>NC_072398.2:2430000-4930000 GCF_028858775.2 Pan troglodytes | reverse complement strand
CAGCTGAGCTCACTACATGGCCTTCTAGCCACTGAGAGCCGATCTCCCAGCCTGAGTCTCCCTATTCCTTTCCAGGGGCTGAATTGTGATTCACCTGGAGGGTTGGCTGCTTGGAAGTCAAGACTCTGTAAACCAGGGTCCCAGACGCTTTGTGGGAAGGAGTGGCGTTCCTTCTCCTGAGTCCTGGTGATCCTAGAGTGGTCTGGGGAGAGATGTATCGACCTATCTGTGCCAGGCTCAGCTGCGTGCCTGGCCGAGTAAGGACAAGATTGGAAGCCACTGCTCCTTTCTGGGATTTTGTGGAAAATATCTCACTGTTTCCCTTTATGCAGCCCAGAGTGCCCTAAACACCTTGATAGTGGAAAAGGTGGGCTAAGCATCTCGTGTGTCCCTCTGGCTAGCTCATATCTTGGAAGGAACAAAAATCAATAGAGATCTGATGTCCAGCTTGCCTGGAACAACTCTGGAAGGAGTTTCCGAAGGCAACAGTAAAGGAAGCTTTGCAGGTTTGTTAGGGTGATGAAGAAGAGGGACCCAAGGGGGGCCTCATTCTACCCCATCAGAAACCAAAGTCCTCAGGGAAGGAGGGAGAGCCCGGAGGTACCTGGGCTTATCCTCTGCTTCTGCCTTCTCTGTGGTCTCTCTCGTCACCGAGGGGGCTCTGCAGACTCTTGACTGAGGCCTGCCTGGGCTGCCGTCTATGCCCACGGGGAGATTCTACCTGGATTAAGTAGAGAGCTTCTAAGAGCTTCTCTGTATGTTTTCAAGAGAAAAGCAAGCATGTGGTAGAAAACATGGAGAATATGTCTCATAAACAGGATCAGGGGAAGGGCAGGAGGAGAGAGAATGGTGATTAGCTGCCTGTGTCTTGCCAATTATTATATGCTCTGTTTATGTTTTCAGCGAGTGATTTTCCATTCCTGGTGAAGTGGTCGCAGTGAGGGTCACCGGGACTATCCCTCAGGCATCAGGAAAAATACAGACCCAAACAGAAGCAGTGTCTGCCCACGGGCCAGCAAGTGCCGAAATATCACGGGTCCTGTTCTGATGCGGGGTTCTCCTCCCTTAGGTATTTTTAAACATGCTTGTAATCCTTTCAGAGCTGAACATGAGGACTTGGGTGATGCCTGATCAGCCAATGTCTTTCTGAAATGGGACCGTGTGGGCACTCCTCCCCTGTCTGCTGGGACACTGTCCTCACCTGGAGTTACTACCCTTTAAGACGCTAGCCTGGTGGACAGCAAAGGTGGGAGTATTGTCCATTCCTCAGGGCAGCCTGACTTGATTTCCCCAGACAAGCTTCTCCCAACACAGCACACTTTTCCTTCATAGGACTTAGTACCATAACCAACCAATTAATTAAATTGGGTGCTTATCCATTTAACCTTTGCCTCTGTGCTGTGTTATAAACTTTTAGAAGGGAGATCTGTCCATCCAGTTTATCTCTGGCTGCTAGAACAGAGCCTGGTGCCCAGTAGGTGTCCAGTGCCTACCTGCTGGATGAATGACTGAACAAATGAATGGCATTATGGCCCAAGAGGACACTGCTACCTGGAGAGAAAGGATGCAGGCCCTGAGCCCACGGCTGTTCACTTATCCCCATTCTGAATGGCACAGCAAGAGCAAAGGCTTAGGAATCCTACAGACTAGGATTCAAATCCCACTTCTGCCCTTTAGCAGCTGTATGATGTTGGGAGAGTTTTCCTGTCTCTGTTCCTCAGTGTTCCTATCTGTGAAGTCGGGGAGAGTGACAGCAGCCACTTCAATGACTTGCTGGTATAAGGTGCTAAGCACAATATCTGGCACACAGCAGGCGCTCAATAAACATCAGTTTCCTTCGAAGGTCCAGAAGGGAAAATAAATTGCACACTGGCAATAACTGTAAAAGGGTAGTTGAGAGGGTTTTAGCTAGAGAGGCGGCCCTTCTGGGAGAGACATCCAGCTTAGCATGTAGAGGATATCTAGATTAGCATGTACAGGACATCTAGCTTAGCATATATAGGTCACGCATGAGCCAGGCCTAGAACTGGGGAAGATTGTAGCAAGAGCATTCTCACCTGTCCAGCCCAGTTAGTGGGGAACAAACTCCTTGAAAGAGATGAGGCTGGGTGGAGTCTTTTAAAATATGCACAAGAAGGATACAGAGCACACGATGCTCATTTCACAAAGTTTGCAAACCCAGAAAGACAACCGCTAGTCTCCATGTCCAAAGCACAGAGCTTGGCTGGGCCTTAGCCCTCTGGGATCCCCATGGTACTCTTCTTCCTACAAGCCTTGCTGTGACCTGGGTAGTTCCAACTCCCAGACTCAGGAGAGACAAGGAACAGGGGGATGGGGCAGGAGAGGGGAGGTAGGAAGAGAAGGCGAGGCATGGGCGCATTAGCAGGGAGCCAAGCAGGACAAGGGGTCAGAAGAAGGGTGGAGAGAGGATGCAAAGGATAGGTCTGAGGCTGGGGAGTGACATGTGACATGGAGCTGGACGTGTCATGTGTGATCATGCATCCAATGCATCCATCTTTTTTTCTTTTAAGAGATGAGATCTTGCTCTGTTGCCCAGGCTGGAGTGCAGTGCCATGATAACAGCTCACAACAGCTTTGAACTCCTGGGCTCAAGTCATCCTTCTGCCCCAGCCTCCCCACGAGCTGGGATTACAGGTGCACTCCACTATGCTGGACTAATTTTCTTTGTTTGCGGCAGAGATGGGGGTCTCACTATGTTGCCCAGGCTGCTCTCAAACTGCTGGCCTCAAACAATCCTCCTGCCTCAGCCTCCCAACATGCTGGGATTATTAGACACGCATCTGTCCTTTAAACATGCATATTCTCTGTCCTTAAAATAGGGCTGGGAGCAGCTGTGGCAGTGAGAATACCGTCCCACTCATCCACCCACTCACTCCTTCGCTCCCTTAGCAGGCACTTATCAAATCTTCACTTCATGCAGACAACGTGCTGGGGACAGAATGATGGGCAAAGCAGACAGTCCATAGCCTCCAGAGAGTCCACGGCGGGAGAAAACCCTCCATATAACAGTCCTAGCTGCATAGACGCTCCATCCGGCAGGTGCTAAGAAGGGAAAGGAGAGGGGCTTCCAGCGGGCACGGGCTGGGGAGTCCACCCCCAGTCTCCCCTGCTGCCACCTTTCTTCGGTGACTTCAGTGTCCTGAATGGCCAGCCCTCTTCCTCCCTGAGGAGGGAATAAGAGCAGAAAACCAATGATCTGTGTGATATCTGGTGATATCTGGACACTGGTGATATCTGGGCCTCAGACCCAGAACAGCTGGGCCAGGCTTGAATGACAGGGGTCCAGGGATATGGCCCAGGAGCCCGGTGAGTTTCTGCCCCGTCCCACCTTCCCCAGGCGGGAATAACAAAAGTAACGCTGCTTCCCTGAGTGCTTCATGGAGTCCTCACAGACGAGGGCCGGTGGATCAGGAGTTACATACTGCATTTCATAGATTAGGAAACTAAGACCAGACAGGGCAAGAAACCTGGCCAAGGTTTCACAATTGCTCAGAGGTGAAGTTGGAAGCTGACTCAACAGCCCAGTGGCCTCCTATCCCCGGGTGCGCTGCCTCCGGACCTGGCTTCCTGGGGCCCTGGCCAGTTTGCTTGGAGGTTTCCCAGACGCCCTGTTTGCCCTCCCAGCCAGCCACAGCCGAGTCCTGGGTGAGCCCATGAGAAGAGGCCCCAGGACCCTCTAAAGCAGGCACTGGGGGAGACCCAAGCAGAGTCAAATGCTGAGCTCTCAGCTGGGGGGCAGGAATCTCCAGCTCCCTCCTCCCTTTTGGCAGCAACAAGTGTGAGGGTTCCCCTCCCCCCGACCCCTATCCATTGTAGCAGGGCGCTGCAGAGCAGCTGGCAAACACAGAACCAAACACCTGTGTGCCAGATATTACAGCTGCATGTGTGAAACGCGATCCGTCTGCAGCGCCTGTCACATGGCGGGTCCAGTTGTTGCACTCAGGGCGGGTTGGAAGAGGATCCACGGGAGAGAACTTTCAGTGGCAGAATTTCAAAGCTCAGGCACCCACTGTCCCCTTCCTCCCACCCCCAGCATTTTATTCGCTCCTCTTTTTTGGCACTCGGCATTTCCGGCTGAGTTTGCCTTTCACTAATTCCCCAGCGGTGACAGTGCTGGGAGTTGAATCCTCCACAGGGTGACACACACTGCATGACAATAATACAGCTACTTAGCGTGCTCCGAGGGCTCTTCATCTTCAAAGCAGTTGTTTAACAACTTGCTCCAAGGGCTGCACATCTGGCGGAAACGTTTGTGGATCCCGGGTTGGTGGGGTGCCTTCAAAGCTGGGGTGCCTGGAGGACACCCAGAGACATCCTGCAGTTGGGCTTAGCACCTCCTCCCTGGTGAGGTCTCATCCCCGTCGCTGCCAGTGTGTCTATTCCAAAGTCTTGGGCTCTTCACCTGCTTCACAGAGACATGTTCGTTTTCTGCCAGAATCATTTTCAGGGCTTTGGTTGATGTCACCAATTAGCCTGCATATGGAAAAGGGGGAAAAATAGGACATTTTACAGGTGCTAAAGAGGGTGGGAAGGGGAAGAAGACAAGAAGAAAGGAACCAGTTGTTTCCGGATATTAACTCACAGAAGGTCTTTCCCCAGAAGGTGGCTTTGCAGGGGGGATAAAAGATTTTCACCCACTACCAGCTAGGAGGCATTTACCATGGTGGAACAGAAAAGAGGAAATAAAATCCAAAATAGAAAAGCATACCTCAAATATATCCACCTGACCTGAATACCACAAACTCGGTGAGACCTCAAATTTCTTGGGGTTTTGGCCTAGCCAGGAAATAGGAGATTGTTATTACACATAAGAGACACCTGTCTATCAAAACCAAGTGCTTTACACGAGTTATCTTGTTTATTCATCCAATCAATCAACTAATATTTATTCAGTCAATCCTCACTACAACCTTTTGTGGTAGTTTCTATTATTACTCCCAATTTACAGGGAAAAAAGTCAAGGTTCAGGAAATTAAGTGAAATTTAGTGAATTTGTGAAAGGTCCTCTAGATAGTAAGTTGGCAGAGAAAGATCTGAGACCAGAACAGAGATCTGGACCCCAAAGTGAATGAATGCACCAGAACTCTGGTTGGTTCTCCCCACGGTCCTAAAACACTAGGCTTGGGTGACGTCAGCGGGGGAGAGGGCCAAACGCAGATTGACGCACCACCCGACATGCTCAAAGGAGAAACCTGAGATTCATATTTTCCAAAGTTCTCACCTGTCTCTCCTCAACTTTCCCTTCAACTAAACACAAAACACATCATGAAACCCCATCTCTACTAACAAAATACAAAAAAATTAGCCGGGCATGGTATCGCACGCCTGTAGTCCCAGCTACTCAGGAGACTGAGCTGGGAGGATCACCTGAGCCCAGGAAGTGGAGGCTGCGGTGAGCTGAGATAGCACCACTGCACTGCAGCCTGGGTAACGAGAGTGAGACCCTGTCTCAAACAAACAAACTAACTAAATAAATAAAAACAGATAAATAAATAAAATTGTAATTCCAGAAGTCATTTTATACGAACCCAAATTAGTTTTTTTACCTTTTCACTTTGAAAAAAAATTACATGGAAACTATGTCTGTTTGCCCCATCGTCCCCCTTCCTGCACGTCATCTCCACCGTCAGCCCTGTTGCCACAAAAGGTGGCACTTTCTTGGTCCTGTACAGAATGTAATTTTCACTTGCCCCTGGAAAATCAATATGGAAAGGCTCTAATTCCCCAGATCTCGATTTTTCAATAAAAAAGTGAAAATGAAACTCTGCGGGATTGCAGCCAAAATGGTGCCCTGAGCCAACCGCAGTCTGGAGGGAGACTCAGAGTTTCAGAGAAAACACCAACTTTTGACATTGTTCTGCTCAGATGACCCATCAGATGGGAGCAGAAGCCAGTGTCTAGGGGTCTATGACATAGGCCGGGGTCTATGAGACTCAGCAGTGCTCCTTCCAGAAAGGCTTCTCACTCCAGAGGGATTCGGGGCAAAACTCTGCCTGTCCCGAGGTGCTACTGAGGGCCGGGATAGTAACAGGGAAAAGCTTAACTTTGGAACCAAAACATCCATGAGTTAAAATTCTGTCTCCATCATATTATAATGGCTACTTTCTGCTTAGCAGCTCTGATGATCTGATTTCGTCAACCCAAAGGAGGAGAAGGAAGAGGAGGAGAGAAGCTGAAGTTGTTGATTGAGCTCTCAGCGTTGACATGAGGAGTCCATGAAACAATCTACAGGAAGGCACCCCAAACGAAGCCGGGCTAGGAGTAGACATTCAATAGGGTGCGTTTCCTTCCTGCCGCCACCCCCTCTGTCCCTAGAATTGAGGTTGAACAACTGATACCCTTCAGTACCTAGTGTTGTCAGTGGAGGGCCACAGTGAACTATTCAGTTCCCTACCCTAGGGCCTCCTAATCCCCCCACGATGGTGACAGACATAATGAAAATGCCGTCGCCTATCTGCAGACTCTGTGACCAGACACCCTCCAAAGCAAAATCACCAAGGGCTCTTCTACAGCTCTTTCTGTGGCTATTTTAACACTGACACCTGAAAAAGAAGAGCAGCCCCCAGCATGAGACCTCATCCTGTAACAGGAGCTGGGCTTCCTGGCTGCTGCTGCTGCTGCTGCGTGCCCCAGGACAGCTCAGCCCGAGCCAAGCGCAGTGCCTGCCATTAGAGTGCGAGTCCCAGGACGCTTGGCTGCTGCCACCTGATCCTGGGTGGGTCACGTAGCTTCTGGGTGCTTCAGCGTCCTCAGCTGTCGAACAGGTTAATAATAGTGAGGCATGCTCTGACCCAGCGCAGTGGGGTTTAGCCAAGAGAAGCCTCCCTGACAAGTTCAATGATGGGACAAAAAGAGACGACATTTTAAAGAACAAAACCACATAGCATTGAAGTTTGTTATTTCATGCTTATGTTCCTCTTGTGCCCCAAAGCAAAGGAAAGTGAATATTTAAGGTCCCCGAGATAACACACACCCACTTCTCCAGGTTTCCTGGTGTCTCTCTGTTGAATACGGCTCAGTCTTATGAGTTGCTTTCTTGCCAACCCCAGTAGCTTCCAAGCCTGTGACCTGGAGGCTGTGCGGTGAGGGAGGAGGCAGGAGAGGGAAGGAATGGAGTGGAGGCTGGCTGTTGCAGGGAACCGCACAGGCTTTTAATGACTGCCCCGCCACCTCCACCTCCAGGTTCACCAAGACTCTATGCAATGGGAGAGGGGTAATTCCTCAGGAATTGTTATCATCAGAAAATGAAGGGATGGATTCTAGAGGGGTGCAAATAATTGATGCCAAGTACGATATAAAAGCATTGCTGAATTTTTTTAGTAAAACAAAAATAAGCAAACAAGTCTGCCTCCCCACACATGAATAGAACCAATTTGATTGATATGAAGAACTGGGGCCTTGAAGACAGTGTTTTCTGGCTAGGCATGGAGACAGGGACCATTGGCCACTAGTGGTTTGGGATTTCCTGAGTGGGAATGCCAGAGATGACCAAAGATTCAGCTGAGACAAGAGCCTCCTAAGCCACACCCATGGAGTTGCTCATCCAACCTTATCTAATAGCAAGAAGTTGGAAGCAACCTAAATATCTATCAACAGAAAACTGACTAGGTCACACATACAATGCCATACTACTGTTCCATTAAAGGCTATTAAAAATGGGCTGGGCACAGTGACTCACGCCTGTAATCCCTGCACTTTGGGAGGCCAAGGCCAGTGGGTCACCTGAGGTCAGGAGTTCGAGACCAGCCTGGCCAACACGGCAAAACCTTCTCTCTATTTAAAAAAAAAAAAAAGCTACTAAAGAGAAAAAAAGAAAAAATAAAGATTCACACATAGAAAGATGCCCCCATAATATAGTATCAAGCAAAGAAATCAGTTTATATAAATTGTATGATATTATCCCATGTAGGTGAAAGGGAATCCACACATCTACGTTGCGTATATATTGAGAGGTATCCTGAAAGACGTTTGCAAAAATGTTACTGCAGCTTCTTCACGGGATAAGATCTTGACTGATCATTTTTCTTTCTTCCTTGTTCTCTTCTGCATTACTTGACTGTTCCTTTCCTTACAAAGAGCCCTTACTTTTTTAAAAAAAGCACTATTAAAAATCCATCTCTGTAAGAAGTAACTTTCATCTTTTCATCTTGGTGGAAGTTTGTGATTGAATAGTGAGAAGGGCATTGAACATCTTCTTGATCTTCCAAGATATACTCTGATTAATAGAGAATAAAGCCCTCTCTGATTTCCTAATATCACATAAAATACCAAGGAGAAGGAAAGTAAGGTAGGAGGTCATCGAAAGTATTTCCTTTGACTCTGAGAAATCCTCTGTCCCAAATCTCTTGCAAAGAAAACTAAACTAGCACATACCGTATAAGGTCTGTTTTTCCATAGCCATGTCCTCCCCCTTTTCCTTTAGTACTTTTGTTCAAACATGTATTGAACCAGTGGGATATGCAAGACCTTCTCTTGGGAACTCATCAGCTCGTCTGGGACCTATGCTTTGTTTCAGGCTTAGTACTTAAAACAGTCACAGAGGCCAAGGTCATGGTGAAGGAAGCTGACTACCCAACTGGGGTCTTCTCGTCCGTGGAGTGAGTCAGCTCTAATTACAGAGCATCTGAGGCCTCTCCGAGTGAAGTACATTTGCAAAGTAGTCCCTCCTCTGCACTCACATGCACAGTCTGGAGAGTCAGGTTGTCATCATTCACTCAACATCCATTCATTCAGTATTTACTGAGTGCCCACTGACCGTCAGGATGGTCCTGGGAGCTGGGTCCAAAGCGGCGAGCTAAGTACAATCTCTGTCCTCAAGGAGCTTACATCTTAGCGGGAGAAGTTGGACAATTAAACACACGCACACACACTTTAGGAGGTAATAAGTGCGATGCAGGAAGGCCAAATGGGGTAAGGAGACAGAGTGACAGGGTGGCTGGTGCTAGATAGGGTTGTCAGGAAGGTCCCGTTGGATAAAATGACCTCTGAACGGAGACCTGAGAAACGTGAGGGACTGAGGATGAGGACACCGGAGGTAAGAACATTCCAGGCCGGGGAGCAGTATGTGCAAAGGCCCTGTGGGAATGTTTGCTCAACGCATTCCAGGAACTACAAGCAAGTCAGTGTGGCTGAAGGAGAGCAACCAAGCAGAGTGGGTAGGAAGCAGGCCACCCGAGCGTGGAGAGGCCCAGCCCTGCAGGGCTCTGTGGGCTGTTGCAGGGACTTGGCATTACGTCCTGAGTGGGATGGAAAACACTAGAAGAGTTTTAAGTAGTTACATGATCTAACATAGTGGAGGCTGCATTTTTTTTCCTTTTCTTTTTTTTTTCAAGACAGGGTCTCACTCTGTCACCCAGGCTGCCATGCAGTAGCATGACCACAGCTCGCTGCAGCCTCAACCTCTGATCTCAGGTGATCCTCCCACCTCAGCCTCCCTGGTAACCGGGACTACAAGAGTCCACCACTACGCCCAGCTAATTTGTTGTATTTTTTGTAGAGATGGGGTTTCACCATGTTGCTCAGGCTCTCAAATTCCTGGGCTCAATCCATCTGCCCTCCTTGGCTTCCCAGTGTGCTGGGGTTTCAGGTGTGAGCCACCGTGCACTGGCCATGCATTTTGTTTTTTCTAGAAACGGTGGAGAAAAGAAAAGATACCAAATAAATAAGAATTAAGAGACATAATTTTTTAAAAGAAAGAGACTGTCCAAAAGGACTCCAAACACTGCTGTGGGTTTCCTACTTTGCATAACAGTAATTCATTTACCTTGTATGAATGAATGCCTTTCCTCAAAAAGTATCATAAACAGTATTCAGGCAATGGTCTTGGAAAGCAGAACTTGCCTCAAGATGACAATAGGAGCCTTGAGCAAAGCAGTAAGTCCCAATGAGTCACCAGGGACTTTTCCGTCCTTCTTTGCCAGAGTGAAGGCCATTTCCATCTCCTTTCTCTGAACCCACCTTAAAGATAAGAATGAGCTGGCTGGGCGCGGTGGCTCACGCCTGTAATCCCAGCACTCTGGGAGGCCGAGGCGGGCAGATCACAATGTCAAGAGATCAAGACCATCCTGGCCCACATGGTGAAACCCCATCTCTACTAAAAATACAAAAATTACCTGGGCTTAGCGGCAGGTGCCTGTAGTCCCAGCTACTGGGGAGACTGAGGCAGGAGAATCACTTGAATCTGGGAGGTGGAGGTTGCAGTGAGCCGAGATCGCACCACTGCTCTACAGCCTTGCAACAGAGCAAGACTCTGTCTCAAATAAATAAATAATAAAACATAAGAATGAGTCTGAGGTGTACCCTTGGTTTCTTCTTTCTGTAAGTCCAGAGTCATCCATCCTGTCACGTTTTATTTTTAGCACTAAATTAATTTTTTAAATCTATTAATGAAATTAACAATAGCTAATATTTATTTGGTATCTACCACATGCTTTATAAATATTACTAATTTAAATTGTTATAAGAACCCTTTTCATCCAACAATTGGGGCATGGAAGATAAAAGAAAAAAAGAACCTTTCAATACCATTATTACCCCCATTTTAGTGTCCAGGACATTGAGATGCACAAAGGCTGAAAATACTTGCACCCAGTTTTATCTGTGGTTCATAGCAGAGCTGGAATTTAAACCTACTGCTGTCTGAATATAAATCCTGTGTTCTTAGCCAGTAAGCTATACCGCCCCTAACCAACGTGCAGGGCCAGAGTCCAACAGGGATATATAAGCATAGATCCTAGTTGCTTGAATTCAGAGACTACTTGGAGCCAAGACCAACATAGAGAACCGAAAAGGGAGAGGGTAGCCGTGTACCTGTGGGAGTGGTCAGACCCCAGAAGGAAGGCTTTGGGGAGCGAGTGCAGCAGGGGCCAAGGTGTCAAGGGTTATTCATTGTTATGTATTCACTGTTGCCATGGGTAGTATGCACATCTGACAACCCTTCAAGCAGTGTGCATGCAGCTGTGTGAACATGTGTGTCTCCACTCAACTTGGGCCAACTAGGAGTAAGACCTTCTTCCATTACTAAAGAAAGTATATTTAGCTGGGCATGGTGGCTCTCGCCTATAATCCCAGCACTTTGGGAGGCCGAAGTAGGCAGATCACTTGAGGTCAGGAGTTTGAGCCCAGCCTGGCTAACATGGTGAAACCCTGTCTCTACTAAAGATACAAAAATTAGATGAGCGTGGTGACAGGCTTCTGTAGTCTCAGCTACTCAGGAGGCTGAGGTGGGAGAATCACTTGAACCCGGGAAGCAGAGGTTGCAGTGACCTGAGATCATGCCACTGCACTCCAGCCTAGGCAACAGAGTGAGACTGTCTCAAAAAAAAAAAAAGAAAGAAAGAAAAGGAAAAAGAAAGTATGTTTGGACACCTAACAGCAACTAAGTTCTCAGCTCAAGAAGTCTGGAGCTTGATGAGGTGAGCCCTTAAGTCGATTTTTCTAGTAGCTTCCGTCTATGGAGCACTCATTCTGATCCAGGCACTCCGCGATGCACTTGCCAAACATGAGTGTAATCTAATCCTCACTGCCTGAGGAGCTGGTTTCTCCATTTTGCAGATGAGCTAAGTAAGGTGACCAAGGTCTTACGGCTTAGAGATGTAAGAGCTGTGACCCTATCCCGGCTGATTCAAAGGCCAGTGTCTTAATCTGATGTGTGCTTCCTAATTTCTAGGCACTCAGACTATACTCAGAGTAGTATAAGCAGTGTGTGTGTGCATGTGTGTGTGTGAGAAATAGAGAAAGAAAGAGAGAGAGAGAGAGAGCTCTAACAGGCACTGGAAATCCAGGCAGAGGGCAGGCCCAGACTTGTCCCCTCTAGCAGTACACACAGAGGAGAGAGGTTTGGGGCTTTAATCCCCATCTGAAGTTCTGCCACTGTTTATAGAACTACCTTGCACAGTCACTCTCAGAACAAAGCTTTTGCTCAAAGAAGCCCACACCCTCAGGCTGGGCAGGTGTGTCTGAGGCTGGGTTTCCTGCCATAGACATCCTGGCCATTTCGGCAGCAGCTGTACCCCAGGACCTCCATGGATGCCTCTCCTGCCTCCCTGCCCTGCTCCACTCATCTGGGCTCACAGGATGGGTTCAGCTCTCTAGGTTCTTCATCCAAGGTCTCATCCCAGCCCTGAATGCTCATGGGAGACCGTCAGCAATGGTGAAACCACCAAGATACTGAAAAGAGATGCCCTGGTGGGTCCAGGCCTCTCAACCAAAAAGACTCGAAAGCCCTTTCCTTTCGACAGGTTCCTTCTAACCTAGAGGATGATGGCCTCTTACCTTCCAGCCTTGGAATGCATCCAACCATCACTTACTGAGCATCCATAAGTCCTATTTCTTGTTGTTTTTAAAAATAAAAGAAAGAGGCTGGGTGCGGTGGCTCATGCCTGCAATCCCAGTACTTTGGGAGGCCAAAAAGGGAGGATCGGTAGAGGCCACAAGTTTTGAGACCAGCCTGGGCAACATAACAAGATCCTGTTTCTAAAAAAGAAAAAGAAAAGAAAAAGCCAAGTGTGGTGATGCCACAGTAGCCAGGAGTAGGCCTGTAGTCCCAGCTACTCAGGAGGCTGAGGTGTGAGGGTCACTTGAACCCAGGACTTCGAGGGTACAGTGAGTTACGTGATTGTATGATCACACCACTGTGCTGTACTCCAGCCTGGGTGACAGAGCAAGACCCAAGACCCAATCTCAAAAACAAGAGAGAGAGAGAGAGAAAGAGAGTATTTATTTCCTCTTAGATGTAAAAGGCTTTGTCTATTCACCTTGGTATGTGACCTTGTTTGCTATGAGTAGGTATCTGAAACTCTTAATTTATTTGAGTCAACTTAAATCAAGCTGATCTGCAAATTTTAGAAGTTTCCTGTGTGTTGTAAAGCACACAAGTATGATCCTCTTTATGTAGAAGGGAATCCACACTCCGGCATTGTATGTATGCATTGGGAGGTATCCTGAAAGATGTTCCCCAAGATGTCATGTGTGGTTTTCTTCAGAGGATGAGATCTTGAGTGGCTTTTTTCTTTTGTCCTTGTTCTCTCCTGCATTGTTCAGGAAAGTGCTAGGCAGAGAAAGATAAGCACCATCACCCCTTTACCCTTTCAAACCTTTCCCACTGGAGCACCTACTGGCACAGACCGGAGTCAATCTGAGTGCCTAACATAACCCAACAAAAAGGCAGGCTTCTTTGAAAGCTTGTGTTCATTCTTAAACGTCATGTAAATGTTGTATTATACTCCACAATATACTGTTTAAGCCTAAAAGTGTTCTTGGTTATTTACCATCAAGCAGAATTAATGCTCCAGGAAAATACTCCAGATTTATCCTGTGGCTCTCTCCATGTCTCCAGTGTAGATTGTCAGGACTTATAGGACTGGGGCCACTCTGAGCAGCAAGGAGGTGATAGTCTGTCCAAATCAGGGTTCCAAGACTTTCAGATTCTCTGCTAGTCTCCTCCAGTTGTAGAAAGCTCCCTGGCGAGGGATGCAGAGCTCTTTAAATCTGGAAGTGCTAGTCAGGTAAGCTTGAAATGGGCTTTCTTCAAAAGGGGTATTAGAATTCTTTAACTAGGGGTGCTCAGGAAAACTTGCAAGCTCTAGAAAAATCTGCTGCATTAATAATTCCACTCCAATCCTTGATAAGGTCCTCTAGCTATCTCAAACATGCCTCTGGCCCCTTGGACTAGGGATTTATGCTTGTTGACTTTTTTTCTATTTTCTGGATTTTCAGGACCCAACAAAGCTTGTTTGACCAGTCAGGTGAAACTAGTCTTTAAACCTTAATGACCCGGATTAGCCATCTTGAGACCAACAGCTGATATCACTGACAGTGGCCAAGACACAATGCAAGGTGGTGCATGACCTAAGCCCTCGCCAAGCTATGGTCAATGCATGGCCCAGACTTAATGGCCTGTGACTTCAGGAATAGTTGCATGCACTCTATTTTCAGGCGATATGTGTCCCACTTTGGGATTATCTCACAGTTAATACAGATGGAAAAGTCTATTGGGTGCCCATACAAATATTCTGGTCTAGTTTCTAGTTCTCACTTTATATCTGACCACATGATTTAATTACTGAGGTTGAAACAAAGACTGGCCCTAGCCCATTTACACTGGAGAATGACTCGGGCAGGTTCACTTGGACTTTGACACAAATCGCCATTCCATTGGAGTGTGGCTAAAAATGTTTCTGGGCGTCTCAGGACAAGCAAACTCCCTTTAAAGTTGGTTTTATTTCTGGGAAGACTACTAAAACACACATGGCCAATTTTTATTTTTTAATTAAATGAAGACATTTTAAAATAAATAAAATGTACACGAGGGCATCTGATGCTGTTCCTTATGCTTTCCCTCTCTATCTGGCATGTGGTCAAGGTCGTGCTATATAAACTAAAGTAATAGGACCTTTTGTGGGGTGCTGGGTTGTTCAGCCGTCAATGCCAAAGGGCTTTGGCAGCAAGAGAGAGCAGGGACACTAAGCAGAAATATCACAGTCAACTTGCTTTTTTCATTAAGATGGTGATAATAGAAGGATGGAAGTAATACATTGTCAAAAGCACAGAACTGTTGCTCCTCCTCACACACTGGAAATATTATTGATATCTGAAATCACCTGGTTTAAAAAAAAAAAGAAATGCAGAAAAAAAGTTTTCTCTAAACTGGATTTTTTTAAGGCTAAAATTGTGCTATTTTCTAGAAGTTAATAAATCACTATGTGACTCTGGTTCAGGTTTTCTGGAAGAATCTCTCTTTGGATTGGTATCAGTTAAGAATGCATTTGGCTACACGTAACAGAAAACATTGCTATAGAAACGGAAAGAACCAGGGCTTGCTTTCTCACACAGGAAAGAAGTGTGGGGGTTGTAGTCAGGGCAGGTCTGGCTGCTCAGTGAGATGTTCTCGGGGACCCAGGTTCTTTTCATCTTTCTACTCCTCACTTATTCTTAACATCGTCAGGCTTTCCATCTCATTTACTGAATGCCATCTGTATATTTTGACATCTGCATTCTAGGAGGAAGAGCAAAGGGTGAAAAGAGAGCTTCCCCTTGGTAAAGCTTAGTCTTTTGACTTAAAAAGTACATGTTCTCCAAGGACCTCTTCCCATATCTCAAGACTGGAACTGTATTAAATGGATTCCATCAGCTGCACAAAGGCTGAGAAAAAGAGCCCTGTGAGCTATGTTGCTACCCCATATAAAATTGGGCTTTCTAAGTAAGGATGCCTGAGGGAGATGGAGATGTTGGGTGAACAATTAGCAGTATCCGCCACAGTGGCTGGGACCTGGTAAGGAATCTTGGTACCTGTATAAAAGTCAGGATCCAGCCGGGTGCGGTGGCTCATGCCTGCCTGTAATCCCAGTGCTTTAGGAGGCCGAGGCAGGCGGATCACCTGAGGTCGGGAGTTCGAGGTCAGCCTTACCAACATGGAGAAACCCCATCTCTACTAAAAATGCAAAATTAGCCGCGCGTGGTGGCACACGCCTGTAATCCCAGCTACTCGGGAGGCTGAGGCAGGAGAATCGCTTGAACCTGGGAAGCGGAGGTTGCGGGGTGAGCAGAGATTGAGCCATTGCACTCCAGCCTGGGCAACAGGAGCGAAACTCTGTCTCAAAAATAAATAAATAAATAAATAGCTGGGCATGGTGGTATAATCCTCGCTACTCAGGAGGCTGAGATGGAAGGCTTGAATGAGTCCCCCCCCCCAGAAAAAGGAAAAAAAAGTCAGGATCCATCCTTCCAAACAATGCAAATGGTTTTCCACTGGGTTTGCAGCCAACCAGTGGCTACAGTAATGTGGCGTCTGAACAAGGGCCACCAGGTCCCAAGGTCTGTGATGCCTATGGCCTTGAATGAGGAAAAGAGTAAGATTACAGCTGTATCCTCTTATTCCAACCTAATGGTACTTAATGAAATCATTAGCATGCATTACCAGTAAGGTGGCTCATCCATATGGCTCCTGATAAAATACATAGCTTTCATTTACAGCTAAGTAAGGGAAGAGATTCCTTGACTCTGTCATTTACGCTTCTTTCTTCTCATGCTGAATGTTACACAAGGCTACTTAAATTCCCTGTTTCCAATGATTTAAACAATTGACTACACTTCTCAGCACTTCTTCCCAGCTCTCAATCTTGTAAAAAATTCTATTCTCCTGACCAGCTTAAAGACCTCTCTAGAATTATGCCCGGCATTGTTCGCCATGCTCCTATTTGGGAAGTTTTTTGTTCAGGACTCATGGGCTCAGGAGACTTTTGAACAATGTCATTGGGCTGGGGGTAAGGCTCAATATTCACATATTTCAAAGTCAGGACTGGTATCTACAAGCACTACTTTACAGATTATTCAAAGCTCATGATTTGCTTAAAGCTGGTGATTTGATTTTAAATTTATGGAAGATTGCACAGTATAACTTACAAATCTCACTACAGGGATTTATAAATGCTGGGCTACTTTTTTAAAATAATAGCTGTACACAATCCAATTGTATTTGGCTTATGCTTGGTTATGACCTTCGGATCTCATAAAAATGCTCCTCTACATAACCAGTCATTTTCTATCTTGAAACTGGGATATTGTGATTTTTTTATTCTAAGTACACAAAATCCACAGGTAAGAGAAAATACCTATTAAAAGAAGGGGAGATGAAAGTGAATTCCTTCTACCAAAACAAAGTAAACCAGGGAGTTAAGAACAGCTAGCAGGATACAAATGTTCATCTTGTATCCACATTCACCCCCAATTTCTAGTTGCTACTTTTCTTCATTACATAAGAAAGTGGGTCACTCATTCTTGGGGAAGGACAGTCTTTTCCAGAGCAAATCAGAATATTTTCTCAATGAGGTAAATATAAGAGAATGGCATATTTGAAGGGCTCCTCTTCCCTGCCCTTGGGAAAAGGGAACCAGGAATAGTGGCGAAGGCAGGTTTTGAGTCCAGGTAGTCTTGTTCCAGAACCCATGCCCTTGACCACTACCCTATACTGTGGGGTTCTCAACATCCAACATGGAGACCAAAGGGCACCCCTGGGTCTCCCATAGAGGGATGAGGAGGGGCTCTCACACCTGTTCTTGGGAGAAGAGGGAAGGGTTGTTTGAGCTGGGCATCCCAGAGCACCCACACTGGGACCAAGGCGGGTGGATCCTCCTATCAACGTGTAGAGTCAAAGGGAGAAATAGAAAAACAACCAGAAGACAAAAGTTAAGTGCAAAAGGCCAATCAATGAAATCGCTTTCTCATGTGTGAGCAACAGAGCTATAAAAAGAACTTTAAGCAGCTTTTCAGTCAGACCTTTACAGTCTATCCACCCAAGAAACAGCCTCAAAATTCAACTCTCTACTTTTTATTTAGGGCCAATTTTCATTCAGATGTGTCCTTACTGCACCCCTCTCAGGTCAGAATAATCCCCACCTCGCTATCAGGCAAGTTAGGCTGGACAGCCCAACATATACTCAGAGCTCAAGAAATCTTACTGAAAAAGAAGCTCCATCACCATCCTGTATTTCAGAAGCAGCAATCACATAGCCAGCCAAAGTGAAATTAAGAAATTTGCATGTCATTTATTAATATCCTCCTTGTCTGTCAAGCAGCCTTCAAAAACATGTTTTCCTCCTTTCAAAAGAAGCAAATTGTAATGAGCTCATTCACACTAAGGATCTCAGGCCAGGCTATGTTTCTCCGTGAGTATGCAGAGGGTAAACTTCCACAAGGGAACAGTGGCCAATTGATACATTGCTTTCTTTATCCTAGTACCCAGAGCATTCTTTCCCACATATGGTGACTTACATCTTGTCTACAAAATGGTCTCCATTCCAGCATAGTCTTTTTTGAAATCAAAAATATTTCAAGTTGCCAGCCTGGGCAACATGGTGAAACACTAACTCTACAAAAAAGATTTTTTTAAAAATTAGCCAGGTATTATGGCATGCTCCTGTGGTCCCAGCTACTCAGGAGGCTGAGGAAGGAGGATTGGTTGAGCCTAGGAAGTTGAGCCATGTCCATGCCACCACACTCCAGCCTGGGCAACACAGCAAGACACTACCTCAAAAACAAAACAAAACAAAGCAAAACAAAAAACTCCAAGATACTGTGTGTTAGATTAGGGAATTGTTGATTTGTTAGATAGGTTGATGATGTTATGGTTCTGAAAGGAAATGTCCTTATGTTTTGGAGACACACAGTGAAGCATTTAGGGATGAAATGTAATGATATTTGTAATTCGCTTTAAAATATGTTAGTAAAATTTTTTAATAGATAAAGTAAATATGGTAAAATGTTAACAGTGGATATAGCCAAGAAATGGGTTAAGTGTCCATTAAACTGTTCTCTCTATAGTGCTGCGTGATGAAACATTTTTGTAACAAAAGATCAAAAACTGCAAGATGGAGTTTCCCTGAAAGCTGCCTGGTTTCCTCATCAGAGCACCTTCCCCCTCTTCTGGCACCTGCAGCCACCTGTAGCCAGGCCTCTCCATTTAAGTTCTGAAGCTTTGAGGGGCTTTCTCTTTGTGCCAAGCACCATTCTAAGCACTTTTTATTAATTACATCATTTGCTCTTCACCAAAGCCCTATGCAATAGCTAATGTAGCAGCTATTATCCCCATTTCGCTGAGGTGTAAACTGAGACCCAGAGGTGTGAATGTGCCCAAGATCACTCAGCTAGTAAGTGTCACAACCAGAATTGCAACCAGGTCATTCATTACTACGTTAAACCACCCCAGCCAATTCGTCATCTGAGGTCACAGTGCTTCTCTCATAAAGATGTTTGAAGGTGTTGGCCACACTTTACCACCCTACATGATATTGATTACATTCTAGCAGTGCTCTTTCTACATGAGATAAAGGTGGGTTCCTATTTTTGCTTCCCCTTTTTTGTATTTCTCTCAGAAACAAAGTCAGTGTCTGCTTCTTCACAGACACTGGATAAATAATTATTGATTGCTTTGCTATCTAGTAAGATGGGTCAAGGTCTAGGCTGATAGCAATCCTCGAAGCCTTCACCTTTGCCTGAAGATTCCTCTGTCTGTGTTATTCAAGTATGAGTGGTATAGTCCTCGCTCAGCAGGTGATAATCCTCCTCAGAGGTGTCCTGAACCCATATCTGATGCCCACCTTGGTTTGTTCCTGCCTGACTGAATCATTACTAGAAACAACAATGAATAATGTGGTGCATGTTTGTATGTGGACTCAAGGAACCTGGCTGAAACCAGCACATCTATCTATCTATTTACCTATCTATCTATCTGTCTATCTATCTACCTATCTATCTATCATCTATCTATCTATCATGTATCTATCTTTATCTATCTATCCATCTGTCTGTCTGTCTGTCCATCTGTCTGTCCATCTGTCTATTTCTATATCTGTCAGTCATCTTATCTATCTCTATCTCTATCTCTCTATCTCTTTCTATTGCTCTCTCTATCAATCATCTATCTATTGCTATCTTTCTGTATCTATGTTTATCTATCTATCCATTTATCTATCTTTCAATGTCTACCCACCCACCTACCTACCTATTGACATGTGTGTAATTTTGATGGTTAGAAGCCAAGAAAAAGCCAGCATCTTTTATTGTGAACGAGTTTATCTAGAGATATAGATTTTTGGAATTCATCTCTACTCCCTTATATTAGAAATATACACTTCAATGGGCCTTTTGGTTGAGCAAAGGTATAGCAAAGATCCAGTTCCAGAATGGGAAGCTTTGAGCTCACTTGATCAAATTGTGGTGCATAATCACATAAAAGGTTGTTCAGGATGGGCACATTCCGTTCTTACTTTTCTACAAATGGGTTTAGATTATACAGTCTCTGAAAATTACGTTCAGCTCTTGGTTGGTATATATTTTTTCCATTTATTTTTCAAGTGCTAGCTCACAGGAGAGGGAGAGCAGAGACTGGGGGGATGGAGGAAGCCCATCATCACTTTAGGCAGGCAAGACTCCCTAGAAAAGACCAGACAAGGGTTGCCAGAGCCCTTTCTGACCATTCTACAAAAGTCCCACAAGGAGCGTTCTCCAAGACCGAATAGCCCAGTTCATTGTGTCCTGAAGGCTGTTCCAAGGGAGGCCGAGGCTCAGGTTGGGCTCTGCAGGTAGCAGGCCAGCCCCCATGGGAGAGCATATTTGCTCTCACCGTAGCCCACCTTGGGAAAAGTTCTGTCCTGAACTCAGATGTGGGCACCTAGGCCATGGGTCTTGCGTGGAAGGAGGTAGGCCACTCATTCCCCGGGTCTTGAGGAGTTCAGTTCTGACTCTGGCCAGGAGAGGCATGCTCAAGGTTTCTACCAGAGAGGTGAGATGGCTCCGGGAGCTCGGCCATAGGTAGGGGCTTAGGAAAGATTTCTAAGGAGGAAATGTCTGTGGAGCTTTATGGCTACAGAAAGAGGGTAAAGCATCATGTGGGCCGGTCTGAGGATCATGTAGGTAGGCACTTCTGGGGCTTCCCAGGGAGCTGCCCTGGCTGAAACACCATTCTTCTTTGGCCACACAATTCGTCTACAGCATTCTGTGTGACCTCCCAACCTGAGCAGTCTTGGGAATTTGATGGCACGAGCATGCATATCTAGCCATTCTAAATTCTGTGCTCAGTAGGCCTGGGATGGGGCTTTTTAAACCACGAGTAGACTTCAAGTAGTTTAAAAAGCATATTTCTGTTGTTTTTCCTTAAGTGCTTCAAATCACTGGTAATCAGAGAAATGCAAATTAAAACAACAGATAGGCTTTTTCTTCTATCAGGCTTGCAAAAGCTTCAAAGAATTATAGCTAGTGTTTACACAGGTTGAGTTACTCTTTTTTCCTACCTCAAGTCCTGAACAATACCAGGAAGGAGAAATAGTTCATAGTTACCATTGTCTTTTACATAATAACGTCATCAGCTTCAATGAAGAGAAACATTAACACGGCTGTGAGCACTTTGGAATGGAAAATCATCCTATGTATATATTTATTAATTAATGCATTCATTCAGGAAATATTTACCGAACATCTAAGCAGCACAGAGAATGAAGAAAGAAAATAAAAGCGCGTCAAATGCTGAGTATGTGTGGGGCACTGAGCCAGACTGTTGGATGAATTATTCCGTGAGTTGGGTTATAAGATCCCCTTTTCACAGATAAAGGGAGGGTAAGTCGTTTGCCAAAGGTCACCCAGCTAATGAAAAGTTTGCTGGAGGCTCGGTGAGACGGAACATCCAGGATGTTCCCAGTGCTTCTGGAACTTGCCAGCTGTAGAGGAGACTGAGCAAGCACAGGTAACCCTGACACAGACACTGGGAGCCCAGAACCCTGAGAGATTCAGGCAATGCACACTCCAAAGAGCTAAACAAGAGGGGATTATTCTGGTGCAAGCAGGGCTGTGCTAAAAAGACATCTCTCAGAGAAACATGTGAGTAAACCTTCTGGGATGGGCCACATTATTAAACAGAGGGCAGGGAAGCAAGAGGAGCAGAACGTTCTAGAGGAAGAGGCCTGCTTGGGCACATCACTAAAGAAGTGTCCAAAGCACACTCAGGAAAAACTGCCGATGAGGAAGCCAACAAACAAACACACCCAACCTCGATCTTCACAGCCCCGCAAAAATTCTCGTGAAACCAAACTGGTTTGACGTTCACAAAGAAGACACACAAAAGACACCTGAGATGGAAGCGCAGCCAACATCCTGTGAATTTCTCCCCAAGACTTGAGCATTTGAGTCATGGGTTGGGAAAGGAGTTTAGGACTAAAGATACAGATTGTAGAATCATTGGCTTTCAGGCAGTTGGGGAAGTTTTGAAGAAGGGAGACTGTGCCGAGTCCAGGGAAGATGGGTAGGACCCTGAATGCTAGTTCCCAAGCATGGCCACGGAACTGGGTTAAGGTAGAGGCATGGAGGAGAAGCTCATTATGTAAAACTGGCTTTTTAAAAAATTATTATTATACTTTAAGTTTTAGGGTACATGTGCACAACGTGCAGGTTTGTTACATATGTATACATGTGCCATGTTGGTGTGCTGCACCCATTAACTCATCATTTAACAGGTATATCACCTAATGCTATCCCTCCCCCTCCCCCCACCCCACAACAGCCCCCGGTGTGTGATGTTCCCCTTCCTGTGTCCAAGTGTTCTCATTGTTCAATTCCCACCTATGAGTGAGAACATGCGGTGTTTGGTTTTTTGTCCTTGCGATACTTTGCTGAGAATGATGGTTTCCAGCTTCATCCATGTCCCTACAAAGGACATGAACTCATCATTTTTTATGGCTGCATAGTATTCCAAGGTGTATATGTGCCACATTTTCTTAATCCAGTCTATCGTTGTTGGACATTTGGGTTGGTTCCAAGTCTTTGCTATTGTGAATAGTGCCGCAATAAACATACGTGTGCATGTGTCTTTATAGCAGCACGATTTATAATCCTTTGGGTATATACCCAGTAATGGGATGGCTGGCTTTTTTTTTTCTCACCTGCAGTGCATGGCACCCTGCCTTCCAGAGACAAGGTTCCCAACAACTGTGCTGAATGAATGGAGGAAAAATGAACCCAAACCAAGAACACAAATCCTTGTGTGTGAACATAAACCTACTTCCAAAATTCTTGAGGAATCCCTAACTCAAGTCCCCCAAGTCCTGTTTGGTTGTGCACAGAAAGAGATATTACAAGAGGAGCCGTGGGAACCTGAAAAAATGAGTGGGGAGTGGCAGTCCCTTCTTATTAATGTGATCAAGACCAATAAATGTATATTGTAATTGTAAATTCTTTCTGGACTCCACATTTCTCCAAAACCTAAGGATGTCTCCAATTATCTCAAGAAAGAAATGTCATAAGATTCTCAAGACTAAAGTAATGTTAATTGATATTCATGCCATGGGAATGGAGAGCGTGCGCTTACTAAGCAGCATCTTGAGGGAAGGCACCATACAAAATCAAACAACCGTTCAGGGATAGTAAATAGCTCCTATTACTGTTGTTTAGGCCACTCAGTCTTGTTATGGCAGCCCTAGTACAAGAATACAATGTACAGCAGTGTTAATCATTAGTTGCTGTTGTTGTTTTCGAACAAATAAAAGAGAAGAATAACTTTCTTTTTTGTTGTTTTTTTTGTTTTGTTTTGAGACAGAGTCTCGCTCTGTTTGCCAGGCTGGAGTGCAGTGGCAAGATCTTGGCTCACTGCAACCTCTGCCTCCCTGATTCCAGCAATTCTCCTGCCTCAGCCTCCCAAGTAGCTGGGACTATAGGCGCCTGCCACCGCACCCAGCTCGTTTTTGTATTTTTAGTAGAGACAGGGCTTCGCCATGTTGGCCAGGCTGGTCTCAAACTCCTGACCTCAGATGATCCACCTGCCTCGGCCTCCCAAAGTGCTGGGATTACAGGCGTGAGCCACACGCCTGGCCAAGAAGAATAACTTTCAAGTTTAGATATACAATTCAAAATTAGAAAAAATGTTCATGTATGAACTAAAATTTACACTTATGAAACAAAAATATTATACCTCACTATTCACATCCTGTTTTCCTGTTTTAACCTTTAAACACAAATGAAAACTCCAAGTTGTCACATAGAACTGGGGTAAATGTTTTGCATAAAGGACCAGACAAGGGTATCCTTTATCTGAAAAGTTTTGGACCAGAAGTGTTTTGGATTTTGAATTTTTGGGGATTTTTGGAATATTTGCAATCTATACTGGTTCACCATTCCTAATCTAAAAATCTAAAATTCAAAATGCTCCAATGAGCATTTCTTTTGAGCACCATGTCAGCACTTAAAAAGTTTTTAATTTTGGAGCACTTCAGATTTTGGATTTTCAGATTAGGGATACTCAACCTGTAATAAATATTTTGGCTTTGTAGGCCATATGATCTCTTGTAAATACTCAATTTTGCTGTTGTAGCAATGTATGAACAAATGAGTATGGCTATGTTCTAATAAAACTTTATTATAGACACTAAATAATAATAATAATAGCTCCTATTGATTAAGTGCTTGCCATGTTCTGAGCAGAGCTAACTGCTTTAACATTTGGTTAAGTGCTGTGCCAAGAGCTCAGAATATGATTAGGAAAATAACACAACTTCTACCTCCTTACTTCCTGTACACTTTCTTGTATAATCCTCATAACCAACCTATCACTAACCCTATTTTATAGCTGAGGAGACTAAAATTATGTAGCCACTCAACATCATGCATCTAATAAGTGGCAAAAAAAAAAAGGATTTGAACTCAGTGTCTCTGATTTTAGAACCTGTTTCCGTAACCCCCACACTCTAGGGCTTGGAAGTCTATTGACAGCAAAAGCATCTTCCAGTCTCACAGGACTGTGGGGCTGTGGTGCAGTCCTGAAAGGAGCATGCATGTGAGGAACACCATGCGAGAGGCCCATCAAAGGACAGGACAGCCTGGAGTCCCGGGGAAAGCTGCTCCCCAGCACCTGGGGAGCATTATGGCCGGTGTCATGGTCCCATGTTGGGTTTGCAAAGGCCTCAGAGCCTTGAGCCAAGCAGCGGGAAGCAATTTCAGTCTTTGGCCCAGACCACTAGGCCTCGAAACCTTTCTATCTAATTAAACTTCCATTGCCTTTCATTTCTGCAGCCCTCCTTACAGGAATACTCTCTTTAAAATAAATAAATAAAAGATATGGGAACTGATGGAGTCAACTAAGAGTTTCTCTAATTTCCACATCTAACTCCTATGAATAACTCACTTGGAAATGGGCATGGTCTGTGTAGGCATGATTGTGTTTTGCATAAACTCTTATGCATGAAGTGGCTCTATTTGCAACTAGACAGGATCCAAATTTCAGAAACACTTTAACAACCGACTATAAAGTTTATTAAAAAATAAAAAATAGAAAAGTCATTTCACCTTTTGCCCGCAGTAAAACTCTGGGAATGGACTCTCCTGGCCTCAAAGCTTTCTTTTCTTCTCTGCAGAAGCTGCTGAAGACACCCTCCACAGGCTTAGCCCATCCAGGTTACGGCACCCTGCCTGCTGCACTCAGGGAACTCAAGGTGTTGCCTGTTCAACGTTTGAGCAGAACCAGAGTCATGGCTTACCCTAGCTGTGACTTTGTGCCCCAGTTCTGGTCTCTGAGTCCCTGCCTGGGGTATCCATGCAGTGCCCAGGCCTGCTGCTTCCTTGTGGGCTAACCTGGGGAGGCTGGCTGCCTGCCACCATCATGCTGCCATGCACAGAACCTGCTCAGGCTCGTCTCTGGAAAGCTCCTTCACAGCCATTGCCCATCTCCTTTTTTTGTTTGTTTTTTTTCTTGAGACGGAATCTTGCTCTGTCACCCAGGCTGGAGTGCAATGGCACAATCTTGGCTCACTGCAATCTCCACTTCCCGGATTCAAGCGATTCTCCTGCCTCAGCCTCCTGAGTAGCTGCGATTACAGGCGCCTGCCACCACACCCAGCTAATTTTTGTATTTTTTAGTAAAGATGGGGTTTCACGATGTTGGTCAGGCTGGTCTCGAGCTCCTGACCTCAGGTGATCCACCTGCCTCGGCCTCCCAAAGTGCTGGGATTACAGGCGTGAGCCACCGTGCCCTGCTCCCTTTCTCCTTTTACTCAGCTTGTCCCAAACCTCAAGGTACAGAAGAATCACCTGGGGATCTTGTTAAACTGCGGGGTCTGGCTTGGTAGGCCTGGGATGGGGGCTTGAGAATCAGTGTTTCTAACAAAGCACCAGGGTAGGTTTGGGAAATAGTTCGAGGCTATGCAGCGTCAAGGATGATGGCCAAAGCAGGTGAGGTAGCCACTGGCCACTACTATTTTTGCCTGCCCAGAACATGTGCTTTTTCCCTATTTTTTTAAGCACAATAATGGGCACATAGCTCAGTTTGCACCAATCAGAGTCCTGCCCAGAAATGAGGTATGAATGGTGGTGGGAGTGGGGAAGAAGGGGTAAGTGGGAGCAGGCTCTCTTTTCCCTGGGGTTACTAACCTGGGAGGGTTGTTTGTAGCGCATGCAGGAAGTCCATTGTCAGTGATCGAGAATGAGTTGAACCTACAGAGAGAAGTGAAAAGGGTGGAGATGCAAGGACATCATTTGAGCTCCTGCATCCAGTCACACCTGAGGCCAGATGCTCCAGCCTTCCAGTTATACGAGCCCATAAATTTGCTTTTTCACTTAATTTAATTCTTGTCACTTGTAAATAAAAGAGCCCTGAGTTATATAGTGGGTAAGGCAAGTTGGGGTCAAAAAACAAGGTATAGAGTGATAATGGTTCACATGATGATTCTAAAAGTAATTCCTGGCTGGGTGCAGTGGTTCACGCCTGTAATCCCAGCACTTTGGGAGGCTGAGGTGGGCGGATCACTTAAAGTCAGGAGTTGGAGACCAGCCTGGGCAACATGGTAAAACCCTGTCTCTACTAAAAATACAAAAAAATTAGCCAGGCGTGTTGGCGGGCACCTGTAGTCACAGCTACTCAGGAGGCTGAGGCAGGAGAATGGCGTGAGCCTGGGAGGCAGAGCTTGCAGTAAGCCAAGATCATGCCACTGCACTCCAGCCTGGGGGACAGAGCAAGACTCCATCTCAAAACAAACAAACAAAAAAGAACATGATTAAGTATGGAGTCCTAAGGGCCTGACCTCCAAGTGCCACAAAAAGCGAACTTGAGCTCCTTCATCAGGCGATGTTTGCTCATGCCTTTTCCTGATGATACTGAAAAAGTTCGCAGAAGCTCCACATGTCCAACTGCTTTTTCCTGGACGTTTAGTTATACAGGTAAAGCTGAAAGTTAACAGCAGATTTGGACTCAAAATCAGCTCCATAAATGGCCTCATTTCCAGGCACAGCCCTTGATGTCATCTCTGAAAGGTCATCGTCCCAGCCCTGGAGGGATTTACTGAGGCCCCAGGATCTGAGCTCATGTCCAGATCTGTGAAAAGCAAAGGACATGCATGCAAAATAGATTGAGGCCGCATACGCCCAAGTCGCTGGGGAAGGGACAGGCATGTGGTGAGCAAAGAGGGAAGAGGAGGTTTCCTGCTTCTCTCTGTGACTTCCCTATTTCAGATAACAGCAGCCCCACCCTGCTGGGCACTCAGGTTCAAAATGTCAGAGCCTTGGGACTCTTCTTTCTCCTTTTCATATTCCTCTGCGCTGCATGCAGGAGAGTGATTCTATCCCAGGGCCAACTCTGACAGCCACCTCCTTCTCTCCATTCTCTCTGCTGCTGCTTTTTTCAGGCCTTCATTATTTCCCACCCAAACCACAGTGGCAATGGCCTTGTAGCTATTCTCCTCAAATATATTTTTCATACTTCACCAGGTCCAGTGAAATGTTTTGAGGACTTACTATTGACTCACTCAACCCTGGGGCAGATTGTATTTTCCAAAGATGCCACATATCCCATTTTACATGTTCTCACAATATGACTGACATTCTTGCCATCAAGAGGTGAAGTCCACGTTCCCTCCCCTTGAACTTGGAAGGGCTTGAGACCCAGCAGAAGTGATGCTATGTGACTTCTTCCAAGACTAGGACCTAAAAAGTGGTACCGTTTTTGCCTGGTTTTCTTGGGAAACTTGCCTTCAGGCCATCAGTTGCCATGTAAGTATGAAACCGCCATACTGTATGGAAGCCCAAGCCACATGGAGGTGCCATGTGTGGGTGTTCCTAGTGTGAGGTCCTAACTGACAGCTGGGAAGGTGCATGAACGTATCTCTAAATGATTTCTTCCCCCAGTGGGCTGGTCACCGCCACCCGCCCTCCGCCCCCTGTCACCTTTCAGTTCTCCCAGTCGAGGCCATAGACATCATGGAGCTGTGCTTTCCTGACCTACAGAATCTGTGAGCATAATAAAATGGTTGTTTCTGTTTTCTCTGGGTGCAGTGACTCACACCCATAATTTCAGCACTTTAGGAGACCAAGGCAGGAGGATCGCTTGGACTCAGGAGTTTGAGACCAGCCTGGGCAACACAGTGAGATCCCTGTCTCTGTAAAAAAGCCAAAAAAAAAAAAAAATTAGCTGGGCATGGTGGTGCATGCTTGTAGCTCTAGCTACTCAGGAGGCTGAGGTAGGAGAATTGCTTGGGTCCAGGAGGTTGAGGCTACCACGAGCCAGTGAGCCACAATCACAACACTGCACTCCAGCCTCAGCAACAGACTGAGATCCTGTTTCTTAAAAAAAAAAAAAAAAAAAAAAAAAAAAAAAAAAAAAGATTATTTTAAGTTCCTAATTTTGGGGGAAATTTGTTACATAGCCAATAGCCAATAGATAACTGATATTTTACTTTAAAATGTCTTAATGTGTACACAAACCCTCTGTCAATCATCTGGTTACAACCTGCAGGGAGCTATTTACAGAAGAGGTGAGGTTTCCACAGCTATGAGACCCGGAAGAAAGGAGCTGATCCGAGGGTAAGCCAGGCATTTCTATGCATTTTTTTTCAGTCTTTACTATGTGCCAGGCACGTTACAGACCTTATCATATCCAAATCTTCAACATGATGGCTATGAGGTTAATTGTCTTCCTTAATAGTTATAGAAATTGAAGCTCAGAGGGGAAACATAAATTTCCCCAAAGTGGCCAAACAGGAATCCAAACCTGGGGCCTGATGACGCCGGAGCCCTCGCAGCGCCTACCGCGCCTCTGGAAGAGCCGAACCCAAGAAAGAGAGCACAGAGGAGCACTCAGCATCACTCTGCTGCTCTTACCTTTACCAGCACATGACTGAAATCACTTCTCTATTCGGAATGAAGGAAAAACAAAGCAGTCTGGTCTGGCTAGAGAAAGCCCCCGGCCACAATGTCGAACAAACCGGGAGTAATTTGTCTCTGTTCTTTTCCATGTGACTGCCGGAGGTTATCCTGGTTTTTATTAGTCCAAACTTCCCTTTTCAAAAAATAATTCCTTGAAATCTTCTGGGAAATTAACATGGCTCAATCTGGCTCTGGGCCGGCCACCACATGCTCACAGAATTAAGAGAACCTGAGATTTTCCCTTCGTAGCCACACACACATACACACAAAACCGCATGTGCCTCTATAGCTGTGTTGTCTAACAGGCTGTAAAGAGAATATTCACACTGGGTGAGCGGTTAGGTTCAGCTTTATCCTGGAAAACATTTCATCTCCTAGATTTGTTCCAATCCAAGAGTTTTACACGGTGTGCAGATTGAGTTACACATCAGGGCACAGCACAGGAATCCTTTATTGAAGAAATATCAGGAACTAATTAATATACAAGGTTAGGTAGTTTAAATAACAATTATTTTCAAATATTTCTTAAAGAAAATATATTAAGAATAAGTAATATAAAATGACAGAGCCGGGCAGGAGGGTTCACCTGGTGTAATCCCAGGGCTTTGGGAGGCTGAGGTGGGAGGATTACTTGAGACCAGGAGTTTCTGACCAGCTTGGGAAACATAGTAAGACCCAGTCTCCAAAATAATAAAATAAAATAACTGCAATAGCAACTTTAAATTCCAATTCTATTCTGTACTATAGTCAATTACATAAAAAATGTTCTTCATTTTTCTCTTATAATTTTTTTTTGAGATAAGGTCTCATTCTGTCACCCAGCCTAGAGTACAGTGGCACAGTCATAGCTCACTGCAACCTCAAACTCCTAGACTCAAGCAATCCTCCTGCTTCAGTCCCAGGTAGCTAGAATTACAGGTGTGCATCACCATGTCCAGCTAATTTTTAAATTTTTTGTAGAGATGGGGTCTTGCTATGTTGCCCAGACTTGTCTTGAACTCCTGGCCTCAAGCAAACCTCCTGCCTCGCCCTCCCAAAGCGCTGGTATTAAGATGTGAGTCACTGTACCTGGCCCATTTTTCTTTACTTTTATTTTCTATCTAATTGGGAACTTTTGAGATTATTTACAGTGTCATAAGAATTATAAAAAGGTGGCCAGTTGCAGTGGCTCACGCCTGTAATCCCAGCACTTTGGGAGGCTGAGGTGGGCAGAACCCCCGAGCCAAGGAGTTCAAGGCCAGCCTTGGCAACATGGCAAAACTCTGTTTCTACTAAAAGTACAAAACTTAGCCATGTGTGGTGGTGCATGCCTGTACTCCCAGCTACTTAGGAGGCTGAGGCAGGAGAATCACTTGAACCTAGGAGGCAGAGGTTGCAGTGAGCCAAGATCACACAACTGCATTCCAACCTGGGCAACAGAGTGAGATCCCGTGTCAAAAAAAAAAAAAGAATTATTATCGTTACTGGCCAAGTGTGGTGGCTTACACCTGTATTCCTAGCACTTTGGAAGGCTGAGGCGGCCGGATCACGAGGTCAGAAGATTGAGACCATCCTGGCTAACATGGTGAAACCCTGTCTCTACTAAAAATACAAAAACAAAATTAGCCGGGAGTGGTGGTGGGCACCCACAGTCCCAGCTACTTGGGAGGCTGAAGCGGGAGAATGGCGTGAACCCAGGAGGCGGAGCTTGCAGTGAGCTGAGATTGTGCCACTGCACTCCAGCCTGGGCGACAGAGCGAGACTCCGTCTCAAACAAAAAAAAAAAGGTAACAAAATTTAGGCAGCTAATTTCTTGTTCTTTCAGTATTTCCACATATGTTTCTGGCAATTAAAACATCTTTTTCTGCCAGGGTCAGTGGCTCACATCTGTAATTCCAGCATTTTGGGAGGCTGAGGCGAGAGGGTCACTTTAGCCCAGGAGTTCAACACTAGCCTGGGCAATATAGGGAGATTCCATCTCTACAAAAATAAAAATAAATTAGCAGGGCATGGTGGCACACGCCTGTAGTCCCAGCTACTCAGGAGGCTGGGGCAGGAGGATCATTTGAGCCCAGGAGTTCAAGGCTGCAGTGAGCCCGTGATTGCACCACTGCACTCCAGCCTCTGTGTCAGAGCAAGACCTTGTCTCAAAAAAGAAAAAAAAAATTGTTTTTCTCTGGGAAGTTTGGTGGAGTGGAACAGGGGAGAGAACAAGCCCCCTATCCCTCCACGTCCTCTCCTCCAGCATCGTTCTTACAATGAAGGATGGTCTTTGCAGCTGATATCTTCTTATACTCCCCTGTTCCTTTCCTGGGCAGATGTCCTGGTGATACGGCCCAGGATATCCCTCTGGGAGCTGAGAGTGGAAGTGGGAGCCCTTTATTTTTGCCCAGCGCCGGCGTCAAGGCTGTCCTCAGAACTACCTGAAACATAACAGTGCACAATTCACTGGAGGAGGAAGAGTGTGGAGAGCCTCAAAAAGAAGACAGGATCCTGGGGAAGCCAGTGCAGGGACGTCACGCTCTGTCTCACACGCCTTGACTGCAAAGACATAGCACTGATAGGTAAGAAACAAATCAAAAGCAAAATAACTGGGCTCAACATAATTACCTCTGTTATCAAAACAAAAAGTGGTGAAACTAGCATCCTATAGGAAGGGACAGCCTAAAATTTGCATCCTGCAGAGCAGGGGAATTACTAGTGCTCCATATGACAGGGGAACTGGAATAATTTTCATTGCAGGCAGGGACTCGGATGGGTGATGAAAGAAATCGAAAAAGTAAGCTGCTGACACAATAGCATCTGGGGCTTCAGCTTTGTACGCTGTGGAAAGGAAGCGTTTGTGACAAAGAACCTAAATCAAATGTCGTGTCTGTGGATATGATAGCCCTAATGTCGCTAGGGTAGGTATGTTGGCTAATTTCGTGTGTCAACTTGACTGGGCTAACGGATGCCCAGGCAGCCGGTAACCCATCATTTCAAGGTCTGTCTGTGAGGGTATTTCTGGAAGAGATTAGCACAGGAGTCAGTAGACTGAGTGAGCAGATCTCCCTTACCCATGCGGGTGGGCACCATCCCATCCAGTGAAGGCCCAAATAGAACAAAAAGGCAGACAAAGGGGGTGGATTGGCTCACACTCTTTGAGCTGGGTCATCCATTTTCTCTTGCTCTCAAACATCAGAGGTCCTGGTTCTCAGGCCTTTGCACTTTGCACTGAAAGAAAATGACACCACCAGCTTTCCTGGTTCTCCAGTTTGCAGGCAACAGATCACGGGACTCCTTGGCCTTCATAACTGCAGGAGCCAATTCCCACAACAAATCCATGTGAATCTCGTAAGTATCTTACAGGTTCTTTTTCCCTGGAGAACCCTGCCTAATATGGGAGGAGAGCCCTGTAACAGTGGACACGATTCAGGATTAGAGACCTGGATGCAACAACTCGAAGCAGCTGTGAAATCACCGGGAAGGAGAGGGAAACGGGGGGAGTAGGTGAGGTGGAGAGAGAGAAAACAAACACAAACCTCCCACCCACAATCAGAGCACAAACCCCAATCCCGAAACATAAAGAAATCTAATGAGAATGAAGTTAAGACCCTGAATGTGAATTGGTTTCTGATTAAATCAATTTTATGGAACAGCCTAGAAAAGATTTTTTTTAAAAAAAGAATGTTTATAATGCACAAAGATATAAATGAAATAATATCTTTCATTTTAAGACACCAAGAAAATGTGGAGAGGGAAAAAATAAAAGAACGGTTATATATGAATAAGAATCAACTAGAAGGCTTGAAATATAAAAATAGATTCCTTTAAAAATTCAGTATAGGGCCAGGTGCGGTGGCTCACACCTGTAATCCCAGCACTTCCGGAGGCTGAGGTGGGTGGATCACCTGAGGTCAGGAGTTCGAGACCCCTTGACCAACATGGTGAAACCCGTCTCTACTAAAAATACAAAATTAGCCAGGTGTGGTGGTGCAAGCCTGTAATCCCAGCTACTCGGGAGGCTGAGGCTGGAGAATTGCTTAAACTGGGAGGTGGAGGTTGCAGTGAGCCAAGATTGAGCCATTGCATTCCAGCCTGGGCAACAAGAGCAAAACTCCATCTCAAAAAAAAAAAAAAATCAGTATATGAGATCAAGCTAGACTTGACACAATCAAATAAAGAATATGTTAATTAGAAGAGAATACTGAAGAATTCTTGTGGAACACAGCATAGGGAAACAACAAGAAAAAATGAGGCCCAGCACGATGGCTAATGCTTGCAATCCCAGTACTTTGGGAGGCTGAGCCCAGGGTTCAAGACCAGCCTGGGCAACATAGCAAGACTTTGTCTCTTTAAAAAAGAAAAAGAAAAAGAAAATTTAACTATATGTCTGTGTGTTTGTATACATATACATATATCTGATATTGAATATATATACATATACATATACACATACAAGCAGTTAAGAAATACAGAGACTAAATTAAGAAATTCGTAGATTCATTTAAAAGAATTCCAAAAATAAGTGAATGTTGGGAATGACAGAGAAGTAATATTTGTAAATGCTAATAATTAATGATTTTCCATAATTGAAGAAAGACATGAAATTCTAGAGAAAGGTGTTCTCAGCTCTCTAGTATAAATCCACAGCTGGATTCATCATAGTGAAACTATATACAACTACACAGGTAAAGAAAAAATCTTATAAGCTATAAGAGAGAAGTGATGAATTATTTGCAATGAAATAACAATTAGGTATTTGACAAACTTTATATCATCCTCAGTGGAAGTCAAAAGAGAATGGAATAATAGCTTCAAAATGCTGAGGAGAAATAACCATCAACCTGGAATTTTATACGGAGTTAAACTAACATTTAACAGTGAGAGTGATATAAAAATGTTCACCGATATGCAAAGATTAAGGTTGCTTCCACCCAAACAGACTCTCACTGTAAGATGTCCTTTAGCAAGGTGGGGGAAAAAAACAATTAAACCCAAAGAGAAATTGTGGTCTGCAAGGGGAAAAAAAATGATGAGTATGAAAGTTGATAGAATATCAATTATAATTAACTATGGAGAGTACAAATACAAATACAATATAACTTTTATTTCAAAAGCAAAGCTAAAGTTGTTTACACTTATAGCAAAAAGGAGGTAGGTGTGATTATGATCAATGGGTGTTTGAAGAATTCCAAACCAATGAGGGACAAAGGTGAAATGGGGAGTCTTCAGGCAGGGATGATCGGGAGAGGAGAATCAATGTCCCAAAAAGAATCAGAAGGGGAAAAAGTAGCCAAACAGATACTTGAGGAAAAACATTGGAAATGATAAGTCGCAATATATCACACATATGAAACCTAATTAAATTCAACAAAAAGCAAAGATTATCAGATTAGAATTTTACAGCTATATATAAAAGATTCAATCTGTCAGGAAGATGTAATAATTCTAAATTTGTACATAGCTTATAACATAGACCAAAAATATATGAAGCAAAAACTGACTTAACCAAAGGAGAAACAGTCAAATCCAAAATCACAGGGAGAGATATTATATTAACACACCTCTCTCAGTAGCTGATAAAGAAGACCTAAATACTTGGTAATAATATAAAAAAATTGAAAAATATGATTCACACACTTGCACTGATTCACACATTTAGAACACTGTACTTGAGAACTAAATAATAGTCATTCTTTTCAAGTACACCTGTACCCTTTACAATACTGACCACGCAGCAAGTCTTAGCAACTTTGAAAATATCAAAATCATATAGAGTATATTATCCTACTACAGCAAAATTAAACTAGAAATCAATCACATAAAAGCTAGAAAATCCCTACATATATTTGGAAATTAAGTAATACACTGCTATATTATTTAAGAGTCAAAGAAGAAATCACAACAAAAATGAGAAAGTATTTAGAAATTATGATAAATACCAAAACTTAGGGAAGTCTGCTAAAGTGATGCTTAAAGGAAAAATTTTAGTTTTAAATGCATATGATTAGAAAAGAAGAAAGACTGAAAATCAGTGTTTCAAGCATCTGTCTCAAGAAGTTGGTGGGGTGGAAATGGCAAATTAAACAAAAGAAAGTAAAATGAACAAAATGAAAATATAAAACTAGAAGTTAATAAAATAGAAAGCAAACATATTAATATAAGAGAGAATCAGCAAAGCCAAATGCTGGTTATTGGAAAAGGCTAATGAAATTAATAAATCCATAGTAAGACTAATCAAGAGAAAAAGAGAGAAGGGAAAATTAAAAATACTAGAAATGAAAAGGGAGACATAACTCTATATCCTCATATATTAAAAAGATAATAGGATGATATTATGAGCAACTTTATAACAATTAACTAGAAAATTAGATTAAATGACCACTTTTTTAGAAATCACTTACTAAATGGACACAAAAAGAGAGACAATCTAGTCTTACAGCTATTAAAGTGAATCTTATATAAAAGACCTTCCCATGCCTGGCTGGGCGTAGTGACTCACCCCTATAATCCCAGCACTTTGGGAGGCAGAGGCGGGCGGATCACAAGGTCAGGAGTTTGAGACCAGCCTGGCCAACACAGTGAAACCCTGTCTCTACTAAAAATACAAAAAATTAGCTGGGCATGGTGGTGGGCGCCTGTAATCCCACCTACTTGGGAGGCTGAGGCAGGAGAATCACTTGAACCCAGGAGGTAGAGGTTACAGTGAACAGAGATCACACCACTGCACTCCAGCCCAGGTGACAGTGAGAGACTCCATCTCAAAAAAAAAAAAATCTTCCCATGCCTTCGGGAGTAAATTCTTTACAATATTTAAGGAAATAAATAGTACGAATCTTACACAACTATTCGAGAGAATGGAAAAGGAGAGAATACTTCCCAACTCACTGTTTGAGAGTGAACAAGTTCATTTCCAAGAAGAAAATTATAGGGTCAACTCTCCCATAAATACAAAAGAAAGAAAAAGAGAAAGGGAGAAGGAAGAGAGGGAGGAGGGAGGAAAGAAGGAAGGGAGAAATAAAGGGGAAAAGGAGGAAGGAAAGGGGGGAGGGAGGAAGGAAATACCGGAGGGAGGGAGGAAAGAAGGAAGGGAGGCAGGAAAGAAGGAAGGGAGGGAAAAAGGGAAAAAAGGGAGATAGGCAAAGTCAAGCCAATCGACATCAATAAAATATAATAAGGATAGAACATCATGTCATCCTTAGGGGGGTTTATTCTAAGAATGCAAAGTTGGTTTAATATTCACACATATGAAATAGGAATGTATCAGAGTTTGATTTCCTGCCTTCAATGAATTCCTGCCATAGAATGTCTCTGTTCTTAGTAAATATAAAGTGAAGTATTTAGGGGTAAAAGGACATACTATCTCCAATTTAGTCTAAAATGGTACCAAAAATAAACAACATGCTCATATATATGTGTGTAAAGAAAGAACGATAAAGCAAATGAGGCAAAGTAAACAACTGGTAAATCTGGGTAAAGGGTTGTAAGAGTTTCTTGTACAAATCTTCAATTTTTACATGTTTTAAATGATAACCAAAATTAAAAATTATCCAAAAAAAGTGTAATTCACCTTGTAGACAAAAAAGAAGAGAAAAATCATATGATCATTTCAATAAATGCGGGGGATAATTTGATGAAATTCAACATTCATTCATGACATAAATGCTTGGCAACCTAGAAGTAGAGGGACACTACCTAAAACTGATGAAGGGCATCTATATAAAACCTACAGGAGACATCATATTTAATGGGAAAATGTTGAAACTTTTTCTCTGAGGCAAGGAGTGAGATAATGATGCTACTGCCACAACTTATATTCAACAGGACCTCCAGCAAAATACAAACCTGCCCTAGAGAAACAAATATAATGCCTCCTCACTGCAGGCTTCTTACTCACCCACCAAAAAAAGATGGAGCTAAACTTAGGTGGTCTTTGCTAATCTGACATTAGATGGGCCATTACCTCTCTCCAAGGGTGAAGTGGGTGAAGGGAAGGAAGTGTGCTTGGGGAAACTCCTTCCGGATAGAAACCAAGATCAAAGAGCAAGGTTCTCCTCTAACAATGTTCAAGGCTCTTTGAAGAAAGTTACAAAATATTATCAAAAGGCATAAAAGAAATCCTGAATAAATGGAGGATTAGACCGCATTCATGAATGAGAAGACTACATATCATAAAGATGCCGATTCTTTAGAAACTCTCCACAGTTCTCTAAATCTGATGAGTTCAGATAAAACTTGACATGCTGATCCAAGAAAAAAAAAAATGTATATGGGAGAACAAATGCCAAAAATAGCTAAAGTCCATTTTGAAGGCAAAGAACAAGGAGCCAGTCATAGTGGCTCACACCTGTAATCCCAGCACTTTGGGAGACTGAGACAGGAGGATTCCTTGAGCCCAGGAGCTTGAGACCAACCTGGGCAACATAGCAAGACCCCATCTCAAAAAAAAATTATCAATGAAACTTTAAAAGAAAGGAAACAACCTAAAATATAGAAATAACTCTCAAAATTTACCATAAAAGGACAGACAATCCAAGTAAATAATGGGAAATACTTGAACAGGCATTTCACAGAAGAAGACCTACAGATGGCATGTGAGCATGTGAAGGGACTTTAGGCTTCCCTACCTATGAGGGAAAGGCATGTTGGAACCACAATGGGATATTTCTGCACACCTATAAGAGTGACTTATAAAATATGGTGGCAACCCACATGTTGACGAGGCTGTGGAGAAACTGGCTCACTCATACCCTGCTGATGCACACCAGCTCTTGGCATTTCCCACCCTGTTTTTGCCATCCCCACGTGTTAAGGGGGTATCTCGTTGCCATTTTGTACATTTCCCTGATGACTAGTGAGGTTTGGCATCTCTTGTGTCAAGGCCCATTTTGCTTTCTTCTTTGGTAAAATGTCTTCCATTCATTTTCTTGTTGGGTCATCCATCTCTTTCTTCTTCATTTGTAGGATTTTTGCTTGTTTTTACTAAATACTAGATGAGTCCATATCTTCTCCCACTCTGTGAGTTGCCTTTTTCATCTTTTGTATGTGTTTTTTAAAAACAACCAAAAAGGGTATTCTCACAAGCTTGTACATGCAGATAATATCTCTAGAAGGACAGGCAAGAAACTGGTACTGGGGGCTGCTACTGAGGAGGGAAGTGAAGTGCCGGGGGAAGGAGGTGTGGGAGATACACTTTTCTCTGTGTCCTTTTGCATACTTTTTTTGCAAATCATCATATGCAAAGGCATGTGTTTTGAACTTTGAGACAAAGGAAAGGCACCAGATAGCCATCATGAAGTAGGTGCTAACTTTTCCTCTAATTGTATTTCACAATAGTTGCAGTGGCAAGGAAAAGGCTAAGTGTCCCTGTCCTAGCCAGTACCTTTCATGATTGAGCCTGTGCCCTCTGCTCCTCTAAGTTCAGGAAATGCATCCCCTGGCATTCTAACTGTGGGGCAGCACAGTGTAGCATGGTAGCAATGAGAGCAGCTTCTGCAGCCAGACTACCTTGATTGTCACCCAGCTCCTCCACCATCTCTTGTATGACCTCAGCAGAGTCACCTGGCCTTTCTACGCCTCTGCTAAGGAACACGGCAATTCCTACTGTGGTCGATGTCCCCTGATGGTCCCCGCCTCTGTGACTGAGGCGATGGGACCCCACTTCCAAGATGAGGTGACAACGGACTGTGGCTTCCATCCTAGCACACCTTCTCTTGCTGACTTGCTGTGAAGAGAGTGAGGTCCCATGTTGCAAGCTGCCCAGTGGAGAGGCCCACGTAGCAAGGAACTAATGTCTCCAGCCAGCAGCCAGTTAGGAACTGAATCCTGCCAACTAATCCTGCTAACAGCCAGTGAGTAAGCTGCGAAGTGGATCCTCCCCCAACCCAGCCTTAAGATGGCTCCATCCCAGGATCATCTTTGATTGCAGCCTGGCAAGAGACCCTGAGCCAGAGGGACCCAGCTCAGCCAGGCCCAGATTCCTGAGCCACAGAGCCCTTGAGATAATCAATTGTTGTTTTAAACCTACAGAAACAACAAAAAGAAATAGAAAGACTAGGCAATGTCTCTCCTGAAAAATTTATCATTCACCTGTCCAAAGCAAGGGGTCAGACAGACCAATGGATTATACAGAACCCCTTCCAGTGAGGGAACCCTATGAAGTTCTCAAAATAAGACAGTAAATCCTTGCTGTTTAAACAAAGTGCTCAAGGCAACTGGTGATTTGGTGAATTTAATTTCCTGGTTAACTGGATGAATCTTTCTGATGGGATCTTAGAGCTTCGTTGTACCTCACAGATCATTACACACATAAGGAAGCTGAAGCTGAGAATAATTACCTTCTGCAAGTCGTGAGGCTTTCTCATGGCAAACCCTCGCGCAGTGCCTGCCACACAGTAGAAGCTCAATAAATAACTGTTCAAAGGAGGAAGGAAGGGAGAACAGGTGGCAGGGAGAAAGGAAGGGATTCTTTGCCTCTTTATTGGTGAAACTTCTTAAATTCTTGGCTGCAGTGCAAGGAAAGCTTGGACTCACAGTCAGGAGACTTGAATTCAAGTCCCAGCTCCACACTTAGATGTGTAGCCTGGGCGACCCCTTGACCTCCCACTTCCCACCTTACACCTTACCTGCCCAGGTGTAAAACAGGAAAAAATGATACTTCCCATGTGGTATACAGATTTTGCTCTCCTTATTTCTAAATTGTGTTGTCCACTGCATTATCTTAAAAAGCAAACTATAAAAACATCTGGGCCGGGTGCAGTGGCTCATGCCAGTAATCCCAGCACTTTAGGAGGCCAAAGGGAGCAAATTGCTTGAGCCCAGGAGTTCAAGACCAGCCCAGGCAACATAGTGAAACCCTGTCTCTACAAAAAATGAGCCAGGCTTGAGGAATGTGCCTGTAGTCCCAGCTACTCAGGAGGCTGAGATGGGAGCATTGATTGAGCCCTGGAGTTCGAGGCTGCAGTGAACCAAGATTGCACCACTGCACTCCAGCTGGGGCAACAGAGCAAAACCTTGTTTCAAAAAATGAAAAAGAAAAGGGAAAAAAAAAGAAAATATCCCCCCAGCACACAGGAGAGGGTTGCTATTTGGGAGAGCGAAATCCATTTTCATCTTCACCTCACACTGACACAAATTTTAAGTGAATTTCAAAGTCATGTGTAAATAACAGTACATGTACACTGTATAATATTACACAGTTAAGAAGAATAAGGCAAAGCTATGTGCACTGGCATGGAAAGATCTCCAAAACTAGTGTCCTGTGAAGAAAACCAAGCTGTTGAATGATATGTACTGTATACATGTCTATTTTCCTATGTAAAAATAAATGCCACATACATGTGCACACACACACACACACACACGCCTCAAATTGAGAGAAACTGAAGAATTCACCCATCAATTGTTAACAGTAGTTGTCTCTGGGAAAGGTAGTGCAATTGTGTGTGAATGTGGTATTTTCATTTCTCATGAAAACTCACACACACGTTTCTTGAATTTTTTAATGTGTACGAATTAATTTCAAATTTTAAAAACAAAATATGTTAAAGTTAAACATAAATAATAAAACCATTCAAAGTTGTACATAAATACCTGATCTCCTCCACATGAGAAAGAAAAAACTTTGTAAGCATAAAAACAATGCGAAAAAAATTATGAAAGAAAATATTTCTATTTTCAGGCACAAGTGGTTCATGCATGTAATCCCAGCACTTTGGGAGGCACTTGAGGTCAGGAGTTTGAGACCAGCCTGGCCAACATGGTGAAACACTGTCTCTACTAAAAATACAAAAATTAGCTTGGTGTGGTGGCGGGTGCCTGCAGTTCCATCTATTTGGGAGGCTGAGGCAGGAGAATCACTTGAATCTGGGAGGCAGAGGTTGCAGTGGGCCAAGATCGTGCCACCGCACTCCAGCCTGGGTGATAGAGCGAGACTCTGTCTCAGAAAAAGAAAATATTTCTAGAATTAATTACATTAAATGCTCTGATGTCAAAAAATAAAGAAAATTTAAAAGTAAAGAAAAACGCTTAGCCTGGTGTGGTGGTGTGCACTTGTAGTCCCAGCTACTTAGGAGCGTGAGGTGGGAGGATTGCTTGAGCCCAGGAGGTTAAGGCTGCAGTGAGCCATGTTTGTGCCACTGCATTCCAGTGTGGGCAACAGAGAAAGACCTCATCTCTACTAAAAATCAAAAGCATTAGCTGGTCATGTTGGTGTGCGCCTGTGCTCCCAGCTACCTGGGAGGCTGAGACAGAAAGGGCACTTGAGCCCAGGAGTTCAAGGCTGCGGTGAGCTTTGATTGCACCACGACACTCCAGCCTGGGTAGCAGAGTGAGGTCCTCTCTCAAAAAGAAAAAAAAGAAAAACAGTTAACAAAAACTGGAAAATAATTTAGCACCAAATATGACAAGGAGGCAAATCCTTTCTATTATAAAGGATTACAATGGAAAAAGAAAAAAAAAAGCAAGCCCTGCCCCTTCAGCCCCAGATTCTGGTGTGTAGCACACATTGGAAATGATCACCCATGCCCTAATTTTACCGACTAGAAAACGGACATGAAGCTGGCGAGTCACATGCCCCAAGTAAACGAGCTGCACACCCTGAGCACTGACATGAAGCTGGCGAGTCACATGCCCCAAGTAAACAAGCTGCACACCCTGAGCTCGCCTGTCCCAGTAAGGCCTCCTGAGAGGGGAGGGGGGACACCAGCCGCTTTCCACCCACCCCTCCATCACCTCCCCTGAAATCCTCACACCCTGCGTCTTCCCTGGATCTTGGCAGAACCCAAATTCCTATCCTGTTTGAAATTCTTTCTGCTATTTCAGATTTCTCTTTGGGGATGAATTGAGGTCTGCCTCCAAAAACGAGAAGTCCAGGTACGGGAAAAAAGTCTCTAGAATTTGCCACACACTGGGCGGCCTCTGGATCTGTGGGAAGCTCAGTTCTTCTTACATTTTTATCTCAAATGATTTCACTACCCTTCCAGCCTCGCAGGGAGAACCCGTGGCGTGTCGCCGGCTGCTGTCTCTTCCTCTACCTGGAAGGGGCATCGGGGGTTGCCCGGTTCAGCCCCAGAAGGAAAGTGAAACTGACAGGAGAGAAACAGCCTCTCCAAAGTCACATGGACACGAGCCATCATTCCCAACCAACCAAAGGACAGGGCGTCGGCCCGAAGACCCTGTGTTCATCCCAGAACGGCTACATTGGACATGAATTTTGAGAGTCAGTCTCTGAGGTTCTAGATGGTGCTTTTGTTTCCATCAGTGACTTTCCTGTCCCCACCCAGAGTGGAAAACAGGGATTCTATGAAGAAGTAGGAGCTCTCTCCCCAGGCCCCACACACAGCCTGGCAACCCTGCCTCCCATGGGCACCGCTACTCCTGCCCCAGCACTGACTGGGCATGGGAGTACTCCTAAACCACCACCACCACCTCTCCTAATGTCATGGGCAAGAAGGGGGGAATTCCTGCACCTAATAACTCAAATCTGGTAGCCAAGCTGATTTGGGACAGGGATAGACAGTTATTGTTAAAGAGAATATTAGATTAAAGTGTACAATTAAAAGATCTTGTCAGCCATGTGCGGTGGCTCACGCCTGTAATCCCAACACTTTGGGAGGTTGAGGTGGGTGGATCACTTGAGGTTAGGAGTTTGAGACCAGCCTGGCCAACATGGTGAAACCCTGTCTCTACTAAAAGTACAGAAATTTAGCAGGGCGTGGTGGTGCACACCTGTAATCCCAGCTACTCAGGAGGGTGAGGCAGGAGAATTGCCTGAACCCTGGAGGCAGGGTTGCAGTGAGCCGAGATCACACCACTGCACTCCAGCCTGGGTGACAGGGCAAGACTCCATCAAAAAAAATAATAATAATACTAATCATCCCTTCAAGCACTTACTTTAACATTCAACAAACATCAGGCTCCTAGCGAGTGTATGGGAATTAAGTGTGGACAGATTATTAGTATGCCATCCTTGCCTCTCGAACAGGTGATGACTTGTAAGAATGAACTGTTCAGTGTGGGGCAGGGGACGGAGCATGCATTAGAGTCAGACAGAACTAGATAGAGTTCTAGACAGAGCTCTGCTGCTTCCTAGAATAAGACTTGAGCACATTATCTAATCTCTCAGTATTTATCTATAAAGTTGGCATAATAATGAAAATCTCCCCCAGATCTTGCAAGGATTCAGTGACGTAGTACCGTGCTTGGCATAGCATAGTGTTGGGTACATATTAGACAGTTAAGATTCCAGCCTCCAATCCTCCTCCTTCAGTTTCTTCATCTCTAAAGTTTGCTATTGTGTTGGCTTTACCTACCTATAGCTATGAACTGAATGTATGTATGTCCCCAAAATTCATATGTTGAAGCCTTACTCTCCAATGTGACAGTATTTGGAGGTGGGGCCTTTGGGGGATGATCAGGTCATAAGGGTGGGGCCCTGATGAATGGAATTAGTGCCCTTATGAGAACAGACACAAGAGCACTCTCTCACTCTCTCTGCCACATGAAGATACAGTGAGAAAAAGCCACCTGCCAACCAGGAAGGGGACCCTCGCCAGACTCTGGATCGGCCTGCTCCTTGATCTTAGACTTCCCAGCCTCCCACCTTCAGAACTCAGGAATAAAGTGTTGTTGCTCAAACCACCCAGCCTGTTAAGAAGCCCAAGCCAAGACACTATCTCACAAACCCAGACTTCCTGACACATAAACCCAAGAGCACCACACAGATACATTTCCTCATAAGGACTGTCAAATCTCTGATTGAAAAAATTAAGAATTCTATTTAAGGTGGGTGGATAGACTGGGAATGTGAAAGGACTCTACAAAAATGAATGATACAACTTTGCTTAGATCTGGAATATGCTGGAAAATACTAAGTCACAGACCAAGTCCTCCTTTGCAATGTCAGCAAACTTTGACCCAAGGGCCGAATTTGTTTCCCCTCCTGCCTATTTTTCTCTTACACTGGAACACAGCCATGCTCATTCATGTACGTATTCTCTACAGCTGCTTGTACGCTAAAACCCCAAAAGTGAATAGTTGTGACCGAGCCTGTATGGCCTGCAAAGCCTAAAGTATTGACTATCTGGCCCTTTCCAGAAAAGTTTTCAACCCCTGATCTATTGAATACATTTGAGTCTTCTATCGTAAGTGTCCATAAATCTGAGGCCGAATGCTGGAAATTGAACTATTTAGCTCTAGAGCCAGTTAAGGTTTACAAGGCCCAGTGGTTGGAAATTGAGACCAAATGAATCTGAAGGTGAGAACCAAGAGGTTTCCGCCTCATTACTGTGTAGTTCTGAAGCGAACTGTAGATCAAAAGAAGGCTTGAAAAGAAAAAAGCAACAAAATAAAAATGAGTTTTTTAAATGCAAGGCAGCAAAATGGAATTGAAACAGGACTAACCTGAGAGTTAGCCAGCTGTGCCGTAGTGCCTGGTCTGCCACCAATGAGGTGTGCGATGGGGGCAATTGCTTCACTTCCCAGGGGCTGTTACATGATTTGTAAAATGAAAGGCTCACTCATTCACCAAACATTTCTTGAACTCCTCCTAGGGGGAACTTGCTGTCTTAGACACGGACGTCTGGACCCGCTAATCTCTAAGATGCCTTTCCAGCTTTAGAGCTCAATTTAAAGTGTTGGGTGATACCGGAGCTTTGTGGAGTGGCGATGCGAGGTGCCTGGAGTTAACATTCACACAGTGCTTTTGGTTCTGCGGCATTTTAATGATATTCACCATGGTAGTAATTTATCGCCATCTCTTCTTTCCAAATAGATAGCATATTAGTGTAAGTCCAGTCCATCAAGCAAGCTTCTTCCATCTGCGAGGGAGGAGGCAGCCCCCGGACAGCTGTGGTTGGGACCTTCACCTTGAATTATGTAACAGTAGCAGGGGATGGGCAGATTGGCCTTCTGAATTATGCTTCCTTAGACTGGCATTTACATGAGTTTGCAGACCCTAAACACTCACCAGCAGACACAGTGAGGATGGCTTTATCCCTGGAGTAATTAATCCATGTAGCAAAGGGATCTCCAAGGTGCTGCCAACAGTCTTGGGATAATTGAGACCTTACAGCAAATAAATCCCCCAGAATCAGGACCGCTTTCACCATCCCAAAGCCCCAAAGTGAGAACCACCTTCCAAAAACTCAGAATCCAAAGCCTGTTAATCCCCTTTTGTGGCAAGCCCATCCTCCTGGCCTGCCTGCCCTGCTCTCCTCCCCCATAATACCCATTCAGGGCAGTGACCCCAGTTGGCAACCCAGAGCCGCGTGGGCTGTGGTCAAACGACACCCAGATGAAAACTGCAGCTGATGGCCTGGCCTTTCGGGTCAGTAGCTGCTGTGCACAGCTCTCTCCCTGCCTCCTGAAGTTCAAATGCCAGCCTGATTTCTATCTGGAAGCATCCCAGCCCAAACATGGAACAAAAGTTCCCTCTGACAAGCCCATTTGGGTTCCAAAGTATGTTTTTATGTTTGTTGGCAAATAGAACTGTCACCAGCAACAATAACAACACTGTTTTCCCTCCACTGAAGCTACTTCATTTCTTCACATTTGTTCCAGGGCTGGAACTGGACAGATGAATAATGTAGGCTAGGCGGCTGGCCCAAGTCCTGACCTCGTGCCTCCAAAAGCAAACACAGAGGTGAAAATGGAGACTTGTTTGTTTGAACTCTCACTGCCTAATTTAAAAAAGAAAAGGCAAAAAGAAAAACAAACCTCCCACCATCCTATTTCATCAATGTAGACACTGATGGGTTTTGTTTTGTTTTGTTTTGTTTTTCTTTTCTTTTCTTTTCTTTTTTTTTTTTTTCCATGTCTTACTTTTTGAAACATGGAACTACAGCCCTCTGCTGGTGCAAGGTATGAAGCCAATTTCTCAATCATCGAGGCTACCCTGCCATCTTGTGGCCATGTGAGGGATGCACACGTGTAGATCAATTTCTCAGCATCATAAAACACAGTCTAGGTAAGACGTTGGAAGGGTTCTTCAAAATATTTACATGGACTTTCATTTAAGACATTTCTTGTATCGTTTGGGGAAAACATCAATGGGATTTGGAGTCAGAATGTTGGTTCCCGCGTTTAAGCTCTGTCAGTGATTTGTGACATCATCCCTGAGCAAATAATTTCATTTTTAGGAACCTGTTTTCTCATCTGTAAAATGGAGGTCATAATAAATGTTTGATTCTTGGAGTTTTGTAGTGTTTACATAAGATCATGCATATGAAGAGTGCCTTGTCCACTTTAAAATCATATGCACATGAATATATTAAAAATCCCTAGAGAAGTAGATTCTATCATCATACTTGGTAAAACTTTAGAAACTTGAAATCGGTTTCAATGACTAACCTTACTATAGTCTAAAGCCCTGGCCTCAGAATAAAGAGAAGGACTTTACACTGTCTCATGCTTTCCTAAAGATACATATTGCCAAGTCCTCTCCGTTTTCATTTTTCTGATTTAAGTCAAGTCAGTTTCTTCGGCCTTGCTTCACGGGGCCAGCCAATGAATAATGAGGAGTGTAGATGCGTCTTGGGAGGTGAAATAAGTTTGCTTACATGGAATCGCAAAGTGCTCATTAGTGTGGGGGCTTAGGTATTTGGCTCCCTCGTCTTTTGGAAAAAGCCCAAACCAGACACAGCAGCTAAAGGAGCCCTCATAGGATGTCTGTGCTGCACGATGCTGACGCAAGATGACTCATCACACACTAGCTGGGTTTGGCCACTGCTTCTGTGCAGCTGTTTGCAGAAAGCCAAAAATTTCTGGTGCCAAGCTGGGGGCTTGGTGAACAAACCCAAATGTTACTGTCCTCATCTCCTGCTGAATTTCAGTCCTGCTCGGGCCATGGCCCAACCAGTGTAAAGTCTACTGATGAAAGTCCAAGTCACTGTCCTCTGTGCCCGCTTGTTACTGTGTCCTTGGGTTACTGAATTTATCATTCATCTCACTGATGCATAAGGTAGGCTTAGGGTACATTTGGCAGCAGGATCAATAGTTTTGCAAAGAGAAAATAGATGCCAGCCAAAGGAACATCGAATCCTTGGGCGAATGATGAGGACGGATGACTCATGTCCAGGCCATCTTCCCTCCGGGCTGGGCTCCACTGTCTCCATACTCACCTTCTGTCTCCAAGTTTGGTTCACTAGGCCCATCCTCAGGAAGCCTCCCTTAGGATCCAGGATGAGTCACCAGCACCCCAAGTGTGCTCACTGGTGAGGATTATAGGAGGGGGAGGTAGGCTGTGTCTACAGGAGATCCTGGGGCACATATGGGGGATGGAGGTGAAAGGTTATCCCTCTGCCCTACAGAATGAGGGTCCCCCTTCAATCCCCTAGAGGTGACATGCCAGAACGCCTGAATCAGAGAAGGCACTCATTCCTCCCACCTAACTCTTTTTATTTTTTTTAATACTGAATCTTGCTCTGTCACTCAGGCTGGAGGGCAGTGGTGGGCTCCCAGATCACTGCAACCTCCGCCTCTCAGGTTCAAGTGATTCTCCTGCCTCAGCCTCCCGAGTAGCTGGGATTATAAGTGCACAACACCATGCCCAGCTAACTTTTGTATTTTTGGTAGAGATGGGGTTTCATCATGTTGGCCAGGCTGGTCTCAAACTCCTGACCTCAAGCAATCCACCTGTCTTGGCCTCCCAAAGTGCTGGGATTACAGGCGTGAGCCATTGCACCCTGCCTCTTCCACCAAACTCTTACGGGGCTATCCCAGAATCTTCCAGAGACACCACCCTGTGGATGCAACCTGGGGCTTTTCTCCTCCACAGGCCATGTCTCAAAATAGGAGTTTCTTCCTCTCTTCCACACTGGGAGAGAGATAGCAGTCAGGGAGAGATAGCAGTCAGGGAGAGATAGCAGTCAGGGAGAGATAGCAGTCAGGGAGAGATAGCAGTCAGGGAGAGATAGCAGTCAGGGAGAGATAGCAGTCAGGGAGAGATAGCAGTCAGGGAGAGATAGCAGTGAGGGAGAGATAGCAGTCAGGGAGAGAGAGCAGACGGGGAGAGATAGCAGTCAGGGAGAGATAGCAGTCAGGGAGAGAGAGCAGACAGGGAGAGAGATAGCAGTCAGGGAGAGAGATAGCAGTCAGGGAGAGATAGCAGTCAGGGAGAGAGATAGCAGTCAGGGAGAGATAGCAGTCAGGGAGAGAGATAGCAGTCAGGGAGAGATAGCAGTCAGGGAGAGATAGCAGTGAGGGAGAGATAGTCAGAGATAGATAGCAGATAGGGAAAGATAGCAGTCAGGGAGAGATAGCAGTCAGGGAGAGAGAGCAGACGGGGAGAGATAGCAGTCAGGGAGAGATAGCAGTCAGGGAGAGAGAGCAGACGGGGAGAGAGATAGCAGTCAGGGAGAGATAGCAGTCAGGGAGAGATAGCAGTCAGGGAGAGATAGCAGTCAGGGAGAGAGATAGCAGTCAGGGAAAGATAGCAGTCAGGGAGAGATAGCAGTCAGGGAGAGATAGCAGTCAGGGAGAGATAGCAGTGAGGGAGAGATAGCAGTCAGGGAGAGAGAGCAGACGGGGAGAGATAGCAGTCAGGGAGAGATAGCAGTCAGGGAGAGAGAGCAGACAGGGAGAGAGATAGCAGTCAGGGAGAGAGATAGCAGTCAGGGAGAGATAGCAGTCAGGGAGAGAGATAGCAGTCAGGGAGAGATAGCAGTCAGGGAGAGAGATAGCAGTCAGGGAGAGATAGCAGTCAGGGAGAGATAGCAGTGAGGGAGAGATAGTCAGAGATAGATAGCAGATAGGGAAAGATAGCAGTCAGGGAGAGATAGCAGTCAGGGAGAGAGAGCAGACGGGGAGAGATAGCAGTCAGGGAGAGATAGCAGTCAGGGAGAGATAGCAGTCAGGGAGAGAGAGCAGACGGGGAGAGAGATAGCAGTCAGGGAGAGATAGCAGTCAGGGAGAGAGATAGCAGTCAGGGAGAGATAGCAGTCAGGGAGAGATAGCAGTCAGGGAGAGAGATAGCAGTCAGGGAGAGATAGCAGACGGGGAGAGAGATAGCAGTCAGGGAGAGATAGCAGACGGGGAGAGAGATAGCAGTCAGGGAGAGATAGCAGTCAGGGAGAGATAGCAGTCAGGGAGAGAGAGCAGACAGGGAGAGAGATAGCAGTCAGGGAGAGATAGCAGTCAGGGAGAGAGATAGCAGTCAGGGAGAGATAGCAGTCAGGGAGAGAGATAGCAGTCAGGGAGAGATAGCAGTCAGGGAGAGATAGCAGTCAGGGAGAGATAGCAGACGGGGAGAGAGATAGCAGTCAGGGAGAGATAGCAGACGGGGAGAGAGATAGCAGTCAGGGAGAGAGATAGCAGACAGGGAGAGATAGCAGTCAGGGAGAGAGATAGCAGTCAGGGAGAGATAGCAGTCAGGGAGAGATAGCAGTCAGGGAGAGAGAGCAGACGGGGAGAGAGATAGCAGTCAGGGAGAGAGAGCAGACGGGGAGAGAGATAGCAGTCAGGGAGAGATAGCAGTCAGGGAGAGATAGCAGTCAGGGAGAGAGAGCAGACGGGGAGAGAGATAGCAGTCAGGGAGAGATAGCAGTCAGGGAGAGAGATAGCAGTCAGGGAGAGATAGCAGTCAGGGAGAGATAGCAGTCAGGGAGAGAGATAGCAGTCAGGGAGAGAGAGCAGACGGGGAGAGAGATAGCAGTCAGGGAGAGATAGCAGTCAGGGAGAGATAGCAGTCAGGGAGAGAGATAGCAGTCAGGGAGAGAGAGCAGACAGGGAGAGAGATAGCAGTCAGAGAGAGAGATAGCAGTCAGAGAGAGAGAGAGCAGTCAGAGAGAGATAGCAGTCAGGGAGAGAGATAGCAGTCAGGGAGAGAGAGCAGACAGGGAGAGAGATAGCAGTCCGACAGAGATAACAGACAGGGAGAGATAGCAGTCGGGGAGAGATAGCAGTCGGGTAGAGATAGCAGTGAGGGAGAGATAGCAGTGAGGGAGAGATAGCAGTCAGAGAGAGAGATAGCAGTGAGGGAGAGAGATAGCAGTCAGGGAGAGATAGCAGTGAGGGAGAGAGATAGCAGACAGAGAGAGAGATAGCAGTGAGGGAGAGAGATAGCAGACAAAGAGAGAGATAGCAGTGAGGGAGAGACAGCAGTGAGGGAGAGAGATAGCAGTGAGGGAGAGAGATAGCAGACAGAGAGAGAGATAGCAGTGAGGGAGAGATAGCAGTGAGGGAGAGAGATAGCAGTGAGGGAGAGAGATAGCAGTCAGGAAGAGATAGCAGTCAGAGAGAGAGATAGCAGTCAGGGAGAGATAGCAGTCAGGGAGAGATAGCAGTGAGGGAGAGAGATAGCAGTGAGGGAGAGAGATAGCAGTGAGGGAGAGATAGCAGGCAAAGAGAGAGATAGCAGTGAGGGAGAGATAGCAGGCAAAGAGAGAGATAGCAGTCAGAGAGAGAGATAGCAGTCAGAGAGAGAGAGAGCAGTAAGGGAGAGATAGCAGACAGAGAGGGATAGCAGACAGAGAGAGAGATAGCAGTGAGGGAGAGAGAGAGCAGTCTGGGTTTTCCTTCAGGAAGGTGCGAGAAGGTGAGGTTTTCTTTAGAGATTTTTCATGTTCTTTTTAAACACTTAACATGAGCCAAATGAGAGTGGGAATTAAAGGTATGCTGGCCAAATCTGACCTGAAGCACCCACTTTCTAACAAGAGCGGAACTGGTGATGGCCACAATAATACTGCAGACATCTCTTGGAGTTTTCTGTAATACATGGAAAAACACCAGCCTTGGAAACTCAGACATCTGGGTTTGAGTGCCAGCCACGAGGCTAAAAGATTCCAGAAGGCCAGAGGGGGAGAGTGTCAGAGGCCACTGCTAGACTGACTGGATATCTTCACATACAGGACTGGCAAATGGACACTTGTAAGTTTGGAAAATTTGACAGCAAAACAACAGAGAAGGGGGCACTGCTAGCTTTAAATACAATCCAATGAATTAATTTATTTGGAGAAATAATCTCATTTTAGGATATTCTTTTTTATTTATTTAGGATAAACCTATTAATAAAACGGGTAATATGTTACCTGTCCTCTAAATCTGATCTCACAAAAGTGTGAGAAGGAGCAGGGGTCAGGGGATTAGGGGGAAGGGGTGGAGTTTAGGCAGAGACTAGAGTCTCTTCAGACTTCCAGTTTTCTAGATCATATATAAATCACTTTTTTAAAACTTTTCTTTTAGGTTCAGGGTTACATGTGCAGGTCTGTTTGTTTGTTTATTTTTGAGATGCAGTCTCACCCTGTTGCCCAGGCTAGAGTGCAGTGGCGTGATCTTGGCTCACTGCAACACGCACCTCTCGGGTTCAAGCGATTCTCCTGCCTCAGCCTCCCAAGTAGATGGGACTACAGGTGCGTGACACCACTCCCAGCTAATTTTTATATTTCTAATAGAGACGGGGCTTCACCATGTTGGCCAGGCTGGTCTCAAACTCCTGACCTCAGGTGATCTGTCTGCTTCAGCCTTCCAAAGTGCTGGGATTACAGGCATGAGCCACCGCGCCCGGCTGTGCAAGTTTGTTACGCAGGTAAACTGTGTGCACTGGGGTTTGGTGTACAGATAATTTTGGCACCCTGGTAGTAAGCCCAGTACCCAACAGATGCTTTTTCTGCTCCTCTCCCTCCTCCCACCCTCCACTCTCAAGGGGGCCCCCGTGTGTGTTGTCCCCCTCCTAGTATCCATGTTTTCTCATTGTTTAGCTCCCATTTATAAGTGAGAACATGTGGTATTTGGTTTTCTGTTCCTGTGTTAGTTTGCTGAGGCTAATGGCCTCTAGCTCTATCCATGTTGCTGCAAAGGCCATGATCTCATTCATTTTTATGACTGCGTAGTATTCCATGTTGTATATGTACCACATTTTCTTAATCCAGTCTGCCGTTGATAGGCATTTAGATCGACTCCATGTCTTCACTATTCTGAATAGTGCTGCGATGAACATATGTGTGCATGTGTCTTTATGATAGAATGATTTACCTTTGTTTGGGTATGTACACAATAATGGGATTACCGGATTGAATGGTAATTCCATTTTTAATGCTTTGGCAAATCACCACACTGCTTTCCACAATGACTGAACTAATTTACACTCCCACCAGTAATGTATAAGCATTCCCTTATCTCTACAACCTCACCAGCATCTATTATTTTTTTAACTTTTTAATTATAGCCATTTTGACTCCTGTGAGATGGTATCTCACTATGGTTTTGGTTTGCATTTCTCTAATGATTAAGAATGTGGAGCATTTTTTCATATGATTGTTGGCCACATGGAGGTCTTCTTTGTAAAAGTGTCTGCTCGTGTCCTTTGCCCATTCTTTAATGAAGTTGTTTGTTTTTTGCTTGTAAATGTAAGTTCCTTACAGATTCTGGATATTAGACCTCTGCTGAATGCATAGTTTGCAAATATTTGCTCCCATTCTGTAGGCTGTCCATTTACTCTGTTGATAGTTTCTTTCGTTATGCAGAAGCTCTTTAGTTTAATTATATCCCATTTGTCAATTTTTGTTGTTACTGATATGGTTTGGCTCTGTGTCCTCACCCAAATCTCCCCTTGAATTGTAATAATCCCCATGTGTCAAATGGGGATTATTTGGACCAGGTGGAAATAAGTGAATCATGGGTGTGGTGTCCCCAAGCTTTTCTCATGAGAGTCAGTGAGATCTCACAGGATCTGATGGTTTTATAAGAGTCTGGCATTTCCCCTACTGGCACTCATTCTCTCTCCTGCTGCTCTATGAAGAGGTGCCTTCTGCCATGATTGTAAGTTTCCTGAGGCCTCCCCAGCCATGTGGAACTATGAGTCAATTAAACCTCTTTTCTTTATATTTAAATTATCTAGTCTCGGGTATTTCTTCATAGCCGCGTGAGAATGAGCTAATACAGTTACAATCGCTTTTGATGTCTTTGTCATGAAATCTTTGCCCAGTTCTATGTCCAGAATGGTATTTCTGAGGTTATCTTCCAAGGTTTTTATAGTTTCAGGTTTTACATTTAAGCCTTTAATCCATCTTGAGTTGATTTTTGTACATGGTGTAAGGTCGGGGTCTAGTTTCAGTCTTCTGCATATGGCTAGCTAGTTCTCCCAGCACCATTTATTGAACAAGGAGTCCTTTCCTGATTCCTTGTTTTTTTCAGCTTTGCTGAAGATCGGATGGTTGTAGGTGTGCAGCACTATTTCTATAAATCCCTTTCTAATGAACAATTCTCAGGTTGTTAATAGGTAAATGTAACTCCTGGGCCCAGCCCCTAGGGCTAAGTTGGCTGTTCACATTAAAATCGTGATCCTGGAGTCTGGCAACATTAACAATTAAACAACTGTGCTCACTCCTATAGTCTCAACCCTTTGGGAGATGGAGGCCAGCCTAGAAAACATAGCGAAGCCCCATCTCTACAGAAATAAAAAAAAATAGCTGGGGCTGGGCACGGTGGCTCACACCTGTAGTCCCAGCACTTTGGGAGGCCGAGGCAGGCAGATCACCTGAGGTTGGGAGTTCGAGACCAGCCTGGCCAACATGGAGAAACCCCATTTCTACTAAAAATACAAAATTAGCTGGGCATGGTGGGTCGTGCCTGTAATCCCAGCTACTTAGGAGGCTGAGGCAGGAGGATCACTTGAACCTGGGAGGCGGAGGTTGTGGTGAGCAGACATCATACCATCGCACTCCGACCTGGGCAACAAGAGCAAAACTCTATCTCAAAAATAAATAAATAAATACATAAATAAATAGCTGGGCATGGTGGTATACTCCTCGCTACTCAGGAGGCTGAGATGGAAGGCTTGAATGAGTCCAAGGTAACAGTGGGCTATGATTGCTCCCCTGCCCTCCAGCCTGGGCAACAGAGCAAGACACTGTTTCTAAAACAATAACATCAAAACGAATGGTGCTGTTATTTCTCTTCTTATCCACACATCTCTCATCCTTGGTTTTAAACATTTTTCAATGTCTCGTATTCATATTGTTAGACCTAGTAATTCTCCTGCTATGCTATAATCTCTCCTAAGTGTGAGAATTAATGTAACCGCTGGCATCAGAATTTTTTGCTGAGAAAAAGATGCTATAGTCAATGATTGGGTAGGAAATGAGCCCTACGCTTAAGGGTCTGCTTGTCAAGCGGCCTCGCCACTGCCCAGGATGCGGTCACCGCTCTGCATTACTCAGGAGAAGGACCAGAGAGTGGAGAGTAGAAATGGGAAGGAGGAAGAGGATCACTAAGTGGCACCATCTCTGGACCCCCAAAATCTTCAGCAGTGTCTTCTAAACACAGTACTGCTTCTTGTGAGTGATTTCCTGTTGTGAAATCCAAAGAAGGAGCTCGGTTTTATGGCAGGATAGACATGGTCCAGGAGCGGAAGGCAGCCCCCAGCGGGCCACGCCCCCATCAACTGGCAGAAACCTTCAGGATGACTGTGGCTTCCACCAGAATTGGAGCTTTTGAGACAATGTCACCTGGAATGTCATGATCTCAAGTGGCATCTGGGTTTCTCGGAGATTCGCCCAGGATTTGGTGTACAAGGGTGTTTATCACAGAATGACATATAACATTGAACAATTGGAAACCTAAAGGTACAACAGTGATCTGGCTACATAAATTAAGGGTGAGCTAAATGAGGAAATAATATGCAGCCATTAAAAATTATGTTTTCAAAGAACATTTAATGACTTGGGAAAAACCTTCCGCTATAAGGTCAAGGAAAGACAAAAAATTCAGAATATTACTGTTGGTATTAATTCTTTTTTTTTTTATATAAGTGCCCTTTTCTTCACTTAAAAATAAGACTAAAATTTTAACATAGATTGCACCAGAGTTTGTGGGATTATAAGAGTTTGTGACTTTTTTTTTCTTCTCTGTGATTTCCAAACGCTCCATGATGAGTGGAGTAATTTTAAAATCAAGGAAAATAAACATGACTTTTAAAGAGTGGGAGTGCAGTTTGTTTGTGTTCTTTGGTTCACTTGGCAGAGACTCAGGAGAGATGAGCAAGAAGGATGTTGCCCTTAAGTAATGTTTGGTCGTGATTTGTTTACACTGTACCTGTTTAGATAGAGACAACAATTGCTTAGCAGAGGTGAGAAAAGATATTATCTTTAGGGGATCAGCGGTGTTTTCAGGGAAAAAAGAAAGAAAGGAAAATCAGAGGGAAGAGATAGGAAACAGAGGGAAAAATATGTTTAGGCTTTTTATAAAAATGGACTTAGAACTATCCAGTGATTGGCCGGGTGTGGTGGCTCATGCCTGTAATCCCAGCACTTTGGGAGGCCCAGGCGGGTGGATCACGAGGTCAGGAGATTGAGACCATCCTGACTAACACGGTGAAACCCATCTCTACTAAAAATACAAAAAATTAGCCGGGTGTGGTGGCAGGCGCCTGTAGTCCCAGCTACTCGGTAGGTTGAGGCAGGAGAATGGCATGAACCCGGGAGGCGGAGCTTGCAGTGAGCCGAGATCGCCCCACTGCACTCCATCCATCCTGGGCAACAGAGCGAGACTCCGTCTTAAAGAAAAAAAAAGAACTATCCAACTATCCAGTGATTTCTTTATTTCTTTTTCTTTTTTTTTTTTTAAGATGAAGTCTTGCTCTGTCACGACACAGGCTGGGCGTAGTGGCAGGTGCCTGTAATCCCAGCTACTCAGGAAGCTGAGGCAGGAGAATTGCTTGAACCCGATCTCGGCTCACTACAACCTCTGCCTCCTGGGTTCAAGTGATTACCTCGCCTCAGCCTCCTGAGTAGCTGGGATTACAGGCACCCGCCACCACACCTGGCTAATTTTTGTGTTTTTCACCTCGTTGACCAGGCTGGTCTCAAACTCCTGACCTCAGGTGATCTGCCCACCTCGGCCTCCCAAAGTGCTGGGATTACAGGCGTGAGCCACCGCGCCTGATCAATTTCTATTTCACCTTTTTGTGTTTCTAGTTCTCTTTTACCAAGTCAAAGAAGTGGAAGTTGGATTATCCGTGTTTTGGCAATCATGCTGGAAAGAATTTACATGTGTGTGCACACACAGAGTGAGGCAAACCCTACTCTCTGTGTCTTCCACGAATTAACTGGTATGAGTAAGGACAAGTAGTTTGGGGGACCTTGACCCCCGCACCTGCCAAGCCCCACAGAATTGAGGAAACCTTGATCATGGTGCACAGCAGAGTGGAATGTGATGTTTTTCAAATCTCCCTGCTACCAGGCTCAGAGTTGCATGAGGCCAGACCTGACATATGATGATCCCCAAAATAGTTGAGGAATAAATTGTATCAGACAGGGCTGGGCATGGTGGCTCACGCCTGTAATCCCAGCACTTTGGGAGGCTGAGGCGGGAGGATCACCTGAGGTCAGGAGTTTGAGACCAGCATAGCCAACATGGTGAAACCCTGTCTCTACTAAGAATACAAAAATTAGCCGGGCGTGGTGATGGGCGCCTGTAAACCCAGCTACTTGGGAGGCTGAAGCGAGATAATCACTTGAACCCGGGAGGTGGAGGTTGCAGTGAGCTGAGATTGCGCCATTGCACTCCAGCCTGGGCAACAAGCGTGAAACTCCGTCTCAAAAAAAAAAAAAAATTATATCAGACACTCTGGGTCAGCCAGAAAATGCATCCAGCCCAGTGCCCCATCCCAAACTCTGGTGCCACAAAGACATAGCTGATCTTCTTGATATTGACCACCAAAGAATAGGATCACACTCCCAAGACATCCCACAACTAATTCTGCAGACCATGGCGTGACTTGGAATCAAGTACAAGTTACGCTGCTTCTGCCCGTGCAACCCTGGCCAAGCACGTCACCTCACCAGGCCCCACCTTCACAAGCATAGCTCAGGACTCAGGGATTTTCAAGATAGTTTCGAGCACTAATAGTCTATGATTCTTTGCCTGTAAACTTTACATGCGACAGATTGTGTGCGTGTGTGTGTCTATGTACGTGTGTGCATGTGTGCGTAATGCTTATTTGCCCAAATGGAAGATAACTTAGTGCATAGATGACAATTTCAATGATATTTAACCCTAAGGGAAAAATGAAAATAAACACCATTTGCTGAGCATCTCTTGAGTCTCTGGGACTATTCCTGGTGTTTGTGCCATGTTACCTCGTTTAATTCTTACAATAACCCTAATTATTCTATAATGTTTTTACACAGCGTGCAGTTTTGGACACTGAAGCTCAGATGTGAAATATCTAGTTCATCCAGGCATTAAGTGCCACAGATAAGAAACAGTACCCAGACTAAGCCCAAAATGGCAGATCCCTAGTTCAGTATGGTTGGGGACCCCCTCACCTAAGGAGGGTCCTTTGGTGCTGAGGGGTGAGGTTAGGTGCCACCTGGACCTAGTTGTTGTGACCATTCTAGACACCAATGCAGCTCTCACCATTTCAGCCACCCGGCTTGCCCCCACAGCTCCTGACAATGCCCCCAGTGTTGCGGCCATGCCAAGGGGGCCTCGGGGTTGGAGAAGGAGTGATCACAGCCCTGTGGGCTCCCCAGAAGATGACTTTGTTTTGCTTGTGAAATGTGTGCCCCTGGACTGCAGGGGAGCTCACCGAAAGTCACATTTGAGGACTACGTGAATCCCCTTCTCACCACGTCTGCCTGTTCCAGCACCCACACACACCTTCCGACTCAGAGGCAGCTCTCTGCTTCCTCGAGGGAGGTAAACCTTTCACCTCCCACCGCAAGGGGCTTGGAAAGACCTTGTGACCCAGCCAACCTTTTAATTATTACACTAAATGCCATTTCTAAGAATATGCTTCTGGCATAGGAGCAGAATACAGGCAAGAACCCGAAAAAGACCAGAGCTCCATTCCCTTGGTCTAGCCACCATGCTAGACCAGTGCCACTTTAAGCTCAGTGTATTTGGAAGAAAGCAAATCCCCAAAGGGTGACATATGCTTAGCCATTTAGGGAGGCTGAGTTATATTGAAAACTAGGAAACCACTGGTAGTTCAACTTTGCTATTTATCTCAACCCCCACAGAATTGACACAACCTTGACCGTGGTGCACAGCAGACTCTAATGCAAGACTTCGAGCAAGCCACCAGCACTCTTTGGGCCTGAGTTCCCACGTCTATAAAAGAAAGGAATTGGGTAAGAGGATCTTTCCTACCTATTCCATTTTTTAAAATAGGTAGGGTCTCATTCTGTTGCCCAGGCTGGATGGCAGTGGCACAGTCATAGCTCACTGCAGCCTCTAACTCCTGGGCTCAAGCAATCTTCCCCCCTCAGCCTCCCTCAGTAGCTGGGACTACAGCTGCACACCACCACACACGGCCAGTTCTTAAAAAATTATTTTTTGTGGAGATGGGGGGTCTCCCTATGCCGCCCAGGCTGGTCTCGAACTCCTGGCCTCAAGTGATCCACCCATCTTGGTTTCCCAAAGTGCTGGGATTACAGGCGTGAGCCGCTGCACCCAGCCCTTCTTCTATATTAAAAGTCCATGATTTCCCCAGACTGTCAGCTTTCACAGGGTGCCTCTTAATTCTAGAGACTGTATCTCATTGAGCAACTCCGCGTTCACCTTTCATGACTTTTCTGAGTTTACTTCCTCCTGGCATTACCAAGCGCTAGCCTCCTTCTGTCGAGGTGTGTGGTTCAATGACTGCTGCAGAGACTGCGAACACAGCCGGATGCCAGCCCCCGTCTTCCAAGAGGCCCCGTCTCGCCCGACACAGACAGGGGCTGCCTGCTGACCTCTCCCCACAGTTGCCACCATGTCGCAGCCCTCCCTGGCAACCTTCCCCAACGACTCACAGGTGTTGCCTGCCACCAGCTCTCAGACACCGCCTGAAGCGTCAGCTGGCCCCGGCGCCTTTGCCATTGGGAATACTGGCACCAGCACCGCAGAGTGCCTGGAGCTGTTGTACCCTGGGGCCTCCAAAGGCGCCTTGCACAGACGAGTTCCCACGGGGTGGATGGTCTCACCCCATTTCACAGATGGGGAACCGTGACCACAGGGCCTCCTCGTCTTCCAAGAAGGAACAAAAGCAAGGTGTCAGCCAGGGCAGAAATAGAAGCTCCAGCACCCTCCCGAAGGAAGGCAAGCACTCATCATCGGTCATGCGGCTTTTTACCTTTTGAAACTTTGTCGGATTTATATATAGCCTCCGTCTTGTCCCTCTGAACTCGGCGGGCTCGTAATCAGTCACTGGGCTGAACACCTGGAACTCTGTGGGGATTATCATTAGAAGGATGCGAGGCCAGGTGTGGTTTTGGACCAGAGACCTATTGGAAAAGGGAGGATTTCTCACTTTCCAAGTTTACTCTGCTCAAGTTAAAACAATTAACCTCCTTTCCCCTTCAAACAACTGTTCTCCACAGCTTTCTACTAGCAATCTTCAACCCAAAGACATAATGTCAAAAGTGGACTCTCTCCCTTTCAGAACCTTCCGGTGAAAAGGCAGATCAGACCTGCCCTTGGGGCTTCTTTCTGCCATTGTTGCCTTCTTTTCCCCACTAACTTCATCCCCTCCTTCTAGACGCCGGGGCCTCCAGAGAGCAGCATTTTCTCTAATGCTGGGGTCATGGAGCGATTGCGGCAAAAATGGGTTTTGCAAAATTAGGCCCCCATTGCTCACCTTGCAAGAGTTTGCCAGGCTGGCCAGCAGGAAAGGAAGGGCAAGTGGTAAGGACATCCCCACTTGGGGTCTTAGTTCTCTTGACGATGTAGCTGTCGGCACAGTCCCTTCTTGGGCTGTAACCTCTCCCAGACACACATGTGCACTCACACACACACACACACACACACACACTCAAAAACTCTTGGTGACATGAGTATTTTCAGGGAATCACATAGCTCTTCTTACATAATACTATAGCAAGCATGAATTGAGTCCTTATTCCATTCTGGGCACTGTGCTAGGTGATTTTCACACACTAATGGCTTCATTAAATCCTCACAATAATCCTGTGAGGAAATATGTGGCATGAATTTGAAGCCCAAGAATTGAATGAAATAACCCACGTCACACAGCTAGTGAGTGGCAACGCCAGGGCTTGGACCCAGTCTTATCTGACAGATGAGCTTGCTAGCTGTTGTCGGAGATCCTCCCTGTGACTTAGCGGGTCAACAATAGCTGTCAAGGCACTTCAGATCTGTATGAGGCAGCCCTAGCCACCTCTTGGCACCTAGGTGCCCGAGAGGGAAGCTGGCACTCACCCATCTCACGTACGCTGGCTTTTCCTAAGGTTACACGGAGGGACGGTGATGGCCTGCCACCCTCTGAAAACACTGTCCCATGCAGGGTTTCAGATGATGAGAAACAACTGCTCACAGAAAATTAGCTGATCATCTTGCAGACTTTATCTAACCCAGTGGTTTTCAAACCTAGCTGTACCTGAGACAACTGGAGAGATTTGTTTTAAATCCTGAAGACCGGGCTGTACCAGGCTGTTTATTTCCCCTCTGCATTCATACGTTGACACCATCATCCTCAGTGGAAAGGTATTTGGAGGTGGGGCCTTTAGGAGGTCATGAGGTCACAGCGGTGGAGTTCTCATGATGGGATTAGTGCCGTTATAAGAAGAGACAGAGGAGAACTTGTCTCCTCTCCCTCTGCTCCCTGCCACGTGCTCTCCCGCAGGAAGACAGCTGTCTGTAAACCAAGAGGAGAGCCCTCAGCAGAAACCAACCATGCTGACACTCTGGTCTTGGACTTCCAGCCCCTAGAACTATGGGAGATATATTTCTGTTGTTAAGCCATCCTTTCTATGGTATTTTTGTTATAGCAGTGCAGACTGAAAAAGACATACCCCATGCCAATTAACATGTAGTTGGAACCCAACCATCAGAATTTTTTAATTTTGTTTTGTTTTGGACGGAGTCTTGCTCTGTCACCAGGCTGGAGTGCAGTGGCACAATCTCGGCTCACTGCAACCTCTGTCTCCCGGGTTCAAGCAATTCTCCTGCCTCAGCTGCCTGAGTAGCTGGGACTACAGGTGCCCACCACCACACCCAGCTAATTTTTGTATTTTGGGTAGAAACGGGGTTTCACCATGTTGGCCAGGCTGGTCTCAATCTCTTGACCTCATGATCCACCCGCCTCAGCCTCCCAAAGTGCTGGGATTACAGGTGTGAGCCACTGCGCCTGGCCCTGTCAGAATTTTAAGATAATATTTTATATTTTCAAATGATCACAGATTTACAAAAAAAGTTGCAGGTACAATACAAAAAACTTCTCCTGAACCAATCAAGAATGATTCGCCAAGCTAATCCATCATCTTCCTCACACGTTCTAGTGTCTGTTTTCTACAAACAAGGATGTTCTCCTATACAGCCTCAATATAAGCAGCAAAATCAGGAAATTAACATTGTTACATCTCTACTAACTAACCCTCAGATTCCATCCACGTTTCCCCATCTGTCCTAATAACATTCTTTACAGCAAAAGGGTACAGTCCAGAATCTCGAGTTGCAGTTATTGATCAGGTGCCGTTAATCTCTTTCATTTTATTTTGTTTTTTAGAGATAGGGTCTTGCTCTGTTGCCCAGGCTGGAGTGCAGTGGCACAATCACGGCTCACTGTAGGCTCTAACTCTTTGGCTCAAATGATCCTCCCTCCTCAGTCTCCCGAGTTGCTGGGTTTACAGACACCCACTACCACGCTTGGCTAATTTGTTTTTTAATTTTTGTAAAGACAGGGTCTCACTTTGTTTCCCAGGCTGGTCCTGAACTCCTGACCTCAAGCTATCCTCCTGCCTTGGCCTCCCTAAGTGTTGGGATTATAGGCGTGAGTCACTGCACCTGGCCCTTTTAGTCACTTTCATTTGGGGAGAGTTCTTCAGTCTTTCCTTGACTTTCATGACCTTGACACACTTGAAGATTATTTTGCAGGATGTTCCTCAATTTGGGTTTGTCTAACATTTCCTCACAGGGAGATTTTGCTTACTCCTCTTTTGGCAAGAATATCACAGAAATGATGTTATGCTCTCATTGCATCCAACGGGGTGGCTAACAATTTTCATTTGTCCCATGATTGCTAAAATTCACTTTGATCACTTGATTAAGATGATGTGTGCCAGGCTTCTCCACTGTAAAGTTGCCCCTTTTCCTTTGTAAATGAATTAGTATTTTGTGGTGAAAGATAAAAGGTGGGTTGTGTGTGGGAAGACTGACCAGCCGTTGGTTATTTTTAACATCATTATTCCAAAGGGTAGGTGATTCCAAACTACAATCAATTTTGAGAACCACTGGCCTAGCTCCTTCCTTTGGGGGCCCCCATGACATGAGTTAATTATAATAAGAGCTAACATTTATTAGCTAACATTTATGGAGCCCTTAGCTTTATATGCATCATTGCCATCATTATAGCCACTTACAATTATTACGCATTTATTCAACAAATTCTTACTGAGCACCTACTATGGGCCAAACACTGTTCCATGATCAAGAAAGACACAAACTCCCTTTTCATGTGGAGCTTACACTCCAGTGGAATGCCATGTACCAAACACCATGCTAATTACTTTCTATTCACAGTAATGATGACAATAACAATAATAATAATAGTGATTTACTTTTATTGAGCACATACTATGAACCAGACCCTTAGCTCACCCTGACAACAACTCTATGAGGCAGGTACTTTTATTATATACTTATGAACTACTCTTCAAATTAGGGGGGGAAAAGGCTATAAGACTCATAGAAATGCAGTTCACACCACATTTGATACAGTAATGACGTTCTCTTCAGTCCCAGCAAAGATGGCTACAGACACTCAGGTTTTGAAAAATCCTACTGAATTAACAAAATACCACCTTACACATATCAAGCTGGCAAAAATTAGAAAGTTGGACAATATCAAGTGGTGGCAAGGACATGGGGAAATGTGAACCTTTGAGCATTGTTGGTTGAAATATTAGCTGGTGCAGCCATTTGGAAGAGAATTTTCTGTAGGTATTCCCCAGGACCCAGGGAAACCATGCTTGGTATATACCCTGGAGAAATTGTCACACAAGGTCACAAAGAGATATACACAAAAGGATCACACAGAGTTGTATGTACTGCAGAGTTGGAGGTAATCTAGGGGCCATACTAGGAAAACGGACAAGCAAAATAAGCTATATACATTTGGCTAAATGCTTTGTGATAGAAGAAATCACTTAGACTGCACACACGTATAAATCTCAAAACTATAAATGTTAAGCCAAAAATGTAAGAAACAGAATATTTTTAGCATAATAACATGTATAAGACTTTTTAAACAATATACAGCTGTGCACAGTGGCTCATGCCTGTCATCCCAGCACTTTGGGAGGCCAAGGCAGGTAGATCACTTGATCTCAGGAGTTTGAGACCAGCCTGAACAACATAGCTAAACCCTGTCTTTACCAAAAATACAAAAAATTAGCTATGCATGGTGGCATGTGCCTATGGTCCCAAGCTACTCAGGAGGCTGCGGTGGGAGGATCACTTGAGCCTGGGAGGTCCAGGCTGCAGTGAACATTGATCAGTTGTACCACTGCACTCCAGCCTGGGCAACAGAATGAGACTCTGTCTCAAAAAAAAAAAAAAAAAAGCACATATGTATACCTATACAAAAATACTGTATATTATGGAGGATATATACATATATCTGTGTGGTGGAAGGTGGATTGGAGGGAGATGCACGCATTAAGTATATAAGTCTGGGTATGCCTGGGAAACGGAAGGACAATGGGATTGGAGCTGGGATACAAAGGGGGACATAATAATTTACTTGACAATAGAAGAGGAGCCTTGTGGGGACGACGATAATAGCATGCTATGAATTAATAATTGCGATCAATTTGATTCTGTGCCTGGGAGCAGAATAAAGAGGGGGAGGCAGTGCGTGAAAGTATGTGGGGAAAGGCTACATGAACACCCTGGAAAGAGCTTCTTTACACTCAACTCTCTCCTAACCTATGCCCATGGAGAGACTGAGGTCTCTGGGACAGAGTCTTGCCTTTTTACGACCTATTTATCTCATGAAAACCATCCTATATCGATGTCATCTTGACCCCTACCTGAACCACCCCAGTACCCTCCTGGACTTTCCTTACAACAGTTTTCTATGATGCCCTTCCTGGTGCTGGAGGGCCAAGACCTGAGGCTACTAGAAGCTGGAAGAGGCAAGGAAGGAGCCTCCCCTAGAGGCTGCAGAGAGGGCACGGCCCTGCTGCTGACACCTGAATTTCAAACTCTTCAGGACTAGAAAGCACACCTTTCTTTTATAAACCACCAAGTTTGTGGTAATTTGTTAAGGCAACCCTAGAAAACAAATACAGTTCCTCAATAAATATTTGTAGAATGGAAAAGCAGAGGTCTACAGGATAAATATCCAAACCCCTTAGCCTAGGAGACAGCACCATTTGGAAATTAACTGCTGCCTTCTGGTGGTCTCACCTCCCATTGAACATGCCCTGCCCTCATGTCTGCCTTTGCAGGTGCTCTTTCCTCTGTCTGAGATGCTTTTCCCCACCTGGACCCCATTGTGCAAGGTTCTTCCTTTGTGGGTCTCTGTGCAAAAGAGCTCGGGGAAAATTCTACAGTGTCCCAGGACATGGGTGAAGACATTTATTTTTTTGGAGGAAAGGCAGGCATTGTCCCCTGACCCTCCCTCTGAGAGGCATGGGAGGGCCTGGATGCCAAAGGGCCTGCGGGAGAGGAATATTGGCCCCAGCCCTTCCGTCTTTTTGTGGACCGTGTGTGAGAAAGCAGCTCTGTCAATGGACACAAGTTGGCAAAGGTCATTTGGGGCCAAGATGCCAGAGGCAGATGCAAGTTGTTTACAGGAGCTGTCTGGGGAATGTTGCAGACCCCAGCAGGGTAAGGAGGTGGGGAATACAGGGATGGAGGAAGCCGCTCTCCCCTACAAAGTTGAGCTGGGATGCAGCCCCTCCTGCTGGGAGAAAGTTAGTACTAGATGATTTTTTTTTTTTTTTTTGAGATACGGTCTTGCTCTGTCACCCAGGCTGGAGTGCAGTGGCTCGATCACAGCTCACTGCAGCCTTGAATTCCCGGGCTCAAGCAACTCTCCGACTTCAGTCTCCCAAGTAGCTAGGACTACAGGTGTTTGCCACTATGTCCCCCCATTTTTTTAAGAAAAAATTTTTGTAGAGATGGAGTCTAAGTATGTCACCCAAGCTGGCCTTGAGCTCCTGGGCTCCAGTGATCCTCCCACCTTGGCCTCCCAAAGTGCTGGGATTACAGGTGTGAGCCACCATACCTGGCTCTCCCAACTGACCATTTTTACAGGCAACAAAGAGCTCCTGGCTCACTTTGGAACAGCTGTGCTCCTGCACCTCAGTCCTCAGGCAAACGCCTCTTGTTCCTTAGGTATCAACCCAGCCCTGCCTCCTCTGGAGCTTCTCCCTGACTCTACCCTTTTCCATCCCATCTATTGGCGCTGCCTTGGTGGCAAGGTCTCCACCTGTTTTTTTTGTTTTGTTTTGTTTTGTTTTGTGTTTTTACACAGGGTCTTGCTCTGTTGCCCAGGCCGGAGTGCAGTGGGGCCATCATGGCTGCTCACTGTAACCTTGAACTCCTGAACTCAAGCAATCCTCCCTCCTCAGCCTCCCGAGTAACTAGGACTATAGGCAAGCCACCACGCTCAGATTACATATATGTAATTGGAGATGGGGTCTTGCCACGTTACCCGGGCTGATCTCAAACTCCTGGCCTCAAGCTATCCTACCACCTCCGTGTCCCAAAGCACTGAGATTACAGACATGAGCCACCACGCCCAGCCAATCACCTGTATCTTGAATCTGCTTTCTTGATGACTTGTTTGGCGTCTGGCCATGTCTTTCCTGGAAGTAAATATTCCCTCAATTTTGTCCTCCGGTTTCTATACACTGTGGGTAGCTAACCCCGCTCCAGGCCTGACTCCCCTCCTTTCCTTATCATCTCCCCATAGCTCTCCCACTTTCCCTGATGACTGCAGCCCCTAATAGTACCCCCACCCCCAGCACTCTGGAGTTCCAGAATCCCTCTGTAAATCCATGCACCCAACCCTTCCTCAGCAGGCATTGCTCAATGCCTAATTGCAGCCAGGCACTGTTCGGGGGAATAAAGTAGGAATAAACTCAACATACAGCTTAGGGTCTAGTGGAGGGACGGATGTTAAAGAAACAATGACCACAGAATTTCAAAGAGTAATGAACTGTATGAGATCACCAAAGAATACTGTGGGCAGAAGAGTGGCCCCTCATTTAGACAGTGGGTGGGGAGGAAAGAAAGTGTCTTTGAGGAAAGGACATCAAAGCTGAGGCAGGTGATGAATATGTTGGATGGAGAAAGAGAAAGAAAACCAAGAATCAAGTGCCACGGCCCTGAAGTAGGAAAGGCTGGATGTGCTTTATGGAGAGAGGGGCAATTCGTGTGGGTAGAACTGACTGGGGCACAGCCTCGCGTCTGTGAGGCTTTTCCTCAAGGGTAGGGATTTTATATTTCTTTTTTTTTTCTTTTTTGAGACAGAGTCTTGCTCTGTCACCCAGGCTGGAGTGCAGGGGCACCATCTTGGCTCACTGCAACCTCTGCCTCCCGGGTTCAAGCGATCATCCTGCCTCAGCCTCCCTAGTAGCTGGGATTACAGGTGCACACCATCACACCTAGCTAATTTTTGTTTTTGTTTTTGTTTTTTTAGTAGAGGCAGGGTTTCTCCATGTTGGCTAGGCAGGTTTCAAACTTCTGACCTCAGGTGATCTGCCCACCTCAGCCTCCCAAAGTGCTGGGGTTACAGGTGTGAGCCACTGCACCAGGCTGGTATTTTAGATTTCATCCTAAGTGTAGGAAAGCCACTGGGGGGTCTCAAGTGGAGGAGAAGGAGGGGCATTCTCTGATTTTTATTTTATAAAGCTCGCTGGGGCTGCTGAATGGGGAGGAGTTTGGTGGGCACAGTGGGGAAAACAGGGCCCCTTCCTGTAACCCCAGAATATGGGAGGTCTCTTCATGACTGCATTTGTGAGTTCTGTGCCTTCATCTGCCTTTATCTTGCTTTGTGATCATGTTAAGAAATCACTCTGTTTCCTCCCAAGTTTAAAAAAAAAAAGCAGGGACAGAAGTATTAGCCCACTTCCCATTAATGGTCTGAACAGCTGCTGAACTACTCCTGAGTGCAATAAAGACACTGAATGGGATGAGAACAGGTGTGACCATCTTTTCCTACCCAGCGAATGGTAATTTCGGTGGGTTGGCATCAACTCATCTATTTGGTAAGAATCCTGTTGGGGTCTTCCAGTGAGTGGACAGTGGGACAAAGGGCCAAACAAAGGCGTGGGGACAGGAACTGGGCACAGCAGCAAGCAGCCCAGGGAAGAAAGGGCCAGACGCCAGCACGTCCTCACACCAGCAGACACTTTCTGATGTCTTCACAGCTACATCCAACCTTTATACCGCAAGGGCGCTTCTTCAACTCCATGGAATCATTTTCAGGTTTTAGAAGCATCTTTCTGGCCTCTTTCTGCTCTACCCAAAGAAATGTTCCCAGGACTTTCCTGGGACCTCATGGCCCCCTCACCAGAGAGCGGCCGGGATCCCTCCCGCCTGGGGCTCTGGCCCACTGGTGCCTCTGCCTCTCTGCCTCCCTTCTTTCATGTGTCACCTGCAGCCCAGCACCCACCAGCTCCTCTGAGGGCGGCAGCAACTGAACTACAAAACAGGGGGGTGCCAACTACAGGTGCAAACTTTTTTCCTGCCAGTAAATCAAGACACGTACCCAGTATTGTTGGACACTGTCTTCACCAGAGGCTCTTATTGGCTCTATCCTGTCTCAGCCATATGTGCTACACAGCCCAGCAGGGTCATAATGATTTAATCATGGATACACGTTAGAACTTTCTGGAATCCTTTAAAACCATTTATGCTTAAAATATAGTATATCCATAGAAGAAAATATTATTTGGCCATAAAAAGGAATGAAGTACAGTTGGCCTTGAACAATGCAAGGGTTAGCGTCACTGACCCCTGCACAGTCAAAAATCTATGTATATCTTTGGATTCCTCCAGAACTTAACTACTAATAGCCTACTGTTGAATGGAAGTCTTGCCAATAACATAGTCAATTAATACATATTTAGTATGTTGTATGTATCATATACTGTATTTTTACAATAATGTAAGCTAGAGAATAGAAAATGTTATTAAGAGAATCATAAGGGACAGCAAATATATTTCCTATTGATTAAGAGGAAGTGGGTCATCATAAAGGTCTCCCTCCTCATCATTTTCATGTTGAGTAGGCTGAGGAGGAGGAGGGGCTGGTCTTGCTGTCTCAGGGGAGGCAGAGGCAGAAGACGGGAAGGAGGGGAAGGGGGAGGCAGGAGAGGCAGGCACTCTCGGTGTAACGTGTATTGAAAAAAATCCTTGTATACACGGTTTCACTTATTTCAAACCCTGATTGTTCAAGAGTCAACTGGACTAACATGTGCTACAACATGAGTGAAACTCAAAACAATTACGCCAAGAGAAAGAAGCCAGTCACCGAAAACTGCATTGTACAATCCCATTTAAATGAAAGATCCAGAATGGGCAAATCTATGAAGACAAAGTAGATCAGTAGTTGCCTACGGCTTGGTGGGGAAGTAAATAGGAAGCGACTGCTAACAGGTACCTTGGTTTCTTTTGGGGGTGATGAAGATGTTCTAAAATTACATAGATGTGATGGTTGCACAACATTGTAAATAACTAAAAACCCATCGAACTATACACTTTCAAAGAGTGGATTTTTTTTTTTTCAGAGCCTTGCTCTGTTACCCAGGCCGAAATGCAGTTGCATGATCATAGCTCATTTCAGCCTCGACCTCCTGGGCTCAAGAGATCTTCCCATCTCAGCCTCCTGAGAGGCTGGGGCTACAGGCGCACACCACAACACCCAGCTAATTTTTTAATTTTCTGTAGAGATGGAGCCTCACTCTGTTGCCCAGGCTGGTCTCAAACTCCTGGGCTCAGGTGATCCTCCTGCCCCAGCCTCTCAAAGTGCTGGAATTACAGGTGTGAACCACCACACCCGGCTCAAAGAGTGAATTTTATGGCATGTGAATTATAGTTCAGTAAAGTTGTCAAAATACATTGATGACTTTGCTCCACCCCACCCCAATTAAATCAGGATGTCTGGGGGTTGAAGCCCAGGTATCGTTAGGTTTTTAAAACTCCCCAGCTGACAGGGAAAGATTTGTTAAGGGATACAAAATCACAGCTAGATAGGACTAAGTTCCAGTGTTCTATACCACTATAGGATGACTGTAGTTAACAGCAATATATTATCTAGTTTCAAATAGCTAGAAGGAAGATTTTCTGTTGTTGTAGAAATGGTGTCTCACTATCTTGCCCAGGCTGGTCTCAAACTCCTGGCCTCAAGCCATCGTCCTGCCTCAACCTCCCAAAGTGCTGGGTTACAGGCATGAGCCATTGCACCCAGCCGTAGAAGGAAGATATTCAATGTCCCCAACACAAAAGAATGATAAATGTTTCAGATCATGGGTGAGCTAATTACCCCGATCTGATCACTATATGTTTTAGATATATATAGAAACAATACTATGTGCCCAACGAGTATGTACAATTATTGTATGTCAATTTTTTTTTTTTTGAGACAGAGTTCCACTCTTGTTGCCCAGGCTGGAGTGCAATGGCATGATCTCAGCTCACCACAACCTCCGCCTCCCAGTTTCAAGCGATTCTCCTGCCTCAGCCTCGCCAGTAGCTGGGATTACAGGCATGCTCCACCACACCCGGCTAATTTTGTATTTTTAGTAGAGACGAGGTTTCTTCATGTTGGTCAGGCTGGTCTTGAACTCCCGAACTTAGGTGATCCGCCCGCCTCGGCCTCCCAAAACGCTGGGATTACAGGTGTGAGCCACTGCGCCTGGCCTATATGTCAATTTTTCAAGTTAAATTAAATTTAAACTTCTTTTTAAAAGCCCCCAGGTGATTCTAATATGTAGCGATGGCTGGGGTCTGGTCTAACCCTCTGGGTGGCACCTGAGGACACTGGGATCTGCAGAGCTGTCGTGACTCTCAATGTCATTTAGCAGAGGCAGGACTAGAACCCAGGCTTCCAAAGCCAGGTTATCCCCAGCCCTTCTCTGTGCTCAGGCCCCTGATTGCATCCTGACTAGACGCTCTTGGGCCTCCCTAACCCCCATGACATCTTTTGAATTGCTCTCTTTCCAAAATATTCAAACTGCTTCACTTGTTAATATTTCTCTTCTAAACCCACGGCCCCCTCCTTGACATTTCTCTAGCTTGTTCATGCTTCACATCTCCCACCTATTACACAGGCCGGCTTCTTTCCTTCCAGTCAATTTCTTACCCATTATGAATTTGCATGTACAAGTGCCCGAATTTACATTTAACATACACATTTGGTTCTGTCTTCAGCTGAAAGGTTCTACCCATTCAAACTTTACAGTTGAAGAGGAGAATCTATTCATCACTGGAGGCTAGACCCCTCAGGGAAGCCAGTGTAATTGGCTGTTCATAATTCCCATTTCGAGTTAGATGGCTGTTTAAACTTTGAGGAATCTTGACTGCAAGTTAATCTTCAGGGTGAGACTATGAGAGGGTTACAGCTGATGTCATTGTTAGAGATGACGGATGTCCAGAAACTAGAAACCTGTCGCAAGCAGGGCTTGATTAGATATCTTAAGAGGAAAAATAAAAAGGCAAAGCTGAGTGCTTTCAAAAGAAGGGTTTAAAAATGTTTTTAATCTACATTTTTGTACATAATATGGTTTGTAAATGCATTGGGGGTTTGTGTTTCCTAAGCACGAAGATACTTGTCATACTTTCTCATCTGGAGAAAGCAAAGAGAAGAGTAATATTTATTTATATTTGTATTCTTTCTCTCCTTTAGGACTTCAAACTTTAAAAGGAGAAGTGTTTTCTTATTCATCTTTCTTTTTATTTTTTGTTTTCATTTTAGAGACAGGGTCTTTGTCTTTTGTCCAGGCTGGAGTGCAGGGGCGCGATCACTGCTCACAGCAATCTCTGCCTCCCGGGCTCAAGCAGTCTTCCCTCCTCAGCCTCCCAAGTAGCCGGGACTACAGGTGCACCACACCAGCTAATTTCTGTGTTTGTTTGTAGAGACAGGTGTTTGTCATGTTACTCAGGCTGGTCTTGAACTCCTGAGCTCAAGTGATCCGCCCGCCTCGGCTTCCCAAACTGCTGGGATTACAGGCGTGAGGCACCGGGCCTGGCCTCTTCATCTTTCTATCTGCCCTCTCCTCGCTTTCTGTATTAGAATCCAGCATAGAATCAGGGCTCAACAAATGTTCTGAACAAAACCCACAGCAACAAATCTCAGATGGAGGGAGGGGAGTGAGAAATGGGGATGGAAATAGCATAATCAATATAGTCAATATTATTATTATTATTATCATTATTATTATTATTATTTTGGAGACGGAGTCTCGCTCTGTCCCGAGGCTGGAGTGCAATGGTGCAATCTCAGCTCACTGCAACCTCTGCCTCCGAGGTTCAAGTAATTCTCCTGCCTCAGCCTCCTGAGTAGCTGGGACTACAGGCATGTGCCACCACACTCAGCTAATTTTTTTTTTTTTTAGTAGAGACGGGGTTTCACCATGTTGCCCAGGCTGGTCTCGAACTCCTGAGCTCAGGCAATCCGCCCACCTCAGCCTCCCAAAGTTATAGTCAGTATTACTATATCACAAACCGCATCACTCAACAAGGACATGTGGAGCTCCTCTTCTGTGCTGGGGACTGCTGCAATGACTGAGGCTGGTTAGTCACTGGACACAAGCAGTCACTCTCTCAAGCCGCCTCCATTCTACAGAAAGCAAACCGCCCCCACGTTGCCGGTGGGGATGTGAGAAATCCCATAAATCCCAGGAAAAGTCAGAGAGATAAAAATACAAATGCTTGCCCCATTTTCCCACACTCCTCAAGGCTCTTTCCATAGTTCCTTTTCCTCTGGTCATTAATGAGAGTGAGAACAAAATGGCAAGGAAAAAAAGGATATTAGGATACTCCTAATATCCGAATAGTCACATGAAGTTTGCATCACGCAGTCACCTGTTCTGTGTCATTTAATCTCACAGCCGTGGAAGAGCAGGAAGGGGAAGATAGTATATGTAGGCCCAAAGACTGGAATCTTGGCTCAAACACTGCAATGTCACTCTCAGAAGTAGATGGAGGCCGTGCACGGTGGCTCATGCTTGTAATCCCAGCACTTTGGGAGGCCAAGGTGGGTGGATCACTTGAGGTCAGGAGTTCGAGACCAGCCTGGCTAACATGATGAAACCCTGCCTCTACCAAAATAATAATAATAATAATGATAATAATAATACAAAAGTTAGCCGGGTGCAGTGGCATGTTTCTGTGATCCCAGCTCTTCAGGATGCTAAGGCATGAGAATCGCTTGAACCCAGGAGGTGGAGGTTGCAGTGAGCTGAGATTGCACCACTGTACTCCATCCTGGGTGACAGAGTGAGACTGCCTCAAAAAAAATTAATTAATTAATTAATTTTTAAAAAGAGAGAGAGAGAAAGAAGAAAAGAAATGGATGGAAAATTAAGTGTTCACTTGAAAAAATAAAAATAAAAAAAGTGATAGAAGATATGGCTGCAAAAGCAGCAATGAACTGGCTGAAAGACTGAAGCTCTGTCCTTAGATTGAAAAGTGAGGCGATTCCAATATTCAAAAGCTTGGTACTTTTGTGCCTGACTGAGTTGTAGCCCTCGTCCAAGAGATTGTCCAGGAATGGAGAAAAATAGCTTTATTTGAAGGCAGTGGTAGAAACAGAATAATAACAAAGTTGTTTTTTAATCCTAAAAGAGCAAGTGTCCAGGAGAGGCCAATTTATAAGGAGGTTCTTCAGTAATGTCAGTAATAAAACCTCCCGGGAAGATGAAATACATGCCACTCTGGCTCTCCAGCTAGTAGGTGCTGATGGGCCCCCAGCAGCCACCAAAATTCTATTTCATTGACTTTTATCCCAACATCCTTGATAGAGGAGATCTAACTTTGCAAAATCCTCTCCAAGTGTTTCGGGGATCTTGGGTTTTGTCGTATAAGCTCATAAAGAGTTCTCTCACGTTCCTTGGCCCTGGGCCCCTCTGTTGTTTTTTGCTTGTGAAGCCATTTGAGGGCTGCTGTGTGCCACCGTCACAGCTGTGTGGCAAGCCTAGAGTCATGCTGTTATAACCACCCGATGGGTACTTCCTGCCCACTACACAAACAAAATCCATTCACAGAGACCACGGCATTGCAGATCACAAGGTCAAGAGATCAAGACCATCTTGGCCAACATGGTGAAACCAAGTCTCTACTAAAATACAAAAATTAGCCAGGTGTGGTGGTGCGCACCTGTAGTTCCAGCTGCTCGGGAGGCTGAGATAGGGTAATTGTTTGGAAGTGGAGGTTGCAGTGAGCTGAGATCGCACCACTGCACTCCAGCCTGGTGACACAGCAACACTCCGTCTCAAAAAAATAAAAAGAGTTTAATTGACTCGAGGTCAGTCATGCCACATGGGAGATGGAGTTATCACTCAAATCGACCTCACTGAAGGCTCAGAGGTTGGGAGTTTTTGAAGGATAGTTTGGGAGAAGGGGTGGAGGTGTCTGGGCAATGGGTGCTTGCTGCTGATTGGCTGGGGGTGCAATCATAGGGGTGTGGGAAATGGTCCTCCTGTGCCTGAGTCCTTTGTGGGTGGGGCCACAGGAGGGGTCAGTGGGTCTAGGTGAAGGCATGAGTGTCAGACATCAGAAAAAAAGACTGAAAAGATATCCCAAAGGCCAATCTTAGGCTCTATAATGGTGATATTATCCGCAGGAGTAATCTGGGAGGTTGCAAATCTTATGACCTGCAGAATAATGGTTGGCAATCATTTATGTCTACACCTTAGCAGAATTCAGGCTCCTCTACCCTGCTAGCCTGGTGGTCTCTCATTACTTTTACAAAAGCAGCTGACTTTGGGGAAAGGGCTATTATCATTTAACTCTCAAAGTTAGCTTGGCCTACACCCAGAAATATTAACAATTAATGGCAACTTGAAGGCTAAAGGCAAGATGAGGGTTGGCTAGATCAGATCTCCCTCACTGCCATAGTTCTCTCACTGACCTAATTTTTGCAAAGCGGTTTCACTGTGTTTCTTGTAAAGGTGGAGGAGAAAGCCCCTCTCCTCCCTCCCTCCCTCTGTGTCACATTTTATTACTTGTGTTAGTGAGCACTAAAAAATGTAAGTCCTGGGTCTTGTGTGAAAAGCTTGCAGTTTCAGGCTGGGCCTGGTGGCTCACGCCTGTAATCCCAGCACTTTGGGAGGCCGCAGCGGGTGGATCACCTGAGGTCAGGAGTTCAAGACCAGCCTGACCAACATGGTGAAACCCTGTCTCTGCTAAAAATACAAAATTAGCCGGGCATGGTGGTGGGCGCCTATAATCCCAGCTACTCGGGAGGCTGAGGCAGGAGAATTGTTTGAACCCGGGAGGCAGAGGTTGCATTGAGGTGAGCTCGCACCACTGCACTCCAGCCTGGGCAACAAGAGCGAGACTCCAAAAAAGGAGACAGAGAGAGAGAGAGAAAGGAAAAGCTTGCAGTTTCGACCTGCCCTGCTTCTCTGCAGAGACACAAGTCCATGACACTGGTGTCGTGGTTCCTTTTCACTCTCATTGCTTTTGTCGTTTCAGTTCTTTTCCCCCATTTCTCAATCTCCTCCCTCTACTGCAACCAAAAAGCCCCATGCCTCTTCTCCCACCACCCTGCAGACTCAGACAAGACTGCATCTCAGCTTGCTCTCAGGCTGAGAGCACTGATAGCTTGGCTTTATCTAGCAGACAACAGGAAGCCTCTGAAGGGCTCTGGGCAGAGAAATCGTTAGGAAGCTGCATCTTGGCAGTAGTTCCTCAAATGAATTGGGCGGTAGTGAAACGTCTTGATTCTCAGAGCAGACTCAGCGTGGGACGGCACACTGGTGCCACCTGGAGGCGGCCAGCCTCAATTACAGACGCAGTTTACAGAAAGCTGACAAAACCCTTCTGAAACCAAATCTGAAACAGAAAGCCATCGAGTGACTTTTTAGCGCTGCAGGAAGAGTGGTCTGTTTATTTGGGCTAAGCCAGCAAGGAACAAAACTTCAGGGAAGTGGCCCTGCTAGAGACTCTAGGACTAGCCTGGCCCTCCATGTCCTCCTTTGGGAGAGGCTGACTTACAAGGAGGTTCTTTTTTTTTTTTTTTTTTTTTTTTTTTTTTTTTTTTTTTTTTTGAGACGGAGTCTTGCTCTGTGGCCCAGGCTGGAGTGCAGTGGCGCGATCTCGGCTCACTGCAAGCTCCGCCTCCCGGGTTCACGCCATTCTCCTGCCTCAGCCTCCCGAGTAGCTGGGACTACAGGCGCCCGCCACCACACCCGGCTAATTTTTTGTATTTTTAGTAGAGACGGGTTTTCACCGTGTTAGCCAGGATGGTCTCCATCTCCTGACCTCATGATCCGCCCGCCTCGGCCTCCCAAAGTGCTGAGATTACAGGCGTGAGCCACCGCGCCCAGCCACAAGGAGGTCCTTGAATTAGTTATTTTTGTAATAAAACCTCCCAGGATGGGCTGGGGAGCCCCCACCCCACCACCACCACCGAAATCTGTTTTGCAACAGATTTGCAAACCAACATATTTGCCAAAATACAGGCTTGTCATTTCTCAGGAGAAGGGGGATAACTGGTTCTTGCTTCAAGTGAAAACCACCACACAGGAAAGAGAATGTGTCCCTAGCACGGTGGCTCACACCTGTACTCCCAGCACTTTGGGAGGCTGAGGTGGGCAGATCACCTGAGGCCAAAAATTCAAGACCAGACTGGCCAACATGGTGAAACCCTGTCTCTACCAAAAATACAAAAATTAGCCAGGCGTGGTGTTGGGCACCTGTAGTCCCAGCTACTCAGGAGGCTGAGGCTGGAGAATTGCTTGAACCCGGGAAGTGGAGTTTGCAGTGAGCTGAGATTGTGCCACTGCACTCCAGCCTGGGCGACAGCGAGACTCCATCTCAAAAAAAAAAAAAAAGGAGAGAGAGAGAGAATGTGTTCCCAGACTAGAGACAGGGTGTCACAGGTGACAATGGCAGTCAGAGCCTGCCCTGTTAGCCTGCCCAGGTTTTTCCAGTACTTTTTTATTTTCCCTAAAGATCCTGTGATTTACAACACAACCTAGGCATTAACAAGCAAGGAAAACTAGAAATTGAAATGAAGCGGTTTTCAGAATAAGGATTAGACCCCAGAATCCCAGATTCTTTCTGCCAGAATCCACTTAATTACACACTGAAGTATGGAATTCCTGTAATACTAAGTTATTTGTTTCTTCTTTCAAAAAAGGGGTAAACTATATTCCTTATCAGTTTTCTGCAGCTCACTCAGTCATGGGAAGTTTATGCTGCATTTTCTCTTGCCCTTGGCTTCACCTCCTCCCTAATATCTACTGTTTTCCTAAGAAAGTTTCTCAGTATAGAAAAACAAGGTCATTTCTCTGAGTCTTTGCCAAATCTGCACTGGACCTTTGCTTCTGGAGGAATGGGAATTTAAAAGCAGCCCAAGATCCGTCATCCTGACTTTCATAGGAAAGGAAGAGCTTCTTCGCTCACTCGCTTGACACTTGCTGCAACCCTGTGAGGTTTACCTTATTACGTGTGTGTTAAAGGGGATGAAATAGATGCTCAAAGAATAATCTGCCCAAGGACACACAGCTAGAAAGTAGAAAACTAGGATTTAAAATTCCAGGGTTGCCTGACTGCAGATTCCCGTTGCTTCCTACAGCACTGGGCAGAGTTCCACTTCATAAAAGTCTAGGGAGGCCAGGCGCGGTGGCTCACGCCTGTAATCCCAGCACTTTGGGAGGCCGAGGCAGGTGGATCGCCTGAGGTCAGAAGTTCGAGACCAGCCTGACCAACATGGTGAAACCCCGTCTCTATTAAAAGTACAAAAATTAGCTGGGCATGTTGGTGGGCACCTGTAATCCCAACTACTCAGGAGGCTGAGGCAGGAGAATTGCTTGAACCCGAGAGGCAGAGTTTGCAGTGAGCCAAGATCGCACCATTGCCCTCCAGCCTGGGCCGCAGAGCGAGACTCCATCTCAAATAAAAATAAACATAAAAATAAACATCAAAATAAAATAAAAGTCTAGGGAGAGGAAACCCAAAGGGTTAAATAAAGCAGGGGGAGCGCTGACGATTAAAAAAAAAAAAGGTTGTGTCTGGGTCTGCAGGGAGGGGCCAGGAAGTGGATAGGGCCGAGGCAGGAGATCCCTACTGGGAAAAGGAAAGTCTGGGCCCTGGAGGGGGTGTGGCCACTTAAAAGTCAGATTTAAGGTGGGGAAGGAAACTTGCCACAAGGTCAAATGGTTAGGAGGTGGCACTGGGAAGGAATCATGCCTTAAGGACTTTCTGAAAAGCCAGGCTCAGATTCTTTGCTCTGCCACTCTGACCCTTGACTTCCCCCACATCTGCCTCATTTTAAAATTTTCATTTCCATATGATTTACTTTGCATTCTCCTTATTTCTTCCCATTCCAGTCCACTACCTTTTTCTATTTGGTTTTACTCAATTGTGGCTATTCTAGTGGAACCAGGGGAAATACAGGCCTCTCTTCTTCTGACTGAATATCGTGTAACGTCTTCAACCTCATTCTTCCATTAAAGGCAAAGTATGTGCTACAAAATCAAATTTCACATTCTGCAGTCAGCTTCCAAGAGAGTGAAGCCGACTTTACACTATCTTTCCATGTTTCTCTTCTAAACTACTTCTGAGGTTTTTCTTCCCCTCTGTTCCCTTCTGAGAGGTGTCAGTGTGGCCAGGTCTGAGCTGCACAGAGGTGGTGGGAGGTGTCCCATGGAGGCAGTGCTGCACGGTTCCATGGAGCAAATAAGTAAATTGAACAGGTAAATGTAGAGAGGACAATGGGGGCTAGGTTGGAGCAGTGGCCAGAAGAGAAGGGGGAAGAATGGAAATAACCTTGGGGTATTGAATTGTAATTGAAAGTACATTATGAACTCATAATTCAAAAAAACATAAACACAAAAATATAAATATATCTATACAGATATAACTATATGTGTGTATATATATATATAGAGAGAGAGGTGTGTGTATATATATATGTGTGTGTGTGTATATATGTGTGTGTGTATATATATGTGTGTGTGTGTGTGTATATATATGTGTGTGTGTGTGTGTGTATATATGCATACATACAAACAAATCCTAGCTCTACCAGCCAAGCAAGCCTAGAAGCAATATCATCCCAGCAGCAATGAGCACGTGGAGCATCTATCTTGGTTTCTAAATGTCATTCTGCACTGAAAGGAACCAGGAAATAGCTGATTCCTGGGATGGTGCAGGAACTAGGTGAGCCTAGAATATCTGCTTGTACTAGAAAGGGAAGACATTCCTCAAGAATGATGTGGACAGAGCTGGGAGTGGTGTGTTACGGGAGGCAGTTAGTCTGACATAAGCAGGGTGGAGAGGGCACGCCCCCGCCATGGCCCCATGACCTGGAATGTCAGGCCACCATCAGGTGATGGTCAGGCAGTTGTCACACTGTCTCTCTAAGATAACAACTGGTCACAGCCGGCTCACCAGGGAAAGGCAGTCTCCCAAGAGACAGAAAAAACCTGAAACTGGTGACCAGCAGCTTCCCAGTAAGATCTCAGGACTTGAGCGGGTGAGCTCAAGCTTGTGCACTGAGAGGCAGGTGGTGGGGTTTAACTGGTATGGGACCTTCTTCTGGGAACACTCGATTGGTAAGGGAAGAGCACCTCAAGTGAGCATGCGCACAACGTCAGTAAACACTGTGCACGCGGCCCTCCCAGATGCTGGCAGGCCACTGTGCATGCAGACAGCCCACGCCAAGGGGAGAATCAGGGGAGAAGGGATGCAGCCCCCGTCGGAAGCATGCCAGCATAAAAAACCCAAGTCAAAGGTTACACTGTGCACTCACATCTCTCTAGTTGCCTGCTTGGCCCTCTTCCAAGCATACTTTATTTCCTTTTGTTCCTGCTTTAAAACTTTTTAATGAACGTTTACTCCTGCTCTAAAACTTGCCTTGAGCACTCTCTCTCTCTGCCTTATGCCCCTCAGTTGAATTCTTTCTTCTAAGGAAACCAAGGAAGCAAGAATTGAGGTTGCTGCAGACCCATGCAGATTTGCTGCTGCTGACATACTTTGGTGCTGTGACTTGGATATGTTCCCTAGTGGTAAGACACCTCTATGCCTTGCCTTCTTTGGCTGGAGGTGTTCAACCCCTAAATGCAGTTTTCTTCTCCCTCTTGCTCTCCTGCTTACTAACCAACCCCCAGAATGATTCCTCTCAGCCACAGTGGCTCTGCTTCCCCCCGGCTGATCTCTCAGCTCACCCTGACAGGTGGCTCGTGGAGGGGAGGGGGACCTTGGAGTCTGCACCCAGTAGACCTGAGATGCTAATGGCCCTCCTGCACAGGAGGCTGGGGAGAGCGGTAGGGCTAAAGCCTAGGACCATGCAATGTCTGGGATTTCCTCTGCTTTTTCAACTAATATCAGCTCTTTCCCAAAAGCCTGCACTGCCTATTGTGTTTTCTCTGTGTGTGTTTTGAAATGGCCTTGCGCACCCTCCAGACTCTCTGCCTCCGGGGCAAGTCTGCCTTTTCCCTGTTTCCACTTTGCATTCTGCATAACTTCCTTCTCTGCCCCACATACACACACGCCCTCTTATTCATGCATCCGCGGCTCTTGCTGCATTCGCTCGGCAGCAAAGCCACAGGCTCCCTTGTGGATGTCCCCTGAGATTTGTACTTTTTTACCCCACCAGCTTGGATGACCTCCAACTTTTCCCCTGTCTGTTGGCACATTGCTGGGATGGACACTAATCGGAACCCCAGGTCTGACCGCTCCCGATGACTTTACCGTACACTTCTTGTTCCAGTTATGCCCCAGGGCCTAGTTTTCTGGTGGCTTTTGAAGCAGTTTGTGCACCTGCACAGGACCTCACTCTGTGGCCCTTTAAGGACCCCACCTACTTGTGTTTTCTTTTTTTTTTTTCTTTTCTTTTTTTTTAGTTAGCATCCCTTTGGCAGGAGGAAAAAATCTTCCTTTGCCCTTTGCAAGTTCTTACCACCAAGCTCCAAGTCCTCCACAACTTCCTCTATGTCAAAAGAGCAAATAAACATTGCCTTCTCAAATCTAAGGGCTGCTGGTTTTGCAAGCAAAGCCTTTCCATGGGCATCCCTCTCGCTTCCTCCCACTTCTTCCTGTAGCCTCCATTTCTCTAATCCTTCCACGCCCTTCTCAATAAGCATCGAGATCTTCAAGGTCATATTCAAAGGGAGGGAAGTCCAGCTCCCTCGAGGCAGTTAGCTGAAAAACAGGCTTCTCATCTACTTAAAGAACATGGGAAATGGAAATTTGAGGAAAGAGATAATCAATTTGTTGTAGAATGCCCCGGGCAAGAGTCACTATAAGGTCATGGAGAAAAGGATCTAGGCTGGCTCAAGCCTGCAGGTGCAAGAGACCCACAGGACAGAGATGAAGGCTTGTTCCAGGTTAACATTACCATTAGAACAGAGATGAAGGCAAGGTTAGGGGTGCACAGTAAGACCAGTTCATTCCAGAACCCCAAGGATGGACAGGGGGTGCCTGGTTCACACCCTTATTTCCTCTGTTCTTAAGTGGGTAATTGTGACGAGATGGGACGAAGGTTAAGGGGACATGGTAAGACTGGTTTATTCCAGAATCCTAAGGACGAATGGGGGATGCCCTGTTCAGGATAGAGAGGTAACAGGGGATGCCTTCTTTTTCCTTTTTCCTTTTTTTTCCTCCTCTGTTCTCTCTTCACAAATGGGTAATCATGTCTTCATAGCATGGGACATGCCCCCTGGTTGTATCCTCAAGAACTGGGAAAAATTTGATCCTCCTCAAACCTAAAAACAAAAAACTAGTTTTCTTTTGTAATACTGTTTGGCGTAAAAACGAGCTGAGAGAAAATTACAAAAGTCAACCTTAGAACCTAGTGCCCCTATATAGGAAATCCTCAAATCAGCCTCCTCAGTCTTTTGTAACCAAAAGCAGAATAAGGAGGACAGGGCTAAGGAGAAAGGGAAATGCAGGGACAAGAGACAGGCTCAACAACTGGCTGCTTTACAAGCTCTCCAGCCCCCTTCAGGTTACCCTAAGGACAGTCCTTCAGGTAACTGTCATTGGTGTGGGAAGCCAGGCCACTGGAAGGCACACTGCCCCAATGAGATAAATGGGAAAAAGCCCAGCACAGCTTGCCCCTTTGCCACAAGCTCTGCCACTGGAAAAGAACTGCCCTGAGGGCCGAAGGACTGGATCCCAATCCCTGACGGCCTTGAGCTGAAGGAGATCTCTGCTCTGGCTGGCTTCCAAGTCAGACACTGTCATCAGCAAGACAAAGCCAAGGGCAACACTAGAGGTAGCAAGTAAAATTATACATTTTCCTTTTGGGTTCAAGAGCTGTCTAGTCCATGCTAATCTACTTCTCTAAGCAACTCTTCTCCAAATCCTGTCAGGTAACAGGGCAAATGTCACCCTCTCCCTCTAAAAGAAAAGATTCACACCCCTTTGGGGCAAAAATATACTTTCCAAAATGGGTGGCTGCTTAATATGTACCCAACCTCTGAATTCACCTTCCTCTCTAATAGCCCTATTTCTCCCAAAAAGCTACCTAAATCTTTAACCAATAACTTCAACCTGTACCATCCTACTTCAGGGGTTTAAAAATAGCCCACACTTATTTGGATGAGCCCTAGCAAAAATCTAACCGAGCAATCTCTTGAGGGGGAACAACTTCTACAGTATGTAGATAACCTCCTCATTTGCTTCCCCTTCACAGGACACACACAACAACATGCAGTACAAACCATAAATTCCTAACAGAAGGAAAATAACTTTTGTCTAATTCAAAGATTATAAAGGTAAAGAGGTATTTTTGTTAAGGAAGATTATAAAGAAAAGAAATTTTATATGAGGAAGGATCTTTTGTCGTAAATTTGTGTCCTAAAGAAAAATAACTGGTTGTTTAAAAAGAGGGATGCTTAGGACAAGTGAGAAAGTCCAAGCTTTTCATAGATGTTCTGTGTAAGTCATGAAAAGATTTGTGAAAGGGAATTTATAAAAGAAATATCAAACAATTTTATTTTGTTTTGTTTATTTTTTTATTTTTACAATTTTTACTTTTTGTGAGTACACAGTAGGCATATATATGTATGGCATACATGAGATATTTTGATACAAGCATACGATGTGTAATAATCACATCAGGATAAATGGGGTATCTATCACTTCAAACATTTATCCTTTCTTTGTGTTACAATCTAATTATAGTCTTATAGTTATTTTTAAATGTACAATAAATTATTGTTGACTGTAGTTACCCTGTTGTGCTATCAAATACTAGATCTTACTCATTCTAACGAACTATATTTTCATATCCAATAACCCTCCCCCATTCTACTCCTCCACTACCCTTCCCAGACTCTGGTAACCATCATTCTAACACAAATGCGAATTACAATGTTCTAACGTGAATTTAGAAATGTTTCTCTTCTCAGTAATTTTGTGATATGAACAAACATTACCAAAAACACAAGATTCTATTTTTCTAGTAAAATACCCTATGGTAGAATTTCAAATATCATGTTGGATTCTTTTCATGTTTATTTGGATGAAAATAAGGTATGTTAAGTAAGTGTAATTATCTCATTTTTATACTGCTTGTATACTTTCTTGAGAAGTTCAGAACTATTTCTTCTCTGATAAAGATAATAACGTTATATATACTTTCACAAAGAACAAGCATGGTTTTTAACCTGTTAAATTGAAATTCATACTACTAAATAAATGAATAAATAAGTAAATAAATAGAGGAAGCAGTGGAACTTCTTTCTCACAGTAGAATGCCAAGTAATTAATGTAGAAGGAATGATGAAAATAGCAAACCACCATATGACACTATTATGGTTATAATTTATTCAGATAGGGATCATCCACAAATATTAAGGCTGATAGGTAGAAGTTGTTAAGGATCAGGATTTTAGCATAATTTTAGAAAATCTCCCCACAAAATACTTATCAATTGCAAAGGTGAAAATGGTGACTCAATGGAGGAGAAATATGGAAGACACCAACATGACCAAGCAATCAAGATTAACATCGCCAGTGATGAGACAAGACCACATCATGTGCTGTAATGTGCAGAGCCCAGGATCCTGTCCATCATTTTCCTGTCAAGAAATCATGGCGAGGTCTGACCAAAATGAAATATTAGATGGAACCAAGTCTAGGGCCATCCTACAGAACAAAAGCCCTGCACTCTTAAAAACTGAAGGATGTGGGGCCAGTTGCAGTGGGTCGTGCCTGTAATCCCAGCACTTTGGGAGGCCAAGGTGGGTGGATCCCTTGAGCCCAGGAGTTTGAGACCAGCCTGAGCAACTAGAAACTCTGTCTCTACAAAAAAAAGCAAAAATTAGCCGAGTGTGGTGGCACATGCCTGTAGTCCCAGATACTCGGGAGACTGAGGTAGGAGGATCACCTGAGCCTGGAGAAGTCAAGGCTGTAGTGAGCCATGATCACCCCACTGTACTCCAGCCTGGGTGACAGAGTGAGACTCTGTCTCAAAATAAAAACAAAAACAAAAAACGGAAGGATGTGGAAGACAGGGAAAGACTAAGAAATTATTCCATATTGAAGGAAATCTCCTTCCTTCTATTTGGACATATGACAACTAAATGTAATGCATGCTCCTGGACTGGATCCTGGACCTGAAAGGGAAAAGAGACATGGTGGGCTGAGCCAACAAAATTTGAATGGGATCTGTGGATTGGGTAGCAGTGTTGTGCCCATGTTTATTTCTGCCTTGGAGGGTTTGTATAAGTTTTCTAGCACTGTCATAACAAATTACCGCAAACCACATGGCTTTAAACGACAGAAATGTATTATCTTGAAGTTCTGGGGGCTAGAAGTCCAAAATCAAGGTGTCAGTAAGCTTGGTTCCTTCCGGAGACTCTGATGGAGAAACCGTCCCATGCCTTTCTCCTTGCTTCTGGTGGTTGCTGGCAATACTTGGGGTGCCTTTGTTTGTGGCAGCAGATCCCCAACCTCTGCTTCCATCTTCACATAGCTATCTGTGTGTCTCTGTGTCTCTCTTTGTCCTCACCTTTTCTTATGAGGACACCAGTCTATGGGATTCAGGGCCCACCTTAATCCTTGGATGGATTCAATTGGAGATCCTTCATTACATCTGTAATGACCCTATTTCAAAATAAGGTCACATTCTGAGGTTTCAGGAGGATGTGAATTTGGGGGGAACACTTTTCAGCCATTACAGGGTTATATCTAAAAATATATTCTGGAGTGTTTAGAGGTGCTGGATCTTATGATTGCAGCTTGCTCTCAAGTGGTTCAGAAAATGATAAAAGGGGATTCAAGACTTCTTTGTGTACTGTTGAAAGACAAAATTACAACAAATTTAGTTTAAAGATCTTAACTGGCTTTTACATATGATTCTAAAATCCAGCTACACCTCATTCCTCATTCTATATAATAGAATGAGTGCTCCAATAAGCAGATGATATGGTTTGGCTGTGTCCCCACCCAAATCTTATCTTGAATTGTAGCTCCCATAATTCCCACGTGTTGTGGGAGGGACCCAGTGGGAGGTAATTGAATCATGGGGGCGAGTTTTCCCATGCTGTTCTCGTGATAGTGAATAAGTCTCATGAGATCTGATGGTTTTATAAAGGGCAGCTCCCCTTGCACACACTCTCTTGCCTGCCACCATGTAAGATGTGCTTTTGTTCCTCCTTTACTTTGCGCCATGATGGTGAGGCCTCCTCAGCCGTGTGGAACTGTGAGTCCATTAAACCTCTTTTCGTTTATAAATTACTGAGTCTCAGGTATGTCTTTATTAGCAGTGTGAGAACAGACTAATATAGCAGAGCAGAGGAGGTTGGCTTTATAGACAGAAAAGGGCTAAGGAAAGCAGAAACAGAACAAAAAGTGGATTGGTTGTTTCAAACTTACTTTCCTTGTAAAGATTAAAGTAGGGAGGCTTCCTTGTCATGCCAACTAAAGTGTCTGGGGATTTGGCTATTATCTCTCTCACTCCTGGTTTCTCAGAAGGTCAGATGAACAACTTAGTTTCAGCTTGGGGACATGGCACTTCAACATACGGGACTCTGTTTTGGTTTGGTCATTGGGTCTAGTACAGGAGCTCAGTCCAAACCATATGGCCTCCCATAAATTTTATTTAACAGTACTGTTCTTGCAACTTTTCTATACACTTAAAACTATTTCAAAATAGGCTGGGTGGGGTGTGGTGGCTTATTTCTGTAATCCCAGCACTTTGGGAGGCTGAGGTGCGAGGATTGCTTGAGCCCAAGAGTTTGAGACCAACCTGGACAACATGGTGAAACCTTGTCTCTACAAAAAATATCAAAAAAAAAAAAAAAAATTACCCAAGTGTGGTGGCCTGTGCCTGTGGTTCCAGCTTCTCGGGAAGCTGAGGTGGAAGGATCACCTGAGCCCAGGAGGTTGAGGCTGCAGTGAGCCATGATTGCGCCACTGCACTCCAGCCTGGGTGACACAGAGTGAGACCCTGTCTCAAAAAAACATAAATTATTTCAAAAAAATTATGTAGTTTTTTTTTTTTTTTTTTTTTGAGATGGAGTCTCGCTCTGTCACCAGGCTAGAGTGCAGTGGTGCGATCTCGGCTCACTGCAACCTCCACTCCCTGGATTTAAGCAATCCTCCTGCCTCAGCCTCCCAAGTAGCTGGGATTACAGGCACCCACCACCATGCCTGGCTAATTTTTGTATTTTTAATAGAGACGGGGTTTCACCATTTTGGCCAGGATGATCTCGATCTCTTGACCTCATGATTCGCCCGTCTCAGCCTCCCAAAGTGCTGGGATTACAGGCGTGAGCCATCATGCCTGGCCTGTGTAGATTTTTTAAACCTGTTATTGAAATTATTTGAAGGTTTTCATTGGGAAACATTTGGGAGAGAACAAGGCAAGATTTCAAATGTTTGCACATCCACGGGTTCTGCCACTGTCCTTGTTTTGTCCCTGGGTCCCTGCAGATTGGGGGTGGCCCTTCTCGAATGAGTAGAGAGTGAGAGCTCCCAGTCTTTTTATCTAAATGCCTTGTTCTTTGTCATTTCATTGCTCTTCAGGAGATTTGAGTGTTGATTTGGGGTGGATAAGATACCTCTGCAGAGGGAGCTGATCTAGAAATTGGTCGTGACCATGAGAGGCTTTGTTCAAGTCAAATGGAGGATTGGAAGTCTTGTCTGTGTCATAGAACCAAGAACCCAGTGCTGAGCTCCCAGGGCTAGGACTGTTGACTCTGGAGAAATCCACATCCATGCATAGTTCTGAGGACTGCCCATTGCCCTGTGTGTTGAATGACTTCAGATTTTTTAAAAAATTCAACTTTAGAGTTACATTTAGTCTTATCACTCTTACTCCATCTTTCCTGGTTTTCTTTTCTCTTCTCTTTCTTCCTTCTTCCTTTTTCCCTCTTCACTCTTCCTCCTCCTCTTCCGCTCCTTCTCCTTCTCTTTCTCCTTCTCCTTCTTCTTTTTGAGACACTGTCTCGCTCTGTTGCCCAGGCTGGAGTGCAGTGGCACAAACATGGCTCACTGCAGCCTTGACCTCAAGGGCTCAAGCAATCCTCTCACCTCAGCCTCCCGTGTAGCTAGGACTACAGGTGTGCACCACCATACCTGGCTAATTTTTAATTTTTTGTAGAAACAGGGGCTCACTGTATTGCCCAGGCGGATCTCAAACTAGTGGGCTCAAGCAGTCCTCCTGCCTCAGCCTCACAAGGTGCTGGGATTACAGGCATGAGCCACTACGTTCAACTTTCTTTCCTTTTTATTCCTATCAAATAAAGTAAAATGCAATTCCTTTTTGCCTATTACATATATTTCTAATCTCAATCTAAAATCTGTCTCATTTTTCAAGCTTTTAATTTAGCTAATAAAAGCTTTTACCTTTTATTTCTTCCACTTTAAATCTAAGGCATTTCAACTTATATCTTTCATTACCTTTCAGATTTAGTAGGTTATTTATTTTATTTTTTAGATTTAGCCCACCGCTGGCCACTGCTCCTGGGAGGTGGCGTGTGAGTGAGTGAGTGCAGGAACTAGAGCGAATGAACTCTGGAGCCAGCTGGTCGCTCCTCTCCGGCAGGAGCAGGCTCTGTGCAGGCCCTGCAGCAGCGTCCAAGCGCGTTACAACCAGTTGCCCTTTCAGCTCTGCCGTCTGAGGACAGCCAAGTGCCAGCCAGCTCAGTGGAGGGTCAGGGTGGCAGCCCCTGCCCTCTTGGCACCTGAGTTCTTGTCCGGTGTCCAGGAAGAATCAGGTCACATGAAGTGTTTGAAAGGTGATGAATGTGGAAGGCTTTATTGAGCAGTGGGTGGCTCTGGGCAGAAAGGGAGGCTGGAAAGGGCATGCGAAGGTGATCTTGTCCTGAAGCTCTGCCGTCTTTGGCTGGGCCCCTCTCTGAAGCCACGCTGTCTGAAGTTGGCCACATCTATCTGTAGTCTCTGGTGCTCAGTTGCTTCTCTGCTCACCACTCAGCTGCTTGGATCCTCAACACTCAGCTGCTTGGATCCGCGACACTCAGCCACTTGTGTTGTTCTGCCAGCTGAAGTCTTTTATGGGCACAGGATAGAGGCGGGGAAGGCCCAAAAAGCCACATTTGGGCAGAAAAATGGGATCAGCTGTTTTCACTTAGGGCCACGGTTCCAGGCTTAAGGCTGGGGTTTAGCCAGGAGCCCAGCCCTTCTGTATCACTGGAACTAGAGGCGTACATCACCATAGCCAGCTAATGTTGGTATTTTTTGTAGAAACAGGTTTTCACCATGTTGTCCAAGCTGGTCTCGAACTCCTGGGCTCAAGCAGTCCACCTGCCTCGGCCTCCCAAAGTGCTGGGATTACAGGCATGAGCCACTTCATCCGGCCTGTTTTTTCTTACATTTACCTTTAACCCTTAATCTTTCCTCAAGCTCCCACAGTCCCTTTATGAGCATGCCCTAATTTCCTTTCCCTTTCCTTCCTCCTCTCATACAGTGATTGGCTTTGACAATGTCTGTGAAGGAGGGTGGTCTCAGGGGCGTTAGGAGTTCAGAGCTGATGACATGGAAGAGGTTTTCTCCTCTGACTGTCTCCAAACCTGCCAGCCTGGCTCGCACGATGGCCCCACAGCATCTTGGAGGATGCCTCAGAACCTTCGGCCTGCATTTGAAGGCTTCATCTATTCCAGGGCCATAATTCTCTCTGAACTATTTTTTATATATATAGATAGATAGATAGATAGATAGATAGATAGATAGATATAGATATAGATATAGATAGATATATAGATATATAGACATATAGATATAGTTGTTTTTTTGTTGTTTTTTTGTTTTTTTTTTTTTGAGACAGAGTTTTGTTCTTATTGCCCAGGCTGGAGTGCAATGGCACAATTTCAGCTCACCGCAAGCTCCGCCTCCCAGGTTCAAGTGATTCTCCTGCCTCAGCCTCCCAAGTAGCTGGGATTACAGGCGTGCACCACCACGCCCGGCTATTTTTGTATTTTTAGTAGAGACGGGGTTTCACCATATTGGGTTAGGCTGGTCTCGAACTCCTCACCTCAACTGATCCACCCGCCTCAGTCTCCCAAAGTGCTGGGATTACAGGCGTGAGTCACCGTGCCCAGCCTATTGTTTATGTCTTACATAATCCAGTCCCTTGTGTTTTAAAATCAGTGGTGTTCAATATCTAACTCTATTTTGTTCAACAATCCACACCGATGACATAGCATGTACATCAAGAGCCAGAGAATGTGGTCCAGGAGCTTACAGCACAGCAGCTTGGCCTGGCGGCAGGTGGCCCGGGGCCCTGAAGCTTGGAGAGGGTCTCTGTAGGCGCACTACGGGAGGCTTGTTTTCCTATCTGTATCTCATCTGCTTATTTCCAAGTTGCAACACTCCCCTTCCTGGCGGGCTATGAAAGGACTTTGGGTGTGTGGCTCTCCCAGGCTCCCTTCCCTCCTTATGACAGTGCTGGAAAAACTGGCCAGTATGGCTATTATTCTGGATGATTTTTTTAAATGACAATAATTGATGCTGATGGGGGAGTTTCAAAGACTCTCCCTTTTTCTTCTTAGTTGCAATAGCTCTTACCACAAAGGCCAAGGAATCAACGTAGATTGATTCTACATTAATTGCATATTCAGGTTCTGGGGCAATGTCCACCAGACGGGTCAGTAGACCCAGTGGAATCAATGTGAGCCAGACATGGGCCAGAATTCCATTTACTGTCTGAACCCCACATGCCTCCATTCTAACAGGGGTGTATCATGGCTCTGAGGATGAGCAATGTCGTTATCTGAGAAAATAACCATAAGGATCAATGGGGAAAGCCTGGGGCAAACATTACTACTTACAGCCCTGAGGCTGCCAGGCTTTTCCTAGTGAGGACCCAGCCTCTTCTTCGGTCATTGGATTCTGGGCTTGAAAAATATCTCAGGCCCCAAAAAAAGAACAAGGGATTGTAACTTTTTAATTATTTTTTACAATTTTTTTAGAGATAGAGTCTTGCTTTGTCACCCAGGCTGAAGTGCTGTGGTACAACCATAGCTCACTGCAGCCTCGAATTTCTGGGCTCAAGTGATCCTCTGCCTCAGCCTCCTAAGTAACTAGGACTACAGGTGTGTGTCACCACACCTGGCTAATTTTTTTAAATTTTTTGTAGAGATGGGGTCTCACTATGTTGACCAGGCTGGTCTTGAACTGCTGGCCTCAAGCGGTCCTCCCACTTCAGCCACCCAAACTGCTGGGATTACAGGCGTGAGCCACCATGCCCTGCTTGGAATCATATATTTTTATTATGGCAGCTGCCCTCATCCATCCTCTATTTTTTTATTGTATAAGTTAATCGGTGCTCATCCATGTGATGGCCCTCCACAGAGCCCTAGGAACACTATGTCTATGAAGCATCTCCAAAGCTCTGTGCGGACTTGGTCCCTTAGCTGACCTTCTGATCTTGCACTCATTATAACCATCATGCCCCCTCACTTCTGACAGCAAAATGTAGCCACCTGATCCCTATTCTTTGGGGATCTTATCATCCCTATTGTCATCAGAGATCCCGGTTCTATAATGACCATCAGTGCTGGTCTATTGAGAACAGCTGAACCAGTGAAACTCGCCAAACTTTTCAACAATGCTGGTGTCCCTCTCCCCAGTTCATTCCTGATCACTTCAGGAAGTGGCATGTACTTCAGACTCTCCTGCAGACTATCTGGTGAATTTTCCAGCCTCACATAGTGCGAGTATACTCTAGCATACCCACTTCTCTGGCCTTTGCGATCTTTTCTTCCAGCGCTTGCCACAATAGTTCTGGCACACTGACTTGGTTTAGCACGAATCATTGCTTTCTCCAGCCTCCCAGAAGCCACACTAGCAACACAGGAGTTCTTCCTCCTGGGATCCTTGCCAGAGTATTAAATCTTGTATCCTTGGAGAATGTTCCCATATCTATCAAATTTCCCTTGCCCAGCCCTGCACTCCACCCTGTGTTAAAAATGTACGAAGGAATTGTTATATTCAGGTACGGTGGGACAGCAGACATGGAAATGATTGTCAGGAAGGAAGTTCATACTCACATATCCCTGAAACAGGAGGCGCAGCACACCAGGCAGGGCCAATAGGGAAGGACCAGGGATGCTCAGGAGTGATAAGAAGAAGAGGGAGGGCAGGCCCAGAGCCTTTCTTGGGGTTTTCTCAGGAAAGCATGGGTGAGGCAGGGTAAGGATGCAAAGTAAGTATAGTGTTGGATAGTTTGAATAATTTCAACTGGCTCCGGGCTACGGGGTGATCCCCATTTGTCCAGTGACTGCCCTGGGGCAATTTAGGGCAAGGGGAATATTAGCTTGGTGTGTGAGAGTTTTTTTGTTTTTGTTTTTGTTTTTGAGGCAGGGTCTCACTATGTTGCCCAAGCTGGAGTGCAGTGGCTAACCACAGGCACAATCAGAGCACATGGCAGCCTCAAACTCCTGGCTCAAGGGATCCTCCTGCCTCAGCCTCCCAAGTACCTGGGACTGCAGGCATGCACCACCATGCAAGGCTGGTGTGTGAGAGTCTGATAAAAGAGATGGCTGAGGGTGTGCTCTGGATTGGCTGGTTTGTATATGAAATGCATGCTCACAGGGAGGTCGCTTGCTATCCCTAGGAATTAGCTGGCCCTGGGAGCCTCTCCAGGATGAAGGCCCCAAATGCCAGAGCATTAAGAGTACAGAAAGTAAGAAAAAACAGTCAGTACAACCCCCAACCTCCCACCCTAACCCCACTCCCTGATTCTGCACTCTCAGAGCCCAGCCCTGTCTGCACTCTGCTGGCTCCCGCCCACTGAGGTAAGCTTGGCCCTGCAGCCCCTTCAGTGTATCGTTCTTTTTCTCCCTTCACAGGTCCCGCATCTCCCCAGGTGGGTTATAGAATATAGTTATTGGCCTAATGGTCAAGAGGGCAGGTAAGGACAGACCCTGAAGCGGGTGCCTGCTGTCTTGCAGGGACATGGCCGCTGCACTGTGTTCAAATAACTGGGGTGGGTGCTAGCCCTTAGTATGGAGGAGGGAGCCATTCCCTAGGCTCAAAGGGTTCTGGGGAATCAGGATTTTCAAGCACATGGACGCAAGTGTTTCAATCTCGTATCTCCAGGTTCCACTTTCTGCTCATCAGAGCCCCGACCTGGGCAAAGCAGACCTACCCAGGATGAGAGTTCAACACTTTCTAGAATTCTGCTACCCTTATGATTAAAAACTGGGCCTGATGCTTAGCTTTTTCTGCTCTCTGGTGACTGGAGATGGGGATTCCCTTATACGTTGCCGAGAAGGCCTCTGGTTTTCATACCTAGCTGGTGATTTGTGCGTTCACTGCCAGCCTTTCATTTCTTGAAGTGGCAGTTCCCCTGCAACAGTCATCCAATCCCACTGTCCTTCATTCCCCCGACGTTTCTCAAATGTCTAATACATTTCGGTGGCTACTGTATTCCCCTCCACTCATTTGCCATCCAAATTCACTACTGGCAGAAGTTTTAACAATTGCACTGCTGCCTTTTACCAGGGCTAGGCTGTGCCTCACCACTAGCGGTTATGAAGTCCTCATTGCCAACCAGAAACACAGGTGACTCAGCTGCAGAATCCCATCTTAGCATCTGCTTTCTTGGAATATTCCTTTTGAAATTAAGTTTTTAAAATTATTTGTAGAAGCAGGGTCTCCCTATGTTGCCCAGGCTGGTCTCAAACTCCTGGGCTCAAGCCCTCCTCCCACCTCAGCCTCCCAAAGTGTTGGAACTGCAGGTGTGAGCCACTGCAGCAGGCCATGTCGAAATATCCTTGATATCACCAGTTACAGGTTGCTTCCTGGGGAAACAGGCTCTGAGATGGAAGTTAGCATGCAGGACGCCTGCTAGAGTGCTCTTGGGATTAACACCCCAGAAGAAAGGGTGACTTCAGCTGACCCCATGGGCCTTCAGAGTTGTCATGAGTTGGGGCACGGGGTCCGAGCCCTCATACCTCTGCAATGAACAGTCATCGGATACCAACTGCCCTCACAAAAGGACATGACCTTAAGCAAGAGGATCTCTGCAGCCAAGAGCAATTTCTGGACAGGACAGACAGCTGAAGGCTGTCAGCGAGCAGCACTCCCAGAGTCCCTCAGATTTGCAGGGCAATCTGGATGGTGCACTACGCCTCCCACACCTTGCAATCTGGGCATGATTTATCTTAACATACTCATCACCCATCAAGGTGCATGCTGCCTGCTTGGACATATGGTCTCTCTTTTATGATTATTTAAGCTGTACTTACATTTCATGCTTCATGGCAGAATTATTTAACTTAAGGGCCTTAAATATCAGGATTTGTGGTGGGCCCAAAAGGCAAGGAATGGCATGGGGAACACTGTCTCCCCATGGGTCATTTTTCTAGAGACAAATGTACTAACCTAGATGGAATAATTCTCACACTGACTTTAGAGCAGAATCTGTAAGTTCAGGGTACAGAAGGCTGATCATTTTGATTAGAAATACTTGAGAGGGGCCAGGCACGGTGGCTCACGCCTGTAATCTCAGTACTTTGGGAGGCCGAGGTGGGTGGATCATGAGGTCAGGAGATCGAGACCATCCTGGCTAACACGGTGAAATCCCATCTCTATGAAAAATACAAAAAATTAGCCGGGCGTGGTGGCGGGCGCCTGTAGTCCCAGCTACTTGGGAGGCTGAAGCAGGAGAATGGTGTGAACCCAGGAGGCGGAGCTTGCAGTGAGCTGAGATTGTGCCACTGCACTCCAGCCTGGGCGACAAAACAAGACTCCGTCTCAAAAAAAAAAAAAAGAAAGAAAGAAATACTTGAGAGGGATTGTTGGATAATCCTACTCACCACGAATCTGGAAGAACGATGTGACACTGCATTAAATTTAACATTTCACCTTGGTAGCTATGCCAATCACTTGGTAAGTTAGTTACCATTTGAGGTTCTAAAAGTAGGTAAAAAGCGAATGAGCCAGGCTCAGTGGCCGAGGCTGAGGCAGGAGGATCACGTGAGGCCAGGAGTTTAAGACTAGCCTGGGCAACACAGCAAGACCCCATCTCTTAAAAAAATGAATGAAACCACCCTTCAACCATTCTGGTTCGATTCATAAAAGAGTTTTGTGGGGAGGGATAGTTCCTTTTCACAGAGGGCACTGATTAAAAAGCATTGATCAATAATCAATGATTATTCATTTATTCATTTAGGACCTGGCTAGGCCTTAAAGGTATTTTTTACAGGAAGTCTTTGCCACAGAGGAATTTAGCCTATGATTTCACAGCCACTGATAGGGCGTCCAGGTTGCTTGGTTTCAGCTGGGCTAGGCCATCCCAGGTGTGAATAAAAAGAAATGGTCTCAAAGTTCAGCCTAAACCCATGGGCCGTGAGGCTGCACGGGGCCATTTTCACTCCCAAGACTGGAATACTGTGTGTATGGGAGCCATTGTCCGTCATGGTCTACAGCGATTCCAGTGCCTGCAGTTGGACTGATGTTCCCAGGGTGCTCAGTGCAGTTAACATCAGCCTGTGTGCAGGGAAGCCCAGAGAGGAGGCCTGAGTTTGTGGTTTGGGGTTTTGTTTTGTTTTGTTTCATTTTGCTTTTAAGTCAGAAGAAAAATAAATCAATTTTTTAATTAAATGTTATAACTACAAGAGTGTAGTAATCTGCTTAAGACTACCTTGTGATTTCCCTCTCTCCCAAGGTTCTTAACAGTAAAAGAACATTGGTTTTTGAAGATAGAAAAGAGAGGGAGGTCTAGGTTGTGAGTTGCATGAATCCCATTTGCACATTCTTATGCCTCTGAGGTACAGAGGCATTTGTACTTGAGGGTGGCAAGATTTAACAAATAAAAATACAGGTGCCAATATTTAATTCAAATTAAACTTGAATTTCACATAAATAATGAACAAGTTTTGGCATAAGTATATCAAATAAAAATTTAACAAATATTTAACAAATAAAAATTTAACAAATAAAAATACGGGTGCCAATATTTAATTCAAATTGAACTTGAATTTCACATAAATAATGAACAAGTTTTGGCATAAGTATATCCCAAATACTGCGTGGCATCGTGCAGAGTGTGTTCCAGATCTTGCAGGGGCCTGTATTTTATCTGGCAACTCTATTGTCTTTTCAAGTGAAAACTGTGTGGTTATGCAAAGGACCTTGCAAGGCGAGGGGACCAGCAATTTGCCTGCCCATGACAATCTGAAAAGGGGTAGTGAGCTCCAAGAACTGTGATAGGAGGTATAACAAAGAGGAAGACAGCTCAACAAAATCAAACCATCTCGTCAAATACAAATAAATGTAAAAGGGAGTTTACAAAATTCTATCAGTCAAAACACACTGATAGAATTGAGTTGGCAGACAACTGAAACAACATGCAATTGACGGCTTACAATGAACAAGCCCTGATTTACAGTCCAAGAGGAGCAGAGTGAGGCACGATGGTGGTGGCCATGTTGATTTCCGGTGAGAAATGGAGGAAGTTAATGTTGGCCTGTGGTTTTAGAATTTGTAAAGGTTGAGCAAGCCTCCACTGTGATGACTTTACTCTCTGTGGGAAGACCGTTGCTCCATGAGAGAGGCCCTGACTCAGTGCAGAAGGGAGAGGAGAAGAAGAATATAAAAGACATTAAGAAATGACAGCCCTGAGGAAGGCAATCATGACATCCAACCTACAAATCCTCTGAAAACTTAAACTTGCCTTCCCTGGCCAGGACGCAGGCCAATGTATATTCACACACATCAGGGGTTTCCCTGATTTCTAAGTCCCTGAAGAGGCTTAGTGGTGTTCTCAGTTCTAGGTGTGATTTGACACATTTCTAATGAGAAAATTATACATGAAAGTGTTATTTTTGACCATAAGCAATGGTTTATGCCTGTATTCCCAGTGCTTTGAGAGGCTGAGGTGGGAGGATTGCTTGAGGCTGGCCAGGAGTTCCAGACCAGACTGAGCAACAAAACCCCATCTCTACAAAAAACTAAAAATAAAACGTGAGGTGGGGCACAGTGGCTCATGCCTGTAGTCCCAGCACTTTGGGAGGCTGAGGCAGGTGGACTGTTTGAGCCCAGGAGCTCAAGACCAGCCTGGGCAACATAGTGAGACCCCCACCTCTAAAAAAAATAATAATACAAAAATCAGCTTGGCATAGTGGTGCATGCCTCTAGTCCCAGCTACTTGGGAGGCTGAGGTGGGAGGATCACTCGAGCCGGGAAGGTCAAGGCTGCAGTGAGCCAAGATCACACCACTGCACTCCAGCCTGAGACACAGAGCAAGACCCTATCTCAAAAATAAAATAAAAATTAGCCAGGCATGATGGTACATGCTGAGGAGGCTGAGACTGGAGGATCACTTGTGGCCAGGAATTGGAGGCTGCAGTAAGCTGTGATCGTGCCACTGCACTCTAGCCTGGGCAACAGAGTGAGACCCTGTCTCTTTAAAAAAAAAAAAAAAAAAGCGTTATTTTAAAAAAAGCTCTTGCACCTCAGTTTTTATTATTTGCAAATCCCCACTTCACTCTGACTTTTGATCACAGACTTTCAGTGCATTGAATATAGAATCTAATTCAGAAGAACAAGTTCTGTGACCTTGGCAAGTCACTGCTGTTTCCTTGGTTTCTGTCTCTAAAACACAGGGGGATGGACCAGCTGATTATAAGGTAGCGTCCATCAGCCTGGCTAACATGGTGAAAACCCATTTCTACTAAAAATACAAAAATTAGCCTGATGTGGTGGTGTGTGCCTGTAATCCCAGCTACTAGGGAGGCTGAAGCAGGAGAATCACTTAAACCTGGAAGGCGGAGGTTGTAGTTAGCTGAGATCACTCCACTGCTGCACCCCCGCCTGGGTGAGGGCTGGGGTGAGACTGTGTCTCAAAAAAATTTAAAAAATTAGAAAAAAAGTTTGTGTCTAACATGCTCTTCTATGACTCCATGATTATGGAAAGTGTATTTTCTGATGGCCCAGTCTACATTTAGGAGAGGATCTTCAACCTTTTTATTTATTATTTATTTATTTATTTATTTATTTTAATTTTTTTGAGATGGAGTCTCGCTCTGTTTCTCAGGCTGGAGTGCAGCAGCACCATCTCAGCTCACTGCAACCTCCGCCTTCTGGGTTCAAGTGACACTCCTGCCTCAGCCTCCTGAGTAGCTGGGATTACAGGTATCCACCACCACATCTGGCTAGTATTTTTAGTAGAGATGGGGTTTTGCCATGTTGGCCAGGCTGGTCTTGAACTCCTGACATCAAGTGATCCACCCGCTTAGGCCTCCCAAAGTGCTGGGATTACAGGCATTAGCCACCATGCCCGGCCTCAATCTTTCTATTTAAAAGCGTCATTATTCCTTATTCAGAAAATAGGGTGATAACCGTAGCACGTTCCAAGTACAACTATAAATAGGATATTACCAGAAAGTGATTACGGCATGAAGAATTCTAAAATGGTCCCCATGATCTCTGTCCCCTAGTATTATCCTCAGGTTATGTAGCAAGGATGAAGGACTTTTGCAGATGTTCCATCAGAATCACTGATGAATACAATTCTGCTCTTTGCATTTCATCCCTTTGGCATAAGGCCCAGATGCAAATAAAGCCAGTGAAGAAAGTAATAGGTAAACCTTGCAAGCCATTCATTCTTCACTGTGGATAAGGTTCCAGGTGACTTTAAATTAACCAAAAGAATATCCTGAGCGGGCCTGACTTAATCATTGGAAGTCCTTTGGAAGAGGAGAACTGGGCACGGTGGCTCAAGCCTGTAGTCCCAGCACTTTGGGAGGCTGAGGTGGGGGGATCACCAGAGGTCAGGAGTTCGAGTCCAGCCTGGCCAACATGGTGAAACCCTGTCTCTACTAAAAATACAAAAATTAACCAGGCATGGTGGCACACGCCTGTAATCCCAGCTACTTGGGAGGCTGAGGCAGGAGAATTGCTTGAACCTGGGAGGCAGAGGTTACAGTGAGCCAAGATTGCACTATTGCACTCAAGCCTGGGCAACAAGAGTGAGACTCTGTCTCAAAAAAAAAAAAAGAAGAGGGTTGAAGATTTCCCTGGGGTCAACCCTCCTGCTGGCCTTGAAGAAGCAAAGCACTGTACATTCTACAGCTGCAAGGAAATGAATTCTATTAACAAGCTGAATGAAGCAGATTCATCCCCAGTTGATCCTCCAGATGAGAACTGCCACCTGGCCAACACATTGACTACAGCTTTGTGACACCCTGAGCAGAGGATCCTGCTAAGATGTGCCTGGATTCCTGACCGATTGAAACTGTAAGATAATATATATGTTGTTTTAAGGGAAAAATAACAAATAGAAATAAACGTGTTATTATCATTCACAAATCTGGGTAATGTTCCTTGTGTGGGAAAATAGAAACATAAAGTAAAACACCTTAAAAGAAATGACTTTCAACTCTCTCTACCTTCTCTAGATTTTCTCTGTTCCTAGGTTTGGTTGGACTTTGGGGTTTTTAGGAGCAACCCAGTAAGACTGGAAGCAGTATTCGTACAAAACCATAGCTCTTAAGAATCCACATCAGCATAATTTCTCACTTGAATTCTTTTCCTTTTTCCTCTTGCACTTAGGCCAGTTGAACTGGTTTGCCCAGCTTGGAATTATTCATAAATTTTTGATTAGCTTTTGAGAAGGCATTTAAAAAGCAGTAGCAAGACGGACGGTGGAAAGACTGGACAAGACCACCTTTAAGTGTGGAGAGTATCCACTGTCCAAACTCTGCGGCAATCAGAGGAACATTTGCTAGTGAACCATTCAAAAAACTCATGAATCAGAGAGATGGCTACAGAAGCACATTTATTTATTCAAACATTTCTTTAGTGGTTTTAAAAACAAAGTTTGTTTTCTAGTTGGAGAACATACCACAACTATGACTCAATCCTGACTCAGAGCTTCCTGACCAGTCGACTTTTAGGAGAGAAAAAAACAATTCAGGCTGGTGAAGGTGGAGTCACATTGATTTGGCTTCCACAAACCTGATTAAAGCAGCCTTCTTCCAACAGAAAGTGTGACTTTTCTTCATCATTTCCTTGTTTACTTTCTTTCTTTTATTTTTTTAAAAAGTACATCCCTTTTGGAGGAATTTCAAGAAAGTTTCAAAGTTGAGCCAAGTATGCTCCTTGTGCCCCCATTCCCACATCTATAAAATGATGAGGATTAAATAATCAAATCCATGAGGTGCTGAGAACAGTACCTGGGATAAAACAACTGGTCAACCAGTGTTTGCCATTATTAGTATTTTACTAAAAAGCTTGCCACGGTCTCTTTCTGGTCTCACTTTCCTGTACCCTCCAAACTACAGGCCCTACATGTCAGCCACACTATATGCCTTACATACTGGTTGTTGTTGTCTTTTTTTGAGACTGAGTCTCACTCTGTTGCCCAGGCTGGAGTGCAGTGGCTCAGTCTCAGCTCACTGCAACCTCCACCTCCTGGGTTCAAGCGATTCTCCTCCCTCAGCCTCCCGAGTAGCTGGGGCTACATACAGGCACACGCCACCATGCCCAGCTAATTTTTATATTTTTAGTAGAGACGGAGTTTCACCATGTTGGCCAGGCTGGTCTCAAACTCCTGACCTCAGGTGATCCACCCGCCTCGGCCTCCCAAAGTGCTGGAATTATAGGCGTGAGCCACAGCACCTGGCCCATACTGGTTGTTAAAGGTTAAATTATGTCCTTCTCACCCTGGCCCTAAAAATAACATACATGTTAAAGTTCTAACTCTCAGTACTCCAAAATGTGACCTTATTTGAAAGCCAGGTTGTTGCAGACATAATTAGTTGAGATGAGGTCAGTAGGATGGACCCCTAACCCAATATGACTTTGGTCCTTATAAATAGGGAAAATTTGGACACAAAGACACACACACATGTGGAGAAGACACCGTCAAGAAACACAGGGAGAACATCAGGTGAAGATGAGGGCAGAGATCGGGGTGATGCTCCCACAAGCCCAGGAATGCCAGAGATTGCCACCAAACCGCCAGAGCTGGGGAGGGTGATGCTCCTACAAGCCAAGTACCGCCAGAGATTGCCACCAAACTGCCAGAGCTGGGAGAGAGGCATGGAACAGATTGTCCCTTGCAGTCCTCAGAAGGGACAAATCCTCCTGCTGACACCTTGATCTTAGATTCCTAGCATCCAAAAATGAAAGAAATGTCTGTTGTCTAAGCTTCCCAGTCTCTGGTACTTTGTTACAACAGCTCTAGCCAATGAATACACTTGTACATGGCTTAAATTTTCCCACCTCCATGTCTATAACCGTTCAGTGGAAAAACCTCCCTCATTGCTGCCAGTGGAAAATTGATCCATATGTCAAATTCCTTGCTCGCCTGCTTAGATATCTGCAATCAAAATTAACTCATTTCCTATTGGTCTCTATATATGCCACTCATAGCTTACCACAATCCATGTGTATTATTAGCTCATCGGAACTATGGCTCTCTATCTAGATATATTGTATGTCTTGCTATATACATTTTATAGAGTATAAGTCACAACCCAATTATTTCTCTCTTTCTCTCTCTCTCTCTTTTATTTTTAAGAGACCAGGTGTCACTGTGTTAACCAAGCTGGTTTTGAACTTCTGGACTCAAGCGATCCTTCCACCTCAGCCTCCCAAAGTGCTGGGATTACAAGCATGAGCCACTGCACTTCTGCGCCTGGCCAACCCAATTTTTAAGGACAGATTTGTTTTTTTAAAGCTAACTTTAGGTACTTTTTAAAAAATCAGTTGATTAAAGGAAAATTTCAACCGAATTAAATTTAAAAGAATTTAATGAAGCAATGAACGACTTACAAATCAGGCATCCTCCCAAGCCAGAGCAGGCTCAGGGATTCCAGCACAGCACGTGGTGGAAGAATGTTTATGAACAGAAAGAGGAAGTGAGGGACAGAAGCTGCCGGATTGGTTACAGCTCAGGGTTTGCTTTATTTGAACATGGTTCAAACAGTTGGCTACATTTGATTGGCCAAAACTCAGCAATTGGCACAAGTGTGGGCTACCATCGGTTTACACCTCCACTTGTTATAGTTCACGATGTACAGAGAAACCTTTAGGCTGAACTTAAAATATGTAAGGAGGCAGCTTTAGGCTAAACTTGATTTAACACAGTAAAATTGATACATTACAAGACATAAAACACAAATTTGGGAGAAAATGACATTCCAAATTATTTACAAGGTAAGCAATACATGTAGAAAAAGTAAATATGTATTTCAGTAAACTTAGCCAAGTAAGCAAAAAAAATTATAATGTAATAGACATTACCTGTTAGACATTTCTATGATATATATGAGTCAATTCTTTTACAGGAAGCCACAGTGCATTTGAATGTGACATGTTTGCTGTGATGCTCTGTGCAGCCACACTTGACTACAGGAGCTAGCATCCTCTCTACAGTTTCCTTGTCTTCTAAGTAGGGCAGACTCGTAGGTTTCATTTTGTAGTAAGACTCTGTAAGATTCTCTTTTTTTTTCCTAGGGATGTTTTTCATTTAGAGTGTTTGTCAGTATTTTTTTGGAGTCACAAAGGGAAACACAGAGGAGATACAGTGAGATGATACCAACTTCCTTTCCTGGGGAAGGCAGCTGTTCATTTTCCATCTTAAATGTGATCACTTTTCCTTTTCTTAGTGTCCAACTAGAAACCTGCATTCCTTCCAGACCTACTCATACCCCTCTAATCTCTGATCGGTAATTCAATGTAGCGTGCATTTGTTGGGGGCACCTTGGGGATAGGGTGGGGAAATGTGTTTTAGTCATGAGCAGATATCATAACCTCATTCAGTGAGAAGTTGATGTGAGAAATGGTGGTCTTGTGTTTCCCAAGTGTGTGTGTGTGTGTGTGTGTGTGTGTGTGTGTGTATAATTTTTGGTAGAGATGGGAGTCTAGCCGTGTTGTCCAGACTGGTCTTGAGCTCTTGGCCTCAAGCAATTCTCCTGGCACAGCCTCCCAGGGTACTGGGATTGCAGTTGTGAGTCACAGTGCAAGGCCCCTAAATCTAGATAAATGGCCCTACCTCCAAGACCAGAAACCTCGGTGAGTGTTACCTTTGATTCCTTTCTTCCCCTCATGACCACCCCATTGTCCTGAGCTGTGTTGACTCCACCTCCTATATATTTTCCCAGCCTGTCTCCTTTCCTGTCCTTATTATCATTGCCTTAGCTTGGGTCACCTTCAATTTTCACTTAGAGAGTGAAACTCTTTTCTCATGGGTTTCCTTGCTGCCTGTTGCCTACGAACCACTGTCCACACCCTAAAATGCAAGTTTAATCACATTGATTGTTTGTTATGTGTCAGAGAATGTGGAAAACGTAGCACTCATTTAATCGTCATAACAAGTGAGATGATTTCGTTTTTACAGTTGAGAAAACTACTGAGAACGTGAAGAACTTTCCAAAGTTTCACAGTTAATAAATGAGAGAACGAAAATTCAAATCCAATCTGGCTCCAAAATATAATTAAACACTACATTGCACTGCCCCTTTAATAACTCCCAGGGACTTCAAAATAAAATCCAAACTCATTAATGTGGTAGGCAGGGGCCTTCGAGGATCAGCATCCTGGTTCTCATTTCCTACATTTTCCCTCTCCCTACACTCCCACCAGACTGAACAGCTGATCCTGCTCACTCACCTTTATGCCTCTGCACGTGTTGTTGCTCTCTCTGGAATGTGCATTCTACCTGTCCTGCCAGCCTCCTTTTATCTTCATGGTTTATGTGTATTGAGCACCGATTGGGTGGCAGGTGCATCAATTATCCTGTTTACTCATCACCATAATTTTGTAAGAGAGATACTCATCTCTGTTTTATAAAAGTAGAAACTGAGCCTTGAGAGGGTAAATAAATTTCCCATGGACTTAAGTGCTAAGTCAAACCAGGTTTGTTGTGGCCAACTTTTAACCCAATCACTTTAAAAAATCATCTTTTTAAAAAAATTAAGGTATTACATGCAAAAAATCATCCATTTTAGGTGTACAGTTTGATAAATTTTCATAATTATATGTAACCATGTAACCACCATTATTAAGATATATGATATCCAGCTCTTCATGGAATGGAAAGAAAAGATACATAATATTTCTCTTATTCTAAAAGCTTCCTTGTGCTCCTTTTTAGTTGATCCCTTCTTCTGACCCTCAAGCAACCACTGATCTGATTTCTGTCACTGCAGTAAATGTAGTCTTTGTTCTTTCGTGTTTGACTTCTTTCACTCAATGTCCTTGAAATTCATTTACATTCTCATATGTACTAATATTTTGTTCCTTTTTACTGCTGAGTGGTATTCCTCAGTATGAATATGCTATAATTGTTCATTTGTATATCAATGAGTGAGCATTTAAATTATTTCCAGTGTTTGGCTATTATGAATAAAACTGCTTTAATCTTCATATACACATCTTTGTGCGGATGTATGTTGACATTTCTCTTGAGTAAATACCTAGGAGTGAAATTGCAAGGTCATGTGGTAAGTCTATGTTTAACTTGACAAGACTGCCATGCTATTTTTCAAAGTGGCTGTGCTATGTGGCATTCCCATCCTGAGTTTTAATTCTATTTTTCCAATATTTATACCTTTTATTTCTTTTTCTTATCTAATTATCCTGGCTAGGACATTCAGTACAATGTTAAATAGAAATGGTAAGTGCAGATATCCTGAACTTGTTCTTGATTGTAGATAGAAAGCATTGACAGCTGTAGGTTTTTAATACACATTCTTAGGTTGAAGAAAGTCCCTTATATTTCTAGTTTCCCGAAGATTTTCATCTCAAAAGAGTGACAAATATGTCACGTTTTTCTGCCTTTATTGAAATAATCATATGGTTTTTCTCCTTTATTCTATTAATAGTGTGAATTATACAAATTCATTTTTAGATGTTAAATCAATCTTGCATTCCCAGGATAAATACCACTTGATTAGAGTGTCTTATCATTTTTATATATTATTTGATTCAATTTAGTAATATTTTTGAGAACTCTTTTGTGTTTGTGTTTATGAGGAGTATTGGTCTGATGTTCTCTTGTGATCTCTTTGGTTTTCAAATCAGAATAACATTAGCTTCATAATATACCTTGGAAAGTGTTCCCTCCTCTATTTTATGAAAGAGTTTGTGTAGAACTGATATTATCACTTCCTTAAGTGTTTTAAAGAATTCATCAGTAAAGCAATCTACACTTAGGTTTTTCTTTGTGGGAAGATTTTAGATTATAAATTCAATTTCTTCATTGATATACTGCTGTTCAAGCTTTCTATTTCTTCTTTGGTCAATTTTGGTAATCTGTGTTTTTGAAGGACTTTGCTAAATTCACCTAGATTGTCAATTTTATTGGCATGAAATTGTTTATAATATTTTCTTATTATCTTTTTTAGTTTCTGTGGGACCTGTAGTGATGCCTTATTGCTCATTTCTAACATTGATAATTTGTGTCTTTTCTCTTTTTTTGAAGAATCAACTTTGGTTTTATTGATTTTCTCTATTTTTTTGTATTCTCTTTTATTGATTCATGCTCTAATTTTTGTTATTTCCTACTTTCCGTTAGGTTTGGGTTAAATTTGGTCTCATTTTACTAGTTTCTAGGCTTATAATTTATATCATTGGTTTGACACCTTCCTCCTTTTCCATTATAGGCATTTGAAGCTATCCATCTTTCCCTAAGTACCTCATAGATTTTTGATGTGTTACATATTCATTTTCTTTCAGTTCAAAATATCTTATAATTTATCTTTTGATTTCTTCTTTGCTCTAATTTTTTTTTTTTTTTTTTTTTTTTGAGATGGAGTCTCACTCTGTCACCCAGGCTGGAGTGCAGTGGCGCAATCTCAGCTCACTGCAAGCTCCACCTCCCGGGTTCACGCCATTCTCCTGCCTCAGCTCCTGAGTAGCTGGGGCTACAGGTGCCCACCACAACGCCTGGCTAATTTTTTGTATTTTTAGTAGAGACAGGATTTCACCATGTTAGGCAGGATGGTCTCAATCTCCTGACCTTGTGATCCGCCCGCCTCGGCCTTCCAAAGTGCTGGGATTACAGGTGTGAGCCACCGTGCCCGGCCTTCTAATAATTTTTAAAAATATAATGTTTGTTTAATTTTCAAGCATTTAGGCTTTTTCTAGTTATTTTATTTTTATTTGTTTATAATCCATTTTATTGTGGTCAGATAACATACTTGGTTTGATTTCAATCTTTTGAATATTGTTGAGAGTTATTTTATGATCTAGAATATGGATTATGTTGGTAAACATACCATTTGCACTTGAATTTACATGCTTCAATTGTTGGGGTTCTATCAATATCAATTAAGGTGGTTTGTAATGTTGTTTAGATTTTCTATGTCATTGCTGATTTTTTGTTTAGTTCTTCCATCAGTTGACAAGAGAAAGAAGTGTTAAAATTTCTAACAATGATTGTGAAATTATTTAATTACGTTTCATTCTGTCAATGTTTTATTCCTGTATTTGAAACCGTTACTCAGAGCATATACATTTATGTTTCTCCCAATGAAACACTATAAATCAAAAGGTCTCCCTTTATCTCTGGCAATGCATTTTAGTTTTTTATCTATTTTATTTGATATTAATATAACCACGTCAGCCTTATTATGCTAACTGTTGATATGGAATTTCTTTCCAGATCTCTTTATTTTTCTACTTGTGTATTTATATTGAAAAGAAGTCTTTTGTAAACAGCATATAATTGAGTCCTATTTTCTTTCTGTGATACTGTGAAATACTTATTTAGTTTTCCTCCCTGTTTTCTGGCATGTAATTTCTCAAACCATTGGAATCTCCAAAATGATAAGTGTCTTTTTGTATGCTAATGATTTACTGATGGCTGGAGTCTTTTGAATAGCCTCAGGATGGGGACTCGTTGCTAAGGGAACAAATCATGTGGTTAGAAGGTTGGAATTTTCAGTTCTACCCCCTCCACCTCTAGTGAGGAAAGAGAGGCTGAAGGTTTAGTTGATAACCAATGGCCAATGAGGTAATCAAGCATACTTATTTAATGAAGCTTCCACAGAAAACCAAAAGTGCTGGGTTCAGAGAACTTCCAGATAGTTGAACATGTGGAGATTCCTGAAGGGTGGTGCACTTGGAGAAGGCACGGAAGCTCCATGACCTTTCCCACATACCTTGCCCTATGCACCCGTCCATCTGCCTGTTTATTTGTATTCTTTGTAATATCCTCTATAATGAACAAGTAAACATACATGTCTCTGCAGATTTTGTGAGCAGTCCTACCAAATCAATTGAACTAAAGAAGGGGGTCAGAGAATCCCCAATTTATAACCTATCGATCAGAAGTGCAATCAGCTCTCTGCATCCCTGGTTTCCACATTCACGGGTTCAACCTACCATGGGTTGAAAATATTTGGGAAAAGAAAACTAATAAAGAAAATAACAATATAACAATAAAAAAAATTTTTAAATACAGTATGACAACTATTTACATAATATTTACATTGTATTAGATATTATAAGTAATCCAGAGATACCATAAAGTATATAGAAGGATGTACATAAATTATATGCAAATACTACACCATTTTATAAAAGGGATGGGAACATCTGCAGATTTTGGTATCTCCAGAAAATTCTGGAACCAATCCCTGCAGATACCAAGGAATGACTGTGTAGGTGACAACTTATTACTTGCAGTTGGCATTTGGAGTGGGAAGCAATCTTGTGAGACTGAGCCCTCAACCTGTGGGATCTGATGCTATCTCCAGGTAGATACTGTCAGAATTGAATTGAGTTATAGGACATTCAGCTGGTGTTCACTTAAGAATCTGCTAGGGCATTGGTTGCTGGTGAGGATTGCTGATCAGAGGTCATAGACATGATCTGTGTTGGCAGGTAGAAGTAAAAAAAAAGTTTGTTTTTTCCTCTCACACTTTCATTCTGAAAGTCTCTGCCTTTTACTGGAGTGTTAAGTCTATCAATTTTTAATGAACTACTGATATGCTTGGGTTTGGGTCTACTTTTTTGTTATTGTTCTTTACTTATCTCATCTTTTCTTTATTCTTCTGTTCCTACATTTCTGCCTTCCATTGGAGGAAATATCTCAAAAAATGTTAATTATATTTTAGTTGTCCACATGGATTTTTAGCTAGACTTTTTTGCTTTTTTTTCAGTGGTTACCCTAAGGATTACTATATGTATATGGGCATATATATACACACACACATACATACATACATATACATATGCTTGTGGGCAGGCACACACATACACACATATATATATACACATATATATATATACACACATATATATTATATACACACAACCTTTCATAGCTCTCTTACAGTTAATATGTACTATTTTCTGTAAAGTATAAATATCTTACAACTTTGTAAATCTATATTTTCCCTCTACTTTTATGTTATAGTTATTACATGTATTATATCATATACATTTAAAACTCCAAGAGACATTGTTATAATTTTTCCTGTAATCAGTTATATTTTATAAAGAAATTAAGAGAAAAAAACGCAAAAGGAAAAATAAGTTTGTATATTCTAATTATTTGCCATTTCCAAAATTCTTGTTTCTGAGGATCCACATTTTCCTCTGGTATTATTTCTCTTTAGCCTGAAGAACTTTCTTTAGCAATTCTTGTAGAGAACATCTACTCGTAATAAAGTCTCTGTATCTTTATTTCACCTAAATTCTTTTTTTTCTTTTATTATCATTATACTTTAAGTTTTAGGGTACCTGTGCACAATGTGCAGGTTAGTTACATGTGTATACATGTGCCATGCTGGTGTGCTGCACCCCACCTAAATTCTTAGAGAATATTTTTGCTGGATATAAAATACTGGATTGACAGTTTTTTTCCCAGCACTTTAATTACACTGTTTCACTTTATTCTAGCCTCCAGAACTTCTGATGAGAAATCTGATATTAATTAGATCATTGTTCCTCTGTATGTAATATATTATTTTCTCTTGCTCCTTTGTTTTTGTTTGTTTGTTTGAGTTTTGGGTTTTTTTGTTTGTTGTTTTTTGTGTTTTTTGTGTTTATTTTTAATTTTTTTTTTTTTGGTGGTGGTTTCTTTGTTTTGTTTTTAGAGACAGAGTCTTTTTTTATTTATTTATTTCAAGAGACAAGGTTTTAGCCAGGCATGGTGGCTCATGCCTGTAATCCCAGTACTTTGGAAGGCTGAGGTGGGAGGATCGCTTGAGCCCAGGAGTTTGAGACCAGCCTAGGCATCATAGTGAGACCCCTACGTCTGCAAAAAATTTAAAAATTAGCCAGAATATGGTGGAATGTACCTATAGTCCCCGTTACCTGGGAGGCTGAGGTGAGGGGATTGTTTGAGCCCAAGAGTTCAAGGCTGCAGTGAGCTATGATTGTGCCACTGAAGCCCAACCTGGATAAATAAAGACAAAGAAGAAAGAAAGAAACAGAGAAAGGGAGAAAGGGAGAAAGGGAGAAAGAGAGAAAGAGAGAAAGAAAGAAAGAAAGAAAGAAAGAAAGAAAGAAAGAAAGAAAGAAAGAAAGAAAGGAGGGAGGGAGGGAGGGAGGGAGGGAGGGAGGGAGGGAGGGAGGGAAGGAAGGAAGGAAGGAAGAAAGAAAGAGAAAGAAAAAGAAAAAGAGAGAGAGATGGAGGGAGGGAGGAAGGAGAGAAAGAAAGAAAGAAAGAAAGGAAAGGAAAGTCTGTCTCATTATGTTGTGCAGGCTGGGCTTGAACTCCTGGGTTCAAGCAATCTTTCCACCTCAGCTTCCCAAAGTGCCAAGATTACAGGCATGAGCCATTGTGACTCACCCTCTTGCTTCTTCAAAAATTTGCTCTTATCTTTTTCTTCGAGCACTTTGATTATGATGTCCTTGGTGTGAGCTTCCTTGTGTGTGTCTCTTAGTGGGTTGTTGTTTTTTAGTTGTTTGTTCAGCATCTTCTTTTTCCAAATTTATATCTTTCATTGAATTTGGGAAATCTCAGCCATTTAAAACAAGTTTTTCTGTCCCATTCTTCTTTTCCTCTCTTTCTGTTATTTCAGTTACATCCATGCTGGATTGTTTGATATCATCTAACAGATTCCTGAGGGCTCTGTTTATTTTTTATCTTCTTTCTCTGTTTTACATCTTAGATAATTTCTATTTATCTCTGTTTATGTTCACTTACTCTTTTCTTTGTCAAGTTCATTTAGATGTCACATTCATTTAGTACACTTAAGTTTCAGAAATTTTATTTTTCAGTCTAGAAGTTCCATTTGGTTCTTCTTTATTGTTTCTATATCTCCGCTGAGATTTCTTCTCTGCTAAAATTTTCATTCATTGAAAACATGTTTTTTTCCATTTATAATCGTTATAATCGAGTTTCAAAATCCGTGCGTATTCAGTCCAACATGTTTCCATCCCAGGGTCAGACTTGATTGATTTTCTTTTCTTCTGAGAATTTAGTTCAGTTTTCTTGGTTCTTTGTGTGTCAGGGAATTCTGGGTTGTATCTTAGACATTAAGAATATTCAGTTGTAGAGGTTCCTCATTTTGTTTTTCCCCCCTCAGTGAGTGTCATTTCCTTTGTCTTAGCAGGTAATATTCTTGGCTGGGTTTAATTGCAAACTTTGTTTTAAGTAGCAGCTCTGGTTTCAGTTCAGACCTTTGGTTTGTAACTGATCTACCTTGAGTCTGTCCCATTTGTTCCTGCTGTAGGAGTGAGTCGGAGATATGGATAGATCGATTTAGGAAAGTCGTTCTCTGACTCTTGCCCTTCCATGGTTCCCTGCCCCTATTCTATTTAGCATTCAGTGTTTTCTGGCAACACCCTTTTGGTTCCCCAGGCCAGCTATCAACCCAGGCTAAAGCCACAAAGCTGCTAGTCTCTCCTCCCCTCCTTCTCCAGGGTAACTCTCCACCAGAATCTGTTTGCCTCTGTTTACTCTCCAGTAACTTCAGGTAGTTACCTTTTGTGTTATGGTCAGGTTTTGCCATTGTTTTCTGCATAAAGAGTCATCCAACAGATGTTAGTTTTTATATCTGGAAGCAGAATTGACAGATTATTCTTACTTTTGGTCAGTGTTCTGAACTCAACTTAGGCATTGCCTGGGAAACTCTCCCTGACTTTTAGGTCTAGGATAGGTTTAGCCTCTGTTTGCTTTCCTAGCACCCTGTGCTAGCCTCTTGCCTAGCACACCCATTCACTCATTCATTTATTTATTCATTCACAAAACAACTGCTTTCCTAAGCCCTGAGGGAACCACATGAATAAGAAAGTGTTCTTTCTCAGATATAAACAGACACTTCTCAAAAGAAGACATTTATGCATCCAACAGACACATGAAAAAATGCTCATCATCACTGGCCATCAGAGAAATGCAAATCAAAACCACAGTGAGATACCATCTTATGCCAGTTAGAATGGCTATCATTAAAAAATCAGGAAACAACAGATGCTGGAGAGGATGTGGAGAAACAGGAACGCTTTTACACTGTTGGTGGGAGTGTATTAGTTCAACCATTGTGGAAGACAGTGTGGTGATTCCTCAAGGATCTAGAACTAGAAATACCATTTGACCCAGTGATCACATTACTGGGTATATACCCAAAAGATTATAAATCATGCTACTACAAAGACACATGCACACGTATGTTTATTGTGGCACTATTCACAATAGCAAAGACTTGGAACCAACCAAAATATCCATCAATGGTAGACTAGATTAAGAAAATGTGGCACATATACACCATGGAATACTATGCAGCTATAACAAAGGATGAGTTCATGTCTTTTGCAGGGACATGGATGAAACTGGAAACCATAATTCTCAGCAAACTATCACAAGGACAGAAAACGAAACACCGCATGTTCTTACTCAATTGAACACTTGTTTACGTGTCTGTCTCTTTTCAGATTCTAAACTCCTGGAGGACACAGTCCACATTTTGCTCATATTTTATTCTCAATACTTAATAATTATTTAAATAAGCAAATGAGTAGAATTTAACAAGTGGTAAACGAAATAAATGTCATAGCAAATTGGAGCAATAGAGGCATGGAAACAAACTTTCCAGTGTGTTCAGGGAACTACAAATAGTCTTTGGAATGTGGCATCTGCGGGGAGCTGCAGTAGGTGAATCTGCAGCCAGCTGATAGAGGACCACACTGACAATTTTTTGATGGACTCCGTTCTCCGAGGTTTCACTTTCTGCAATTTCAGTTACATGCGGTCAACCACAGTCTGGAAATATTAAATGGAAAACTCCAGAAATAAACAATTCATAAGTTTTTCAATTGCATGCCATTCTGAGTAGCCTGAGGACATCTCATGCCATCCCACTCTGTCCACTCAGTATATGAATCTTTCATTTGTCCAGCATTTACACGCTGTCTACACTGCCTGCCTTTTCGCCGCCCAGCAGCTGTCTCAGTGATCAGATGTTCAACTGTTAAGGGATTACAGTGCGTGTATTAAAGCAACGCTTATTTACTCCATAATGGCTCCAAGGTGCAAAAATAGTGATGCTGGCACATTGTTATAATTGTTCTCTTTTAACTTTAGTTATTGCTTTTTTTTTTGACAGGGTCTCACTCTTGTCACTGAGGCTGGAGTGCAGTGGCACAATCTTGGCTCACTGCACCCACTGCCTCCTGGGCTCAAGCAATCCTCTCACCTCAGCCTCCTAAGTAGCTGGGACTACAGGCACAGGCTGCCATGCCCGGCTAATTTTTGTATTTTTTGCAGAGACAGGTTTTTACCATGTGCCCCTGGCTGGTCTCAAACTCCTGAGCTCAAGCGATCCACCCACCTTGTCCTTCCAAAGTGCTGGGATTACAGGCATGACCCCCCGTGCCAGGCCAGTTATTGCTATTAATCTCTTACTGTGCCTCATTTATAAATTAAACTTTATCCTATGTAAGTATGTATAGGTAAAAACGTGACTATCACATTGGGGGCAGGATTTAAAAAGAAAAAATAAATAAAAATTAAAACATAGTATATGTAGGGTTTGGTGCTATCCATGGTTGGAGGCAGCCATGGGGGTTCTTGAAACATATCCTCGTGGATAAGGGGGACTAAGCAGCAGGCCAGTTAGCAGAAATAGCCACCTCCACGCAGCCACTGTAAGGAGTGACTTCTTGTAAGGAGTGGCTATGAGCAAGTAATTCCTACAGCAATTTCCTAATTTCACAGCTGTAACTAAAAGGTACTTTAAAAAATACTTTTAGCTTCACGAATAAGGAATGGATTAAGTTTCTGCAAATATTTAAAATCTTTGAAGTCCTTTGCAAGCCCCATTCTTCTGCTTGGCTGCTGAGGGCCACGCCTGTTCTTGAGGATTACCGCTCCCAGACACCAACCCTCCTTCCACCACACCTCAGCCCTGGGAGGCCTGGTGACCAGCTGGGAGTGCCGGGCTCCAAGGCTGAGAGGTGTTGCTCAATCAGCTGAAGTGTCCTAGTCTATGAAAAGGGCACGATTTCTCTTTGCCGAAGAGACAATGCGGGAACCTTAGGAGAAAACAGCAGGAAAAGACATTGCTGCCCAGGTGGACACACGTCTCCTCCAGGTGCGCTTTCCTTGGCCTTTGAGGCCTCGTATATCTGGACGTTGAAGGCGTCCCTCAGGTACCACCTGGAATGGTTTGTGCGAGTGGAGCTCTACTACAAAATGAAAACTTTCAATTACATTATTGTGCATAATGGACTTGGGGGCCTTTTTAAAGCAAAGGATGTAACACTGCAGGAAAGGCAGAATAGAATTAAAGAAGCGGAGAGGTAACCATTTGTTTTTGTTTGATGCATCTAAGTAATTTTTAAAATGTTTTAATTCACAGGGTTGAAAACCGATGGCTGATAAGATAAATGTAACTCCATGTTTTGTTCAGCTTGCTCAGTGCACTAGAATTTGAGAAAGTTCCCATTAAAAATCTGGTTTCTCTTGAAATATGGGAAGACCTGGCAATACTAGGCCATAGTCCCACAACATGCACCAAGAGTTCAGAGCTGAGTGGCAGCCGCTCCCTCTGGTGGGGTTAGATGACCTCCGACCCCTGCAGGGCACCCCTGTTGTGGTCACTAACCACGTCCGCTCACTTATGCATATCTGCCAGGCTCCTGGAGCATCTAAGTTTTCTGATCCCTGCCTCAAAGACTTCCTAACTTTTCCAACCTTCCTCTCTTTCCTTTCCTGGTTTCTTGCCGGCCATTTCACTCACAACAGGCAAAAGTGGTTTTCCTGCCCTGAGAATCTTTTTAAATTGTTCTTGCAAAACAGGCCAAGCGCAGTGACTCACGTCTGTAATCCTAGCATTTCGGGGGGCGGAGGTGGACGGATCTCTTGAGATCAGGAGTTTGAAACCAGCTTGGCCATCATGGTGAAACTCCATCTCTACTAAAAATACAAAAATTAGCTGGGCATGGCGGTGTGTGCCTGTAATCCCAGCTACTTGGGAGGCTGAGGCAGGAGAATTGCTTGAACCCGGCAGGCAGAGGTTGCAGTGAGCCAAGATCATGTCACCGCTCTCCAGCCTGGGTGACAGAGTGAGACTCTATCCAGAAAAAAAAAAATTATTCTTGCAAAACATATTAGATGGACCCTGATAGGGGTCACTGACCTTCCCATGAGGTATGAACAAGAAAAGACCAAGCGTCAATAGAAGTAAGGTTTTTCTCTAGATCTGCCAGCGGCCTATGCTGTAACCACGGTTTACTCAGCAACTAGCACCATGCCCAGCATGCTCCATTAGTAAGCTCTGAAGGGATGGAGTAATTTCACTATGGTCTTAAGCAGTTTACTCATTTAACCAAATGGTCTCCAAGGTTTGTCCAGCCCTATTTTCTGTGATTCTGTGGGCAAAGATTTCCTGGTGGCTTAATATGACTGAATGCAAGAATAATGGGCAGGGAACCAAAACTCTGCCCAGTGGTTTTGTTTTTTTTCCCATAGGTTATTGGGGAACAGATGGTATTTGGTTACATGACTAAGTTCTTCAGTGGTGATTTGTGAGATTTTGGTGCACCCATCACCCGAGGGGTAAACACTGCACCCTATTTGTGGTCTTTTATCCCTCACCTCCGTCCCACCCTTCCCCTCAGGTCCCCAAAGTCCATTGTATCATCCTTATGCCTTTGTGTCCTCATAGCTTAGCTCCCACATATCTGTGAGAACATACAGTGTTTGGTTTTCCATTCCTGAGTTACATCACTTAGAATAATAGTTTCCAATCTCATCCACGTGGCTGCAAATGCCGTTAATTCATTCCTTTCTATGGCTGAGTAGTATTCCATCATATATATATATACACCACAGTTTCTTTGTCCACTCGTTGATTGATGGGCATTTGGGTTGGTTCCACGATTTTGCAATTGCGAATTGTGCTGCTATAAACGTGTGTGCAAGTATCTTTTTTGCTTAATGACTTCTTTTCCTCTGGGTAGATACCCAAGAGTCGGATTGCTGAATCAAATGGTAGTTTTAGTTCTTTAAGGAATCTCCACACTAAAATCTCTGCCCAATGTTAATTCCACTTGCCTGTAGCCTGTTAACATTTGTTGCTTCTGTGTTAAGTCTGGGTGCATAGGAGTTTACAAGATGTGGAGTTTGGCTTCTGCAAATGATGAACAAGGAAGTCAATAATTTTAAGACAGTGAGAGTGCAATAGGATCACCCCGCAACCCCGCTGGACCACCAGGTCCAGATCTGTGCCATTATCACTCTGTGCTCTTTCATCTCTGACCTTCCTTTCTGGGAAACTATCAGTGACTCTTGGAGACAGAGCTCTGATCACAGCCTCTGGATGGCACTTCTGCTGCTGGTCGTCAGATGAGCGGTGCCTCTACAATTATGTTGGTCACAAATGTTGATGCTAAAGTGCTGGCTTCCCTGGGAGATTCCATCAGGATCCCGAGGACTAACACCAGCTTCCCTCCCGGATGCTGACTTTGCTCAGAGGAGTGAAGAGAAGGGCCGGGGAGGTCAGGAGGGGAGGCCCGCTTGCTGGGGCTGGCCCTGTCTGTTCTACAGTGGTTACCAGGCAACTCTGAGGTTACATTCAACTCTCTTGTGAAGGTGATTGCAGGCACGCACTTTGCTTTTATGTGACTTTTTTTCTGGTTTTTGTTTTCGTTTTTGAGACAGGGTCTCACTCTGTCATCCAGGCTGGAGTGCAGTGCTGCAATCAGAGCTCACTATAGCCTCAAACGCCTGGGCTCAGGGGATCCCCCGACCGTAGCTTCCCAAGCAGCTGGCACTGTAGGTATGTGCCACAATCCCCAGCTAGTTTTTTATTTTTGTTGCCCAGGCTGCTCTCGAACTCCCGGCTGAAATCAGTCCTCCCACCTCAGTCTCCCAAAGCACTAGGATTAAGGCATGAGCCACTGTGCCCAGCCACTTGGATATAATTGTATCTCTAAATTAATGAATTGTGTTGAAAACTCTGTCTCTTCAGAAGACGGGTCAAATTTCAATCAAACAAGAGAGGAGATGGTCCCAGAGGAACCAGTCTAAGGTGAGGTGTCTTGCAGGCACGGCGCTGCACCCTCACTTAGCCCTCTGCTCAAGGCAATTGTCATTTCTCTGCAGGCTGCTAGAACAGTGCATCCATGCCCTGAGGAGAGAGGGCCTGCCAAGAGGAAGCCCGGGCCCGGGGCCACCCAGCTGACATCCTGGGTGTTGGAGCCCACCCAGCCTCACAACTCAGCCACTTAGACTCCTGCACAGGTCCTAGGATTCATTCTGATCCGAAGCAGGAGGATGTGACAGCCTTGACCCCACCTCTCTGGGACTCAACATGCAGCCCGTGGTATTTGCTGTCCAGCATTGGTCCGGTCCCTGATGTTGATAACCAGGCATCCAGCTTATCCCTAGACTGAGCCTCCCTCCCTCAGTGTATGCTCTGGTTCTCATTGTCAGCCCCTGGATTTGTCCTTTTTCTGGTAACTGCTCAGCACCCCCCATGCCTCCTAGATTGGAGGCCCTGCCCAGCCTCCTTTGAGGAAGAAGAAGGATGTACAGACATTTACCAGGTGACTTCAGCATCCCAGCCACAATTCCAGACCCTGGGCCACATCTTCTCCTTTTATATCCTCATGGCAGTTGTGCAAGGCTGAACTGGTCCCCAGCATAAATGAAGAACATTGACGCTATTGAAGCTCAGAGATGATAAGGACATTTCCCAAGGTCATCTGGCTGGGGAGTGGAGGAGCAGGCATTGGAGGCCTGGTCAGTGTCACCTGAGAGCGTCATGTTACTACCACTCCACTCGGGGCCTCCCCGGGACTGAAGCGCAGCTCCAAACTGCAGCCGAGTCTGGGCTCTCTCTCACCTGCCAGCCGCCTCACTAACGGCTGCTCCTCCTGGATTTGCCACGGCTCTGTCTTCTCCCCTGTGTGGGGTCCCTCACTGTGGTCAACCTTGCATCCCACGTGGCCAACCGGCCTTGAGGAAGAAAGCAAACTCTGGGCCTGAAACCAACTTAGCCACTTAATAGCTTGCTCCGTGAGCCTGAACAAGTTTCTTAGTTTCTCTGCAAGTCGGTTTCCTCATTTGTGTAAAACCTACCCCGTAGAGTGGTTGTACAGATGTGAATCTGAATACCCTTTAAAATCCTGAATTTAAAAGCTTTTTTTCCAGCAACATAGTGAGACATCATCTCAAAATAAATAAATAAATAAAAAAGTAAAACCTTCTTTCTCTGACCATGAGTCTGGACTTAATGTTTAAAACTCTTTGTTTTAGGGCCATGCGTGGTGGCTCACGTCTATAATCCCAGCACTTTGGGAGGCCCAGGCAGGTGGATCACCTAAGGTCAAGGGTTCGAGACCAGCCTGGCCAACATGGCGAAACCCCCGTCTCTAAGAAAAATAAAAAAATTAGCCAGGCGTGGTGGCACATGCCTGTAATCCCAGCTACTTGGGAGGCTGAGGCAGGAGAATCACTTGAACCCAGGAGGTGGAGGTTGCGGTGAACCGAGATCGCACCACTGCACTCCAGCCTGGGCAACACAGTGAGACTCTGTCTCAAAAAACAAAAGCAAACAAACAAAAAACTCTTTGTTTTAAAACTGAGCTTGTATGTGTTTTTTTTTAAACCAAGACTGAGAGGACACTCGCAGAGGTTTTCACAGATGATGTTGCTATTGGAATCAGTAAATTGTATTGTGTATAATACAGGATATAACAATGTCATTCTGGCACTTGTTATGAATGCAGCCGTTAGGCAACAAAGGCAAGGGAAAATCACGGGGTCCTGTAAGCTCGCTTTGTAACAATGCCTCTTCCCAGGAGGGGCCCCCCACCAGGCTGACGATTTTCTTCAGGCTCCATTGATGTTTTCCGTTGTTTAAAGACACACATTAATGTAAAGTCTCCTCCCATTCTCTCTGTAAATTACAGCATTCAGAAGAAGTGGCAGCTGCTGTAATTAAGACACAGTTAATTGCCTATCTCCTTAATTGCAGTGATAGGATTTTGACAGTTTGGTAAATACGAATTGTTTGGTTTCCTCTGGCAACTTCAGCCTCAGTCAGTTCTCTCCTGCAAGTGCTGAGTCACCCAGTCTGGGGACAAAGGGCTGTGGTCCAACGGAGACAGGATGGGGCAGGAACTGCAGGTGAGGGGGGGGCAGTGTTTATGATTCACCTTAAGTCTCCTCTCTCTCTCTCTGCAAGAGCCTCCCCACCGTTGCCCATTCTGTCGCCCAGTAAGATCCTCCCAGAGTTTTCTCCCAGTTGAATCAGTCATCACATGAGCCTATGAGACAGGAAGAAACAGAAGCAGAATGCCCGTATTGTGGGGCAATGATCTCCTGCTGCTGACAGGCACAGGAGGATGGGACGCTGTCAACTGAGGATACAGAAGCCCAGAGAGACTAAACGTACCCAAAGTCAGGGAGCTACGGTGTGCAAAGCCAGGATCCCAATTCAGGTCTTCTGACCCACAGCCTCAAGCACACTCCACAGAGGCAGGGATTTGGGGTCACCCAGACCTGGGTTCAGAGCCTAACTTTGCCTTTACTGCCTGTGTAACTATGGGTCAGACACTCAGTGTTTCCAGGCCTCAGTTGCTTCCTTCGCAAGTTGGATTTTGTAGTACCCACCTCATAACACTGTGAGAACTTAAAAAAATAATCTGTTGGGCATGGAGGCTCACACCTGTAATCCCAGCACTTTGGGAGGCCCAGGTGAAAGGACTGCTTGAGCCCAGGAGTTCAAGACCAGCCTCGGCAACATAGGGAGACCTTGTCTCTACAAAAAAACACAAAAATTAGCTAGTCATGGCGGCATGCATCTGCAGTCCCAGCCGATTGGGAAGCTGAGGTGGGAGGTTTGCTTGAGCCCGGGGGGTCGAGGCTGTAGTGAGTCATGATTGCACCACTGCACTCCAGCCTGAGGGACAAAGTGAGAACCTGTCTCAAAAAAAAAAGAAAAGACAGAAAAAGAAAAAGAACCTCATGAGGAGGAGACTTCAGCAACATGTCAGGCTTGCAATAAGGGCTCCACAGATGGAAGTTACGTAGCAAGTATCAATCTTGTTCCAAAACTTACATAAATAACTTTTTTTTACATTTCTTTATTTTCCATAAACTTAATTTTGACTGTGGTCTACGTTCCGGCTTCCATTTCAGGTGTTTCTCTCCAGGATCTTGCTACTTATTGATGACACTGTATCAAGGCGCCAGAGTCCAAATGGTCATCGTAAGAAAAACTGCACCTAATTTTCACAGCCTCCTAGGAGGCCCGGAGACATCACTGTACTTGCCTGCCATCCTATGTGGTGCTGAAAAAAAAAAAAAAAAAGAGGGGGCAAGAGAAATAAAACAAGTTTCCATAGTAAAACAGCACATAGCTCATCTTCTGCTGTGGTTACAATTAGCACTGAAACGTGACTGTGAGCTCTGACTGTGTTGTGACAACCATGTTATCATCAATCTTTCTTCCCTGTGGCCACACAAGGCTCAGGAACTAGGATTTTAGTGACAATGGCATCTGGCTCTTTCTCAGTACCCCTGTTTTTTGTTGTTGTTGTTTTTGTTTATCTGTTTTTTACTATAACTCCTGTCTTTCCTAAGTATAAAGGGAAAGGAAATATTGGTATACAATATCTAACATTTTTTCAACAAGTGAATGAATGAAGGGAGGTGACTGGGTAGAAAATTCCTATTTAAAAACAAAATTCCTTTACAGACAGGTAGATCTTGTCCTGCTCAACACATATGAGGGTCTGGCTCTGCAGAGATGGGCTTCGAGGCCGGGTGTGGTGGCTCACACCTGTAATCCTAGTACTTTGGGAGGCCAAGGCGGGCGAATCACCTGAGGTCAGGAATTCCAGACCAGCCTGGCTCACATGGCGAAACCCCATCTCTACTAAAAATACAAAAACTAGCTGGAAGTGGTGGCGCGTGCCTGTAATCCCAGCTACTCAGGAGGCTGAAGCAAGAGAATCTCTTGAACATGGGAGGTGGAGGTGCTGAGATCCTGCCACTGCACTCCAGCCTGGGCCACACAGCAAGACTTGGTCAAAAAAAAAAAAAAAAAAGGGATGGGCTTCAACAAGATAGAAGCTCACTGCTCTTTCATCTAAACCCAGTCCCGAGGAAAGCAGTCAGGAGCTGGTTTGGTGGCTCCACAAGCATCAGGGAACCAGCCTTCTTCAAATGTATTATTCCACCATCCTACATTCCCGGCTTCCATCACAGGGACCCAGGACTGCTTGAACCCCCGCATCCCGTCTGCATCTCCACCAAACAGGAAGGAGAAGACCATGCCTTTTAAAAATAGCACAGAGCACTCCCCACTGCATTTCCTTGGCCAAAATTAGACACATAGCCACACTTAAATGTGACATACAAGGACCTGGCCACCCAGCCTGCTGCCATTAATGCATGTTTCACTGAACACTATAATCCTCACTCAAGCAGAGGCTGCTGGATGCCACCGTCCCAAAGTAGGTACCCCACATATACTGCACGGTTCCAGCCAGCCCAGTGCTTACCTAACCAGCAAATCTAGATGTTGCCAGCCAACACAACATTGAGACACTGCGATTTTCTGACATGAGACCTACACAGTTCTCAGTCTTGGCTTTAAAAACCGACTGCATTTGGCCTCCCTTGAACCAAATCCCCCAGAACCTAGAATCTGTGCTAGATTGAGTTTCTTGCTCAAGGATATAACTTTCCCACTCATTGCACCATCTGTACTCTCTTAGTCTTTCTATATTTTTTTCTTAAACAAATGAAAGGGAGGCTGAGGAATATAGTCTTTAGTTGAGTCACCCCTGAGCACAGCTAAAAAGTGAGGGCTCTATAAGGATGGAATAGATGTGAGGGACAAATAGCAGTCTCTATCACACCCATAAATTGGTTTAAAAAAAACATGGTGGCTCACTCCTGTAATCACATCACTTTGGGAAGATCACTAGAGGCCAGCAGTTCAAGATCTGTCTGGACAATGTGGCGAAATCTCATCTCTACAAAAAAATTTTTACAAATTAGCCAGTCACGGTGGTGCGCACCTGTTGTCCTAGCTACTCGGAAGGCTGACGTGGGAGGATTGCTTGAGCCCAGGAGTTCAAGGTTGCAGTGAGCCCTGATCACACCACTGTCCTCCAGCCTGGGTGACAGAGCGAGACCCTGCCTCTACCAAAAAAAAAAGTAGAGTTTAAAGTCAAAATAACCATAGCCCTGCTCCCTCCCCAGCAGGCTTCAGATGGATTCATGCAGTGATACTGTGGATTTGAAACACTCTTACCTAGATCCTAAGCAGTCAAGTGACATCTGGGTATAAATGAATAGTGCCATGGACCTGTGCACTTGTCACCACACATTCAACACCAGCAGCCCACTTGGGCCTGAGCTAGCAAGTAGGCCTGTGTCTCTTTAACACCACAAACTTCAGGTCAGTAAAAAGAGCACTCGACTTGGAGTCAAGATCTCCAAGGTGAATCAGAGCTCAGCTGTCTAGTAAGTGACTGATTTTGTGTAGGTGCCAGAAACGGAAATAATAATAAGGCCAATGAACTCACGATGAGAAGTTATCATGGACCAGGCACCGTGCTAAGCTAATGTGCGTTGATTCTTTATTCCCCGTAACAATCCTACAATCCAGATCATAATGATCTTCCTGCCATTTTTCAAATGAGAAAATTAAGGCTCTGAAAGTAAGGAATGACCAATGGAGCCAATAAAGTAGTAGCATGAGAATTTAAAATCAGGGCTCAGCCTGGGCAACATAGTGAGACCCTATCTCTACAAAAAATGTAACAATTAGTGAGGTGTGATGTCTCATGCCTGTAGTCCCAGCCACTCTGGAGGCTGAGGTGTGAGGATTGCTTGAGCCCAGGAGGTTAAGGCTGCAGTGAGCCATAGTTGTGCTACCGCACTCCAGCCTGAGTGACAAGTGAGACCCTGTCTCAAAATAAAATAAAATAAAGTAAAATAATGAAACCAGGGCTCTGTGGCCAGACTTCTTGCTCTTAACAAACCTATGCTGCTTCTCATGAAGAAGAGAAGATACGTGCCAACTTTAAGGTGTAACTGGGCTGGCACACAGGTAGACAGTACATAGTGATCAGTGGTGTGGGAGAGGGCTTACAAGGTCAGGTGGGTAGGGGACACTCCCTAGATGAAGAATGAATAGAAATCAGCCAGGCAGACACAAGGAGCGTTGTGTCTACAGCCAGGAAGCAGCACGCCTGACAGCATGGTTGCATCAACTGCACAGTGGCTGCTGGGCCCCAGACATTGTGTTTGCTATCACGGGGAATGGAAGCGGAGGGTGGAAAAAGATAGTTCATTTTTCAGCGAGGAAAACATTCTGTAGCAAACCCCCAATGGATGTTTCCTTACATCTTGTTGGTTATGTTGGTTAGAACTAAGTCACAAAGGTGCTCTGAGCTGTGAGGAAGGACAGAACCATGAGCATAGAACTAAAAGGATTGGGAACTGGATGTGGCAGTGTGCACTTGTAGTACTAGCTACTCAGGAGGTTGCACCTGGAGTAATAGCTACAGGAGGTTGGAGTGGGAAGATTACTTGAGCACTGGAGTTTGAGACCATCCTGGGCAACATAGAGAGATCTTGTCTCAAAAACAAAACAAAACAAAACAATACAAAAAACCCCGAGACCAAAAAGTGAACAAACAAAACACACACACACACACACACACACACACACACAAAAGGGAATGGGATCTCCAAACTTGGTTGAGATCAACCATAATCATTCTCTTGGGCTGGGCCGACTGCAACCTGAACAAAATTGTGGTTGTGTTGGCCAGGAAGAAATGAGGGCTGCTCGGTGGAGAGGGGACCTACAGGCTCAGCTCACAGTCTTTCAAATAGGTCCAAACAAGAGGTGATAAGGAACGGAACTAGCAGATGAGTTGAGAACAGCATGGTGAGACTATCAGGAAGCAGAAGTGAAAGTACTTAGTGAGCTACCAGAAGTGAGGGCTGAGGGAGAAGGATTCTTAGGCGATTCCCAAATGTATGACTTGGGTGACTGGGATGTTGGTGATTTAATTAATTGGGGGCAGAGGGTGAGGACTGGGGAAGGCAGGCTAATGAGATGCACAAAATGATCTTATGACTTAGGAGACAATCTATTGCTTGGGGGATCCTTCAGAGACTTTCCTGTCTCCTGATCTGTTGGGCAAATCAAATAAAGAAAGCAAGTAAAAGCCTTTTCGTATAAGCCTCATATAATGGTAAATGTCCTCATCTCTTAAATAGAAAGCAGCTGGGGTGGCTGCCTGATCTTATTTCCCCAGTGGCTGTGTCTATGTGACCTGACCCCGACAGACAGGGCGTCATGGAAGCCGCGTCATATCAATGGCAGTGCCCAAGGGACCATGAATCCCTGCTTCTGGGATCCCAAGACCTGACCTGGTACTGCCTCCTTGAGGCATGGTGAGTCCCATCCTTCCTTCAATTCTATAGTCCACTCCGATAAACTGCCTTCCAAGAAATTAATTTTTTTATCAAGTTAATAGTGATTATTTCTGTAACTTAAAACCAAAAGAATTTTATTTAAGTCCTTGATAAGGTCTTTAAAGGTAAACAGTATGCCACAAATTCCCACATGTGGTACTCGTGCCAACAGTGTTTCCTTAGAATCTTATCATGAGCAAATGAGAAAAAAATTGACTGTGAGACCTTCTACAACTGGCACACACTCTTTAAACCAAGTTATTATCATGAAAAGCAAACAAAAGAATGAGGGGAAATAGATTAGAAGAGGCCAGAGCCATAATAACCAAATAGAATGTGATTCGATCATGGGTCACTGAAAATAAGAGACGAAGAAAAGATAAATTTTGAGAAACATTTGTGGGTCATTTACAAAAATTCAAATTTGGACTGTATATGTGATGGTATTGTAAAATTAGCGTTACTTTTCTTAGATGAGACAGCCCACTGGGGTTAACAGAAAATGTTCCTATTCTTAGGAAATGCATGCTGAAATATTTAGAATTAACTGTCATGATGTCTACTTCCAAATGGTTCAGAAAAAAATTATATAATGTGGTGAAAATATTAAAAATTGGTGAAACTAGGTTGAAGGTACATGAACGCTTGTTGTATTCTTTCAACTTTTCTGTAAGTTTGAAATTTTCTCAATAAAATATTTGATTATACAATTATAAATGGTCAATTTACAATAAAAAAATCCAGGGGAAAATGAAAAAAAGTTTGAGGAGAATATCCAATATGCAATTGTCCCAAAGGACAGTTTATGTCAATGAGTCAGAGTGTGACCTCCCAGTCTACATAGTTTTTTGAGGTTTATGGCTGTCCTATATAATTATAACTAACATTTGCAAACCAACAAAGTGCTGTCACAGACATTCTGCTTGTAATCCCGTTGGGAATGAGCCTCATGTGGTAGGTTTTATTGCCCTGTTTTATAGCCAAGGTGCAGAGCTGCACTTTTGGTCTATGTTCGTCTCCACGTCTCCTAGAATTTCCTCACTCCCAGCTGGCCAGTACAGGAATGAGTACCTGGCAGGTTCTCCTTAAACACTATGTATTGTGTGTCTGATAAAGAGACATTTTTAAATTGTCATTGAGAATATTATGTCAGATAGTTCTGCAAAATGTGGCTTTTGTAAATAAAAAAAATGGTTTTTGTTTTGTTTTTTTTTGAGACGGAGTCTCTCTCTGTCGCCCAGGCTGGAGTGCAGTGGCATGATGTTGGCTCACTGCAAATTCCACCTCCTGGGTTCACGCCATTCTCCTGCCTCAGCCTCCCGAGTAGCTGGGATTACAGGTGCCCACCACCAAGCCCGGCTAATTTTTTGTATTTTTAGTAGAGACGGGGTTTCACCGTGTTCGCCAGGATGGTCTTGATCTTCTGACTTCGTGATCCACCCGCCTTGGCCTCTCAAAGTGCTGGGATAACAGGTGTGAGCCACCATGTCCAGCCAAAAAATTGTTTTTGAGACAGGGTCTCACTATGTTGCCTAGTCTGGTCTCGAACTCCTGGCCTCAATCGATCCTCCTGCCACTTGGCCTCCTGAGTAGCTGGGACTACAGGTGCACGTAACCATGGGTCTACTGGAATAATGGGATGGAATGGCTGACGGAACGCTCTGTAGCCACCATCTTCTTCATTCCCTCCCCTACCCCCGAAGCACATGGTGTACATGCTCCAGTGTAAACATCGCAACATTTGACCGGAGACAGATGGAAAACAGCACGGTTGCAGTTCTTTTGAAGGGGGAGGTCCTTTGGCCTTGAGTTGGTCTCTTAGACAGTGTTTCCTGGGCTCCACACTCTGAGATGGAAATTTTCATGAAGCAGTCTGTTGGGAAGTGGTCTATCGGGGTGTGCTTGTGTAGCAACACGTGTAAGGGAGTGAAGAAAACAGAATTTGGCAAAGGGAGAAGCTGAACTATGAGTCACTTACGTCAGATGCGTCAGCCAATGCCACGGAAAGCTCTGAAACTAGAATGGAACTCCAGAGATGTTCCAAATTCAAGCAAGAAGGCTGGACTTTTGTATCCCCATGTTAACCAATCTTTGGACATGGGCTACCCCAGGAAGGGTGTGTAATCTTGGGTAATGCCAATTCTTGGCACATAAGTGAACTATGATCTAGGAGCAGGCAAAACTTTCAGCTGGGGAATAGGACCTTGGTCCTCAAGAGGGCCTCCAGAAAGTGCATCGGGCTCTGCGGCAGGGCACTTCCCAGTCTGGGCCAGGACCCAGGCCAAGAGGACGGATTGCTTTTCTTTGTCATATCTCTTGTTCTCTTTTAATCTAGAAGAGTTTCTCAGCCTTCTGGTGTCTTTTTTGACTTTATCATTTTTAAAGAGTCCAGGCCAGTTATGCTGTAGAATGTTTGAATTTGTCTAATCTTTCCTTCTGACTGAAATTCAGATTATTTTTCTTTGACTCATCATTTCTTTCCTCTCTTAGTGGGTCAGGCCCTTCCCCTGCGGGTCATGTTGCTGCTCCATCTAATTATCGTCTGGCGGCCAGCAGAGGAAATGGTAAATCCTGAAGCGGTGGTGAGACGACCCCTGCATTATCTTCAAGCCGTCAAGCCAGGGAGGAATAATAACCCCGGACAGAGAGGAATCTGAGTTTGCAAGCTGTCAAGTGCATTGACCTCTTTGTCCTCAACCAAATCTGAGGTCACCAATCCTTTCCAAACTCAGCCATGATGTTGGCAGAGCAGATTTGCCAGGTTCTTCTCGGGGGCCCCACTACCCTTATATTTAAATCCTTAGTCTAATTCTCATCTTTTCCTGCCCCCCTGCTGCAGGAAATGAGAGCCCCTCTGTATGCTGCAAAGGGGGAGCCCTGCTTTCACACTTTGCCTAAATTAATGATGATGTTTGCTGCCTTACTGCAAAGCATAGATTGTACTCATCAGGAACCAGCCAGTTTCATTACTCTCATAATGACTTCTCCAACCTCTCAAATGCCTGAGAAACTGCACCTGCCAGTTGCTTCCTCCTCCTCCTACTCTGTCCTTTTGTGCTGTAAGTGAAACTTTTTTTTTTTTTTTGAAACGGAGTTTTGCTCTTGTTGCCCAGGCAGGAGTGCAATGGCTCGATCTCGGCTCACTGCAAGCTCTGCCTCCCGGATTCAAGCGATTCTCCTGCCTCAGCCTTCCGAGTAGCTGGGATTACAGGCATGCGCCACCACGCCCGGCTAATTCTGTATTTTTAGTAGAGACGGGGGTTTCACCATGTTGGCCGGGCTGGTCTCGAACTCCCGACCTCAGGTGATCCACCCACCTCAGCCTCCCAAAGTGCTGGGATTACAGGCATGAGCCACCGCGCCCGGCTTAAGTGAAAGTTTTAACACTTGCTTCCCTACAGAATGCCAGGGGCTAGCCCTACTCCACCTCCCACCGGTAAGGAGGACTTTACTGATAGCCTGCTGGTGTGACCTGCACGTATATATCCAGGTGGCCTGAAGTAACTGAAGAATCACAGAGGAAGTGAAATTTAAATGGCCTGTTCCTGCCTTAACTGATGACATTCCACTACAAAAGAAGTGAAAATGGCCGGTCCTTGCCTTAACTGATGACATTACCTTGTGAAATTCCTCCTCCTGGCTCATCCTGGCTCAAAAAGCTCCCCCACGGAGCACCTTGTCACCCCCACTCCTGCCCGCCAGAGAACAACCCCCCTTTGACTGTAATTTTCCTTTACCTACCCAAATCTTATAAAACGGCCTCACCCCCATCTCCCCTTCGCTGACTCTCTTTTCGGACACAGCCCGCCTGCACCCAGGTGATTAAAAAGCTTTATTGCTCACACAAAGCCTGTTTGGTTGTCTCTTCACACGAACGCGAGTGAAACTTTCTTCTTTGTACTTTCTGTTATATTGCCAGGTATATCTTACATAAAGAACATGGGAATTTTTTTGTTCATTTTTTTTCCTCAGTGAAGAATACTGGTTATTACTCTTAAAACGCCTTTGACGTCAAATAGCTGGATTCAAATCATAGATTCATTACGGCCTGGTTGTGTGACTGTTAGGCAAGTTCCGTAGCTTCTTCTCTTAGCCTTCATTTCAAATAGAAATACTTCATTTTCAAAAGAGAATCTCCTTCCATGGTGGTGGTGGAGATTCTAGATGGTGTGTGTCTAATAGCTAAAAAAACGTGTGGTGCTCACTCAACAAATCGAACCAATTTATCCTTTCTCTTAGTGTGGTTCCAGTTTGTTGCTTCTGTCCTCATATGTTTATTTAAGTTTTCCCTAGCTTATCTGCTTTCAACAAAATGCTGTGTCACCAAGACTCTGTCATTACATTATTTTATGCCTGTTCCATGTAGGTTAAGCTCCCAGCAGGAACCCAGCCTGGCCCCTGGTCTCTCCTGAGTGCCTTCTGGAATCTTATGGAAATATTTTACATTCTAACTTGCAAACTGTATATAAGTGAGAAGTGTCCCTGTTTCCAGGACAACCTACTGTAGATAATGCCAGTGTTGGCTGGGTGTGGTGGCTCACGCCTGTAATCCCAGCACTTTGGGAGGCCGAGGCGGGAGGATCATGAGGTCAGGAGATCGAGACCATCCTGGCCGTGGTGAAACCCCATCTCTACTAATATACAGAAACTTAGCCGGGCGTGGTGGCACGCGGCTGTAGTCCCAGCTACTCAGGAGGCTGAGGCAGGGGAATCGCTTGAATCCGGGAGGCAGAGCTTTCAGTGAGCCGAGATTGTGGCACTGTACTCCAGCCTGGGCAACAGAGACTCCATCACAAAAAAAAAAAAAAAGAAAAAAGAAAAAAAAATGCCAGTGTTTTGTTCTGGTTTGGTTTGGTTTTGACAGAGGTTGGTCAGAAGAAATATTTTTGCCACTCTCTTCTTCTCAGGTTATGGCTTGCTTCTATATAGTGGTGCTATTGTGATACTCCATGGATTGGTTTGCAGCATATTTTTAAATAATTAAAATTATCCTTTGATACCTGCAAAGGAGCAGGTTGGAGCCTGACCTAACCTTGGACAAGGCGGGGCCGGCCTCATCTGCCCCTCGTGCCAAACCATCCTTCCCCAATTCCAGCTTGCAAAGGGCAGGACTCCTCAGTGTGGCACCACCCAGATTTTCACCTTACGTTGTCCTTGGGACAATCTTTACAGAAAAGAAAGCTCTAGTGATTAGATAGCCTGGATTATTTGCCTACATGATTTTCCTTTTCACACTAATTTTTGCCCTTTCTTTCATGTGCAGCTGGTCTCTCCCTAGAGACCAAAGGAGCTCTCTTTTTCTAAGCCCAGGACCTGAAAGGCATTGCCTGGCAAAACCTTGCAAGCCAGTGTGCATCACAATACCCTTTGAATGATGTAAAGGAATCAGGCCCTGCCACTCTGCAGTTGATCCAGCAGCAGGAGGCAGCTGTAACCATCACTGTCCTCAGAGTACTTTTAAGAACAAGGAGGTCTCTGCCCACGGCAGCCCAAGCAGGTAATAGTGGTTGGTCGTTACTGCCTGTACCTCTCTCTCGCCTCACTTAGTGGCTGCATTACTAAATGGTTGACTGCATTTCAAATATTTTAGAGACAGGAACTCACAACATAAAGAAACTTCATGGCAAGCCTTTTGGTAAAGCAAAAATGTCTTTTGGAAAGTGAATACTCATCTCTCTCAACTTTGAATTCTTGTCATAGTTTTAACTCAACGTGTCTTTTTTTTCTTAGAAACGGGTACACCTATATTAAATAAGATAATTGGTTCTCTGTGATACAAGAAGACCTAGGTTTTAAAAACTGTGAACTAGATTCACAGGTTACTGAGCTAGCTGATCAATTGATTTATTCACTCATTCTGAAGTATGCATCAAGCACTCCTTGGATAGCGAACACTTTGCAAGAGAATGAGTTAGGAGAAGGACAAAGAGAGCGAAGATCGTAGCCACCAAACAAAGTGGTCCCCAACATCTAGGAGCTCACATTTTACCTGAAGAGACAAAGTGCTGTATAAAACAGATGTCTTGGCCAAGCGTGGCGGCTCACACCTATAATCCCAACACTTTGGGAGGCTGAGGTGGGAGAATCACTTGAGCCCAGGAGTTTGAGACCAGCCCGGGCAACGTAGCAAGGTCCTGTCTCTGTTTAAGAAAACAAACAACAACAACAACAACAAAAAACCCAGATGTCTTGTTGTTTGAAGAATTTCTAGAACCTTATCCAAAGCCTGGCGGAGAGTTGTCACTAATTTTTCTTAAATAATAGAATGAATAAATCAATTCAGAAACCAATAAACCAAAAAGGAAAGGACTCAGAACCAAAATGCATAGGAGAATCTCCCAGGGGCTCTGGGAGTTCACAGGAGGGAAATGGGCCATTTGAAACTCAGAAGAGAGGCCTCCTAGGGAACTTATGTAGGACCTGAACAAAGCCCTGAAGAATGGGCTTAATTTAGGCTAGAGAAGGAAAAAGAAAGAGTATCCAGGCAGCAGAATTCATTACAGAACTGGTGAGAATCAGGGGAGAAGGGAACCAACCTTCCTGAACTGGGAAAACTGGCTGCCTGAGAAAACAGAAGCAACAGGGGACTGTCAAAGTCACTCATTGCTGCGAGCCCTCTTCTAAACAGCCTCTCATCGCACAGGCTCGGAGGCAGCTAGTACAGTCATCAAGCTCCTAGCCAGGGTGAGTCATGTCAATCCCAAAGCACTTCTCCACCCATGCCTTCTCTGCATCCTCAGATCACTAGGGCACGACTTTCCCCAGAGGTTGAACTTCCTCTAATTTCATGAGCACAGATGCAACACTTACAAGGAAATGGGGCATTATAAAATGCATCCAGAAAGTCAACAGATGCAACTTACTCACCAGCTCACATGCCATTTTCTGACTATTCTACAAGATTCCATTGACTCACTGAATTTTCCAAATCTTACCAGATACATAACATCAGAGTCTTGGGACCCTGACTCTAATATCCTTCCTCTGCCCCTTCTCTGGACAGATTAATTAATAACTTGCTAGTTTTCATTTAATTGGGGCCCATAAGTTGATTAAATTTGCTAAGTAACTGTTACTGGTTTCACTTGGCATTGTACTGGGAGTACCCAAACTTTGATTTTTTTTTTTTTTTTTTGACTCGGAGTCTCACTCTGTCACCCAGGCTGGAGTGCAATGGCATAATCTTGGCTCACTGAAGCTTCCACCTCCTGGTTCAAACGATTCTCCTGCCTCAGCCTCCAGAGTAGCTGGGACTACAGGCATGCACCACCACACCCGGATAATTTGTGTGTGTGTGTATTTTTAGTAGAAACAGGTTTCAACATGTTGTCCAGGCTGGTCTCGAACTCCTCACCTCAAGTGATCCGCCTGCCTTGGCCTTCCAAAGTGCTGGGATTACAGGCATAAGCCACCATGGCTGGCCTGATTTAACAACACTTTTAAAAATTCTTTCCTATCATAAAAAGAGATGCCAATTTTTTAAATGTTTTTCAACCAAGTCTTTAGAAAGTCCTTCGCCTTGAGGAAAGCTTTTCAGATGCTTCATATCAGGGAAAATGTCCAGGTTTTCTGAAACAAATGTGACTTAGACCTCTGAAAGAGGAGAGGGAGGTGCAGCCACCTCAGCTGCCTGGAAGGTAATCTGGTATGAAAGGATTGTGTTTTAGCAGTGACTGTGCTTTAATTTTATTTGCACTTGTGTGGCTCTATGATTAATCTCTGACATTATCTCCTCTACCAGACTGTAAGCAACATGGCGGCGAAATCACGTGTCTTTTGCTGAACGCATTTCCTGTAGCTGCCTGGCAGGGTCAGGCAAAGGCAGTTGGTTAATAAATCTTTGCTGAATGGATCAGTCAATCAGTGATGCTACAGTGGAAGGGGCTTGAGCCTTGGGGTCAGACAGACCTGGCTGTGTGAACTTAAACTTGTGGTTTAACACTTTCTATAAACTAACAGTAATCATGAACAACTTGCAGGATTCTTTCAAGGACTGGACGAAACAGCCCATGTGAAAGGTCAGGTGGATGGTGGGTGTTAGCTGAGGTTCTTCCCCACCCCTTTCTACCAGAGGGTAGTTGCTCTTTTTCAAAATCGCTTCAGCTATTTTAGTTCTCTTGCATTTCCAAATAAATTTTAGTCTTTTTATTGATTGATTGATTGATTGATTGAGATGGAGTCTCATCTGTCTCCAGGCTGGAGTGTAGTGGTGTGATCTCGGCTCACTGCAACCTCTGCCTCCTGGGTTCAAGCGATTCTCCTGCCTCAGCCTCCCGAGTAGCTGAGATGACAGGCAGGCGCCACCACGCCCGGCTAATTTTTGTGTTTTTAGTAGAGACAGAGTTTCACCATGTTGGCCAGGATGGTCTCGATCTCTTGACCTCGTGATTTGCCAGCCTCAGCCTCCCAAAGTGCTGGGATTACAGGCATGAGCCACCGCACCCAGCCCCAAATAAATTTTAGAATAAGTTTGTCTATATCTACAAAAAGTCCTGCTGGGATTTTGTTAAGATAAAGCAGATCAATGTGCAGTGAATTGTGATCTTTATTATATTCTTTTCCAATCCATGAATGTAGTCTACCTCTCAGGTCTTCTCTGGTTTCTTTCATCAACATTTTATAGTTTTCAGCATGCAAATCCTGTATATGTGTTGTTCGATTTTCACATATTTCATTTTTAAGCAATTGTAAATAGTTGTGTTTTAAATGTTTGTTCTAATTTTTTATTTATCTAGAAATATGATTTTTTACATATTAATCTTGTATCCTATGATCTCACTAAGCATAGCTGTTGGTTTTAGGAATTTATTTGTAGATTTCTTGAGATTTTCTACATGGACAATTATGTCATTTGCAGCTAAGGACATCTGTACACCTTTTGTTTCCTTTTCTTGTCTTATTGTACTGGCTAGGACTTGCAGCACTATGTTTAATATGAGTAGTGAGAGTAAACACTCTTGCTTTGCCACCAATTTTAGGAAGAGAGCACTCAGTCTTTAACCATTATGTACGATGCTAGCTGTAGGTTTCTGTAAATGTTCGCTATCAGATTGAGAAGGTTCCCCATAGTTTGCTGAGAAATTTTACCACGAATGGGTCAATTTTATTAAGTTCTTTACTATTATTGTATATTATAGAAATTTGATTTAACCCGTATTATATAATGCCACATACATTTTTAATTCATTTATCTTGGCTCACCTTCTGAACACCAATGTGATAAAAAGTTGTATTGTTAAATTTTAATTTCTGTGCACTGAAAGTCTAACCTCAGTGGTCTGGGGGCCAACATTAGTTAATGGAGGTGGCTGAATCCTCCTAGGAGCCATGAACCTGCACAAGCCTTGACTCATTCTTAGGAATGTACCTTAAGAAATAAATTCAATAGAATGAAATATATTCATAGAGATATTTAGCATGACCAAAATGTCCAAAATTAGGGTATTGGGTTTCATAAATTATAACTCACTCAGTTATTCAGTAAATATTTGTCAAATGTCTACCATGTGCTAATTATTATCTTTGACCTGACAGCTGTAGCAGTAGACAAAATAGACAACCCTTCCCTTTCTTCTTTTCTTTTCTTTTCCTTTTTTTTTTTTTTTTTTTTTTTTTGAGACAGGGTCTCATTCTGTAACCCAGGCTGGATTGCAGTGGCATCATTTCAGCTCACTGCAACCTCCACCTCCCAGGCTCAAGTGATCCTTCCATCTCAGCCTCCCAAGTAACTGGGACTACAGACACATGCCACCTGCCCAGATAATTATTGTATTTTTTGTAAAGATGGGGTTTTGCCATGTTGCCCAGGCTGATCTCAAACTCCTGATCTCAAGTGATCCACCCACTTTGGCCTCCCAAAGTGCTGAGATGACAGGCACGAGCCACTGCACCCACCATGGAGATTACTTTCTAATGAGGGCAGGGTGAAACAAATATAAACAAGATACATAAGTAAACGTACAGTATGGCAAATGGGGATAAGTGTTTTGGAGAAAAACAAAGCAAAGGCAGGGAAAAGGAGTTCAGAAGTGGGGTGGAGTGGAGTCTTATTTTAAATAGAGTGGTGGATGGCCCTTACTAAACAACACAAAGGAATGTTAAATATTAAAATTAAGAATACTGGGCTGGGCGCAGGGGGCTCACGGCTGTAATCCCAGCACTTTGGGGGGGCCAAGGTGGGTGGATCACGAGGTCAGGAGTTGGGGACCAGCCTGACAAACATGGTGAAACCTTGTCTCTACTAAAAATACAAAAATTAGGCGAGCGTGGTAGAGCACGCCTGTAATCCCAGTTACTCAGGAGGCTGAGGCAGGAAAATCGCTTGAACCCAGGAGGTGGAGGTTGCAGTGAGCCAAGATGTGCCACTGCACTCCAGCCTGGGTGACAGAGCGAGACTCCATCTCAAAAAAAAAAAAGAAAAGAAAAGAATACTCTAGCAATGTGGAAAAAGTTTCATGATATATTGTTCAATGAGAAACAACGAATATAAAATAGGGCCAGGCACAGAGGCTCAGGCCTGTAATCCCGGCACTTTGGGAGCCGAGGTGGGAGGATTGCTTGGGCCTAGGAGTTCAAGACCAGCCTAGATAACATAGTGAGACCCATCTCTACAAAAAAAAGAAAAAAGGAGTATTTAATTAGCTGAGTGTGGTGGCATGCACCTGCAGTCCAAGCTACTCAGAAGGCTGAAGGGGGAGGATCACTTGAGCCCAGGAGGTTGAGACCAGCCTAGCCAACATGGTGAAACCCCATCTCTACTAAAAACGAAAATTTAAAAAATTAGTCAGGCATGGTGGTACACGCCTGTAATCCCAGCTACTCGGGAGGCTAAGGCAGGAGAATCACTTGAACCCAGGAGGTGGAGGTTGCAGTGAGCCAAGATCACGGCATTGCACTCCAGCCTGGGTAACAGAGCCAGACTCTCTCTCAAAAAGAAAAAGAAAAGAAAAGAAAAGAAAATTAAAAATTACAAAATAGAATATCTGCTGTGGTTTAAAAATTTATGTATGGGCCGGGCATAATGGCTCACACCTGTAATCCCAGCACTTAGGGAGGCCGAGGTGGGTGGATTACTTGAGGTCAGGAGTTCGAGACCAGCCTGGCCAACATGGCGAAATCCTGTTCTCTACTAAAAATACAAAAATTAGCTAGGCGTGGTGGCGCATGTCTGTAATACCAGCTAGTCAGGAGGCTGAGGCATGAGAATTGCTTGAACCCAGAAGGTAGAGGTTGCAGTGAGCTGAGATTGCGCCACTGTATTCCAGCCTAAGTGATAGAGTGAGACTGTGTCAAAAAAAAAAAATTAAGTATGTATGTGTATGTGTGTGTGTATATATATATATATATATACACACACACACATATATGATACAAAAACATGAAAATAGTTGTTTATGTGTAGAATTCATGGATGGTTCTAATATTGTCTTATGGCATTATTTACTCTGGGCATACAATGTTTTCAGTTGTAAATAAAAATATTCAAAGATTTCCTAGGAATAACTGAAACTGAGTGAATGGCAGGGCCAGGGCACAGACAGCACTTTTGTTTGCTTTGGAAGAATATTACTTGGGGCACGTCTAAGCGAGAATCTTCTATTAAGGCAACTAAAAAATTAAATGTTTTCAGGGAGATGAAAGTTATGTTGTTCCTGGTGCTGAGAACAACAGTTGTACAGCACCGGCTGTGACTATGAAAGTGATGGTAAGTTTACCATATGTTCATACTTGAGTTACCACATTCAGATTTGGTATGTGGCTATATTTTTTAAGATTGACTAAAATAAAATGTACTGATATATCTTATTGCAAACTACACTTCCTTGTGTGTCCAAGAGATTATGATTAATGGCAAAAAAAAAAAAAAGTGATTTGGTATCCCTCACATAAGGTAGAGGAAATTCTCTAAAGATCGGTAACCACTCCCAGACAAGGTCCTCTGATTATTGTAGGAGCATAGACCTGGACTCAAACACCATTGCTAATGCGTTTCTCTAAAAATGCTTGCATGGCGTACAACCAGAGGCAACCTACAGAATGGGAGAAAATATTTGCAAACTACCCATCTGACAAGGGATTCATAACCAGAATATATAAAAAGCTTAAACAATCAATAGGGAAAAGAAAATCTGATTTTAAAATAGGCCAAAGGGCCAGGAGCAGTGGCTCATGTTTGTAATCCCACTTTGGGAGGCAGAGGTGGGCAGATCACCTGAGGTCAAAAGTTCGAGACCAGCCTGGCCAACATGATGAAACCCCGTCTCTACTAAAAATACAAAAAATTAGCTGGGTGTGGTGGCAAGCACCTGTAATCCCAACTACTCGGGAGGCTGAGGCAGGAGAATCACTTAAACACAGGAGGCAGAGGCTACAGTGAGCCGAGATCACACCATTGCACTCCAGCCTGGGCAATGAGAGCAAAACTCCACCTCAAAAAATTAATTAATTAATTAATTAAAATAAGCAAAAAAATCTGAAGAGACATTTCTCAAAAGAAGACACATAAATGGCTAACAGGTGTATAAAAAAAAAGTTCAACATGGCCCGGGGCGGTGGCTCACGCCTGTAATCCCAGCACTTTGGGAGACTGAGGCTGGCGGATCACAAGGTGAAGAGATTGAGACCATTCTGGCCAACATGGCAAAACCTGTCTCTACTAAAAATACAAAAAATTAGCTGGGCATGGTGGTGCGTGCCTGTAGTCCCAGCTACTCGGGAGGCTGAGGCAGGAGAATCACTGGAACCCGGGAGGCGGAGGTTGCAGTGAGCCAACATCGCACCACTGCACTCCAGCCTGGCAACAGAGCAAGACTCCGTCCAAAAAAAAAAAAAAAGTTCAACATTACTAATCATCAGAAAAATGCAAATGAATACTGCAATGGGATATCATCTCACCTCAGTTCAAATGTCTTTTATCCAAAAGCCAGGCAATAATGAATGCTACTGAGGATGTGGAGAAAGGGGAACCTTCATACGCTGTTGGTAGGAATGTAAATTAGTACAGCCACTATGGAGAACAGTATGAAGGTTCCTCAAAAAACTAAAAATAGAACTACCATGTGATCCAGCAGTCTCACTGCTGGGTATATATCGAAGAGAAAGGAAATTGTTATATCAAAGAGATATCTGCACTCCCGTGTTTATTGCAGCACTATTCACAATAGCCAAGCTATGGAATCAACCCAAGTGTCTATCAATGGATGAATGGATAAAGAAAACGTGATATATATATACATATATATATATACACATATATATGTGTATATATGTATATATATACACATATATATGTGTATATATGTATATATATACACATATATATATACATATATACACACACACACACACACACACACATGCATGGAATATTATTCAGCCATAAAAAAGCATGAAATCGGTCGGGCAGAGTGACTCATGCCAGTAATCCCAGCACTTCGGAAGGCTGAGGCGGGAGGATCACCTGAGGTCAGGAGTTCCAAGACCAGCCTGGTCAACATGGTGAAACCCCATCTCTACAAAAATACAAAAATTAGCTGGGCATGATGGCAGGTGCCTGTAGTCCCAGCTACTCAGGAGGCTAAGGCAGGAGAATTGCTTCACCCTGGGAGGCGGAGATTGCAGTGAGCTGAGATTGCGCCATTGCACTCCAGCCTGGGTGACAGAGTGAGACTCCGTCTCAAAAAAAAAAAAAAAAAAAGCATTAAATCCTGTCATTTACAACAACATGAAGGGAACTGGAGGACATTATATCAAGTAAAATAAGCCAGGCACAGAAAGACAAATATTGCTTGTTCTCACTAATATGTGGGAGCTTGAAAAAAAATTGAATTTGTGGAAGAAAAGAAATTGAACTTGCGGAGACGGAGAGTAGAATGATGGTTAGCAGAGGCTGGGAAGGGGAGTGGGGAAGAGGGAATAAACGGTGGATGGTTAATGGAACAAAAACACAGTTAGAAGAAAAAAGATCAGTGTTTGGTAGCACGATGGGTGACTATTGTCTGTAATTTATTGTACATTTCTTTTTTTTCTTTCTTTTTTTTGAGACGGAGTCTTCCTCTGTTGCCCAGGCTGGAGTGCTGTGGCTCGATCTCGGCTCACTGCAACCTCTGCCTCCTGGGTTCAAGGATTCTCCTGCCTCAGCCTCCCAAGCAGCTGGGATTACAGGCATGCGCCACCATGCCTAGTTAATTGTATTTTTAGTAAAGACGGGGTTTCACCATGTTGGCCAGGCTGGTCTCAAACTCCAGACCTCAAGTCATCTGCCCACCTCGGCCTCTCAAAGTGCTGGGATTACAGGCGTGAGCCACCGTGCCCGGCCTGTTCTACATTTCAAAATAACTTAAAAAGTGGAATTAGAATATTCCTAACACAAAGAAATGATAAATTCTTGAGGTGATGGACACCCGCATTACCCTGATTGGATCATTACTCATTGTATGCTTATATAAAAATGGTGCATGTACCCCATAAATACGTACATCTCTTATATATCTATAATAATTAAAAATAAAAATTTTTGTTAAAAAAGCATGGCAACCCATGACCGATTTATTCCCTTACAAGACTGATTCAGAATTTCTAGGCACTGAGCACTCAGTCTGTCTTCAAAGGGATAGTGGGGGCTGTCTTTGTTAGGAGCTCAAAAGCCCTGAATACCTGGCATTCTTCTGTCCAGCCTGTCACTTCCACTGAAGTAAACTCCAGTCACGAAGCTTTCGGAGTTTGGGTTAGCAGATTAACCAAGAGCTCAGCTGTGTTTACTCAGATTTTCTCTCTCATTGTTTCTTCCTTCTTTCTCTTTCTCTCTCTCTTTTTTAAATAATCACAGCAGTAAAAGTACATTATATAATGATTAGGCTCTGTTGGATAGCCAACTATTCCATTATAATGTAATGCTGTTTAAAATCTTCAAGTTGCTTTGAAAACCACACTCAGATGAAATAAAGCAGCTGGCCAGCCGGCAGGCAATGAGTTAACCGTTGTCTATGAAAGGGAAGAGGAGGAGACATCACACACTTTTTTTTTCCAGTCCTTTCTGTCTCCTGGTTACTGAATAGTCCTAGTTTTGTTTTGGCTGATGGTCTGGGTGCCTTGTGATTGTTTTGATAGAGCTAAGAGTTAAAATAAATATTTCTGCAGCCAGAGGGTTCCAGCCCTGGTTCCTTGGTAACCTCATACAAGTTACTTAACTTCTTAGTACCTCAATTTTCTTGGGAGTAAATAGCAGTAAAACTCTGTAGGGTTGCTGGGAGGCTAATAGGAGTTAATACATGTTACCTGGTAAATAATCCATGATTGTCAATAGGAACTCACATTTCTCCTTTCTCAAAGATGTTTTCAAGGACACAGAACACTCTCGCACACATCTTTGCCTCATTCAACCCTCCAGAGAGCTATTGTAATCAATGTGGAGAGTGGGAAAACGACCTGCCGCAGGTCACGTGGGTCTCGGTCCGATGTTCTCCTGCTACACCACTAGCCATGTTTGTGCAAACCATAGGCCCAGCTGTCTGTGCATACATAATAGATATGCAGAGTGCAAAATTCCTAAGGTAAATGGTAAAAAGTATGCCTTTTCCCCCCAGCCACTCAGTTTTCCTTCTCATTGTTACTCTTTTCCCTGTGAACTTTTTTTTTTTGAGACAGGGTCTCACTGTCACCCAGGCTGGAGTGCGGCTCACTGCAACCTCCGCCTCCTGGGCTCAAGCGATCCTCCTGCCTCAGCCTCCTGAGTAGCTGGGACCACAGGCATGCACCTCCACACCAGGCTTTTTTTTTTTTTGTATTTTTCATAGAGGTGGGGTCTCACCACTTTATGTGATTATTTAAATGTAGTAGTTTGCTTGTGGCAAGCCATATTCTCCAGTAAATAATAAGATGTGGGCCAGGTACGGTGGCTCATGCCTGTAATCCCAGCGCTTTGAGAGGCCGAGGTGGGTGGATCACCTGAGGTCAGGAGTTCGAGACCAGCCTGGCCAACATGGTGTGAAACCCCATCTCTACTAAAAATACAAAAATTAGCTGGGCATGGTGGCAGGTGCCTATAATCCCAGCTACTCAGGAGGCTGAGGCAGGAGAACTGTTTGAACCCGGGAGGTGGAGGTGGCAGTGAGCCACGATTGTGCCACTGCACTCCAACCTAGGCGACAGAGTGAGGCCCCGTGAAAAACAAACAAACAAACAATCAGATGTGATATGAAATTTTAGACTAGAAACAACACATATGTTTAGTCTAGGGTCAGTGGGGAACAGAAAGGGGGCTAACATAGAGAATGAATGGCTTAAAAAAAAATCCTCAGAAGGGCTGGAAGAACAGGCTCTGGGTGGGGCCCCCAGGAGGCATCTAGAACATCTCCGCAAAACTGACCCATCACTGGTAAAGCTATGTCAGTCCAGATCAGCAAGCTGCTTCCAGGAGTGTTGAGTTCAAGTACCTACTCCCAACGCCACTGTCTCTGCCACCCAGGAAGCTGAAATTTGAACCCTGGGACACAGACTTCAGCCACTGCCTTCACAACAATTGCTTCTTGAATGCCCCAAAGCTGGAGATGAGACACTGGAAAAGTGCCATATGCTCCACAACCTTGCTTGCCAGTAGAGAAGATCAAGGCAGCAGCCTCTGCCTCATGTCCACCTTCCAAATCTCAAGCAAGTACAGCCGATGCAAGGGCGCTCATTCCTAGCCGGGATTCTTGTTGTGAGGCACTCTGGGAAATGTCGTGCTTAGCTTGCAAGCTTGTGAGGTAGGAAGGCCCACTAAGAAATGAGACAGGATCTTGGGTCACAACTGATCAGAACAAAACCAAAAAAACAATGAAGTGAGACAGGAGACTATGCCCAGATAACATTAGCACAGTGCCTTTGCTTTTGCTTTTTCTTTTTTATTTTTTGACGGAGTCTCACTCTGTGGCCCTGGCTGGAGTGCAGTGGCACGATCTTGGCTCACTGCAAGCTCCGCCTCCCGGGTTCACGCCATTCTCCTGGCTCAGCCTCCCAAACAGCTGGTACTACAGGCGCCCGCCACCAGGCCCGGCTACTTTTTTTGTATTTTTAGTAAAGACGGGGTTTCACCGTGTTAGCCAGGATGGTCTCGATCTCCTGACCTCGTGATCCTCCCACCTCAGCCTCCCAAAGTGCTGGGATTACAGGCGTGAGCCACCACGCCTGGCCTGCTTTTTATTTTCTTATTGATTTATACTTATTTAATTTTTTTTTACTTTTGGTTTTTAAAGAAAAGCACATCTGTGTGTATTTGCCTTATGCTTGCCATTTCTTTTTGCTCCTTTCTAATCTTGTATTTCCTTCCCTAAATAGCCTATATACATAGTCCTTCTACCATGTCAAATATTTTTACTGATTTCTTTCAAGATGGACTTTGTGGTACTAGATAGCTCACCCATGGAATTATGTATAAACTGGCAATATAATCCTTTACGCCATAATTTTTTTTCAGATTCCCATCCATCATGACTGCCATCCGACTACGAGAATTTATTGAGCGTCGCCCAGTGATCCCGCCAAGGTATAGTTCTTCCAGATGCACAGCCTCCGGGACTGAAGCCAGGCATCCAGGTGCCTGGGGAGTTAGAACTGCACATCCTGCTGCTCAGTGGTCCAGAGACTACTGCCAGGGAGTTCTAGGGAAGCTCTTTGGATATTTCCTGATGAGCAGGTCTGTGCAAACCTACTGGCAAAAGTCAGAGGAAGCTGAGACGCCAAAGAAAGAGGCTGACAAATCCAGTTTCTTACAAAGAAATATTTAACAGGGACTTACGAACAGAAGCCACATATGTGTCTCGGGTAGCAGTGAGATGAGATGGTGGATGTCTGCGCCATTGCCCCCGAGACCCAGGGTTTAGATACCATACGGAAAGAGTGATACAGAAGGGTATGGGACAACTGAAGTACGATAACACCAATGTTGTTTGGCCGAAGGGCAGAACTTACAGTAAGTACCTGCTCTGACACCAGGAACTATAGAGAAACTGGAAATCTTAGAGGCCTGGGGTGATATGATTTGGTTGTGTCTCCACTCAAATCTCATCTTGAATTGTAGCTCCTATAATTCCCACGTGTCATGGGAGGGACCTGGTGGGAGGTAACTGAACCATGGGATGGGGTTTTCCCATGCTCTTCTCCTGACAGTGAATAAGTCTCACGAGATCTGATGGTTTTATAAGTGGGAGTTCCCCTGAACAAACTCTCTTGCCTGCCACCATGGAAGACATGCCTTTCCTCCTCCTTTGCCTTCTGCCATGATGGTGAGGCCTCCCCAGCCGTGTGGAACTGTGAGTCCATTAAACCTCTTTTTCTTTATAAAATACCCAGTCTCGGGCATTTCTTCATAGCAGTATGAAAATGGGCTAATACAAGGGGTTACTCAGAAGCCAACATGGTGAATTAGCATCCAACATAGAGTTGCTCTAGCCTCCACATTGGGTTTAGGGAAAGTTGTAAGAAAAAGAAGCCTCACACTCACTGCAGAATCCAAGCAAACCGGCAACTCCAAATTCCCAAAAGACCAGAAGGATATTGGTTTTTGCTTGGGAAGAGCTTTAGAGAGAAGTCTGAGCAATCCAAGCCCACATTTTGGATTGGACCATTTTACGCTGCTTGTGGGAAAACAAACTGCTCCTGTGCTTCCTCTGCATGATGAGAGCTGACGGCACAGACGGAAACTAAGGAGCTGTTTCACTCTTTCTTCAAGGTCTTCTATGGCACGAGAATAACAAGCCCTAGATTTGTCTTGTTGTGCTAAATTTGGCATCAGATGGCAGTCCGTAAATCCTAACCCCACTCCCCCTTCACCACCTGCGACGGGTCTGCAGCAGTGTAGTAGCTATAAATTTGTGACAGCAACCTCACACCGTGACGTGGGGGTCAGCCTCCTGTAGCCCCGTTGGCTTTGTGGCTTTGAGCAAGCCTCGTGTTTAGTTTATTTTATTTTTATTTATTTATTAGAGACAAAGTCTGGCTCTGTTGCCCAGGCCGGAGTGAAGTGGCTGGATCGTAGCTCAGTCCAACTTCAAACTCCTGGGCTCAACTGATCTTCCTGCTGCCTTAGTCTCCTGAGTAGCTAGGACTACAAGCTGCCCGGCTAATTTTTAAATTTTTTGTAGAGACCAGATCTCACTATGTTGCCCAGACTGTCTGGAACTCCTGGCCTCAAGCAGTCCTCCCACTTGGTATCGCAAAGTGTGGGATTATGGGTGTGAGCCACAATACCCAGCCTCGTGTTTATTTTAATATTGAGTTATTTTAGCCATGTTTGGTCAACAAAAGAGAAGTCCTTCTTCCAGAAACTACAGAAGGAGTGAATGGATGGATGTGTCCTTCCTGGCTACACCTTAAGAATTTTCTTTTAAGACCTGATGCAGTGGCTCATGCCTGTAATCCCAGCACTTTGGGAGGCCGAGGCAGGTGGATCACTTGAGGTCAGGAGTTCGAGACCAGCCTGGCCAACATGGTGAAACCCTATCTCTACTAAAAATACAAAAATTAGCCAGGCATGGTGGCACACACCTGGAATCCCAGCTACTCGGGAGGCTGAGGCAGGAGAATCGCTTGAACCCAGGAGGCAGAGGTTGCAATGAGCCGAGATCGCACTACTGCACTCCAGTGTGGGCAACATAATGAGACTCTGTCTCAAAAAAAAGAAAGAAAGAAAAACTAAACAGATAAAATAATTGGAAGCTGTGATAAAGGAAATGAAAAAGGGTGTGAGGGAGAATAATCAGGTGGAGAGGTAGGCAGAAGGAGAATACCTTCTCTAGCCAGGGTGTTCAGGGAACGGCTCTCTCAGCAGTTGTCAGCCGAGCATGATGCTGGGTGATAGGGGCAGGGGGTGGGAGAAGGGTGCGGTCTAGGAAGGAGGAAGTGCAGGTCCAAAATCCCTGATTCATGAAAGAAGCCATGACATGATGACACAGGGGCTGGAGCTGGGAGAAGGCTGGGGCGGTAGAGGCAGGAGAAGTTCCCGGAGGGCTTTGTGGCCTACAATAGTGAGTCTGGGTTTTATGCTATCATACATGCAATGGGTTGAAGGGTTTTATGCAATGGAGGGCCCCGATCCGATTTACTTTTATGAAGCTCACTCTGAGAACAGATTGTCTGAGGACAAGAGTGGGGGTTATTGCAGAGAGCAGGGGGAGGCAATGGTGAGCTGGACCAAGGGGTGGCCGTGAGCTGGAGAAGCCGTCCCATGGGAGATCCAGCCTGGAGGGGGAATGCACGGACTTGCTGATTGGACCCATGTGTTGGCAGGTCAGGAAAGGCATACAGAGCTGCCTCACGGTGAGCACTATGGGCGGAGGGTGGGGGCAACAAGACTAGTTCAGGTGCAGGAAGAGCCAGAGCCGTCAGTGTGCCCCCCAACCCACGTGCAGCTCGGAGGACAAGCCCCAGAGGGCTGAAGACAGCCCAGCCTTAGGCCTCCAGGGGCCCCAGGGCCTGCTGTGCTCAGTTCCACCTAAACCCCCGGACTCCAGGCCAGGTCCAGACACCACAGAGCACTAGGCAGGAGTGGCCAATGGAGGTTTGTTTCCATTTTCCCCAGATAAGACCACAGTTACATAGGCCTCTCAGTAAACAAAACAGATCTCAAACACACACAGAAAGAGCAAACGCTGTGGGGAGACAATCAGGAAATACTGGAGCCAACTCCATTCCTCTCTCCCCTGCTTCCTCCTCATCCGGGTTTCAGGAAGGAAAGGTTTTTGGTTTTTTGTTTTGTTTTGTTTTGTTTTGTTTTGTTTTTGTTTTTTTGAGACAAAGTCTTGCGCTGTCACCCAGGCTGGAGTGCAGTGGTACAATCTTGGTTCACTGCAACTTCTGCCTCCTGAGTTCAAGTGATTTTCATGCCTCAGCCTCTCAAGTGCTGGGACTACAGGCGCCCACCACCACACCTGGCTAATTTTTTATTTTTAGTAGAGACAAGGTTTCACCAGGTTGGCCAGGCTGGTCTCGAACTCCTGACCTCAAATGATCCACTCAACTTGGCCTCCCAAAGTGCTGGGATTACAGGCTTGAGTCACAGCACCTGGCCTACTTTATCTGTTTCTTTATATCCTGCCTGTCTCACCCCCTGGAATAATAATGGTAAACACTTCTGAAGCTCTTACTCTGTGCCAAGCACTGTTCTAGGTGCATCTGAACTCCTTTAATCTTCACTACTGTGAGTTTCATATGAGGAAACCAAGGCACGGTGTGGTTAAATGACTGTCCCAGATCCCACAGCTAGTGACTGGCGGACATGGGACTTAAACTCACGTCTGTGCTTGTGGTCACTGCATTTTGCCACATCTCCAGGTTAGCCCCCCGGGCAGGGCTTACTTCCCTTTCTCTGCAACTCACTATCATGACCTCTGCCTTGCAGATTACCATTCCTGGTAGGCCCTGTAGGCACGGTTGTTGAAAACATTGAAATGAATGAGTGAGCAAAATTATCCAATCATTTATGTGTGGTGTGTACCCCTGGTGACTGATGGCACCCGAGCCTGCCCTTGTGTGGTTCTGCACAAGCACGTATCCAATTCATCCTTAAATGGCCAAGCCTCAGGGCTACGCTACAGAAAACTGAGATTTTGGGACACTAAATAAAAGTAAATGTTAAATGGTTCACACTTAGTAGTGGCCACATAAAATTCTTGTATTCATAATCACATTGGCCGGGCACGGTGGCTCACGCCCGTGATCCCAGCACTTTGGGAGGCGAGGCAGGCAGATCATGAGGTCAAAAGATTGAGACCATCCTGGCCAACATGGTAAAACCCCGTCTCTACTAAAAATACAAAAAATTAGCAGGGCATGGTGGCACACACCTGTAGTCCCAGCTACTCGGGAGGCTGAGGCAGGAGAATTGCTTGAACCTGGGAAGGCAGAGGTGGCAGTGAGCCAAGATGGCACCACTGCACTCCAGCCTGGCGACAGAGCCAGACTCCGTCTCAAAAAAAAAAAAAATCATATTATATGCAACTGTTTACTGGTGCCATCCCCTGGCTACAGGCTGGAGGCCTGTCACTCAGAGAAGGGCTGGGTGTGGCATTGGTTTGTGGAACCCAGGATACTCCTGAAAAGATCACTTTAAGTGGATTAAATTCAGTGTGTTGTAGAAGATCAAAGATACAGAATTTGTGTGTGATTTAAATAGGTTTTTAAAACTTTGATCCAAACAGTCTCTGAAGATCCAGAGGCAACTGTGTGGTCAGCCCATCCTGCGTGGGATGATATTGGAGCAGCGTCATTTCTCTGGGGTACAACCCGTGGTTCATTGCCACACGCCAAAGAAATCAAGGACGTGAACACACAAGGAGTGAGGTTAAGAGCGGAGGTTTAATAGGCTAAAGAAAGAGAAAATCTCTCTCTTGCAGAGAGAGGGAGTTGCGGTGGGTCTTCTGGTCCCTGGTGAAGTGCAGGTTTTATAACTGAGCTTGAGGAGGTGGTGTCTGATTTACATAGGGCAGGAAAGATTGGTTGGACCAGGTGTGTCATTTGCATAACGTGAGAAGAACTGGTTAGGACTAAGTGTGGTGTTTGCATGGCAGGTGAAGAAGCTGGCCGCCCCACCCTAATCTTTTATGATGTAGATGGGTTCTCTGCCTAGCCGGGTCACGTTCAGTTGCCTGTTTGTGTTTGTACTATACACGTGGTGACAGAGAAAAGGGAAGATGGCACCTCCATGTTGAACACGCTGGCCCTCAGGTAGCCCTTTTCTATGGGCACAGCTGCTGGCATTCACCCACACAAGTTTCCAGCTTGCTTATTCATGTCTGCAGCATGATTTTACAGGCTACTCTTTGTTAGAAAATAAATGACTTTGGGGCTGCTTTTTGTTAAAAGGGAAATTCCGCTGAGGACTCTGTTGCCCTTTCCATCTGCCTAAATAATTTCCATCTCCTGTATCAATATCAACACCTTGGGAGATGTTAGCCACCAAGTACAAATGTCTCGTTTACTCTCATGTAATCATTAAAGGAGAAGACAGTATCATTCCCATTTTAATGATGAGGAAACTGAGGCTCCCCACTTCCTTGAGGAGATTCTTGTGGAGCCGGTAGAGCCTGGGAGGTGAGGGCACAGGTCTGGAGGCTTCCTAGTCCTTCCTTTAGTTCTGTCTTCTGGACGTACTAGCTCATGTCCTTAGCTAAGTTATTTACTCCCCCTGAGCCTCAGTTTCTTATCAGGTGTAGTGCTCACCACATCGTCTATGATTAGATAGTTGCCTAAACGTGGCTTTCCTGACCAGATTATGAACTCTTGAGTGGAAAGACAACATTGTCATCACTGTATCCCTAGCGCCTAGCACACTGGAGGCACAGCAGAGCTTGCAGTGAGTGCTTTTCATTGAGTTAAAAGCATCTTCCAGCTAACATTGCTGTGTCTTTATGGCTTTTCCTATTTTTTAGTGTACAATGTCTATTTGCTGTCTGCCCCAAAATGAGAGAATCACAGAGTTTGTGTGAAAATAGCACTGAATTCTTATTAAAACAAATCATCACACATACCCTCGGGTGGCAGAATGTGACATGGAGTTTGGAGAACTGGGTTTGATTCACAGCGCTGGCATTTACTCGTTTAAGTGGACTTTGCTATTTAAAAAGTCCACTTAACCTTGCTGAGACTTGGGCTATTCTTATAAAGCAGAGAGTTAATCATGTTTACCTTGCAAGGTGACTGTGAGGATTAAGTGAGATCATTTCTGTAAAAATGCTCTGTAGAGGATGAGCCCCAGCAGGGCCGTAACAGAGAAGAGCGCGGTCATAGGAACACAGGCTACCTGGGGCTGTGCGGCCAGGCTCTGGAGGGACCGACACCCCTGGCCTCTCCTATGGATATTGAATTTTGACTGTGGCTAAGCCCAGATCCCACTCCACTTACAGCCACCCTCCCAGGGAACAGGTTTGCTCTCATGTGGACTGAATACATCACCTCAAAAAGCCAAGCCATCAGGGACTCAAAATCACGCACGGTGCCTGCACCTGCCCAGTGAGAAGGAAAGGGCTTTCTACAGCTGGTTAAAACCTGGGTTCAACAGAATCACTCTGAGCAGAGCCCTGAGCTGGGCTGGGCTCCACAGCCAAGTCTGAAGAGTCCGCACGTGCTTTCACAATCATTCACTGAGGCCTGGTAATGCACAGCCTCTGGCCTGGCTAGACATTTCCCCTTAGGAGGTCAAAACTCTCTTCTCCACCCAGCCAGCCCTCTCTCCACACCCATCTCCTTACACGCACCTTCCCATTTTCTTTTCACTCCTCCCAAAACCTGCCAAGAGACACTGCCAAGGGGCGGTGGCAGGGAGGATTACTTGGTGCTGGTGCAGGGATTCTTTATCCTCAAATCAGCTTTTACTGACTGCTTCTAAGGAGCAGCGCTGAGTTTACTCACCTGTATTCAGCAGGTGTTTGTTTGTATGCACGCCACGGTCAAAACCCAGCCCAGCGCCCACAGCCCAGCAACTGTAGAAACCAGCGTCCTTTAGGTGGGTTCTTAAACTGTAATGTGGCCCTGGGGTAATATTCCAAGGTGGTGCTTCAGAAAATGGATAGGTGCCTAAGAAAGCTACGTGTCCCACCCCTGTGCATTCAGAAATGTCATTTGTTCCCTTTATTGTGCCAGTTCCTCTCTCTTCTTATGACTTAATACCCCATTGTTATTTGCCATCCAGGGCTCAGTCATATTATCCCAGCCACTGGGCGGCCCAGACAGCCTGTGGGTTTTCTGCAAATCAGAGCCCCCAGAGGTCGTCTTTGCACAGACAGAGACAGAACTTGCCCTGCTCAGTGCTTGCCTTTCATGCTAGACAGTCAGGCCCACTCTAGCCCTCATACACTCCACTCAGAACCTAATTCTGTCCACGTCTTGGCCCCTATAATTCCCTTTGCTTGGAATCTCTTCCCCAACCCCTTTGCTTATCCGAGTCCTAGATCTAGACACTCCTCCCTCTTCTGTGTCCTATGGACCCTTCATTCAGATCACTATTTCAGCATGTGAAGAGCTTTGTGAGGACAAGCGCTGCTTCTTAGTCAGCTTTGTATCTGCAGAGCCTAGCATAGTGCAGGGTGTTTTGTGTGCATTCAATAAATGTTGGTTGAGTCGAACTGAAGGCATAGTTTCAGTTTTCATCCATTATCTAACACATATTTAGTGAGATACGTTATGCAAAATGATGTGCTACTTTCTACTGACTCTGAATTTTTTTTTTTTTTTTTTGAGATGGAGTCTCACTCTGTCCCCCAGGCTGGGGTGCAGTGGCACGATCTCAGCTCACTGCAAGCCCCACCTTCCAGGTTCACGCCATTCTCCTGCCCCAGCCTCCCAAATAGCTGGGACTACAGGTGCCCGTCACCATACCTGGCTAATTTTTTGTATTTTTAGTAGAGACTGGGTTTCACCGTGTTAGCCAGGATGGTCTTGATCTCCTGACCTTGTGATCCGCCCGCCTTGGCCTCCCAAAGTGCTGGGATTACAAGCGTGAGCCCAGCCTCCTGACTTTGAATTTTTATGGCATCTACTGACTGCTCAGAATCTGTGGGACATCCCGAAAGACCCCACATGTCCAGGCATCACAAACTCAATAAAGTCACCTTCCCAATGATGGCCATTTATTGTGTTCCCTCTCTTGGGGAAAGGCAGGATTCTTTCCAATGCCTGAAGATGCAGCTTTGTCTCGGACACTTCCCTGTCTTTTACCCTCCATCCTATCTCCTAAAATATCCTCAATCAGCCCTATCCTCTCCATCCACATTTCCATCATATCAGAGCTTCGTCATGTCCCACATAAAGCACTACAATCACTTCCTAAGCAGTCTTTCTGCTTTTAGTCACATGGTCTTCAAATTTGTTTTCTGGCTGGGTGCAGCAGCTCGCACCTGCAATCCCAGCTCTTCGGGAGGTCAAGGCGGGAGAATCACTTGAGCCCAGGAGTTCCAGACCAGGCTGGGCAACATAATGAGACCCTGTCTTTAAAAAAAAATGGTTTTCCACATTGCCATCAAAAAAGATCTTTCTCTACCATGTCATGAACCTTGTTAAACATCTCACAAAGTAGCCTGGGCAACATAGTGAAACTACAAAAAAAAATTATATATATATATATATATATATATATGCCAGGCATATGGTACATGCCTGTAGTCCCTCCCAGCTACTTAGGAGGCTGAAACAGGAGGATCTCTTGATCCCAGGACTTAGAGGCTACAGTGAGCTATGATCACACTGCACTATAGCCTGGGCAACAGTGAGACTCCATCTCTAAAAGCAAACAAAACAAACAACAGCAAACCTCACAAAGATTCCTATCACCTCCATCAGTAGTTCTCAAACTTTCAGACACAATACCCCCTTTTTAATAACAGATATTTTGTAATATCTCTGCTATTCTTCTGAAATAAAATCTGTAAATAATATAAACCAACCACATATAATTTTAAAATATTAGGTTGGTGCAAAAGTAATTGCAGTTTTTGCCATTGAAAGTCATAGCAAAAACCGCAATTACTTTTACACCAACCTATCTCATTACAGTCTTATAACTATAATATAAAAGAAAAAGCAATGTACTATAAAATGAGACGTATTTCTGGCCGGGTGCAGTGGCTCATGCCTGTAATCCCGGCACTTTGGGAGGCCAAGGTGGGCAGATCACTTGAGGCCAGGAGTTTGAGACCATCCTAGCCACCATGGTGAAACCCATCTCTTCTAAAATACAAAAATTAGCCCGGTGTGGTGGCAGGCACCTGTAATTCCAGCTACTCAGGAGGCTGAGGCAGGAGAATCACTTGAACTCAGGAGGCAGAGGTTGCAGTGAGCTGAGATTGGGCCACTGCACTCCAGCCTGGGCGACAGAGTGAGACTCCGTCTCAAAATAAATAAATAAATACAATAAAATAAAATGAGATGTATTTTAAAGCATAAAACCTGAGCACCATTGCCCTCCAGCCTGGTCTCCCTCAGCCCCGTTGTATTCCACTTGTACCACCCACCTTTGTCCCACCCCTTCTTACGTTCACCCCACAGAAGTGCTCCCTCCCAGTCCCCACATGTTAGCTCAATGATGCTCCCGAAACTCCTCAAAATCCAGCCTCTAGACAGGGCTTGAGTCCCCCTCCCAGGCTTGCAAGCGCCTTGTGCTTTGACATCACAGTGCTGCTTCACGTTTAGTCTTTACAGACTTATTTGTTACAGTTAAAAAAAAGATGAAATTTTGTAAACATCAAAAGTAGAAAAAACCAGTATAATGAGCTCCCATTTACCAATTCCCACATTTCTTTTATTATTTTTATTTTTATGCACTTTTTTCAGACAGAGCCCTCCATTTACGGATTCCCACATTTCTCTTTTTTTTTTTTTTTTTTTTTTTTGAGACAGGGTCTCGCACTGTTGCCCAGGCTGGAGTGCAGTGGCACAATCTCAGCTCACTGCAACTTCTGCCTCCCGAGTTCAAGCAATTCTCCTGGCTCAGCCTTCCCAGTAGCTGGGATTACAGGCATGTGCCACCACATCCAGCTTTTTTTTGTATTTTTAGTAGAGACGGGGTTTCACCATGTTGGCCAGATTGGTCTCGAACTCCTGACCCCAAGTGATCCACCCACCTTGGCCTCCCAAGGTGCTGGGATTACAGGTGTGAGCCACCGTGCCCAGCCCGATTCCCACATTTCAACTGTTATCAACATTTGCCCCACTGGTTTTATTTATTTATTTCTTATTTTTTGTTTTTCTTTTCATTTAATTTCATTTTATTCCAGAAATAGGCTTGCCCACCCACTGGTTTTATATATCCACTTATTAATTTTTTTCCTAACGTTGTGAACCTAATACCTGATATGTTAAATATTTCCTTATGAATCCTGAACATAAATAACATTTTATTACAGATGCGGGAGGTTGTGGTGGGAGGAGGGAGGCCTGCGAGGCCCATACACTCAGCTATGGTAGAAAAGGGCTGGTTATGCATGAAAAAGACCCTTATCAGGAAATTCCATGGCTTTTAGGGGCTCAGTGCCAGAAACTGGGGACAAAGACCAAATACGTTTTGTATTATGCCGCGGCTGGCATTCTTCTGGAATGAACTAATTGTAAGAACGGCTTTCTTCTCACCTCCTAATTTTCTGCTCTAGTATATTCATTGCTCACCAAGGAAGAGACGTTCAAGGCTATTACCCTGGGCAGCTGGCAAGACTCCATTTTGATCATAGTGCAAAGAGAGCTCCCAGGTGAGACACCTCCTCAATCCCAATGTCCAAGAATGTCACGAAAGCTACAATGATAAAAGGGGTGGGCGGGGGGAAGATACACTACTCCTCATAATACTGATGATAGCAAAAATAATAATGGATAGAAGAGGTTTACAAGAAAATATACCAAACTGTTAATGTTTTTTTTTTTAATGAGTGGTGAGATTATTCTTATTTTATATCTTACTGTTTTGAGAAAAGGTATTGCTCTGTTGCCCAGGCTGCAGTGCAGTGGCGAGATCTTGCCTCACCACAACCTCCACCTCCCTAGTTCGAGCAATTCTCATGCCTCAGCCTCCCCAGTAACTGAGACTACAGGCACACGTTACCATACCCAGCTAATTTTTTTGTATTTTTAGTAGAGATAGGGTTTCACCATGTTGGCCAGGCTGGTCTCGAACTTCTGGCCTCAAGTCATCCGCCCACCTTGGCCTCCCAAAGTGCTGGGATTACAGGCATGAGCCATTGCACCCAGCCCATAGGCACTTTGACCTTATTTTGTGTTGTGGGAGACATTCTTTTGTAGGAAAAGGAGTACTCTCACCCATCATTCAAGGCACCTCCTTTACAAGGTCAGGTACCTGTTAAGCATGAAATAAGAACAAGCAGAGGTGGGTGGGTATTCTCAATGATTCTTCAGGCCCATCCACAACAGAGCACCTTCCCATCATCCAGCATCTCTCCCCATTCAGTACCCCACGAGCACGGTCAGATTCTTGCTCTTGCTTTTTCTGAACGTCAGGCACAGCCTCTCCGTTTCTGCTAACACACTCTTTCTTAAAGAAGGCCCATCACAATCAAGGTTACCCAATCAGGCAAACATAACTGATGATGAAGCAGTCTTAATCTCCCCTCTAAGTGTGATGAGTTCACAGCGATATACTCACAGAAGGCTACTCACTCGTTTAGATTTAGATGTTCCTAAATCTCAGCCAACACTTAATATTTTTCACATCAACAGCAGCTCATCTCATCTATTTTATAGTTTAAAAACATAAACGTTTATGAGAACATTTAGAAAACATTCACAGTCAAAAATGGAATGATTGAAAATTACCCACAATATCATCACCCAGAGATAATCCTGCAGAATCATCCAGATCTACATCAAAGTGGGACGGGATGGGTATTTCGAAACCTTTTTATTTTTATTTTTGGTAATAGCTGCATTGAGACAATTCACATACCATACGATTTATCCATTTAATTCAATTGAATGAATTCAATTCAATGAATAATTCAATTGAATGAATTCAATTCAATTCAATGCATAATTCAATTGAAACCTTTGTTTAAACTTAATGTATCGTGGACTTTTTTCCATTTCAAAAGTTATAATCCTATACTACAGCATCCCCCCCTTTTTTTTTAGATGGAGTCTCGCTCTTGTTGCCCAGGCTGAAGCGCAGTGGCGTGATCTCGGCTCGCTGCAACCTCTGCCTTTGGGTTCAGCGATTCTCCTGCCTCAGCCTCCCGAGTAGCTGGGATTACAGGCGGCCACCATCACGCTCGGCTAATTTTGTATTATTAGTAGAGACGGGGTTTCACCATGTTGGCCAGGGTGGTCTCGAACTCCTGACCTCAGGTGATCCGCCAACCTCGGCCTCCCAAAGTGATGGGATTACAGGCATGAGCCACTGCACCCAGTCGTACAGCATCACTTTATTTATTTATTTTTTTTTTGAGACGGAGTCTCGCTGTCTCCCAGGCTGGACTGCAGTGGGGCGATCTCAGCTCACTGCAAGCTCCGCCCCCCGGGTTCACGCCATTCTCCTGCCTCAGCCTCCCGAGTAGCTGGGACTACAGGCGCCCACCACCATGCCCGACTAATTCTTTTTTGTATTTTTAGTAGAGATGGGGTTTCACCGTGTTAGCCAGGATGGTCTCGATCTGACTTCATGATCCGCCTGCCTCGGCTTCCCAAAGTGCTGGGATGACAGGCGTGAGCCACCGCGCCCGGCCGCAGCATCACTTTTAATGGTGGCATGGCATTCCCACATATTTCTGCGTCATTGTCTAAATAATTTCCTATTTTTTTACATGCAAGTTGTCCCACTCTTTTTATTATCATAAAAACACTTTGACAAGCATTCTTAGAGCTAAGTCTTTGTTGACATCCTAATTGTTGGGATAAAATATGTGCAGATTTTCAAGGTCTTAATATATATCACCAAAGCTGGACCAGTGAAGGTATACTGCCACAAGCGATATTTTGCCACTACATTTTGGTTGCTCTTTGCTTTTCTTTTCCAAGGGATACCTATTTGAGTAGGGGTACAGGAAGGTCGTAATGATTTCAGGTCCATCAAACCCCAAGAGGCACATAGTGGTTAGTCTAACTAGATGTATTGATTCCTATTTTATTTTATTTATTTCTTTGAGACAGGGTCTGGCTCTGTCACCCAGGCTCAGTCTCGGCTCACTGCAACCTCTGCCTCCTGGGCTCAAGGGATCCTCCCACCTGAGCCTCCCTAGTAGCTAGGACTACAGGTGTACACCCCCACGCCTGGCTAATTTTTGTATTTTTTTGTAGAGATGGGTTTTCACCGTGTTGCTCAGGCTGGCCTTGAACTCCTGAGCTCAAGCGATCTGCCCCCATCAGCCTCCAAAAATGCTGGGATTACAGGCGTGAGCCACCACACCAGGCCTGCACTGGTTCCTTGAAGCAACAAACATCGCAGAACAGTTACACTGGGAAAGGGCACCGGGGACCTCCGGAGCGCGGGGAGTGGCTGTGCACGGGTGGATCTAGTGGAGAGTGTGATACGCATCACCTCCTAGGACCTGTCATTGGAGAGGGGGAGGGATGCTGAAGGGAAGAACAGGGAACAGAAGTCCCTGAACCATCTACTGCAGCTTTGCCAGGGCTGGTCGCAGAGCCGTGGGAGTCTTGTCAATACTCTCTGTTAGCCTCGCGGCCGTTTCCAGGGAATGGATTCCAGCTGACGAGAAAATGGACTGCTTTTTTCTACTGGCTTTTCAGCAAACGATTTCTATTTCCCTTTAGACCGCTCATAGACTTGACAATTCCACCCAAGACAAAATATCACTATCAGCCTCAATTCGACCAACAAACACTCATTCGATATATTTGTCTTCGAAGACATTCAAAGCCTGCTGAGCCATGGTATAAAGAAACCACTTACCGAAGAGACTATTCTCTGCCATTTTATGAGATTGGTAAGTCAGGCCAACTGCTCTTAACTCTCTGAGATTAACCTTGCCTGGGCCACAGATTAGCATCTCCTGTGGGCTTGCTGTCTCAGGGAGCCTGTTTGGGACCAGTCGAGTTGGAGGCATGGATATGTGTGTGTGTGTTTCTGGGGTGCAGGAAGAATTTAGGGGGCTCCCCAAGGCTCCTCGCTACCTAGTTCCCTGCAGAGGAGACTTCAGGGATGGAAATGCATATATCCTTATTAACACACAGTCTCAAGTCTGACCACGCTTTCTTTTATCTATTTATTTATTTATTTTTATTTTTATTTTTTTGAGACGGAGTCTCACTCTGTCGCCCAGGCTGGAGTGCAGTGGTGCGATCTCGGCTCACTGCAAGCTCCGCCTCCTGGGTTCACTCCATTCTCCTGCCTCAGCCTCCTGAGTAGCTGGGACTACAGGCGCCGCCACCACGCCCGGCTAACTTTTCTGTATTTTTAGTAGAGACGGGGTTTCACCATGTTGGCCAGGATGGTCTCGAACTCCTGACCTCATGATCCGCCCGCCTAAGCCTCCCAAAGTGCTAGGATTACAGGCTTGAGCCACTGCGCCCAGCCTTTTTTTTTTTTTTTTTTTTTAAATTAGAGACATGGTCTCGCTATGTTGCCCAGGCTGGTCTTGAACTCCTGGCCTAAAGCAATCCTCCTGGCTTAGTCTCCTAAGTGGCTGAGACTACAGGCATAAGCCACTGCACCCAGCTAATTGTTTAATTCTTTTTTATAGAGATGAGGGTCTTGCTTTGTCGCCCAGGCTGGCCTCAAACTCCTGGCCTCAAGCAATCCTCCTGCCTCAGCTTCTCAAAGTGCTGGGATTACAGGTGTGAGCCACCACACCTGGTTGGCCACTCTTCACTGAGCCCCTTGTCACATGACAAAATCATTATTGTGCCTAAACATACTGTTAAGGGAACTTTTCTTATTCCCAATTTCAAACTTTATGACAATGATTTGACATTTGGAGGCATGTTTCAAAAATTCTAAGTTCCCCTTGTAATATGTGAGGCTGCAGCATGTAAAAAAATACTGAAAGGGGGCCAGGCGCGGTGGCTCATGTCTGTAATCCTGGCACTTTGGGAGGCCGAGGCAGGCGGATCACCTGAGGTCAGGAGTTCAGCACCAGCCTGCCCAACATGGAGAAACCCTGTCTCTACTAAAAATACAAAGTGGTGGTGCATGCCTGTAATCCCAGCTACTCGGGAGGCTGAGGCAGGAGAATCGCTTGAACCTGGGAGGCGGAGGTTGCAGTGAGCCGAGATCGTGCGACTGCACTCCAGCCTGGGCAACAGGAGCAAAACTGTCAAAAAAAAAAAAAAAAAATACTGAAAGGGACTGAGGCTCCCCGACGTATAGGACCTTGGGGGAGGACATGTAGACACCAATTTAAGCATTGCTTGTGTTCCTGCTGTCATTGGTGCTTTGAATTTTAGTTATTGGGATGAATTACTTCATTGACAGAGTTTTTCTTTTTTTTTTTTTTTTTTTTGAGATGGAGTTTCACTCTGTCGCCCAGGCTGGAGTGCAGTGGCACCATCTGGGACCTCCACCTCCCAGGTTCAAGCGATTCTCCTGCCTCAGCCTCCCAAGTAACTGGGATTACAGGTATGCGCCACCATGCCCGGCTAATTTTTGTATTTTTAGTATAGACGGAGTCTCACCATGTTGGCCAGGCTGGTCTCGAACTCCTGATCTGAAGTGATCCACCCACCTTGGCCTCCCAAAGTGGTGGGATTACAGGCGTGAGCCACTGCACCTGGCCAACAGACTTTTAAAATGAGTAAACCTCAATATTTTGGAGGCTCTTACACTGTGGCAGGCACATATTTAGTCCTGAAAGCAGCTCCCTGAAGTAAAGTCCTACTATTTTCCCAATTTTACCGTAGGAAAAGCCAAGTCAGAGGCAGTTTATTAACTAGCCCCAGGTCACACAGCTAGGCGGTAGGAGAAGCAGAATTCAGCCCCAGGTCATTTCAAGCTGTGCTTGACTCAGAAGCTACAGAGCCTCTGTCACACCTGAGCGTCACCTGTACTATTATTTATTTAATAGTCTTCTTTAAAGAGTGTCTCTATTTACTTAAAATATGGAATGCCAAAGGAGATGGCCTGGGCTGGGCCCCTGGGCCCCAGGGAACAGCAAATGCAGCCATCAGGAAGATCAGGAAAAGGGAGGGAGAGGTGGATCTTGGGAGAGTTGAGCCAGGGGTAGGGGTGGCAATAGCCATGGGGGCCAGAGGTTGCCAGCAGGGGTTTGGGATGAGAGGCTTCAAGCAGGGCAAAGCTGGGTTCTGGAGGCTCCGAGACGACTGGAGCCTGACCACGGCGGGAGCTGAGGGGCTGGGGAGGAGGCTGGGGCTGAGGTCAAGGTCACTGGGAAAGGAGGTGCTGGGAGGGCGTGCAGAGTGGTAGGGGTTGCCGTCCCAAGGAGCCCTGGGGAGGGCTATGGCAATGGAAGCTGGGGATTAGCTTGACACGGGTTAGGGCTGAAGGAAGTATGAGGCTTGGGGCAGTAGAAGTTGCTGGGGGTTGAGGAGGGGCTAAAAAGAAGAGGTGGTCAGAAAACATCAATGGGGTTCCGGTCCCCACAGAACTGGATGAGCACGTTGTCCTTTCAAGACCACCTGGGAGTTTGAAAGCTGTTTCCTTTGCATAAGGAAATCCAGGTGCGCCTCCAGTTTCCAAAGTGACCTTCGACAGGACCTTCTTTGCAACTCCTCTGCTATGAGATCTCATAGACAGACAAACAGACACAAAAGGTGTTCTCCCTTGCTTAGTTTAGCAAACAGTTTTTAATTCTTTCCAAACCTATGGAGCTAAATAAATTTTAGCAAAGCAATGAAATACTCACCACCTACTATGTATTGTGCCGGGACATAGAAAGTCCAGGAGATGATTTCAGTCCTGCAGGGAACTCACAATCCAGTTGGGAAGATGAGGCTTGGGAACTGACTAAATACCAAATAGAGGTGCAGGAGTTGAAAGATGAGGCCGGGCACAGTGGCTCATGCCTGTAATCCTAGCCCTTTGCAAGGCCGAAGCGGGAGGATCACCTGAGGTGAGAAGTTCGAGACCAGCCTGGCCAACATGGCAGAACCCCATCTCTACTAAAAATACAAAAATTAGCTGGGTGTGGTGGCACACACCTATAATCCCAGCTACCTGGGAGGCTGAGGCAGGAGAACTGCTTGAACCCAGGAGGTGGAGGTTGCAGTGAATTGAGGTCATGCCACTGCGCTCCACCCTGGGTGACAGAGCAAGACTCCGTCTCAAAAAACAAAAACAAAAGCACACACTGTCACTTCTGATGTATCCTGTTAGTCACATACAGCCAGCTCTAAAGCAGTGTGCAGAGGATTACACAAGGCATGAATACCAGGGGGCAAGAATCACTGGGGTCCATGCTGGAAGCTGGTGACCCCAGTATGATTTAGTTGTTTGTTGAGCAACTGTTATGAACCAGACACTGCTATCTGCCGAATACAGTGACCAGGGAAGACAAGATACCTGCTTCCGCAGAGCTGACATTCTGGTGGGGATATACAGCATAGCCAAGTGCATTTTTTTTTTTTTTTCAAATCATAGATTGTGGTAGTGCTATATGGGAAATAAGCAGGGAGATGAGGATAGCTAAAGGAAGTAACTTTAAATAGGGCAGTCAGGGAAAATGTCTATGCAATTTTAGCTGAGCCCTGAAAAATAAGAATGAGTCATATAAAGGGCATTTCAGGCAAAAGTAACAGTAAGTGCAAAAGCCTGGAAGCTGGGAAGGGCTTGGCATATTTGAGGAATAGAAAGGAGACCAGTGTCGTTTGGTGGGTAACGAGTGAGAGTGATCAGACAACTGGATTTTATTCTACGAGCAATGGTAAGACATTGAAGGATTTTTAACAGAAGAGTGGCATCTTATATTTTAACGGCATTATTTGTATTACTCTGGCTGCTGTTTTTTTTTTTGTTTTTTTTGTTTTTTTGTTTTTTTTTTGAGACGGAGTGTTGCTCTGTTGCCCAGGCTGGAGTGCAGTGGCGCAATCTCATCTCACTGCAACCTCCACCTCCCGGGTTCAAGCGATTCTCCTGCCTCAGCCTCCCAAATAGCTGGGACTACAGGCGCGCACCACCAGGCCCAGCTAATTTTTGTATTTTTAGTAGAGGTGCGGTTTCACCATGTTGGACAGGATGGTCTCAATCTCCTGACCTCGTGATCTGCCTGACTTGGCCTCTCAAAGTGCTGGGATTACAGGCGAGAGCCACCGTGCCCGGCCCTCTGGCTGCTGTGAAGACACTGTTAAATGGAGGGGAAAAGTTTCTCAGGCAGACCACTGAGAAACAATTTAATAGGTTAGACCAGAGATGATGGTGGCTGGGACCAGCAGGGAAGATAAAGAGGAATAAATGGATTCCAGCGATATTTTGGGGGTGGCATCAACTGGACTTGGTGATATATTTGATATCAAGAACACTTTCACTTACCCACACATATTCCTTCAGGAAATAATTTGAGGGCCTATTTAAGTGCCAGTCAATGTGACAGCTTTTAGCCATACCACATGAAGCAAAAATAGACACAAGATTTCTACACTCAATAACCATGGATGGGTGTGGTGGTGCATGCCTGTAATCCCAGCACTTTGGGGGACCGAGGTGGGAGGACAGCTTGAGGACAGGAGTTTGAGACCAGCCTGGGCGACGCAGTGAGAACCCACTCCTACAAAAGAAATTTAAAAATTAACTGGGCGTAGTGGCCCCTGTGGTCCAAGCTACTCAGGAGGCTGAGTCAGGAGGACTGCTGGAGCCCAGGAGTTTGGGGCTGCATGAGCTATGATTATACTACTGCACTCCAGCCTGGGCAACATAGCAAGGCCCCAACTCTAAAAAAATAAATAACCATAAAAGTCTACCTGCCTTAAATGCTATAAGGCAGAGTTTATATGGGGTTATAGGAGCATATAGTAAGTCAGAGAAAGCTTCCCTTAGGAAATGATGAGCCAAGAGCTGAAGGATAAGCTAAAAGTTAACTGGGCAGAGAGTGGGGAAACAGGTTCATAGAGAGTACAGCATGTGCAAAGGCCTTGTGGCAGGAAGGAGCATGACATGTTTGAGGAACTAAAAACAATAAGGGTGTGCTGGAGTATAGGAATCAGGAGGGATCATGGAGCAGGGTGCGGTGGAGGGATGGGAAGAAAGACCAGAGTATGAAAGACGTTACAGGTCATATTCAGGGTTTGGCCTCTAGTCTGAGAATAATGGGAAACTGTTGAAAAGTTTTAAGGAAGGCAGAAGTAATGATTACAATTTCATTTTGTGAGGGATAAAAGACTACAAATTGGGTTCAGTGTACACTGCTCGGGTGATGGATGTACCAGAATCTCACAGATCACCACTAAAGAGCTTACCATGTAACCAAACACCATCTGTTCTCCCCAAACCTATGGAAATAAAAAATTTTAAAAAATTCATTTTGAAAATGTTCCTCTAACTGTGGAGAAGAAAAGGAGGGGCAGGGTGGGGAGCAGCATGGGGCGAAGATTGAATGTGGAGAGTCAGGAGGAAATTGCAGTGGTTAAAGTTTTTTTCTTTTTTTGAGACAGGGTCTCACTCCCATTGCCCAGGCTGGAATGCAGTGGTGCAATCTCAGCTCACCGCAGCCTTGGCAGCCCAGGCTCAAGTGATCCTCCTCCCTCAGCCCCCCGAGTAGCTGGGACTACAGGCATGAGCCACCACACCCAGCTACTTTTTGTATTTTTTGTAGAGACAGGTTCTTACTATGTTGCCCAGGCTGGTCTCAAACTCCTGGGCTCAAGCAATCTGCCCACCTCAGCCTCCCAAAGTGCTGGGATTACAGACATGAGCCACCACACCTGGCCAGGTTAAACATTCTTAATTTTGGTTACATTGCTTGGAGTTTTAAAAAATCTGGACGCCCAGGCTATACCCAATACCAGTTAAATCAGGATCTCCGTGTGGGGCGGCAAAGTGGGGGTCCCAGGCACCAGTCATTTTTAAAACTCCCCAGATAATTCCATAGCGCAGCCAAGTTTGAGAAGCAGTGATTTAGGCAGCAGATGATGGGTGTTGGCAGTAGATTTAGATACATTTGAGAGATGCTTAGGTGGCAATGATTGCATAAACAACAATAGGCTGGCAAAGGGCTGGTCTGCAAGAGGCCTGACAAGCACTCCTTGAGGAAGAGTTTTTCACAGAATAAGAGAAAGAATATTAAGTTGTTTATCAAAGTATAGGCTGTTTATCCTAACCATTTGGCCAGTTTTCGTTTGTTTGTTTGAGATGGAGTCTCACTCTGTCACCCAGGCTGGAGTGCAGTGGCGTGATCTCAGCTCACCACAACCTCCACCTCCCAGATTCAAGTGATTCTTCTGTCTCAGCCTCCCCAGTAGCTGGGATTACAGGCACCCACCACCACGCCTGGCTAATTTTTGTATTTTTAGTAGAGACAAGGTTTCACCATCATGGTCTCGAACTCCTGACCTCAGGTGATCCACCCGCCTCGGCTTCCCAAAGTGCTGGGATTACAGGCATGAGCCACCGTGCCCAGCCTAGGCCAGTGTTTGATCAGATTTTCAGGGCAGAAAGTATGTCTAGATTAGCAAGGATTTACATTTATGTTCAGTTCTCTGAGGTGTCTGATTAAATATAGACCATGATAGATCATGGTTACTGCTTAAGAAATTCTTCCTCAGTTAAAATTATTTCTCAGCACATATAATTTCATTGATTTCCTTAGGAAACATTTTTTGGGCACTGACTGTGTGCAAGACACAGTGGAGGGTATGGAGAAGGCTCTGTCCTCAGAGAATTCATAGCCTGGGAGGATAAGATGGCCCCTCAGAGGAAAGTTACCCTTGTATTACTCACCCTGGTGCCAAATAATTCAAATAACTCATTTTTCCAAAATAAAATATATGCCTTTACCAACAGCGTGGCCCTTAGGCTCTCTGACCCTCAATATTCTCACCTGCGAAAAGGATAAAAATAGTATCTACCTAATAGAATTGAGATACCCATATAAAGAATGTAAGCATTGTGCCTGTATGTACTATTACTATGCCTTCAAAAATGTTAGTTACTATTAGTATTATTGATCAAGAATAAACGTATGCCACAATCAATATCTGTAAAATACTAATACAATGGAATTGCATATATCACTGAGATTAATTTCTAAAATCGGTGCACAAGGTAAAAATCATGCATGATCAAAGTAATCCTTGAAAAATATCTTAGACTGGCCAGGTGCGGTGGCTCACACCTGTAATCCCAGCACTTTGGGAGGCTGAGGTGGGTGGATCACCTGAGGTCAGGAGTTCGAGACCAGCTTAGCCAACATAGTGAAACCCCATCTCTACAAAACACACACACACACACACACAAATTAGCTCACGCCTGTAGTCCCAGCTACTCAGGAAGCTGAGGCAGGAGAATTGTTTGAACCCCAGGAGGCGGAGGTTGCAGTGAGCCAAGATCGCACCACTGCACTCCAGCCTGGGCAACAGAGTGAAAATCCATCTCAAACAAACAAAAACTCTTGATTGTTAAAGAGTGATATTATATTAAATCATTAACATATTTGGAATACACAGAATCCTCAGCAAGGTGGTTAAAGTTTCTCTGTGGTTATCAAATAATTATTCATTTTATTTTCCAACAATGACTTTCAAAGGAGTCACCACCACAAATCCACATGAACAATAACTGCATTTTGTCTGATGATAAGGAAATCCAAAAAATCATTTCACACTTTCTTCCCATAGCATCCCCAATCTGTGTAGCACGTTTCAGGGTTGATAACACCCACTGTTCTCACAACATTGACTGTTGAGTTCACCTGGTTAAGTTGTGTATGATTCAACCCCATCGTACAGCCTGCAAGGATCATGAGGAGTTGCTGAATGGAATTCCTCACACTTCTAAATTACTTTAATACATTTCCAGAATATAGTGTAATTAGAAGGCCATCATTGCTATTTGACTCCATAAAAAACCTTGAAAAGTCATGTGGTTGCTGACTACAGACAGGATCACACTCGATTAAATCTAAAAATCCTCAAAGATTTCATTTCTAGTCATACTCCTTGGGTTAGTGAAATGTTATCCATTCTTAATATCCAGAAATGTTTATTTCTTGAGATACTGTTGAAGCACTAAGGAATGCAGACTAGAACAGTGAAAGATTAATGATTTTGGAGTCTGTTCTGTGTCAGATGTGGACTGCACCTCTTATAAGCTATGTATACTTGGGCAAATTAATCTTTTTGAGATGGCAATATCAGTGTACAACTGAGAATTACTCTGAATATTAATGTAATAAACTCTAATATTCACCTAATAATATAATAAAGTTTTGTTACAATGCAGCTGGGCGCAGTGGCTCACACCTGTAATCCCGCACTTTGGGAGGCCAAGGTGGGCGGATCACTTGGGGTCAGGAGTTCGAGACTAGCCTGGCCAAAATGGCAAAACCCCATCTCTACTAAAATACAAAAATTAGCCAGGGGTGGTGGCGGGCACCTGTAATCCCAGCTACTTGGCTGAGGCAGGAGAATCACTTGAACATGGGAGGTGGAGGTTGCAGTGAGCCGAGATGGCGCCACTGCACTCCAGCCTGGGCGACAGAGTACGACTCCGTCTGAAAAAAAAAAAAAAAAAAAAAAAAAAAAAAAGTTTTGTTACAATGCTTTTGAAACACTAGCCTTTGGTTCCTTGAGCAATAATTGTATTAAAGTGAAGCTCTCTTTGAACCCTTATTTTTAGATAAGCAAAATTGTTAATGATTATAGATTAGAGGTTATAAAATACAAGGGAACACCAATGGGTATGAATTTAGGAACGGCAGTATCACCCAAGGTAGGAGAGTGGGTGGATAAGACATGTGAAATCTCAAGTAAGACCAGTAGATTTTGAGTTCTGCCTCTGCCATTTCCTGGCTGTGTGGCCCTGGGCAATGTACTTGTCACTCTGTTGCTTCTGATAGCAAAAGGGATGGTGAAATAGATTCAAGTTGAAGAAAGATAAGGTGTAAAGTGTTTTCTTTGGCTGTTGTGTGGAGGTTGGATTACAGCAGGAGTGTAAGGAAGAGGAAAGGATATCAGTGTTTCAGGTGAAGTCCAGGTGGCCTGGACCAGGGTGTGATGGGGGAGTGAAGAGAAGTAGGAAGTGAAAATTAATTGGATTTGGTTGGTGAGAGAGCAGTCAAGGGTGACTCCCAGGTTTCTGGTTTGTGTTATTATAAGTAACACAAAAGAATGGATGAACTTCATTGATTTCTTTGGTTTTCTCTCTTTTTTTTTATTTTTGAGACGAAGTTTCACTCTTGTTGCCCAGGCTGGAGTGCAATGGTGCGATCTTGGCTCACTGCAACCTCCGCCTCCCAGGTTCATGCAATTCTCCTGCCTCACCTTTCCGAGTAGCTGGGATTACAGGCACCTGCCACCACGCCGGGCTAATTTTGTGTATTTTTAGTAGAGATGGGGTTTCACCATGTTGCCCAGGTTGGTCTCGAACTCCTGACCTCAAATGATCCACCCGCCTCGGCCTCCCAAAGTGCTGGGATTACAGGCTTGAGCCACCACACCTGGCCTATTTTCTATTTATTGTGATATCTATCATACCTGCAAAAAATATTTTGTATATATTCAATTTAAAGAGTAATAATAAAATACTTATTTATTCCTTAGGTCAGTTGTGAAAAATAATTCCCTAATATACTTAAAGCCTTTGAGTCCCCCCATCCTTCCCCCCAGACGTACCCTCTATTCTGAATTTGTGTTAATCTTGCCTTTGCTATTGACTGTTTTTACCATATACGTATCTATTCCTAAATAACATAGTGATTGATTTTGTATGGTTTTGAACTTTGTTTATTCTGTTTGGAGTTCATTGAACTTTTCTAATCCAAAGGTTTATAGTCAATAAAATTTGAGAAAACAAAGAAACCTCTGAAAAAAGAGAAAAAAATGATTTAGGGATGGCAACGAGTGCAATTTGATACAAAACAATGCACCGATAATGTACGACTAAAAAGGTTTGGGGGTACAGAATGAGATGTCGACATGCAAATTTACGTAATTTATTTCATTTTATTTACATTTTGGCATAATTCACTAATATGCCTCTTAATCAGAGACTGAACCAAAGAAACAACCTTTTGACTGAGTCCTTTTTCCCACATTTTAAATGCATTCATTTGTCTTAAACCCCAAAAGTTATTTTGTTACTGTGCACAACTGCTAAAAGGACAGTGTGTTAAAAATTAGGAGTGAGGCCGGGCGCGGTGGCTCACGCCTGTAATCCCAGCACTTTGGGAGGCCGAGGCGGGCGGATCACGAGGTCAGGAGATCGAGACCATCCTGGCTAACACGGTGAAACCCCGTCTCTACTAAAAATACAAAAAATTAGCCGGGCGTGGTAGCGGGCGCCTGTAGTCCCAGCTACTCGGGAGGCTGAGGCAGGAGAATGGCGTGAACCCGGGAGGCGGAGCTTGCAGTGAGCCGAGATCGCGCCACTGCACTCCAGCCTGGGCGACAGAGCGAGACTCCGTCTCAAAAAAAAAAAAAAAAGAAAAAAAAAATTAGGAGTGAGTAGTCTTTAAATAAATCCTTAATTTGTTTTAAATTCCAGATTGGAACCAGAAATTAGCCACAGTTTCGCTGAATCCTCGACCGCTGAATTCACTGCCAGAGCTCTACTGTTGTGAAGAGAGAAGCAGCTTTGAAAGAAATGCTTTTAAACTAAAATAACCACGGCATTCGAACAAAATAACGTTTGGCATTCTTAGGTGGCCCTTTTAGACTAAGTTAATGGCAGCAGAACTACTTTCAGTTTCAGTGTGTATACAGATGGCTATAATCCTAAAATATTTACATGTTGCAAATTCTTTGCAGATTAAGTTGGTCAGCTGAGAACAGGGAATCAAGATCTATCCTTAAGAGAACTTGAATTTAAGCCCCACTCCCAGTCTTATTGCTGATGCTGGCAAGCTATCTTACATTTAGGCCAATGTATACGCAGGATCAGGTAAGAAGATCATTGTGTCTGCACAATAATTGCATCACTGTTGGGAAAAATAAAAAAAAGAACCGGGGGGACATGGTCAATTAGAAAGAAAACTGGCACTGGAGACCCTCAAGGGGCTCTGGATGGAGAAACCCAGGTGTAGCCTGAGGCTGTAGCGAGATGTGGGACTGATAAAAAGGATTAACTGAGAGTCTGTGTCCAGGAGTTAGCACCCCTATCTTGGCAAGAAGAAAGCCTGACAACTAGGCATCAGCTCCTCAGGCAGAAAGCTAAAGGGTCTTCTCTAGGGAGAGGAAAGAATCCCAAAGGAAAAAAACCTTACATTTGGCTTCTAGGGACCCCTGCCCTCCCCCAGTTCCCCAGCATACTAGTTGACTCCCTCCTCGCTCACTCTAAACTAACACCTATTAATTGATAAACTTCTCCCAAGAATGCAGAGTTCCATATAGCTTTCCATTGCCTTAGTCTTAAATGTGAAGGGCCAATCAATGATCAAATGATAGGGTTCTCCAGAGAAACAGAAACAGAATATATATATATACATATATATTATTATATATCTATAATATATAATAGATATATTATTAATAATCTAATAATATATTATTTTATATATAATATATATTGATAGATATATTATTAATAATCTAATAATAGATATATTATATATAAATAGAATATATATATATGTATTATGTATGTATGTATGAAATGAGGATTTGTTTTGATGGATTGGCTTGTGCAATTATGGAGGCTGAGAAGTCCCAGGATCTGCCATCTGCAAGCTGGAAGCTCGTGAAAGCTGGTGGTGTGGTTCCAGTCCAAGTTCGAAGGTTGGAAAACTGGGGAACCAATGTTGTAAGTCTCGGTCCAAGTTTGATGGCCTGAGAACTAGGAGTGCTGATGTCAAAGGACAGGAGAAGATGTATGTCCTGGCTCAACCAGAGACGGCAAATTCATCCTTCCTCCATCTTTTGGTTCTATTAAGGCACTCAAAGGATTGGATAATGCCTGTCCACATTGGTGAAGGACACCTGCTTTATTCAGTCTACTGACTCAAACATTACTCTCCTTCAGAAACCCCTTCACAGACACACCCAGAAATAATGTTTTGCCAGCTAACTAGGCATCCCTTAGCCCAATCAAGTGAACAAATAAAGTTAACCATCAGGCCAGGTATAGGGGCTCACTCCTGTAATTTCTGTGCTTAGGGAGGCAGAAGTGAGTGGATCACTTGAGGAAAGGAATTTGAGACCAGCCTGGGCAACATGGTGAAACCCCACCTCTACAAATAAATACAAAAATTAGCCAGGCATGGTGGTGCATGCCTATAGTCCTAGCTACTCAGGAGGCTAAGGTGGGAGGATCACCTGAGCCTGAGGAGTTCGAGGCTGCAGTGAGCCATGATCACACCACCGGACTCTAGCCTGGGTGACAGAGTGAGACCCTGTCTCGATTAAAAAAAAAAAAAAAAATTAACCATCACAAGTTTACCCCTTGTCAACTTGGCACCCATAAACATCTTAAACCATACTTAACTTCCAAATAAATAACAAGGTCATAATCCTGCCTAACATGATATTAACATCCTGCACACAACCGAAAACGCACTAATCCCAGGGTGTTTACCTCCCGGAAGAGGAGGTGAAGTCTTTGAATGATGTTTACTCTTCTGATAGTCTATAACTTAAATACTATGATGTAGCATTAACAATACTCAAATACTATATATAAGGTCAGTACATCTTATGTTATATGATGAGGGAATAAGACAGGAAATAAAGCAAACATTTTTGCCTAAAATATGTATGTATACGTACAAACATGCTTATTAAAAAATGAGGCCGGGTGCAGTGGTTCACCCCTGTAATCCTAGCACTTTGGGAAGCCAAGGCGGGTGGATCAGCTGAGGTCAGGAGTTCAAGACCAGCCTGGCCAACATGGTGAAACTGCATCTCTACTAAAAATACAGAAATTAGCCAGGCGTGGTGGTGCGTGCCTGTAATCCCAGCTACCCAGGAAGCTGAGGCAGGAGAATCACTGGAACACAGGAGGCGGAGGTTGCAGTGAGCCGAGATCACGCCACTGCACTCCAGCCTGGGCAACACAGCGAGACTCTGTCTTAAAAAAAAATGAGGACATATGGCAATTACAGTCCTCATTCCTGTAACTGGCCACACGGTTGCAACTGATATTTATAAAATGCTGCCTTCTCCTACTATCCATTCTGTATCCCTTTTGACTTCAACACATAACTCAGCAGTCATGGTTCTTTACCAGGTGGAGTGGCCTAAACCTCCATTCCTGAAGGGTCTGGTCATTAGTAGTCCTGCCTGGATTGGGTTGGGACATGGTAATACTGAGAGACATCCTAAGTGATCCATATCCCAGAAATATTCTTCCTTTGTGGAGTAGTGGAGTGGTAGTTCAATTTCCCCTTGGTCGTCCAGATCAACCGCCCCAACCAGCAACATAACTTCCTTCTTAGCTTGCTGACTCTGAGGCGTGAGGAGCCTAAAATGGCTGGGCAGCAGTCTTAAGTCCAGTCCAGCAGGATCATTGTTTCTCCTAGTGGAAGCATTCCTCCCTCTGGAACTAAGGTCTCTAGGCCAGCAGAGCATAAAGTCCTGGGAGCAGTAAGCAAACATTTTGCTAATGGGTTACTAAGGGTAATAGTGAGTCATGCCACTCCCATTTCTACCTCTTGATTCCTGGATCTGTGAATCCTAGCTATGGGAGAGCGAGCACCATATACTGGACACTGATTCAGAGCATTTGCAGTCTTCTGGAGAACCTTGCTGCACCCCTGCAAGGTATTGCCGCCTAGCCGGTACCGTTAACTGATTCTCCGAAAGGCTATTCCACGGCTCTATCAAGCCAGCGGCTTCTGGTTAGTGGGGAACATAGTAAGATCAAAAAATTCCATGAACATAAGCCCATTGCTGCACTTCTTTTGCTGTAAAGTTGAATTCTTTAATCAGAAAGCAATGCTGTATGGAATACCAAGATGGTGGATAAGGCATTCTGGAAGTCCACAGATAATAGTTTTGGCAGAAGTATCGTGTTCAGGGAAGACAAATCCACATCCAGAGTAAGTGTCTATTTTAGTAAGGACAAACTTCTATGATGGCAGCAATCCAATGTAATCAACCTGCCACCAGGTAGCTGACCGATCGCTCCAGGGAATGGTGCCATACTGGGGGCCAGGTTGGCCTTGGTGAGTTGAAGTCCATGTTGCTGAGCCCATGTGTAATCTCCTTCCTTGCCACCATGGCTATTTTATTCATGAGCCCATTGGGTAATTACAGTGGTGGCTGGAGAAAGAATCTGACTTGTATCCACAGAATGGGTCATCCTATCCATTTGATTATTAAAATCCTTCTCTGTTGGCTGGGTGCAGTGGCACATGCCTGTAATCCCAGCACTTTGGGAGGCCGAGGCAGGAAAAATTGCTTGAGCCCAGGAGTTTGAGACCAGCCTGGTCAACATAATAAAACCTCATCTCTACAAAATAAATAAATAAATAAATAAGCCAGGCATGGTGGCATGCACGTGTAGTCCCCGCTATTCAGAAGGCTGAGGTGGGATGATTGCTTGAACCCAGGAGTTTGAGGCTGCAGTGAGCTATGATCAAACTTCTGCACTCCAGCCTGGGCGACAGAGCATATCTTGTCTCAGAAATAAAATTAATTAACAAAATCCTCTGTTGAGGTTCCCTTCAATGAACATTCATATGGGATAAATGTCTTTGTGTTTTTTGCCCAGAGAGATCTATCCAAATACCTGTTCCCTAAATTTTTTTTTTTTTTTTAATTATAATAGAGGGGCTGGGTGTAGTGGCTCACGCCTATAATCCCAGCACTTTGGGAGGCTAAGGAGGGTAGATTTGAGGTCAGAAGTTCAAGACCAGCCTGTCCTACATGGTGGAACCCCGTCTCTATTAAAATACAAAAATTAGCTAGGCATAGTGGCGGGTGCCTGTAATCCCAGCTACTTGGGAGGCTGAGGCAGGAGAATCGCTTGAATCTGGGAGACGGAGGTTGCAGTGAGCCGAGATCACGCCACTGCACTCCAGCCTGGGCGACAGAGTGAGACTCTGTCTCAAAAAAAAAAAAAAATAATAATAATAATAGAGATGGGGTTTTGCCATGTTGCCCAGGCTGGTCTTGAACTCCTGAGCTCAAGCAATCCGCCTGCCTCAGCCTCCCAAAGTGCTAGGATTACAGGCATGAGCCACCACACTTGGCCCCTTCCCCAAACTTCTTTGTCACTAAATTTCCAATGACATTGGGCCATCCGGCCAAACCACTGGCTACAGCCCATGAATATTTAATTGCACACTGGCCATTTCTCCTTCCAAGCAAAGTGCGTAACTAAGTCTACGACGCAAAGTTATGCCCCACCAGAAGGATTTCTCTTTCCCACTGTCCGGGCCGCTCCAGCGAGGGACTGCGGTGCTGTAGCTGTCCACTTGCAGGTGCTGCTGCATATCATGCAGGGCCATCTGTACAACAGGCCCCAGTCTTCTTTTTCTGCGTCAGCTGATCATAGGGAACTCCCCATGAAGCCACAGGTTCAGGCTGAGAAGGAGAAACAGTATAGAAGGAATGGGGACTGTGGACATGTAGACCACTTCTTATAACCTACTTGTGCCTTCAGAAGGGCCTGTTAGGGCCTAATCACATATATACCACTTGCATTTGAGAACCGGATGTTGTGTGCTATGCACGCCCAACTTTATGGCGTGGCGGGTCAGATTACATCAGTTCATGATGGGCAGCTAGGGTTGCACGGTAACTTGGTGGCCCATGGTCAAGCATTTAGTCTCTGCTAAAGCCCAGTAGTAGGCCAAGAGTTGTCTCTCAAAAGGAGAGAAGCTATCCAAGGATGTTGGCAGGGCCCTGCTCCAAAATTTTTTTTTTTTAACTTTTTTCTGCATTTTTTTTTTTTTTTTTTGGTAAACCAAACCAACGATAAAACAACTATTTGAAATTTTACACTAATGTAGAGATTTTGCTGGTCCCCCAAATAAAAATACTATTTCCTTGCAAAACAATCCCCAATTGCAATGGTGGGTTACTCCCAGTTCATCAGACCCTATCGAGCAATGCACTCTCATTCCCCACACCTGGCTAACTATTGCCATTAATGCAAACCACAGCAAAAGGGGATAAACAGTTTAGCAAAACTCTACACAACTGGAGTCAGTTCTGTTACATCTGCTGGGTTCCTCTTTTCTTTTGTTCATGCTTACGAACTTGGAATGTCCACACCTGGCTTGACAGAAGCAGCACAGGGGCAGCTTGGACCCAATATAGGCCTGAACTGGGCAGGTTTCCTGAGCCCAGCCCAGAAAACCAAGCAGAACAAAGGTGTCCCAGGGTTTCTCTGGAGCAGCAGAAGCAGCACCATGCCTGTCTCCCATCGCCTGGTCTCCTCACTGAGGGGAGGCCTGGAAAAATGGCAAGAGTCAGCAGAGGAGAGGGCCCCCATCACAGCACAGCGATGCCAGCTGGCATCTTCCTCTTGAAGACCTCTGGACGGAGGACATGATCCCAATGTTTGGCAGTTATCCATAGAAAACCCTCTGTATGGAGGGGACCCAAACAGGAATCCAAGACAGCTGGTTTGAGCCTCGAGCACCCCTGTTGACAGACACCTACTTGAGGTTTTCAGAGACTAAAGGGATGGGAGTGTACAGGAATGGGAGTAACAGGTGCTGCTGCTTCTCAAGCTCCATCTCAGCAGCCCTCTGTAGTTGGAGGACTGGAAGCAGCTGGAAGCTGCTGAAGCCTCTTTGTCTTGTTCTAGGGATGTGGCTGGTGGCATGTTGGAGAGTGCACCTGTGGGGCTTCCAGCCTCAGTCCTGGTCAGCAGGGTGAGTGTGCTACCAGGAGTCAGAGTATTGGGGGGCTCTGGCTCCCACCGTGGGAAGGGGGCTGCAGGCTTTCCACGCTGGCCTGAGCGGAGCAGCACGCAGCACACACACAGGGAGAGCACATCTGTGGGGGCTGGGACAGACACAGGCAGCCCTGAAGGGCTGCTGCCACTGGGCTGGGCCACATCTGAGGCCTCACCCCCACCTCGGGAAAGGGTAAACTGATTCGCATCTTTGCAGTCTGGGAGACGCCACTGCCAGCCGTTGATGAACCAGTTACACATCTGCAGTGCTGACAGGTTGGTCTGACCAGAAAGGCTCAGCTTCCCCGGCCCCGGGGGGGAGGCATTACAGAGGTGCAAGTACAGCCAGTCCCCAAGGATCTCCACTGACTCCTTGGACAGGCTCCCCCTGATCTTCCTCTTGCCTGCCAGGGAGAGGAGGCCTTCGTCTTCACCTAGATCACTGTCCAATGTGGTGCCTAGGGGCTAGGCTGGACCTGGGGCAAGCCTTGCAGAGACAGTGGTGAGCCATCTCTACTGATTGCTTCTTGGATGTTCTCCTTGGTCAGGCCCCTTGGCCTGGTACCAGACTCAACCTCTGAAAATCCAGATGAACGAGCAAGGCCCTATCCTTCACTTGGTGCTGTGACCCTGGGCAAGTGTCCTTCCCTCTCTGAGCTTGAGTCCTCTCTTCACTTTTCCTAGTGGTTTTTGGGCCCGTGCAGCCTCAGGCTCAGGGTGGGGCATCCTGGCAGGGGAACTGGTGGTGGGGAGCGGGGGCGCAGTGCTCCCAGTACCTGCCCCACCTGACAGCTCACTGAATGCTCAAATCTGGAAAGCACAGGGGGTCTGACAGTGGATCCCCTCTCCTCCCCTCTGCACCCTCCTCACCCTCCCCCACCTGCCCAGAGGGAGAAAACATACTTTGTGCTCTTGCTTCAAAGTTCTAAAGGCTGGAGGTGTGACTCACCTCTATGGGCCTACCCAAAGGCTCCCCTACCTGCCATTGACAGATCTGCTGGTCACATGGCCCAAGTGGCAGAGCAGCTTGCACAGCACCCTGGACCTGTTGCAGAGCCTTCTCTTGTCCTGGGCCCACTCAAAACTCACAGCTTTTCAGGTAACTCAGTAAACGGCCCAGCGTTAACGCACCCAAATGAATATGTTGCCTCCAGAAATCCAAAGAGGCCCAGCAGGTATTGTGCCTCTTTCTTGGCTGTGGGAGGAGCCAGATGAAACAACTTAATCTTCACCTTAGAAAGGATATCTCTACCAAAACAAGCATATGAAAATATCTAGTATCAACTGAAATGTTTCTATTCCATTGTTGTAATTAACATCACGAATGGACTTCCTAAACTGATTACCCCACTGTGGGAACCAAATTGGATTCCTACTTTGTTGGACTCTTTCCTAATTTTAACAATTTACCATCCCATTCTCTGCTCTGCGATTTTTTAAAAGCTTATTCCATGTTCTGCAGCATTGTGATTGTATGCTGGCTACACTGCTTTCAGAATGCTCTTTCTCATGAAACAAATATATAAATTTGTTTAAAATGACATTCTCTCAAAAGAAAGAAAAGGAAAGAGAAAGAAAGAGACCGAGAAACAGAAAGAAAGAAAGAAAGAAAAGAAAGAAAAAGAGAAAGGAAGGAAGGAAGGAAGAAAGAGAGAAAGAAAGAGATATCTCGACACCACACACCACTGGACCCCTAGAAATTTCACTGAGGTAAAGACCCCTGAATTTCAGTTGGATTTATTACCCACTCTTTGACATGGTAATGTCTTACCATATGTCTACAGTTATGGCTACTTCTTGCTCACTATGTCCAATCAGCAAAATGTCATCAAAGTAACGGACCAATGTGGTATCTTGTGGAAGGAAAGGGTGATCAAGATCCCCATGAACTAAATTATGACCTAGGGCTGGAGAGGTGATATGCCCCTGAGACAGGACAGTGAAGGTGCATTGCTGGTCATGTCACTGAAAGCAAGCTGCCTAGGGTGGGCCTTATGGAGAGGGATGGAGAAAAGGCATTTTCCAAGACAATAGCTGCATACCAGGTAGCAGGGGATCTGCTGATTTTCTCAAGCAATGACACATCTGGTACAGCAGCTGCAATTGGAGTCACCATCTGGTTAAGCTTATGATAATCCACTGTCATTCTCCAAGATCCATCTGTCTTCTGCACAGGCCAAATAGTGTTGAATGGGGATGTGGTGGGAATCACCACCCTGTCAGTTTCCTTAGGTAATGCAAGGTTTCCTCAGAGGAGAAAAGGCTGATATCACTGTGAGTGGGAATGCCACTGTCACTGGGTTTGGGGAAGGCACTTCCACTGGGATTGGGAGACACTGGCAAAAAAGACTCATCAGATTTTAGGGGCTCAATGTCTCCAGCTTTATCTAGGTCTTCCCAAACATCCCCATTTCAATTGACAGGATTCCACTATTTCCTAATTAATGTCCCCACTTTAAGAGCAGATGCCCTGGTGGTGGGTGCCTGTAGTCCCAGCTACTCGGGAGGCTGAGGCAGGAGAATGGCGTGAACCCAGGAGGCGGAGCTTGCAGTGAGCCAAGATCACGCCACTGCATTCCAGCCTGGGCGACAGAGCGAGACTCCGTCACAAAATAAAATAAAATAAAATAAAATAAAATAAAATAAAATAAAGAGCGGATGCCCTGTGGGGCTGGAAATTCAACATGCGCTGTAATTCATCAAGTCCCAGGATTTGACTCTCAGCAATTTCAGTGACATTAGGAGCAACCAACCAATGCTATTATACTCCTTAGTTTTCCAAAAATGTTTAAAAGTATCAGACACAGAACCCTTGAGGTCCCTTGCTTTTTTTTTTTTTTTTTTTTTTTGAGAGGGAGTCTCGCTCTGTCGCCCAGGCTGGAGTACAGTGGCACAATCTCGGCTCACTGCAAGCTCCACCTCCCGGGTTCACACCATAATCCTGCCTCGGCCTCCTGAGTAGCTGGAACTACAGGCGCACGCTGCCACACTCAGCTAATTTTTTATATTTTAGTAGAGACGGGGTTTCACCGTGTTGCCCAGGCTGGTCTTGAACTCCTGAACTCAGGCAATCTGCCTGCCTCGGCCTCCCAAAGTGCTAGGATTACAGGCATAAGCCACCGTGCCCAGCCTCCTTGCTTCCTATAAGGAGTTGATTAGGAGTATCCAAGCATGGACTATTATCAGGGCTCTCTTTACTACTGGATACAGAATCATCAGCCCCTTTAAATCCAATCAGATTACCATTAAGAAAATATCTAAAATATATACACAAAGGAAAAGATTAGGAAATTAAACAAAACCCTACAAAAAAAAAATCAGCTAAGGACAAAAGAATGCAGTATTTCAGAAGCCCCAGAAACAATTCAAAAAAATAATTCTTAGAACTTTCTTATTCTAGTACCATTCTTGGTACCAAAATCTGCATTAATTAGGGTTCTCCAAGGAAATAAAACCAATACAATGTGCGTATATATATACATATATATATACATATACATATATATATACACACACACACACACACACACACATACACAAAGAGACTTATGAGGGATTGGCTCACATGAACACCATGCCTGGAAGGTCCCACAACCTACCATCTGCAAACTGGAGGCCCAGGAAAGCTGCTGGTGTAGTTCCAGTCCAAGCCAAAAGGCCTTACAACCAGGGGAGCCAATGGTGTTCAGTACCAGCCCAAATTCAAAGGCCAGAGAAGATGAATGTCCCAGCTCAAGCAGAGAGCAAATTCACTATTCCTCTGCCTTTTTGTTCTATTAAATATCTGGACACTCAACAGATTGGACGATGCCCATCCACATTGGTGAAGGCAATCTTTACAGTTCATTGATTCAAATGTTAATCTCTTCCAGAAACACCTTCATAGACACACCCAGAAACAAGGTTTTAACCTTGTTTCTGGGCATCCCTCATCCCAGTCAAGTTGACATATTACCATCATATCATAATTTGACATGAGATTTGTCAAAATAGTTACATCCATAAAATGCAAAAAAGCAATCTTCCTAATTTCCTTTAGAATTTCTTATTTGATCTGTTGGTTAAGAGTGTGTTGTTTAATTTCCACGTATTTGTGAATTTTCTAGTTTTCTTTGTTATAGATTTCTAGCTCCATTCCATTGTAATCAGAGAAGAATACTTTGTATGATTTCAGTATTTCTAAACTTGTTTTGTAACCTATCCTCTGTCCTGGACACTGTTCCATGTGCAATTGAGGAGATTGTGTATTTTTATTGTTGGGGGAAGTGTACTATTTATGATGTTAATCAAGTCCTCTATTTCCTTATTAATCTTCTAAATGTTCTAATAGTAATAATAATTTTTATTATTAAAATGGGGTATTGAAGTTTCTATTATTGTGGAACCATTTCTCCGTTCAAATCTGTCAGTGTTTGCTTCATATATTTTGGTGGGGCTCTGTTGCTTGCTGAGTATGAATATGTTTATAATTGTTACATCTTGTTGATGAATTGACCCTTTTATCAATAGATAATTCCCTTCTTTGTCTCTTGTAACAGTTTTAAATGTAAAGTCTATTTTGTGTGATAACTTTTTCCATCCTTTCACTTTCAACCTATTTGTATCTTTGGATTAAAGTGAGTTGCTTGTAGATAGCATACAGTTGGATTATCTTTTATACCTAATTTCCTTCATTATTGCCTTCTTTTGTCCTTAGCTGATTTTTTTGTAGGGTTCTGTTTAAATTCCTTATCATTTCCTTTGTGTATATATTTTAGATATTTTCTTAATGGTTACCATGAAGATTACAATTAACATCCTAAATTTGTAACTATATTATTTTGATACTAACTTAGCTTCAATAACACACAAAAACCCTGCTCCTATACAGCTCTTTCCTGACCTTATTGTTGTCACAAATTACATTTTTATGCAGTGTACCCAATAGCATAAATTTGTAATTATTTTTTATGCATTTGTCTATTAAATTGTGTAGAAAATAAAAAGTGGAGTTGCAAAACAGAAATACATTAATACTGGCTTTTACCTTTTTAGCTTTACTGGAGATCTTTATTTCTTCATTCAGCTTGAAGTTACTGGCTGGTTTCCTTTCATTTCAAACTGGGAGACTCCCTGTAGCTCTTTCCCTGTAGCTTTTTTGTTTGTTTGTTTTTGAGACAGTCTTGCTTTGTCACCCAGGCTGGAGTGCAGTGGCACGATCTCAGCTCACTGCAACCTCCGCCTCCCGTGTTCAAGTGATTCTCCTGCAACCTCCGCCTCCCGGGTTCAACCGATTCTTCTGCCTCAGCCACCCTAGTAGCTGGGATTACAAGCACCCATCACCATGCCTCACTAATTTTTTTTGTATTTTTGGTAGAGACGGAGTTTCACCATGTTGGCCAGGCTGGTCTCAAACTCCTGGCTTCAAGTGATCCGTACACCTTGGCCTCCCAAAGTGTTGGAATTACAGGTGTGAGCCACTGCACCTGGACATGTAGCACTTCTTGACAGGAAAGGCCTATGGGTAATATTCTTCCTCCACTTTTGTTTATCTACTTATGTCTTAATTTCTCCTTCATATTTGAAGGATAATTTTGCCAAATATTGTTAGTTTTTTTCTTTTAGTACTTTAAGTAAATGTTATCCCATTTTTTTTTTCTGGCTTCTATGATTTTTGTAAGAAATCAGCTTTTAATCTTACTGAGGGTCCCTTGTACATGATGAATCACTTCTCTCTTGATGCTTTCAAGATGCTCCATCTTTGTCTTTCGACAGTTTGATTATGTGTCTCAGTGTAGATCTCTTTTGTGTTTATTCTACTTTGAATGCATTGAGCTTCTTGGATTTGTAGATTCATGCCTTTCATCAAATTTTGGAAGTTTTTGATGAATTATTTCTTCAAATATTCTTTCTGCCTCTTTCTGGGATTCCCGTAATGCATGTTGGTCCACTTGATGGTAGGGTTCCTTGGGCTTTGTTCACTTTTCTTCATTTTCCGTTCTGCTCCTCAGACTGAATAATTTCAGTTGTCCTATCTTCAAGTTCACTGATTCTTACTTCTGCCTGCTCAAATCTTCTGAATGCCTCTAGCAAATTTTTTCATTTCAGTCACCATAATTTTCAGCTCCAGAATTTGTATTTGGTTCCCTTTTATCATTTCTCTTCTTGGATATTCTTGTGTTCATACATCATTTGCCTTTAGTTCCTTTAGTTCTTTAGTTTCCTTTAGTTCTTTGAGCATATTTGAGACAGGTGATTTAAAGTCCTTGTCTAGTAAGTCTGATGTATCATCTTTCTCAGGGATGGCTTTAGTCTTTTTCTTTTTTTTCCTGTGAGTAGACCATACTTTCCTGTTTCTTTGTAGTTTGTTGCTGTTATTGAAAATGGACATTTGAATATTATAATGTGGAAACTCTGTAAATCAGTTTTTCTTTTCCCTAGGGTTTGCTGTTGATTGTTGAAGTCTAAGATTGTGTTACTGATTTTTCCAACCTTTTTTGTTTTTGCAAAAACTGTACTCCTTATTGTATTAGTTACTGAAGTCTCTGTTCCTTTAGTTTGTGTTCAACTAGTGCTTTGACAAAGATTTCCTTAAATACTAGGATTACACACACACACACACACACACATGAGCTCTGGGCTCAGGGATTCCAACTCTGCCTCAGCCTTCTCTTCTTGCACTAAACCTAGAGATCAGCCGAAGGTGAGAGCTTAGGATCTTCTCAGGTCTTTTCTGGGCATGTGTCCTGCCCTGAGCATGTATATGGCTTTCTATATTCCCTAATATACACTTTTGAAAGACCTAATTTCTCAAATAAACTCTCCTCTGTTCTTCCTCCCAGGCTTTAGATTGTGTATTATATGCCTCAACTGTATATCATCTTTTGCTCCAAGCAGTTGTGGTTTTTTTGTTCTCCTTATAATGTTTCCAAGCAATGCTCACCACTTTTCCATCCTAGGTGAATTCTGAGTTAGATAAAACACAGATGGGCACTATGTGTCAGCCCTTCAGGCAGCCACAGAGAGGTTAAAATAGAAAGACCACAATAATTTGCAAATAAGGTCTGCTCTGCTCCCTTTAGAACCAGAGACCAGGGTCCCACACTGGCAATGCAGGTTGCTTTCTTCAAGATTGCCATTGACCTGGAAAGGGGATGGGCAAGGACAAGTAAAAACACCACACAGCTTTCCTACCATTTTTAATTTGCCTTTTTCTTTATCTATTGTTTACCTGACTGATGTAAACCTGTGTTTTCCAGAGTTCTGACAAAGTTCATTCTGACAGTTCCTATTTGTTTTTTGATGATTCTGTGGAGAAATGGGTGTTTGGAGCTAAAACTCTGCCATTTTTCTGATGCCAGCCCCAAAATTTATATCAAATGCAAAAGACCCAGAATAGCAAAATCAAACTTGAAAAGAACAAAGCTGGAGGGCTTGTACTCCTGAATTTCAAAACATGCTATAAAGCCACAGTATCAAAACACTGTGGTGCTGGTATAAGAACAGAGGGGCAAAGGCATTTCAATGGGAAAAGAATAGTATTTTCAACTAACGGTGCGAGGACAAGTAAATATCTACACACAAGGAGATACACACTTAAGGCTTTTACCTCGCATCACATGAAAATTAACTCAACATGGATCACAGATGATTTTGTGAAATGGTCTTTCACATGTGAAAGTTTAAACTATACATTTTTTTAAAACATCAAATGAAACTTTTAATGACCTTGGATTGGCAGATTCCTTAAATGTGACACCAAAAACAACCTAGGTAAGGAAAAACTGATAAGTTGGATTTGACCAAAATTTAAAACTTTTGCACTTCAAAAAACATCACCAAGACAATGAAATGGCAAGCCACAGACTAGAAAAAAAATTTGCAAATTATGTCTAATACAGAATCTGTATCCAGAATGTATAATGACTTCTTATATAATTAAAACAACCAATTTAAAAATGGGCAAAATATTTGAATCAACATCACCAAGGATCTATAAATAGACATAAAAAAATGCTCAAACATCATTAGTCATATTAGGGAAACACAAATTAAAACAAGAAACCAACGGTTCATACCCACTAGAAAGGTTATAATCAAAAGATACACAATGACAAGTATTGATGAGGATGTGAAGAAATGGAAATCCTTATACATTGTTGGGGGGAATGTAAAGTGATGTAGTCACTTTGGAAATTTCTTTTAAACATTAAACATAAATGTATGATCTGACCCAGAGATTCCATTCCTAGGTATCTACCTAAGAGAAACAAAAACCTATGTCCACACAAAGACTTAAATGCAAATGCTCACAGCAGTACTATCACAATATAAAAAAAACCCTGAAAAGAACTCAAGTGTCTATGAACAGATGAATGAAGAAAATGTGGTATATCCATATAATAGAATATTATTCAGCATTAAAAAGGAATGAAGCACATGGTATTGTCTCAAAAGATATTTAAAAAACCAGCCAGATGCAAAAAGATTAAATATTGTGATTTCATTTATGTGAAATGTCCAAGAAAGGCAACTCTATTGAGACAAAAAGTAGACTTGTGAGGTTGGGTGTGGGAATGGGAGTGACTACAAATGGGCAGGAGGAATCTTTAGGGTGTGATGGAAATGTTCTAAAATTACACAGTAGTGACAGTTGCATAATTCTGTAAATTCACTATGTCACTGAATTGTATCCTTAAAATAGACAAATGTTACAGTGTATAAATCATACTTCAATAAAGTTGTTTAAATAAAAATTATATGCATGTATCACTTTGATAAAAAATAAAATGACAAAGCCAGAAAAAAGTCTAAGAAAGGTGAAAGAAGACTGATGGATGCTGTGTATAAAGGTCACCCAGATCTTTTCTTCTCAGGTAGATTCTAGAAAGATGGATGCTATTCTACAAAAACATCTAGGCTAATGGTTGTTGGTGTTTCCAAGCAAAATTACTTTTCAACCTTAAGAGAAAAAAGCAGTGAGCAACAAGTTACAAAGCCAATAATCTCTTCTTTCCCTAAATTCTGGAAGCATTTTCCAAACAGGCAATCTTTTAGCTTGTACAGTATATGACTCTGGTATCTAATGATAGCATATTCTTTCATTTATAATATCGGTATTTGTGTCAGTGTGGATGTTCATATGGTTTCTAAAGACCAGGCCTGTAAAATGATGTCTAATGTCAACATCTCAATTATCCTTCCCCAAAAGTATACTGACCATGATTTACACTGTGGATTCCTAAAACTATTAATCACGGAATGTAGTCAGTTCTCAGGTACATTTGAAACAGCAATTTATTCTCAATAACTGCTATAACTCATTTCTTTCTTTAATTTTTTTTTGAGACGGAGTCTCACTCTGTCGCCCAGGCTGGAGTGCAGTGGCACAATCTCGGCTCACTGCAAGCTCCGCCTCCTGGGTTCATGCCATTCTCCTGCCTCAGCCCCGCCCGGAGTAGCTGGGGCTACAGGTGACTGCCACCATGCCCCGCTAATTTTTTGTATTTTTAGTAGAGACGGGGGTTTCACCGTTTAGACAGGATGGTCTCCACCTCCTGACCTTGTGATCCACCTGCCTCGGCCTCCCAAAGTGCTGGGATTACAGGCGTGAGCCACCGCACCCAGCCTATAACTCATTTCTTAAAAATAATTTTAAAAAACTATATGCTCTTAAAAATATAAACAGTACAAAAATATTTAAAGAAAACTTCAAGTTCTCTCCTAGTGACCAATGTTAACCATTTGATATACACCCTTGCATATTCTGTCCTTGGTTTAGACCAACAAATATACACAGTTTTATATTTTATTCCCTCCTCTCTTCCAGTTCATAGAATACCATCTTATGCTATTAACAGACCTTCACATTGTTTTCAATTACATATGAAATAGGGCTGCCTTTTTCTTTTTTAAAAATGTATTTTTTTTTTTTCTGAGATAGTCTCACTCTGTCACCCCAGGCTGAAGTACGGTGGCATGATCTCAGCTCACTGCAACCTCTGCCCCCAGGTTCAAGTGATTCTCCTGCCTCAGCCTCCCAAGTAGCTGGGATTACAGATGCCTGCCACCATACCCAGCTAATTTTTGTATTTTTAGTACAGATGGGGTTTCACCATGTTGGCCAGGCTGGTATCGAACTCCTGACCCCAGGTGATCCACCCATCTGTCTCAGCCTCCCAAGTGCTGGGATTACAGGTGTGAGCAACCATGCCCGGCCTTCTTTTTTCTTTTTGTAATGTGATTGCTGGTGGGTCAAAGGATTTGCAAATACAAATTTTAACAGATATTGCCAGATTGCTTCCCCTACAGATTGTAGTAATTCACACTGTAACCAGCAGTTTGTGAAAGTATCTATTTCTCCACATTCTTGATAGCACTGATCTTTTCATATTTACCAATCCGAGATGAGAAGTGGTTTCTCATTGTTAAATTATATTTTTTTATCTATAGGGAAAGGTGGAGGTGGATACTTTCCATGTTTTGGGCCACTGATATTTCTTTTTCTGTGGATTGCTTGATATATATTAATTTTTGTCCATTTTTCTATTACTTGTCATTTTATTCGCTCTTTGTACATTAGGGATATGCGCTGAAATATTTTTTCCCAAGTTTGTTTTCTCAGGCTTTAAAAAAAACTTTGTTCATAATACTATATATATATTTTATATATATATATAGTATTTATATATACATAAACTCAGTTCAATCCGAACATTTTTTCCTTAGGTTCCTGAGTTTGCTGTTTTTATGAAGGCGGCTTTCCCTAAGATTAGATAAGCCTGTGTTAAGTTCCCAAATATGCTTGCATCTATTTCTGGAATGTCTATTCCATTTCTCTTATGTATTTGTTCTTTCTCATAGCAATGCTATATATTTTTATTACAGTAGCTGTGTAATGTTCTAACATCTGGCGGGACAAAGACTCCTCTCTCAACATAATACTTTCTCAAAAATGCCTCAGATATTCTTGCATCCCTATTCAACTATATTCATTAATTAGTATATTAAAAATATGTACTAAATAGGCCCTCTTCCCATTTCAGTGTCTTGTTCTGCCACGCAGTTTCCATCTACTGAGTTTTGAAATTTAGAGCATACAGTTTTAGCAATTTTCCTGTGCTCCCATTAGGGCCTTCTTAAGCGTAATACAGTAGTCTCTCCCCCATCTGTGGTTTCATTTTCGTTGGTTTTAGTTACCGGAGGCCAAACCTGCCCCAAAAATATTACATTGAAAATTCCAAAAATAATTTATGAGTTTCAAATTGCAAGCAGCTCTCAGTACCATAATGAGACACCAGGCCATCCTTCTCTGTCCTGCCCAGAATGTCAATCATCCCTTTGTCCTGTGTCTCCACACTGTCTGCAGTACCTGCCTGTTAGTCACTTAGTAGCTGTCTCAGTTATCAGATCGAGTGGTTATCAGACCGACTGCCTGGTATCTCAGTGGTTGTGTCCAAGGAACCCTTATTTTACTAAAGAGTGGCCCCAAAGCACAAGAGTAGTGATGCTGGCAATTCAGGTGTGCCAAAGGGAAGCTGTAAAGTACTCATTTCAAGTGAAAAGGTGAAAGTTCTACTGAAGGAAATAAAGACAAATCATATGCTGATGTTGCTAAGATTTACAGTAAGAACAAATCTGTGAAATTTTGAAGGAGGAAGAAGAAATGCACGCTAGTTTTGCTGTCACACCTCAAACTGCAAAAGCTGTGGCCACGGTGCATGACAAGTGCTTAGTTAAGATGGAAAAGGCATTCCATTTATGGGTGGAAGATACCAACAGAAAACATCTTAATATTAACGGCAATGTGTCACTCCAGAAAGCATTGAGCCCATGCAAAGACTTCAGCAAGGAATCCCTTGAAATGAGTGACACCAAGCCATTACACAGACGGTCAACAGTAGCCCATCGGCACATCACAATGCCTACATCACCTCACTGCATCTCATCACGGAGGCACTGTAGCATCTCCCATGATCACAAGAAGGGGAAATACAGTACAATAGAGGATATTTTGAGAGAGAGACACATTCACATAATTTTTATTACAGTATATTATTATAATTGTTCTACTTTATTATGTTATTAATCTCTTACTATGCCTCATTTATAAATTACACTTTATCACAGGTATGTATTGGAAAAAACAGTATATATATGATTTGGTACTACTACCCACAGTTTTAGGCATCCACTGGGGGTCTCTGAACATATCTCTCATGGATAAGGGGGGAACTACTGTATGTCTTGTATTATATTATAATCTTCTTCTTTCATGTAAAACATGGGTTTTGGCTAGGTATGGTGGCTCATGCCTATAAAATAAAGGCATGGTGGCATATGCCTGCAATCCCAACTACTCAGGAGTCTGAGGCAGGAGAATTGATTGAACCCGGGAGGCGGAGGTTGCAGTGAGCTGAGATCACACCACTGCACTCCAGCCTGGGTGACAGAGCGAGACTCTGCCTCAAAAAAATAAAAATAAAAAGAAAAAAACACAAAAAAACCCCCCATGATTTTACTCCTTGAATTTACTGCTAAGCTAATCAATCTCATCAGCCCCTCACTCATTTTGTTTAGTTGCTCCAACTTTCCAAATTCTTTCCAGCCTCTGGGCCTTTGTACAGTACATGTCCCTCTGTCTGCTCTGTACGCATCTGCTTGGTCTGTTTAGACATTATTTCCATTAATGGCCTTCTCCAACCCCTGCTAAATTAAGACTAGATTCTCATTCATCAGACCTTGTACTTTTCTACTGCAGCAGGTAACTACTGTTTATAAATCTCTATTTGGTTACCATGCTGTCCCCCACTACAGTAAGTTTCAGGAAGACTGTGCTCCTGTCACCACTGCATACCCAATACCTAGGAAGAGTCTAACACATATACTTGAAAAGGAGAATGAGTTCTTTGTATCTGTCTCTGAACCATTACTAAAAATACATTTTAACAGTGCAATACTTGCAACCAAGATAAGAATGCAGACTTTAAAAGCCCAGTCGTTCTCTATTAAACAGAAATTATATATTCATTATAAATTATTTTTACATGTAAGTCATTACTATCAGTAACTGGCTTGTAGGATAATCTGTATTGTTCTTTATACTGATTGAGTCTAACGATACTGCTCCTATTTTAGAATTTTTCTTGAACTAAGTATTACACTACAGAGATAAAGCTCCTTCCTATATACTATTACTAACCTCTCTTAGTAGAACAAAAACACAATACGCAAAGCATACTAGAAATATTTGGTTCTTTTAATCAGCTATTCATGGTGTAATAAAATAAATTTAAGTGGCACCTAATTTAACATTTAAAATAGTTCATTAAAAGATAATCTACAAAACAATGTTATGCCTAATTGTCAAAATAACACCTTTTTTTTTCAAGAAAGGAGAAATAAAGGCATAATCAAAATTATGGCTAACAACGTGGGTTCATTTTGACACTTACAGATGATTCTGTAGGCATATCGGCAGGCACAATGTTGAAAACCAATCCACTAGATTTAAAATTAATGGTAAGATAAAAAAGAAAAGATACACATTTCAGAGGTAATGTTTGAAATTAAAGAAAAATATCCACCATATATTACAACAGATCTTTTAATGACTATTTTTAACATAAAGATTGTTGTTTTGGGAAACATCTTTTCTCTTTGAACATTTCACTAAATGTTCAATGTATTAAATAACTGACAGAAATAAGTTCTGTGTTCTGTACAAATTAAAGGTCCCATGAATACATAACCCCCTCCCAGCCCCACCAAAGCTCAATTTTGCATGGTCTCAGCAGAAAATAAACAGCCCAAAATTTAAACAGAATTCATAGCATTACAAAAGTTTACAGAACCCCTATGTTTTCATCATTTGTTTCTAACAACAAAGATTACAATGACAGAACTGAATGATCAGAATGTAAAAATATTTGTGCAAAACTGCATTAATTGTTCTCACCATCTAATAGGGGTAAAACTTAAGAACACGCAATGACAATAATGAAGAAAAACTACATTAAAAGTAATTCTACTTTTGATATCAAACAACATGGATTATACTATTACTAAACATTGGAAAAAAAAAACGTGGCACCATGAGAGCAGCAGGAGCAACAAATGATTTGGCAATTCCAGCTAAAGAAAGCTGACACTGGAATATGCCAAAGTTAATCTCCACAGTAGGCATCCATCTGAAAAGACTGGAAACAACTGTAGGGCTTCAAACTTACTTCAATGTCTTTATTCTTGAATTTGCAGGTCATAAATGAAATATTTAAGAAAGTCTTTTCCCCTCCCTCTCAAGGAGGGGGATGTTTCTTGCATTACTGGCAATCATTAAAAGAGTTGAATCATAGATTCTCTGGATTTACCAACACCAATCCACTTAACTAGGAGAATACAAAGAGAAAAGGAATTGAATCAATTCATCTCTAATGTTCACTCGTTGGGATTAAAAAACAGGTAGTCCCCTACTTTTCTCAGTATCACCATAACTTTTCCCTATGTGCCTTTTTGCTGTTCTCTATTCTGTTAGCAGACTGTGCCGATTTCTAAACAGGATGTACAAATAAGACCCAGCACAGGACAGTATGCCTTACTTGTTCCCTTTTTAACTGTGCAGTATTTTCACTTTCCTAATGACTTAGGATAGTAAAATATTGACCAACACCAGCAGAGACCTACAGAAAGTTGGTGATCAAGTTCCTGATAACAGGCCAAGATAAGCATCTTCAACATCTAGATGAGAATATGATTTTAACTTGCACAGCCTCAGAAACTGCCCACTACAGGAGTCTATGGAAATCGAATCATCTGCATCACATGGTTTCAGATTATTTGCAGAATTGCCAGCTTCCATAAGGTACTGTTACGATCAACCTTCGTGGTATTTTACAGATTTTTGTTAGACTCACTGCTGTTTATATTTCAAGAAAATGCTGACCAAGAGCAGTAAGCAAATATGCTTACTAAATTTGACATCATGCTGGGAGGGGCAACTAGTAATTTGGAAAACAAGAATCATGCTGGAAACGAAGCACAAGGCAAAAGAGATTTTACACGGAGGACACATCCCACACACTTCACTTTTTCTTATCTTTCAAATATCCATCAATGCCAACAAAACGATACAAGGAAAAAGCCATCTGTTAAAAGAATGACTTCACATAACTAGATACAGCCATACGTTGTTATGCCTAACTCCCTTGCCATCTTATATTTGTTCTTTAATAAATAGGCTTAACTATTTTTAAAATTTTTTTTCTTACATTTTTTCTAGTGAGATTTCCCATTTTCTATACCAATTATTTCCCAGTGTATATTCAGGAAACTCCAAATCTCAAGGGTAATTTAACCCAAACAAACCATAAACCATTTTTAACCCCCCAAAAACACACACCATTTTTTGTGGTGGTAGAGATACATGAGGATTTGTTATTAAGAGGGAGAAGTGAATGAGACAATGTCACAGGATAAAAAAAAGACTAAGAATTAAAGACAGGGTCAGAAAGGGTGAGAAGTAATCTATTATCTTCTGTTTAAAGATGAGCATCGTATTTACTTTAAGGAATAAAAATATTACTTTGTATCTTCCTGGGCATTTATGCAAATCATGTGCACTCTGTAAAGTAACAATGATCTTTCCTTTATTCTATTTCAAAGGCACATAGGCAAGTTAAAAGAAAAGACAGTTGGCCGGGCATGCTGGCTCATGCCTGTAATCCCAGCACTTTGGGAGGCTGAGGTGGGCAGACCAAGAGGTCAGGAGAGACCAGCCTGGCCAACATGGTGAAACCCCGTCTCTTACTAAAAATACAAAAATTAGCCAGGCGTGGTGGCGCGCACCTCTAATCCCAGCTACTCGGGAGGCTGAGGTAGGAGAATAGCTTGAACCCAGGAGGCAGAGGTTGCAGTGAGCCGAGATCCCGCCACTGCACTCCAGCCTGGGACAGAGCGAGACTCCGTCTCAAAAAAGAAAAAAAAAAGAAAAAAGAGAGAGAGAGAAAAGAAAAAACTGTTATTCACAAAGTGTTTATGTTTACCTGGAATTTGAAGCTCATCTTCAATAAATCGAACATAGTTTTGTGCATTAACAGGTAGTTCTTTAAACGCCCTTGCATTTGATATGTCTGTGTTCCATCCTGGGAGAGTCTTATATTGAACTTCAACTTTATTTAAGACTTCTTGGTTTGCTAAAAGTTAAAGAGGACATTTATTCATGGCACACACTGTTTACTGTCAAACAACTTTTTGATATATTGTAGGTTCAAAATCTCTTTTCAAAATCTTTGGAGCCACATATGTTTTGGGATTTAGAATTCTTCAGGTAGTAGAAAGGTAAAACAGTGCAAATACCATCTGGAGTAGTATTCTATAATCAAACATATTTCTGCAGCAACACATATGATCATTCGCTATAAGAGGATAAAGATTATGTAATACTAACATTAGTTCAAGACTGGTTTTGCTGCCAAATGAATCTGGGTGCCAAACTTAAAACTTTCCAGTTTTAAAGCTTATTGAATTTCCATTCTATTGATTAGGGATTGTAGATCTGCATGACAGCAACTTCACAGAAAGAAGGCCTGCATACCTGCTGTCTTCTGAGAAATCTATGGTTCTACTTGAAATTTTCTTCATTATTCTACCTATTTTCTCTGTATCCCCTAATGGAAACTGAACATGTACTAAAGAAAAGTTTCTTTGACTTGAGTCAATACAGTGGATGCTATGGTACTCTGCCCAGATTTCTCTCAAGACTGAGAGCTGTGGGAGCTCTGCCTACTGAACCACTCACAGTTCAGAGCCTCTGCAGCACTCGCCCTCCACCAAAGGGAGCTGCTGCCCCCCAGCAGCCCATATCCATTGACTTGTCAATGTAGGAATAGAAACAACCTGGGCACTTAACCTTAATTTGGGACAACTTTCAAGGGCTATGTTAGCTCCAGAGCTCCCTATGGGATCAGCGAAGGCTTTTTTGCAACTATATTGCAGTGCAATTTCTCCCTCTGCCTAATCCTGCTTCTCCCACTCCCTCACAGATGTTGCTGCTCAGTGCACTTATGAGCAAACCCGCCTATGTGCAAATCTCTACATTGGAGTCTGTTTCCTAGGGAACTCAATCTAAGATAGCTGGCACCAGGAATGGTTAGAGGAAGATAGCTCTAAAATGAGAACTAAGAGGCAGAATCACTGGCTAGCTGGCTGGCTGGCAATGAGGACTGCCACTGGGGTACACAGAGTATGGATAGCCTCTATCTGAGGCACTGAGATTCGAGCACGGTGGAACAACAGAACTGGATGGCTTTTGATGAACGCTATTCACGAACTGGAGAAAGATAATGAAACCTGTCTGGCAGAACTTAGACAAAATTCCATCTCCTATAGCAGAGAGCAGAAAAAGACAATGATTAAGATGAGAATTCAATCATATAGACTGCAAAGCTCCAGAAAAAGCTGAATTCTGCAATCCAGCAAGTTTGCTATGGCAAAGTCAGAGCTTTGTTTGGGAAAAAGTGGGGCCCTGAGACTGAATGGGACATCTGAGTTGACATACTTGAAAATCCTGAATCCCTAGATTTTCCAAACTCTCTGGGTCTGCAAAAGGTCCCATTACTTCCTATTAAAGGTTGTGGCATCCTGTTGCTTGAAGATGATGCAGAGGCCTCTGTCTTGCAAGGCAGCATGTGCCCATCTCACATCCACCTTCACCTTCCCCCTCCTGGCCAATAAATAACTAGGTTCAGGTCCCAGTGTAACCTGGCTAAGGAAGCACTGGGCCTACTAAGGAAGGAAAGGGACTGTATTCTAAAAGATCTGCAGGAACAAGACAACATTTGCCAGTAGGTACCAAGAGAGTGTATATGGAACTGGATCCTGAGGATGCTGGGTCAAGGGGGGCAGCAGGTGGTAGAACAAAGTTGAGTAAGACTATATTGGTATGGGACTATCCTCTCATGATGCATGACACAGAGATGATGAAAACATACTGCTAGGAATGCTCTTGGAAGCTTAGAAAAAGTAATGAACCATACTAAGTATGTATGCCGGAACTGCTGTTGTAGATGGTAGGAGGAATTAAGAGAATCAGTGGGGCTTCCATTTCTAGTCATCATAAAATACACAGTTCCCAACCAGCTGTCAAAATGACAACTCTTTCTAGGCAGTGAACGACAGGCAGGCACAAAGCCATGGCTCCTGGGAGAGAAAACTCACAAGCAAGTCCAGAAGCCACCCAACTTTCTGCCTAGGGACCATTTCCTGACCACAGTTCAGAACACTGGTGTCAGCAGAGAATGGCAGCTCCACTGACCTGGGGAGGTAGATAGTTGACTTCAGGAAAGCTGAAGCAGCTAGAATCAGCAGCGTCAGGCATCAGACAGGAGCTGTAGAGAGAAGGGCCCCCCAGAAGTCCATGTGAGAGTCCCAAGGCTACAGGAGGACGCCACAGGTAAAGAGCAGGACCATCAGAGGCTTACCAGACCTCAGCTGCTACACAGTTGGGGGTAGAACAAAGACTCTAGAAGTCAGTAGTGCTGCTGAAAAGGAAGGGACAGGGTACACTGGTGCTCCAGCACTGCTGGATTGAAGAGATCTCATTATTATACCTTAACTCTCCTGGCATCCAGCAGAGCCACCAGAAAGGCTGCTCTTTAAGAATAAAAGCCATGCCCTTGAGTGAAACCTATTACAAACCTCCCATAATGAAGCCAAAAACCAAGCTCTGCCAAGATCTATAGAAGAGACAAAATTTGGAGACTGACTCATACCAGCTTAAAGTTTGAAAAACATCTTGGGTTTTCCACGTAACTACACACAAAGCATAAAACCAAACTATACAAGTTCAAGATGATCAGTGAATAATTCAATCGTCCCCTAAAACAAGGATCAACACTATTCAGAGGAAGATAACAGAATCTGAGTTTCTTTAATATATCATCCACAATGTCTAATAGTCAACCAATGACTATCAATCAATAGTCATTAGGCATAGAAACAGTGATCCACAACCAAGGAAAAGAATAGTCAAGAGAAACTCGAGATGGTCTAAATGTTAGACTAACAGAAAAAAAGTAGCTAATATAAAAGCAAATTTCATTGTTATTGAGTGAACAGATAGGGAATCTCAGTAGAGAAACAGGAAGTAGAGAAGAGAGCTAAATGGAAATTCTAGAAATAAAAATTCACCAGTGGGTTTAAAAGCATATTGGAGATGCTGATCAGAATCATTTACCTCTTCCAGTGACTCCATTCCTTGCCTGCTGGCTTTGGCACATGAAATCCAACATGATAGGGGGAGCCTTAGCTTAAAGCTTAATGGGACTTTTGCTTCTACTTTCCTGCTGTGATAGCCACAGTAGGGGCTAATTTACTCCACTAACCTTCCTCTTATAAGTTTCCCTAGGAAAGACAACAACCAGAATCCTACAGGAGCTATTCCCAGAAGGCTGTCAACTTATTTTACCCTCTTTAAGCACTCTCTGCTGCTGGTGGGGAGTACTGCATGTTGCTGATTCATAGCTCAGTCCCTCTCCAGGAACTGCTCTTGGCCAAAGGGAGCTACCTCACTTGAGGAACAGCTCTTATTTCGTGGCTAGTTGTTGGGAGGCACAAAGCTCTGGCTACTTGCCTCAATTTAGTATAACTCTAAAGGGCCACCCTAGCTCTGTGGCTCCCAATGGGATTGGCTGCACTGTATTTCAACTAGTCCCTCTGCTTCTTTCATAAGTGCTACTGCTGAAAGCATTCTCTACTACACTTCTTGGATACAAATCTCCATCTCAAGAGTGGTTCCGGGGGATCTTGACCAAAAACAGCTTTAAAATTAAACACATGAAATGGACAAGTTTTATGTGTTTTGTTAGTTTTTAATATTTTAATTAAAAGAATTTGCTGTAATGTTCTAGAGTACATTACCATAGATGATAGACCTTGCCACATGTCATTATACTTGGTTAGACTATTCTTTTTGGTGTTTGAAGTTATAACTCTTGAAATAGCTTTGTAAATAGAATTAAGAACCAGGACATAACATATACTGGAACAGCCAGTTTTCCAAGTGAATATTGTCCTACAATGGCAGTAGATACTTTTTTATAAGATATCTAGACTCCCTCTATACTTACATACATGTAAGACAAGGAAAGATAATATGCATTTAATTTCTAAGAACTTAGAGCTAACCTTAATTCCTAAGAAACAGAAGTCATAAGGTAGTCACAAAACCTACCGGCTCATCAAGTTTTATTAAGCTAGTCAATATTCCTTCATTTGGCATATTCCTAATCCTTATCAAATGACTATTATAGAATAAAGGGCAGAGAAAGTCATTCATGGGGCCTGAAGGATAGGGAGGGCTAATGTACTGAGAGCCAGCTTAACAAGGGCTCTTCTTACCCCTCTTCTTATTCACTCTCAAGAGTGGCATACTTTCCCAAGGAAGGGAGAAACACCTCCATGGAAACTGCTTTCAAAGGAGGGAAGATGAGACTCAAGAGCTGTATGGCTGGGCTCAGAGGTCCATGTTTTTTCTTTTGAGTTTGAGCACATGCTTGTTGTGACCCAACACCTAAATAAGTATTAGCTATGAGCCAAATAACTAATAATAAGTGAGCAAATTTGCACTAATCATAAAGGGCATATCAAACCTGTCGCTATCTATCACAAATTATATGGAAGAGCTTTATGAAACTGCTCTAATACATTCACCTTATAATATCCTTTAGATATTGCCTAAAAGAAAATACCTGGGATATGAGGTATGATTTCACCATCTAACTTGTAAGCAACTCCAACTTTGATTTCCGTAAACATGTCCAAAATATCCAACTTGGTAAGTGCCAACCTAATTTTGGAAGAAAAGGCAATGTTAAAAGAGCAGACTCTTAAAGCCTCTAATATCTAATTTGATTAATGCAGGAGTAAAGAAAAATTCATGCAAAGCTTAAAGTTCTAAAGCAATTCTGAAAACTGGTTAGGATTATATTTTAAAGCGTGCCACACATAAGACGCTAGAGGACAATATATACTGAGTTACTTTGCTAGTAATTGTAACAGATTTTCACTGATGAATTTTGCTTAGCTTTCTTTTTTGATCGTTTTGAGACAGGGTCTCGCTTTGTCACCCAGGCTGGAGTGTAGTGGCACAAACACGGTTCACTGCAGCCTCAACCTCCCGGGCTCAAGCAATCCTTGCACCTCAGCCTCCCGAGTACCTGGGACTACAGGCGTGTGCCACCAGGCCCAGCTAATTGTTTTGTATCTTTTGTAGAGACAGGGTCTCACCAGGTTGCCCAGGCTGGTCTCGAACTCCCAGCCTCAAGTGATCCTCCTGCCTCTCGGCCTCCCAAAGTGCTGGGATTATACGCATGAGCCACCATGCCCAGATCAGCTTTCTTATGATTGATGAACAAACAACATGTATTTGTGGGAGGGCTGCCTGGAGTTAGGGTTGCACTGTGGCCGTGGAACACAGCAGAACTCACTACACTACATGGATGATTAAGATACATGTACATTTACACACATGCCAGCATCCCTCAATTCTTCACTCTGGTTACCATCACCTCTACCCTTCTGGTCAGAAATTGTCAAAGAGTGAGAAAAACCACATCAAGGACCTCTTCATGATACATCAAAATTTCCCGACAAACTGACTGGAAAACAGGTTTTAAAGAGAAAATCTGCAGAAATTAGATAACAAACTAAATTTGGGATTCTCGTCCAAAAACTGTATTTTTAACTTTATTGTTATTTACTGGAAGTTCAGTCTAATGCAGATATGAATACATTTATTTACCTATTCATGTATATGTATTAATAACAACTTAGCTTTCCCTGAGCATTTTCAGTTAGCCAGGCAGTGTGCTATAGGCTCTCACTATGTTTCTCACCTAATTTTTAAAATACCCCTATGAAGTAGGTAATGCTGTTATATAGATTTCAGAGAGGATAAAACAGAGGCAGAGGATGATTAACTTGCTCAGCTACACAAGCATAATGCACAGATCTGAGATCTGAATCCAGGAACTCAGACATTAAGCCCATGAGCGGATCACTAGGTACATCGCCTCCCCGCTGTACATGCTCATGGTGTCTGTGCTACCCACCTGTCTATCTGTCCACCTATCTGCCTACATACCCTATTCTGCCTGCCTCTATACTTAGAGTATCACGATTCTTTTCAACAACCTTGGATGTCTAGGAGGATAACTTGGGGTCTCTCTCCTTGTGTACCCTTCCCCCTATATCTTGGTCTACTTCTGCCTGGCACTACAATTTCAATATGGAGTCTAAAGAGTGAAATTTTCCTATTAAGGTACTCCACAAAATTAAACCTATGGCCATTAATCATCTATGATTTCCTGAAATAAATGTTTCTGAAAAATACTCACGCAGTAAATCCATTGATCATATGAGCATATTTGAGCAAAACGAGGTCCAACCAGCCACATCTTCTTTTCCTTCCAGTAGTTACACCAAACTCTCTACCCCTTGTTTGTAATAATTCTCCAATTTCCTACAGAACAGAAAATTGAACTTTAGGATTAGAATAGCAGTGCTATATATCTGGTGGAATAATACATGCTAGAGATCATAGCAAAGCCTCTTTGAGATAAACATCTTTCAGGTAATAACTAAATTGAAGATAGAATTCCACAGAGATGATGAATTTTATCTGAGGGAGGCATTATTTGGAATGCTTCATTTATTATCATTTTTTTATGTTAATATTTTTTACAATGTTATACAGATAACTTCCTAAAATTTAGATTGACAGATTAAGAAAAAAACAGTATTTATTAAATAGACGAATCCAGCCAGTTCTTCCAAGAGCTGCAGTTTGATGCTTTTCCTGAAAACCATAAGGCAAACGTATCTAATAAGTCATTGATATCATAATGCCCTTCTGAAGAAAACTAAGATCAAAAACATGCTCAAATATCTAAGCTAAGGTCACTCCCTACAACTTGTTTTTCCTATGATCTACCGAAGTCCTTGATTTGCCCCTTTCTGCTTAAAGCTATCATTTCATTATCTCTTATATTCTGGCATCATCATAATTACATAGTTTTTGTTTATTTTTGTTGACTTTATCTTTTGAGACAGAGTCTCGCTCTGTTGCGCCAGCTGGAGTGCCATGGTGCCATCTCAGCTCACTGCAACCTCTGCTTCCTGGGCTCAAGTGATCCTCCTACTCAGCTTCCCCAGTAGCTGGGACTACAGGTGCATGCCACCACACCCAGCTAATGTTTGTATTTTTTGTAGCGACAGGGTTTCACCATGTTGCCCCAGCTGATCTTGAACTCCTGGGCTCAAGTGATCTGCCTGCCTCTGCCTCCCAAAGCGCTGGGATTACAGACAGGGGCCACCACGTCCAGCCAAAATTATGTATTTAAGAAAATGTTGTTCTGACCAATCTTGCAAATTAAGTGAAAGGCACAGGAGACAATAATTCATTAAGAAAAAAAAGAAGAATGAATTTTTAATACATTTTGATTATTTACTTAGAATAGGCTTACATTGTCTTGCTCTGTAGGAAAGGCACCAATACCAACTCTAGTTGTATAAGCTTTCACAACTCCATACACTTCTCCAACATTTTGAGGTGGCATACCCAAACCAGTACAAACACCTCCAACAGTACAATTTGAAGAGGTTACAAAAGGGTAAGTCCCTAAAAACAGAAACAGACATTAAAATATAGTAGACACACGAATAACACATTTTAAAACAGAATTACCGTTACAATTCTGCATTTGAGTATATTATAGGTATCTAACAGATCTGAACTGTAACTGCCCTCTCAAAGACTCAGTGTTTTACTTTTTATTCATTTTAGCTGTAATGACATAAAAACGAGGTCAGAGCTTTAACGCAAGTGCTTATACAGAGAGGCTCCTTGAATGCATGTACAGTTACTGACTCAGCTCTTTATAGCAGCTACTCACTTAATGGATTAGGAAGAAATTTAATGCTGAAACTCATCTACTTATTTTCATAGTTTCCTGTTAGTGTAAAACAAATATGACTCCCTCATACGAATATTTAAAGTGTTGTAGCAACCTGGAGTGACGGCAACACAAGAATTTTGTAGGATTCAACATTTCCCCAGCTTTTAATCTCTACTCAGGGAATAACCCTCCAATTATAAGAGCTAATTAAAGAGTGGCATACTTTCTCACCCCCAAAGATCTCCTTCATATTTAACTATTCACTCTACCAAGTAGACACTCTGTTTTCTTTCCAGACTGGCTAGACATACTATGGTATCAAAAATACATATCTACCATACAGAAATACACTTTCTTTAATAGTTTACTTGGAGTCAAAAGCCAATGAAATGTCAGTAAAAGCCAATGAAATGTCAGTAAAAGCTGAGAACAATCAGACTAATCATGAGAAATCATGTTTAAATGAAACGGTCAACAAACTAATGAGGCAGTAGTTTGACAAAAGAAGTTAAGCATTAATTAACCTTTTGAAGATGAAGGAAATGCTCTGAATTCAGAGTCTCATGCCCAGGGAGTTAATTTATATAAATAGGCTTTTATAAATCTTGCTTAATAATAATGTACACATTTTTAAAAGGTTGAATTAAAGATGCAGATTCTTCCATAGAATTTATCTTATCTTATAGTTCCAGGGTTTGAACCATAAACCAACGAAAACCACAATTTACAGAACCTCAGACCTACTGAACTCAAATGATGATTTTATTTTTCTAATAAAATAGGGAACGTAACACATGTATTGTGTGTTCTGCAATATTCCTTTAAAAAGAGTGCCACAAGATGACAAATTTCATCATTCCTGAATATACAAGCTAAAAACATTGTTTTAAAACTCCTTAATGCTAACATTAATTATTTATATTTTAACTACTTAGGGCTCAGTTAAGCTCCCTTAACTATAAGTCATATCTCACTTACCAAAATCAATATCTAATAGTGCTGCATTTGCACCTTCTACCAAGATTTTCTTTGGTGGTCCATGTAGGGCCTCATATAGAAAATAAACTCCATCTCTCACCATTGGTTTAATCTTTTCCATATAACCCTATACACAAAGACAAAAACCAATTTCCATGTATACTAATAAATGTTTAACATAATCAGAACAAGAATAAATTACCTGACTTTATGACATGAAAACTGACAAACGCAAAGTAGAAAAGGGCTGGTGACGGTGCTCACTCTATTGTAACATTTGGATTAGCTTTCATGTCTCATGCTGATTTTCCAGGAACAGAAAAGAGCATTAGCTCAACAAAAACTAGAGATACAGTGAAATTCAAAGGTTCTATATTAACCTCACTGCAAATAAAACCCTCCCAGCAAAGTAGTCATACTTCATAAACCAGCTTTCAGGAAAATAAAAATAAATGACTATATTACAATGTGCTTTTAAATTTTGTGAGGTATTTGAAAAGCTGCATTTATAATATAATCCACAAAACCATAAATTTTTTATTGTATTTCATTTTTTGAGACAGAGCCTTGCTCTGTCACCCAGGCTGAAGTACAGTGGTGGGAACATGGCTCACTTGCAGCCTCGACCTCCCAGGCTCAAGCGATCCTCCCACCACAGCCTCCTGGGTAGCTGCACTACCACCATGACCACCTAAATTTTTTTCTTTTTCTTTTGGTGGAGGTGAGTCGCCCAGGTTGCCCAGGCTGTTCTCAAGTGATCCTCCCACCTCAGCCTCCAAAGTGCTGAATTACAGGTGTAAGCCACTGTGTTTGGCCAACCATGAATTTTGAAACTTGCATCAGTGATTCTCAAAATGTGGTGAGGGCCACGAGTTACACTGCCAAGTATGCAACCATTAGTGATTGATTACTGTTATTCTTTTAAATTTTATCCTATTACTGTAACATGTCTATCTCTACATATTACTAGTAGATAATGTCCAATACTATGTAACACATGGGCATTATAAAAATTTCTCAAAACATTTAATTGTTAGTATTACTGCTTAACTTCAGGACTCAATTAAAAATGTAAAATAACCAAGAGCTTCCCCTAAGGCCTATAGCATAACTGCATGAAACCTAGGTTCAACTATGTTTAAATATGTAGACTATTATGGAAATTCCAGAATCTACTCATGAACCCACCTGAGTGTGTTAATACCCACTGATAAATGTATGATCACTCATGGGCTATAGTCTTCAATTTCTGACTTATTCCTGTTTTAGTCCTATTTTTATGCCTGAAATGACCACACTAGTCATCACGTTCTTTGTTCCTTAAAATTCTGGTTCAACATACATTACCTATAAGAATCTTCTTACCTAATTCTATTTATTATTCTTCACCTACTTTACATTCACATGGAACACATATAAAATGGAATTGAAAAGCCATACTCATAGTTTGGCAAGTAAATACTTCCAAGTTGCTAGTCAAAAAGTTAAAATATTTGTTGCATAACAGACTGGGTATGGTAGCTCATGCCTGTAACCCCAGCACTTTGGGAGGCCAAGGCAGGCAGACTGCTTTAGCTCAGGCGTTCAAGACCAGCCTGGGCAACATGGTGAAAACCCATCTCTACCAAAAAAAACCTAGCAGGGTGTGGTGGTGTGCCCATAGTCCCAGCTACTCGGGAGGCTGAGGAGGGAGGATTCCCTTGAGCCTAGAAAGTCAAGGCTGCAGTGAGCTGTGTTCATGCCACTGTACTCCAGCCTGAGTGACAAAGCGAGACCCTGTCTCAAAAAATAAAATAAAATAAAATATTTATTGCATAGCTGAATAAAAAGAAAATGGCAGTCTATTCTACACAATAATCAGTGCACTGAAATACAAATACCTAACATTTAGAATGTTCTTTGTAGGTCATATTTTTTTAGAACTTAGTGGATGGGCAGACCTAAGGTCTGCATTTATTCTAGAATGGCATATGAGGTTTGTAGATTCCTATTTAGTTCTGGAACTGATATTGATACTTATCTATAGATGAGAAGAAGTAATAATCAGATTCACAGGAAACAGTTTGAAGTTCATCAAAAATCGTAAAAGTGAAAGAATGAAGAGGACAGGAATTTCAACTACTGGCCAATGTAAGCACCACTGACACCTACTAGTTGCCAAGAAAAGACTAATCTTTGGTCAATTACCTTATTTGTCTCTTAAGAGTGCAGTGCTAAAGAATCTGGCCCTATGGGGTTATCCTTCCTAAATGGGTTGGTTAGCCTGAAAAGTTCTCACTCAGCCTTTGCTGATCTGTCCTCCAATTGTTAGAAGTGATTTTTATATGATGCAAATCTAGTCTCCTTTCCGTTCAAAATTTCCTAGTAGCTTTTCATTATCTCCAGGGTAAGATCTAAACTCCCTGTCACTGCACATGAGACATATGATCTGGACTCTGTCTCCTTTACTTCAGGTACTCCTCCTGCTCCCTACTCAATATTTTGTCTAAGCCATATCATGTAAAGTCACTCAAACATACCATGTCCAAGACAAACAATTTCCTTTGCCAGTTCTTACCCAAAGCCTGCATGAATGAAAAGATCTAGATGCCAATTTGGCAAACAAGTATTAAAAAGAACATTAAAGAGGTCAGAAAGCATTACCTTGAGTTTTTGTAATTCACCTTCAATGTCTATTTCCAAAGTGGGGTATATAGATTTGTATTGGTTAGCTAGAACTTTAAACCTGAGAAACACAGATAAATCAAGACATTACCACTCTGTGAAAAATATTTCAAATATCATTTCATTCAAATGGTTTCTGCAGATGGTAAATGATCTTAACAGCAAATTAATCCTGAAACTGAAGTCACCTTCTGAGAAATAAAATTTAATAAAGGAGATCAGCTATATGAATAAGTAAGACATTCAAATTTTTTTTTACTCAAGTTTAGGCATAGCAACAATATAATTAAGGTGATATGTGTGTAGGGAGGGAAGAGAAATGGAATGACTAAAATCTGTAAACACAAAAGACTTAAATCTGAATTAACTGTATTATACTGTACAACAACAAAAGGGGGCAGTTTACATGATACTTCTAAAAGAGAGAGAGGCAGACATTAGCAATCTAATATTCTTCAGTAAAGGTGCACTGCCAGTGCAGACAAATGTTGAGTGGTTGATCGAAAGGGGATACAATGTCATTATAGCTTTGATGCCACTTGTTATTATACACAACCAACTCCCTATCATTGAGTTACTGAGTAGCTTTTTGATGACTACTAGGTTTCCCAAGGAGATCTGGCTACAGAAAGCATGTGTTAACGTAGCATCTGTTGATTTCAAGTTGAGCTTGGTATACAATAATTCACCAGTATCTGAGAGCTAACGATTTCTGGGTGGGAGGACATAAGGAGTCTCCAGGCCTGAAAATGCAAGGATCAAGACCTTAGAATGTAACCACCCAAGGACAGCCACAGCCCCTGGAATCATTCTATTTCTCAGGAAAACATTCCGTATTTCAATTCTTAAATATAACTCTGGCTTTGTCTTCTTAGGACATTCTATTAAATCACCGTCATGTTATTTTTCATGAAGTTAATCTGTAACCAAGGATGAATTAGATTGTAATAAAAATAACTTTAATATTTCAAACCTAAAAAAGCCAACCACCACTATTTAACTAGAATACCGACTGTATCATTTTGCACCCTAGGTTTTAAAAAAAATCAAAAAATGCATTCATTCCTTCCATTTTGAAACACAAGTTAGTTACCTCTCAGAGAAGCCATCAAAGTCAGAAACAAGGTCGCACATCCTGAGTCCACTCCGAGCAGCTTTGGACGAATAAACTGGGCCAATGCCCTTTTTTGTTGTACCCAAACTTAAAAACAAATTCAAACAAGCTTTAAGTCAGACAAGAAAGATGTAGGTCTCCTGGTCAGATCATTGCAGTGAATAAAGTTACATATGACTATTTTCTGTTTATGTTATTTCTTGCTAAGTATATTTTCATAATCCTACTGATTTTCTCTAAAACAGGATATTCTAATACTTATTTTTCTTAAACTTCTGGTCTAGAACTAAAATATAAAGGTCTGCATATGCTTAAACTGTACCAAAAAAAACAAAAACCCACACATACTTTTTTCCTGCTTGTTCTTGTCTCTGTTGTTCCTGGATACCATCAGCTGCTTGATGAAAATCAAATACTGAGGGGAAATAAAACCACAGTTGTTGAAACAAAGATAATACACAAAAGCAAAATCCACCGCATTTCAAATTACTGAAGTTATAAATCCCTTCAGCCTCATTTCAGTATAATAAATTAAACACATTTTTAGAAGTGATGATAGAAGTTTATAACACCAACTAGTACATTAATATGAAAATGTCTGATCTTTCATTCTTATTTATTGCAGTCTATACTATTTTTAAAAATAAGTCATTAAGAGGGTAATTTTGAAACATCTTGCCCTAAAATTTAACAAAGGTCAATTTACAAAAATACTCTTTTTTCTTCAAGTTCTGGACTCCAAGAATCTAGGGCTCATGTTGACACCTCCCTTTTCCTCACTAGTCTCCAGCTTCCATCACCTCTCACCAAAACTGCAGTCTCCTAATGTGTGTACCTCTTTCCATTCTTAGACATCTCTAATCCAAATGCTGTCATGCAGCCAAAGCCATCTTTCCAAGACACAAATATGGCATTCACACCTCCCCTGCCCTTAAAACTCCATGGCTTTCCACTGCTCTAAAAAAAGAGACAAAATTAAGTCTACACTTTCATCTTATACCATGCTCTGCCACCCTCACTGCCCTCTGGTCACACTGGCATTCTTTGCAGCCCTCAGCTACAAGGCATGTACTTCTGCATGAAATATTGCCTCTTTCTACACCTACACATAACTTGTACTCCTTCTCTCCCCTGCCAATGCTCTGAGAGTATTAGGATCATGTCAGTTCAGCCTACTAGTTGATTTCCGGTGCAAACATGTCCTCAAATATTTACTGACTCAATAAGTAGATGGTTTATAGAAGAGGCAAAACTAGAATTTTGGTCTCTGAACTTCTAACCAAGGCTTCTTGTTTTCTGTTTTGTTTTTAAACAGCTTTATGGGAATATAATTTATACACCACAAAATTCATCCATTTAAGATGTACAATTTACTGATTTTTAGCATATTTAACCATAGCTTCTTTTTGCTAATGATGTCACTGTTTCCAAATAATTAAGTTGAAATGTGTAGATGTTTAACAGAAAGACTGATATAAGGTTCTTGGGATTAGTGGTAGCATCTGTAAAAGAACTATTTAGAACTATTAGAAGACTGATATTGAAGTTATAGATGGTGAAGCTAGGAAAGTCTGATAACCCAATCTAAACCCATCCTCTGATTAACCCTGCCCCTAAAACCATGTATGTACTCTTCTCTAATTCCCTCCTTTTGAGACACTACTAAAACTATCAAGGCAGTCCTCCCCCTGTGCTTGGCAAGGTTAACAGTCATATCTTTTTATGATCAAAGGTTTCCCTGGTGTGTTAGTAGAAAAGTTTTGATGCTGTACATACTAATTAGTTATATTTCAGAAGCTAAATATGTGTGATTTAAAAATATCTAGTAAGCAGTATCTGTCTTAGTGCCACACAGTTAGATAAAAGTAACATCTTTAAAGCCATATCAGTATACTGCACACCAAAAGATATCTATCTACAAGAATGCTCAGGTTGATAGTATTTGTAATATCCCAATATTGGAAACAACTCAAATTTTCATCAATGGTAGAATGAATGGATTTTTAAAAGTGTGAAATGGTCATATAAGGGGATACTATATAGCAATGAAAAAGAATAAATACTCTTTATGTAAACAATAATTCTGAGCTATAAGGGTTAGTTTATCATCATGTTCCCATTTTATTGCCCAAGCAATAGTCTTTCTCAGTTACTTGAGAGGCCAGAATAGTTCTTACGGGCTGTTTAAACCCTGATTTTGAAATCAGTTATGACAAGATTGAGATCTTACAGTACGCCATTCTCATTTCTTTTGAATAAAAAGACATTTGAATGTAAATGTTTTGTTTTCTATGCTCAAAGAAATTAAAAAAGCAACTGACAACACACAAATAAATGGTTGATGGAAAGCAGGTGAACCATATTTTTCAGAAATTAATTTAGTACCTTGTCATAGAACTAATGCTTTCCTTGGTTTTTCTAGGCCCCAGGAAGCAATTACTGTAATCAGAATAATTACTTTCATAAGACTTCACCATGGCATGGAGCATTAATGCCTCCACTATTACTGTTTTGAAAGAACAGCCTTGGAATATCTGTTTCACTTTCTACAGCCTAGATACTGCAAACAAAAAAACCATCATAACTGTGCACCTTTAGCTAAGTTTATTAACAGCATTTTTAAATTTTTAATTTACTATTATAGTTAAGTTTTATTAATATGATTAATGTTATACTATGCTTGGTGTGAGACTTGGTACATGTAATAGCCACTTTGCTTGCTTTCTCACATCTCCCTGAGGTCTTTACTCAACTGTCACTTTTCAGTGAAACCTCCCTGGCCACATTATATACAATTGTAGGCCCCTACCTCCTCCTCCAAACTGCCTGCCATTGCCTAGCTCCTTTCTCTGAGTTACTATTTCTCCTCAGAACTGAGCACTATATGCCATGCTACATCGATTACATATTTCTATTGATATGATTTGTTTTCACTAATACATGATATGCTCCATTAAGGGATGCTTTTGGTTTTTTCTACTGCTGAATCCTTAGTGCTCAGCACCATACCTGACACAGTAGGCATTTAATACGTAGATATTAAATAAAAGAACAGCCACCTAACAAATCTGGATTTCATATTTAAATTTTAAGTGTCTCAACCACTTCTCAGGCCATTTTCCCTGAATAAGCATCTCTTATAGTACAAACTGAGTTATGAGATTCAGTGAACAGGGCAAAAGGTTAATGCAATAGGTCCTTGCATTAGTATACTAATGTAAAGAACTGGCCAGCAACTTAATAATTTTTAAGTTTCCTTAAAAAAATCAACTGTTTAAACCTTCTAAGTGAAATATTTGAAGGTAACTCAAGTAGCGTAAAAGATGCATATTATAGCCCCTAGAGCAACTACCAAAATTCATAAATTCATAAAACAAGAGGTATAGCTAGTAAGTTAACAGTGGAGATAATATTAAAAATGTTCAATCGAAAAGAAAGCAGGAAAAGAACAAATAAAAAGAAAACGAAGGGCAGACATAAATCCAACCATAGTGATAACTATAGTAAAAGTAACTAGTCTAAACATTCCAATTAAACGATGAAATTGTCACAATGAATAAAATGCAAGACCCACCTACATTTTGTCTATAAGAAATACATTATAAATCTAAAGACACAGATACACTAAGGATTATTAGAGGATGGAAAGCGATACACCATGCAAACAGTAATCTTAAGGCAACTCCAGTGGCTATATTAATATCAAAGTAGATATCAGAATAAGGAATATTACCATAAAAAGGATATTGTGGTATTAACAATCATAGCTTATTAGATACTTTTAAATCACATAATACAAATTTAGCTTCTGAAATGTAACTAATTAGTATATACAGCATCAAAACTTTCCTACTAACAGTACCAGGGAAACCTGTTGATCATAAAAAGCTATGGTTGTTAATACCAAAGAGGATATTTCATAATGAGGAAAGGTTCAATGCATCAAAATCAGAATTGTAAACATACATGTACCTAACAGAGCTTCAATGTGCATGAAGCAAAAACTGACTGACTTGAAAAGAGAAATAGACAAATCCACAATTACTGTTGGAGGTTCAGCACTCCTCCGAGTAACTGATAGAATACACACATAGAAAATCAGTTGGGATATAGGATTTGAACAACACTATCAAACAATTTGATTTAATTGGCATTTAAAGAACACTCTACTCAACAAGAGCAGAGCACATATTCTTTCTAAGTGCATGAAGACATTATCCAAAACAGACCACATCCTGAGCCATAAAAGAAGTCTCAACAAACTAAGATTAGGATCATACATATTCTCTGCTCACAATAAAATTAAATTATAAATAATAGAGAGAAATCATGAAAATCTTCCAATATTTGGAAACATGAACATCATACTCAACTTATAAGTTAAAATAGAAATTATGTTATTTTGAACTGAATGGAAATGATTGTAAAAATAATATTTGTGGAATATAGCTAACATAATTACATGTGTCAGAGGAACACATGTAATTTTAAATGCTTACATTAGAAAAGAAAGAGGAAGCAAAGAAGGAAGGAAGAAAGGAAGGAAGGGAGGGAGGGAGGGAGGTCAGTTGGTTGAGAGTTCATGATCCAAGCTTCTAAAGGAACTACAAAAACGAGCAAATTTAAACCAAAGAAAGTAGAAAGAAGAGAAAGAGCTGAACCCAGTGAAACAGAAAATAGAGAAAATGGTTATTTTTTGGGGAAAAAAAATCAAAAACCCACAAAATCAATAAAATGGATACCAGGAATAAAAGAGGGACATTACTGAAGACTAAAAAAGTTACCAATAATTTCAGAAGTTAGATGAACACATTTCTTTAGAAAACATAAATATCTAAAACTGACACAAGAAACAGAAAAATCTGAATATCCCGATATCTATTAAAGAAATAAAATTCATAACATTCATGGAATTCATAAAAACTTCCTCACAAAGATTTTCTATAAAACATTTAAAGAAGAAATACTACCAACCTCACACATAACTCTTTCAGAAAAATAGAAGGCACTAAAACTGAAGAACAGACAACAAAACTAAAGAAAACTACAGAGCAGTATTTGTCAGGATAAAAAACAGTACATCTTGACCAAGTACAGCACTTAAGTTAGCTGTTGGGTGTATACATATATGAATAAAATAAATAAAATTCTTTCCTTTGAGGACACAACCTGTGTAAGGTGTTTTACTGATTGGGGAACTAATAACCGGAAAGGAAATCACTTGCCAGAGGATCCATAATCAAGATTTCGATCCAGATCCCTCCATTTCAAAGCCTATAGTTTTTTCCATTGTACTACGCTCCGTATCACCCAGCACACTTTTATACAGAATCTCATATTATGGAAAATTTTTTAAATCCTTGGAAATAAATGAACATTCTGAAGCATCTATATGCCAGATCCTGTATTCAGTTCTGAAATGAGAATTCTAATGCCTTAAATTACAATGGAGTTTACAGAACTGTCCGTTCAGTGCCATGGTGACAGGGGGAGTCTCTAAAGCAAAGATCGAAGTGGTTTCACAGCAACAATTCTCAGACAATTTTCCAATTAGTTATTTGATTTTTTAATGATACTATTTACTCCTTTTCACTATTATAGAATTGACTATACTAAAATACATGTTTCTGGCCGGGCCGTGGCTCACGCCTGTAATTGGGAGGCCAGGTCAGGTGGATCATTTGAGGTCAGGAGTTCAAGACCAGCCTGGCCAACATGGTAAAACCCTGTCTCTACTAAAAACACAAAAAAATAAGCCGGGCATGGTGGGACATGCCTGTAATCCCAGCTACTCAGGAGGCTGAGGCACGAGAATCGCTTGAACCCAGGAGGTGGAGGTTGTAGTGAACCAAGATCACGCCATTGCACTCCCGCCTGGGTGACAGAATGAGACCCTGTCTCAAAAAAATAATAAAATTTAAAAAAATAAAAAATATGTTTCTTATAAGACTTTTTAAGGGCCCTGGGAAGTGAACCTTACAGGCTTTTAGTGATATACGTTTTAAAGCACAACACACCCATTATGACACATATGACCACTAACACCTACATTTCAGTCTGCGCTTATCTTCTACAGGCTCAGTCCTCTGTCAGAAATACTTTCCTTTGAGGACATACACTTATGGGAAAAAATAATTAAAGAAATATAACTATAAATAAAATAATAATATTCATTTACATTTATTATGGTTAAACCACATTACTTTCCCTTTACTCTAGGCCTTTTGACCCCTTCCCATTACTACTTTGTTGTTTTGTTTTGGTGGTCTAAAGTAATTAAGTAACTTGCTTAACCTCTATGTTGTACCAAGGATGGAACTGTTAAGTGACAGACCCAAAGCAATTGCAATGAAGAAGGAAGATGGAGAATCCAGACAGGAACAGGGGTATGTCTCTTAACACTAACCTCTTTCCAACAGGCTGATATCATCAGCATATATTTATATCTGCACATAGCCCAATTATCTGATTATATACACTGATGCTATACGTTATTCAAACGGCAGGTGTTAGGGATTATTCTGTTTTGCAATCCTAAATTGCGGTATGCTGATTAAGATACTGAATTTCACAGAGCAGACAACATAACAAAAAGCCATTGGAAAGTTCTGAAGATAAGCAGTGGTTTTCATTATCTAATGCAGTGCCTTGCTTTATCCACAACAGGAACAATGGGTACCAAAAAGCTACACATAAAACCATGAAGGTAAAAGAAGATAAAGATGACTATTGGTAACAGAATAAATAAAGCTAATGAGTAGTAAGTGTAAGCAACAAAAATGCTACAAAAGTACTTCACAAAAACATATTTTTCCTTATATAACTAGGAGACTGCCAGTAAGAAAGAATATTAGTCGGGCCGGATGCAGTGGCTCACGCCTGTAATCCCAGCACTTTGGGCGGCCAAGGTGGGCAGGTCACCTAAGGTCAGGAGTTCAAGACCAGCCTGACCAACAAGTGAAACCCTGTCTCCACTAAAAATACAAAAATTAGCTGGGCATGGTAGCACACCTGTAATTCCAGATACTCAGGAGGCTGAGGCAGAAGAATCACTTGAACCCGGGAGGCAGAGGTTGCAGTGAGCTGAGATCACCCCACTGCACTCCAGCCTGGGTGACAAAGTGAGACTCTGTCTAAAAAAAAAAGAATATTAGTAATACTCTATTGCTTCCTATATTATAGCACAATAGTGATATATAAGTTTAAAGTTCAAGTTCTAAGATAAGTTAACAAACAAAATATAAATATTTTTAAAATCAGAAGCTTAAAATAGGCAACAAAAATGACAACCTCCTTCTTCTGAAAACCAAAACAAAACCCTTTTGTCCTTATCCAAATTGCATGTTATCATTTGGGACTGCAAAGCTTCTTTGTTTCCTTTGTTTTTTGTCTTGGTTATGCATCTATGCCATTAATTATTCTGGAAATAAGGTGTCTTTTAAATAAAAGTTTTACTGATAATATTTTCATAGTTTAAGTATAATCAGGTGAAATATAAACTACTCACAAGCTTACTTTATGTTAAATACAGAAGTATTCCACATTTTATCCACTTACACTAACAAACAGCTATCAAAGTCTTTGTTTTCAAGGATAACCAGTCTACTAATAGACAACATACAGGACAACAAATATTAACATAAAACTGTTTTTCAGTAAAAACAAAAAATTGTTCTTTTCAGACTTTACAGATTAAGAAGCCTGTGGCAAACAATGTAATGAAGAGGCCAGTTTCATATAGAAACTGTATGTTAATCCAATAGAGTTTACTTCAAATAAGTTATCTTATTGGGTTACTAAGATTATACATAGGATTCAAGTCTGTGGCTGTTATCTGGAGGGACCGTTATTTGATTTCTGTGCTTGGCTGAGAAATACTGTAAGTATCTTGATGAGGCTGCCTTTTAAATAGAGGCCAGTGTTAAAACTAGAGCAGCTACTGCCACAGGACACACGCATACTTAAATACAATTTAAGAGTGCAGATCAATCACAGAGAAGTTTCCTACGTGGTTTTTACTTATTTCTTTTCTGGTTATTGTCTCTTAAATCATGTCACTGCTAATTAACAATTCCATTGGTTCTGAAAGAGAAAAATAACAGAGAAGAAAATCCCAAATTTATTGGTAGTGGTTGAAATTTAGGTTAGTCTGAACAAAATCTGAATCACTTAAAAAGCAATAACTACTACATTTTAGGCACAAAGAGTCACTCTATCTGCAAAACGGTACACTTACTTTTACAAGAATATTACGTATACAAATAAATGTTCTTTGCATTTTGATGTGGCTTATTTTTAAATAGAATTAGAGATGTCTTATGAAATACTGCTTGTATTATAAATTTGCTTAGCTAACCTTTTTTTCAAACAGGTAAATTTCAGCCTAGACTTTGTTAAAAAAGAAAAAAATTAGTAAGTATTTTTTGTATTTAGAACTCAATTACTACAATCCATCCTACTTACGCTAAATAAAAATAAAAGACAAAATTAGTTACTAAATACTTTCATTTGATAAATTTCAGATAAAAAGATAGTTACAAATAAATGCAATATATCCACCTTACCAATATGAGCTCTGTCAGATATAATAAGCCTTTTTTCCCAGCCTTCTAGTCCTAGAAAGGGGAAAAAGATATATTTAATTGAATATTTTGTATAGCAGTTTTAAAATCTTAATTTCTTTTCTTTTTTTTTTTGAGACAGAGTCTCGCTCTGTCACCCAGGCTGGAGTGCACTGGTGTGATCTCGGCTCACTGCAAGCTCCACCTCCCGGGTTCACTGCCATTCTCCTGCCTCAGCCTCCCAAGTAGTTGGGACTACAGGCACCCGCCACCACACCTGGCTAATTTTTTTTTGTATTTTTAGTAGAGACTGGGTTTCACCGTGTTAGCCAGGATGGTCTCGATCTCCTGACCTTGTGATCCGCCCACCTCGGCCTAAGATCTTAATTTCTTTAGAAATATGTCTAGGCCAGGCGTGGTGGCTAACGCCTATAATCCCAACACTGTGGGAGGCCCAGGCAGGTGGATCACTTGAGGCCAGGGGTTCGAGACCAGCCTGGGCAACATGGTAAAACCCCGTCTCTACTAAAAATACGAAATTAGCTGGGTGTGGTGGTGGGTGCATCTAATCCCAGCTACTCGGGTAGCTGTGGCACGAGATCACTTGAACCCGGGAGGCAGAGGTTGCAGTGAGCCAAGATTGTGCCACTACACTCCAGTGTATGTGGTGGAGCGAGATGCTGTCTCACAAAAAAGGAAACACAATCTCTAAAAGTGTTTTTACTGAAGCGATCAAGTTTGTATCTTTTCTTCTGTATAGGAAACATCATGTCTAACAAGAGTTTTCTCACATGTCATTCATTCCATACATAAATTCACTCACATGCTATCTTTCCAAATGTCTTGCTCTAAAAGCTCCAAATTCAAACCAGTCACATCCAAATAAAATACTTCTAGGAATCCAAAAGGCAAATGGTAGAAAAACATCATGCTGGGGAGGTTAGGTACCTGGCAGGGAGAAATTTGCCAGAAGGGAGTTAATTTTAGGAATGGCATCCTTTCCCAAAAGATAGTTATAACAAATATGGGCTGGGTGCGGTGGCTTACGCCTGTAATCCCAGCACTTTGGGAGGCCAAGGCGGGCGGATCACCTGAGGTCAGGAGATCGAGACCACCCTGACCAACATGGTGAAACCCCGTCTTTACTAAAAATACAAAAATTAGCTGGGTACGTGATGGCGGGCGCCTGTAATCCCAGCTACTCGGGAGGCTGAGGCAGGAGAATCACTTGAACCCGGGAGGCGGAGACTGCAGTGAGCCGAGATCGTGCCACTGCACTCCAGCCTGGCAACAGAGCAAGACTCCATCTTTAAAAAAAAAAAAAAAAAAAGGTAAAGAAAATAAACTTTTTCATTAATTCTTCTAAAGTACTACTGTCAATTACTGTACTTACTACAGTGAATTGTGAGGTATATCTGTCTCCCCATTTAACTGTGGAAGACCTAGAGGAGGGGCTGTGAGCTTTCATAGCACAGGGCCTGTTATCCAGTAAGTGGTTTTAAAAATTACTTTTGGCTGAGAGCAGTGGCCTATAATCCTAGCACTTTGGGTGACCAAGGCAGGAGGATTGCTTGAGGCCTGGAGTTTGAGACCAGCCTGGGTGACACAGAAAGACCCCATCTCTACAAAAAAAAAAAAAATTAAAAAAAAATTAAAAAACCTAGTCAGGCATGGTGGCATGTGCCTACGGTCCCAGCTACTCGGGAGGCCGAAGCAGGAGGACTGCTTGAGCCCAGAAGGTAGAGGCTCACTACTGTGTTCACACCACTGCACTCCAGCATAGACGACAGAGCAAGACCATGTCTCCAAAAAAAAAAAAGACGCTTGAATGAACAAACGAACCCAAATCGATGTTTTTCTTTAAAGACAATACTAAAGACAAATTGCTAAGCTGCAAACATTTCAAAACTAATCTTTAACAATGAAAAATTTGTTTTTCCCTGAAGATTTATTTTTAAAATATATTCCTTATAGATTAAGGAAGAGAACCTCCTCGGTAATGTGCTAAAAGGTAAACCTGGAATATTAAGCCTCCCCTTCTACGGTTGTTTTGACATACAAACATGTATTCTGAAGTTAGTTTAGGAGATATAATAAAGAAAATAGGACCAAGAAATTCAGTAAAGTAGATAAAGAGCAGGGTTGGATAGGCTAGAAGGAAAAAGGGAGTAGGACAAACTTATTAAAGGAGATGAGAGCAGAGAGCAGCATCAATATAAAAATCACAGACTAGGTCACAGGTAAAAACGCAGAAAGGAGAAAAGAGATGGTAGCAAAGACAGGGTTCTGTAAAATCACATTTAGTGGTTAAGAACACTTGAGGACAGATTGCTACTTTTAAACCTGAACAGGGCGGGGCGCGGTGGCTCACATCTGTAATCTCAGCACCTTGGGAGGCCGAGGCAGGTGGATCACGAAGTCAGGAGTTTGAGACCATCCTGGCTAACACGGTGAAACCCCTTCTCTACTAAAAATACAAAAAATTAGCTGGGCATGGTGGCACGTGCCTATAGTCCCAGCTACTCAGAAAGCTGAGGCAGGAGAATCACTTGGACCCACGAAGCAGAAGGTGCAGTGAGCCGAGATCACGCCACTGCACTGCAGCCTGGGTGACAGAGACAGACTCCGTCTCCAAAAAAAAAACAAAAAACAAAAAACAAAAAACAACCTGAACATACTATAACAGTAATTGAGTGTTTTAAATGTGAGCTAATTCAAGGGGAAACTAACTATACTAATGATTTTCCTCAATTATGTATTACAGGTTGAGTCTCCTTTATTCCAAATACCAGAATATTTCAGATTTCAGATTTTTTTTGGACTTTGGAATATCTGCATATAAATAATGAGATCTCTGGGGGGTGGGGCTCAAATATATACATGAAATTCATTTATGTTTCATATACACCTTACATATCAATTGAGGCAATTTTATACAATATTTTAAATAATTTTGTGCATGAAACGAAGTTTGTTTCCTCTTCCTCCTCCATCCTCCTCCTCTACCTCCGCCCTTCTCTTCCTCCTCCATCATCCTCCTCCTCTACCTCCGCCCTCCTCTTCCCCCTCCATCATCCTCCTCCTCTACCTCCGCCCTTCTCTTCCTCCTCCATCCTCCTCCTCCTCTACCTCCGCCCTCCTCTTCCCCCTCCATCATCCTCCTCCTCTACCTCCGCCCTTCTCTTCCTCCTCCACCCTCCTCTTCCTCCTCCATCTGTGGTTGTTTACCAACACCAACATTCTTGACTCTGAATTTATATGCTACTGATGAGTAATCATTTCCTTACACTTATTCACACACAAGTACTTAACAGTCAAAAATATGACATACCACCAATACAGTGGAAAAAATGTGTTCAGGGTAAGTAAGCAGTACAGCAGCAGCACCAGAGTATCTGTATCAGCTGGCAAACAGCAGCAACAACGAAGCAGGCTTCCAGTCTCCACCTGTATTCTATATTTCATTTATTACCACAGTTGGCACATCCAGCTAGTACACATGCCACTTTATTGCCCTCTGTGGGCACGCTTGTGTGGGGGAATCTGGGCGTGCATGGAAAAGATATATGAAAGCTGAAAGGGGAGAAGGCCTTTTTTCCCCTGGAAACACTGAATAAATTGTGTGCGTGCCTATGTTTGGACTGTGACTCGCTGCATGAGGTCGGGTATGGAACTTTCCACTTGTGGTGTCATGTCTGTGTTCAAAAAGTTTCAGATTTTGGGAGCATTTTGGATTTCAGATTTTTGTATTACGGATGTTTAACCTGTATTTGTATTATCAAATTCCCCTCACACCCTAATGAGATGGCCAAGGTTAATGTAAACACATCTCTAAAAATCCAAGAGATCAGGAAAGGCAAGAATCCAGGACTATTTATTTTAAGAAGATGGGCATGGATATATTGTATAAAAGCAGCATTTACTTCATTTAGAAGGAGGGACCTAAACGATTCCCCTTACATCTGTGTAGCATGGGAAAAAACAAAAATTCCCTTTTATCCCTGAGTTGTAGCAACGAAAGGAGAGCTCCAGATCCTCTAGAAAACAAGACTGACAGTGTGCAAACTCAGGAATTTCCTAGTTTTGTCACCCACATATTGTAATTCTAGCTATCTTAAGATAAAGTTTGTAGATGACCAATGTGTAAAAAAATCAGGACTTATGACATAAGATGTTGGTCTTCTGTTTAAAACACTGTTTATAATGAATAAAACTTAATAACTGACATTAAAAATTTGTCTATAATAGCCCGAAATTTTAAAGTATAAGACAAACATGTTGTTTGTCTGGCATAAGATCCTAATAAAACTTTACAAAGAACAACTGGTTACCAAGTAGACTCATTCTTTCATACCTTTTCCTTTTTGAACATTTTTCTCTGCTTCTTCAAACAATCCAGGTAGATGAATTACCACACCATTTCCTAAAGGAAAACCAACAAATCCCAACGGTAAACATCTATAATTATAACTCAGACATATGTAACTTAAAGGACATTCTGATTTACCACGGTGTGACCACAGAAATGATTCCAAGTTTTACACAGGAGTATAATTTAAATACATAATGGAACATAATATAGTGAATATAAAACACTAGAATTATACTCAATGAAGTTGAAAATTTCTTGAAAACTAAGTGAAATATGTTTTTGAAGGAAACTAATTATGTAATTTTAAGCAAATGGAACATGGTCACAGTACATGCTAAATCAGTATCTTTCAAGTTGGGGAATCACACCCTATTAGTGGTCATAAATCAATTTAGTAGGTTGTGATAAGGATTTTTAAAAATTAAAAGGAGAGTAGAAAAGATCAGATTGCATCATTTGTTGTAAGGGTTCAAAATAAATTCATGAACCTCTCATATTTCTTACTATGAGTCATGGTTGAAAGTATTTGGGGAAAAAAAAGTATTTGGAAAACTGATTCAATGATCTAATACTTCTTTACAGAATTAAGATTGTCAGTGAGCACAGATGAATGCAAAGTAATCATTCCAAAAAGTATTACTGTTAAAAGATCTTACAGTGACAAATAGCCAAAGTCATGTATATTCCAGAAGGTATCAAGGTCAAAATTAATAAGAGATCAATGAACCATCTGGGCAGTGAGAGATGAAATCAGTTTTGACAATAAAAAATAAACGCCATTATCAACTGGTGGGGGGGAATCTCCATGCAGTTCAGTTTATATACTTACCAATGAATGCAGTGACATTTGGATTAATTATTCCACTGGGTAAGAGATGAAAATCATATTCCACAGAATCCACAACAACTGTATGGCCAGCATTATTTCCTCCCTAAAATGTAAGATAGGGGAAAATTGAGCCTGATGATAAATATGACAAATAACCTATCTCCCTCCAAAGTGAATTAATGACTTCCTGCCAAAAGGTCAACTTAAGAGAGCCCAAATATTTACCACCTCTACTCATTTGTAAAAGGCTTTAAAATAGTTTGGCTGTCTCCTTTCCCCACTGTAGAATACTTGAGTGATTATCCTGAAAGAATATAGAAATTGGGGAATTCAGGTTTCTGAAAGACAGAAAATCATATTCCTTCTTAAAAGAGGGGAAAAAAAGTGAAAAAAATACATAGAGCAATTAGTCTGTCTTTGGCTATGGAGGATTATGGCAATCTAACCATGATATTCCATCTACACACACACAAAAAATCTCTTAAGATAGAGTAATCTATCCAGTTACCCTAACTTGATGTAAATATTCATAGAATTCCCATCGTCCTAAGAGTGTGTCAAGCAACTCTGTGACCTGAAATTTGTATTCTTACATGGACTTAACAAGTATCTCCCCCAAATATTGGTTATCCTTGGCCTCTGATTTATAAACCAGTCTTGTAGGTTTGGTTAGTGACAGATCCCTAGAACCTGCTCATCTCTGGATAAAGTAATATCCTGGCTCAAGGAACTGCTACACTGAGAATCATACTATAAACCCATGATTAAATTTCCATTCTATGAAGCTTATGCAGAAATAACAAAATGGAAAAAGTCAAATTACAAAAATTAGGTACAAAGGAGACTAAATATTAAGTAACCAGATAACTTTTCTAAGTTTAAAAAACGTGGAAGAAAACACAAGTTTTTACATTTATGTCAGCTGATTACATGTATGTTTAAACTTCTATACAATATTAACACACTTTTAAAAGTATACTCGGGATGTATTTGCAACAAATAAAAACTTTAACAACATCCTTCTATAACATTAAAAAATACTAATCAAAACTATATTGCCTCAGAATCACTAGGCTGATCGTGAGGCTATTTTTTTCATTTTTCATTTTTGTTGCTACGTAGTATTACATACATTTATGTGGTACATGAGATATTTTGATACAAGCATATGAGTAATAATTATATCCAGGTAAATATGGTATCCATCACCTCAAGCATTTATCCTTTCATTGTGTTACAATCTAATTATACCGAGTTATTTAAAAATGTATAATAAATTACTGTTGACTGTAGTCCCCTGTTGTGCTGTCAAATACTAGATGTATTTTTATCTAACTATATTTGTATACCCATTAACCATCTCCCCACCCCATACCCCACTCTTCCCACTACCTTTCCCAGCATTTGGTAACCATCCTTCTACTCTCTATCTCCATGAGTTCCACTGTTTTAATTTTTAGCTCCCACAAGTAAGTGGGAACATGTGAAGTTTGTCTTTCTGTGCTTGGCTTACTTCACGTAACATAATGACCTCCAGTTCCATCCACGTTGTTGCAAATGACAGGATTTCATTCTTTTTTTGGTTGAATAGTACTCCACTTTGTTTATGTGGCGTTTAATATATGCCATACGTTAGTCTTCAAAGAGTTCCTTATCTGCCTGGGTAACGCTGCTAATTATTCAAGGCTCATGGGCTTTTTAGCTAGTAGATAACGAATCCTGCCAGAACTGGGTACTTCTCTTCAAGGTAGCAACTTCCTTTCTGGCCCAGGGTCATGTCTAGAAATTTGTCCTGGAACTAGGGCCTGTGACGGGGAACTCAGGACTCCGCCCAGTGCCCTGCCCCTACTGTGGCTGGGATCCAAACTGCAAGACCAAATCCTCCTGACTCTTCCTTCTCCTCAAGTGGAGGGAAGGAGCCTCTCCTGGAGCTGCATGCTGTGCTGCCTGCGGTTGGGGGAAGAGGGGCACAAGCACTCCCTTAGCTTCCCTGGCTGGTGTCTCACTAGGTCACATGCCCCCCAAGTCCACTGGCTCCAAGTCCAGCACAACACCAGGACTTGCCCAAGAACTGTAGTCTTTGTGGCCCAGACTATCTTCCAAGTTTATTTAGGACCCCAGAGCACTTTAGCCTGTGCTGGCTAGGCTTGCTGGAACTCAGGTTCTCAACGCTAGAATGGGCAATTCCCCTCTGGCTAGGGCTGATCTAAACGCTCCCTCCGTGGGCACTGGCTGAGTTCTGCCCAGTGTTGCTTTCTACTGTGACAAGGGCAGCACTGAGTTCCGATGCAAAGTCCTACGATCACTGCATTCTCCTGCCTCGAAGCACACAGATTCTCTCTCAGCGCCCCATGGCTGCTGGGGGTGGGGAAGGGGTGGTATCAGCAATTCAAGATTGTCTTTCCTACCCTCTTCCATGCCTCTTTCAGTGATAGGAAGTTAAAGCCAGGTACTGTGATTGCTCACCTGATTTTTGGTTTTTATGAAGGTGCTTTTTTGTGTGGATAGTTATTAAATCTGGTGTTCCTGTGGGAGAACAATTGGTAAAGGGTTCTGTCTGACCATCTTGCCCCATTCTGCCCGATTCACAAGGTTATTTTTAACAAATTGAATGTTACAACTTTTACCAAATCATCCCAATTATGAGGTCACAAAAATGCTAGAAAAATAGGCCCTGCTAAAAAAAATCTTCAAAAAGCAAATACCTATTTACATGGTGTTTTGCACCATATAAAGCAAAGAATTCTTTGAAGACTAATGTATGGCATATATTTAAAAAAAAAAACTTGGCAGTGTTGGGCTAAAATCTGTAAGACACACTTTGGAAAGGCACAGGCAGACGGAAACAGGGATGATGGGCAACACCTTCAAGTGATACCAAAAAGGGAACAGAGGCATTATTTTTTACTATTTATTTTTTAATAAGAAATTCCCGCATATGATACAGACACCAAGTGGCACAGAACTATGCACAGTAAAATGTGAAGCCTTTCTCATACCCTTGCTGTAAGACAACCAGTTAGCACAAGTTTTTGGTGTCCTTCCTGAGGTGATTTATGCATATAAAACATATATACTGTTTTATTTTACATATACAATGGTAGCAAACTATATACATGTGGGCAGCTTGCGTACTTCCATAACCTTGCAAACAGAATCATCTCATTCTTTTAACAGTTGTATTTTACCCTTTTGTAAATGTATATATATATCATAACTTATCATACTGGTCCCATAATGAGAGGCACTCAGATTGTTTCCAATCTTTTGCTATTATAAACAATCTTGCAATAAACTTCCTGGTATGTATCATTACTTCACACTTGTGTAATTTTATCATCAATTCTGATAGAATCCTAGGACATATATTATACACCAAAAGAACATTAATTATCTTAACTTAGTCTTTTTTTTTTTTTTTTTTTTTTAAGACAGAGTCTTGCTCTGTCGCCCAGGCTGGAGTGCAGTGGCGCGATCTCGGCTCACTGCAAACTCCGCCTCTCGGGTTCATGCCATTCTCCTGCCTCAGCCCCCCAAGTAGCTGGGACTACAGGCGCCTGCCGCCACGCCTGGCTAATTTTTTGTATTTTTAGTAGAGACGGGGTTTCACCATGTTAGCCAGGATGGTCTCGATCTCCTGACCTTATGATCCGCCCGCCTCGGCCTCCCAAAGTGCTGGGATTACAGGCGTGAGCCACCGCGCCCGGCCAACTTAGTCTTTTAAAAATAATTCACAGGATAATTCTTACCTGTATTTCAGTTCCTCTTGTTATAAATTACTAAGTTTAATAAATTTTTACTAAGTTGTTATAAAGTATTTGGTAATTTTGAGACAACAAATAAGGTATTATTATCAAAGTCAAACCAGGTTTTTTTTTAGAGATGGGGTCTCACTATAGCCCAAGCAGGCCTTGAATTCCTGGGCTCAAGCGATCTTCCTGTCTCAGCCTCCTGAGTCCCTGAGACCGCATGTGCATGTCACCCTGCCCAGCTACAACCAGTTTATTTTTTTAAAACCAGTTTTTAGGCTGGGCACGGTGGTTCACATCTGTAATCCCAGCATTTTGGGAGGCCGAGGTGGGTAGATCACAAGGTCAGGAGACTGAGACCATCCTAGCCAACATGATGAAACCCCGTCTCTACCAAAAATACAAAAAATTAGCCGGGCGTGGTGGCGGGCGCCTGTAGTCCCAGCTACTCAGGAGGCTAAGGCAGGAGAATGGCGTGAACCCAGGAGGCGGAGCTTGCAGTGAGCCGAGATCACGCCACTGCACTCCAGCCTGGGCCACAGAACCAGACTCTGTCTCAAAAAAAAAAAAAAAAAAAAAGTTTTAAAAAATTCATCATTTGCTCAAGGTTAAAAATAAACTAATTTTTGGAGTAGACCCTTAAAGTAGGTCTCCTAATTTACACAAAATTACTTTTATAGATATACCAATATAATCATTTGATGATATTATTTGACAATTATTACTGGTAGTGAATGACAATGTTCTTATTGTGTAACAAAAGCTTACTCTCTTAGCTAATATTTTACCAAGACAGATAGTAATGATGGAATTAACCATAACAAAGAGATGATGGTTGCTCTACACACACACACACACACACACACACACACACACACACACACACAATTTTTTAGGCAGATGGTTGTGATGGATGACTTTAGGGGGAAAAATTGGCTTAACTCCCTACGTTTGTCCAAGTTTATAGGCAGCTCAGGCTGGAAAGTTCAGCAGTAAAAGACAAAGTCACATGGTGGTATAAAGTTTGCTCATTCAAATATTAGTTATTGAAAAATAGCAACATTTTTCAATAACCAGTATTACATTGATTATTATATGGTTTAAATATCATTTAAGTTGTTTCCGTATGGAAATATTGTTAAATATACCCAGAAACACCCGAGATTATCCTACATGGGATTTAGGGGGAAATATCTAAGTGCTTATTTATATTTGGTCACTAGTGCTCTGTGAGGCAGTTGGGGTGTAACTTTTAATCTTGAAACGCACACTACACAGAAGGGTCTTCAGGCAAACTGAGAAGGAGCTGCTCATAAGGAGTTTCTTGATGAGGTAATCTATATATGAAACAAGTTTTAGTATACTGTATTTTATAAAATGCAACAGATAAAGATATTTGAAGTGCCTATTTGGATGTTAACCTAAAATATTCAGATTATGTAAATATGCAAAATTCACCTTGGGAGCTCAGGCAATTGTCCTCAAACAGAGATTATACTGGTTCAAGGAGAGGTCACATATTAGCAGACAGCAAAACAAAGCATTTCAAATATGAGCACCATAACCAAAAACAGTTTCAAATACGAGCACCCCCTCAGTCTCCCACCTACGTATTAGAAGGGCAGATGGAGCTGCTCCTACATGGGCCCACGGGCAACTCTGTGTAGTATGTGCCAGGATGAGCAACAGCAAGGATGTGTTTGATTCATCATGTTTCATGATTCTCCCAAGCAGCACTGGGGAGGCCAGATAGTACCAAACAAATGATGGGAGATATTTTGTTGTTGTTGTTCTACTTCTAACGGAAACATACAATTTCCTTCTCAATCCAAATTTTCCACAAACCAAACTTGGTAAGTTATCTCCCACAAATGTATTAGCCTTATAATCACATTAACAGTTACACTAACTACCTCCTGCTTCTTTGCCAAACTCCCATAACACTTATGATCCCAGTCACTCTTGTAGCATTTAACAAATACTTTTCATTATCATAGCTGTATATTCTATATTACTTAACAAAAAATAAGAATATGTTCAATTAATAGTTATATAAACAAAGGGCTGTGGAATCTCAACGTTGTTTCTGGATCAATTATATCCAACAGGGAGAACATTTAGTAATAAATCTCAGAGTCAATTTTTTGAACTTTGTTTTTCCTAGAAATAAGTCATATTTCTGAGTTGATAAAATGCTTTTCTGAACATACATTTTTGGTATCTGGCACAGTCAACCACATGTCTGTCCATTTTTGTGTAGCCTTTATACAGTACAGATTTCACTGTATAATATTCACTTGCATCTGAATATTAAAAACATTTGACATTGTTCTTTTCAGTCCTCACAACACCCCTATGAAGTAGATGGTACTGACTATTCCACAGATGGGGAGGCCTAGGCACAGAAAGGTTTAGTGGCTCCTCACAAGCCACGTGGCAGGGAGGCGGAGTGGCAGAGCGGCTCTCCAGCCACGTGCTGACACCGCCTTCTCATTCACACTTCCATCAGTGCCACAACACTGCATGGCAGGCTTTCATGTTGAGGCCAATTTTTAAACCATTTTAATTCTGAAATATACCCTACCCCCCACCAACACCCCAAGAAACAAAAAACAGCATGAGTCCACAAGTAGCTACGTGGCAGGTTTCTTTGAGGAAAAGCATAAGCTTATAATGCCTTATATGATGTTCTTCTTATATTAAATACCAAGAATAAATGCAGGTTAATTTTATTAAGGTGAACAATATATGAAAGAAAATTCAACTGCAGTCACAAAACATCCCCTAATATAGTATATATTTTACCAATTTTCTTTGACTGTTATTCTTACATTAAGATGAAATACAAAGAAAATATTAAATAAGCTTCTTAATTACCAGGAAAAAATATATCTCATCACAGAGCTATGAAATAAACTGGAACATCATGATAGAAACAAAAAGCAGGACTAAAATTCTATGTTCTCAAAGCTGAAAAGCAAAGTTTCTGATGTATGCTTTTAGTTTTTACAATCAATACATAGCTAATTTTCATTATTTTAATTAAGGTTAAAATAATAAATACCAATTTAACTCTATTTTTTGTTCCACAAAAGCACTACAGGTCAATAACATATTAGAGTTTTGGAAAACAATTTATAAATAAGAACAATCCAGAACAAATGCTTCCTCATACCTTATTTTCCTATACAAAATTAACTCCAGGTTAGTTATAGCTTTGGTATGCTCAGTCCCCCTCCTTTTCCCCTACTTTGCAAATCATAGGAATCATCCCCCCAGCCACAGCAAATTGATCCAGGCAGGGAAACATGTTCCAACCTGAGCCAGTCAGCTCCTCTCCCTTGGGAATCTGAATTTGAGTACTGAGAAGGAAAGCAATAGCAGTCTGAGATGCCTGTCACCTAAGGGAAGCATCCTAAAGAAAAAGGTTGCCAGTTCTACCTGCTGAAATTCCAGGAGCAGGCTTCATCTCAGGCCACCATCCTGCTCTTCCTTTAAACAAATCCCCATTTTGCTTGAGATAGTTTCTTTCCATTGCTTGCAAACAAAGAACACAAATGATTCACAAAAAAAACTTACTACAACATAGTATATATACACCTTGCTGAATTTACATCTTGTACTAGTGAAACTGAATATTAAAATGATTGCTAGATATTAATAACATTTTATGCTGTCAAGGACAATACTTTAAAGCATTACTGCAGGATAGAGGAATGATATAATAGTATTTAGTTATTCTGTAACTGTTCTCAGTTTTTCCATGCATTGCTTTTCTTCCTAATTTGATGTTAAGTTTAAGGAAGTCGGAAGACAAGTGTTTTGAATTTTCTTTCCATGACTCCTCAGAACCAGAGGCTGTCAAATCCAATTATAGAATAAAATTTTGGATCAGGAAATGCTAATATGTGTAAGCTTCCAGCTAAGAAGCTCCAAAGGTCCAGGGGAGGTTAAAAAAAAAAAAAGTTTGGAAAGGAATTAAATGATATTAGTTTACAAAAGTGACTCTTGATTCTTAACTTGGTTTCACTACTGGGCCTTCTCCTTCCCTAAATCACTCCTTTCTTCGCTCCCCCAAGTGCATTCCTGCTGTGGTAGAGAGATGAAGGCAGTGAATGATCCGCAGTGTTGTAAACCTGAAACAATGGTCTCTTTTCCAGAATACAGGCCCAAGTGTCAAGGGCTAACAATTTCATGCACAAAGCCCAGAGGCATTTTTCAGGCTAGTTAGGCCTCTGTGTCTTATCTTTGTCCTTTCGCTTTGAATATATGAACAACCTACTGTAATCACAGAGCTCAAAATGAACATCAGGAAGTCAGTGGCCACTATGGATTACAGGAGAGAGCAGCAGTGTCTCAGATCCCATGCCCCTGAACTATTTCAGCAACCAAAAAAGGGCTGCTATTTTTTTGTCTAATCTTCAAACTTCTTAGGAGCCTAAAAATCTTTGGAGTCAATGCTTATTATCTATGCTGCTTTCAGGGTAAAGACTGTAAGATCTGTGTCTCCTCCTTTCCAGATGAAACATGTTACCATTCACCAAAACTGAAGCACTTATCAATCCACAGCAATAAAGCAGTTATAAATGATGATTGTTCTTTCATGAAAGCATTCACATAACTGCAATTAGCTTATGATTCCAAAGTAGAGCAGGTTAAGTTACTACCAGCAAGTTGATCAAATTTAACTATGCAGCAGTAACCAGACACACTAGACAGCAAGAGAAAAAAATACACAGGGTATCTGAATTTCTTTCTAGCAAAGATATCCCAGCTCAGTTATCCATTAAAGGTTTAAAGGTATCCACTTTACTTTGCATGATTATAGTTACCTTCTAGTTTCATACACACATACATGTCACAAATGATGAAAACCTCAGATACCTTATATTTTAGACCTAACATTACTATTATGAAATAACTTCTCACAATGAAAGTGGAAAGGGGCCTTGCCTGAGAGAATCTTAGGTTCCTAATTAAGAAGCTTTAGACTCTGGGTACCAAACTCTAATATTCTTTCACACTCACCAAACCAGGGTCATAGATGAGGCCATAAGACATCCAACCAAAAATGTATAAACCAACGATGTCACACAGCTCTTTGTAAATCTTTGATAAAAATTCACCTAATTACATTCATGAAAATATTTTCTTAAAAACACATTGAAATTAAACTACAGATTTCAAGTCAAAAAAGTTTTCTCACTAATAAAATTCTTCCTTTAAAAAAGATGTTAAAACTTAATATAGACAAAAATCTCATTTTTAGAAATCTCATGGAGCCTCTTTTTAAAAAAGAATTTTGTTATATGAATCAAATATAAATTTTGGTTCAATGTAAAGAACTATCCCATCCCAGAGCCAGAGTAGCCACAGGAACTCCCCTTCATTTATTGTTCTTTTCATTGCTTTCAGCAGGCAATACTGAATGTTGATGTTTCTGTTGATAAAAGTATTACAATAGTCACCAATTTTAATTTATCAATATGTAGCTCATCCACACTAATCTTTGGTGTCAACATCTGACACAGTCCCTGAGAGATAAGAGAGCTGGATTCGTATCCAGTTACAGCAAGAAAGCTATTAAGTAAATATCAATTTATTGGTTCATTCTAGATTTGCTCTAGGCAACAGTTTTTCTTAGAGATACTTGTAAATATCCAACAAACCCATCCATTCCCACCAAAGTTAAAGAAACAGAATAATTTTGATCAGACACCACTGAGATGGTCTCATACACGTTTAAAAACTCATGCCTCAAAAGTAGAGCTGACAGGATACTATATTTACTAGCTGCAATAGGACATCCTCATTGACCGAACATTGAGATTTACTGTCCTCAGCGGGGAATAACTAGTTACTAGAACCCCACATGGCATTCAGTCGAAATATGTTGAGGAGATACATGAAAAAGATATAAATATCAGTTACCTATTTTCTCCTAAAAACAAGAGATAAGATTTTAATATAAACAAAGACTTTGAATGGTACGATGTAAAAAATTCCAGCTGAAAAACTAAATAACAAATGTTAATCCAAGGAATGCTAGGAATTCCACCTTAAATGTATGCCACCAGTCAATAAAATTGTCCAGAGAGATGTTAAAACAATTACAAGAAAGGGTTACTATTATTTATTTCAAATAAATTTCCAGGGGTGATCTTGCCACCCAGAATACATTGGTTGAGTATTTCCCTTCTGCTTCATATAGTATTAGGTGCTACAGAATAAGAAAAGGAAGAAGTCCCCCTTTTGAGAAAATTTACATTCTAGTAGAGAAAGCACAGTAACCAAACAGAACAAGATTTAACCAAGTATAGTATAACAGACATTGGTAAATACTTATATACTAGGGAAATGCTATAAATGATATAAAAAGAATCAGAAAATGGAAATAGCAATTGTTATAAACCTGGAAGAATGGCTTACCTTAAATGCTAATTACCTACTATCCTTAAAATTATGGGAAGTAGTCTGGCAGATCATTTTAGCTGTACGAGGTCAAGGCATTAAATAATACTAACATTATTTTCTTTTAAATTATCTTTCACCTTTTCTATTTCAAGGAGAAAGTTTCAGTTTGCTGCTGGTATGTCTTTTATGCTTCTTTAACACTAATAGTGGTTTCAGACCTTCAGCAGATACTTGTATCTAGCTAGAAAATAGTAATATTTTTTCAGTATGTTTATTTTTATAGCAAGCTTTTATAAACATATATCAAGTGATGGGGTGTGCTTTCCCTTATGACTAACTTTAGTATTTTCTCTTTTTATTGACTTTGAAGCCTTGGAGAGAAAACACAGGGAACACTGCTCTAGCCTTTCCCGATCACAGGCAACTTCATGTGTGTCATTAAAACCAAGACCACCAAAGTTACTTTCCTCAAGAACAATAAGTAAGCCTTTGCTTAAAGCCTGGTATAAACTACTATAGTTAAGAAGTTTCTGTAGCTTCTACTCAGCAAAATAAAGAAAACAAAGCACAGTATTTTACTTTGAGAGAACTGGGGAAAAAACAGTATTAGGCTTCCTTTTGTGATGCCAGAAAGGGACTTTCTTGGTCCCATACTTTAACCTCTTGAGAAACGTATTAGACTAGTACCTTTCTCCATCCCGACCTTCTCGACACTTTTGCTTACACAGCAGTTGTCTGCCAGATTGTAAGCTCCTTGTGGGCACAATCCCTGCCTTTTTCAGATTTTTGACTCCCAGGCTAAGTGATCCCCTGCAGATACTCAATGTTTACTAGATGAATGACCTGTACCCAGGGTTGGGCCTCTATTTAATTCTTCTCTCTTCTTCTTAAAATAAATATTGATTTAAAATTAAGGCATCAGTAGTGGTTGTCCTTTGATGCAAGTCCTACATATTTATGGATCTGGGGAAACTACCAAGTTATAAATAACTCCCCATAAATCCTGAATCTGAACAACACAGGCCTTAAGCGCTTTTAAGAGTGAAAATGCCACTAGGTTTGCATCTATTGTTTCCAAAAAGGCATTTTATACATTAAAATTTATCATTAAATGCAATGTCAGTTTTTCTTTTTAAAACTATATTTTATGTTGGGAGAAAGTCCTTATGAGTCTACTGGCGAAATACGGATACATTATGTGTACATCACTTCTGGAGAAACAGTACTGAAGAAAATTTGAACTCATGACATAAATACGGCAGAATATATTAAACTCTAACAAAGGACATATTTTCACTAACACACAAAACTTAAGACATCAAACGAGGCAATCCAAGCTCACAATGTCTTACTGTTGATTTTTTCCAGCTCTCTATACACACTCACTAAGAACTTCAACATTCCAATTTTATAACCTAGGGGAACTTCATTAAGTAGATGCCAGCTTACTAGGGCTAACCAAATAATACAAAGTTACCAAGGTAAATCACAAAAGAGATAATGCTTAAATCTATTCATTACTCATCTATTTTTTGCTAACAAGACTAATAAAGAATCCTAATGATACACTCTTAAAAAGCACTAAAAGAACATAAGGATTCTATAAGGAAGGTAGTTAAGTCAAAAATACACAGGTGAGGGAAGTCTGCCCAACAAGGCCCCTCATTTGTTTCTCCACTATCTTCAGCTAACATTTTAAAGCCAAACTTAGTTCCTTCTCAATCACTTCTCTAGCCTTTCCAAGGGCGTCAGATCAGGTTGGTCCATGACTTCAAGACTACTTTCTCGGTAACATTAGTAACACCTTCTCCAAGCTACAAACTACTTCTAATATTTCTCCATAGAATATTAAAATTGAGGATCCTTTAGAATAAATACCATAATGGTTGTGTTCTCCAAACCTTCTTACAACCCATAGTGTAGCTCAACCTGAGCTATTTCCATATTAACGAGATGTCAAGATGTCAGTGAAGGAGGCACACAGGCCTCAGCCTCTCTCCCCCTGTCGACAGCAAGAAAGTTCGGTATTCGGATACGTCTTCCCCACAGCATGACCAGATCTGAATGTAAGACAAAAGGTAGGTAAAGGCTGGATTTCTGGAGTATTTCCTAAGAAAGTGCGGGGCAGGAATTTAATGGCAACACCCTGAAGATTGCTAAGGTACAAAGTGTGTTGCCAGAGGGGTGGAGAAATAATAGGCTGGAAGGGAAGGAGGGAGAGGTGGTAGTGACAGTTTCCTAAGAGGCAATTAGTGCAACAGCTATTTCAGAATGGGCAGGGTGGATTTCCAAATGAAAACAAAACAAAACGAAACAAGGTAAATCAGAGAATATTTGCAGTATTTGCATTTAGCTTTTTAACACACCTGTGATTTCATTGTTTCTGCATGCTCAAAATGGTATTCAAGGGGGCCTATAACTTACTAGAACATATACAGCATGGCACCATCCTATCATGCCATGCATGTTCAAAAACAAATATTCCTGCAACCTAAACAGACAGCAGTTAACTTCAAATATTACATTATGCTTTGTTTTGAAAGTGGTTATTGCTCATCTGCTTAGAATTTTGAAACTGGAGAGAGTTATCTGAGAGCCTTTACAAAGGCCTTACCCTGTATGCTGCGTCAAAGGAAACGACAAATAGGAAGAAAGCTTACACTGAAAACCACGTGTCTCCCGTTAGAGGTACATTACCACCTCGTTTTCCGAAAGTTCACTTTCGATGTCACCTTAACAATGCAAATATTTATTTCTAAATACTCAATTTGACATCCATGTATTTACTTCCCTCACTTTTTTTGAACAGAGAAGGGATTCCTTCCTCTAGGACCAACTAGTAAAAGTAATTTCTCCTTAACTTTAATGTATGGAGCACACTGTAAAAACAAAAACAAAAACAAGAAACTCAGGGCCCTAAAACAACAGTCCAAAGCCCAGAGGTGGGTGGGTTTGGATGTCAACAAAGTGGACCAGAGGAAGCAAAGCACTGCACGCCACGGTCCTGCAGATGGGGGATCGGTGAGTCTGATTTCAGGACGTTTCGAAACAATCCACTTCCACTCCGCCGCCCTGGGCGGGGCGGGGGGGCGGTGATGGGGGGGGTTCTGCCGTCGCGCCGGGTCTCCGCCCGCAGTCGGAAGAGTTGGGAGCAGGCCTCGGGCGGTAGCTCCTCAAACTCGGACCGCATCCCACCTCCACCCTGGCCTCAGTCCCGGCGCTGAGCACCACTCCCCAGACGCAAAACTGCAACTGCCCGGCATCGCGCATCTCTCAAAGGCTCCCCGCCAGCCCACCTCTTCCTCCAGGGCCACCCCAAGTTTCACCCGACGCTCCAGGTCAGGGGTCCCCGACCTCCCGCCATTTCTCCACGTAGCCGCAGCTCAGGACAGGAGGAGAGAGCCTCAAGGTGACACCTCATTTTGGCCAGTGGATCCGGGTTCTGGGTCCGAGTTCCCGGGCACCAGGAGCCAGGCAGCCCGAGCTCCCGGGCCCGGCTTCCCGTGAGAGGCCCGTCGCCTCACCTGGCAGCGGCACACGATGTCGGCGTCCTGCGCCAGCAGGTCCACCACCTTCCCTTTGCCTTCGTCGCCCCACTGCGCACCGAGCACCACCGTCACCCGGTTTCCTCCGGGCCGCGCCCTGGAGCGGCCGCAATCGCCGTTGGGCAGGGAGGATGCCGCCGGGTAGGTCTCGGCGAACGCCATGGCTCCAGTGACGCGAGGAAAGCCCGAAGGAGAGGCGGCCGGCGAGGAGTGAGCGAACTGAACTGCTCTGCGGCCGCCAGCCACATGCAGAGGAAGAAGGAGCCAGAGGCCGGCCCCGCCCCCGCCCCGCCGGGCCGCCACCCTCCAGCCAGTCCCCGCCCCGCTCTCCGCCACAGCCCGCTCAAGGGGGTACCATGACTGCCCCGCGCAGGCCGGCCTCGGCAGCACCGCCCGCAGGAAGAGGCCCTGGTGGCGGCAACGGCCGCCACCCCGGACCGAGGCCACGCCCCTTCCGCGGCCTGGCGCGCCACTCCTGTGCGAACCTCGCGAGCGGAAAAGGTCAGGGGCGGGGCTTCGAGAGCGCTTCCCCTTCAGCACCCCGCCTACCCGCTCTACCTCTCGCTTTCAAACTGGAGAGGCGCGGAAGCGCGTGTGGAGCGTCGGACTACAAATCCCAGCATGCAACGCTCTGGGCTGCGGCGGTGTATTCTGGGGCCACTGTGTCTGCCGTCTGCAGGTTTGTCTGGATTTGTCTTTATTAAGGAATGAATGTGTACAAAATACAAACTGTGGAATTTCGCAGTACAAACAGCATAAAATCGGAACGTGTAAGTGTAGAATTGGAAATTAAAAGTCTGGAAGTAACAGAGATGGGGACAGGGATCAAAAAAGACAAAATTCAAAAGTAAGGCAATAAGATAAAGGACATGAGACCTGAAATCAATAGATCAAGTAAAGTCCTAATCCTCATTTTACATAGTAGTAACAAACGCTCAGAGAGGAGGAGTGGATTACCTATGTCGCATATAGTACATATATGCAGATACCGTCATGCACTTCTTTTTTTTTTAATCCCCACAACCATATAAGGTAGGTGATCCTCTATTATCCTTATTTTACAGGATTTAAAAGCTGGGTAACTTGCCCTAGTGAGGCTTGAATTGGTACTTCGATAGTCTAAGTCCAGAGCCCATGTCCTTCCTGTAGATTCCACTGTCTCTCAGTTACATTTGTAACTAGATTCTGGTGTATACCTACTGTTCATCTAATGCCCTTTCGACACCAACACAAATTAACTATGATGTTTAATTCTGATAAAAGGTGCTTCGAAAAAAAGTGGGAATGGAATCACATTATATGTACCGTCTCCCAAATCGCCTGTACATACTGTATGTTCACTAATGGTCCCTAGAGCACACTTTAGTATTTTATTTCTAGTCAATGAGTTAAGTCAGGAACATTGAGAACCTGCTATTAACTAAGTGTCCTGGGCACTGATAACATAGGAGAAATAAAGATACAATTCAGCCCTCAAGGATTCAAATTATTTGGTCTATTGATTAGTAAACAATTATAATACTATGTGATAATTGTTGTCTATCTTGGCCTTATTACAAGATCACAAACATTTTGGAAACAAGAATGCCATCTATTTCTTTCTAGTCAAATCCCCGAGGTAGTGTTGGGCAGATAGTAGATACTGAATAAGCACACCTTACTAGTCATTTCCATTCAATTTTTTAAAATCATTTATGGGAGACTGATTTGAGTAATAATAAAACTCTGGTTTCCTGCACAGCCAGCTCTACATGAATTACTCTTTCTCTATTGCCATTTGCCTGTCTTGATGAATTGGCTCTGTCTAGGCAGTGGACAAGGTGAACCCCTTGGGCGGTTACAAATTTGGGGGCTTGTCTGGGATTGCCTCTGTGGCTACCTGCTCGTGGTTCAGTGGCCCCCCTCCAGCAATGGATCCAGAAGCCTGCCCAAGCGGCCACCCAGTTCTCTTGGACTGGGGGCTGACTCTGGTACTCTCTCTACTGGCAGGGTGCTGCCAACCCAGTGTGCATGGATTTAATTGCAATGGAGAAATAGCCCTGGGGAGACGTCCCTTAACTGTAACCCTATCACAGGGTGTCTGTCTGTAGCCCCATTGCAGGGCGGGGTGTCTGGATTGGTGAGTATCCTAGGTGCTGCCAACGCCTCCTTTCTCCCAACTGGTTCTGTAGCCCTATGGTGAGGTGTCTGTAGCCCCATTGCAGGGTGTCTTGTTCGGCTCCTGGGGGGTCTCATTTGGCTCTTTCTAACTAGTAGGAAGAGTCCAGGTTTGGGAGACTTCTCCTCAATCAGGAAGATTTCAAGGAGGTTTCTCAGAAGGAGAATAGGAGGATAGTTTGGAAGGGATACTCCTGGAGTTCTTGGTTAGGGATCTGATTGGGAACGCCTTCTGTCCTCTCGTCTTTGTGTGCGTTTGTATATGTGGAAGGGATCTCAGAAGAGGTTGCTGATGGAAGTCCAGCAGACCTAACTCAAAACCCTCCTTATTTGTCTGGTCACATTTGATGAGCCCTACAGAAGGCTCAACAGGCCTGTCTTGGGGTGACTATCTGCTCTTCGTCTTGCCCAGAGACCCCATTGTGAATTACTATTCTAAGGTCATCCCTCCCCACCTGGAGTGGATCAAAGACAACAGGGACCAAAGGGAAAAAGTTTTTGAGCTTTGCCAGGCTGATATTGGCTGAACGAGGTGGCTAATGTGTGTTTTGTTATGTGTGTTTTGCTGGGATGGAAAATGTTAATTCGGTTCCCCATGCAGCCCGCTGGGCAGCATCTTGCAAATTAAGAATCTCATCTATGTTTCCATAAAACAGTAAAGGGTGATTTTCTCTTGTAAAGTGGCTTGAACCCCACAGCTATAGCACAAGCAAGCAGGGTCATCAAAAGCCACTCCATTCTTCTGGAAACTGCAGAGAAAGGGAACCCGGAAATCTGGTATGCCGGCACAGAGGGTATGAAATTCTTACCGGACCGGTTTGTGGTCTCTCTCTCTCTTTCTCAGTAAATAGTAAACTGTTTGCCTCCTCTGCAAGGGTTTGATGAATAGAAAAAAGGATTTGTGAGACTAGTCTTAGGCTGTAGCAAATCTGGTGTAGTTTTGTGCTAAGAATTTGTCTTTCTGTGTTCTGTAGTGGATAGATGGGTGTCACAGGATAGAACGTGGGTTTAGGACTCCTATAAGCCTGCTTTTCAAGCCGGCTTGGCAGGCTGGTCAGTTACAAACTTTGCTACAGGTCTCTGAAGCCAATACTGTATGAAATTTCTCTGTCTTGTTTTGTGTCCTGAAGAGCTTAACTTTGTGACCATGTGGAGATACTTTCTGTTGGTTTCCACCATCTAGAAGACAGGAATTTGGGGATTTTTAGGTTAGCCCTAAGAATTTTCTTGAGCAGTTAAAAGCCTTTGCAAGCTTGAAACTGGCTTCTGTAGGCTCCTTCTGGGAAGCACAATAGAAACTGCTCAATACTGTATAACTCAGTAGCTAAGGTTTTGCCTCTTGACAGTGGGGGTCTGGGTTCTATTCCTGGCTTCCGGAATGATTCCCTTCTGGTGTTTTATTTATGTAACTTTGCCATTTATTGAGGTTCCCGCCTCCCCCCGCCCCCATGAATAGCTTCTGATTTCCTGTCTTGAATTTTCCTTTCTCTAAACTACCCTGGGGGAGATTCTAAATCTTGTAGAAAAAAAAACTGCTTACCATCTCTTTGAGACACCTGTGTGTCCATGGTTATAACCTTAGTTAAAACTTAATTTCAGGTGGGAAGTTACCTGTGGTAGAATTCAAAAGCCAAAAATATTGGCCGCTTGGCGTGGCTAAAGTTGGGTATAAAATTTTTAAGGTTTTTTTTTTTTTTTTAAAGAGCGCTATGGTTAAAAGTCAGCTTAATTAAAAGTGGATAAACAAGCTGTAGGTATATTTAAAAGGCCTTTATGTTTCTCTCTTCTTGGATCTTGTTTTTCTGGAAAAAGATCATTTTTCTGGAAAAAGGTCTTTTTTTCCTTCTCAGTCAACTGAATTACTTTCCTCCACTTTTTTGTTTTGCCTATCTTAAAGTACACATGAGAGGCCCTGAGATAGCTTCTGGTAGCCTGGGACTCCTTGGGAAAAACAGGAGGCACCACAGACCCTGTTTTGGAAAAAAGCTCTGTTTTCCGCATGAAACCCCAAGAATTAAAAGCAGACAGATCCCTCTCAAAATCCAAGGCTCTGTTCTGTTTTGCATTGTGTTATCTGACGGTTTTGAGTTTTAGGGGCATCAGAAATTACTTCTCATTCTGAGAGAGCTTTGGTGTATAACAACTAGGTAGGAAATATACTTTAGGAGTTGGCTAATAGTAGTTATGGAGGCATACCTGGCTCTTCGCACACTTGGATCAGAGAAGCATGCTTTGGCCACCTGGAAGACATGGAAACACCCCCCCGCCCCCCAACAGAGAGGTGAGAATCCCATGGGGGATGGTCTAATTACAAATGGACTGACTGGCTTTGGGTTGCGTTGCAGTGAAATGCACAGTTGGTAAAAGCACTGCACTGTCTTCTCTCGAAGTATTTCCCTCCTCTTGGGATCCAGGATCCAGTGTAAAGCGGCACCCTTAATTTTAAGAATCCGTCTTTGCCTTCAGCTGCTTATTTGGCCCTAGAAACACAAGCTTTCCTAGCCCTGTTCCTCCAGGGGCTCCACCCTGAAGCCAGTAATCCAATTAAGAAACTGGCAAACAAAAAATCTTACAGGTGCTGAATCTTCTCTCTGGCGTGTGATGTTTATATATAAAAGAGCTCTGATTAATTGCCTTAGAAAAATGAGCGCTTACATCACATATTTTGTCAGAAAAATAGAAATTTTAATGCCTTTTTATTCACATGACTTTAGTAATCTTTTGGAAATAAAGACAGTTTTAAAGATTATTGGTAAAATAAAATGTCATGAAAATACAGACATTTGGTCTAAATTAAGATCAGATATCAGATTTGCTAAATGCTTTAAAGTCAAACTGTTCCTTTGACTTTTGAAAATCATTTGATTTACCTACTTTGGAGCATTAGGCTATAGATAAGGCCTGGGGACACATGGACAGCCATGCCCCTAGTTATGCTGAAAACAGTCAGGCCTTATCTTCACTTCTGTCTGGTGTCCTAGGCTCCATCCCTAGTATTAACTCACTTACTTATCCGGTTTTTCACTAAAATGAAAGTTGCTAAGAATTAACACTGTAACATGAAATTGAGATTACTGGAGAAACAGTTTTACATACAAGGTGTGTAAGGAAGGTGTTTTTTGGTAAAAGATTGTAAGAAGGCATAGGAATATGGCTTTTGTTAAAGGGAATGTAATTTTGTCTAGTTCAGAGGCTTTTAAAGATTGTCTTACCCTAAAACAGTAACGGAACAAAACTGAAGGTTTAAGCAAAGTGAAAAAGGTTTGTAAAGGGTGAATCTAAAAAAAATTCTGTGGGTATAAACCAGTTGGCTGAGAGCTGAAAGAAATTATTTAGCTTTTTTCTGTAGGTTAAAACATTAAAATCATACTGATGTGGGGCCAGAATCTGGGCCCCTGTGTCCAAATAACAGGGTTTTCTTAGAAAACTGATCTGCTGTTTGATGGAAAATTGTAAAGGGTTCTATAAAGTTTATGAAAATCTTACCTTATGGTCAAAGTAATTAAAACTGGATATATAAAACTTTATTTAAAAAACTAGCTTTAACATTAAAGATGCACATGAAATTTGGTTTTCTCTTTTGAAGATGATTTTTATGTAATGTTAAAAGATAATGAAAGGGTTTTGTTTTTTCCTTTGGATAAGTGGCAGGGGAAAAAAAGGAGGAGAGAGAGAAGAGACAGATTCAGTTGGCCTCATGCTATCTTCATTGGATCTTCTTTGGAAAGGTAAGTCATCTGTATCACAGTAAAGGTTTTTCTTTTTCTTTAAATTGTTTTGGAGTTATCATTTTGGCCAAATGAATGACTTATGGTGACCTGGGATTCTATTTTGTGACATCCAGTGTTTTAAACCTTTGATATTTGACAGACTTTCCAAAATCAAATTATAAATTATGTCTCTTTCTAACTTAGTATTTTAGATATTAAGTCCTCTAAAGTCCAAAAATGACATTTGGCTTATTTGGTACAAAAATCATACAGGAAGCATTGTCAAATATAAAATGGTGTTCAGCTTTCTTTGGTCTATATTTGTGTAAATGTGTTATTGGTATATGTTCCAAAATTATGTAAAACTGCTATAATTCTAATATGACTTAGGATATGTTATCAGTAATAATTATAATTATTATGTTAAATGACTGTCTGCCACAGAGGTAAATGTCTTTGTCAATTGTGCCTTTAACAGTGGCTGCCCTAAAATGTTTTTGTCATCCACAGACAACTGTTGTCTCACTTTGGTCCTCTTTAAAAGATGATTTTATAATCAGCTAGAAAATTTAACAGGTGCTCTTAAATGCAGGTTTCTGATTAATAACTCTGGGAGACTGTGACATTAGAATAGAAAAAACCTTTCAAATAGAAGAGGGAATGGCGTTTGGTTTTCTTTGGGACTGTATTTGTATAAATATGTTATTGGTATGTGTTCCAAAATTATGGGAAATTTCTATGATGTTATAATTCAGTGTACATTATTAATTATTATAATGGTTATGTAAAATTGTTGTATGCCACAGAAGTAACCAAAATTCCTAGTCAATTGTAGCTTTAATAGTGGGTGTAGGCTTTCACCATCCACAGACATTTTGTCTTGCTTTGGTCCTTTTCAAAAGGCAGTTTATATGTCAGATATAGGACTCTGAGTGCAGGTCTCAGATAACTTTAAAAATTGTGCTATTGGAATGGAGGAAAAAAACCAAACTTCTAGGACTCTCATGGAGAGCTAATGTGTTAAACATTGCTAAACCTTTTGTTTTCAGAGTCGAGAGAACTTATTTCTTTAGAGCTATTTGCAGCTTCTAACAAGTGAGTAAAATATACTCCTGTGAACAAAATTTAGAGCATATTTGTTCCTCTCTACCTGATTTCTCCAGAATTTGGAAACTATTTGTGAATATTCTCAATTTATGGCAGTATAGTTAATTGCATAAGTGCAGTAAGAATCTGTTTTCTTTTGTAACAGAACACAATTGGAGAAATTGGTTATTTTACCAAGGCTTTGACTGGAATGGCATGCTTCCTTTAAAGAATCAAAGTTCACTTATAGAGCCAATTAAAGCCCATCGGGGAATCTGGCCTCATACCTTGTCCACACAGAGTCCCTGTGCAAGGTACCTGACCTGTGTAAGTAAAGAATGTCACTTTTTAACAGGCCCAGGAACTCCAAGTTATCTTGGGACTTCAAGAGGAAAGGAATTTTCAAATACCAACTCATAGGTATTTGAGGCTGGGCTCAGCTTTTTTTTTTTTCTTTTTTTTTTCTTTTTTTTTGAGACAGAGTCTAGTTCTGTCGCCAGGCTGGAGTTCGGTGGCTCAGTCTCGGCTCACTGCAACCTCCGCCTCCCAGGTTCAAACAATTCTCCTGCCTCAGCCTCCTGAGTAGCTGGGATTACAGGCATGCATCACCATGCCCAGCTAATTTTTGTATTTTTAGTAAAGATGGGGTTTCACCTTGTTGGCCAGGACAGTTTTGCTCTCCTGACCTCGTGATCCACCCACTTCAGTCTCCCAGAGTGCTGGGATTACAGGCATGAGCCACCGCGCCCAGCCTGGGCTTGGCTTTTAAAAAGTCTTAGCTGAGATCCTTCATGGAACAGAGTTCTATCAGAGCCAGTGAAAAAAGCCTAAGTGAAAAATAATTATTCTTGCTGCACTTTATGCAAATAATCAGGCCAAGTACAGTAAGACTAAAGTTTATTTTGTAAACAAATCAGTTCTATCATGGTTTGTTTTGAATAAAAATGGGGACTGGAGAGAGAAAAATTATGCTTCAAAAGAAAAACTATAGTATACAGTTGTTAGCTGCTCTTGAGGTTTTCTTGTGCAGTTTAGACTACACACTAAATTATTTGTGGGTTAGAAGTCCCCAGACTAATGCTTTCAAATCTTTACTTTTAAAATTGGGAATTGTACTCCTCAAACTAGGACTCATTATTTACCTTATAGCAGGCTGTTCACTTAAACACTGTAGTAAAACTATAGATGAGAGTACTAATGTGTTTGCCATGCAACTCCTGGAAACTCAACCAGGCCTGCATGAGTTGCTCAGACAGTTGCAAAGCAATTCCACTCTTCTCACCTTGGGGTTCACTCCCATTCCCATTACCTCCCCTGTCAGCAGGAAGAAGCCAGAGCTATCAACGGCCTTCTCCCATCTTCATAGCCTACCCAAAGGGAAGGATTGAAACCATCTTTGCAAAATTATGATTGAGACAGTGAAGGAGATCTAACTGAACGGATTGCATCTTGCTTCTAACCTCAAAGCTGTCCTTGTTCATTCCTGGGCATAAGCTGAACTAACTTTGGGAGAAACTTAGTTTATAGTTTACACAAAGACGGTAACAACCCTTTCCCAAAGCAGACCTCCTTCTTGCCTGGAGACTAGATTGCCTTTGTAGGACTAACATTAACCACAAGATTTGAAATCAGGTTTAGGAGTCATGCAGCTGGAGGATACAAGATTCTGACTTGCCCTAAACCGCTCCTAAGATCGGTGCTCGAGAGATTTTGCAGACCCTGCACTTGATGGATCAGCGGGCACCACCCAGATCAGTAAACTGGCTCATCTGATCTTGTGGCCCCACCCAGGAAGTGACTCAGCACAAGAAGACAGCTTCTACTCCCTATGATTTCATCCCTGACCAATCAGCACTCCTGGCTCACTGGCTTCCGCCAACCCACCACGTTATCCTTAAAAACTGTGCTCCCCAATTGCTTGGGGAGACTGGTTTGAGTAATAATAAAACTCCAGTCTCCTGCAATAAATAAATAAATTAATTAAATAAAAATCATTTATGCTGTGCCTGGCCAGGTCTGGTGGCTCACGCCTGTAATCCCAGCACTTTGGGAGGCTGAGGCGGGTGGATCACTTGAGGCCAGGAGTTGGAGACCAGCCTGGGCAAGATGGTGAAACCCCGTCTCTACTCAAAATACAAAAATTAGCAGGGCCTTGTGGCGCACGCCTGTAATCCCAGCTACTCTGGAGGCTGAAGCAGGAGAATCGCTTGAACGCAGGAGGCGGAGGTTGCAGTGAGCCGAGCCAGATCGCGCCACTGCACTCCAGCCTGGGGGACAGAGTGTGACTGTCTCAAAAACAAACAACAACAAAAATCACTTATGGCGTGCCTGCTCCCTGGAAAGCACTGCCAGATATGTATTTGCTATTGCAGTGTCTATACGCAGTCACATGAAGATTTGGGCTAAAAGACACACTACCTTAAAAGTTTCACATTCTTTCTGGCAAATTGGATTTTTCTTTTTCTTTCCTTCCTTCCTTCCTTCCTTCCTTCCTTCCTCCCTTCCTTCCTTCCTTCCTTCCTTTTTCTTTTAATTGGCAACTCCGATTTTTCGAAGTGTTTTTGCCATCTCACTGCTGGAAAGCCTGGTTCTGCCTTTCCTAAAATCTGGTGTGCAGGTGCGCACTCCGGCTACTTTCAGGCCTCTAGGGAGCCCAGGTAGCGGCGCGCACGCGCACGCGCACTCTTCTCCCTCGCTGGTCTTCAGGCCCGGCCCGCCCTGTCCAGAGGCGCCGGGACCCAAGCGCCTGCAGCCGCCCGGCGGGCCGACGTCCCACGGGAATGCGCGAGGCCTGGACGGGAGTGGCCGAGGCGGTTGGGCGGAGGCGGAGCAGGCGCCATGTCAGCCCGGGAAGTGGCCGTGCTGCTGTTGTGGCTGAGCTGCTGTGGCTCCGCCCTTTGGAGGTAGAGAGACGCCAGTCGCAGGCGAGCGACTAGGCGGGGATGACCCCAGGCGGGGCAGGCGGGAGGGTCCTGCTCTCCACCCCATGCGCCCCGGGACCGCTCGCCCTGGCCGACCACTGCCTCGTCTCCTGGCTCCCCAACACCAGCCCGTGTCCCACCGCTCCCACCCGAGAGTTTTCCATGAGCGAGAGCACGCAGTTAGCACTTTGCTACCCTGCTCCAGCTCCTGCAGTAAGGTCGCAGTACCTTCATGCTGCTGTCCTCAGAACATCTGAGCCCCAGTGAAATCTTACTTTTTTGTTTGTTTAGGGCGGGGGTTGTCTGTTTGTTTTAGAGACGGCCTCTTGCTCCGTTGCCCAGGCTGCAATGCAGTGGCGCCATCATAGCTCCCTGAAGCCTGAAACTCCTGGGCCCAAGCGCTCCTCGCACCTCGGCCACCTAAATAGCTGTGACAACAGGCACGCGCCACCACGCTTGGCTAAATCTAAAAAAAAAAAAAAAAAAAATGGTAGAGACAGGGTCTCACAATATTGCCCAGGCTGGTCTCGAACTCCTGGCCTTAAGTGATCCTCCTGCCGGGGCCTCCCAAAGTGCTGTAATTACAGACTATGAGCTCTGAGCCATGAGCTATCGCGCCCCGGCCCCTGTGAATTCTTACATTCCTCTCACCTTGTGCAGCCTTCTTTTGCCAGAGGAGAGGATCATTGTGGTCCAAGAGTGAGATAACAGTGCCCTTTTCATTAAAAAATAGCACATGTCCATCTGCACACCCCACACACCTATGGGCCTCTTAGATCTGTTTCCAACAAGAATACATTAAATATTAGACATAATTAATAAAGCAAGGATGAAAAGGTATTGTCATTGTTATCTGGGACTAAATTAATAAATTAAACGTGACTCTTTGAGCTACTGTTCTCTCCCTAGCCTATCCTCAGCCCCAGTAGGAGTGAGAAGCTGTTGAGGGAGCAGGTGAAGAGAAAAGGCCTGCCAGGAAAGGTCATTTCATCCTTTCACTACCAGATCTTATTAAATTACATAATTTAACTTTGTAAATTAAAGTACAAAATTTGCCACTTTTATTTTTCTCTGTGTATTGAAAGGGGTCTTAGATTCATAAGAAGTGTGAGGTGGTTCACACTTCAAAACAAGCCTTTGATGACAATAGATTTCATTTTTATTTATAGGTATATGTAAAATACATGACCTTTTTTTTAATTCGATCTGTATATATGGAAAATGTGTTTCATTATAAAGGTGACTGATTTCCGTTAAACATAAGAATTCAGAGTGCTATTAAGGCTTGTATAATTCTGATAAGGGAATTGCATAATGATATCCTAGCAACTCTTCCTCTACATACAGAAAAAAGGCCTCTGATTTAAAACTTTAGGGATGGAGCAAGTCCAGTTGCAATTAGGTATGCAATGTAGACATGGAATAGATTCTTGAAGCAAATGGAAGGCGAAGGAATTGTAGGGTGGTGATTTATGATAGTCACCAGCTGCATGTGCCTTTTGAGTATTTGAAATATAGCCCAAATTGAGATGTGGTGTAAGTGTAATGTACACACCAGATTTCAAAGACTTAGTCTGAAAAAAGAATGTAAAGTATCTCAGTAATAATTATTTTATACTGATTACATGTTGAATAAAACTTAAAATTAATTTTAAGTTTAATTTGTTTAGTTTTAATTAAAAGCTAAAAATTATTAAAATTAATTTCACCCATTTCTTCTTGTGCTTTTAAAGTAGCTACTTGAACATTTTTAATTAATAGGAGGTGGCTTGTATTATATTGGACAGTGCTCTGTTAGATGAATCAGATAGGAATTAAGAACCCTCCATTGCGGCAACATGGCAAAACCCTGTCTTTACTTAAAAATACAAAAATTAGCTGGGCGTGGTGGCATGCGCCTGTAGTCCCAGCTATTCGGGAGGCTGGGGCGAGAGGATCACTTGAGCCTGGGAGGTCAAGGCTGCAGTAAGCCAAGATCACTGCACTGTACTCCAGAGCAAGACCCTGTCTCAAAAACAAAACAAAAGAGAAATACTGCGTTTTTAAAACTCCAATCTTTATTATTCTTATTTTAACTCTTTATAAGTGAAGGAGTTAAAGCCAGTGTTCTTCAAGAGTTTTCATCCTACAAAAAAAAAAAAAAAAAAAAACCAGGTAAAGAATATTAACTTCTCATCTTATTTTATTGTCTTTAGATACTGAGCAAACCCTAACACATCTAGAGATGTGGGTAGAGGTCACTGATAGCCCCAGTTTTAGCCCTGAGTTGCTGTCAAGGAAGGGAATGAGGCAGAAAGGTGACGCTCCTGGCAGCCCAGCTATGCCCTGACCATGTAGAGAATCCTTATATTTGAAGAATAAATTAGTTCTAATATTCATACTTGGCCTCTTCCTCCACAGGTATTCCACTAACAGCCCAAACTATCGCATTTTTAGTACCAGAAGTACTGTAAGTGTTGAATTTTTAATAAACTATAGTTAAATATTAAATTTTTTGAACTTTAGAGCAGAGAGCAGAGTTAATCATATTGAGTTTTACAGTCATTGTCACTCTTCTGTTTCGTTTCTTTCATCTGGTGTATTACCCTAACATAGGTCCCCTCCTTAATCCATGTCCTTACATTTGCGTGTAGCAAAAATAGTGTTGTTTTGAGTGTTTTCGTGATTCACTGTTCACAATGTGATGTTATTATATAGGTAGGATAACCATTCAGTATATTGCCTAAACCCATGAGAATGGGAGTGCTATTAATAATTATACAACAGGTATAAATTAGAACTGTCTAGACAAATCAGGATGTTATGGTCACCCAAACTATAGACCTCATTCTCTATATTACTTTTCTTATTCAACACGTTCTACTTCATTTCTTCTTATCTGCCTAATTACTGGTGTAAATCAATTATATTTTATATACCCCTATTGCTGGACATATAGCTTCCTACCATCACAAACAATACTGGAATGAGTGTCCTCTATAAGTCCTTTTATGTATCTGTGTATCTGTGCAATCATTTTCCTGCTATATGTAGCCAAATAGAGTTGCCTGGCCATGGGAAATACACTTAATTTAACAAAGTTCCGCAAGATTGTTTCCCGAATGGCAGTTACAATTTATATTCTCACTCAATGTACATCTTCACCAAAATTTGGTGTTATTAAATTTCCTATTTTTTTTTACCAATCTCATTATTATCCAGTGATAGCTATTGCTGTTGTTATTTTCAGTTGCTTTGATGACTAGTGATTTTGAGCATCTCTTCGCATATTATGTAGGCTTCTCCTTCTATTACCTGTTCATACCCTTTGCCTATTTTTCATTTAATTTTCTGCCTTTTTCTTACTCATTAACACAGTGCTATCTACATTGCATTGTAAAAATTAATCAAATGTTGGTTTCAAAGGTTCAGTTATCTCAAGTTTCTGTTAACTTTGTTCATGGATACTTTACTGAAAAAAAAAAAAAGCTGAATTTTGATGAGCCAAATCTCTCCCCTCCTTTGCCTTATGATTTAAACTTTTGGAGGCTCTTTTTTTTTTTGGAGACAGAGTCTCACTCTGTCACCCAGGCTGGAGTGCAGTGGTGCAATCTTGGCTCACTGTAACCTCTGCCTCCCGGGTTCAAGCGATTCTTCTGCCTCAGCCTCCTGAGTAGCTAGGACTACAGGTGCACACTACCATGCCCGGCTAATTTTTGTACTTGTAGTAGAGACGGGATTTCACCATATTGGCCAGGCTGGTCTTGAACTCCTGACCTCGTGATCCACCAGCCTCGGCCTCCCAAAGTGCTGGGATTACAGGCCTGAGCCACCGCGCCTGTCCAGGGCTCTTATTTAATAAAAATATTTGCTTACCCTGAACTGAAATGTTTTTATAATTTTAGTTTATATTTCTTATATTTTTACCTTTAAAATATAGGTCATAAATCCATCTAGAGTCTGCCTTGTATATAGTACAATAGGCATTCACATTACTTTTTTCACATAATGAACCAGAATCTATTAAACAACTCACTGTTCCCCTATTACCTTTCTCATGTCACCTTTGTTCCATATGTAGATGAGTTGTTTGTGAACTTTCTTATTTGTCCTGGTGCCAATTCTACACTCTCTTAACTGCTATAGCTTTCTGATGAGTCTTCGGATCTGGTCCTGTGAACATCCAGTTTGTTCTTCCACAAGACTACTTTGGCTATTTGCGTTTTTATATAAATTTTAGAATAAGGCTGTTAGTTTTCACAAGCAAAAATCTGCTGAGATTTTGATTGGGATTGCACTTGGGGAGAACTGACATTGTTATCATAGTAACTGGTATCATTATGATATTGAATCTTCCAATTCATGAAGAATGATGTAACCCTCCAGAGTTGATCTCATTATCTTCTTCCTAACTTTAGTAGATTTCTTCCAACGTCTCCCAATTAAACAGATGCTCCCTTTTGGGCAGAGAGAGATACATTTCATTCAATTAACTAAGTATTCATTGGTTCCTAATTTATTGAATATGGTAAAAATAGTCGCTATAAGTGATATTCATAGTGAATTGTGAAATGCCTTTTCACAGTCTACAGAAAAAAGTTTTATGAGTTTTCTCAGACTTGTTATCATAGTGAATCATATTAATATATTCATTTTTATTGTATCATCCTTGGATTTTGGAAAAACCCCACACGGTACCAATGTAGTATTTCAATATGCTCTCAGGGACTATTGTTAATATTTTATATAAGATTCTTTTATCAATATTCATACATGAGTTTGCTCCACAGCAGTTATCTCAGTGGGGATGCCACTGAAATTTTGAGCAGGAAAAGTTTTCATTGTATGGAACTATCCTTTGCTTTGCAGAACAACTTGCTTCCCTGGTTCCCAAACACTAAGTAGCAGTGACAATCCTCAGGGATTGTGTAACCTGAGATACTCTTCCATATTTCCAGATGCCCTCTAAGGCAGGCAGAATCCAGCCAGTACACACTTGGATAGCATGCTGCCTGGTATTCGCTTGGAACTGTCAGTGTCTGTGCTGTACAACTTGTTAAACACTTGTCATATTATCCCTGTCTTTAAGGGAGCGTGTAGCAGTCAGGGGTCAGAGGACAGCAGTAACCACTCTAGATATTTCAAGCAGAAATTTATTTGCTACAGGAAATTAGGTGCTCACCAAACTGTTGGGAGGGCTAGGAAAGCAAGGGTCTTAGAAACCCCCACTAATTTTAAGGTTTATCAATAGTCAAAAAGTTGCTGTTGCCACCAGAGATCAGGACCTGGAGGAAATAGGTGCCCATGTCACAAGTCTCTCCCAGTACCTAATGAGGGATGGTGCTCAATGGAAAGATGGGACAGAGGCCTTCCCCAAAACCACCTATCTTTGAAGCCTGGACTGTTGGTACCACTGCCTGAGGAAGAAGAATGGCTTCCTCTTTTTTATAAGTTCCAGTCCACATCTGATTTTCAATCATTCAGAACCCTTGAGGGTTCCTGGTTTCCAGCTCCTGCAATCTAGGGATAGCCTAGAGTTACGCAGGAATGAATGATCATGGCTGAGAATACAATACACAACAATCAATTCCTAGCACTGTGTGGTATCACTCGTAAATTAGAATCAGGAGTCTTTAGTTAATTTTTACTAAATAATTCAACAATTTCTGTTGTGTTTTCTATCAGTGTTGTGCTCCCTTTATAAATAAATAAATATTTATAATTTGAACCAGGCCCAGATGGTTTTGTATGGGAATTCTACCAAATCTTTAAGAAGCACATCATTTCAGTATTGTTTAAATTTTTCTAAAGTATAAAAAAGAAAGGAGGAAAAGACCTAAGGGGATATTTCACAAAAAAGGATGTACAAATGACCAGCAAACTTACGAAAAATTAGTGAAGTGTGAATTAAAATTACAGGGAGATGTAATTACAAACCAATCAGAATGCCTAAAATTAAAAAGACTGAAGATAACAAGGGGTGGTAAGAATGTAAAGCAACAGGAACTCTAATACACCACTAGAAGGAATGCAGGTTGGTATAACCACTTTGAAAACCTGTTTGCTATTATCCAATAGTGTTGAATATATATGTATGCTGTGACACACTAGTTTGACCCCTAGGTATACATCCAGCACCAGAAGACCTATGTAGGAATGGTTACGACAGCATTATTCCTAAGAACTCCAAACTAGAAACAAGCCAGTAGCATGTCAATCAGTAGTATAGAGGGATAAATGCATTTCTGTGTATTCACATAGTAGGATTCTATATGGCAAATGAAAATAAGTGCATTGTGTCTACATGTCAACACAAAACAATATGGATGAATCTCACTGTACTCTATGAAAGCAGCCATACAGAAAAGAACACATTCTGTATAAACTTTATAATATTCCAAACCAGGCAAGAGGAATCTATGTAATGTATATTTTCTTTTACAATTGTGTTTTCAAATTTATTGCTATTCATTTCTTTATAATCTTTGCTTACCATTTCAATCTCTATTTTTGGCTATTTTATGTCTCTAATAGAGTTTATTTGGGCACTTTATCTTCCTTTCCTGGACAGTTTTGCCATGTATTGGACCATTTTATTGTTTTTTTTTTTCTTTTTTCTTTGAGACAAAGTCTCGCTCTGTCACCCAGGCTGGAGTGCAGCGCGCGATCTTGGCTCACTGCAACCTCTGCCTCCCGGGTTCAAGCGATTCTTCTGCCTCGGCCTCCTGAGAAGCTGAGACTACAGGTGTGTGCCACCACGCCCGGCTAATTTTTTGTATTTTTAGTAAAGACGGGATTTCACCATGTTAGCCAGGATGGTCTCAATCTCCTGACCTCATGATCTGCCCACCTTGGCCTCCCAAAGTGCTGGGATTACAGGCGTGAACCACCGCACCCAACCTTATTGGTCTTTTTAAGAATCATCTTTTTAATCTCGATTTTCCATTATTATTTTTATGTAGGTGGCAGAAATGGTCCATCTTTAATTCATAAATGACTGCCAAAACAGTTATGTCATTTTAGAAATGCAAATTGGACCCTAGAGTTTGATTATCAGCAAGAAAGGTAGATAAAGGGCAAGTGAGTAATATTACAAAACCAATGATATTGCAGCTTCCTTGAAAGTGATATTAAGAGAAAGGAAGGGGCCTAGTGTTGTGGCTTATGCCTGTAATCCCAGCACTTTGGGAGGCCAAGGCAGGTGGATCACTTGAGCCCAGGAGTTTGAGACTAGCCTGGGCAACATGGCCAGACCCCGTCTCTACAAATAATAATAAAATATTAGGGCATGGTGGTGCATGCCTATAGTCCCAGCTACTTGGGCGGCTGAGGTGGGAGAATTGCTTGAGCCTGGCAGGGAGAGGCTGCAGTGAGCTATGATCATGCCACTGCACTCCAGCCTGGGTGACACAATGAGACCCTGTTTCAGAGAGACAGAGAAAGGAAATATTGAATGTACAGAAGACCAGAGATTTTCCATGACTCTTCTTGATGAAAAGCATGTCTAAAAAATCCTTCTCTACTCTGTGTAAATTGAAACAGTGCATCAGTTTTCTGTTTAAATAATACCAAGTCACTTAAACATGAAGTTGGTAAGCATAGTGGGAACTTTCTGCAGGGACTTGACTACATTTAAGTTAATCATTGGGGAGGTTTATATGTAAGCTTGGTAATTTCCACAGAATTTGTTCTCTGTTTTGAACTTACATCTTTGAAACTTTTATTAGTAAAACATTTAAATATACATAAAATATATAAATTAGTATAATTTAGACATACATAAAAGTATGGAGATTAAGTCCTTATATATCCATTACTCAGCTCCAGTATTACAGCTCATGGCCATTCTTGTTTCATTGACTTTATCACCCACTTTCTTCCCTTCTGAATTATTTTGAAACTATCCCAGACATATCCTTTCATCCATACATATTTCAGTGTGTACCTTTAAATGATAAGACTCTTTTTAAAAATGACCAGAGCCAGGGCAATAATGCAAGAAAATGAACTAAAAGGCATCCACTTTGGAAAGGGGAAGATAAACTATTTCTATTTGCAGACGACATGATCCTTTATATAGGAAGCCCAAGGAATCTAACAAAAAACTATTAGAACTAATAAATTATCTTAACAATTTCTTATGGCAATTCATAGGAAATTGTAAATGGAAATTCAAGAGTACCAGAATAGACAAAACAGTCTTGAAACAGAAAAAGTGGAAGGACTCACAGTTCTTGACGTTTATACAACAATTGGTCATTTGAATACTAAGCTTACTACAAAGCTGCAGTAATTGAGACACTTTGGTACTGACGGATAGGAATATACATCAATGAGTTAGAATTGAGAGTTCAGAAATAAAACCTCATATTTACAGTCAGTTGATTTTTGATAATGATACCAAGAGAATTGAATGGAAAAAGAACGGTACTGAAACAACTAGATACCTACATGAAAAAAATGAATGTGGACCCCACCTCAGACCACACCCAAAATTATAACTCTGAATGGATCAAAGACCTAAATGTAAGAGCTAAAACTGTAAAACATATAGAAGAAAACATAAGGGAAAATCCGTGACCTTGGATTAGGTGATGGTTGCTCACAAGCACAAGCAACAAAAGAAAAAATAGATAAATTGGACATCATCAAAATTAAAGTCTTTTGTGCTTCTAAGGACATCATCAAGAAAGTGAAGACAATTCACAGGATGGGAGAGAAATTTTGTGATTCATGTATCTTATTATGGACTTGTTTTTAGATATATAAAGAACTACTATTGATATAATTTGGTAATAAAAATACAACCCAGTTTTTTAAATGGGCAAAGGATCTGAATTGTCATTTCTCCAAAGAAGATATCCAAATGGCCAATAAGCACATCCCCATCAGGGAAATGGAAATCAAAACCATAATAAGATACTACTTCACACCCGCTCAGATGTCTATAATCAAAAAGACAGATAATAACAAGTGTTCGTGGGGATGTAGAGAAATGGGAACTCTTATATTGCTGTCAAATGTCAAATGGTGCAGGCACTTTAGAAGACAGCCTGGTAGCTCTTCAAACAGTTAAACATAGTGTTACCAATATGTTCTGAAGATTGCACTTCCAGTTTTACATCCAAGAGAAATGAAAATATAATGTCCACACAAAAACTAGTACATGAATGTTCACAGAAGCATTATTCATAATAGCCCCCAAGTGCAAACGATGCAAATGTTCATCAACTAATGAAAGGATAAATAAAATGTAGTATGTTTTTATAATGGAACATTACTTGTCAATAAAAATGAATGAAGTACTTTTATGTGCTACAATATAGAAAAGCCTTGAAAACATTATGCTAAGTGCAAGAAACCTTTCACAAAGGACCACATGTTGTATGATTTCATTCACATGAAATGTCCAGAATAGGCAAATGTATAGAGACAGAAAGTAAGTTAGTGCCTGCCTAGCGCTGGGAGATAGGGCTGGGGTGGTAACCTCCGAGGAGTGTGGCAGTTTTTTTGTGGAGTGTTGAATATGTTCTAAAATCGATTACAGTAATAGTTGCAGAACTATATGAAGATACTAAAAACCATTGAATTGTACACTTTAAATGAATGAATTGTATGACGTGAATTATATCTCAAAGTTGTTTAAAAAACCATAACCGTAATACTAATTAGCACACCTAAAAATTAATAATCATTCCTTAATGTCATCAAATATCTAGTCAGTATTCAAATGACCAGTTGTCATATAAATGTCATTTTCTGTTTGTTTATGTAAATCAAGATCCAGATAAGGTTTATACATTATGATTATATATTTCTTTAGTTCCTTTTGTAAAAGGCAAATTAATTGAGGTAATTACATACAATGAAATGTACTCCTTTTAAGCATATAGTTTGATGACCTTTGGCAATGCATACAGTTGCGTTATCACCGTAATAATGAAGATATACAACATTTACCTCACCCCAAAAAGTTTCATCATGCCCTTTGCAGTCATGCTTTACCTTCCCCATCTCAGCCATTGGCAGCCACGAATCTATTTCCTGATCCTATAGTTTTGCATTTTCTAGATAGTCATAGAAATGAAACCATACTGTATATAGTCTTTTGGGGTCAGTTTTCTTTCACTTGGCTTAGTGCTTTCAGATTCATCCATAATGTTGCATATATGAGAACTTCATTCCTTTTTATTGCTGAGTATTCATTTGCATTCTTATGCCACCATTTGTCCATTCTCTTGTTGATGGCCATTTGGGTTATTTCCAACTTAGAGCTATTTCAGATGAAACTGCTGTGGACATTCATGTACATATGTGGGGACATATATTTTTATTTTGGTTAAATACCTAGGAATGGGATTACTGTGTTATAAGGCAATGATATGTTTATAGCAAATAAGAAACTACACAACAGTTTTCTTCTTTTTCTTTTCTTTTCTGAGACAGACTCTTACTCTGTTGCCTAGGGTGGTGTGTGTGGCACGATCATGGCTCACTGCAACCTCAAACTCCTGGACTCAAGTGATCCTTCCGCCTCAGCCTCCTGAGTAGCTGGGACTACAGGCATGCACCACCACACCCAGCTAATTTTATTTTATTTTTACTAGAGACAAGGTCTTACTATGTTGCCCTGGCTGGTCTCAAACTCCTGAGCTCAAGCAGTCCTCCCATCTCGGCCTCTGAAAGTGCTGGGATTACAGGCATGAGCCACTGCACCTGGCCCACGACTGTTGTTTGAAGTAGGTGCACCGTTTGCATTCCCACGAGCAGCAGAGGAGAGTTCTCATTGTTCTGCATCTTGAATACATTTTGGCTTGAATTCTACCTTATCTAATATCAGAGTCACAATTCCTGCTTTTATATTGATTTTTTTTTTGACAGGACCATTTTCCTGGTATACCTTTGCCCATGGCTTTTACAAAAATTTTTTAAGAGTTAACAGACTTTATTTTTAGAGCAGTTTTAGGTTCATAGAAAAATGGGCAAACAGTATAGAGAGATCCCATAAAACCTCCCCAGTTTGCCCTATTACTAACATCTTGCATTAGTGTGCTACATTTCTTACAATTGATGAGCCAATATTGATACATCATTATTAACTATAATCTGTAATTTACATTAGTGTTCACTCTTTGTGTTGTACATTCTGTGAGCATGGACAAATGTTTAATGACATGTTTCTACCATTATAGTATCACACCGAATAGTTTCACTGCCCTAAAAATTCTCTCTGCTCTGCCTTTTCAATCCTCCCCCTCCCCAGCCCCTTACAACACTGATCTTTTAACTGTCTCCATAGTTTTGCCTTTTCCAGAATGTCATTTAGTGGGAATCAAACGGTATGTAGCCTTTTCAGATTGGCTTCTTTCACTTAACAATACACATTTAAGTTTCCTCCATGCCTTTTCATGGCTTGATAGCTCGTTTCATTTTAGCACTGAGTAATACTCTATTGTCTGGATGTACCATAGTTTATCCATTCACCTAGTGAAAGATATCCCAGTTGCTTCCAGTGTGGGCAATTACAGATAAAGCTGCTGCAAACATTCATGGACAGGTTTTCGTGTGGACCCCATTTGGGTGAATACCGAAAGTGCAATTGCTAGATATATGGTAGGAGTATGTTTAGTTTTGTAAGAAATTGCCAAACTGTCCTCCAAGATGGCTGTACCGTTCTACATTGTCACCAGCAATGAATGACAGTGCTGTTGCTCCACATCTTCACCAGCATTTGGCGTTGTTAGTGTTTTGGATTTTTGCGATTCCAATAGGTGTGTTGTGGTATCTCGTTGCTTTAATTTGCAGTTCCCTAATGACATACGATGTGGAGAGTCTTTTCATATCTTTGTCACGTGTATATTATCTTTGGTGAGGTGCCTGTTCAGATCTTTTGCCCATTTTTAAAGATGGGTTTTCGTTTCCTTGTTGTTGAGTTTTAAGAGTTTTTTTGTGTATTCTGGATACCATCTTTTATCAGATATGAGTAACTTTGCAAATATTTTCTCCCAGTCTGTTGCTTGTCTTTTCATTCTCTTAACAGTGTCTTTTACAGAGCAGAAGTTTTTAATTTTAATGAAGTCCAATTTATCAACCTTTTTTTTTGATTTGTGCTTTTTGTGATGTATCTAAGAAGTTGTTGGCAAACCCAAAGTCACCGAGGTCTTCTCTCATTACTTTAGTCTTTCTGGGTCACTTTTTTCTTCTGGTATTTCTTTCGAACAGCATGTATTGGGTCTTGCTGTGTGAGTTAAGCCCATTCACATTTAATTATATAACATATCTTTGGTCTCAATTCTCATATTAGTTTATCTTAGGTGTGTTGTATTTACTGTTTCTTTCTCTGCTGGATTCTTTTCTTTAAAAAAATTATCTTTCTATATTTAGAAACGTTTGTATTTTTGTTTTAGTGGTTACCTTTGTGCTTATACCTTTCGAACATCTTTGGTGCCCTGCTCTTTTATTTACTCTTTTACTGCCTGGTTTCTTTCTCTTTTTTTGCTTTTTATTGTTTTTGAGATGGAGTCCCGCCCTGTCACCCAGACTGGATTGCAATGGCGTGATCTCGACTCACTGCAACCTCCGACTCCCAGGTTCAAGCAATTCTCTTGCCTGAGCCTCCTGAGTAGCTGGGATTACAGGCGCCCACCACCAAGCCTGGCTAATTTTTTTGTATTTTTAGTAGAGACGGGGTTTTTACCATGTTGGCCAGGGTGGTCTCGAACTTCTGATCTCATGATCTGCCCACCTCAGCTTCCAAAGTGCTGGGATTATAGGCGTGAGCCACCGCACTCAGTTTACTGCTTAACAACCAGGCAATGATCTTATTCTACTTTCCTTTTTCATTCTCTCCCATATTTTTTAGTCAATGATTTTATTCTATTTTCAATGATCTTCTTCTATGTTCATTCCAATTTTTCAATTTCATGTATTATTCTTTAATTATAGAATATTACTATATTCTATAATTGTTCTTTGATTATATTTGATCAAATATTTGATTATATTGTTTTTATTATCAAATATTTGATTATATTGTTCTTTGATTATATTTACTGTTATTGCTCTGTTCCAAACATTTTGGTTTTCCTCTTCAGGATCTCTGGCTATATGTATATTGGATTTTCTGTGCCTATCTTTCATATTTGTTGCTTAGTCTTAAATCACTTAATCATTTTTTAATCCCTTCTTTTTTTTTTTTTTTTTTTTTGGAGACAGGGTCTTGGTCTTGCTCTGTCATCCAGGCTAGAGTGAAATGATGCAGTCACAGTTCACTGCAGCCTTTAACTCCTGGACTCAAGCGATCCTCCCACCTCAGCCTCCCAAGTAGCTGGGACTACAGGTGTGTGCCACCACACCCAGCTAATTTTTTAATTTTTTATAGAGAGGGGTCTCCCTATGTTGCTCAGGCTGGTCTTGAACTCCTGGGCTTAAGTGAGTTTTATTATTGATTGTTGTCCAGTGTTTTTGGGGACTATCCTAATTGTTCTTTCTGTGTTTATTAGGAAATTTAAATAAATTTTTAAAACTACATCCCCAAAGCCCCTTCCCAATGCCCTTTCATTTGTTTTATAAATTTCTATTTTTTCTCTTTCTTATATCCTTCCTTTTATTTGGGGAGATTTTCTCTGTTGTCCTTTTATTATCATCTTACACTGAAAACAGAGTTTATTCACTTTCAAATTATCTTATCTAGAGACTTTTTTTTTTTTCTGTCTCACTCTGTTGCCCAGGCTGGAGTGCAGTGGTATGATCTCGGCTCACTGCAACCTCCTTCTCCTGGGTTCAAGCGATTCTCCTGCCTCAGCCTCCTGAGTAGCTGAGATTACAGGTATGTGCCACCATGCCTGGGCAATTTTTGTATTTTTAGTAGAGACAGGGTTTCACTATGTTGGCCAGACTGGTCTTGAACTCCTGGCCTCAAGTGAGCTACCTGCCTTGGCCTCCCAAAGTGCTGGGATTACAGGTGTGAGCCACTGCACCTGGCCACAATTTTTTTTTTTGAGACGGAGTCTCACTCCGTCGCCAGGCTAGAGTGCAGTAGCGCGATCTCAGCTCACTGCAATCTCTGACTCCCTGGCTGAAGCGATTCTCCTGCCTCAGCCTCCCGAGTAGCTGGGATTACAGGTGCACACCACCACGCCTAGCTTATTTTTGTATTTTTAGTAGAGATGGGGTTTCACCATGTTGGCCAGGATGGTCTCGATCTCCTGACCTCGTGATCTGCCTGCCTCAGCCTCCCAAAGTGCTGGAATTACAGGCGTGAGCCACCACACCCAGCCATACCACAAATTTTTATAATATTAAATGCTTTTACTGTTTATTCATAAACATTTTATACTTTATGACTTTTGCTTATGAATCATTTAGAAGTACAGTTTTTTGTTTGTTTGTTTTTTTAAAGACTCCAAATATCTTAGGATTTTTTTCTGGCTAACTTTATGAGAAATTCTAATTTTATTTCACTAATATCAAAGGGCATTGTATATGTGATAGTAATTCTTCAAGATTGGTTACAACTTTCCTTGTAAATGTGGTCAGTTTTGGTAATTGTTCTATGTGAGCTTGCAAATGATGTATATATTTTATATTGCTTAATTTTAGGGGCCGGGTACAGTGGCTTATGCCTGTAATCCCAGCACTTTGGGACGCTGAGGTAGGAGGACTGCTTGAGGCCACGAGTTTGAGACAAGCCTGGTCAACACAGTGAGATCCTGTCTCTATTAAAGAAAAGTAAAAAGAAAAAACTTTAGGAATGTATATAGTTTTAACATATATATCATAAACTTACTAATTATATTTTTTAAGTCTTTGACTACCTTTCCCTCCCCTCCCCAAGTTTATTTAGTTTGAGAAAAATGTATTATAAAATCTACCACTATATTTATGGCTTTTGAAATTTCTTCTAGCAGTTCTATCAAATTTTGCTTATTATATTTTAAAGTTATGTTGTATCTTCTCATGAATTTTTCTCTTTTTTCTTCTTATACACTATCCTATAATATCAAATCTATGAAATGGTTTACCACCTGTTATAATCTCCATTTTCCGAGTTAAAACACCAAAGCAATCTTCATATATTATGTATGTGTATATAATTTTGTGTCACAAATATTAGAAGGTAAAATTGAGTTACAACTCTGGCTGAAGAAGAAGATCAGTGTTAAAACTAAGACTGACAATGTTAGAAAGTGAATTGGTATACTTCAGGAGGGGAAAGAATTTCTAAATGAAAGAATAGAGAGGCAGGGAAAAAAGTAGCTTTAGAAATAAGAAAAAGATGAAAGTTATGTTAATAGTCAGTAATGTGTAAATAATAGGATCTCAGAATTAAAAGTGACTTGTTTTTAAGCGAAGGATCATTTCTCATTCGTCTTTTTTTTTAATCCCCAGAACCTACCAGAGTGTCAGTCCCTTCTTAGATACTTAATAGATTATTTCTTTTCTTTTCTTTTTTTTGAGACGGAGTTTCGCTCTTGTCTCCCAGGCTGGAGTACAATGACGTGATGTCGGCTCACTGCAACCTCTGCCTCCCAGGTTCAAGCGATTCTCCTGCTTCAGCCTCCTGAGTAGCAGGGATTACAGGCGCGTGCCACCACGCCCAGCTAATTTTTGTATTTTTAGTAGAGACAGGGTTTCACCATGTTGGCCAGGCTGGTCTCAAACTCCTGACCTCAGGTGATCCACCTGTGTCGGCCTCCCAAAGTGCTAGGATTACAGGCATGAGCCACTGCACCCAGCCAATGGATTATTGCTGAAGTAAATAAAATTAAAAGTTTACAGTTTTTTGGAGTGACTGCTTAAGTGTCCCAGATGGGTTAAGTTACCTTTTCTTTGTCACATTACTTTGTACAATTTAAAGGGAATTGAATTTTAGTTATTCTTTCTTTAAATAATTAGGATCCAGAAAATTGAATCCTACAACTGAACCCTGAGGTGAAAAGTTTGAATGATATTTTTTGTTCGAACTCTTGTTTTCTTTTTTAGATTAAGTTAGAGTATGAAGGAACATTATTTACTGAGTGGAGTGTGCCAGAAACTTGTTTTGTGCTAAATAAAAGGTAAGATTTATGCCATGAATATCAATGTATGTGTATATTTTTTAATTCATTCATATAATGTGAACATTGAGATTCAAGGCTGTGATTTAATATAAATTTTCTTTCATTAAGTAGATGTGAAAAGCAAGACAAAATCAGGTCGAATATAGTATAGAAGTAAAATATTGCAAATATTTAAAAATATCTCTTATCAGCATACAATTGAAATTTTTAGGCTTAAAAAATAGTAAGGGAATTTTATTAATATCATATGCACCTATAATTATTCTTTCTCATCTTTTTAAACACTAGCTCACCCACGACAGAATTGCGTTGTTCCTCACCTGGTGTTCACGCTATAAAACCAATTGTTACTGGCCCAGTAAGTTGATTTTAATGATATGTTATTAAATCTTGAATAATCATCCTGTTATCCTGTTACATTTTATTTTGCCTTTCTTTTGAGCTTTTCAATCTAATTCAACCTGTTTAAATAGTATTAATTGTTAACTATAAACAAGCCCTGTTTTAAAGTTACTGTATGTCAATTTTTAGATATATCTCATGTTAAATTCTAAATTATAAAATTATATACAATTTTTATCTTAGTCTTTTTATTACTAAGTATGTTAAAGTTCATAGCCACCACCTTAATGATAATAGGACTCTCAGATTAGTGGGTCTCCTGTCATATACCCCTGTGACAATGCTGAGATTAAGAGTAATTTCTAGCAGATTTATTTTACTCCACTGCATTTTCTTCAACTGAAGAAAACATGAGAATGCAAATGAATTAGAATGAGGTTGAACCTCTCTAGTTTACCAAAAACACCCAAAGGCAAAGTAAAGCATTTTAAGACACTGGCATTTTAGTAATTAGTAACAAAATACTGGCTACATACCGCACAGCTGATGTTCCCACACAAGTGTGCCTGAAGCTGCAGTTCTACAGATACCATGTCACCAATCCTGCCTTTACTTTGAGGCTTGTGACTTCTCTTTAATTAAAAAGCTTTATTGTCAAGGCACAAGTAGACAGAGCGATGTGGGAGAAGCCAGATGAATATTTATTCATTTTTCAATCCTTATGATGTGAAACATATTTGAATTTGTCTCTTTGAGTCTATGAGTATTTGCCAGTTTCAAGAACACAATTCATGCCGGGCGCGGTGGCTCAAGCCTGTAATCCCAGCACTTTGGGAGGTGGGCAGATCACCTGAGGTCAGAAGTTCAAGACCAACCTGGCCAACATAGTGAAACCCCGTCTCTGCTAAAAATACAAAAATTAGCCGAGCGTGGTGGCAGGCACCTGTAATCCCAGCTACTCAGGAGGCTGAGGCAGGAGAATCGCTCAAACCCGGGAGGTGGAAGTTGCAGTGAGCCAAGATCGCACCATTGTACTCCAGCCTGGGGGACAAGAGCCAAACTTTGTCTCAAAAAAAAAAAAAAAAAAGATTCATGAGGAAGTAAGGGACTCCTTTTCCTTTTGTTTTTTGTTTTTTTTCCCTTGAGATGGAGTTTCACTCTTATTGCCCAGGCTGGAGTGCAATGGTGCAATCTAGGCTCACCGCATCCTCCGCCTCCTAGGTTCAAGCGATTCTTCTGCCTCAGCCTCCGAAGTAGCTGGGATTACAGGCATGTGCCACCACACCCAGCTAATGTTGTATTTTGAGCAGAGATGGGGTTTCACCATGTTGGTCAGGCTGGTCTCGAACTTCTCACCTCAGGTGATCCACCCACCTCGGCCTCCCAAAGTGCTGGGATTACAGGTGTGAGCCACTGCGCCAGGCCACATCTGACTTTTGAAAAGCACTCAGTTGTAACAACCGAAAGCATCTCTGGGCATTGCCAAAAGTCCCTGGGGAGCAAAATTACCCCAGTGAATGAGAACATTTTTTGAATTGTATTTCAGTGAGGAAGACAAATGTAATAAAAATGATAAAGATGGCAATATATAAATATTTAAATATATATTTAAATTCTATTCTGAACTTTATTCTGCTTCCTCTGATCGTAGATAAGTAACTTACTTCCTCTGTGACTTCTATGCCTATATCCATATTTGCATTTGATTTAATGTTAATATATCACAGTTTCTTTTGCATTTTCTTTTAGGATGAAGAAGAACGCTATTTATTTGTGGAAAGTTCTCATACTTGCTTTCTGTGGTACTATAGAGCTAGGTAAGTAATGCAGTACTGAATAGGTAATTATGCTTTTAAAGAGTATTTAGCTTCAACTTTTAATTAGCCACAAATAGATTATCTATATTATGGTTTCCATACAACTTTCATTCACCAACCAAGCTATTCTCAAATATACTGCTGAAGAAATACTGAAGAACAAACAGTAAAAATAAGAGCAACCACTATTTGAGCACATGCTGTGTCTACATGTTTGTGCTTTAATATAAATTCTTTCTTAATTTTTATAATAACCACACAAATGTAAGTCTTTATAGATGTGGAAACATAAGCATGGATGGGTTAAACAATTTGGAAAAAGTACAAAGCTACTGAAAGATAGCATTGAGATTTGACCCTGGTTTTTCAATCCAGAGGGCTCTGCTATTATGTGCATTTCAAAAATACCTTCTTTGTATTGGATAGCTTTTCAAACTCATGACAAAATGAAGGTAGCTGAATATAAGGAGGGAAAAAGTGGTACATAACTACATAATTAACTGCATAAAAATCATTCAATAAGTTAAAAAAGTATCAGTGATTCGGAATATGCTTTAGCATCATAGTCTCGGCAACATCCCAGGCACCGTGTAGGACATAAGGAACTGTAGTATGTGGATCCTGACCTCAAGATGCCTGGAAAATACTTATTTCTTTGTATCCACTTCACGTTTATTCCCTTGGGGAAACTATTCCTCCGTATTCTGTGATAATATTGTTAATTTCGTGTGACGTATATGGTCTAACTACAAACCCACATTTCCTTGGTTACAGTTATTAGTTGAGGATTGGCACATACACGATCCAGGCAGAACCAATCAGAATACTCATGTCTTCAGTAAAGCATGGTTGTTGCTGATAGTTTTATTGTCCTGGTCCACGTAGTCCCTTAAAGTCGGATGGTTCTGCAGTTTATGTGGAATTTTTGGATTGGACATCCTGAGCTAGATTGTAAGTCCTAATAATACCGAGGTTTCAGCAAGCCCCACCAGGAGTACACATTAACCCAGTCCTCTCTCACTCACTGCCACTTTCCCGGAGTCTTATTGAGAAGCAGGGAGGATTGAGTCTGTGCTACTCATGAAACCGGCAGGCTTCTGTCCTTGTTGGCACTTTCAGAAATCCCAGTCCCCAGCTTTTCCTCTATGGGTTCTGAACCAGTTGAGAAATGGACAAGGGCAAATTTGGGGATAACAAGTCCTGGTAGAGGCCTGGCGCAGTGGCTCATGCCTGTAGTCCCAGCTACGCAGGAGGCTGAGTTAGGAGAATCACTTGACCCCAGAAATTTGAAGTTACTGTGTCAAGGTTATGGTGAGCTATAATTACACCACTGTACTCTGGCATGGTGACAGAATGAGACTCTGTCTCATAAAATAAAATAATAGGCCGGGCACAGTGGCTCACACCTGTAATCCCAGCATTTTGGGAGGCCAGGGCAGGTGGACCTGAAGTCAGGAGTTCAAGACCAGCCTGGCCAACATGGTGAAATCCCATCTCTATTAAAAATACAAAAAGAATTAGCCAGATGTGGTGGCGGGCGCCTGTAATCCCAGCTACTCGGGAGGCTGAGGGAGGAGAATCACTTGAACCTGGGAGGCGGAGGTTGCAGTGAGCTGAGATTGCACCACTGCATTTCAGCCTTGGCAACAAGAGCAAAACTCCATCTCAAAATAAATAAATAAACAAATAAAAATAAAATATTCCTGGTAGAGTTGAATTGTAAAAAAGGACCTGCCCCTTTGGCCAAATGGGCTACTTTCTCTTCTCCCAAGTAGAGCTCTTGGGAACCATCAGAGAAGATAATCTGTTGCAATAAGACTGTATGTTTGTGTCCCACCCCATTTACCCCCAAATTTTTATGCTGAAACCTAATCCCCGATGTGATGGTATCTGAAGGTCACGCCTTTGGGAAGTGGTTAGGTCATGAGGGTACAGTCCTTATGAATGAGATTAGTGCTCGTACAAAAGAGAGCCCAAAGAGTTCCTTTTTCCCTTCCACCATGCGAGGACCCAGTGAGAAGATAGCACCTTGATCTTTGGACTTTGCAGCCTCTAGAACTATGAGAAATAAAGGTTTGTTGTTAAAGCCACCCAGTCTATGGTATTTTTGTTATAGCAGCCCAAACTAGGACATCTGCCAAGAAGCACTGAATGGATTACCAATTTCATTTACACACATTAAGACCTAAGAGCTAGGGCTGAAAGAAGTGGGCCTCCAGGCTACCCTGATCTAGACATGTTTTCTCCATGTAAATAAGAACAGAAGGAAAAGCACCTATCCAGGGGGCAGGTTAGTCCAAAAGAGAGAACTCCGTAGGGGCTAAGAGTTTTTCTGTAATATATATTGTAAGAATTTTCAGTCTGTCACCTGTAAAAATATCAATTAAAGAATAATAATGAGGCCTAGCATTGTGGCTCATGCTTGTAATCTCAATGTTTTGGGAGGCCAAGGTGAGAGGATTGCTTGAGCCCAGGGGTTCAAGACCAGCCTGGGAAACATAGCAAGACTTGTCTCTACAAAAAATATAAAAAATTTGCCAGGCATAGTGACTTGCATCTGTAGTCCCAACGACTTAGGAGGCTGAGGTGGGAGGATCACTTGAGCCCAGGAGTTCAAGACCATCCTGGGAAACACAGCAAGACTTGTCTCTACAAAAAACGTTAAAAAGTTGTCAGGCATGATGACTTGCATCTGTAGTTCCAACTACTTGTGAGGCTGAGGTAGGAGGTTCGCTTGAGCCCAGGAGTTTAAAGCTACTGTGAGCTATGATTGCACCACTGCACTCCAGCCTCCATGACAGAGTGAGACCCCATCTCTAGAAAAAATAAAAATAAAAATGAAATAATAATAATTAATGGCTAGAAAGAGTACATAAAGAATAAAAAGGATAGTAATGAAATCAGTACCCACATATGCATTACCCAAATCAAGAAATAGAACATCACACCTCTTTATGCCCTACCAATCACATTCTATTCACCCTGCAAGAGTTAGACACTATCCTGGATATTGTTTTTTGTCTTTTTGTTATTTTATCCTAAATATTATATAATGAATGATTGCTTGCTTTTTTCTTTTAGTTTAGCGACTATATTTGATTATAATAAATTGTTTAGTTTTGTCAGTTCTTGAACATTGTTTAAATTGAATCATATGATAAGTATTCTTCCATGAGTTGCTTGTTTCTCTAAAAATTATGTTTTTGAGACTTACCCATGTTTAAATAAGAATCTTTAGTTCCTTCATTGTGACTGCTGTATGGTATTTCATTGTATGACTCTGTTCATTCTGCTGATGCATTTATTTGCAACTACAAATGATGCTGTGAATGATCCTGAACATACCTCATAGTATCTTGCTACTTAAAATGTAATCTGAGGATCAGCAGTACTGACATCACCTGGAAATTTATTAGAAGTGAAGAACGTCAGGCCTCATTCCAGACCTATGGGATAATAATATGCACTTTAAGAAGATTCTATAGTAATTTACATGTGCATTATAGTTGGAGAAGTAGTACTGATTTAATGCATATAAATGAAGGTTTCTCTAAGGTAGAGACCTAAAAGTACAATTGCCTAAAAGTAGGATGTGCCTTTGTTCAACTTTACTGGGTGATGCCTAAGTAACTTTTGAAAGATTGTCCAATTTTATATCCACACTAGTAGTACATGAAAGTTTCCATTTTGCTGTATCCTCACCAACACTTAAAATTGTCTGACTTTTTAATTTTTCCAGTCTACTAGGTGCGAAATTATGTCATTGTATTTTTCTTTACATTTTACTGATTACTGATGCGTTGAGTGTTTTTTATCTGTTCAGCAGGAATTTTTCTTCTCTTTCCTATTCAATAAGTATTTTGATCCACTTTTGAGTTATTTTTATTTTCATAATAATTTACAGTATTTCATTATATGTCTTAATTACTACTCCATTATCACTTATATATGTATTGAAAGTATTCTGTCCCAGTTTATGCAGATTTTTACTTTCCATGCCTCCTATTGATCAGAGAGGTCTTTAGTATTGTGGATAAATTTATTAATCCTTTCCTTTGTGGGTTTATGCCTTTTAAAATCTATTTAAGAAATCTTTTCCTACTTTCAAGATCATAAGGATTTCTCCTATATTGTTTTCTAAAAGTTTTATATGTTTTTTTCTTCTAAAATTAGGTCTTTAATCCACCTGGAATCAGTTTTTGTACAAGCTTAGCATAGGAATTCACTTTATTTTTTCTACATGAATAATTAATTTTCTCATACTCATTTAATGCATAATCTATTTATCCAGAATATCTTCTCTTTCACATATCAATTTTCCATATATGCATGGGTGTTTCTCTGGGCTGGCTGTTCTGTTCAGCTGATCTATTTGTCCATACTTGAACAAAACTACATTATCCTTATCACTATAACTGTATTTTTTAAATCTTAACAAGTGATAGTAGAAGTACCCACCCCACTCCAACTCTTCCCAACTTGATTTATACATTCAATGCAATCCCAATCAAAATCCCAGCAAGTTATTTTATAAATATCAATAAACACATCCTAGACCGTATATGGAGAAGCAAAAGACTCCGAATAGCCAACACAGTATTGAAGAAGAGAAACACTGATAACACCCACTTCTGGTGAGGACATGAACCAGTAACAACTGTCTTTCATTACTGGTGGGAATGCAAAGTCATACAACCATGTAGGCTTCAGATGAGTGGTCTTATGCATCTTCTGTTAAATTTATTTTAAAGTATTTTATGTTTTTGGTGCAATTGTAATTGGTGTTGCAAACTTTAGAATTTGTAGGAATTTTACCTCCAAATATTCCCTTCCCGGTTTATGGCTTACTCCTTACCATCATTTTGGTGCTTTCTAGTTGTTTGTTTATCCTTCATATTGGACATTTTTCAGTCAATATTTATTTGGATTTATCCACAGACCTATCATTTCTTTGCTCAACAATGCTTATATTCTCAGACATGTTTTCTCATATTACCTTCTCTTCCTGAAGTATATCCTTTAAGGGTTCCTTTAGGGAAGATTTCTTGGTGATTAAATTTCTCAGTATTCGTGCCTCTGAAAATATCTTTATTTTATCCTCACTCTGGAAAAGTCATTTCTCTGGGAATATGATTATAGGTTGCTTGCTGTTTTCTCTCAGTGCTTTAAAATTATTTTTTCTTGTGTCTAGCTTCGACTTCAGTTGGTAAGTCGGCTGTCTTTCAAATGGTTTTTCCATTTTAGGTAATCTATATTTTCTCTGTGGTTGTTTTAAGATCTTGCCTTATCTTTGGTGTTTTACTGTTGTATATTTCTTTTGAGATGTATTGCAGTTCCTGAATCTGAATATTGGTGTCTTTCATCAATTCTGGAAAATTCACATTGTCTTTTTTCTTTTTCTTTTTTTTTTCTTTTTTTTTTGAGACAGAGTCTCACTCTGTTGCCCAGGCTGGAGAAAGGTGGCATGATCTCAGCTCACTGCAACTTCTGCCTCATGGGTTCAAGTGATTCTCCTGCCTCAGCCTCCGTAGTAGCTGGAATTACAGGCGCCCACCACCACACCTGGCTAATTTTTGTATTTTTAGTAGAGATGGGGTTTCATCATGTTGGCCAAGCTAGTCTCGAACTCCTGACCTTGGTGATCCACCCACCTCAGCCTCACAAAGTGCTGGGATTACAGGCATGAGTGGCTGTGCCTGGCCTATCTTTTTAAATATTCATTCTCCCTTATTCTTTTTTTTTCTTTCTAGATTTTCTTAAGAGAAATGTATATCACCTTTTAATTCTGTCCTTCCTGACTCTTAAAATCTTGTCAACTTTTTCCATCTTTCTGTCTCATTGTGATTCATTCTTGGTTATTTTTTAAGTGTTTCATTCAGTTCACTAATTATCTCATTATCCGTGTCTAAATTTTTTTTTTTTTGAGATAGGATCTTGTCCTGTCACCCAGGCTGGAGTGCAGTAGTGCAATCATAGCTCACGTAACCTCAAACTCTTGGTGTCAGGCACTCCTCCCACCTCTACCTCCTGAATACCTGGGACTACAGGCACACACCACTGTGCTCCATCTTTTTTTTTTCTTGTACAGACAGGGTTTCACTTTGTTGCCCAAGGTAGTCTCAAGCTGTTGGCCTCAAGCAATCCTCCTGCCTTGGCCTCCAAAAGCACTGGGAGCCACCACACCAGGCCTGTATCTAAATTTTGTAATCCCTAAAATCCTTTTACCCAGAGGTAATTACTATACTCTTCTGCCATTTCTGCATCATTACATCCAAAATTGGCTACATAAATTTGTGGGGCCTGGTGTAAAATGAAAGTGTGGGGGTCTCTTGCTCAAAAAGCAGGGGGAAAATACTGTTAAAGATATCAAATATAAAGCTTTTTTCTCCTATAGTCACTCTCATTACCTGTCATGGTGTTTTTTATTTGCAATTTAACATCATGCTCCCTTAGACAAGGAATACTCGTGGGCCAGGTGTAGACCCTCGTAGTCACCTGGTAGGTGGTTCAGCATGTGGGATACTCGTGGGCCAGGTGCAGACCCTCGTAGTCACCTGGTAGGTGGTTCAGCATGTGGGATACTCGTGGGCCAGGTGCAGACCCTCGTAGTCACCTGGTAGGTGGTTCAGCATGTGGGATACTCGTGGGCCAGGTGCAGACCCTCGTAGTCACCTGGTAGGTGGTTCAGCATGTGGGATACTCGTGGGCCAGGTGCAGACCCTCGTAGTCACCTGGTAGGTGGTTCAGCATGTGGGATACTCGTGGGCCAGGTGCAGACCCTCGTAGTCACCTGGTAGGTGGTTCAGCGTGTGGAATACTTGTGGGCCAGGTGCAGACCCTCGTAGTCACCTGGTAGGTGGTTCAGCATGTGGGGTACTCGTGGGCCAGGTGCAGACGCTCGTAGTCACCTGGTGGGTGGTTCAGCATGTGCACAGCCCACCAGCCGCCATATTTCCCTTCTCAATAGACCTACACATCATGCCCAGCCAGTGGAGGGGTCTGAGGTAGTCAAGCCATGTAGCTTCCCTTCATGGGCCTCCCACCTCAACCCCCGAGGGTATTGCAGCCTCTACACTGGGCCATGCTAGATGCCTGGATTAGGGGGAGGCAAGAGGTTTACTCCTGCCAAGATGAGTAAGCCACGCCATCATCACCATCATCATGCCATGGTGCTGCCAGCCAGCATGGGACAGCCGCTAACGTGCCTTACTCCAGGACACTGCAGCGTGCAGTTGCCCTACCCCGACAATCCCCCAACACCTGAGCCTAGGCCCTCACCCAGGTCAAAGACAGAAGCAGCTTGTGGGACAGGGATTAAGGAGGGGAAGGCTGGTCAGGACCCAAGGTGCCAGAGCATGGAGGGGAATCAGGGGTAAATAATCCATCCCAGGGAGGCAGAGAGGCAGCAGGAGGCGGGACTGTACGGGAGCCAAAACCCCTCGTCCCCAGTGCGTGCTTCATTGTCTCATTACACTTCGCTTACAAAACATAATTTCAAAGTTAAATTTGTTAAGAATTTCAAGATAAATACTGTAGAGTACAGGACCCTTCTAAGCACTGCCTCTTTCCCCAGGCTCTCAACACCTATTGACTCTGCCCCCAAACCAGAGTTCTGACACTAGAAAGAATTCATGAACAATTATCATGTTAGCATCCAAACTCTCTTGCTTTCTTCTTTCTCTCTCAAGAGTTAATAAAAAGGGAAAAGGATCCATGGAGTTGTGCTGAAACTAGTCTTCCCAAGTTCACTGTGACATTTTTCTGTTTCATCACTGTATCCCACTACTATCTCTCTGTCTTCTGAAACTGCTGTGGCAAAGTCACTGAAGGTAATTGCCAAATTCGGTGGGATTTTTTTGATCCTCTTACTGTAATACTTAATTTCTATACCACATTTAATTCTGAGAATCACTTTCTTTTTGAAACTCTTTCATTCCTTCACTCCCTAATACCACTATGTTCTATTTCCATAATGGTTTTTTCCCAGTCTTTTCCTTTGGCTTTCTGTCATCTGTCCTTACCTTAAATGTCAATTCAATCCAGGGTTTTCTCTTCGGTCTTATTCTGAACTCTACACTTCAGCCTGTGCACTAACTCAAGAAAGCCAAGAAAACTGATAAAGACCCAGCAGAATGCTGCTAATACTGTCTTTCCATGGAAATCAAGACTGTCACTTTAATGTCAGCTGATACTGATTCCTTCTCTACAAGGTTCTGTATTAATACCAAAGCCTTTCTTTTATTATCTACAAGTATTTCCTTTTCCTTCAAATTTTCCTTCCAGATACGCTGGTAACTCACTCGGTGACTCACTTCTTCTTTCCTGTGCCTCTGACAAGTAAGCATAACACAAGGCAGAAGGTATCAGCCCTGGAGCCGGGGTCTTTTTAATCAACCTTGGACTGTGTTGAACTCTGGGCATAGTTTACCTATTAAGATATATAGTAGCTATTTTCAGCAGCTTTCTAACATATCAGATTGAACACATGAAATAGAATATTCATTATATGGTCTCAGAAACTCACTGCATACTCATTTACTGATTCCCAAAACATTTTCATTTTGTTTTGTGCATGATAATGTACTAGACACTGCAGTAATCAGCAAATGGAAGGACATAGTCACGAGGCACTGACTTTTAGAGATGATAAATGCTAAAAATATGCAGGTAACTTTACAGTGAAGAGAACTTTCTAGAAAACATACAACTAAACATACAAATGAATATTAGTCCTTTTTATTTTATAATTAAAAATAGAGACACGGTCTCACTATGTGTCCCAGGCTGGTCTCAAACTCCTGGGCTCAAGCAGTCCTCCTGCCTCGGGCTCCCAAAGTGCTGGGATTACAGGTGTGAGCCACCAGGCCCAGCCTGTTATTCCTTTCAGGGCTGGTGAGGGAAGGATCTGTCATGCTAAAAGACAAATTTCTGTTTGACATAAATTATAACATGTAAAGACTGTAGGGCTTTTTATGCAGAATGACAATATCAACATCTTAAAGAAGATTAATCATGAAGTTTTGATTCTGTGAACTTGCAGTATTAAGGAAGCATGCAGATTTAAGCCACTCAGCCTTCTGTGATGACAAATGAGAATCAGTAACGATATTGATAAATAAATAGACATGTGATTTTTTGTTTTTACATTTAGCCTTTAATTTTATATACCGTAATGAAATATAAAGAGAATATGCAAAGGTTTAGAAACATGTATCTTGAAAGTAGAATATTCAACCTAACGTTTAACAGGCTGTTTACTAAAATATGTTTCCTCTTTTTCCAAGCAGACATTTCCTTAACAACTTGACCCAGGTAAAATATTTTTTAAATTTTGTATAGCCTTCATATATCACTACTATATTGTTTTTCTCTTATCTTCCATATTTACCAGATGAGGAATTTTTCAAACGAATTTTGCAATGATATTTGCTTAGAGTATACGTTTCTATAAGACCCATTCAGGAGGTCCATGAGGTTCACCCTTTTCCAACCACCTATCTGCATAAGGATGGATTTTCCCCCCTTTTACTTCTACCGAGATAATATTCACCAGCAACTTGGCTGAAGGAGCAGAGATGATTATCCAGCTGTCTTTTATTAATACAAATATTAAAGATAGTTTTTAAAATATTGAGCATCCATTCTTACTGATATTTTTCTTTTGAAAAATAGTTATTTTTCATAAAAATATGTTAATTAACATATAATAAATTTACCATAGTTTTGAAAAAAAATTATCTTTAAATGTTCTCAATTTTAATTTGTTATATAGTAAATACAGGTGGATCTAAACCACATAAAACAAAAGCCTTGTAGGATTCTTAATAATTTTTAAAAGTATGAAGGGGGTCCTACTGTCAACATTAGACAGATCAACGAGACAGAAAGTTAACAAGGATACCCAGGAATTGAACTCAGCTCTGCAGCAAGTGGACCTAATAGACATCTACAGAACTCTCCACCCCAAATCAACAGAATATACATTTTTTTCAGCACCACACCACACCTATTCCAAAATTGACCACATAGTTGGAAGTAAAGCACTCCTCAGCAAATGTAAAAGAACAGAAATTGTAATAAACTGTCTCTCAGACCACAGTGCAATCAAACTAGAACTCAGGACTAAGAAACTCACTCAAAACCGCTAACTACATGGAAACTGAACAACCTGCTCCTGAATGACTACTGGGTACATAACGAAATGAAGGCAGAAATAAAGATGTTCTTTGAAACCAACGAGAACAAAGACACAACATACCAGAATCTCTGGGACACATTCAAAGCAGTGTGTAGAGGGAAATTTATAGCACTAAATGCCCACAAGAGAAAGCAGGAAAGATCCAAAATCGACACCCTAACGTCACAATTAAAAGAACTAGAAAAGCAAGAGCAAACACATTCAAAAGGTAGCAGAAGGCAAGAAATAACTAAAATCAGAGCAGAACTGAAGGAAATAGAGACACAAAAAACCCTTCAAAAAATTAATGAATCCAGGAGCTGGTTTTTTGAACAGACCAACAAAATCGATAGACCGCTAGCAAGACTAATAAAGAAGAAAAGAGAGAAGAATCAAACAGACGCAATAAAAAATGATAAAGGGGATATCACCACCGATCCCACAGAAATACAAACTACCATCAGAGAATACTACAAACACCTCTACACAAATAAACTAGAAAATCTAGAAGAAATGGATAAATTCCTTGACACATACACTCTCCCAAGACTAAACCAGGAAGAAGTTGAATCTCTGAATAGACCAATAACAGGCTCTGAAATTGTGGCAATAATCAATAGCTTACCAACCAAAAAAAGTCCAGGACCAGATGGATTCACAGCCGAATTCTACCTGAGGTACAAGGAGGAGCTGGTACCATTCTTTCTGAAACTATTCCAATCAATAGAAAAAGAGGGAATCCTCCCTAACTCATTTTATGAGGCCAGCATCATCCTGATACCAAAGCCGGGCAGAGACACAACCAAAAAAGAGAATTTTAGACCAATATCCTTGATGAACATTGATGCAAAAATCCTCAATAAAATACTGGCAAACCGAATCCAGCAGCACATCAAAAAGCTTATCCACCATGATCAAGTGGGCTTCATCCCTGGGATGCAAGGCTGGTTCAACATATGCAAATCAATAAATGTAATCCAGCATATAAACAGAACCAAAAACAAAAACCACGTGATTATCTCAATAGATGCAGAAAAGGCCTTTGACAAAATTCAACAACCCTTCATGCTAAAAACTCTCAATAAATTAGGTATTGATGGGACGTATCTCAAAATAATAAGAGCTATCTATGACAAACCCACAGCCAATATCATACTGAATGGGCAAAAACTGGAAGCATTCCCTTTGAAAACTGGCACAAGACAGGGATGCCCTCTCTCACCACTCCTATTCAACATAGTGTTGGAAGTTCTGGCCAGGGCAATTAGGCAGGAGAAGGAAATAAGGGTATTCAGTTGGGAAAAGAGGAAGTCAAATTGTCCCTGTTTGCAGATGACACGATTGTATATCTAGAAAACCCCATCATCTCAGCCCAAAATCTCCTTAAGCTGATAAGCAACTTCAGCAGAGTCTCAGGATACAAAATCAATGTACAAAAATCACAAGCATTCTTATACACCAATAACAGACATACAGAGAGCCAAATCATGAGTGAACTCCCATTCACAATTGCTTCAAAGAGAATAAAATACCTAGGAATCCAACTTACAAGGGATGTGAAGGACCTCTTCAAGGAGAACTACAAACCACTGCTCAATGAAATAAAAGAGGATACAAAGAAATGGAAGAACATTCCATGCTCATGGATAGAAAGAATCAATATCGTGAAAATGGCCATACTGCCCAAGGTAATTTATAGATTCAATGCCATCCCCATCAAGCTACCAATGACTTTCTTCACAGAATTGGAAAAAACTAAAGTTCATATGGAACCAAAAAAGAGCCCGCATCGCCAAGTCAATCCTAAGCCAAAAGAACAAAGCTGGAGGCATCACGCTACCTGACTTCAAACTATACTACAAGGCTACAGTAACCAAAACAGCATGGTACTGGCACCAAAATAGAGATATAGATCAATGGAACAGAACAGAGCCCTCAGAAATAGTGCCACATATCTACAACCATCTGATCTTTGACAAATCTGACAAAAACAAGCAATGGGGAAAGGATTCCCTATTTAATAAATGGTGCTGGGAAAACTGGCTAGCCATATGTAGAAAGCTGAAACTGGATCCCTTCCTTACACCTTATACAAAAATTAATTCAAGATGGATTAAAGACTTACATGTTAGACCTAAAACCATAAAAACCCTAGAAGAAAACCTAGGCAATACCATTCAGGACATAGGCATGGGCAAGGACTTCATGTCTAAAACACGAAAAGCAATGGCAACAAAAGCCAAAACTGACAAATGGGATCTAATTAAACTAAAGAGCTTCTGCACAGCAAAAGAAACTACCATCAGAGTGAACAGGCAACCTACAAAATGGGAGAAAATTTTCACAACTTACTCATCTGACAAAGGGCTAATATCCAGAATCTACAATGAACTCAAACAAATTTACAAGAAATAAACAAACAACCCCATCAAAAAGTGGGCGAAGGATATGAACAGACACTTCTCAAAAGAAGACATTTATGCAGCCAAAAAACACATGAAAAAATGCTCATCATCACTGGCCATCAGAGAAATGGAAATCAAAACCACAGTGAGATACCATCTCACACCAGTTAGAATGGTGATCATTAAAAAGTCAGGAAACAACAGGTGCTGGAGAGGATGTGGAGAAATAGGAACACTTTTACACTGTTGGTGGGACTGTAAACTAGTTCAACCATTGTGGAAGTCAGTGTGGCGATTCCTCAGGGATCTAGAACTGGAAATACCATTTGACCCAGCCATCCCATTACTGGGTATATACCCAAAGGATTATAAACCATGCTGCTATAAAGACACATGCACACGTATGTTTATTGCGGCACTATTCACAATAGCAAAGACTTGGAACCAAGCCAAATGTCCAACAATGATAGACTGGATTAAGAAAATGTGGCACATATACACCATGGAATACTACGCAGCCATAAAAAATGATGAGTTCATGTCCTTTGTAGGGACATGGATGAAACTGGAAACCATCATTCTCAGTAAACCATCACAAGGACAAAAAACCAAACACCGCATGTTCTCACTCATAGGTGGGAATTGAACAATGAGAACACATGGACACAGGAAGGGGAACATCACACACCAGGGCCTGTTGTGGGGTGGGGGGAGGGGGGAGGGATAGCATTAGGAGATATACCTAATGCTAGATGACGAGTTAGTGGGTGCAGCGCACCAACATGGCACATGTATACATATGTAACTAACCTGCACATTGGGCACATGTACCCTAAAACTTACAGTATAATAAAAAAAAAAGTATGAAGGGGGTCCTAAGATCAAAAAGTTTTAAAATTCTGGAATAGAGGATGATTAGAAGTGTGATGGAAAGATATATTCAAAATGTTGAAAATTGAAATGAGGTTATAATATTTGGAAATTACACCTCTATATAGATACTGTAAGTCTGTAAAAGCAGCAACTTACCGGAAAAAAAGAAGTAGTAAAAAAAGATAAACTGTGTGTAGTGGATCAAGATGATTGAGTCAGCTCATGTGCCCATAACTACTCCTACTCCAAATCCCATTGATATTACGGAATTATTTTTTGAGGCTACAACTATAACAATGCTCAAAAGCAAGTAATAATATTATCAGTAATTAAGGAATTTTAAGATACATAGAAAATATAAGAGAACTTACAGAAGTAGAATATATATTACAGACTCAAATAATGCAGAATAACCTCCTTCTCACTCAAAACACATAGAAATGCCTATAGAAAATATATGTGTGTACACTGCCAGTACACACACTCATGGACCTTTATGTTAATATCGGTGCAGGTGTGCACATGGAATTTAAAAGCAAGAAAAAGAATTTCCTGATGGTCAGAAATAATTAAGGAACTCAAAGCCAGAGTTGCATGATTGAATTAGAACAGAATGTGAGCTTTCTAGAAAATATACAACTAAACATACAAATGAATATTATTCCTTTTTTGTTTTATTTGATAGTTAAAAGTAGTGGAAAAGGGGTGATGTTTTAATGATTTTATGGGAATAGAGAATGAAAGTTTCGGCCTGTGGGAGTAAAGGGAGCTGAAACTAACCTCCTTATATGAAGTTAGGATTTAGAAAATGTCTTGGCCAGGAGCGGTGGCTCACACCTGTACAAATCCCAGAACTTTGGGAGGCTGAGGCAGGCAGATCATGAGGTCAGGAGATTGAGACCATCCTGGCCAACACAGTGAAACCCAGTCTCTACTAAAGATACAAAAATTATTTCAGCATGGTGGCGCATGCCTGTAATCCCAGCTACTCGGGAGGCTGAGGCTGGAGAATCACTTGATCCAGGGAGTCAGAGATTGCAGTGAGCCGAGATTGCGCCACTGCATTCCCGCCTGGCGACAGAGCAAGACTCCATCTAAAAAATAATAATAATAATAAAATCTTTAAAATGTATAAATGTCTGTAAAATGGGGACTGGTAAAGCTTTACTGACTGGCTTAGGATAATTACAAAGAAATGATACACCTCTTTTTGGGGCTGTAAACAGATAAGGGATTACCCAGATTTCAGATGCACATCCTAATTTAACAGCCCAAGAGATTCAGGAACCTATAGCTAAGAAATAAACACAAATACAATTTTGCAAGCAGTCAAACACATAGCGCCCAGGCGGAAGTGATTGCAAAACCTATTTCCATGACATGACCTTGCTGAGTTTTGATTTATATTCAGGCGTGTGAAATCAGTAACAAAAACAAAAACAAAAAAGGATCAGTAACAAAATTACCTAGAAAATTCCCATGTTGGGGAATTTAAACATTTCTGTATCCATGGGTCAAAAAAGAAACCAATCGTTTAAACTAAACAATTAAGACCTCCAGGCAGATAGTAAAGGACACAAAACACCTTTACTCCTGCTTTAAAAAGAAATCGCATGATAAAATTTTAAAATCCTTTAAAGAATCAAAGAGCTGTGAGTAAAATGAAATCTAAAGGTGTTACATTCCAGAAGAATGAGTCCTTGCTAGGTGAACAAAAGCCAGAGAGTGTTTTCACGCTTAGGACCACTTGCTAAGGTTGGAGGCAGGACAGAAGAGCAAACTGGCCAATGATGGATGGATAGACTTGGCTGGGATGAGGTGAAACCAGTTGAACTTTTGACTAATGTGTGAGCTGGTGTATCTGATTTGAATCTGAAAAGAGTACCAAAGCAAAGATAATTCTCTCCACTTGTCAATGTCTCAGATGGGAGTTTTACTTAATAATATGCCTAATACCTATATGACAAAACTTCAGAACTCTCCTGAAGGAAAGGCATACTATTTCCTTAATAAATGTCCTCTGCAACATAAAGATACGGATTTTCCTGAATTTATAAATGCAATGCCATCTTAATGAAAAAAATATACTTTTTCAGAACTAGACAAGATATTTCCAGAATTCCTATGGATTAAACAAAAACAGTGTTCAGAAAAACACTGAATAAGAACAGGGATAGGGTACTGGTCATGGCAGGCATTGAAATACACGGTGAAGCCTTCATATTTAAAGTGTGAGATACTAACTCTTGAAAAGGCAGTCAAGATCAATAGAAAAGCACAAGAATCCAGAAATAACCAAAATACAGTTAGGTCTTTACTAAGCAATGAAGGTAGCATGTCAAATCCCTGGGGAGAAGATGGACTAGTGAATAAATGATATTTAGATAAGTGGGTAGTCACACTTAATAAAAAGCAAAGATTGGAGTCATACGTTACATAGTACACCAAAATAAATTCAAAATAATTTTACATTGAATATGTAAATACAATAAATCCAGTAACAATTAAACATGGAAGAATTCTCTTACAACCTGGTAATTGGAGACCTTTCTAACTATATCACAAAATCCAGAAAGCAAACCAAGCTATATGATAATTTTTACTCCATAAAGCTAGAAGATAAGTAAATGACAGATAACATGGCCAAAAATTATCATAAACTCAAAAGAAAATGGAATACAAGTAGAAAAATACAACTGATTCAAGTAAACAAATCAATGTCTTCTTAATACGTAAAAAAATTTCAAATAAACCATTAAAAGAGAAACAATCCAACAACAAAAAAATAAGCGAATGAAATACAAGTGGAACTTGAACATATGGAAAGATGCTCAAACTTTCTCAAAATAAGAGAAATGCAGATTTAAACTATACCACAGTACCAGGCTAGATATGCTGGCTCATGCCTGTAATCCCAGCACTTTGGGAGGCCGAGGCAGGCAGATCACCTGAGGTCAGGAGTTCGAGACCAGCCTGGCCAACATGGCGAAACCCCGTCTCTACTAAAAATACAAAAAATAGCCGGGCATGGTGCTGGGCACCTGTAATCCCAGCTACTTGGGAAGCTGAGGCAGGAAAATCGCTTGAACCCAGGAGGTGGAGGTTGCAGTGAGGTGAGATTGCACCATTGCACTCCAGCCTGGGTGACAGAGCAAAACTCCATCTCAAATAAAAATAAATAAAATTTTTAAAAAATGATACCACAGTACCATTTTTCATCCATCAGACTGGCAATAATCAAATGTATGACAAAACCTGATGTTGGGAAAGAACATGAGGAAAGAAGAACTCTCATACATCACCACTGAGAGGGCATATTGGTGCAACTGCTGCAGAGAGCAATTTATCAGTATCTATGAAAATTGCAATGTATCTACCCCATGACTCAACAATTACACTTTTAGGAATGTGCCCTACCAATATGCTCAAAGTTGTACAAAGTTGCTCATTGTAGCATTGACTGATTATAATGGCAAGGGAGAAACAAACGTTTATCAGTAGGTTACTGGTTAAATAAATTGTAGTTCCTCCATAATTTAGAATAATATCCAACTGAAAAATCAGTGAAAATATGTAAAGATCTCTAAAATAACTTTAGATGATGAACAGAAGATTCAGAAAAAATATGTTTAGCATGCTAGCATTTTGTAAAAGGGATGAAAATAATATATCTATTGGTTATACACAAACATTTTATAGGAATCTAAGCAAGAACTTACGAATAATACTTACCTATGGGGTGCAGATGGATTTATGGGAATTGAGTGATGGAGTACAGGGTGGGAGAGACAGCTTTTGCTATATTTTTAATATAATTTTTAAGTATATGAATATTCAAGAAAAATAAGAAAACAATTAGTTCTGCATCTATTGAACTGGCCTCGCATCAAGTGACAAATGTTAAGTTACAGGTGTGATTTCATTTTTATAAAAAGTATGTGAGTGGGGGGGTGAGGTTGCCATGTCTATTTGTGGCTGTAAAGAAAGATGGGCTGGGCGTGGTGGCTCACGCCTGTAATCCCAGCACTTTGGGAGGCCAAGGCAGGCAGATCACCTGAGGTCAGGAGTTTGAGACCAACCTGGCCAACATGGTGAAACCTCGTCTCTACTAAAAATACAAAAATTAGCCAGGCATGGTGGTGGGCGCCTGTAATCCCAGCTACTCGGGAGGCTGAGGCAGGAGAATTGCTTGAACCCAGGAGGCAGAGGTTGCAGTGAGCTGAGATTGCACCCCTGCACTCCAGCCTGGGCGACAGAGCAAGACTCCATCTCAAAAAAATAAAAAAATTAAAACATGTTCATGGTTATGTTTTGCCACAACTAAAAAAGAAATTTGTACAAAATGTAAAGAAATGCAAACAAATTTTATTTTCTAGCTTATCACTGTGTGGGCATATGATCCAGAAAGTGCAGATCCTGATGAGTTGCTGGGGAATGCAGAAGAACCTTCAATAGTAGGTGGAAACATTAGTATCGTCATAGTAAGAACAGAATGCTGCCTTTCTTTTGTAGGGACTGTGAAAAATTTATAATCAATAGACAGGATTTTAAGCTGCCCACACCTAACTAAATACATTTGCGTGATCCCTTTTAGTTTAGCCATTATAGTGGTTTTGAACTTATGCTCGATCTCTACAATAATAAACCTTTCTTTAGAACTCTAATTGAACATTCTTCATATTTTCTTTTTTCTTTTTATTTATTTATTTTTAAATTTTACTCTAAGTTCAGGGATATATGTACAGAACGTGCAGTTTTGTCACATAGGTATACATGTGCCATGGTAGTTTGCTGCACCTATCAACCCATCATCTAGGTTTTAAGCCCCGTATGCATTAGGTATTTGGCCAAATGCTCTCCCTCCCCTTTCCCCCCACCCCTCGACAGGCCATGGTGTGTGATGTTCCCCTCCCTGTGTTCATGTGTTCTCATTGTTCAACTCCCACTTATGAGTAAGAACATGTGGTGTTTGGTTTTCTGTTCCTGTGTTAGTTTGCTGAAGATGATGGTTTCCAGTTTCATCCATGTCCCTGCAAAGGACATGAACTCATCCTTTTTTATGACTGCATAGTATTCCATGGTATATATGTGCCACATTTTCTTTATCCAGTCTCTCATTGATGGGCATCTGGGTTGGTTCCAAGTCTTTGCTGTTGTGAATAGTGCTGCAATAAACATACGTGTGCATGTGTCTTTATATTAGAATGATTTATAATCCTTTGGGTTATATACCCAGTAATGGGATTGCTGGGTCAAATGGTATTTCTGGTTCCAGATCCTTGAGGAATCGCCACACTGTCTTCCACAATGGTTGAACTAATTTACACTCCCACCAACAGTGTAAAAACGTTCCTATTTCTCTGCATCCTCACCAGCATCTGTTGTTTCCAGACTTTTTAATGATAGCCATTCTAACTGGGTGCGAGATAGTATCTCATTATGGATTTGATTTGCATTTCTCTTATGACCAGTGATGATGAGCTTTTTTTTCATATGTTTGCTGGCTGCATAAATGTCTTCTTTTGAGAAGTGCCTGCTTATATCCTTTGCTCACTTTTTGATGGAGTTGTTTTTTTAATTGTAAATTTGTTTAAGTCCCTTGTAGATTCTGGATATTAGACTTTTGTCAGATGGATAGATTGCAAAAATTTTCTCCCATTCTGTAGTTTGCCTTTTCACTCTGATGGTAGTTTCTTTTGCTCCGCAGAAGCTCTTTAGCTTAATTAGATCCCATTTGTCAATTTTGGCTTTTGTTGCAATTGCTTTTGGTGTTTTAGTCATGAAGTCTTTGCCCATGCCTATATCCTGAATGGTATTGCCTAGGTTTTCTTCTAGGGTTTTTATGGTTTTAGGTTTTACATTTAAGTCTTTAATCCATCTTAAGTTAATTTTTGTGTGAGGTTTAAGGAAGGGGTCCAGTTTCTGTTTTCTGAATAAGGTTAGCCAGTTTTCCCAGCATCATTTATTAAATAGGGAATCCTTTCCCCATTGCTTATTTTTGTCAGGTTTGTCGAAGATCAGATGGTTGTAAACGTGTGGCGTTATTTCTGAGGCCTCTGTTCTGTTCCATTGGTCTATATATCTGTTTTGTTACCAGTACCATGCTGTTTTGGTTACTGTAGCTTTGTAGTATAGTTTCAAGTCAGGTAGCGTGATGCCTCTAGCTTTGTTCTTTTTGCTTAGGATCGTCTTGGCTATTCAGGCTCTGTTTTGGTTCCATATGAAATTTAAAGTAGTTTTTTCTAGTTCTGTGAAGAAAGTCAGTGGTAGCTTGATGGGGATAGCATTGAATCTATAAATTACTGCTGGCAGTATGGCCATTTTCACAACATTGATTCTTCCTATCCATGAGCATGGAATTTTTTTCCATTTGTTTGTGTCCTCTCTTATTTCCTTGAGCAGGGGCTTGTAGTTCTCCTTGAAGAGGTCCCTCACGTCCCTTGTAAGTTGTATTCCTAGATATTTTATTCTCTTTGTAGCAATTATGAATGGGAGTTCACTCATGATTTGGCTCTCTGCTTTTCTGTTATTGGTGTATAGGGCATATTTTCTATTAACCTCATCATTCATGAAGGGGCTGACCATTGAGGTGCTTTAGAGATGTTCCTTGAGCATCCATATCAAAACCTTCTTTAAAAATCTGTCTAATCACTTATTGAATCCTTTATCACTTGAAGATAAATGAATTTTCTAAAGGTCCAACACAGTGAATAAATAAATCCTTTCTTTTTTTGTTACAAATTTACCTCTTTCAAGATTTAAATTTTGTCTTCTGTTACAATTGAAATGTATTAAAGAAAAATCTAAAATGAGGAATTAGCTAACTGTTAATTTCTCATGGGACTGTTTACATTTTAATGAGTCAAGAGCTGTCTGATTTTTAAATAGCATATTATCCTATCTCATGGTAATCAAATTCACAAGGGAAGGATTGATAAATCAGAAGGGTATGCAACCAATTGTTTCATCTGGTAATCAACTTTAGAGGGAATAAAATAAATTAATGGTAATTCAACACTTTAAGTATGATATTGACTTAATTTCTAATCATTTTAAGTAAATATGCACATTTTAATGTTATTTAGTGCATTCATACTTAATACTTTCTTTTCATCTGCACATTTATCCATGATGATATAATTTTATTAAATCCTTTCTATGGCTCTCCATTAGAAACAGCATAGACTCTTAACTCTTAGGCTCTTAATGTGAAATACAAAACCTTATCTGCCTCTGCCCCTCTTCTCTGGCCTCAGCTCTCTACACATCTTGCCTCCGGCCACTGGACTCTGCTGTCTCCTCACACACACCTGCTGTTCTATGCATCTGTGTCTTGGCTGATGCTGTTCCCTGCACATCAACTGCGCAGCCATTTTCTTCATCTCAGTAACTTCTACTCATGTTTTAGGTCTCTAATTAGGTGTCACTGCCTTCAAGATATCTGCCATAACCGAATCAGGGCTTTTTTTTTTTTTCACATGAGCAGTTTGAGGGGATTATTTTGAAACTACGGTTTTGATCAATCATCCACAATGATGAAATGAAGTGATGACCACCTTTATCTTTAGAAATGCTTTGTTTTACAATGTGTTTTTCTGATATAGCTAAACCAGATTTGGGGGGATGAATATTTGTATGTGGCTGTACATTTTTCCTGCTTTTACTTTAAGCTTCCTGTATCCTTACAGTTTTTTTCAAACACCAACTCAAACCAGACTTATATTTTTAATATGTGTCTTATAAACACTATAAAGTTGAGTTTTTGTTTCTGTTTTTTATCTTGACTGGCATTATATGTCTTTAATTAGAGCATTAAGTTCGTTTTCATCTAATAGAGACACAATATATTCTTAGATTTGCTTTATATTTGTTCTGCCTGTGTATATTCTTTTTAACTGGCAACTCTCTTCAGTTGCCAGTTAGCAGTTTTTCTGTCTCAGTGTTTTAAAGATACTGTTTCACCGGCTCCTTACTTCCACTGTTGCTGTTAGGAAACCATCTTTCTGCCTGTTCACTCCTTCGAAAGTGTCTTAACCTGGGCTCCCCAGAAGTGTGCTTATAGTTCATTTTTGGAGGTGATGCCAGGAAATAAGAGTGGAGGACCAGGAAAAGTGTGCCAGGAAAGGAGGGAGATACAATTTTTAGGCTATCACTGCCATGGACCACTAGAGCACAATCTTGCTGAGCTCCTCCAAGAAGCCATGTAGAATAGGTTTGAAAATTGTCCAACAGAAGAACAGAAAATGCCTCAGAGTTGCCTCACAGAGGAGAGAAAGGTTCCCATCCCCCATTGGTCAGAGGTTTCCCCCTGGCTTGTTAACTCCTGGTACTTCCTGTCCTGGTTGTGCAGAATAGGTTTCCACGGGCAGCCAAGATGCAGGGATAGACAGGCCTTGACAGAGAAGGGAAAATGATGCTTGAGTTGATGATGCTAGAGTTGATGGGAGATTCTATCAGGTTATAAATGTGTGAAGTGTGTTGCCAGAATTGGCTAGATTAAAAAGTAGGGTACTACAGTTTACAAGAGGTGTTGAATAAGTAAGTAATCCATCTTTTCTCCTCTGGCTGCTTTTGAGATTTTTCTCTTTGTCTTTTGTTTTCTGCAGTTTTACTATGATGTATCTAAATGTGAATTTTAAAAAAATTTACTCTACTTGGAATTATTTGACTTTATGAATCTGTGGATTGGGGTTTCCACAATCTTCTGAAAATTATTAGCCACGTCTTTTCAAATATTGTCTGTGCCTCATCATTTTTCTCCCTTTCCTCTGGGATTCCAAATAAACATGTTCTCATTCTATCTCCTGAAATTCCATTTCAACATATATTAGACCCATCTGATTCATCTGCCATCACGTTTACCCTCTTATCAATATATTCCCTCTTTTTATCTCTCTGTGCCATGTTTGGCTCAGCTATTTCTTCTGACCAACTTCTAGGTTGCTAAAATAATTTCTTTTTAAAATTTTTGTTTCTTTTGAGACGAGGTCTCACTCTGTCACCCAGGCTGCAGTGCAGTGGCACAATCATGGCTCACTGCAGCCTCAGCCTCCTGGGCTCAAGTGATCCTCCCATGTAGCTGGAGCCACAGACACACACCACGACACTTGGCTAATTTTTGTGGAGACCAGGTCTTGCCACATTGCCCAGGCTAGTCTCAAACCTCTGGGCTCAAGCGATCCACCCACCTCAGCCTCCCAAAGCACTGGGATTACAGGTGGGAGCCACTGCACCTAGAAAATTATTTCTAATACGCTATTAAACCCACTCACTGAGTTACTCATATCAGTTATTTTCAGACATTTTATTTGGTTATTTAACAAATTTTGTGTTTCACTTTTATAGTTTTCTATGACCTGGAGATATTTCATGCTTATTTTTTTCCTTTTTTTCTAAAGTTTTATTTTTGACTCTGTGTATAAGCATGTTTCTTTTTTATTTAACATGGTAACCATAGTAGAATGTAAAACCAATGTGGGACAGTTAAATATTCCTCTATTCACCATGTTTAACAAATAAAAGAGCACACAAATATCCAGCTATTTATCTGCACTTGAAATACTGATGGCAATACCATGTTCCTTTTATTTCATATCTAAGCATTTTGAAAGAGTTTTTTAAATAAAAGGTTTCTATGTCCTCACCTTGCATTCATTCACTTTTCAAAAACACTTTTTCTTTTAGAACAGTTTTAGTTTTACAGAATTATTACAAAGATAGTACAAGGAGTTCCTGATTATCCCACACCTAGTTTTCTCTATTATTAATATCTTCCTGTTGTATATTTGTCATAATTACAAATTGTTACATTATTATTGTAACCAATATTGTTACATTATTATTAATAGAAGTCCATATTTTATTCACATTTCCTCAGCTAATGTTCATTTTGTATTCCAGAATCCCACCAGGAATAGCAAATTATATTTAGTTGTCTTGTCTCTTTACGTTCTTAATTGTGACAGTTTCTAGACTTTCATGGCTTTTGATGCCCTTGGAAATGTTGAGGATTGCTGGTCAGATATTTTGTAAAATGTCAGTCCATTGGAATTCATCTGAGATTTTTCTCATAATCAGATTGGAGTTAGGTGTTTCAGGCAGGAAGACCGCCGAAGTAAAGTGGCATTCCCATTACACACAATCAAGGGTGCATACAATCATATGATGTGTTGCTGCTGATGTTTGCGTTCATCACCTGGCTTGTGATTGTGATCCTCTACTGTAAAGTTCCTCTTTCTTCTCCCTGTCCATGTTGTTTGCCTTGGAAGTAAGTCACTCAGTACAGTTATACTTTACCTTCTTAAGGAAAGGAGTATCTACATAAATATTTTTGGAATTCTTATTTTATGGCAGACTTGTCTTATCCCTGATTTATTTATTTACTTATTCAATCATTTATTTATATCACTATGGACTCATGAATATTTATTTTATGTTTTGGGTTACAATTCAATACTACTTTATTTATTGGGAGCTCTTTCAGTCAGCTCCTGCATCCCTTTGACATTCTCTCATCATCGTGGGGTTTTGTTGTTTGGTTGTTTTGTTGTTTTCTTTGTTGTTAACACTCTCTTTCTTACTGGCACTATAAGATGCTCCAAGCTAATCCGGTATAATTCCTGCATCATAGCACGTGCACCATCTTACATTCCCAGTCCTAGAATCAGGCATTTCTCCTAGGAGCTCTGGACTGTTTCGGTTCTTTTATTAGAGAAAGGTATTAGACATCAAGATCGGGGTACTAGGTGTGCTTTTTGATGTTTGGTTGTTTTCCTCTCTCAGCTGTCAGAGCAAGGAAACATATATGTGTGTACTAATCCAAGCATATATACACACATATCTATAAATTTTTCCATATTTAACTATCTGTATTTATATTAAGCTAAATGTGAGTTTATACAGATGGCTTCAACCCTAATCTATGACCACATTAATCATTCTGGACTCCTTCCTTGCTTAGCTGTAATCTCCTACCTTAAGAATAAGAAACTAGACTCCCACCATCTGCCATCCGTTTGCTTAACATGTATGTTTCCAGCATACATGTTATTAGTCAGCTCAGGTGATCCTAACAACATACCATAGACCGGGTGGCTTAAAAAATAGAAATTTGGCTGGGCGTGGTGGCTCATGCCTGTAATCCCAGCACTTTGGGAGGCCAAGGTGGATGGATCACGAGGTCAGGAGATAGAGACCATCCTGGCTAACACAGTGAAAGCCCATCTCTACTAAAAATACAAAAAATTAGCTGGGCATGGTGGCACACACCTGTAGTCCCAGCTACTCAGGAGGCTGAAGCAGAAGAATCACTTGAACCCGGGAGGCGGAGGTTGCAGTAAACCGAGATCACGCCGCTGCACTCCAGCCTGGGTGACAGAGCGAGACGCCATCTCAAAAAACAAAAACAAAAACAAAACAAAACAAAAAAAACCCAGAAATTTATCTCCTGTCAGTTCTAGAGGCTAGAAGTTTAAGATCAGGGTTTCATACTGGCTTGTAGATAATTTATGTAAATGGAATCATACAATATTTTTGACCTTTTGTAACTTAGTTCACTTAGCATAAAGTCTTCAAGGTTCACCCATGTTTTAGCATGTTTCAGAATTTCTTTCCTTTTTAAGGCTGAATAATATTCCGTCATATATATATAAAATATACCACATTCTGTGTGTCCATTCATCCATCACTGGACACATGGGTTGCTTCCACCTTTTGGCTTTTGTGGACAGTGCTGCTATGAACATGGATGCACAAATATCTGCTCATATCCCTGCTTAAAAACTTCTGGGTATATACCCAGAAATGGAACTGCTAGATCCCATGGTAACTCTATTTTTGTTGTTTTGAGAAACTGCCACACCATTTTCCATAGCGCCTCCACCATCTTACATTCCCATTAGCAGTACACAAAGGTTCTGATTCCTCTACAGCCTCACTAACACTTGTTTTGTTTTGTCTTTGGAGGAGGGAGTTTTATTTTGTTTTTAATGAGTAACAAGATTTTTGATAATCTTGTTAATAATCTTATTAGATTATGTATAGATTATTTTGGGGGTATATGTGATATTTTGGTACCCATATACAATGTGTAATGATCAAATCAGGGTAATTGGGATATCCATCACCTCAAACATTTATCTTTTTTTTTTGTGCTGAGAATGTTAAAAATCAATTTTTTAGCTATTTTCAAATATACAATAAATGATTAAGCTTCACCCTACTATGCTATCAAACACTAGAGCTTATTCTATCTAACTGTGTGTTTATATCCATTAACCAGCCTCTCTTCACCACCACCCCCACCAGCCTTCCCAGCATCTGGTGACCGCTTTTCAACTCTCTACCTCCATGAAATCCACTTTTTTAGCTCCCACATATGAGAACATATGATATTTCTCTTTCTATGCCTGGTATATTTCACTCAAAATAATAGCCTCCAGTTCCGTGCATATTGCTGCAAATGACAGGTTTTCATTCTTTTTTTTTTTTATAGCTGAATAGTATTACATCATATATATAGACTGCATTTTCTTTACCCATTCTTCCATTGCTGAATATTTAGGTTGTTTCCATATTTGGCTATTGTGAATAATGCTACAATAAACATGGGGGTTCAGGTATCCCTTTGACATCCTGATTTCGTTTCCTTTGGATAAATACCTAGTAGTGGGATTGCTGGATTGCATGGTAGTTTCATGTTTAGTTTTTTGAAAAATTTCCATACTGTTTTCCATAGGAGTTGTACCGATTTACATTCCTACCAACAGCATATGAGGGTTACATATCAGATGAATAGTTTGCAAGTATTTTCCCCCATTCTACAGACTGTCTCTTCACTTCGTTGATTGTTTCCTTTGCTGTGTAGAAGCTTTTTAATTTAATAAAGTCCCATTTGTCTATTTTTGTGTTTGTTGCATATGCTTTTGAAGTCTTAGCTGTAAAATGTTTGCCCAGACCAATGTCCTAAAGCATTTCCTCTGTTTTCTTCTAGTAGTTCTATAGTTTCATGTCTTACCTTTAAGTCTTTAATTCATTTTGAGTTGATATATATATAGTGAGAGATAAAGGTTTAATTTCATCCTTCTGCATATGGATATCCAGTTTTCCCAGCACAATTTATTGAAGAGGGCATCCTTTCCCAAATGTATGTTCTTGGTGCCTTTGTCAAAAATTAGTTGGCTGTAAATATGTGGATTTATTTCTGGATTCTCTATTCTATCGGTCTATGTTTTTATAACAATACCATGCTGTTTTGGTTACTATAGCTTTGTACTGTACTTGAAGTCAGGTTGTGTATGCCCCTAGCTTTGTTCTTTTTGCTCATTATTGTTTTGGCTACTTGGGATCTTTTGTGGTTCCATATGAATTTTAGGATTTTTTTTTCTATTTCTGTAAAGAATGTCCTTGATATTTTGATAGAGATTGCATTGAATTTGTACATTGCTCTGGGTAGTATGGTCGTTTTAACAATATTAATTGGTCTGATACTGCAATATGGAATGTCTTCCCATTTGTTTATGTCATCTTCAATTTTTTTCCTCAGTGTTTTATACTTTTCTTTGTAGAGGTCTTTTACTTCCTGAAATTTATTCCTAGGTAATTTTTTTTGTAACTATTGTAAATGGAATTGCTTTCTTGATTTGTTTTTCAGCTAGTTTGTTATTGGTGTAAGAAACACTACTGTTTTTTCTGTTCTTTTTTTTTTTTGAGACAGAGTCTCACTCTGTCACCCAGGTTGGAGTGCAGTGGCACGATCTTGGCTCACTGCAAGCTCCGCCTCCCAGGTTCACACCATTCTCCTGCCTCAGCCTCTCGATTAGCTGGGACTATAGGCACCTGCCACCATGCCCAGCTAATTTTTTTTTTATTTTTAGTAGAGATGGGGTTTCACCGTGTTAGCCAGGATGGTCTCAATACCCTGACCTTGTGATCCGCCCACCTCGGCCTCCCAAAGTGCTGGGATTACAGGCGTGAGCCACTGCGCCTGGCCAGAAACACTACTGTTTTTTCTATGTTGATTTTGTATTGTGCAACTACTGAATTCATTTACTAGTTCTACACTTTTTTTGGTGGAATCTAGGTTTTTCTATATATAAGATTGTGTTGGCTGGGTGTGGTGGCTCATACCTGTAATCCCAGCACTTTGGGAGGTCAAGGTGGTGTGGATTGCTTGGGAGGAGCTCAAGACAAGTGTGGGCAACATAGTGAGACCCTATCTCTAAAAAAAATAAAAAAAATAAAAAAATTAGCCAGGCATAGTAGCACGTGCCTGTAGTGCCAGCTACGTGGGAGGCTAAAGCAGGAGGATCACTTGAGCCCAGGAGTTTGAGGCTACAGTGAGCCATGATCTGAGTGAGATTCTGTGCCCCTTCCCCCACCAAAAAAAAAAAAAAAAAATTGTGTCATTGTGTCATCTGCAAAGAAGAACAATTTATTTTCCAACCTTGATCCTTTTTTTTTTCCTTTTGTCTATTGTTCGGCTAGGACTTCCAGTATTATGTTGAATAGGAGTGGTAAAAGTGGGCACCCTTGTTTTGATCCAGTTCTTAGAGGGAGAAGCTTTCAACTTTTCCCCATTCGGTATGATGTTAGTTGTGGGTCTGTGATATATGGCTTTTATTATGTTGAGGTATGTTCCTTCTATGCCTAATTTGTCGAGTTTTTTTTTTATCATGAAGAGATGTTGAATCTTATCAAATGCTTTTTCTGCATCTATTAAGACAATCATATGGTTTTTGTTCTTCATTCTGTTGATGTGATATATCATATTTATTGATTTGCATATGTTGAACCACCCTTGTATCCCTGGGATAAATCTCACCTGATCATGGTGAATTATCTTTTTGATGTCTTGTTGGATTCATTTTGCTAGTATTTTGTTTTGAATTTTTGCATCTCTGTCATCAGGGATATTGGCCTGTAGTTTGTTGTTGTTGTTGTGTCCTTGTCTGGTTTTGGTGTCAGGGTAACGCTTGCCTTGTAAAATGAGTTAGGGAGAATTTCCTCCCCTTCAAATTTTTGGAATAGTTTGCAGAGAACCGATATTAGTTATTCTTTATAAGTTTGGTAAAATTCAGCAGTAAAGCCATCTGGTCCTGGGCTTTTCTTTTTTGGGAGACATTTTATTGGAGATTCAATCCTGTTACTAATTAATGGTCTATTCAGGTTTTCTATTTCTTCCTGGTATAATCATGGTAGATTTTACGTGTCCAGGAATTTATTCATTTCCTTTAGGTTTCACAATTTGTTAGCATATAGTGGTTCATAAATAGTCCTTAAGGATCCTTTGAAGGTTTGTGGATCCACATCAGTTGTAATGTGTCCTTTTTGTTTCTGATTTTATCGAGTCTTCTCTCTTTTTTTCTTGGTCACTCTAAGTAGCAGTTTATCGATTTTGTTTATCTTTTTTAAAAATCAACTTTTTGTTTTGTTGATTCTTTGTATGTGTTTTAGTCTCTATTTCATTTAGTTCTGCTCTGATCTTTATTCTTTCTTTCTTTCTACTAATTTTGGGTTTGATTTGTTCTTGCTTTTCTGGTTCCTTGAGGTGCATTAGGTTGTGTATTTGAGATCCTTTTACTTTTATGACCTAGGTGTTTATTGCTATAAACTTCTCTCTTAGCAGTGCTTTTACAGCATCCCATAGATTTTGATATGTTGTGTTTCTATCTTCATTTGCGTCAAGGAATTTTTTAATATATTCTTAATTTCTTTCCTGACCCAATGGTCATTTAGGAGCATGTTGTTTAATTTCCATGCATTCTTTTCTTCCCTAGAATGTCCACTTTCATCCATGTATTTTTATAGTTTCAAATATTCCTCTTGTTTTTGACATCTAATTTTATTCCACTGTGGTCAGAGAAGACACTTGCTATGAATTCAATTTTTAAAAAAATGTTTGAGATTTGTTTTGTGTCCTAATATATGGCCACTTCTGGAGAACATTTCACATGTTGATTAAAAGAATGTGTATTCTGTACTTTTTATGCAAAATGTTTTGTAAATGTCTGTTAGGTCCATTTAGTCTGAAGTGCAGTTTGAATCCAGTGTTTCTTTGTTGATTTTCTATCTAGAGTTCTGTCCAATGCTGAGAGTGGGGTGTTGAACTCCCCAGCTATTATTTTTATGGAGGTCTATTTCTCCCTTTAGATGTAATTATATTTGCTTTATATATCTGGGTGTGTTGAGTGCATATAACATTTCTTTCTTTTTTTTTCTTTTTTTTTTTGAGACAGAATTTCATTCTTGTTGCCCAGGCTGGAGTGCAATGGCACTATCTTGGCTCACTGCAACCTCCGCCTCCCAGGTTCAAGCAATTCTCCTGCCTCAGCCTCCCGAGTAGCTGGGATTATAGGCGCCCACCAGCACACCTGGCTAATTTTGTATTTTTAGTAGAGACAGGGTTTCACCATGTTGGTCAGGCTGGTCTCGAACTCCTGACCTCAGGTGATCCACCCACCTCAGCCTCCCAAAGTGCTGGGATTACAGGCATGAGCCACCGCGCCTGGCTGAATGCATATAACATTTCTAAATAATGCTATATCCTCTTGCTGAACTGATTTATTTATTATTATCTAATGACTTTCTTTGTCTCTTTTTATGGTTTTTGACTTAAAGTCTGTTTTACCTACTATAAGAATAGCTACTCCTGCTCACTTTGACTCCATTTGTGTGGAATAACTTTTTATATGCCTTCACTATGAATCTTCATGTATGTTTACAAGTGAAGTGAGTTTCTTATAGGCAATATATAGTTGGATTGTGTTTTTTTTTTAATCCATTCAGCCTGTAAATGTCATTTAAATGGAAAATTTAATTCATTTACATTATATTCAAGGTTATTATTTATAGGTGAGGACTATTCCTGTCATTCTGTTAATTTTTTTCTGGTTCTTTTGTATATCCTTTGTTCCTTCATTCTCTCTTATTGTTTATCATTGCAGTTTGGTGGTTTTCTGTAGTGGTAACATTTGACTCCTTTCTCTTTCTTCTTTGTGTTATTGATATACCATTGAGTTGTATGCTTTTGTGTGTTTTCATTATGGTAGATACCATCCTTTCACTTCCAGATATAGGACTTCCTTAAGCATTTCTTGTAGGGCTGATCTATTGTTGATGAATTCCCCCAGGTTTTGCTTACCTGGGAAAGACTTCATTTCTTTATTTTTGAAGGATAGCTTTTCTAGGTATTGTATTCCACACTGGCAGTTAGAACTTTGACTGTATCATCTCATTCTCTCCTGGCCTATTAGGTTTCTGCTGAGAAATCCACTGTTAATATGAGGAAGATTCCCTTACATGTGACTTGATGCTTTTCTCTTGCTGATTTTAGAATTCTCTTTTTGCCTTTACCTTTTGGCAGTTTGAAATCCATGTACCTTGGAGAAAACCTTTTTGGGTTAAATCTATTTGGAGATCCTTGAGCTTCCTGTACCTGGATATCTATATATCTTGCAAGACTTGGGAAGTTTTCAGCGATTATTTTGTAAAATAGGTTTTCTATGTGTTTGCCTGTCTCTCCACCTTCTGGAGCTCTCAAAATTCAAATATCTGGTTGCTTTATGGTATCCCATATGTCATATAGGCTTTCTTCATGCTTTCTTATTCTTTTTGTTTGTTTGACTGGGTTATTGCAAAAGACCTGTCTTCGAGTTCAGAAATTCTTTCTTCTGCTCAATCAAGTCCATTGTTAAAGCTCTTAATTGTATTTTTAATTTTATGCATTGAATTCTTCAGTTCCAAGATTTCTGTTTGACCTTTTTCTTTAATATCTATCTGTTTGTTAAATCTCTCATTCAGATCTTGAATTGATTTCCTAATTTCTTTGTATTGTTTATTTGTGTTCTCTTGTATCTCACTGTTTCTTTTTTTCCTCCTCCCTCTCTGAGTTTCTTTATTGTCATTATTTTCAATTCCTTTTCAGACATTTCTTAGATTTCCTTTTTGTTGGGATCTGTTACAGAGAATTATTGTGTTCCTTTGGAAGAGTCATGTTTCCTTGCTTTTTCATGTTTCTTGTGTCTTGCACAGATACATTGGTATCTGTGCATCTGGTATAAAAGTTGCTTCTTTCAGTTTTATAGATTGGCTTTCATAGTGGAAGACATTTTCCTTTGGATATTTCTTCAATGTTGGTTGGGTAGGTTACTCTGGCTTTAATTCTGGATGGGCACAGTAGTGTAGTCCCTGCATGATTTCTTCAGCTATATAATCAGCATCAATGATGTCTCTGAGTTTTGCAGTGGCTTAGGCTGTGGTTGTTATTGAAGGCTATGGTGGGGCTTTGTTGGGGACAGGAGAACCAGGCAGGCTGGTCCATGGACACCAGTGGTAGGGACAGCTGGCTAAACATCAGGTTCGTGAACCCCCTGGCAGCCTACATGGGCACTAGTAGTAGCAGGTCTGGGTAGACCAATTCTTGGGCCTCCAGGTGGCTTGCTTGAGTGCTGGCAGTGGCAGCAGTGGGCCAGATGGGTGTCAGGTCCGCAGGCCCCTTGGCAGCATTCATTGCATAAGCAGTGGCAGTAGCAGCAGGAGGCCAACCCTTCAGCACCCTTGCAGCACGTGAGTACCAGCAATTGCAGTGGTGGGCTGAATTGGCCAATCCCCAGGCCTCCAGGTGGCACACAGATGTGGGTGCCAGTGCCAGCGGCAGGTTGGGCAGGCCAGTCCCAAGGTCTTCAGTAAATCCACATGGTGGAAGTGATGGGCAGGACAGGTCTATTCTCAGGCCCCTGAAAGGCATACATAAGTGCCAGTGGTGTCAGGCAGGGCAGAACAATCCCCAGGCCCCTGGAGGGTATATGTGAGTGTCAGTAGGAGCAGGTGGAGAAGATCAATCTCCAGGTCCCTGGACAACATGCATATACACTGGCAGCGGCAGTTGGGGTGAGTTGACCCCTAGGCTTCTGAATGATGCATGCGGGCACTGGTGAAGGTGGATGTAGGCAGGTCTGGCCTATCATCATGACTCCAGTGGTGCATGTGGGTGCCGCTTGCAACGAGCAGGGTGGATCTATCCCTAGGTCCCCAGACACCATGCTGGGACACTGGTAGTGGTGGTGGCAGTGGACAGGTCAGGACCATCCTCAGGCCCTCAGATGGTGTGCATGGGCACTGGCAGTGGTGGGCAGGGAAGGTGGATTCCCAGGCCTCCAGATTAAAAATGCATGCAGGCCGCACTGGTGGAAGCTGCAGGTGGGTTGGGTATAACCTCAGGTCCTCCAATGGTGTGTATGGCCACTGGCTGTAGTGGGTGGAGCAAGTTGATCCCTGTGCTCCCAGACTCATTTTTTAATTAGGTTGTTTGGTGTTATTTTTTATTGCTCAGGTTTAAGTTTTCTATATATTCTGGATATTAATGTTTTATGAGATATGTGATTTAAAACTATTTTCTTCTATCCTGTGGATTATCTTTTTATTCTGTTCATAGGGACTTTTGAGGCACAGAAGTTTTTAATTTTAATGAAAGCTATTTTTCTTTTTGTTACCCGGGCTTTTGGTTTCATATCCAAGAAATCATTGCCAAATCCAATGTCATGAATATTTTTGCCTATGTTTTCTTCTAAGAGTTTTATCGTTTAGCTCTTAACATTTCAGGAATTAACTATTGATAACGCCCAACAACTTGGATGGATGCTGAGTTCAATAGCCACTTTCAAAGTATTGAATACTGTATGATTCCATTTATAGAACATTTTAGAGGTGACAAATTGTAGTAATACAAAACAGTTGAGTGGTTTTCAGGGCTTAGGATATGTGGGCAGCTGTGAATCTTAAGTGGTAACATGACAGAGTTTCTTCTATGTGATGTATTCACTCTTGTGTTCTGGTTGTGGTGGTAATTACGTGAATCTACGCATGTGATAAAGTTTTACAGAACTATGCTAAATAAATAAATAAAAGAGTGCCTGGGCCGGGCGCGGTGGCTCACGCCTGTAATCCCAGCACTTTGGGAGGCCGAGGCGGGTGGATCACGAGGTCAGGAGATCGAGACTATCCTGGCTAACATGGTGAAACCCCGTCTCTACTAAAAATACAAAAAATTAGCTGGGCGTCGTGGCAGGCACCTGTAGTCCCAGCTACTTGGGGGGCTGAGGCAGGAGAATGGCATGAACCTGGGAGGTGGAGCTTGCAGTGAGCCGAGATCGCGTCACTGCACTCCAGCCTGGCGGACAGAGCAAGACCCCATCTCAAAAAAAAAAAAAAAAAAAGAGTGCCTGGAAAAATTGGTGAAATCTGAATAAGGTCTGTACCCGAGTTAATAATGTATCAGCATCAATTTCCTAGTTTAGACAATGCATTAGGATTATGTAAACTATTCCCATTGGGAAAAAGCTGGGGAAAGGGTACATGGAAACTTCTTGTGAGTCAAACAGTTTTGAAATAAAATAATTTAAAATCCTATTTTAAAATCTCTTCAATGTTCGGCCATTGTACTAAGAATAAAATCTAACTTATTTTCCAAAGCATACAATGCTTAGCATGATGTAGCCCTTGCCTATCTCTTCTCTGACCTTATCCACTTACTAGTCTCCCCCTTCTACTATACACGAGCCATTATTTTCCTGTCAATTCCTCAAGCATAGTAACTCCTCTCCCACCTCAGGGACTTTGTAACTGTTGTTCCTTCTGTCTAGAATTCTCTTATCACAGCTGTCTCATGAAAGATACATACTCTCCTCTGGATGGTGAGATTTTTTTCATTATTTGTTCAACAAATATTTATAAATGCAGGTTTGAGAGGCAAGCGTCAAGGCAGCAGTGTAGTTTTGAACATATTGGTTTGAAGTGCTTCTGAGACAACTGGAAGTCACGATTAATAATCTAATTAGATCCTCAGATCTAGAACTAGATATAAAATTTGGGATCTGGCTTACAATTTGATGAGTTGTACAGGAATTGGATGGTACTTGAAGCCATGAGTGAAATGAGATCACGTAGGAAGAGAATATACTCTGAGAAGAGAGGGGGGCCTAAGGCCAGACCCTGGGAACCATTAATAGAGCAGGAGGGAGTGATAACGTGGAAGCCAAGTAAGAGTGTTTCAAATGGGAAGATTCATCCAATGTATCAAATGCTGCTAAAAAATCAGGTAAGATCAACCGTGTTTATTAAATTTAACAACATGTACAGCCATATGTTGATATAACTAGAAAAATTATTGTTATTTTTAATAACAATACTATTATAATATTTTAAAATACTATTTAGTATATTTTAAAATACTATTAAAAATAATAATAATATAATAATAATGCTATTAAAAATAATAATACCAGGCATGGTGTCTCACACCTATAATCCCAGCACTTTGGAAGGCTGAGGCAGGAGGATTGCTTGAGCCCAGGAGTTCAAGACCAGTCTGGGCAACATAGCAAAACCCCATCTGTACAAAAAATACCAAAATTAGCTGGGCGTGGTGGCACACACTTGTCACAGCTATTCGGGAGGCTGAGGTTGGGCGATTGCTTGAGCCTGAAAGGCAGAGGTTGCAGTGAGCTGTGATTGAGCCACTGAGCTCCAGCCTGGGTGACAGAGTAAGACCTTGTCTCAAATAATAATAATAATAATAATAATAACAATGCAAACATTAGCAGTAATATAATGAAACTTGTTCTGTCATAGATCACTAGTAATAACATAAATTGGTATAATTCTTTTAGAAATTATTTTGGCAATATGTATCAAGAGAGTTTTGTTTGTTTGTTTATTTGTTTGTTTGTTTGTTTTTAGAGATGGGGTCTCACTCTTTTACCCAGGCTGGAGTGCAGTAGTGTGATTATAGCTCACTGTAGCCTCAAACTCCTGGGTTCACGTGATCCTCCTGCCTCAGCCTCCTGAGTAGCTGGGACTACAGGTGCGCACCACCGTGCCAGGCTAAAAGGGTTTTGTTTTTTTTTTTCTTTTGGAGACGGAGTCTCTCTGTTGCCCAGGCTGGAGTGCAGTGGCATGATATCAACTCACTGCAACCTCCACCTCCTGAGTTCAAGTGATTCTCCTGCCTCAGCCTCCTGAGTAGCTGGGACTACAGGCGTGTGCTACCAGGCCCAGCTATTTTTTGTATTTTTAGTAGAGACAGAGTTTCACCATGTTGGTGAGGCTAGCCTCGAACTCTTGACTTCAGGTGATCCACCTACGTTGGCCTCCCGAAGTGCTGGGATTACAGGCATTGAGCCACTGCACCCAGCCTAAAAGAGTTTTTAAAGTGTTTATAACTTTTGACCCAGCAATCACACTTCCAAGAATCTTATCAAAAGAAATAGTCCTAACCATGGAAAAGACTGTGTCTCTGATGATGTTCCTAGCAATAATATTTACCAATAGTGAAAAAAATAAAACTACCAAAATGTCCAGTACAGGAGCGTTAAGCAAATGGTGATAATTCACTCAGTGAAAAATTATGCAGACATTGAAAATGATGTTTATAGACTGAACATGAATATAAAACAGTAACCTGTACTTGGTAAATCTGAAGAAAACACTAATGTGGTTTTTGCCTTTTTGATAATTTCTATGTGTTAGTTTTTTCCATATTTATAAAATTATCTTTAATGACCATGAATTACTTTCTTAATCAAAAAATATATATTTTTAAGCTTGTTTATATGATTATATTAACTTTTTCTTGATATTTTTCCTACAATCTTCTTATATGTATTATTTATTATATTTTACTTCCATCTTACTCTTTGCTACATTAAGAATGCTTCATTTACTCTTTCCTCAGCAGTTATACAAAAGGTAGTTGTATTTAAAATTCTGAATAGTGAATATGATTTTCAGAAACAAAATTAAAATATCTATTATTTATTATTTATTAGGCAAACCTGTATTTCTCTATAAACATCATCAAATGGGCTGGGTGCAGTGGCTCATGCATGTAATCCCAGCACTTTGGGAGGAGGAGGTGGGTGGATCACCTGAGGTCAGGAGTTCGAGACCAGCCTCACCAATATGGTGAAACCCTGTCTCTACCAAATATAAAAAAAATTAGTGGGGCATGATGGTGCATGCCTATAATCTCAGCTACTTGGGAGGCTGAGGTAGGAGAATCGCTTGAACCCAGGAGGTAGAGGTTGCAGTGAGCCGAGATTGTGCCATTGCACTCCAGCCTGGGCAACACAGCAAAACTCTTGTCTCAAAAAAAAAAAAAATCATCAAATGAGTATTCTTCAGGAAAGGCCTTCCCTGACCATTATTCCTACTTCCCACAATGGGTTCTACTATCAGATAACCCCATAACCCCCCTAATTACTCCTTACTGACACTCATGATAACAATCTTAAAGGTTCCTTTGTGAGTGGATGCCATGTTTTTAGAAAATTAAACAAAAGCAGTATTAGAGGATTAGGATAGAATTCTAGACTAGCCCTCATCATCTGATTTTTTAATTCTAGAAATTTCCCATAGTAAAACAGTTGCTTCCATTCTAAAAGTACCTTATTAGGAATAATTCCAACTCAATTCCCCTTCTCCTTATGTATCATGAGAAAAAGGGAGCTTTTCAGATCTATCTGATTTCTAAGAGCATTTTCCTTAAAGCCCCCAGGTATCATTTGAAACCTGCCTTGAAAGAGTATGTCATTTTGAAGGCAGGCTCACGTAGGAAGAATTCTAACAGATTAGTTTCAGAAACTCTACTATGTATTTCATTGAGATTAACACTAGGGTTATTTATTTAAGTATCCCCATAGTTTCAGTGCATTCAGGATTCTGATTGTGTGTAGAGTTTTTGACGAGTTGGAAACTATTACAACTTATTTATAATTCATAAAGTTCGCATGGGGAGGAGGCTATAAGGTAGAAAGAACAAAGCTGACTCTTGAGCACATGGTAAATTTACAAATGTAAGCAGTGTCTTAACGAAAATAACAAATTCAATATATCCTGATGTCACATCAAAATACTTTAGCTATGAAAATAATAAAAAATGAAATTTAATTTGTTTTTACAGAATTCCATAGTACTCAGCACACAGATGGCCACATTGGGACAGAAGCCTGTCATACATACAATTCTGAAGAGAAAAGTTTATTCTTCAAATGAGAAAATGAGAAGGGGGTATTTAATTTTTTTTAATTTTAAATATAGAAATATGAAAACTTAAACTAGATTTTAAAATCCTAGTGGAACTTAATGAAATGTGTCTTATATGTTATTTTCAAGTGCCTTCTTTTATAAAACACAAAAAATTTGATAATCAGAACTAATTACTAACTTAGAAAATGCTAGACTCTTGGATTAGAGTTTTACAATTTGTGTCCATACATAATCCTCAATCCAAGAGCCTCATTCAGGTTGGTGGCAAATCCTGGAAATATCTCAAAATGTGTCCTACTGGTTTATAAAAGTCAACCACGGTGGTGTCCAGTGCCCGTACACACACATACACACACACACACACCACAAATTCTACCTGAAAGGCAAGATACATTACTGTTAAAGTTAGTAGGTTATCACAAGGTATAGACAGACTTTCTTAGTCTATTAAGCACCTAGACACAGGGCAAGGTGCTTTTAACTAAAGGATAAAGTACCTGCCTTCAATAATCTTTCATTTAGTGCGAGAGACAAACAAGAAACAGGTATTATATAGGAGTGAGGCCAGGATGCAGAGGAACACAAAGAGGGTGCACCAACTCTGGCCTGGAGGGGAGGGAGTCAGGGAGGACTTTTCTAAAAAGGTGACATCTGCATTATTGAAAAGAAGTAAAACCTAGCCAACTGGGGGAGAATTCCAAACATAGGAAATGACAAACAGCATGTCCTCAAATAATGTTCATTATAACATTGATTAGAAAAAACTTGATTCCCTGTTGGGGCCACTGCTGTGTGGAGTTTGCATGCTCTCCCCGTGTCTGCGTGGGTTTCCTCCAGGTATTCTGGTTTCCTCTCACATCCCAAAGCTGTGCACTTGAAGTTCATTGGTGTGTCTGCGTGGTCTCAGTTGGAATGAGTGTGGGTGTGAATGTCAGTGTGCCCTACAATGGGATGGCGTCCTGTCCAGGGTAGGCTCCTGCCTTGAGCCCTGAGCTGCCAGAATGGGCTCTGGCCAACCACAACCCTGAACTGGAATAAGCAGGTTAGAAAATGAATGGATGGATGAATACAAACTACTGTAAAATAAAAATTTGTAAAGTAGACAAGAGTATAACATGACAATAAACAATGCTGTAGGAAAGCGCTCAGAGAGCCGCCATATTTGTGATTGTTGAGTTTTGAACTGTGTGATAGTAGGAGGTGTTTCTTAACAATTTGGCAAACATTAATTTCTTGATTTAACCCACCATCACTATGATCACCCTCACTCACGGATTCACCAAGAGTTGGGTCAATAATTACCTTACTTGTAAGCCACCATGACTAGCCCTAAGAGTTTTTTATATTCTAGATACAAGTCCTTTATCAAACATGATTTACAAGGATTTTCTCCCATTCTGTGAATTGTCTTTTCAGGTTCTTCATGATACCCTTAAAGCACAGAAGTTTTATATTTTTATGAATTCCTAATTACCTGTTTTTTTCCTTTGGTTCTGTGTGCTTTGGGTGCCATATCAAGGAAACCATTGCCAAATCCAAACTGTTTTTTTCCTATGAGTATTATAGTGTTCGCTCTTACATTTAAGCCCTTGGTCTACTTTGAGTTTATATTTGGTCTCTATTTGCAGTGAGTTCATTTTGTGGTAGGGGTCCAGATGGATTCTTTTCTTTCTGGAGATCTAGTTGTCCCAGCATAATTTGCTGAAAAGACTGTTGTTTCCCCCATTGAATTGTTTTGGCACTTTTGTTGAAAGTCAGTTAAGAGTGAATGTGACAGTATATTTCTGGATTTTTAAATTCTATTCCATTGCCCTACATATTCATCCTTATGCCAATACCACACTTCTCCCTTGGGTCTCTGCAACCCACAATCAGGAGATGCCCTTATGAGCCCATGCCACCAGGGCCTTGGGTCCAATACACAGAGCTGTGTGGAGTCTCAGCAGAGCAGCCACTCAGGCACACGCAGAGACCCAGGAGTTTTACATACTGTGGACCCAGGACCCCTGCCAAGCTGGAAAATTTGTCCGTACATATCCCTAGGAAGGGGGCTGAATCCAGGGAGCCAAGCAGCATTGTTCTGTGGGCCCCAATTCCACAGCACCTAAGGAAAAATTCTAGAAAAATATAAATCATCAAAATTGACCCAAAAAATACATATAGAACTTGAGTAATGTTTTAACTGAAAAGAAACAATTATTATTTAACAATCATTGAGGAGGGGAAGAGAACACTAGCACAGATAATTCCAATCCTAAACAGTGAGATGAAGTTATTAGCATACTCAAATTCAGGCAAGAGCTATATAAGAAAGGAAAATCACAAGCTAATCTTATTCCTGAATGTAGATGCCAAATCCTGAATAAAATATTATCAAATAAATTTAGCAATAGGCCAGGCATAGTGGCTCACACCTTTAATCCCAGCACTTTGGGAGGCCAAGGCAGGAGGATTGCTTGAGGCCAGGAGTTTCAGACCAGTCTGGGAAACATAGAGAGACCCCATCTCTATACAAAAATTAAAAATTAGCCAAGTGTAGTGGCATGCACCTGTAGTCCTAGCTACTTGGGAGGCTGAGGCAGGAGGATTGCTCAAGCCCAGGAATTTGAGGCCACAGTGAGCTATGATCATGCCACTGTACTCCAGCCTAGGTAATAGAGTGAGACCTTGTCTCTAAATACATAAATAAATAAATCCAGTAATATATATGAAAAATATATGATATATGATCAAGTTGATTTATACCAGAAGTGCAAGTTCAGTATCATATTTTTAAATGTTTTAATGTAATTTATTACATTAATAGCTTAAAGGAGTAAAATTAGATGATCATCTCAAGAGGGAAAAAATAAAGCTTTATTTCAAAATGTTTTTTACTTCCTACTTTCCTCGGCTTAGTAAAAAATAAAATAAATTTTTTTAACCTCATATTGTACATAAAAATAATCTCAGATGAATTAAATATGTACATATGAAAGGCTAAACTGAAAAAAATTAGAAATATAGAATATCTTTATTGTCTCAGGATACTGAAGGATTTCTACAACAATTCAAAAGTTACTCAAACTATACGAGTAAACATTTGATAAATTCAGCTCATTGATGAATACATGACCTGATGTTCAGCCTCATTAGTAATCAAAGAAAAATATTAATAGCCTAATGAGATCCATTTTACACATACCAGATTGATAAATATATTAAAGTTTTAGAAAGTCATTGGTGAGACTGTCAACATTAGACAGATCAACGAGACAGAAAGTCAACAAGGATACCCAGGAATTGAACTCAGCTCTGCACCAAGCAGACCTAATAGACATCTACAGAACTCTCCACCCCAAATAAACAGAATATACATTTTTTTCAGCACCACACCACACCTATTCCAAAATTGACCACATAGTTGGAAGTAAAGCAGTCCTCAGCAAATGTAAAAGAACAGAAATTATAACAAACTGTCTCTCAGACCACAGTGCAATCAAACTAGAACTCAGGATTAAGAATCTCACTCAAAACCGCTCAACTACATGGAAACTGAACAACCTGCTCCTGAATGACTACTGGGTACATAACGAAATGAAGGCAGAAATAAAGATGTTCTTTGAAACCAACGAAAACAAAGACACAACATACCAAATCTCTGGGACGCATTCAAAGCAGTGTGTAGAGGGAAATTTATAGCACTAAATGCCCACAAGAGAAAGCAGGAAAGATCCAAAATTGACACCCTAACATCACAATTAAAAGAACTAGAAAAGCAAGAGCAAACACATTCAAAAGGTAGCAGACGGCGAGAAATAACTAAAATCAGAGCAGAACTGAAGGAAATAGAGACACAAAAAACCATTCAAAAAATTAACGAATACAGGAGTTGGTTTTTTTAAAGGATCAACAAAATTGATAGACCACTAGCAAAACTAATAAAGAAAAAAAGAGAGAAGAATCAAATAGACGCAATAAAAAATGATAAAGGGGATATCACCACCGATCCTACAGAAATACAAACTACCATCAGAGAATACTACAAACAACTCTACGCAAATGAACTAGAAAATCTAGAAGAAATGGATAAATTCCTCAACACATACACTCTCCCAAGACTAAACCAGGAAGAAGTTGAATCTCTGAATAGACCAATAACAGGAGCTGAAATTGTGGCAATAATCAATAGCTTACCAACCAAAAAGAGTCCAGGAGATGGATTCACAGCCGAATTCTACCTGAGGTACAAGGAGGAACTGGTACCATTCCTTCTGAAACTATTCCAATCAGTAGAAAAAGAGGGAATCCTCCCTAACTCATTTTATGAGGCCAGCATCATTCTGATACCAAAGCCGGGCAGAGACACAACCAAAAAAGAGAATTTTAGACCAATATCCTTGATGAACATTGATGCAAAAATCCTCAATAAAATACTGGCAAACTTAATCCAGCAGCACATCAAAAAGCTTATCCACCATGATCAAGTGGGCTTCATCCCTGGGGTGCAAGGCTGGTTCAATATACGCAAATCAATAAATGTAATCCAGCATATAAACAGAACCAAAGACAAAAACCACATGATTATCTCAATAGATGCAGAAAAGGCCTTTGACAAAATTCAATAACCCTTCATGCTAAAAACTCTCAATAAATTAGGTATTGATGGGACGTATCTCAAAATAATAAGAGCTATCTATGACAAACCCACAGCCAATATCATACTGAATGGGCAAAAACTGGAAGCATTCCCTTTGAAAACTGGCACAAGACAGGGATGCCCTCTCTCACCACTCCTATTCAACATAGTGTTGGAAGTTCTGGCCAGGGCAATTAGGCAGGAGAAGGAAATAAAGGGTATTAAATTGGGAAAAGAGGAAGTCAAATTGTCCCTGTTTGCAGATGACATGATTGTACATCTAGAAAACCCCATTGTCTCAGCCCAAAATCTCCTTAAGCTGATAAGCAACTTCAGCAGAGTCTCAGGATACAAAATCAATGTACAAAAATCACAAGCATTCTTATACGCCAATAACAGACAAACAGAGAGCCAAATCATGAGTGAACTCCCATTCACAATTGCTTCAAAGAGAATAAAATACCTAGGAATCCAACTTACAAGGGACGTGAAGGACCTCTTCAAGTAGAACTACAAACCACTGCTCAAGGAAATAAAAGAGGATACAAACAAATGGAAGAACATTCCATGCTCATGGGTAGGAAGAATCAATATCGTGAAAATGGCCATACTGCCCACGGTAATTTATAGATTCAGGTGCCATCCCCATCAAGCTACCAATGACTTTCTTCACAGAATTGGAAAAAACTACTTTAAAGTTCATATGGAACCAAAAAAGAGCCCGCATTGCCAAGTCAATCCTAAGCTGGAGGCATCACACTACCTGACTTCAAACTATACTACAAGGCTACAGTAACCAAAACAGCATGGTACTGCTACCAAAACAGAGATATAGATCAATGGAACAGAACAGAGCCCTCGGAAATAACACCGCATATCTACAACTATCTGATCTTTGACAAACCTGAGAAAAACAAGCAATGGGGAAAGGATTCCCTATTTAATAAATGGTGCCGGGAAAACTGGCTAGCCATATGTAGAACGCTGAAACTGGATCCCTTCCTTACACCTTATACAAAAATCAATTCAAGATGGATTAAAGACTTAAACGTTAGACCTAAAACCATAAAAACCCTAGAAGAAAACCTAGGCATTACCATTCAGGACATAGGCGTGGGCAAGGACTTAATGTCTAAAACACCAAAAGCAATGGCAACAAAAGACAAAATTGACAAATGGGATCTAATTAAACTAAAGAGCTTCTGCACAGCAAAAGAAACTACCATCAGAGTGAACAGGCAACCTACAAAATGGGAGAAAATTTTCGCAACTTACTCATCTTACAAAGGGCTAATATCCAGAATCTACAATGAACTCAAACAAATTTACAAGAAAAAAAAAAACAACCCCATCAAAAAGTGGGTGAAGGACATGAACAGGCACTTCTCAAAAGAAGACATTTATGCAGCCAAAAGACACATGAAAAAATGCTCACCATCACTGGCCATCAGAGAAATGCAAATCAAAACCACAGTGAGATACCATCTCACACCAGTTAGAATGGCAATCATTAAAAAGTCAGGAAACAACAGGTGCTGGAGAGGATGTGGAGAAATAGGAACACTTTTACACTGTTGGTGGGATTGTAAACTAGTTGAACCATTGTGGAAGTCAGTGTGGCGATTCCTCAGGGATCTAGAACTAGAAATACCATTTGACCCAGCCATCCCATTACTGGGTATATACCCAAAGGATTATAAATCATGCTGCTATAAAGACATGTGCACACGTATGTTTATTGCGGCACTATTCACAATAGCAAAGACTTGGAACCAACCCAAATGTCCAACAATGATAGACTGGGTTAAGAAAATGTGGCACATGTACACCATGGAATACTATGCAGCCATAAAAAATGATGAGTTCATGTCCTTTGTAGGGACATGGATGAAATTGGAAATCATCATTCTCAGTAAACTATCGCAAGAACAAAAAACCAAACACCGCATATTCTCACTCATAGGTGGGAATTGAACAATGAGAACACATGGACACAGGAAGGGGAACGTCACACTCTGGGGACTGTTGTGGGGTGGGGGGAGGGGGGAGGGATAGCATTGGGAGATATACCTAATGCTAGGTGACGAGTTAGTGGGTGCAGCGCACCAGCATGGCACATGTATACATATGTAACAAACCTGCACATTGTGCACATGTACCCTAAAACACAAAGTATAATAAAAAAAAAAAGAGCAGTGTTCCAACCAAGCCCTGGTGCTTTCCTGAAGCCTTCCCCATACCAGGAGGCAAGTGTAGGTCAGCATTTAGCTGCAGAGGGAGTATCTGGCCTCACACAACACCAGCAGCTGTGTGGCAACTCTACCACGCCTTGATGCTGTGCTTTTCTGTTTTTAAATTTTAGATTCAAGGTGTACGTGTGTAGGTTTGTTACACGGATATATTGAGTAATGGTGATATTTGGGCATCTAGTGTACCCATTACCCAAATAGTGAACATCGTACTCAATAGGTAATTTTTTAACCCTCACTCCCCTCCCACCCTGTCCCTTTTTGGAGTCCCCACTGTCTATTATTTCCATCTTTATGTCCTTGTGTACCCGTTGTTTAGCTCCCACTTACTTATAAGTGAGAACATGCAGTATTTGATTTTCTGTTTCTGAGTTATTTCACTTAAGATAATGGCATCCAGCTTCCTTTATGTTGCTGTAAAGGACATATTTTATTCTTTTTTATGGCTGCCCATGGTGTATAAGACTACCCTGGATCAGCCAATGCATATGTGTGGAGCATAGCCTCTGGCCCTGTCCACTCTGTAGACCTCACCTAGCCTTAGATCCCAGCATGCAGCCCTGCCCAACTACAGATTCCAAACAACAATACAATAGGTATGTGAAAAAAAGTGCAGCATCTCTAATCATTAGGGAAATGCAAATTAAAAGCACAATGAGGTATCACCTCATACCTATTAGAGTGACTTTTATCAAAAAGACAAAAGATAAGAAGTATTGGTAAAGATGTGGATAAAAAGTATCTCTGGTACATTGTTGTTGGGAATGTAATTTAATATAGCCATTATGGGAAATGGATGGAAGTTTCTCAAAAAACTCAAAATAGAATTACCAGCAATCCACTACAGCTACCAGTGGGATCCAGCCATCCCACTTCTAAGTGTATATCCAAAGGAATGGAAATCAATGTGTGGAAGGGATAATCTGCATTCCCGTGTTCACTGATTCACAATAGCTGAGATATGGAAACAACCTATGTGTCCATCAGAAGATGCATGGATAAAGAAGATGTGATATATATATATACACAGTGGAATACTATTCAGCCTTCTAAAAAGAAGGAAATTCTGTCACTTGCAACAACATAGGGAAACCTGAAGGACATAACACTAAGTGAAATGAGCCAGGCATAGAAGGACAGATACTGTATGATCTCACTTATATGAAAACGCTAAAAAAGTTGACCTCGTAGAAGTAGAGAGTAGAATGATGGTTACCAGAGCTAAGGTGGGGGAGGGGGTGGAAAGGAGGAAGTATTAATCAAAGGGTACAAAAGTTCAGATTTACAGGAGGAGTAAGTTGTCAGATGATTGTGTATCAGGGTGACTATAGTCAATAACAGTAATATATATGTATTTTATTTTTATTTTAAATTTTATTTTAAATATATATATATTTATATATATATATATGCAAAGTAAAAATAAGATAGTAATATGGTAGGAACTCCCCAGTGTGCATTCAGCCCTTTTTTCCAGCCCTCCTCCCTAAATATGGAAATATATATCCACTTGACAAGATAAGAGAGGATTCTTCTTTGGATTAACTGATCAGACCTACTTAAAAGAACTTATATTATGAGGTGTGGGGAGAAACATAGTGGGTCACAATGGAAGCAAGAGGTGTCATATGCTCAGTGATAAAGCTGACTCACACCTTGTCATGGCTCCTCTCTTAAATATTAGTGTACAGTGAAGGACCACCAGAAAATTACAGAAAGCCTACAACATGAAAGTCAGACACCTAACTCAATACCAGAAAAATGGAAATCAGAAGAAGCAGCACAAAGCAGGGAGCAAAAGAAAACTTCACAAAAAATATACAAAAGAAGTGTGTAGCAGACTTGAGCCTGTCTATAGACCCAAAAGCCCTTAAATAAAGAGGTAGCTGCATCCTCTTCAGGAAGGACCTTTATACACCATAAAAATTTATGTTGTTAATCTTTTTCCCAGCCTACCTCAAAGGGACCTGTGGCCTCTAACCAGGGTAACTGTACATTGGGGAAAAGGAAATATCAGACATTGCACAGATTACTGGCCACTGGCTCTGAACTGACACTGATTCCAGGAGATCCAGAATGTCACCATGGGCCTCTATCAGAATGCGGGCTTATGGAGGTTAGATGATCAATGGAGTTTTAACTTAGGCCTGTCTCACTGTGAATCCAGTGGTCTCCAAACCCATGCTGTGATTCTTCCTTCAGTTCTAGGATGCATACTTGGGATAATACTTAGCAGCTGACAGAATCCCCATGTTAGTTCCTGTCCTGTGAAGTGAGGATAATTATGGTGAGTAAGGTCATGTGGAAGCCATTAGCACTGCCTCTACCTTGGAAAATAGTAAATCAAAAGCAGTGCTGAATTCCTGGAGGCATTGCAAAGACTAGTGCCACCATCAAGAAACTGGAAGATGCAGGGATGGTATGATTTCCACGTCCCTATTCAACTTATGTATGTGGCTGGTGCAGAAGACAGATGGATCAGTGGACAGTGGGTTGTCATATGCTTAACCAGGCAGTAATTCCAATTGCAGCTGCTGTACCAGATGTGTTTCATTGCTTGAGCAAATTAACACATTCCTTGCTACATGTTTTGCAGTTATTGATCTGGCAAATGCTTTTTTTTCCATCCCTGTCTATGAGGCCCAACAGAAACAGTTTACCTTCCATGGGCAAGGCCAGCAATACAGCTTCAACGTCCTACCTCAAGGGTATATCAACTCTCCAGCCCTATGTCATAATTTAGTTTGCAGGCATCTTGGTCACCTTTCCCTTTCATAAGATATCACACTGGTCCATTATATTGATGACATTATGTTGATTGGACATAGTGAGCAAGAAGTGGCAGTGACCCTAGATATATCGGTAGGACATTCACAAGCTAAAGAGTGAAGAAAAAATCCAACTCAAATATGGGGCCTTCTACCTCAGTGAAATTTCTTGCAGTCCAGTGGCATGAGGCCTATCAGGATATCCCTTCTAAGGTGAAGGTTAATTTGTTTGCATCTGGCCCCTCCTATAACCAAGAAAGAGGCACAATGCCTAATGGGCCTCTTTGGATTTTGGAGGCAACATATTCCTCATTTGGGATTGTTATGCTGGGCCATTTCCCAGGTAGCCCAAAAAGCTGTGAGTTTTCAGTGGGACCCAGGATAAGAGAAGGCTCTAGAATAAGTCTAGGCTGCTGTGCAAACTGCTCTGCCACTTGGGCCATTTGATCTAGCAGATGTCAGTGGCAGATAGGGATGCTATGTAGAGCCTTTGGCAGGCCCTTATAGGTAAATTGAACCACACTCCTTTTGTATTTTGGAGAAAGGCCCTTTCATCATCCTTGGATAACTACTCTCCTTTTAGGAGACAGTTCTTGGCCTACTATTGGGCTTTAGCAGAGACCGAATGCTTGACCTTGGGCCAACAAGTTACCATGCAACCCTAGCTGTCCATCATGAACTCTTACTTGACCCAGTGAGTCATAATGTTGGACATGCACAGCAACACAATACTCCATTATCAGATTGAAGTGGTATATACATGATCGGGCCCTAACAGGCCCTCAAGTGACAAGTAAATTTTAGGGGAAGTGGCCCAAATTCGCATGGTTCCTACTGCTGCTACACTGTCTTCTTTCTCCCCATTTGCACCTATGGTCTCATGGGGCATTCCCTACAATGAGTTAACAGAGGAAAAGAAGATTTGGGCCTGGTTTACAGATGGCTTTGCATGCTATGCAGCAGCACCAAAAAGTGGACAGCTATAGGAACATAGACCCTTTCTGGGCACCCCTGAAGCAGAATGCTAAGGGAAATTGACCCAATCTCTGGCCTGCATCACTGCCAGCTGACTACAGAGGCCTTGGGTTTTGGATAAACCTCAGCAGCAGGCAGATCTTAGAGGCTGTGGACTTCAGATGCACCCCATCACTACACCATCTTCAGTGGCCAAGAGTTTCCAGCTTGGTGCTGTACCAACTGTGATGGTCCTGGGCTTAAGGTGCCCCCCAGTGTTTCAGTGACTGCCATGGTCATAGGTTTACAGGCCACACCAGCTGACCCACCTAGAATCTCTGGACAGGCTTACTGTTGAATTGTTTTCCCAGACAAAACTATACTGTGAAGATTGGAATAAATATCTACTACTTCAATGCACAGATATCAATGCATGACCAGAAAGATCAAGAAAAATCAGGGAAATATGGTGTCCCCAAATGGACAAAATAAAGTGCCAATGACTGGCCCTAAAGAGATAGAGATGTATGAACTGTCTGACAAATAATTCAACATAACTGTTTTAAGGAAGCTCAGTGCACTTCAAGAAAATACAGAGAAACAGTTCAACAAAATGAGGAAACAATACATGATCAGAATGATAAATTTAACAGATTGATTTTTTTAATCAAACAAAAATGCAAGTGCTGAAAAATAAGTGAACAAAGTGAAAAATGCAATAGAGAGCATCAACAGCCAGTTGATCAAGGAGAAGAAAATATCTGTGAACCTGAAAACAGATTACTTGAAAATATACAGTTATGATGGAAAAAAAGAATGAAAGGAATGAAGAAAGCCAGTGGGATTTATGGAACAGCATCAAAATAGCAAATGCTTAAGTCATTGGGGTTTAAGAGGGAGTAGAGAAATATAGTGGGGTAGAAAGTTTATTTAAAGAAATAGGAAACTTTCGAAACCTGCAGAAAATTATAATTATCCAGGTACATAAAGATTAAAGGTCATCAGTCAGATTCAATCCAAATAAGACTACCCCAAGACTTATTGTAATCAAATTGTCAAAGATGAAAGACAAAGAGAGGATCCTGAAAGCAGCAAGAGAAAAGAAGCAAATAACATATAAGGGAGTTCCAATACACCTAGCATCAGACTTCTCAGCAGAAGTCTTACAGGCAAGAAGGGAATGGGATGATATATTCATATTCAAAGTGCTAAATAAAAAAAATGCCAACCAAGAATACTGTGCTCGGCAGGCCATCCTTCAAAAATGAAGATTTTCACAGGCAAACAAAATCTGAGGGAGTTTATCACCACTAGACCTGTCTTACAAGAAATACTAAAAGGAGTACCTCGAGCTGAAAGAAAAGGATGCTAATGAGTAATATGAAAACATCTGAAAGTATAAAACCAGTGGCAAAAATAAGTCAAATTTAGAATATTCTCATACTGTAATGATGGTTTGTAAATCACTTACTGTATAAAGGTTAAAAGCCAAAACTATTAAAAATAACCACAATAATTTGTTAAGGTATATGCAATATAAAAAGACATAAATTGTAAATTATGAGGAAGAGTAGAGTAAAATATAGAAAAATTTCAATCTAAGTTAAGTTGTTATTAGCTCAAAATAACCTATTATAACTATAAGATGCTATGTGTAAGCCTCATGGTAACCACAAAGCAAAAACCTGTAATAGATTCACAAAAATAAAAGGGAAGGAATAAAATCATACTACTAGAGAACATCTCTTAGCCAAAAGAAAGATAGTAAAACAGGAAGAAAGGATCTATAAAACAACTAAGAAACAATTTTAAAATGGAAGTATAATTACATTGAATGTAAGTGGATTAAATTCTCGAAAGACATAGAGTGGCTGATTGGACTGAAAAATAAGACCCAATTACAAGCTGCCACTTCACCTGTGAGGACACACATAAACTGAAAGTAAAGGGATGGAAGAAGAAGAAATGACCAGACATGCTATTATATACCAATTCATGGGCGGCAGCCAATGGTTTGGCTGGATGATTAGGTACTTCAAAAGAACATGATTGGAAAATTGGTGACAAATAAATGTGGGGAAGAAGTATGCAGATAAACCTTTCTGAATGTGCAAAAATTGTGAAGATATTTGTATCCCATGTGAATGATCACTAAAGAGTGATGTCAGCAGAAGAAGATTTAACAATTAAATGGATAGGATGACCCATTCTGTGGATACCAGTCAGCCTGTTTCTCCAGCCACCATTGTCATCACCCAATGCATGCATGAAAGAAAGTAGCCATGGTAGCAGAAATTGAGGTTATTCGTGGGCTCAGCAACATGGACTTCCACTGACCAAGGCTGACCTGGCTATGGCCATCTCTGAGTACCCAGTCTGCCAGCAGCAGATATGAACAGTGGACCCCCAATATGACACCATTCTGTGTGGTGATTAGCCAGCTACCTGGTGACAGGCTGACTACACTGAACCATTTCCATCATGGAAGTGCAGTGTTTTGTTCTTACTGGAATAGACACTTACTTTGGATATGAATTTGTCTTCCCTACACATAATCCTTCTGCCATAATTATCATCCGTGGACTTACAGAATATCTTATCCACTCTCATGGTATTTCACACAGCATTTCTTTTCAAAGCCAGAGAAGACAGCACTGGATCCATGCTCCTGGAATTCACTGGTCTTACCATGTTCTCCAGCTGGCATGATAGAATAGTGAAACGGTCTTTTGAAAACTCAATTACAGTGACCCCAGGTGGCAATACCTTGAACGGCTGAGCAAGGTTCCCCAGAAGGCTGTATATGCTCTGAATCATGCCTAATATATGGTGTTGTTTTTCTGATTGCCGGGATTCTCAACTCCAGGAGTCTGGGTGGAAATGGGAGTGGCACCACTCACTATTATCCCTAGAGACCTATTAGCAAATTTTTGCCTCCTGTTCCCAGGACTTTATGCTCTGCTGGCCTACCACCTCACCACTTTGGGCTCCTCATGGCTCTGAGTCAACAGGCAAAGACAGGAGATACTGTATTTGCTGGAGTGATTTATCCAGACTACCGAGGGGAAGCTGGACTACTATTCCACAATGGAGATAAGGCAGACTATGTCTGAAATACAGGAGATCCCTTATGCATCTCCTAGTATTACCATGCTCTGTGATTAAGGCCAATGGAAAACTATAAGAACCCATTCCAGCCAAAACTACAAATGGCCCAGACACTTTAGGAATGGAGATTTGAGTTATCCCTCAGGTAAAGAACCATGACCAGCTGAGGTTCTTACAGAAGGCAAAAGTAATATATAATGGGTAGCAGAGGAAGTCAGCTATAAATACCAGCCTATAACCACATAACCAGTTACATAAATGAGGAATGTAATTGTCATGAGTATTTCCTCCTTATTTTGTTAAGAATACATTTGTGTGTGTGTCTATATATATATATATATAGACACACACATATATTAAACAAATATGTTTGTTTTCCTTCCTCTCTTATCCCCTTATTATGTAACATAACATGTATTAACTTTGTATTTAAGTATTGTTAACTTTTTACCATATAATTTAAGTTACAGAATATTGGGAGAAGAGCAAACATCACTCAAGGACTTTAACCTCCTCTTCTGGAGAAAAGAGTAGTGCATTTTCAGTTGTTGTGCAGGATAGTTGTACCATGTTAGGTAGAATTATGACCTTGTTATTGTCTTTATTTGGAGATACTTTGAGATGCTTATGGGTGCCAAGTTGACAAGGAATGGACTTGTAATGGTTAGTTGTATGCATCAACTTTACTGGGCTAGGGGATGCCCGGATAGCTGGTAAAATATTATTTCTGGGTGTGTCTGTGAGAGTATTTCTGGAAGAGATTAGCATTTGAATTGGTAGACTGAGTAAAGAAGATAACCCTCCCCAGTGTGGTTGGGCATCACGCAGTCCACTGAGGGCTTGAAAAGGACGAAAGGGCAAAAGAAGAGCAAATCCACGCTGTCTTCTTGAGTTGCAACATCCATCTTCTCCTGCACTCAGACATTGGCATTCCTGCTTCTCAAGCCTTCAGACTTGGACCAGGACTCACACCATTGGCACCCCAGTTTTGGGGTCTCTGGACTGAGACTGAGACTTACTCTATTGGTTCTCCTGGTTCTCACACCTTTGGACTTGGACTGGAACTACACCACTGGCTTTACTGGGCCTCCAGTCTAGTAGACAGCAAATCATGGGACTTCTCAGCTTCCATAATCATGTGAAAGGCAACCACTCATAATAAATTTTTGTCTATTTCTATATATCCTAGTCTATTCTCTGGAGAACTCTTACTAATATGAATAGCATCTTCACAAAAATAAGAGACTATATATATACTAGGATGCTATACAGTGGAAAGCCAAAAAATTTCTGAAAAGCGTATAGTCACAGTTTTAAAAATTGAAATTTGAAACAAAATGATTGATAAGGAAAATTGAAAAAGAGCAGTTTGCCCTGTCCCGTCCTGTTTATGCCTGTAGATAACCAATTGTCCATTCAAACAAAACAGTCATAAATATCTAGTTACAAGGTGTCTGCATATGTGAGGTTATTATATAATCAGTGGACAATGTAGCAAAATGATACTGTGATTTAAGAAATTGTAATTGGAACCAATGTTAGAGCCAGGTGATGTGGCTTGCAAAAAGTGGAAATTACACTGAGTTTCTTTTTGGCATGGTTTAAGGCATAAGAGGTTTGGTGACAGTTCTACAACTGCCCTAACTTGAGGTCCCCTTCACCTGGGTCCTGCTGAGTGGGCACAGTGTTATCATCACCAACCCAAGTATGTATTCATTAAGAAAATGAGTGACTCAAGCAGTGCTGACTGAACATCTTTCAACCTGCTGTCATTTGGATTGTCCAGCTGAGAAACTCTGCTCAGAAATGTTCAGTACTTCTAAGATATGTCAGAGTGTTTGCTTTTATAAATTACTCCATGTTCCCACTTCAAAAGATAGACTCTGCCCTGTCAAATTTTAGATTAGCAAGAAAAAAGAAAGATCCCAAAAACTTACAGAAGGACAACCATTTAAATAATAAAAATCAATCTATCACCTGACTTTCTCATTAGTGATTCTGATTATCAAAGGACAGGAGAAAATGCCCTCTCCCTAACCTGTTATTCATCAGGTGTGTAAAATAAAGCTCTTTTCAGATATTCAGGGTCTCAAAAAATGTATGTTTATACATCCTTTCAGAGGAAGGTGCTAAAGAATGTGCTTTAGCATAACAGAAAAGATCAAAGCATGAGATCCTGTAAATGGCGGCTAAGAGAGACAGTAACGAAGGGAAACCCAGGAAACAAGTACTGGATTATCTCTGCCTTTATCACATGGAAAATATTATAAAATGCTATTTTAACTACCTTCTGGAAAACTAACCAAAAATTTTAAACAAAACAAGTATTAACTCCAGGAAAATTTATGTATATGTATGTATGTAGAGAGAAGAAAACATACTCATAGTAGAACTGGTTCAATAGTAAGCAGTATTTACACAGTAAATCTAAACAATATAAACACTCTATTCATTTAACTAAAAAGTTAATATAACTAATTTGAGAGGTGGAGAGAAGATGTATAAGTAGGCATGGTACATGAGAGATACATCTTCATCTGCCATATAAGAAGGCAATAGGGCTGGCTCTGGGTACACTGCCTAGGAGTTAGCCCTGCTCCACAAGCAGCAGTAATAAAAGAGAAAAAAGAAGGTAATAGATAATGTATAAAAATTATGTATTAAGAAAGAGCATATAAGAATGTTTACTTGAGGCCAGGCGCGGTGGCTCACGCCTGTAATCCCAGCACTTTGGGAGGCCGAGGCGGGCGGATCACGAGGTCAGGAGATTGAGACCATCCTGGCTAACACGGTGAAACCCCATCTCTACTAAAAATACAAAGAATTAGCCAGGCGTGGTGGTGGGTGCCTGTAATCCCAGCTACTCAGGAGGTTGAGGCAGGAGAATGGCATGAGCCCGAGAGGCAGAGCTCGCAGCGAGCCCAAATCGCACCACTGCACTCCAGCCTGGGCGACAGAGAGACACTCTGTCTCCAAAAAAAAAAAGAATCTTTACTTGAGAATACAGAGACAGAAACAGCTGCAAGAGTCAAGATTGTGTTCCTTTGGGACCAGAGTGAAGAATGACAAACAATGTGGCAGTGGTTGCATTTTAATATTATTTGTCTTATCCAGATTTGTATTGATAAAAATTAAAAATGTTTTAAAGATGATGGATATCAACTGTACAAGATGGATCAGATGAGAGAGAGATCGTTTTATTCTCTTTTCTTTCTCTTCTTAGGACCTGGCGTATTGTAGTACCAATGGCAAAAGATGATGCACTAAAGGAGATTAGAGGAAACCAAGTTACTTTTCAGGATTGCTTTATTGCAGATTTTCTTATTCTGTTGACTTTTCCTTTGTTGACCATACCTGAAATTCCTGGTTATTTACCAATCTCCTCACCACGTGGTAGTCAATTAATGGCTTCCTGGGATGCTTGTGTAGTTGCATCTGCTGTTTTGGTGACAGATATGGAGACCTTTCACACAACTGATTCATTCAAATCTTGGACCAGAATCAGAGTGCCTCCAGACATTCTGAGTGATGATGAAAGACGGAGTGTGGCTCATGTGATCTTATTGCGGGATGGAATCGTTTTTCTTATAAATGGTGTTCTTTACGTAAGGAGTTTTCATGGATTTATAAGACTGGGAGGAATTATAAATCTTCCTGATGGTGGAATTACTGGCATTTCATCAAGAAAATGGTGTTGGGTCAATTATTTATTAAAGGTTAGTAAAAGATATTTTATATTTTATAAATATATTTATATTTTACAAATGTATTTACCATACCATTTACTCAGTGATAAACAGAGACTTACTATGCAGCTCTTTGCCCAGTTGTTTTATCTAAGGCTGTAAACAGCTCTAACTCAACTTCTCAGAGACCTCTTTACAGTAGAGATACACCCCCAACAACTAAAAATAAAATTAATCTTGTATGTTATTATGTAGTTCAGTCATGAGAGCTTTGTTTTACCTTGATATGGGCAAAAGACCCAAAAATTATTTTCCCCAAACAAAGATTATATGAGCTGCCCAAAATGAATAATGAGTTTTTGTTACATGCATAGAAAGTGTAATGATCAAGTCAGGGTCTTCGGGGTATCCGTCTCCTTCAGTGTTTACTGTGTCTATGTGTTGGTATCATTTCCTCTCTCCTAGTTACTTTGAAATGTTAAAAATATTGTTGCTGGCCGGGCGCGGTGGCTCACACCTATAATCCCAGCACTTTGGGAGGCCGAGGTGGGCAGATCACAACGTCAGGAGATGGAGACCATGGTGAAACCCCGTCTCTACTAAAAATACAAAAAATTAGCCGGGCGTGGTGGTGTGCACCTGTAGTCCCAGCTACTCGGGAGGCTGAGGCAGGAGAATGGCGTGAACCCAGGAGGCAGAGCTTGCAGTGAGCCGAGATCGCGCTACTGCACTCCAGCCTGGGCAACAGAGCGAGACCCCGTCTCAAAAAAAAAAAAATATATATATATATATACACACACACACACACACACACACACACACACACATACATATATATATAGTTGCTAAGTGTAGATATCCTGGTCTGACTATAGACAGACTAGAAACACTAGAACTTATTTCTTCTATCGAACTGTATGTTAGTTAGATATAAAACATTAGAACTTATTCTTCTATTTAACTGTATATTTGTACGTATTAACCAGCCTCTCTTTATACTCCCTCCCACGCACCCCTCTCCTTCCCAGACTCTAATATCTATCATTCCATTCTGTTTTCATGAGATCATGGTTTTTACCTTCCACATATGAGTGAGAACATGTAGTATTTGTCTTTCTGTGCCTGGCTTATTTCACTTTACAATAATGACCTCCAGTTCCATCCATATTGCTGCAAACATGATTTTGTTATTTTTATGGCCAAATGGTATTCCATTGGGTATATATACCCCATTTTCTTTATCCATTCATCCATTGATGTACACTTACGTTGATTCCATGTCTTTGCTATTGTGAATAGTGTTGCAATAAAACTGCAAGTACAGGTGTCCCTTTGATATACTGATTTTACTGATTTCTTTCCCTTTTGATAAATACCCGGTAGTGGGAATGCTGGATTGTATGGTAGTTATATATTTAGTTTTTTGAGAACCCTCCATACTGTTTTTCATAGCGGTCGTACTAATTTGCATTCCCACCAACAGGGTATATGAGCTTCCTTTTCTCTGCCTCCTTGCCAGCATCTGTTATTTATTTATTTATTTTTGTCATTTTAATAATTGCCAGGCTGGGCAGGGTGGCTCACACCTGTAGTTGCAGCACTTCGGGAGGCCAAGGTGGGATGATTACTTGAGCCTAGGCGTTAGAGACCAGCCTGGGCAACATGGTGAGACCCTATCTCTAAAAATAAAATAAAATTTAGAAAATAAAAAATAATAATAATAGCCATTCAACAGGGTAAAATGATATCTCATTGTGGTTTTGATTTACATTTCCCTGATGGTTAGTGATGTTAACTGTTTTTTCACATACCTGTTGGCCATTTATATATCTTTTGAGAAATATCTGTTCATGACCTTTGCCCACTTTTAAATGGGATTTTTTTTTAACTATTAAGTTGTAAAATTGAAGGGGAGGGAATTATCCCTAACTCATTCTACAAGACCACCCTTACCCTCATACCAAAACCAGAGAAGAACACAACACAAAAAAAGAAAACTTACAGGCCAATATTCCTGATGCACGTAAAACACAAAAACCCTCAAAAAAAAATTCTAGCAAACTGAATCAAATAGCACATCAAAACCAGAACACACCATGGGATTTATACCAGCAATGTAAGGATAATTTGACATACACAAATCAATAAGCGTGTTACATCACATCCACAGAATGAAGGACAAACACCATATGATCCTCTCAATAGATACAGAAAAAGCATGTGATAAATTCAACATCCCTTCATGATAAAAATTCAACAAACTGGCCAGGCACAGTGGCTCACACCTGAAATCCCAGCACTTTGGGAGGCCGAGGAGGGCAGATCATGAGGTCAGGAGTTCGAGACCAGCCTGGCCAATATGGTGTAACCCCATCTCTACTAAAAATACAAAAATCAGCTGGGTGTGGTGGCACATGCCTGTAGTCCCAGCTACTTGGGAGGCTGAGGCAGGAGAATTGCTTGAACCCAGGAGGCGGAGGTTACAGTGAGCCAAGATTGTAACACTGACTCCGGCCTGGTGACATAGTGAGACTCCATGCCAAAAAAAAAAAAAAAAAAAAAAATCAAACTAGGCATAGAAGGAACATACCTCAAAATTATAAAAGCCATATATAATAAACCCACAGGTAAACATCATACTGAGTATATAAGTTTAAAGTTTAAAGCCTTTCCTGTAAGAACTGAAAGAAGACAAGGATTCCCACCCTCACCACTCGTATTCAACTTAGTACTGGAGGTCCTAGCCAGAGCAATCAGTAAAGAGAAAGAAATAAAAGGCATTTAAATTGGAAAAGAGGAATTCAAACTGTCCCTTTTTGCAGATAATATGATCTTATATTTAGAAAAACCTAAAGACTCCACAAAAAATTTCTTGGAAATGATAAATTCAGTAAAGTTGAAGGATATAAAATCAGCATACAAAAATCAGCAGCATTTCTATACACTAATAATGAAATAGCTGGAAAATAAATCAAGAAGGCAATCCTATTTACAATACCTACCAAAAAAACTGGGAATAAATTTAACCAAGGATGTGAAAGATCTCTGCAAGGAAGACTACAAAACACTGATAAGGCTGAGTAGAATAGTTCACACCTGTAATCTCAGCAGTTTGGGAGGCCAAGGCAGGAGGATTGCTAAAAGTCAGGAGTTTGAGACCAGCCTGGGCAACAAAGCAAAATCCTGTTCTCTACAAATAAAAAATTTAAAAAGTTAATCCAGTGAGGTGGCCTACACCTGTAGTCCCAGCTACTTGGAATGCTGAAGTGGGAAGGTTGCTTGAGCCCAGGAGTTCAAGGCTGCAGTGAGCTGTGATCACACCATTACACTCTATCTTGGGTGACAGAATGAGACACTTTCTCTAAAGAATATATATATATAAATTTAAGTGGGTGTATTGTAACCCTGATAGCAACCACTAAAAAAATTTATACAAGATAGAGTAAAAAATTCAATGAACTAAAATGAAATATGAAAAAAAATTATAAAATCCAAAAGAAGGCAGAAAAGGGAAATAGAGGAACAAAACCCTGAGGATACAATAGAAAATAAAATGTATAACTCAGTCTAAACACAACAATAATTACATTAAATCTAAATGGTCTAAAACCACTAATTAAAAGGCAGAGATTGTCAGATTGGATTTTTTTAAAAAAGACCAAATTATACATTTTTATTTAGAAGCCCACTTTAAATATAAGGAGATAGGTGGACTAAAAGTAAAACACTGGAAGAAGTTATAACATGCAACATGAAATTTGGGAGGGGAAACAGATCCAGACCATATCGACCAATGTCAAGGTGGTTTATTGTGTTTTCTTCTAGGAATTTGACAGTTTCAGATATTACATTAAGTTTTTAATCCATTTTGAGTTAATTTTAATAACTAGTACAATTTCAATTTTTATACCTTCTTTTTTCCTTTTCTTTCTCTTTTTTTCCCCAAACTGTTAGAACTAACAAATAAATTTAGTAAAGTTGCAGGTTACAAAATCAACATAAAAAAATTAGTTGCATTTCTATACACTAACAACAAGCTATACAAAAGAGAAAGTAAGAAAGCAATTTTATTAATTACAGCATAAAAGAATTTTGTTTTACATGTGGATATCCTGTGTTTCTCCACACCACTTATTGAAGAGACTCTTCTATCTGGATTGTGTTCTTTGCATTATTAAGAAAGATTAGTTGGCTGTATATGCATGGGTTTACTTCTGGGTTCTCTATTCTGTTCTGTTGGCCTATGTGTCTATTCTTCAGCAAGTACTACACTGTTTTGATTGCTATAGCTTTGTAATGTAGTTTGAAATGAGGAACTATGATGCTTTAAACTTTGTTCTTCTTCAAGATTGCTTTGGCTCCTCAGGGTCTTTCATGGTTCCATATGAATTTTAGGATTGTTTTTTCTATTTCTGTAAAAAATGCCCTTGGAATTTTGATAGAGATTACATTGACTGTGTTCATCAGAGTCTATAGAAGGTGGTATTATTATGGACATTTTAACAATAGTAATTATTCCAATTTAAGAATATGAGATATCTTTCCATTTATATGTGTTTCTTCAGTTTCCTTCATTAATATCTTATAGTTTCCAGTGTACAGATTTTTTACCTTCTTGGTCAAATTTATTCCTAAGTATTTTATTCTTTTATATATTTATTTGTATATATGTATATATAATTTTATTTGAAACATTCATATATATATATATATATATATATAAAATCTCCCAGGTTCTTGGAAAATTTCTTTCTGGTTTTCAGCAGTTTTACTATGTGCCTAGATGTTATTTCCTTTGTATTTATCCTACTTGAGGTTCAGTTGAGTTTCTTGGATTTCTGGGTTTATGTCTTTCATTAATCTTGGAATGTCAATGGCTATTTTCTCTTCAAATGTTTCTTCAACCTCATTCTCTTTTTCCTTTCCTACTAGGATTCCAAAAACACCTGTATGAGACCATTTAATATTGTCTCATAGATCTCAGATGACCTGTTCATTATTTTTTCACTGTTTTTTCCTTTGTATTTCAGCTTGTATACACTTGTATGTTCACTGCTTTTTTCCTCTGCTTTTTCCAGCTTCTTGGTAAGTGCATCTGAGTTTTTTTAAGACAGGGTCTCACTCTGCCACCCAGGCTGGAGTGCAATGCCACAATCAAAACTCACTGCTGCCTCAAACTGTTTGCCTCAAGCAATTCTCGCACCTTGGCTTCCCAAAGTGCTGAGATTACAGGCATGAGCCACCATGCCCAGGCCCAATTATTTCTCTCTCTCGCTCTCTCTTTTTTTTTTTTTTTTTTTTTTTGAGACGGAGTTTTACTCTTGTTGCCCAGGCTGGAAGTGCAGTGGCGCGATCTCAGCTCACTGCAACCTCCACCTCCCAGATTCAAGTTGATTCTCCTGCCTCAGCCTCACGAGTAGCTGGGACTACAGGCACGTGCCACCATGCCCAGCTAATGGCTAATTTTTGTATTTTTAGTAGAGATGGGGTTTTGCCATGTTGGCCAGGCTGGTCTCAAACTCCTCCAATTATTTCTTTATTCTTGATTTTTGTTTTATTTCTAGCATTTCCATTTTGTTCCTTTTTTATCATTTCTATATCTTGGCTGAAATTCTTCATCTCTTCACTATGTTGCCCATCTTTTCCACTAAAACCTTCAGCATTTTTATTATAGTTATTTTCTCTTTAGATATTCTGGGCACCTTATCACTGACAACATTCCAGAGACCTCTTAATACTTCACAGTGGTGCCACCAACCTTTGAAATCCTTGGGAGAGCTATCTCTGCTTTACAACTTAGCTTCCAGCTTTTTGATCATTGGGTAATTAACTTTACTTTCTCATCTGACTCTGAATTTTGGTGCATCTTCCTCTCTTCCTCCCCTTCTCCTGCCCACTCTGCACTCCCCTCTCCTTCTCCTTCTCCCTCTCCTTCTGTCTCCTATTTCTCTGTCCCAATTCTGTCAGGGAAGCTGCTTTACACTCTGGGTAGAGCCCACACATGGCTCAAGGAGAGTTCCTCTCCACTCCCTTACCCCACTCCTAGTCACAGAGCTGAGAATCCAGAGTGTGGATGGGTTTCTCTCAACTTGTCCAGCTTGATGCCCGTTTCCTGCCTTCAAAGACTTACTACCTTACATTTTGAAGAGACCTTGAATGCTTCAAAAGGATCTCTCACCTCACCTGCATGATTATGCCGAAGCATTAAGTGGAGTTACGTGGGAAAGGGTTTGTGAGTGAGAGTGAAAACTCACTTCTTGGCTGGGAATCCTTGGAATTCTTATCTATCCTGTTTATGACGTGTTCCTCTTCCCATCTCTCTGACAAGAATGAGAATGGCTGTGGGTTTCTTCTATAGCTCACCATTTTGTTTCTAATCTATTTCTTCTTTAAGAATTGTTTCCAGCAACATAAGTTCTGTACTTTAACGTGAATCCACATTTAGCAAAATGACCTTTTATCCCAAATTGTGTCTTTCTTTGGTTACCAGTTTGATATCTGCCTACCTCCTGTTTCAGTATACACTAAATATTTGTACATTGAGTAAAATGAGGACAACAAGATGTTTTCAAAAGATTCCTTTTGATTGTCATGTACATAGAAATTACATTTCAATTAAAAATCCCAAAAAATTAGAAACAGTGGGGAGAGGAGGCAGAGGAGAAGGGAGACCTTGGACTCCTTGATGAAATTAGGCCCACCGAGTTTCAGGCACAGCAGTTTCTGAATACTAGCAGCCTATATCCATGAAAGGGTAGAATTCATTTGTCTAAGGCTTTAAGTTTCTCTTCTCTTTATCTGATAACCAAGGAATCTAAAATTCCAAAAATGAGTTAATATTTGAAGAGACTTTATATATTGACCTTAGTAAACATCAAGGTGAAAGGCGCACTCCAAGCCAGAGTGATAAATACACAAAGAGAAGGCTGATGTGCTTAAAAGATTTAAAAGGAATTAAAATTTATTAGTCCTACCGATAGAAACAATTTATAAACAAATAATTGGGATAATTTATTTTTATGGTTATATGTAATATGACCAATTTCTATTTAATATATTTCTATGCCTGAAGTATTATTCAAAAATATATTGAAACAAATCAAACCTTAGTATTTACTACCTTTAATATTTATTTATTTATTTATTTAGAGACAGGGTCTTGCTCTGTCACCAGGCTGGAGTGCAGTGACATGATCATGGCTCACTGCATCCTTGAACTCCTGGGCTCAAGTGATCCTTCCACCTCAGCCTCCCAAATAGCTGAGACTACAGACACACGCCACCACCCCCAACTAGTTTTTAACTTTTGTAGAAACGGGGTCTCATTTTGTTGCCCAGGCTGGTCTCAAACCTCTGACTTCAAGTGATTCTCCTGCCTCAGCCTCCCAAACTGCAGGGATTATAGGCATGAAACCACCACACCTTGTCTCTGTATTTTAAATGTAGCAAATTAGAAGATGGAAGTTGTTAGACCTTGGTAGCTAAGCTATGAGGACACAAAGGCGTAAGAATGATACAATGGACTTTGGAGACTTGGGCGGGGGTGGGGGGCAGGATGGGAGCGGGGTGAGGGATAAAAGACTATACATTGGGTACAGTGTACACTGCTCAGGTGATGGGTGCACCAGAATCTCAGAAACCACCACTGAAGAACTTATTCATATAACACCACCTGTTCCCCAAAAACCTATTGAAAGAAAATTTAAAAAAATAAAAAATAAAATTTAAATTTTAAAAAAGAGAAAGTATTAGGCCCGTCTCTAAAATCGAAGATCTTTCTCATCATTTTTCATTTTGTCACAGGCTAAAGGAAGAAGAAGCACCTTAGCAGTCTGGACAGAAAATGAAATTTACCTCGGATCCATTCTTCTTAAGTTTGCCAGATTAGTAACTACCACAGAACTGAAAAACATCCTAAGTCTATCAGTGACTGCTACTCTGACCATAGACAGGGTTGAGTATACAGGACACCCTCTGGAGATTGCTGTGTTTTTAAATTATTGCACTGTATGTACCGTCACCAAAAAGATTTTCTTAGTGATATATAATGAAGATACAAAACAGTGGGTTTCCCAAGACTTTACATTAGATGCCCCTATTGACAGTGTTACCATGCCACATTTTACATTTTCAGCACTGCCAGGATTACTGCTATGGAACAAGCATAGTATCTACTATTGTTACCATAATTTCACCTTTACTGGGATTTTACAGACACCTGCAGGACATGGAAATCTATCAATGCTATCAAATGACAGCATTATTCATGAAGTTTTCATAGGTAAGGCATTCTCAGTCCACTAACATTATTCTAGATTTCACTATAGACATCTTCCTTATAATGATGTAACACTTTTTAATGTACCAATGTGTGGCGTTTTTGACAGCCAAAGGTGCACTTCTTATCACCTACAAATGAATTGACTTTAAATACAAGTAATGTTAACTATGATCTCACATTGCAAAAGGGCAAACTCAATTTCTTTTTGCGGGGGAGAGGGGAGTTTCATTTTGGTCAATCAGTAGATTCTAACTAAGCAATTTATATATACATCGTAGGGTGTAGGAGGTGCTGTGGTATTGTGTTATGTTTCCTGGGGCTCCCGTAACAAAGTACCACAAACTGGATGACTTAAAACAACATAAATGTATGACTTCACAGTTCTGGAGGCTAGAAGTGGAATATCAAGGTGTTGATAGGGCCGTGTTCCCTCTGAAACCTGTAGAGGGAGGTTTTGTGTTATACAGCACATATGAAACAGGATCATATGTGTTTTTTAAACAACCATGAGCCACAGTGATAAGAAGACAAAGTTAGAATGATACATTGGGGATAGATTTTAGAGGAGGTCAGATACCCAGTTTGAATGTTGTACTGAAGGTCATTCAGAAACAATGAAATATAACACGCTCAAACAATTCATAAGCGTATGAAGTCTGAAGTTAAAGGCCTTCATCTCTCACCATTCTCATTTCCCAAATAACCAACTATTAAGAAACTCCTGTGAGGCCAGGCGTGGTGGCTCACGCTTCTAATGCCAGCACTTTGGAAGGCCAAGGTGGGAGGATCACTTGACTCCAGGAGTTCGAGTCCAGCCTGTGCAACATGGTGAGACCTCATCCCTACTAAAAACTTAAAAATTAGCTGGGCATGGTGGTACACGCCTGTGGTCCCAGCTACTCAGAAGACTGAGGCAGGAGGATCACTTGAGCCCGGGAGGTCAAGGCTGCAGTGAGCCATGTTCACCTCACTGAACTCCCCAGCCTGGACAACAGAGCGAGATCCTGTCTCAAAAGAAAAAAAAAAAAAAAAGCTCCTGTGAGTTTGTCCAGACTTTCAAACAAGCAAATACTAAATATAATGGGCATGTTTTCAAAACAATACATATAATAGATATAAAACGAATGCCATTTTAACTGCTGTGTATTGTTCCACTGTCTATGCACACTACTGTCTAATTAATAGGGGTGTAGATAGATATTTAGATAGATATTAGCCTTCAGTTCTTTTTCTGTTACAAATAATGCTGCAGAAAATATGCATATGTACACACACTGATACAAGTGTTTCTGTAATATAAATTACTGGATATAGAATTCCTGAATCAGAGATTACGAATATTTAAAAAGTTGATAAATCCTTCTCACTTACCCACCAGCAAAGTTTGTCACAGTCTAAACTCCCCCAAAAGTATTGAAAATGTATCATTTTCATAGAATCTGTTTAACAGTTACTGGTTATATAGAAGAAAAATGTTATTTTATTGCACATATCTTTTATAATTAGATGTTTTATCTAGTTTCACAAATTTATTGGCCATATTCTTCTGTGAATTTCCTTTTTTTCTTGTCATTTCCTTATTTCTGTTTTATTTTTTATTTGTTTATTATACTTTAAGTTCTGGGATACATGTGCAGAATGTGCAGGTTTGTTACATAGGTATACACGTGCCATGGTGGTTGACTGCACCCATCAACCTGTCATCTACATTAGGTATTTCTCCTAATGTTATCCCTCCCCTACCCTCCCAACCCCTGACAGGCCTTGGTGTGTGATGTTCCCCTCCCTGTGTTGATGTGTTCTCATTGTTCAACTCCCACTTATGAGTGAGAACATACGGTATTTGGTTTTCTGTTCCTGTGTTAGTTTGCTGAGAATGATGGTTTCCAGCTTTATCCATGTCCCTGCAAAGGACATGAATTCATCCTTTTTCATGGCTGCATAGTATTCCATGGTGTATATGTGCCACATTTTCTTTATCCAGTCTATCACTGATGGGCATTTGGGTTGGTATCCAGCCTATCATTGATGGGCATTTGGGTTCCAAGTATTTGCTATTGTGAACTGTGCTGCAATAAACATAGGTGTGCATATGTCTTTATAGTAGAATAATTTATAATCCTTTGGGTATACACCCAGTAATGGGATTGCTCAGTCAAATGGTATTTCTAGTTCTAGATCCTTGAGCAGTTGCCACAGTGTCTTCCACAATGGGTGGACTAATTTACACTGCTACCAACAGTGTAAAAGCATTCCTATTTCTCCACGTCCTCTCCAGCATCTGTTGTTTCCTGACTTTTTAAAGATCACCATTCTAACTGACGTGAGACGGTATGTCATTGTGGTTTTGATTTGCATTTCTCTAATGACCAGTGATGATGAGCTTTTTTCCATGTTTGTTGGCTGCATAAATATCTTCTTTTGAGAAGTGTCTGTTCATATCCTTCACCCACTTTTTGATGGGGTTATTTTTTCTTGTAAACTTGTTCAGGTTTTTGTAGATTCTGGATATTAGCCCTTTGTCAGATGGATAGACTGCAAAAATTTTCTCCCATTCTGTAGGTTGCCTTTTCACTCTGATGATAGTTTCTTTTGCTGTGCAAAAGCTCTTTAGTTTAATTAGATCCCATTTGTCAATTTTGGCTATTGTTGCCATTGCTTTTGGTGTTTTAGTCATGAATCTTTGCCCATGCCTATGTCCTGAATGGTATTGCCTAGGTTTTCTTTTAGGGTTTTTGTGGTGTTAGGTCTTAAGTTTAAGTCTCTAATCCATCTTAATTTTTGTATAAGGTGTAAGGAAGGGATCCAGTTTCAGCTTTCTGCATATGGCTAGCCAGTTTTCCCAACACCACTTATTAAATAGGGAATCCTTTCCCCATTGCTTGTTTTTGTCAGGTTTGTCAAAGATCAGATTGTTGTAGATGTGTGGCATTATTTCTGAGGCCTCTGTTCTGTTCCATTGGTCTATATATCTGTTTTGGTACCAGTACCATGCTGTTTTGGTTACTATAGCCTTGTAGTATAGTTTCAAGTCAGGTAGCGTGATACCTCTAGCTTTGTTCTTTTTGTTTAGGATTGTCTTGGCTATACAGGCTCTTTTTTGGTTCCATATGAAATTTAAAGTAGTTTTTTCTAATTCTGTGAAGAAAGTTAATGTAGTCTGATGGGGATAGCATTGAATCTATAAATTACTTTGGGCAGTATGGCCATTTTCACGATACTGATTCTTCCTATCCATGAGCCTGGAATGTTTTTCCTTTTGTTTGTGTCATCTCTTATTTCCTTGAGCAGTGGTTTGTAGTTCTCCTTGAAGAGGTCCTTTACATCCCTTGTAAGTTGTATTCCTAGGTATTTTATGCTCTTTGTAGCAACTGTGAATGGCAGTTCACTCATGATTTGGCTCTCTGTCTGTTATTGGTCTATAGGAATGCTTGTGATTTTTGCACATTGATTTTGTATCTTGAGACGTTGCTGAAGTTGCTTACCAGCCTAAGGAGATTTTGGGTTCAGACAATGGGGTTTTCTAAATATACAATCATGTCATCTCCAAACAGAGGCAATTTGACTTCCTCTCTTCCTATTTGAATACCCTTTATTTCTTTCTCTTGCCTGATTGCCCTAGCCAGAACTTCCAATACTATGTTGAATAGGAGTGGTGAGAGAAGGCATCCTTGTCTTGTGCCGGTTTTCAGAGGGAATGCTTCCAGCTTTTGCCTATTCAGTATGATATTGGCTGTGGGTTTGTCATAAATAGCTTTTATTATTTTGAGACACATTGCATCAATACCTAGTTTATTGAGAGTTTTTAGCATGAAGGGGTGTTGAATTTTATTGAAGGCCTTTTCTGCATCTATTGAGACAAACATGTGGTTTTTGTCATTGGTTCTGTTTATGAGATGGATTACATTTATTGATTTGCATATATTGAACCAGCCTTGCATCCCAGAGATGAAGCCAACTTGATCGTAGTGGATAAGCTTTTTAATGTGCTGCTGGATTTTGTTTGTCAGTATTTTACTGAGGATTTTTGCAACGATGTTCATCAGGGATATTGGCCTGAAATTTTCTTTTTTTGTTGTGTCTCTGCCAGGTTTTGGTGTCAGAATGATGCTGGCCTCATAAAATGAATTAGTGAGGAGTCCCTCTTTTTCTGTTGTTTGGAATGGTTTCAGAAGGAATGGTACCAGCTCCTCTTTGTACCTCCGGTAGAATTTGGCTGTGAATCTGTCTGGTCCTTGGCTTTTTTTGGTTAGTAGGCTATTCATTACTGTCTCAGTTTCAGAACTTGTTATTGGTCTATTCAAGGATTTGACTTCTTCCTGGTTTCATTTTGGGAGGGTGTATGTGTCCAGCAATTTATCCATTTCTTCTAGATTTTCTAGTTTGTTTGCATGGAGGTGTTTATTCTCTGATGGTAGTTTGTATTTCTGTGGGATCAGTGGTGATATCCCCTTTATCTTTTTTTATTGTGTCTATTTGGTTCTTCTCTCCTTTCTTCTTTATTAGGCTGACTAGTGGTCTATTTTGTTGATCTTTCAAAAAACCAGCTCCTGGTTTCATTGATTTTTTTCATAGATTCATAGATTTCATAGATTCATAGATTCATAGATTTCAAGATTCATAGATTCTTTTCAAAAAACCAGCTCCTGGATTCATTGATTTTTTGAAGGGTTTTTCGTGTCTCTATCTCCTTCACTTCTGCTCCAATCTTAGCTATTTCTTGTCTTCTGCTAGCTTTTGAACTTGTTTGCTCTTGCTTCTCTAGTTCTTTTAATTGTGATGTTAGGGTGTCAATTTTAGACCTTTCCTGCTTTCTCCTGTGGGGATTTAGTGCTATAAACACTGCTTTAGCTCTGTCCCAGAGATTCTGGTACGTTGTGTCTTTGTTCTCATTGGTTTCAAAGAACTTATTTATTTCTGCCTTAATTTATTTACCCAGTAGTCATTCAGGAGCAGGTTATTCAGATTCCATGTAGTTGTGTAGTTTTGAGTAAGTTTCTTAATCCTGAGTTCTAATTTGATTGCACTGTGGTCTGAGAGACTGTTTGTTACGATTTCCATTCTTTTGCATTTGCTAAGGAGTGTTTTACTTCTAATTAATTATGTGGTCGATTTTAAAATAAGTTTGATGTGGTGCTGAGAAGAATGTATATTCTGTCAATTTGGGGTGGAGAGTTCTGTAGATGTCTATTAGGTCCGCTTGGTCCAGAGCTGAGTTCAAGTCCTGGATATCCTTGTTAATTTTCTCTCTCATCGATCTGTCTGGTATTGACAGTGGGGTGTTTAAGTCTCCCACTATTATTGTGTGGGAGTCTAAGTCTCTTTGTAGGTCTCTAAGAACTTGCTTTATGAATCTGGGTGCTCCTTTATTGGGTGCATGTATATTTAGGATAGTTAGCTCTTCTTGTTGCATTGATTCCTTTACCATTATGTAATGCCCTTCTTTGTCTTTTTTGATCTTTGCTGGTTTAAAGTCTGTTTCATCAGAGACTAGGATTGCAACCCCTGCTTTTTTTTTTTTTTTTTGCTTTCCATTTGCTTGGTAAATATTCCTTCATCCCTTTGAGCCTATGTGTGTCTTTGCACGTGAAATGGGTGTCTTGCATACAGCACACCAATGGGTCTTGACTCTTGATCCAATTTGCCATTCTGTGTCTTTTAATTGGGGCATTTAGCCCATTTACATTTAAGGTTAATATGTTTTGTGTGAATTTGATCTTTTCATTATGATGCTAGCTGGTTATTTTGCTCGTTATTTGATGCAGTTGCTTCATAGTGTCGATGGCCTTTACAATTTGGCATGTTTTTGCAGTGGCTGGTACTGGTTTTTCCTTTGCATATTTAGTGCTTCCTTCAGGAGCTCTTGTAAGGCAGGCCTGGTGGTGACAAAATCTCTCAGCATTTGCTTGTCTGTAAAGGATTTTATTTCTCCTTTGCTTATGAAGCTTAGTTTGGCTGAATATGAAATTCTACGTTGAAAATTCATTTCTTTAAGAATGTTGAATATTGTCCCCCACTCTCTTCTGGCTTGTAGGGTTTCTGCAGAGAGATCTGCTGTGAGTCTGATGGGCTTCTTTTTGTGGGTAACCCAACCTTTCTCTCTAGCTGCCCTTAACATTTTTTCCTTCATTTCAACCTTGGTGAATCTGATGATTGTTTGTCTTGTGGTTGCTCTTCGCGAGGAGTATCTTTTTGGTGTTCTCTGTATTTCCTGAATTTGAATGTTGGCCTGTCTTGTTAGGTTGGGGAACTTCTCCTGGATAGTATCCTGAAGAGTGTTTTCCAACTTGGTTCCATTCTCCCCATCACTTTCAGGTACACCAATCAAATATAGGTTTGGTCTTTTCACATATTCCATATTTCTTGAAGGATTTGTTCATTCATTTTCATTCTTTTTTCTCTAATCTTTTCTTTATGCTTATTTCATTAAGTTGATCTTTAATCTCTGATATCCTTTCTTCTGCTTGATCGATTTGGCTATTGATACTGGTGTATGCTCCACAAAGTTCTCGTGCTGTGAAGCTCCATCAGGTTATTTATGTCCTTCTCTACATTGGTTATTCTAGTTAGCAATTCATCTAACCTTTTTTCAAGGTTCTTAGTTTCCTTGCATTGGGTTAGAACATGCTCCTTTAGCTCAGAGGAGTTTGTTATTACTCCCCTCTGAAGCCTACTTATGTCAGTTCATCAAACTCATTCTCTGTCCAGTTTTGTTCCCTTGCTCACGAGGAGTTGTGATCCTTCGGAGGGGAAGAGGCATTCTGGTTTTTGAAATTTCAGTCTTTTTGCACTGGTTTTTCTTCATCTTTGTGGATTTATCTACCTTTGGTCTTTGATGTTGGTGACCTTTACATGGGGTTTTTGTGTGGATGTCCTTTTTGTTGATGTTGATGCTATTCCTTTCTGTTTGTTAGTTTTCCTTCTAACAGTCAGGCCCCTCTCCTGCAGGTCTGCTGGAGTTTGCTGGAGGTCCACTCCAGACCCTGTTTGCCTGGGTATCACCAGCAGAGACTGCAGAACAGCAAAGATTGCTGCCTGTTCCTTCCTCTGGAAGCTTTGTCCCAGAGGGGCACCCGCCAGATGCCAGCCAGAGCTCTCCTGTATGAGGTGTCTGTCGACCCCTGCTAGGAGGTGTCTTCCAGTCAGGAGACACAGGGGTCAGGGACCCACTTGAGGAAGCCGTCTGTCCCTTAGCAGAGCTTGAGGGCTGTGCTGGGAGACCCACTGCTTCTTCAGAGCTGGCTCACAGGAACGGTTAAGTCTGCTGAAGCTGCGCCCAGGGCCGCCCCTTTCCCCAGGTGCTCTGTCCCAGGGAGATGAGGGTTTTATCTATAAGCCCCTGAGTGGGGCTGCTGCCTTTCTTTCAGAGATGCGCTGCCCAGAGAGGAGGAATCTAGAGAAGCAGTCTGGCTATGGCAGCTGTGCCGAGCTGTGGTGGGCTCCGCCCAGTTAGAACTTCCTGGCAGCTTTATTTCCACTGTGAGGGGAAAACCGCCTACTCAAGCCTCAGTAATGGCAGACGCTCCTACCCCAACCAAGTTCGGGTGTCCCAGGTCACTTCAGACTGCTGTGCTGGCAGTGAGAATTTCAAGCCAGTGGATCTTAGCTTGCTGGACTCCATAGGGGTGGGATCCACTGAGCTAGACCACTTGGCTCCCTGGCTTCAGCCCCCTTTCCAGCGGAGTGAATCGTTCTCTCTCACTGGTGTTCCTGGCACCACTGGGGTATGAAAAAAAACAAAAACAAAAACAAAAAACTCCTGCAGCTGGCCTGGTGTCTGCCCAAACGGCTGCCTAGTTTTGTGCTTGAAACCCAGCGCCCTGGTGGTGTAGTAACCTGAGGGAGTCTCCTGGTCTGTGGGTGGCAAAGACCGTGGGTTCCTCATCGAGGAACCAGACTGTTCCTCATGGCACAGTCCCTCGTGGCTTCCCTTGGCTAGGGGAGGGAGTTCCCTGACCCCTTGCACTTCCCCAGTGAGACGACGCCCCACCCTGCTTCAGCTCGTCCTCCGTGGGCTGCACCCACTGTCTAACCAGTCCCAATGAGCTAAACCTCAGTTGGAAATGCAGAAATCACCCGCCTTCTGCGTTGATCTCGCTGGGAACTGCAGACTGGAGCTGTTCCTATTCTCCCATCTTGCCCACAACTCCCCCTTTTCTGTGAATTTTCTATTCATACTGTTTGGACATTTTTGCATTGGTTTTATCTATACTGATATGTTCTTTATCTCATGTATTGCAAATATTTTCTCTAGTGTGTAACTTCCTGTAACTTTTTGGAGGAGTTTGGTATTTAGAATTTGTATTTTTAAATGGTCAAATTTATTAATATTTTTATTTGTAACTTCTGACATGCCATAATATGACAGGTCATTTCAATTATAAAGATATTATATATTTTCATTATTCTTATAATTCTGATTTTTATGTTTTGATATTTAGCAAGAGTTAGGAATCTAATGGTATTTTTCCCATTGAAAGCTGATGTTGCCTTAAACCATTCTTCTATTAAGCAAACCTCTCCCACTGATCTGAAATGCTACTTGTATTATGTATTCATTCCTCACATTAACTGGATTGTTTCTAGGCTATTCTGTTCCACTAATCTATTTGTCCTAGTGCTATACTTTTTTGATTACTATATCCTTAATCACCTAACACACTAAATAATTTCTTTTCATGTTTATTGGCAGTCTTCTCTGCTGGAATGTAAGCTACACAAGAGAAGGACTTTTCTGTTTTTTCATGAATATATTCCTCCTAAGTACCTAGAACAGTATAGCCCCATAGTAGGCATTCAATACATTTGTTGAATAGATGTTTGCAATATTTGTCTTCCCAACCAGGAATGTTGTATCTTTTCATTATTTTTATTTTCTCTAATTGATCTATTCTAATATTTTATCCCTTCTTGAGTCAATTTCAGAAGTTCCTGTCTTTCTAGGAAATAATTCATTTTATGTAGATTTTCTAATTTATTGGCAAAAGTAGGCTATTTTAACTTTTAAATTTCTTATGTACCTATAATTATCTTCCTCATTTATAATATTGCTTGTGCCTAACCCCCTTGTTAGTTTGGCTTGCAAGAGATTGTGTTTTTTTAGGTTTTATTTTCTTTTCCTTTTAAAAAGAATTCTTAATTTTATCTACTTTCTTTTTAATTTAATTTCTGCTTTTGTCATTATTGATTCTTTACTTCTGCTTTCTTTTTGTAACTTTAGTCATCTCTTGCCTGCTTATTAAGTTAAATGGTTATTTCATTTATTTTTAGTCTTTCTTATTTTCTAAGCATTTAAAGCTACACACAAGCAAAAGGCTATGAATTTTTCTCTGTGTGGCTTTAGCCACATTATCTTTTAAATCATTCTTAGTTCTCATTTTAACTTCATATTTAAAGCAAGGATGATTTATAAGGTTTGTAGTCAGCAGTGTGATCAGCAAAAGAGAAGGTGCTATGAAAGCAAATATTGGGAACATCAATCCAGATGTATGGGATCAGAAAACTAGGTGTGGAGGAAATGACTTCTAAACTGAAAACTAGGGAGAGAGTATATATATTAGAAAATGATTTCACTGGTTAGGCTGGGGGATTGAGGTAGCATTCCAAGCTGAGAATACAGCATGTGCAAAGATGTGGAGGTAGGAAAGAACATGGCAAGTTTGGGGAACTGAAATTAGGTCAGGCTGACTAGATAACACAGTGTAAGGCAAAAAATGGCAAGAGACAAACCTGGATAAAGAACAGACAGGCCATATCATGAAGCAACTTGGACATTATATATAATCCAAAAACAATGTATTGTTTTGTTTCCTGAGGTTTTAAATTTTATATATCATTATACTGCATGCATCCTGCAATTACTTTTTTATTCAGCATAGAATTATATGTTATTATGTCATCCATTCACATTTCTCCCCTTCCACCTTGTGATCTACTGCATATATTTCTGATTAGGTAAGTTTAAGTAGAATACAATTTATAGTAATTTGTAAAAATGTTACTGACTTATTCTGATTTCAAATGTAAGATGCATAAACACAACACAGCCTGAACCTCCCTGACTTGATGAATTCCCCTCTTCCTTCCAGCCAGTCCTCTCCAAGTGTTGTCTTTTGACAAAGTATATTCCTAGAGGCTGTACACAGAGAATGTCATATCTTGAAAGAAAGCTATGAAATCATCTAGCCCAACTGTTCATTTTACAGACATAGCAACAGAACTAAAGAGGTTAAGATAGTTACCCACTATGACCCACTGTGACTTAGGCAGAACATTAAGTGGAGAAAGCTGATTATCTGCTATGAGTGAACCTGCAGAGGTAGGCTATGCCTTATACCACTCTCACCCCCACTCACCTCCATGTCTTCATTCCAGCTATATTAGCCTGCTAGGGTTGCCATAACAAAATCCCACAGACTGGGCAGCTTAAACAACAGAAATTTAGATTTTCTCATATTTCTAGAGGCTAGAAGTCCAAGATCAAGGTACTGTCAGGATTAGTTTCTATGAGGCCTCAGTTCCTGGCTTGTAGACAGTCGCCGTCTTGCTGTGTCCTCATGTGGCCTTTCTTCTCTGTGTGTCCGGAGAGATCCCTGGTGTCTCTTCCTTTTCTTATAAGGGCGCCAGTTCTGTTGGACTAGGACCCCCTGCTTCTTAGCCCATTTTACCTTAATTACCTCCTAAAGGCCCTGTCTCCAAATACAGTCTCATTGGACGTTAGGGCTTCAACACAAGAATTTGGGGGGACACAATTCAATCCACAACACAATGCAGAATTCCTAATAGCTCTATTCCTGCCATGCTCATCCTTGTTATTACTGAATACATGAATTCCAGCTTTTTATGTTAAATGATGTTATATAAGTGATATAGTATTCAAGAAGAAAACTAATACAATGAAGTGGCAGAGAAGTTCCCCAATATAGTGTAAAGTTATGGGTTCATATCTGCACATTCTAACTTTCTCAAAGTATGAAAATACTCGGTCGTTATCAAAGAAATTATTTTCGTTAAAAGTACACTTAACTAAAACAGCACGATTTATGGTTACTTAGACTAACACAAACTTTTCTCTTTTTTCCAGATTATTATGGAGCTATTTTGGTAAAAATGGAAAATAATGTAATATTTTATTCCAAGATTAATACTAGAGATGCAGTAAAGCTGCATTTATGGACAAATTACACAACAAGAGCATTCATTTTCTTAAGTACATCTGGTCAAACATATTTCCTGTATGCTTTGGATGATGGCACAATACAAATACAGGACTATCCCTTACGTCTGGAAGCACAAAGTATAGCTTTCACAACAAAAGACAAATGCCCATACATGGCATTTCATAACAGTGTTGCTCATGTTTTTTACTTTTTGGACAAGGGAGAGGCTCTGACAGTTTGGACTCAGATCGTCTATCCAGAAAACACTGGTCTGTATGTTATTGTAGAATCTTATGGCCCAAAAATATTACAAGAGAGTCATGAGATTTCCTTTGAAGCTGCCTTTGGATACTGCACCAAAACTCTGGTAAGCTAATATTTTAAATTTCTTCATTTGATTTTAATAAGTATAAAAGTATAATATTAACATTTTTGTAAATGGATTTCCCTTCTAGGCTCAGCTGGGAAAATGTTGAGGAATGTCTGAGTTTTTAATAAATAAAAACACGATAAGCCATTCATTCCCAAGCCATTATTTTTGCTTTCCATATCCAAGCCCTCTTTGCCACCTAATAACACATTCCTTCAAAACTCATTGTCAATTGTATTGTTCACTTCTTCTTCTTTTTTTTTTTTAATGCATGGCTTTCCTGTAGACTCCTGTTGTCTATTGTAGTATAACAAACCACTCAAAACCTAATTGCTTAGAACAACAACCAATTCTGGGCCGGGCGTGGTGGCTCACACCTGTAATCCCAGCACTTTGGGAGGCCAAGGCAGGCAGATCACGAGGTCAGGAGATCGAGACCATCCTGGCTAACACAGTGAAACCCCGTCTCCACTAAAAATACAAAAAATTAGCCAAGCGTCATGGCGGGTGCCTGTAGTCCCAGCTACTCGGGAGGCTGAGGCAGGAGAATGGTGTGAACCCAGGAGGTGGAGGTTGCAGTGAGCCGAGATCACACCACTGCACTCCAGCCTGGGTGACAGAGTGAGACTCCCTCTCAAAAAACAAAACAAAACAAAACAAAACAAAAAAACCAATTCTATCCGTCAATAGTTTGGGCTGTGAGTAGCTGGGCAGTTCTGCTGGTTTCATCTGGGTTCGTGGATGTGATGTGGGCATCTGCTAATTCGTCTGCAACTACATGACCTAAGATGGCCTCATTAATCTAAGGGGCCTCAGCTGGAACACTTGTCTCTTCTGGATAACCCAGGTCTAGTGTTATCCTCCAGACTAGACCTGGCTTCTTCTGTGGCAGTCTCAGGGCAGTGTTCCAAGACGGTGAGAGCAGAAGCCTAGGTTTGGCCACATATCCCTAACTCATAGGATGGTGACATAAACTCTACCTCTTATGGAGAAATAGCAAGTTACACTGCATACGGGACATGCATATGGGAATGGGAAAAATTCTTGCAGCCATCTTTGCAAACAATGTCATAATAGGTGTTATAAGTAAAATGTTTACTTAGAAACAGAATGCTTGTTCTTTGGTACTACAAGAAAAAAACAGCATTTAGACAAAAAATTTTCTTAGCAAGGCAGTTTTACTTTCTGCAGAAAGGGTGCTCCTCACAGATGGAACAATGGCAAGAGTGCACCTGAATAAAGGAGGGAAGCAATTTTTATCCTTTACAGGGCTTGTCCTTGCTACTGTGTCTTGTCTCCATTGACTGAAGCTAGACCTCACAATCTAAGCTGAACCTGACGGGCTAATAATTTAAAACTTTCCTAAATAGGTAAAGGCAATAGGGAACAAAGGAAAAAAGGAGGTTGCTTACGAAAAGACTTAGAAAAATAGTAACATTCCTAAATAATAAAGGGGCATAGACTGCGAACTGGAACCTGCCTGTGAGCATGTCCAGCACAGATATCTCGGTTAAAGTACAAGGACACAGGATGTACTACATGCCTGTGAGCATGTCTAACAGCTACATAGGATAGGGCTTAGCAAAGAGTTATTAGCACAAAGTAAGGAGGCTTGAAGGCTTGAAGGAAGTTAGTCTTTAAAAGAAACTATTATTTCTAACACTTATGATTTATTCTTTAACAAGAAGGGAAACTTTGAAGAGGAAACTTTTTATTTTTACAATTCCTTCCTCTTGATTTTATATTTTTTTCTCTTCAAACTTTTTTAACATGTTTGGCTTAGCTGTTTTGCTTGAGTTTTTAAAAGAAAAAGTTTTTCTGGTTGATGAAATGCTAGAGTAAAATGGATAGCCAATTGAACTAGAGCACAAATACTGCTCTAATTATTTGGCAGAGTGTTCAGTAAATGTCCTCTATAATACTATTATACATTTGCTTAGGGATGAATAAGGGCGGACTGATGCTCTTGGAAGCATCTTCCAAGCTCTTGGAAGTGTCTGACTTCACTGCATCCTGTTAAGTTTCTAAGAAACTTAACAAACTTTAATAGTTTTATATTCAGGAGGCCTAATTACTTTTAAATTATACAATATTTCTTGCATAAATTCCCTTTTATAACTTTTTTTATGACTTTCACAGACAATCTTTGACATGCCTTAACTTTCTGACTTCTTTTTACACTTTTTCTTCCTAGTCTTACCTTCTGTGTCTTTCTCTGATCTCTGTCTCTTTCAGTCTCTCGCTCACTTATTCTCTCCCTCTATCTCTCTCTCTCATTTGCGCTGTCTCCCTCCTGAGTTCTCCCACTCTTGCAGCTGGCAGGGCCAGGCAATGGCATGGGCCCTGCCCCAGAGCATGTGCCGCCATCTGTCTCTCCTGTTTCTTTCTGATTTTCCTTTTTACTTTCTCCCTTCCTCTCTTACACTTAGTTTCTTGGGCTGGGTGGGATCCCTGTGGCCACAGCCCAGGCCCCGGGCTGTTGCTGGCCCAGAGGCTTGGCAGGTGCCTGCCGCAAGTTGTACGATCATGCTCTTTCACCTCCTCTGCTCTCCTCCTGGCACCAGTCCTTGACCTCTTCTTCCATGCAGAGCCAGGCTAGGGAGAGGGACCTGCCTCTTGGCTGCTGGGCTGCGCGGCATGGTATCCTGGCCCCGGCACACTCACACTTTCCTGCTCAGCTCTAACTTGCAGGCGTCCATGGCCAGCTGTCCTCCGAGGGTGGCAGGACGTACCTGAGCAGCACAGAAGGCTTGGGGCTCGACAGCTGGTGGCCTGGATGGCTCTAGCTGCATGGCTGGGTGCGAGGAGAGCGTCCTAGCCACTGCCGCTCTGCCAGGTGCTAGCAATCTACAACAATGTGGAGCTGTGCTTGCTGCTGTTGCTCTCTTTCTCTCTAACTTCCTCTCCTAGTTTCTCTTTCCTCTCTGCTGGTCTTTCCCTTGCCTCTGCCAGCCACCTATGCTGCTGTTCTCCCCTCTCCTTCCCTTTCCCCTAGGGAGCGGCTGGTGGGAGTGGAGCTTAGCCTCTTTCTTCCGCCGCAAAGAGAGGAAAGGGAAGTTTTGAATATTTTTCCTATTGCTGGAGGATTGTGTGAGGTTCAGTCTCTCCCTAATGGGGTTTTTCACCTCTTTTTAACCTCTAAGACACCCTAAGAAATACTTCAACGCCTCCCATGGCTTTTCTTTCCTTAGTCCTGACTAAGGAATGCTCTACTGCCTCTGCGGTGTCTGTTTCCTTGGTATATCCTGTCCAAGGAATGTTTTACCACCCCGCGGCTTTCTTTCCTTAGTCTTGACCACCAAGGCAATACTTTACCGGCTCCTGCAGTGTTTCCTTCCTTGGCTCGTGCACGAGGTTACCTGGTCCACGTGGTATGTGAGGATCCTTTACTCCAGGTTACCAGCCAGTTTCTTTCCATATTGCTGAGAGTCCAGATTTATTCATCACACTGAGTGGGTCTCAATTCCTTACCCCTGAGGCCACCGCAGTGAGGCAGTGGGGCACCTCCTCATTAGAGAGGACTAGAGACTGCCCCCAGAGGAAAGTGTATCCCTGTATGGGTCACCATTTTGTTGTAAGTAAAATGTTTATCCAGAAACAGAATGCTTGTTTCTCGGTACTGCAAGGAAAAATTAGCATTCAGATAAAAAGTTTTCTCAGCAAGGCAATTTTACTTTCTGCAGAAAGGGTGCTCTCGCCATTGTTCCATCTGTGAGGAGCATCCTTTCTGCAGAAAGTACAATTGCCTTGCTGAGAAAACTTTTTATCTGAATGCTAATTTTTCCTTGCAGTACTGAGAAACAAGCATTCTGTTTCTGAATAAACATTTTACTTATAACAATAGGTATAAATATACTGTGTATCTTATTTTGTATAGTGCATTTCAAATTAATATCATAATGTGAGCATTTTACATGTTACTTCAATTTCTTCTTAAAAACTGTGTAACTCAAATGGCAGTTTCTGTTCCCCACCTTCCATTTCTAGGCTCAGCTTCCTTAAGCACATAGAATAGTGAGCCTGCTATCTGATACAATGGAATGGAAGTGGTCAGTTAATTCCAAAGTCAGTGAAAGCAGAGAATCATAAAAGGTGAAACCAATATATGTGAAACATTTTACTTTAACTTAAATATATATGAAACATTTTACTTTAACTTAAATAAATGAACATACTTTTCATATAGGACCAAAGCCTTTTCTTTAAAATATGTCCATTTATTATAGTTCCTCATCTCCTTTCTTATGTAACCTTGCTCATAATGCATCATTTCTGAGTTCCTATTTCAGTTTCTTTAAGAGAAAGAAAAAAAATACTTGAAGGCACTGGAAAAGCAACTGAAACTCTAGAATTTTATAATTTTTTTCAGTTTTTTAGTATTACCTTGCTCATACCTACTAATTCAGCAATTTCTTCAGTGACTTGCTTTATCAAAATTTTCCAAAAAAATCAACTTAGTTCTCAGGGAAACAGTAACTCTACTTTCATTTGATACTTATTTTTATCAATCTATAATATTATATATAATTACTTATTTTAAATAATCATATAATCTGGCATCAACAGATTTGGAAACAACATGGATTTAGATTTACATGCAGTCTCATGAATAGATCTTCAAACACAGAGTTGAATAAAAATTATGAGTAACTATTTGAAATCTATCTTAGTCCATTTGGGCTACATAACAAAAATAACTCAAACCAGGTGGCTTATAACAACAGAAATTTACTTTCTCATAGTTCTGGAGGCTGGGAAGCCCAAGATCAAGATGCCAGCAGACTTGGTCTCTGGTGAGGGACCGTTCCTCACAGACAGCGTCTTTTCACTGTGTCCTCACATGGCAGAAGGGGCAAGGCCACTCTCAGAGGCCTCTTTTATAAGAGCACTAATCCCATTCAGGAGGCTGTGCCCTCATGACCTAATCACCTCCCAAAGGGCTCCACCTCCAATACTATCATGTTGGTGATCAGGTTTTAACACATAAGTTTTAGAGGAACACGTTCAGACCATAGCACTATCAGTGTAATAACATTTATGAATATTACAAATACATACACATAAATAACAAACAAAAAGGCATTATACGTATTTCAAGGATACAAAGATACCAAAGGCATATTTTCAAGGATACAAACATAGTTGTTTGATATATGATATATTGCTACCTACTATGGGGGAAGATGATACAGGGAAAAAATAAAGTATGATAAATAAAATAGGACTGGATTGATAATGTACCAAAATAAAAGGATATATTTAACTCTTGGTTTTCTTTCCAAGAATTTGATTATAGTATACAGTTGATTCTTGAACAATGTGGGGATTGGGGCACCAACCCCTGCCCAGTTGAAAATCTGGTATAACTTTTACTGGTTTATTTGTTGGTTTGTTTGTTTGTTTTGAGATGGAGTTTCACTCTTGTTGCCCAGGCTGGAGTGCAGCGGTGTGATCTTGGCTCACCGCAACCTCCACCTCCTGGGTTCAATTGATCTTCCTGCCTCAGCCTCCCTAGTAGCTGAGACTATGGGTGTGCGCCACCATGCCCAGCTAATTTTTGTATTTTCAGTAGAGACAGCGTTTCACCCTGTTGGCCAGGCTGGTCTCAAATTCCTGACCTCGTGATCCACCTGCCTCGGCCTGCCAAAGTGCTGGGATTACAGGTGTGAGTCACCACACCCGGCCGTGGTATAACTTCTGACTCCCCAAAAGCTTAACTACTAACAGCCTACTATTGACTGGAAGCCTAACCTAAACAGCCTATTAACACATATTTTATATGTATTATATGCTGTATTCTTACAATAAAGTAAGCTAGAGAAAAGAAATGCAATTAAGAAAATCATAAGGAAGAGAAAACACATTTACAATACTGTACTGTATTTATCAATACCGTAAGTTTACGTTATCTGTTTATAAGATAAATCATCTGAAATGATGGGCAACCTAGCTGTAGACCTCAGTCTACAGCTATATATATATAGCTCTCTCTCTCTCCCTCTCTCTATATATATACACACACACACACACACACACATATATATACAGGCATATATATCGTTACATATCTATACAGGTACATATATATGTATACAGGTTATATATATAGGTGCATATACATATATATATACACACACACACACAGGTACATATCAATCATTTCAACATTTTTTTCATTTCTCTTTTTTTGTTTTGCTCTGTTTTTCAATTTTCCCTCTCGTTCAACATTTTCTTGTAATGTCATGACTTTTCTTTGCTTGGAAGCACCTTCCACAGCATCACTAGTGGCACTCTCTATGGGCCCATGGTGTTATTCAAGGTTTACAGTATTGCACTAAACATGATAAAAAAATATGCAAGAACCACAAGAGATCAGTTTTTGCTGTGATATGCAATTTACTGGAAGGACGAACTGCCCACAGGATGACTAGTGTCACACAGAATTTTAAGCAGATACTCACAACACTTGAGCTCACAGCAATAGCAATCGGAGGTGGCTGTGAAATGATCACATAGTACAGTGTGTACTGTAGTTAATTTCATGCAGTTGTGGTTTATTACTGCACCTTTACATTTGTTTATTTTTCTCTCAACTGCAAATGGCGCTATGTGTGGTCTGTAAATGTTTGTTTAAGTTTTGATAAATTTTAACTTTACAGTAGATCGGTATATATTTTATGGTAGCAAATGATAAAATAGACTAGTATCCACATATATTTTATGTACTCGTGAAACACCTTTTTCTTAATTTTTTCAGTATTCTAGGCTACATGGTTCAACTGTGAGTTTTTTCAAATTGCCACAAATCTCCAAAAAACTTTCCAGTATACTAATTGAAAAAAAAATCCCATGTATAAGTGTACTTGCGTAGTTCAAACCTGTGTTGTTCAAGGGTCTACTGTATATTTGTGTATTTGCAACTCAGACCTTCAAACTACTAGTTATTCATAAAAAATATACAAATGACCAATGGCAATGAAACATTGCATTTTGCAAAAATACAAAATTTGCATTTCTAATTAAATACTGGCTCTATCATTTACTACCAAATGACACTGAACAAGTTTTTAAATCTGTAATTCTCTCATCAGTAAATTGGGGCTAATAATAGTAATGAAAGTAACTACCTCATAAGGTTCTTTTATTCTAATTTTTTTTCTTCTTTCAACTTGACACATAAGGTTCTTATGAGGATTAAATGAGTTAGTATACATTAAGGGCTTAGAAAAGCACCTGGCACATAGTAAGTACTATGTGTATGCATTACTACAAACACTACCACTACTCCTACTGCTACCATCACTACAACTACCATATTTTATCAATTCAAAGGCACATTCTTTTTTTGAGACAGGGTCTCACTCTGTCATCCAGGCTGGAGTGCAGCGGCACAATGTTGGTTCACTGCAACCTCTGCTCCCCGGGTTCAAGCAATTCTTGTATCTCAGCCTCCCGAGTAATTGGGATTACAGGTGCATACCACCATGCCTGGCTAATTTTTGTTTTTTTTTGTTTTTGTTTTTGTTTTTGTTTTTGTTTTTTTTTTTTAGTAGAGACAGGGTTTCACCATGTTGGCCAAGCTGGTCTTGAACTCCTAACCTCAAGTGATCTCTTCGATAGGGCACTTTTTTCTTAACATTTAACATCTCTGAAATCAGGATGAGTCTTACATCCTATAGCAATTGAGGCTCAATGAAGTACAATAGTATATTATGAAAGCACCTTGCTTATATAATGCAGGCTGGGTCACTGTAACTTCACAGACTAATTATTGGCTAGTATGATGCTAAGCATCATAGCTAATCATTTGTTTTTTTAAAATGAATATAACACCCACATAGAAAAGTAAATAAAACATTTATGCATAATTTAGCAAATTATTGTAAACCAAACACCCATGTAATCACCATTCACGTCAAAAAAATATAACATCAGAAGTACCCAAAGCCCTCCTGTGTTTTCCCTGATCAGAATTGTCTCCTTTTCCAGGTTAAACATTAGTCTGACTTTTGTGGTAATAATTTCCTTACTTTTCGGCCAGGCGTAGTGGCTCACACCTGAATCCCAGCACTCTGGGAGGCCGAGGCGGGTGGATCGCCTGAGGTCGGGAGTTCAAGACCAGCCTGACCAACATGGTGAAACCCCGTCTCTACTAAAAATACAAAAATTGGCTGGATATGGTGGCAGGTACCTGTAATCCCAGCTACTCGGGAGGCTGAGACAGGAGAATCGCTTGAACCTGGGAGGAGGAGGTTGGAGTGAGCCAAGATTGCGCCATTGCACTTCAGCCTGGGCGACAAGAGTGAAACTCCATCTCAAATAATAATAATAATAATAATAATTTCCTCACTTTTCTTAATAGTTTCACAACCTACATATGCATCACTAAGTAATATAGCTAAGCTTTGTCTATTTTTGAACTTCATATGAAGGGAATCATTGCATGTATATTATATACACACATCCATCCATAAATATCTACATATATTGTATTTTTGTCTTGCTTTTGTCTTTGAATATGACGCTTATGAAAGTCCATGTTGTTTTCTGTAGCTGTCATTCATTCATATTCACTGATCTATTGTGTCACTCTGTATGAATGTACTACAAGATATCCTTAGGCATTTTACTGTTGATGAACATTGGTCTGTTTCTATTTGGAGGCTATTCTGAATAATGTTACAATGAATATTTTAGTATATACCTCCTGAAAAGCACATATAAACATTTCTCTCAGGTAGAATTACTTTTTTGTGAGATTCTTGGTGAGGCTATGAATTCAATTTATATTATAATTTTGCAACATTTTATTATGGAAAATGTCAAACATACAGAAAAGTTGAAAGAATTTTACATTTAACAGCTCTATATCTATACCCACTATGTACATTAATATTTTATTATATTTGCATACTTGCTTTATTACATATCTATGCACCTGTCTATCCACCAGTCAATCTTGTTGATTACTTACAAGTGATGAACATCATTACATACCCTAATGAAGGCATTTTACATGCCTAGATGTGGAAAGCCATATGCTACTAAAGTGGGATCACCACCCCCAATTTCCCTGCTTTACATAAATTTTAAATTTTCTTTTTTCAGACACTAACATTTTATCAGAATGTAGATTATGAGAGAATATCTGATTACTTTGAGACACAGTAAGTATAACTTTTAAAAGAACTTTCTCAGTATCAAATATGCTACTCAGGTTATTGATTTGTGGGTGTTCTTTTATTTAAATGGCCTCATATTCTTTTAAATATTCAAATTTCAGATTCCCTTCAATGTCTGGATAGATGTAAAATTAATATTTAACTGTATAAAATGTAAAATACTCCTTGTAGTTTAATAAGAAACATGACCTATCTGAATTTCTCATTCATCCAAATGAAGATGCAAAAAAAGGGCTATTTCTTAGTTGAATAATTTTCAAGCATGTTTTATCACTAGTTCCCATCTCAAAGTTTCTACATACCATCACTGGCATAAATAAGAACTCTGATATCACAGAAACTCTTTATGCATAGAGCCAGATAAAATGCTGTCTTTGACTACTGCAGTAAGGTAGCAGCTAGGCTACCTGGAGGAAGACAACCAACATGGAATTCTGTGTGAAGGCATTCCTGTGGCTATCATTACAGCCTGGAAGTATTTTCTTGGAAAAATAGCATATTTTCCCTAGGAAAAATCAATTTTTCTTTTTTCTTTTCCTTTTCCTTTTTTTTTTTTTTTTTAAGATGGAGTCTCACTCTGTCACCCAGGCTAGAGTGTACTGGCATGATCTCGGCTCACTGCAACCTCCACCTCGCAGGTTCAAGTGATTCTCCTGCCTCAACCTCCCGAGTAGCTGGGATTACAGGCATGCGCCACCACACCCGGCTAATTTTGTATTTTTAGTAGAGACATAGTTTCTCCATGTTGGTCAGGCTGGTCTCGAACTCCCAACCTCAGGTGATCCGCCCACCTTGGCTCCCCAGAGTGCTGGGATTACAGGCATGAGCCACTGCACCCGCAGGAAGAATCCATTTTTCTTTAGTCTGGTGCCACTCCAAGTGAGTTTGACTACCTGCTCTATGCCAAGCACTTTCTAGGTATTTAAAATACAGGGTAAATGAGAAAGATGGAGTTCTAGTGTCATGGAACCCATTCTCCAGTGAGAAAACAACCAATCATCAAATAAGTAATTTCAAATACTGGTAAGTGCTATGAAGAAAACAGAATTTTATATATATATATATATCAGTGACAGAGACTGATCAGGAAGAGTAGGGAGAAATGCTGCTTTAGACTCCATAGCCAGGAGAGGCTGAATTCCTTTCTTTCCCTTTCACCTACCAACTTATCTCTTTATGCTCCTAATGGTCCAGGTTCCTTTGGATATTTATGGTTTTGTGGATATTTACTAAGATTTACATTGCTATAGAATACACGTAAAATTGCCAAGGACACTTTTTATGTTTGTTTGTCCTCATTTTTTTTTGACAAGAAAAACCTTAGCAGGTGTAGGTATAAATCAAACTTTCACGTTTTCTTCTATTATTTTTTAGCCCTCACGTTTTGCCTGAACACAAAATGATGCTTGTGCACTTCATAGTGGAGAAAGGCATTCTATCTGACCTAGCTTTCAATCCCAGTCAGATCATATTAGACCGTTTAATGTGGCTCAGAAAACTAATTTTACAACTCACTCTTTATTGCTCCAAAGGTGCTATCAATACGAGGGGAAAACGGGTAGGAGCCAGAGGAGGAACCCACACAGTGGCTGCCACCTTCAGGTCGAGATGTCAGCAGCAGAGCCCCATTGCCCAGGGACTGTGTGAATGAAATAGGGTGGTTGAAATGCTGGTAGGATGCTCATTTCTGTTTCCCATCGCATTAACCCTATGGTGGCCAAAACATGGGATACGATGAGGTGGGAGCAACTTTACAATAGGACCAGCATGCAGAGCTGTCTTAGCAGAAGCAGAGAGCTGTTACCAGCAGCACCATCCTCCAGGCCTCTAGAAATTCACGTGGGAGGTCAATGACACCATGCACATGGGACTTTGCACTTGCTCTACAGAAAGACAGTGTCATGCCTGCCTCTCACATGATACAATAACCTGTACGAATTGTTTCTCCTAGACACAACCACACGGGTCTTGTGCTGGTTCAGTTTCGACCTAGTGAATATTCAAAAGCATGCCCAATAGCCCAAAAGGTAAGCGACATGGGCTGAAGACCCAAATATTTCACTTCAAGAATGTATAGGTGGTCAACCAAATAATGCATACAATACCTCCATACAATACCTCCATACAATACCTCCATACAATACCTCCATACAATACCTCCATACAATACCTCCGTACAATACCTCCGTACAGTACCTCCATACAATACCTCCATACAGTACCACCCTCCTATTACTTAGCAAGTTCCATATTTATTCTGCACTTATTTCTTCAAAACAATCGTTTATTCATAATTTAATTTAAAAAACAAAGAAAAAATCATTTATTCATTTAAAAAAGTTTATTGTATGCCTACTCTGTTTCTGTGTGTCAGTCTATGTGCTCGGTAATGGGAGTTGCAAAAATAAAAAGACAGGGTACCTTCCCTAGAGGTAAACATAAACTAGCTTAATTTTGCAACATTTTATTATGGAAAATGGTATACACAGTTCTCAAACAGCCCAGAGGAAAGTAAACTAAGGAAGTTTACTGAGACTGGGAGGGGAAAGGTGAAAAGAAAGGGATACACAAAATGACCAGTGATGAATGGGTAGAAGTTCAGCAGGCAGGTGCAAAAACATTCCAGGAAAAGGCATGGAGGGATGAAATAGTATCAGGGTGTTCAGGTAACTGAACAGTATTATTACTATATTACACATTATATTATTGTGAAATTCAACATAAATTCTTAACCCCGCCTCCTTTGAGTCTATATTTCACACATCTCCTCTCTCTATTACTTCTCAGCCTAACATTCAGTAAACATATATGGAGCACCTACTATATACCAGGCATTGTGTTATATATGGGGAATACAAAGTGAAATAGGACCTGGCCCCTCCCATTCAGAACCCGAGCATGAGGAACCTGCGTTCCTACCAGGGCAAGGTTCCATACATTTAGAGGGAGCCTTGAACTGAGGCAGACGTGATCCATCCTTGAGCACTGCGGACACACGCTGCTTCCCCAGGAAATCGCCTGCAGGTGCACACCAACAACTCCCCTGTCTGCCTACCACATGCCAGCTTAATCCATGTAGGAAGTAAGAAACCACAACCTAGGAAGGTCCTGGCCTAGCCTAGGTCTGCAGTTTCTGTCTTTAACTGCTTTTACCCACTTCCTTTATGGATGCCTTCCCGAAGCACCGTGGTTTCCTCCAGCCCTCTCTAATCTATAGTTTTTTAGGGATCCCTATTCATTCTATCCTGCCCAGCCAAGGCATTACAAAATCAGGTTCATCTAACCTGAGTTCAGATCCACACTCTACCATCCACTGGCTTGGGTAGGCTACTTACTCTGAGCCTCAGCTGCCTCACTTGTAAAAGGGAAAATGTACCATCTATCTTATGGGGTTGTTGAGAGTATTAAATGAGATTATTCATGTAAAGTACCCAAAGCAATGCCTATTACATAGTAATTATCTAATATACTGGCTTCTTCCTTCTGTTTCCTCTTTGGTACCCTGCAGACAAGGACAGGACAAATCTAGCCATCCTCTGTGCCCACTGCAGGTAGTTTGTCCTGACCTACCCACTGAAATAGAATGAGGAAAGATGCGGTAGCCCTTTCAGGCAACAGGAAATGTGGCCATGTAGAGGCAGGTCCTCTACTCAGCCAAGGAAATCAAAACATGCACACAACTGCGAAGTATGCCTTCAACCACAAGGTCCCTTCCTTGTGCTCCCACACTCATGGCTTAGCAAGCCATCAGCCTCCCAGATAAATATTGTAGAGACATAGGACCCAGCTCTGTGTAGACACAGAACCATGGCCTACAGACTTACCCACTGGGTGAAGTTAGGCCCTTGCTAAACCTGCTGGACTGAAGGGACATGGACTGCACTATTTGAATAGGAGCCTGTTGTCTTTATCTTTTAGTGTTCAGAGCCTGCAGCAGAGCAGCAAATAGAACTGGCAGCTCCAACAAGGCTGCATCTCACTTTTTAACCATGCACCAAGAACTGGAAATGCAGAAATGTAGGCCAGCCCCCAGAGGGCCTTAGTAAATCCTTCCGAGATGAACTTTCCCTGGGAGGGGTGACTACAGCTTTGTGCAGTGCATTATCTAACAGCATTTGTGTTGAGGGCCTTTAGAATCCCTGTCTCAGGTCAGTTAATCTGTCTGGTTAGAAGAAATACGCTGTGTCCGACTCTTGGTTAAGGCAGGAGCTGTCCGGCTCTGTCTCTGCACTGAGGAGAAATGTTGTCATTTAGGCCATATGTCAGAATCTCTCTAATTAGGTGTCCAGTTCTGGGGAATATGTGTCAGCCCTGCAGCAGTGGGTACTCCAGGAAACAGGATTATTTGTGCTCCCTACACTATACCTGCAACTCCTTTTCAATATCCACCTACAGGTTAACTCATATTTTTAATCCTAGCCATGGTGGTTGATCCTGAGGCTTGGGGTGATTTTTTTCAACTAGGACAAGGAAGAGAAGAAACATTGCAAATGAGATCATCAAGTGATGGTGGGTCCTGACTATGATAGATTTGAGAACCTTTGTCAACCCTTATATAGATAATTTAGTAAAGATAAAGGGCAGGCCAATGATTCTGATCAGGAAAGCAAAGATTTAATGATGGTGGCTGGTGAGGACTGTGGGTAGCATGGTTGGGAGAACAAATCAGGCCCTGTGCATGAAGTCAAGTGGTCCAGGAAATAAAATATGCACTCCCACTGTGAAGCATGCCTTTGAAATGAAGACCAAAAGGTCTTGGTTTAGCAGCGTCAACTCTTTAAGGCCACCAAACTTGGCTGGACATCGTTCTATCCCCACCCTCCTGACCCCTAAGTCCTTCTTATACGGTAGGGAGTATTAGAGTTTTTCCAGATTTGCTTTGTGGAAATGTGCAACATCCAACAACATGCGTAAGGCAGAACGCAAGTGTGTAGACCCTATTGAGACAGCCTGCTGGAAGGGCAGGGGTCCTGGAGCCAGGTGGAAATGGAAGTAGGTATCCCAGCGGAGGGAGAACCAGGACCCTGGTTACAAGCAGCCATGACTCTCTGCCTGGAAAATTGACAGTTCTTATAAATAAAGCTAAAGCATTCATCCACTTTATTTTTAACTTTCACTATCTCTGTAAGCCTTCCTTTAATATCTGTATAGTAATTAATTGTATTTTAGTTCCATGGAACCTGTATATTATTTTTAAGCAACATGTATCTAAGCATTACAAGCAGGGTAAGATATTTTGCAACAGTTCGTTTTCCTAATAACTGAGATTTAATGAAGCTAATAGTCTCATCTTTAGATATAATGCATTCCAGCTACCAGATATAACCTATCTTCTTAGCAAAGTTCCATGAAATTCTATTTTAATTTTTGTGTGTAATATTCATTCTACCCTGTTCTTACTGCAAAAGTATTGAATCTGTTAAAAAGAGAAGGTAAAAATTGCTACTAACGGTAGAGGTACATGTGGGGATAGATGCAATATACTTATTGCATCAGATTCTAATGGGATTTTATTTGGTTGAGAGTTAGCCTTTTCCATATCAAATGCCCTTCCTGGGCATTTCCAGCCCATGAAACACGGCATCATGGAACAGCCTGGCTATATGATGCCATTGTTTGATTTTACATTTGCCTTTCTCCACTGTATCCCAAAGTTGACCTACAGAGAAGCGTGGGCTGTGTTAACAAAGCTATAGGATCCACAGGTCATTTGTTTTCAAACAAAGCACGTATGTGCATTTCTTTAAAAAAGCAATTATGAGTAATGTTTAGAATAAATATCCATAAAATGAGGACAGTGGTTCAATAGTTAATAATTAGCCTGTGGCCAGTGCTCCTTTGAATAGAGTATTGCTGCTTAAAGGAGGAATAACAATAGTAAGATGCTATTTCACGTGATGCTCAGTACCCTGAGAAATTACTGGTCTACAAAAGTGAAAACAGCAAGTCAGATTAGTAGCTGGACAGATTATAGAAACCTGCCAGCTGAGTCAGAGGTGCAAACTGGAAGTAGAGATTTGATAGTCATGGTTGTAGAGAAACAGGTAAAAGATGAGTTTGAGCCAGGTGTGGTGGCTCCCACCTGTAATCCCAGCACTTTGGGAGGCAGAGGCAGGTGGATCACATGAGGTCAGGAATTTGAGACCAGCCTGACCAACATGGTGAAACCCTGTCTCTACTAAAAATACAAAATTAGCTGGGCGTGGTGGTGCATGCCTATAATCCCAGCTACTTGGGAGGCTGAGGCAGGAAAATCGCTTGAACTTGGGTGGCGTAGGTTGCCGTGAGCTGAGATCGCACCACTGCACTCCAGCCTGAGCGACAGAACAAGACTTCATCTCAAAAAAAAAAAAAAAAAAAAAAAAAAAAAGATGAATTTGGATCAATTCCCTGAGACACAAATGTAAGAAAGGAGAGACCCAACTTTTGGGCCTCATGAGCAGTAAAGACAAAAGGAAGGAAAGAAAAAAAAAGTGATCAAGGAAAGAGGAAGAAAACAGTGCAGAGCAGTGGTATAAGAGAACCCTACATTTTACAAGTTATTATTTTAAATCTAAAATGCAATTGGTTTTAGCTGTAATATTTTAGATCATATGAATCAGAACTGCTGAACTCACTACCTAAGTTACTTCATTTTAGGTGTTCCAAATAGCTGTTGGCTGTGATGATAAAAAATTCATTGCAATTAAAGGGTAAGTATATTTCCATTTGACCTGTGTTACTCTTTAGGTTTTAAAACAAATGGTAAACTAAGTGATAACTGCTAGTGATAATAGCCTAATGACTGACACATCCACAATGAAATCCAAAACTGAATTGACGTTCATGCCTAGATTCAATTGGTTTAAACTTTTGCCAAGTTAAATACTACATTTGAATCATACTAAAAATAAAAAGAATTAGCCTCTTTCTCTATTACTAGCATTTTTTCTCTACCTTCCCTTTTAATAAGCCAGTTTCTGTCCTTCACAGTTGCCTCTCTCAACTCTTCAGTCTACGGCTCATTCCCAGAAAAATAGGAGGGAGAAACACTTACCTGTTTTCCATCCTTCTCAAACCAGTTATAATTTCATTTCCATCAGAGAACTGCTTACACCCATATCAGAGAAGCCTCAGTTTTCTGCACCATTTTCTATGGGAAATTTCTTAGAACAAGCCTAGCAGAACCACAGTGATTGCCCTAGAGAATCCCAACGTGTGAATTTTGTCGGTTCTACTATGGTTCATGATGAAGCATGTTGGACTCTGTGTCTTCCATTCACCATAGCTCTCTTTCTTCTACGTGGGAGAAAATCAAAGGCAGCATACACAAATCTGTTTAGCTGAGGCTAAATGTATAACAGAGACAGAAATTTATTGTGATTCCTTTCCTTCAGTTAGGAGTGGGGGTGAGAGTGGGGGAACATTGACTCTTATCTGAGTATTTATGAAATTACTTGCTGACATCCAAAACAAATGTCTACTCCTCTGTCATTCTAATAATCTTTTAATTATTACTGAGTTGTAATAATCAGTTGCTGGATTGATAATTAAGTATTTGCATCTCATTCAGCATTTCCTAAATTTGCATTTCCTAACATCTTTGCACCCGTAATTCCTTTCCCAGAAAATGCAAAAAGGCTAGTTGATTTATATAGCCAGTATCATCCTATTTCAGGGATGATTTACATCTTTGCTCCTTAGAGTATGGCCTATGGACCAACACTGGCATCACCTGAGAACTTGTTAGAAATGTAGATTCTCAGGCCTCATCCCACACCTGCTGAATCAAAATCTGCATTTTAACAAAATTTCCAGGAGATTACAAGGAGCACTAACATTTGAGAATAACTGGTGCAAACATGTTACCAAAATCAATTCCCAGTACCACTGCATGCAGAATTCCTTCTCAGGCCCGATTTCCTTCTAAAGTGAGATGGAAAGCAGCTTGAAGCAGTCTGTTTCTAGAAGGGTCCGAATAATAACTATCAAGCTCAGTTACTCATCAGAATCACTTGGATAACATGTTTTGAAAACATGGATTTTAGGACCTTACTCTGGGCCTCTTAGTCAATGACCCACTTCCCTGGAACCCTAAAAACTCTTAATATCTTGGGCTCAAGTTACAGTGGGCCTATGGATTTTACAGTCACCAAGGGAGACCTGGAATAGCATGGGGTCCAAGATACTTTTGGAGAGCCAGGGACTTGTCAATGAAGGAGAGTTGTCAACTCTTGGCAATTTGTGTTCAGGGTGAGGGATGGTCTAGACTTCCAATATCTATCTAAAAATGGTGGTGACAAGGGTTCTTTCTAAGTTCCACTGGAAGCAGCCAGCTAAAATGGTCGATGAATAATTTACCTAACTAAAAACTCCTATAATTACAACAATCATTATAGCCTTCTGTCTTATGAACCCTAACTAGAAATTACGTTAATCCTTAAAATAACTCCTTACCTGCACAATAGTAGCAACTAGAAATCTTGCATTTAAAAGGAGTTTACGTCTAATAAAACAGTCCAAAGAAATTTGTTTTCATTTTGATAGATTTTCTATGAGTTTTTTTGTGTGTGCATGTGTGTTTTACCATGGCAGCTTTTTAAAAAGTGTGATGAAATTCACATAATATAAATTTACCATTCTAAAGTATACAACTCAATGGAATTAAGTACCTTCACGATGTTGTACAGCTAGCACCACTATCTAGTTCCACAATATTTTTGTCACCCCAAAAGGAAACTCTTTACCCAGTTAGCAGTCATTTCCCATTCTCCCTTTCCCCCAGCCCCTGGCAACCATAATCTGCTGTCTCAAAACCATAATCTCTATGGATTTGCCTGCTCTGAATATTTCACATAAATGGAATCCTACAACATATGACCTTTTGTGTCCAGCTGCATTCACTTAGTCTGCTTTTGAGGTTCAACAGGCATGTATTAGTCCTTCCTTCCCTTTTACGGCTGAGTAATATTCCATTGAATGGATGTACCACATTTTGTTTATCCATCCAGCAGTTCATGGATATTTGGGATGTTTCTACCTTCTGGCTTTTGTGAATAGTGCAGCTATGAATATTTGTGTACAAGTGTTTGTTTGAACACCTGTTTTGAATTATTGTGGGTATCTACCTAGGAGTGGAATTGCTAGGTTGTATGGTAATCCTATGTTTAACTTGTTAAGGAACCTCCGAGCTGTTTTCCATAGCAGCTGCACTGTTTTACATTATCACCAGCAATATATATGGGTCCCAATTTCTCTGCTTCCTTGCCAACTCTTGTTTCTTTCTGTGTTGGGGAGTTTTTGGTTTTTGTTCTGATTTGACAGATAAAATTGTATGTATTTAGTGTGTACCACATGATGTTTTAAAATACATTGTGGGCTGACTGAATCTAGCTAGTTAACATATGTCTTACCTCACATAGTTATCATTTTGGTGGTAAGAAAACACTTCACATCTACTCTCTTTGCGTTTTTCAAGAATACAATATATCATGAACTAAAGTCACCGTGTTGTACAATAGACCTCTGGAACTTACTCCTCCTATCTAATTGAAATTGTCTATCTTTTGAGCAACCTCTCCCCAAGCCCTGCATCTGCTATAATTTTTAATAAGCATGTATCAAATATAAGAGATAAATCAGTAGATTTCAAATTCTGGTATCTCCTGAAACATTTATGAAACTGATGTTTTAAAAACAGAAATGCTAAGGCTACACACTAACCAGAGATTCTAATTCAGTAAATGATGATTCTCTGACACTCTCCTGTTTGAGAATCACTGAGTTAAATGATTAAATGTTTTTGCAAATATTTAAGAAATGATATTTCAACTTCATTATGTTTTGTCTTTTGTAGATTTAGTAAAAAAGGATGTCATCACCATGATTTTTCATACGTGATTGAAAAGTAAGAAATGTTTTAACATAAGCACTGAGTTTTATATTAATGTAGTACCAATACTTTACAATCAGTACTTATTCAGTGGATTACTATTAGCATCCATGTGTTCGGCTTGACACTGTGCAGTCAGTTTTAGCATTAAGCAAAATGTGTAGATGGTATAATTAACTTTCCTGAAACATACAAGAGTCAGTCTTCCCCCTTCAATTTAATTGGATAAGCAAAGCAAGCCTCATTTACATATATGTAGTCTCAAATCTCATATTGCTCCCTGTAATTTAAGGAAGACATACAAGAATTTTTTTTCCTTACATAATTTTTCTCAAATTCTACATGACTGAAGCCAGGTGCAGTGGCTCATGCCTGTAATCTCAGCACTTTGGGAGGCCGAGGCAGGTGGATCACCTGAGGTCAAGAGTTCAAGACCAGCCTGGCCAACGTGGCGAAACCCCATTTCTACTAAAAATACAAAAAACTAGCCGGGCATGGTGGCTTAAATTCTACAAGACTGTAGTTCAGCTAGTTAGAAGTAATATATTTACCCGGAAAGTCCTGACATCAAATATTCTACTAACTGAATTTTTTCTAGATTTTATATTTAATTGTATGCATATTTATTTTTAATAATGTGATGTATTAAAGATATAACTAAATAAAATTTGACTTTTACCTTTGTAAGATAAAGATCTTCATTTTAAAATGTTAAATATTTGTTAGACTGTCAAAATATAGAAGTCCACAGCCTCTGAAATATTTACAAGCATCTTTGAAAAGCTATGAAATTTTCTAATTCTAATTAGAAATTATTATTTAAACTAATAAGTAGTCTAATTTATTAATTAAAATAAATGAAAGAATGTTTAACCAGTAGGCATATTCTTTAAGTGATTTCATTAATTAAGGCAGGGTGGAGAGTGGCCCAGCCTAGATGCTCCAGGTTGCAATGCTTAGTGAAAGCCATTGGTGAAATACAAGGATGAGAAGAAAATGTTTAATAGTTGATGAGGACACCACCTTTTAGTGTCTAGCTGGCAGCTGCACCTGAAAGGCAAGAATATGAAATAGACTCTGTCACTGTGATGGGGGTTTCCTGAGTCTGTCCCCTGCAACGTGGTAACATACATGGAACATATGGCTGGAAACAGTGATTCAAGTGTGAGGACTGAGAAGACAGGGAATGTGGGGGAGGTGATTTTGAAGGAATAAGTCCTTGAGTTCATGAACATGAAGCATTCCACTCTCGTGAGAAATCTAAATTAGGAAACATCTGAAGTTTTAAAATACACATCTATTGTTACTGATTCTGATGTATCTTATTCTTTCATCTGTTAATATTCTGGGAAGAACTGCATTGGAATAGCACAACGAACATGGGCTTTATTGTCACACATCCTGCTCAGTAGTAAAGCGAGGTCTGTAGCCTTGAACGAGTTTCACACAATTTCTGAGAATAGTACCAGATCTACAAAGAGAGGACAGTAATTCACACCTTAGTGGTTGTAAGAACGTGTTAATACGTGTGGATATGCATGTAGAAAGTGCCTCAGTATTTCATAATTATATTTATCTGTTTGACCTTTGTGATACCTCCTTACCTAAACAAAGTCATGGGTTTAGTTTTAAGTTTGAAAAGAGGAAAGAGAAATAATGAGGAATGTCTTTTTCACAGGTCATATCTGAGGCATCAGCCATCGAAAAACTTGGTAAGAAAATGATAAAATTCTGTCAATGGACCAAATATATAAAATCACTAAAGTATTTTTCCTTTTCTAGAGAGTAAGGTATATTTGGGGAGAATATGGCTGCCCTCTGAGGCTTGACTTCACAGAAAAGTTTCAACCTGTGGTTCAACTGTAAGTATATTCTCATCAACATTTTAACTTATATTGAAAGTTTCAAACTCAAAGTACGAAAACAAGACTAATTGATCATGCATCTAACAACACGTATTTTTGACTCTACTCAATATATGCGAGACTTGGTTTTCAGCACTAGTTATACAAAGCTGGGCCGTGATGGTCCCTGCATGTTGAGGGACATTACTATTTGGCAGCCGAAATTTCAATGGGTAAGAGAGCTGAGAGCCTGCCTGTCAGGGAAGCCCTTGCTTTATCCCCTCTGAATCTCTCCCCAGGCTCCTACCAGCACCCCTGCCTATTTGGTAGGAACTACCTTCCCCAGGTGATATAACTTCTCTTTCCACAAGCCAATAATAAATGAAAGCTTATAAGGAAAGAAACTAGATTGCCAACAAGTACATTGAGGGCATTTCAAAAATATTATCCCTAAATCAATTCTTATAGACAATATTTCAGCCAGGTACGGTGGCTCACACCTGTAATCCCAGTGCTTTGGGAGGCTGAGGCAGAGGATGGCCTGAGCCCAGGAGATCGAGATCAGCATAGGCAACATAGCAAGACCCTGTCGTTACAAAAATTAAAATAATTAGCCAGGCATGGTGGTGTGTGCCTGTGGTCCCAGCTATTCAGGAAGCTGAGAGGGGAGGATCACTTGAGCCCAGGAAGTAGAGGATGCAGTGAGCCAAGATTGCACCACTGCACTCCAGCCTGGGCAACAGAGTGAGACCTTGTCTCAAAAAACAAAAACGAATAATATTTCATAATAAAAATATGAATGAAATGCTATTAGGAAGACTTTTCCAAGTGATTTTGTATTTGTTTGCTTTCGTCTCTGACTTTATTCTTTTATTCTTGGCTTATTATTATAAAAGTTATACAGCTTGTTACAAAATTTAAAATATAGAAAAAATACGAGGTAAACGACTCATATTTCTAAATTTTTTGCTATTGTAAATAAATAATAGTGAATATCCATTCATGTACATGTTTGGTCACGAGTCCAGGTATGCTGTTAGGGTAGACTGCTGGAAGTAAAATTCCTATGTCTAAAACATCAACAAAATGTTCTTAGTCAAGGCTTTCAGCTTTTGGGGACCTCCTAGGCTGCAGACAGCTTCTGAGATCTCTTAGGGTGGGTAGGTATAGAAGTAATGAATCAGACGCTCCAGTTTAGTTTTGCTACCAGAACTTTTCCCACTGGGATCCTGCAGGCCTCTGCCAGCATGGTCTGGCCCCTAACCCTCGCCCATGGCACTTCTAAGACTCTACCATGTGCCCTTTCCATCTTAAATCATACTTCAGCAGTCCGTCTCTCAGAGCTCTCCATGCTATCCAGCTAATCTCCTTGCTTTCTTAGTTTTGATCTTCTTCTAGACACCCAATCATGTCACTGCTTTTCCTGGGCACCTGAAGCACTGCTTTCCCTACCAGAGGCCTAGTGTGTTTGTGTTTTCGTGTTTGTTTATGTAATGCTTAACCTGCCAAGTTTAAAAAATCTTAATCTTCTTTCTCAGAGAAGTGCACTCTTCAGTTCATCATTGCTAAACACCTACTTTACACCAAGAACGGTGCTAGGCCCTGGAAATGGAAAGATAAGTGACAGGATTTCTACCCTCAGAAGCAGAAGAGTCTGATAGAGCAGATAAACATATGCGCAGATATGCTGAGTGTAATGACAGAATGGAGCAGTGTGGGTGGATAGTATTGAAACTCAAAAGATTCCAACCCAGCTATAAAGAGAGCGAGGCTCTGGGAAATGTTCCAGAAGACTTGCATTTGAGCTAAGTCACTGAGTCTTATGGATAATGAGTATTTTGCTAGAGGCAGAGGAGGGAAGGAGAGAAGTGGGGAGAGTAATGTTGAATTCTGCTGGGTAAGTCTTTCAAGTAAAACAGACAGTTGGAAGAAGAAAATTTATAGTTCAAACGGTGTGATATTGTTGAGGCAAAAATTAGTCATGAAGTCTCAGGAGAAGAGGCCAGGAAGCTAGCTAGGTGGATTCCACACCACGGAAGGCCTTCTATCAAGTCTTACGGTGGAGTGGCATGATCAAATATTTGCTTTAGGCTGGGCACAGTGGCTCACGCCTGTAATCCCAGCACTTTGGGAGGCCGAGGCGGGCGGATCACGAGGTCAGGAGATTGAGACCATCCTGGCTAACACAGTGAAACCCCGTCTCTACTAAAAATACAAAAAAAATTAGCCGGGTGTGGTGGCGGGCACCTGTAGTCCCAGCTACTGGGGAGGCTGAGGCAGGAGAATGGCGTGAACCCAGGAGGTGGAGCTTGCAGTGAGCCGAGATGGCGCCACTGCACTCCAGCCTGGGCAACAGAGCAAGACTCCGTCTCAAAAAAGAAAAAAAAATTTTGCTTTAGCTAGTTCTCTCTGGGAGAGGGGTAGAGGATGAATTTCAGAGAAACAAATCTAAGTAGGGAGACCAGCTAGTCAACTGTATTGGTAGTCCTGGTGAGGAGATCAGCAGGACTTGTTTTCACAACACTGCCGATCAAAACAGGATGTAGCCAAGAAACTGGCCAAAACCAGCTAGCACTTGGAATTATAATACATTTGCATAAGACATTCCCACCGGCACCATGACAGTACAAATGCCATGGCAATAACTCAGAAGTTTTCTTATATGGTTCCAGAAAGTCCCTTCCCCCCTTCTAGAAAATTCTTGAATAGCCCTCCCCTTATTTAGCATATATTTATGAATAGGTATAAATATAGCTAGCCAGCAATCCATGAGTGCTACTCTGCCTATGGGATAGCCCTGCTCCGTCTACAGAGCAGCCATTCTGCTGTACGCTTCACTCTAATAAACTTGCTTTCTTTCACTGTCAGCTCCATCTTGAATTCTTTCCTGAGTGAAGCCAAAAAACCTCCCAAGCTGAGCCCCAAGTGTGGGGTTCACCTGCATCACTAGGAAGAGAAAAACAGATGACTGAAATAGCAACAAGGACAAAGAAAAAGAATCCTGTATAAGAAAATTAGTGATTATACACACCAGGGCCTGTCGGGGGTGGGGGGCAAGGGGAGGGAGAGGATTAGGACAAATACCTAACGCATGTGGGCCTTAAAACCTAGATGATGGCTTGATAGGTGCAGCAAACCACCATGGCACATGTATACCTATGTAACAAACCTGCACGTTCAGTACATGTATCCCAGAACCTAAAGTAAAATTTAAAAAAAAAAAAGAAAATGAGTGATTGTAATAGGCAGGGCTTGATAATTGATAGATGTGAGTGGTAAGGGAAAGAGAATGAGGAACATGGATGACTCAAAGGTGACATTAGTTAGAAGGGATCCTCCACAAACTTCCACCACCATATCTGTCCATCCTCAAGCAACTGTACCAGGAACTCTCTCTGCCTTCCTGTCACTATAGATGAACTGTCTGTGCATCTGTCTAAGACCTGTCCCTCCATTTGTAAGCTAGATCCCCACCGGTTTTCCTAATCAAGAACATTGCTCCTGAAACTGTCCTCCTCTTTCTCCCGTATCATCAACTTTTCCCTCTCTACTGACTCATCCTACAAATATACAGGTCTTTCTCCCACCAAAAACCAAAGCAAAACAAAATTAACAAACACAATCACAGAAAAACCCTCTCTTGACCCTACTAGCCCTTCAGCTTCTGTGGTCACTCTCATCAACTCTTCTCCCATTCTCTCCCAAATCACCCTCAGCCTGGTTTTTGTGCTCACCACCCTATTGGCACTGGCAGCCAACATGATCAGTGACCTCCATTCAGCTAAACCGATGGTCAATGCTCAGGTCCCACCTTCCTTGATCTCATTAACAAGAATTGACACGGTTAATCATTTACCCCTACTTGAAATATTTTCTTCATCTGGCTTCCAGAATAGCTCATTCTCCTATTCTTTCTGCTTCCTTGCTGGTAGCACCCCCTTAATTACTTAGTTCCTCCCTGATTTCTTTCTTTTTTTTTTTTTTTTCATGATCTGGGATTTTGTTTTTAATTTTCTTAAGTCTTACGATCACCTATAATTTATAATTTTGTATATAGCTCCTCTACTTTAATCCTTTTAACAAGTTGGCAAAGCACCATTGCCAATCACACATACACAGTAATTCTACAGTTCTGTGTTTTTGAATAGCGGTTTAATGACAATCCTAAGTTAATACTTAGTCCAACTTAGTCAAGAGTCTGAAAGTAAAGTTTAACTTGCTACTATTTCTTGTCACACTGACTTTTAAAAGGTGACAAGTGTCATCTATAAGTGCGAGAAGTGTTTTTATTTGATATTACACATAAACCATTAAAATGCCCTTCAATAAGTAAAAGGCAGCATTTTAGATACAGGGAATTCTAATTAAATGGGCAGAGTTAAGACCAAAAACATAAACATTGCATTCTTATCTTCAGCCCTTGCCTTTCACAGGCAAATGAACACAAATTTAAAGAACATGTGAGTCTTGCTTGGTTCTGAGACAGTGCAAGAATTTTTCCAGTATTAAAATATATTCATATAACTAGTTATACACATCTAAATTAAAAACCAGTCTCCAGTAGGTTTGGGGATGGCATTCTCGTCTTTGTGAAAAGTTGAACATTACTCATCAAGCCCAATCATATCTGTAGAAGGGGAAACAGGGATAGCATTTACTGAGTCCGAATTACTGTCAAAATTCAAAAAAACTGATCATATTCATTTAACCAGAAGCCAGTCTTACTTATTAGGGCTGTCCAACAAAAATATTCTGCCAGTCATACATGACCTGAACCCTGGTATATTAGATCAATGACACTACAATACACATAAAATCATGAGACAATTCTGGTTTCTAAGTAAATAAGGCAGTGACCAATTCTTTCTGCCTTCCTTTTAACACCAGTGGAGATCATTTTTGTTCCAGGGATGTACTACTTGGGATTCTCCAATTGCTTCTTCCGTAGATGATGCATTTGTTCTTCTTGGTGTCTGTGTACAAGAATCCAGCCACCTCACCTGTCTTGCACCCACAGAGACCATGGAGATTGGGCCCAGTCTTATGCTTGCCTCCCTTTTCCACGGTGTGGCACTGGACACACTTCTAAACAAAAATATTTTTGCTTTTTTCAACATCACCCATATTTAATTCTCTCTTTTGTTGCTCGCACTACAAAGCCAGAAGCTTGACATCTGGCTCTCTCTCTCCCTGACCTCTTAGTGTTGGAATGCCCGGAGGCTCAGGGATTTCTTTTCTTTTCCCCATCTCAACTTTCTCTTTGAATGTTGTCATCCAGTCACATGGGCCAGGATGTCTCAATATATTGATATATCCCAACACTGCATCTACAGCCTGACCATCTCCCCTTGTATCTGTCAAGTATGCTTAGGCTATGCTTCAGTAATAAATAAACCCTAAAATCCCAGTGCCTAACTCTCCATGTCATAGTCTGATATATAGAACTACATCGTCCGGACATGGTCTCTCCTGGTTTGCCACCGTGTCTGGGAAAAAGACTGGAGGATTGTATGGGATGTTTTAAAGGCTTAGAACTAGAGGTGGTTTCGACCCACATCCCATTATCCAGAACCTATTGCCATGGCTCAAATCTAACTGCAAGGTGGTGTATAAAATGTAATCAGATACAGTTCCTGAACCCCAGACTGACACCTCCACTGAGATGCTAAATACATATATCACTTTTGCACTTAGATGTCAATAGATATATCAAATGTAACCTGTCCAAAACTGAACTTCTGATCTTCCCCTCAAAACCTGCTCCACCAGTAGCCTTCCCCATTTTAAGTGGTAGCAACTCCATCCTTGCTCATCTGGCCAAAACTTTGGAATCTCCCTGACTCCTCTCTCTCTCATACACCCTACATCAAATCCATAAACAAAGCCTATTGGGTCTACCTATTTGTCAATGCCTGCTATTACAGACCCAAGTCATCACCACTGACCCGGATTATTACAACAGGCTTTTTGTTGCTCTCTCTGCTTCCACTCTTGCCTCCATATAGTAGCAAGGGTAAAACCTTGAAAACAAAGTCAAAGCACATTGCTCCAAAGCTCGAAATCCTTATCATGGAGTAAAAGCCAAGACCTTACAATGACTTCCAAGGTTCTATTTGATTTTCTGCCTCTGTTACCTTTCTCCCATTAAACTTCACCGCACTCACTCAGATGCAGTGAGTGGCTTCCTTACCGTTCCTCAAGTAAGAGTAGTTTCTACACAATGGTGAGAAGAGAAGCCAGACTGCAGGGGGTTTGCAAAATCAATGAGAAGTTTACAAGTAGAGGCAAAATATAGTCTACACTTTTTCAGCTTTGGGCTGGAAAATAGAAGAAAGAGACAGGAATTTACCTATAGAGAAAAACACAAAATATGACCTGGATTTTTTTAAAGAGGAAGATAGATGAGTATGTTTACAGTTTGAGGATAAAGAAAGGAAGGCTGAAATGAGTCATTCTGATTATAGTAATATAGCAGACTGAGCTAAGTTGAGTCACTCCCTCAACTTAGGACGTGACGGGACTCCCTCTCGTGATAGACACGTCATCCTGCATAAAACATAACAAAAATACTTTGTACATAACTAAGCTTGAAAGAAAGAAGGCGGACTCTCAGAAGCGAAGAGAAAACTGAAAGTTAGAGCAATGCTCTTCAGCCTACCTGTGCGATCCAGGGGTACTGGCCCAGGATAATGGAACTAGAAATTGGAAGCTGGGTTTTCAAGCCCCTGTGAGGCCAAGAGGCTCTTTCACAAATTCAGGATATATTAAGAGCTACCTAGTCCAAAAAAAAAAAAAGAGAGAGAGAGAGACTAGAAAACTCTGCTTAATGCCCAGGTCATCACAAGGAAGGTTGTAACCTACATGAATTTGTAGGCAAAAACATACCTCCTATAAGAATGGGAGATGTCCACCAAAATGTTCACCTCAGGCCTCCTATGGACCTGAACTTACACCTAATAGGAATAGAGTTTAGTCACAGAAAGTGCCATATGAAAAATGCCCCTTGAAACAAAGGTAACTGGAAAAGCAAATCCAGAGACATAGGATTCTCACTGGAAAAGTCACCACCATCAAAGAATCGATCATCTAAATTTACAAACATTTAAGGAAATGGACCCCCATGAGGGCGAGTCAGCAGATAAAATAAGTTGAAAAATGAGCACACAAAGCAAATGCTTAAAAATAACAGAACAATCTGAATAATATAGAAAATGTGTTCAAAAATGAATAAAGAGGAAAAATAAAATAGAAATCCTAAGGAAATAATATGACTATGAAAAGAAAGTAGGCATATTTTAAAAATTTTGAAATTCTAGACATGAAAATGTAGTCATTAAATTCAAAATTTTAGACATAATTACAAACCAGATTAGATATAGGTGGAGAGAGAATTACTGAAAAAAGAGGGATGTGGAAATTAACCAGGATGCAATACAAATAGGTAAACAGATAAAGAAATAAGAAAGAGGGTAAGAAACAATTTCAGCAGAAGGACAAATTTCAACATGTGCTTAATAATTTTTTCCAGAAGGGGAAATTACAGAAAATGCATTGAAAAGAGAGGCAACATTCAATGAAAAGAAATAAAATATGGAAACTTTTCAGAATTTAAGGCCCAAGTCAGAAGGTTGAGGATTGGCATGAAGTCTCAGATACCTCAGAATGAAGCCATAAAACAGCAAAGAAAAAGGGAAAATTACATACGCTGTCATATAAATAAGACAGATTACCTACAATGGAATGTCACCTAGACTGACAGATTTCTCACCAGCAAAAATAGGATAAATATAACTGGGGGTCAGATGATTAGCCATGAGACTGGGCTGAGTAGGGAACGAAGAGAAGGCAGGAGAGAAATGCTGTGTGAGAAAGCAGGGAGGGCGGGGCGCGGTGGCTCCACCTGTAATCCCAGCACTTCGGGAGGCCAAGGTGGGCGGATCACTTGAGGTCAGGAGTTCGAAACCAGCCTGGCCAACATGGTGAAACCCCGTCTCTACTAAAAACATAGAAATTAGCTGGGCGTGGTGGTGGGCGCCTGTAATCCCAGCTACTTGGGAGCCTGAAGCAGGAGAATCGCTTGAACCCAAGAGGCAGAGGTTGCAGTGTGCCAAGACTGCACCACTGCACTCTAGCCTGGGCAACAGAACGAAACGGAAGGAAGGAAGGAGAGAGAAGGACGAGAAGGGGAGAAGGGGAAGGAGAAGAAGTGGAAGGGGAAGGAAGGAGGAATTGGGGAACTGGAAATCTCTATGAGGTCAAGGGGCAGATGAGAGGACAAGTGGGGGATGGGAGAGGGTGAGGTGGGAGAGTAGTCTACTGGAACAGCACTATTTGGGATTTTTGTGGCAGCACTTGTTTCTAGAAATAACTTATTTGTCTGCTACTAGGAATCACTTGATAAAACCTTTTACTTCCAATTATCCTAAGATAATGAACTGAATACTAGAGGCCAACGACAGAGGGACAGATGGGTAAGGTCCATTGTCCAGTTCCACTGAATTATAGTATATATAGTTGAAAACCAGGTATCCGATCAGGTATTCATCAGAGGTGAATTTAGCTGCTCACTTTGAGACTCTGGCAGACTTGAATCAATCAAGCTTTGAGAATCAGCAGCAGGGGTGGCCACCGGGAAATTAGCCCATAGTCTAGGTCTCTGGATTACAATAAATGCCTTAACGTTATAGGGAATGGCTCAGGTACAAGGCTCGGCAGAGTTTTACCGATAAAAGGACAATAGATTGACTGTCCAACACTCATAAGAAGGAAGCCAGTCCTGGGAGTGTGATCTAGCTGGGAACCCAAGTCATCACAGCTGGATTCGGAGTCCCAGGGCTTGCCTCACACTTACTAGCATTTGATGATGAGTTTATCACTCTCCAATCCCAAACTAGAATTCAGTGCCACAGAAGCAGCCCTAGAGGAAACAGTGGGGCAGGATTTCTTTGTTACCCTGCAGGGAGTTCAGGAACAGATATTCTGGGTGTTTTAAGGGTCCTGAGGATTCGCTTTAGTCGGGTACGGTAAGATATACAGACGCGGAAATGGCCATCAGGAAGGAAGTGCATTATACATACAGATCCCTAGAAACTGGGGGCAAGGCATGCTCCATGGGGCCACACATGGAAACATCAGGGTCAGTCAGGAGGCAGAGGGAGTGAGGGGGAAATGTGGGCAGAGCCTTATTGCAGTTTCTGTGGGAAGGAATAGGAGAGGCAGGGTAAGCACGTTTGAAATTGGCTACTTTGAATAATTTCAATGGGGCTCTGGGGACTAGGGACTCTCCCTGGTTGTAGGGTGTCTGCCTCTGGGGTGATGAGGGTAGGAGGATAGTAGCCCAGGGCTACTAATAAAGAACCCCCTTTCATAGGCAGGGGCTCCCGGAAGAGTTGGTTACTATCTCTAGGAATTGGCTAACCTTCCACAGACCCCCTAGAGTCAGCAAGGCCCCAGAAGTTATGGCATCAGAATACAGAAAATTAAAGTCATGGTTAATACAATGGGATAGCCACAAGGATTTGTCTAATAGGTTTGCAGGTGCACAGAGAGGTCTCTTTCCCAATTCCCAAAATGGAACTACCATTGTGGGGAGGTTACAAATTGCAAGGAAGAGCTGCCAACTAGTAACATTTCTGCATTTCTTAGGCTTAATTAGTATTATACCCTACATTAAAGAACATTCATGAAAATAAGCCATGCTTATATAGACAAGTATCTTTTCAAATACATTCAATGATATAAATTAAACATCATTGTAAAAGATCTTTACAAACCCAGAAATTATGGGTCATGTAATTTACACTTATTGCCACTAGATGGCACTGTAGCATACTGCTCTTGCAAAAGATGCCAGCTCAGTTCAATTAAGATTTTTTTTTTTTTTTAATAAAACATATGGCTTGCAACTAGTTCTTAATAATGTAAGAATCTGGCCAGGCATGGTGGCTCACACCTGTAATCCCAGTGCTTTGGGAATCAGAGGCGGGAGGATGGTTTGAGGCCAGGTGTTCAAGATGAGCCTGGACAACATAGTGAGACTCCCCATCTCTACAAAAGATTTTAAAATTTACTGGGTGTGGTGGCACATACCTGTAGTCCTAAAGTTAGGAGGATCCCTTGAGCCCAAGAATTAGGGGTTATAGTGAGCTATGATTGTGCCACTGCACTCCAGCCTCTGCAACAGAGCAAGACCCCATCTCTAAAATACCAATAAATGGTAATAATTCAATAGTCTGATGACTTTTGGAAGATGCAAACATTCTGTTCTTTCCAAAGCTCCTAGAATTAGAGCTTTGCTAAAGCCTGACCCAAATCTCTGAAACTATACAAAAATACATGTATGCCTGCACATGTGTGCATTTGTCTGTTGCGAAAGGGTCCCAGAGCTCTCAGTAGAGTTTTTGAATTCTCTGTGGCCTTCCTCCCCGTCAGAAAAGAAGCCAAACACCAATCCTCCAATCCCTAGCTAGTCATGCCTGTTTGAGAACTAACCTTCTGAGTTTATCTCTTTATGACTTCTCAAAACTAAATAGGATGGAAAAAAAATAACTTCTCAGGTACCACTTTTTCACATTTAAAATTTTTGTCCCCAGTTTGTGAGAATGGGACAATAAAGGCTTTTAATAACAAGGGTTGGGTGTTAGCAAGCTGTAGCAGACCTAGAAGGCCAGATACAAATGTGAGGTGAAGCAGAGATGGGGCAGTGAGTCAGGAGACACTGTCAAGGACCTGTTATTTTGTCTGATAGACACAGAGCAGTGAGTGCAGCAAGAAGCTCTACCAGAAGGAGAAGGTGGGGCGACAGTCCCAGAGCCAGCAGCCTCGAAGCAAGTGCCTGACACTAAGGTCCTAAGTGAAATTCTACCCAACAGGCATGGGGGACAATTTCATTCGGAAATATGGGAGTAACTGACGGAGAAGGAAAACATGTAACCATTCTTACGGTCACAAGTTCTGGTGTGCAAAGGCACGACTTTATCAAGAATTGAACTTTTAGCTCTGATCTCAAGCCTCTATGTTCACATGGTAGCAGGGAGAAAAATATTAATATGAAGCACTACAGCTCTTTTGAACACTCACTGAGTTTGCGGTAAATAAGCCCAATGGGACCTGTGTCTCCAGCTGTAGCATCAAGGCAGGGGTAGCCGGTCCATCTTGCACTCCCCTTGCTGGTGTCTGCTGTTGGTAGAAGTTGTCTTGCATTCTCTGAGCATGGGCTAGGCGTGACTATAGATCCAGGGAGCGTACAGGCTACGTCTGCTTCTCAGCCTCACCTCGACTTACTGACACCACTGATCCTTCCAGACTCAGCCACACCTTCCAGCTGGTTCCTCCTAGGGGGATCTGCAGCATCTCCGTTCTCATCATAGTAATTCTGTGGTTTCATTCTCTAGCACATCTAGTACATAATAGGCAGCAAATGAATATATGAGCTAAAAGACAACAGGGCATCCTGCTGTGCCCTTGCTCTGCCCTTTCTCCATCCATCACATCCTTCTGTCTTTCTCCCTGCTAACACCCATGACAGCAGTGCCTAAGCTACCCTCACCTGATCAATAGATGGACCCTGTCCAGTGAAGAGAACTTAGAGTTCAAAATGGTCAAAAAGTAAAACATTTCTCCTTCATTACTATCAGGTTTTATTTTGAGAGCTGAATGAAAGAACATCTGTTTATTTCATCCAGCTGTCAAAAGACACCTAAACAATAGGTACTGTTATTATTTTACAGAAAAAAAAATCAAGGCTTCAAGAGTTTAAGTAACCCCCCCAGAGTTACTTTATCACTTTATGAAGTGATAAAGACAGGATTTAAACCTAAGCACTTCTGACTCAGAAGCTGGAAGTCTTAACCCCTCTATTTTATATTAAACTAGTATCTTTCTGTTTGTTGTTTCTTTCAGATTTGATGATAATGGCTATGTTAAAGACGTTGAAGCAAATTTCATAGTGTGGGAAATACACGGCAGGGATGACTATAGCTTTAATAATACTATGGCACAGGTATGGCATCTTTGGATTTAACCAGAATTTAGCATGCAACTAGACAATGTCTTTCTCTTTTAAATTTATAAATAAGCGATCTAAGGAAAATAGAATAAGGCAGCAGTGGGTAGGAAAAAAATCACCTCTAGATTAAATTATATGGCTACTAAAATTCATTTATGAAAAATAGAAGTTGTCACATAAGACAGACATAAAGGGGTCAGAAAAAAATAAAATAACATTTATAGTAGGATGATGCAACTCTATGAGTCTTCTGTTCTCTCCAAACTGTATTCAGTGTTTGATTATTTATGGGTCTGCCTTTGGCTTTAGGACATTTATCACTTTTGCACTAAGTCAAACAGACACTCTGGGCTTCATCTCACTTGGCTTCTCCGCATCATTTGACCCCGCTGACTTTGGCTTCAGTGTCCCTACACTCTCCCGGCTTCCTTCCACCCGCCAGGACTGGTTGCTCTTGGCCTCCTTGGTGAATCTCCCTTATTCTATCCTGCCCTGAGGGCCTCCTGTCATGATGGAGCCTCTCTAGAAGTTACCAGCACTGATTTCTAATATTCCCCACTGATTTCACTCTCAAAAAAAACAAAAAACAAAAAACAGGGATGGCTCTTTCCAAAGTAATGTTCTTATCTACCAGACACCTTAATTATCCAGAAGTATAACCCATCTAGATGGCAGCCAAGAGAACTGAGTTCCACCTGCCATCCCCCAGAGTATTGCAAGAATTCTTTCTTTTGATTTTTTTTTAAGAGTCTCACTCTGTTGCCCAGGCTGGAGTGCAGTGGTGCAATCTCAGCTCACTGCAACCTCCACCTCCTGGGCTCAAGCGATTCTCCTGCCTCAGCCTCCTGAGTAGCTGGGACTACAGGCACATGCCACTACGCCTGGCTAATTTTTGTATGTTTAGTGGAGATAGGGTTTCACGATGTTGCCCAGGCTGGTTTCGAACTCTTGACCTCAATTGATCCACCCGCCTCGGCCTCGCAAAGTACTGGGGTTACAGGCGTGAGCCACCGTGACTGGCAATTGTCTTTCAGTTATGTAACCAAATACATCCGTCCCACCACACATTCCACCTATGCTTGTTCAGCACCTAATATGTAAGTTCTCCTGGTCTGCTTCCTCTGCACAGTCTCATCCCTATACTATTGTATCCATCTTCGCCCTTGGTCCAGACTCCCATCACTCTCTTCCTTCTCAAACCTTTCCATTATGCCTCAAGGTTAAACGCTCTAGATCCTTCTTCAATAAAAGTGCCTCAGAGGACAACCCTTTCCCTACAGTTCTATCGAACCAAGAGTACTCTCTCTCACCCCATATACTTAAGGGTGAGATTTGGGATTGATGTTCTCCCTCATCCATAGTATCATTGCTGCACTTGGTCTTAGCCAAAAGGCCACTAAGAGATACAGTATCATTTCCAGGTCATTCTATCTTCACTCTAAGTAAAACTCCATTTGTTTGAGGCTCCTGCCATTCAGTTGACATCTATGCCATCCCTACTTACTGGTACCGTATACTCAGAACTGGATCACTTTTCCTCCTGCCCTGAAAACAATCACCATGGATTCCTGAATTCTGCCATCCATCCTATGAGGGTATTGCTGGGAAAGTTTCTAAACAGGGACTACGTTTCCCAGATGCATTTGCATCTAGCTAGGGCCATATGACTGGTTCTCATGGCTGGAATATGAGCAGAAGTCATAGGTGTCACTTCCAGGTGAAGTGCTTAAGAAGGAATCACATGAACCTTCACGCTTTCCATCGTACCTCACATCAGTGTATTACAGCAACAAGTAAGGCTGGAGTAGATGAGAGCTGGAATGCAAGGAGCCACTACACATTTTTAAAAGCCTTGGTTCCTAATTCACTGCTTTGAGGAGAGGCACCGTCAGAACCATCTAACCAGGGACATCTGCACTGGGCTATATGTGATCAAGAATTAAACTTGTTGGCCAGGCACGGTGGCTCATGCCTATAATCCCAGCACTTTGGGAGGGTGAGGCAGGCCGATCACGAGGTCAGGAGTTTGAGACTGACCAACATGGTGAAACCCCATATCTCCTAAAAATACAAAAATTAGCTGGGCATGCTGGCACACACCTGTAATCCCAGCTACTCAGGAGGCTGAGACAGGAGAATCGCTTGAACCCAGGAAGCGGAGGTTGCAGTGAGCTGAGATCGCGCCACTGCCCTCCAGTCTGGGTGACAGAGTGAGACTCCGTCTAAAATAATAATAATAATAATAATTTTTTAAAAAAGAATTAAATTTGTATTTTGTAAATCCCCTGAGAGTTGGGGTTTATTATTGCAGCACGTAGAGACTATCTTGACTAATAACTAATATAGCAGCCCCCATTAAAACTACATTTAAGGACAGGGCATGGTGGCTCACACCTATAATCCCAGCACTTTGGGAGGTTGAAGCGGGATGATCGCTTGAGCCTAGGAGTTTGAGACCAGCCTGGGCAACATAGTGGAACCCCTTCTCCACACACAAAAATTTTTCAATTAGCCAGGTGTGGTGATGCACACCTGTAGTCCTAGCTACTCAGGAGGCTGAGGCGGGAGGATTGCTTGAGCCCAGGAGGTCAAGGCTGCAGTGAGCTGTGATCATGCCACTGCACTCCATCCTGGTTGACAGGGCAAGATCCTGTCTCAAAAAAAAAAAAAAAAATGCATTTCAGTTCAAACAGTTTACCCTCTGACCTCAACCCCCAATCCTTTAGCTGTCTCATTGTTCTTCACACTACTCCAGTCTCCTACTTTGTCTCACACAACCTGGCCATCCGCTGTACTGAACCCTCTGCTTTCTCCTTCTCCCTCTCTCTCACGTTTCCTCCCTTCCCTTCCTATGCAGCGTGAGCTCCATAGTTCAATTCTCTAGCACCATCTTGCCAATATCGATTTCTCTGTATCTCTATCTGTATCTCATTTTTCCCAGTATTATTTCTGCTTGCTGTTAGGGCAACTTTAAACACTCATCTTTCTGCTTTATCCATGCCTGTGTCTGAGTTGCTCAATTCCTATCTTGGAGCTGACCACTTTCAGAAAAAAATTACAGCACTTTGGGAGGCTGAGGCAGGTGATCACTTGAGGTCAACTCCAAGACCAGCCTGGCCAATATGGTGAAACCCTGTCTCTACTAAAAATACAAAAATTAGCTGGGTGTGGTAGCACACACCTGTAGTCCTAGCTACTCGGGAGGCTGAGGCAGGAGAATCGCTTGAACCCAAGAAGTGGAGGTTGCAGTGAGCCGAGATTGTACCACTGCACTCCAGCCTGGGCAACAGAGCAAGATTCCGTCTCTAAACAAACAAATAAATAAATAAATCTTAGAAAATTATGAATAGATAGAAACATCCTTCACCTAATGAAATGTAGATACAAAACATTATAGCAAACATTATATTTAATGGTAAAAATTTGAAAACTTTCACTTTGAAATCAGGAACAAAACAAGGATGGCCCTTATCACTTCCTTTTTTTTTTTTTTTTTTTAGAGACAGAGTCTCACTCTGTTGCCCGGGCTGGAGTGCAGTGGCGTGATCTTGGCGCACTGCAACCTCCGCCTCCCAGGTTCGAGCAATTCTCCTGCCTCAGCCTCCCGAGTAGCCGGGGTTACAGGTGCACGCCACCACACCCAGCTAATTTTTATATTTTTAGCAGAGACAGGGTTTCACTGTGTTGGCCAGGCTGGTCTCGAACTCCTGACCTCTGGTGTTATCACCACTTCTAGGCAACACTATTCCTGAAGATCTTTGTAATAAGAAAAAAATAATAAAAACAAATAAAAGGTACAAGGATGGGAAAGAAAAACATAAAACTGTCATATTCGCAGATGACACAACTGTTCATGTGAAACAATTAGAATTAATAAGTGAGTTTAGAAATTCTCTCGGCCAAACACATGCCTGTAATCTCAACACTTTGGGAGGCTGAGGCAGGAAGATGGCTTGAGGCCAAGAGTTCAAGGCCAGCCTTGGCAACATAGCGAGGCTCCATCTCTACAAAAATTAAAAAACTAAAAGTTAGCCAGGCATGCTGGCACACGCCTGTAGTCCTAGGTACTCGAGAGGCTGAGGCAGGAGGATCACTTGAGCCCAGGAGCTCGAGGCTGCAGTGAGCTATGATCTTCCCTGCACTGCAGCCTGGGCAACAGAGTGAGACTCTGTCTCAAAAAAAAATTCTCTCAACACAAGATCAATATACAAAAATCAATTGTCAATTATTCCTCTGTATACCAGCCAACATTTAAATAATGTAAGTTTTAAAAATACAAAATTTTCTATAGCAACAAAACATTAAATACTTAGGAATAAGTTGATATGAAAACTTCTACCTACCCACATACATGTGCCATCTTTTGACAGAGTGGTTGTTTACATGAAGCACAGACATGGAAGTCAATGATTGAACTTAACAAGCACCTCCCACTAGAAGAAGTCTGGGGACCTGAGGTAAGAGAAACATTACCTTCCAGATTGTTTATTTGGAATAACTAATCTGGCATTTTGCTATTAACAAAAACTTGATGGAAACATTTTGGATTTAAATTTGCTTTGGTAAATCAAATCCTATTTTTATATTAAATTGTATCATGGTATTTTTAAAATGCTTCATCTTAATTTCTGTGTGATCTTTTGTTGGTTCTGTGTTACTATTTTAATTTTCACTGCTGTAAATATGTGTTTGCAGATTATTAAATATCTGTTAAACATGTGAAAGCATCAAGAGTGAGTCTTGTTAAAGACTACCTAGCTCCCTTACTTCCTCAGGTCTTTACTGAAAAATCAAGTTGTCGATGAGGACTTCCCTGGCCACCATATGGAAAAACTTAACCATCACTTTCATGAAAGCGCATATTTCTCCCTATTTTCTTTCCTTTTTTTTTTTTTTTTTTTTTTTTGAGACAGAGTCTCTCTCTGTTGCCTAGGCTGCTAAGCTGGAGTGCAATGGCACAATCTCAGCTCACTGCAGCCTCCACCTCCCAGGTTCAAGTGATTCTCCTGCCTCAGCCTCCTGAGTAGCTGGGACTACAGGCACGTGCCACCACGCCCGGCTAATTTTTGAGTTTTTAGTAGAGACGGCATTTCACCATGTTGGCCAGGCTGGTTTGACTCCTGACCTCAAGTGATCCACCTGCCTCAGCCTCCCAAAGTGCTGGGATTACAGGTGTGAGTCACCACACCCAGCCTCCCTCCCCTATTTTATTTAATATCATTAGCATTTATAACTATGACACATTACATAGCCTACTTTCAAAATCTTATTTATTTTCTAGCTCCCTTACTAGAATGTAAGCTCCATGAGGGAAATTTTGTTTTGTTCACTGCATCTAATGCATTATAGGTGCTCATTAAATATTTGTGGACCAAATTAATTAATTATAGATTATATACCTATTATAAAGAGTACTTTTCTACTGTTTAAAAATCATAAGGGGGCCAGGCATGGTGGCTCACACCTGTAATCCTAACACTTTCTGAGGCCGAGGCGTGTGGATCACTTGAGCCCAGGAGTTCAAGACCAGCCTGGGCAACATGGTAAGACCCCATCTTTACAAAAATTAAAAAAAAAAAATTAGCTGGGCCTGGTGGTGCATGCCTGTAGTCCCAGCTACTCAGGAAGCTGAGGTGGGAGGATCACTTGAGCCCCGACAGCTGAGGTTGCAGTGAGCCATGATCATGCCTCCGCATTCCAGCCAGGGTGACACAGTGAGACCTTGTCTCAAAAAAGAAAAAAAAAATCAAATTAAAAAATAAAAATCATAAGGAATTAAACTGGTAATTAAGTCAGTTAAAATGAAACTTACCCTCCTGATTTTGCATTGAAGGACATCCAAGGGTCTGGAGTTAGGGATAGGGATAAATGATAGGTGAGGATGATATCCCCAAATCTTACAAAAGGCACCTAAATATTCTAAGATTCTGCCGAAATAACATACTCCAAAGAAGCAGTGAGCTCACTGGGTAATTAACAATCATGAAGCTTGCCTCAATTGGTATGATATGGTACAATCGTTCTCAAACTTTAGCATACACCAGAATCTCCAAAAGACCTTGTTGAAATAGATGGCTGGGTCCCACTCCCAGAGTTTCTAATTCAGCAGGTCTTGGTTGGGGCCCAAAAATGTGCACCTCAGTGATACTGATATGCTGATCTGGGGACTGCATTTCAGAGCAATTGAAATAGTAGCGTACAGTCTAGGAAGACTCCAGAGTGCCCACGCCAGGCCTTGTGTGTTCCATTCTACTGCATGAGAAGCTTAAAGCTCACCACTGAAAGGGTGAATTCAGTCTGAAGTCTGAATATAATAGAAAGCAGGTACCTGCAAAGACTAGTTATGTCCTCGTGAGTAAGGCTACTCTTACTGAAGGGTGTCATTATTACGTTGTATCTTAACTCAACAGGGCAATCAGGGCTGCTTTCTTCCTGAAACATATACCTGAAATGAAATAGAAAGCCTTCCAGTTCTTGGAGCTACACTAATTGCTACATAGTCCTTCTGATTCTAGAAGGATGAACGACACCTACATTTTAAAAAAAATCAGGGAAGAAGCTCTGGGGACTGTAAATTCTTAGGGAAAACACTGAAGGACTCATAAGCAAGCGTGGTATTTTCACAGGTTCTCCTGGTAAGGTTGGAGGTTGAGAAGGAAAGGGAGAATATGGGTGCTGAGTGCTTGTCTACATCCACACGATACAGAATCCAATTTGAGTTTCTCGATGTGGCTGAAAATACTAGACTGGGAAGTCCTGGGCTAAAAATTGAGTATAATGCATGAGGCTAGGGGAGATTGATTGATTGATTGATTGATTTTGAGATGAAGTTTCCCCTTGTTGCCCAGGCTGTAGTGCAGTGGTGCAATCTCAGCTCACTGCAACCTCCGCCTCCTGAGTTCAAGCAATTCTTCCGCCTCAGCCTCCCAAGTAGCTGCGATTACAGGTGCGGCACCACGTCCGGCCAGGAGATTTGTTTTCTAAGAGACTGGGTGATTTGATCAAGTGGGCTTTCACGTGAAAAAAGATGGGAGAAGAAACAATAATGGCGGGAGAGGGGGAAGTTTTAATAATATAACAGGGAATATCAGGCAGTGATATCTTTCTGGCAGTGACACAGAAAAAGGAGCAAGAGTCAGCAGGTATCATCATTCACATTAGGAAATAACGAAATAGGAAACAATATAAATATTCCTGCATGTCTATATACAAAAATACATAATGATACAAGGCTATTAGGTCTTTACTAGCAATGCTTTGTTGTATGATATATGCACAGCTTCCGAACATACTTAGAATATACCACATACTTTTCCAATTAAGTTCATGGACCCCTGTATTAAGTAACTTGGTAGGACAAGTTTCACAGTTTATTTTTGACCTGGAAGAACCCTTCACCAAAAAATATAAGATATTTTGTATTTTCAAGTGGGGATACATCAAAAAAACAAGTCTTTTACTTATTTTTCATTAACCCAACATATTGTTTTATAAAATTGCTACAGACCACAACGGCAAAAAGGTAGACAATGGCAATAAATGCTAGAAGAAACAGATTTTTTGAAAAACAACGTCAGAGTTTATCGAGACATATAGTAATATTTTTAAATTAAATATAATCAAGAGTTTTAGGGATGCCACTTATGATTAAAATGTAATTATAGAATAATTCACCTACATAAAATAAAATGACCTGCTAAGAAGGGAAATAGAGGAATTTTCAGTGAGAAGGCAATATTCAGCCTTTATCCCTCCCCTTACAATAACTAGTCCTGATCTGTGTCCATTGAGGCTTCTGTTCCTCAGTTCCTACTCCTGAACCTGGCCTTTTATCAAACTAAGGATGCAGTGGCCTGTATACAAGAATCCTTCAAAAATCCTTCCCTGGATGATTAGTCAGTTCTGGTAGTATGTTTTGAATTTTTGTCCCTTCCAAAACTCATGTTAAAATTCCAACTCCAGTACAGCAGCACTGAGAGGGGGAGCCTTTAAGAGGTGATTGGATCATGAAGGCAGAGCCCCCATACGTGGATTAATCCATTCATAGATTAATGGATTAATGGGATAATGGATTTGTGGGTTTCATGGGAGTGGGACCGGCAGCTTTATCACAACAGGAAGAGAGACCTGAGCTATCGTGCTCTGCCCCCTTGCCATGTGATGTCCTGTGACACTTTGGGACTCTGCAGAGTCCCCACCAGGAAGATGGCCCTCACCAGATGCAACCCTTCGACCTTGGACTTCTCAGCCTCCTTGGAAAGGAATGAATTCCTTTTCCTTATAAATTACTCCGTTTCAGGTGTTCTGTTAAAAGCAACAGAAAACAAACTAACACACAGTGAAAGCCTCCACAGCTCAGCACAGGTCGCTCAAGCTGTGTTCCTAGAGCTTCTGCAGCTGGCACCACCCTGCACATGAGTCAAGCTGTTGAGTCTCTCCCCTCCTTCCTTGGAGTTTCCTTTCCAGAAAGACTGCCACAGACAGGGCAGGTATAGCAACATGAGCACACAACACATTTAGATTCTTTACAGTGACTCTAACTGAAGCCAAAGAATCTATGACAAGCCTGTTTTCTCTGAAAGTTCCTTGACAGTACAGGTCCATACAACTCTACGCACAACAAAACTCTGTCCATCTTGTGATCTCCTCCTTTGCTTTTTATACAAATATCTTCCAAACTTTTCCCAGAGGTCTGTCCAAGTTGAGCGGGAACACATGTGTTCTCTGTCCCTGGTTACTGTTTACTTCCTCTGCCCTTCCACATCACAGCGTCATTAACATGAGGAGGGAACCCACAGCCAAGGCAACCAGCCAGGGGTGTACACACAGCTCAGTATCAAGTGGGCCTTCTGCTCCATTTAGTCAGACTGGGTTTTTGGCTCCAATCAATCATACTTGTGGTTACCAGAATATAAAGGGTAAGCAACCTTCTCCTCCTAATCTTTTTTCTTATTTTTAAAATTAATTTTTTTATTTTCATTTTTACCATGTAATATATGCATGTAAAACTCCTCCTCATCTTGATGGCCTACACATATTACTCTGAATTCAGTTATGTAACATGTTACATTTTTATCTGGAATGCATTTTAACCTAAAATTTTATTACTCCAAACAATTGTCCTTCAACCTGGCTGGGGCACTGGCACTCTGATGAACGACCTCTAAACATTCCTCTCATTGTTGCAGCCCTCATTGTTAATTCATATTCCTGGGAGATTGGTAGAGCTGCCCCGCCACCACCCCAGCTATGTCCTGGGGTTGGGAGCAAAAGAACCTGTGCCTGTCAGCTTCTGGAATGAAAGGTGGGGACTTGGAATTACCCTCACTCTGATGATATCCAAGAGGAATCAGCATTCAATTAAAAATGACAATGGACTTTGGGCAGACAAAAAAAAAAAAAAAAAGACAAATATCCACAAACATTGCTCTCAGGAACAGGTGCTACTGGAATTCCTTAATTAAAGTTATACTGTTAAATTAGCTGCAGACCTTGATGACTATTTCATCTCCTAGAATAAATGAAGAATGCAGTCATACATCACTTAACAATGGGAATATGTTCTGAGAAATGCTTTGTTAGGCAATTTTGTCATTATGCAAACATCACAGAGAGTACTTACACAAACGTAGGCGGTGTAGCCTACTAGATAACTAGGCGATATGATAGAGCCTATTGCTCCCAGGCCACAAACACGCACAGCATGTTACTATAGTGAATAACGTAAGGAAATGGTAAGTATTTGTGCAATACGAATTTTGCAGCTCCACTGTAATCTTACGGGACCACTATTGTATATGTGTTCTGTCAGTAACCAAAACATTGCTATGCAGTACATGACTGTAATTGATTATTGGAATGGAAGTAATAGTATGTAGGATATGTCTGTATCCTCACATTTCACGATATCCAGGTAAGTAACGGCAGGCATAATCAGAACTGTACCTCGCATCTGAATAAAACAATTTTCAAAAATTTCAGGCCAAGTGTTGTGGCTCATACCTGTAATCCCAGCACTTTGGGAGGCTGAGGAGGGAGGATTGCTTAAGTCCAGAAGTTCGACAGAAATCTGGGCAACATAGTGAGACCCCTATCTCCTAAAAAAAAAAAAAAAAAAAAAAAGTAAAAAATTAGCCAGGCATGGTGGCACATGCCTGTAGTCCCAACTTCTGTGGAGACTGAGGCAGGAAGATTGCTTCAGCCTGGGCGATCGAAGCTTCAGTGAGCTGTGATCATGCCACTGAACTCCAGCTGGGGTGTCAGAGCGAGACTCCATCCCTAAAAACAAAACAAAACAAAACACACATTAATTCAACAAATGTATCTTGACTACTGTGTGCCAGACTGAGGATACAGCAGTAAGCAATAAGCTTCCCTCTAGAGCTTATCGTTATTGCCATCTAATCATGATAACATTTTTGTCCATAGAGTTGCCATGAGGAAGTCTCTTTGAGACTGTACAAGAGCTGATTGATTGCAAAGCTCTATTGACTGGGAAGTTGTTCATGAAGGAGGAATATTTCAAAATACGTAGAAAAAAGAAAATACCATTGTCTGAGTACATTTTGTGCTGCTATAACAGAATGCCAGAGGCTGGGTAATCTATAATAAACAGAAATTTATTGGTTCATGATTCTGGAGGGTGGGAAGTCCAAGATCAAGGAGCTGGCATCTGGCGAGGGCCTTCCTGCTGCATCATCAGATGGCAGAAGGCAAAAGGAGAGAGAGGGTGAGGGCGAGTGAGAGGGCAGGCAAGGGGGGCTGAACTCATCCTTTTATAAGGAACCCACTCCGTGATAACGGCATTATCTCATTGATGAAGGTAGTGCCCCTGTGATCCAAACTCCTGGTGGGACCAATTAGACCTCACTTTCCATCTCAACTTTTGGGATCAAGTTTCTAACACATGAACTTTGAGGGTTGCATTCAAACCATAGTAACCTTGAAGGATGTTGATAGACAAAAGCTCAGACACATCCAAAGTAATTGCCTTACAAGGCTTCCTGTTTCCTTCAAATGAGAAGCTTTCAGAGAGCAAGAATGGTAGAAGAAGAGTCCTTTAAGTAGGGTGTGAAAACATACAGGATCTAAGAGGACCCAGAACCAGTGCCATGTAATAGTAGGATCAGGTATTTGCAAGTTTTAATAATCATTTTCTTTCATTGTGTTTGTTTTAACAGAGTAACTTTTAAAAATACAGGCTTGTTTCATCTGTGTTTTTAAAAAGGCAGGCAGGAGATAGTTTGTATCTTGAGACCCACAGAAAGACATGGTAATGGTAATGGGGCTAAATGAAGATCCTAGGGCAAGATAAAAACCCAAGGATGTACCATCTTGACTGTTGTGTCTGTACCTTATGATCAAAACTGTTTCTGTCCCCAATTAAGCATCTTTGGAACATTTTGTATTTTGTTGATTTAGGAAAAGAATATGCTTACATATTCTCAACACTCTAATTTAATTGTTTATAAATACAACATTTGCTTTCACTAAGCTTCACTTTTTATCAAAGTTTAACCCAGTATCGCTCTCAAAGTGCTATAAAGAGCACTGCAGGGGTAAAATAGAAGGGAATAGCCATTACATCTCTAAATAATTTTCCAAGATAAATTAGACTATAATTTTGCGTATCAAAGTCATAAAATGACCTTAAAATTTTTGTCTTTGTTTCTTGTTCAGAACTATAAACACTGTTTTTCTTATGCTATTGGAAAACCAGGAGACTTAAATCAACCATACGAGATTATCAACAGTTCTAATGGTAACCATATATTTTGGCCCATGGGCCATTCTGGAATGTATGTATTTCGTGTGAAGATCCTGGATCCAAACTATAGGTGAATATATATGTTACTGTAATAGTGTTAGCATTAGTTCTTCAAAATCTTTATTTTTTTAATTTGATGCATCCTATACATTCAATCATTGTTATTCTTGTTATTTACATATTTGCTTTTTCATTTTGTAGCAATCACATGAAACATTCTATGTGGGTAGAAGATTTTATGTTAAGTGTTAATTAAATTAATCAATTTACAATTACATTCTGAGGACTTTCCTGGGTTCAGTTGCCATGAAAGATCCAAATATAGGCACAGTCTCATCCTTCAAAGTATTTACAATTAAGCTGCCTGGAGAAGGAGGAGTTGGGGGAGGGTTGCACATAAAAGCCAAGAAAAGTTAAATCAGAGCAAAATACAGGAGGTATTTTTCAAATATAATTATTTGCATTATTGAAAGGCACACTAGTAATTCAGAGATGGGAAAGATTAATGCTATTTTGAGCAGTAAAAGAAAACTTTCCGGAGAACACAGAACATCAGTAGAATTTACATTGCCAGAAGACAGAGACAGACACTTCCAGTGAAAGAAATCACACTAATAACGGAATGGAGCTAAATGTTAGCAAAAGGTTAGCATATTGTCTATGGCTTGTGGAGTCGCAAAGGAAGGCAGAAAGTGCCCTGAATGGGGAAGGTAGAAAACAAAGGAAGGAGACAAACTTACAGCAATTCATAATGTTTAAGTAAATTTCAGCCCATGTCCTAGAGACCTTTGTTAGTGTCTTCACTAGGAAAACAGTGTGATGAAAGCATAGTTCTAGGGAAATTAGCCTGAGAATAGCAGAAAGAATGGTACAGAAGAAAAATAGGCCAGGCACAGTGGCTCACGTCTGTAATCCCAGCACTTTGAGAGGTCAAGGCGGGAGGATCACCTGAGGTTGGGAGTTCGAGACCAGCTTGACCAATATGGAGAAACTCTGTCTCTACTAAAATACAAAATTAGCTGCGCGTGGTGGTGCATGCCTGTAATCCCAGCTACTCGGAAGGCTGAGGCAGGAGAATCGCTTGAGCCTGGGAGCCAGAGGTTGCGGTGAGCTGAGATTGTGCCATTGCACTCCAGGCTGGGCAACAAGAGGGAAACTCCATCTCAAAAAAATAAAAATAAAAGTAAAAATAAACTCTACATGGATAATGGAGAAGAGTGACGTTAACAAGGAAAGAGGTCAAAGGAAGGCCTAGTGGCAGTAAGAATGGAAAGAAGGGAAAAAAGAGTCTAATGATGAGAGATTCTATTGATCTAACTTGGCAAGTAAAGAAGGAATCGATATAGTTTCATGTTTTCTAGGCCAGGTGATTAAAATAGTGGCATTTCCTTTGACCACAATAGGTAATGAGGTGGTTTTTCTGTGGGTGAGGTATTGAGATAAGAGTTCTGACTTTGAATTTGAGGGGACAATGAGACATCTAAGCAAAGATGTCCTATAAACAGTTAAGAATTCTAATCTGGGCCTGGAGTGGAAAGGAAGAGCTGATGATAAAAAGTTAACAATACGGATGTGGGTACCTTCTATGGGGATTCCAGGAGCTTACATAAGTTAGCTGACTGATTATAAATAGAGAATGGAAGGGCTTTGGGGGACACCCGCTGTAATGGAATTTGGGGTGATGAGGAAGGGGCAGACCACTGAGTTCTTCCAATAAAAGAAAAATGAAGACAAAAATAATAGAAAGTTAATTTTTAAAAACGCAGTAAAACAGGATATTTAAAGGTGACTGTCACTAACAGAGAGGTCCCAAACGTGTTCTAAAATCATGATTATCAATGCAGGATTTGAAAAGAGGGTGTCTCAAAACTGGTTATTTCCACTATTAGCCCCTAAGCTATTCAAAGGCAGCTTTGAAAGAAGGCTGGGAGTTCATAAGAAAGGCTAATGGAGAGTATTTCTTCCAAGAGACTTTTCCGAATGCCATGGGGACAAGAATACTTCCCCACAAGTAAGAGGGGGCTTCGGAAAACCACTCAGGGAAACTAACAGGGGCCTCCTGGTTTGGGGATGGGAGAACACATATTATGCCTAATTCTCGTCTAGAAAGTTTGAAGGTAAGAGGATGCCTACAGGTGCACTGACAATAGGACACATTAAATGGGATTTAAAAAATGACATTTTATAGTGATATGAGGTATAATCCATAAGGAAGATAAAATATTCATGAATTTTATGCACCCAACAAAAAGCCAGACAATACATGAGACTAAAACTATTAGAAACAGGGTAAGAATATGACAAAACCACAATTTTATTAGGAGACTTTAATATATCTTTCTCAGAATCTGATAGATCAAGTAGTCATAAAATAGATAAGCAAGTGGAGAATGTGAATAAAATTATTAATTAACCTAAGTCAAGAGATAAGTAAAGTGGAGTCTTGGCTTATCCAGGAATTGGGACCTAAAGTCAGTTTGTAAAAGGATAATATTGTATGTGGCCGAAATTCCTTTTGATTTCTCGTAAAAGGTGTCATGCTAGAAACCGAAATAGCATCTCTCAGTGAGTCCAGTAGAGCCAGTAGTTCCACCAACATTTCAACAGATCGCTGTTTCTTTCATTTTGTCCCAGTTCGAATACTTGATCCACATTTTAAGCCATGTGGTAGAAAAAATGGGTGCTGTTTCTCCTTTAACACTGCAATCATGTTTGTTGTGTAAGATGTTCACATGTGAAAGGCTGAGCAGAACTAAGACCAGCTATGAAAAGGGAAGATTCTAGTTTCCCATCTCTCATTCACTTCAGAATAGAAGCACATTGAGTGGGTCGTGGGGAGAATCTGCTGTATCTTACAATACCTACAGAGCACACACATTCTCTTCCAGTGCCTAGGGAAACACTGTAAGTTACAATAATCTTATGGTGAACCAAAAATAAAATTTTAACAAGTGAAAGAACATCATTTTATAGGCTACAATTCAGGCTAGAAACTAAAAAATATAAATAGCATTCTATTTCTTACAATATGACAGATTTAGTGTTCAGGGGAAACCTTTCCTGTGCAGTACATTTAACACACATACACCTACATACACCTTTTAAATGCGTGGCCACATTGATAGGAAACTGAGGGAATTATTTATAGGCCAGGAATTCCGAAAAAGTACAGATTCATTAGATCCTGTTGGAGTTCTCTAAAGACACTCTATCCCCCCTAGGGTTATCTGCGTATCCCTGGTGACCTGGATCACAAGGCAACATGTAGGACAAAGGAGGACAAGTGTAAGGCCCTAGCAGAGACAGAGATTAGATCAGAGAACCTAAGGCTTTGAAGGGCAAAATCCTTAGGCAAGATGGCAAGGATACATGCCTGAATCAATCTTGGCTCCAGATTTTAAAAAATATACATATATATATAATATATATAAAATATAAATATATATAATATATATAAAATATAAATATATATAATATATATAAAATATAAATATATATATAATATATATAAAATATAAATATATATAATATATATAAAATATAAATATATATAATATATATAAAATATAAATATATATATAATATATATAAAATATAAATATATATAATATATATAAAATATAAATATATATAATATATATAAAATATAAATATATATAATATATATAAAATATAAATATATATATAATATATATAAAATATAAATATATATAATATATATAAAATATAAATATATATAATATATATAAAATATAAATATATATATAATATATATAAAATATAAATATATATAATATATATAAAATATAAATATATATAATATATATAAAATATAAATATATATAATATATATAAAATATAAATATATATATAATATATATAAAATATAAATATATATAATATATATAAAATATAAATATATATAATATATATAAAATATAAATATATATAATATCTATAAAATATAAATATATATAATATATATAAAATATAAATATATATAATATATATAAAATATAAATATATATAATATATATAAAATATAAATATATATAATATATATAAAATATAAATATATATAATATATATAAAATATAAATATATATAATATATAAAAATAAATATATATTATATATGATATAAATATATCATATATAAAATATAAATATATATATAATATATATAAAATATAAATATATATAATATATATAAAATATAAATATATATATAATATATATAAAATATAAATATATATAATATATATAAAATATAAATATATATAATATATATAAAATATAAATATATATAATATATATAAAATATAAATATATATATAATATATATAAAATATAAATATATATAATATATATAAAATATAAATATATATATAATATATATAAAATATAAATATATATAATATATATAAAATATAAATATATATAATATATATAAAATATAAATATATATAATATATATAAAATATAAATATATATAATATATATAAAATATAAATATATATAATATATATAAAATATAAATATATATAATATATATAAAATATAAATATATATAATATATATAAAATATAAATATATATAATATATATAAAATATAAATATATATATAATATATATAAAATATAAATATATATATAATATATATAAAATATAAATATATATATAATATATATAAAATATAAATATATATAATATATATAAAATATAAATATATATAATATATATAAAATATAAATATATATAATATATATAAAATATAAATATATATAATATATATAAAATATAAATATATATATAATATATAAAATATAAATATATATATAATATATAAAATATAAATATATATAATATATAAAATATAAATATATATAATATATATAAAATAAATATATATAATATATATAAAATATAAATATATAATATATATAAAATATAAATATATATTATATATAAAATATAAATATATATTATATATATAAAATATAAATATATATAATATGTATAAAATATAAATATATATAATATGTATAAAATACAAATATATATAAAATATGTATAAAATACAAATATATATAAAATATGTATAAAATACAAATATATAAAATATGTATAAAATACAAATATATATAATATGTATAAAATACAAATATATATAATATGTATAAAATACAAATATATATAATATGTATAAAATATAAATATATATAATATATATAAAATATAAATATATATAATATATATAAAATATAAATATATATAATATATAAAAATAAATATATATTATATATGATATAAATATATCATATATAAAATACAAATATATATATAATATATATAAAATACAAATATATATATAATATATATAAAATACAAATATATATAATATATATAAAATACAAATATATATAATATGCATAAAATACAAATATATATAATATGCATAAAATACAAATATATATATAATATGCATAAAATACAAATATATATATAATATGCATAAAATACAAATATATATATAATATGCATAAAATACAAATATATATATAATATGCATAAAATACAAATATATATATAATATGCATAAAATACAAATATATATAATATGCATAAAATACAAATATATATATAATATGCATAAAATACAAATATATATATAATATGCATAAAATACAAATATATATATAATATGCATAAAATACAAATATATATATAATATGCATAAAATACAAATATATATATAATATGCATAAAATACAAATATATATATAATATGCATAAAATACAAATATATATATAATATGCATAAAATACAAATATATATATAATATGCATAAAATACAAATATATATATAATATGCATAAAATACAAATATATATATAATATGCATAAAATACAAATATATATATAATATGCATAAAATACAAATATATATATAATATGCATAAAATACAAATATATATATAATATGCATAAAATACAAATATATATATAATATGCATAAAATACAAATATATATATAATATGCATAAAATACAAATATATATATAATATGCATAAAATACAAATATATATATAATATGCATAAAATACAAATATATATATAATATGCATAAAATACAAATATATATATAATATGCATAAAATACAAATATATATATAATATGCATAAAATACAAATATATATATAATATGCATAAAATACAAATATATATATAATATGCATAAAATACAAATATATATATAATATGCATAAAATACAAATATATATATAATATGCATAAAATACAAATATATATATAATATGCATAAAATACAAATATATATATAATATGCATAAAATACAAATATATATATAATATGCATAAAATACAAATATATATATAATATGCATAAAATACAAATATATATATAATATGCATAAAATACAAATATATATATAATATGCATAAAATACAAATATATATATAATATGCATAAAATACAAATATATATATAATATGCATAAAATACAAATATATATATAATATGCATAAAATACAAATATATATATAATATGCATAAAATACAAATATATATATAATATGCATAAAATACAAATATATATATAATATGCATAAAATACAAATATATATATAATATGCATAAAATACAAATATATATATAATATGCATAAAATACAAATATATATATAATATGCATAAAATACAAATATATATATAATATGCATAAAATACAAATATATATATAATATGCATAAAATACAAATATATATATAATATGCATAAAATACAAATATATATATAATATGCATAAAATACAAATATATATATAATATGCATAAAATACAAATATATATATAATATGCATAAAATACAAATATATATATAATATGCATAAAATACAAATATATATATAATATGCATAAAATACAAATATATATATAATATGCATAAAATACAAATATATATATAATATGCATAAAATACAAATATATATATAATATGCATAAAATACAAATATATATATAATATGCATAAAATACAAATATATATATAATATGCATAAAATACAAATATATATATAATATGCATAAAATACAAATATATATATAATATGCATAAAATACAAATATATATATAATATGCATAAAATACAAATATATATATAATATGCATAAAATACAAATATATATATAATATGCATAAAATACAAATATATATATAATATGCATAAAATACAAATATATATATAATATGCATAAAATACAAATATATATATAATATGCATAAAATACAAATATATATATAATATGCATAAAATACAAATATATATATAATATGCATAAAATACAAATATATATATAATATGCATAAAATACAAATATATATATAATATGCATAAAATACAAATATATATATAATATGCATAAAATACAAATATATATATAATATGCATAAAATACAAATATATATATAATATGCATAAAATACAAATATATATATAATATGCATAAAATACAAATATATATATAATATGCATAAAATACAAATATATATATAATATGCATAAAATACAAATATATATATAATATGCATAAAATACAAATATATATATAATATGCATAAAATACAAATATATATATAATATGCATAAAATACAAATATATATATAATATGCATAAAATACAAATATATATATAATATGCATAAAATACAAATATATATATAATATGCATAAAATACAAATATATATATAATATGCATAAAATACAAATATATATATAATATGCATAAAATACAAATATATATATAATATGCATAAAATACAAATATATATATGATATGCATAAAATACAAATATATATATAATATGCATAAAATACAAATATATATATGATATGCATAAAATACAAATATATATATGATATGTATAAAATACAAATATATATATGATATGTATAAAATACAAATATATATATGATATGTATAAAATACAAATATATATATGATATGTATAAAATACAAATATATATATGATATGTATAAAATACAAATATATATATGATATGTATAAAATACAAATATATATATGATATGTATAAAATACAAATATATATATGATATGTATAAAATACAAATATATATATGATATGTATAAAATACAAATATATATATGATATGTATAAAATACAAATATATATATGATATGTATAAAATACAAATATATATATGATATGTATAAAATACAAATATATATATGATATGTATAAAATACAAATATATATATGATATGTATAAAATACAAATATATATATGATATGTATAAAATACAAATATATATATGATATGTATAAAATACAAATATATATATGATATGTATAAAATACAAATATATATATGATATGTATAAAATACAAATATATATATGATATGTATAAAATACAAATATATATATGATATGTATAAAATACAAATATATATATGATATGTATAAAATACAAATATATATGATATGTATAAAATACAAATATATATGATGTATAAAATACAAATATATATATGATATGTATAAAATACAAATATATGATATGTATAAAATACAAATATGATATGTATAAAATACAAATATACACAATATATATAAAATACAAATATACACAATATATATAAAATACAAATATTATATATATAAAATACAAATATTAAATATATATATAAATATACAAATATATATAAAATACAAATATACACAATATATATAAAATACAAATATTATATATATAAAATACAAATATACACAATATATATAAAATACAAATATTATATATATAAAATACAAATATTATATATATAAAATACAAATATACACCATATATATAAAATACAAATATACACAATATATATAAAATACAAATATTATATATATAAAATACAAATATTATATATATAAAATACAAATATACACAATATATATAAAATACAAATATACACCATATATATAAAATACAAATATTATATATATAAAATACAAATATTATATATATAAAATACAAATATACACCATATATATAAAATACAAATATACACCATATATATAAAATACAAATATACACCATATATATAAAATACAAATATAATATATATAAAATACAAATATACACCATATATATAAAATACAAATATACACATAATATATATAAAATACAAATATACACCATATATATAAAATACAAATATACACCATATATATAAAATACAAATATACACATAATATATATAAAATACAAATATACACCATATATATAAAATACAAATATACACCATATATATAAAATACAAATATACACCATATATATAAAATACAAATATACATATAATATATATAAAATACAAATATACATATAATATATATAAAATACAAATATACACCATATATATAAAATACAAATATACACCATATATATAAAATACAAATATACACCATATATATAAAATACAAATATACACATAATATATATAAAATACAAATATACACCATATATATAAAATACAAATATACATCATATATATAAAATACAAATATACATCATATATATAAAATACAAATATACATCATATATATAAAATACAAATATACATCATATATATAAAATACAAATATACATCATATATATAAAATACAAATATACATCATATATATAAAATACAAATATACATCATATATATAAAATACAAATATACATCATATATATAAAATACAAATATACATCATATATATAAAATACAAATATACATCATATATATAAAATACAAATATACATCATATATATAAAATACAAATATACATCATATATATAAAATACAAATATACATCATATATATAAAATACAAATATACATCATATATATAAAATACAAATATACATCATATATATAAAATACAAATATACATCATATATATAAAATACAAATATACATCATATATATAAAATACAAATATACATCATATATATAAAATACAAATATACATCATATATATAAAATACAAATATACATCATATATATAAAATACAAATATACATCATATATATAAAATACAAATATACATCATATATATAAAATACAAATATACATCATATATATAAAATACAAATATACATCATATATATAAAATACAAATATACATCATATATATAAAATACAAATATACATCATATATATAAAATACAAATATACATCATATATATAAAATACAAATATACATCATATATATAAAATACAAATATACATCATATATATAAAATACAAATATACATCATATATATAAAATACAAATATACATCATATATATAAAATACAAATATACATCATATATATAAAATACAAATATACATCATATATATAAAATACAAATATACATCATATATATAAAATACAAATATACATCATATATATAAAATACAAATATACATCATATATATAAAATACAAATATACATCATATATATAAAATACAAATATACATCATATATATAAAATACAAATATACATCATATATATAAAATACAAATATACATCATATATATAAAATACAAATATACATCATATATATAAAATACAAATATACATCATATATATAAAATACAAATATACATCATATATATAAAATACAAATATACATCATATATATAAAATACAAATATATATCATATATATAAAATACAAATATATATCATATATATAAGATACAAATATATATCATATATATAAGATACAAATATATATCATATATATAAGATACAAATATATATCATATATATAAGATACAAATATATATCATATATATAAGATACAAATATATATCATATATATAAGATACAAATATATATCATATATATAAGATACAAATATATATCATATATATAAGATACAAATATATATCATATATATAAGATACAAATATATATCATATATATAAGATACAAATATATATCATATATATAAGATACAAATATATATCATATATATAAGATACAAATATATATCATATATATAAGATACAAATATATATCATATATATAAGATACAAATATATATCATATATATAAGATATAAATATATATCATATATATAAGATATAAATATATATCATATATATAAGATATAAATATATATCATATATATAAGATATAAATATATATCATATATATAAGATATAAATATATATCATATATATAAGATATAAATATATATCATATATATAAGATATAAATATATATCATATATATAAGATATAAATATATATCATATATATAAGATATAAATATATATCATATATATAAGATATAAATATATCATATATATAAGATATAAATATATCATATATATAAGATATAAATATATCATATATATAAGATATAAATATATCATATATATAAGATATAAATATATCATATATATAAGATATAAATATATCATATATATAAGATATAAATATATCATATATATAAGATATAAATATATCATATATATAAGATATAAATATATCATATATATAAGATATAAAAATATATCATATATATAAGATACAAAAATATATATAATATATAAGATACAAAAATATATATAATATATAAGATACAAAAATATATATAATATATAAGATACAAAAATATATAATATATATAAGATACAAAAATATAAAATATATATAAGATACAAATATATAAAATATATATAAGATACAAATATATATATAATATATATAAGATACAAATATATATATAATATATATAAGATACAAATATATATATAATATATATAAGATACAAATATATATATAATATATATAAGATACAAATATATATATAATATATATAAGATACAAATATATATAATATATATAAGATACAAATATATATAATATATATAAGATACAAATATATATAATATATATAAGATACAAATATATATAATATATATAAGATACAAATATATATAATATATATAAGATACAAATATATATAATATATATAAGATACAAATATATATAATATATATAAGATACAAATATATATAATATATATAAGATACAAATATATATATAATATATATAAGATACAAATATATATATAATATATATAAGATACAAATATATATATAATATATATAAGATACAAATATATATAATATATAAGATACAAATATATATATAATATATAAGATACAAATATATATATAATATATAAGATACAAATATATATATAATATATAAGATACAAATATATATAATATATATAAAATATAAATATATATATAATATATAAAATATAAATATATATAATATATATAAGATATAAATATATATAATATATAAAAATAAATATATATTATATATGATATAAATATATCATATATAAGATATAAATATATATAATATATATAAGATATAAATATATATAATATATATAAGATATAAATATATATAATATATATAAGATATAAATATATATAGTATATATAAGATATAAATATATATATAATATATATAAGATATAAATATATATAATATATATAAAATATAAATATATATAATATATATAAAATATAAATATATATATAATATATATAAAATATAAATATATATAATATATATAAAATATAAATATATATAATATATAAAAATAAATATATATTATATATGATATAAATATATCATATATAAAATATAAATATATATATAATATATATAAAATATAAATATATATAATATATATAAAATATAAATATATATAATATATATAAAATATAAATATATATAATATATATAAAATATAAATATATATATAATATATAAAATATAAATATATATAATATATATAAAATATAAATATATATAATATATATAAAATATAAATATATATATAATATATATAAAATATAAATATATATAATATATAAAATATAAATATATATAATATATAAAATATAAATATATATAATATATAAAATATAAATATATATAATATATATAAAATATAAATATATATAATATATATAAAATATAAATATATATAATATATATAAAATACAAATATATATAATATATAAAAAATACAAATATATATAATATATAAAAAATACAAATATATATATAATATATAAAATACAAATATATATATTATATATAAAATACAAATATATATATTATATATAAAATACAAATATATATAATATATATAAAATACAAATATATATAATATATATAAAATACAAATATATATAATATATATAAAATATAAATATATATAATATATATAAAATATAAATATATATAATATATATAAAATATAAATATATATAATATATATAAAATATAAATATATATATAATATATATAAAATATAAATATATATAATATATATAAAATATAAATATATATAAAATATATAAAATATAAATATATATATAATATATATAAAATATAAATATATATAATATATATAAAATATAAATATATATAATATATATAAAATATAAATATATATAATATATAAAAATAAATATATATTATATATGATATAAATATATCATATATAAAATATAAATATATATATAATATATATAAAATATAAATATATATAATATATATAAAATATAAATATATATAATATATATAAAATATAAATATATATATAATATATATAAAATATAAATATATATAATATATATAAAATATAAATATATATATAATATATATAAAATATAAATATATATAATATATATAAAATATAAATATATATAATATATATAAAATATAAATATATATATAATATATATAAAATATAAATATATATAATATATATAAAATATAAATATATATAATATATATAAAATATAAATATATATAATATATAAAAATAAATATATATTATATATGATATAAATATATCATATATAAAATATAAATATATATATAATATATATAAAATATAAATATATATAATATATATAAAATATAAATATATATAATATATATAAAATATAAATATATATATAATATATATAAAATATAAATATATATAATATATATAAAATATAAATATATATAATATATATAAAATATAAATATATATATAATATATATAAAATATAAATATATATAATATATATAAAATATAAAGATATATATAATATATATAAAATATAAATATATATAATATATATAAAATATAAATATATATATAATATATATAAAATATAAATATATATAATATATATAAAATATAAATATATATATAATATATATAAAATATAAATATATATATAATATATATAAAATATAAATATATATAATATATATAAAATATAAATATATATAATATATATAAAATATAAATATATATAATATATATAAAATATAAATTATATATAATATATATAAAATATAAATATATATAATATATATAAAATATAAATATATATATAATATATATAAAATATAAATATATATAATATATATAAAATATAAATATATATAATATATATAAAATATAAATATATAATATATATAAAATATAAATATATATAATATATAAAAATAAATATATATTATATATGATATAAATATATCATATATAAAATATAAATATATATATAATATATATAAAATATAAATATATATAATATATATAAAATATAAATATATATAATATATATAAAATATAAATATATATATAATATATATAAAATATAAATATATATAATATATATAAAATATAAATATATATAATATATATAAAATATAAATATATATAATATATATAAAATATAAATATATATAATATATATAAAATATAAATATATATAATATATATAAAATATAAATATATATAATATATAAAAATAAATATATATTATATATGATATAAATATATCATATATAAAATATAAATATATATATAATATATATAAAATATAAATATATATAATATATATAAAATATAAATATATATAATATATATAAAATATAAATATATATATAATATATATAAAATATAAATATATATAATATATATAAAATATAAATATATATAATATATATAAAATATAAATATATATATAATATATATAAAATATAAATATATATAATATATATAAAATATAAATATATATAATATATAAAATATAAATATATATAATATATATAAAATATAAATATATATAATATATAAAAATAAATATATATTATATATGATATAAATATATCATATATAAAATATAAATATATATATAATATATATAAAATATAAATATATATAATATATATAAAATATAAATATATATATAATATATATAAAATATAAATATATATAATATATATAAAATATAAATATATATAATATATATAAAATATAAATATATATATAATATATATAAAATATAAATATATATAATATATATAAAATATAAATATATATATAATATATATAAAATATAAATATATATATAATATATATAAAATATAAATATATATAATATATATAAAATATAAATATATATAATATATATAAAATATAAATATATATATAATATATATAAAATATAAATATATTTAATATATATAAAATATAAATATATATATAATATATATAAAATATAAATATATATAACATATATAAAATATAAATATATATATAATATATATAAAATATAAATATATACAATATATATAAAATATAAATATATATATAATATATATAAAATATAAATATATATAATATATATAAAATATAAATATATATATAATATATATAAAATATAAATATATATAATATATATAAAATATAAATATATATAATATATAAAAATAAATATATATTATATATGATATAAATATATAATATATAAAATATAAATATATAAAATATAATATATTAATATATAATATAAATATATATTATTAAAATATATATTTTATAAAATATATTATTAAAACATATATTTTATAAAATATATTTATATATAAAAATATATTAAAATATATTAAAATATATTATATATAAAAATATATTAAAATATATTTATATATAAAATATATTTTATATAATATATAGATATATTTATATAAATATAAATATTTATATAAATATATAAATACATCAATAAAAATATTTATATAAATATATAATATATATATATATTCCCTAAGAGTTTTAACTACAAATCTACACTCAATAGATTTAAGCCTGGATTTCATATTAGCTGACTGTCCAAAAAGAATAATCATCTAGCCAAAAATTTAAAGTGGCCCCAGCTTATGAGTGCCTCCAATATGCTCAGCAGAAGCAAATGTATATCCCCTCTGGAGGATTGTGCTTTAAGCTCAAGCCTCAGAAAATCCCCAAGGGAAAAGCGCCAACCAACAAAACATAACAAAAGAAGAAACCACGAACCAGGGTCAACAGAAACAACAATCCACAAAACCAACCTACGAAGGCTTCCAATACTGGGTTTATTAGATACAGAATACAAAATATCTTAGCTTAAATGCTGAAATTTATTTATAGGAGAGCTCTGAAAGTATGATGAAAGAACAAGAAACTATCCAAGCTGACCAGAAGACCTGGAAAGAAACAGAGAAGATTTCTAAAAATGAAAAATATAATCAGCTTAACTAAAAACTCAATACACAGATTAAACAAGAGACTGCATTCACGAAAAGAAAATTAGTCAACTGAAAGAACAAATGTCCACTACAGTCCACATCATCTACTTCTCCAAAAAGTTCAACTTCCAAATACCTCCACCTACCGCAGTGTCATTAACCGTAAATAATCACAAATGTACTTATTAGCCTCCAAAAGGGAACAAACTGAAGTCTCACAGTTTATCGCATCTATCTCCAAGTCCAAAGTCTGAATGACACCCAGGCCCCCTCTAATTTTGTCATGATCCTGCCTTCCAATTCTGTACCCTGTGGCCTTTATGGTGGCAGAGTTTACCACTACCAACACACCTTACATAAAAGAGTAGGGGAAATGGGAGAAAGAAAGATCAGTTCAAATAGATGACAGCTAGGTAGAAAATAAGTACAGATACTATATTCCTAGTATCTATATGTGGTCCTGAAGCTATAGTTAGTATTTTTTGTTTTCTCCATTTTCTAACCTATGTTCACTATGTCTTTAGCCAGCATTTCAGGTTTATTTCCTAGCAGAATAACCTTAATTTTCTTTTTTTTTTTTTTTTTTTTTTTGAGACAGGGTCTCATTCTGTCACCCAGGCTGGAGTGCAGTGGCGCGATCTCGGCTCACTGCAACCTCCGCCTCCCGGGTTCAAGAGATTCTCCTGCCTCAGCCTCCCGTGTAGCTGGGATTACAGACATGTGCCACCACGCCTGGCTAATTTTTGTGTTTTTAGTAGAGACAGGGTTTCGCCATGTTGGCCAGGCTGTCAATTTTCATTCCTAAGGAATCTGAGCTCTTAGCAATCTCTATCTGTACATTCCTGGGGCCATAAGTGAAATCGTGAAATTCCACTCCCAGTTCCATCACTTTGGTTCTTAGATTCCCGTATTCTGGCTGTGGGAGAAACACCTCCAAATCTTACTCACCGACAAGAGTATTTACTTCATCCAGAGAGAATTCCCCAACCTCACAGATAACCTTTCCTGCTAGCTTTACAGCTTTATAATATAATCATCCACACCAGAGCACTTCTGCGAGTAAAATAAAGCTTTATTAACATTTACACCCAAGCAGCAGGTATATACCAAAAGTGTCCTAGGTAGCCAGTAATTATGATTACCCTCATAATAAATAGCAGCCTTAAAAGTCCATGCTACTATTCTATGAGGCTAGTGAATTACATGTATATCAGCCGTTTGTCTTATTTTTATTTATTTATTTATTTTTTGAGACTGAGTCTTGCTCTGTCGCCCGGGCTGAAGTGCAGTGCAGTGGCGTGATTTCAGTTCACTGCAACCTCCACCTCCCGGGTTCAAGCGATTCTCTTGCCTCAGCCTCCCGAGTAGCTGAGACTACAGGCACCTGCCACCACACCTGGCTAATTTTTGTATTTTTAGTATAGATGGGGTTTTGCCATGTTGGCCAGGCTGGTCTCGAACTGCTGACCTCAGGTGATCTGCCCACCTTGGCCTCCCAAAGTGCTAGGATTACAGGTGTGAGCCACCACCTCGTTACCTTCTTTTGCTTTAAAATGAGTTCCTTGGCTAGAAGCAATCTTGTGGGGATAACATGAAAATACATATGACACTCGTTATATCCATGTGTGGTGTTGCAGGCAGAGGCTTTGTAGAAAAGGCAAATTCAAATCCCAAACATGTCACACAAAGAATAAATCACTGTCCCCTCCATGACATAATCAACCTGTCACCAGATGGCTGTCTGATGCCTCTGGATTCATATACACAGAGAAGGCTTTGGTTGGTTGCTGCCACTACCAAATACAGGCGCACCCCAGAGATACTGTAGGTTTAGTTCCAGAACCCTGCAGTAAAGCGAGTCATGTGAATTTTTTGGTTTCCCAGTGCATACAAAACTTATGTTTACACTATACTGTAGCCTATTAAGTGTGCAACAGCATTGCACATTGTCTAAAAAATATACAACCAGCTTAATTTAAAAAATACTTTATTGCTAAAAAATGCCAACAATCATCTGTGCTTTTAGCAAGTCATAATCTTTTTGTTGATGGAGGGTCTTGCCTCAGTGTTGATGGATGCTGACTAATTGGGGTGGTGGTTGCTGATGGCTGGGGTGGCTGTGGCAGTTTCTTTTTTTTTTTTGAGACGGAGTCTCACTCTGTCGCCCAGGCTGGAGTGCAGTGGTGCAATCTCAACTCACTGCAAGCTCTGCCTCCCGGGTTCACACCATTCTCCTGCCTCAGCCTCCCAAGTAGCTGGAACTACAGGCATCCGCCACCATGCCCAGCTAATTTTTTTTTTTTTTTTTTTTTTTTTTTTTTTTTTGTATTTTTAGTAGAGACAGGGTTTCACCGTGTTAGCCAGGATAGTCTCAATCTCCTGACCTCGTGATCCGCCCACCTCGGCCTCCCAACGTGCTGGGATTACAGGCGTAAGCCACCACGCCTGGCCGGCAGTTTCTTAAAATAAGACAACAGTGAAGCTTGCTGAAACTATTCCTTTCATGAAAGATTTCAATGTAGCATGCGATGCTGTTTGGCAGCATTTTACCCACAGTGGAACTTTCAAAATCGGAGTCAATCCTCTCAAGGCTTACCACTGCTTTATCAACTGCATTTATGTAATATGATAAACACTTTGTTATTTCAACAGTATTGACAGCAACTTCACTAGGATTAGATCTCATCTCAAGAAAGCAACACTGGGCGTGGTGGCTCATGCCTGTAATCCTAGCACTTTGGGAGTCACAGGCGGGTGGATCACTTGCGGTCAGGAGTTCGAGACCAGCCTGGCCAACATGGAGAAACCCCTTCTCTGCTAAAAATACAAAAAGTTAGCCGGGCGTGGTGATGGGCGCCTGTAGTCCCAGCTACTTGGGAGGCTGAGGCAGGAGAATTGCTTGCACCTGGGAGGCAGAGGCTGCAGTGAGCCGAGATCGCACCACTGCACTCCAGCCTGGGCGACGGAGCGAGAGTCCATCAAAGAAAAAAAAAAAAAGAAACCACTTTCTTTGCTCATGTATGAGAAGCAAAGTGCTATCATCCATTCAAGTTTTATCATGACATTGTGGCAATTCAGTTCCATCTTCAGGCTCCACTTCTAATTCTACTTCTCTTGCTATTTCTGCCACATGTGCAGTGATTTCCCCCACTGAAGTCTTGAATCCCTCAAAGCCATTCATGAGGGTTAGAATCAACTTCTTCCAAACTCCTGCTAATGTTGATATTTTTACCTTCTCCCATGATCATGAATGTTCTCAATGGCATCTAGAATGGTGAATACTTTCCAGGTTTTCCATTTATTTTGTCCAGATACGTCAGAGGATTTACTATACATGGCAGCTATAGCCTTATGAGATGTAATTCTTAAATAGTAAGACTCGGAAGTCAAACTTACTCATTGATCGTGGGTTGCAGAATGAATATTGTGTTAGTAGGCATGATAGGCATGAAAACAACACTGATCTTGAACACCTCCATCTGAGCTCTTGGGTGACCAGGTGCATTGTCAATGAGTAGTAATATTTTGTTTTTTGGGGGGTTTATTTTTTTTTACTTTATTATTATTATTATTATTTTTCTTTTGAGATGGAGTCTCACTCTGTCTCCAGGCTGGAGTGCAGTGGTGCGATCTCGGCTCACTGCAACCTCCACCTCCAGGATTCAAGCAATTCTCCTGCCTCAGCCTCCCAAGTAGCTGGGACTACAGGCATGTGCAACCATGCCCGGCTAATTTTTGTATTTTTAGTAGAGATGGGGTTTCACCATCTTGGCCAGGATGGTCTCAATCTCTTGACCTTGTGATCCGCCCACCTTGGCCTTCCAAAATGCTGAGATTACAGGTATGAGCCACCACGCCTGGCCTATTTTTATTCTTTTATTTATTTATTTATTTTACTTTTTAAAATAAGAGAGAGGGTCTGGTTCTGTTGCCCAATCTGGTTTCAAACTCCTGGGCTCAAGCAATCCTCTTGCCTCGGCCTCCCAAAGTGCTGGGATTACAGGTGTGAGCCACCATGCCTGGCCAAGTAGTAATATTTTGAAAGGAATCTTTTTTTGTTTCTGAGAAGTAGGTCTCAACAGTGGGCTTAAAATAGTGAGTAAAGCATTCTGTAAACAGATATGCTGTCATCCAAGCTTTGTTATTCCACTTATAGAGCACAGGCAGGGTAGACTTACCATAATTCTGAAGGGCCCTAGAATTTTTGGAATGGTAAATGATTGCTGGCTTTAACTTAAAATCATCAGCTACATTAGCCTCTAACAAGAAAGTCAGCCTATCCTTTGAAGCTTTGAAGCCAGGTACTGATTTCTCTTCTCTAGCTATGATAGTTCTAGGTGAGGCTGGGCATGGTGACTCACGCCTGTAATCCCAGCACTTTGGGAGGCCAAGGTGGGTGGTCGCCTGGGATCAGGAGTTCGAGACCAGCCTGACCAACACTGTGAAACCCTATCTCTACTAAAAATACAAGACTAGCCAGGTGTGGTGGCAGGCACCTGTAATCCCAGCTACCTGGGAGGCTGAGGCAGGAGACTCGCTTGAACCCAGGAGGTGGAGCTTGCAGTGAGCCAAGATCACACCATTGCACTCCAGTCTGGGCAACAAGAGCAAAATTCCATCTCAAAAAAAAAAAAAAAAAAAAAAAAAAGTCCTAGATGGCATCTTCTTCCAACAGAAGGCTGCTTCATCCACACTGAAAATCTGTTGTGTAGTGTAGCCACCTTCATCAATCATCTTAGCTAGATCTTCTGGATCAGTGGCTGCAGCTTCTCCATCAGCACTTGCTGCTTCGCCTTGTAATTTTATGTTATGCAGATGGCTTCTTTCCTTAAACCTCATAAACCAACCTCTCCTAGCTTCAAACCTTCCTTCTGCAGCTTCTTCACCTCCCTCAGCCTTCCTAGAATTGAAGAGAGCTGGGACCTTGCTCTAAATTAGGCTTTGGTTTAAGGGATGTTGTGGGTGGTTTGATTATCTGTCCAGACCATTCAAACTTTCTCTATATCCGTAATAAGGCTGTTTCACTTTCTTACCATTCATGTATTCACTAGAGTAGCACTTTTAATTTTCCTTCAAAAACTTTGCATTCACGATGTGGCTGTCAGTGCAAGCCCAGCTTTCAGCCTGTCTCATCTTTCAACATGCCTTCCTCACTAAGCTTAATCATTTCTAGCTTTTGATTTAGAGTGAGAGACATGTGCCTCTTCCATTTACTTGAACACGTAGAGGCTATTTTAAGGTTATTAATGGGTCTAATTTCAATATTGCTGTGTCTCAGGAAGTAGGGAGGCTGAGGGGAGAGATGGGGGATGGGGGTCAGTGAGCAGTCAGAGCATACGTAACATTGATTAAGTCCACTATCTTATATGGTCGCAGTTCATGGTGCACCAGGACACTTTCAATAGTAACATCAGAGATCACTGACCACAGATCTTATAACAGATATAATAATAATGAAAAAGGCTGGCACTTTGGGAGGCCAAAGTGAGAGGACAGCTTGAGGCCAGGAGTTCAAGACCCACCTGGGCAACACAGTGAGATCCCATCACTACAACAATTTTTTTAAAAATATTATCCGGGCATGGTGGCATGTGTCGGTAGTCCTAGCTACTCAGAAGGCTGAGAGGGAGGATCACTTGAGCCCAGAAGGTCAAGGCTGCAGTGAGCTGTGACTGTGCCACTGCCCTCTAGCCTGGATGACAGAGCAAGACCCTGTTAAAAAAAAAAAAAAAATTGAAATACTGTGAGAATTACCAAAATGTGACAGACACAAAGCAAGCACATGATGTTTATAAAAATCAAAGGTCTGTGTTAATCCTGTGTTGAGCAAGCCTATTGGTGCCATTCACAGTATCTGCAAAGCACAATAAAGTGAAACTCAATAAAACAAGGTTTACCTGCATGCTATTTCTCCTTATCCACAGTTTCGCTTTCCATGATTTCACTTACTTATGATCAACAGTGGTCCAAAACTATGAGATGGAAAATTCCAGAAGTAAACAATTCATAGATTTTAAATTGCATGCCATTCTGAGCAACATGATGAAATGTAGCACTGTCCCACCTCGTCCAGCCTGGGATGTGAATGATCTCTTTGTCTAGTGTATCAGTGCTATGTGCATAACCTGCCTGATAGTCACTTAATAGCCATCCTGGCTATCAGATCCATTGTAGCGTTAAAGCAATACTGTTGTGTTCCCGTAACCCTTACTTTACTTTGTAATGGCCACAAAGTGCAAAAGTAGTGATGCTGTCATGTCGTTATAATTGTTCTATTTTATTACTAGTTATTGTTCAGCTCTTACTGTGCCTCATTTACAAATTAAACTTTATCATAGGTTTGTATGTATAGGAAAAACATAACTATATGTAGGGTCTGCTACTATCCATGGTTTCAGGCATCTAGTGGGGGTCTTGGAACTATCCTCTGTGGATAAAGGGGGACTAGTGCATGGTATTTTGTAGTGGTGGTATCCAGGTCATCCTTGGTAAGGGAAATCCATGCTTATAAGGCCATACTAGGCACCACAGCCCCATTGTTTATGAGCCCATTGAGCAAGCATTCGAGTAGCTGGGGAAAGAGGCTAACCATATGGTGCTCAGGTGGTAAAGTAAGAGCTTCCTCTCTAGGAAAAGTGTTTTGATAAACATTCACATAAAACCCCAAATTTCAGATCTACTAGTCTCATTCTAAGAATTTCATCTCCATGCTTTTCCCTAATATTTCTTCTCATCAACTCTTGTTTTTTCCAAGTCCTGGCCATGTCGCCACATATTTACCCCTGCCCGTGATTATGCCTCAGGCCATCTCTCCTATTAGGAAAAGTGGGAAAATTATCGTACTTGAAGATTTTTATGCTCGGAGGCCTTTTCTTCTCCACTGTTCCTCAAGACTACATCTGGATGGAGCTATAGTGCCACAGCTGTCCACATCTAGATTCAGAGCAATCTGTAAATCTTTCTCATATTTTTTTCATCAGCGAGGAACTCCCCACATCTAGGCAAATGGGAGCTGAGTCAGCTATTCACGTGCTCATTTGTGCATTTCGGCATCCCAAGACCAGTTCTGTACTTACGCTTCATGACAGAGTTCATTTGAGCACTTCTGACTTCCTGGTGTTAGAGATAAGACTAACACTCAGTTATAAGAGGCAACCCAGGTTTCATGGTTACTTGGTGTTTAGGGGTCAGAAATTCAATTTCTGCCAATACCTAAGCCATGAGCGGTTTCTCAAGAGAACTGTTACTTGCCCAAGAGTACTTGCATTTGCTTCAAAACTGTAGAGGCATCTGCTGATATTCCCCATCAGAACTTCCACAGTCACACAGCTTCCTCCTCTGCCACAGACATATCAAGCACCTTTAGATCTGTTAGGTCATAAGAGCCAGATCTCAGCCCCGTTTGCATCACCTGGACCATCTAGACGGGCTCTTCGCCCTGGACCTCATTCTGGCTGACTTTCAGGTCCCTCTGCATATTTGGAGAAGCACATCCAAATTGTGTGCGGTACATGTTGCCTCCAAAATCCAAAGTGTGCCATAAAAAGGCATATTCCTTTCTTGTGGAAGGAAGTATAAAAAGCAGGAACTTGTCTTTTACTCTCAACAGTATATCATGTACCCCACAACTCATGGGACTTGTCTCTCTTACCTTTTTTTTTTCTTTTTGGTAGGGACAAGGTCTTGCTATGTTGCCCAGCCTGGTCTTGAACTCCTTGCCTCAATCAATCCTCCCAAAGTGCTGGGATTACAGGTGTGAGCCAGCAGGCTTGGCCTTGTCTCCTTTATCTTTTGTTTTTGAGACAGAGTCTTGGTCTGTGGTCCAGGATGGAGTACAATGGCATGATCTCAGCTCAATGCAATCCCTGCCTCCCAAGCTCAAGCAATTCTTGTGCCTCAGCCTCCTGAGTTGCTGGGATTACAGGCATGCACCACCATGCCCGGCTAATTTTTGTATTTTTAGTAGAGACGGGATTTTGCCATGTTGGCCAGGCTGGTCTCAAACTCCTGACCTCAAGCAATCCACCTGCCTCAGCCTCCCAAACTGCTGGGATTACAGGTGCGAGCCACGACACTTGGCCTTGTCTCCTTTATCTTACTAATATATCTGCAGTACCTGCTACCTCCTGCCCTCCAGGTCATGTATCATCAATATAGTGGACCAGCATGATGTTCTATGAGATGATGATAAAAACAAACTCCATGACAGCAGGATCATAGAGTGGATGTGGTCCTGAAGCAAGAAGGGACGTGGACTACGGTATTCCCCAGGTGAAAGCAAACGGCCTCTGATCCTTTCTGCCTGTTGAGTTTCTTGCCCAGGGCCACAGAGAATGTAGTGAAACAAGACTTGAGCCTCAGTCAGTCTGATAGCAAAGCTCATGTTCTTTGCTCTGCAGATATCAGAGTGTTGAGGGATGGTGGTGAAAGCTCCCACATCATGTGTACTTTTTGAGTTTTACTGTTTTCTGTACAGTGTAATATATTTAAGTATCTGGAATTCAAAACTCATTCAGGTTGGAATAGCAGTTTGTTAAAGGTTTACATGTTAGTGGTGTGGGGAGGAGGGAACAATTTGCTAAATGAATGGCTGCTTATCAGATGCTGGGGGTGGTATGGATTTGCTTCTGTGATGAGACTACATTGCGTGGGGGAGATAGCAACTATTGATTAATCTCATAATATTCTATCAGTCCCCAGAACTCATCAGTCTTCTGAACAGTTCAACCAAATAACTTAAATTGAGTTATTCTAGGTGTTGCAGGCTCCCTGGAAAGGAAACTTTGAGATGAAGGTTAGCATGCAGGAAGTTTACTGGGAAGTGTTCTGGGATCAAAACCTTTGGTGTTTCTGTCACTGATGTAGTTCTCAATGCCATGGTGAAAGGAGTATCTTATGGGTCCTATCTCAGGGAGAATGAGTGGTTCGCATCTGATCAATTCACTCCAGTACTCCCCTTTCTCTAAGTCTTTAGACTTATTTCTATACATTATAATAAAGGATTTCTTGCATCTCAACTTCATTTAATGCATTCATATCAACAATTGAATATGACCTAGAGTTATGCTTACACTTCCTTGGTCTAACACTCTCAGAATTCATTTTTTCTATACATATTCTTAGGGTATTGCTTATATAAGTTAGCAAAATTCTGCAGTTATTTTTCTGTGTAACCCTTCCTCTCCTGAGTTTGACTTTCATATTGCTCTCTAGAACTTGGTAGGATCTAAATCTGTCTAGAAACAACGTGGTTTTTGAGATGGAGCGTGATAAGAACTGGGTTATGCTTGCAACATGAACACCTCAGTAAAAGTAATATAGCTGGGCATGGTGTTGCATGCCTTCAGTACCAGCTACTCAGGAGGCTGATGGGAAGGATCATTTGAGCCCAGCACTTCAAGCTCAACATAGCAAGATCCCATCTCTAAAATTAAAAAAAAGGGAATATAGAAATCATAGACCTAAATGTAAAATGCAAAACTATAAAACTCATAGAAGATAACTAACATAGGAAAAAACCTAATTAACCTTGCATATGGCTATGACTTTTTGGATAAACACCAGTGGTATGATCCATGAAATAAATCATTGAAAAGCTGGACTTCATTAAAATTAAAAACTTCTGCTCTGTGAAAGACAATGTCAAGAGAATGAGAAGACAAGCCACACACTGGAAGAAAATATTTACAAAAGATAGATCCAATAAATGATTATTATCCAGAATATACAAAGAATGCTTAGAACTCGACAATAAGAAAATCACCAGATTTAAAAATGGGCAAAAGATCTGAACAGACACCTCTCCAGAGAAGATAAATGAATGACAAAAAGCATATGAAAAAATGTTCAACATGTTTATGTCATTAGAAAATGCAAATTAAAACAATAAGATACCACTACACACTTACTAGAGTGGTCAAAATCCAGAACACTGACAATATCAAATCTGACAAGGATATGGAACATCAGGAACTCTCATTCATTGCTGACAGAAATCCAAATGGTGTGGCCACTTTGGAAGACAGTTGTTTGGCAGTTTCTTACAAAACTAAACATACTCTTACTGTATGACCCAGCAGTGGTACTCATTGGTATTCACCCAAATGAGGCTGAGGTGGGAGGATTGGTTGAGCCAGGGAGGTTGAAGCTGCAGTGAGCTGTGATGGTGCCACTGCACTCTAGCGTGGGTGATAGAGTGAGAACCTGTCTCAAAAGGTTAAAAAACAAACAAAAAGCAAAAATAAAGAAAATACTGTGGCCATGTGTGGTGGCTCACGCCTGTAATCCCAGCACTTTGGGAGGCCGAGGTGGGCAGATCATGAGGTCAGGAGTTTGAGACCATCCTGGCCAACATAGTGAAACCCCGTCTCTGCTAAAAATACAAAAATTAGCCGGGCATGGTGGTGTGCACCTTTAATGCCAGCTACTTGGGAGGCTGAGGCAGGAGAATCACTTGAACCTGGGAGGCAGAGGTTGCAGTGAGCCAAGATCATGCCATTGCACTCCAGCCTGGGCAATAGAGTGAGACTCCAACTCAAAAAAAAAAAAAGAAAGAAAAAGAAAAGAAAAGAAAATACTATGGGGTTTATAACATGTAATAAAAGTAAAATGGATGAAAACAATGGCACAAAGGATGGGAGTAAGGATTAGAAGCATAGTGTTTTAAGATTCTTATACTTAAGAATGGTATATATATACAAATAGTATACCATTAAATGGTATACTATTTGCCAGAAAAATGTGACAAATTAATGATTGATATTGTATACAAACCACATTAGAAAAAGATACAAACCTATAAAAGCCAATAGGGAAGATAATGTGGAATCATTTAAAAAAAAACTTTATTAATACAAAAAAGGACAGAAGAAAAGGAGAAAGGAACAACAAAATGATAGCAAATAGCAAGACTGTAGATTTAACTCTAACGATATCAACAATTACATTAAATACAAATGGTCTAAATATCCCAATTAAAGAACGGAGATTGTCATATTGGATAAAAATATAAGACCTAACTACAGACTGTCTACCAGTAACCTATATTAAATATGAAGACATAGATTGATTAAAAGTAAAAGGATAAAAAAAGATAAACCATGCTAATAGTAGTCAAAAGAAAGCCAGATTGGCCATATTAATAGCCGATAAAGAGGAATTCAGAACAAGGAAGGTATAAAGAGACACATTACATAATGATAAAGAAGGTGTAATAATCCTAAATGTGGATTTACCTTTAAAACAGCTTCAAAATACATGAAACAAAAACGGATAGAACTAAACAGAGAAACAGACAAACCCCTAATTGCAGTTGGAGATTTCAACATTCCTTTCTCAGAAATTGATAGGACAAGTAGAGAGAAAATCAGTAAGGATACAGAATACCTAACTGTGCTATCAACCAATTCAATCCATTTGACAACACTACATCTAACAACTTTTAAACCATAAAGTTCCAGTTGCACTTATTCCATGCTGACTCATCACAATTTCATTCTATCAAAGGTCAACTTGGCCCTCTTTTCAGTCACAATTGCCTCTACCCAAGTCTAGACCTCATTATCACACAGCTGGGTTGTTTACTACTATGTATAATTTTTCCATATGGCCCACTTACATCTAATCTCTCTATGCCAAATCACTTTACAAACTGCTATTGAATTAAATTCAAAAACAGTCATGACTCCTTTATACAAAAAGGGTAAAGTCAAAATTCCTAAGCCTTTCATTAAAGCCCTCTGGAGGACACATGTGCAGGCATGAGCACACGCATGCACACACACACACACGCACACAAAACCCCCACTACTTTCCACTACATGCACCAAGATATTTCCTCATTATCCCTTAAACCTCACAAATTCATTCCCATTTCCAAACCTTTGCTCATCTCTCCCTACACCTGGAATGCCCTAACCCTTCATCCTTATTTAAACTCCAACCTTTAGGACTCAACACAAGCCTCTTTGCCGTACTGTGAAAATTCCTGTGACAGGTGTCTACATCACTCATTTTTTTTTTTTTTTTTTTTTGAGACGGAGCCTCACTCTGTTGCCCAGGCTGGAGTGCAGTGGTGCGATCTCCGCTCACTGCAACCTACGCCTCCCGGTTCAAGCAATTCTCCTGCCTCAACCTCCCAAGTAGCTGGGATTATAGGCACAGACCCCCACACCTGGCTAATTTTTTGTATTTTAGTAGAGATGGGGTTTCACCATGTTGCCCAGGCTGGTCTCCAACTCCTGAGCTCAGGCAATCCTCCCACCTAGGCCTCCCAAAGTGATGGGATTACAGGTGTGAGCCACCGTGCCCAGCCTAGAATTTATAACATAGTATCTTGTACTGTTGTTTGTGGGTTGTATTTACATGCCAATTCCACAAGTTGATATAATGGTAGAGTCTACTTTGGTTTGAATCCCAGTTTTGCCACTACTAGCTATTCAGTCTAAAGAAAATTGCTTACTCTTTTTGAGCCGTTCTGTATCTGTAGAATGGGTCGATAATACCTGTCTTACAGTATTCTGAGGGGTAAATGAAGCATCTGGGTAAAAATCTCTAACTTTGCCAAGCACATAACAAATAATAAAAATAAGTTCTTTTCTTCTGTGTTCTCCCACATGTAGGTAGGTGAAATCATGTCATAAATGTTTGCTTAGCTATATCCTGCCTCATTCCAAGCAATATACTTAATAATGAGAGACATTCTGTAATATTAGAAATGATAATACAGTTTTATAGATTGAGCCCCTAATACTCAGCTTCCTGAAGGAGTTAGCCTACATCAGGTGAACATGATGGGCAGCAGGGTCAGAAAAACCTGAATGCAAATCCCAGCTCTGCTACTAACAGCTGTGTAAACTTTCTCAAGTTGCTTAACCTATCTGAGTTTCCTCATCTAAAAGGAAGGGTTGCTGTGAAGATCAACTAAGATAATGCATGTAAGCATTTGGCATGCCGCCTAGTACATAGCAATGCTCAATTAGTATTCATTTTCTTTTTTTGAGATGGAGTCTCACTCTGTCGCCCAGGCTGGAGTGCAGCGGCGCAATCTCAGCTCACTGCAACCTCCGCCTCCTGGGTTCAAGAGATTCTCCTGCCTCAGCCTTCCAAGTAGCTGTGACTACAGGTGCCCACCACCATGCTTGGCTAATTTTTGTATTTTTAGTAGAGAAGGGGTTTCACCATGTTGGCCAGGTCAGTCTCAAACTCCTGACCTCAGGTGATCTGCCCACCTTGGCCTCCCAAAGGCTGGGATTACAGGTGTGAGCCACTGCGCCTGCCAGTATTCATTTTCGATAAGTATTAATGCTCATAAATGTTAGCTTTTTTTTATTTCTGCCAATACTTATTATTAATATCATTATTACTGTTGCCTTGGGAACCACTATCAAAATGATGTCAGGCTGTTAGGATAGAGAGCTCTTCAGGAGTCTCAGAGAAGCCTGAGCTGTACATATGGAAAAATAATCACAGCTGTTCTATAAATGTATCCATTCTGTCCTTTGTCAAGAAAATGACACCTTAACTAGGATTATATATGGTTTGATTGTTACCATAGGGACATGGAGAGCGTTTTAAAATATATTGTACTTAGTTTAATCTTTAATATTATTTTTCTGCTTTGCAGTTTCTGTAACCTAACAGCTATGTTTGCAATAGAGACATTTGGACTGATTCCCAGGTAAGGAGCAGGGCCTAACTGGACTTTAATTAGGGAATTTCTAAGACACAAGTGGCAGCTAAGAAGGAAAAGTACCTCTCCCCCGTGTCTCCCAGAAGCAGCCTGTGCACTCACTTTTCAGGGCCCCCAGCTTAAATCTTATTATGAAAATTATTATTATACAGTATATAATGCAAATGAATCCTAAAACAACAACAACAAAAAACTTGTATGAAGTGTTCACTGCAAAGTCAATGGTTTTAATAAGTCTATATTTAGATTTTTGGGGGGCTATGAAATCTATCTTCCCAAGTGACAGAAACTTGCTGTTTCCCTGAAGCCCTGGTACTTCTGCCCCCTATATTGACATCCTAAAAATTGTATGTGTGTATAGTGTGTATACAGGGGCACAGCAGGAAGGAATTCCTGAGAACTGTTACTGCAGCAAAGGTCCCCTTTCGTGCCATCCCACTCAACAGCCACTGCCTTCCTATCAAACATGTCTCAGCTCCTCCTACTTGGCAGATGCCAGAATGCAGTGGTAGGGATTGGGAGGTGACAGTGGCTGTGCCCTCTGCTCTAAGCCTGGGTCAGCTTTCAACCATAGACCCTCATTCTGATGCATTTAGGAAACAGTAAAGGGATTTCCCTGGACTCAGCTCCAGTTCCCTTGGAGGGCAGAATGAAAAGTCCTAATACTGAAGTTAGGACCCCAAATGACTTTGCTACTCCGTTTTGGGCCTGGTGTTTGGAGTGTGGGTGTTTGGGTTTTGTTTGATGGGTTTTTTTGGGGGGGGGAGGGGAGAGGATTGTTAAATAAGGGCGTAAGAAAAACGATTAAGTTACTCATGGCCCTACTGTAAATATGACTGACTCCTGGAGTTTTTGTATTAATGGAATGTTAATAGTGTGAATAATCTGCAAATGAAGTCAAGGGTTGTTTCTACATAACTTTGGGAAACATGCAGAACCTTTTCCTAGTGACTTTTCCTCATGGGGTTGGTATGTTTGATTTAGGTGAATATTAAGGTCATGGGGTTGGTATGTTTGATTTAGGTGAATATTAAGGTATATACCCACCCAAGTACCCACCAACCGAAGAAGGAGTCAAGTGAGTTAGCCAGGAGAAACAGCAAAGGAGGAGGATCCCACCCACCTGCCCCGCTGTCACCTGCCAGCAGCTAGAGTCCAGCAGCCAGGGCATATGAGCACGGCATACAGGATAGTCTGGTTAGTGACTAGGTTAGCCTCCATTCACACCTGGGCCCTGAAGGGTCGCAGAGGCAGATAAGGGCTGGCTGGTGGTTGATATTTTCTTAATAATGGGGCCCTCTTCTTGAGCAGCGACTGGAGATGAGTTTGTAGAAGGCAGAGAGCTTGGTGCTTCCTTGCTCCTAGCCCAGCACTCAACCCCACCACTTTCCCGGTGTCTCCCTTCTGCTCTCTCCCTGGAATTGCCGTCCTTTAACCAGCAGACTCACCCAGATCTGCAACCATCCTCTGAGCCCTCCCTCTCTCTCCTTGGGGAAACCAGACTCTCCCCGAGGACACTGCTCCACCTTCTGGCCTCTCAAGTGGTGCTCTTTTCTTTCACCTCCCATGTACCTCAGGGGGCCCTATTACCAATTCCAGATATTATTTATCCTCGTTCTTGTAACAAAACCAAAAAAATAAACACAAAACATACCCGATCCTTTGAGGCTCATGGCGTCCGCTGCAGCCCCAGCTGTCTGTCCTCATCACCATGTCCTCCCCACAGTCTGCTGCATTCATTCTCAACTTTGGCCCCGTCACACTCACACTGTTTTCCTCTCCACGTCAAGCCCCACCATCAGTGTTCGCATCCAGCATCCAAAATCGTGGCCTTACCACATCCTTGGTGACCTCCCTCTACTGCACTTCAGCCGTCCACTCCCATAGTTACACCTTCCACACTGTCATTACTTGTAACTTCTCTGCTTCCTAAAGCATCAATCCAGACATCCCATTCTCTGATCACGACCTCCTGTCCTTCCAGCTTGTTAATTCCATGACACCCACCGCAACCCCCCTTCACCCTTCCTGGAACCTCCACCTCTACTTCCAATCTCTCTTTTTTTACTTTGCATTTCCTTACATTTCAAAGTCTATTATTTCAGCAACACTTAGCAGTACACCCTCACCCCTCTGGGATTTGTTACTCCCTCTGGCAAATCCCCAACTACCTACTTTTTCTGTGACTACACCTGAGCAGCATTCTCTGTAATAGCGATTTCAGATTGTATCTAATTAGTTTCCTCCTCAAACCTGCTTTCCTTAATCATCATCAGATGAGCTTGTTTCCACCCTCACAAAGAAATTAGAAACCATCAGACAGGAACGCCCTCTATTCCAGATTGCAAACATAAAAACCTACTAACATCTACATCCATCCTCTCCTCTTCCCTTCCTGTTACAACAAAGGCAATATTATTCCTCCTTTTTAAATATAATTCTTCCACCTATGCTTTGCACACTATCTGTTCCTCTCCACTTACTGAGGAAACTTTCAAATGAATTATTCCTTCTCTCTTCTGTATATTCAACTTTCCCTTTCAACTAGATCCTTCTAATAGGTTTTTAGTGACCCTCAAGTTTCTCCGTTGCAGGACAAAACTTCTCAAAAGTATTGTCTACACTCACAGTCTCCATTTCCCTGTGTCCAGCCCTCTTTCTCCGATCCAGCCAGTCGGGTTTCTATCTCATCACTCTGCCGATTAGTTCTCATTACAATAGCTTTGGCCTTCATGGAGCTAATAGATATTTTTCAGTCCTCATCTTATTAGATCTTTCTTCAGCGTTGACTCTACCTTTGGCTGTTGTATCACACTGTGGGTTTTCCCAAACTTCTGTAGCCACTGCCTCTCTCTCCCTAGTAAAGAAAGCCTCACCCTCCTTTAGCAGCCTTTAAATGTTGGCCTCCCCTGAGGCTCAGTCCTGTCCTGAGCTTCTCACTCTGGCAAGCTCATCCACAATCATAACTTGAGTTAGCATCTATATACACATGACTCCCAAATAATATCTCTAGAACAGTCCAGAGCCATACATCCTACTGTCTACTTAACTTCTTCTGTTAGGTGTCTCAAAGACTAGTCAAACTGGACATGTCCAAAGTGAACTCATGATCTTATCACACGCTCCCCTATCCCATTATTTAATCTACCTTAAAACTGATCCGTCAGGGCAATTACATATAGCCATATGGAAGGAAGATAACCTTTATTCCTTCATATTTCTCAAACCCTACATCTTAATAATCACCAAGATTGATCCAATCTAACTTCTACTTGTATCTTAGATATATCCGCTTCTCTCCATTTCTTCGGCCATTAATTTTGTGAAGACTCTCATCGTAGCTTACCTGGATTACTCAAATACTTCATAACTGCCTTTTCTACCTTCACACTCATGCTTTGCTTTCATCCATTCTTCACACTCCACAGTCATCCTTGTAAAATGTCAATCCTATATCATCCCTCTGAAGCTCTCTCCTGCCTTAGGCTAAAACCCACTCTCTAGCTTGACTTAAGCAGTTTTTCTCATCTGGCCCTGCCCACCTATCAATCCTCATCTCCAACCACTCCCCTTGGCACCTGAGCTGCTGTCATACTGAAGGAGCTGCAGTTCCAGAATGTCTAGGAGTGGTCCTGAGGTGTTACCACATTTCCATGCCTTCTCATACCCTTCTCCCTTTGTCTGAAACACTGTTCCCACCTTGGTCTATTCCTCCACTCTTAGGCATTTTTATCTAGCTAACTTCTACTCCTACTCATCTCATACCAAGCTAACTCCTGCCCAGGCTCAGTTCAGACATCCCCTCCACTGGAAGGCCTTCCATGATGTGTGGCTCCCACAAAACTTCATTTCCAGCTGGGTGCAGTGGCTCACGCCTGTAATCCCTTTTGGCACTTTGGGAGGCCAAGGCCGGCAAATCACTTGAGGTCAGGAGTTCGAGACCAGCCTGGCCAACATGGTGAAACCCCGTCTCTACTAAAAATACAAAAATTAGCTGGGTGTGGTGGTGCCCTCCTGTAATCCCAGCTGCTTGGGAGGCTGAAGCAGGAGAATGGTTTGAACCCAGGAGCCAGGGCTTCCAGTGAGCCATTGCCCTCCAGGCTGGGTGACAGAGGGAGACTCCATCTCAAAAAAAAAAAAAAAAAAACCAACTTCATTTCCTCCTCTCATTGCATCATTGCATTGATCACCTTGTCTATTTTCCTCCCTGTCAGCCTCAAACACTAAAAGGTAAACACTGTGAGGGTGGACAGTGTGTCTTATTCACCTTTGCTCTCTGTCAATGGCATAGTAGCTAGCTATTCAAAAAGTGTTTAAATAAATTAACAGCCAAAGTGTGAACAATGACTTCTAATGCCTTTTTTTTTTTCCTGATTTCAGTCCAAGTGTCTACCTGGTAGCTTCTTTCCTCTTCGTCCTGATGCTGCTCTTCTTCACTATTCTTGTTTTGAGCTACTTTCGGTACATGAGGATTTATAGACGATATATTTATGAACCACTTCACAAACCTCAAAGAAAACGTAAGAAGAATTAGGAAAACTGAAAGTTTGTTTATTACAGATATATGCATATAGAGAAACAGTGTATTATATAGTGATATTGAGAGTGTGTGTTTGACCAAGAAATACTAAATATAAGCTCATAGTAGGCATCACCAAATTCAAGATCTGAAAAATATTCTTGAACTATCTCCAAAATAGAAATGTTTTCATATATATTGTTATTAAATTAATCCTTTGTTTGCCTTCATTTTAAAGATACTCTATGTACTCTCACATGGCATGAAAAAATAAACTAAATTTGACTATTACAATCCTTTGTAAGAATGAAAGTGAATTTTTGAAAATATATCTATGTGTCAAGTATCATTTTGCATGAAACTTTTCACATGAAACCTTATATGACTGTAGTTAATTTATATATAAAGGATTTAATAAAGGTGTGTGGATTTAAATAACCTGCCCTAAACAGATTTTTTCTACTGGTAAATTAACAGATGAAATGTAAAATATATTAAAAATGAGCAGCTGATGTTCTCAATTTTATTTTATTTTATTTTGAGACAGGGTCTTGCTGTGTTGCCCAGGCTGGTCTTGAACTCCTGGGCTTAAGTGATCCTCCAGCCTTTCATGAGGTTACAGGCATGAGCCTATAGAATTTGGAGCTGCCTCTAAATTTTAATTCTAAGTTTTACATTTTGACTTTGATGCTCAAAACAAGCTTCTTAATTTGTCCAAATATTACCACAGCCTTCTAAATAACTAGTATTTGGATGTATCAGTCCGGGTTCAACCAGAGCAGCAGAACCAGAGGGGGGGGTGCGTGGGTGAGTGTGTGTGGGTGCATGGGTGTGTTGTGTGCGCCAGCGCGCGCTTACTCTCCTCTGAAGAGATATATTTGAAAAGAATTGGATTGTGTGATCGTGGAGCCTGGCTAAACAAGTCTGAAATCCACAGTGCAGGCAATCAAGAATGGAAGATCACAAGCAAGATGAAATTCCACGGGCACTGATCAAAGCTGCTGTCCACAAAGAATTGCTCATGTCACCAAAATCAAGAATAGGACAGAGATACCTGCTGGTCATCGCTGTTTTGAAAGTTCTGACGTCACAGAAGAAAAATAAAATAAACAGTACAAATGCTGGGAAAAAAGAGACAAAATCCTCTCTTTAAATAAGATTATGTGCTAAGAAAGTCCAAAATTCACAACAAGTTTTACCAGAATAACAGAATTTGATGGCTCTATACTAGACAAATATTTACAAATCAATACTTTCTCTATAACAGTTACAATCTGTTAGCAATAAAAATAATCTATTCATTGCAATGACAAATTATGTAAATTTAATATGAGAAGAACATGACCTATATGAAGAAAACTTTAAAATATTTAATGAAAGAGGTGAAACAAGATCTGAAACTAGATAGGGGGAGAAAAGACAAACTACCCAATAGAAAATGAGCAAAGTTGCAGTCATCCCACAAAACAGCCAATAAACATATTTAAAACAACTATTTTTTTAGTGTTTATTATATGCCAGGATCTTTTCTAATAACCAAACCTCCTCAATAACCCTATGAAACAAGAACTATTATTATCCCATTATAGAGATGATGAGGAAACTGGCACATAGAGGGTAAATAAATCTACTAAGCTCATATCATTGGTACATGATGAAACTGGAATTCACACTCAGGCAGACTGGCTTCAAAATCAGGTAATTATCCACTAAGGAAACTCAACCTTGGCTGGCAGTCGGAAAGATACAAACCAAAGTCATGGTATGGCAGCATTTTTCACCTGACAGCAAAAACTCCAAAGGGTGATAATACTTGAGAAGGAATGGGGGTCAGGGATGGGAAGGAAATTATCTTGCAGTTCTGAAGGAAATGTAAATCGCTGTAGTTTTTTTTTAAGCAATCTGGCAAAATCTGTTAAAATTAAAAATACAGACTCTCTTGGACCCAGCAACCCCACTGTTAGGAATCGTTCCACACAGTGGGATGGGGAGGACCAGTATATCAGGATATGTGTATATGTGTGGGTGTAGATGGATGGATGAATAGATAGAGATGCTATACATATAGATAGATACAGATATATAGAGAGATGGCATCATTAGTTACTGTGGCAAAACTCTAGAAAGAGAATTAACACCTACCAACAGGTGAACAGGGAGTGGTTGAATAAATGTTTGATTGTACGTTGACCACAAAGTCTGTGCTAAGTGACTTAGAAGGCTTTTAACAAGGTTTTATTAAATGAGAAGAGCAAGCTGCAGGGAAGCATCTATAGTCTGATCCTATTTTTATGCAAACAAAATAAATGTTGTGTGATTGAGAACATGGAGGAAAGCATGGCAGTGATATGGACGGGGGACAGGGAAGTGCTGGGTAGAGAAAGGCAGGTCCCTGGCTAGGGATCTGCCCTCGGGCCTGTGCCCACGCACCTACGTGAGGATAGGCACTCCTGCCTTCACACCCAAATGTGGTATTTCCCAAGAACACCCTGGCCTGCCACGACCCCATCCTGTGCCTATAAAAACCCCAAGACCCTAGTGGGCAGAGACAAGCGGCTGGACGTCGAGAGGAACACACATTAGCGAAAGAACACACAGGCGGCTGGACACCGAGAGAAGCACATGGGCTGGAGAGCACAGCCGGCAGGCCATTGATCAGCGGAACCACGCGGAATTTGGGGGTTTGGCCGGGACGGTGGGAGGAGAGCCTGGCTGCCAAGTGCCCGACTCCAGGGGAAAACCATCTCCCTTCTGGCTCCCCCATCTGCTGAGAATTATTTCCACTCAATAAAACCTTGCATTCATTCTTCAATCAAGCCCACGTGTGATCTGATTCTTCGGGTACACTAAGGCAAGAAACCCAGGATACAGAAAGCCTCTGTCCTTGCAATAAGGCAGGGGCCTCATTGAGCTGATTAACACAAGCTGCCTATAGACAGCTCAACTGAACGAACACCCTGTAACACACACCCACTGGGGCTTCGGCTGTAAACATTCGCCCTTAGACATTGCCCGGGGTCAGAGCCCCACAACCTGCCCGTCTGCATGCTCTCCCAGAGGAGTGAGCGGCAGAGAATCAAAGAAGCAAGCCACACGCCTATCGCATGCCCTGCCAGGGGGATAAGCGAACCTGCCCCGTTTCAGCAGTATACGTACCATTGTGTGTGCAGGCATGCACGTGTGTGTACATGACAGGGGGCGTGGGGCTGTATCGAGAGATGGAGAGAGAGAGAAACAAGGCCCTCCAAACTGGGGTGAAGGGGAACAATAGAAAAGCAGCCTGGAAAATGTTCTTTCTATGTAAACCAATATGTATGCACGTAAAGACAAAGGAAGTCACCAAACTTGAAATGATGTCATTTTTTGAGGAAAATATTTTTTAATTGACATAATAATTGTCCATATTTATGGGGTACATAGTGCTGGTTTTATACATATAAAGTATAGTAACCAGATCAGGTAATTAGCACATCCATTATCTCAAACGTTTGTCATTTCTTTGTGTTGGGAACATTCAATATCCTCCTTCTAGCTATTTGAAACTCTGTATCATTATTAACTAATGGTCATCCTACAGTGCTATAGAACAGGAGAACTTCTTCCTTTTATCTAGCTGTAATTTGTATCCTTTAACACAGGGGTCCCCAACCCCCACCAGAGCATTACCGCCTGAGCTCCAACTCCTGTCGGATCAGTGGCATTAGATTCTTGTAGGAGTGTGAACCCTACTGTGAACTGCACGTGCAAGGGATGGAAGTTCCAAACTCCACATGAGAATCTAATGCCTGATGATCTGTGGTGGAACAGTTTCATCCTGAAACCATTCCCGCTCCCCACCTTCCCCATGCCCTGTCCATGGAAAACTTGTCTTCCACAAAACCAGTCACTGGTGCCAAAAAGGTTGGGGACCACTGCTTTAACAAATCACTCCCTGTCCTTCCCTTCCCCCAACAAAATGATGTAATTTTAGATGCTATTTGCTTTCTTCCTACTTCCCACCACATTGTACTTAAATGTTTTAATTAATCATAAAAAGTAAAGCTGCTCTTACTGTGAGCAAAGAGCTGGGAAATGAAGAAGTGGAGGCAAGTACAGACAACTCTTTCAAGAAGTTCCCCCCACCTTACTTTTTTTTTTTTTTTGACAAGGAGCAAAGAAATTGCAGGCACCTGAGCACAAGTGAGGTCAGGAAGAGGTTACTGAATATGGGTGGAAATAATCCAGTAGCTAGGAGAAACTGATGATACAGGAGGAAAGAGGTAATCGCTGGATCAAAATCCTCGAGTCAGCAAGAAAGAATTAGATCTTGTGCTGAAAACTAAGAATTGAATATTTCGTGAAAGTTCATTACTCATGAACTCTGGCTTCCCTCCTGTCACAGTGGTAGGTAGGCTCGCAGGAAGATCAGTGGTTCCTGGAGGCCATGAGATTGTCCCTCACAAGTCTCCCACTGCAGGAGTGTAATTGACCCAGAGCATCAGCTGCTGCCCTCTGAAACTCATCACCACATTTGCACCAAGCCCGCAGCCCCTCAGGCTGTTCCCCACCTGTGACCGAGTGCAGTGAGGAAACTAAGGAAGACCCAGTGCTGGTAGACACAGGACTCTTATTAGCCCGGCTCAAGGACTCCCGAAGGTGTTACCAAACCTTCCTTAGATTGCACGGCAGTTTAGGCAACTCTATCCAATCTCAATCTGCACCATTTCTCTCCCGCGCTCTCTCTCTGGTAAGTCTCTCAACTTCCACAGCTCTTTATTTCCTTTCACACAAGTATTTCCCTTCATGAAATCCTTGCACGCTGAATCCCATGTTAGTAACTGTTTCTCAGAGGACCTGGATTAGCACAAGTCATAAGTGAGCGGTCTGAGAAATCAGGCGTCAGATGGTAATTTGCGACTGGCTCACCCAGCACCCAGAAGGCAGACAGGAAGCCATCCTAAGGGATATGTGGTCAGCGATAGTCCTTGGCTGTAGGTGGTGGTTCAGTTTTTAATGTTTTCATTGATAGTGACCCGAGAAAACGTCCTGGTGGAGGGGAAAGCTATGGCAGGTGCAATGGCAAAGGGATTTGAAAAACATGGGGATCACAAAGACATGATTGAGTTATACTAATGACCTGCACAAAGTGGAGACCGAGAGCCATAGCAGCTAATGGAGATAAGAATAAAAAGCAGTGTCTCTTATAAAGAGGTCATCGTCACCAATAGTAAAAAGGCAGACACAATTGAACACTAAGCTGAAGACCTGGGAGTCACAGGGCTCCAGAAACGTTTGCACACAGCTACTTTAGGTCTGTTACTGGGCGGTTGAGGCCCTGGTAGAGAAAACTTTTGATCCTAAAAACTAGGACAGGAAAATCTGGATGGATGCCTCTGAAGGTGTTGAGCTCTGCAACCTCCACCCCTCCCACCCGCCTCTGGGCACGCAGAGATGGCCCACTGCTCCCTATCAAGGGCTAGCCCTTTTGCTGTACTACAAGATGCTGCAGAAGCCTCGGCCTCACAGGGCGACAGGTGCCCCCCCACCTACAAGGCTGTTGGTTAATGTCTACAATAATAATAACAAACAAGAATGAAAGAAGAGGCTGAGGGACATTGCCCCAATAAAAAGTCATGGTCCCTTGCTCAGTCCCGAGACCCAGAGTACATTTTCAGACCCAGAACCCATTGACTGAAGAGGCGGCCAGGTTCCCAGGAAGAAGGATCCTGCAACACTGTGGCAAGTATTATATATACTGTGACAATTCCCCCAGAGACCTGTGGCTGTTTACTCAGGTGACTTTCCTGGGGAAAGAGGAATAAGCAGACATTTTGAGGACTATTACACACAGGTCTCAGTTGACATTAATACCCGGAGACCCAAAGTGTCATCAAGCCTCCCCTTTAGAGTGAGGGCCTATGAGAGCCACAGTGGCTCCACCCACCCCGGGGCCTTTCCCAGTCTCCAAAGCACATACTTAGAATTATATACTTGGCCGTGGGAGTAACGCCCACATCGAGGCCCTTGGTTTGTGAAGCAGGAGCAATCAGAGTGGGAAAGGCCAAATAGAAACCTCTGAAACTGGCCCCTCCACAAACCCCGACAAAGTGAGAAAACTGTTATTCTGGCGGGTTGCAGGGGGAGGCAGATATTATTACCATCATTAAAGACCTAAAAGATGCAGGGTTGGTGGTCCCTGTTGTATCTTTGTTTAATTGCCAGTCTGCAGAAAACAGATGGATCCTGGAGAATGACTGTTGACTCCCGCAGACTCAACCAGGTAATAGCACCAGTTGCAGCTGGTGTGCCAGATATGGTGTCACTGCTAGGGCGGATTCATCAGACCTTGGGTATATGGGCATGCAACTACTGACTCTGCAAATCTGTTCTTTTCCATCCCAGTGAGAAAAGAGGATGAGAAACCGTTCACATTCACATCAACAACAATATTCAATGATCTACCTATTCTATGGAATTTCTAAGTAGATATCCTCATTTAGATAACAAACTGACAAAGCAAGTTCATGTCTGGTCTGATCGCGGTAGAACAGATGCCATGGTAGACTAGATGCCTGGGTGCCATGTTGTTGTGGCATCAATGTTGTACCCATTAAGAATGGAAAAGGCACTAGGGAAGCTGACTGCCCAAGTTTCAACAAGGATGACCTCCATCTTGTCACCAATAGGGGATCATGTTCTTGGAGACGAGGGAGGCACAGAATTGAGAAGTGAGCTATGTTGAACCCTTACCACCTATCTAGGGAAAGTTATTTGTCTTGCCTGAAATATAACCTCCAGATATAGACTAGCAAAGCATTATCAAAAACCTAGCCAATCACATTTCACTTTCATTTGAACAACCTGGTACAATTACCAATGGCTTCAAAAGTCAAGTATATCAATTCCAATTATGCATAACTTCATAACTAAAGACGTCTAAGACAAAGAGCACCATTGTCCCCTGAATTGTCTAACTAGGCTATCTTCTCAGGGACCTGGTCATTTTGAAGTGGAAAATAAACAGTTTCAAGATCTACTGGAGAATTCATATGCCCATCTTCTAACACTGCACTGTATATCCAAATCTTGCAGTAAGTGTAGTCAACCAATAACAACTGATCTAACAGAGGATGGGGCATGGGGAGTAGGGTGGGGGGAGCTGAGAATGACCTCTCAAATATTTCTCATGGTGGAGCAGACAGGAAACCAGCAGGGGTCTGGAACACATAAGCCATTCTTCACTCTGGCTACCACCTCAGTGGAGGTGACAGAATTTTATATAGCCACCTGTGGTAGCCAGCTTCCAGGATGGGCTCCAGTGATCCCTGTACTCACACCCTTGTGTAGTATCACCTCATATTGCTCCAGAGTTGGTCAGTATGATCCACAGAATATAGCAAAAGTAAGGGTAGGTCACTTCTGAGACCAGGTTATAAAACACTGCAGCTTTCTTGTTGATGACTCTCCCATTGTGTTTTGGATCAATTGCTCTGGGAGGAACAGCTACCATGTCATAAGCAGCCCTACAGACAGGCCCATGTGGTGATAAACTAAAGCCTCCTGCCAGCTGATCTGTCAGTGAGCTTGGAAGCAGATCCTCAGGCCCCAGTCAAACCATCAGATGACTGCAGCTCCACCAGAGACTCAAAGCCAGAAACACCCACCTAAACCGCTCTTGGATTCCTGACCTTCAGAAACTGTTTTAAGCTGCTACGTTTTGGGGTAATTTGGAACAGAACAATAAATAAAACACAGACTCAGTTCATCTCTACAACACAGAGAGCAATAAGCTTTAAAATTAATTTTCCTTTATAATGGTTTGGGCAGCTTAGATCTCCCCCAGGCTACCTAAGAAATAGTGATCTTCTAGGCTTTGCTTTCTGTTGCCAGGGCCTCTCTATCTAGGGAGGGATATTGGCGGGAAACTGGAAGGCAGGAGGAGGAGGGACTTCCTGTTTTCTACCTTCCGGTCAGCAGGAATGTAGGCAGGCTCCTTCATCTAGCAGCAGTAGCGCTTGATTTCAGCAGCGGTGGATAATTCCTAGCTCGAAGTTTTTTAAACTTTCCAGGCCGATGTCATTGTGCCCCTTTAGAAATACCAGAGACCAGCAGTTCTCCTCTTCAGGGTTTGCAATTCCAGCTTAATAGGGCTCTCCTGCAAGCTTCAAAAATCTTTCAATTCTGACCTCTTTATTCCCCCAGACCTAAGTGTCCTAGCTGTTTCTAGCTTTCTGACACCTCAGTGTTCCCTTTTTGTTTCAGCCCTCTAATTCCCAATTTACAATTCTGTATACTAAATTCTCTTTGTTCATCCGTTTCTTGACAACCACCTCAAATAAGTCTGCATGTTATGTTCTACTACTGTCTCCTTCAATTTAAATTACAAAATTATGAGTGAATATTTATATTCTATTGTATATTATGTAATAGAATAATTCTATATATAAGAATTTATATTATATATTTTATTATACGATATATGTAACTATATTCTTTTCTTTCACTGGATTATAAGCTTCATGAGGGTAGGGTCATGTCTGTTCTATCATAGTGAATTAGTGATACAGATATATAATACATAATATATATAAATAAAATGTAATATATAATACAGATTATATATTATAATATGTAATATAAGAATATTATTATATAAGTATAATATATTTTTGGCCAGGCGCAGTGACTCATACCTGTAATCCCAGCACTTTTGGAGGCCTGGAGGCCGAGGCAGGGGGATCACCTGAGGTGAGCTCGAGACTAGCTTGACCAACATGGAGAAACCCGGTCTCTACCAAAAATACAAAAAAAATTAGCCGGGCGTGGTGGCAGGCACCTGTAATCCCAGCTACTTGGGAGGTTGAGGCAGAAGAATCGCTTGAACCCGAGAGGCGGAGGTTGTGGTGAGCCAAGATTGCACCACTACACTCCAGCCTGGGCAACAAGAGTGAAACTCCATCTCAAAAAAAAAAAAAAAAGAAGAATATATTTTTATATTACATTTATTTTATATATATGTAAGAATATATATATTCTTCTCTGTGTTTCACTGGATTGTAAGCTTCATGAGAGTAGGATCATGTCTGTTCTATCACAGGTGAATTAGGGACGCAGAGGCTGACACATCAAAGGTACTCATTTAACACTTGTTCAATGAATGAAGGATGGATGATTCATTATTGATGGATCAATACCTGAATTACATGAGCAGCATAACTCATTCCATCATTAGATGATGAATTCTATTTTGTACCTGATGAATTCAAAGTAACCATGGGCCATCCTGTGTGGCAGGGCAGAATCCCAGCCCCCCGGAGATGTTCACATCCTAATCTCCAGAATCTGTGGCTGTTGCCTTTCATAGGAAGAAAGGACTTAGCAGGTATGATTAAGGATCTTGAGATGGAGGGAGAATCCTCAGTTATCAGGTGGGCCCAATCTAATCACAAGGCTCTTCATAAGTAAGAAGGAGAAACAAGGGAGTCAGAGAAGACATGATGATGGAAATGGCACGTGGGGTGGGGGGTGGGGGGTGGGCACTGGAGTGACGGGGCCATGAGCCATGAGCCAAGGAATGAGGGCAGCCTCTAGAACCTGGGAAAGCAAGGAAGCAGATTGTCCCCTAGAGTCTCCAGAAGGAACACAGCCCTTGATGTTAACCCAGGGAGACCCATTTTGGACTTCTGATCTCTAGAACTATAAGAAAATAAGTTTCTGTTATTTTAAACCACTAAGTTTGTGACAATTTGCAGCCAAGGGAAACCAACACATCCTGTTAGAGAAGTCCAAGAGGCTGTAGGTTATACTGGCCTAGCACTCTGGAGAGAGAAGAGCACCGAAGATGGAGACATGCGGCTCTTCAGTATACATGCAACAGTTACAGCTGAGAGTGGATGAGATCACAAAGGGCAAAGGGAGTGTGTACAGTAAGAGTTAAAGTGAATCTATGGTTTCAGCCCTCAGGGGACTGCAGCCAGGACTAAATAAGGTGCAAATGCACAGTGCCTTTTCCCCACCTTTCACAGGAAAAAGGGCTTAGCAGATGTGATTACGTAGTTTGTAATTGCTTAAGGTGGAGAGGAACACCACGGTAGGAAAGAGAAGCAAGGCAGCGGATACACCAAAAACAGGTTTTAGAACTTTGTCAACAACCTTCCAGAGGACAGTCAAATAATGATGTGCACAGCATTTACTGTCCCCCAACACTACCTGACAAACCATATTTTCCAAGTTTACTTATTTCCTCTATTTTACATCACCTTCTGTCTCTCCAAACTCCCTATGCCCCTCTCCTCACGTCTTACTCTTTGAAGACATTCTTGCCTCATAATTCATTGAGAAAATAAAAGTAAATCAGGAATAAACACCCTCATTTCCTACACTCCCGTATTTCTAACCTGCCTACCTGTCTCCATGCCTTCTATGCCGTAACTGTGCACCTGCATCTGCCTTCTGTGCCATCACTACAGATGAAGCATCCCCCCTACTAAACAGCAACCATTAACTTGTGTCCTGGATCCCTCTCCCTTCTTTGCCCTTGCAAATCTTTCCCTCTCCTATATCAATTTTTCTCCCTTTACATGCAAGTATGCCTCAGCATCTCCCATCTTCAAAATGCCCTCCATTGACCACACCGCCTTATCCAGCTGTTGCCCCCAAGTTGTCTCCCTTTTGTCACCTTACATTTGCTTCTCAAACTGTTAAAGCAGTTATTTAAATCTCACTCCTCCCAGAGACCGCTCACGTCAAAGCTACCAGTGATTTCTATATTGCTGAATCCAATAGTCTTGACATCAATGTTATCATGTTCTTTCTGATTTTCCTCCTGCCTCCGTGCTTCCTCTTCATCCTTTACTTGACCTCTACATGGTGAAGGGCCCTAGAGCTTTGTTCTTGGCCCACTTCTTTTTAGCTACACATATTCCTAGGTCATCCAACCAAGCCCCAAGTCTATAATGGCCATGACTCCAGTTTATTCAAATGTCTACTACTTGGCAGTCATGGATGTCTAAAAGGCATCTCCAACTTAGCATGACCAAACCATAACTCTTGATTTCCCTCCCCCCAGCCTGCTCCTCCCCAAAATGTTTCACATCTTAGAAGTGCCAGGACTATCCACTCAGTTCCCCAAGTCAAAAATCTAGAAGTTATTCTCGAATCCTCTCTCCCTAACCAACTCAACATCTAACCCATTAGCAAGTTCCACAGACTTTACTCCAAAATATTTAAACTCTAATTATTTCGGTCTCCACCACTATCAGCCACAACGAAGCCACTTGCTGGCATGCACTTCTGGAACAGCAGCATCCAATTGGTGGACTCGATTAACTTTCGCCACATAACCACCCCCAAAACTTTGTGACTTAAAACATTATTTCTCACATTCTGTGGGTTGGCTGGTCAGTTCGTCCGATCAGTGTGGTTGTGGCCAGGGAAGGATAGTCCGGGAGAGCTTCACATGTTCGCAGTTGGTTGGTTGTCAGCTGGATGTGGGCCGTGACTTGACCACGTGTCCCTCATCATCCATCAGGCTAGCCCACACTCATTCCTAAGATGGTGGTCACAGGACTCCCAAGTTCAGCAAGAGGGCAAGCCCCAACTCACAAGTGTTTTTTAAGCCTCTGCTTGCATGATGTTAATGTCCCACGTCCACAGCAAGTCACAGTCCAGTGCAGTCAGTGGGGGTAGACACCACCAAAGAGTATAATTTGGGAGACTGGAAATAATTTGTGGCTATTTTCACAATCTGCCACACTCATCTCCCTATTTCCACCTCCTTTGCCTCTGTGAAATCCATTTTCCACACAGCAACCCAAGTAATCATTTTTAAACACACGCACACTCATTTCACTCCCTGGTCCAAACTTATGGCTTCGTTTAAAATACAACCCCTGTTATGAATTTTAAAATCCTTCCGGGATCTGGCCTCTGCCTACCTGCCCAGCTCATCTAGTACCGTCGACTCCTTGCCTATTGTGTCCCAGCAAGAGTGATCTTTTGTTTCCTTGAATACAGAAAACTCCTTCATGCCTCAGATCTTTGCATTTGTTCCCTTTGACTGAAATACTCCTCCCCCTCATATTTGCGGAGCTGGCTTTGTCATTCACATTTCAGCTTAGAACTCATTACAGCGATCTTCCCCGTGCAGCCAATTTAAGAATGACTTCACCTGACTTAAATTTTCTGCAAAGCACATACCAGTGATATTTTGTTTGTCCCTGTTCCTGTTTATCACGGCATTCCCGAGGGCCTACAACACTGCCTGGCACATAGGAAGCACATAACAAACATTTGTTGAATTAATGCAGAGCTGCATACTACGTCCCAGGATTGTGCTAAGCTACGGTTACTGTACCCTTCCCATCTCAGCAGGATAGTTTCACAAAATGTAAATTCCACATTGAGGATTAATTGGATGCACGTTACACCTCATCCCACACCAGTAACTCGTCTTCCTCTATTTCCCCACCACTCCGCTTGCCAAATAAAAAGTGAGGAGGCATTTGGAAAACTTAGGGTCATCACTCTGGTCTTTTGCCACATTTCGCTGGCTTCATCGAGCTCAACGCAACATGAACTACTAAAAGCAGCAGCACCTGCGATGAGAGGGTGAATGAAGGTAGGAGATTTCACCGCCCGCGGGCGGCAAGGGATCTGCCGCAGCTCTAAAGCACTGCATGCTGGGAGTTGTAGTCTCCCGGGGAGGCCTGGTCTGGTAGGACCGGGGCCCCCGCGGCATGCAGGGAGTTGTAGTCGAAGGGCTGTTGAGACTCCGCCTCTGCACTTATAGTAGCAAGGGGGATCCTCACTGCATGCTGGGAACTGTAGTCTTCCTGGGTCCCCGTTCCTCCAGGACGCGGAGGCGCCGGAGTTGCCGCCATTTTAGGTCCCGAGGTGCGCCGGCCGAGAACCAGAGCGCAGGCGGGCTCAGTCCTGGCGCCGGGCCGGCCCCGCCCCCGGGGCGCCTGGCGCCCGCCCCTTGCTCAAGCCCCGCCTTTCCCCACGTGTCTGCCGCCTAGGGGAGGTGCCTCAGCCGGAGCGGGCCGCCAACGGTCCGGCCCCGTCCGCACAGAGGCTCCTGTCGGCGGCGCCCGGGAGCGGCTCGGCTGCCCGATGCTTCCGCCCCGGCTGCCGCGGGCCGGGCTGGACGCTTAGTGCCCGGCTCAGGCCCCCTGAAGCGCCCGCGGGGGTGAGCGCGGCCTCCGGCCCCGCGGAGACGGAGCGGCTTGAGGACGAGGCGGCGGCCGCGGGGAGGAGGATGGGGGCTAACCAGTTAGTGGTGCTCAACGTGTACGACATGGTGAGTGCGGCCCCTGGCGGCCCCGAGCCCTGGCCCAGGCCGGCTTCCTCTCGCCCGTGGGGCTCGGACCCCGGCCCCAGGCGCTTCCTGCCTGGCGTCTCCGCCTCCAGCCTAGTTCTCGGGGGAAGCCGGGGGTAAAGGAGGGAGTATTGTTATTTTTTAATCCTCGCACTCGTCGACGCTCCGGGGAACCCAGTCAGCCCGAGGGTTTTGGCCAAAGCTCGGGTGGGCTTGAACCTCTCCCATCCGCTCAGCTTGGCCCCGACCCCGGCTCTGGGCCCGACCCCTTGGCCGACGTGCAGTGTCCTTTCGGCAAAGCTTCCGTTGCGTTTCCAACCCCACTTGCCGGCCCCCGGGGCTGCCCCAGGACCCCCGTCCCGACCGCCTGCGCTCCCAGCTCCTCTGCTTCTGCCGAACTGGACATCTCTCTCCATGGCTACGTCTTCAAAGACTCCCAAGCCCCTCTAAGTCCAGAAAGTCACAGCTTTCGGGTGCCCGTGCTAGAATCTCCTCAAAGGTGAACAGGAGCCAACACACCCTTTCCTTGTGTGTTAAAGGCAACCTCGTTAAAATATGAATGAGGCTAACATTTCTCAAGAAAATAGCCCAGCTGAATTATTTAGAGATCCCGGTGGTGCTCGTTTCCTACACTCTGAAGACCACTTTCCAGGTGATGCAACAGGTGACGTGACCACGGGAGAGGGAAGGGAAGAAGTTTATTGTATCATCTAACTTTGGAGTATGGCAAGCACGCAGAATCGAGTCCAAGAACTGGTTTGCCTGATTTTTGCAGGGAAATGCCCCCAGAAAAAAGCACCCGGTGGAGAATTGTCGTTGCAGTTAGACGCATGTTTGGGTGTGTTTGCTTGCTTTGTTCTGTAGAATGGGTTTTTGTTCTGTAGAATGGATTAGTACCTCTGACTGCAGTGCTGAAAATTCCTTGTAAGTTGACTGACAAATGAAAAATTGCCCGGCGTTATTTTTGTTGGCTTAAAGATGCAGGAGAGCAGAAATACTACAGGCCAAGAGTCTTATACAGTTCTAAACTTCGTATTCCCTTGTATTATTTATAAGTTTCTAAATTTACAGTGTTATTATATCTTGGGTAGAGTGGGATTTCTCATGCCATATCTGGGAATTGTGTCAGAAGGGTGTAGGAACTGCCTGCCACTTGAGATGAGTCCTCTGTTGAATTCTGATGTGAGCCTGCAGATGAAAGGAGATGAGTTAACATGCTGAGAAAAGTGGAACAGGACAGAAAAAGTTGAAGAGGAGAATAAGCCAAACAAAAGATCCTAGAAAACCATGGCACTTTGTAAGTTCTGTGGCCTGTGTCACTGGTTGAGAAATAATTCTCTGGATTTAAACTTTTTGTGTTCAGCTGAACACCTTTATCTTTCAAGACTCTTAACTGCCCTTTTACTTTTTCTGTGCACACCCCCCCTAATCTGAATTTGGTTTGTTTTTTATTCATGAGGGCTATTACTGTCTTTCAGAATATATTCTGCTCTTGAGATCACAGTGTGCCTTTTCTCCTAGATTATTAAACAAACCCGTTTATAAATTAGGAGTATACAGTGGCCAGAAGCCATGGTTTCAGAGCCTAAAAGAATTTGTGAGAATAGAGGAAGAGAGTTTTACCTTTTATATGAAAACGAAAATGCATGTTTTGGCATATAGTGGGCTTCTTTACACTTGAGGCATTCTGTGATACAGGAAAATCTGCAAATTGTGGTCGATTGGGAAAAGCTAGAGATGGTATTCAGTATTTTCGAAGGGAGGGCTGTTCTGAACGATGTTAAAATATTGACTAATGAGCAAGATCTTATTCTTCACATCAAGTTTGTAAAATAGGTAGTTAGAGAAGCAGCAGACGGGAGAGAGTAAGTGATCTGCCTAAACAACTAAAAATATAATCTAGAATTTGTAGACCAAAATCTGATTCACTATCTTCTCTACTAATTCCTGCACTTACGTCTTTATATTGCTTTTGCCTGTGAACAGGAGATGAAGCATATGAATGTTTATCGGAATGATAAATAGTTGAATTATTAGACTTTTAATAAACTTGGTCTTATATGTTCTTTTGAGGGCTTGGAGTGTTTTATGTCACTAATTCAGCAACCTACCATTACTTATTATTTTTGACCTGGTAGAAGCCACAAGGATGGGTTAACTGTCCTTTCTTCTTTAAGGAATTTAGAGTATTGTAGAGGAGATACACAACAGTGGCAACAATTCAAGACAGAATAGCATGGTTTTGATAAGAGCAGACAAGGATGCAAAGGAGGAGACTATGTAGTTGTAGGATCAGGGAATGCTGAAAAATCAAAGGTATGAAACTTGAAGAATGGGTAGCATCCACAAGGGCAGAGAACAATTGACGTGAACAAAATGGCAGGAATAGGGAAAGCGCAGGTGGGATTTGGGAACTATCAGCTGGTCCAGTATAACTAGAGTAGAGCATAAATGAAAGGAGACAAAACTGAAAGTTTGATTAGAACTTCTTTAGTCAGATGAGTTGTGGGCTTGGGTGAAGGGCTGAGGGGGCTCCTTGAGCCAGCAGAACCATTTAAGGTTTTCATGGAGGGGAACGGTGTGATCAGTTGTTGAGATTGAGATACAAATTTTGGTCTGTTATACTAATTTTTCTCAGGTCAGTTTTGGTTTTTGAAATATTTTTGTTTGATGCCAAGGGTAAATTCCTTTTATCTTTGGTAATTCTTCCCATTCATCAGAGATGCTTTGGATGAGGGTTGCTGTTGTCTGTATAGGCCTAGTACATCAGCTGTCTGGTTCCAACTCTGTAAATACGAAAATCAACCTTAGGGATGCCCTTATAATCATGGTTATAGGGACCTCTTGCCATGTGTCCTTGTGTCTCTTTGTTAGATTGTCACCCGTTCCAGTTCTGATTGTATTTTTCTATTCTCTAGATTGGGCTGCTGCGGATCATTTCTTTTCTTCCATAACTCTGCCGTATGCATGAAAATAATTCTATTGGGGGTCACCAGTATTAACTTCCTTCTCATGGAAGAAGAGTGTGATCCTCAGAAGGTTACTTAATTATGCATAGTGTTCCTATTGCTTGCTGCCTTATCAGTGATTATGTTCCTCTGTGTACTTTGGAGTAATCTACCACCAATAAAAACGTCCTGGAGCTACTTTCTGAGTCGTGGGAATGAGCTTGTTCACGTATTCCTAATTGACTGGCACACATAGCAAAGCAGGTGACTCAGATTAGTTTCAAATACTGAGACAAATCTCTGGTGTAGTCATTTTAACAGTCTTCATTTTTCAGAGATCCAGATTTTGTGCTTTTCAGGTTATCTTGACTAATGAATTTTTATAAAATAAAAATATGCAGGTATTTGATAATGTTTGTAAATTCATTGTGTTAACAAGTTTCTACCAGTTTTATTTATTTATTTTATTTATTTGTTTTCTCACTCTGTCACCCAGGCTGGAGTGCAGTGGTGCGATCTCGGCTCACAGCAACCTCTGCCTCCCCAGTTCAAGTGATTCTCCCGCCTCAGCCTGCCAAGTAGCTGGGATTACAGGCACCTGCCATCATGCCCGGCTAATTTTTGTATTTTTGTAGAGGTGGGTTTCACCACGTTGGCTAGGCTTTTCTCAAATTCCTGTCCTCAAGTGATCCGCCCGCCTCAGCCTCCCAAAGTTCTGGGATTATAGGCATGAGCCACTGTGCCCAGCCCGTACCAATTTTATTATAAAGTAGTACCTATACATCTTCAAAGTCTTTAAAGAATAGAAAAGAACCACTTTCTAGGACACTTCAAATAAGGACATTTTTGTCTGGACTCCGTTCTTTTGACGCCTGTCTCCATTAGACTCCTCCAACAGAGTCAGGTCAGGCAGGTGTGGTAGATCCGATTTCTCATACATCTGCAGATCTAATTCAGACTTTTTGAACAAGTTCCAGAATCACACATCGCACCTAAATGGTTCCTTCGTATCTCAAATCAACATGTCCAGGAACAAACTTCTTCCCTGTCCTCCTGTCCACAGCGCACGTTCTTCCTCTTGCCCCTGCCACTGCCCAAAAAGCCACCACTTTTGTTGTAGTTTCCCAAACCGGAAACCTGGGAGTACACTTAAATTCTTCTTTATTATAAACCCTTCACAGTCAGTCAGCTGGCCCTGTCTCTTTGTTTTAGTTTGGTTGATTCTGTCTGAAAGCAACAGAGAGCTTGAGAGTCAGTGGCTTAAGCTGGAAGGATACTTAAGTCCAGAGATAAACAGGCCCTGGATTAGTTCAGCAGCTCAGCTGTGCCATCAAGAACCAGGACTTTCCATCCTTTTACTCTACCATCCTCAGCACGTTGGCTTTTGCCCTTGGTTCGTCCTCTCATAATTGTAAAGTAACTGCCATAGCACCAAATAGTATCCTCAGTCAGCAGTATGTGAAGGAAGATGGAAGAACATAGGGTCATTTTCTACATGCACCTCTGTTCTTTTAATAGAAAGGAAAAACTTACCAGAGCCCCACTCCTTCCCCGAAGAGATTATCTAGAATTGGCTGGTGTGCAACTGTGATGAAGCTGAGTAAGTGGATATCTGGTGTTTCTAACCTTTATGGTGAGTTGTGGGTGAGGAAGGCAAAAAGTTGGAAATGGCAATTTGATGGGAACCTATGATGTCTGTCACATATTTTACTTTCTGGATATTGTTTAAATTGGTTACTTTATCCCCATTTCCACTAATGCTTCTCAAGTTCAGGCCCTCATCTCTATTCATATAATAGCCTCCTTACGAGTTTCAGTCTCTAGTATTACTTCATTTTAATCCTTCCTCCATTCTGTTACCAAAGTAACCTTTCTGAAACATAACCAGGATAAAGTGTAATGCACTTTATGATGTGGCCCCTGGCTGACAGTTAAAGGTCCATTTCCCTCTTCTATATAACAGTCTTTATTCTCACACAGTGCAATTTTTTAGCTGTCCAAACAGGCTATATCACATCCCCATATCTTTATGCATGCCCATCCTTCTGTCTGGAGTGGCGTTGTCCAGCATTGATCACCTGCAACCTCCTGCTTGCTCCTCCTGGCTGTAGCTTAGTCTTTATTCCTGAGACTTGAGTGAACTCCTATGCCCTAGTTGTGCTTCGTGCCTGTCTCCATTACTGCGTATACTATCCCGTGCATCCCACCAGACTGTGACTTCTCCGATAGCGCCATACTATGACCAGTGTCTAGAACAGGGCCTGTCACTAGATCGTGTTCTAGAAATATCCGCTCAATGAGTGGGGCTTTAGCTGGTTTTTATTAGGAGAGTTGCCAGTACTTAAATGGCATGAAAAGATCATGTGATCTTCCTCTTTGTGCCAAATGCCTATTTCTGGTGTTTTTTTCTTGTACCTTTGCTTAAGTGCATTGCTAGATTTTAGCTTTGATTGTTGGACTAGGGTGTCCAGATGAAGGGGAGGGGAGGATTATAGGAATGGGACAGAAAAAATCAAATAGTTTTCTTTGACAAAACTTAAAATCCTATGGGACTAGACTGAGGAAATGTTTTTAATAAGTTTATTTCTTGACATTGGATCTTAATTACTCTTTGGAAGATAATCTTTCCGAAAACATTGTCAGTTCCTGAATTTTAACATAAATTAACTAGTTAATAGGAATAATAGGAGCTGGTCATCCATCTTTTTTTTTTTTAAAAACGGTAAGGAATTTACCTTAATTTACTTGTATCAATATGCTTCTTGGGCAAATAGTGACCCATGAGTCTAGCTAAGCAAAAGGACAATTGTACATCTGCCCTCCTACATTATTTATGGCATTGTCCTCTTTTCTTTTTTAGGGGGGAGGGCGGTGGGGGAAGCTAGTATGTATGAGAAAAGAATTCAGTTTCCATACATATGTACATTTGTTTTCTATTGCAGCAATAACAAGTTGCCAAAAACTTAGTAGTTTAAAACAACACAAATTTATCATCTCACACTTATGTAAATCAGAAGACCAGGTGGGTTAGCCCAGTTCCTCTGCTATAGTCTTCACAAGCCCAAGATCAAGGTGTTAGGCTCTGGGGGCAAATCTGCTTCCAAGCTCATTCAGATTGTTAACAGAATTCAGTTGCTTATATTTGTAGGTCTGAGGTCCCATTCCTTCCTGCTGTCAGCTGGGATCCTCTCTCAGTTGCTTCAAGTGTCATCCAGTCCTCCATCTTCAGACCGGCAATGGTGTGGGGAATCCTTATGCTTCAAATATCTCTGACTTCACTTTCCTCCACATCTGTCCTACCTCCAGCCACAGAAAGTTTTCTGTTTTTAAGAGGCCAGGTAATTGAGACCCACCCAGATATTCCAGGATAATTTCCTGATATTGAGGTCCATAATTTCAATGACATCTGCAAAGTCTCTTTGCTATGTAACATGTTCACAGGTTCTGGGAACATTCTGGGGAGTCATTCTGCTACAGTGCCATCTATGAAAGGTGTTTTATAAACCCAAAAATGTTCAGTTAAAAATTGTTTCATCATAGCAGTCACTCGACTTGGCATAGAATAAATATTGACCTAGTAACTTAAAATGGAAAATTTGAAGTATTTGAAAAATACAACTCAGATGCCAGTAGGGTCCAAGCGTATTGGTGACTAAAACCCCTTCAGACTTGCAGTGGCATACCGTTCCACTGTATATCAGTTCCATGGCCACATTTATAATGGTGGATAAAGTTAACAAAACGTTTGAAACTTGTAAATCAGATACTTTAAAAATACCAGAGAGCCTACTATTTAGATGAATTCTTTGTTTTATGGATTTTTCTTTTTTTGTTGTTTTGTTGTTGTTGTTGTTGTTTTGAGACAGCGGTCGCCCAGGTTGGAGTGCAGCAGCGCCATCTCTGCTCACTGCAACCTCCGCCTCCTGGGTTCAAGCAATTTTCCTGCCTCAGCCTCCAGAGTAGCTAGGACTACAGGCGTGCGCCACCACGCCCAGCTAGTTTTTTTGTATTTTTAGTAGAGGCAGGGTTTCACCATGCTGGCCACACTGGTCTCAGTCTCCTGACCTCATGATACACCTGCCTCGGCCGCCCAAAGTGCTGGGATTACAGGCGTGAGCCACCGCACCCGGTCGGATTTTTCTTAAGATGGGATGTACTTACACTTTCTGTTTGTTGACTGTCGAATTCTCTACAAGATTATTTGAATTCCAAAGCAACATTATTGTGTAAATGTCAGCCAGTTGGTTCATAAAATGTAAAGTGAGAAACTGCCAAGATAATCTTAAACTGTAAGAAAGGCAAAAATAATAATAAAAGGACAATGGGATGCAGGAAAATAATTTTGTTTTAGTTTATCTGGAATGCATTTTGGTATAGATGTGACAGTAACTTAAAAACAATAAATTAAAAATCAACTAATTGGCCCCACATTATTTGAAATAAGTCTTTCCTCTCTAAATTGTGATGTCATCCTTAATCATAATACTAAATTCTTACCCATACGGAATTGTTGATTCTAGCCTTATTACCACACTATTTTAATTATTATACTTTCACGTTATATTTGGAATCTGATTAGGCCGGTTTCCCTTTACTATTATTCCAAAGCTTTATTGGCCTTCATTTCCTTTTCTAGGAGTACTTTGTAAGGCTCGCTGAAAAAAATTCCATAGGTTTTTGTTTTGTTTTAATTGTGTTAAAATACACATAACATAAAATTTACGTTTTTAACTATACAATCTACTGTGTTAGGTATATGCACATTTTTGTGCAACCAGTCTTCAGAACTTTTTTATCTTGCAAAACTGAGACTCTATACCCACTAAACAACAACTCCCCATTTCTCCCTCCCCTCAGTCCCTGGTAATCATCATTCTGCTTTCTGTCTCTGTGCATTTGACTAGATAACCTCATTTAAGTGAAATAATACAGCATTTGTTTTGTGACTGGCTTATTTCACTTAGCATAGTCCTCAGGGTTTATCTATGTTGCAGCATGTATCAAAATTTCCTTCCTTTTTAAGGCTGAATAATATTCCACTGTGTATGTATATGCCACAGAAATCAAGCTAATTTTCTTTTTTTTATTATTATACTTTAAGTTCTAGGGTACATGTGCACAATGTGCAGGTTTGTTACATATGTATACATGTGCCGTGTTGGTGTGCTGCACCCATTAACTCATCATTCACATTAGGTATATCTCCTAATGCTATCCCTCCCCCCTCCCCCCACCCCACCACAGGCCCCAGTGTGTGATGTTCCCCTTCCTGTGTCCAAGTGTTCTCCTTGTTCAATTCCCACCTATGAGTGAGAACATGCGGTGTTTGGTTTTTTGTCCTTGTGATAGTTTGCTGAGAATGATGGTTTCCAGCTTCATCCATGGCCCTACAAAGGACATGAACTCATCATTTTTTATGGCTGCATAGTATTCCATGGTGTGTATGTGCCACATTTTCTTAATCCAGTCTATCATTGATGGACATTTGGGTTGGTTCCAAGTCTTTGCTATTGTGAATAGTGCCGCAGTAAACATACGTGTGCATGTGTCTTTATAGCAGCATGATTTATAATCCTTTGGGTACATACCCAGTAATGGGATGGCTGGGTCAAATGGTATTTCTAGTTCTAGATCCCTGAGGAATGGCCACACTGACTTCCACAATGGTTGAACTAGTTTACAGTCCCACAACAGTGTAAAAGTGTTCCTATTTCTCCACATCCTCTCCAGCACCTGTTGTTTCCTGACTTTTTAATGATCGCCATTCTAACTGGTGTGAGAAGGTATCTCATTGTGGTTTTGATTTGCATTTCTCTGATGGCCAGTGATGATGAGCATTTTTTCATGTGTCTTTTGGCTGCATAAATGTCTTCTTTTGAGAAGTGTCTGTTCATATCCTTTGCCCACTTGTTGATGGGGTTGTTTTTTTTTTTCTAAATCAAGCTAATTTTCAGTGTCATTGGACACAGGTTACTTCCATCCTTTGGCTGTTATGCATAATGGTGTGTGAACATGGGTTTATAAAAATGAAAATGTCTATTCAAGTCCTGCTTTCGATTTTTTTGGATATATACCCAGAAGTCCATAGATTTTTTTAATTGGGCTTGCACTAAACTTATAAATTAACTTGGGAAGAACTGACATCTTTTCTATCATATTCTTCCCCCCACCCCCATTGATGAAAACAGGATGTTTTTTGTTTTTTGAAATTTTTATCCAGAAAATAGTTAAATAATGCCAAACTCATCTATCTAAACTGTCTATTAAACAGAATAAAGCTAATAAATAAAATATATGAGATAGTAAGTGGTAATTAGTGCTAAAGAGGAAACTAAAGCAAAGAAGGGGAGGGACAGTGTAAGTCAGGATGGTATAGTTACCGGTTACTGCAGTTTCAAAGAGAGTGGTCAAGAAAGGCCTCACTAAGAAGGCATTCCTGAAAGGTGAAGTATACCATGTAGAAAGGAGAAAGTGTTCCAGACAGAGGGTAAGCAAACATCAAGGCTGTAAATCGGGCCACATGCTACCTGTTAAGTAAATGTACAGCAAGAAACGAGAAGTTTTTAAGGAATTGCTGATTTAAGTTCTCAGGTAGATTCAGGAGGATCATTGAAAATAGAACAAGCAGTACCACCAGAAAGGGAAAAATCTGGGATTAGGATAGATTCCACAAAAATGCAAAGCACCATTTCCTAATTTTTAACTAGAAAGGGAGTTAGATTGGGAACTAAAGAGAAAACAACAAGATTTAGAAAGTCAGAAATTCAAGTAGAAGGGTCAAAAGGATCAAGTGATAGGCAAAACTTTTTAAAAGTTAGGACCATTCAACCAAAGCCTGGTTTAACTTGCAGGTTTTTTTTTTTCTTTTTTTTGACACGGAGTCTCGCTCTGTCGCCCAGGCTGGCATCCGTCTCGGCTCAGTGCAAGCTCCGCCTCCTGGGTTCACGCCATTCTTCTGCCTCAGCCTTCTGAGTAACTGGGACTACAGGCGCCCGCCACCATGCCCAGCTAATTTTTTGTATTTTTAGTAGAGACGGGGTTTCACCATGTTAGCCAGGATGGTCTCGATCTCCTGACCTCGTGATCCGCCTGCCTCAGCCTCCCAAAGTGCTGGGATTACAGGCGTGAGCCACCGCACCTGGCTGCAAATTTTAAGAATAAAGTAAAAAATCCTACAAATACACAAAGGCAAAAAAGTTACACGGGAACAAAAATCAGGCTAATTTCAGACTTCTCTTTGCTTATACCAAAGGCTGAATAATAAAGTGGAGCATTATCTACAGAGTATTAAAAGGGAAAAGATTTATGTCTGAATACTATAGCTTCTCCAGTTGTCATTCATGTACAAAAGGACATAGACAATATGTAGATACCTTTCTGGGGGTTAAAAAATTATTCAAGAACTTGGCCGGGCACGGTGGCTCACGCCTGTAATCCCAGCACTTTGGGAGGCCAAAGTGGACGGATCATGAGGTCAGGAGATCGAGACCATCCTGGCTAACACGGTGAAACCCCATCTCTGCTAAAAATACAAAAAATTAGCTGGGCATGGTGGCGGGCGCCTGTAGTCCCAGCTACTCGGGAGGCTGAGGCAGGAGAATGGCGTGAACCTGGGAGGCGGAGGTTGCAGTGAGCCGAGATTGCGCCACTGCACGCCAGCCTGGGCGACAGAGTGAGACTCCGTCTCAGGAAAAAAAAAAAAAAAAAAAAAAATTATTTAAGAACTTAACAATGAGGTGGTTACACTAAAAGGAAAGGCCATGGCCATCAATACTCATTTAACATAGCTAAATCTTATAACTGTGGTTAAAAACAGGGCCAGTGTCCAGAATTACTCTTTGAAGAGAACAAGCATGATGATTTTTAAAAATTAAGTTTTCAGGTTATGTTGAACAAACCTTGGGTGAGAGAGAAGAGGTAAAAGCTTGTAGCAGCCCTATATAGAAGGAGGTGTGTTGTAAATATACTTAATTCTTGTTTTGGAAGATTATATTTGAGTGTATGTGTTAATTTTTTTCATTAAGATGTATTATTGGGAGAAAATCAAACCTACAGGGAAAAGAGCAATGAAGACATAATCCATATGGTGTAATAGAAAAAACAGAGAAAAGTTCAATATGAAATGAAGTCAAGGCCAGGCACTGTGGCTCAGGCCTGTAATCCCAGCACTTTGAGAGGCTGAGGTGGGTGGTAGTGGGACCTTATCTCTACAAAAAATAAATAAATGAGCCAGGCCCATGCCTGTGATTCCGGCTACTTAAGGGACTGAGATGGGAGGATTGCCTCAGCCCAGAAGGTCGAGGCTGCAGTAAGCCATGATTGTGCCACTGCACTCAGTCTGGGCGACAGAGCAAGACCCTGTCTCAAAAATAAATACAAATAGGACCAAGCATATAAGTTATGAAATGACAGTAAATAAATTAAAATCCCCTATTAAGCTTGGTGAGTGTATTTATAAGTGTCCTTTGCCTTACAGAAATTTTGTTATATGTGGTCAAAACTGTTGGTCTTTTATAACCTTTCATCTTCCAGTCCTTCCCTAGATTTTTCCTTGCAAAAAATGATAGAAATAATCTACATGTTTGTTCCCAACTGGAATGCCAGTTATCCCAATGCTGTTTATTGAATAATCCATGCTTCCCCATGTTAATTTGTGGCACATACAATGTTTATGTTGTACTAAATTATCATGGATATTTAGGTCTGTTTGAAGACTGTCTGTGCTATTCATTTCTGCCTCTTCCTGCACCATTATTAGATGTTGAATTATACTAGTCTCTTGCAGCAAGTTTTGATATCGGTGGTGCAAGTTTCTTTTATTCTCTTTCAGAATTTATTTTACATATTCATTTTTCAAGTAAAATTTAGAAGCAATTTGTTTAAAAACAAAAAACCTCAGTGAAATTTTAAGTGTAATGACATTACATTTATGAACAATTTGAGGGGAAGAATTGATACACTTACAATATTGAATCTTCCGATAATAATACCTGATTTTTTTTTAGTGTTTTCAGTATGCCACTATACTAAGCCATTTCCTTATATTATTATCCCTTTTTAAGTTGATGAAACTGAGGCCTAGTTGAAAAGCAAGCTCAGAGTCATGCCATAGTGGTAGAGCACAGTCTTGAACAAGAGCTCTTAACACTAAAATCTGCGCTCCTAACTGTCATGCTGTATTTCTTTTTCCTCACCTCATCCCCTCCATAACCCAGAAATGTGCTGATTCTCTTTTTGTTTGTCCTCATCTTACACCCCTCCCTGAACTAACTTCTGCACTCTGTGGCACTCATGGATATACAGTGATCTAAAAACTGCCCTGCCTCCTAAATCTTTTCTGTGACTATTTCTGTCATAGTTAATGCTATGTGTCAACTTGAGTAGACCATGGTACCCAGTTTTAGTCAGACACCAGTCTAGATGTTGCTGCTAAGGTGCTTTTTAGATGTAACAATTTTATAGATTTTGAGTAAAGAAATTACCCTCCAAAATATGGATGGGCTTCATCCAGTCAGTTGAAGGCCTTAAAAGAAAAATTAAGTTCCCCAAGGAAGAACGAATTTTGGCTCCAGACAAGCTGCAACATCACCTCTTCCCTGAATCTGCATCCTGCAGACCTACTCTGAAGATTTCAGATCTATCAAGCCCCACAGTTGTGTGAGCCAGTTCCTTAAAATAATCATTTCTTTGCTCCCCTCTTCATCTGGGCTATTCTGCAGTCTACTGTTAGAGTCACTCCCTCTGTCATACTTGTCTCCGTAGTTAAAATCAGCTCACCATCTACACCTCGGCAGCTGAATAGGGCTAGAGAAAAACAACCATACTGACAGATGTCACTTTACAATTGTGACCACAAACCCCAAGAGGGCCCTAAATACTGTCTAGCAGTGCTTCCTTATTTCTCTGGTCAGTTGACATTCCCACTCTCCGAGACAACTACAATATGTCATACTTTCTCCCCATTCCCTACTCTCAGCTTATTTTCAGAGATTACCTCACAGCTTATTTCACTGAAGAGAAAAAAAAAGGCAGTTTTCTCATCCTTCCACCACCACTGTTTTACCATATGTAGTCTGCCTTCTCTCTGATCATATGGAATGAATTGTCCATGTCTCTATCTGAGACGAAACCTTCCGCTGTGTACTAGAACCCATCCTCTCTCCTATCTATACAAGGACTTCTCTTTCAGAATTGTCACCACTCTTTTCTGCCTCATCAGTTTTTTTTTACTTTCTACTCTATCACTCCAATCAGTGAATGAATATGCTATATTTTATAGTCCCCATTCATTCAAACTGAGGAGAATTAGTGATATACTTTAATATTTATCTCTATTAACCATCAACCATATTGTATCGTGTTCTCAAGCTGAAGGTTTGTCTTTTTAAATGAACTTCTTTAGAAATATATTAGTTTTAGGCCTAACAAATAAGTGAACAAGAACTGTTTTAATCAGTCTCATTCATTCTGACCTGTTGCTCTTTTATCTGTGGGTATCAAACAATAATACAGCAATAAGGATTTTTTAAGTTTCCCACTCTGTAGTGACCCTGAGGGCAGACGCAGTGTCTATATTAGTTCCTTTTTAAAGACATAACTGAAACTGGGAACAAAAAGAGGTTTAATTGGACTTACAGTTCCATGTGGCTCGGGAGGCCTCAGAATCATGGCGGGTGGCAAAAGGCACTTGTTACGTGGTGGCAGCAAGAGAAAAATGAGGAAGAAGCAGAAGTGGAAATGCCTGATAAACCCATCAGATCTCGTGATTCTTATTCACTATCACGAGAATAGCATGGTAAAGACTGGCCCCCATGATTCAATTACCTCCCCCTGGGTCCCTCCCACAATACATGGGAATTCTGGGAGATACAATACAAGTTGAGATTTGGCTGGGGACATAGCCAAACCATATCATTCCACCCCTGGTCCCTCCAAATCTCATGTCCTCACATTTCAAAACCAATCATACCTTCTTAGCAGTCCCCTAAAGTCTTAACTCATTTCAGCATTAACCCAAAAGTCCACAGTCCAAAGTCTCATCTGAGACAAGGCAAGTCCCTTCCTATGAGCCTGTAAAATCAAAAGCAAGCTAGCTACTTCCTAGATATAATGGGGATACAGGTATTGGATAAATACAGCCATTCCAAATGGGAGAAATTGGCCAAAACAGAGGGGTTAAAGGGCCCATGCAAGTCCAAAATCCAGTGGGGCAGTCAAATTTTACAGCTGCAAAATGATCTCCTTTGACTCCGGGTCTCACATCCAGGTCACGCTGATGAAAGAGGTGGGTTAAAATGACTCACATGATCCTTACAGTGATATTGTATGCTAGGTATTATTACTATTCCCATTTTAGAGAGGCACAGATAAGTTAACTAACTTTCCCAAGGTCACACAGCTAAAAAGGGGGTAGGATACAAATCCATGCATCCTGATTCCAGGTTGTACCACAAACTGCATTACACTGCCTCTTGCTGTAACAGAAGCAGGCTTGACCAAGGAGGAAAAGGTCAAGTACAGCCTCTTGCTGCCCCCTCCTCAGTCCTAACTTTTCTTCAGTCCTGACTCTTACTCTGAACTAGTGCAATGGTTTAGGGCTCTCACCTGTCACCTGACAGGCTAGGGAGATCCATTAGGATAGCAGAGAGAAGCAGGCCTCCAGAGGTGACCAGCCAGTGAGAGGGCTGAAAGACACAAGCCATTGCTGGTGCTGAAGCGTAGTCACTCATTGTGTGATCTTGGTTAAATTACTTGGCTGAACATCCCTGACATAATTTACGTATTTTACATGGACTATTTCATTATGAAAGAAAAAGCTGACAGTACATTTTAGAGTGACATCCACAAAATGAGGTATTGACTATATGTATACATTTGTTGTTTGAACACTTATCAAATTGTGATTATTTACATACTTAAGAGTTCCTTATGGACAAGGACTGTGAATTAATCATCTTTGTATCCCCACTGTCTAGCAAAGTTCTGGACACAGCAGAAGAGGTATACCTATGTTTTATTCAATCAAAGTTGCTTTGTTTATAGATCTGCTGGTATGCTGTCTTTTTAAAATGAGATTTAAACTGACATACAATTTAGGGGGGTCTTTCTAGAATAGTGTTTCTCAATTTTTATCTTGGATTCAATGCATTAGTACCAACAAGACCTCGTAAGGTAGTTTAACAGTGTAAACTTACATCAGAGACAGTAATTAGCCCACGATCTTCACTAGTCACAACTGATATGAGGCTTTTTAAAAACTCAAAAATTGAAATGTCTTCTTTTCCCTGAGCACCCTTTTTTGAGAAATAAGTCAAACACTTGCTTCAATTCACTCAACCTCTAACATGAACACTGATTCTAGTTTTTGAGGAGAAATGGTTATTCTTATACTTATCCAGATTATTTAATACTATCTTTTATGGAAGTCAGGCCCAGGCCCTAAGTGGTTATATGAAGTGTTTTAAGTTACAGAAAAAAGAGATGGCATTTGTCAATGTTGCTTTCAAGCAGGAAGCATAAAATTTTATTAAACTGATGAGGCAAATCATTGACAAAAATGAAGTTTAATGAACGTTCTCTATCTGAAGAATAACATGACAGTAATATAGCACAATCAATTCGTTTCTGTAAACAATACTTTAAAATAATGAATGGAAATATTTAGGCCAGTTTTTTCCATTGAGGCAAGATTGAGCCCAAAAGTAACTGTACTTATTTTTGTAGTTATTGCCTTCCCCCATATTTTAAGAGGATAATTTTTCTGCAATTTTTTTCTCTTCCCTTTTATCATATTAATACTTTAGAATGCTTCTTAAAAATATTTTGAAAGGCCCTTTTTTGTGAGACAGGGTCTTACTTTGACACCCAGTCTAGAGTGCAGTGGCATAGTCATGGCTCACTGCAGGCTTTGACCTCCCAACCTCCAACAAACCTCCCACGTCAGCCCCCTGAGTAGCTGGGACTATGCACCGCCACACCCGGCTAATTGTTTAATTTTTTTGTAGAGATAGGGTCTCACTATGTGGCCCAGGCTGGTCTTGAACTCCTGGGCTTAAGTGATTGTCCCACCTTGGCCTCCCAAAGTGCTGGGATTACAGGCATGAGCCACCGTGCCTGGCCAGAAAACCTGTTTTTATTAAACTTGTACATTTTACTTTCTTCTTTTCAGAATCTTAATAAGAAAACCTTTTTATTCTTGCTTAAAAAAACAAACTAGACTGGCCAGTTGCTCTGGCTCACACCTGTAATCTCAGCACTTTGGGAGGCCGAGGTGGGCGGATCACCTGAGGTCAGGAGTTCGAGACTAGCCTGACCAATATGGAGAAACCCCATCACTACTAAAAATACAAAATTAGCTGGGCGTGGTGGCATATGCCTGTAATCCTAGCTATTTGGGAGGCTGAGGCAGGAGAATTGCCTGAACCCGGGAGGCAGAGGTTGCGGTGAGCCAAGATCGCACCATTACACTCCAGTCTGGACAACAGGAGCAAAACTCCATCTCAAAAAAAGAAAAAAAGAAACTAGACTTCAGTGACACTGGATGGTGTCAGAGGAGGTAAGTGTGTATTAGTATTAGTGGTCATTCCTTGGCCACCTTCTGTGTAATTACTATCTCCATGGACTTAAGCAAGTACAGGGCTGTAAGGTCCTGGCACCAAAGTAAGATGTGGTTCTCCAGCCCTCTGCTTATGTACTTCACTAATATATAGGCATCCTTTAAAACTACTGTCTTACTTGAAGAAGCCTTTTAGCTGAGACCTATACTTCTCAAGAATATAAATAATTCTTTTTTTTTTTTTTTTTTTTTTGATAGGGAGTTTCGCTCTTGTTGCCTAGGCTGGAGTGCGATGGCACAATCTTGGCTCACTGCAACCTCTGCCTCCTGGGTTCAAGTGATTCTCCTGTCCCAGCCTCCTGAATAGCTGGGATTACAGGCACATGCCACCACACCCAGCTAATTTTTGTATTTTTAGTAGAGATGGGGTTTCATCATATTGGTCAGGCTGGTCTTGAACTCCTGACCGCAAGTGATCCACCTGCCTCGGCCTCCCACAGTGCTGGGATTACAGGCATGTGCTACCACACCCAGCAGAATATAAATAATTCTTGTAGGAGTCTTTAAATAGAATCAAATTAACTCTACCATTGTTTGCTATTCATTTTGGTGAGTCACTACTCTTGGTAATTTGACATCAACTCCCAAAAATTCTTGAAAATTTTGACACTGTACAGATAACCAGAACTCATCTGTCTATTTACACATGCATACAATCTTCCCCAATATGTAGAACAAAATTTGAGGGAAGGATCATATTGCCAATAAATACGCGTTCTGGCTACAACTAATACTCATAATAATCTTTATGGGACAAGCACTCTTCTAAGTACTGTATACATACTAATTTATTTATTCTTCATAACAGTCCTCTGAGGTAGATTGTATTTGTTATCCCCATTTTGTAAGTAAGGACGTCAAGGGACAGAGAGGTAACTATCTTTCCCAAAGCCATACAACTAGCAAATAGTGGACTTCAACCAAGACATTCTGGCTCCAGGATTCTGAATTAGAATCAAACACTTTTTGAGACAGATTGAGTACCTTAAAAAGTTATCAAATACATATGAACAAACCAAGGCAAAGCACATAGGTCTCCCAACTTAGTCTAATTGCCGCCTTCACTACAGTCCAAATGCTTCAATTTGTGTTAGTTACTATACTTGGATAATCTTTTTTAAATTCAAGCAGTAATCTCTGAGATTAATGAAAATATAATAGAAGAAACGCTCTTGGGATCTAAACTGGAACTAGGGGGACATTGTGGGCTTTCTAGTTTGACCCTAAGGGAAAGAGATCCTTGGATTAAACTGACCAAATGATATCTTCGGTACAAATGGTTTACATAGGTAGTTGACATTGGGATGTTGTGGTAACTCTTCTACTGTTCCGCGGTTTAAGAGATACTATTTTGTGGTAGCATCTGGCTGCTTTACTGTTTTCCTTTGGTATGTTAGGAAGGGTTTGAGAAGAATTAAACTGTAAACTAACTTTCAAATGAAAACGTCTGATTGTTCGTGTAATCTCTGAGGGATGATCTAGTTGTCAGCACTGGGCACTGGGTAAGCTTGAATATATAGCCACCTTAAGTAGATGTGCTTCGAATGTTCTGTGCCATATTCCTCCCTTGTACAGCACCACTTTTGTGTGCTAACCTTTTTCTGCAAGGCCGGCCCCCAGTGTCATTATATGTAACTCTTCATCCCACCTTCGGCAGCTGCCTGAGAGCAATAGTTCTTTAACTAGTCTGCTGAATGTTAATACTAACTATACTCTTATACTTGAACCAAGCTCTAGAAATAAAAGTTGTCTTCCCCCAGCTCAAATAAAAAGCCAACTTCTAGGGCTTTATTTGGATAAAAATGTCGTGGATTATCCATTTTTCTCAAGTATGTGTTTTTAAACTTTTGGCGTCTGCTACTATTGAGACAACAAAATCAATGAAGGCTTATCCAGCAGAAATCTTGCTAACATCCAGTTATATCTAGTTCACCAGCTTGTTTTGTTTGTCTTTTATGGATACATGTTATTGGCTATGATTTTGTTTTGCATGTTTATAATATTTTCTGTTAGAAAAATAGCTTCTAGTTTGTAAAATGAGGTTAAACATATCAATATTTTATGGTATTCTACAAAAGCATGAATTTCCTCATAGCAATTTTGAGAAATTCTCTTGACCTGTGTAGGGAGATTTTTACTGAAGAGATGCTATGTGACATAAGTTTTGACAGTAGTAAAATAATTTTTAGATGTAATGACAAAAGATAAAACCAAGTTACATGATTTGGATGTTTGTCCTCTCCAAATCTCATATTGAAATGTGACCTCCAGGCCAGGTGCAGTGGCTCATGCCTGTAATACCCAACACTTTGGGAGTCTGAGGTAGGAGGATCTCTTGAGGCCAGGAGTTTGAGATCAGCCTGGGCAACATAGCAAGACTCCATCTCTAAAAAAAGAAATGTTGGAGGTGGATCCTAGTGGGAGGTCTTGGAATCATGGGGGCAGATCGCTCATGAATGACTTAGGGCCATCCCTTTGGTGATGAGTGAGTTCTCACTCAGTTCATGGGAGATCTGGTTGTTTAAAAGAGCCGGGACCTCCCCATTTCTCCATCTCTCTTGCTGCTGCTCTCGCCATGTGACGTGCCTGCTCTCCTTTTGTTTTCCACCATGATTGGAAGCTTCCTGAGACCCTCTCCAAAAACAGATGCTGGAGCCATGCTTGTACAGCCTGCAGAACTGTGAGCCAATTAAACCTCCTTTATAAATTACCCAGTCTCAGGTATTACTTTATAGCAACACAAAAACGGACTAACACACCAAGTTAGAGAAGCGTTGAGAAACACTACTATTGATTTCAAAAATTAATAGCAGTTGGCCACGCGTGGTGGCTCATGCCTGTAACCCTAGCACTTTGGGAGGCCAAGGCGGGCGGATCACGAGGTCAGGAGTCCGAGACCAGCCTGGACAACATGGTGAAACCCCATCTCTACTGAAAATACAAAAATTAGCCGGGCATGGCGGCATATGCCTGTAATCCCAGCTACTCTGGAGGCTGAGACAGGAGAATCGCTTGAACTCGGGAAGCAGAGGTTGCAGTGAGCCAAGATTGCCCCATTGCACTCCAGCCTGGGTGACAGCGAGACTCTGTCTGTAATAATAATAATAATAATAATAATAATAATAATAGCAGTTATTTCAGCATGAGTAACTGCCAGCAGTAAATCATTATTGTAGGGGAGTAGGATAGTTTCACAACTGAAATCATTCTGTAAAAGGCTCAGTTCTCATATGCTTTTTTGTTTTGGTTTGGTTTTTTTTACAGTTATCTCACTAAATATTCACTTAAAATAGACATCATCCATATTGTCTGCATAGCTTTGGCAGGACTTTGAGGCAGAAGGACTTGATAAGGCATACTGACCTTGAATTAAATTTGCATCTTCCACAGGCAGCCTGCCCAGTTGTAAAGATTGAGCCTTCCAGGCGTGTTCTCTAATAATAGATCTAGGAAGCCCTAACAGGAGCAGAAGCATTTGGAGGGCATCTCTTTCTCTAACCAACTCTCCCTGGAAGGGCTTACCCTCTTTTCCTCTGAATCTATTAAGAAAAAAAGTCACACCAAAGAAAAACATCTAATTTATTCGCTTCATAATGTATATTCAAAACATTTATTCAGAAATGTGCTACTGTTCATATGTGAAGTGGCTGACCAAAATACATATTTAGAATTGTTTTCTTCTGCTCTTGATATATTCCTTTTTTATATCCTGTTTTCCTTGTGACTAAAAGCAGATGTTTTTAGAAGGCAGCTGGCTAGAATTAGGAATGCAGCCTGTAATTTGAGAAGTAACCTATTTAAAGGTTTTTGATTGGGTATAGAGAGTTCAAGAAACTAATTGGACTGTCTTGTGTTACTAGAAAATGTTTTATGGTAGCTAGTATTTTTTTTCCACTTTTTTTCCATTGAGAGTTCCATTCCCATAACTTATATATTTCACTGATAGTAAACTTTATTGGACCATGTCTAATAATAAAAACAGGGAAATGGAAACTTTTTGTGAATTTCTTGGTTCACATTTTGCTAACAGAGGAAAAACTTTGTTATAATGCCGAATTATTCTTTAAGGAGCAAAGTATGTTCTGTATCTAAAGGAATGTTTATCCTCGGGGGCTCAAGGCATGTATAGAAGAGTTTTTGTTTAGGTTTGCCAACTAGAAAATGGTGTACTCTTCTGTCATTTGGGACAAGTTAATAGATTTACTTTACTTCTGTCTCTTTTTTTTTTTTTTTTTTGAGACGGAGTCTTGCTCTGTTGCCCAGGCTGGAGTACAGTGGTGCGATCTCGGCTCACTACAACCTCCGCCTCCCAGGTTCAAGCAATTCTCCTGCCTCAGCCTCCCAAGTAGCTGGAACTACAGGCGTCCGCCACCACGCCCAGCTAATTTTGTTTTGTAATTTTTGTAGAAACGGGGTTTCACCGTATTGGTCAGGCTGGTCTCGAACTCCTCACCTCAGGTGATCCACCCGCCTCTGCTCCCAAAGTGGCTACAGGCGTGAGCTACTGCACCCGGCCGATTTACTTTACTTCTATTCATAACGGTCTTTTTTTTTTTTTAACAGCCTTATTGAGATACTGTTCATATACTAGATGAACTATATAAAATGTACACCCATTTAAAATGTACAATTCGGTGAATTTTAGTGTATTCACAGTTGTGAAGCCATCATTACCACAATCAATTTTAGGATATTTTCATCACCCTAGAGAGAAGCCCATACCCATTAGCAATCACTTCCCATATCTTCCCAAACTTCCAGTCATAGAACCACAAATCTACTTTCCGTCTGTGTAGCCTATTCTGGGCATTTCATATAAATGGAATCATGTAATATGTGGTCTTTTGTGATTGGCTTCTTTCACCTGGCATAATGTTTTCAAGGTTCATTCCTGTGGTAGCATGCATCAAATACCTCATTCCTTTTTACTGAGAAATCATATTGCGTTTCATGGATAATACCACATTTTATTTATCCAGTAATCAGTTGATAAACATGTAGTTGTTTCTACTTTTTGGCTATTACAAGTAATGCTGCCATGAACATTAATTACAAGTTTTTATGTGGCTATATATTTTCATTTCTCTTGGGCATATGCCTAGAAATAAAATTGCTAGGTCATATGGTAACTTTAGGTTTAACTTTTGGAGGAACTGCCAAACTTTTCCAAGGCAGCTGTAACATGATACATTCCCACCAGTAATGTATTCGAGTTCTAATTTCTCCACATCCTAACACTTGTTATTATCTGTCTTTTTGATTATAGTCATCTGAGTAGGTGTGACATGATAGATAATGGTGGTTTTAATTTGCGTATCTTCTTAGAAGAAATACTTTTTTTTAGATCCTTTGCCCATTTTTTAGTAGGGTTATGTGTCTCGTTGAGTTCTAAGAGTTCTTATATGTATTCTACATATAAGTCCCTTGTCAGGTATATGACTTGCCAAAATTTTCTCCCAGGCTATGGTTTCCCTTTTCACTTTCTTGATAGTGTTCTTCAAAGCACTAAAGTTTAAACTTCTGCTTTCATCAATTTTTTTCTTTTGTTGCTTTTGCTTTTGGTGTCATATCTATGAAGCCATTGCGTAATCCAAGATCATGAAGATATGCTTCTCTTCCAAGAGTTTATAATTTAAGCTCTTGCATTTAGGTCTTTGATCCATTAAATTAATTTTTATATATGGCATGAGGTAGAAGACCAGCTTCATTCATTTGCATGTGGATTTCCAGTTGTCTCAGTTCTATTTGTTGAAAAGACTCTTCTTTTCCCACTGAATTGTCTTGGCACCTTTGTTAAAGATCAGTTGGCCATCAATATAGGGGCTTATTTCTGAACTCTGAATTCTGTTTCATTGATCTGTATGTCTATCTTTATGCCAGTAATACACTGTCTTGATTACTGTAGCTCTGTGCTAAATGTTGAAATCAGGAAGTCTGAGTCCTATAACTTTTTCAAGATTGTTTTAGCTATTCTAGGTCTCTTGAATTTCCATATGAATTTTTAAATTTGTCAATTTCTGCAAAAAATGGCAGCTGAGATTTTGACAAGAATGGCAGTGAATCTTCAGGTCAACTTGGGAGAGGAGAGTATTACCGTCCTAACAGTATTAAATCTTCCAGTTCACAAGCGTGGAATGTCTTTCCATTTATTTAGGTCTTCTTTAATTTTTTTCAACAATGTTTTGTAGTTTTTAGATACAGGTTGTGAACTTCTTAAATGTATCCATAAGTTTATTTTTTATGTAACTGTAAATGGAATTTTCTTAATTTCATTTTTTGAGTGCTTATTGCTAGTGTATAGAAATACAATCGATTTTTTTTTTGAGACGGAGTCTTGCTCTGTCTCCCAGGCTGGAGTGCAGTGGCGCGATCTCAGCTCACTGCAAGCTCCACCTCCCTGGTTCAGGCCATTCTCCTGCCTCAGCCTCCCGAGCAGCTGAAACTACAGGTGCCTGCCACCACACCCGGCTAATTTTTTGTATTTTCAGTAGAGACAGGGTTTCACCGTGCTAGCCAGGGTGGTCTCAATCTCCTGACCTCGTGATCCGCCTGCCTCAGCCTCCCAAAGTGCTGGGATTACAGGTGTGAGCCACCGCGCCTGGCCTACAATCGATTTTTATATATTGATCTTGTACCCTGCAATGTTTTTAACTTATCTATTAGTTTTAGTAATTTTTTAGTGGATTCCTTATGATTTTCCTGTATATAATATCATATCATCTGCAAAATGAGATAATTTTACTTCTTTTTTTCCAGTTTGAATGCCTTTAATTTTTCCTTCTTCAGTAATTGCCCTGGCTGGAATCTCCAGCACAGTGTTTAACAGAAGTGGCAAGACCAGACACTCTTATTTTTTATTTTAAAGGGAAAGCATTCAGTCTTTCACCGTTAAGTATGATATTAGCTGTGAGGTTTTTCATAGATGTTCTTTATCAGCTTAGGGAAATTTCCATCTATTCCTAGTTTATTGAATAGATTTTAAAAATATATACAATGTATATTTTATATATTGTATAAAATACATATTATGTATATTTTATATATATATATATATCATGAAAGGGTATTGGATTTTGTCCAGTGCTTTTCTTTGTCTATTGGGATGATCATGGGGATTTTGTCCTTTATATGGTATATTACATTAATTTTTTTTTTTTTTTAAGATTAAGCCCACCTTCCATTCCAGGGATAAATCCCACTGGGTCATGTTATATAATCCTTGAGTCTGTTTTCATAATAGATATTAGTCTCTGTTTCTTGTGATGTCTTTGTTTTGGTATCAGGTTTATCTGGCCTCATAGAATGAGTTGGGAAGTGTTCCCCTTTCTTCTATATTTTGGAAGAGCTTCTGAAGAACTGGTATTGATTCTTGTTTAATTTAGTAGAATTTGCCAGTGAAGTCCCCTGGTCCTGGGCTTTTCTTTGTGGGTAGTGTTTAAATTACTAGTTCATTCTTTTCTCATTAGAGGTTATTTAGATTTTCTGTATCTTCTTGAGTCAGTTTTGGTAGCTTGTGAATTTGTCCATTTCATCTCAGTTATATAATTTGTTGGCATACAGTTGTTCTTAGTCTTCCTTGGAATCCTTTTCATTTCCATTAGGTTGGTAGAGATGTCTCTTCCTAGATTTTTAACCAGTAAATAGATCGCTACTTTAACTTTACAAAGAAATCAACTCTTCAACTTCTGGGGGTCCTTTCTGAGGATAGAAAATATGAGGAAATGTGAAAAACAAAGAACTACTGAGTTCATCATTATTATTGCTAACAGTGAAGAAGCAACGTCAACATTAATTTTTGCCTTGCACAGAATATTGAAACAGAGCCTTCAAAAAAATAACAGTAATGAGTCTGGGCACAGTACTGGGCATGGCTCACACCTGTAATCCCAGCACTTGTGGAGGCCAAGGTGGGAGGATTGCTTGAGGCCAGGAGTTCAAGACAAGCTTGGGCAACATAGCGAGACCCTGCATCCACAAAAATAAAAGTTAAAAAATTAGCCTGGCATGGTGGTGCATGCCTCTAGTCCCAGTTTCTCAGGCGGCTGAGTTAGGAGGATTGCTTCAGCCCAGGGGTTTGAGGAGGCAGTGAGCTATGATCATACCACTGCACTCCAGCCTAGGCGACAGAGTGAGACCCTGTCTCTAAAAAAAAACAGTAATAATGATGATGATGTTAGGAGTGAGGGGTGGACTTACACTGTTTAATACTGTCCAAAGGAATATATCTCTAGGTTTAGAAATCATTTTCCTAGCAACTTGTGGGCTTTGTATAATCTTGAGCAGAAACACTTGACCTGATAGTTCAACTTTCTATCTGAGAGTGGAGGTAACACTACCACTTGCAAAGCAAGCAGATACTCATTTTCATTGTACTGTCTCAGCATTTCTTTAGAAACTTTATTTAGGCCACATCTCATTATAATGAATTCCAAACTACTGACCAAATTTTTGGATGGAATATTTCTCTTGCTTTTAAGTTTCCTTTTACAGTTTTCCCCTTTACAAAATGTGTCAAAATATACCTTTATTTTTTAGAATGTAAAATCTTGAATACAAGGAATTTTCAGACTGAAGAAGTACAGTACTCAGGCAACATATAGGAGTTCTAAGCATGGAATCCCCAAGCATAGAAGAAATTATTTTCATTTGTGAAAAGGCAGAGAATAAAAGATTTCTGAGTTTAGGATGCCCACTCTGATAAGTTCATTCTCATCCTAATTCTTTACCAAAAGTCAACATTCGGGCATAATTCTTTTTCATGAATATCTTTCCCATTTTTTAATAAAACATTTGGGTTCCTGTTATGGAAATTTACAATAAATCACTTTCAGAAGGCTATTTACTGCTCAACTGAAGAGATTGTTAAAATTAAGTGATATTGAACATAAAATGGAAATGTTCCATTTACTAAGCATTTAAAACCTTTTGATTATTGTAGCCAAACCATTATGTATACATCTCTTTTTGGAAAATATTCTATATTTTGAAAAAGAAGCTATGCTGCAAGAAGAGAATAGCCCACTTTAAAATAGAGCCGCCTGCATCCGGAACAAAAACCTTTTGGTGCTGTTGTTAAGGAAATCAACAGTATACAGACCAAATTATTGGTTGCAAACTGTATAAACAATGGGATTTCTCAATTGGAAAAGGCAATTTAAGTCCTAGAAGTTGGCTGCCAAGGAAACCACTACTTGGAGAAAGCCTAACAAAATTTTTATGTGAACTGGCGTGATACCTTGCAGTATTTTCCACTCTTTTTCTCTTTTTTTCTTTTTTTTTTGAGACAGGGTCTCACTCAGTCGCTCAGGCTGGAGTGCAGTGTCACAATCACAGCTCACTGAAGCCTCGACCTCCTGGGCTCAGGTAATCAATCCTCCCATGTCAGCCTCCTGGGTAGCTGGGACTACAGGCACGCACCACCACTCCCAGCTAATTTTTTGTATTTTGTAGAAATGGGGTTTCACCATGTTGCCCAGGCTGGTCTTTTTCTGTGAAAAGGGGGAGAAAGTAAGAGGATAGCAAGAAACGTAGAAATGCATCTCTTGTAAGGAGGCGAGGACTAGATTATTCTCTTTAGTTCCCCCAAATTTTTTATTGTGAAATTTTTTAAACCTTCCCAAAAAGTTGAAGGAAGAGTACAATCTGTATATACCCTTCATTCAGATGTACCAGTTTTTAACCTTTTGCTACATTTACTTTCTCTCACACCCGTCCTACACTCTGTTACACACAGATCACATGGAAAGTAAGTCACAAACATAGCACTTCATCCCTAAATACTTTAGTATGTATTTCCCAAGAAGACATTTTCTGGCTTGGCGTGTTGGCTCACGCCTGTAATCCCAGCACTTTGGGAGGCCAAGGAGGGTGGATCACTTGAGGCCAGGAGTTTGAGACCAGTCTGGCCAACATGCCAAAACCCCATCTCTACTAAAAATACAAAAATTATCCAGGTATTTCAGCACAAGCCTGTAATCCCCCTTGCATGGCTGAGGCACAAGAATCGCTGGAACCTGGGAGGTGGAGGTTGCAGTGAGCCCAGATTGCGCCACTGCACTCCAGCCTGGGTGACAGAGTGAGAGACTCTATCTCAAAAAAAAAAAAAAAAAAAAAAAAAAGACATTTTCTACCTAACCATAGTACTGTTATCACACCCAAGAAGTTTTTAATTGATGTAGTATTATTGAATATATAGTCTATATTCATGTTTTCCCCAATTGTTCCAATAATGGTTCTTTTTAGCCTTTTTTTTTTTTTTTAACAAAAAATCTAGGATCCAGTCGAGGTTCATTCACTTCCTTGAATTGCCGTAAGAGTAGCCCACCCTTCCTCTGCCTTCTTTTGACTTTGCTAACACTGATATTTTTTTAAAAACCAAGCCATCCATGGCCAGGCACAGTGGCTCATGTCTGTAACCCCAGCACTTTGGGAGGCCAAGGCAAGTGGATTGCTTGAGCCTAGGAGTTCGAGACCAGCCTGGACAACATGATGAAACCCTGTCTGTATAAAAAATAGCTGGGCATGGTGGCATGTGCCTGGAGTCCCAGCTACTCAGGAAACTGAGGTGGGAGAATGGTTTGAGCCCTGCCTGCAGTGAACCGAGATCAGGCCACTGCACTCCAGCCTGGGCAACAGAGCCAAACCCTGTCTCAAAAAAAAAAAAAAAAAGACCAGGCCAGTTTTCTTGTAGAATGTCTCATAGTCCAGACTTACCTGATTTTTCCTTATGGTTGTCTTCTGGTTTAACACATTTGACAGGAAAACTAACAAAGCAAATGTAGCTTTTGTATTTCGTCACATCCAAAGGCACATAATATCAATTGGTCCAACTATTAACGATGCTCAGTTCAATCACTTAGTATTGATAAGGTGATATATACCATATTTTTCCATTGCAAAGATATCTTTTTTCTTTGTTATTTAGGAAAAATAGTGGGGGTTGGCAAGTGACATTGGTGCAAAAAATGGGGAGAAATGGCAGGGGAGAAGGAGGTGATACTTTGAGACAATGTGTATATCATTCTTAAACAGCCTTTCTTCTAATGGTTTTATCATCCATGATCTTTGCCTGACTCAACTGGTGGCAACAAAATGGTGATTGCCTAATTTTGCCCTTTCGTCTACTTGTACTAGCTGGCTTTCTTCTATTAAAAAAAGAGCTTTCCTCCTTTTACTTTTTTTTTTTTTTTTTAAGTATTACCATGGACTCTGAGATAGTCTTTTTATTCAATATGCTATAGTCCATTATCATTATTCTTTTTGATGTTCACCTTTTCCCATAGTTGACTAATGAAAACTGCTTTAGGCCAGCTTCTCTATAATCTTGACATGTGGCCATCATTCTTTGAGCAAGTCTCACCTTACACATTTTTGCCCTAACTTTGAATCAACCATTTCTCCAGAGTCCTGATTCCTTTTAGGAAGAGAAACCAAGATCTGGACAGTGTGTTCATTGCTTCTACTTCAGTGGGCAAGCTAGGTAATAATATATATTCTTTATGAGTTTATACAGATGCCTCCCGTTACAATCCAGTACCACGGGCTTCTTCCATTCCATTTCCTCTTCTGTGTTTTTTATCTCCCTCTACTACCCTGACAACTCTGGTTCCCACCATCAGTATATGTACTCACTTGCTCTCTACTAGAGCATAGCAGTCCCCAACCTTTTTGGCATCAGGGACTAGTTTCGTGGAAGATGATTTTGCCATGGACCTGGGGCGGGGGAGGGAGGATGGTTTCAAGATGAAACTGTTCCACCTCAGATCATCAGGCATTTGTTAGATTCTCATAAGGAACGCACAACCTAGATCTCTTGCACCCACAGCTGCCCACCTCTTGCTACATACACGTCCTGTAGTACATACAAATAGTTTTGGAATTACACCAGTACCACTATGAACAACACGTCTCAGTTTGAGATTTCTTTGCACTTCATTTTGTCCTTAGTATATATCTCAGTAAGGGTATATAGACAGAATACTGTATTCAGAAGTTAATTTCTTTTTTATTATCTGTGTGATTATCAATTTGATACACAACTAGGTTCGTTTGTTTTTGTTTGACTTCGGTTTTGAGGTGTACTTCTGTTTCCAGAATTGGTTCCTTCCGGTGGGTTCTTGGTCTCACTGACTTCAAGAATGAAGCCGCAGACCCTCGTGGTGAGTGTTAAGTTCTTAAAGATGGTGTGTCCGGAGTTTGTTCCTTCAGATGTTCAGATGTGTCCAGAGTTTCTTCCTTCCAGTGGGTTCGTGGTCTCGCTGACTTCAGGAATGAAGCCGCAGACCCTTGTGGTGAGTGTTACAGCTCATAAAGTAGTGCGGACCCAAAGAGTGAGCAGCAGCAAGATTTACTGTGAAGAGCGAAAGAACAAAGCTTCCACAGCGCGGAAGGGGACCTGAGCAGGTTGTGGCTGCTGGCTTGGGTGGCCAGCTTTTAGTCCCTTATTTGGCCACACCCACATCCCACTGATTGGTCCATTTTACAGAGTGCTGATTGGTCTGTTTTTTACAGAGCGCTGATTGGTGCATTTTTACAGAGTGCTGATTGGTGCATTTACAATCCTCTAGCTAGACAGAAAAGTTCTCCAAGTCCCCACCTGACCCAGGAAGTCCAGCTGGCTTCACTTCTCACTTCTTTTTCTGTTTCAAAGTTTAACTTTGTGAAAAACATTTACGTCGTTCAAATGTCAAAACTATATATGAAAAGATATCCCAGGAAGTCTCCTATCTCTTTCCCTTTCATCCACCTCTGGTAGGTAACTATTTTCATAATTTTCTGGTTTTTTCTTCTTTTTCTTTTTTGTAAAAAAATAGATATTTGCATATGACAGGGATCTTACACAAACTTTTTCTGTAAATAACCAGATAGTAAATATTTTGGTTATGTATCACACTCAACTCTGCCATTGTGGCATAAAAGCCACATAGACAATTTGCAAACAAATGAGCGTGGCTGTGTTCCAATAAAACGTTATTTGCAAAGACAGGTGGGGGGCCAGATTGGTCTGCAGGAGTTGTTTGCTGGCTGTAAGATGTAGATACAGACATTCTCATACAAAAGCATGTATATAGTGTGCTGTCAAAAAAAAAAAAAAAACTCAGTGATATTTGTTAAAGCACAGTAAGGCAAACTCTTTTCAAGACCATTGTGATAGGTAGAGGGGCCATGGCAATGGGATTTTGCAGTGGAGTAGAGAAGCTGTGTTCAACTCCAAACGCAGCATGGGCAAATGGGAATTTGCAGCCAGGGAGCAGGGTGGAGGGTCAGTGGATGGAAAATTTCTAAGAGGAAACATTAGGGATCAGGGGGGTTCTGGCTAAACCAACCTGACACATTTCCTAGTGAAGATCTGGCATCACCAGGGGGATGGTGGAGGATGAGGAACCTGACCAGATATGGAGGTGATCAGATAGCAAGGGTTGGGGGTTCTTGCTGAACTGAATTAGCAAGATTCTTTGCTAAAACCTGATTTTACAAGTACGTGTACACATGGGCCTAGGAGAAGGTTCAGGAGTCTAAGTCTTTGCCATATATTATTACTTTTTTCTTTTTTTGAGACAGAGTCTCGCTCTGTCGCCCAGGCTGGAGTGCGGTGGCGCGATCTCGGCTCACTGCAAGCTCCGCCTCCCAGGTTCATGCCATTCTCCTGCCTCAGCCTCCTGAGTAGCTGGGACTACAGGTGCCCGCCATCACGCCCGGCTAATTTTTTGTATTTTTAGTAGAGACAGGGTTTCAGCATGTTAGCCAGGATGATCTTGATCTCCTGACCTTGTGATCCGCCCACCTCAGCCTCCCAAAGTGCTGGGATTACAGGCGTGAGCCACCGCGCCCAGCCTTTTGCCATATATTACTTTGCAACTTGCTTTTGTTTCCCTAACAAATATATCCTGGAAATTACATCCTCTTCCTCTTAGTTCCTTAAGAGCATCACCCCTCCCCCAACACTTTTTGAATTTTTTTTTAGAGACAGGGTCTCACTTTGTTGCCCTGGCTGGAGTGCAGTGGTGTGATCATAGCTCACTGCAACCTCAAACTCCCAGGCTCAGTTCTCCCACCTCAGCCTCCCAAGTAGCTAGGACCACGGGTACCTGGCTAATTTTTTTTTTTTTTAAGAGATTGGGTCTCCCTGTGTTGCCTAGGGGAGTCTTGAACACCTGGCCTCAAGCTGTCCTCCCGCCTCAACCTCCCAAAGTACTGGAATTACAGGTGTGAGCCACCACACTGAGCCCTTCCCCTCTTTTTATGGCTAAAGAGTATTCCATTATATAGATACATCATAGTTTATGTAACTAGGACCCTATAAATGAACATTTAGGCTGTTGTCAACATTTTACTAACATAAATAATACTGCAGTTAATAGTCTTATGCTTATGGTTTTTTATATGTGCAACCTATTCTCTTACTATAGTATAAAGATTCAAATAAATAAAAACCTGTTAAACTAAGATAATAGCATTTTACTTTAAAATAACATTTTTAACTATAAAAGTAATACTCTTTATCAAATTTAGAAGAACAAACAATCCTGAATGTATGGAGCTAAAACTGAAAGTATTGCATTTTAGTCCTCCAGCCCCACCCTAGCCACATGTACTACTCTCGGCCAAATTGTTAACAGTTGAACACAGGTGCTTCAGACCTTTCTTTTGTTGCAATTGGTGGTAGTTTGATTTTGTCATCCCATACTTAACATGTAAGTATATCCTCAGGCTAACTTATTTTTCAAAAATGTGATCATGCTACACATATTTTGACTTGATCTTTTTATTTTATGTGGTTTTTAAATATCTATCGAGTTACCTCATTCTTTTTTCTTTTTAAAAAAAAAAAAATCTCAGCTAATTTTCCCAAGTCAACCTTATTCTTTTTTTGATTGATAGTTTATAATATGAATGTACCATAATTAGCCATTTCTCTATTGATATTTAGACTTCAGTTTTTCAGTACTTGTAGACAACTACAGTTAATATCCTGGGACATGCCTTTGCATATGTACTAGTATTTCTATAGAATAGATTCCAGAAGGTGAAATGGTTAAGTCACTTTCATTGATTTTCACAAGTATACTCATATCTGAACTTTTGCTGCCCAAACTCTGGGATTAAATAGATTTGGGTAGATGTTTTGAAGAATCCTTACTGTATGTAATCTTACTACTCTCCTTCCAAAATCAAATTGATTCACATAAAAAAATGTATCCTTCGTTTCCTAACTTGCCATCCAAATTCTGGCTCTCCAAAATCAGGAACTCAAAAAATTCCGATCGAGAGGGATACTTATATTCTCATATGAATCTTTGTTATATCCACACAGATTCTCTCTTTTTGCATATTATTTATCTTTTTATCTTGTTTTTATGTAGTTTTATAAAATAAAAAGTTGTACATTTTTATGTAGAATATCTGTTGATATTTTCCTCTGTAAATTCTAGGATTTTGCTTTACTTAGGTTGTCTTTTCCCACCTAAAATTTTTAAAACTCTATTCCCTTCTATCCATATATAGTTATTTTTAGACACACTAGAATTTTTATACATGAAATTTATGCATGATCAATTTTGTCAACATGCTTTTAGTAAGTCATACTTTGTCATTAATTTTAAATATCTCCTTTATCATATATCAAATTCTTATATATACAAGGGTCTGTACCAGGATCTGTTCCTGCAACAATGCCATATTGTTTTAATGAATATTTCAATTTCTAGATGGGAAAATTCCTTGTTCTTTTTCATATATTTATTTATGATTGCTTAATTCTTCTTCCAGGTACGTTTTATTTTATTTTTATCCACGCTCGGCCCCAGGTACATTTTAGAAAAAAACACAACTGACTTGTTCATTTATGCTTCTTCCAGCAATGCGTGAGAATGTGTGTAGGTCTGAGAAAGACTGGCTAGGGGTCTGGAGCCAAGGTTAAGACTTGAATAAACCTAGAACAATTAAAGATAAATTATCTGTCCCCTAACCTGGGAGACATCCAATAGGTTTGTAACACTTTTGAGTGTTACCTAAGTGTTTTGTTTAGTGAGCTCTTAACTCATTTACCTTTTTCTCAGTTTAACCCCCTCCACTTCACCTTTTTAACCCCTTTCACAGTCATTTCCTGTAATTTCTTATCATATAACCTATGTACATCCTCTTCCCTCTTCCTGGCATTTCTGTCCATCCCCATGGGCCCCATGGCCCAGTTTTCTTACTGGGAAATCTGATTTGTTCCCAAAGACTCAGTTCAGATATTACTTTTCTGGGAGGTTTTTATTCATGCTAATGGTAAGAAGTAAGAATGTTGTTCTAACGTTTGTGCATTGTTTATTCCTATATTATTACCATTATCAAACTTTGAGCATGCCGTAAATGTTTGTTGAAAAAGAATAAAATATTTCTGCTTTCAGGGAGCTCACCAGAGAATAAGAAGAAAAGCTTAGGATAGGAGAAAAATAGATATGAAAGCACACTCTGTGTGTGTGTGTGTGTGTGTGTGTGTGTGTGTGTAAGTCACTAACAGCAGAGCTCTTATATAATCTCTCCCCCCCACCGCCCCACAAACTGATCAAGCTTTTAATTGTATTGCTTCCCCTAGAAGCCTTAGATAATGTGCTTATACTCAAATCGCGACAATCATTTTGACCCAGGAAGGCATTCCAGATGTGGTACAGGCAAAGGCACAGAGCCACAGAGACAGGACCACTGGATCGTTATCATGGGAGTTTCAGAGTGAAAGACTGGGGAGCCGTCACTTCTGTAGCGCGGAGTTGAGTTGTAAATGAACAGGTATTCTGAATCTTTTCTTTCTTTTTTTCTCAGTATTGGATGAACGAATATACCTCATCCATTGGAATTGGAGTTTTTCATTCAGGAATTGAAGTCTATGGCAGAGGTACGTGTACACACAGTCTAAATATACTCTCTGAAGATTTTGTACTTTAAAAGAGTTGCAAAATCATAACTATAGGTCTTTCTCTTTTTTTAACCACTTGCATATGTTATTACAGAAAGTAGAAGAAAATCTCCCCATATTCATTTATACTGCGTTTTGGAAAAATGCCCAAAGTAGAATGTATTTGGGGAGAAAGTACTCAAAATACAAGAATATACATTTGCTTCATTCACTTTATCTTTTATTCTAAATACTATGTTTTAAAAAATATTTTCCTTTTGTGATTGTCATAAAATGACAGTTTGTTTTGTTCTCATATATATTGGAGCTCCTAAGAAACCTTGCATTTCGAAAATAGCATGATAAAAACAATAATTTTGGTCGGAAAGGTTGGTGCTAGAAAGTGTCAGACTTGAAATACCAATTTCCTGAGGGAATTTCAGTAATAAATTTGGTTTGTAGACCTATACGTCTTATAAAATCTCTAAGTTTTTGAAGTCTAAAAACATTGCTGAGCAAATCCTGCCATGATTACATCTAATCATGCCCTTTGTCATTAACTCAGCCCTTTTCATTCTCCTTATTAAAACCCTTTATTAGGATAAACATGTCAGGAGTCACTCAAACCAAGCAGCTGTGTTTTCAACAGTTTTTTTCCACTGTGCTAATTCCTACTCTTGATGCAAGATAATCTACCCCTGATCAAGTTGTAACTAATAGTAATGGTCTGCGTAAGACAGATCACATTGCTGATTTCATTCAATGTATCATTTTGAATTATAAACTAACCCTATAGCAGAAATGCCTTTGTTCGCTTCAGCTAGGCAGTCTTTGTGACCTCTTAAGAATATATTATTGCAATTTACTGAGGGTTACCCCTGAACACTATACACCAGTTTTAACCAATATAAAGAAAAGACTCATTTACTTAAATGTGTCAGTATGGTGGTTATACTCTTTTTTATATTCCATTTTACCTGCTTCCAGGTGAAGTTTAGCATATTAAATGTTGGCTATAAAAATCTGCCATTTAAGCTCTATTTTACTTGAAAGTCTGCATCTACCAAATAATCCCAGGAAATACTGAGGGGCTCTTGCTGGAAGTTTCATGCTTGGGAGTATTGCTGTGGGTGGGATCATAGTCTGTGGGGTTACTCTTTTGGCTGATTTGGCTTTTGCCAAATTTGCATGTGTATTTCTTGAATTTGTGTGATGTGTTACCGTTCTTAAAATGCCATCAAGTTTTGAACCACATGATCATGGTGGGTTAGGTAAGGGCAGGTGCCATCTTCTCCATTTTTCAGCTGAAGAAACTGAGGCCCAAACCTGCTGGAAGTCATAATGCTAATAATTAACTCAAACTTGAACCCAAATGTTCTTGTATGCTAGTCCATGGCTCTATTATCTCCCTAATCATTGCTCCCCTTCATAAAATTATTTAGTAATAATTAGAAACATGTTTCAAAACATGTTCATGTAAATTTAGTAAAGCTAGAATCAAATATTAATATATTCCTGAAAAGTAGTGATTGCTTTTTAAATAAAAGAATGGGTCTGTGACTTTCCTTACTATAATTGAGAAAGTTAAGAATCCAAATATAATCTTATCCTTTCCAACCTGATAATCTACAATATTTTGTAAAATTTTGTCACTAAAAAACTTTAAAAATTATATTTCAAAATAGCCACTTTATTTCTCAAACTACATCGTTGCTTTTTTTGAACAGGTGTGAATTAAAAGTAAATTTAGTATCTGCCTGTTCTTTCCTGTGCTTTGTTCTAAGACCTTTTAAGGTATATTTTTAAAGTGATGAAGTTGATTTAAGCATGGTTTGGAATTCTTTAAATTTGTCTACTAAGACTTAGCCACTGAAATATCTAAGTGAAATAACAGAAAATCACAGGAATTTTTTATCTAAAATTATTCTCCATTTTGTTCTCCAGAGTTTGTATCTGATGTACATTTTGTATTGGATGTACAGTCAAAAAATAGTTTATCCTAGCTAAAAGACTTGCTGTGGTGATTGGATGGGAGGGTGGATGCGTATGTGTGTTAATTTGGCAGTTTATTTTTTTCTTAAATGAAGAGAATTGAGTAGTGTTTTAGGTTTGGTAATGTTCCACCCTACTCAAAGATAAACCAATAGTCTTTATCCCAGAAACCATGAAACTCACTGTTACTAGACAGTTTCTCCAGTAAGATATGTGTTTGAAATTGGATCACTTTAACTTAGGAAGCGGCAAAACACTGAACTGACCACCTGCCTAGACTGGCATGATATAGACAGGCAGAGAGAACTGTATATACCTCTGTGTGTTGGTCACTCTCTTCCTGCCATGATAAGAAAGGGAAATATGGCAGGCAAGAATATCTTTGAGCGTCTTCTGTTATTTGAGTTTCGGGTCTTTTGTGACAACTGTTTATACGAGTAATAGCTAAGTGAGATATTTGTGAAAGCATTTTATAAACTGAAAAATATTTAGATGGTGTCACTGTTATCCTCAATTATTAAAGCTAATTCAGCATTCTGGTTAAATTTTATGTGATACATACTAAAAATCATGAGTTTTCTCTTTTCAGAATTTGCTTATGGTGGCCATCCTTACCCCTTTTCTGGAATATTTGAAATTTCCCCAGGAAATGCTTCTGAACTAGGAGAAACATTTAAATTTAAGTAAGTAGGGAGGATAATTTTTATTACACTGTCTTAGGTGCCATAGCTTGTTTTCAGGTATACAGAATTCATTCTGTAAATCAAAACAAACCCAAGAAGTTAAAAATGTCTCTTCGTTTTAATTGCTGACATTTTATATAACTCAAGTTTGCCTCAGGAAACTCATTTCTTTTCCTTTTTTTTTTTGAGATGGAGTCTCACTCTGTCTCCCAGGCTGGAGAGAAGTGGCGTGATCTCAGCTCACTGCAGCGTCCGCCTTCTAGGTTCAAGCGATTCTCCTGCCTCAGGCTCCCAAGTAGCTGGGATTACAGGCGTGCACCACGACGCCTGGCTAATTTTTGTATTTTTAGTAGAGACGGAGTTTCGCCATGTTGGCCAGGCTAGTCTTGAACTCCTGACCTCAGGTGATCCACCTGCCTCGGCCTCCCAAAGTGCTGGGATTACAGGCGTGAGCCACCACGCCCAGCCCAGGAAACTCCTTTCTAATGATTTCTTCCCCTCAATCTCCTGTTTGAAAGGAGAAAAAGTTTTATTGTGACCTACCTAGCAAATTAAAAATGTCTTTATTGTCCCAATGAAAGGGACACTTTACACGTTTGAAACAATTAAACAGTTGATTAGCGTAGAATCCATTGTTAAGGTACATGTATTACATGTAATGATAAACCTAAAATATATGGATGTAAGTGTTCACTGGAGTCTTATGAGTAATAAAAAGCAGTGAGAATATAATTTTTTTAATTTATACTTTAAGTTCTAGGGTACATGTGCACAACGTGCAGGTTTGTTACATAGGTATCCATGTGTCATGTTGGTGTGCTGCACCCATCATCTCATCATTTACATTAGATATATCTCCTAATGCTATCCCTCCCCCTCCCCCCACCCCACGACAGGCCCCGGTGTGTGATGTTCCCCGCCCTGTGTCCAAGTGATCTCATCGTTCAGTTCCCACCTATGAGTGAGAACATGCGGTGTTTGGTTTTCTGTCCTTGTGATAGTTTGCTGAGAATGAGAATATAAATGTTAATAATAAAATTTTCATTCCTTAATTGAGGTTTGTATTTAAAGTGATATTTAGGGCCGGGTGCAGTGGCTCATGCCTGTAATCCCAGCACTTTGGGAGGCCAAGGCAGGCGGATCACCTGAGGTCAGGAGTTCGAGATCAGCCTGGGCAACACGGTGAAACCCCGTCTCTACTAAAAATATAAAATTAGCCAGGCATGGTGGTGCATGCCTGTAATCCCAGCTACTCGGGAGGCTGAGGCAGGAGAATTGCTTGAACCTGGGAGGCAGAGGATGCGGTGAGCTGAGGTCGCGCCATTGCACTCCAGCCTGGGCAACAAGAGTAAATCTCCGTCTCACCAAAAAAAAAAAAAAAAAAAAGTGATATTTAGAATGTGAGTTTCAAGGAGCTTTAAACTTCTGGGCCTATAATAGATGGCTTGCCCAGTGAAAAAGAGACAGTGAAATGAGGTTCCAACATTAAACTTCAGTAGAGAGCTACACATTAAGCCCTCTACTAAGTTCATAGTTCTCTTAGCCTATCACTGAATTGAAAGATTTTCGCACGTAAGTGCTATGATACCATCCTGAATCCACTCCTTCGGGCTCTCTTTTGGCAAGAATACTTGATAAAAGGATTTTCTAAGTATTTTCAGGTTCCTTGGATGCCTTTTATCTGACTAAAATTCCACTTTCTCTTGGATAATGTCTGTCGCCTTTCCAAGGTAGTAGTTTGGAGTCCTTTTTGTTTGTTTAGAGATGGAGTCTTGCTCTGTCACCCTGGCTGGAGTGCAGTGGTACGATCTCGGCTCACTGCAACCTCCGCCTCCTGCGTTCAAGCGATTCTTCCGCCTCAGCCTCCCAAGTAGCTGGGATTACAGGCACCTGCCATCATGCCCGACTAATTTTTGTATTGTTTTAGAGATGGGGGTTTCACCGTGTTGGCCAGGCTGGTCTCGAACTCCTGACCTCAGGTGATCTGCCCACCTCGGCCTCCCAAAGTGCTGGGATTACAGGCGTGAGCCGCCATACCCGGCCAGGGTCCTTCTTTTTAAAAAACGTTTAGTCAGATTTGACAGTTTGTCTCATTGCAGCACAGTGACAGATAACTTAAAAGTTTGTTTCTAGGTGACATTATGGCCAGCCCTTAAATGGCAAGTGAAATTACGCAGGAATATTTGCAGCATGGATCTGGTTCCCTAATAATATAACTGCTAATACAATAGTTGTGAAAATAACTGTAATATTACATGTTACATAAGGACATATATTTCATAAAGAAAATGACTTGTGCTTTTGTAGTATTCATAGGTAATATACTTAAGAGTTTATTGCCGAAAAGTAGAAACTAAAATAGGACTTTTAAAGTATCTTGTTTCACTTTTAGTCTTGTTATATTAACCCTGATTTGTTATGTCGATCATAATATTCCTGGAAATAAGCAAGTATTTAAACATGCTTTTTATAAATATTTGACACAACTATGTCCTTATTTTTATTTCTCTTTTTTTTCTTTTTGTTCTTTAAGAGAAGCTGTTGTTTTAGGGAGCACGGACTTCCTAGAAGATGATATAGAAAAAATTGTAGAAGAACTGGGAAAAGAATACAAAGGCAATGCTTATCATTTAATGCATAAAAACTGCAATCATTTTTCTTCAGCTTTATCAGAGGTAAACTAAATTTTATCCTAAAAGTTCTTCAAATAAATATTTGCTATCCCACTATACTTGATATCCCACTATATTCGATCTTGATTCACTTCTTTTCCGATTTTTTGTGTTGTATGAAATATGGTATTGTATTTCAATCTTGTATGAATGACCTTTCCAGAGTTGGTAACTTGAGAGTCCGCAGTTTTAAATGGTAATTCTATTCATTACTTTGCAGTGGGTAGAGAGTAAGTACAAATAATGGTCCCTTCTTACTCTATTTTATTATAACCTGAAACTTTCACTTTAAAAAAGTAAATGCCTAGAAACTTCTGCTTCTTAGCCACTAAGGTTTCTCTTTTGCTGAATTTTTTTTTTTTCTGGCTCTTATTAATAAGTAATTCGTGTCTTCCATCTTGAAATTTTCTTCTGCTAACATAACACATAGGCACTTACTTGCCTTCTCAATTCTTGAATCCCAAGCAGAAGATCAAAACTAGGTCAAAATTAAAGAACTATAAAAAGAAAATGGAGGAAAGAAATTAAAGAGATTATAAAATAAGGTCTAGAGAATTGGCACTTGAAACAGCTTCCCAGCTTTCTGATTCTTAGTAGATGGTTGCAGTGGCAGCATCTAGGTACCACAGAAATTGTGAAGGGTGTAAAGGAGAAAACGAGCTGCTATTTCAGTGACCTCCTCTGCAGAAATGCTTCGTTCCTTGGCCCTTTTTACTTCCCTCATGGCTTCTACAATACAGCTTTCAGACAACTCTCACAGACTGTTACCATGCTACTCAAAGTGTGTTTCATGGATCAGCAGCATCAGCATCTCCTAGTAATTTGTGAGATATGTATTATCTCTGCCCCACCAGAGATATACTGAATGCAAATCTTCACTTTAACAAGATCCCCAGATGACTCATGAACGTGAAGGTTCAAGAAACACTCTAGTCTAGCGGATGCATCAGTACCGTAGAAGTGACCTAGTCAGTCTTCAGGCAGGGGGAAGGTAGTTCTGAGCTTTCTTGACCCCAGGCATTACATTTGTATGGAATGCTTTCAAAGATCTATTGAGTGCTAAAATTAGTGGAGAAATAGACAGCATCCTAATCCACTCTATTTTTCAGACAAGGAAACAGACCCCAATTGGGAAAATGACTTATCAAAGAAGATTGTCATAGAGAATTCAGACTAGACCGGACTTCTTACTCCAGTGCTTATTATATTTTATCATTACTTCCTCTGGTTCTAATTTATTCTGTCCTTCAAAAACATTAAGAACGTTATTGAGCATCTATACCACCACATCAGCCCTGGTCTAACCCCAAAACCATTTTGCATTTGGGGCCCAAAGAGCAATTCTAGATGTCCCTGGAGCCATCTTTTTAGGCCACAGTTTTTATGCTTTTCCCCATATGAGTGCTGAATTGTTTGTTCTTTTTTTTTTTTTTGAGATGCAGTTTTGCTCTTTGTCACCCAGGCTGGAGTGCAGTGGGACTATCTTGGCTCACCACAACCTCTGCCTCCCAGGTTCAAGCGATTCTCCTGCCTCAGCCTCCCGAGTAGCTGGGACTATAGGCACCCGCCACCATGCCTGGCTAATTTTGTATTTTTAGTAGAGGCAGGGTTTCTCCATGTTGGTTAGGCTGGTCTCGAACTCCTGACCTCAAGTGATCCGCCCGCCTCAGCCTCCCAAAGTGCTGGGATTACAGGCATGAGCCACGGCGCCTGGCCTAGCGCTGAATTGTTAAGCTGGAAGACCCAGAAGTTAAGTGACTTGACCCAAGGTTACCTAGCCTGTTGGTGGCAGTGCTGGAACTAGAATTCTGGATAGTGAGGGATAAGGAGCTATTTTAATAAAATATGGGATATATTCCATTAAATGGAAATATCAGCTCTTGCCGATTGTGAACTGTAAAAGCTACCTTTGGAATTTGAAATGATAGATGCAACTCCCATATAACGAAGACAAGCAAATTAATATTAGGCATTCTAATGAAGTTTAGTAAAACTGGTATGCTTTTATATCTTTGACAACATAGTGTGGGGACGTATGTCATAACCAGTTGCAAATAAGCAAAATCATCACTATATTAATAATTGATTGTTGATATATGTACTTTTCTGTTAATATTGTTCTTAAAAATTCTAAGAATTGTCATTTAACACCGTAATGTTATCAGTTCCGATGCTTCCTCTACAGCAGGGATTAGCAAACTACTATAGCCTGGCCTTTGAACCAACACCAGCGTGTCATCTGTCCTTGTACAGCCTGCAGGCTAAAATGGTTTTTACATTCTTTTTAAGGATTGAAAAAAGCCAAAAGAGTACTATATGGTGACATGTATAAATTATGTAAAGTTCAAACTTTAATATTCATAAATTTTTTTTTTTTTAACCGGAACATCTATTGCATTACTCATCGTTGAAATTCTTAAGATGAACTGGATGCTGCAGCAGCTGCCCTCTTGGGTTTAGGTGGTGTTCCTTCACGGAATCTGTGCCTGAATCTGCGGTCTACAATTTTTAGGTGCCTCATTCGACCAGTCCCGGTGGTATTTTGTCTTTTAGCCTTGGCACTGCCGTTATACTTTCTCTTGCGCTTGGCGGGGTAGCCACATTTGCCACAGGTCAGCTTCTGAAGGTGGTAGGCCTTAGAGCCACAGCAGTGGCACGTGTGCGTCTTATTGCGACGCTTTCCAAACGATGATGTTGCCTTCGTCACCTTGCTTCTGTGGCTAAGACCAGAGAGATTCATTAAGTTTTATTAGAACACAGCCATGCTTATTTGTTTACCTGTTTCCTTGACTGCTTTCCGGCTGCAGTGGCAGAGTTGAGTAGCTGCAGCAAAGATTTATGGCCTATAAAGCCCAAAATATTTATTGTTTGACCTTTAACAGAAAAAGTTTGCCAGCCTCTACTCTGCAAGATAGGTCCCTTCGAATTGGGTGCTAAGTGGCTTAAACATTGAGGAAACGTTATCTTACAAAACAAGTCCAGAATAAGGCAGGCTCCATTCCAATGTGGTCAGTGTCTCAACTGTGAGTGTCATAGGGGCTGTAAGGTCTTTATTCATTTCTCTAAGCTGCCATCCTTGGGATGTTGGCCCCACCGGCAGGCCAGCTCCCTTTATGGTTTCAGATAGAGGCAACAATTTTAACACAACCACCAGAGAAAGACCATGTCTCTCTCCCTTTGGAAACAGTGGAACTCTTTCTGGAACTCCCTTTTCCCTACCCTTCCAAAAGCAGCCATGTTTTACAGCCAGAATTGTGTCAGATGCCTAATTATGAACCTCTCACTAGCAAAAGGACTGGCATTACCATTACTAAATGCCACTCGTCTAATCTAAATGTCTTTTTTAAATTAATATTTTCGGCCAGGCATGGTGGCTCACACCTGTAATCCCAGCACTTTGGGAGGCCAAGGTCGGGGGATCACAAGGTCAAGAGATCAAGACCATCCTGGCCAACATGTTGAAACCTCATCTCTAACTAAAAATATAAAAATTAGCTGGGCGTGGTGGCGGGCACCTGTAATCCCAGCTACTCAGGAGGCTGAGGCAGGAGAATCACTTGAACCCAGGAGGCAGAGGTTGCAGTGAGCAGAGATGGTGCTGTTGCACTCCATCCTGGGCAACAGGAGCAAAACTCCATCTGAAAAAAATAAGTAAAATTAATATTTTCAGTAGAAAATTCAAAACATATAAAAGTAGAATAATATAGTGAGCCCCTATATAACTGTAACTTAGATACCACTCCAGCCGCAAATTGTTTTGAAACAAATCCCAGATTTCATTTAGAGACAGGGTCTTGCTGTTGCCCAGGCTGGGGTGCGGTAATGTGATCATAGTTCATTGCAGCTGGGAACTCAGGCTCAAGTGAGCCTCCTGCCTCAGCCTCCCAAGTAGCTGGAGCTACAGGTACATGCCACTATGTACAGCTTTTGTATTTTTTGTGAAGATGGAGTTACATTATATTGCCCAGGCTGGTCTGGAACTCCTGGACTCAAGCAATCCTCCCACCTCAGCCTCCCAAAATCCTGGGATTACCTGCATGAGCCACTGCACCTGGCCTAATTTCAATTATAAATATTTCACTCTGTATCTCTAAAAGATAAAGATTCTTTTTAACATAACCACATTATGTCATCACTCCTAAAATTAACTCCTAAAATTATGTTATCACTCCACAAATTAACACTATTTCTTAATATTATCCAAATAAACAACGTTCAGAGTTCCCCAATTGTCATAATTTTTTAACGGTTAGTTTGAATCCAAGTCTAAACAAAAGTTCATACAGCTGGTCACCCTGAGATACATTCCCCATAGAAAAGGCAAGATAGCTGGGCACAGTGGCTCACGCCTGTAATCCCAGCACTTTGGGAGGCTGAGGTGGGTAGGTTGCTTGAGCACACAAGTTCAAGACCAGCTTGGGCAACATGGCAAAACCCCATCTACAAAAAATAACAAAAATTAGCTAGGCACGGTGGTGTGTGCCTGTAGTCCCAGCTGCTTGGGAGGCTGAGGTAGGAGGATGGCTTAAGCCCAGGAGGCAGAGGTTGCAGTGAACCAAGATGGTACCACTGCACTCCAGCCTGGGTGATAGGGCAAGATAGATGCTTTTTTCCCCCCCTTTACTTGTTTTCAAAAAACAAGTTGGTTCCTATACAGAAGAGTTAACTACCATCATAGGCCTAAAACTGCTGTCCTTAGAAAGGCCTGCCTGCAGGATTGGTCCTGAGCTGGCATCTGCGAGCTTGGACTTCTGTAAGGTTCTCATCATTCCCAGAACTGAGAAGAGTGGCTCCCTTTGCCTAACCTGTTTGTACAACTAATTTGGTTTATGCTGAAAACCTGCTTTCCCTCTGGGACTCTGGGATTTTGGCAGAGGACGCCTGCATGACCAGCCCCCAATAGAAGTCTCGGGTTCTGAGTCTGTAATGATCTTCCCTGGTAGACATTTCACATATGTTGTCACAGACCATTGCTGGGGGGATTAAGCATGCACATCCTACCTGACTCTATTAGGAGAGGATCCTTAAAGCTTGTGCCTGCTTTCCTCTGGACTTTGCCCCAGGTATATTTTCCTTTTGCTGATTTTGTTTTGTACCTTTTTGTTGTAATAAGTCATAGTCATGAGTATGCTATGCTGATTCCTGAGTCCTAGCAAATCACCAAAACGGGGCAGTTTTGGAGACCTTTGACTCACAGAAATATAACAGAAGGACTGGCAAGGCACGGTGGCTCATGCCTGTAATCCCAGCATTTTGGGAGGTTGAGGCGGGCAGATCACTTGAGGTCAGGAGTTTGAGACCAGCCTGGCCAACTTGGTGAAACCCCGTCTCTACCAAAAATGTAAAAAATTAGCCTGGTGTGTGGCACACACCTGTAATCCCAGCTACTCAGGAGGTGGAGGTTACAATGAGCTGAGATCGTGCCACTGCACTCCAACCTGGGTGACAGAGGGAGCCTCTGTCTCAAAAAAAAAAAAAAAAGGACTGAGAAAAGAAAGGATGAAATGGGTAGAGGTATGGAAAACCTTTGATGTCTGGATGGCTGTGGAGTTATCCATGATATGAAATAGCAGCTGAGCTGTTGCCTGTTATGAAAGGTAAAAGTTACCTGTCGAATTTCAAATGATAGATCCAACTCCAGGAGAACTGACTCACTAGATCACCTGGCTACTTTTGGCCATGCTGGTTACAGTGAGGAGAAAAAAGAAGTGTAGCCCAGGTAATACCTTCAGTTTTTGTTCTCTCCTCCCGGAAGAAAGAAAAAAGGCCCACAAATTCCCAAAGATGAGCTTTGGTTGGACCAAAAATGTTAAACATTCATGGCACTCTTTCCTCACAAGTAGGAGGAAAAAAGGTTGAATCAGTTCTCAGGGCTGGAGCAAGGTAAAAAAGGGCAGAGGACATCCTTCAGTTGTTAGCCTACCTGCACGCCCTCAACCCCATTCCAGATAGGGTCTCCTCCGCAACTGTAATAGTAAACCTTTTGCTAAATTTACTGCCAGGGGTCGAATACATCTGCAGTGAGGAAGGTGCCGGGCCAGGGTGGGGTAGCGGGGGCAGTTAATGGCCTTGTATTTTGCAGTTATTACATCTATGGATATACGATAGAAGTTGGTGTAAAATGTTTTATGCTTGTAATGTCGCAGATGCGAGGGGGATTAGCTCAGTAAGGCAATGCTGCAAAGAAGTTGTTAGTGGGACACAACTTCCTTGCTTTTTGCTGCTGTAGGATAGACGGAAATTTAAATCCTTTGTTGAAAGCAAAATATGTCTCACAGCCGATGATATTTACTATGATTTTTGCCCATTGGAGCCTCTGGAAAAAGGAAGACATACACTTCGAAACATTTTGAAAGCGGTTTTTAATTGCAAGTGAGCTCATGTAAACTCAGATGTCTGACCCTGGAGGCTGGTGATTTTCTAGCCTGATGTGCATAATTTTGAGTGGGTCTTAGAAAGCACTTAGGAAAGCTTTGCTTTTTGCTTGGCCTTGGAAACATGACTGGCCCTTCAGCATCTCAGCTTTACTGCTGCCAAAGAAAAGTCTCTGGCATATTTTGGAATCCTGAATTCATAGATCCTAGTTGCTTGGACTTGACGCTTGAGCTAAAACTTGACATTGCCTCCTACACACTATTTCAGTCTCAGCACAAGCTGTGTTAAACTGAAAGAGATACAGGCTCAGGGAAGACGACTTCTATTTGGGGATCAAGGCAGATTCAGGATACCCCTCTGTGGGGCTCTTCACTATAAAAAATGGATGTTGATGGAACTACGTGGATTATCACAGGTGTCCATGGGAACCGGCTTCTCTGGTGGGACCATACGAAGTCGAACTGCTGATCTGTTCTGTATTTCTGATACAGGGACTGATTACATTCCTAACTTGGGATTATTGACAAAAGCTACGTGTTGAGGGGAAAGCATATCACTAGGACTGTGACCCCTGTGCCTACCCATCTTACTCTCCACCTCTTAGGAAAGTTTCACTGTGTTTACTTGGGACTTCTGGACTAGCTGCCGTTTGCAACAGTGGACTTACCAGTTTGCCACTACTCTGCTACCTTTCTACTGGTGCACACACCTTAGTAAGGCAGTTTGATTACTAAATGCAGCTGTCTCCAGAAATGGAATGATGCTATAGGCCACTTACTAAATGAATGATCAGGAGGAAAGCAGTGAGTGGCTCTCTAAAACCATTTTGAAATATTTTGAAAATTCAGGATTTAATTCTGACCAGTTCTGAAAATGGCATGTCTTTCTGGTTACATTATATAAAAATATTTTCTGGCCAGGTGCAGTGGCTCATGCCTGTAATCCCAACGCTTTAGGAGGCCCAGGCAGGCGGATCACGAAGTCAAGAGATCGAGACCATCCTGGCCAACAGGATGTACAACAGGATGTACTAAAAATACAAAAATTAGCCGGGCATGGTGGCGCGGACCTGTAGTCCCAGCTACTCGGGAGGCTGAGGCAGGAGAATTCCTTGAATACAGGAGGGGGAGGTTGCAGGGAGCCGAGATTGTGCCACTGCACTCCCGCCTAGCAACAGAGTGAGACTCTGTCTCAAAAAAAAAAAAAAATTCTGTGAAAACTTTTGTCCCGCTTTAATATATCGCTTCCAGACAAAAGGTCTGGATGAGAGTAGAGGACAATTTTTTAAATGCGAAGCTATGACTGCTAAATGGGACATACTGATTTTGTAACAACAACAAAAAACAAACCCTGGCACCTAGGGAATCTCAAAGGAGGCAAAGACTGATCATCTTTGTTTTTCAATACTGCCTTTCCCCTCTTCCTAAAAACTTCCATGCTACCTTTTTAAGATGCTGCAAGCATTTTGAATTCAAACAGCCTGCTGAGCCTGTGCTGAAACCTATGAGAGCAGGGAGTGGCCTCAGCTCCTGCACTTCCCACACGGAACACCTCCAGATGTCATCCACAGTCGTGAGGCTGATAACCTGATGTCATGGACCAACATGGAACTGACTGTCTTCAGGTAGTCCCTCTGAAACAAAAACTCAAACTAAGTTTTCAGGCTGGAGTGGAAACCTGTTTTCCTCTACACTTTACCCCATGCACCTTTTCGCTTGCCAATTTTGTTTCATACCCTTTCGCTGTGATAAGTCATACCTGTGAATACAGCTATATGCTATGTCCTATGAGTCCTCTAAAATCATCAAATCTCGAGGTGGAAAAACTGGGTCTTGGGCATCCCTGACACAGTTCCCTAGTATTCTCTAAGTGGTTTTTTTCTCCCCACAAAATATTTTTTGTTTTGAAAATTTAGCATCGTGAATATCTCCTCCCCAGATTTAAAAGTATTTTACGTTTCGGATCAGTGTAATGACTGTTTTTGTCCCATCTTTGATGCATGGGAGCCTCTTCAAGTTGGCTCATAAGTCTTTTGATTTGTCCCCAGTAATCTTCTACAGCCTTTTGTTATCTGGTATGACAAGATATTCCAGGCTCATCTACATATTTTCTACCTCAGAACTGTTTCCTTCTAATAGCAAATTTAGAAACTTTTATCTGGGCATTCAGGTCGCTCACTACTACTGAATTGATAATTGTTTCTAGCTCCTCACCCCCACCAGTAGATGAAACTAGGACTTTTTTACAGGTTCATAGTGAAGTTTCTACTACACATCTGGGCTACAGAATTTTTACTTAACCTCATCAGTGAGATAGCTACATTTTATCTATCCCATGTCAGAAATCTCAATTCTCAGCAACAAGAAACATAATTGCTCATTTGTTTTACTCCTCTGTACCTGAAACAGCTGTAGAATAATAGTGTTACCATAAGCACCACCAATATGAGTATAGAAGGTTAAGGTTTTTTGTTGTTCTTTCATCTTTAGATTGTGACTTAATAGATACAGTAAAATTCATGTGTTTTACAGTTAATTGGAATTTATTTCTGTGTGGTTATGATATTTAGCTGAGGAGATTTCCAAGCAAAGTGTAGAAGGTGCAGCCTGCCTTGTTGCTTATAGTAAAATGTGAGAACAACAATAGAGGGAAGAACTATTAAAGCACAAGAAGGAATCAACATTTAATGATTTAGGAAATTTTTCAGCCTATCTAGATTGCACAAGATGAGAAAAGATGAGAAATTAGGAGCGTCACTATTAGGAAAGGATGCTACAGAGAAAGCCAAGGGCATGACTGGACCACCTTTCCCCCCACCCCCACCTTTAACTGCTGAAGAAATTAAATATGTGACTCGTGGATCATCTCAACCATCTCGACAGAAACCAAGAATGGAGATGGGATTATTCAGGAAAGATCTGTGGAGGAACATCTTTTCTAATGGAGTCAATCCCATGACATATGCAAGAGATCCACAATGTTTGGAGAATGGTATATTAGCAGAAACACTGCCAGCTTGGACTGAAAGAGACAGAGAGGGGACAAAATTAAAGAAGATGCTTTGACTGTCAAAATTCTATAGGCAGGTAATTGGCCGGAGAAAAAGGATGATTGAGAGGATAGAATCTCCAGATGGCAGAGCCAAGGGCCATAGAAGATTATTCCCAGGCCTTGAAACCTAATGGACGTTGCCCTGTTGGAGTCCAGAATTGTTTGGGACTAGTAACTCCTTTCTTCCTTCCATTTTCTCCCTTTTGGAACAGGAATGTCTATAAATTTTATTCTCTGCCTGTTCCACTATTATATTTTGGGAGCATCCTATATATGCTTTTCTCCATTTTGCTTTTTTCACTAATAGTATATCCTGGAGTACATTCTGTAACAGTATATAGAAATATTCCTCACTTCTTTTTTTAGCTGCATAGTCTTCCTTGTGTGGATGTACCATAATTTATTCAACCTGTTAATGGCACTTGGTTAATTTTAGTCTTTTGCTGTTACAAAAAGTGTTGTAATGAATAACCCTGTACATCTTTTTATTTTTACCACTATATGTGTACGCTTGATTTTCTAGAAGAGGGATTGCTGGATTGGAGCTTAAATGCAAAATTTCATTTTGCTATATAAAGCAAATACTGTTTGATCACTAGCCACCTAAGAAATACATTTTGCATTGTGACCCAGTTTACACACACACAGGCATGTAACTAAGATGTGTCATGGTTACCTCGCTACCTACAATGTGTTTTGTTTTAAAAATTCAGGTAGCAATGCTAAATGACCTACTAACGGGTCATGACTCAAAGTTTTAAAAACATTGGCTTGGCTGGGCACGGTGGCTCACGCCTGTAATCCCGACACTTTGGGAGGCTGAGGCAGGCAGATCACCTGAGGTCAGGAGTTTGAGACCAGCCTGGCCAACGTGGTGAAACGCCGTCTCTACTAAAAATACAAAAGTTAGCCAGGTGTGGTGGTACATGCCTATGATCCCATCTACTCGGGAGGCTGAGGCAAGAGGATCGCCTGAACCTGGGAGGTGGAGATTGCAGCGAGCCCAGATTGTGCCACTGCACTCCAGCCTCAGTAACAGACCAAGACTCCATCTCAAACAATAAATAAATGGCTTGACCAAGGATTGGTACACTTTTATTTGAAAGAGCCAGATAATAAATATTTTAGGCTTGTGGACTATTCATAGTCCCAACTCTGCCTCTGCCATTGTAGCCTAAGAGGTATAGGGGATACATAAACCAATAGACACGGCTGTGTTTCAGTAAAACTATCTACAAAACCAGGTGGCTATAGATAGATAGAACTCTGTTGTAGGCTAATCAAGCCACACCCTCAGGGGTTGGAATGAAGTCAGCTTCACCTGTAGCACATGGATATATGGAGGAGGGTAGATTACTGAATGAAATTAGGACTTGGGAAGGAGAATGAGGGAAATGGCTGTTGAATAGGCAACAGTCGCTATCACATTAACTAAATAGTCTTAGTCATGAGTTACATGATTAACCTCTAAATAGGCAGATAGCCCTAAATATGTCCCAGGTGTAAAGTACAATGTAATATTTGTTTGCCAGCGCTTTTTTTTTTTTTTTTTGGTGAGACGAAGTCTTGCTCTGTCACCCAGGCTGGAGTGCAGTGGCACGATCTCAGCTCACTGCCACCTCTGCCTCCTGGGTTCAAGCGATTCTCCTGCCTCAGCCTCCTGAGTAGCTGTGATTACAGGTGTGTGCCACCACACCTGGCTAATTTTTGTATTTTTAGTGGAGATGAGGTTTCACTATGTTGGCCAGGCTGGTCTCGAACTGCTGACCTCAAGTGATCCACCTACCTCTGCCTCCCAAAGTGCTGGGATTACAGGCATAAGATACCACCTCACCTGCCCGGCCTGTTTGGCAGTGTTTTTAAGAGCAGATATAGTTGATATACATACTTTTTTGTTTGTTTTGTTTTTGAGATGGAATCTCACTTTGTCATCCAGGCTGTAGTGCAGTGGCACAGTCTTGGCTCTCCGCAGCTTCAACCTCCTGGGCCCAAGCAATCCCCCTGCCCTAGCCTCCCAAGTAGCTGAGGCTACAGGCACACACCACCATACCCAGCAAATTTGTGTGTGTGTAAACAAGGTCTTACTATGTTGCCCAGGGTGGTCTTGAACTCCTGGTCTCAAGTAATCCTCCTGCCTTGGACTTCCAAAGTACAGAGATTACAGGCATGAGCCACCATGCCTGGCCTCATGTACACTTTTTTTTTTTTTTTTTTGGAGACAGAGTCTTGCTCTGTCGCCCCGGCTGGAGTGCAGTGGTGCGATCTCGGCTCACTGCAAGCTCCGCCTCCCAGATTCACGCCATTCTCCTGCCTCAGCCTCCCGAGTAGCTGGGACTACAGGTGCCCACCACCACGCCTAGCTAATTTTTTGTATGTTTAGTAGAGATGGGGTTTCACTGTGTTAGCCAGGATAGTCTCGATCTCCTGACCTCATGATCTGCCCGCCTCGGCCTCCCAAAGTGCTGGGATTACAGGTGTGAGCCACCGCGCTGGGCCGAAATATTTTTAAGTGTCTACCTCTCTCTACTCACAGGCAGTGTGATAGGTGCTTGGTAATCAAAAGTGGTTAGCACATGCTACCTTCCCTCAAGTGAGACCCTCTGACTTTCCCTATAGTTAAGATAGAGACATACTATTTAAAATAAATGTAATAAGCATTAAGAGGTAGGGCTAAACTTTTAGGGAGAAAAGGTACACGTTGTATAATTATAGGTGCCAGCTTATTAAATTTTAGCTAATTTTTAGACATAAGGTACTGTGAAACCTCTTTCCAAAGTTATTACCTAAGATATGCAAATATCTAAGATGGTACTTGGAGATCACATGATCATAATCTTTGGTATAATTGGAGGCAAAAACAACAAAGTGGCAGTGGGGCATGAACGGCAGCCCAGTCCATTGTCTGCACAAGAGAAAAAGGATAATAAAGAATAAAGTTAGGGGCACAGAAAAGACCCAGTTCTTACCATTTGAGATAGGAGTGGGGGGAAGGGTTCAAGAGTCCTAAGGACAGTATAAGGACAGGAAGTGGGCAACTATAGAAGCAGCAGATCATCAGCGGGGAGGGATTCCTCCTGGCACTTGTTTCTATCCTGCTAGTGTCTTCAGACTGAAGCATGGCCAGGCTTCCATGCCTTGTCTGACTCTAGGCTTGCTTCTGCAGAGGAGTCACAGAGCCAGGTCGTCATCTGGGAAAACACTTCGTGTGTGTGTGTGAGACGGAGTCTCACTCTGTTGCCTAGGCTGGAGTGCAGTGGCGTGATGTCAGCTCACTGCAACCTCCGCCTCCCGGGTTCAGGTGATTCTCCTGCCCCAGCCTCCCGAGTATCTGGGAATACAGGTGTGCATCACCATGCCCGGCTAATTTTTTGTATTTTTGGTAGAGACAGGGTTTCACCATACTGGCCAGGCTGGTCTCGAACTCCTGACCTCGTAATTCACCGGCCTCAGCCTCCCAAAGTGCTGGTATTACAGGTGTGAGCCACCGCGCCTGGCTCACACTTTTTTTTTTTAATTTGAGACACTCTTATCACCCAGGCTGTTTTTTCTGGACCAGGATGAGCTCCTTGAAACAAGTGGGTCAGGGACAGAAGTAAAGGGGTAAAATGTAGACCAGGAAAAATGGAGTGATAGACACTGGAGGAAAGGGGAAAGTCAAAAAGAATCTGTGAAAAAGAAGAATTCACAAATAGGAAAATATCCAAGATTGACTCTTCCAATTGCCTGGGGCTTCTGTTACTCTAATAATATATTGTATTAACAAGCGTCTTCTGTGTGTTCAAAGTACTTTTCAGTGTGTCTCACAGCAGTTGCAGAGATCAAAGAAAGGAGCCAAGTGAAATTAGCTTGATTTCACAGATATGAAAAGTAAGCAACTTGACAAGGTTCTTTAGAAAGGAAGGAATGGAGCCAACAGTAGGGAGCCCAGGTCCTGAGTAAAGAGCTGCTTGTTATCAAAAGCCTGGAGTGACACCACTGAAGGCTAGTCTGCCGTGGCTTCTCTGTACGCCGCCCCCCTCCTCCCACCCTCCACTCCCTGGCAGTGGACCAGGCAATCTTAACCTCTCTTACCTAATACAGAACTCTTTCTCTTCTGTAGATTCTTTGTGGGAAAGAGATTCCTCGCTGGATCAATCGACTTGCCTACTTCAGCTCCTGTATACCCTTTCTACAGAGTTGCCTCCCGAAGGAGTGGCTCACGCCCGCAGCCCTGCAGTCTAGTGTCAGCCAAGAACTCCAGGATGAACTGGAGGAAGCAGAGGATGCTGCCGCATCCGCTTCCGTGGCAAGCACTGCAGCAGGCTCCAGACCCGGGCGCCACACTAAACTATAAATGTCTCCAAAGTCACACATTCAGAACTGTCTCTGGCAGTCGAATATCACTAGAGAAAAGTAAACAGAGAAGCATCCTTTAGATATTTTGTATGCAAAGATGGCTCTCCCCCAAATCCCAGTTTTTCAGCTCAGGATTATATTTGTAATCAAAAAAAAAAAAAAAAAAAAATCACTTGGCACAGGAGGGAGAACTTTGTAAGAAGCTGCCCTCTGTTTTTTTTATCCACTCGTAAATCTGGATTTATTTCTTCTGTTTTATACAAGCTCTGTTAAGTTATGTTTACAGTATCTTGTATCGCTGTTTACAAATCTTGCATGGACTCCTGCCACAGTGAAAGAAGAAAATCTTCATGTCTTCAAAAATTAGGCAGGTAATCTTTGTATACTTCTGACAATTGCCAGATCTATGGCATAAATAGGCACACAAAAAGGTACTTAAACAGTTATAGTCACCATCACCTGCTTAAGAATGGTCTTTTAGATTTGTGTTTGTTTTGTTAAAGTTGTTGGCACCAGGATGCAGAGAATCAGACTGGCCTGAGGTGAAGGAGCACACAGCCCTGAGGGCTTGGAACCCTGGGTCCAGTTCCTCTTCACACCCCCTTCCACTCTGAGTAGCACATCTCCCCAGGTGCCCATGGAACACCTGCTTTCATCCCAAATATCCGTCCACCTAGGCGGGGTGGTATGTTCTTACGTCTGTCTGACTTTGATGCCACTCATTCTATAGTGTAGCTGGTTTTCGTTCGAGATATTCTTGGTAGTAACTGACAAGTATGTTGCACATGTATTGGGGGAGGCGCTTCATTTTTATTTTAATACACATGTATTTCCTCCTTGCACAGGATTTTGATGGTGTGGGAATATCCTAAGTGGTAGCCTTCCAAGTAGCAGTGAGTTGACATTCAGCTGCTTTTAACTATTCAGGCTACCTTTTATACTAAACCTTGAAAACTAGAATCTAATGTCTACCCCCAAAAAGTAGTTCTTTGATATTTTATACTTTTTATGTACCATGTCAGAAAGAGTATGTTGGCGTTTGTCATGGGAGTCATTTCACATAATAGAATGCCTAGTCTCATTGACCAATCGTTAAAAAATCATATTTGTGTGTCTTAAGATTCATATTTATATGTTCTCTCAAATGTATGTCTCTTACGTAACATACTCTAAGAATGAAACTGTCACCACAGGTAAATCCTTGTTAGCAAGGAATCTGTCTGCTCCAGTCTACTCCTAGTTTGACCCTTGGATGTAAGAACCAAGTCATTACATGTCAAATTCAATTTTTCTGCCTTAAGAATGAATGTCCTTCGTAAAATATTGGATGCAGTGTAACACTATCCAAGGCAGTGACTTCAGCTTTATATACATATAAAATATAGTTAGTTTTAAAATTATTGACATTTATTTAAACTTTTAGATTGGATTGTTTGCTATTGCTCTGTGTGAGGATACATAATCTTTCAGTAAACTATATTTTTAACTTTTCCATAAGCTGATTTTGGTTCATTTTATCAACGTAAGCACACCCTGTTCATAGGGAAAATAAACCTTGGGTTATAAGCATTAGCCTGAGGACAATGAAGCCACTTAACCTAATTTATGCTTTCGACTGTTCTGTTTCCAGAGAGGAAAGCCTTTACAAATTACTCTCAGTTCTTTAGGGGCAGAAGGCTTGTTTCAAGAGGTTTGACAGAAGAAAGGAATATATGAACTTAATGAGATGTCGACTTGGTTCAGGTCTAAAAATGAGGGCAAAACACTAAGGCTCTAGCAGTGACTTGTTCACTAAAAAGAGAGAGTCCTGTCCCCAAACGGTTAGTACAAAGCCTTGGATACAGTTTGCTTGTAATATTTTTAATAATGTGAGGAGTACAGTTTTTTTCTAATTCATTCAAGTATATATGATTTAAACCTGGGCTACTGACACACACACAGTAGCCATTAGTTAGACACTTCTTGGTGAATATCAGGAACATCCCATCTGCTTAACCAGAATCCAGCAAGTCAGCACACAAGTGATTTTATTGTTATTTTGTTGTATTTACTTGCATTTGTTGTATTTACTTTCATCTGCAGCATTTGGAGTTTAAAAATAATGTAAAGGGTTCTAGTAGAAATAGTGTCCTAAGGCCAATTACCATACTAACAATCAGCAGATAAAATTCTGGACGTGAGATTCCTTATAATCTAATTATACCTGAGGTTGAGCAAGAAATGTCTTCCTTTAGAAAATCTCATTCAAGTCAGGTTCTTCTCTACAGTTCAAAATTGAGAATGGATTTAATTAACTAGCATTTAGCCAGCTTTTTCTTGCCCTTGGAGAAAAAGAATCATTCTCAACCTGATAATCTGTTAAGAAAAATCCCATATGAACAATCTGGTCATTAACATACATATGATACGGAGTCTCTTTGTTGTCACCAAGTGAACATACTTCTCATGGTGGGTTGGACAGTAATACATGTTAGAGGGTCAGAAGCTTCTGGTTTCTGCTGTTTGCTTTAAATACCCTTGGGGTTTTTTTTTAAACCCTTACAAGGGGAGCATCAGCTTTGGAAAGTGTGACTCTGTAGGAGTGTAGAAGGCAGTGGTGTATGATCTTAGCCTCGTCCTGATGCCTGAATCCAGCCAGCTGTTGCTCTGACCCACAGCAATAGAGCAAGTTACCCATCACCAGCATTTGTACAGAGCAGGGAATTCTGGTTTTAGTCCATTGGTAGCATTGTGTGTATGAGGAGATTCAACACCACAGACAGCTGCAGGACTCGATATCCATGGCTTCTTTCCATCACAAAACGGGTAGAAACACATTCACTGCTTCAGGGTTCTAATCTGTGTGTCTCCTTATGACTCCATTTCTGTAAGCTACTCTGTAACTTTGATATATGCTGTATTTTCTTTAAAAGATTTAGATGTTTTTTCAGCAAGCTAGCCATACAACCATTGTATCTCTTTCTCTTCAGTATGATTTAGAGCCCAGATCAGTTAGTAGGCTTTCGTTGTCTTCTCTTTCAATACATGTACATCTTTACTGTTTGAAAAGTGTTACAGCTGTCAAAGAATCTTCATGGACCTGAAGATAATTTCTTGTGAAGTTGAATGCAAGTGTACTGTCATTCATAGTGTTTATATCAAAATACCAGGAATCTTCACTTTTGCTACCTTGATATAGCATTGGGCTATCATGTTACAACATTGAAATACATTGATTTATTAAAAAATACTTTTATAAGAAATGTTTTGTAGTGCTTTCTTTCAGATTATAACTGTTGTGTATTTGTGTTGGGCGGGGTGGGGAGGTATATTTTTAAAACCCAAGCATCCCGTGTGCTCGGCAGGAACATGACGGTCAGCCTCTCCATCCTTTCTTCCTCTCACATGCACATGTACCTTTATTCACCTGCATTCATCTTGAGCGCAGATCTGTGGGCCAGTGCCTTAGCTGTCAGATAGCATAGCCACACCTGCTCGCAGGGAGGGGTGCCAGCCCTGACTTCTGGGGAATGGAGGCAGAGGGGCAAGCTAGAACGGACTCCTCCCCCAGAGTGCAGGGAACAGACCTGCAGAGGAATAGCCCCGACCTATGCACACACTGTCCCTTGTCTTGAAGCAGCAAAGCAAGCAGGAGCCTGAGAGAATGAGCTCATTTCCTACGGACCTGTTCTCCAATGCTTGGCACCTCCAACCCGCCCCTTCCCCTTTCTCCTCCACTGGCCTTTTTGCACACTGTGGAGCAATATTTTCCTCTACTAATTCAAAAATTTCTCTTGAATTAACTATTGTTAAATAAATGAATACCAGCCTTTTGTGACCTGTCAATGCCTGTCCACTCTAAGCAAGAATGATCTATGTACAACTTACTTGTTCTGGCCTCCAGAACAAGAAGCAAAGGGAGCTCTTCCCCCAGGCTAACACAGGTTCCTAATAGACTATAACAAGGAGGTTACAAATTCAAATCTCGTAAAGCAACTTCAGGATCTTGCTTGGAGAAAGAAGGCCAAGTATCTGGAGGACAGTGGTCTTTTGTTGTGTGTTTTTCATTACCTGCTCCTGAAGTTCTGATCACCCAGATATTGACCTTGTTCTATAATAACTGTGCAGAAGTCAGTGCTAATAAAGGTTAACAGCTTCTTGCTATACTTTCCAGGAAGTAAATCAGTGGCAGACAGCTACTTACTTCCTTATGGATTCAAAGCCCAGAGCATTGCTGAGGCCTCTCATACCTGCCCCCTTGGTCGTTCCTTCCTGTCAAAGCCAAGAGGGGAAGGAGAGAAGAGCCTCGTCTCACCATGCTCAGGAAGGCATTCATTCTCCTGAGAGTAGATGAGCCCATCTGTGTTCTGGGGCCCTGCCCTGATCTGGGAAGGTGTCACGGTCCCAACAGAGAATGAATCAGTCCCATAGTGGTGAGGGCTGGAGTAGAACCCCCATCTTTGAGCACTTCCCTGACACCTGACCCCCTCCCTTAGTTACAGTTGCCTGGTTCTACCAAAGCCACTGGCTACCAGACTGTTTCCTTCACACCCCAAACTTCTAGGTGATCTGTGGGATTTATACCTGGGCAGCCTTCAGGTACGTCTGAAGCCCCACCCATGAGGCTCCTCAAAGTGGAGTGGAGTGAATGAGGCCTGCTTTACTCCACCGGAAGAATATGCATTTGATAGGGGAGTAAAGAATAAATCAGACTAAGAAAAGCAATTTGGTCTACCTAGCACTCTCAGTCTATGTGGCCAGTGAATATCCACTTCAGTGGGGCTGGGATTTTCAGATCAAAAAACCAGAATAAGATGTATGGGAGCCAGGCCACAAGACTCAGGTATAAAAAAAGACTGAGGAAAACTTTCATGCCTTCCTCTCCCTCTGCCAGGATCAGTGAGTGGGTGTCACAGAAATACCCTGGCATTACCCCCTGGCAAGCAGTTGATAATCCACAGAAGGTCACTTTGTGGGTTTTGAGGACAAGACAAAAAAGAAAAAAGAAAATCTTTACCTCTGCTTTGTGCTTGGGCCCATGCTGAGTACTACACACATTATTTCATTTAATTCTCACAACAGCCTATGACATCATTCCTGCTTTACATAAAGACAGTTGAGAGATGTTTAGCCCAAGACCACACAGATGGCATAGGGAAGGCCCATATTTGAACTCAGCCAATTCTAAAGCATCTCTTCTTTCCATGCAAGCATATACTTCTCTGAAACGGCAAATCTGCCCACCCCGGGTCTACTAAATGAGAATTGGCATTTTAGCAAAATCCCCAGGTGATTTATGAGTACATCCATGTTTAAGAAGCACTGCTGAATTTCATAAGACTCAGTTCTGCGTGGTTCCCGGATGAGTTAATGTCAGGCAGCCTGGACGTGTGAATATCTGAAGGACCTGCTAGGTGACTCCCCTCCAAAATTCAGTAGAGGTGCAGTAAGACTTTCTAAATTTTTACTGGGTTTGACTCAAGCTATATAAATTATTCGAGGACTACCCACCCCAATAAACATGAACCATGAACTTAAACCCTCTGGTGTTGCTGCAGGGAGTAGTTACCTAGAAGCCCCTGGTCCAGGCACTAAGGATTCTGGACTATTGTCCAAATGAGATCCAACCTCCTGTGAGAGACCGCCAAGGCCAGGCGCTTCAGGCGGCCATCCTGTTCACTTGAGTCATCACTGAAAGCTCAAGCCCCCCAGGCCATTCATCCCCAGACTCATCCCCAACAACTCTACACACCCTTATCTGGCCGGCACCCCTATTCATCCTTACTGTCCCCCCTTTCCAATGTGCCCTCTGGAACTCTCAATCTGTGACAGGCAAATGACCCAAGACTCCATTTTTTCAAATGTTTCTTGACCTTTCTGCTTTACCCGAAACCTGGCTGTCCCTTGAGAATCTCTCTCCTTAAGTGTACCCTCCATCTCCCAATTGCTGCTTCGAAATAATTTCTCCTCTTCCCTTCAAAACCTCCAGCTCCAGTGAAACCTGTGCTAGCCAGTTCTACCAGGTACTCCCCTTCATTGTCCCTCTTCCTGCTCATACTGTCTTTGTCTCCAGCATTTCCCTGTCGTCACTCTCCACTTACGTTCATGTAGGTGATCTGTCCAATACCCTAGCCCAGTGTTTCTTAACTGGGGCTCTGTCATTTGGGGCAAGACAATTCTCGTGCTAGGCAATCCTCCGCAATATGAGCCTAATGGCATCTCTGCACCCTCCCTGCACGTTACCAGCCTTTTACCCCCTCCACAGTCTGCAACATCCCGTGTCCTTGTGCATCCCCCACATTTCATCCCGCAGGGGATTGGCAGGCCTGACCTCAGTTGAGAACCATTCAATGTCTTGATCTCATGTCAGCCATTCTTTGAAGGCTTCAACTTTTCATCATTAGTAACATTCTTTTTTTTTTTTTTTTTTTTTTTTTTTTGAGACAGAGTCTTGCTCTGTTGCCCAGGCTGGAGTGCAATGGTGCAATCTCAGCTCACTGCAACCTCCGCCTCCAAGGTTGAAGCAATTCCCCTGCCTCAGCCTACCTAGTAGCTGGGATTACAGGCACCCGCCACTATGCCCGGCTAATTTTTGTATTTTTAGTAGAGACAGGGTTTCACCATGTTAGTCAGGCTGGTATTGAACTCCTGACCTCAGGTGATCCACCCGCCTCGGCCTCCCAAAATGCTGGGATTACAGGCGTGAGCCACCGCGCCCGGCCCATCACTAGTAACATTCTAAACCACTTCTAAAAATCTTAATTTTAAGCATCACTAACCATGAACTTCCCAGCTCATGCTAGTACCCTACATTCCAAAAGTCTTCGACTTATCAAGATCCCAAATCCATCAATCCTAACATCACCTCCCTCCCATCTTCGTTTCTCTTTTCACTCAGCCTAAATTCCATGGCCAATAATTCAATCATTTCCTTCTCAGTACCCTCTAGATCTATGCCCCTTTCTCCATTTTAATAGCCTGGCAAACCCTGTACTGTTCTGAGACCTCTCTGCATCTGCGCCTGATGAGCTGAATGCTGCTGAAGAAAAACCACACAACTAGGCTGACTGATTACAGTTTACTGATCCTGTCCACAAACCTCACATGGGCACATGACACCACGCCATGGTTTACTATAGTCCCTTGTCAGCCTGCTCTTCTGCTCTCCTGGATGACACTCATAGCTTCCGTCTTCACCTCCCCCACACGTTCCCCGCACATTTCAGCTGAGAACCTCACTTTACGCTTCAGTGAAAATACAGAGACAATTTAGGCAATCTCCCAGTCTACAAGCTCACCTGAATTTGTGCCCGTCTCTATAAATAAATAAATAACGCCTTGTGAAATACGTATGCAAGAGAATGTATATGTTGGTTGGTTGGTTTATTTATTTAAGATGGAGTCTCACTCTGTTGCCCAGTCTGGAGTACAATGGCACAATCTTGGCTCACTGCAACCCCCGCCCCCTGGGTTCAAGCAATTCTCCTCAGCCTCAGCCTCCCGAGTAGCTGGGATTACAGGCGCGTGCTACCACACCCAGCTAATTTTGTTTTTTTTAGTAGAGACGGGGCTTCACCATATTGGCCAAACTGGTCTCGAACTCCTGACCTCAGGTGATCCGCCCGCCTCAGCCTCCCAAAGCGCTGGGATTACAGGAATGAGCCGCTGTGCCCGGCCAGTATATGTACAATTTAAAAAGTGATAAGACGAACACCTCCCTGAACAACCATTCAGCGTACAAACTAGAACATCAGCAGCCCATGTAGGCTTCCCCAGCCACTTCCTCTTCCCCCCACTGGAAGGGTAACCACAATCCTAGTTTTGTGTAATCGTTCCTTTGCTGCCTACATACGCATCCCTGGACAATACTATATGATTTGGTTTTGCCTATTTTGAACTTTATAGAAATGGAATCATAAATTTCAGTTATTTTTAAAATTTTTACATTATTTTTATAATTCATGCATATTATATGTATAGTTGTAGTTCATTCATTTTCACTGCTACATAGTGGGGTTTTTCTTGTTTTTTGTTTGTTTGTTTGTTTGTTTGAGACAGAGTTTCGCTCTCGTTGCCCAGGCTGGATGGAGTGCAGTGGCTCGTCCTCAGCTCACTGCAACCTCCGCCTCCCAGGTTCAAGCGATTCTCCCATCTCAGCCTCCCGAGTAGCTGGGATTATAGGTGCACCCTACCACGCCTGGCTAATTTCTGTAGTTTTAGTAGAGACGGGATTTCACCATTTTCGTCAGGCTGGTCCTGAACTCCTGAACTCAGGTAATCCATCTGCCTCGGCCTCCCAAAGTGCTGGGATTACAGGCGTGAGCCACTGCGCCCGGCCTGTATGGTATTCTGTTGGACTAATATGCCACAATTTTATGCATACATTCCACCTCTAACGGATATTTGGACTATTGCCAGTTTTTACTGCTATTATGACCAATCCTCCTATGAACATTATCATGCATATCTCCTGCTGCAGATGTAATGATTTCTCTAGACATGGGATTGGTAGATGGTAAGGAAAGTGCAGGTTTAATTTTATTAAAGTAGAAAAAAAGACATTATACTTTTATTAAATGAAGTCTTACTCAGCCCTCTCTCCATCTTCTAATCAAACAGCTCCACAAGCTAGTTATTCTTTTCTAATGTCGTATAATGAAATGCTAGAGCCTGGCCTTCAAAATATTTTTTACAATTAACTAAAAGAGTCAAAGAGATCAAAACTGGTGCTCCACACCCACGCAGCCACTGGGAAAGATGACACTCGGCATCACAAAAGTGGTTTAAAGAATCTGATTGATTTGGTTAAGAACTTTCAAATAAAAACTGTCTTGTTCTATGAAGAGTGGATATGTATGTGTACATTCATCACTCTTTGCAACTCTGTTTGAGCAATAGGGTCTTGTTAGACTCCTACAACTCTAGGAAATAAATTGATAAATAAAAATATTTGTGCAAATAACCACCATGCGAAAATAACCTCCAAAAAGAACCTCTATCTGCCTGCTTGTCTTGATAATTTGCTGTCTTGGTTATAATGTTGTAAATGACATCTTCATATTCCTAAAAGTTACACACACTTGAAAGACAGATGAGGCCAGGCACGGTGGGTCGCACCTGTAATCCCAGCACTTTGGGAGGCCGAGGAGGATGGATCACGAGGTCAGGAGTTTGAGACCAGCCTGGCCAACATGGTGAAACCCCGTCTCTACCAAAAAATACAAAAAACAGCCGGGCATGGTGGCGCACGCCTGTAGTCCCAGCTACTCAGGAGGCTGAGGCTGGAGAATTGCTTGAACCCACAAGGTGGAGGTTGCAGTGAGCCGAGATCGCGCTACTGCACTCCAGCCTGGGCAATAGAGTGAGACTCCATCTCCAGAAAAAAGAAAAAAGAAAAAAGAAAGAAAGGGAGGGAGGGAGGGAGGGAGACAGGAAGGAAAGAAAAGATAAGATCAGAAGACTGTGCACTTTTCTTCTACGTGCATGATGAAAAAATCAAAGCCCTTGACACCCTGCCAGATATATTATTTAAAAGATCATCTGACAGTTCCTGCTTCATAGCATCAATCAAAACTATTTTCCAAAGTGGCTGTAACACTTGACACCGCTACCAGCAGAAACTTTTAGTCTCCATTACTCCATATCCTTGCCACTTGATGCTGACCAAGTCTTTAATGTTTGCCAATCTGGTAGGTATTAAATTGGCATCTAGCTGTGCTTCTGATTTACATTTTCCTGATTATTAATAAGGTTTAGACTCTTTATATGTTTCTGAGCCATTTAAGTTTTCTTTTTCTGTGAAACGTTTGTCTTATCTTTTGCCCATTTATTTATTTATTTATTTATTTAATTTATTTATTTATTTTTGAGACAGAGTCTCGCTCTGTCGCCAAGACTGGAGTGCAGTGGTACAATCTCGGCTCACTGCAATCTCTGCCTCCCGTGTTCAAGCAATTCTCCTGCTTCAGCCTCCTGAGCAGCTGGGACTACATGCGCCCGCCACCACACCTGGCTAATTTTTGTATTTTTAGTACAGACGGGGTTTCGCCATGTTGGCCAGGCTGGTCTCCAACTCCTGACCTCAAGTGATCCACCTGCCTCAGCTTCCCAAAGTGCTGGGATTACAGGCGTAAGCCTCCTCACCCAGGCTTTTGTCCCTTTTTCTACTGGACTATTTATTACTTCTTATTTGTAGGGTCTCTTCACATATCTTGACTACTAATCTTTGACAGTTCTGTAGTTGCAAATATTTTCTCCCGGTTTGAAACTTGTCTGTTCACTGTCTTTAAGGTGTTTTGAGAAACAGAAGCCCATTTTAATGCAGTCAAAAATATCAATAGTTTTGCAGCCATAAAAAAGAATGAGTTCATGTCCTTTGCAGGGACATAGATGAAGCTGGAAGCCATCATTCTCAGCAAACTAACACAGGAGCAGAAAACCAAACACCACATGTTCTCACTCATAAGTGGGAATTGAACAATGAGAACACATGGACACAGGGAGGGGAACATCACACACCAGCGCCTGTTGGGGGCAAGGGGAGGGAGAGCATTAGGACAAATACCTAATGCATGCAGGGCTTAAAACCTAGATGGGTTAATAGGTGCAGCAAACCACCATGGCACATGTATTACATTCTGCACATGTATCCCAGAACTTAAAATAAAATTTAAAAATATATATATATATATATCAATAGTTTTCTCTATAGTAAATAATTTTTGTATCTTAAGAGATGTTTCTCCCTCTAAATCATATTCTTTTTTTTTTTATTTTAAGAGACAGGGTCTTGCTCTGTTAGCCAGGTTGGTCTTGAACTCTTGGCCTCAAAGCAATCCTCCTGCCTTGGCCTCCCAAAGTGCTAGGATTACAGGCATGAGCGATGGTGCCTGACCCTCCTATATTTTTTTCTAAGTATTTTGTCTTTTGCATTGGTCTTTAATTCAACCACAATTGATTGTGTGTGTGTGTGTGTGTGTGAAGTAGGGAGCCAATGTAATTTTTTCGTATGAATAACTATTTGTCCTAACACAATACACTGGATAGTCTGTCCTTTAGCCACTGTTCTACAATTCCTACTTTTCCATTAGTCAAGTTTCCATATATATTTGACTCTGTTTCTGGACTCTGTAGGTCCATCAGTCTATTTAAATACTCTCTCCAGACCAATGACACACTATCTTAACTACTGAAGGTTTATAAGTTTTACTATGCGGTAGAGCAAGTTCTCCTAACTTATTCAGGAGTTATTACGTGCTATTTTTTGGCCTTTTACTCTTCCATATAAATTTAGAATCAGCTTTTCAAGTAAAACACCCACATGTGTACACATATTGGAATTCTGGTGTGTGTGTGTGTGTATATATATATGTATGTGTGTATATATATATATCTATATATACATATATACATATATATCTATATATACATATATACATATATATCTATATATACACATATATACATATATATCTATATATACACATATATACATATATATATCTATATATACACATATATACATATATATATCAACTTTGGTTTTTCTGTTTGTTTGCTTGTTTGAGATGAAGTTTCACTCTGTCACCCAAGCTGGAATGCAGTGGTGCGATCACGGCTTTCTGCCACCTCCACATCCTGGGCTCAAGTGATTCTACTGCCTCAGCCTCCCAAGTAGCTGGGATTACAGGCGCCTGCCACCATGCAGGGCTAATTTTTGTATTTTTAGTAGAGATGGGATTTCACTATGTTGGCCAAGCTGGTCTCAAACTCCTGACCTCAAGTCATCTGCCTGCCTCAGGCTCACAAAGTGCTGGGATTACAGACATGAGCCACCATGCCTGGCCAAGAATATATGTATCAACTTGTAGTGAATCAACATCCTTATGATATTTTTCAGTTTTTAATTATGGTAGAGGCAGAGTCTCACTCTTTTGCCCAGGCTGGTCTTGAAGGAATTCCCGGGCTCAAACTATCCTCCCACCTCAGCCTCCCAAAGTGCTGGGATTACAAGCATAAGCCACCACACCCAGCCTGATATTGAGTCTTTACCAAGATCATGATATATATCACTCTGGCCAGGCACGGTGGCTCATGCATGTAATCCCAGCAGTTTGGGAGGCCGAGGTGGGTGGATCACTTGAGGTCAGCAGTTTGAGACCAGCCTGGCCTACATGGTGAAACCCTGTCTCTACTAAAAATACAAAAATTAGCCCAGCATGGTGGTGGGCACCTGCAGTCCCAGCTACTCAGGAGGCTGAGACAGGAGAATCGCTTGAAACCAGGAGGCAGAGGTTGCAGTGAGCCGAGATAGCACCATTGCACTCCAGCCTGGGTGACAAGAGCGAAATTCCATCTCAAAAAAAAAAAAGATATATATCACTCCATGTGAACTGATATTTAATGTTTTTCAATAAAGTTTTATAGCTTTCTCCATAAAGGGTTTTCATGTATTTTGTTAGATTTATTCCTAGGATCCTTATATTTTTTGTTGTTGCTAATATAAATAGTATCTTTTATTTCTTATATTTTCTGATCCATTGTTTCTCATATGTAAAAATGCAATTGACTTTTTAAAATAATATACTACTTTTTAGAGCAGATTTAGGTTTACAGAAAAATTGGGCACATAATACGGAGAGTTCCCACGTACCACTCTTCCCCACAGTTTCCCTATTATTAACATCTTGCATTAGTGCAGTACATTTGTTAATTGATGAATCAATATTAATACATTATTATGGCTTGGCGCGGTGGCTCACGCCTGTAATCCCAACACTTTGGGAGGCCGAGGAGGGCGGATCACAAGGTCAAGAGATCGAGACCATCCTGGCCAACATGGTGAAACCCCATCTCTACTAAAAATACAAAAATTAGCTGGGCATGGTGGTGCGCACCTCTAGTCCCAGCTACTCGGGAGGCTGAGGCAGGAGAATCACTTGAGCCCAGGAGGCAGAGGTTGCAGTGAGCCAAGATCGTGCCATTGCACTCCAGCCTGGCGACAGAGCCAGACTCCATCTCAAATATATATATATATATACACGCACACACACACACACACACATATACACACACACACACACAATTATTCACTAAAGTCCATTGTTTACATTAGGGTTCACTGTGCTGTACAGTTCTGTGGATTTTGCCAAATGCATAATTCATATATCTACATGACAAATGATAGAGTAGTTTCACTGCCCCAAAAACCACCTGTGCTCCACCCATTCATCCCTTCCCAATTTTCAACCCCGGCAACCACTGATCTTTTTACTGTTATAGGTTTGCCGTTTCCAGAATGTCATATTGTTAGAATCAAAGAGTATGTAGCCTTTTCGAACTAGCTTCTTTCACTCAACAATATGCATTTAAGGCTCCTCTTTGTCTTGTGGCTTGACAGCTCATTTCTCTTGTCACTGGATGATATTCCATTATATGGCTGTGGACCACATTTTGTTTATCAATTCACCTGCTGAAGAACATCATCTTGGTTGCTTCCCAGTTTTTGCAGCTATGAATAAAACTGCTGTAAATATTTATGTGCAGGACTGGGCAGTGGGGGGGTCACACCTGTAATCCCAACATTTTGGGAGGCTGAGGTGGGCAGATCACTTGAAGTCAGAAGTTCAAGACCAGCCTGGCCAACATGGTGAAACCCCATCTCCACGAGAAATACAAAAAAATTAGCCATGTGTGGTTGCCGGGCACCTAAAATCCCAGCTACACAGTAGGCTGAGGCAGGAGAATTGCTTGAACCCAAGAGGCGAGATTGTGCCACTTCACTCCAGCCTGTGTGACAGAGCAAGACTCCATCTCAAAAAAAAAAAAAAAAATTCATGTGCAGATTGTTGTGTGAACTTAAGTTTTCATCTCATTTGGGTAAATACCAAGGAGCATGATTGATGGATCGTATAGTAAAATTTAAACATAAATTTACCATATTAAACTAAACATGTTTTATAAGAAACTGCCAGAATGTCTTCCAAAGTAGCTATACCATTTTGCATTCCCAAAATGCAAAATCAACGAATGACAGTTCCTGTTGCTTGGCAGCCTTGCCAGCATTTGGTGTTCTCAATGTTTTGGACTTTATTCATTCTAATAAGTGAGTAGTGGGTTTATTTTGCAATTCCCTAAGGACATATGATACTAAGCATCTTTTTATATGCTTATTTGCCATCTGTGTTATCTTCTTTAACAAGGTGTCTATTCAGATCTTTCGCCTACTTTTTAATTGGGCTGTTTGTTTTCTTGAGTTTCAAGAGTTCTTTGTATATTTTGGCACAAGTCCTTTATCAGATATGTGTTTTGCAAATATTTTCTCCCAGTCTGTGGTTGCAATTGAATTTATAGACAGAGTTTTATCTAACGATCTTGCTAAGCTGTCTTGTTAGTTCTAGTAGCATATCTGAGATTCTTTGCAGTTTTCTACTTAGTTGTATCATCTGCAAATGACAATTCTGTTTCTTCCTCCCAAATCCATATAACTTTAAAAAGAATTTGTGTACGCCTTTGACCAAGACCTCCCAAACAATGTTGCCTAGGTTTTTTATTTTTTGGTAGGCGGCCAGGGGGAGGTTTGGGACGGCGTCTCCCTCTGTCGCCCAGGATGGAGTACAGCGGCACAATCTTGGTTCACTGCAACCTCCACCTCCCAAGTTCAAGCGATTCTCCTGCTTGAGTAACTGAGTAACTGGGATTACAGTCACACACCACCACCCCCAAGCCTGGCTAATTTTTGTATTTTTAGTAGAGACAGAGTTTCACCACGTTGGCTAGGCTATTCTCAAACTCCTGATCTCAGTTGATCCGCCCGCCTTGGCCTCCCAAAGTGCTGGGATTACAGGCATGAGCCGCCGCGCCCAGCCTACTTTGATCTTAAAAGGAGTATTTTCAGCATTTTGAGTTTTTGTCAAATTTTGCCTCATGTGTTTTGAATCTCTGTTATTGGGTGCCTACACATTTAGAATTACGTCTTCTTGACAAATTCACCATTTACTTATTATGAAAATCTACTTTATCCTTGGTTATATTTCTTGTTTTTTTGTTCATTTGTTTTTTTTGAGAGGGAGTCTTGCTCTGTCGCCCAGGCTAGAGTACAGCGGCGTGATCTTGGCTCACTGCAACCTCTGAGGCCCGGGTTCAAGCGATTCTTCTGCCTCAGCCTCCTAAGTAGCTGGGATTACAGGCATGCACCACCATGCCTGGCTAATTTTTGTATTTTAGTAAAGACGAGGTTTCACCATGTTGTCTAGCCTGGACTCAAACTACTGACCTCAAATATTCTGCCCGCCCTGGCCTCCCAAAGTGCTGGGATTACAGGCGTGAGCCACCGCGCCTAGCCTATATTTCTTGTTCTGAACTCAACTTTGATATTTCTGTACTGACACAACTTTCTTATGATTAGTGTTTTTTCAGTTTTTTCCATTCTTTCATTTTTAATCTGTGTACATCATTATAAAGTGCATTTTTTAAATACAGCATATTTTGATCTTACATTTTTATTTCAATCTGACAATCTCTACAATTTTTTTTTTTTTTTTTTTTTTTTGAGATACAGTTTTACTCTGTTACCCAGCCTGACACATAGTGGTGTAATCTTGGCTCGCTGCAACCTCCACCTCCCGAGTTCAAGCAATTCTCACACCTCGGCCTCCCAAGCTGGGACTACAGATGCGGTCCACTAGGCCCGGCTAATTTTTTGTATTTTTAGTAGAGACGTGGTTTCACCATGTTGGCCAGGATGGTCTCAAACTCTTGACCTCAAGTGATCCGCCCACCTCGGCCTCCCAAAGTGCTGGGATTACAGGCATGAGCCACCACGCCTGGCCCAATCTCTGCCTCTTAGTTAGAGTTCTTAGACATTTACGTTGACTGCGATTATCAATACAATTGAGTCTAAATCTACCAACTATTTTTTAACAATTTTTCCTCTATGTTTTTTGTTCCTCTTTTCTTGCCTTCTTTTAGATTTAGTATGTTCTAGTATTCTATTATATCTACTTTATTGGTTATGTATCTTTGTTGGGTTTTTTTAGTGGTTGCTTACAGTTTACAGTATGCATGTTTAGTTTACCACTATCTACATTCAAATATTTTACTATTAATATTTCATGTGTATTTTTAGAGCCTTAAAATGGTATACTTCAGTTTCCTCTCTCCCATTCATAGTGTAATTGTTGTCATATATTTTGCTTCTACTTGTTATAAACCACACAATAATTGGTGATTGTTTTGGGGATGGTTTGCTTGGTAGTATGCTTAGAAGCTGCCACTGTGTCAGAGTTGCCTTTCCCTTCCCCACTTTGCTGCTTCAGAAAAGGGCATTTTGGGAGCAAGGAACAGCCTTAAGTTTATAATCATCGTAGATCACTGGTGTGCAGGATGAATGGTCTGCAGTTCACACAACATGAAAGTCAATACATGTCTAAGAATGAGAAAAGAAATTAAAACAAATTTCTGGAGTCTCAGACATTCAGGTTCTTTTGTTTTGAGACAGGGTCTCACTCCCTCACCCACGCTGGAGCACAGTGGCACAATCACAGCTCATAGCAGCCTCGACTTCCCAGGCTCAGAGGTGATTCTCTCACCTCAGCCTCCCAAGTAGCTGGGACTACAGGTGTGTGCCACCACACCCAGCTAACTTTTGCATTTTTTTGTAGAAGCAAAGTTTTACCATGTTGCCCAGGCTGGTCTTGAACTCTTGGGCTCAAGCAATCCACCCACCTGAGCCTCCCAAAGTGCTGGGTCTATAAGCACGAGCCAACATGCCCCGCCCTTTGTTTTGTTTTTAGGACCTCTTTAAGCAGTTTACCAGAAATGTGCACATGGAAAGCCTTCCTGATGGCCACCAGGCTTCTCTTCCCCACCTGGAACTCTAGGGCCCTGGCCAGTGAGGGCCGTGGAGCTCGCACTTCATTAGCTTCATGGAGAACCCCATTTACTGGTGTTATAGAAGACAGGAAATTTCTGATATAGTCCCAGTCCTGACAGGTGAACAAGTACACTTCCCCTCTGTGAATCTGAGTTTCCTGCTATGTTGCTGGTCCCCACAGTCGCTTTCTACTGGTTCTGCCTAGAGGTGCCCAGGCAGCTTGCAGACTTTTGGCATAGCCTTGGGAAAAGGCCTGCTTTTCCCAGGAGGTGGGCCTTGGGGACGGAAGAGAATTAGCCAGTGGTCCACTGAGGCTATTCCCCTACAATTCCTACCCCTTCCACACTGTTCCCCAAACTGTATCCCTAAGAATCATCTGGGAAGCTTCTTAAAACACAGGTTCCAATAGGCATTATCTCCCCAATAGTCTGAGTCAATAGGCCTGGAGGGAGCCCAGGAATATGCTTTTCTTGGAAACGGGGGCTTGCTGCATCTCCCAGGCTGCTGGAGTGCAATGGCATGATCATAGCTCACTATAACCTCAACCTGCTTGACTCAAGCAATCTTCCCAACTCAGCCTCCTGAGTAGCTGAGACTACAAGTGTGCACTACCGTGCCCAGCTAATTATTATTTTTTTTTGAGACAGGGTCTCACTGTTGCTCAGGCTGATCTCAAACTCTTGGCCTCAAGGTAATCCTCCTGTCTTGGCCTCCCAAAGTGCTGGGATTACAGGCATGAGCCACCAGGCCAGGCCAAGCAACTTCCTGGGTGCTTCTGACTCAGATACCTGCCACCCATGCTTAAAGGAACATAAGGAAGGCTGGAGAGGGAGGGGAGTTGTGTTAGCAGACATGGGAAGCTTCTTCCCAGACCCGTCTACATCTCCCTGTTTGGTCGTTTCATCTCAAATTCTCTGGTAAAGCCTATGAGCCTCAAAGGAGGGAAAACAGGATTTGTTGAGAACCTTTCCCACCTTTACGTCATCTCATATAAACCTCACTCAGAAGTGAAAATAACTGGCCTTGGGTAAGGCAAAGAGCCTGGAGATGAACTCAAGTCTTACTTTGAAGCCTGTGGTCTTTTTCACATCTTGGGTACCTTGTAAGAAATGGAAAAGTGAGCACCTTCTGTGAGCCAGGCCCTCTCATGTGCATTTTCTTCATGTAGTCCTCATACTAGTCTATATAGATATTATCCACATTTTAGAGCTGCAGAATTGAGACTCAGCGTGGCTGAATCACTCCTCCAAAGTCAAACCGCTCACAAGCTGCAAGAACTGGAATTCTCTCAAACCCCAATCTTACTCTGCTGTTCCTCTGACTGGGAAGTTGACCTTCTCTCCAGGCCAGGGGAAGAGGTCAGTGTTGCTAGGCCATTAATGCTAATCCCATTCCCCCTGCTGTGTCTGGTTTAGAGGTGAGTGTGTTCTGGCCACTGAGACATGAGTGGAGTCCACTGGAGGGACTCTCAGAGAGGTTTCCAGAGAAGACTGGGGCCGGGTGCAGTGGCTCATGCCTGTAATCCCAGCACTCTGGGAGGCCGAGGCAGGTGGATTGCTTGAGGCCAGGAGTTCAAGACCAGCCTGGCCAACATAGTGAAACCTCGTCTCTACCAAAAATACAGAAAAAAAAAAAAGTGCTAAAAACAAAAAGTGCTGGCAAGGATGTGAAGATAACGGAACCCTTGTTCACTGTTGGTGGGAATGTAAAATGGTCCAGCTGCTGTGGAAAACAGTAGGACGATTTCTCAAAAAATTAAACCCAGCATCACCATAGGACCCAGCAGTTCCTCAGTGCAGGGCCTCGAAGAGATCTGTGTCTACCCATGTTCATAGCAGCATTATCCACAATAGCCAAAAGGTAGAAGCAACCACCCAAATGTCCATTGAAGAAGGAATGGACCAGCCGGGCATGGTGGCTCATGCCTGTAATCCCAACACTTTGGGAGGCCAAGGCAGGTGGATCACCTAAGGCCAGGAGTTTGAGACCAGCCTTCCCAACATGGTGAAACCCTGTCTCTACTAAAAATATAAAAATTAGCCAGGCGTGGTGGCATGCGCCTGTAATCCCAGCTACTCGGGAGGCTGAGGCAGGAGAATCGCTTGAGCCCAGGAGGCAGAGGTTGCAGTGAGCTGAGATCACAACACTGCACTCCAGCCTGAGTGACAAAAAAAGAAAGTGACTCAAAAAAGAAAAAAAAAAAAAACAGAAAAGAAAAAAGAAGAATTCAAGTCACATAGTAATTCTTAGGAACCTAGTGCTGTGTAAACTAAGGTCTACCAGTACCTGTATAAATAAAAATGTTGGGCTGCCTTAAATCTTACCTCTCTCCCCAGGGGCAGAAGCCTGCCTCACCACCAGGACTTAGCCCTAGGTATGTATGTACCTTGGAGGACCGTGGCAGAGCAAGCACTCTGACCAGTTATTGGCAGAGATGAGGCTTCTCCTCTTGAGCTCATCAGTGATAACCCAGCGTACCACCAACCTCCCCTTTTCCTTCAGACAGTTCAAAGTGTCTCCTGAATTCTTTTCTCCAAGGAACCCCAGCATCGTAGATTGGCCCCATCATTCCCACATGAGTGACCCCCTCTGCCAGCCACTACCACCCAGATACTTAGGATACTGGTCTGCTAGAGGCTGACATCCCTCTTCACGAAGACACTGGGGGGTGAGGTGAGATGGGGCTCCCTGTCCCCCACAAGCCCCTTCCTTCAGGTCCCCAAGACCACCACGCAAGACTGCTCAGGCCCACCAGGCCCTGGGTCCCATAGTCAGTGGGGAGCCCCAGTCCTGCTAGTCCGAGGCCCTTCATTCATCCCCAGCCACAAGCTGGCTAGATCCATTTAATTCAGCACAGATAGTACTTTTTCTTTTCCTTCAAGATCAGAAGTCTAAATAAACCATATTGAGAAAAGAAAGAAACTCTCATGTACCAAGTTGTCTCACTTTGTGGAGTTAATGCGTTCTCAGAAATTGTGTGACATAGCCTTTGGTGTCTTTCCTGCTGTATGTGGAATAGAAAAAGAATTGCCTTCAAGCTCTGAAGTTGATGACATTCTCCCTTTGGGGAAAAAAGAGTTTTCAAAGGAAGGAAGGTTTCCCAATTTCCCTGAGGTACTTTCATTGGCTCATTCACTCAATAAGCACACCAACCATGTACCAGAAACTTATAAACATGATTTCCTATTTGCAAAGGCCTTCTGGCATCACAGCTTTTCTGATCCACAAATTGCACTGGACTTGAAATAAGAAATATTTCCAAATCGCTGTTTGGTCATTAGAAGTTAGTACAACCTCTCTGAGCCTTGTATTCTTATTTTAAAATGTAGTAAGAGCCGGTGCTCCTACCTGTAAGCCCAGCACTTTGGGAGGCTGAGAAGGGCAGATCACCTGAGGTCAGGAGTTCAAGATCAGCCTGGCCAACATGGTGAAACCCCGTCTCTACTAATACAAAAATCAGCCGGGCATAATAGTGCACACCTGTAGTCCCAGTTACCCGGGAGGCTGAGGCAGGAGAATCACTTGAACCCTGGAGGCGGAGGTTGCAGTAAGCCAAGATGGCGCCATTGCACTCCAGCCTGGACAACAGAGTGAGACTCTGTCTCAAAAAAATATATATACATAGTAAGACTCCTTGTCCTGTCAAACTCACAAAACTATATGCAGATCACTTAAGAACAGCCAGTGAACACGGGAGTCATGCTGTCATTGTTATAGTTAAAGAAAAAGATTGGTTGATTATTTTAAAATGAGATGGGGTCTTGCCATGTTGCCCAGGCTGGTCTTAAACTCCTGGCCTCAAGCAATCCTCCCACCTTGGCCTCCCAAAATGCTGAGATTGCAGGTGTGAGCCACCACGCCTGGCCAAAATTTATTGTTAATTAGAAAGAGGGGAAGCAAGATGGAAGGGCCAAGCCACCTGTTAGGGCAGAAGCAGTTCTAGAAACCCCATCTCATAGAGTTCAGGGTGCAGAACTGCTGAAGGCATCCTCCTTCTTTCTGGCTGGGCACCTCTCAGGGCTTAAACACAATGATAGCCATGAGTTTTACTAACTCACATTGAACATGTCAATCACGGGGCCTGTCTTACCCAACAGTCTATTCTAATGAAAACTCTGCAGCACCCAGCACAGCCCCCACTGCCTTTTCAGGAAAGCAGTACTAGGCTTCTCTTAACTAGGGGTTTGGACCAAGGGTAGGACCCCTGATCCAAAGGCAGCTAGACCCCAGGAAGACAGCCACGAAAGTAGCCTGGCTTCACCAATAGCAATGGTGGTAATTACCAAAGTCAATCAGACCACATCCCTCAGACAGATCTGTCTGGGAGGATACAGAGTGATCGATTATCAATGGGAAGAGAGAAAGAGGACAGGCCTGCACGGGGAGCAGGGAGGGAGGCTCAGCCCACAGGAGGACTCAGCTCCAGCACGCCTCAGGGCTGTGATCTAGCCCCATTTTCAGCACAGTGTTTCCTTATAATAAACACATTTCCCCTAGATTCCTTTTTTTTTTTTTTTGAGATGGAGTCTCACGCTGTCACCCAGGCTGGAGTGCAATGGTGTGGTCTCGGCTCACTGCAACCTCCGCCTCCTGGGTTCAAGCGATTCTCCTGTCTCAGCCTCCCGAGTAGTTGGGACCACAGGCCACCACGCCTGGCTAATTTCTGTATTTTTACTAGAGATGGGGTTTCACTATGTTGGCCAGGCCGGTCTCAAACTCCTGACCTCGTGATCCACCTGCCTCGGCCTCCCAAAGTGCTGGGATTACAGGTGTGAGCCACCACGCTTGGCCCCCCTTTAAGGTAACTTTACCTTAAAGGAATCTGAGGCTAGATAGAAAAGTCTCTAAAAGAGGAAACTAAAAGAGCTTGACTAACACAAAAACTCAACCTGACTTACCCCCTGTGGCCAAGAGACATGTTTCTGGAATATCTACACCAGAAAACACTCAACCCCAGATGGCTGAATAATGAGGCACTACATTTTTGTTGGTTTTTTAAACTGGTTTTCAGCTAGAAAGAAGATGGATATGGGAGTAAGAAAAAGTCCCATGCTGGTCCTAATGCAGCTCTGCAAGATCAGAGATCAAAGTTGTCACCGTGAAATACTGCAAATTCCTAAGCTTGGGGGTGGAGGTGGGGCAGGGAGGGGGCAGTGGCAGAAGGGACCACCTGCAGGTACTCAACCCCAACGATGCAATGCAGCCTGGGTGCTCTCTCTGCATCCAAGGACCACGCTTCTGCTGAATTGGGGCCTTAGTGGGAGACATCTGTTGGTGTATCAACCCAGCAAATCTGGTAGAAGCTACCACTCTGCTCTTGCCCTGGGAGAGAGCCATTCTAATCAACAGCCAGGAGGAGCCAATTGAAGGCCGACAGCACAGTGCCAAAAAGGTAAGGCTTTGTGTGGATACCTAAGAGTGAAACTAGGAAGACAGAGGACACACGTGAAACCACCCTAATAAATTCTCTAAATAAGTTGAGCATTTACATTATGCTACGTGCTTATACACCAAGCCTGGGTGTGTGTGTGTGTGAGTAGAGAGGGGTCCCCACAGACCGAGACACAATCTAGGCCAATTTCCTCAGCCTAGTGAAGAGGAAGTACCGCCGAGGGCCACAAGACAGTCGAAACAAAAAGGCATGGCTACATTCAAATAAATTAAGGGTCAGAGAATTAACTGTACTTTGTCTCTTTCCTTTCGGAAACAAACAAACCCAGAAAACATTAAATAGGTGGAATTTCTTACACATTATTCAACAGCACCTCTATTCCAGGATTTGAGAATTCAGCAATTGGGCATTCTTCCAGCAGTCTTTTCTTTACCGGCCTCTTAGCTTCAACCCCTCGAAGCAGAGAGGGTTCAACTGGGCTGCTACCTATAGAACAGCTTTTAATTCAGGCATCACGGGACCCCCCCGCCCAGTCAGCTATAGACAGGATAACAGGATGGCCTTCCTCCTAAGGATGGGGCTATGAGGTTTAGTGGCTTTTCTGGTAAAAACGCCTTCCTCTATCACAGACCTACAAAGCAATTTCATCTATCTGGGCAATGACAAGAATAAAGAAGCTAGGAGAAATACAAAATGCACCTAACCAACCCCAAGTCACAGAATTACAGAGAATTCTTCCCTATGGGGCGCCGGCTCCTGGCCTCGGCTTTCTAGCGTATACCTTGGTTTTTCTGTTTTTCATCTTCCTAGGTTCACTGTTCAAGTATCAGGCATCATGATCCTCCACCTCCCACCCTTCCCCCAGTGATTTTTTTTTTTTTTAAGACAGGGTCTGGCTCTGTTGCCCAGGCTGGAGTGCAGTGGTACAATTACAGCTCACCGCAGCTGAACGCTGGGGCCTAAGCGATCCTCCCACCTCAGCTTCCCAAGTAGCTGGGACTACAGGTGCGCACCACCACACCCAGCTCAATTTTTAAATTTCTCTGTAGAGAGGAGGCCTCCCCATGTTGTCAGGCTGGTCTTGAACGCCTGGCCTCCAACAATCTTCCCACCTTTACCTCCCTAAACGCTGGCCCCTTCCCCAGCGTTGACGCTCTAGGTCAACGGGGAGGGGAAATCCCTGCCTGGAAGGCGCCAGGGACTCCAAAGCCGCTTCAACAGCTGCACCATCGAGTGGAGAGCGTCCAGGCTCGCAGTTTGGCGTTTTTAGCTTGCTAGTGAAAAGGGTAAACTGGGCAGGGAGCGGTGGCTCATGCCTGTAATCCCAGCACTTTGGGAGGCCGAGGCAGGTGGATCACCTGAGGTCGCGAGTTTGAGACCAGCCTGACCAAACTGGAGAAACCCCCGTCTCTACTAAAACTACAAAATTAGCCGGGCATAGTGGCACATGCCTGTAATTCCAGCTACTTGGGAGGCTGAGGCAGGAGAATCGCTTGAACCCGGGAGGCGGAGGTTGCAGTGAGCTGAGATCGCGCCATTGCACTCCAGCCTGGGCGACAGAGCAAGACTCTGTCTCAAGAAAGACGGAAAGGAAAGAAAAAGAAGAAAAGGGTGAGCTAGTGAAAAGCTTGCCAGCTTTGGCGCATGAGGCAGTGAGGGGAGAGGGAGGTGTGGATGCTAGTCTGGGAACAGCCTCCGGAGAGACCGTTATCACAGTTTAGTAACTACCTGTAAGGTGTGTCGCGCTTTCAGAGTCCCCACAGCACTTTCACTTCTACTATTTTACTTTCATCCTCACGAGTCTGTAGAGCCAGAGTATCATTAGCAGGTTTTTATTGATGAGGAAAAGGAAGACGTTCAAGACCCATCTGGGAGCCTCCAGGAGTCCTTTCCCTTTGCTCTTCTAAGTCTAGCCCTGGTTTCCAAACTCCCCTGTCCCACCCCCACCCCAAGCCACCCTTCCTAAATGCCTGTCAACAAAAGCATAAAAGTAGAGTTCGCTCACTTCAAAGTGGGATGTGAAGCTCAGCATCCTGCTTTAAACGATTTTTTTTTTTTTTGACGGGGCGTGGTAGCTCACGCCTGCAATCCCAGCGCTTGGGAGGCTTAGGATCGCTTGACGCCAGGAGTTTGAGTCCAGCCCGGGCAACACGGTTTTTTTGTTTGTTTGTTTGTTTGTTTTTTCCTGTCTCAAAAAAAAAGGCATTGCAGAGATTGAAAACCGTTTCCCACCTTCTCCCCTGCAGTGTTTAGGAAGAGACAATCCGCCCCCGATTCAGCGCTTCCCAGCCCGCAGCAACTGCGCAGCGGGGGGAACCCAGGGCTCCGCGGCACCCGCAGGCTTTAGTTACTGCTCCGAGGCCCTCGGACCAAAGAGAGGCTGCGAGGAGGACGCGGCTCGTTTAGCTCGCTGCGAACCTCAAGATAACCCTTGGTTTCCATGCACATCCCCCCAACATTGCATGTGCTTTCATTCCTACGGTGCTGGGTTTACTTTCATTTATTGCTTTTGTTGACCAAAAAAAAAAAAACAATCCTGAGCGTGCACAGGGGGCGCAAAGCGGGGCCGGCTCCTCGTGGCTGACCGGCGGCGGGGCTGGCGCGCGGGAGCGGCCTGCGCGGGCCGCCCGGGGACGCTGCTCTGGGGTCCGGCCGCGGCCTCGTGGCCGCCCTGCGCGCGGTCCAGCACCAGCAGCGGGATCTCCTCCTGCCGGTCCGGCCGCTCCTTGCGCCGCAGGTAGCGCCGCCTCCACGTCGCCAGCCTCTGAAGCAGCCTCTGCAGGCTCGAGGGGCCCCACAGACCGCGCTCCGGGGCGTCCTTGCCTGCGCGCGCGTGAGCTTGCCTGAGCTGCTTCCTGCGCGGGCCGCGGAACAGTCGCCGCCAGCACCAGCACCCAGAGCAGGAGCCGCCGTCGCCGGCCACCGCGCGCCGCCCGACCGCCTCCGGATCCCCGCGCGGAGGGGGACCCCGCTTCAGGCGCGCCGCCTTCTCCAGCAGCTCGTGCTGCGCGCCGCCGCGCCGGGGGCCACCAACCCGGGCGGCCGCCATGGCCCGCGCAGGCCTCTTCTCGGAGCGCGGGGCCCACATCTCGGGAACCGTCGGGCTGGACAACAACGCTGCCGCCTCCAGGACTCCAAAGGGCCCCTCGCGTCCTCTCCCGGGAATGTACCCACAGGCCCCCTCTACGCGCTTGGGTTGCCCAGGAAACCCCAACGGTGACCCCACAATGCCCAGCAGAGCCCTCGCCCTCTGCCAAGGACGGGGTCACCAGAATCCAGCGACCCAAGGAATCCCTCAAATAAGTCGGCCAAATTTCGCTGCGAACTGATTTACACATATGGCCTCACCTGGACAAGAAGGAATCTTGGAAGTTCCTGGGGCCCAACTCCTGGTTCACGAAGACACACAGCGTCCACGAGCAGGGGGCTGCGCAGCCTTCCCTGGGTCAAGGCGTGGGTTTCAGCCTCAGGCGTGTGTTGCGCTGGAGATTTGTATTTTGTGAACTGGTTTCAGGTGGTCTCAGCACTTTTCTGTTAACAGGGAACCAGAGTTTCAGGAAAGATCTCAAAACCTAATTTTCTTCATCTCGCCTCACTCAAAGGCCTCTTTCTTGTAAGACTATGATTGTTTTTTTTAAATAATTTTTTTTCTGATTGCAAACATAAGATTTTTGAAGAAATGTTGTAAAACTAATACAAAAAAGAAATACTCCTTTTTTCTGCTTTTTTATATATATTTTCGTGCTTATTAATTTTCTCCAATTCAAAGCAAAGTTAAATAATAATAGCTGCTATGGGGACTGGTCGTGGTGGCTTATGCCTGTAATCTCCGCAATTTGGGAGGCCAAGGTGGGCGGATCACTTGAGGCCAGGAGTTTGAGACCACCCTGGGCAACATGGAGAAACCCTGTCTCTACAAAAAATACAAAAAAATGTCAGGGCATAGAAAAAAAAAAATGCTACTCTGGGCACAGCCCTGGAGGGAGGGGCAGGGCAGTATCCAAAGCTCTTCTGGCAGCTGACTCCGTGGGGCCCCCTCCCCATGGAGAGTGAGTGGGATGAAGGGTTCATGCTATGCACTAAAATACAATGCAAATATTGATGCAAATAAATTTTTTTAATGAAATTGTTGCCCTCCTACCAAATGGGAAATGAATTTTATCACTGGATAGACACTTATGAAGAAACTGGACTTCAAGTTTGTCCATCCCAGTATTCTGGCAGAAAAGCATGAAATTGAGCCATTCCTTGCAAAGACCAGGAAATCCAGCATTTCCTACAAGACTGGGGATTGCTTGGAAAAGAAGAGCTGACAGAGTATCTCCAGACGCTGACAAGCTTGTAGGACGTATGCAGGACTGTTCATGAGGCCAACCAGAGAGGCCCAACTGTGAGCCCTGTCCCTGTCCTTCGGGAGAGGCCCTGCAGCAGACCCTGGGCCAGCCCTGGGAGGAACACATCTGCTTAGCTGTGTCCCTTCTGTATTCCCTTTCATGGTCCTTAAGTGACTACATCATCTAGTCCGGACCAACACGCTGTGCTCTGAGCAAGGTAGAAGATTTGGGGACAAGCCTGTGCCCACGGTTCCTTCTTCGCAAGAATGAAAATGACTTCACGCTCCTAAGTTTGCCCCTACCTGTCTTATTTTCTCCTTAACAACTCATGCACAGAGCAGTGGTGCTGAGGGGCTCTGCTGCTGGTCCTGTTCCGGATGGGCAGGGCCCCTGAGGAGGGCAAATCAAGAGGCAGAGGCCCAGAGAGAGGGTCTGGATGACCTAACCCAGCCTTAAAGGTGCCTGTTTTCATCAGCTCTTCCGTGTACTCAGCACCCTCCCAAGACCATCTGGGCCTGGCCCTTCCACCTTGCTCTGAGGGTCTGCTCTGGGATCCCCCACAAGTGAACTCTACTGAGGATGCCCAAGACCTGAAATGGGTTCTGGAAATCTTGGGTCCTCCATGGTCATCCCCACATGTGTCTCCCGTCTTTCTCCTGACAGACTCCACTCCCAGTAGTAGGGATCAACCTCTGCCTGTTAGAATAGACAGCTAGGCAGACATGAGCAGAGCAGGAGACCGCCCCTGCCAGGAACGTGAGACAACCACCAGGTGATGGTCAGGTGGTTGTTATACTTTCTTTCTAAAATAATAATTGGTCACAGCAGGCACCAGGAAAAGGCGGTCTCCCAATAGGTAGAAAACACCTGATGCTGGTGATTAGCAGCCTGCGAGTAAGTTCTCAGGAGCTGGGCGAGTAGGCTCAAGTATGTGCACTAAGAGGCAAAGCGGCGGAGTTTAACTGGTATTTGACCTTCTAGGAACACTCAGCTGACTCAAATGAGTATGCACACAACTTCAGTAAACGCATTGCGCATGCAGCCCCTGCTCTCAAGCGCGACATGCAGCCCACCACACGCGCAGACAGCCCACCCCACGGGAGGAACTGGGAGAAGGAACACAGCCCTCCAGAAGCATGCCAACGTATAAAGCCCCAAGTCAAAGGCTGAACAGTGCACTTGGATCGCTCAAGTCGCCCATTTGGCCCTCTTCAACTGTGCTTTACTTCCTTTAGTTCCTGCTCCAATACCTTTTTCCCCCCCGCTCTATCACCCAGGCTGGAGCGCACCAATCTCAGCTCACTGCAACCTCCACCTCTGGGTTCAGGTGATTCTCCTGCCTCAGCCTCCTGAGTAGCTGAGATTACAGGCACACACCACCACGCCAGGCTAATTTTTGTTTTTTTAGTAGAGATGGGGTTTCACCATGTTGGCCAGGATAGTCTCAAACTCCTGATCTCTAGTGATCCACCCACCTCGGCCTCCCAAAGTGCTGCGACTACAGGCGTGAGCCACCGCATCCAGCCTTACCATCTTCAGCTGAACCAAAGATAGAAGGGTAGAGCTGAGGCCAGGAAAGAGAAAGTGCCTGGGATGAAAAGGGTAAAAGAGGGCAAGATTTGTTATACAGATTAAATCAGCGCCTTCTCCAATAATCAGAGCCTCCAGTGATGCAGAGTCATCTTCCTCTTTCTAGTACCAGGAGGAAGACACTCTTACAAATGGAGATTCTTTATTTATTTGTTTATAGACATGGTCTCGCACTGTTGCCCAGGCTGGAGTGCAGTGTCGCAATCTCGGCTCACTGCAACCTCTGCCTCCTAGGTTCAAGCCATTCTCCTGCCTCAGCCTCCCGAGTAACTGGAATTACAGGCACGCACCACCATGCCCAGCTAATTTTTGTATTTTTAGTAGAAACGGGATTTCACCATATTGGCTAGGCTGGTCTGGAACTCCTGACCTCAGGTGATCCACCCGCCTCAGCCTCCCAAAGTGCTGAGATGACAGGCGGGAGGCACCAGGCCCACCTGTATTTTTTTTTTTACAAATGTAAATTTCTCTTACAAAAGGGTAACCACTCCTGTTTTCAGAGCTTCTCTTGTCTCTGCTGTTTCTCAAAACAACCAGCTCAAAATAATCCTTATACCTAAGAAAAGAAATGTAGCTCAGAGATGTCTGGGCTATGTGAGGTGTGCAGGCCCAGATCCACAAGGCTACAGGACTTCAGTTGTGGACCCTTTGCATCATCCCAGGCTCCTACACATGCCTGGGGGCAATTATTTAACTTTGTTCCTGACTAGCCTCACCCTTCATCTTCATGTTCTTGGAATTTGTGATACAAAGAACAATGTATGGCCAACCAATAGCTTAATGTTATTGTATTTATTTATTTATTTATTTATTTATTTATTCTTGAGACGGAGGAGTTTTGTTCTTGTTGCCCAGGCTGGAGTGGTACGATCTCGGCTCACTACAATCTCTACCTCCTGGGTTCATGCAATTCTCCTGCCTCAGCCTCCTGAGTAGCTGGGACTACAGGCGCCCACCACTATGCCAGGCTAATTTTTTTTTTTTTTTTTTTTTTGTATTTTTAGTAGAGACGGGGTTTCACCATGTTGGCCAGGCTGGTCTTGAACTCCTGACCTCAGGTGATCCGCCTGCCTTGGCCTCCCAAAGTGCTAGGATTACAGGCATGAGCCACGGCACCCAGCCAACTGCAGTGCAAATTCTTGGTAACAATTTAGGAACTGCCTCTTCTTTCCCTTTATTTTTTATTCTTTCTGTGGAGACAGTCTTGCTCTGTCGCCTAGGCTGGAGTACAGTGGCGTGACCTTGGCTCACTGCAAACTCTGCCTCCTGGGCTCAAGCCATTCTCCTGCCTCAGCCTCCCAAGTAGGTGGGAATACAGGCGGCCGCCACCACACTTGGCTAATTTTTGTATTTTTAGTAGAGGCAGTTTTCACCATGGAGGCCAAACTGGTGGCCATGGAGGCCTGACCTCAAATGATCCACCCACCTCGGCCTCCCAAAGTGTTAAGATTACAGGTGTGAGCCACTGCGTCTGGCCTTCTTTCCATTTAAAAACCCACTTGCAACTGCTGCTAATTGGAGCGTATCTTCAGGACAACTTGAATCTATGCTCACAGATTGCAGTTCTCAAGCTTGGGCCCAGATCAACTCTCTACTTATATTAGTTTTGCCTCTGCTTTTTCCTTTTAAGTTGACATATCCAGTGTAGTTGGCAGGATTCAGAGTGACTGTCCCCCCACCTCATCCCCACTGAGAAAGGAGAAAGGAAAAAATCCGGTCAGGCAGGCAGTTAGGGTGGGTCCTCAGTTGAATCCTTTCAAAGAACAGCCTGAAGGCACAGATAAGGGAACTTGCACAGCGGGGCTTGTCTAAGACATGCCCACAGCTGCACAGACAAGAAAGCCTACATGGGTGACTTGCCCAGACATGCCCGCAATGGAAATTTCCATCCCCTGACACATGTGCAGTAAGGGGAACAAAGCAATATGGATGAACTCAAGCTAAGGGCCCACATTCACATTAAGAGGATGGGGCGAAGCTACCAGAAATTGGCACCATATGCAAATGAGATGCCCAGCCCTCATCGGTTTCCTATAAAAGCCTTTGCATTCAACTGTAAAAACAGCAACCCTCCTCTGGTTCCCATCTCTGCAGCGGAGAGCTTTCTTCTTCCACTTATTAAACATTAGCTCCAACCTCACCCTTTCCTTTGTATCCACACTCCTTAATTTCTTGGTCCTGAGACAAAGAACTCCAAGTGATACCTCACAACAAGAGACTGCTACATTGTGGTGCATTGGCGAGACTAACACCACCACTGTTTCTGAAAATGGCCTTGATACTAGCATGAACTCTCTGTCTTCAGGAGTCCTATTGCAAATGCCCAATGGGTTCACCTTGCCTGCTGCCTAGACAGAACCGATTTATCAAATCAGGGGAATTACAATAGAGAAAGAGTTATTCAAGCAAAGCCAGCTGTGCCGGAGACTGGAGTTTTATTATTACTCAAATCAGTCTCCCCGAGCGTTTGGGGATCAGAGTGTTTAAGGATAATTTCGTGGGTTGAGGGGAGCCAGTGAGTCAGGAGTGCTGATTGTTTGGGTCGGAGATGAAACCGTCAGGAGTCGAAGCTGTCCTCTTGTGCTGAGTCAGTTCCTGGGTCGGGGGTGGGGCCACAAGATCAGATGAGCCAGTCTATTGAGCTGGGTGGTACCAGGTGGGTGGTGTCTGCAAGATATCTCAAGCACTGTTCTTAGATTTTACAACAGTGATGTTACCTCCAGGAGGAATCTGGGGAGGGTCAGAATCTTGTAGTCTTCAGCTGCATGACTCCTAGACCATAATTTCCAATCTTTTGATTAATTTATTGGTCCTACAAAGGCAGTCTAGTCCCCAGGGAAGAAGGGGGTTTGTTTCCAGAAAGGGCTATCATCTTCCTTTCAAATTATAAACTAAGTTCCACTTGGCTGGGCACGGTGGCTCACACCTGTAATCTCAGCACTTTGGGAGGCCAAGGCAGGCAGATTGCCTAAGGTCAGGAGTTTGAGACCAGCCTGACCAACATGGTGAAACCCTGTCTCTACTAAAAATATAAAAATTAGCTGGGCATGGTGGCTAACACCTGTAATCCCAGCTACTTGGGAGGCTGAGGCAGGAGAATCGCTTGAACCCAGGAGGCAGAAGTTGTAGTGAGCCAAGATCGTGCCATTGCACTCCAGCCTGGGTGACAAGAGCGACACAGTGTCTCAAAAAAAAAAAAAAAAAGTTCCACTCAAAGTTAGTTCAGCCTTTCAGCCTTCACCCGGGAATGGACAAGGACAGCTTGGAGGTTAGAAACAAGATGGAGTTGGAGTTGGTTAGGTGACATCTCTTTCACCATCTCAGTTACAATTTCGCAATGGTGGTTTCACTATTGGGTGTTTCTGGTGAGTTCTCCTAAATTCAGACCTCTCACTCTTTGGTTGAAGGTCTAGACTATCTGAGCCGTTTTGCAAATGCTTTCTTGTCTTTGAGCATGAGGGCCTTAGTCTCTGTCTTTACACAGGAAATTTGTGTAAAGAGCTATGCAGACAACTGTCTTTATTCTACCTCTGCCTCACAGCAGAGGTTCAAGTCAAAGGATTGGCAGTTAGGCACCAGTGGTTTTGTTTTATACAATATGCTTTTTTCTTTCTTTCTTTCTTTCTTTCTTTCTTTCTTTCTTTCTTTCTCTCTCTCTCTCTCTCTCTTTCTTTCTTTCTTTCTTTTTGAGACAGAGTCTCACTGTGTCATCCAGGCTGGAGTGCAGTGGTGCGATCTTGGCTCACTGCAACCTCCACCTCCTGGGTTCAAACGATTATCATTCCTCAGCCTCCCAAGTAGTACTACCATGTCCAACTAATTTTTGTATTTTTAGTAGAGACAGTGTTTTGCCATGTTGGTTAGGCTGGTCTTAAGCTCCTGACCTCAAGTGATCTGCCTGCCTCAGCCTCCCAAAATGCTGGGATTACAGGCATGAGCCACCACGTCCGGCCTACATAGCATGATTTTAAGATTACAGCTGTTTTCTATCATTTGAAAATTCTGACTTAGGGCTGGGCGCGGTGGCTCACGCCTGTAATCCCAGCACTTCAGGAGGCCGAGGCGGGTGGATCACAAGGTCAGAAGATCAAGACCATTCTGGCTAACATGGTGAAACCCCGTCTCTACTGAAAATACAAAAAATTAGCCAGGTGTGGTGGCGGGCGCCTGTAGTCCCAGCTACTCGGAGGCTGAGGCAGGAGAATAGCGTGAACTGGGGGGCGGAGCCTGCAATGAGCCAAGATTGCGCCACTGCACTCCAGCCTGGGAGACAGAGCGAGACTCCGTCTCAAAAAAAAAAAAAGAAAAAAGAAAATTCTGACTTAGCCTTTCATTTCTGACCAGTTATTCCTAACTGAAAGTATACCTACTTTTTGCTCTCCCAAACAGGTATGAGGGTCCAATCCCCCATAACTTGAGCACTCTGCTGCCACCTGGCAGGTGTAGTCACATTTTGACCCTAACCACATCCCTGACCTTGGTCACTTTTGAAAAGTTCATTGGCCAGGCGTGGTGGCACACACACGTAGTCCCAGCACTTCGGGAGGCCGAGGTGGGCGGATCATGAGGTCAGGAGATCGAGACCATCCTGCCTAACATGGTGAAACCCCGTCTCTACTAAAAATACAAAAAAAATTAGCCAGGCATGGTGGCGGGCGCCTGTAGTCCCAGCTACTCGGGAGGCTGAGGCAGGAGAATGGCGTGAACCTGGGAGGCGGAGCTTGCAGTGAGCCGATATCGCACCACTGCACTCCAGCCTGGGCAACAGAGAGAGACACCATCTCAAAAAAGAAAAAGAATACTCTAGCAATGTGGAAAAAGTTTCATGACTTCTGTTGTCTATTGTAGTATAACAAACCACCTCGAAACCTAATTGCTTAGAACAACAACCAATTCTAGGTTGGGTGTGGTGGCTCACGCCTGTAATCCCAGCACTTTGGGAGGCTAAGGCAGGCAGATCACAAGGTCAGGAGATCGAGACCATCCTGGCTAACATGGTGAAACCCCGTCTCTACTAAAAATACAAAAAATTAGCCAGGCGTGGTGGCAGGCACCTGTAGTCTCAGCTACTGGGGAGGCTGAGGCAGGAGAATGGCGTGAACCCAGGAGGTGGAGCTTGCAGTGAGCTGAGATCGCACCACTGCACTCCAGCCTAGGCGACAGAGCGGGACTGTGTCTCGGGAAAACAAACAAACAAACAAAACAATAGTTCATCAATTATGGGAAATTAAGCTTCAAAATCTAAGTGCTCTTCTTAGAGACACCGGCTGGATTTATGTATAGCGCTGATGGAAATTCTCTTGTAAATGTCTAGGTAAGTGAAACCATCTAACCCAGGAGAGCCACAAGCAGCAGTAGCCAAAAGAGAGATTCTCTGAAATGTCTAAAATAATTCATCTGCACACACAATTGGGGAAAAAAAAAATACTAGTTTTAGACCCAAACCAACCAAGTGGAAGACGTCCTTTATGTTTGTCCTTCCTGAAATCTGATAAGAGATTTGAAAATATTATTTTTTGGGTTATTTTTTTCTTTCTTTGAGACAGAGTCTTGCTCTGTTGCCCAGGCTGGAGTGCAGTGGGCCATTCTCAGCTCACTGCAGCCTGAACTCTTGAGCTCAAGCGATCCTCCTACCTCAGCCTCCTGAGTAGCTGGGACTACAGGTGTGCACCACTCACTCAGCTAATTTTTTGATTTTTTGTAGAGACTGGGTCTCACTATGTTGCCCAGGCTGGTCTTGAACTCCTGGCCTCAAATGATCCTCCCACCTCAGCCTCCCAAAGTCCTGGGATTGTAGGCATGAGCCACCACCCATGGCTTTTAGAGCTTTAGGATTGGAACTCAGCATAATTAAAAGCTGACACTTGGGCTATCATTTTTTAGACAAAGACAAAAAGTCCCTCCTGCTTTTTTCCTCTTTTGGATCTTCTTTCTGGGAATTTTCTTAGTTGACTGAAACCCCTTTTTAAATGTGTTTGATTCCTCTGTTTGCTTCCTACCTTGTTGGCATAATTTCTGCTGAAAAAAGTGTAAAATTTGTTGGCCTTTTAGAAAGCTTAGAATCTCCCCAAATTGCCTCTTTTAACACTTGTTCTTCTATTTTCTTCCACTTGAAACCAGCACTGCAAAATTATAACTGAGACAGTGAAAGAAATCTAGCTTTGCCAACTCCATCTCGCTTCTGACCTCTAAACTGTCCTTGTTCATTCCTGGGTGTAGACGGAACTAACTTTGGAGGAACTTAGTTTGTAGTTTAACTTTGAAACAAAGACAATAACAGCCCTTTCCCAGAACAAACTCCCTTCTTGCCTGGGGACTAGACTGCCTTTGTAGGACTAACAAATTAGCCAAAAGATTAGAAATTATAGTTTAGGAGTCATGCAGCTAGAGGCCGCAAGATTTTGAACCTCCCCAATTTGTTCCTGGAGATAACATCACTATTATGAAACCTAAGATCAGTGCTTGAGGTATTTTGCAGACCCTGCATTTATGACTCACCTGGCACCACCCAGTTTAATAAACTGGCTCATCTGAGCTTGTGTCCCCCAACCAGAAACTGACTCAATGCAAGATTCAACTCCGTATGATTTCATCTCCGGCCCAACCAGGCAGCACTCCCGACTCACTGCCCGCCTCCGCCCACCAAATTATCCTTAAAAACTCTGATCCCCGAATTCTCAGGGAGACTGATTTGAGTAATAATAAAACTCCAGGCCGGGCGCCCTGGCTTACGCCTGTAATCCCAGCACCATGGGAGGCCCAGGCAGGCAGATCACCTGACGTCGGGAGTTCCAGACTAACCTGACCAACATAGAGAAACCCCGTCTCTACTAAAAATACAAAATTAGCTGGGTGTGGTGGTGCATGCCTATAATCCCAGCTACTCGGGGGCCGAGGCAGGAGAATCACTTGAACCCGGGAGGTGGAGATTGCAATGAGCTGAGATCGCACCATTGCACTCCAGCCTGGGCAACAAGAGCGAAACTCTGTCTCAAAAACCAAAAAACAAACAACAACAACAACAACAAAAGGTACTTCCCTTTCCCCTTTATTATTATTATTATTATTATTTTTGAGATGGAGTTTGACTCTTGTTGCCCAGGCTGGAGTGCAGTGGCGCAATCTTGGTTCACTGCAACTTCCGCCTCCTGGGTTCAAGCAATTCTCCTACTTCAGCCTCCCGAGTAGAGTAGCTGGGATTACAGGTGCCCGCCACCACACCCGGCTAATTTTTTTTTTTTTAATTTCTTTCTTTCTTTTTTTTTTTTTTTTTTTTTTTTGTATTTTTAGTAGAGATGGGGGTTTCACAATGTTGGCCAGGGTAGTCTCGAACTCCTGGCCTCAGGTGATCCAAAGTGCTGGGATTACAGGAGTGAGCCACTGTCCCCAGTGGTAAATTCTTATCTTAAGGTGGAATGCCAATATAAGAAAGGAAGTGTAGGACAAAGCTGAAGGTTTCCAAGTTGTTGAAGGCTTATGAAAGATTAATCTCATGAAAAGAATTTTGTATGGCCGGGCGCGGTGGCTCACACCTGTAATCCCAGCACTTTGGGAGGCCAAGGCGGGTGAATCACCTGAGGTCAGGAGTTTGAGACCAGCCTGACCAACATGGTGAAATCCCGTCTCTACTAAAAACACAAAAATTACCCTGGTGTGGTGGCGCACACCTGTAGTCCTAGCTACTCAGAAGGCTGAGGCAGGAGAATTGCTTGAACCCGGGAGGCAGAAGTTGCAGTGAGCCAAGATTGCACTGCTGCACTTCAGCCTGGGTGACAGATGGAGACTCTGTCTAAAAAAAAAAAAAAAAAAGTTTACGGAAATCTTATCCTGTGTGGTCAATGCTGACTGAGATTAGATGAATTAATTTGTTTATTAGGTTTTATTAACATTAGCTTTAGGGTTGAACTCAGTAGCTCACACCTGTAATTCCAGCACTTTGGGAGGCCAAGATGGGAGGCTCCCTTGAGCCCAGGAGTTCGAGACCAGCCTGGGCAACATAGTGAGCCCTTGTCTCTACTAAAAATAAAAAAATAAAAAAAATTAGCCAAGCATGGTGATGCACAACTATGTCCCAGCTGCTCCAAAGGCTGATGATATTGGAGGATCACCTGAGCCTAGGAGGTCACGGCTTCAGTGAGCCAAATTCATGCCACTGCACTCCAGCCTGGGCCACAGAGTGAGACCCTTTCTCAAAAAAATAATTAGCTTTAGCATGAATAATATACTGACACAAAGATAGAATTTGGTTTTCTCTTTGAACATGATTTTCATATGGTATTAATAAGAGACAGGCCGGTGCGGTTGCGCACGCCTGTAATCCCAGCGTTTTGGGAGGCTGAGGCATGCAGATCACTTGAAGTTAGGAGTTCGAGACCAGCCTGGCCAACTTGGTGAGACCCTGTCTCTATTAAAAATACAAAAATTAGCCAGGCATGGTGGTGGGCGCCTGTAATTTCAGCTACTTGGGAGGCTGAGGCAGGAGAATCACTTGAACCTGGGAGGTGGGGTTGCAGTGAGCCAAGATCCTGCCACTGCACTCCAGCATGGGTGACAGAGAGAGACTCTATCTCAAAAAAAAAAAAAAAAAAAGAGAGAGAGAGAGAAAATAGGCCGGATGTGGGTCTCACACCTGTAATCCTAGCACTTTGGGAGGCCGAGGCAGGTGGATCACCTGAGGTCAGGAGTTCGAGACCTGCCTGGCCAACATGGCAAAACCCCGTCTCTACTAAAAATACAAAAAGTAGCCAGGAGTGGTGGCATGTGCCTATAATCCTGGCTACTCGGGAGGCTGAGGCAGGAGAATCTCTTGAACCTGGGAGGTGGAGTTTGCAGTGGGCCGAGATCATGCCACTGAACTCCAGCCTGGGTGACAGAGTGAGACTCTGTCTCAAAAAAAAAAGGGGGGGGGGTTGGTAATAAAAGATTTTTGTTCATCTTTTGAGTAAATTGCCAAAAAAAAAAAAGGAGGGAAAGACAGATTCTAGTAGTCTTATGCTATCTTTATTAGGTTTTTGTTGTTGCTGTTTAAATCAATAATTTTTATTGTTGTTTTAAATAAACATTGATTGATTTTTTTAATTAAATTTTTTTTATTTCCATAGGTTATTGGGGAACAGATGGTATTTGGTTACATGAGTAAGTTCTTTAGTGGTGATTTGTGAGCTCTTGATGCACGCATACCCAAGCAGCATACACAGAACCCAATTTGTAGTCCTTTATCCCTCACCCCCTTCCCATCCTGTCCCCCAGGTCTTTTGATTGTTTGGAAAACTGAGTCTCCTATCAAAAAACAAAGGTTTTTGCTTTCTGAAATCTTTGAATTATCACTTGGGCTAAATGACCTACTATTATTTTCCAGTGACTTATGATTTTTTTTTTTTTAGACTGGAGTGCAGTGGCACGGTCTCGATTCACTGCAAGCTCCGTCTCCCGGGTTCAAGCGATTCTTGTGCCTCAGTCTCCCAAGTAGCTGGGATTCCAGGCAAGTGCCACCATGCCCAGCTAATTTTTGTGTTTTTTTAAGTGGAGATGGAGTTTCAACATGTTGGCCAGGCTGGTCTCAAACTCCTGACCGCAAGTGATCCACCCGCCTCAGCCTCCCAAAGTGCTGGGATTACACGCGTGAGCCACCGCACCCAGCCCTATGATTCTATTTTGATCAAGTATTTTTAATCTTAAATATTTGACATGCTTTCCAAATCAAACTTCAAATTCTAAAATCAAGTCTTTTGCAAATGGAGGCCCTGGAAGGCTAAGAGGTACATGTTAGGCTATTTGTTATGTTAAAATCATACAGAAAACATTGTCAAATAAAAAATGGTGTTCAACTTTCTTTGAGTTATATTTGTATGAATACATTATTAATATGTGTCCCAAAATTATATGAGATTCCTAAAATTCTGATATGTCTTGATATTGTCAGACATAATTATGGTTTTTTTTTTTTTTTTTTTTTGAGATGGAGTTTTGCTCTTGTTGCCCAGGCTGGAGTGTAGTGGTGTGGTCTCGGTTCACTGCAACCTCTGCCTCCTGAGTTCAAGTGATTCTCCTGCCTCAGTCTCCCAAGTAGCTGGGATTACAGGCGCCCGCCACCATGCCCAGCTAAGTTTTGTATTTTTAGTACAGACGGGGTTTCACCATGTTGGCTAGGCTGGTCTCGAACTCCTGACCTCAGGTGATCTGCCCACCTTGGCCTCCCAAAGTGCTGGGATTATAGGCATGAGCCTGTAAAATAATAGTAGGTCATTTAGCCCAAGTGATAATTCAGTTTAGGCACCCGGCCTAAATTGTTGTATGTCATAGAAATAACCACATTCCTTGTCAATTGCATCTTTAACCATGACTTCTCTGTCTTTTGTCAACCACATACAATTATTATTTTACTTTGATTCTTCTCAAAAAGCAGTTTAAATTCATTAAAAGGGCCCTGACAAGTACTCTTGGATATGGTGTGTTTTGTTTTGTTTTTTTTACACGGAGTCTCGCTCTATCACCAGGCTGGAGTGCAGTGACACGATCTTGGCTCACTGCAGCCTCTGCCTCCCGGGTTCAAGCGATTCTCCTGCCTCAGCCTCCTGAGTAGCTGGGACTACAGGCACGCACTACCATGCTTGGCTAATTTTTGTATTTTTAGTGGAGACAGGGTTTCTCCATGTTGGCTAGGATGGTCTTGATCTCTTGACCTTGTGATCTGCCTGTCTCGGCCTCCCAAAGTGCTGGCATTACAGGCGTAAGCCACTGCGCCCGGCCGGATATGGGTTTCTGATAACTTTGGAGATCATATCATTGGACTAAGTAAAAACTTTTAGAACTCTGATAAACTGATGCATTCATGAAGATTGCTAACCCAACATCAAGCAGAACAAGAATTCATTGCATGGGACTGACCTGATAGAGGACTGGAATGATTTTTATGACTTTTTGTTAGAAACATTGCTGAATCTTTTTATATTTGTTTCCTAGAGTCAATAAAACTTTTTTCTTTTGAGCTCCTTATAACTTATAGCAACTAGGTAAAATATAACTTTAGGAACAAAATTGAAACAATTGTCTTTCTCTCTACCTCATTTCTCTAAACTTTGGAAACTATGAGTATTGTATTTTATGGCAATCTAGTTATTTGTAGAAATTCAATAAGAATCTGTTTTATGTAACAGGACCCAGTCAAGACACTAGGTATTTTACCAAGGCCTTCACTCTCATAGCATATTTTCAGATATCTTGAGACTGCTTTGAGGAACTGAGATTTTGACTTTACAAAGTCAATTAAAATCCCCTTCGAAAAAGTGGCCTGGTACCTTGTGTACACAGTTCCCTTTGAAGGTTTCTGATCTTGCAGTAAGTAAAGAATGTTACTTTCTGGCCTGGTGCAGTGACTCATGCCTGTAATCCCAGCACTTTGGGAGGCTGAGGCAGGCAGATCACTTGAAGTCAGGAGTTCGAGACCAGCCTGGCCAACATGGCAAAACCCTGTCTCTACTAAAAATACAAAAATTAGCCGGGTGTGGTAGCACATGCCTGTGATGCCAGCTACTCAGAAGGCTGAGGCACGAGAATTGCTTGAACCTAGGAGGTGGAGGTTGCAGTGAGCTAAGATTACACCACTGCACTCCAGCCTGGGTAACAGACCGAGACTCTGTCTCAAAAAAAAAAAAAAAAAAAGTCACTTTCTGATGGGCCCAAAAACATCAAGATGTTTTGGAGACCTTGAGAAGAGAGGAACTCACCCATTTTGCACAGGTATTACAGGTACAGTCTAATAGTGAATCCTTGGCTTGGCTTCTTAGCCTTGAGGCTTTTAAGAGTCTAGTTTGAAATTCTGTATGAAAGGTTCAGCGAAGCCGACCCAAAGGCGTCTATATGGCTGATCACTATTCTTGTACTTTATGCAAATAATCAGCCCAAATATAATACTAAAACTTATTTGCAAGTACATCAGTCCTAGTAAGATTTATTTTGGTAAAAACGGGGACTGCAGGGAGGGAAAAGTTATGTTTCAGAAGAAAACCATAGTACACCTGTTATTCTATTCTAACCCTGCCTATTGTTAGGAGTTTTTATTATTTTCCTACAATTTGGACTGAGTCTCCAATTGAATAGGTTTTTTTACTATGTATTTCTCGTTGTTTTACTTCTTCTGAGAAAACCAAAAGCGTGAAATTCTGAAGACTAGAGATGATTCAACAAGCAACATCAGTTGTATAAATTAGAGGCTTGACTGAGAACTATTTCGGAATAAGCCTTCCCAGGGCCGAGTTATGAAGGATGTCTATCACTCTCACCTGAGCAGAGATGGGTCACCGATGCTTTCATGGGAAGCTTTTTGATCAACAGTGGGGAAATGAGAAAAGAAAAGTAGCTCAGAGCAGTCTGAGCTATGTCAGGTATGCAGGCCCACAAAGACGTGAGTACGGACCAGTCCTGCTGCCCACACATCCACGCCTAGGGGTAGTTGTTTAAAGCCATTTTGTTCCTAACTAGCTGCTTTACCCTTTATCTTCATGTTCCTGGAATTTGTGACACAAAGAACAAGGTATAATCAATGAATAGTTTATGTTGTTTTAATGTTAATTCTTGAGAAACAACTCAGAAACTGCCTCTTCTTTGTCTTTAAAACTCCACTTGTAACCGCTGCTCATCAGACTGTATATTCAGGGCAACTTGAATCTATGCTGCCCAGCTGCCACCCCCAAGCTTGGCCCAAACAATCTCTCTACTTCTATTAATTTTGCCTCAGTTTCTTCCTTTTAGGTCACCATGCCAAAGAGGCATATTTTGGGGTGGCATATTTTGGGGTGGCATATTCTGGTCTGCACAATCATCCGGGCAGGAGTGTGTTCAGTTTCCATCACCTCTGATCACACCCGAACTGTCTTTCGCTTGTCCCCTCACCTTGGCATGACTGCATAGGAGCTGGTCCTTCCCCTACCCCATTCATTGCCCTTTAAGAATTGCTGTATGTGGACTGGGTGCGGTGGCTCATGCCTGTAATCCCAGCACTTTGGGAAGCTGAGGCGGGCAGATCACCTGAGGTCAGGAGTTTGAGACCAGCCTGACCAACATGGAGAAACTCCGTCTCTACTAAAAACACAAAATTAGCTGGGCGTGGTGGCAGGTGCCTGTAATCCCAGCTACTAGGGAGGCTGAGGCAGGAGAATCACTTGAACCTGGGAGGCAGAGGTTGCGGTGAGCCAAGATCGCACCATTGCACTCCAGCCTGGGCAACAAGAGCGAGACTCCGTCTAAAAAGAAAAAGAATTGCTGTATGTTTTATTTGCTCCTTCTCTCTTCTCCACTGGGTGCTTCCTCCTTGTATGTAGGCTGTCAACGCTTCCAGCCTCCTGTGGTATAAGGCACAAGGCCAGGCCTACAGACAGATTCAGAGGGTAGAAACAACAAGCCATAACTCAGGTTATTACTTACGTAGATGGTGAAAGGAAAAGTAGGCAAAGATGCTAGCTCCCCATCGCCCTCACACCAGGCAATGCTGAAGCAAAAGGGGTCAGGTGACTGCAGTGCCAATGTTGGGACATGCTGTCGCTGAAGAGCTACTGCCATGCGGCCACTAGTTTACCACCTGCAACTGTGCCCTACATGAGGGAGGGCAAGGGAGGAAGGCCCATACATCACCAGAACCTGTTGAACTAAAAGGAAAGGGCTGAGGCATAAAATAGAACGTAAAGAGGTTACATGAGCCGAAGTGAGGAGAGCAGCCCGGGACACACTTCCAGGCTGCCTTGGGGAGTGCGCCATTAGGCCTTTGTTACAAGCAGGCTTTTATGTTGTTGTTGTTTTGAGACAGAGTCTCACTCTGTTGCCCTGGCTAGAATGCAGCAGCACGATCTCTGCTCACTGCAACCTCCATCTCCCGGGTTCAGTTCAAGTGATTATCATGCCTCAGCCTCCCAAGGAGCTGGGATTACAGGCGCACGCCCCCATGCCCGGCTAATTTTTGTATTTTTAGTAGAGATGGGGTTTCACCACGTGGACCAAGTTGGTCTGGAACTCCTGACCTCAAGAGATCTGCCCGCCACGGGCTTCCAAAGTGCTGGGATTACAGGGGTGAGCCACCGTGCACAGCCTAAATTTTTTTGTGGTGGTTTTTATCTTTTCAATTTTTTTATTTTTGTTTTTTCTTTTTCTTATTTTTTATTTTTCTTTCTTCTTTGTTTTTCTCTTTTAGTTTTATTTCTTTATTTTAGTGTTTTTTTTCACAAGTAGGTTTTGTTTTGTTTTGTTTTGTTTTTTTGAGATGGAGTCTCGCTCTGTTGCCCAGGCTGGAGTGCAGTGGCACGATCTCAGCTCAACTGCAAGCTCCACCTCCCGGGCTCACACCACTCTCCTGCCTCAGCCTCCCAGGTAGCTGGGACTACAGGCGCCACCACGCCCGGCTAATTTTTTATATTTTTAGTAGAGACGGGGTTTCACCGTGTTAGCCAGGATGGTCTCGATCTCCTGACCTTGTGATCCACCCACCTCGGCCTCCCAAAGTGCTGGGATTAAAGGCATGAGCCACCACGTCCAGCCTCACAAGTAGGTTTTTAAAGGCAAAAGGAACAAGGAGTGGGCTGATACAAGGTTGTCTGCCAGGACTCCTCACTGGAGGACGGAGAGAACACTGGATGCTGATTGGCTCTACGTTGCTGAGCTATAGCATTTGATGCCAGTGCAGGGCATTTTATGGCTACTTGGCATCAGTGTGTCTAGAGCCCACATAGCAAGTGGCTTCAAGAGGAAATTATTTAGCTCAAGGGGGAGTGAGAGGCAGCTTCTGTCACATTTTAAATGTTTCTCTGGGCCTGATCTTTTAAAAGTGCTCACATTCCTCAGATTAAAAGTTTTCTTTTTCTTTCTCAAACCTGAGAAGTGATGGGAAATGATCTCATGCCATCCTCTCAGGAAGGTAGGAGTCGGGTTGAAAACGGTCTTGCAGCGTCTCACAAGCCTCCCATGACTCCATGCTCCCGGAGTATCACAGGCTAATCAAATTAAATCCAGACTCACCTTCCACTGCAATTCAAGCCTGGCCTCTGTGGCCTCTGTGGGTATGAACCAGGTCCCCAGGGCACTATTCCCCTGCACAAACCACTCCACACATTTCCCGAACTTTTCTCTGGCTGTAATGGGCTGAACTGTGCACCTCCTTCCCCAATTCATATATTGAAATAGTAACCCCTAAAGCCTCAGAATGGGACTATATTTTGAGATAGGGCCTTTAAAGAGATAATTAAGTTAAAATGAGGTCGTAAGAGTGTTCCCTAATCAAATACTAGTGCTGTCCTTATAAGAAGAGGGGATTAGGGCCAGGCACAGGGGCCCACACCTGTAAGCCCAGCACTTTGGGAGGCTGAGGCTGGTGGATCACTTGAGGTCAGGAATTGGAGACCAGCCCGGCCAACATGGTGAAACCCTATCTGTACTAAAAAATACAAAATTAGCCAGACATGTATGCCTGTAGTCCCAGCTACTCTGGAGGCTGAGGCAGGAGGATCGCTTGAACCTGGGAGGCAGAAGTTGCAGTGAGCCAAGATCACACCACTGCACTCCAGCCTGGGCAACAGAGAGCACTCACAGAGGGACGACCAGGTGAGGATGTAGCAAGAAGGCAGCCCTCTACAAGCCAACGAGAGAAGCTTCAGAAAAAAAGAACCCTGCTGACATCCTGACACTGGACTTCCAGCCTCCAGAATTATGAGAAAATAAATGTCAGTTGTTTAAGGCACCTATTCGTGGTACTTTGTTATGGGGGCTTCTGCAAATTAATACACTGACAGACTGGCATTTAACTGCATTTTATTTTGCCTCTCTTATTCCTAGGTCGTTCCATCCTCACGGCACCAAGAGGCACCTCCTCAGCAGCCCAGCACCCAGGCTCCTTCATGCAAAGATGCCCTTCTATGATTATCTCTGTGCGGCTCCTGCCAGGCCTGTGCATCTGCAGATGCTCTCAGGCCACCCAGGGCCCCTAGCAAAGGTTTGGGCAGCCGCAGACAGATCCTCAGGCCTGGCCTAGAGATGTGAATTTTCAGACACCTGTCGCCATCCACAGCTGCTCAGGCTAGTCCCAGAGGACCCCGGGTCTGGGCTTGCAGGTAAAATACAGGACGCCCTGCTGAAGTTCAGTGTCAGATAAGCAAGAAATAATGTTCTAATGTAAGTAAGTCCTAAATGATGTTGCATATATATATATATATATAATTATATATATATATATATATATATATAATTTTTTTTTTTGAGACAAAGGCTCACTCTGTTGCCCAGGCTAGAGTTCAGTGGCAACATCTTGACTCACTGCAACCTCTACCTCCTGGGTTCAAGTGATTCTTGTGCCTCAGCCTCCGTATAGCTGAGGCTACAGGCGTTTGCCACCACAACTGGCTACCTTTTGTATTTTGGGTAGAGATGGGGTTTTACCATGTTGGCCAGGCTGATCTTGAATCCCTGGCTTCAAGTGATCCACCTGCCTTGGCCTCCCGAGTGCTGGGATTACAGGCGTGAGCCATTGCTCCCGGCCAACATACTTAAAAAGTATTTGTTTACCTGAAATTCAGATTTAACTGAGCATCCTGTATTTTTATTTGTTACCCTACTGGGGCCGTGAGGAGAGCCCCTCCTCAATAAGGCACTTCCGGTGGGGTTTTCCTGCACATACCTGGGAGGATCTCTGGACCAAAAGCTGCCCAGAAGCTGGAGAGCTCGCCACATGCCCTGACTGCAAGCAGCGGCGGACTCTTCTCAGGCCACCCAGTCCTGGATCAGGAACTCTACCTAGCACCAGAGACCCGGAGTCTCCAAAACTGAGAAGAGCTCACCTTATAAAATAAAAAGCTGTGAGAACTTCCATCCCTCCTCCCCAGGATTCTAAAGAAATGACAGCAGATTTGGCCATAGCTCATGGTACCCCAAATCCAGGGAAAAAAAAAAAAAGGCAGACTAGAACAACTAAGAACTAAGCTTTGGGTCATACAGACCTGATTCTGAATTAGCAGTATGGCGTTGTGTGAGTGATGGGCCCACTCTAAACCCCACTTGTCCCATCAGAACACGGGATTCCTATTCCTATCTTTCTTATGGTGTCATTATGAGGAGTAAATGAGACAAGGCACGCCCGGCGCGGTGGCTCACGCCTGTAATCCCAGCACTTTGGGAGGCCGAGGCGGGTGGATCACGAGGTCAGGAGATCGAGACCATCCTTGCTAACATGGTGAAACCCCGTCTCTACCAAAAATACAAAAAAAAAAAAATTAGCCAGGCGTGGTCGTGGGCGCCTGTGGTCCCAGCTACTCGGGAGGCTGAGGCGGGAGAATGGCCTGAACCCGGGAGGCGGAGCTTGCAGTGAGCCGAGATCGCGCCACCACACTCCAGCCTGGGCAACAGAGCCAGACTCTGTCTCAAACAAACAAACAAACAAACAAACAAAAAGATGAGGCACATAAGGGCTGAAGACCGCGCCTGGCACGAAGCAAGTGCTCCGTCATTGTGGCTGCTGCGGCCGTGGAATGCCCTCCATTTTTGCCCTGCTCACATCTGCTCCAAACACTCCCCAGCCTGTGTGGGTTCTCATACATGAGCCCCATCAGTGCCTTTGCTTCTGAAAGCCTAGAGGTAATGACATGCTCGGCGAGCTCAAACTCCTGGAAACTCTCCCAGGAAAACTCGGGATGCGAAGATGTACCCTAGAAGGGAACAGATGGCTCCTGTTTTTGTGTGTGGTATGGAATGGATGGCAAAAGGTCAGTGAGCTCTGTAGGAGACAGCACGGTGCCAAGGGGACCCGTGTCACCTTCCTCACCTCTGCCTCTGTCTCAGACACCTGCTGACATATGACCAGGTGCAGATGGAGCAGTGCCAGCCACGCCCTGGGATGAGGAGATCAAGCTGGTGCTCAGCCCCAGCAAGGCGGGGTCAGTGACATCCCTATATGTGAATGGGGACACATTTGTAAGCAGAGACATGAAGTGAGAGAATGAGATCACCCACAGCGACATCTGCCACTACCCAGGTGACTGGGCCAAAAGTGGGCTGTGGAATTGGAACAAAATACAACAGATTGTATTTAGATATTGACTCCGTTCTAATATATAGACTTTGCAAGGTAAACATTTCAAAATTGCACTTTATTATGAGAACCAAATGTTTTCTCCAGATATTTTGATATAAATTTTTGATGAAATAAATACATCCTAGGAAAGGCCTTGCTCCCATATTAGGAAAGTAAATTCTATATCCAAGGACACTGGGTAACTACAGCCTTGAATGTTCATGGGCTACAATAACGACGATTATGAGGGAACCAGATTCTCTCTCCTTTACTGTGTTTGGGCAGATCCTTTCATCAGTATGTCAAGGCTACTGAAATGTTAGTGTAATCTTGATGTCAGACAGGGGACAGGGTCTTTGCTTGGAAGCCTCCCAAATCCAGGGCTTGTGGAAAGCTAAAGCATTCCCTCCGAGATTGCGGCGAATCTTTTGTCTCCTAATTCCCCTTTCTTTTTTCTTTTTCTAGTTTTTTGTTTTTTTTTTTTAGGCGGAGTTTCGCTCTTGTTGCCCAGGCTGGAGTGCAATGGCTCAATCTCGGCTCACCACAACCTCCGCCTCCCAGGTTCAAATGATTCTCCTGCCTCAGCCTCCCAGGTAGCTGGGATTGCAGGCGTGCACCACCATGCCCGGCTAAGTTTGTATTTTTAGTAGAGACGGGGTTTCACCATGTTGGTCAGGCTGGTCTCCAACTCCCGACCTCAGGTGATCCTCCTGCCTCTGCCTCCCAAAGTGCTGGGATTACAGGCATGAGCCACCACGCCTAGCCTCTTTTTTGTTTTGTTTTGTTTTGTTTTGTTTTGAGATGGAGTCTCACTCTGTCACCCAGGCTGGAGAGCAAGGGGCAATCTTGGCTCACTGCAATCTCCACCTCCCAAGTTCAAGCGATCCTCCTGCCTCAGCCTCTTGAGTAGCTGAGATTATAGGCACGCCACCACAACTGGCTAATTTTTTTGTATATTTACTAGAGATGAGGTTTCACCATGTTCGAGGCTAGGCTGGCCTCGAACACCTGACCTCAAATGATCCCCCTGCCTCAGCCTCCCAAAGTACTGGGTTTACAGGCATGAGCCACCGCGCCTGGCCCTAATTCTCCTTCCTATGTGATCTCTCCACCCCCTCTCTGACTTTCACAGAACCCTCTCCCACAGCAAGCATGAAACAGTTTGAAATTCACAGGCTGTCATCAAGATTTTGGAGGGAGTAGCCGGGCAGTGGCTGGCTCATGCCTATAATCCCAACATTTTGAGAGGCCAAGGCAAGAGGATCACTTGAGCCTAGGAGTTTGAGGCCAGCCTGGGCAACATAGCAAGACCCTGTCTCTATTTTTAAAAAAAAGGATTTTGGAAGTGGGAATGGATAAGGGGCTCACACCACAAAAATGTAAACAATTTCCCAAAGAATGACAAACATCATGGTTCCCAAGGTATTCTCTACCTCTGTGGAGCCGTGGAGGCCAAACTCTAGCCTCTCTCACTCTTCCTATCTCCATTTTTTTTTTTTTTTTTTTTTTTTTTTTTTTTTTGAGACCGAGTCTCCCTCTATTGCCCAGGCTGGAGTGCAATGGCATGGTCTCAGCTCACTGCAACCTCCACCTCCCGAGTTCAAGCGAGTCTCCTGCTTCAGCCTCATGAGTAGCAGGGATTACAGGGGCCTGCCACCATGCCTGGCTAATTTTTGTGTTTTTTTTTTTTTTTTTTTTTTTTTTGAGACGGAGTCTCGCTCTGTCGCCCAGGCTGGAGTGCAGTGGCGCGATCTCGGCTCACTGCAAGCTCCGCCTCCCGGGTTCACGCCATTCTCCTGCCTCAGCCTCCCGAGTAGCTGGGACTACAGGCGCCCGCTACCACGCCCGGCTAATTTTTTGTATTTTTAGTAGAGATGGGGTTTCACCATGTTGGCCACGCTGGTCTCGAACTGCTGACCTTGTGATCTGCCTGCCTCAGCCTCCCAAAGTGCTGGGATTACAGGCGTGAGCCACTGCTCCTGGCCTCCTCTCTCCATTTTTTTTAAGAGATGAGGTCATGCTCTGTCACCCATGCTGGAGTGCAGTGGTGCAATCATAGCTCACTGCAGCCTCTAACTCCTGGGCTCAAGTGATCCTCCTGCCTCAGCCTCCCAAGTAGCTAGGACTACAGGTGCATACCACCACACCTGGCTAATTTTTATTTTTTTTTTTTGAGACAGGGTCTCACTCTGTCACCCAGGCTGGAGTGCAACGGTGCAGTCTTGACTCACTACAACTTCTGCCTCCCAGGTTCAAGCGATTCTCCTGCCTCAGCCTCCCAAGTAGCTGGGACTACAGGCACACACCACCACACCTGGCTAATTTTTGTATTTTTAGTAGAGATGGGGTTTCACCATGTTGGCCAGGCTAGTCTCAAACTCCTGACCTTGTGATCTGCCCACCTCGGCCTCCCAAAGTGCTGGGATTACAGGCATGAGCTACCGTGCCCAGCCAATGTTTTTATTTTTTATTTTTTGTAGAGAAGGGGTCTCACTATGTTGCCCAGGCTGGTTTATTTTTTATGTTTTGTAGAAACAGGGCTCACTATGTTGCCCAGGCTGGTCTCAAACTCCTGGGCTCAAGTGATCCTCCTCCCTCAGGCTCCCAAAGCATTGGGATTGAAGGCGTGAGCCACTGCAGCTGGCCACCAGCTTCTTTTAATCCTGCTACTTCTCTTTTCTCCTCTTTTCAGGAAGAAAAATAAAATTAGTCCTTTTCCCTTGTTCATGGCAAAGGAGTTTCTCCTTTCTACTGATTTTTTTTTTTTGACACTTGTAGGCTGACTTCAGGATTTTACCTCCCTGAAGTATGCTTGATATTTTCCTAGAGATACATATTTCTACCTAAGAAGGATTCTTTTGCACCTCCTTACGTTAAGGATGTTTCTATTGTTATAATGTAGACCTTTGCAGGATTACCTCCCTGTAAGATCACAGGTGGTGGGTGGATGAATGAGGAAGGGGGAGAAATATTCTTGAGTCAGCATCGTTTGAACTAACACCACCACAACCACCATCATCACTTCCATTCATTAACTCTTGCTGGTGTTTTTTTGTTTGTTTGTTTTGCTTTGCTTTGTTTTGAGACGGAGTCTCACTCTGTCACCCAGGCTGCAGTGCAGTGGCGTGATCTCGGCTCACTGCAACCTCCGCCTCCCAGGTTCAAGCGATTCCCCTGCCTCAGCCTCCGGAGTAGCGGGGATTACAGGCGCACGCCACCATGCCTTGCTAATTTTTTGTATTTTAGCAGAGATGGGGTTTCACCATGTTGGCCAGGATGGTCTTAATCTCCTGACCTCATGATCCACCCACCTTTGCCTCCCAAAGTGCTAGGATTATAGGCGTGAGCCATCACGCCCGGCCAACTCTTGCTGTTTTAAGTAATGTAAGGGCATTGCATATAGGATCTCATTTCAGCCTCACAACAGGCCTATGAGATAGGTAGAAAGAGACTCCCATTTCACAAGTGAGGACACTAAACAACAAATTGCCACTGAATGCTCTGCAGCTGAGCAGAGATGACAGGCTGGCTAGGAAAGGCTTGTGGATAGAACCCTGCCTTGTGGATCAGCTGGGAATTTGACGTGGCCTCCCGGATGGACAACTAGAAACTACCAGGCAGGGGTAGAGGGAGGTCTGGAAGATTTCAATCAGGCACAGATATGGGTTTTTTTGTTTGTTTGTTTATCTTTTTGTGTATTTATTTTATTTTATTTTTATTTATTTATTTTTGAGACGGCGTCTCACTGTGTCACCCAGGCTGGAGTGCAGTGGCGCCATCTCAGCTCACTGCAACCTCCGCCTCCTGCGTTCAAGTGATTCTCCTGCCTCGGCCTCCTGAGTAGCTGGGACTATAGGCGTCCACCACTACCCCCAGCTAATTTTTTGTATTTTTGGTAGAGATGGGCTTTCACCATGTTGGGCAGGCTGGTCTCAAACTGCTGACCTCGTGATTCGCCTGCCTCGGCCTCCCAAAGTGCTGGGATTACAGGCGTGAGCCACCACACCCGGCCAGATATGGGATTTTTATGAGAGAAGGCTTTGCTACTGTTCTTACGGAAGGATTAGATGCACAATTAGATGCTGTCTTGTGTTGGGAAATAGGAAGGCCCTGGCCATGTGGAGACAGGGCGCTGGAAAGGAAGGACCCAGACAAAGCTGCACCAGGTTCCTGGGAATAGAAAATAGTTCCCTTAAACCAGGGATGCAAAGGGACCGGCTCTGTTTGCTTGTTAATCACATTAGCTATTGTAGATCATGAACCTCCAGCTCGTAAACATAGTGTTGTATATTCTGAGTTCTTTCTGTGGCTTATTCAATGTTTTTGCTGCCTTTGTAATCCTCTTAGATGATGGCAGCCTACTTCCTTTGTGATTAAGAAGATATACAAAGGGATTTTTTTATAGTCACTGGGACAGTTTTTTCTTTCTTTTTTTTTTTTTTTTGAGACAGAGTCTTGCTCTGTCTCCCAGGCTAGAGTGCAGTGGCGCGATCTCAGCTCACTGCAACCTCCACCTCCCAGTTTCAAGCGATTCTCCTGCCTCGGCCTCTTGAGTAGCTGGGATTACAAGTGTCTACCACCACGCCTGGCTAATTTTGTATCTTTAGTAGAGACAGGGTTTCACCATACTGATGAGGCTGGGCCTTGAACTCCTGATCCATGGTGATCTGCCTGCTTTGGCCTCCCAAAATGCTGGGATTACAGGCATGAGCCACTGTGCCCGGCTATCTTTTTAACATTATAATTATTTTGAAAATTTCAATAGTTTTGGGGGTACAGGTGGTTTTGGGGGTACATGGACGAGTTCTACAGTGTGAATTCTGAGATGCTGGTGCATCTGCACCTGAGCAGTGTACCCTGAACCCAACGTGTATTCTCTTATCCCTCATCCCCCTCCTCACCTCCCACTTCTCCAAGTCCCCAAAGTTCCTTATAGGGACAAAGTTTTAAAGGCAAACTGTACAGCTTGCATCCAGATAAGGTAATGGGAGAGCAAATCTAGAGAGAGTTTCTGAAAGAAGGAGAATTCAGAGGGGAGGAGGCTGGGAAGACACAGCCACCCTCCACTGCCTCTGCCCTTTGCCCTGAGTTCTCCTCCTAGAACTTTGAAGTCATAACAACCAATACAAGTGGGCTCTGTAAGCTTCCTGATTTAGATAAATTGGCTGTGAAATGGGAAGTCTGAATACGGACTTGGTATTAGATGCCACTGTATTAGGGTTCTCTAGAGGGACAGAACTAATAGGATATATATATATATACACACACACATACACCATATATAAATATATAAATATACACCATATATAAATATATATACACCATATATAAATATATATTAAAATATATATACATATATATATAAATAAAGGGGAGCTTATTAAGTACTAACTCACGTGATCACAAGGTCCCACCATAGGCCGTCTGCAGGCTGAGGAGCAAGGGAGCCAGTCTGAGTCACAAAACTGAAGAACTTGGAGTCTGATGTTCAAGGGCAGGAAGCATCCAGCCTGGGAGAAAGGTGTCCGCTGCGAGTCTAGGCCAGTCTAGTCCAAGGACAGCTGTGAAGCTCTTGGTATAGCTGTGACTACGGCACAGCAAACCAGGCGGCGATGCAGCCCACGCGACCCCGAGGCCCTTGGTGCCTTTTGTGGACGGCTAGGCCAGAGCCTTTTCTGTCGAAGTCAAGTGCTGAGTTCGGGCAATGCACCGTGTGAGTGTGTCAGCAATCTCCAAGTTCTCGAGGTGTGCACCGAAGAGGCCCTCCCACCCTGAGGTTGTTGGGCAGAAAATCCAGGTGATTCAAATAAACTGGGGCTGAGCCCTCAATGGCTAGGATAAGTGGTATGCTCCAGTCTCTGTTTTGTTCAAAAGGGACTTGGGCCAAAGGCTGCATTTATCTTGGCAAATGTTTTATTTAAGAAAGCCCAACACATTTATTTCAGTCAACACATTCCTTATTGAACACTCAACAGTCAACACAGCCTCAGAAAAAAATATGAGTAAGTAATTAATGTTGTATCTGACAGGAAAGAAAAGCTTCAATCTCTGTGGTTTCGATAACAGCTGCTAAAATGTCAGAACCAGGTTTTCAGAACTTTCCCACCAGTGGAGATGGGGCTAGATGGTGGATTTTGGAAGAGGCAGCCTAGTCATGGCTTTCTTTTGCAGCTCGGCGTCTGTTCATCCCCTCAGAACTGCCCCAGGCCTTCAGCCTCCCTATTAAATGACCCCCCTCCTCTCAGGCCAGAGGATAGAACCCAAACTGGGTCAGAGAAATTCTGTCCCCAGGGCCAGGCTTGGTAGCTTCTGCCTGTAATCCCAGCACTTTGGGAGGTCGAGATGGGAGGATTGCTTGAGGCCAGGAGTTTGAGACCAGCCTGGGCAACATCGTGAGACCCTGTCTCTATTTTTTTAAAAAAAAATATTTAAAAAAAAGAAAAAATCTGTCACCCAGGAGCTTGTAATTGGGACAGAGATTCTGGCTAGGTAGGTGTGGGTGCAGGAGCTGGAAAGTGATGTTGATTCAGGGGTGAAGAAACCATCATACCCACCGTTGTACACGCCACTGTCCCCAAGCTTTAGGGATGTGCAGCATTATATGTAAAATGCAGGGTGTCTGTCCCTTCAATACACTCACACTCTTTCAAGCAAGAAATATGACATATTCATTTTATTGAATACAACAGACTATGATTTTTTTTTGGTTTTTTTGGGTTTTTTCTGAGACAAGATCTCATTCTGTCTCCTAGGCTGGAGCGCAGTGGCATAATCATAGCTCACTGAAATCTCTAACTCCTGGGCTCATGCAGTCCTTCCACCTCAGCTGCCCAAGTAGCCGGGACTACAGGTGCATACTACTATGCCCTGCTAATTTTTTAAAAAAAATTGTTTTTTGTAGAGACGAGGTCTCACGATGTTGCCCAGGCTGGTCTGGAACTCCTGGGCTCAAGTGGTCCTCCCATCTCAGCCCTGCAGAGTGCTTGGGGTTACAGGCGTGAGCCACTATGCCCTGCTGAGACTAAGATTTTTCAGCTCACATGTGAACCAGTTTCTCAAGGTCATTTAGGAACTCACCAGAAAATCCAACTGGAACTTGGATTTCTCCAATCCAAAGTTGCTTATACCCTACGAATGAGAACCACTTCCTCCCTTGGAGTGCCACAAATACATCACTTCAGTCACCAGATAATGTGAATTTAAATGTCCGACAGTGCTAAATGCTAAGCAGTATTGTAACCTGAACCATCTAGAGGCTTAGCAAAACAGCCGGCATTCGGCAGAGAATTGCCAGCCCTGAAATCACTGTACGCAGCAGACCTTTAGAATTATGTATATTTTAGGTGATGAATTCAGCTCTATTTTTAGCTTCCCCAGCCTACAAAAGCATTTGCAAGAACAGAGAAAATCTCTGTGACAAAATCTATTAAGTGTGAATTGCTCACTTGGTATCTCAGAGAGAAACAGTACAAGTTCTCAGGTTGCACTTTTAAAAAAAAATTCTGGAAAGTAACGCAAATAGGTTTTTAGATTTTTACCTCTTCATAGAATACTTAACACCCTTTGTAATTAGAACATTCCTTAAGGTCTGCAAATTAAATCATTAGCACTGCGTCTTTTCAGGCGTGAAGCTGCTGAGAAGCTGAAAAAATAGGATTTCGTTTTCCTTGACATCCAGATTTTAAAACTACCGTAAGAATTGTTTCCACAACAAAGTATGGGGTTGGTGTCTGGAATTTCTGTAAGGAATGCACAGCGTTCGTATTTCCATGTGACGTGACGGCATCCACCTCACAGCCGGGCACTTCACCTGAGAGTTTAAGGAAACGCAACATGGCCCAGGCTGAATTTGTTATCTTCCACTCCAGCAACATTGACACAGATAATCCATCCACAGAAGTCAACCACTGAGAGGTCAGGATTCAGGGAAATAAACTGCAATTAGAAGGTTCCCTGAGGGCCAGGCATGGCGGCTCACACCTGTAATCCCAGCACTTTGGGAGGCCAAGGCGGGTGGTTCACTCAGGTCAGGAGTTCAAGACCAGCCTGGCCAACATGGTGAAACCACATCTCTACTAAAAATACAAAAAATTAACCAGGACTGGAGGTGGGGCCTGTAATCCCAGCTACTCAGGAGGCTGAGGCAGGAGAATCGCTCAAACCCAGAAGGCGGAGGTTGCGGTGAGCCAAGATTGCGCCCCGCACTCCAGCCTGGGCAACAAGAGTGAGAAACTCCTGAGATGCAGGCTGGGCGCGGTGGCTCACACCTGAAATCCCAGCACTTTGGGAGGCAAGGCGGGCCAATCACTTCAGGTCAGGAGTTTGAGACCAGCCTGGCCAACAAGGTGAAACCTCATCTCTACTAAAAATACAAAATTAGCCGGGCATGGTGGCACCTGTAATCCCAGCTACTCGGGAGGATGAGGCAGGAGAATCGCTTGAACCTGGGAGGCAGAGGCTGCGGTGAGCTGAGATCATGCCACTGCACTCCAGCCTGGACAACAAGAGCGGAACTCAGTCTCAAAAAAAAGGTAACCTGAGAAGCAAAAGGAACTGGGGGGTCCTGTAGGACATTTGCCCCTGACTGGTATAGGGCCTAAGAAAGGTGCCCCGTCCACCGTCCACCATGCTGCACCTTCCAGAGCCCCGGGCTGCCTCCCAGACCCTCAGGTGCCCATGTGCGCTGCTCTCAGAGAGTGGCTTCACATTGCGTCTTGAGGATTTCTTTCCACACAGCTTATGAAGAGAGCCAGTCTCCGGAGCACAGGTGAGGACACACTCCACAAGCTGTTCCAATTTGCCAGATGTCGATTGTTACCGTTACGTCTGACCCTGGGGCTGGTGTCATGGGGCTGACTAGGGAAGCCAGGGCCCTGGTGAGGCCACAAGCCACACCCATCCAGCCAGCCTCCATGTCAGGGCATGCCACGGGTCACAGCGGGCATCCGGCAGAGAAACTGGCTCCAGCAGTGGCTCAGAGGGGGCGTCCCCACACCACAGAAGCAGCAGCGGAGGGCTTGTGTTCACGCCCAGGCTCTGACACTTGCTAGGGGGATGTTTCTTCCCTTACTGATTCTCAGTATCTTCATTTGTAAAGCAAAGATGGTTATGATATCAACTTCAAGGAGTGAGAATTAAATGGGAGGTATGAAAGTACTTTGTGAAGTGCAATGAGAAGTGAGATATTATTATGAGTTCCTGAGGAAACTGAGGCTCATCATAATGTACTAGCACCCAGCACATAGCCCTACATAAAGGAAAGGCTTAATAAATATGGGATAAAAGGGAGAATTATTATGATTATTTCTTTCTTTTTCTTTTTCTCTTTTTTTTTTTTTTTTTTTTTTTGAGATGGAGTTTTGCTCTTATTGCCCAGGCTGGAGTGCAGTGGTGCGATCTCAGCTCACTGCAACCTCCACCCCCCGGGGTTCAAGTGATTCTCCTGCCTCAGCCTCCCGAGCAGCTGGGACTACAGGCATGTGCCACCATGTCCAGCTAATTTTTGCATTTTTTTTTTGTAGTAGAGACGGGGTTTCACCACGTTAGCCAGGCTAGTCTCGAACTCCTGACCTCAGGTGATCCACCCGCCTCGGCCTTCCAGAGTGCCGGGATTACAGGGGTGAGCCACTGCGCCTGGCCGTATTATAATTATTTCTAAGTGTGCTGATCCCCCGTCCCGCCACCCCGCAGCGGCAGACCACGATGTGCAGGGGAGGAAAGAGGGTGCTCCCTGCTGGGAGCTGGAAATTCCTGGGGGTGGTCTTTTGAGGAATGTAGGAGCAAGGAGACCATGGTCAGCCTTCTACGGGCATCGCATGCTTTCTTTCCTTAAAAAAAAAAAAAAAAAAAAAAAGTAACAATCGGATCGGGCTTTAGTTTCCAGGCAACCGTGTTGCATGAGCCCCACGTGGTGGCAGGTCTTCCACGCAGGAGCCATATTTACGGTGAACGGCGGCAACTCCATGCCCAGGAACACGGCTCAGACCCGCACTGAGACCTTAGCGGGTTTCTTAACCGTTTCTGTGCCACGGACCCCTTTGCCAGTCTGCTGAAGTTTATGAACCTCTTCTAAGAATAATGTTTCTAGACACATTAAAAGTAAAATGTATAGAATTATAAAGGAAACAAATCATATCAAATATTTTATTTTTATTATTTTGTTTTTATTTTTTGAGACAGGGTCTTGCTCTGTCACCCAGGCTGGAAGATAGCGGCACAAGCCTAGCGTACCGTAACCTCAAATTCTTGGGCTCAAAGAATCCTCCTGCCTCAGCCCCTTGAGTAGGTAACACTGCAGGTGTCCAACGCCATGCCTGGCTAATTTTTTATTTTCATTTTTAATTAAAACATTTTTTGTGGGCACATAGTATGTGTATATATTTGTGGAATGCATGAGATATTTTGGGACAGTCATGCAATGCATAATAATTACATCGGGGTAAATGGGGTATCCCTTTGTGTTAAAAACAATCTAATTATACCCTCCCTTCCTTCCTTCCTCTCTCTCTTTCTCTCTTGAGACAGTCTGACTCTGTCACCCAGGCTGGAGTGCAGTGGCGTGATCTCAGTTCACTGCAACCTCCACCTCCTGGGTTCAAGCAATTCTCATGCCTCAGCCTCCCAAATAGCTGGGATTACAGGTGCATGCCACCATAACTGGCTAATTTTTATATTTTTAGTAGAGATGGGGTTTCACCATGTTGGCCAGGCTGGTCTCAAACTCTTGGCCTCAAGTGATCCACCTGCCTCAGCCTCCCAAAGTGCTGGGATTAGATACCCTTTTAGTTATTTTTAAATGTACAATTAAATTATTGTTGACTATAATCACCCTGTTGTGCTATCAAATACTAGATCTTATTCATTCTTTCTATTTTTTTTGTACCCATTAACCATCCCCACTTTTCCACCAGCCCCCCAGTACCTTTCCCAGCCTCTGGTAACCATCCTTCTACCCTCTATCTCCATGAATTCAATTGTTTTAATTTTTATCTCTCAGAAATGACTGAGAATAAGTGAAGTTTGTCTTTCTGTCCCTGTCTTGTTTCACTGAACATAATTACCTCCAGCTCCATCCATGCTGTTGCAAATGACAGGATCTCATTCTTTTTCATGGCTGAATAATACTCCATTGAGTATATGTACCACATTTTCTTTACCCATTCATCTGTTGATGGACACTTTGGTTGCTTCTAAATCTTGGCAATTGTGAATAGTGCTGCAACAAACATGGGAGTGGGTATTTCTTCGATATACTGAATTCCTTTCTTTTTTACACTCTTGTATACACTCTTGCCAACACTTGTATGGCAGCTCTATTTTGGTTTTTTGAGGAACCTCCAAACCATTCTCCATAGTGGTTGTACTAATTTACGTTCCCACCAATAGTGTTTGAGGGTTCCCTTTTCTCCACATGCTTGCCAGCATGTGTTATTGCCTATCTTTTGGATAAACGCCACTTTAACTGGGGTGAGATATCTTACTATAGTTCTAATTTGGATTTCTCTGAAGAACAATGGTGTTGAGCACCTTTTCATATGCCTGTTTGCCATTTGTATGTCTTCTTTTGAGAAATGTCTATTCAGATCTTTTACCCATTTTCAAAATTGGATCACTAGATATTTTCCTATGAGGTTTTTTGTTTGTTTGTTTTGGGGGGGTTGTTTTATTTTGTTTGGTTTCAAGGCAAGATCTCTCTGTCACGCAGACTGGAGTGCAGTGGTACAATCTCTGCTCACTGCAACCTCCGCCTCCCAGGCTCAAGCAATCCTCCCACCTCAGCCTCCTGAGTAGCTGGGACTACAGGTACATGACCATGCCTTGCTAATTTTTGTATTTTTTGTAGAGATGGGATTTTGTCATGCTGCTCAGACTGGTCTCAACCTCCTCGACTCAAGCCATCCACCCACCTCAGCCTCCCAAAGTGCTGAGATTACAAGTATGAGCCACCACACCCAGCCTTTCCTACAGGGTTGTTTGAGCTCGTTATATATTCTGGTTATTATTATTATTATTATTATTATTATTATTATTTGAGATGGAGTCTTGCTCTGTTGCCCAGGCTGGAGTGCAGTGGCACGATCTCCGCTCACTGCAACCTCTACCTCCTAGGTTCAAGTGATTCTCCTGCCTCAGCCTCCTGAGTAATTGGGACTACAGGCGCCCACTACCACTCCGAGCTAATTTTTGCTGTTATTAATCCCTTGTTAGATGGAAAATCTGCGAACATTTTCTCCCATTTGGTGGAGTGTCTTTTCACTTTGTTGACTGTTTTCTTTGCCCAGTTCAATGTCCTAGAGAGTTTCCCCATTGTTTTCTTGCAGCGGTTTCATAGTTTGAGGTCTAAAATGTAAATATTTAATCCATTTTGTTTCTTTTTCTTTTAGAAACAGAGTATCGCTCTGTCACCCAGGCTGGAGTGCAGTGGCGCAATCTTGGCTCACTGCATCCTCCACTTCCTGGGCCCAAGTGATCCTCCTGCCTTAGCCTCCTAAGTAGCTGGGACTACAGGTGCATGCTACCACACCTGGCTAATCTTTAAAAATGTGTTATTGAATTCAGTTTGCTAGTATTTTTTTTTGAGGGGGGTGGTGCAGAGTCTTGCTCTGTCACCCAGGCTGGAGTGCAGTGGTGCAATCTCAGATCTTGGCTCACTGCAGCCTCTGCCTCCCGGGTTCAAGCGATTCTCCTGTCTCAGCCTCCCGAGTAGCTGGGATTACAGTCGTGTACCATCACACCCAGCTAATTTTTGTATTTTTAGTAGAGACAGGGTTTCACCATGTTGAGCAGGCTAGTCTTGAACTCCTGACCTCAGGTGATCTGCCCTCCTCAGCCTTTCAAAGTGCTGGGATTACAGGCGTGAGTCACTGCACCCGGTCTTGCTAGTACTTTGATGAGGATTCTTGCATCAGTCTTCATCAGGGATACTGGCCTGTAGTTTTCTTTTCTTTACTTTTTTTGTTTGTTTGTTTGTTTGTTTTTGGCAGCAGGATAATACGAGCCTCATAGAATGAGTTTGGAAGTATTCTCTAATTTTCAGAATAGTTTGAGTAGGATTGGTAATATTTTTCCTTAAATGTTTGGTAGAATTCAGCAGTGAAGCTATCAGGTCCCAGGCTTTTCTTTGCTGGGAGACTTTTTATTGCGGCTTTAGTCTCATTACTGGTTTTTGTTCTGTTCAGGTTTTGAATTTCTTCATGGTTCAATCTTGGTGTGTCTGGAATGTATCCACTTCTTCTAGATTTTCCAATTTATTGACACATAGTTGCTCATGGTAGCCTCTAATGATCCTTTCTGTGGTATCAGTTGTAATGTCTCCTTTTTAATCTCTGATTTCATTTATTTGTATCTTCTCTCTTTTTTCTTAGTCTGGCTAAAGTTGGTTATTTTTGTTTACTTGTTAAAAAAAACAAACTTTTCATTTCATGGATCTTTTGTATTGTTTTCTTCATTTCAATTTTATTTATTTCTGTTGTTTTGTTTTGAGATAGTCTCACGTTGTTGCCCAGGATGGAGTGTATTGACACACTCACAGCTCACTGCAGCCTCAACCTCCCAGACTCAAGTCATCCTCCCATCTCAGCCCCTCAATTATCTGGGACTACAGACATGTGCCACCACGCTCGGCTTAGTTTAAAAAATTTTTTTTTGTATAAACAGGGTCTCAGTGTGTTGCCCTGGCTGGTCTGGAGTTCCTGGGCTCAAGCCATCCTTCTGCCTCTGCCTCCCAAACTGCTAGGATTATAGGCATGAGCCCCTGTACCTTGCCTACTGTGATCTTTATAATATTTTTTCTTCTACTAATTTTGAGTTTGGTTTGCTTTTGCTTTTTTGATTTTTTAAGATGCATCTTTAGGTTGTTCATTCCAAGTTTTTCCTCTTTTTTATATAGGCACTTATAGCTATAAACTTCCCTGTTAGTACTGTTTTTGCGGTATCCATGGGTTTTGGTATGTTGTGTTTCGACTATCATTTGTTTCAATAAATGTTTCGATTCCCTTCTTAATTTCTTCATTGGCCCACTGGTCCTTCAGGACCATACTGTTTAATTTCCATATGTTTGTATAGTGTCTAAAATTCCTCCTGTCATTGACTTCTAGTTTTACTTCATTGTGGTCAGAGAAAATACTTGATATTCTTTCAATTCTTTCTTTTTTTTTTTTTTTTTTTTTTTTTGTGACAGAGTCTCACTCTGTCATGAGGCTGGAGTGCAGTAGTGCGATCTCAGCTCACTGCAACTTCTGCCCCCCTGGTTCAAGTGATTTTCCTGCCTCAGCCTCCCGAGTAGCTAGGACTATGCGTGCCACCATGCCCGGCTAATTTTTGTATTTTTTAGTAGAGACAGGGTTTCACCGTGTTGTCCAGGATGGTCTCCATCTCTTGACCTCGTGTTCTGCCCACCTTGGCCTCCCAAAGTACTGGGATTATATTTTATTTCTTCTTCACGTTTGAAGGATATTTTCATCAAATATACTATTCTAGGATAAAACTCTTTTATCCTTCAGCACTTTATTTTTATTTTTTATTTTTTGAGACAGAGTTTCACTCCTGTTGCCCAGGCTGGAGTGCAATGGCTTGATCTCAACTCATTGCAACCTCCATCTCCCAGGTTCAAGCAATTCTCCTGCCTCAGCCTTCCAAGTAGCTGGGATTACAGGCGTATGCCACCATGCCTGGATAATTTTGTATTTTTAGTAGAGATGGGATTTCTCCATGTTGGTCAGGCTGGTCTCTAACTCCTGACCTCAGGTGATCCGCACCCCCTAGCCTCCCAAGTGCTGGGATTACAGGCGTGAGCCACTGCATCCAGCCTATTCAGCACTTTAAATATGTCATGCCACTCTCTCCTGGCCTGTAAGGTTTCCACTAAAAAGTCTGCTGCCAGATGTATTGGAGCTCCATTGTATGTTATTTGTTTCTTTTCTCTTGCTGCTTTCAGGATCCTTTCTTTTTCCTTGACCTTTGGGAGTTTGATGATTCAATGCCTTGACGTCGTCTTCTTTGGTGTTCTTTAACCTTCTTGTACTTGGATATCAATATCTTTCTCTAGGTTTAGGAAGTTCTCTGTTTTTATCCCTTTGAATTAACTTTCTACCCCATCTCTCTCTCTGCCTCCTCTTTAAGGCCAATAAGTCTTAGACTTGTCCTTTCAGAGCTATTTTCTAGGTCCTTTTAAGTGTGCTTCATTGTTTTTCAGTCTTTTTTTCTTTTGTTTCCTCTGTCTGTATATTTTCAAATAGCCTGTGTTCGAGCTCACTAATCCTTTCTTCTGCTTGATTAATTCTGCTATTAAAGGACTCTAATGCATTCTTTAGTTTGCCAGTTGCATTTTTTCCGGTCCAGAATCTCTGCTTGATTCTTTTTAATTACTTCAATTCTTTGTTAAATTTATCTGATAGAATTCTGAATCCCTTTTCTGTGTTCTCTTGAATTTCTTTGAGTTTCCTCAAAACAGCTGTTTTGAATTCTGTGTCCAAAAAGTCAAATATCTCTGCTTCTTCAGGATGGGTCTCTGGTTCCTTATGTAGCTCATTTGGTGAGGGCATGTTTTCCTGCAGGGTCGTGATGCCTGTGGATGTTCATTGGTATCTGGGCATTGAAGAGTTAGTATTTATTATAATCTTCCCAGTCTGGGCTTGTTTGTACCTGTCCTTCTTAGGAAGGCTTTGTGCCTATCAGATGGGACTTGAGTGTTGTGATCTAAGCTTTCGGTCACTACAGCCATATCTGCCTTAGGGGCCCCCCAAGCCCAGTAACACTGTGGTTACTCTTAGAGGTAACCACAGACTCTTAGAGGTACTGCCTTGGTGGTACTGGATATAAGATCTGGAAGAATTATCTAGATTACCATGCAGAGACTCTTGTTCTCTTTCCTTACTTTTCTCCCAAACAAACAGAGTCTCTCTCTGTGCTGAGCTGCCTGGAGCTGGGGAAGTGGTGACACAAGCACCCCTGTGGCCACCACCACTGTGACTGCACCGGGTCAGACCTGAAGCCAGCGCAGCACTGGGTCCCACCCGTGGCCTGCTATAACCACCGCCTGGCTACAACCTGTGTTTGCTCAAGGCCCTAAGGCTCTACAGTCAGTGGGTGGTGAAGCCAGGCTTGTGCCCTTCCCTTCAGAGTGGCAAGTTCCCCCAGGCGCTAGGTGGGTCCAGAGATGCTACCTGGGAGCCAGGACCTGGAGTCAGAAACTTTAGGAACCTACCTGGTGTTCTATCCTATTGTAGCTGTGCTGGCACTCGCACTACAAGACAAAGTCCTTCCCAGTCTTCTCTCCCCTCTCCACAGGCAGAGGATTCTCTCCTCATGGCCACCACCACCGTGGACCCGGGGGAGTACAGCCTGGCTACCACCAATGCTCGCTTAAAGCCTAGGGCTCTTCAGTCAGCTGGTAGTGAATGCTGCCAGGCCTAGGACTCATCCTTCATGGAAGTGGGCTCCCCTCTGGCCTAGGGTAGGTCCAGCAATGCCATCCAAATGCCAAGGCCTAGAATTAGGGACCCCAAGAGCCCACTTGGTGCTGCACCCCACTGTGGCTGAGCTGGTACCTAGGCTGAGTTCTGCCTGGTTTTGACAAAGTCCCCTTTACCCTTCCCTCTCCTTTTCTCAAGCAAAAGTAGTCCCTCTTTATAGCCACCACAGTTAGAAATGTGCTGGGTCATACCTGAAGCCAGCACGTCTCAGAGTCTTACCCAAGGCCCACAACGTACTCCCTGAGTATTGCTGCTGATTATTCAGGGCCTAAGGGCTCTTTAGTCAGCAGGTGATGCATTCTGCCAGGACTGTGTCCTTCCCATCAAGGCAGCAGGTTCCCTTCTGGCCCAGGGTATGTCTAGAAATGTAGTCCAGGAGCTAGGGCCTGGAATGGAGGCCTCATGACTCTACCTTGTGCCCTGTGCTACTGTGGCTGAGCTGGTTTCCAAGTTCCCTCTCCTCTCCTCAAGCAGGAGGAAGAAGTCTCTTTCAGAGCTGTGAACTGTGCTGCCTGAGGTCGGGGGATAAGTGGCACAAGCTCTCCCTTAGCTGCCCAGGCTTGTGTCTCTGTAGGCCATGTGCCCCCAAGTCCACCGGTTCCAAGCCCAGCACAGCACTAGGACTTGCCTAGGAGTCGTAGTCCTTGTGGCCTAGACTGCCTTTCACATTTATTTAGGATCCCAGAGCACTTTAGCCCATGGTGGCGAGATTTGCCAAAAATCGGCTTTCCACCGTTGGGATGGGCAAGTCCCCTGTGGCTAGGGCTGATCTAAATGCTGCCTCCGTTGCTGGCTGAGTTCTGCCTGATTTTACTTTGTGCTGTGATGGGGCTGCACTGAGTTCCAATGCGAAGTCCCCCAGTCACTGCACTCTCCCTCCCCCAACACACAGGCTCTCTTTCTGTGCCACGCGGCCACTGTTAGGAGACTGGGGAGGGGTGGAGTCCGCAGTTCAAGACTATCTTTCCTACCCTCTTCAGTATCTCCTTCAGCAATGTGAAGTTAAAACCAGGTACTGTGATTGCTCACCTTATTTTTGATTCTTATGAAGGGGTGTGTGTGTGTGTGTGTGTGTGTGTGTGTAGATAGTTGTCAAATTTGACGTTCCTGTGTGGAGGACAATTGGGAGGCTTCTATTCAGCCATCTTGCTCTGCCTCCTTCCCGTTTTCTTTCCTCCTTTCTTTTCCTTCCTTCCTTCTTTTTTTTTCTTTTTTTGAGACAGGGTCTCACTCTTGTCCAGGCTGGAGTGCAGTGGTGCGATCATCGCTTCAGCAGTCCTTCCACCTCAGCCTCCCAAGTAGCTAGGATTACAGGCATGTGCCATCACACCCAGCTAATCTTTTCAGTTCTCGTAGAAATGCGGTCTCACTGTGTTGTTCAGTCTGGTCTCAAACTCCTGGCCTCAAGTGATCCTCCCACCTTGCCCTCCCAATGTGCTGGGATTACAGATGTGAGCCACCCCACCTGGCCAAAGTATTTTTAAAATTTCTGATCAATCATATATTTGTGAGAAATTACCACATTCAATAACAAGATAAAGTGGGAGGTCTCGTTTCACTGTTAAAATTGCAAAGTAGTAATAAGTGCAGAAGATAGTTCATGCTCTCTGAAACAACCGTAACATGATATAAAAATGTCTGTGATTTCCACTGATGGTGACCAAGTCACTGGGACTGATAATGCTACTGTGGTTTGTTGCCTGGATTTATAATAATGCTCAATTTCAGTTCAAGGTTAGTAAATTTCCTATCTAACTCCATGGATCTCTTGCAGTCTATCCATAGTCCTCAGGTTAAGAAGCCCTTCCTTAGAGTGAACAATTCAAGGTTCTAAATAACTTAGAAAAGATTCCCCTGCAGGCACGATGCAAGACAAATTCACTTACTATTTATTGCTGGGTCATTGGTAGCCCTTCATCCCTTGTCTAAGCAGAACCTCAGGGGGCTGTACCTGGGAGGCATGTATAGATGTCCCGGTAAGAATGAACACAGAAGATGAGAGAATGACAGCGGGAGAGGAAGGGAGGGATGCAGAGGGAAACACAAACATCCAGACTAAAAAGCACCTTTAGCCTTCACCTCCCGCCACTACCCTCTGATCCCAAGCAGGGCTTGGAATCCAGAGAGGGGCTGCCTCCCTCAAGTCATTCCCCCTTTCCTTTATTCCTGTGACCAATTAGAGATCAGTGATGCTTAAGTTTTTTGCATTCACCTTTTTTTTTTTTTTTTTTGAAATAAAGTTTTGCTCTTGTTGCCCAGGCTGGAGGGCAATGGTGCGATCTTGGCTCACTGCAACCAATAAGGTGGACTTCCCGGATTGAAGTGATTCTCCTGCCTCAGCCTCCTAAGTAGCTGGGATTACAGGCATGTGCCACCATGCCCGGTTAATTTTTGTATTTTTAGTAGAGACAGGGTTTCTTCATGTTGGTCAGGCTGGTCTCAAACTCTTGACCTCAGGTGATCCACCCACCTCCGCCTCCCAAAGTGCTGGGATTATAGGCATGAGCCACCATGCCCGGCCAGCAGATTTACCTTTCAATCTCCCTTCCCATTGCCCCTCCTAATCCCAAACACCCACATGTCAGTCTGAGTGCTTGGTTGTAGCAGATGGTCTCCCTTTTCCCCTCCAGTTTATCCTGTACGCAGCTGTCAGACAATTTTTCTGTGTGTCACTTTCTGCTCAAGGAACTTGCTGGGGAATCTCCATTATCACTGGTCCCACAGTCCACGTCTCTGTCTGGCTTTCAGGGCCCTTCATAATTTCACTCCATTCTCTCAACCAGGTTTATTTCTCATCAGTACTCACACTCACACTCCTTCTTGCCACACTCATGACTTTGTTGATGCTGTGCCCTTACCCGGAACTGTTCTCCTCCCACCACGCAGCCAAACCAAATTCAACCCATCCCACACACCCACCTGGAGATGGTTTTCCCCTGGCTGAGCTGAGCTGACCTGGCACTATTCTCAATGCCCAGTGCATGGACATTACCACATAGCCTGGCACTGAAGCATTTTCCAACTATTTCATGCTTAGTAATTATCTCTCCATGGACTCTAAATGCCTTGAGGATAGGAATCATCTTCTATTCTCCTATATATCTCCCTGGGCCCAGACTAACGCTGAGCAATAGAAATCATGTTATCACTCAAGTTATAATGAGAAGAGGAAACTTTTTATTTTGTTAGATCTCTTTAGGGAAGCGCTATATGTGCTTGGAAGAAACACGCTGACAAGCTTACTGAGGATAAGAAGGAGGCCTCCCAGGGCATTCTCAAGCAACGAAAGACGTTTGCTGAATTATTCGCCAGAAGATCAGGAGAGTACTTTATGGCGCTTGTGAGAAAAAGGAAAAGCAAAAAGAGAATAAGAAATGAGACAGGGATGCTGTACATTGTATTAAAATGAGATGCCTGTACCCCCAAACCCTGAGTAAAATTCTATTAAAACTCAAAAAACAGCTGTCTAGGTGGATTTCTGGTGGAAACCAGTGAAGGGGCCAAGATTTCTATGGAGGGTAATGTGAGGTTTTGAGATAGATGCAAACAGGAGCCAGGTGGACACGGAGGCCTTGACTAGCATTTGGATTATATTCCAGTATATGATTGATCCATTGGCCAGTATGGAGAATTATCATGGAAATGCGTGTGGTGGCTCACTGACCCCGGATGTATATTTCTCCTGCCTCTTCCATCTCACTACTATCTATTTGAGGAAGTATTAAAGTGAAGGCCACATCAGACTCTGTAGGATAACAGGTAGCCACAAAGTCTTTATTCATAAAATCCACTTCAGGCCGGGCGTGGTGGCTCATGCTTGTAATCCCAGCACTCTGGGAGGCCGAAGCTGGCGAATCATGAGGTCAGGAGTTCGAGACCAGCTTGGCCAACATAGTAAAACCTAGTTTCTACTGAAAATACAAAAATTAGCCAGGCGTGGTAGCACGCGCCTGTAGTCCTAGCTACTCAGGAGGCTGAGGCAGGAGAATCGCTTGAACTCAGGAGGCGGAGGTTGCAGTGAGCCGAGACCACGCCACTGAGCTCCAGCCTGGGTGACAGAGTGAGACCCCATCTCAAAAAAACTAAAACTAAAAATAAATAAAATAAAATCCACTTCCAAAACATTCTTTTTAAACTGTGAGTGTGTTTGGTTCTTAGCTCACCTCAAGGTTAGGTAAGTTATCCACTCAGTGAGCATACATCTGGCTATTAGCTTGGGTTTCGGTGGTTGCTTCAGGTGTACTCAGGGTGTAGGTGGAATTTGGCACTCACTGGTTGAGTCATTTATAATTGTCCAAATTTGAGGAGGTATGAATTATGCCATCTCAGCTAGATTAAAAATGGAATGCATGGTCTTCTAGATGCTTTGATTTCATCAATATTATAATCCTGGAGAAAATAAACATTTCATTTATAAGACATGACAGATGCTTGGTAAGTACTCCAGATACTGTAGGTGCTCAGTTCAAGTCTGTTAATAAATGCAGACTTTGTTCATTACATTAAGTAAAAATGTAAAAGCAAGCAGGGTATGTATTAGTGTTCTGCAGAGAAACAGAATAGGGAATGGATATAGGTATAGATGTTTCAGTCCATTTTTTTGTTGCTTAGAACAGAATACCTAAAACTGGGTAATTTATTTTTTTATTTGTATTTATTTATTTTTGAGACAAAGTTTTGCTCTTGTCGCCCAGACTGGAGTGCAGTGGTGCGATCTCGGCTCACTGCAACCTCCGCCTCCTGGGTTCAAGCAATTCTCCTGCCTCAGCCTCCCAAGTAGCTGGGACTACAGGCACCCACCACCACGCCTGGCTAATCCATTCATGAAGGCAGAGTTCTCATGACCCAATCACCTCTTAAAGTCCCCACTTCTCAATACTGCCACATTGGGGGTTAAATTTCAATGTAAGTTTCAGAAGGAGACAAATATTCAAACCATAGCAATAGATGTATAAAGAGATTTTTTATAAGGAATTGGCTCACACAATTATGGAGGTCAAGAAGTCCCAAGATCTGCAGTTGGCAAGCTGGAGACTCAGGAGAGTTGTTAGTGAAGTTTTTTGTTTTTGGTTTTTGGGGGGTTTTTTTGAGACAGAGTCTCGCTCTGTCGCCCAGGCTGGAGTGCAGTGGCATGATCTCAGCTGACTGCAAGATCCGCACCCTGAGGCTGAGATTCTCCTGCCTCAGCCTCTCAAGTAGCTGGGACTACAGGCATATGCCACCACACCTGGCTAATTTTTGTATTTTTAGTAGAGATGGGGTTTCACCTTGTTGGCCAGGCTGGTCTTGAACTCATGAACTCAGGTGATCCACCCGCCTCAGCCTCTCAAAGTGCTGAGATTACAGGCGTGAGCCACCATACCCAGCCAATGATGAAGATTTGATCCAATGTTTGGTAGGCTCAAGACCCAGGAAGAGCTGATGTTTTAGTCTGAGTCCAAAGGCAGGACGAACAGTCAATCAGGCAGGAGGAATTGTTTGACTCTTGGGAGGAGCAGCCTTTTGTTATATTTAGGCCTTCAGCTGATTGGATGAGGCCCACCAACATTAGGAAGGGCAATCTGCTTTATTCAGTCCACCAATTCAAATGTTAATCACATCCACAAACACCCTTACAGACACACGGAATAAGGTTTAACCAAATGTCTGGGCTCCCTGTGGCCCAGTCAAATTGACACATAAAATTAACCATCGCAAGGTACAACATTGAATTCCAATTATATAAAATATAAACTCAGGCAAAATTAATATATTCTGTAACAAAGTCAGGAGAGTGTCTGCTCTGGAGAGAAAGAGAAGGGGCTTGAATGGCTTCTGGTTATTGGTAATGTCTTATTTCCTGATCTGATGTTAGTTTTACAGGTATGTTCACCTTGTGAAAATTTATTGAGCTATCCACTAGGGATTTACGCCCTTTTCTCAATGTATACTATGCTTCAATTCAACATTATTTATTTGTTTGTTTGTTTGTTTATTGAGACAGAGTCTTGCTCTGTCACCCAGGCTGGAGTGCAGTGGTGCGATCTCGGCTCACTGCAACCTCCACCTCCTGAGTTCAAGTGATTCTCCTGCCTCAGCCTCCCAAGTATCTGGGATTACAGGTGTGTACTACAATGCCTGGCTACTTTTTGTAATTTTAGTAGAGATGGGTGTTAGGAACAGGCCCCCAAATCTGGCCATAAACTGGCCCCAAAACTGGGCATAAACAAAATCTCTGCAGCACTGTGACATATTCGTGATGGCCATGACGCCCATGCTGAAGGTTATGGGTTTACCGGAATGAGGGCGAGGAACACCCGGCCCACCCAGGGCAGAAAACTGCTTAAAGGCCTTCTTAAGCCACAAACAATAGCATGAGTGATCTGTGCCTTAAGGACATGCTCCTGCTGCAGATAACTAGCCAGACCCATCCCTTTGTTTCGGCCCATCCCTTTGTTTCCCATAAGGAATACTTTTAGTTAATCTATAATCTATAGAAACAATGCTTATCACTGGCTTGCTGTCAACAAATATGTGGGTAAATCTCTGTCTGGGGCTCTCAGCTCTGGAGGCTGTGAGACCCCTGATTTCCCACTCCACACCCTATATTTCTGTGTGTGTGTCTTTAATTCCTCTAGTGCCACTGGGTTAGGGTATCCACAACCGAGCTGGTCTCGGCAGACGGGTTTCTCTGTGTTTCCCAGGCTGGTCTCAAACTCGTGGCCTCAAGCAATCTGCCTGCCTCAGCCTCCCAAAGTGCTGGGATTACAGGCATGAGCCACCGTACCCGGCAATTCAACATATTTCACTGGGGTGATGGGAGTGGGCATGTGGAATGTCTTAGGAGATAACACTGCTATAAATTCCTTCCAACAAGCTTACGTTTTCTTGGCTAGAATTCTTCAGCCTCTCAGAATCCCTGGATAGGAAGTTGGATCATGCAGCTCCTGTCTGGGTTCCATTAAGTTAAAGCTCAGTTAGTTCGAGGGGCATCTCTTTTGCCTCAAGAGAAGTTCCTGAAAGGAAGGACAACAGTGAGCTCTGGCTATGGGACCCTTACTGCCAAAAGCACAGGAGCCCAGTCCAATCACAGCAGGTGCCGAACCTATCGATCTAGGAAAAGATGACCTAGCCGAGGTCACATCACGCAAGAACCTTGCAGCCATTGGTTCCTTCCATTTTTGTTGCTGTCGTGCTTTCTCAGAGTCTCCTTCTGAACATCGTTGCTTTGACATTTCTGGGCAGCAAGAAACTGATATAAGACCTGATTCCTCTCTGATTCTGTGGGAAAACCACAGCCCCAAAGGGAGTTTTGGTTGATTTTTTTGAAGACATGTTCCCAAAGGATTTTTTTTCCTCCTAGTTTTTTCAAGTGCATATTCGTTGAGACCCAATCCTCTGGCACCCAGTGAAGTAGAGATCCACTGACTAGGTTAGCCAAGGCAGAGAACGGATCTAAATGATTTGGGCTCCAAATTAAAATTTTGATCTGAATCCAGTGCCTTGTTAAAATTCTTCACATTGCGCTTCGCCTTGCATTCGGTAGAACGTTTATTTAGGCATTGTGTCATATGATGGGAAAAGGTTGACATGGTTTAGGATTCCGGCTCAGCCACTCACTTGCTGAGTAACCAATGGTAGATGATTTAACCTCTTTGAGGCTGTTTTCTCAAACTCAGTATTGAGGGATGAATTAAAATATGTATATGAGGCTGGGCATGGTAGCTCATGACTGTAATCTGCACTTTGGAAGGCTAAGGCGAAAGGATTTCTTGAGCCCAGGATTTCAAAACCAGCCTAGGCAACATAGTGAGACACAATCTCTACAAAAAATTATTAATAAAAAATTAGCCAGGGCCATGTGTGATGGCTCACACCTGTAATCCCAGCACTGTGGGAGGCCAAGGTGGGCGGATCATGAAGTCAGGAGTTTGAGACCAGCCTGGCCAATATGGTGAAACCCCATCTCTACTAAAAAATACAAAAATTAGCAGACATGATGGGGCACACCTGTAATCCCAGCTACTTGGGAGGCTGAGGCAGGAGAATCGCTGGAACCTGAGAGGTGGAGGTTACAGTGAGCCGAGATCATGCCACTGCACTTCAGCCTGGGCAACAGAGCAAGACTTCGTCTCAAAAAAAAAAAAATAATAATAATAATTAGCTGGGCGTGGTGGTGCACACCAGTAGTCTCAGCTACTTGGGAGCGTAAGGTGGGAAGATTGCTTTAGCCCAGGAGGTTGAGGTGGCAGTGAGCCAGGTTTGCACCATGGCACTCTAGCCTGAGTGACAGAGTGAGACTATGTCTCAAAAACATAAATAAATAAATAAATAAATAACATACATGCAAAGTGCCTAAACCACTTTAGTTACTCAGGTAAGTAATAAACATTCATCATCATCATCATTTCAATATCCTGTGAAGTCAGTGTAGACCTGGCCTAATGCAGTCAAAGTGGTTTAACTCAAAAAGCACATAAACGTCTTTATTCCATGGGAAGTGTGTAGCTTTACAGCCCGCAGGAGACATTTAAATAGAATCTAGACAACGTTCAGATCATCAACAGGTTTTGAATCTCCCAGATCAGAATATTTGTGATTATGTGAGCTTGACATCAATGAAATTGAATAAATAAAATGTTCATTGCTCTGTTGCCCAGGCTGGAGTGCAATGGCACAATTACAGCTCACTGCAGCCTCGACCTCTCAGTCTCAGGTGATCCTCCTACCTCAGCCTCCTGAGTATCTGGGACCACAGGCATGCACCACCATGCCCAGCTAATTTTTGTGTATTTTGTAGAGATGGGGTCTTGCTCTGTTGCCCAGGCTGGTCTCAAATTCCTGGGCTCAAGTGATCCTCCCACCTCAGCCTCCCAAAGCACAGGCATAAGCCACCACCCCCAGCCATTCTAATAACTTTGGTGTATATGGCTTGATGTTTATATTAGATTTGATTGATCTTTTTGATGACATGAGTGGGTGGTAGAAAAGAGAGTATTTACTTGTGTTTTGATGAACTGGTGGATTTTTTTAATTTTGAAAAATATAATTCACAATAACATAATTCAAAAATATCTAATAAATGTGTTTTAGAATGGCTATTGATAGTGAAGAAATCTTATGGGTTAGGGTGTTTCACACTGATTTATTTGTATTGCTGACCTTAGAAAAATTAATTTCTGGACCAGGAGTGGTGTCTCACGCCTATAATCCCAGCACTTAGGGAGTACCATGCGGGTGGATCACTTGAGGCTAGCCTGGCCAACGTGGTGAAATGCTGTCTCTACTAAAAATACAAAAATTAGCTGGGTATGGTGGCGCGTGCCTGTAAGTTCAGCTACTCGGGAGGCTGAAGCAGGAGAATCGCTTGAACCTGGGAGGTGGAGGTTGCAGTGAGCCGAGATTGCGTGCCACTGCACTCCAGCCTGGGCAACAGAGCAAGACTCCATCTCAAAAAAAAAAAAAGAAAAAAAATTAATTTCTGGCCAGGTGCAGTGGCTTACCCCTGTAATCCCAGCGCTTTTGGAGGCTGAGGCAAGAGGATTGCTTGAAGCCAAGAGTTCAAGACCAGCCTGGGCAACAAAGCGACACCTCTGTCTCCACAAAAATATAAATAAATAAATAAATAAATAAATAAATAAATAAATAAATAAATCAGCCAGCTGGGGTGGTGTGTGCCTGCAGTCCCAGCTACTTAGGAGGCTAAGGCAGGAGATTGCTTGAGCCTGGGAGTTTGAGGTTACAGTCAGCTACGATCACAACACTGCACTCCAGCCTAGGTGACAGAGTAAGACCCAGTTTCTTTTAAAAAAAAAAAATAATAACAGCTGGGCACAGTGGCTCACACCTGTAATCCCAACACTTTGGGAGGCCAAGGCAGGTGGATCACAAGGTCAGGAGTTCAAGACCGGCCTGGCCTACATAGTGAAACCCTGTCTCTACTAAAAATACAAAAAATTAGCCAAGCGTGGTGGCAGGCACCCGTAATCCCAGCTACTTGGGAGGCTGAGACAGGAGAATCACTTGAACCTGGGAGGTGGAGGTTGCAGTGAGCAGAGATTGTGCCACTGCACTCCAGCCTGGGCAACAGAGCAAGACTCTGTCTCAAATAAAATAATAATAATAACAAAAGAAATTAATTTCCTTCGCAGTAGTTTACCAAGTGTGACAGCAAAAGTACTGAGGTTAAGAAGCATTTTGGAAATGTGATTTCTGAATAAAGTAATGAGTTTTTTTTTCTTTGCAAGTGGAGAGAAACTTCCTCTTTGCAAAATTTCATGTCAGATAAACCCAAGGTATAAGCTGAAATAAAAACAATTATGTAATCGCTCTTCTTCATCTTATCTCCTTTTTAAGGAATATAAACTATTGGTAATATACTAGTGAGAATTCTGATGTGTGAGTCATAGCCTGTGAATCATGGTAACGCATCAGAAGGCTCTGATTGGGAAAACTGAATTATAGTCCTCTTCCTGCACTAAAAGAATAACCTCCTCCCACAGGGGCTCAAAGAAAAACATGGTTTTCCAGCAATGAACTTTAACTTCTCCTCTTTATTTTTTCCTGGTTTGATGTTTATGGGAATCTGCTCTAGGATGGCTGGCTCCTCTCTAAGACTTACATGATTTAGAGTCGTCTTCCATACCGGGTGTAATTCTCGCGCTCACGGTCTCTCTCTCTCTCGCTCTCATCTTTCTTGTACTTATTTGCTGTTATTTCTACAAAGATAAGACAATAACAGGTGACTTGTTTTTACAGCGTACAGTTTACAAAGCACTTTCATAAATATCTCATTTGAGCTTCTTAGCAGCTTTATAGAAAAACATAAATTATTACTCATTTCTACAGATCGGGAAACCTAGGCCCAAGAGAGGTAAGTGACTTCCCAAAGGACAGTCAGTGCCTCTTGATATCAAGTCAAGTAAATCAAATCCCTCTTCAGCTTGGTGGACACCACCCCGCATGGTTATCACAGCAGGAAGATGGAGGGTGGGTGGTCAAATGCTAACACAGTGAGAGCACTAGACTTTCTTTTATGGCAAAGAGCACAGTCACTTACAGAGATGTTTGTACCATGCAGGAGACAGCATGGCTGACTCCCAGGTGGAGTTAGGAGCTGCCCAGGTCTGCAGGTCCCCAGGGAGGGATAGCTTTGGAGGACACCCAGGCAAACTGAGGATTCCAGCAGACACAAGAAGCTCACCTCAGCTGCTCTAATGGGGTGGTGGCCAGCGGGATTAAACCAATCTATCCTGCCCCCCAAAACACACCCTTCTCAGCCGCCTATCCTGGGACAGGACACACCCTCTTGGCTCCCCACCCACAAGTTACTAGCATGAAACAAACCCAGCGAACTCCTGTGAATTCAAGGAAAGGGAAAGCTCGTTTTCTAGGCATAGGGTCCTGCAGTGGGGCCGGGCTTCCAGCCTGGCTGTGCTTCAGGGCTGCACACTCACACAAAATGTCTCATTGAGTAGATGACTCGTTCACTCAAGAACCAGCCATCGATGGCCTGTGGTTACAGAGTGGAAGACACAGTGAAGCAGGGGGAATTATAAATGGGGTGCTCAATGTAAACCAGATTGTTTGTTTTGCCCCTCTCCCCTTTCTCTCATCTGTCTTTCTTGTCCTTTATGCCCCAATGGCACCTGTGGGGTCCCTTCCCCAAGCAAAGCTGCTGGCACCTACACACAGAGAGCATGATGCTCATAGAGGCTCTCCAGGAGGACAGAAGTGCCCACAGAAGCACCAGTCAGTGTAGCCTGAGGCTGCCCAGGCCCAGAACCTCCACCCCTCCGCTCTCAGCCACCCAGAGTCGTACCCTTAACCTCATCATTATCCAGACCTACAGCGCCTACACCCGCTCTCCAACCACTCCTGACCATGTCCTCTATCTGTCCAGCTTACTCCCTCAGCCCCCCAGTTCCAGCAATCCTGTGAGCCACCAAGACCTACAGTCCTGCCCTATAGAGACCTCACCACCTTCTCACTGTCCCCCAGCCCCCACGTCCTCCCCTCCCTCCTGATCCAATCATGACGGTCATTCATCTGCTTATACCCTCCGACTTCTTCACCTCTTTCTCGCTCTGAGGTTCTCTCTGATGAAACCACACCCCTGGTTAAATGGAACTCTCCAGCCGCTCTGGGCCTGCATCGCCCCATGGCTGGAGAACAAACTCAGTCAGTCTCTGTTCACCCTTTGCATTGCTGACAAAATCCAGTGGGCCCTGACTGATGCTCCACAAACGTATCACACTTCTCTCGTCTCCTGTCTCCCACTCTCCCAGGTGATGATTTCATACCTTCTCCTCTCTCCCCACACCTTCAACAACTCCTCCCCCTCCTCCCTCTCAGCAACTTTGCTTCCTATGCCACCAAGAACATGGCAGCCACCAGAAAAGAGCTCCCACGCGCTCTCACCAGCGCGCCCACCCACCCCCCGGGTCTTTGTCCGAGCACTCAGCCTTCTCCCCGTGGCGTGGGTGAGCTGCCCTGCCCCCACCTGCCCCTCCGTGGGATGGGATCCCAGCCCCTGCGGCCCACTCGCGGACATCTCTCCTGCCGCTCTGTCTTCTCTCTCCTGCACCTCCGCATTTTCCTTCTCGATTGAATTAATCCCATCAGCTCATAAACATACTGTATTTCTCCCATCTTAAGAAGAAAAGAAAAAACAGCTCTCTTCACTTCCCTTCCCCCTCCAGCTTCCACTCCGCTCCTCTACCTTCTTTCACAACAAAACTCCTTGAAAGAATGGAGGACGCTCTTCTTCTCTCTGCCTCTGATTTCTCTCCTCGAATTCACCACAGCTGGGCTTTTGCCCCCACCATGCCACTAAATCGGTGTTCAGGTCACTGGTGAATTCCACGGTCACCTGTCGGCCCTCTTCTTGCTTGACCCGTTGGTGACATGACATGCAACTGACGCTGTCTCCTCCTTGAACCGCCTTCTTCTCTCGGTTTCCAGGATGCTGCCCACTCCTGGTTCTCCTCCTGCCTTTCTAGACACCGTCTCTCAAGCACTTTTGTTGGTTTTGGTGGTGGTGGTGGTGGTGGTTTTGAGACAAGATCTTGCCTTGTCACCCAGGATGGAGAGCAGTGGCCCAATCAAAGCTCACTGCACCCTTGACCTCCCGGGCTCAAGTGATCCTCCCACTTCGGCCTCCCGAGTAGCTGGGACCACAGGTGCCCACCACCACACCTGGCTAATTTTTAAATGTTTAATAGAGATGAGGTCTCACTATGTTGCCCAAGCTGGCCTCAAGCCATCCGCCCACCTCAGCCTCCTAATGTGCTAGGATTACAGGCGTGAGCCGCCGCGCCCGGCCTTGTTGGTTCTTTTTCCTAACCTTGACTAAAGTGCTGGGATTACAAGTGTGAGCCGCCGCGCCTGGCCTTGTTGGTTTTTTTCCTATCCTCCTATCCTTGACTAAAGTGCTGGGATTACAGGCATGAGCCGCCGCGCCCGGCCTTGTTTGTCTTTTTCCTATCCTTGACCTCTAACTGTCAGTGTGCTCCAGGGCTCAATCCTCGGACGTTCTCTTGCATACCTATACTCAATGCTGAGGAAATCTCAGCTTGTCTTATGGCTTTAAATACTGCATATCTGATAGGTGTAGATGGATATGATGGATATAATGATGATTCTCTAATTTTTTTTGCAGACGGAGTCTCGCTCTGTCGCCCAAGCTGGAGTGCAGTGGCGTGATCTCAGCTCACTGCAACCTCCGCCTCCCAGGTTCAAGTGATTCTCCTGCCTCAGCCTGCCAAGTAGCTCAAGTAGCTGGGATTACAGGCACCTGCCACCATGCCCGGCTAATTTTTGTATTTTTGTAGAGATGGGGTTTCAACATGTTGGCCAGGCTAGTCTCGAACTCCTGACCTCAAGTGATTTGCCTGCCTCGACCTCCCAAAGTGCTGGGATTACAGGCATGAGCCACTGCTCCCGGCCTGATTCTCTAATTTTTATCATCAGGAAGACCCTTTCCCCTGAGCTCCACACGCACCTACCCACTGCCATTAGACGATGGGCATCTCCAGCCTCACAGAGCTCCCAGTTCTCCACTCAGCCGGCCTTTTGGCAGTCTCCCCGTTTCAGTTCAAGGCAACTTTATTCTTCTAGTTGCTCAGACCAAAGACATTCCTCAGTTTGCATTCTCTCACCCCACGCAGCCAGCTCATTAGGAAGTCTTGTTGGCAATACCTTCAAAATACATCCAAACCCAATTCCTTTCCATCTCCCCCACTGCCACCATCATTCCTCACCTGGGTTACTTCAGTAGTGTCCTAACAGGCCCCACGGCTCTGTCTTCACCCCGTTGCAACCTACTCTCAGCAGTTTTCAGAAAGATCTGATTCAATTCTGTCACTCCCCTCCTTAAAAGCCTTCTCTAAATGCATTTTCAGTTAGAGAAAAGCCGTAGACCTTAGCGTGGGCCTGCAGCCCCTAGCTGACTCTGCCTCTTATCTCTCCGCGCTCTTCCCTGCTGACCCCCATCCCCTCTGCTGCAGCCACACTGACCCCCTTGAGCACACGCCAGGCTTTAGGGCTGGTCCTTTCCACTCTGTCTGCCTGGGCTGCTCTGCCCCCAGACAGGCTGCTCTAAAAAGGCTCACCCTTCTCCAGCCTTTCTTACTCACCCTGCCTGCTATTTTTTTCTCCTTAGCACTACTGCCATCAAACATACTATATGCGGCTGGTTGCAGTGGCTCACACTTGTGATCCTAGCACTTTGGGAGGCCAAGACACGCAGATCACTTCAGGTCAGGAGTTCAAGACCGGCCTGGCCAACATAGTGAAATCCCGTCTCTACTAAAAATACAAAAATTAGCCAGGCATGGTGGCAGGTGCCTGTAATCCCAACTATTTGGGAGGCTGAGGCAAGAGAATCACTTGAACCTGGGAGGTGGAGGTTGCAGTGAGCCGAGATCATGCCATTGCACTCCAGCCTGGGCAACAGAGCAAGATTTTGCCTCTAAATAAATAAACAAGTAAATAACATATGCTGTACTTACTAACTTTGTTAATTGTCTGTCTCCCCTCTAAAATGCCATTGGGAGTGGGGTTTTTTTCTGTTTGGGTCACTGCCATGTCCCAATGTCCACAGGCGTTCACGGCAGCCACGTGGCGAGTACTCACAAATGTGTGCAGTTTCGTGGACAGGAAGGTCTAGGCTGAAGCAAGTGGGATGATCCCACAGCCTGACTATCTTAGTAGTCACCCATGAGGATGGTTTTCAGAGCCCTCACCCTCATGTACCGCAGAGAAACGACTGCAGCCCGGCCCCTCTCCGACTTCCCTTCCTTCAAGCCACCGCAGAAACAGCAAGGCCGTGAAGAGCGTAACGAGAGAGCCAGCAGGGCCCGGGCTGACCTCAGCCGCTGACACTTCAGATTTTCATGCTGGGAAAAACATTTCATCTCTCTAAACCTCAGTTTGTTTTTTTTTGTCTTTGTTTTTTTTTTTTTTTTTTTTTTTTTTGAGACCTAGCCCACTCTGTTGTCCAGGCTGGAGCACGGTGGCGTGATCTTGGCTCACTGCAACCTCCACCTCCCGGGTTTCAAGCTATTCTCCTGCCTCAGCCTTTCAAGTAGCTGGGATTACAGGCGTGTGCCACCACACCCGGCTAATTTTTGTATTTTTTAGTAGAGATGTGGTTTCACCTTGTTGGCGGGGCTGGTCTCAAACTCCTGACCTCAAGTGATCCACCCGCCTCAGCCTTCCAAAGTGCTGGGATTACAGGTGTGAGCCGCCGTGCCTGGCCTACACCTCAGTTTCTTAACCAGTAAAATGAGAATAATGCTACCTACTTCATAGGACTACTGAAGGCTGAAATGAAACAGTGTGTGTAAAGTACTTAGTACAGTGCCTGACACAGAGCAGCCACTTGGAGAATGGAGATTATTTTTATTAGTAGTAAGAAAAGTTATAGGAAGGTGGGTGTGAGGGCTCACACCTGTAATCCCAGCTGCTCCTAAGGCCGAGGTTGGAGGATCGCTTCGGCCCAGGAGTTTGAGACCAGCCTGGACCACATAACTATCCCCCAACTCTGAAAATCGATTAAAAATTAGCTGGAGATGGTGACACATGCCTGTAGTCCCAGCTACCAGAGAAGCTGGGGCAGGAAAATGGCTTGAGTTCAGGAGTTTGAGGCTGCAGTGAGCTATAATCACCCCACTGCACTCCAGGCTGGATGACAGAGTAAGACCTCATCTCTTCAAAAAAAGAAAAAAAGAAAAAAAGTTACAGCAGCTGTAGGTTCTTGGCTCTTGACTTGGGAAGAATTTCACTGATAATTTTTTTTAAGTTGATATTTTGTATTTTCATTATTTTACCTTTGGTAGTATTATTCACAACAAAGCAGTGTCGAGAACAATGATCACATTTCTCCTCTTCTATAACTTATTGGTTGTCCTGGAGTTTAATTTTTAGTCTCCTTTTTGTTCTTTTTTTTTTTTTCATTTTTGAAATTGAGATATGTTTAGATTAAACGCAGAGATCTTAAATGTTACAGTTTGACGTGTTTTGAAAAATATGTACATGGCTGAAACTCATATTTCTAAAAAAAAAAATGAGGTTTCCAATATACCATTAAGTTCACTGGGGCCCCCTTACAGTCAAATCTTATACACCACAACCCCTCAGATGATCAAGGTTCAGATTTCTTTGAACATAAATTAGTTTTGCCCATTTAGAGATTCATCTAGCTGTGTAAGTTCTTCTTTCATTGAGAAAAAGATTTTAAATTCCTCCACATTCGTGGCTATATCAATCGTTGGAAACTTTAAATTATTGCCTAGTATTGTTTTATTTTATTATTATACTTTAAGTTCTAGGGTACATGTGCACAACGTGCAGGTTTGTTACATATGTACACATGTGCCATGTTGGTGTGCTGCACCCATTAACTCGTCATTTACATTAGGTATATCTCCTAATGCTATCCCTCCCCCCTCCCCCCACCACACAACAGGCCCCGGTGTGTGATGTCCCCCTTCATTCACTGATGATTTAAAAACAGCTTGTTTACGATTGCAAGGACCCAGATGGTTGCTCACTGTCTCCATAGAAGCTGACGGGAAGAAATGTGCTTGAGCTACAACAGGAAGGGGCCAAGTCAACCTACGGAGGTCTTGTCTGATCATAAGAGGTTGAAGCCACAGAAGCAGGCTTATCCAAAGAAGCTGTGACAGCTCATCAGGACAGATCCTTAAAGAGTGGCATACCCTAGGCCGGGCGTGCTGGCTCAGGCCTGTAATCCCAGCACTTTGGGAGGCTGAGGCGGGCGGATCGCCTGAGGTCAGGAGTTCGAGACCAGCCAGGCCAGCCGTCTCTACTAAAAATACAAAAATTAGCCGAGCATGGTGGTGCATGCCTGTAATCCCAGCTACTTGGGAGGCTGAGGCAGGAGAATCGCTGGAACCCAGGAGGTGGAGGTTGCAGTGAGCCAAGATCATGCCACTGCACTCCAGCCTGGATGACAGAGCGAGACTCTGTCTCAAAAAAAAAAAAAAAAAAAAAAAAAAAAAAAAAACTGGCGTATCCTGGTGTGTCTAGTCATAGAGTCCCTGCAGCTTTCTGGGTGAGAAGTCTGTGATGGAAACAGCATGGAAGCCTCAAACTCCATGGATAAATGGGGCAGCTGACCAGACAGCTGTGAACTAACAGGTCTACACTGCAAATGCAAAATATTGCAGGCCCCGTACTGCACTTGTTAATACTCCTCTCTGCCCTTTAAAAATATATATATTTAAAGTCTTCTGCTTCTCAGCTTGCTTCCATCCCCCTCCTCAGTGCTTGTTGATGGGATTCAAGCACTCACCCCTGAAAACTGCAGGCCCTGCTCTTCTGATGCCTGGTGAAAGAATCTTAAAGATGAGAAGGAGGGACGTACGCTCTCTTTTCCTGAAGCTAGAAAAAGTAGATGCTCTTCTGCATCATCAACCACCTGTCTTAGTTTGCTTTCTGTTGCGGTGACAGAATACCACAGACTGGGTAATTTACAAAAGAAAAACAGAGGCCGGGTGCTGTGGCTCACGCCTGGAATCCCAGCACTTTGGGAGGGCAAGGTAGGAGGATCGCTTGAGCTCAGGAGTTTGAGACCAACCTGGGCAACATGACGAAACCCCCTCTCTACAAAAAATACAAAAACTAGCCGGGCCTGGTGGCTGTCAGCCCTGGCTGGATATTACAATCACCTGGTGGTGATGAGTTAGATCAGTAATTAGTGAGTAAAGTCACCTAGAAAGTTTGGTCTGGGCTCAGCATGGATAGAATTCAATGAGAATTTCTGGGGATGGGGCCCAGGCACCAGTGTTTTAGTAAAGATGCCCAGATGATTCCAATGTACCACTAAGGCCGAGAACCACTGGAATAGCCTGGATGATTCCAATGTACCACTAAGGCCGAGAACCACTGGAATAGCCTGGATGATTCCAATGTACCACTAAGGCCGAGAACCACTGATATAGCCCAGATTATTCTAATGTACCACTAAGGCCGAGAACCACTGGAATAGCCCAGATTATTCTAATGTACCACTAAGGCTAAGAACCACTGGTATAGCCCGGATGATTCCAATGTACCACTAAGGCCGAGAACCACTGGTGTAGCCCAGATGATTCCAATGTACCACTAAGGCTGAGAACCACTGGTATAGCCCGGATGATTCCAATGTACCACTAAGGCCGAGAACCACTGGTATAGCCCAACTAACATATATCCAAGTTATTGCTGCAGAGTTTTACCGCTTCATTTCTCGGGAAAACCCTGACAGATGAAAGAAGGCTTGATTTAGCAAGAAAGAGAGTATTCAGATCAATCCAAATTCTTATGTCATTTATAACTATAATCCCTCTTAATATATTATTTCCACAATCCCCAAAACCTTTTTATTTTTGTCATTAAATTTTTATTTAATAGGATACAATTTTTAGAAAAAAAAACTCATTATTTTTAAAACACTCCAAATTTTTCTTTGCAAAAAGACCTCGGCCTGGTGGTTAAATTTTTTAAGGGAATTGATACTCTTTCACCTCATTAGCAAAAAAAAAAAAAAAAAAAAAAAAAAGACTTAAATTTATTTAGATCTCTCAAACTTTTAAAGATGATACCTTTTTTATTGCAACACTGTCCCAAGAGTAGACATGTCTTTGACATGGGAGACCTCTGGTGTCTCTATGTTTTCTATATAGAGCTGTACTGTCTGATACCATAGCCACTAGCCATATGTGATTCTGGAGTCTCACTCTGTCACCCAGGATGAAGTACAGTGGTGCCATCTCAGCTTACTGCAACCCCCACCTACCAGGCTCAAGCGATTCTTCCACCCCAGCCTCCTGAGTAGCTGGGACCACAGACTCAGGCCACCACACCAGGCTGTTTTTGTATTTTTGGTAGAGACGGGGTTTCACCACATTGCCCAGGCTCGTCTTGAACTCCTGAACTCAAGTGATCCTCCTGCCTCAGCCTTCCAAAGTTCTGGGATTATAGGCATAAGCCACCGTGCCCAGCCAATATGGGACTCCTTAAATTTAAATGTCTGGGGGCCAGGCACGGCGGCTCACACCTGTAATCCCAACACTTTGGGGGCCTGAGGCAAGAGGGTCACTTGAGTTTAGGAGTTAAAGACAAGCCTGGGCAACATGGCGAAGCCCCACCTCTGGTAAAAATACAAAAATTAGCCGGACATGGTGGTGCATACCTGTAGTCCCAGCTACTCGGGAGGCTGAGGCAGCAGAATTGCTTGAACCCAGGAGATAGAGGTTGCAGTGAGCTGAGATCGATCACGCCACTAAATTCCAGCCTGGGCAACAGAGCAAGACTCCGTCTCAAAAAAAAAAAAAATTAAATGGCTGAGGTGGCAGCTCACACCTGTAATCCCAGCACTTTGGGAGGCCTAGGCAGGAGGATTGCTTGAGCTCAGGAGTTCAAGACCAGCCTATGCAACATAGTGAGACCCCTATCTCCACAAAAAAAAATTTTTTTTTAATTAGGTGAGTGTGGTGGTGCACACCTGTGGTCCCAGCTACTCCAGGGGCTGAGGTGAGAGGATCACCTGAGCCCGGGAGATTGAGGCTGCAGTGAGCTGTGATCATGCCACTGCACTCCAGCCTGGGCGACACAGCAGGCCCTGTCTCTAAATAAATGAAGTTTAAATGAAATAAAATTAGAGGCTGGGTGCGGTGGCTCACGCCTGTAATCCCAGCACTTTGGGAGGCCGAGGTGGGTGAAGTGCCTGAGGTCGGGAGTTCGAGACCAGCCTGGCCAGCATGGTGAAACCCCGTCTCTACTAAAAATACTAAGATTAGCCGGGCATGGTGGCAGGCACCTATAATCCCAGCTACTCGGGAAGCTGAGGCAGGAGAATCGCTTGAACCCGGGAGGCAGAGGTTGCAGTGAGCCGAAATTGCACCACTGCACTCCAGCCTGGGTGACAGAGCGAGGCTCCGTCTCAAACCGCCCCCCACCCACCAAAAGAAAAAAGAAATAAAATTTAAAATTCAGTTCTTCAGAATGACTGGCCACATTTCAAGTGCTCAGTAGCCACATATGGCTGGTGACCACCATATTAGACGATGCAGCTACAGAATATTTCCATCATTGCAGAAAGCTTTATTAGCACTGAATTCAAGAGTGACTTTTAATTTATGCAACCATATATGGTTTTACTCCTGGACTTTAATGGAAAATGGAGGCCCACCATAACCTGCAGCAGATCCTATGCCAAGGGGGCAGGAAGTGCCATTCCACTTATGGTGGAAGGAGGTGGTTTGGGGGAGGTGGGGGTGACTCCTCTGCTTACTCCCTGTGAGAAGAATCAACCTCTCAGGGCCTGAGGGGTAAACATTTGAGGAGGGAAGTGAAAGTCCTTTCTTTCTGAACTGTTAAGCACCCCCACCTAGTGCTCGTAATATTATCATTTTATGTACAAATTGGATGCAAAGCCTACACCCTGTCAAACTACAGATTGCAGTGTGATCAGTTTCACTGCAAAGATTGGCCGGGAAAATCAACTCTCACCGTGGACAGCAAGGAGCCAAGTGCATCAGCAGACTCTCCACTCATTCCTCCCCGTCACTGAGAAAGAGCCCAGAGCGGTGTGGGTGACTGACGTGGAACGGAGCTGCTCTGCGCTGAGCGTCGGCACTTCGGAGACCTCGATTGAATCTATTCGGCAGGAGAGCTGAATTCAGAGCAGCCCACGGCTCACCCCAACAATTGTCAGCGCTGGAAAAGTCACCACCGTTGGTGTATTCCCGGCCACTCTGCTGGACGGATGGCAGGATTCCCAAGTAGTGAAGGGGAAGGCGGCCATCCTGCCCTTCCTGCTTCCTCGGGTGGGCCCCGCACCTCTGGGCCGGCCTGCCTGCCTGCTCTGCTTGCCAGTGGCTCAGAAATGCTGGCTCCCAGGCCGTCGGGCTGTTCCCGGGATGAGACCTGCTGCCTACACATGTCACAGCAGTGGGTTCTGTGCAAAAAGTGACATGAGAGAAGAGAAAAGTCTCTGCTCCCTCCCATGACAGTCATGGAGAGTTTCTACCCTCTGTCAAGAAATCCGACTCTGTGTGTGTGTGTGTGTGTGTGTGTGTGTGTGTGTTCACATGCATGATTGACACTTCGCTGCCTCAGCACCTCGCCGATCCTGCATCTTTCCTGTGAGTTCAAAATGAGAATACACCCACATTTCTCTACTGTCAAAAGTTTTAGAACTGTTCAAGTGTGTTGTTAAGTATTCAGAGAAAAGGAGCTTGGTCCTGGGAGAACTGTTGAGTGGCGGGGATTAGCAGAGGGTATTGAAAAAGAAGACTGAGGTGGCTGAAGGCAATGGCAGAGGTGGAGAGACCCTCACGCGTGAGCTGCAGGGTGTATGTGGCTTTGGGGATTCAAAGGCGTGAGACCTGCTTTGACTGTGGAGGAAACTGACCACATATCACGCCTCCACTGAAACGTTAATTAGCAGAGCCTGGGAGAAGAGCTGATATCCTCACTCTGGTAGGGGCTGTCAGCTTGTCAGAAGGAAAGCTCTGCTTAGCCCAGAAGCCCAAACCTCTAACCACAGCTCTAGATGTGTAACATTCGGAATGTCAAGGACTCAGCCAATCCAGATGATTACAACAGCCCTAAATATCTGATGGGAGGACAATTAGGCAAGACAATGATGAAAGGCGTCTGGCTGGCAAGGAGCAAGCAATACTATATTTGAAATGACATAGTCTTATGTATAGAAAATCCTAACGAAGCTACTAAATTATTATTGGAATTAATAAATAGGTTCAGTTGTAGGGCACAAGGTTACTATATAAAAATCAATTGTATTTCTATATACTAGCAATGAACAGTACAAATGTAAACTTAAGAAAACAGTTCTATTTATAATTGCATTGAAAAGAATAAAATACTCAGGAGTGAATGTAACAAAATAAATACAAAACTTGCACTCTGAAAATTACAACATATTGTTGGAAGAAATCAAAGATGAACTAAATAAATAGACATCCCACATTATGGATGGGAAGAATCAATATTGTTAACATGGCGATACTCCCCACATTAACCTACAGATTCAATCACATTATGGATGGGAAGAATCAATATTGTTAACATGGCGATACTCCCCACATTAACCTACAGATTCAATACAATTCCTATCAAAATCTCAGCTGAGATTGTGAAGAAAAAAAAAATCCCAGCTGACTTTTTTGACAAGCTGATCTTAGAATTCATACAGAAATGCAAGGGACCCAGAATAGCCAAAACAATCTTGAAAAAGAAGAACAAAGTTGGAGGATTCACACTTCTCAATTTCAAAAGAGTACAGAGTTCAGAAATCAAGACAGCGTGGAATGGACAGAAGGACAGACATACAGATGAATGGAGTTGAATGGAGTTGAATGGAGTGCTCAGAAATAAATCCTCACTTTTATGGTCAATTGTTTTTTGACAAGAGTGCTAAGACCTTTCAATGGGAAAGAATAATCCTTCCAACAAATTGTACAAAGACAACTGGACATCCTCTTCCTTACACCATACACAAAAAACTCCAAATGGATCATAGGCCTAAATATAAAAGCACAACCTACAAAACGTATAGGAGAAAACACAGGAGAGATCTTCATGCCTTTAGGTTGGGCAAAGCCTTCTTAGCTATGACACCAAAAGCACAAGTGACAAAGAAAACAGTAGATAAATTGGACTTCATCAAAGTTAGAAACTTTTCTGCTTCAAAAGATGCCATCAAGAAAGTGAAAAGGGCTGGGCACGGTGGCTCATTACAATGCTCAAGTAATCCCAGCTCTTCCGGAGGTCGACGCAGGAGGATTGCTTGAGACCAGGAGGTTAAGGCTGCAGTGGGCCGTGATGGTGCCACTGCACTCCAGCCTGGGTAACAGAGCAAGACCTCGACTGAAAAAAAATTAAAAATAAAAGACTGGGTGGGGTGACCCATGCCTGTAATGCGAACACTTTGGGAGGCCAAAGTGGGTGGATTGCTGGAGCCCAGGAGTTCAAGACCAGCCTGGGCCATATGGTGAAACCCTATCTCTTCCAAAAAAAATACAAAAAGCAGCAGAGCGTGATGTCATACACCTATGGTCCCAGCTACACTGGAGGCTGAGGCAGGGGAGGATGACTTGAGCCCTGGAGGTCAAGGCTGCGGTGAGCTGTGATTGTGCCACTGCACTCCAGCCTGGACAACAGAGAGAGACCCTGTCTCAAAAAAAATAAAAAATATATTAAAATAAATTAAAAAGAAAGTGTAAAAGCCAATCCACAGACTGGGAGAATATATTGGCACATCATATAGCTGATAAAGGACTTGTATCCAAAACATAAAGAACTATTACAACTCAAAAAGAAAAACAATACTACTTTCTGTTCACCAGACCTGAAAAAAAAAGAAAAAGAAAGACAAATAGCAGAATCTTAAAGTAGTCAAAAATCTGAAGGACATTTCTTCAGAGAAATATACAAGCGGCCAATAAGCACATGAAAAGATGCGCAGCGGCCACAGCGGTGCACCTGCAATCTCAGCTACTCAGGAAGCTGAGGTGGGAGGATCGCTTGAGCCTGGGAATTTGAGATCAGCCTGGACAACATAATGAGACTCCATCTTAAAAAAAAAGATACTGAAAAATGCCCCATTAGGAAAATGCAAATTAAAACTACCATGAGATATCAGTTCACATTCACTCAAAAAGTATAATCAAAAACACAAATAGGCCGGGCGTAGTGGCTCACACCTGTAATCCCAGCACTTTGGGAGGCCGAGGTGGGCAGATCACCTGAGGTCAGGAGTTCGAGACCAGCGTGGCCAACATGGTGAAACCCCTTCTCTACTAAAAATACAAAAATTAGCCAGGCATGGTGGCGGGCGCCTGTAATCCCAGCTATTCAGGAGGCTGAGACAGGAGAATCACTTGAACCCTGGAGGGGGAGGTTGCAGTGAACCGAGATGGTGCCACTGCACTCCAGCCTGGTCGACAGAATGAGACACCATCTTGATTTAAAAAATTAAAAAAGAAAAAATTGTGATAACCTAAAAGGATTTGGCACTCAGATTGTTTAGCATCTGTCTAAATTCTTGTTCCACTTACATAACCAAGACTGGATACTGTCCATGATGAAATATCAGTGTGTTTACACAAGAAAGGACACAGAATTCCACTCAACTGATCCATACTCAAAGAGAAGACCTTGGCCTTGCATTCAGAGATCAGCAAAAAACAATATTCACTTTATGTTTTAGAATATCAAATATTCTAACCTAATATGGCTAATAGGTTTTAATATCTAATGGCTAATTTGATATTCTAACCTAATAAGGCTGGTCTTGAACTCCAGACCTCGGGTTATCTGCCTGCCTTGGCCTCCCAAAGTGCTGGATTACAGGCGTCAGCCACGGCACCCAGCCAGGATCTCTTTTAAAGTAAGTACAACTACAATAGAAGCCCTCTTCTCAATGTGACCAGCATCGATGATTGGTGAGTGAATGAAGTCAAAGTGGGAATTTAAACAGACAGAGTCTCACTATGTTGCCCAGGCTGGTCTTGAACTCCTGGGCTCCAGCAATCTCCTACCTCAGCTTCCCAAAGTGCTGGGATTATAAGCATGAGCCACCACGCCTGGCCAGGGAAGGATTTCTTAAGGTGTAAATAATACAACTATTAAAAAAAAAGATTAATAGATATGACAATATTAAAATTAATAATATCTATTCACCAAAGACATCTTAAAGAAGGTGAAAAGACATGTTACTAATTGGGAGAAGATATTTGCAACAAATAGCATATTATGGATTAGTATTAAGAATATACGGGCCAGGCGTGGTGGCTCACGCCTGTAATCCCAGCACTTTGGGAGGCCGAGGTGGGTGGATCACCTGAGGTCAGAAGTTCAAGACCAGACTGACCAACATGGTGAAACCCCATCTCTACTAAATACAAAAAATTAGCCGGGTGTGGTGGCAGGTGCCTGTAATCCCAGCTACTTGGGAGGCTGAGGCAGGGGAATCACTGGAACCCAGAAGGTGGAGGTTGCAGTGAGCTGAGATTGCATCACTGTACTCCAGCCTGGGCAACAAAAGTGAAAACTCCATCTCAAAAAAAAAAAAAGAACTCCAAAAAAATAATAAACAGCAACAAAACAACAATAAGAAGGACAAATAACTCCGTTTTTTAAAAAATAGGCAAAAGACAAGAGTAGGCATTTCAGAGAAGAGAAAACACATACGGCTGATAAACATACAGAGAAATATTCAATCTCATTAGCAATCAGGGAAATGCAAATCAAGACCACAATGTGATCACATGGTAACTGCATCCAAAGGACAAAAATTATGATTGACAATGCTAAGTGCTAGAGAGGATGTGGATCAACAGGCTCGGTAATACATCACTAGAGGGTCCACACAGAACCATTTTGGGAAACCCTTTCAGATAATCTTTTTTTTTTTTTTTTTGAGACGGAGTCTCGCTCTGTCACCCAGGCTGGAGTGCAGTCGTGCGATCTCGGCTCACTGCAAGCTCCGCCTCCCCGGTTCAAGCGATTCTCCTGCCTCAGCCTTCCCAGTAGTTGGGATTTCAGGCGCCTGCCACCGCACCCATCTGATTTTTGTATTTTTAGTAGAGACGGAGTTTTGCCATGTTGGCCAGGCTGGTCTAAAACTCCTGACCTCGTGATCCGCCCGCCTCAGCCTCCTAAAGTGCTGGGATTACAGGCGTGAGCCACTGCACCTGGCCAGCTAAGCAATATCCTGCAATCAGGCATTCCACTTTTAGGTGTATACCCAAGGGAGCTCTTGCATTTGTACACCCAAGATACGTACCAAAACATATTTAGAATAGCAAAATCATGGAAACAACCCCAAAAAAAAGCTCATTGACAGGAGACTGAATAAATAACTTCTGCTATAGTCACAGAATGGAACAGTATATACCAACTTCATGCAGTCATATTTTCCAGCTATTTATTGCTGTGTAACAAACCACCCCAAAATTTAACTAGATTAAAATGTAATTGCTTAAAACTGTCATTTTATTATATTTTCTAATTTGTGGGTCAGGAATTCAGGCAGGGCTCAACTGGGCAATTAGTGACCATCTTGAATCTTCTGCAAATACAGGTAAATCTCTAACTTTGAGTAAAAAAAATAAGCACGAAAAGATTATCCACACAGGGCCAGGCACGGTGGCTGACGCCTGTAATTTTAGCACTTTGGGAGGCTGAGGCAGGCGGATCACTTGAGGTTAGGAGTTCAAGACCAGCCTGGCCAACATGGCAAAACCCCGTCTCTACTAAAAATACAAAAATTATCTGGGCGTGGTGGTGCACACCTGTAGTCTCAGCTAGTTGGGAGGCTGAGGCATGAGAATTGCTTGCATCCAGGAAGCGAAGGTTGCAGCGAGCCGAGATTGTACCACTGCACTCCAACCTGGGTGACAGAGCAAGACTCAGTCTCAGAACAATAATATTAATAATAATAATAAAGAGTGTTCACACAGGCTGCCCTTTATATAAAATTGGAAACAACCAGAACAACAACAACAAAAAATGTACCTTCTAGGAATACATGCACATGTGACAAAACTATATAAAAGGAAAGTAAGTGAATGATGAGTATGATTTGAAGCAGCTGTTTCTCCTAAGGTGGTAGGAAGCAGGGAGTGGGGAGAGCTAAGAGGGGAAGGATTGCTAGATAGTAGTAAGCAAATAGGGACCTGGTTTTTGTGTTGAGTGATGTATCCATCAAGATGGTGCCATCTTGGCTCACTGCAACCTCTGCCTCCCGGGTTCGAGCAATTCTCCTGCCTGAGCCTCCCGAGTAGCTGGGATTACAGGTGCACACCACTACGCCAGCTAATTTTTGTACTTTTAGTAGAGACGGGGTTTCACCTTGTTGGTCAGGCTGGTCTCAAACTCCTGACCTCAGGTGATCCACCCGCCTCAGCCTCCCAAAGTGCTGGGATTACAGGCGTGAGCCACCGCGCCCTGCCCATTTTTAAAATTTTTTGTAGAGACAGGGTCTCACTTTGTTGCCCATGCTCAACTCCCAGCCTCAAACGGTCCTCCTGCCTCAACCTCCCAAAATGCTGGGATTACAGGCTTGAAGCACCATGTCTGGCCTCATTTTATTCTTCATACTTTTCTGTCTGGTCATAATTTTTAAATGTTAATTTAGATAGATAGAGAGATAGATATAAAAATTTTTTTTTGAGATGGAATCTCACTCTGTCATCCAGGCTGCAGTGCAATGGCGCGTATCAGCTCACCACAACCTCTGCCTCCCAGGTTCAAGCGATTCTCCTGCCTCAGCCTCCGGGGTAGCTGGGATTACAGGTGCCTGCAACCATGCCCAGCTAATTTTTGTTTTGTTTTTGTTTTTTTTTGAGACGGAGTCTCGCTCAGGCTGGAGTGCAGTGGTGTGATCTTGGCTCACTGCAAGCTCCGCCTCCCGGGTTCACGCCATTCTCCTGCCTCAGCCTCCCGAGTAGCTGGGACCACAGGCACTCACCACCACGCCCGGCTAATTTTTTGTATTTTTAGTAGAGACGGGGTTTCACCGTGTTAGCCAGGCTGGTCTCGATCTCCTGGCCTCAGGTGACTCCCCACCTCAGCCTCCCAAAGTGCTGGGATTACAGGCATGAGCCACTGCGCCCGGCCTATATTATCTTCACAACAAATTTTAAAACAAACAAGTTCTTTTCAAAACAGCAATAAATGCTTACAGTTCATTTTCATTTTCTCCAACGTGTACATTTATCTTTGAACCCCAAGAGGGGTATATATGACTATGTACAACCTAAAACAACACAGCAGAAACCATGGCTACTTCTAAGATCAGTACTAGCTCCAAGACATGACTGATTCAATACAATCAACTCAAGTGGGGAAGACGCAACAAAACACGATAGCATTTACTCACGGTGTTGAGCAGCGAGAGATGGGACCTGGGGAAGCAGGGGAGAAGCCAGGGAGCCACCTGGAGGTCTGGTTTCTGGTGACTAGCCAGTGACAAAGTCAGATTTCATCGAGGGGTAGCAACAGCTGGTGCCATTGAGGACATGACAGCCTTGGAGACAAACTGTGTGACAATTTCCCCCTCTTCCCTCCTTCTTCCCAACTCAGTTCACCCTCCGCCCTCCACATGAATGAGCAAGACAGGAGGGAGACAGAATGAGAACGTGACTGTTCCTCTTCCGTAGCCTCCTCTCACACACCCTGCCCTCGCCTTCCTCCCGTCCCTCCACACCCAACCCCTTCCCCTTCCCCTGTGGTGCCCCTTCTTTTCCCCGGCCCTCTGTTGCTGTCACTCCAATCCACCCACATATCTCCCTTCCCGCGATGATGACAACTTCTTGTATCCAATGGGTGACACTGCGATGCCCCCACCTGACCACCCTTCAAAGGAGGATTTGTCGTCCCAGCTGCTTGAGAACCATGGAACTCTGGGTTCTGCCAGCCCAAGGTGAAAATTCCCCAAGGGAAGGATGGATGCTGGACACGGTCACCATATGTCCACCAGTTAGAATCAACTCCTAGACATGGGATTTCCGGTCAAATGGTTAGATATGCATGGAAATCAGACTTTAGTTTCAGCATTTGGCCCCAGTCTGCTAACTGGGCTTGGTTTAGTCTTGACCTTTGGAAGGCCAAAGAGCCTACTTCCATGTTATTTATGTTTATGGCCTCCACGAACTGTGACTGATCAATGATTCTGTGATCACTCTTCTCTCTTACTAGCATAAAAATGTTGGCCAGGCACGGTGACTCATTCCTGTAATCCCATCACTTTGGGAGGCCGAGATGGGTGGATCACCTGAGGTCAGGAGTTAAAGATCAGCCTGACCAACTTGGTGAAACCCCGTCTCTACTAAAAATACAAACATTAGCTGGGCATGGTGGCACATGCCTGTAATCCCAGCTACTCAGGAGGCTGAGAAAAGAGAATTGCTTGAACCTGGGAGGCAGAGGTTGCAGTGAGCCAAGATTGCACCACTGCACTCCAGGCTGGGTGACAGAGCGAGACTCCATCTCAAAAAAAATAAAAAAATTTAAAAAGTCAGTAATACTCAAAGCATGCCATTTTGATTTAGTATTAATATTTCAATATTCACTTCCTTTTTTTTTTCTTTTTTTGAGACAGGATCTCACTCTGTTACCCAGACTGGAGCGCAATGAGGCCATCATAGCCCACTGCAACCTCAACTTCCTTAGCTCAAGGGATTCTTCTGCCTCAGCCTCCCAAGTAGCTGGGACTACGGGCACCTGCCATCACACCTGGCTAATTTTTAAATTTTTTTTGTAAAGACAGTGTCTTGCTATGTTCCCCAGGCTGGTCTCAAACTCCCGGCCTCAAGCAATCCTCTCACCTTGGCCTCTCAAAGTGCTGGGATTACAGATGTGCACTGCATGATCCCCGTGAGCCACTGCACCCGGCCCTCAATATTCACTTTCAAATATTCACACCTTGTCTAGGGTGGCCTACAGCCACTGCCCATAAATGCAGGAGTATAAAGGTCTAGCCATCTCAGCCCAACTCAAGAAGACTCTGAAGGGCCATATTTGTGGCAGAGCTCCTCGGGGGTTGGCCAAGGCTGTCATTGGCCAACATCACAGCTTAGCTTCTCCCTCTGCCCTCTCCTGTTTCTGCCTCCTCTCTTCTATAGGTGCTGATCGCAAGGGCACTCCTTAATAAACATCCTGCCCATCAAACTCCATCTCAGAGCCTGCAGCACAACCCTTACTATCTGAAAAGTCATTTGGCCTTGATGCTAAGATGCCTTCCACAGGTGTCCAGCCTTTTGGCTTCCCTGGGCCACATTGGAAGAAGAATTGTCTTGAGCCACACATAAAATACACTAATGCTGTTGGGTGCAGTGGCTCACGCATAATCCCAGCACTTTGGGAGGCCGAGGCAGGTGGATCACCTGAGGTCAGGAGTTCAAGACCAGCCTGGCCAACATGGTGAAACCCTGTCTCTACTAAAAAATAAATATGAAAATTAGCTGGGCATGGTGGTACATGCCTGTAGTCCCAGCTACTCAGGAGGCTGAGGTGGGAAGATTGCTGGAACCCGGGAGGCGGAGGCTACAGTGAGCCGAGATCACCCCACTCTACTCCAGACTGGGCGACAGAGTGAGACTCTGTCTCCAAAAAAAAAAAAAAAAAGTCCATGCATAATTATAATTTTCATGATATCCGCCACCATAGAGAAGCAAAAATGTCCTCACATTCAAAGGGTTAGACAGTGCTCTTTTTCTTTTTCTTTTTTTTTTTTTTTTTTTTTTTGAGATGGAGTCTTGCTCTGTCCCCAGGCTGGAGTGCAGTGGTGCAATCTCAGCTCACTGCAACCTCCCCCTCCCGCGTTCAAGTGATTCTCCTGCCTCAGCCTCCCGAGTAGCTGGGACTACAGGCATGTGCCACCACACTCAGCTAATTTTTGTATTTTTAGTAGAGACGGGGTTTCACCATGTTGGCCAGCATGGTCTCGATCTCTTAACCTCGTGATCCACCCACCTCAGCCTCCCAAAGTTCTGGGATTACAGACATGAGCCACTGCACCCAGCCTAGACACTGCTCTTAGACTGTAGAGATGAGGTTTCACCATGTTGGCCAGGCTGGTCTTGAACTCCTGGTCTCATGTGATCCACCTGCCTTGGCCTCCCAAAGTTCTGGGATTACAGGCATAAGTCACTGCACCTGGTCCTCTTCACCTTTTAATCCTCAGTCTTTTCTTTGGACTGTTTCCTGCTGTAGGATACACTTACTTAAAATCAGCTGGCTGGCCACAGTGGTGCACACCTGTAGTCCCAGCTACCAGGATGGCCGAGGCAGGAGGATCCGTTGAGCCGAGGAGTTCAAGGCTGTAGTGCGCTGTGGTCACACCTGTGAATACGCACTGCACTCCAGCATGGGCAACATAGCGAGACCCTGTCTCCAAAAAATAAATAAATTAGCTGATCACTCCTTGGCGCATTTAGTGAATTAGGAATTCACCAATGGAAGAAACACGTGTGAGTATACGATGGCGACACCTGGTGGTAGGATATGCAATAACATCGTGAACCTCCCTTAATGGTGGATTCCTGGCTTATTGTTGGAATAAAATGTAATTACATGGAAATTGTAAGAGCCATTCTAAAAGGTTAGCAACAACAAGAAAAAGGTTGTCTGCATGAACTTGCATGTGTGTGTGTCTATTCTTGTGCATTAAGGACAGACAATGATCCAAGACACAGTTAATGAAGATGAGAGCCTGATCAAGAACCTGTCGTTCACTCTGCTGCTTACTGTTATGCTGACCTTGTGCAAGGCACTTCACTGCTTTGGGCTTTGGCTTTCTCATCTTTAGAGTAGGAAGATTTAAGAATCCCCACTTAGTTCAATAAATAGTATAAGTGAAAAGTGTTTTGTGAATTGCGTGAATATGTTATACTACGTTAATTATTATACTATTAGCTATTATTATAATAAAGATCATTGTGGCAGGACACAGTGGCTCATCCCTGTAATACCAGCACTTTGGGAGGCCAAGGCAGCCGGATCAGTTGAGGTCAAGAGTTCGAGACCAGCCTGGCCAACATGATGAAACCCTGTCTCTACTAAAAATACAAAAATTAGCCAGGCATGGTGGTGCGAGCCTGTAATCCCAGCTACTCGGAGGCTGAGGCAGGAGAATCATTTGAACCCAGGAGGCCGAGGTTGCAGTGAGCCGAGATCACACCACTGCACTCCAGCCTGGATGACAGAGCAAGACTCCATCCCAAAAAAAAAAAAAAAGATAATTGTTACAAAGTTAGCTCTCTGCTACAAATTTCCTGTCAAGGAATGTTAATATTGCTTGAAGATGAGACAGCATTAGTCTGGACTTTGAACCTTGTAATAGTCCCTTTTACTCAGGGATAACTGCTTAAAACTGCAACGTGTCCAATCTATGAGGGTCAAAACAGCAACCGGGTGCAGGGTTCTCAGCCAGGGGCAATTTTGTCCCCAGGGGACATTTACAAATGTCTGGAGATATTTTTGGTTGTCACGACTAGGGGGAAGAGTGCTACTGGCATCTAGTGAGTAGAGTCCAGGGACGCTGCTACACATCCTACAAGGCACAGACAGCACCCCCACCACAAAGAATTATCCGGCCCCACATACCAAAAGTGCTGAGGTTGAGGAACCGGTCTAGCGTAACAGAAGGGAGGAAGTAGACCTTTTTCCCTACTGTCCTAACCACCATTAACAGCAACCACAAAGATGGGATGGTGGGTCATCAATGTGAAATTCTCCAACATATATGTGCAAAAGAGCTCGAGAAATGTATTAAGTAGCATCATACAATGCCATTGTTATCTACTATGTGTAAACCGTCTCAACATGGGCACAACTGGTCTTGTTTTTCCCTCCTCTTTTTACAAAGAAAATGAACCTGACCTGAATAGAACTTTTGCTCTATTCAGACATCAAAATAAAAACTAGCGGTAACTATTAAATGTGTAGTTACTTGTGGAATTAAGACTAAGAGTTAAAAGGGAGTGAGTATACTTTGTAATGACCACATGCTCTGATAGTGTATAGTAGTGCCATTTTTTCACTTTTCATTTAATATTTTTCAGACAAGGTCTCACTTTGTCATCAAGGCTGGAGTGCAGTGGCACAATCACAGTTCACTGTAGCCTCAACCTTCCAGGCTCAAACAATCCTCCCACCTCAGCCTCCCAAGTAGCTGGGACTACAAGTGCATGCCACCATGCCCGGCGATTTTTTTTTTTAAGATGGAATGCCATTATGTTATCCAGCTGGTCTTGAATTCCTGCACTCAAGCAGTCCACCCACCTCAGCCTCCCAAAGTCCTGGGATTACAGGTGTAAGCCACTGCACCCAGCTGAGTATTGCCATTTTTAAAAATGGGACAAGAACATTTACAAATACATTTAAAGGCTGGGTGTGGTGGCTCACACCTGTAATCCCAGCACTTTGGGAGGCCCAGGTGGGTGGATCGCCTTGAAGTCAGGAGTTTGAGATCAGCCTAGCCAACATGGTGAAACCATGTCTCTACTAAAAATACAAAAATTAACCGGTGTGGTGGTGCATGCCTGTAATCCCAGCTACTCGGGAGGCTGAGGTGGGAGGATCACTTGAACCCAGGAGACCGAAGTTGCAGTGAGCCGAGATGGCACCACTGCACTCCAGCCTGGGTGACAGAGTGAGACCCCCTCTCAAAAAAAAACAAAAAACAAAAAAACAAGCACACACATTTAAAAATGTGTGAGCAAGCACATAGAAAAAAGCTTTTTAAAAAACATTTTTAGTAATTATATTAGTGATGGTAATATTAGTATAGCAGCTCCGACACTGTTATGAGTAATGCGGACAAATCAAATGCGCAAGATGAGGTATTCTGATTCCATTCTAGATTTTGGTTTTGAGAATCATATTTTCTACGTGGAAGAATGTGTATACAGGATTCTCAAGATGTAGAGGTTAAGTAAAATTCCTTGCTGTTCTGAATCTGAATGTAAAGTATCAGTGTGAATGCATGAGGTATTTTCTATTCTATTCTCTTCATGTGTCTATATATGCAAAATCTTCACTGAGAAGGCCCAAAGGCAAAGCAACGACCAGCACAGTAGCAGCCAGCATCTTTATGCCCAGGGTATTGTCTTCAAATACCATTTCCCACTAAAAGAAACAAATGCTTCATGAAGAAATGACTGATTCCCGGTTTGGGACACAAAATACACATTTTGACCTTTGTCATATCATCTAGTCACATCAGATAGCAACAAAACTACCGAAGACTACTAGGGCCATGTAAGAAGGATTCAGGAGCCAGTTGGAAAAGGCATCCACTTACTGAAGATGAGACAATTTATGCTTCAATAATTCCAAGGGACTGAGAATGATCAAATATGTTTAAATCCCTAAGTTCTTAATTATATTCAAACATTTTTAATCATCACATTTGGAGGATGTTAGGGAACCAATTCTCCTCCCGGGAGAGGAGGGTGGGGGACCCATTCCTTATCTTAGAAAACTTACGAGAGAAAAGAATCCAGTACTTTTCCCAACTTTCCTACATGGATTGTACCACTGGGTAACCTAATGGTAGATGAGAGGAGGCATCTCTTTATGAAAGTATTGCGACTAATAGACCGGCGGGCGCGTTGGCTCAAGCCTGTAATCCCAGCACTTTGGGAGGCTGAGGTGGGTGGATCACGAGGTCAGGAGATCGAGACCATCCTAGCCAACATGGTGAAACCCCGTCTCTACTAAATATACAAAAATTAGCCAGGTTTGGTGGCACACACCTGAAGTCCCAGGTACTTGGGAGGCTGAGGCAGGAGAATCGCTTGAACCCGGGAGTCGGAGGTTGCAGTGAGCCGAGATCATGCCACTGCACTCCAGCCTAGCAACAGAGCGAGACTCCATCTCAAAAAAAAAAAAAAAAAAAAGGTATTGCAACTAACAAACGAAAAAAAAAAAGCGGTAGAATTAGAGTATTACAGTTTTGTAATTGTCAGTGGATTAATGGCTTTAGGCATCAGGCATCAATGACTATTAACATAGCAACAGAGTTGACCTACGTTTTGCGCTTCCTGATTCAAGATCCAGTCGTGACTTAGTCTTGCCATAGAGTCTGAACCTAAGTCTCATCATACCTTGGGATCCAGCTGCTACATCGTAGGAAATCCAGAACACATTGAATTCCACCGAGAATAATTCATCAGCAACATCCAGATTGTGGGAAATGTCACAGGTCAAAGGATTCAGGTTTTTCAACAGATAAATTGTCAGAATAAGAAAGAGAGGGGAAACTTGTAGCTTCGGAGACTTAAAATCATAACTAATTTTCAAAAAATAGAGATGGGGTCTTGTTATGGTGCCCAGGCTGGTCTCCAACCTCTGCCTCAGCCTCCCAAAGTGCTGAGATTACAGGCATGAGCCACCACACCCAGCCACGACTTTTTTAACTGGACAACCATAGAGTCCCAGGTGTTCGCTATAAAGAAACACAACCAAGTGATTGTCTTCGTGGTTTCTTGGCGGCGGTGGTGGTTGGGACGTGATAGGGATGGGGCCCGTGGATGGTCTTCTCAGTGGCTTGCAAAATTCTATTCCTTGACCTGGATGGTAGTTACAAGGGTGTTTGCCTTCACTACACTATACATGCATTTTTGTATGATTTTCTGTATTTATGTTTTATTTTCCAAAAAAAGTTTTAAAAGAGTATAAAGAAAGTAGATGGCAGAAATTTGTGGAATCTTCCCCCAGCAACATAAAAACGCGGTGGGTTTTTGTAACTTGGTTTTTACACTTTACAATTAATATTGTAATGAGAAATACTCGTGTGGGCCACTAGGGTGCACAATTTGTTGCCCGCAGCATCTGCGGCACTGGCACTGATGAAAGGGGGATGCTAAATGCTTCAGTAACGCCACCTGAGTCTCGGAAGGAAGCAACATTATTCATCGCCCTTTGATCATGAGCTACACATGTGAGTGCCAATGCTGGCCAATCGTATTTGGAAAGTCGGGTCCAACATGTAATGTGTACATACAGGGTATACACTGAAAATACTGTAGTTTTATCCTCTTTTAAGATAAGCCTCAATTTATTCGAGTTATTAGAACAAAACCTCATAAACCACGGTAAAAAGAACCTTAAAACTTTTTTTTTTTTTTGAGGAAGTCTTGCTGTGTTGCCCAGGCTGGAGTGCAATGGCACGATCTTGGCTCACTGCAAGCTCCATCTCCTGGGTTCAAGCAATTCTCCTGCCTCAGCCTCCTGAGTAGCTGGGATTACAGGTGCCCGCCACCACGTCCAGCTGATTTTTGTATTTTTAATAGAGACAGGGGTTTCACCATGTTGGTCAGGCTGGTCTCGAACCCCTGACTTCAAGTGATCTGCCTGCCTTGGCCTCCCAAAGTGCTAGGATTACAGGCATGAGCCACGGCGCTCAGCCCAAAAACCTCAAGACTTAGTGTGTGGAGAATGGAGGTGAAAAGTTTTCGTGGTGGTGTTCTAATGAGACGATAGCCCACTGGCGGAGGGAGAGAAACACGTGAGAGCTATTTGGAGCCTCCCTGAAAGGTGTCACTGGGCTATGGATGGACTGAGAACCACACAGCGATGGGCCAGCCTTCGAGGGCCAACACAGAGTGAGAGACGGCCTCTGCAGGGCCCAGGCTGGGGAGGGGTGGTGAGGCCAGTCACGACTAGTAATCCAAGAGCCGTCTTTCCTTACCTGTGGTGTGGAAAGGGCTGCGGGTCACAGAATCTTAGTGATATGAGCTTAGGCGAGGCTCAACAGCACTACCTCTCAGGTGGGAAAGCAGCTCTCCTGTAATCGTTATCTTTTCTCAAAGGGGAAGAATAGGTGGTACAACTTCTTCCTGTTAATAAATCACAGACCTCAGATGCTTTGTATTGCTGAGGAAACAAAACGTTTATGAATTGTTCACAGGCTGAGAAAATAAGATGCTTTGAGTTTTTGTTTTTTTCTACAAGGCTGCAATAAATAACACAGCAGTAAATCCTAACCTTTAGCTCTGATTGGTATTATTTCATTTTGGTGCCTTTCCAGCCGGCCCAAAAGTGTGATGCCGTGATACACACAGTATGTGTGTATGTGTGTATATACATGACTATTGTGTGAGATTTCGCGTATTAGTTCATTAGTGGCGCCCTGGAATCACAGATGCTTCCTGCTGCGGTGATAGCGTGTGGGTGGCGCCGAGGTGGACTGCTGCTTGATGGTGAAGAAAGAAAAGAGGACAGGAGGACCCGCCAGGACCACACGTGGAGAGCTGCAGCGAAAGAATCCTCGCTCGGTGGACACCATGGCTTTTTGCTAAGCTCTGGTTCTCTCTATGGACCCCATGCCTCATCTCCAGAGCCAAAACCCAGCCTTTCTCATTCAAGGACACTCCCCAGAGCTTTGGGAACACATTTCATTCTGGGTCTGTTAAGTACCCCCATAGGGTCCGGAAAGTCCAGGCTGCTTCTTGCCCCTGCCAGCCTCAGGTCCCAGAGGCCCACTGCTGCGTCCAGGACGCCTCCTCCGACACGTGCTCTCCCAAAGCTTATGCAGCAGTTAAGCAAAGGGGCCGTGGCCTCTGCAGCACCGAGGCAGCCTCCTGGTTCAGCCACTCTCATGTGAGTGTGGACAAATTATTTAACCTCCCTAAGCTTCCATTCTCTCTTCCATTCAATATGGATGATAAGGATAATAAATATTAACCTCATAAGGTTGTTGTGAGAGTTAAATGAGAAAAGATATATAAAACGTAGGCCGGGTGCAGTGGCTCACGCTTGTAATCCCAGCACTTGGGGAGTCTGAGGCGGGCAGATCACTGAGGTCGGGAGTTCGAGACCAGCCCAACCATGGTGAAACCCCGTCTCTACTAAAAATACAAAATTAGCCAGGAGTGGTGGCGCATGCCTGTAATCCCAGCTACTAGGGGGGCTGAGGCAAGAGAATCTTTTGAACCTGGGAGGCAGAGGTTGCAGTGAGCCGAGATTGCATTATTGCACTGCAGCCTGGGCAACAAGAGCGAAACTCTGTCTCAAAAAAAAAAAAAAAAAAAAAAGATGTATAAAACTTAGTGTCATTCCTGGCCTGTAAATGGTAAGTAAAATGTAGCTCTCACCTTTACTCCAGATTTTAGAAACACTGCTCCTTTCAACAGAGATGTAGTGGATTCTCGATAAATGCTGAGGAATGAATGGATGGATGAGAGAATGTAGTGACCACTTCCCATGGATGGATGAGAGAATGTAGTGATCACTTCCCATGGATGGATGAGAGAATGTAGTGATCACTTCCCATGGATGGATGAGAGAACGTAGTGATCACTTCCCATGGATGGATGAGAGAATGTAGTGATCACTTCCCAAGGATGAAGATTGTGGCAAAAATTGATTTTAAGCTCCTACAAGATAGAACCCATGATTTAATTCTTTTTATTTTTTTCTTTAAGACAGAGTCTTACTCATTGTCCAGGCTGGAGTGCAGTGGCGTGGTTACAACTCACGGCACCCTCAACCTCCCCAGGCTCAGGTGATCTTCCCACATCAGCCTCCTCAGTAGCTGGGACTACAGGTGCATGCCACCACACTTAGCTAATTTTTCTATTTTTTTTAAGAGATGGGCTTTTGCCATGTTGCCCAGGCTGGTCTCCAACTCTTGGGCTCAAGCAATCCTCCTGCCTTGGCCTCCCAAACTGTACAGTCATGTGTCACTTAAGAATGGAGATACATTCTGGAAAATGCATCATTCAGCGATTTCATAGTTGTGTGAACATCACAGACTGTACTTACACACACCTAGATGGTACAGCCTCCTACTACACACCTAGTCTGTATGGTATAGCCTATTGCTCCTAGGCTACAAACCTGTACAGCATGTTACTTTACCGAATACTGTAGGCAATCGTAACACGATGGTATCTGTGTATCTAAATATATCTGAACGTAGAGAAGGTACAGTAAAAATACAGTATTATAATCTTATGGGATTCTAAGATTATAATCTTATAATAATATAATCTTGTATATTTGGTCCATCCTTGACAGGAACATTGCTATGCGGCATATGACTGTATAGCTCTTCGAACCAAAATAAGGCAAAAAGATGACTCCCAAAAAATAGATTATGAGGCCGCACGTGGTGGCTCACGCCTGTAATCCCAACACTTTGGGAGGCCAAGGTGGGCAGATCACTTGAGGTCAGGAGTTCAAGACCAATCTGGCCAACACAGCAAAACCCCATCTCTACCAAAAATACAAAAATTAGCCGGGCATGGTCGGTGCTCGCCTGTAATCCCAGTGACTCGGGAGGCTGAGGCAGGAGAACTGCTTGAACCCAGGAGGTGGAGGTTGCAGTGAGACAAGATCGTGCCGCTGCACTCCAGCCTGGGCAACAGGGTGAGACTCCATCTCCAAAACAAAACAAAACAAAATTATGAAGAGACTACGCTTAGATTAGGGACTGGGATTTAACACAGGTTCAATCTTCCTAGAATACATCTTTAATAAAGTATACACAGGGAACAGTGCCCAAAGCATAAGTGTACAGCTAGATGACCTTTTACAAAGTGAGCACGCATCTGCGATCAACACCCACAGAAAGAACATTCCCGGCGACCAGCACTGTGGCCCTCCCGTTCACTGACCCCGCCTTCCAACTTCCGGGGCATAGATTTTTGTTTTTGAATTTCGGACTTGTTTTTGTTTTTGTTTTTTGAGGTTTTCTTTTTTTTTTTTTTTTCCTGAGACAGAGTCTCATTCTGTCACCCAGGCTAGAGTGCAATGGTGTAATCTTGGCTCACTGCAACCTCTGCCTCCCAGATTCAAGCGATTCTCCTGCTTCCTGGGCAGAGGTAGAAAAAAAGTTTCAAAAATCATGAATTCATTAATATTCAAATTAGGACATTTACAATCTAGGCACTAAGGACAGGCATTGCTAGTAGGCGTCATTGCTTTTTTTTTTTTCTTAAGATGAAGTCTCACTCTGTCGCCCAGGCTGGAGTGCAATGGCGCAATCTCGGCTCACTGCAACCTCCTGGCCTCCCAGGTTCAAGCAATTCTCCTGCCTCAGCCTCCCAAGTAGCTGGGATTACAGGTGCCCGCCACCATGCCCGGCTAATTTTTGTGTTTTTAGTAGAGTCGGGGTTTCACCATGTTAGCCAGGCTGGTCTCCAACTCCTAACCTCAAGGGATCCGCCTGCCACAACCTCCCAAAGTGCTGGGATTACAGGCGTAAGCCACCTCGCCCGGCCTGTTTTTTAACTTTGGATAAATGGTAACCTACAGTGTACACATTATTCTGTCTCCTTTCTTTTCATTCAACCTTCTATTTCTGAGATTCACCCAAGTTGTCCCATTAAGTTCTAGACTTAAATATTATATGTGTTGTAGGGTTATTATGGACAAATAACACAGCAGAATGGAAAAGAACATGAAAGTGAGACCTCTGCAACCCATTAATGTGTGTTTCATTTAATGACGGTAACTCTACCGAAAAGGAACAAGAAGCAATGACACCTGGCCGGGCGCGGTGGCTCACACCTGTAATCTCAGCACTTTGGGAGGTTAAGGCGAGCAGATCACTTGAGGTCAGGAGTTCAAGACCAGCCTGGCCAACATGGTGAAACTCCATCTCTACCAAAAAATACAAAAATTAGCCGGGAGTGGTGGAGGGCAGCTGTAATCCCAGCTACTCGGGAGGCAGAGGCAAGAGAATCTCTTGAACCTGGGAGGCCAGGAGTTTGCAGTGAGCCGAGATTGCGCCACAGCACTCCAGCCTGGGTGACAGAGTGAGACTCCATCTCAAGAAAAAAAAAAAGCAATGACACCTACTAGCAATGACTATTCTTAGTGCCTAGATTGTAAATATCCTAATTTGAATATTAATATGAATTCATGATTTTTGAAACTTTTTTCTACCTCTGCCCACTGAAAGAGCCTAGACGAAATGGCTCTCAGTAGCAGTGAGCTCTCCTGGGGCCTGGTTCTTGGGTTCCAAATACTATATCCACTAGGAGAGGCCGGGTGCAGTGGCTCACGCCTGTAATCCCAGCACTGCGGGAGGCTGAGGTGGGCAGATCACGAAGTCAGGAGTTTGAGACCAACCTGGCCAACATGGTGAAACCCCGTCTCTACTAAAGATACAAAAAATTGGCGAGGCATGGCGGTGCAGGCCTGTAATCCCAGCTACTTGGGAGACTGAGGCAGGAGAATCACTTGAATGCGGGAGGCAGAGGTTGCAGTGAGCCGAGATCACACTCCAGCCTGGGTGACCGGGCGAGACTCCATCTCAAAAAAAGAAAAGAAAAGAAAAGAAAATGTACAAGATGTTCCAGGGATAGCCTTTGTGTCAGAAAGTAAGACAGCTTGGGTCCATAAGGGGCCACTGGGGGGAAACAACAAGTTTTTAAAATTTAAACAAATAGAAAAAAAAAGGAAGGAAGGAAACTATTAAAGACGTCTTGAATCTTATCAAAGATACAGGAACTAATTGGATGAAGTAAAAAATGGAATGATTTCCGCATCCAAAAGAATAATCGCTATAATGGATGGAAAACAACAAAGTTATAAAATTTATATAAAATATACAGAAAAATTTATATTAAATTTATGTAAAATGTAATGATATATCATTATATCAAGTCCTCTCCACCCCCACGAAAAATCCCTCATTGTTGTCTTTGGAGGTTGCTGAGGGACCAACACATTATGCTGAAAACTGGCAAATGAAAGGAGTGAGTCAAGCATTTATCCTGTGTCTTCCTATATACTCTGCATCTTTCTTTGTTTTCTTTTCTTTTCTTTCTAAGTTCTTTTCTTCTTTCTTTCTTCTTTTTCTTTCTCTCCCTTGCTTGCTCCCCTTCCTTCCTCCCTTCCTTCCTTCTTTCTCTCTTTTTCTTTCTTTCCTCTTTTTAGAGAGATGGAGTCTTATTATGTTGCCCAGGCTGGTCTCAAGCTCCTGGCTTCAAGTGATTCTCCCACCTCAGCCTCCAAAACACTGGGATTACAGGCATGAGCCACATGCCCAGGAGTCTGTGTTTCAAAGTAACCAAAGAGTTAATGAAGGAAAGTTCTTTATTTTTATTTATTTATTTTTTTTGAGACGGAGTCTCACTTTGTTGCCCAGGCTGGAGTGCAATGGCGCGATCTTGGCTCACTGGAACCTCTGCCTCCCGGGTTCAAGCGATTCTCCTGCCTCAGCTTCCCGAGTAGCTGGGATTACAGGCATGCACCACCATGCCCAGCTAATTTTGTATTTTTAGTACAGACGAGATTTCTCCATGTTGGTCAGGCTGGTCTTGAACTCCCGACCTCAGGTGATCTACCCACCTCAGCCTCCCAAAGTGCTGGGGTTACAGGCATGAGCCACCGTGCCCAGCCAGGAAAGCTCTTTTTAAATGAAAATCCAGTTAGTAAATCCAGAAGTAATGGTAGCAACTAATGAAATAATGTATTTAGGCAACAATCATCAACAGCTACTAAAACATCAGGCAAAAGGTTACAGAGAAACTGTAATGGGGGATCAGGCTGACACCACCTCAACCCACTGACCAGTTTTTGAGAGTGAGGAACAGGAAGTAGATGCCACCTCTATGACATATGCTCACCAACAAAATTAGATCTGAATGGAATCAAGCTTCTAGCGCTGCCTGCCAGCTTATGGGAAATATGGACAATAGAGGAAAAACACAATGACACAACAGAAATCAGTCAGCTGAATCCGATGTAGGGAAATTCTACAGGCATGACCTGGTTTCTTCAAAAATAAATGACATGGGGCCAGGCATGGTGGCTCACGCCTGTAATCCCAGCACTTTGGGAGGCGAGGTGGGCGAATCACCTGAGGTCAGGAGTTCAAGACCAGTCTAGCCAACATGGTGAAACCCCATCTCTACTAAAAATACAAAAATTAGCCAGGCGTGATGGGCACCTGTAATTCCAGCTACTCAGGAGGCTGAGGCAGGAGAATCACTTGAACCCGGGAGATGGAGGTTGCAGTGAGCCGAGATTGTGCCATTGCTCTCCAGCCTGGACAACAGAGCAAGACTCTGTCTCAAAAATAAATAAATAAATAAATGACATTGGGGAATGGCAGGTAAGAGTAGTGATTAAAATAGGCTTAAAAGGCTGGGTGCAGTGGCTCGCACCTGTAATCTCAGCACTTTGGGAGGCTGAGGTGGGTGGATCACCTGAGGTCAGGAGTTGGAGACCAGCCTGGCCAACATGGTAAAACCCCATCTCTACTAAAAATACAAAAATCAGCCGGGTGTAGTAGCACATGCCTATAATCCCAGCTACTCAGGAGGCTGAGGAAGGAGAATCACTTGAACCCAGGAGGCAGAGGTTGCAGTGAGCCGAGATCGTGCCACTGCACTCCAAACTGGGCAACAGAGACTTCATCTCAAATTAAAATAAAATAAAATAGGCTTAAAAGAGGCTGCAACCAAAGACACTTTGTGGCACTTATCTGGGTCCTAATTTGAATGAAGCAATTATATAAAGACATTTTAGAGATGTACAGGGAAATGTGAACATATTGGTAATTTTATTAGATATAATAATAACATCGAAGTTATTTCTCTCTCTCTCTCTTTTTTTTTTTTTTTTTTTTTTTTTTTGAGACAGAGCCTTGCTCTTGTTGCGCAGGCTGAAGTGCAATGGCATGATCTCCGCTCACTGCAACCTCTGCCTCCTGGGTTCAAGCGATTCTCCTGCCTCAGCCTCCTGCGTAGCTGGGATTACAGGTGCACACCACCATGCCCGGCTAATTTTTTTTTTTTTTTTTGAGACGGAGTCTCGGTCTGTCGCTCCAGCTGGAGTGGTGGCGCGATCTCGGCTCACTGCAAGCTCCTCCTCCCAAGTTCACACCATTCTCCTGCCTCAGCCTCCCGAGTAGCTAGGACTACAGGCGCCAGCTACCACGCCTGTCTAATTTTCTGTATTTTTAGTAGAGACGGGGTTTCACCTTGTTAGCCAGGATGGTCTCGATCTCCTGACCTCATGACCCGGCTGCCTCGGCCTCCCAAAGTGCTGGGATTACAGACGTGAGCCACCGCACCCGGCCTAATTTTTGTATTTTTAGTAGAGATGGGGTTTCACCATGTTGGTCAGGCTGGTCTCGAACTCCTGACCTCATCCACCCGCCTTGGCCTCCCAAAGTGCTGGGATTACAGGCGTCAGCCACCACGCCTGGCCTCTCTCTCTCTTTTTAAATTATTTTTTTGTAGAGACAGGATCTCATCTCTCTATGTTGGCCAGGCTGGTCTCAAATTCGTGGCCTCAGGCAACCCTCCCTTAGCCTCGCAAAGCACTGGGATTTGGGATTACAGGCAAGAGCAACAGTGCCCATATTTAAGTTATTGTTTTTCATGCCCATATATCTCAGAGATAGCTACTAAAGTATTTATGGTAAAGTAATACAATGTATATTATTTGCTTTAAAATATTCTAGCAAAAAAAAGAGTGGAGGGGAACAGATGAAATAAGGTGAGCCAAACATTGGGTGTTGAGGCTGGATCAAGAATGTTTGAGCACTCACTATGTTATTTCCTTTATCAGAGGCATTTTTGAAATTTTCCAAAATTAAAAAAAAAATTAAATTTTATCCCACATTTAAATGTATGCAACTGGTGTAAACTACATTAAAATCTCAAGAATTTTGACGAATGGAAATGAGGCCAGAGTAGGAGGAACACAGCAGAGAGGGCGGTTTGGTGGCAAAGACGATGGATGAGCTGAGTTTGAAAGATGTCAAGTTGAAGTGCCTGTGAGAGACGCGGGGAGAGTCGCCAGGCAGGGAGTTTGGCAGCAGCGTCTGGCGTTCAGGAAAGGGGATGAGGCCACAGGCTGACGCCGGAAGCCACGGGCCTGTGGATGGCGGCTGCAGCTTTGGGAAGGGTAGGCAGTGTGAAAAGGAAGGTCAGAGCCCTGGCAAAGCCTCAAGGAGCAAAAGCTGACAAAGAAAAGCTCAACTAAGGGCCGGGCATGGAGCCTCACGACTGTAATCCCAGCCCTTTGGGAGGCCGAGGCGGGTGGATCACCTAAGGTCCAGAGTTTGAGACCAGCCTGCCCAAAATGGGGAAACCCTGTTGCTCTACTAAAAATACAAAAATTAGCCGGGTGTGGTGGCGCACGCCTGTAATCCCAGCTACTCAGGAGGCTGAGGCAGGAGAATCGCTTGAACCCAGGAGGCTGAGGTTGCAGTGAGCTGAGATGGCACCACCGCCCTCCTGCCTGGACGACAGAGCGAGACGTTGTCTCAAAAAAATTTTTAAAAAAAGTTGGCTACAGCCTGGAGAGCAACCAAGAAGAGTAGGAAAAAATGGTGTCATCAAAGTTTAGGGACGTGAGTGTTTCAAGAAAGAAATAAACCCACAATGTCAGATAGGGTTGGTCAAAATAAAGACTTGAAATGGGCCTTGGAGAATTCTTCTGTTTTTGAAACACATACTGAAATATTTTGGGATAAAGGATATGCTATCTGGAGTTTTCATTAAACTTATCCAGGGTGAGGTGAGAGGGAGCAGGTGGAGATGGTGGCAACAAGATTGGCTGTGAGTTGTGACTGTGGACACCGGGCATGGAACACGTGGGAATTCACTGCACTGTTCCTTCCACCTATACGTATGTTTGAAATTTCCCATAATGAAGTTTTTTTTTATGTTTCTATGACAATCAGTAGCCTGTGGATTTCTCATCACGGAGACCACCAGTAACCTCTGCGTGGGTAGTTTGGGTGGCCTATGAAGGCAGAGGCCAGGCTGAACGGATGAAGGAGTAAGTAGAGGTCAGGTTCTCAAGACAGTGAGGAAGGCAACAGACAACTTGTTCAAGAAATTTAACTCCGGAGGGGAGAAGGGGCAAGGGAGTAGACAGGGGAGGATGTGAGGTTGAAAGATGGTATTTTATTTTTCACACTGGAGAGACTAGAACTTGGTTATAGCCTGATAAGGCGAGCCAGCAGACAGGAAAGTTTTTGAAAAAGGAGGGAGCCCGAGAAAGTAGGAAGTGATGGGAGGGAGGTTCCAGAAGAAGAAACTGGCCTTAAATTTGATAACATTTCTTCCTCTGGTACAGAAGAAAGTGGGCAAGGAGGCCGAGGCGGAAGGATAGGTTGAGACCAGGAGTTTGAGACCAGCCTGCACCATAGCAAGACACTGTCTCTACACAAGCAAAATAAAAACTGGTTTTGCGTGATGTAGTTCCAGCTACTTGGGAGGCTGAGGCGTGAGAATCGCTTAGACCCAGGAGGTGGAGGTTGCAGCGAACCGAGATCACACCGCTGCACTCCAGCCTGGGTGACGGAGGGAGACTCCATCTCAAAAAAAAAAAAAAAAAAAAAAAAATGGAGTAGAGGCAAAGAGGCCTGTGGCCAGAAACAGTGGAGCCAGGTGTGGTGGCACAGGCCTGTAGTCCCAGTGACTCAGGAGGCCAACGTGAGAGGATCACTTGAGCCCAGGAGTTTGCAACCAGCCTGAGCAACATGATGAGACTGTCTCTACAAATTTTTTTTTTTTTTAGATGGAGTCTTGCTCTGTCGCCCAGGCTGGAGTGTAATGGCACGATCTTGGCTCACTGCAACCTCCGCCTCCCAGGTTCAAGAGATTTTCCTGCCTCAGCTTCCCGAGTAGCTGAGATTACAGGCACCTGCCACCACGCCCAGCCAATTTTTGTATTTTTAGTAGAGATGGGGTTTCACCATGTTGACCAGGCTGGTCTCAAACTCCCAACCTCATGATCCGCCCACCGCGGCCTCCCAAAATGCTGCGATTACAGGCGTGAGCCACCACGCCTGGCCAAGAAATTTTTTTAAACTACCAGGTGTGGTGGTGCATACCTGTGGTCCCAGCCAGTCAGGAAGCTGAGGTGAGAGGATTGCTTGAGCCCAGGAATTCAAGGTTTCAGTGAGCTATGATCGGGTTACTGCACACTCCAGCCTAGGCAACAGAACAAGACCTTGTCAAAAAAACAAAAAACAAACAAACAAACAAAAACAGCCCAGGCATGGTGGCTCACGCCTGTAATCCCAACACTTCGGGAGGCTGAGATGGGAGGCTCACTTGAGGCCAGGTATGGTGGCACACACCTGTAATTCCAGCTACTCGGGAAGCTGAGGCAGGAGAATCGCTTGAACCCAGGAGGTGGAGGCTGCAGTGAGCCAAGATCGCACCATTGCACTCCATCCTGAGTGATAGAGCAAGACTCTGACTCAAAAAGAAAAATTTTTTAAATTAAGAAAAAAAAGGAGAATATTTGAAAATGAGAGAGTTCACTAGAAAACACTGTGAAGCAGTGTCGAGGATCCAAATGACATGGGTGGACATGAAAACGACATGCCCCGTTTTGTGAAATTTTCCAGCAATACTCAGCAGCCTGGTTCTGAGCTCACAAGAAGGTCCAGGCTCATTCCACTGCTGGAAGGTTACCAAGGATGTGGATAGGACAATTGAACAAGAGAGTCGAGAACTGTAGTTCTTCAATGTTGCCGAACAAATTACATCCAAATTTAGCAGCTTAAAACAACAAGCATTTATCATCGCACACAGTCTCTGAGGGTCGGGAATCCTGGAGCAGCTAAGCTGGACAGCTCCCGCTCAAGGTCTGTCACAGGGATAGGGTCCTCTTCAGGCTTGCCGGGGTGGAGGACCAGCTCCCAAGTTCACTGGCATGGTTGTCGGCAGGCTCAGGTTTATTGCTGATTACTGGCAGGAGGCCTTGCCACTGGGCTCTCCATAGGACTGCTTACAACATGGTACCGAGCTTCTCCCAGAGTGAAAATCTAACGGAGAAAAAGAGAGAGCGCCAGCCTAAGATGGTGGCATTTCATAGCACAACCCATTATCTCAAATTTTTACTTGCCTTTGCCCATCGCCCATCAGCTTCCTGAAAGGGGGGACTGACTGTGTCTGTCTTGTCCACTGCTGTACCCTTAGAGGAGTGCTAGGCACATAGCAGACGATCGAGTTTTTTTTTTTTTTTTAATCTCGGCTCACTGCAACCTCCACGTCCTGGGTTCAAGTGATTCTCCTGCCTCCGCCTCGTAAGTAGCTGGGAATACAGGTGCATACCACCATGCCCAGCTAATTTTTGTATTTTTAGTAGAGACGGGGTTTCACCATGTTGGCCAGGCTGGTCTCAAACTCCTGACCTTGTGATCCACCTGCCTCGGCCTCCCAAAGTGTTGGGATTATAGGCGTGAGCCACTGGGCCTTGTTGTTGTTGGTTTTTTTTTTTTTTTTTTTTTTGAGACAGGGTCTCACTCTGTTGCCCAGGCTGGAGTGCAGAGGCATGATCATAGCTCACTGCAGCCTCAAACTCCTGGGCTCAAGCGATCCTCCCACCTTAGCCTCCTGAGTAGCTGGGATTACAGGTGTGAACCCTGAAAATCTGAGACAGGTTCCAGTAAACTTAGAAAGTTTATTTTGCCAAGGTTGAGGATGCACACCCGTGACACAGCCTCTTAAATTGAACCTTGGGAGTTCCTGACACCGTGTGGTCAAGGTGGTAGGGGGAGAGTTTGGTTTTCCACATTTTAGGAGACATGAGACCTCAATCAATATGTGTAAGATGAACATCGGTTCAGTCTGGAAAGGCTGGACAAAGCGGGACAACTCCAAGCGAGGAGGGCTTCCAAGTCACAGTAGATGAGAGACAAACAGTTGCATTCTTCTGAGTTTCTGATGAGCCTCTCCAAAGGAGGCAATCAGATATGCATCTATCTCAGTGAGCAGAGGGGTGACTTTGAATAGAATAGGGGGCAGGTTGCCCTAAGCAGTTCCCTGCTTGACTTTTCCCTTTAGCTTAGTCATTTTGGGGCCACGAGATGTATTTTCCCTTCACACAGGCATGAGCCAGTGTGCCCAGCTCTAAAATACATCTTTAAGTAAATGAATGAAATGAGTGACTGAAACCCACCGGAGAAAACTGTAGCTACACTCAGTGAAAAACTTTCTTTTTGAGGGAGGGGCAGATCTTCCATGGGCTGGATTATAAATTTTTATAGGTGACCGGGTGCAGTGGCTCACATCTGTAATCCTGGCAGTTTGTGAGGCCGACACAGGCATTTCACTTGAGGCCAGGAGTTTGAGACCAGCCTGGACAACATGGGGAAACCCTGTCTCTACTAAAAATACAAAAATTAGCCATGCGTGGTGGTGCGCCTGTGGTCCCAGCTACCCAGGAGGCGGAGGCGGTGTCAGAGGTGTTTGAACCAGAGCAACTGCATCTTGAATAGGGGCTGCGTAAAATGAGGCTGAGACCTACTGGGCTGCACCCCCAGCCTGTTAGGCATTTTAAGTCACAGGATGAGATAGGAGGTTGGCAAAAAATACAAGTCATGTGTTGGCCGGGCGCAGTGGCTCACACCTGTAATCCCAGCACTTTGGGAGGCCAAGGCAAGCGGATCACCTGAGGTTGGGAGTTCGAGACCAGCCTGACCAACATGGTGAAACCCTGTCTTTGCTAAAATACAAAAAATTAGCTGGGTGTGGTGGTCGCGCCTGTAGTCCCAGCTACTCGGGAGGCTGAGGCAGGATAATTGCTTGAACCCTGGAGGCGGAGGTTGCAGTGAGCCCACATCCCACCACTGCACTCCAGCCTGGGTGACAGAGCAAGACTCTGTCTCAAAAAAAAAAAAAAGACACAGGTCATAAAGAGCTTGCTGATAAAACAGGTTGCAGTAAGAAGCCGGCCAAATCCCACCAAACCCCAGACGGCCATGAGAGTGGCCTCTGGTCGTCCTCACTGCTACACTCCTGTTAGCTCCAAGACAGTTTACAAATGCCACGGCAACATCAGGAAGTTACCCTCTATGGTCTAAAAAGGGGAGGCATGAATAATCCACCCCTCGTTTAGCATAACATCAAGAAATAACCATGACAATGGGCGACCCGCAGCCCTCGCGGCTGCTCTGTCTGTGGAGTAGCCATTCTTTTATTCCTTTACTTTTCCTGATAAACTTGCTTTCACTTTACGGACTTGCCCTGAATTATTTGTTGCACGAGATCCAAGAACCCTCTCCTGGGGTCTGGGTCGGGACCGCTTTTCAGTAACATCTTTCTGGTGATCACGGAAGAGACTATAGTGTGGAAACACCCGACCCAAAGGCTAACTTTGAGCCCGGTGTGGTGGCACGCACCTGTAATCCCAGCTACTCAGGAGGCTGAGGCAGGAGAATCGCTTGAACCCCAGCGACAGAGGTTGCAGTGAGCTGAGATCGCACCACTGCACTCCAGCCTGAGCGACAGAGCAAGACTCTGTCTCAAAAACAACAACAACAACAACAACAACAACAACAACAACAAAAACCAAAGGCTAACTTTGGGTAAGTGATGGGGTTCAGTAACATCTTTCTGGCAAATCATGGAAGGGACGATACTGAAGAAACCCCCGACCCAAAGGAAATAGACTGGAGCACTGATTGGCTGACTTTGGGTAAGCGGTGGGGTACTCTGGTACAGGCTGGGATGGGATTAGAGGCCAACTTAGGGGAATTAGAGTCCTCCTAAGACAGAGTGGGATAGAGGCCCCTCTTAATAAAAGGCAAGGACACGGTGAAACCCCGTCTCTACTAAAAATACAAAAAATTAGCCGGGCGTGGTGGCAGGTGCCTGTAATTCCAGCTACTCAGGAGGCAGGAGAATCGCTTGAACCCAGGAGGCAGAAGTTGCAGTGAGCCGACATTGCACCACTGCACTCCAGCCTGGGCAACAAAAGCAAAACTCGGCCTCCAAAAACAAAACAAAACAAAACAAAAAAGGCAAGGACGCTTGACCAACCTTGGGTTAGAAGCCCAACTTAGGAGGGTCAGAGTCCCTTCCAAGATTTAGGGGGTTAGAGGCCCCTCTCAGTAAAGTCCCTTTCAGCTAAGAATGGGTTTGGCACTATGGGATGTTAACTGCTGTTCTCTTTAGATTAATCTGCCTTGCACTCTTTGCTGATGGCTGTGGGTGACAGGATTAAGCGTGTACAGGATCGTGGGACATAGGGAGCTTTTTTCTCCCTAAAAGGGGAAACTTGAGAGCTGATGGGACTTCTGGAAAAGATCCCTTCACGACCAACAAGCAGCCGCCTGGACTTTTCAGTGTCACTGCAATGGGTGGGTCTTTCTCTGGCCTCCCCGAGCACCTCCTCACCTTCCTCACCTTCCCCACCCTGCCTCAGGCAATGCATTCCTCTCTCTCTGTGCAAATGGGTTAAATGGTAAAAATCACTGTTTATCTCCTCTATAAAGTTTTGATGAATGGAAGAAAGGATTTGCGAGGCTAATCTTACACTGTAGTGAATCTCGTGTGCTTTGCCTGTCTTTCTGTGTTCTGTGATGGAGAGGAGTATCTTAGGACAGAATGAGGGCCTAGGACACCTGTAAGCCCGCTGTTCAGAGACGGCCCAGCACACTGGTCAGTTAAAAACTTCGGCCGGGTGCGGTGGCTCACGCCTGTAATCCCAGCACTTTGGCAGGCTGAGGCGGGCAAATCACAAGGTCAGGAGTTCGAGACCAGCCTGACCAACATGGTGAAACTCCGTCTCTACTAAAAATACAAAAATTAGCTGGGCGTGGTGGTGAGCGCCTGTAATCCCAGCTACTCAGGAGGCTGAGGCAGGAGAACCGCTTGAACTCAGGAGACGGAGGTCGCAGTGAGCCGAGATCACGCCGCTGCACTCCAGCCTGGGCGACAGAGTGAGATTCCGTCTCAAAACAAACAAACAAACAAACAAAAACTTTGCTGCAGGTCCCTGAAAAAAGCTGGATGAGGTTCCCTTCTTGTCTTGTATGTCCTTGGGAGCTTGACCTTGTAATCATGTGGCTGTGCTTTCTCTTTTCACAATGGCAGCCTGGGTTCAGAGTCCAATTCCTGGCTTGGGGAATGAGTCCTTTATCTTCTGTCTGTCTGCATATTTATGTGTGTCGTGTGTGTGATGTTTACATATAAAAGAGCTTGGGTTGATTGGCTTAAAAACAAGTGCTTAAATCAAATATTTTGACAGAAAAGTATAAAGTATAATGCCTTTTAGTTCATGTGACTTAAGTAATCTTTGGGAAATAGTTTTAAAGATTATTGGTAAAATAAAAATATCTTCAAAAATGTAAATATTTGGTCTAACTTATGCAGGTCAGATGTTTGCTAAATGCTTTGAGGTTATAAACTGCTTCTTTGACTTTTGGAAATTGTTCAGTTTACCTACCTTGCTGTGTATGAACATATTGGCTAAAGTTGGGTATTATTCAGTTTTTGCATAAATTAAACATTGGAAAAAAACACAACAGGTTTTTCCTAAAGCAAAAATCTGCTTATGATCTGCTCTTTAACAAAAATTGTAAAGGGTTATAAAAAGTTTATGAGAATCTTACCTTAGGGTCAAACATTAAAATTGGGTAAATGTGTCTATAAGGTTTTATTAAGAATTGGGTTTGGCTGGGTGCAGTGAATCACGCCTGTAATCCCAACACTTTGAGAAGCCAAGGTGGGAGGATCACTTGAGGTCAGGAGTTCAAGACCAGCCTGGCCAACATGGTGAAACCCCATCTCTACTAAAAATACAAAAAATTAGCTGGGCACGGTGGCACATGCCTGTAATCCCAGTTACTCGGGAGGCTGAGGCCGGAAAATCGCTTGAGCCTGGGAGGCAGAGGTTGCAGTGAGCCAAGATCATGCCACTGCACTTCAGCCTGGACAACAGAGTGAGACTCCATCTGAAAAAAAAAAAATTAGCCAGGCATGGGGGCACACCCCTGTAATCCCAGCTACTCGAGAGGCTGAGGCAAGAGAAACACTTGAACCTAGGAGGTGGAGGTTGCAGTGAGCCAAGATTGCACCACTGCACTCCAGCCTGGGCAACAGAGCCAGACTCTGTCTCAAAAAGAAAAAAAAAAAAGAATTGGGTTTAACATTAATAGTACACTAATGTAAAGGTGAAATTTGGCTTATTTGGTACAAAACTCATACAGGAAACATTGTCAAATATGAAACGGTGTTTGCTTTTCTTTGGGCTGTATTTGTATAAATGTGTTATTGGCATATGTTCCAAATAATAGGAAATTCCTATAATTCTGATATGACTTAGTATATGTTATTAATAATTATAATTGTTACAGAAAATCATTGTATGCCACAGAGGTAACCAAAAAACCAAAGTCTTATCTAAGATTTCTTCTATGGAACAGAGTTCCATCAAAGCCAATTTAAAAACAGCTTATATGGGCCAGGTGTGGTGGCACACACCTGTAATCCCAGCACTTTGGGAGGCCGAGGCAGGCAGATTGTAAGGTCAGGAGATCGAGACCATCCTGGCTAACACAGTGAAACCCCATCTGTACTAAAAATACAATAAAATTAGCCAGACGTGGTGGCAGGCGCCTGTAGTCCCAGCTACTTGGGAGGCTGAGGCGGGAGAATGGCATCAACCCGGGAGGCAAAGCTTGCAGTGAGCTGAGATAGCACCACTGCACTCCAGCCAGGGCGACAGAGTGAGACTCCATCTCAAAAAAAAAAGCAAAAAAAAAAAAAGCTTATGTGAAAAATAGTTATTCTTGCTGCACTTTATACAAACAATCAGGCCAAAGAAAAACATCCTTTGTCAATCATGTTTTTGACTGTGGCTGTCCTAAGACATTTTGCCATCCACAGACAATTGTTGTCTTAATACTCTTCAAAAGGTGGTTTATAATCAACTAGAGAACTCTAACAGGTATTCTTAAATGCAGGTTTCTGATAACTTTGGAAATTGTGATATTAAAATGAGGAAAAAACTTTCAGAATTCTCACGGAGAACTGGAATGTCCATGAATATCAAACACAGCAGGAGATAACTGCAACAGCTCAACTCAGTAATTCTGAAGTAATCTTTTTGACTTTGCTTAAAATATTATTGATCCTTTGTTTTGCTTTTCAGAGTCAAGAAAACTTTTCTTTTGAGCTATTTGCATTTTTTTCTTTTTTTTTTTTTGAGACGGAGTCTTGCTCTGTCGCCCCAGCTGGAGTGCAGTGGCACGATCTCGGCTCACTGCAAACTCCACCTCCTGGGGTTCACGCCATTCTCCTGCCTCAGCCTCCCGAGTAGCTGGGACTACAGGCACCCGCCACCATGCCTGGCTAATTTTTTGTACTTTTAGTAGAGACGGGGTTTCACTGTGTTAGCCAGGATGGTCTCGATCTCCTGACCTCGTGATCTGCCCGCCTCGGCCTCCCAAAGTGCTGGGATTACAGGTGTGAGCCACCGCGTCTCGCCTGCATTTTTAAACAATTGAGTAAAATATACTCCTATGAACAAACTTTGAATCATATTTGTTTCTCTGTACCTGCTTTCTCCAGAATTTGCAAACTAGAGAGTATTCTTAACTTATGGCAATATAGTTATTTGCCTAATTGCAACAATAATTTTTCTTTTGTAACAGGACACAACTGGAAAAGCTGGTTATTTTACCAAGGCTTTAACTGGAATGGTGTGTTTTTCCTTTAAGGAATTAAACTTGACTTACAGAGCCAATAAAAGCCCCTTGGGAGAACGGGCCTCATACCTTGCCCACACAGTCCCTGTACAGGGTTTCTGACCCTTGGGAAGTAAAGAATGTCACTTTCCAACAGGCCCAGGAGCCCCAAGTTATCTGGGACCCCAAGATGGGAGGAATGTACTCATCCCACAGCTATTTGAGGATACAAACCCATGGCAGGGCTCGGCTCTGAAAAAGTCTTATCTAAGATTCCTTCTGTGGAACAGAGTTCCATCAAGGCCAATTTAAAAACACCTTTTGTGAAAAATAATCATTCTTGCTGCATTTTATACAAATAATCAGGCCAAATACAATAAAGTAAATCGGCCTTACCATGATTTGTATTTAGTAAAAATGAGAAACTGGAGAGAGAAAAATTATATTTCAAGAACTATAATACACTTGTTATTAGATTCTAGTCTCATGAGTTGTTTTTAAGTTTGTTTCTGTAATTTAGGCTAACTCTGCTTATTCCTGTGAACCAACCAGTGATCTCTGGCTGCAGCTCAAAAAAAAAAAAAAAAAAGGGATGGGTAATGTAAAAATCTGGATCAGTATTCTAATTCTGGGCATGCATTGGAATTGCTAACAACCCTGTATCAGCTTAGTTCCAACAGTTGCCCAGTTGATGGGAAGCCTTCTAATTTAGTTTACTTGGAACAATTTTACTTATTTTGCTTTACTCTTGTGGAATATATTGTTGTTGTACTCTTTGTGTAAAAATGAGGATAAGTTTACTCAACGTTTTCTTAAATTTAACACTTACGATATCACCTTTTGTCGGAATTCAAGAGTTATGGATGGCCCTCACCATATGGATGCTTTCTGACTGAGCTCCTCTCTACCCTGAATGCAAAAGACCCAGTAGTTGGGCAGTAATATAATTGCCCCTATTCAGCCTGAAGAAGTTGCAGAAGATGGATCTTTGTCCCTCTGCAACTCTTAGGATTAAGGATTCTCTTATAAAAGGGAGGGGGGAAATGTCAGAGGCATTTGAACCAGAGCAATTCCCTCTTGAGTAGGGGCTGGGTAAAGTAAGACTGAAATGTACTGGGCTACATTCCCAGGTAGTTAGGCATCCTGAGTCACAGGATGAAGTAGGAGGTCAGCACAAGATACAGCTGATAAAGACCTTGCTGATAAAACAGGTTGCAGTAAAGGAGCCGGCCAAATCCTACCAAAACCAAGGTAGTGACGAAAGTGACCTCTGGTCCTCCTCACTGCTACACTCCCACCAGCACCAAGACAGTTTACAAACGCCATGGCAACGTCAGGAAGTTACCCTATATGGTCTAAAAAGGAGAGGCATGAATACTCCACCCCTCGTTTAGCATATCATCAGGAATAACCATAAAAATGGGCGACCCGCAACCCTCGGGCGGCTCTTTCTGCGGAGCAGCCGTTCTTTTGTTCCTCTACTTTCCTAATAAACTTGCTTTCACTTTACTCTATGGACTCGCCCTAAATTACTTCTTGCCCAAGATCCAAGAACCCTCTCTTGGGGTCTGGATTGGGACCCCGTTCCAGTAACAGTGGGAGAATCTCTTGAACCCCGGAGGCAGAGGTTGCAGTGAGCACCACTGCACTCCAGCCTGGGCAACAGAGCAAGACTCTGTCTTAAAAAATAAAAATAAATAAAATTAATTAAGGGGCTGAGCGTGGTGGCTCATGTCTGTAATCCCAGCACTTTGGGAGGCCAAGGCAGGCGGATCGTTTGAGGTCAGGAGTTTGAGACCAGCCTGGCCAACATGGTGAAACCCCGTCTCTACTAAAAATATAAAAATGAGCCAGGCGTGGTGGTGGGTGCCTGTAATACCAGCAACCTGGGAGTCCGAGACAAAAGAATCGCCTGAACCTGGGAGGTGGAGATTGCAGTGAGCTGAGATCATGCCACTGCACTCTAGGCTGGGCGACAGAGCGAGACTCCGTCTCAAAACACAAACAAACAGGCCATGTGCGGTGGCTGACACCTGTAATTCCAACACTTTGGGAGGTCGAGGCGGGCGGATCATGAGGTCAAGAGATCGAGACCACCCTGGCCAACATGGTGAAACCCTGTCTCTACTAAATATACAAAAATTAGCTGGGCATGGTGGCAGGCGCCCGTAATCCCAGCTACTTGGGAGGCTGAGGCAGGAGAATCGCTTGAACTCAGGAGGCGGAGGTTGCAGTGAGCTGAGATCACACCACTGCACTCCAGCCTGGTGACAGAGTGAGACTCTGTCTAAAAAACAAAAACAACCAACTAACCAAACAAAATCCAAATAAGTTTGCACAGAAGTTCAATGGCTCCCTAACTGTATGCTATTATTTTTAACTTTTTTCTCCTTTTGTCTTTCCTTTTTTCAAATTTAATTAGCTGATATTGCTGCCCATGAAACAGTTCTCAGGGTTAGGACTTAACATCTTGTGCCTTTGAAAATTCGCCTTCAAATACAAACACAATTTTCCCATTCTAAATGCAAAACAGAAGTTCCACAAAGGATTGCTGGAAAGAAAGTGTCCACTTAGGGCCAGGTGCGGTGGCTCACGCCTGTAATCCCAGCACTTTGGGAGGCCGAGGAGGGTAGATCACCTGAGGTCAGAAGTTCAAGACCAGCCTGGTCAACATGGTGAAGCCCGTCTCTACTAAATATACAAAAATTAGCTCCCTCTCCCTCTCCCCCTCCCTCTCCCCATGGTCTCCCTCTCCCTCTCTTTCCACGGTCTCCCTCTCTTTCCACGGTCTCCCTCTCTTTCCACGGTCTCCCTCTCCCTCTCTTTCCACGGTCTCCCTCTCCCTCTCTTTCCACGGTCTCCCTCTGATGCCGAGCCGAAGCTGGACTGTGCTGCCTGCCGCCATCTCGGCTCACTGCAACCTCCCTGCCTGATTCTCCTGCCTCAGCCTGCCTAGTGCCTGCGATTGCAGGCGCGCGCCGCCATTGCTGACTGTTTTTCGTATTTTTTTGGTGGAGACGGGGTCTCGCTGTGTTGGCCGGGCTGGTCTCCAGCTCCTAACCGCGAGTGATCCACCAGCCTCGGCCTCCCGAGGTGCCGGGATTGCAGACGGAGTCTCGTTCACTCAGTGCTCAATGGTGCCCAGGCTGGAGTGCAGTGGCATGATCTCGGCTCGCTACAACCTCCACCTCCCAGCCGCCTGCCTTGGCCTCCCAAAGTGCCGAGATTGCAGCCTCCGCCCGGCCGCCACCCCGTCTGGGAAGTGAGGAGCGTCTCTGGCCGCCCATCATCTGGGATGTGAGGAGCCCCTCTGCCTGGCTGCCCAGTCTGGAAAGTGAGGAGCGTCTCTGCCCGGCCGCCATCCCATCTAGGAAGTGAGGAGCGTCTCTGCCCGGCCGCGACCCCGTCTGGGAGGTGAGGAGCGTCTCTGCCCGGCCGCCCCTTCTAAGAAGTGAGGAGACCCTCCGCCCGGCAGCCGCCCCGTCTGAGAAGTGAGGAGCCCCTCAGCCCGGCAGCCACCCCGTCTGGGAAGTGAGGAGCATCTCCGCCCGGCAGCCACCCCGTCCGGGAGGGAGGTGGGGGGTTCAGCCCCCCGCCCGGCCAGCCGCCCGGTCCGGGAGGTGAGGGGCGCCTCTGCCCGGCCGCCCCTGCTGGGAAGTGAGGAGCCCCTCTGCCCGGCCACCACCCCGTCTGGGAGGTGTACCCAACAGCTCATTGAGAACGGGCCATGATGACAATGGTGGTTTTGTGGAATAGTGGAGGGGGAAAGGTGGGGAAAAGATTGAGAAATCGGATGGTTGCCGTGTCTGTGTAGAAATAAGTAGACATGGGAGACTTTTCATTTTGTTCTGTACTAAGAAAAATTATTCTGCCTTGGGATCCTGTTGACCTATGACCTTACCCCCAACCCTGTGCTCTCTGAAACATGTGCTGTGTCCACTCAGGGTTAAATGGATTAAGGGCGGTGCAAGATGTGCTTTGTTAAACAGATGCTTGAAGGCAGCGTGCTCGTTAAGAGTCATCACCACTCCCTAATCTCAAGTACCCAGGGACACAAACACTGCGGAAGGCCGCAGGGTCCTCTGCCTAGGAAAACCAGAGACCTTTGTTCACTTGTTTATCTGCTGACCTTCCCTCCACTATTGTCCTATGATCCTGCCAAATCCCCCTCTGCGAGAAACACCCAAGAATGATCAATTAAAAAAAAAAAAAAAATTAGCCAGGCGTGGTAGCGGGCGCCTGTAATCCCAGCTACTCGGGAGGCTGAGGCAGGAGAATCACTTGAACCCGGACGCGGAGGTTGCAGTGAGCCGAGATCACGCCACTGCGCTGCAGCCTGGGTGATACAGCGAGACTCTTTCTCAAATGAAAAGAAACAAACAAACAAAAAACAGTCTGATATCCATACTAATTGCATAATTGCATAACCTTAAGCAAATCTCTTAACATCTTTGATTCAACGTCACACTGTGAGGGAGAGACACTAATACCTCCTTTTATAGAGGAGGAAACTGAGGTCCAGTGACTGGCTCAAGGTGGCAGACCTGGAGAGAGTTGAGGTGCAACTGTGGGTTCAAGGTGCTGGCAAGAGGTCCCCCAGCCCCTCCGTGTCACTCACTACCTGCCATCTCAAACAGTGGTATAAAGCCCAGTAAAATGTGCATGTTTTTATATGCACGTACAAACCAAATGTAAATGTATATTGGTTTAGGTGGGAAAAAATAATTCTAAAATTTGCAAAAGGAGTTATGTCAAAGTCCTTTAAATATTGATACGTTAAAAAGTTAGTAAGTATTCTGGGCTGGGTGAGGTGTCTCAGCCTGCAATCCCAGCACTTTGGAGGCCAAGGCGGGCAGATCACCTGAGGTCAGGAGTTTGAGACCAGCCTGGCCAACATAGTGAAACCCCATCTCTACTAAAAATACAAAAATTAGCTGGGTGTGGTGGTGCATGCCTGTAATCCCAGCTACTCGGGAGGCTGAGGTGGGAGGATCACTTGAGCCCAGGAGGTGGAGATTGCAGTGAGCCGAGATCACACCACTGCACTCCAGCCTGGGCAACAGAGCAAGACACTGCCTCAAAAAAAAAAAAAAAAGGGTAATAAGTATCCCTTCATCGGTGCTTAATAAATGTATTAGGAATATGAGTAATTTCTATGCACTTTGAGATAACTAATCTCAAATTCATATGAATATATTTCAGAAAAGATTGACTCTAAGGACCCTCATACAGCCATGGAACGTACCACTTTTTTTTTTTTTTTTTTTTTGGAGACAGGGTCTTTCTGTCAGAGACAACTGAAATTTTAAAATAATAATAATAATAAAGAGCTGGGAATTGGGGAGATAATGATGATGATGATAATGATGAGGAGCAGAGGCTTGCCCAGCTTGGGTCTCCAGGGACACAGCAACAAGAATGAGCCCAGAACTCTGCATATTCTATTTCTTGTCCTCATTTTCAGAGATGTATTATAATCTCAGTTTTGCAGATATGAAACCTGCCAGCCAAGATATAGCTTTAATATGCATTTAAAGAAAATAATGGCTCAAAAATAAGGTGCAATGCTTTCATTCTATGATCAGCAATGTAGATGGAACTGACATGTATATACAAAGCATTAGTGACTTTCTTTAATAAAATTGTATCAATGGTTTTTTCTTTTGTTTTGTTTGTTTTTGAGATGGAGTCTCGCTCTGTCACCCAGGCTGGAATGCAGTGGCATGATCTTGGCTTACTACAGCATCCGCCTCTCAGGTTCAAGCAATTCTCCTGCCTCAGGCTCCCAAGTAGCTGGGATTACAAGTGCCCACCACCATGCCTGGCTAATTTTTGTATTTTTAGCGGAGACAGGGTTTTACCATGTTGGCCAGGCCAGTCTTGAACTCCTGACCTCCAGTGATCCACCGGCCTCAGCCTTCCAAAGTGCTGGGATTACAGGTGTGAGCCACCGTGCCCGGCCTCAGTGTTCTTCTCATACTTAAAAAAAATTCATCTCAAGTGGCTTTAAGAAGCAACTTAATCCCCACTGAAACAAACAAGAGTTCCTTGAAGAAATGGCCAGGGAATGTTCAAGGAAAGGATGTGGGCTTCAAAAAGAATAACCATAATTAATTGAAACCCATTAAATAAATATTTCATATAAAGATACATGTATATGAAAAGGGAGGCGGGAGTGCTTCATAGACGAATGCTAGCTAATAAATGGATTGACAGAATAAGGTCACCATTTGCTAACTCCAGTGTAATCGCTGATTCCGTCAAGGATCCTCACAAAGTGCTAAAACCATTAGGTGAACAGATTTTTGGTAACAGGATATTTGCATGGGTTTTTAATTGAAAGCGAGAAGCGTATCTTTACAATGGCAAGTTCTGGCAGTCTCCATCTTAACCCAGTGATCAAAGTTAGCGTCGCTAATGGTAGCACAATCTGACGTCTGTGCCTTCCAATGTGATGCAATTTGAAATCCACATCATCTAGAAGTATTTTTGCCCAAAATGTTTAACCTAAATTGAATCAGGCTCCTAGACCAGCACGTCAATACAAATATATGTGAGCCACTTATGTAATTCAAAATTTTCTGGTAACTGCATTTGGAAAGTAAAAACAAAACAGAAAAACCCGGGGTGAAATTAGTTTAAAAACATACTTTAGCTAACCCAGTATATCCAAAATATTAGGATTTCAACATGTAATCCATATTTTAAAATTAATATTTTATATTCTTTTCTGTACTGAGTCATGTATTTTCAGCATGTGTTTTTACACTTTAAGTACATTTCAATTCAGATGCTAAATCTTCATTGGAAATACTTGATCTGTATTTAGATTTCATAAAATTTGCAATTGAAAAACTAGCTCCAAGTTGTTCCACACATACTTACATTTTTCCTATCACTGAATTGAGTATCAGTTTTTCAGTTTAAATTCAACTTAACAAAGATGAAATGAAATTTAAATTCAGTTCCTCAGCTGTATTCACCATATTGCAAGGGCTCCAGAGCTACATGAGGCTTGTGGCTATGATACTGGATTAGGCAGCCCTAGACTGAACTTCCAGTTTAGAGGAAAGAAAGGGATAGTAGACAGACAAGTTAAATGACACCAAGAGACAATCCAGAATGTGGGACATTTTACAAAACAATTGCCTTAGACTTCCTAAAAAATCAATGTCATAAAAAAAATAAGATGGGGAGATTGTCCTAGACTAAGGAAACCCAGAGATATAGCAACCATAGGCAGCAGCATGTCTGAAAACAACAAAAGCTTAGACAATTGGGGAAATTTCTTTGAACACTTGGGGAACTCTGAATATGTACTACATGCTAGATGGTATTCTGGAATTATTGCTAGTTTTCTTAGTTGTGATAACAGCATTATGGTTATGTAGGAGACTGCTTTATATCTAGGAGGGATAATCATTCTGGTGGAGAATAATTGTAGAAATGCAATTTTAACCAGGTATTGAAGTTGAAAGGAGCAAAAATATTGTGGGGCATATGAGATCTTAAAATATATACCTTCTCTGCAAAAAGTTCTCTTCAGTAACTTCCAGGAAGTTGCTGAAGGATACTCTTCTCCAAAATGAAGGAGTAAGCCAAGAAAAGAAAGCTGTGGAATGGAGGAGCAGGTGGTTCAGCATGAGGTTACAAGAACCTCCAGGACAACAAGTGGGAACTAGTCTTAGAAAGCAGCCATCATTGACTGGAGCAGGAAGACAAAAACTCCAGGGGAGGCCAGTCGTGGTGGCTCACGCCTATAATCCCAGCTACTCGGGAGGCTGAGGCAGGAGAATCTCTTGAGCCCGGGAGGTGGAGGTTGAAGTGGCCTGAGATCATGCCATTGCACTCCAGCCTGGACGACACAGAGAGACTCTGTCTCGAAAAAAAACAAAACAAAACAAAAAAAACTCCAGGGGAGATGTTTCCAAGAAAAAAAGTACTGACAGGTGGATCATGTGATACATTTGGCCATATTGTGGAGGGTTTTATAACTGTAGGAGAATTTCCAGGGAAAAATGGATAGGTATGTTCAGTGGTGTATTGGTAAACCACCTCTCTGAAAAATAACAACAAAAAGCCCAAAAAACAAGAGGCCCTGATTTGTAGCATTGTTTGATTTCTGTGGCATAAATACTTCCACCGTAGCTGATTTCAAACTACCAACATTTGCACGCAGAGTTGGCAAAGGATGTCCACCATCGGCTCTCAAGGGCCAGTAAGAGTTGGCTTCAACAAAATTCAGCAAATAAACAAAACAGTTATTAACTCCAGGAACAATAAAAAGTTTTATAAGCAATGAAATCATAGTACTGTGCATGGCTCAGCTATGAGCAATATTTACACCATCACGACAATGCACACACTGAATGCTGGTTTAACTTTTTTTAAATTTATTTTATTTATTTATTTATTTATTTTTGAGATGGAGTCTTGCTCTTGTTGCCCAGGCTGGAGTGCAGTGGCACAATCTTGGCTCACTGCAACCTCTGCCTCCCAGGCTCAAGCGATTCTCCTGCCTCAGCCTCCCAAGTAGCTGGGATTACAGGTGCCTGCCACCACGACCGGCTAATTTTTGTATTTTCAGTAGAGACAGGGTTTCACCATATTGGCCAGGCCGGTCTCAAACTCCTGACCTCGTGATCCGCCCACCTCGGCCTCCCAAAGTGCTGGGATGACAGGCACTAGCCACTGCGCCCGGCGGTTTTAACTTTTTTAAAATGTGATGTAACCACACTGAGAGGATGAGAGTAGAGAAGGGTGCAGAAAATGGAGCTAAATATTCATTATCAATAGATAACACCTCAAATGAAAAAAATCAAGAAATAGCAGAATGAACATTTTATTTAGAAATAAGAAGGTAAACTGGCAGAAGAAAGGGCCAAAAGAGACCAAAGTTATTACCTGCAGGGTGCAGAACTCCAGCGTAGAGAGAAATGTGCGGATAGAAAAGAGCTGGCTTTTTTTTTTTTTTTTTGGGACGGAGTCTCGCTCTGTCATCCAGGCTGGAGTGCAGTGGCGTGATCTTGGCTCACTATAACCTCCACCTCCCAGGTTCAAGTGAGTCTCCTGCCTCAGCCTCCCGAGTAGCTGGGACTACAGGCATATGCCACCACGCCTGGCTAATTTTTGTATTTTTAGTAGAGACAGGGTTTCACCATGTTGGCCAAGCTGGTCTCGCACTCCTGGCCTTAAGTAATCCACCCTCCTTGGCCTCCCAAAGTGCTGGAGTTACAGGTATGAGCCACCATGCCCGGCCAGCTGGTTTTCTTTACGAGCCCTGTAGTACTATTAGACTTACACATATGCACACACTCATGTGAGTACTCACATACACAAATACTACTGAGGCAGACTTCTGGTTATAGAAGACTGAACACAAACTTTTATCACTCTTTCCTCCAAAACCTATTGAAATGACAGAAAGAATATAAAAGGCCTGGCACGGTGACTGACGTCTATAATCCTAGCACTTTAGGAAGGCGAGGCATGTGGATCACTTGAGCTCAGCAGTTCGAGACCAGTCTGGGCAACATGACAAAACCCTTCTCTAGGCTGGGCATGGTGGCAGGCACCTGTAGTCCCAGCTACTCAGAAGGCTGAGGTGGGAGGATCACCTGAGCCCGGGAGACAAAGTTTGCAGTGAGCCGAGATCCCACCACTGCACTCCAGCCTGGGCAACAGAGTAAGACCTGTCTCAAAAAGAAAAAAAGAAAAAATATATATAAATATATATATTTGTTATTTATTATATATAAACTTGTATATGTATATATTTATTATTTATATAAATTTATATATATAAATAAGCTGGTAACTGCTGGGAAGCCAGGAGAATGCAGCAGCAGCAAACCAAGACAGTTAAAATTTTCTGAGTACAAGACACTTGGAATCACATTGATTTCTAATCCCAACATATTAAAAACAACCCCAGACAAGCCAAAGAAAGAACCTCAAAAAGTAAGTTTTGCCAGCAAAGCCCCCATCCCAAACCCCTAAAGTGACGTCCCTGTTTCCCTTCAGCCCATCCTGTAGCCTGCAGATAACCACACCACTAGGATGCGATTCCTGACACTGCACTTCCTCCCACAGGAGGGAATGAAAGCGGAAACTCCAGGCGGGGTCCCAGGGGACTGACAGCCACCGGAAGGAAGGCACCCCTTTAAGAGAAGAGTTTTTACTGGGCGCGGTGACTCACACCTGCGATCCCAGCACTTTGGGAGGCCGGGCCCTGTGGATTGCCTGAGGTCAGGAGTTCGACACCAGCTTGACTAACGTGGTAAAACCCCAACTGGACTAAAAATACAAAAATTAGCCAGGCGTGGTGGCACATGCCTGTAATCCCAGCTACTTGGGAGGCTGCGGCAAGAGAATCCCTTGAACCTGGGAGGTGGAGGTTGCAGTGAGCCAAGATCACGAGCCGAGATTGCGCTGCTGAACTCCAGCCTGGGCAACAAGAGTGAAGCTCTGCCTAAATAAATAAATAAATAAATAAATCAGAGGTTCTGCTCTGCCACTAAGCTAAATGGCCACCTCACTCCCGGCTTCTAGAATCATTACTTTTCTTTTTTGAGACAGAATCTCACTCTGTCGCCCAGGCTGGAATGCAGTGGCGTGATCTCTGCTCACTGCAACCTCCACCTCCCAAGTTCAAGCGATTCTCCTGTCTCGGCCTCCCGAGCAGCTGCGATTACAAACGCGCCACCATGCCTGGCTAATTTTTGTACTTTTAGTAGAGACAGGGTTTTACCATGCTGGCCAAGCTGGTCTTGAACTCCTGACCTCAGGCGATCCGCCCACCTCGGCCTCCCAAAGGGCTGGGATTACTGGCGTAAGCCACCGCGCCCGGCCTGGAATCATAACTTGTATCGACCGCCAGACACACAGGGAGTCAGTCTCACAAGACAACATGATAAAAACACAAAGCACAATATAAGGCGTCAGACTGGAGAGGCCACGGCCATGATTCCTAGCAGGGAATCCTGAAGAGCCACTCATTTTGTTCTTGCCAGACGTGTCCTGAATGCTGTCCCTTTCCAGACCTGGTTCTTCAGCTTTCTCTTCAATTCGATAAGTTTCTCCACATCTTCACAACAGAGGGAAGACCTTTTTTTCTTGTTCGTGATAACTAGAGTCAGAGTCTGTTGCTTGCAATGAAAAACCATTACAATACAAAGATGGCTGAATGATAAGCTTGACCGAATGCTATTATATTTTACATACTTATATATAACGATAATATACAACATATTACAATTAATAAGCTTGGTTTAATGCTATTATAGAGAATGCACATTCTTTCCAAATCCCCATGTAACAGGAACAAAATGATATCTTTTTTTTTTTTTTGATACGGAGTCTCACTCTGTTGCCCAGGCTGGAGTGCAGTGGTGCGATCTTGGCTCACTGCAACCTCCACCTCACGGGTTCAAGCAAGTCTCCTGCCTCAGCCTCCCGAGTAGCTGGGACTACAGGCATGCGCCACCATGCCCGGCTAATTTTTTTGTATTTTTAGTAGAGACGGGGTTTCACCATGTTGGCCATGCTGGTTTCGAACTCCTGATCTCAAGTGATCCACCTGCCTCAGCCTCCCAAAGTGCTAGGATTACAGGCATGAGCCACCATGCCAGGCCAGAAATGATATCTCTTAGGTAAGACCACACACACACACCCCACATACAATCAATAAACCCCCAAAAGTAGAAATAAACAGGCCACAGTATAAGACATAATAAGACAAAAAATAGAAATGAACAACAAAACATATCCAATCATATTCACTTGTGAAATAAAAGCTGAAATTATACAAAATTTAGGAAAGATTAACAGGAACATTACCTCTATGATAATCTGATATAATGAACAATAAAATGATTCTCAGAGGGAATTTTATAGTCATAATGACATTCATTAGAAACCAAAAAAGACGGAGAAAAAGTGAAGGAAGTAGTCAATTCAAAAAGCTAAAAAAAGACAATAGAATATATCAGGTAAATTTTTTAAAATGTAAAATAGAAAATGAAATAAAAAATAGTAAAACCAAAAGTTGGTCTTTTTAGAAGAAAAAATATTCAAAATTATGAATGAGAAAGGGAGTATAGGATTATTTTCAAAATCATGAAAGTATGTTTTCATTATGAGTCAAGAATGCCTACTTAGGCAAGACACAAGATCAAGCACCATAAAAGGAAATATTGACATATTTGACTCTGCAAGAAAAAAAGAGTTAAAACGTTTGAGAAATAAAAGACCCCATAAACAAAAACAACAAATAAGTGAACATGCAGAAAATATTCGTTACATATATAAGGACTAAAAACTATACTTGTAAAGAGCTACTTTAACAAGAAAATCACATACACAACCAATTTTATTTATTTCTTTATTTTGAGACAGGGTCTCACTCTGTCACCCATGCTGGAGTGTAATGGCACAATCTCAACTTACTGCAACCTTCGCCTCCTGGGTTCAAGCAATTCTCTTGCCTCAGCCTCCCGAGTAGCTGGGACTGCAGGTGCACACTACCATACCTGGCTAATTTTTGTATTTTTAGTAGAGACGGTGTTTCGCCATGTTGGCCAGGCTGGTCTCAAACTCCTGACCTCATGTGATCTGCCCACGTTGGCTTCCCAAAGTGCTGTCCCCAAATTTTTAAACACACAAAAGCTATACAAAGTTAATTCTTAGAAAAAGAATGGTCAATAAACATTTGAAAGAATGCTCAACCACAGTAGCAATCAGGAAAAGTTTAAAGCAATAAGATACCATTTTCCCCCCCATGAGATTCAGCTTAGAGACAGGGTCTTGCTCTGTCGCCCAAGCTGGAGTGCAGTGGCACAATCACAGCTCACTGCATCCTCAAGCTCCTGGACTCAAGCGATGCTTCCTCTTGCCTCAGCTACCCCCAAAACCCCCCAAAAGCTGGGATTACAGGGACATGCCACTGAGCCCAGCTAATTTTGTTTTTTTTTTGTTTGTTTTTTTTGACAGAGATGGGTGTTGGGAGGAGTCTCGCTTTGTTGCCCAGGCTGGTCTCGAACTCCTGGCCTGAAGAGATCCTCTTGCTTTGGCCTCTCAAATTGTAAGGGGATCGCAGGCCTGAGCCATCACGCCCACCCTCCCCCAAATTAAAAAATGTGAACATATGCAGTGTTGAAAAGGTGAGGAAACAGGTAACTCTCCCATACAGTTGATGGGGAATGTAGATTGATAGTATTTTTGGAGGACAAATTAGCAGTATGTATTACATTTTAAATTGTGTATACCCCTTTAAATCAGTTATTCCACTTCCAGATATTTACCCTACAGAAATACTTGAACATGTACACAGATATATATGTATGCATAAAGATGCTGATTGAAGCATTTTTGGGGATTAGTAAAAAATGGAAACTTTCAGAAATGTCAATCAGAGGCCGGGCGCGGTGGCTCACGCCTGTAATCCCAGCAGTTTGGGAGGCCGAGGTGGGCGGCTCACGAGGTCAAGAGATCGACACATTCCTGGCCAACATGGTGAAACCCCGTCTCCATTAAAAATATAAAAATTAGCTGGGCGTGGTGGCGGGCGCCTGTAGTCCCAGCTACTCAGGAGGCTGAGGCAGGAGAATGGCGTGAACCCGGGAGGCGGAGGTTGCAGTGAGCCGAGATCACACCATTGCACTCCAGCCTGAGCGACAGAGCGAGACGCTGTCTCAAAAAAAAAAAAAAAAAAAAAAAAAAGAAATGTCAATCAGAAAGAAAAGAAAGGATTACTAAGCAGTCATTAAAATGAATGAGTAAATCTGTAGTACATAAATCAAACAAGTTCCCAGATATATGGCAAAAAGTAAATTACTGAATGCAAATGATGTGGTACAGTGTCATTTCAGCATGTATCACATACAGATACATGTATACATAGGCGTGGAGGCAAGTGTGACATAGAGCCTTTCATTATTTACCCCATATATTCCAGTGTTGTTTTAATTAAGACAAAATATAGGTATTCGTGGGATAATTTTTTTTGTTTTTGAGACGAAGTTTCGCTCTTGCTGCCCAGGCTGGAGTGCAATGGCACGATCTCGGCTCACCACAACCTCCACCTCTTGGGTTCAAGCGATTCTCCTGCCTCAGCCTCCCAAGATGGGATTACAGGTGTGTGCCACCATGCCCAGCTAATTTTTGAATTTTCAGTAGAGACAGGGTTTCGCCATGCTGGCCAGGCTGGTCTTGAACTCCTGACCTCAGCTGATCCACCCACCTGGGCCCCCCAAAGTGCTAGGATTACAGGCATGAGCCACCGTGCCCGGCCTCATGTAATAATATTTAATTAAGAAAAAGCCGGGTGCCATAGCTCATGTCTGTAATCCCAGCACTTTGGGAGGGTGAGACAGGAGGATCACTTTAGTCCAGGAGTTTGAGACCAGCCTGGGCAACATAGTGACACACCATCCCCCACCTCCCGTCTCTACAAATAATTGTTTTTAAGAAGGATAAAGAAGAGTTTAGAAAGAGAGACATCAAACTGTGAGTTATATTTACCTTAAAAAGGAGAGAAAGAACTGAGATTTTTACTTTCCATTCTATAACTGTTAAACAATTAAAAATGGAAATATTATATGCAATTTTGTGAAAATAAAAATTTTAAAATAGGCCAGGCGCAGTGGCTCACGCCTGTAATCCCAGCACTCTGGAAACCAGAGGCAGGCGTATCACCTGAGGTCAGGAGTTTGAGGCCAGCCTGGCCAACATAGTGAAACCCTTTCTCTACTAAAAATACAAAAATTAGCCGGGTGTGGTGGCAGGCGCCTGTAATCCCAGCTGCTACTCAGGAAGCTGAGGCAGGAGAATCACTTGAACCCGGGAGGCAGAGGTTGCAGTGAGCTGAGATTGCGCCACTGCACTCCAGACTGAGCGACAAAGTGAGACTCTGTCTCAAAAAAAAAAAAAAAAAAAAAAAAAATTAAATCATCCTTATGAAAATACTTTTCAAAGACAAATGAAATAGACCCCAACAATGTCTACTCTAGCAAATTTTCAAAGTCACAATAAAAATAAAATAGGATGACTCGGTGGTGTTTTACCTGGTACTTTTCCAGTTTTCCTTTTACAACATAATCAACAATGACTTCAAAAGAATTCCCCACTCCTTCATGGAATATTACTACCTTCGACACGGCCTTTCAGATCTGGGGTTCAAAGCATAGTTAGAATTAGAATTTCAGCAAAGAATCCAGGATTGGCAGGATATCACCAGTAGGGTGACTTTTTTTCTTTTCCCTAGCAAACAGTAGAGCAGTATGTAGTTTCTCCCCCGGCCCAGACGGAGTTTCGCTCTTTCTCCCAGGCTGGAGTACAGTGGCACGATCTCGGCTCCCTGCAACCTCCGCCTTCCGTTTTCAAGCTATTCTCCTTCCTCAGGCTGCCGAGTAGCTGGGATTACAGGCGCCCCCCACCACGCCAGGCTAATTTTTGTATTTTTAGTAGAGACGAGGTTTCACCATGTTGACCAGGCTGGTCCCGAACTCCTGACCTCGTGATCCGCCCGCCTCAGCCTCCCGAAGTGTTGGGATTACAGGCGTGAGCCTCCGCGCCCGGCACAGTATGTAGTTTCTAATTACAATTTCAAAAACAAAAACAAAACCGCCCCCCCCCGCAAAAAAAACCTCAAAAAAAAAAAAACTGTGACACATAAATACACAACCTTAACTGTGTATTTTACTGGGATTGTAGAAAGGTATCGAATGGGCATGCAAGTAAGGTCGTTACGGAGTAAGAAAACGCCCAATGAACAGTACTTAATATGAATTCGACATCGTTAACACTGAGCGCTTGCTGTGTGCCAGCGCGCAGCATAATTCGAAGCAGCATGACTTTGCACAATGACATATTCTACAAGTCCAGTTTCCTAAGGAGTGCCCTTAGGTTACATATAACCTAAACGTGAAATGTAAAAGTACATAAAGGAGGTATAAGGTTAAAGGGGAAAAATTATAAATACCAGAAAAAATTGCATTGTATTATTTTGATGGCTGAAAAATGGGCTCGACCCTGCATGCACGCGTTCTCCATTGAGCTCGACAATATGCAGTATTTTGTTTCACGTTATGTCGCAGTCTTAGGGAGGAGTGAAACGTGGAACACGACTTCACATCAAAAATGCACGTTGCAGAGGCATTTTTCCTTCGGGGACGCCGGAAGACTTCGCCACACGCGCGCCCTCTCCGCGGACACCAACGTGCTGACGCATGTTCATTAGCGAGCTGCTCCCTCCATTTTGTCCCCAGTCTCCTTTAGGCGAACTGCGCGGTTCTATGTTAAAGCCACTTAGTAATGAAACTATAAAAGGGAGGAAGTGGGGTGGGCGTGGGAGCCCCGTTTGCGCAAGGCAGGCGCGGGGGACTAAATGGCTGCTGGTGCAGAGTGGGGCTGCCCCGGCACCAAGGGCTCGTCCCGTGGCCGGAAGGACAAAGGACACTTAGGGGACGAGGGCCGCCGAGCCAGCGCGGAGCGCCTTCCGGGTCGGTGGGCTGGGGCGGGCTGGGGCCGGGCCGACCCCCGCGGTGGGGCCCACCCCGCAGGACAAAGCAGCGGCTCCGCGCCCGCCCTCACCACCGCGGCCCCACCCCCTCGGCGCGCGCCCGAGGCTCGTGCATGTGAGCACGCGCGCCGGAGACGGTTAGAAATGGCGGTTGGGGCGGCGCAGGGGGCTGGCGCGGGAAGCGGGGCTGTCTGGCTCGGTTACGCCCCCACCTCGCCAGGAATCTAGGAGCCGGTTTGTTTTCCGAACCCTTCTCCTTCCGCTCTCCCGCCCCTGCAGGCTGTGTGCCAAGCTGGGAAGAAAGTGTGACCCGTTCGACGGAACAAAGGACATGACAGCCCGGCCCCGTGCGGCCACTGCGGAGCGTTAGGAACGTTCCCTAAAATGGCGGCCGGCGCGTCGGGACAGGGCGGGAGGCGGCGGCGCGTGGGGGCGGGACGGGGAGGGGCGGGGCCAGCCGGGCTTCTGTTTCCGCGACCCCGGCGGTGCAGGGCGGGTGGAGTCGCGGAGTAGTCCTCATGGCCGCCGCGCCGGAGCCCGGTGAGCCCGAGGAGAGGAAGGTAACCTGGGGGTCGGCGAGGCGCGCGCCGGGGGTGGGCGGTGGGTAAGGACGTTCTCCGCGGAGCTCCTAGGCCCGAAGCACGTGTCACTGGCTTCTCTGCCACCCATGGGCTTGAAACTATTTTAACTGTTCCTAGTCCTTATCCCAAGCCTCCAACATTTTAATCTAAGTGGCCGGGACAAAATTGACCAAAACTAGGGGGAGGAGGGGACCAGTAGTACTAATGACTTACTACAGGTCATTATGAAATAAGCTAACAATACTGAATCTTTGGCGAGAAAATTTTGCTGCTAAGGGCACTGCACTGTAATTTGTTAGTAAAGGCTAATAGTAGAGATTAAAGCTCCGTTGAGGACAGGTGCCTTGTCTTTAACACGTTGTATTCATCACATTTAACATAGGAGTAATTGCTGAGGGATGACTTGATTGTACTACGATGAGATGAAGGGTTAAGATTTCTTCCCCATCATCAGTAGCCTCCCTAGCTGGTGTCCCTGTCTCCATACTCTCCTGAATCCACCTTCCACTATTGTCCGCTGGCCCTTTCCAGCCTGTAAACTGGACAGTTTTCATTCCTCTGCCTAACATCCAGTCGTAGCAGCCCATCCTATCTCTTTAAGGATAAAACCCAAATTCTTGGTATAGTAAAGCTAAACCAAGCGCTCTCCCTGGAAGGGCTCCTGTGTTTCACCAAAGCTGACTTACGTACTTTCCCCATCTTCCCAGGCATCTTGTACGTCGTTACATTTATCATATTGGAAGGTAATAAATGATCTTGTCTTCCTCTTTTCCTGGGCTCCTTATTAAGAGCAGGGAACCTAATTTATATCCTCAGGGCAGAACAGGTATTCAGAAAAGAATAATGCAAGAGGAAAAAAGTTTAATATAAACTAGGGAGATCGTAACATTGGCTAATCACGAGCAAATATTTATAGAAGACCCACTGTGTGCTAAATGGCTCCTAATATATACTTAAGATATTCTCCCAGCTTGGAAATTCTGCTCACTTCTTGCTCTTGCTTGCTTCTCTGGTGGGCTTCCATCCAAATTTGGCCATGACATCAGATCATATGGTTAATATTAACAAATATTACATAAATTGTTTTCATACTTAATATCCAACAGGTTGTCAATTTATGTACTACTGGTGCCTTATCTGTTTTTACTGTCCCATACACTGCCCATCTGGAATAAGCTTAGTGTTTAAAAAAAAAAAAAAGATCTTTGCATACACACAGTAAATCCTAGATTCAGTTTTGTGATAAACACTGGAATCCTGAATGGGACTTTTGGTAGGAGATAACTGCTGTTTTTAAAGGTCATAAAGGTGGTTTAATCCATTGGAAATTAAAAAAAAAAACTTAAAAGAGGATCAACATTGACCTATTTAACTGGCCCATCAGTAAGTAGCAAAACAATACTGTAGTTGTTGAAATGAAGATAGTTATAAGCCTCAAACCGAGCACAGTCAGAGGTGGGAGGCCAAAAAAACAAAAATTGCTCATGAAACAGTAGTACCTGTCAGAGCCCATCAAAAAGCTAATTAAATTAATAGAAGCTATGACGAATTAACAGCCCAGGGTGCTGTCAGAAAGGAAGCCTGTGGTTATTTTTTTTTTAAAGAATTTGTCAGTGATCATTCCAGCACAACCCAGGGAGGATTATTTTATTATAAGAATTAGCAAACCTAAAGTAAAAATGGGAGTTACCAAGCTGGCATACCTCGATAGAACTAGCCCCTAAAAACTGTCCTCTGCCACATTCTTGTCCTTTAAGAAACTTTAAAATGTGAAATTTGGTACATACAGGTAAATTCACATTCAGGTAAATTCTTAATTCACCCATTCCAAAAATATTTACAGAGTACCTACTGAGTATTAGACACTGAACGAGGTACTAGACTGATTAAGACAGGAAAAATCCCTTTAAGGAGCTGACATTCTACTGGGGGAATCAATAAGCAAGACTTCTACTGAGCCAGTCATGCAAAGATCCAGGAGAAAGGCAGCATGTGTTCGTTCGGTAATAACCATCTCGGCTTGTTAGAATGGCAAGGCCACTGTACCTGGACTAGTGGACAAGAGTGGGATATGAAAGAGCATGGGATCATGTAGAGCCTTTGGAGCAATGGTAAGGATTCTGAGCATAATCGGAGGCTACAGAGGACTTATAGTCATCTGATACACATTTTTATGAGTAGAATCAAGATCTGAAAGGTACTGTTGATAGATGGTAATTTGATAGGACAGGTTGAGCTTCCCAATTCAAAAAAAAACCTTGTCTTTTGATGTATCAGTTTCAGATTTGGGATGCTCAACCTGTATTAGCAATGAAGTTGGTGGGCAGTGGTCTGGCTCAGGATGTATTTAGAATGTGGATCCTTCCAGACTTGCTAATATATTTGACGTGGATTTGATGAAGGAATCAAGGATGACTCTTAGTTTTTGGGTCTGAAAATTGGTTGAGTAGTGTGCCATTAAGAGGAAGGTTTGGAGGTGAAAATATATTTTGCAAATACGAGGTTCCAGGTGCTTTTTATACATAAAAGTGTCATTCACTAAGCAGATGAATGACGCTGAAGCTTGGGAGAGATTAGGGTTTGATTTAGAAATCTGGAGTCATCATATAATGGCATTTAATTGAAAGCCTTGAGATACCTAGGAAGAGACTAGATTCCAAAGGAGTTAAGAGTGGCACTTCAGAATCAGGTCTGTAGAGGAGGGAACAGCAACAAAAATGTCAATGAAATAGAAAACCAGGAGACGTATTTGAAGCCAAGTAAAAGTAAAAAAGTTTCAAAAACAAATGATAATTTGTGCCACATATGCTGAGATGCGGATTTAGACTGCAGTGGATGTCTTTTAGAGGTCTTGACTGGTGTCAAGTGAAGTTCAGTGGATAGATGCCTCACTCAAGTGAGTTAAAGGGAGAATGGGAGGTTTTAAGTAGAAAAGCATACCTACACTCAGGAAGTTTTGCCCCAAAAGGATGGTGGTTTAGGCGGCTGATGAGAGGAGAGGGGTGTATAGAGGATTTTTGGTTTTTTTTTTTTTGAGATGGAGTCTTCTTGCTCTGTTGCCCAGGCTGGAGTGCAGTGGTGCCATCTTGGCTCACTGCAACCTCCGCCTCCTGGGCTCAAGCGATTCTGCCTCAGCCTCCCGAGTAGCTGGGATTACAGGCATGTGCTACCATTCCTGGCTTATTTTTGTACTTTTAGTAGAGACAGGGTTTTGCCATGTTGGCCAGGCTGGTCTCGAACTTCCAACCTCAGGTGATCCACCCACTTTGGCCTCCCAAAGTGCTGGGATGACGGGTGAGCCACTGCACCTGGCCAAGAGGGCTGATAGTAAATTATTGCAAGTGAAAAAACTAACGATGCAAATGAAAGGGGTAGCTATAGAAGCCAAGCCCTTGAGTATGCAAGAGGGGAATCAAGTGCCCAAGTGGGAAGACTAGCATTAGGTAGGAATAGGGCCAATTCATCCTTTGCAACCAGAGGAAAGACAAATAGGGGCACTGAAGCAGATTTAGTGGTGGAAAATCAACTGTCTCTAATTTGATCAGATCTATTTCTATACATTATTGACATTCTGGCTTGGAAATCTCTTGAGCTTTCCTTAGATTGATCAGGGTGAGCTGGTAAAGCTGCTTTTCTAAATCTAAGCTTAAAAAATGTCTGACATTTCCTTAATTTATTTTTAAGGGTTCCCGTTTGTTAGTGGCAAAGAGTTAAATCTTAAGTATGCAGGCTACTTAAGGAATAGAAGAGAAATGTTAAAGGCATGTATATTATGAACAGAATATTTCTGTATATAAATAGAATACTTCAAAGGGAGTTATGCCCGGGATCCTTTATTCATCTCCACTTCTGAGCATTTTACAGTTCAGTGTACTTAACTGTAAAGGTATACAGGCTCAAGTTGTTGCGTATTCTTCCTGTTTTGATAGAAATTGCAGGGATTTATGTACTGAATCGTATTACTCCTTAGATATGTGACAACTGGAAAGCTCCCCACCAAACCCTCCAGCCTTGGTTACTTCTTAATGATGTGGTTTGGCACAATGGAAATGTCATAGGCTTTGCGGTGAAACTGACTTCTGCCTCCACTCCTGCCAACACTTATTATTAGCCTCTTAAGTCCCCGAGCCTGTTTCAGAGGTAATCTCACACAGAGGCTAGAGAATTACAAAACATGTAGAGAGCCTGGCACTAATACCTACCTCCCCCACCAGCAGCTCTTAATTATGAGATCAACCACTATTATTTTAGACCAGAGTTTTGTTGGGGATTGGGTTTGTTTCAGAAGGCACTATTTTAAATAAGATGTGTAGCTTCTATTTAGATATTTGCCTTTAAAGTCAGCTGAGCTATTTTCCTATTGTTTGCAAATTTACTTTTATTAAAAAAAATAAAATTTCCTAAAGCAGTGTTTCCCCAATATGACAGTCATCAGAAAAAACCACCTAGAGTTTTCTAAACATAGATTCCAGTGATTCTAAATCAGAATCTGAGAGTGGGACTAGAAAATACTTAATTCTATCCTGTGGTACAAGCTGGTCTCACACTTGCATCTTTGCACCTAAGACTAGATCAAACTGGTACTAATCCTCTGACCCCAGCATCCCATCCTTGGGGAAATAGTCTAGTTTAGAGGTAGTCCTGGACTGGAGCGCTAGGTCCAGCATTCCTCACCTGCATAACACTACCCACATGATCATATGTCCCCTGGGCTCTCAAGCTGATAGGAAAAAGTCATCTTGCTAAATGAAATCCCCCAACCTCTTGGTAATGTGAAGAACTGTACTGCAAAGCTTTGAAGCAATCCTGTGTTAGGCATGCGGGTGGGAACGGGGCCAGACAGGGAGAGGGAAAAAATGGAATAGAATGATCCGAGAGTAAATAATTTTTGCTTTATTATGAACCAAGTCACATTTTGTCTCTTCCAACAGATGCTTGAGCCAAAAAAGCAAACATAAGCAGAAATACAATTGAGAATATCTTCATGTTTCAACCTTTAATCTGACTTGCCTTTTACTATCCTTTCCCCATTTCTTCTAATCTCTTTTGCCTTACAATATATTACCTTCTAGGTATCACCTCATCCTATAGAATCCCTTCTAGTTTAATGTCCTGCCCCAAACAATACTAACCCATTGAAGATAACTATGAAACCTTTAAATGGACAGTGGTTCCTTTTAAAAGCAGCCTTACTGAAAATTTTATATACACTTAAATCAAGTAACAGTTACCGTGAGTTTTCTAAACTTTTGTGTTAACAGAAATGCCAGTTCAGCAGTGTGACTGTTACTTTTAAATGTCTGTCTTGCCGCCCTAGAGTGACAGACATCCCAGTTTAACATATTAGGAATAAGAAATACATAAATCCAATGAAGACTGTAGAAAAGGAATTTTAGCACTTGAAGGAACTTCAGTCATTTAACCCAACCCATTCATGTTATAGATTGAGACCATAGAAATAAAAGTAGCCTATAGGATACAAAAGTTAGCGGCAGATCTGAGATAAAAATCCAGCTCTTTGGATCCCCGCGTTTTTCACCACACTTAGCTGTCGTTCCCATGTATTACGAACAAAGAATCAAATATAATCAAGTGCAGCCTCACTTCACAGGCAAGAAAACAGACTAGAGTTTAATATATTGCCCATGTTTATCTTAAGGTGAAACATTTACTCTTACAACCACAGTTGATGTTAACCTAGTTAATAAAATATGAAAGGTAATTACTAGGGGAATTTTAAACGGCACTACATAAGCAAACATGACTCAAATTACTTTTTCCATTTCTGCTTCCCAAATTGTTGGAGTTACTGAAGCAAGCTATGCTGCTTTCAATTCCAATGATAGGCATATTCCCAAATAAACTCATTTAAAGAGCTCATAAAATGAATTCTCCTATTTCCAAGTCAGTTGATTAGCAAATTAAGATACAGCTCCAAGTTACCCTACTGCTTAAGGGTTTTCCGGTCCAATTTGTAAGGTTTTCGGATTTAAAGATTCAGACTGCATACCAAAGCTGGACAAAGACAATGCAAGCTGATTTAGGTTGTCATGTGGCACATACTCTAGTTTAAACCCTCAACTACAACAAAAGTAATGGTGTATTGTCATTTTTGCCAAAGCACCCCAAAATGAAATACTTTTCTTACTCAATCTAGGTTCTTTTTTTTCATTCTAGTCCCTTAAGCTCCTAGGATTTTTAGATGTTGAAAATACTCCCTGCGCCCGGCATTCAATATTGTATGGTTCATTAGGATCTGCTGTGGCTGGCTTTGGACATTTTTTGTTCACTAGTGAGTATCTGTGTTTTTTATTTCTCTATGTACTAAAAAAGCATTTCTCTACGTAATGAACTATTTTTTTCTAGATGGAGTAATGTATATAACATGTAATTATATTCTAATTGATTGTTATGCTTATTTTTGACAGGTAGAATTAGAAGATCATGTGATGTTGGAGTAGGAGGGTTTATCTTGGTGACTTTGGGATGCTGGTATGTTTGCTAAGTATTCAAGAACATCCATGATTATAGTAGGTTATCTAATTCAAAAAGCACATGCTCTTTTCAGAGCAGTCTCCCATTGGGAGATCCTCACCCTCAATGAAGAATCTTGATTTTTCAGGACATTTTCATGGAAATCTGTCTTAAAATGCTTGAACAGATAAATGCATATTAGACATCCCATTAAAAAGAAAGCTGTGGTTTTTACACTTCACTTAGGAAAGCCTCAGCCATTTCCCTTACCCTAATACTTATTTCATCCCTGCTTATTCATATCTGAAAATGCTACTTTAAGTTTACAACTACTGATGAGTGAATATAAAATATGGATGAACCTCAAATATTTGCCAGACCTAAGAGTATGATATGTATGTACTATATGGTTCCATTTATACATGAATTTCTACAGTGAGCTATTTAAGGTGATAGAAATCATTTTATGTAGACATGCCATTATTATCCCGTTAAAAACGAGAGCAAATACTTGTTTCTTATAATAGCCAATGCTATCAGAAGACTTAAAAACTAATGGATTTTATCACTTTACAAATTGTTATGTAGACATCCTTTTTTTCCTAATAAAAAAAGAATGTGTTGATAGGTATTCTGACACCAAAACTGCCCAAAAATAGCACTATAAATTAGAACATATTTTTCAGTCTCAGGGTAGTAGTCATCTGTATTTAAGTTTTGTGTGATTTAGAGAAATTTCATAAATTAATTTCTGTAGGACTTTATATTAACAATTTATTCATATTCTTTTCTTCCAAGGTTTCATTGTAGGTATAATTATGCAAAGCAAAGAATCCAGGAAAGAATTGCCAGAGAAGAAATTAAAAAGAAGATATTATATGAAGGTACCCACCTCGATCCTGAAAGAAAACACAACGGCAGCAGCAGCAATTGAATAATCTTGAGCATAGAAAAGAAGTCAATGTAAACGAAGTTAAGATCAACCACATAAAACATTTCATGTGCAGTAAGCTCTCAATCAAGTAAATAAAGTTTAAGTTGTAGTCATTTTTTTCCCACACTTGTATGGAATGAAAACTTGCCAGTTTATTCTGGCCCTGTGTCTACTGCCAGGATAGCATTCTTACGTGTTACATATAGTGGACTTGTCATCCTTAAAATGTGAACAGAATTTATTGGCAGTATGGCAAAGAATTATAAAACCTAGTGTTTAATGTACTTGGAAAGAGTTTCCTTGTAGTAATAAGTATAGAGTTTAATGATAAGTAAACGTCCCTTAACAAAAACCTCAACCTTATTACTATCCCATTAAAAAACAGCAAATACTTACTGAGTTCTTGTAAGAGTTAATGTCATTGTAAGATTTAAAACTAAGGGATTTTATCACTTTGCAAATTATTTTTTAAATGCATTCATCATTTGACAGTGTTCTCTCATTTCTTAAAATGTGAGTCATCTTCCAAAAGAGTTGTTTTTAACTGCCCTAAACATTTTTGGGGAAGTATGCAGGGTTTAAATTTTTAAGTATAATTAGTTCTGAATTTAAATATGCACATGGAACTTGTCTGGCAGACTGATGCAATAGAAAAACAACTGCAGAATTACTATTAATGTAAACAATCCATTTGAAAGTCAATCAGCTGCTCCCATTAAAATATTATTTAAAATACAATACCCACAGCATCTAACTAAATCCTCAGGATTTATTCTCCGGGAGAAATTATCCCTTTCTAGGAAAATGAAGTTATTTCTGGTTTTAATTCGTACAATACTTTAAGAAAATCTGTTAAATATAACAAAACACAAGCTAGATGCTTAAGAAATGCTTAAAGAAATATTGGGGGGAAGATACCAGCAGTCAACAGGATTGTGGCCATTACTGGTCCTATTATTTTGATGTACCATGGAAGGCACAGAAATCGAGCAAGGAAGAAAATATTATTTTGATCTACATCTTTTTCTAAAGAAAAGTGGAGCTTGCCTCCAGTTCAATTCACAAGAGCATTTTCCCTCCCATGCCCACCTTTTCTTGTGGCTGTCGCTAGGAAGGATTCAGAGGCTGTGTGGTTTACCAAATGCCTTAACTTAGCAGTGAATGACAACTGTCAAACACATGTTGAGGGAAAATTTTTACTGATTCACAAAAAGGAAGACAGTTTGCCCACTCTTAGTGGCACAAATCAAAGCTGCATGCAGTCTACATTATTCAAATTAGTTGTAACCAAATAGTTAAAAAATTCTGCCGGGCACGGTGGCTCATACCTGTAATCCCAGCACTTTGGGAGGCCGAGGCAGTTGGATCACCTGAGGTTAGGAGTTTGAGACCAGCCTGGCCAACAGGGTGAAACCCTGTCTCGTCTAAAAATACAAAAATTACTCAGGAGGCTGAGGCAGGACAATCACTTGAACCTGAGGTGGGGCAGGCGGAGGCTGCAGTAAGCCAAGATCGCGCCATTGCACTCTAGCCTAGGTGACAGAGTGAGACTCCATCTCCAAAAAAAAAAAAAATTCCATAGGATGTTCAACCATGTTTTCAGAGGCCACACTGCATGAATGCGGGAAAATGTTGATGATCACTAATCAATAATCTGATATTTAACAAAATGTGGACAGGCCACTTATGCTCAGTTTTACCTTAGTTATTCCTTGGTATCCACAGGCCCAAGTCCCTTTAAATAAAATACCCTCATATTTCCATATAATCTACATACATTCTCCCATATACTTTAAATCATCTCTAGATTACTTATAATGTCTAATACAAAATAAATGCTATGTAAATATAATTATTATACTGTGCATTTTTGTTGTTGTTGCTTCATTGTTATTTTTTGTCTTTTTACCTCCAGTATTTTCAACCCACAGTTGGTTGAATCCAAGGATGCAGAACTGGAGGACATGGAGGGCTGACGTGTAACATACATAACATGTAAAACAGGTCCCTTCCAGCGCTAGCACACTGCAATTACATCTTACCCTGAATAAGAGAGAAACTCTGTCTTGGCTGGTAAAATTTCCAATGTCTTCACCAATAACAAAGCTCATTTTCACAGAAGTTTGCATAAACTGGAAACCTGGATAAAAACAAAGTTGTAACATATTTGGTTGGATTATTTTTTAAATGTTTCATGTATTTGCATGATCACTAATAATTTTTATTCTTATGCTATTAAGATTTTACAAGTGTATTAATAAATTACCAAAGTCTGTAACACCCACCCTCAATAAGGAGAGACTGGTAGAACTTCCAGTCTCTCCTATCAATGTCTACCCTACCATCCAACTTCACGTCCAAACTATTTAGTTTTTTGCCAAACCTTCAATGCACTATGACCTTTTTTTTTCTCTCTTGAGATGGAGTTTCACTCTCGTCACCCAGGCTGGAGTACAATGGCGTGATCTCGGCTCACTGCAACCTCCACCTCCCAGGTTCAAGCGATTCTCCTGCCTCAGCCCCCTAAGTAGCTGGGATTGCAGGTGCGTGCCACCACGTCTGGCTAATTTTTGTATTTTTAGTAGAGAGGGTTTCACCATGTTGGCCAGGCTGGTCTCGAACTCCTGACCTCAGGTGATCCGCCTGCCTCGGCCTCCCAAAATGCTGGGATTACAGGCGTGAGCCACCATGCCCAGTGCACTATGACCTTTATATCGTATCCATGCTGCCACTCCCAACTTTTTCATTTCACTTGGAATGCCTTTTTTACCTCCTCTCTGTAACTTTCCATTCTTTTGCTCACTAGCTTCTGGGAATTACAATCACCTTTTCATTTAAGTTCTCACTATTTTGTGTCTTATAATAGTTGGTACTTTTCTTGGTCACCAGTATTTGGTACAATCACATACAGCCTAAGTTTCTCATTGGCAAAAACCTTGGCCATTTTTATCCTTACATTCTCATCCAAGTATCTGGCACAAGATAGTCAATAAATGCTAGACAAAAAGAAATAGTCCAGGTTCCTGGCCGGGCGCGGTGGCTCACGCCTGTAATCCCAGCACTTTGGGAGGCCAAGGCAGGCAGATCACACGGTTAGAAGTTCGAGACCAGCCTGGCCAACCATGGTGAAACCCCGCCTGTACTAAAAAAAAAAAAAATACAAAAATTAGCCTGGCATGGTGGTGTGCAACTGTAATCCCAGCTACTCAGGAGGCTGAAGCAGGAGAATTGCTTGAACCCGAGAGGTGGAGGTTGCAGTGAGCCAAGATCACGTCACTACACTCCAGCCTCGGCGACAGAGCCAGACTCGTCTCAAAAAAAATTAATAGTCCAGGTTCCCCTTCCCCTCTCATCCAGACTTTCACACTTTACAATTTCAAACTTTAAGAGTAACCTACCTTCCATGACCACCTGGAACCTCCAGTGTACAGCTTCCTTCATTGTTCCATTAATTCCGAAATGTCACACTAGGTGATATAGCAGTAGGTACCAGCTAAATAGCTGATTAAAATAGAATTATGGTTATTAGTAGTCTTAAAAACTTCTTGTGGCTTATCTATCATACCTACTTTTAAAAAATCTTTAAGTGCTTTATGCACTTTCCCCTTCCCTCACCCCTCCCTCTTTGGTTTTCCTTGACTGTTTGTGCTTTTCCATCTCAGTAAAAGGACCTCGGGGAATTTAAAATTAACTAGCTCTTCTCTGGACTTGTGATTATATTGTCTGAGTTTGGCAACAAGAAAATGTGACTATCCCTAGGTACCATCATTTGCAAGCATCTCTTTAGTCTACGTACCTCTACTCCATCGCTGGTTTCCCTTTGCTTCGATTATATAATGCGAGGAGGTCTATATAATAAATTCAGGATTCCTGTTTATGCACTTTTCAGCAAAGAGCTAGGGATCAAATAGGGTTTCAATCCTTCTATTCATAGATAAAAATCTGTGATGGGGATCAAGATACCCCTTTAAAAGTCATGTTAAGATATACACTATTCTTTGGGTAAGCAGAAGACCTTAACAAGGAAAGTAGAAAAATTAAAATGATTGCTGTAATTCTGATTTTTAGTGGTCCTCTAGAATAAAATAAGTTTTGGAAGTAGGTATCTTAAAATAGTCCAGTAGTCATCAACCCAGGTCAATATAATATACCAATATCCTCCACCACCCAAATACTGGTATTTTACACAACTTATTTTGCACATTAAGTTCCATTTTAAAATGTTTTAAAATGTTTTCTTAAAAAGGAAGCTGTTAGAACAAAAAAATTATGAAGATGGTTTTCAAAGTATTACATTTAAAGTTCATAATGTGAGCACTACAGATGTTTTACAAATATTTTTCAGTGCTTTCAACCGTTGCATTTGCCGTACACTTCCATGTTCTAGAATAAGGACATTTTTATGTTGAGAAGGCTACACTGATTACATTAATAGGCAGATACTAATTCTGAGAGAGGTTTCTATTGTTCACTTTAAAATGTAGGTCAATGTAATGGGTGATATCTGTTCTTAATTCTTCTAAGAATTAAATCCTGTATGTTATTAGTCACCTATTATATGGCACACCCTCAGGGGGTATCAATCATTCTTTGCATATACTGGTTTCTTAAAGGGTAAGTTTCCATAGAAATGTTTCATTTGACTTCTACCCTGAAGTCATGTGAAATAAAACATATATGCCTTACCATCTAAATTCAAAGCTTATTTTTGAAATGAATGTTTCCTTTTCTGTAATTTTATGATTTTTCTCAAATGAACAGAAATGGTAATGAAACCACAAGTTGCCTACTCTTTCGAAACCATTAAATTGCTTTATTTGTGAGTAGACCCATATTTCATTAAGCAAACTCTGATAGCTACGTCTAGAATCAGAAGACCCCAAGCCCTCTCATTTCACCTAAAGACATTCTGGAGCGTATAGTGGGGAAAATAAATTTCCTCTGAAGTCTTTTTCAGGGAAATGGAAAATTACATATTCTGGACTGATACAACCAAAACTCACACAAGCTCTCCCATTCCTTCAGTCTTGAATTTACTTCCTAGTTATTTTATATACTTCAATATATGAACTAATCACTTCATTATCCAAAAGGATGTCAAGCTATTTTCCAAACTTTCATAAGCTAGTAAAAATATGTATTTCTGAATTTAGTAGAAATGAAAAAGATTTTGGGCAACCAAGGACAGAAAGGTCTCCTATGCACTGTTTTACATTAGAACATTGTAAGGAAGTACTTACACTCTACCAAGTAGGGTGGATATCAAAACAAATGTATTGCCAAAAGTTAAAGATGAAATCAGAAAAATGATCTAACTTTGAAAAGACTCAGGTCTATTTTCACATACACCTGTAAACCTAAGCAAGAGGACTGCCAATTGCTAAGAGCACACAGAATACACACTTCACCTCAGATATGCAAGAGAAAACACCCTTTTTTTTCTGTTATAGAGACTCTGTCCATCTGGTTACCAATTACTCTCTTCCCCCATCTTTTAAAAAGAGTCCTATTTAAAGTGATTCTGGAAGCCTAACATAACTATTAAATGTACAAGCAGCAATTAATTTGGAATACCTATTGGAATCACTGGAACATTTAGTTGGGCCCTTTAACTCTTCCACACAGCACATTCACATGGACAGACTAAGGAAAAGGAGATGAAATGTAAATCAACACATTTGTTTGCTTTACTTTTCAAGAAAAAAAAAAGTTATGTTGGAATCTTTTTTTCTTGTACGTGACCATGACTCTCCCAATCTTTAACTACAAACAACTGATACAGGATACAAGCTGCCTCAAAAAATTTCTTTGTTAGTTGACATTTAAATAAGCCCCAATAACTCTTTAGGTATCTCTATATATGCTTTAACTTTTATAGCATTAATGTCACACTTATAAACTGGTGTCTGTACTAGCCACGTCTATTCTTGGTGTTTTAAAATTTTTTAAAATGTCTTGGCTGTCACCAATTTGTGGCAATGCTTTAAGTGTTTGTAACGTATATTTTACCAGACATAACTTATTTTACTTCCTGTAAGGTTCAGAATGGAACTGTTAAAGGAATAGCAGGAAAGAATATGCCCCAATAGTGCAGCACTTCTCTGTCAGATTAACTCTCCAGCCTGTGATCTCTGCATTATCCTTCATTAATGTAGACAGACTGGACATGCTCATGAGTAACTGTCATTGGCACAGTATGGTGATCATAATGGTGCAAAAAAACCCTGAATCTTTATAGAAGACATTTCTCTAGAGACTAGCCTACATTGACATTTACTTCACTTTCAACTACAGTACATAGCTTCTTATGCCCAGGATTCAGCTTTAAAAGCAAAGCCCCCTGCTCAAGACCTAAGTATATGCTGAATCCTGGCATGAAAAATAAAGTATCCTAATCAATAAAAATTAGGTAGCTACAAATTGACATGATTACAATCCCTGTCCTAATTACTTGCCTAACCAAGTAGTGATTACTGATGTCCTGGCCCATCATCAACATGTTTGCCTACCAACGCTAGGCTTACAATCAATAGATTCTACTACATAGGTGTTATATTTTCTGAATAATTCTAGGTTAACATTATGAATATCCATTATGAATAACCCATCTACCTATGTCCAATCTACTATCCCTTAAAACTATTATTAAAGACTCCTGGGGCAACTAATGAAAATTACTTCAATCATTTATATTTTTAGTCAATTGGTTAGGGTGTGAAAGCATAGTCCTGCTCAATAATGTAAGCATATCATCTATTTCCCACCTAACCTCTTTTCTGAGACTGTGCTATTTCTGCATGAATTGAGATTGACATAAGTGTGACGCCAAATTAGCACACATATTAAGCTAAACATAATGAAAACTAAATATTAAGATGAATTGTTTCTGTTCAATTTCAAAAATATACTCTTGGGGACCCCTGGTTTTTCATCTACTCCAACACACTCGAGATATATACTACATTAGTAGTATAGCTCACTTCCAAATTCTCAAGGGCTTATTCTAATTAACAAGTTTAGTAACAAAGGTTAGTAAGACAAAGGTCACTCCAACATGAGTTAGCTGGACAAAGTACTTTTAATGCTTATTTTACAAATACGTACCTGTAGTGCTAATACTAGGCAAAGAAAACAGGACGATTCAAGAGCAGCCTATGTAACTACCAACTCAAGCACTAACACTAGCTAGATCACCTTCATGCTTTAAAATTTAAAGTTATGGAGTAGCTGTGCCCCCCCCAAAAAAAAGCTTTAATAAAGGCACTGCAGCGTTAACTAAATTTTAGGGTAAATTTAGGCAATTAACAATTCGAAGAGACTTGTGGTTTATATATTAGTAATTCAAATTACTGTTTTAGAGATCTCAGGTAGTTAACCAATTCTTGCTCAAAGCACTAATGTTCAGTCCCTCACCATTTATGCTGGGTATGAGTCCCAATGCATGGGTATTGCAACCTATTATCAGGCCTTAACATATATATGTTTGCTTTTATTACTAAAATGTTAAAACTTAAACCCAATTATTCACCAAATTCTGAATACCTCAACCTCAGAGCTCCAGAATTAGGAATGAATGACAAAGTTTAGACTCTAATCATTTTAAGAATGTTAGGTGGGAAGAAATGGCTTCAGATGCAGTATTGTGTTCATCTTTCCAGGGGAACATCTCAAATGAGTATTCTGAAGCAGGTTGAGAAGTAGATAAAGTTCTCTGCTACAAGTTCCATCCACTTTTTTTTTTCTTTTTTAAGAGACCAGGTCTCACTATGTTGCCCAGGATGGTCTCAAACTCCTGAGCTCAAGTGATCCTCCCGCCTTGGCCTCCCAAAGTGCTAGGATTACAGGTGTGAGCTACCACACCCAGCCAAGTTCCATCCACTTTTGAAAACAAGACATTTTATATTTATGTATAGGAAGAGAATTATGGAAACACTTTGTAAAACATCCATTTATTATATCCAATGCTAAACACTACCACTTGGACTCTAAGATATGTTTATGCCTCTCTGTTTATTCTAGTTCTTAAAAAATCAAATATACAAGATCTACAATTATTTATATCCAAGATGTCTACACCACTGCCTAAGAAGCTATTAAAATATTTGTATTTGTGCAATGGAACCCATTATTCACATGGTCCTAGAATAAAAAGTCAATTTATATTGTGAATAAATTTATCAAAAAACATGTCATTCAATTCCCACAAATGAGACATTTTAAATACAGAATACACTCTGTTCATGAATATAAAATCCCCAGATGAAAGTCCCTTAAAACACTATTATGGTTATGTTTCCTAGAATAATTTTATAACTTTTTCAGAGAATTCCTTTAAACTTGTTAAAATACCTTGTTGCTAGTGCTCAGAACATCTAGGTTCAGTCTTTATTTTTAAGACAGTATCTATCCTAGGCAAATGAGAGCTTGTTTTTATATATTTAAGAGTTTCCTCTTGTCATTTCAATGTCAAATTGATTTGACTCAATTTCATGATTTCATCTCGCTCAAGGCCATCAACCGGTCAGAGCCAGAGCCCTTCAAAGGCTGTATGTGAGTATATGAGGGAAAACTTTCCACATAATTTTACATCATTTCTATCTCATAGCCGTTTTAGTTTTCTCATAGCTATCTCATAGCAGTTTTAGTTTTCTCAAATTCTATGCTGTTTTTGTACTACTGCAGCTGACCAATCCAAAGCCAGTTTACACTCAGCATGTTATTCTACTTTAAAATATAACCTCTTAGTGAAAGCACCCTTCAAATCAACAGCAATCTCACAGTGAGTTTCCTCTGGGTAGTCAGGATTTGTCCAGAACTACATCCTTTTCAGTTGTTCAGATTTTTGCTTGCCATTAGGGAGGCAAGGGAAGGATGAGCAATAAATCAGGTTTCTCGTTCGTATCTTACTTCTTACCTAATTTTCTCCCTGTTGCTTGCTATTTGGTACATTCCCTTCTCTGAATTCCTTAAACACTTTATAAGGTTGTTTCTGCCATACAAGTGTAGACAATTGTATTAATTCTAGTCTTGACTAAACATTTTAACATTTTTCTGGGTGCCATTTTTATCTATTCTCTCTCCCCCCAAATTCTCTGGGCTAAACAGGCATGATAGTCTACCTAGTGTTACTTGACCATTACTTTCCCACTGCAATTACAAAATGAATTCCTTAATAAGCAATTTTAAACTAGAGGGTATATCCAAAACTTTTTAAAGGCACAAAGGACAACTTTAGGACACAACACTGATTAGCATCAAAACCTGAAACTGTTCCTCTAGTAAGTCTATGCAATCCTAATAATGTATACTGAAGAGTAGTAGCTCAGGCCAGTGGTTCTTAGCATTACTTGCTAAAAAAGATAAAAATCCATGACACTATCTTCAACTGTTAAATATCTTATGTTAACTAAGGATTTGCCTGTTCCAAAAATGTCTCAACTGAACCTATACATCACCTAAACTCCAGCTTATAGCAAGAAAATTCCTTAGAAGTATGAATTCATATTTATGATCTGATTTTAAAGGGCTAAAACAAAATTCTAAGCAATCAGAAATATAGCAAACCTAAACTTACCAAAGCAACCTAAAAACACCAAGGAAACGCTAGACTGAAGTCAAATTTTAGTTCTACAGTTTGACTCCTGATTCCTCACTTCACATTGGTGAGGGGAAGATTAAAGTGTTCTGTGCAAACCCAATATAATTACAATTAGGGGATCTAATGTTATTACATAGCTACAGTCAAGTTAGCAGTGTTGTGTAGCAGTGACATCAATGACTGGCTTGCATGATGGCTTCTAAAAGCATCTGTTCCCAGAGTTTCATGTATCATATATATGTATATAAAATAATCAGTTGAGGACAGCATTAGCATTCTGTAAAGATGATAAACTCAGTGTTAACTTCTCCCAGCCAGTACCTTTTCCCCTCATTAAATATGTTAAAAGTTGTCTGGGGGGGAGGGGAAGGGAAGAATTCAACTTTACTTCATAATTATGTATCAATTGTCAGTATACATTTAAGTTTTTAAAACCTAAATGTTCTATGCAGAGTAAAGAATAAGCTGTCCAGAAAGCACACACTTAATAAATTTCTCCTCTTGGGAGTTATATAAAGGGATTTTGAACCTTGATGGCGAGAATCCCAAAACAAGAGTAAAATGAATTCTTTTTATTGCAAACAAACGTCTAAATTAATTTCTCCACCCACTTTCTTTAGAAAGAAAAAGAAATCAGCAGGCTAAGGAGATACCCATTCAAGAACTGACATGATTAAAAATTAAGATATAAATGGGTGACTCACAATTTCATTAGCTTACAAAGATGGTGGAGTTAACTACTACAAGCACACTAGTTATACAGTATTTTGTGGGAGAAGGGCATACAGACATGGCTAACTTCATATAGATCCCATTAGACAACTGGATTTACAACAAGTTTTTTTAATAAGAAATGGGCAAAGCCAGCTTTCTTTTCAGAATCAAAATGCAGAACAAATGGAAAAATTATGGTATTAACCTTCACAAGTTTGAGCCTCCACAAATAATGCAACCAAGTTTTACATTTTTAACAGCCCTTCTACATACACTCCATCTTCTCTATCTTAGTTCCAAGTTTTAGTTTTCAATCCCAATTATACCAATTCCATTGTTATTTTAAGAAAAAACCTTCCCAGTTATTGTCAGAAACTATGATTTAGCTTAACCCCTCCACTACCCAGCAAACTACAGAGAGGATGGAGTGTAATATGAGCAGTACAGAGTCTTAATGCAATTCATGAGGACCACTTAGTCCTTACATGAATCTGGTTGCTAACATTTCTATTATATTGTGACAATGACTCCCGACTGTTATTCTCTGTGAGAAATGGGGGGAGTAAATTCTTAATAAAAGACACCAGGTACAAAGCAACATTTTACTTCTGTTGTGATAAAAAAAAAAAAAAAGTCACATTTTACAGATAAAATGTAGAACCCTGAAATACTGACACATTCTCTTATCGTGCACAATGCTGAGGTTCTCTTACGATTCACTTTTAAACTGCAATTAAAAATGTACAAAAAAGAAAAGAAAAAAAATCAACCCACAAAGCTTCTAAAAAAGGAACCCGCAGGCACTTCCTCTTGTGGAATGTTTAAAAAGTTAGCCTACTAAAGAAAACAGTCGACTTCTTGTGAAGGTTTTGGAGAAATATGTATCAGTTCGTTTTATTTGGGTATTCAATAATATCCTTGGTGATAATGCTGACTCCATGGCTTCTGACCCCAGAATTGCTGTAAGAGAAAATTTTGTTTTTAAAGAAAAAACATCAATAAGCCACTCAAACTGTTTTTAGGAAATGACAATGAATCTAATTCAGAGTAATTTGCTGGAAACAAATTTATACCTGTCATACCTCTGATTTCTACCAAACCAGATTTAGTTTTAATATCCCATAATTATCAATACACATTACAAAATGAAACATCATGACTTTGTTAGTTTACACAATTAAAGCTAGCAGTAAAAGAACTGTATATATTAAATAATATTACTTTATTAAAAAAATTTAACTTATAGCAATCTTCAACCTATTTTGCCTTCAAAAGGTAGATTATGGCTACTACTGCAAGACGATTCACACTTTACCCTATTAACACTTATAAACACTTCAATCCCTGGACAAGATCTTTTTCAAGACTGATAAATCTTAGGAACTCAAAATACAATTAATGTACATAAAGCACATAAGAAATTACTTACACCCTGCTGCCACTGGTTGTAGCCCTGAGATTGATTTTTGTAGCCACGATTGTTTCCTCGTCCTCTGAAGTTCTACAAAAAGGAAATACTCTCTAAGAGCTCTGAGCCCAATTGCTTGTTAGGTTTGTGGGGGTGGGAGAGAGGAGCAGAAATGGACAGGTTGCTAGCCCCTAATCTTAGGGGGCAATACACAAATTCTGGATACCCTCTGCTGGTTTCTTAATGTTTTAATTTTTTATTCATTATGAGAAATGCATCTGACTTGTTTAGTACACCTGAAAAAACTCAAAAGTAAGTAGACTCATTTCACCATTACTAGTTCAATTTTCCTTATGTCAATGCCTATCACGTTCCTTACGGATTACTAAGACACCCCAACATAAAGCTCACACCTTTCCAGACTAAGCTACAGTTATCAATCATGCTTCCAGGGATCTTGAATCATTACCTGGTTGTAGTTCCCTCTGTTGGGCATTCCACCTCTGTTGTAGTTCCCTCTGTTTGAGTAACTACCACGGCCAGGAAAAACAGGGGCACGAGGGTATGGATAGCCGATTCCACCACTTCCTCCACCGCCACCACCTCTCTGTGGCATGTTGCCCCTCCTATTATATCCGCCACGATTCCCAGGGGCTAAAAAACAAGAGCTGTTTTAGTTTCATTGTATATTGTACCCTACTTATACAGAAGACTTAGGATTCCTCTAGATTGTTCCTTTTTCTCCAAAAATAATTGTTTAAAGACAAAAGAAATGTTTAATTCTAACCATTAACATAACCTAGGTGTATTTAACATCACATGAATACTTTAGTTACTGTGACAGTATACCATTAATGAGGAAGAAACTTCAGCTACATCCAAACTATAAAATTGTATACCATTAATGAGGAAGAAACTTCAGCTACATCCAAACTATAAAATTATCACTTGTTTCGATCCTGAACTAAATACAGAACACTCAAAATTAACTTGCCTCCTCCTCTGAAATTTCCACCACGCATATTGAATCCTCCACGTCCTCTATGGCCACCACCTCTGTTAAACTGGTTCTTGCCACTCTTATTTTTATTGCTTTTCTTTGAGCCAGTGTTCTGTTTCTTTTCTGGTGGAAGAGCCTTTTTGCTTTCTTCCTTATATTGCTCCAAGAGTTTTTGGGCTTCTTCCTTCTGAAGTTCAACATAGGTTATTTCATCAAAGCACTCAGCTACCTCTGGGAGGGTAAAGTTTCCTGCAGGAAACAAAGTCATATTAGTAACTTAGAAACCCACCACGAATCCTCACAATCCTAAAGCTGACAATTCTTGAGGTTTAGTAACATATTTTCCTAAAAATAAAAACAGACCAAACATATATGCATATGTAACAACTGCAATTTTAATTCCTGAAGCAGTATTGCTGGAAAAAATGTTAACTTTCAGGAGGCTTAAGTCCTAATAGATTTAACATAGTTACACAAGCAGAATATGTAGGAAAAACATTCTTTTAAAAAAAAGATTTCACACAGTAACAGAATTAAAATTCCATGCCTTTCATTTTGAGGACCGCATGTTCTGGTAGGTCTTTCCCCTCTACTTCTGCTTTCTTCTGTGTTCTTTGCTTATAGTCTTCATCTTTTGGGCAAACTACAACAGCTTTTCGCTGGAAGCCTGCAAACAGGCACATTTTTCTCCTCTGGGCAGCAGCAGACACATTTGTCTTTAAAAAAAGAAATTTATGTTTACAACCCCAAACATTAATTCTACACCAATCTATCTAAATTATCAGTTAATATTTTTCAATTTCAAAGCTACAGCGTACCTGATCCAGAATAAAATTTCGCTTCTTTCGGGCAGCAATCTCAATAAATTTCCCAAGACACTGGGGGGCTCTCTGCAACAGTGTGTTCAGTTTTCCAGTATCTGCCATTTGCTTCTTAAAACCTGCCACCTATATTCAAAAGTTAAAATTTCCCCTTGAACTTGTGAATTTTAGTAAGTTATGCTTTTTAAAATTCAACTCATATCTATATGTAAAGCAGGCAACATTTTATAATTTAAGTATTACCTTTGTCCATTACTGCTACAAAAACAGGTCACTTAAACTATGTAACAAGACCTTACACTTACTCAATTCTTTTTAGCTGCTAGATGTTAAGAGCTCAAAAACACTACGGAAAAAAACAGAAGCCTAGCCACTGGAAGGCAGTTTACCCTCAGAGTTGAAAGAACCAACTTAATCTTGCCTTTCCTCCCATCTCTTTAAGATATTAACAAAATGGATAGACACAAAGGCAAAAAGTTTACCTAGAATACCTCCCGGTCTATAATTTTTCTTCTTTTCTTTTTTTTTTCTGAGACGGAGTGTTGCTCTGTCGCCCAGACTGGAGTACAATGGCACGATCTCAACTCACTGCAACCTCTGCCTCCCAGGTTCAAGTAATTGTCCCTGCCTCAACCTCCCGAGCAGCTGGGATTACAGGAACCCACTACCACACCCAGCTAATTTTTAAATTTTTAGTAGGAACGGGGCTTCGCCATGTTGGCCAGGTGGGTCTCAAACTCCTGACCTCAGGTGATCCATCCACCTCAGCCTCCCAAAGTGCTGAGATTACAGGCGTGAACCACCATGCCCAGCCTCTCCCAGTCTATTTTAAACACTGAGATCAGGCCCTAAACATTTTACTTACCATCATCTTATCCATAATAGTATTTGTGCCAAGAATGTTATATTTCCCTGGATTTTCTGCTGCATGTTTAGTAACCCAGGTAGTTTTTCCAGCTCCTGGCAAGCCAATCATCATCACAACCTAGTGAAAAGAAAAGAAATGTCATTTCACTGTCAGTAGACACCACCTAATAATTCTTTAAATATTGTTTTTTAAGGCCAATTTAAATATCTAAGTTTTCATAGCCCTTACACTAAGGGACAAAAACTTGTTTATGGAAAGATTAACAGTCAACATAAGGGGGAAACAGTTACTTAAGAGCAATATGCACAGCACAAAGTAAATGAAACAGACTAATCATCTAGTTCTTCTAAATGTCATTTTGTGCCAGGCAAGCAATATTCAAATGCCACAGTTTTAAAAAAAAAATCCCTTACTTCACAATCTTTCTTCTCTTCAGGCCCCTTTGGTCCTCTAACTCGATCCTCTAAGGGGACGTTCTGGATGAAAGTATACTCTTCAGGTATTGGAAAATATGGCTTTTCCTTCTGACCAAAATTAAATTCAACTGCACAGTTGTGGCAGAGAACATGCGGGAACAGTGGCCGTCCAGCAAGAACTTCCTTACTGATTTTGAAGGCAACGCCAAGATCTTGTCCATTCTTAGCATACGAGAGTTCTACTTCATCACTTTCAAAGTTCTGTTACACAGAAAAAAATTCAACAGTTAAAATCTGCTTCCTTAAACTTTCTAAAAAACTAAGAATTAAAATTAGGAGCAAAGCTTATCCTGTGGAAGCTACAGGTTAAAGAACTATTAGGTGGCCTTTAAGGGCTACACAGTTAAGAAATCTGATGGTTGTCAACCATGAAGCACGTATCTCCAGAACCAGAAACAATACTGATCTAGAAGCTAGACTAAATTTTCTAGGTCAATTTCATGCTCACTGTTTTCAGTCAAAATGAATTAGTGAGTTCCTCAAAAATGTCCTGTGTTTTCCCAATTCAACTGCTGAATGAAGTCTTTACACTAATCCAGGGACTGGTGTATTTTGTTGCTCATATTGAAAACTGACCTCAGTAAAGCTTCTTTAAAGTTCCTAGATATAGCTACTAACTTTGCCATTTATACATAGAAAGTTAGCTTTAACTTACAGCAAAACATGTAATCACATCATTTTCATCAAACTTTTCTCCATAATCTTCAGTCTCACAGTTGCATGTTTTTATTCCTTTTAGAGAATACCCATAAGAAAATTCTTCTTCACCTAAGAAAATAATTAATCTTCATGAAGTAGATGTTTAAAATAGTCCAAAGACTCATCTATTTTACTACTTAAGATGTAGGCTACAAGAGAAATAAGCATATAACCTAATCACCTGTCACTGACACTATTACTTTTCTATCTCTGTACCAGAATTGATGGAAGTTAGGAGGGATATATACGCAGAGACCAAATTAGTTGACGATTTGCATATCATGGGTAAGATTTTATTTCAACCACTGGTCATAAACTTCTAATAAAGGAACAAAAACTAAAATGTAGCCTGTGCCTACTATGCGCTAATATAACCTGTCTGAAGTATTAACAGAATAGATAAAAACAGACAAAAAGCTTAGAATGCCCTCTAGTTAAAAAACACTGAAATCAGACCCTCCTGAACATTCATGAGCCCACATCAGTCAAAAAGAAGCTTTACCAAGTAACATTCCACTTGTAGTTAGTGACCAGCCAATACGAACTTCATGTATGTCAATATCTTTTGTATATAAATGCCTTACTGGGATCTTCTCTGTAACCTGAAAGTCAAATCATTAAATAATTAAAATAATACACCAAGGAGGTAACCCCTTAACTCTCGCATATTTCATTGCGCCACGGGCTAATCTTCCTCTAGCTATAAATACAAAGAAGGCACACTCTAGCCCACCCCCAATATTTGTAAGAACTTTAAACTGATGTGCTTATAACTTGAAATTTAAAGTTAAATACTTTTTTGACCCATATTTAAAAGAATACTTAATATTTTTAAAGTTCATGTTGTCAGTCTTTAACTTAAAGCCAATTAAAGGATACAATTAATGTTTTTCTCACCAACGAAAGCAGTAATCTAACCAAATTTTATTTTTAACTCTTTGGTGGCCCTTTCAAATGCTTGATAAAAATGAAGTACCCTAAATAAAAAATCGCCTAGCTCTGCATGGCAAGTTCTAACATAACAACCGTGATTAACTGTCACAACAAAATGAAGGTTCCAAGCTCCTCTTTTAATTTACAGGAAGCTTCAAAAATAAGTACCTTTGATAACTTAGCAGTATGAAGCACCTGTAATTCCAGCATTTTGAGAGGCTCAGGCGGGCAGATCACTTGAGCTTAGGAGTTCAAGACCAGCCTGGGAAACATGGTGAGACCTTGTCACTATTTTAAAAAGAAAAAAAAGGCTGGGCACGGTGGCTCATGCCTGTAATCCCAGCACTTTGGGACGCCGAGACAGTGTATCACCTGAGGTCAGGAGTTGGCGACCAGCCTGGCCTACATGGTGAAACCCCATCTCTATTAAAAATACAAAAATTAGCCAGGTGTGGTAGTGTGTGCCTCTAGTCTGAGCTACTTGAGAGACTGAAGCAAGGAGAATCGCTTGAACCCAGGACGCGGAGGTTGCAGTGAGCCTAGGTTGCACCACGGCAATCCAGCCTAGGGAACAGAGTGAGACTGTCTCCACAAACAAACAAACAAATCATAAAATTGCATTTACCTTCATCTCAAAACACACTTTGCCTTTTGACACACCATAGGATGCTCTTCCTCCAGCCCAAAGAAAAGCAAAACTCTCCATTGTAAGGGAAGAAGCACTGAGACGATCTCTTGATATTTTAAAATGTAGATCACAATTATCTGTAATTATATCAAATACTATGTTACTTTTGACATCCAATGTAAACATATCTGCTATATAGACAAAACTTGGTTACTTAATTTTTGCATGTACTTAATGCTGCACAACTTTTCTCCACATCATGCTGTTGTTCCAATTTTCAGTTTAAAGCCCCACTCCCACCAAGTCACTCCTGTTAAATTATGTACTGAAAAGTAAACTGCCTGTGAAACTAATACCAAGGTTTAACATGTATATTTTAAGTATTTAAAATAATCAAGACAATGTGACATTAATACATACCTGCTCTGCTCTTTACCTTGATTTAGAGGCAAGCAGTAGAGGATAGCAGGAAATCAAAGTGAAGCATGCCAGAACCAGGTAGATTTACCAGTGCCACATTAAAACTGAAGGGAGGCCACGATCAAATTATTTTAAAATAGGAGTATGAGCTGCTGTTGATCCTGCACCAGGGCTCTAGCTCCTAAATTCTTTTTCTAAAACTTGTGAAGAAGACAGCCTAAATCTATGAAGTACAAACCTGGCCGTCTAATGCTGTTAATAGTGCAGCATTTTAGGTCCTCTTTACCCAGGACTGCCTGTTCAACAATTAGGGATTAATTGCTTCCCGGATTATCCAAATCCAAAGTGTCTTTAACCCAGCTACCTATGGGTCACTGGCTCATTAACATGCACTTCCTCAGACTTCTCACTTGAACAGCTAAAGTCAAGCTGGAACTCATTTTCTTTTTACTGATCAGAGAAAAATAAATCTACAGTTTGGAATTTTTCTTAAATTAGAATTATTCTAATTAACAGAATTTAATTCAACAGATTGTTTGAATTCAACATTGTACTTATATATTGACATATTCCTGATTTGCTAAAAAATCTAACAATTACATTACCTGTGTGAGTCACCACTTCACTACCTTGCCAATTCCTAGCAACTTCTTATTTATACAACCCAGAATTTCACTAAAACTTTCAAATCAACTAACTCCTTTTTCACCTGCAGTTTTTTCTTTTAAAAAGGCTCAGATGACTATCTCAACCTTCTGTAAAGGATATTCCAGTAAGAAAGACTTTTACATTGACACTCTTACAAATCTGAATAAAGCCAATTTGTACAAGAAAACATGAGAAGCTAAGCTCCAATGCCTTCCATCTAACACAGCAGGCTGACACCATAGCTGATACTTTTGAAACAGTTATTTTTATCCTTTGGTCTATTTATCACACCCAGAGTTGTACATTCTCATCACTAAACCAACTACGTTTTTTTGTAACAACAACAAAAAAAAAACAAGTCTGACAGTCAAAGCCCACTTAGAGGTTTGCGATACTTTCTCACTCAATTGCAACCCAACTGGGTAAAGTAGCAGTATTTATTTACAGTGCTGCACTGCCATTGATACCATTCGCTGCTGAAGAAAGCTAGTGGCCCAGTGATAGCCCACTGCTGCTGCCTCAGGTCTTTGGAAGAAATCAACTTATGTTTAAAGCAGCAGCTACTGAACTGGAATTGAGAACAAAAGAGCAGTTATTGAAAAAGTAGTATTACAATCTTTTAAAATAGGGAATATACTTGTGTGCTAATGGGAGAAGTCATTAGTAAATATTTAACTAGCCCAAATAGCTCACTTAATATAATTCCACAAAAAAATGAATTACTTTATTGTAGAAGCCTGTAAGGCTAAATCATAGGTAGTGTTACAAGTTTCCGTTAGCTAATCAAAAACTGGCATTAATTTTACATTTCCTAAGAATGAGAACTTTCAATTCATAAAAATACGAAACTCCTAGAGCCTGTAAAATAATCCACTTAATACAACTGATGACGTGCTAAATATTAAACTACTAGGTTCTGAATGTAAACCATTATCTTCCTGCTTTTAAAAAAACTAACCCAAGTTTTGCTGCACTTAAGCATTAAGTTTTCTAACATTCTGGAACCAAAAAAAAAAAAAAAAAAAAACCACCATCACCGCATTTCATAATTGGGGAGAAACAGCTTCACTTACAAGTATCAAGACAAACCACTGTGTCATCGAAGTGTTCATCTTCTTCTTCAACAGGTGGCTGAGGAGATTTGGCTCTGAAAGACAGAATTGTCTCCTGATACAGCTTTCCGATCAACGAACGAGTAAGGGATGAGTAAAACTAGGTGAGCATCCTATACCTGCTATACTTGTTCTCTTCAATGTACTCAAAATATCCACGGCCATGATCTTCTCGTGGTCTTTTAACACCCCTCTTTTTATCTCCGCCTTTCTGTTCTGTTTTGCCGTCCCCTGAAACACACACGAGCCCCATAAAAGGCCAAGCCTCTAAACAACAAAAAAACGCTTTTCCGTTCCGAGAACCAAAGCAGCTCGACTTTATCCTGCTTTTTAACTGAGGTTTTAACCGAGGACTCAAATGTGAATTCAAAGAACAATCAACTACGAATTCGATTGGCGCTAGTGACGCAGTCTAAAGACGTTACTAATTTTGCCAGTCTCCTCGATGATTCGAGAAAGCCAAAGAAAAACTGCGCGGCCCAGGCCCGAAGCCCACGTGTATCCCGAAGAGGGCGCGGGGAGGGGGAGGGGCCGAGCCCGGCGCGGCGGCGCTCCCCTCCCCCGCGGGCCCGCGCTCCCCGCGGCCGCATTGTACTGATCTTCCGCCCCCCGCCCCGCCCGGCTCCTCCCGCCGGAAGTGACGTCACGCCGAGCCCCTGCGCTCCTTGCACAATACAGCGGCGAGGAGCCGCCAAAGCGCGCCCGCCCCGGGACCTGGGGCCTCTCCCCTCCCCCCGAGACATGTGCCCGCACCGCGCGCACGCAGCGCGACGGCGCCACCGCGGGCCGACCGGGCTCCCTCCCGCCGCCCGCCCGCGGCTCCTCCCCCTACAGCGGCAGCTGCAGCTCCCCCCGGCTCTCGAGCCACATAATGGAGGCGCTGCCACCGCCGACACACACACACACACGCGCGCGCGCGCGCACACACGCCCCGAGCCCGAGGCCTCTCGGCTCATCTGGGATTCCCCGCGCCCCCTCCCCCACCCTCACCGCGGCGCCCTCCCGCCCGGGGCTCCCTCCCCCTGCGGGGCTCCGGCAGGCCTGGGGCACGGTCCCCACCCCGCGCGGGCCTCCCGCCGCGCGCAACGTACAACGCAGCACTCACCCGCCGCCGGAGCCCCGGGGCGACCGCCGCCTCCGCCGCCTTCCGCCTTCTTCTTACCTCCCGCCTGCTGCTGGCCCTGCCTCGCCCCGGGCGGCGCCACCGTCACCGCGAACAGCGAGGTGGGGCCGCTGCTCTTCCCCGCGGCCTCCTTGGCGGCCCCGCGCTGCTGTTGGGGCTGTTGCTGCTGCGTCGCCGGCGGTTGAGGCTGCTGCTCCCCGTGCCCGTTCTCGTCGCCCGCGCCTTCCTCTTCGTCCCCGAGCTCATCTTCCCCTTCCTGGAAACCCTGATCGTCGCCGTTCTCGTCTTCCGAGGCGGCCTCCTCCTCCTCCATCGGGCCCGAGTCGGCCGCCCCCGCGGCCCCGTTCTCCTCTCCTAGCTCCATCTGGTCGCCGTCCAGAGCGGAGATTCCTTCCTCCTCCTCTTCCTCTTCCTCCTCCTCTTCATCGCCGCCGGCCGCGGCCTCCTGCTCGAGGCCTGCTCCCGAGCGCCCAGCGGAATCCCCGCCCAGGTCTAGGCTGCCGTTCCCGGGCTCCATGGCGGGGCGGCCCCCGGCCTCCTCGTCGTCCAGCGCAGCCTGGAGTCGCTCCATGAGCTCGGCCTTGAGACCCTTGTCAGAAAGGCGTCGCTTCTTGAGCTCCTCTTTCAGCTCCGACACCTTCAGCTTTTTTACATTAACAGGCGAGGAACTCATGGTGAGGGCCCCGATTCACCGCTAGGCGCTGCCTCAAACTCGGCTCCGCTCACTCGGCCACTGGTGGCGGCTGCTGCGGCTGCTCCTCGGCCGGGGCGGCGGCTGCGGCTGCGGCTGGAGATGGGTTCGTGCTGCAGAGCGGATCCGCCTGCTGTCGAACGGCGCCAATTCCTTTCACCGAGTTCGCGAGGGAGACGCGGAGACTCGCCTGGCGCGAGCGAGCACGCAACGTCCTCTCGCAGGAGCGGCGCCGCTCACGTAATATAGGCGCCCCGCCCCCTGCGCTGACGGGAGCGCTGCGCAGGAGGAAAGCCGGAGCGCGCCCGCGCTCGGCCCCGCCCATTACCGTACTTACCTCCCCGCCCCCACGCCGAACCCGGGCGGAGAGCGCTGTAGAGGCCGCGCAGTGCGCTTCCAATTGGGACTGAGCAAATGGAGGAAAAGGAAACCGCCTTTCAGTTCAACCGACTCACTGCATGATATATTGGCCTTTCTGGGTCTTTGGTGGCTATACTCGTTTGGCTTTTCTCCTTCCCAGCTTGGAGGCTGCTTTATCCAAATGCTTTCTTCAGTCCTCAACTTGGCGTTTCAACCCGAATCCGCCTTTTCTTCCATCTTAGATCTGCCTTCTTATGTGTTTCTCCAGCTCTTCGTTTAAAACTCCTTCAAATCGTATCTCAGTTTTGACTGGTATAGCATACATTGGCAACTGTTAACACGCAGCGGCTCTTTTCCTCATAATACTGTATTTGGTTTAATTTGTGTGAGTCCTGCCTTGCGAATTGGATTTTAAGTTCGAGAAGGGCAAGGGCAGAACCGTTCTTTTGTCTGTTCCACACCCCGGGTGCGGGGCCTGGGAAGTAGAGGCTTTGCTTACTACTCCGTACTGCAAACCTTAGTTTACCTGCCTTTGCAGGGCAGCTGTTCTCATGCTCTTAGTAGCCCTGAATAAACCTCAGAATTGCATTTCCAAGTTTTCTGTACCTACCACGAAGACGGACCTCCAGTAACACTTGTTCTGTCCACTTTAGGACCTGGTCATCAGCTACGAAGTCCCAGTAGCTAACCGTGAGGGTGAGACCCAGCTAAGTCTTTGATTATAGGCCCACTTGATTCTCTTCCTATTCCTGTAGAAATACTCTTGACCAAATTATTCTGAAACTTAAAGTTTATGAAAAATCAAGGGCTGTGATTTTGTAAAAAGAAAAATGGACTATCGCTCTTGAAAAGAAATCCGTTATTTTATATGTTAGAAGTTTACTTTTTCTCTTTAAATAAAAGATGTGATGTTCTCGAAGTTTTAGATAGGGAAGTCAGAATTTAGATTCGTGATAGAGGTTAACATCTTAAGCCCTAGATAATCTGCAGTGTCCAGCCAGTGTTCCATCTGACTAAGGAGATGGTTTATACCCACTGTTTGGTGCTCTAGGTGGCACAATAATATTGCCCCATTATTAATTTGAAATTTGGAAGTAAACACATTGAAATTTCTCCCATAGGCTAATATGATTTAACTAATTGATACATTTTATTTTTGAAGTTTATTTTCAGTAGCTTTTATGAAGCATTCTACCATACCTTGCAGTCATGTATACGTGAAATATTAACACTTGTGAAATGATTTGACTTGAAATTAATGGACTATGTACAGTACTACTGATAATCCCCAGTTCAAGTTCAGTGGTGAGGATAGCCCCCAAAATAGAAACTTCCAAACAGTACCAGAAACTCATTTTAGCCTTTGGTTATAATTTTGAAGGTATGAATAAGCCACAAACTGGAATTTGAAATTTTGTCTTCGTTCAGAAATGGGAAGAGAGCTACAGGGGGTTTACATGTTCACAAACTAGATAATCCCTTAATGAATCAGAGTTAAATACAATTATGATGGTTCCTTAAATTTATGTGTCCTAGATATTATTTACACCTTTAAATATTAGTTATATGAAAACAAATTTCATTTACTGGAAAACACTAAACTATGAAAACAAAGTTTGTATATCTACATATAGTAGATCTGTAACAGTCACTCTTGGAACATTAAGTCAGTTGCAATAATAAACATGAAATACAACTTTTGATGCTCACAAGAAAGTTCTATGGCTTTATCTCCAAAAGTTTTGGAGAACTTGAGAGCTGGATGGGGCCTGGAGATCGATCTGCAGTCCTGTTCATTTTACTGCCCAGGAAGCTGGGACCCTCACCCCCCACACCAATGGGCTTTCTATTACATTGTGCTGCCTTAGACAGCATTTGAAAGAAAAACAATTTCTGCTCAAAGAACCATCATCATACTATCCTTTTCACAAACAGAGGAAATATGCCATTCCATAGTCTTATGCTACCACTTCAAAGTACAAATGGTGACATCTTATTGATCATTTTTGCTTCTTATATTTTTAATGCTATCATGATAGTCCTGCTCTACAGAGACCTGTTAAAGTGCAGGTCACTTCCTGTAAATCTCTGAAGGACCTCTAAGACTATTTAAATTCCCCCTGTGTGAAATCCTAGAGGCTACCAAGAATACCGCGTGCCGGAGGAGACAAGTTAATTCTCAATAACAAAAAATGATTCAAGAATGACCTATGAATAATTGATCTGTGAGAGGTAACTACAAAGTTTTGGTGCTCTGCATATCTAGCTTACATTTTTGAGGTTTAAGCAAAGGAAATGCTATACTTTGTCACACAATTTATTCAGCAAATATTTTTTCAATACCTTCTCAAAAACATTTTATAGTCATAAAGATGAGGCAGTTCCAGAGATCTACAGTTAACAAAGCATCCTGCACTTAAAAATTTGCTGGCCAGGCCCAGCGGCTCATGTCTGTAATCCCAGCACTTCGAGAGGCTGAGATGGGAAGATGGCTTGAGGCCAGGAGTTCGAAACCAGCCTGAGCAACACAGTGAGACTCCATCTCCATAAAAAATTAAAATCAGGTGGCTGTGGTGGTACGCCTGTAGTCCGAGCTACTCAAGGGGCTGAGGTAGCAGGATCACTTGACCCCCGGCAGTCAAGGCTGCAGTGAGCCGTGATTGTACCACTGCACTCTAACCTGGACAACAGAGGGAGACCCTGTCTCAAAAAAAAAAAAAGAAAGAAAGAAAGAAAGAAAGAAAGAAAGAAAGAAAGAAAGAACCTGTTAAGATCTTATGTTAAATATTCTTATTCCCCCCCCGCCCGCCCCCAAAAAAACAAACAAAAAAAAACAAGATCGGGAGTGGTGGCTCACACCTGTAATCCCAGCACTTTGGGAGGCTGAGGTGGGCAGATCACCTGAGGTCAGGAGTTCGAGACCAGCCTGGCCAACATGTTGAAACCCCATCTCTACTAAAAACACAAAAAATAGCCAGGCGTGGTGGTGGCCGCCTGTAATCCCAGCTACTCAGGAGCCTGAGGCAGGAGAATCACTTGAACCTGGGAGGCGGAGGTTGCAGTGAGCTGAGACTGAGCCACTGAACTCCAGCCTGGGGGACAAAGCAAAACTTCGTCTCAAAAAAAAAAAAAAAAAAAAAAAAAAAAGGCCGGGCGCGGTGGCTCACGCCTGTAATCCCAGCACTTTGGGAGGCCGAGGCGGGCGGATCATGAGGTCAGGAGATCAAGACCATCTTGGTTAACACGGTGAAACCCCGTCTCTACTAAAAATACAAAAAATTAGCTGGGCGTGGCAGCGTGCGCCTGTAATACCAGCTACTCGGGAGGCTGAGGCAGGAGAATGGCGTGAACCCTGGAGGCGGAGCTTGCAGTGAGCTGAGATCGCGCCACTACACTCCAGCCCGGGCGACAGAGCGAGACTCCATCTAACAAAAAAAAAAAAAAAGAAAAGAAAAAGAGCCGGGCGCAGTGTGGCTCAAGCCTGTAATCCCAGCACCTTGGGAGGCCAAGGCGGGCGGATCACCTGAGGTCGGGAGTTTGAGACCAGCCTGACCAACATGGTCTCTACTGAAAATACAAGATTAGCCGGGTTCGGTGGCAGGCGCCTGTAATCCCAGCTACTAGAGGGGCTCAGGCGGGAGAATCGCTTGAACCTTGGAGGCAGAGGTTGCGGTGAGCCGAGATTGCGCCATTGCACTCCAGCCTGGGCAACAAGAGCAAAACTCGGCCTCCAAAAACAAAAGGGAAAATGAAAAAGAAAAAAAAGGACAAAGGTACACAAGGAAACTGTTGGAGGTAATGGATATGTTCATTTTCCTGAATGTGGTGATGGTAGCATGAGTGTGTATGTCTGTCCGAACTCACCAAATATGTATAGATTTATTAGTTATATACAGGGTTTTCTTTTTTTTTTGAGACAAAGTTTCACTTTGTTGCCCAGGCTGGAGTGCAGTGGAACCGTCTCAGCTCACTACAACCCCCGCCTCCCGGGTTCAAGCAATTCTTGTGCCTCAGCCTCCCTCGTAGCTGGGATCACAGGCGTTCACCACCACCCTCGGCTGATTTTTTTTTTTTTTTTTTTTTTTTTGTATTTTTGTAGAGACAGGGTTTCACCATGTTGCCCAGGCTGGTCGTGAACTACTGAGCTCAGGCAATCCACCCATCTCGGCCTCCCAAAGTGCTAGGATTACAGGCGTGAGCCACCGAGCCCGGCCTACATGCAGTTATTGTATACCAGTTATACCTCCATAAAGCTGGGGAGGTTGGGGGAGGAAGACAAAAGAATTCAGGCCTGCGGGGAATGATGGGAGTGGGTAGGAGAGGAGAGAGGGGAGAGAGGAAAACACAGATCACCAGCAGCCTCGTGGGTGGTTTTGTAAGGGACTTTGGCTTTTCCTTTCTGCTATGGACTGAACGTTTGTGTCCCCACAAAAGTCCTGTGTTGAAACCTAATCCCCCATGATATTAGGAGCTGAGGCCTTTGGAGGCAACGAGGTCATGAGCGTGGAGCCCTCATCAATGGGATTAGAAAATTTATACAGAGCTGAAGAGACCAGCGTTCGCGTCTTCTGCCCTGTGAGGACACGGCAAGAAGGTGCCCTGGGTGGGGAGGCGAGCCCTCACCAGTCACTGAGGCGCTGGGCTTCTTAGCTTCCAGAACTGCGACCAATAAGTGTCTGTTGTTTATAAGCTACTCGGCTTATGATGTTTGTTAGAACAGCCCAAATGGACTAAAACACCTCCAGGAGGAGGGAAGACATAGAACGTTGTTAGCAGAGTGACATGAGGGGACAAGAATGCTAAATTAAAAGGACTCGAGAGGCTGTTCTATTTAACTTGGTTTTTGTTTGTTTGTTTTGATCTGGAGTGCAGTGGCGCAATTTCGGTTCACTGCAACCTCTGCCTTCCGGGTTCAAGCAATTCTCCTGCCTCAGCCTCTCTAGTAGGTGGGGTTACAGGCGTTGGCCACCGCGCCCAGCTAATTATTTGTATTTTTAGTAGAGATGGGGTTTCACCATGTTGGTCAGACTGGTATTGAACTCCCGACCTCAAGGGATCCACCCGCCTTGGCCTCTCAAAGTGCTGGGATTACAGGTGTGCGCCACCTCCAGCTAATTTTTGCATTTTTAGTAGAGACAGGGGTTTGCCATGTTGGCCAGGCTAGTCTTGAACTCCTGACCTCAACTGATCCACCCACCTTGGCCTCCCAAAGTGCTGAGATTACAAGCGTGAGCCACCATGCCCGGCCTTAACCCCTTTTTTTGTTTTTGTGTTTTTTGTACAGCACGATCAAGCCCAATTTAAATTAATCAAAGACGCATAAAATATACTGAGATACATTTTCCAATGTATTTTACAAAAGATGTAAGAGTCAGAAACACCTCCAAAGTATTCTGTACTAAAAGTAGACATTTTCACATAGACAAACAGGAAAGCTCAGCTGCAGGGGAGGAGGTACCAAGTTCTGGTTAGAAGTGCAAACTTTCAACTCAGAAAGTCGAAGCTGTACCACATAGTCGCTGCGTGATTTTGCACAAGCTATTTTTCTCTCCATGCCTGAGTTTACTCACGTATAAAAATAATACTTGCCACCTGAAGTTGTTGGGGAAATTCAACAAATAACTGAATACAGTGCTTGGCACACAGTAAAAGCTCAAAAAATAGTAGTCTTCATCAGACACACTGAACAATTTTAGGCAGTTAAAAATCTATGATTGGCTGGGCGCGGTGACTCACGCCTGTAATCCCAGCACTTGGGGAGGCCAAGGCGAGCGGATCACCTGAGGTCAGGAGATCTAGAACAGCCTAGCCAACATGGTGAAACCCCGCCTCTACTAAAAATACAAAAATTAGCCAGTGCCTGTAGTCCCAGCTACTCCGGAGGCTGAGACAGGGGAATTGCTTGAACCCGAGAGGTGGAGGTTGCAGTGAGCCGAGATTGCACCACTGCACTCCAGCCTGGGCAGCAGAGCGAGACTCCATCTAAATAAATTAATTAGTTAAAAAAAATTCTACGATTGAGTGATTAATACTAAATCTTATCAAGGAAATTATAACTACATGTATTTTGTAAGTTATCAATGAATTGTTTGTGGTAAGATGTCAATCTGGGTCTAAACATAAGTATGTAGGTTGGGTACAGTGACCCACACCTGTGATCTCACTATTCTGAGAGGCTAGAGGTGGGAGGATCTCTTGGGTCCAGGAGGTCAAGACCGGCCTGGGCAACATAGCAAGACCCTGTCTCTAAAAATAAATAAATAAATAAAAATAAAAATTATTTTTTAATTAGCCAGGCATTATGGTGAGTGCCTGTAGTCCTAGCTACTGGGGAGGCCAAGGTGGGAGGATGACTTGAGCCTAGAAGGTTACAGTGAGCAGGCCGGGTGCGGTGGCTCACGCCTGTAATCCCAGCACTTTGGGAGATCAAGGTGGGTGGATCACCTGAGGTCAGGAGTTTGAGACCAGCCTGGCCAACATGGTGAAACCCCCTGTCTACTAAAAATACAAAATAATTAGCTGGGTTCGGTAGCAGGCACCTGTAATTCCAGCTGCTAGGGGGACTCAGGCAGGAGAATCGCTTGAACCCTGGAGGCAGAGGTTGCAGTGAGCCAAGATCTCGCCACCGTACTCCAGCCTGGGCCACAGAGTGACACTCTGTCTTAAAAAAAAAAAAAAGGTTACAGTGAGCAATGATCATGCCACTGCACTCCGGCCTGGGCAGCAGAGCAAGACCCTGTCTTCAAAAATACATTTAAAAAATAAAACACAAGTATCAGACTTGACTTCTAGGCCCAGTGCTGTTATGATAACCAACTCTGTGACCTTGAGCGAATTGCATGACTTCTCTGGATATTAGTTTTCTTGTCTATAAATGAAGCAGATCAGGCCAGGCATGGTGGCTCATACCTGTAATCCCAGCACTTCGGGAGGCTTAGGTGGGAGAATGGCTTGAGCTCAGGAGTTCGAGGTCAGCTTGGGCAATATAGCAAGACCTTGCCTCTACTGGAAAAAAAAAAAATTAGCCAGGTGTGGTGGCACATGCCTGTAGTGTTAGCTACCTGGGAGCAGGGAGGTGGGAAGATCGCTTGAGCCCAGGAGATTGAGGCTGCAGTGAGCTGTTATTACACCAGCACTCCAGCCCTGGCAACAGAGCAAGACCCTGTATCAGGAAAAAAAAAAAAAAAAAAGCGGAGTAAACTAGATTTGTAGAGGCCCCCTCAAGGGGAAACTTCCATGAGTTTCGTTTTTGCTGACTTGAAGACTATAAATGGGCAAGCTTCGTTAAACTTTGAAATAATAGTTTATTCATATTTAGCTTTTACTTGTTAAAACTTTGCTCTAGAGTCTCACAGTATTTTATAATTAATTAGCAGACATGAATTTTTTTTTTTTTTTTTTTTGAGACGGAGTCTTGCTCTGTCGCCCAGGCTGGAGTGCAGTGGCGCAATCTCAGCTCACTAGAAGCTCCGCCTCCTGGGTTCACGCCATTCTCCTGCCTCAGCCTCCCGAGTAGCTGGGACTGCAGGCGCCTGCCACCACGCCCGGCTAACTTTTTGTATTTTTTTTTTAGTAGAGACGGTTCCACCATGTTAGCCAGGATGGTCTCGAGCTCCTGACCTCGTGATCCGCCCGCTTCGGCCTCCCAAAGTGCTGGGATTACAAGCGTGAGCCACCGCGCCCGGCCAGCAGACATGAAATTTGAACTACTGTGCCATAGTTCAGTACTATAGGCTTTGAATTTTAAATGGTACAAAATATTCCTATTTACATGAGATTTGTGTACCACAATAGGCTAAAAGTTTTAGGTTTTTTTAGAGACAGTGTCTTGCAATTTTGTCCAGGCTGGACTTGAATTCCTGGGCTCAAGTGATCCTCCCACTTGAGCCTCCCAAGTAGCTGAGATTTACAGGCGCACACTGCACCCGGCTTAATAGGTTAAAAGTTTTAAAGTAAATGGCATTTATTTGAGTCATCTTATCTTTGATGTTGTGAATCTCTGTCTTCGTGTAAATTATGTAACTTCTCTAAAATAAGATGTGCCAATTAGAAAAGAAAGTGGTAGGAAAACTGGAATCATGTGGTTAATAGTAAGATGTCAGGGCTTTCCTGATAATTAAAATATTTACCAGGTGAAGACTGCTAACGTTCACCAAAACTCAACTTCCACAAAGGAAATAACCATTCTATCTTCGGATTGTCAAATTCACAGGCATCCAGTACATTCACCATTATACATTCATACATGACAAACTGTTGACCTACTTGTGACAGATGCTTCCGTGGAAAAACTAAACACTGTGACACTGCTCCCTTTGCACCTACTGTACCGTTTTCAAACTGTTGATGTTACTATCTCCCCCATTAGGTGATAAACTCCTGGCTCCTAGCACCGACTCACAACTACTCAGTTTATTTTATTTTATTTTATTTTATTTTATTTTATTTTATTTATTTTATTTTGAGACGGAGTTTCACTCTGTCACCCAGGTTGGAGTACAGTGGCGCCATCTCGGCCCACTGCAACTTCTGCCTCCTGGGTTCAAGTGATTCTCCTGCCTCAGCCTCCGAAGTAGCTGGGATTACAGATGCACGCCACCACACCCAGCTAATTTTTGTATTTTTAGTAGAGATGGGGTTTCACCATGGTGGCCAGGCTGGTCTTGAACTCCTGACCTCAGGTGATCCGCCTGCATTGGCCTCTCAAAGTGCTGGGATTACAGGCATGAGCCACCGCGCCCAGCCACTACTCAGTTTATATTTCTTTCTTTTTCTTTTTTTTTTTTGGAGACAGGGTCTTGCTCTTCTTGCTCTGTCATCCAGACTGGAGTGCAATGGTGTGATCAGGGCTCACTGCAGCCTCAACCTCCCAGGCTTGGGTGATCCTCCCACCTCAGCCTCCCAAGTAGCTGGGTCCATAGGCATGCACGCCACCACACCCTGATAATATTTTTTATTACTTTTGTAGATATGGGTTTTCGCCATGTTGCTCAGGCTGATCTCGAACTCCTGGGCTGAAGTGATCCTCCCACTTTGGCCTCCCAAAATGTTGGGATCACAGGGATGAGCCACCGCACCCCGCCAATTTATATTTCTTAAGCCCAAATGAACCACTTTTCTTTTTTCTGACTTTGATCCTATCTGACATAATGCTTAGCCCAATGTGAACAAGCAGGAAGTTTCCATAAAGCACCAGTCACTGAGGAAAAAGTGCTACCTATTCATAAGAAACTTCGGTTCAGATTACCATGAGGAAGAATTTAAATTCCTGAATGAACCAGCACCTTCGCAACTTGATAAACTGGGCTTTGCTGAACTAAAAAGCTTTGCAAGCACATAAAGGATTTTTTCCTCAAAACAATTTTATTGTGTTAAGAATAGTGCATGTAGGCTGGGTGCGGTGGCTCACGCGTGTAATCCCAACACTTTTGAGAGGCCGAGGTGGGCGGATCACTTGAGGTCAGGAGTTCGACACCAGCCTGGCCAACATGGCAAAACCACATCTCTACTAAAAATACAAAAATTAGCAGGGGGTAGTGGCGGGTGCCTGTAATCCCAGCTACTTGGGAGGCTGAGGCAGGAGAATCGCCTGAACCCAGGAGGTGGAGGTTGCAGTGAGCCAGGATTGTACCACTACACTCCAGCCTGGGCGACAGAGCAAGATTCCATCTCAAAAAAAAAAAGTCTTCCAACTCCAGATATAAGCGCCATCAAAAAGTGTTATCTGTGATCTAGCAGATGACTGTTATCTGGACAAGCACATAGAAATGTCAGAGATTCTAGACTGGCACTGACCAATACAGTAGTCACATGTAGCTATTTGAATTTAAATTAATTAAAATGAAATAAAATCCAAAATTCAGTTCCTCATTTAGACTAGCAACATTTCAAGGGCCTCCATGGCCATTGGTCTCATATTGGATAATGAATATTTTCATCATCACAGAAAGTTCTTTGGGATAGCACTGTTATAGACTGTTTCAAAGGTCTAATTTACACCAAGGATGGAACTATATAGTCTATATGTGACTCAGTAGCCAGACTAAATGGAAAGTTGGCCCGAGAAATGAGAGAATGGGAGTAAAAGTGTGTGAGATTGTATGTGTGTGTGTATATACATATATATAAAACACAACATAAATATATAATATATATGGAACAACATAAATATCTATAAATATCATGTATTCATAGATACGTACATAGTCAACTCCCAATTCACCCATTTATCTATATAAAAAATATTTACTGAACATCTGCTATGTACCAAGTATTATACTACGTGCAAGGAAAGCAGATGTGAATGACCAGTCCCGGGCCTCCAGGAGTTTGCAGTTTGCAGAGAAGGACAAGCCTTAGCTAGATGCCGTGGAACACTAGCATGGCTGCAAGGGGAGCTAGCCGTCCTGACCACCTGCTGAGCTATTGTCTGCAGGACTCCCATGGTGTAGGTTTGTAGGCACGCCTCCCCCCACACACACATTCACATGTGCAAAAACAAAACAAGACAAAACTTCACACACACACTCAAGAAGCCAGTTGTACGACATTTGCAAGTAAACAGTAATTAGCTAAGATTATCTTATATCATATTCATTATTCTATACACAGAGCTGCCTATCATTTGCAGACTTCTGCCAGCTGATAATTAAGCAAGTCTTCCATCAAAAGCTGTCAGGTTAAGGGGAAAAAAATCAAACTAAAAGTGTCTCCTGCATCGTCCTAATTGCCAAGACACTACATACTCATAACTTTTCCGCCTTTTTCCTGCTTTCACTTTGCTCCATCTAAACACACATTAAATAGGCTATTTTTTAAGTCTGGTGTGTTTTTTCCTGATCTGTTTATTTGTGCTATTAACTGCCAGTTATTAAGTGCCTATGCCACTGTACCAGGCATTTATACAAAATACCTCTAATCCTCATAGCAATTATGTGAGGTAGGAATTATTATTCTCAATTTATAGATATGGAAACGGAATCAGAGGGGTTAAGGAACTTGGTCAAGATAAATAAATGGTAAACTGAGATATCAAATCAGGGCTGCCTGACTTTCGTGCCCGAGCTCTTTCTCCTGCACCAAAAAGTTGGAATCATTAGAATTTCCCAGCCAGGCAGGGTGGCTCACGCCTGTAATCCCAGCACTTTGGAAGGCCAAGGCGGGCGGATCACGAGGTCAGGAGATCGAGACCATCCTGGCTAACACAGTGAAACCCCATCTCTACTAAAAATACAAAAAATTACCTGGGCGCAGTGGCGGGTGCCTGTAGTCCCAGCTACTTGGGAGGCTGAGGCAGGAGAATGGCGTGAACCCGGGAGGCAGAGCTTGCAGTGAACCAAGATCGCACCACTGCACTCCAGCCTGGGCGACAAAGCGAGACTCGATCTCAAAAAAAAAAAAAAAAGAAAGAAAGAAAGAAATCATTAGAATTTAGAATTTCAGAGTTATAAATGGCATACTCTGTTCCAGCCAAATTTTATACTATAGAGTCCTGAAGAAAGAGACAGGCAAATCAATGATTAAATTACAAGAGTCATACGTGATAGAGGTACATATTCAGTACAGGAGATGGAGCAAGGGGCTTATTGGGGGCAAAGGGACTTAAGTTGAGTCTTCAAAGAGTGAGCAGGGCTGAGAGAGAGGGAAGGGCATTCCAGGTAGGAGGAACCACCTTTACAAATGCATAGAGGCGAGGCGCATTCCTGTGGCTATAATTCAGTATGAATGGACATGCTTGCAGGAGCAGGGCTAGGAAATTATTATAGTGGACAAAGAGGTCGATTAAGAAGAACCCAGCCAAGCTAAGAAGTTGGAGCTTCATCCACTAATAAAGAGGCGGGTAGTGAGGGGATTAAAGAATGTTAAGCTGAGAAGTAGCTCGATCAGGTCTGAATTTTAGGAAGATCATGTAGGCATCAGAGTGTTGAAAATGCACATGTTCACATATGTCGTAAGCAGGAAACGTAAATAAATAGCAACAGGTGTAATAGCTGCCATCTAATAATACATGACAAGGTCATGCATTGGCTCCAGGTCAGTGGTGCCAGAGGGAGTGATGGAGATTGTGAGCTGGAGTGAGGGCCTCTATGGAAAAGGAGCAGTCGCCTAGGACCATCTGCAAATGGGACCCAGGATTGTCGGTTTTTTGTTTAAGGGAAGTGGGAAAATCTTTATTTTTATATCATATCTACTGAATTTTAGAGATGACCAACCTTATGTAGGCCAAAAACAAAAAACCACCTTTGGTGATATGTTTGTAAGCCTTGGGTTAAAGAATCTTGAAGGGGGCACGGGCCGGAAGATCAGTTAGGAAGTTATTTAAACAGGTGAGGGCCGGGCATGGTGGCTCATGCCTGTAATCCCAGCATTTTTGGGAGGCCAAAGCAGGCGGATCACCTGAGGTCGGGACCTCGAGACCAGCCTGGCCAACGTGGTGAAACCCCATCTCTACTAAAAATACAAAAATTAGCCAGGCGTGGTGGCACACACCTGTAATCCCAGCTACTTGGGAGGCTGAGACAGGAGAATCTCTTGAACCCAGGAGGCAGAGGTTGTAGTGAGCTGAGATCACGCCACTGCACTCCAGCCTGGGTGACAGAGTGAGACTGTGTCTCAAAAAAAACAAAAATACAAAACAGGTGAGAAGTACTAAAGGCCACTCTGACTCACGTCAAATGGATCAATTAATCCTGAGAAGAGTAAAGAGGGCTGTGAAGAAAGATTACTTAAGATTGCTAGGGTTTTCTTAAATTCCAGTGGTGTTTTGGACCCTCACATGACCACCCAATCTTGGCAACTATAACCATTTGGGTTAATTCTCTAAACAGTGCTGCCATTAGAAAGGAAAGGGAGGCCCAGCACGGTGGCTCATGCCTGTAATCCTGGCACTAATCCTGGCACTTTGGGAGGCCGAGGCGGGCGGATTATCTGAAGAGGTCGGGAGTTCACGACCAGCCTGACCAACATGGAGAAACCCCATCTCTACTAAAAATACAAAATTAGCCGGGTGTGGTGGCACATGCCGGTAATCCCAGCGACTCGGGAGGCTGAGGCAGAACTGCTTGAACCCGGGAGGCGGAGGTTCCAGTGAGCCGAGATCACACCATTGCACTCCAGCCTGGGCAACAAGAGTGAAACTCCGTCTCGAAAAAAAAAGAAAGGAAAGGGAATGTTTTGTGGTTGTGGGCACCGTGCTTACTAAGAAGAAAAAGGATGTACAATGTGCAGATTTTTCAGCTTTTTGGACAAATGTATATGAAGGTATTGAACCATGAAGCAGTTCATCCCCCTCAACCAAAAAGTGGCTGATTCAGATGAAAAGGCACATGAATTAAGTCACAGAACCAAAGCAAACCTTAGCAACACGTGAGGCTTAGGAAATTGTTTCTTCTCCCCTGCATCTTTATACCATTGAAATAAGATTGAACGGAACGCCAAGGAGTGTTCTGAAACAGAGTGTAGTCACAAAGGGAAACGTTAGTCCCAGAGGAGATGATGTGTGGAAGGAAGGCACAGTCCCATTAGGTGGATCTGGAGAGAGAGAAAGAGAATTTTACAACTTTTTTGGTTGTAAGCAAGAAGTAATGATGCCATATTCTCCACTCACCATCTCCCCGAGTCACTGCCCAGCTGTATCATGTGTTAATTAATTGTCATATGTATAATTTATTATTATTATTATTTTGAGACAGGGTCTTGCTCTGTCACCCAGGCTGGAGTGCAGTGGCACAATCATAGTTCACAGCAGCCTTGAACTCCTAGGCTTAAGCCATCCTTCTGCCTCAGCTTCCCAAGTAGCTGGGATTAGAGGCATGAGCTACCACACCCAGATAATTAACATCTTTTTTTTTTTTTTTTTTTTGTAGAGACAAGGTCTTGCTACATTGCCCAGACTGGTCTTGAGCTCCTGGCCTCCAGTGATCCTCCCACCTCTGCCTCCCAAAGTGCCAAGGTTACAGGTGTGAGCCACCTTGGGCCATTTATCCTTTATTAAACATAGAAATATCTCATTATCTGATCCCACAGTGATTCTGAGATTGTATGAGGATAGGCCTTGCTTATTCTATTCTGTTTTAATATTCAGTTTAGCTACTCAGGAGGCTAAAGCGGGAGGATTGCTTGAGCCCGGGAGTTCGAGGCTGCAGTGAGCTCTGATTACATCATTGCACTCTAGCCTGGGTGACACAGCAAGACCCTGTCTCTAAAAAAACTAAAAAAAAAAAACTTCTAAAAAAAGATTTTGTTTAGGTGTCACCTCCTCTAGGAAGATTTTCCGAATTACCCCCACGCATCCTCACCGCCGCTGAGTGGATTAGGTGTGCCCTTTCTGAGCTCCTAAAATCTCAGAATTTTTTTTTTTTTTTTTTAGACAGTTTCACTCTTTTTGCCCAGGCTGGAGTGCAATGGCATGGTCTCGGCTCACTGCAACCTCCGCCTCCCACGTTCAAGTGATTCTCCTGCCTCAGCCTCCCAAGTAGCTGGGATTACAGGCGTCTGCCACCACACCCAGCTAATTTTGTATTTTTAGTAGAGATGGGGTTTCACCAGTTTAGCCAGGCTGGTCTCGACTCCTAACCTCAGGTGATCCACCCACCTCGGCCTCCCAAAGTACTGAGATTACAGGCATGAGCCACCATGCCTGGCCAAAATCTCCAAAGTTATTCTTGCCCTGTGGTTTCATTATTTTCTGTCTCTGTTTCTATTTCTCCTACTGACTGACCTTCTAATGGGGGCTCAAGCTAGATGTCTAGTTTGTTTTGTATCCTTATCGTTTCCTGGAGGGTAAGCACTCAGGACATGAAACATATGGAATGAATGAGCCTGTGTAGATCCGACATTGCTTAGTAAATAACTATACCCCTTACCAGCCAGGCAAAGTTGCTCGTTTCTCTCAGTCTCAGTCTTTTAACCTGTAAAATGATAATTACCACTGTCCTGTCTACCCTGGGGGTGTAAGAATCACATATATAAAAATTCTAACCTGTGAATGCTATGTAATTACTACCTACTTATAAACATATACTTTTGGAGAAAAGGGAGGCAGAAGATTTTTTTGGTTTTTGTTTGTTTGTTTGTTTGTTTGTTTGTGTCAGGGTCTCATCCCCATCGCCCAGGCTGGAATGCAGTGGCACAATCTTGGCTCACTGCAGCCTTGGCTTCCTGGGCTCAGGTGATTCTCCCACCTTGGCTTCCTAAGTAGCTGAGACTATAAGCACGCACTACCATGTCTGTCTGATTTTTTGTATTTTTTAAGTAGAGATGGGGTTTTGCCTTGCTGCTGGTCTCAAACTCCTGGGTTCATGAGATCCACCTGCTTCGGCCTCCCAAAGTGCTGGGATTACAGGTGTGAACCACCATGTCTGGTTTAGGAAGTTTTTTTGTTTTTTGTTTTTGAGACAGAGTTTCGCTCTTGTTGCCCAGGCTGGAATGCAATGGCACGATCTTGGCTTACTGCAACCTCCGCCTCCCAGGTTCAAGCGATTCTCCTGCCTCAGTCTCCCGAGTAGCTGGGATTACAGGTGCCCGCCACCACACCCGGCTAATTTTGTATTTTTAGTAGAGACGGGGTTTCTCCGAGTTGGTCAGGCTGGTCTCGAACTCCCGACCTCAGGTGATCCGCCTGCCTCAGCCTCCTAAAGCGCTGGGATTACAGCCACAAGCCACTGTGCCCGGCCTAGAAAGTTCTTTTATTGCCAAGCATGGTGGCTCACGCCTGTAATCCCAGCACTTTGGGAGGCCGAGGCAGGCGGATCACTGAGGTCAGGAGTTCGAGACCAGCCTGGCCAATTTGGAGAAACCCCTGTCTCTACTAAAAATACAAAAATTAGCCGGGCGTGATGGCGCACACCTATAATCACAGCTACTTCAGAGGCTGATGCAGGAGAATTGCTTGAATCTGGGAGGCGGAGGTTGCAGTGAGCCGAGATGGTGCCACTGCACTCCAGCCTGGGTGACAGAGCGAGGATCCATCTCAAAAAAAAAAAAAAGAAGAAGAAGAAGAGTGTAGTGCTTTAAAATATGAAGATAAAGTCACTGACTGCCCATCAAGTGGGACAGGTTTTCTTCTGGTAATGGGGATACACCTGTGCGTCCCACTCTCACCTAGGACTCCTCAGTGATCCATGATTTGACATGAAGACACTATCAGCTAAAAAGCAGGGCAGTCTCAGGGTGCACTTTGGAAGTGCTTAAGGGATCTATATTTTGAACTCCAGAAACGGAACTTCCAAACTTGGACTTTATCACACATCCTCAGGCAGCCCCACACTTCTATAACAAACGAGCTTGAAGCAAACTCTCTCTCAAGTTATGATGGGTAATATTGCCTAGGCAATCTAATTAAGCGCTTGGTAAACAGAATCTTAATTTACGCTTAGTCCAGAAGGAACGGCAGGAATTTATCTCCCTTCCCCCAGGGAAGACTTGAATTGACAAGTTGAGGGAGGGAGGCCAGTTATATTTTAGGCTTATACATTGTATCTATCAGAGAAGTGCTATGATTTCTTCCCAGCACAGGGGAGGTTTGGTGGGCGGCAAAACGGGACTGATTTCCAGTTTTTTCCATTTGTCAGATCTTCAGAATCTGGTTATACTGTTGTGGTGGTCGTGGTCTCAAACTCCTGGGCTCAAGCGATCCTCCCGCCTCTACCTCCCAAAGTGCTAGGATTACAGCTGTAGCTGTGAGCCACTGCGCCCAGCCTGGTTGTATCATTTACTTAAGAGAAATGTGAATTCCCAGAACAGGAACTTCAGACATAAAACCAAAGATTTTACAACGTAACTACTAGTGATTTTTCTATCACAGGTGGTTCAAAGTTAGTGTACATGCCAGCAGCATGATAATAAAGAATGGCAGAGAAATGAATCATTTGTTAACTAGGGGCAGAGTGATTGATCTTTTAAAGGCTCTGCTTCACGCTCTGCAGCGGCTTCCCACGGCCCTGGAGGTAGAGCAGGAACCCTTCCCTGGGCCCTCCTGGAGGGAGGTGTCTCCTGCTACCTCTCCAGCCTTATCCCAGGCTTCTCTGAGCTTCATCGGGGAAGGGATGAAGGGACCCATTTGTTCCTAGAGCCTGCTTTGGTGTCCTGCCTGCCATGGAAATACTCTTGGCCTCCTAACCCTGACTCAGCCTTTAGCTCTCAGCATAACCCTGACGGCCCAGACCAACTAATGTCCTCCAGACTGAGCTTTCCTCCGCAGTCACAGCCCACAGCTCCCTTTCCGTCGTGCTTGTTATACTGGGAACTGTTGGGAACGTACACCTACCTCAAAGGAGTGCATCAGTGCAAAGGGCCTGCTCATGGGAGCATTCTGCAAACATTAGCTCTTCACCGTTTGTTTGTTTGTTTGAGACAGGATCTCACTCTGCTGGAGTGCAGTTGATTGCATGGCGCAATCACAGCTCACAGCCTCAACCTCGCAGACTCAGGTGATCCTCCCACATCAGCCTTCCAAGTAGCTAGGACTACAGGCATTCCCCAGCCGGCTAATATTTGTTATTGTTTTTGTAGAGCAGGGCTCTCACTATGTTTCCCAGGCTGGTTTTGAACTCCTGGGCTCAAGCGATCCATCCGCCTTGGCCTCTCAAAGTGCCGGGATTTACAGGCATGAGCCACCGCACCCATTGGTTATGTTTGTCTTTCTCCCTAGATTGTACCCTCTCATTTATTCTATAACCCAGACCTCCCACAGTGAGAACTGGGCTGAATCGCAGGTGCTCAATAAGTACTTGTTGAATGAAGGACTATATAAAAATTGGTTGGCCGGGCACAGTGGCTCATGCCTGTAATCCCAGCACCTTGGAAGGCCAAGGCGGGCAGATCACCTGAGGTCAGGAGTTCGAGACCAACCTGGCCAACTTGGTGAAACCCCCCCCCCCCAATTTCTACTAAAAATACAAAAATTAGCCAGGCGTGGTGGTGCACACCTGTAGCTATTCAGGAGGCTGAGGCAGGAGAATCGCTTGAACCCAGGAGGCGGAGGTTGCAGTGAGCCAAGATCGTGCGATTGTACTCCAGCCTGGGCTTCAAGAGTGAAACTCTCTCTCAAAAAAAAAAAAAAAAAAAAATTGGTTGAATGGGGAGTGGGGAGTTATTATGCAATTGTACAGAGTTTCCATCTGGGAAGATAAAAAAAGTTTTGGAGATGGAAGGTGGTGATAGTTGCAGAAGAGTGTGAATGTCTTTAATGCCATGGAACTGTACACCTAAAACGGGTTAAAATATCTATTGGACAAGAGATTGGTGTAAAAAAAAAAGAATTAAAAAATTTTTTAAATGGTTCAAATGGCAAATTTCATATTATGTGTATTTCACCGTAATAAAAAAGTGGCTCATGCCTGTAATCCCAACACTTTGGGAGGCCGAGGTGGGCAGATCACGAGGTCAGGAGATTGAGACCATCCTGGCTAACACGGTGAAACCCCGTCTCTACTAAAAATACAAAACTTAGCTGGGTGTGGTGGTGTGTGCCTGTAGTCCCAGCTACTCAGGAGGCTGAGGCAGGAGAATCGCTTGAACCCGGGAGGCGGAGGTTGCAGTGAGCCAAGATCGTGCGATTGTACTCCAGCCTGGGCTTCAAGAGTGAAACTCTGTCTAAAAAAAAAAAAAAATTGGTTGAATGGGGAGTGGGGAGTTAATATGCAATGGTACAGAGTTTCCATCTGGGAAGATAAAAAAAGTTTTGGAGATGGAAGGTGGTGATAGTTGCAGAAGAGTGTGAATGTCTTTAATGCCATGGAACTGTACACCTAAAACGGGTTAAAATATCTATTGGACAAGAGATTGGTGTAAAAAAAAAAGAATTAAAAAAATTTTTAAATGGTTCAAATGGCAAATTTCATATTATGTGTATTTCACCATAATAAAAAAGTGGCTCATGCCTATAATCCCAACACTTTGGGAGGCCGAGGTGGGCAGATCACCAGGTCAGGAGATTGAGACCATCCTGGCTAACACGGTGAAACCCCGTCTCTACTAAAAATACAAAACTTAGCTGGGTGTGGTGGTGTGTGCCTGTAGTCCCAGCTACTCAGGAGGCTGAGGCAGGAGAATCGCTTGAACCCGGGAGGCGGAGGTTGCGGTGAGCTGAGATAGCACCATTGCACTCCAAAAAAAAAAAAAGTGCTAAATAAATGTATAAATAAATTTGAACCAGCTCCTATCCGACTCTAATATTTCAATTCAATAAACATTCATAGGGTGCCTGCTCTTGGTAAGACATAAAGTCCACTCTTGGACTTATTTAATAGTACATAAAATAGACTAAAATTTGAAATCCGATTGCCCTTCGTGTGTAAAACATGTTTTAACTAGATAGCCAGGTCTTATTTATCTTTATACCCCGAGCAGCCAGCACTTAATATGTGCTTAATATTTGCTAAATCGAAAATAGTGCACAGACAAAAATTCAGTATTTGTTCAGGCCTTTCCCCATTACAAAATGCTCCCACAAACAATACAACATTTCCTGTTACCATTAAGATTCTTTGACTTTCACCCTTTCTTCTCTTTCCCCTTACTTTCGTGGTTTTTTTTTTATTTGTTTTTTTTGTTTGTTTGTTTTTTTGTTTTTTTTGAGATGGAGTCTCGCTCTGTCACCCATGCTGGAGTGTAGTGGTGCAATCTTGGCTCACTGCAACCACCACCTCCCGAGTTCAAGCGATTCTCGTGCCTCAGGCTCCTGAGTAGCTGGGATTACAGGCACGTGCCACCACGCCTGGCTAATTTTCGTAGTTTTTTAAGTGGAGACAGGGGGTTTCACCACGTTGGCCAGGCTAGTCTCAAACTCCTGACCTCAGGTGATCCACCCGCCTCGGCCTCCCAAAGTGCTGCTATTACAGGTGTGAGACACCGCGCCCGGCCTTCATGTTATCAGCCTCGTCTTCCTGACTTTCTGTTGCCTGAATCAACACATCTTCTTCAATTTCTTTATCCTTGTGTTACTATTTTCAACTGCCCATTTCTGGCTCTCATTCCCTCACATCTCAGCAAATGTTTCTATTTTATACCCAAACAGTTACATTTGACTCGGAGGTGGAAGGCACATTACTAGCGGAAAGGTCAGTTTGCCGGAAGCCAATTAGGTCACATGCCTGAGAATCCTGAGAGCCATCGCCCACCTGTCGCAAAACCTTCTGGGCATCCTTGACAGCAAGTATCACTCATCCAGTTTCAAAAAGGAATTGCACACTGCTTGTCTACTACCTGTAGTTTAAATGGTGATCATGTTTCTTCCTTTGTAATCAACTTCAGGCTTTTTATAAAGAAAGGAAGTATAGTTTAGATAAGCAACTTACTGTATAATAAAAAATTAGGAGGCATTATAAAAAGAAGGGAACACCAAAAGTATGAGGTTAATCAGAGTGATAAATAATATTTCTGGGCAGGTGTGGTGGCTCACGCTTGTAATCCCAGCACTTTGGGAGGCTGAGGTGGGTGGATCACTTGAGGTCAGGAGTTCGAGACCTGCCTGGCCAATATAGTGAAACCTCATCTCTATTAAAAATACAAAAATTATCTGGGCATGGTGGCACAGGCCTGTAGTTCCAGCTACTGGGGAGGCTGAGGCAGGAGAATCGCTTGAACCTGGGAGGTGGAGGTCACAATGAGCTGAGATGGTACCGCTGCACTCCAGCCTGGGCGATAGAGCAAGACTGTCAAAAAAAAAAAAAAAAAAAAAGAGAGAGAGAGAGAGAAAAAGAAAGAAAGAAAGAAAGGAAATAATGTTCCTTATTTTCAAGGTCTGATGTCATATGGTAGCTACTATCAGGAGGAAGGACCCCTTTAAACCCAGATTTTCAATGATAGACCAGGCTATAGTGTGAATATGGCCCCCAAAGTTCATGTGTTGCAAGCAGAATCCCCAAAGCAACAGTGCTGAGTGGTGGGAACTTTAAAAGGTGATTAGGTCATCTGCGTTCATGAATGGATTAATGCTATGATCTCAGGACTGGGTTCCGTTAAAAGGATGAGTTCAGCCTCTGTCTTCTCTCTCTCTCTCTCACACACACTCACTCTCTGCCCCCTCTCTTCTCTCTTCTCTTTCTCTCATTCTCTCTTGCCCTTCTGTGATAATGTGGCAAGAAGTACCTCACCAGATGCAGACCTCACCAGATGCCCTTCAACCTTGGACTTCCCAGCCTCCAGAAACTATACCCAGTCTCGATATCTGTTACAGAACACAAAATGGACATAGACAAAATAGAAACAAGTAGAGAGGAGACAATAGTTTCATAAGAAGCTGGGAGTCTCATTTGGCTTCCATATGCCTGATGCCTTTGACATCTAGGCAAAGGTCTCATTCTAATATCCCTAGTAGATTTGACACAGCACAGCAGTTAAGAGCACAGACCTGGCCGGGCGGGGTGGCTCACACTTATAATCCCAGCACTTTTCGAGGCCGAAGGTGGGCAGATCACCTGAGGTCAGGAGTTCGAGATCAGCCTGGCCAACATGGTGAAACCCAGTTTCTACTAAAAATACCAAAAATAATAATAATAACTGGGTGTGGTGGCAGATGCCTGTAATCCCAGTTAGTACCAGACTCTGGCGCTGGGCTGCCAGAGGAAGAAACCTTTTTCTTTTACTTACTAGCTTTGTGAACTCAGGCAAGTTTCCTAGCCTGTCTATGCCTCAGTTTTCTCCTCATTCAAAAAATGAAAACAACAAGATATACCATAGAGTTTTTGTGAGCATTAAATAAATTAATATTCGCAAAGCACTTAAAACGATACCAAGTTCCTGGCATTGTATCAATGTTTGATAAGTAAATTACATTACAAATATAGTTATCTCACATCTTAGCACCCTATAGTTTACAAATTAATTTTGGTATACTAGCCTCATCAAATTCTCGCAATTCCGAGGAAGGTATTATTACCTTGATGTGTGGATCAAGAAATAAAGTTTCCTAAGTGTTTTGTGAGGTTAATGATTTGGGACAAAGTTGACCAGAAAGAAAAATAATTTCATCTATTTTATTTCTATGCTTAGTTCAAGGGAAAAGGGTCAGCACCTTTTCTCCTATTTTCATAGCAGAGAGCACGGTGGTTAATCACTTACTTTTTCTTTGGTTACCAATATGGTTTGGCTGTGTCCCCACTCAAATCTCATCTTCAAGTGTAGTGCCCATAATCCCCACGTGTAATGGGAGGGACCTAAAGGGAGGTAATTGACTCATGGGAGCGGGTCTTTCCCGTGCTGTTCTCATGATAATGAATAAGTCTCATGAGATCTGATGGTTTCATAAAGGGCAGTTCCCCCGCACATGCTCTCTCTTGGCTGCTGCCATGTAAGATGTGCCTTTGCTCCTCCTTCACCCCCTGCCATGATTGTGAGGCCTCCCCAGCCATGTGGAACTGTTAGTCCATTAAACCTCTTTTTCTTTATAAATGACCCAGTCTCAGGTATTTCTTCATAGCAGTATGAAAATGGATTAATACAGTTACTATGATAATAAGTAGAATACCTTCCATTGAAACATAGTTTGTATATGTGTATCTGTGATATGTGACATATTGCATGTATCTCTTCCAAGAAAGTTTTCCTATCACTAAGTCCTTTATTACTAAGGACCTTTGGGGAACAACAGTAATTTCATACATATTAGTTTTAATGGTGAGTGTTACACTTATGCTCAACTTCTCGGCTGAAGTTCAGTCTTTGCCTGTAGAGGGAAGCTCACTGTAGACTCTGGACTGAGTCTTCCTCTTCTCCAACACACACCAGAGTTATGGAAGAAGTTTGTTTTCTGCTCTGCAGTATTGGTATTTCCTTTTTCCCTTTTTTTCTTTTCTTTTCTTTTTTTTTTTATTTTTATCTGGAGACAAAGTCTAACTCTGTCGCCTAGGCTGGACTGCAGTGGTGCGATGTTGGCTCACTGCAACCTCCACCTCCCAGGTTCAAGTGATTCTCCTGCCTCACCCTCCTGAGTAGCTGGGAATACAGGCACGCGCCACCATGCCCAGCTAATTTTTGTATTTTTAGTAGAGACAGGGTTTCTCCATGTTGGTTAGGCTCGTCTCGAGCTCCTGACCTCAAGTGATTCACCTGCCTCTGCCTCCCAAAGTGCTGGGATTACAGGCGTGAGCTACCATGCCCGGCCCCCTTTTCTTTTCTTTTCTTTCTTTTTTTTTTTGTTTTCAATAGAGACAGAGTCTTGTTATGTTGCCCAGGCTGGTCTCCAACTCCTGGCCTCAAGCAATCCTCTCTCACCTCAGCCTCCCAAAGTGCTGGAATTACAGGCATGAGCCACTGCACCCAGCCAGTATTTCCTATTTTAAACAGGATACTATGCATGGGCAAAGGTTCTCAGGGTAGCTGGACAAACCGGAGAGGCAGGATTGCCTTCCTCCTCAGGTCTTGGGTGCTCCTAGACACTGCAGAGTGGTGTCAAGCACACAGGTTTGGGAATGAGGAGCTGAACTGTCTGGGATTGAATTCCAGCCGTACAATTTTCTAGCTGTGTGACTTTCAGCAAGACAATCATTCTCTCTCCATTTCCTCATTTACGACGTGGAGATATTGACAGTATCTACCTTATTGGATTATTGGGAAGATTACGTGGTTAATGCCAGTGAAGCCCTTAGAACACTAGGCCCAGCTGGCTCATACAAACATTCCGTAAACGTTATCTATTAGTATTATGTCCTATTTTGCTTAACACACTCATCATCCTGTCGTCTAAGTCAATAGCTTTCAAACATTTTTGCCCGTGACTTCCAGTAAGAAATATATTTTGGCCACGCACGGCGGCTCATGCCTGTAATCCCAGCACTTGGGGAGGCTGAGGCCGGCGGATCACAAGATCAAGAGATTGAGACCATCCTGGCCAACATAGTGAAACCCCGTCTCTACCAAAAATACAAAAATTAGCTGGGCGTGGTGGCATGCCCCTGTAGTCCCAGCTACTTGGGAGGCTGAGGCAGGAGAATCATTTGAACCTGGGAGGCAGAGGTTGCAGTGAGCCGAGATCGTGCCACTGCACTGCAGCCTGGCAATAGAGCAAGACTCTGTCTCAAAAAAAAAAAAAGAAAGAAATATATTTACATCATAATCCACTACATACACACATAAAAAAACTAGATTGAAGTTTCACAAAACATGAATACTCTTACTAATACATTGTACTGTCTTAATTTCTATTCCCCTTTTAAAAATGGTGGTGCATTATTAAATTGATTTCACGACCCGATAATGGGTCAGTTAGAAAAACCGGGCTCTTTGATAGGCTATTCACTAGGCTGAATAATGACCCCTTGAGATGTCCATGTCCTAATTCCTGCAAAAGGGACTTTGCACATGTGATTAAGGTTACAAACCTTGAGATGTGGTGATTCTCCTGGATTATCCAGCTGGGCCTAGTCTGTCAACGTGAGTCCTTAAAAGTGGAGAACCTTTTCTGGCTGTGATCAGATAGAGAGGTGACCATGAAAGAAGGGTCAGAGATGCAGAAGGAAAAGGACTCAGTCGGCCATTGCTGGCTTTGAACATGGAGGAAGGGGGCCACAAGCCAAGGAATGTGGATAGCTGCAGAAAATGGAAAAAGCAGGAAGACAGATTCCTTCTGAGAGCCCCTAGAAAGAAACACAGCCCTGCAACACCTTAATTTTAGCCCAGTGAGACCCCTCTCAGACTTCTGACCACCACAATTGTTAGATAATAAATTTATGTTAAGACCCTAGATTTGTGATAATTTGTCCCAGTAGCAATAGAAAACTAATATATTATGTAAGCCAGAAGCCTTGACTTTACTGTTTCCCTAGACTTTTCTTTTTTCTTTTATTTATTTTATTTTATTTTTTTTGAGACAGAATCTTGCTCTGTTGCCCAGTCTGGAGTGCAGTGGCACAATCTCAGCTCACTGCAACCTCCACCTCCCAGGTTCAAGCGATTCTCCCACATCAGCCTCCGGTGGAGCTGGGATTACAGGCATGCACCAGCGTGCCCAGCTAATTTTTGTATTTTTAGTAGAGACAGGGTTTCACCATGTTGGTCAGGCTGGTCTTAAACTTCTGACCTCAGGTGATCCACCTGCCTCAGCCTCCCAAAGTGCTGGGATTAAAGGTATGAGCCACTGCACTGGCCTAGACCTTTAATTTAATGGTCTTTAATGTCATTAAATTTAATGCCACCTAGTCCTCTTGCTTCTATCTTTGAATATCTCTGAAAAAATCCATATGTTTCCCCAATTTCATGGCTCTTGCCCTCATTCAGTTCCTATTTATCTCTATCTTGAATTATTCCTACTTCTGGGCCCCTATCTGTCCTACATCCTCTTCCTTCTGGCTTCAGAGTTAAGTTAATAAACTACCAATATGATTACCTCTTGGCACTTTTTTTAGGGGGTTGGGGGAGATGGAGTCTTGCTCTGGTCGCCCACACTGGAGTACAGTGGCGTGATCTCGGCTCACTGCAACCTCCACCTCCCGGGCTCAAGCGATTCTCTTACCTCAGCCTCCGAAGTAGCTGGGATTACAGGCACGCATCACCATGCCTGGCTAATTTTTGTATTTTTAGTAGAGACGGGGTTTCACAATATTGGCCAGGCTGGCCTTGAACTCCTGACCTTGTGATCCACCCGCCTCAGCCTCCCAAAGTGCTGGGATTACAGGCGCGAGCCACCGCGCCTGGCCAGGCACTTTGTTTTTTTTAAGAGATTGGGGATGGGGGCATCTTGCTATGTCGCCCAGGCTGGTCTCGAACTCTTAACCTCAAACCATTCTCCCAAAGTGCTAGGACTACACGTCTGAGCCTCCACGCCCAGCTCTTGGCACTTCTGATGCCTCAACATGCTTCCAGAATAAAATCTGAAGTCTTCAGAGCAATCGCCAAAGCTTCGCAGATGACCCAGTTCAAATCTATGAGGACACATTTCTCTGCTGCCATTTTCCCCATTCTGGCCTCTCAGAGTATTATATTTATAAAGTTAGTTTTCCATGTCACTTTATTATAGTTGGTTATCTATTTTTTTGGTTTTAAAAAATGTGCTTCCTCAGGGCCAAAGAAGCCACAAAGAACATGCCCTGCCTGCCAGTCAGTCAGCTCCACCTGTGTGCCCGTCTAAGGCCTCATTTATTATGTATATAGAGTATGGCTCTCCAATCACAATGTGCTTTATTTTTTAATTAGGGCGTTAGTGGCCAAGAGAACTCTCTTTTCCATACTTGAGCAAAATAAATAAATCAATCAGGAGTGCATTTTTTATCTGCATCTTTTATTTTAATAAATCTCATCAAAAATTTGTATCAACCTATGCATTTGAACGGTCTTGCTAGACCTAACATCAAAACGTGGATGATAAATGCATGAAGGAGCCGGGCACAGTGGCTCATGCCTGTAATCCCAGCACTTTGGAAGGCCAAGGCAGGCAGATCGCTTCAGGCCAGGAGTTTGACACCAGCCAGGTCAACATGGTGAAACCCCGTCCCTACCAAAAATAAAAAAATTAGCCAGGTGTGGTGGCGCTTACCTGTAATCTCAGCTACTCAGGAGGCTGAGGCAGGAGAATCACTTGAACCCAGGAGGTAGAGGTTACAGTGAGCCAAGATCGTGCCGCTGCACTCTAGTCTGAGCAACAGAGTGAGACTCCGTCTCAAAAAAAAAAAAAAAATTACTTCTTTAAAGGCACTATCTCCAAATAGAGTCACATTCTTAGGTTCTTGGTGTTGGGATGTCAATATATGAATTTTGGAGAGACATAATTCAGCCCATAATGAATAGTGAGGATATCACCTCCTAACTCAGCTTTGCGCATACACAGAGTTCTAACAAATCTCTTCTAGGTGCATCTTCAAGCCCCTGTTATGATCCTCCTATTTGGGTACTACATTTCCATTTTCCTATCTCAAGGCTGAGTTCTACCCTGCAGCCCTAATTTGGGCTCAAAAGGAATTCCGTCTTTTCCTATGGTCCCTCACACACCCATCCCTTGTTCTTTGGTTATAACCCCTCCACCTGCCACAGCGTCACCACCAACTCAGCTTGCCTAGCACTGCCAAAAAATTTTTCCCCTTCTTTCTGACATTTCGGACTTGGATTCTTTTGAAAACTATCCTGAGCCCTTATATTTGCAATGGAATTTTTTTTCTTTTTTCTTTTTTCTTTTTTTTTTGAGACAGAATCTTGCTCTGTCGCCGAGGCTGGAGTGCAGTGGCGCGATCTCAGCTCACTGCAACCTCTGTCTCCCAGGTTCAAGTGATTCTCCTGCCTCAGCCTCCTGAGTAGCTGGGATTACAGGCACCTGCCACCACACCCAGCTAATTTTTGTATTTTTAGTAGAGACAAGGTTTCGCCCTGTTGCCTAGGCTGGTCTCAAACTCCTGACCTCAAGTGATCCACCTGCCTCAGCCTCTCAAAATGCTGGGATTACAGGTGTGAGCCACCATGCCCGGCCTTGCAATGGAATTTCTGAGAGATCGTGTTCCACTCTTGCTTCCCCTTTCTTCCCTCTATGCCCTGCATTTTTAAATAAGTAACTTTAGGCCGGGCGCGGTGGCTCATGCCTGTAATCCCAGCACTTTGGGAGGCCGAGGCGGGCGGATCACGAGGTCTGGAGATCAAGACCATCCTGGCTAACATGGTGAAACCCTGTCTCTACTAAAAAATACAAAAAATTAGCTGGGCAAGGTGGTGGGCGCCTGCAGTCCCAGCTACTCGGGAGGCTGAGGCAGGAGAATGGCGTGAACCTGGGAGGCGGAGTTTGCAGTGAGCTGAGATAGCGCCACTGCACTCCAGCCTGGGCGACAGAGCGAGACTCTGTCTCAAAAAAAAAAAAAAAGTAACTTTAATGTTATTAATATTATTTTTTTTTTGAGATGGTGTCTCACTGTTACCCAGGCTTGAGTGCAGTGGTGTAACCTCGGCTCACTGCAGCCTCTGTCTCCCGGGTTCAAGTGATTCTCCTGCCTCAGCCTCCTCAGTAACTGGGATTACAGGTGTGTACCACCATGCCCAGCTAATTTTTGTATTTTTAGTAGAGATGGGGTTTCGCCATGTTGGCCAGGCTGGCCTTGAACTGCTGACCTCGAACTGCTGACCTCAGGTGATCCGCCCACCTCGGCCTCCCAAAGTGCTGGGATTATAGGTATAAGCCACTGCGCCCGGCCAAAAGTAACTTTTAGAATTACTCAACTCCTGCTAGGCACAGTTATGTAGATTCCACTAATGGTCACATAACTTGAGTCCAGATTCTCAGGTGCATTATCTGTCCAATTAGAAAGTTGTAAAGATCATTTTCAACGAAGCCAGCAGGAACACCTTTCATTAAACATTTCAAGTATGTAATGTGGGGAGGCTCTTCCTCTTCTTCCTCCTGTTTCTATTTGCAGTTTATGTTTTTTTGCATGAGGCATTCTTGCTTCATGGACCAGGTTCAAACTTGACCAATATACCTGACCACCCAGAAGCTGTGTCCTAGTCCTCGGCTGTGGTCTGGGAATAGCGGTAGCTCCTCGGAAGGAGTGAGTCAGTGGCAGAGTGATGCGATGTGCTGGCAATGGGGATGCATTTGAAGACCAGTGGCTCATGCCTTGAGCTATCACAGGCCCAAGTTCAGTGTCCTCTCCTGGGAAACTTGGTGGTTTGTGCCTGTGTATGTTGAGAGTAGGCAAGGGTAGCATTCCTGATCTAGGCAGAGCCTTATTTGAAAGACTTCTGTTTTCATTTTTGTTTTATTTTAGTTTGGAGTGTGTGTGTGTGTGGGTGGGTGGGTGTGTATATGTGTGTGTGTGTGTGTGTTTTAAGTGCACATTAAAAATTCCAAGCCTGGCTGGGCCGGGCACGGTGACTCATGCCTGTAATCCCAGCACTTTGGGAGGCCGAGGCGGGCGGATCACGAGGTCAGGAGATCAAGACCATCCTGGCTAACACAGTGAAACCCCGTCTCTACTAAAAATACAAAAAATTAGCCGGGCGTGGTGGCGGGCGCCTGTAGTCCCAGCTACTCGGGAGGCTGAGGGAGGAGAATGGCATGAACCCGGGAGGCGGAGCTTGCAGTGAGCCAGGATCGTGCCACTGCACTCCAGCCTGGGCGACAGAGCGAGACTCCGTCTCAAAATAAAAAAAAATTCCAAGCCTAAGGCAGAATCACCCTGAAGGATGCTAAGTGCAACTCCAATTCCAGGATCTGCTGTCTAAAAATACAAATTCCATTTTCAGACACACGAAGCATCATATTAGACAGCAACAGTGTCTGCTTTGATCTTGGTTAGTTGAGATTGATCATTTGCATTCAAAGTTCATATTAATATTCAGGCTAACAGGTAAAGCTAGCATGCTGAGGTTGGAGAGCCAGCCCACTTGTTAACTATTATAATTGAGATAGGCTGTGGTCATTAATATAAATGACAGTGACTCCCCTTGGTCATCTGGTTAGTAATAAAGAAAAGAGCTCTGAATGAAGATCAATGGATCTGATTCAAATCCCAGCCCTAACTCAAACATTCTCTTAACCTCTCTGACAACATTCTCCTCTTTTGCCAAAGGATCATAAGAATAGCTTCCATATGCACTAAACTTGTATTTAAGATTTTTTTATCATTTTATAAAAATGATACACATACACTGTTTAAATAGTGAGATAGTACTATAAGGTTTATTACAAAAAACAGCAATTCCCTGCCTGTGACAGATTGTATTTTCCAAAGATGGCTACAATATCTCCCAGCTCACAATGCTTTTCTTCCAATGAGACCATGACATTTCTCCCACAGAATGGAGTAGGGGGCTCTGTGTTTCCTCCCCTCTAACCTGGGTGGATCTTGGTGACTGCTTTGACCGATAGAGCATGGCGGAAGTGATGCTGTATTCATCAGGGTTCTCCAAAGAAACACAACCAATAGGAGATAGCTACATCTCTCTACGTATTTATTTTGAGACAGTGTCTCACTCTGTCACACAAGCTGGAGTGCAGTGGCACGACCATGCTTCCCTGCAGCCTCAACTTCCAGGGCTCAAGCGATCCTCCCATCTCAGCCTCCTTAGTAGCTGGGACTACAGACACACGCCACCATGCCTGGCTATTTTTTTCCTTTTTTTCTTTTTCTTTTTTTTTTTTTTTTTTTTGCAGACAGGGTTTAGCCCTGTTGCTCAGGCTGATCTCTGAACTCCTGAACCCAAGGAATCCACCTGCCTCAGCCTCTCAAATTGCTGGGATTATAGGCGTGAGCCACCACACCAGCCAGGATGAAGGTATTCTACTCTCTTTCTCTTTCTTTTTTTTTTTTGAGACACAGTTTCACTCTTGTCGCCCAGGCTGGAGTGCAATGGCACAATCTTGGCTCACTGCAACCTCCGCCTCCCAGGTTCAAGCGATTCTCCTGCTTTAGCCTCCTGAGTAGCTGGGATTACAGGCGCCCGCCACCATGCCCAGCTAATTTTTTATATTTTTAGGAGAGACGAAGTTTCACTGTGTTGGCCAGGCTGGTGTCAAACTCCTGACCTCAGGTGATCCACCCGCCTCGGCCTCCCAAAGTGCTGAGATTACAGGTGTGAGCCACCGCGCCCGGCCTCTACTCTCATATTATCCCAGCCTGCCACTTCTACTTCCTCAACCCTGCAAACATAATTATATCAAGATATTGGTTAAGCCAATATTTATTATTGACCCTATTATTTCTATGTGAGTGTTGTTCACTGTTGAGCTAAGTAATGCATTAGCATTACATTCTCTTTCTTATACTATTTAATTTCCCATTTGCTCAATTTCCCATGTCATTATTACTATTTCTTTCCACATTCTCCAACTGAATTGCAAAACCCCCGCATAAGATTTTCTACGTGGTCAAACACACATGAAATAATGTTGCTATCAGTGTCCATTTTCCCCTGGACTTCAGGGTCCCAGTTCCTTTCTGGACTGGCTCCCTCTGGGTGTAGCTGCCGTCTGGAGGCCCCTTTCACCTCTCTCCTGGGTCAGATCCCTTTGTCCTGACTGTGGTCCTACTCTTCAGTGGGTTATCCCCTCATTCTGGTGGAGTGTAGTCTCTGGTGGCTCTGGAAGAAGGTGCCCAGGAAGTGAAAATGTCTTTTTTTTTTTTTTTTTGAGATGGGGTCTCCCTCTGTCACCCAGGCTGGAGTGCAGTGGCTCCAACTCTGCTCACTGCAACCTCCACTTCTTGGGTTCAAGCAATTCTCCTGCCTCAGCCTCCTGAGTAGCTGGGATTACAGGCATGTGCCACCATGCCCGGCTAATGTTTTTTGTTTTTAGTAGAGACGGGGTTTCAGCATGTTGGTCAGGCTCGTCTCGAACTCCTGACCTCATGATCCGCCCGCCTCGGCCTCCCCAAGTGCTGGGATTACAGGCATGAGCCACCATGCCTGGCCAGGAAGTGAAAATGTCTTTATTTTACTCTCTCATTTGATTAATGGTCTGGTGAGGCAGAGAATTCTAATTCAAAAAATTATTTTTTCCTCAAAATATTGAAAGCATTGTTTTGTTGTCTGCCAGTTTCCAATGCTGTTCTTGAGAGTTCCACTGCCATTCTGATTCCAGAATCTTTATGTGTAATACTTATTTTTTCCCTTCTATGGATTAATGTTTTCTCTTCATCTCCAGTGTTCCGAATTTTTTTTGTTGTTTGTTTTTGAGACAGGGTCTCACTCTGCCGCCCAGACTGGAGTGCAGTGGCACGATCATAGCTCACTGGAACCTCCACCTCCCAGGCTCAAGCAATCCTCCGCCTCAGCCTCCTGAGAAGGTGGGACCACTGGCCTGCACCACCACACTAGACTAACTTTTTGATTTTTTGTATAGATGAGGTCTCAACATCTTGCCCAAGCTGCTCTCGAACTCCTGGGCTCAAGTGATCCTCCCACCATAGCCTCCCAAAGTGCTCGGATTACAGGCGTGAACCACCGTGCCCGGCCTCTTCTGAAATATTATGAAGATATGACTTAGTGTAGATCTTTTCATTAATTTTTCTGGATAGGCCCTTTGAATCTAGAGGCCCGCTCTCCTGAGTTTTTTTTTCTTTGATAATTTTCTCTTCTCTATATTCTACTTATTAAATTCCTGGCCGGGTGTGGTGGCTCATGCCTGTAATCCCAGCACTCTGGGAGGCAGAGGAGGGCAGATTACCTGAGGTCAGGAGTTCAAGACCAGCCTGGCCAACATGGTAAAACCCTTTCTCTATTAAAAATACAAAATTAGCCGGGTATGGTGGTGGGTGCCTGTAGTCCCAGCTACTCAGGAGGCTGAGTCAGGAGAATTGCTTGAACCCGGGAGGCGGAGGTTGCAGTGAGCCGAGATCGCGCCATTGCATTCCAGCCTGGGGCAACAAGAGTGAAACTCTATCTCAAAAAATTAATTAATTAATTAATTCCTATTAGTTGGCTATTAGACTATCTGGATAATCCTTTATTTTAAAATTATTTTCTTGCTTGTCGTCCATTTATTTCTATATTATGGGAAATTGCCTCATTTCCCATAAAATTTGCTGTCACTTTATCTTATCTCTCTCTCTGAGAACAGCAATTTCATCTATTTCTGGAAGTGTTTGTCCATTTCCTGCATTGCCTTTTTCTTCAAAAATTTCCCCATCATTCGTTTGTTGATTTTAGTCCTTGTCTTTCATACGGGATCATGGAATGCCCAGCAATCCTTGCAGGACCATTCACATTAAACAGTGACTCACTACAAAGCTGAGAGGAAACATGAGCAAGGCTTGGTAATGTTGAACTTCACTCCAGGGTGATAGGGTCATGCCTGTTCAGAGAGTTATTTTCTTTTTCTTTCCTTTCTTTCTTTCTTTCTTTCTTTTTTGACGGAATCTCACTCTGTCACCAGGCTGGAGTGCAATGGTGCGATCTCAGTTCACTGCAACCTCTGCTTCCCTGGTTCAAGCAATTCTCCTGCCTCAGCCTCCCGAGTAGCTGGGATTACAGGCATTGGTCACCACACCCAGCTAATTAATTGTATTTTCAGTAGAGACGGGGTTTCACCATGTTGGCTAGGCTAGTCTCGAACTCCTGACCTTAAATGATCTTCCCACCTCGGCCTCCCAAAGTGCTGGGATTACAGGCATGAGCCACCGCGCCCGGGTATTTATTTATTTTAGAGACAGTGTCTCACTCTGTCACCTAGGCTCTCACTGCAGCCTCCATCTCTTGGCCTCACTCAATCCTCCCACTTTGGCCTCGCAAAATGCTGGGGTTACAGGCGTCAGCCACCACGCGTGGCCCAGCTATTTAATATTTTAACGCAACAGTTTTTCCAAGAAAAACTCATTCTTCTACCTGAGAACAGGGGTGGGGCTACCATACACTCTGAGGACAAGCAGGGATAGGGCCTGGCTGCATTTCATGTGACCCCTCTTGCTTTCAGCCCAGTGCCTCGTCCCTGCCTTCCAGAATGTCAGCTGTTCCCGAATCTGGACCCCTGCAGTTCCATTTCCCCACAAATTAGCTTCTGGACTCGTGCCGGCAGGGCGGGGGCAGGGTGGAGGGGAGGAGCGTTCACCTGGCTATGTGGAGAGGTGGAGGGAACATGATGGGCACTCTTCCACAGGGTTGGAACCAGTTTCCCTGTTTCCAGCCCCACTTGGCAGAACCTGTCTCTCGCAGTCCCGAGCCTTTAACGGTTTTTTGTGTACATCAGCGTCCTCCTCTGATCTGGTGCCGCTTCCCTGCTATGTGAGTTACTCTCTTCTTATGACTTCCATAGTCTCCAAATATACTGCTGTCATTCGCTGTAGTATTCTCTTCTGTTCTCTTCGATGCTGTGGGTTTAGACTCATTTTATTTCTTTTCTGTCATTTTAGTAGACCCCAGGAAGCCATGGAGACAAACATTGTGCTGACTCTGCTGTGTTTAATCAGCCATCTCCCTACCTACTTGGTAAGATTATCGTCAGTATCAAATTGGACAATATATGCAAGTGCTTTGCAAGCTCTAAAATGTCATCCACGTGTGATTTACTATCATTTGATCCCTAAGACACCTCGAGAGATTTTTTTCTGCTGTGACTTTTCTCTTGCTACTTTTGACAAAACGAGCACTTCAGTGCTGGCAGCTGTCCATCTAGCAATAATCTTTAAGGTCCCAAACAAGATGAAAATGACTAAAACGCTCACAATTGTATGTGTTATACAAAAGAAGTTGAAAATGCAATACTGAATGGTAGGCTAAATGAAATGTACCATGCTAGAATTTCCAGCAAAAGTCTCTTAAAAGCTGGGTGCAGTCATGTATTCCTGTGGTCTAAGCTACTTGGGAGATTGAGGTGGGAGGATCATTTAGGGTCCAGGAGTTCAAGACCAGCCTGGGAAACATAGCAAGACCCCATCTCTAAAAAAAAAAAAAAAAAATTCTTTCTGCTCCACTCACCCACAAAACCCCCAGGTAAGTGCGCTACTTGCCCCTGTGCTCCACAGGCCCCGTGCACAGAACTCTTACACCACTGCCCACTCTGTGGAAATTGTTTACTTCTTGTTGGTTGCACCCTCTGGTTATGGGTTATGTCTTACTCATCTCTTTATCCCCAGCACCTAGTAGAGTGCCTGGAATACAGTAGCTCCTCAATATTTAATGATTCGAAAAACTGCAGACAACCACATTCAAATAGTATCCCGTTTTTTTGGGAAAATGCTTCTAAAGGGGATGACCAGATATTCCACTTGAAATGTTAAGAAAACAAAAATTGGAAATTCTTTCTCCTTTTTTTTTTTTTTTTTTTTGAGACAGAGCTTCCCTTTTGTTGCCCAGGCTGGAGTGCAGTGGTGCGATCTCAGGTCACGGCAACCTCTGCCTCCCGGGTTCAAGCCATTCTCCTGCCTCAGCCTCCAGAGTAGCTGGGATTACGGGCATGCTCCACCATGCCTGGCTAATTTTGTATTTTTAGTAGAGATGGGGTTTCTCTATGTTGGTCAGGCTGGTCTCAAACTCTGCACCTCAGGCAATCCGCCTGCTTCGGCCTCCCAAAGTGCTGGGATTACAGGTGTGAGCCACCGTGCCCAGCCTTCTTTCTCCCTTATAAAGACAAAGGAGGCTGGGCTTGGTGGCTCACATCTGTCATCCCAACACTTTGGGTGGCCAAGGCAGGTGGATCACCTGAGGTCAGGAGTTTGAGACCAGCCTGACCAATATGGTGAGACTCCATCTCTACTAAAAATACAAAAATCAGCTGGGCGTGGTGGTGGGCACCTGTAATCCCAGCTACTCAGGAGGCCGAGACAGGAGAATTGCTTGAACCCGGGAGGCAGAGTTTGCAGTGAGCTGAGATTGCACCACTGCACTCCAGCCTGGGCAACAGAGTGAGACTCCATCTCAAAAAAAAAAAAAAAAAAAAAAAAAAAGACAAAGGAGAACATTTTGGATCTGTCTGACAGCTTGCTTCATCTTTTCATGCAATGGGAGAAGAAGGATAGAGAAATGAAACTCCAGTTCTGGCAGCACCAGACAGCCCAGACACAAGTGTTAAGCACAAAAGGAGAGGCAGCATGGATCCTGGCAGCTCTCGTGTTCCATGAAAAACACCTGCTCTGTTGGCAGCCAGGAGAGAAAGACCAGAATAGCACAGGCTCACCCACTCACGAAAACACAGGAACTCCCCTGTATGTAGGCAAGAGGGGCTGGGGAGCATCAGGAGACAGGCCTAGTGAAGCTTACCTGGAAAATGTACCCTATACTCTTAAAAAGGACTTGAGTTTCCTTCAGAATGAGAAGAGAATGAAATTCAACACCTTTCTTTCTTAGAGACTGCTAGGCCTGATCAGAGCCCACAAGGTTGCAAGCTTGCCGGAAGCTTGACTCAGCCAGGACTAGCCACACACGAATGAGGCCTGGGGCCAGAATCGCCCCTGGGGGAGGCTCCCTCGGCCACACTGTGAGGAAATTGCTGAGGAACATGCCATCCCCTCTGCTGGGGGTACCCCACAGTGGGCATTGCACTCAGAGTTCTGGGGGAATGGGGCAAGATTTGGAGATAACAGTATTGAGAACACTGAGGGCAGCAACCAAAATAAGCAAGCAAGGAGGCCTACAAATCAGGAAACAAGGGGACAGGGAAGGCCTGAGCCATGAAGACCACGGTATTAACCCGCGAGGATGACCCTCTTGTATCTTCAACATCATGTGTCCAAAATAGCCCTTTGAGATGTTCCTTAAGAAAAGCGTTCATGGGCCCGGCACAGTGGCTCACACCTGCAAACCCAGCACTTTGGGAGGCTGAGGCAGGAGGATCACTTGACCCCAGGAGTTCGAGACCAGCCCAGGGAAAATAAGGAGTCCCCCATCTCTACCAAAAAAAAAAAGACAGAGAGAGAAGAGTTCTACCAGAAAATCAATACCACATGTTTTCACTTGTAAGTGGGAGCTAAACACTGGGTCTGTACAGACATAAAGATGGAAACAATGGACACTGGGCACTCCAGAAAGAGGGAGTGGGGAGGCAGACAGGGTTAAAAACTGCTTCCTGGGGGCCCTGTGTCCACACTTGGGAGACAGGTTCAATAGGAGCCCAAACCTCGGCATTATGAGTATATCCATGTAACAAATCTGGACATATACCCCTTGAATCTACCTTTTTTTTTTTTTTTTTTTTGATGGAGTCGCACTCTGTCACCAGGTTGGAGTGCAGTGGCACAATCTCGGCTCACTGCAACCTCTGCCTCCCGGGTTCAAGCGATTCTCCTGCCTCAGTCTCCAGAGTAGCTGGGACTACAGGCGCGTGCCACCACGCCCAGCTAATTTTTTGTATTTTTTTTAGTAGAGACGGGGTTTCACCATGTTGGCCAGGATGGTCTCGATCTCCTGACCTCGTGATCCGTCCGCCTTGGGCTCCCAAAGTGCTGGGATTACAGGCGTGAGCCACTGCACCCAGTCCTAATTTTTTTTTTTTTAAATTAAAAAGAAAGGGTTCTATGGTCACAGAAATTTGGGAAATGCTGCCTGCAATAAACCCCCATAGGGATTTACAATGAACAGTAACCTCTGGAAGGCCCTGAGCAGTTCTTCAAGAAAGGAAAAAGACAAAAACAGAAAAAATGACACCTGGATTTCCCACTTTCCTTCAAGCAAGGCCTGTTAACATCCTGCAGAACTAGTGTTCCAGGGACCATAAAATGGTAACTGCTGTTCTACCCAGCCTTGACAGTTGAAGCTTGTCTTTAGCAATGACACAACTTTCAGAATGTTGTAGTGAAAGATACGTTTTGTTATAAACATTAGTTGTGAATTTTTAAATCCTTTTTTCTCAAATAACATCTCACAGCGGAAAATCCACCATGTTTCTGAAATGTTGTTTTGTTTTTCCAATTAACTTTTTTTTATATAGACTCAATTTGTTTAGCACTGTTTGGGCAAAACTGAGCAGAAAGCAATTGTTCCCAGATGCCTCCTCCCCACCCCTCCCCTTCAGACTCCCCCATATCAACACATAGAGTGCCCCACAGTGGCACATTCTTACGAACAATCAATGAACCTGCACAGACACGTCATTATCACCCAAAGTCCGTAGTTCACATTGGGGTTCACTCTTGGTACTGTGCATTCTATGAGTCTTGACAAGTATATGATGACACGTATCCACCAGTGCAATAATATACAGAGTCGTTTCACTGCCCTAAAAATCCTCCGTGTTCTGCCTGTTCATCCCTCCCTCCCCCTAACCCCTGGCAACCACCGAACTTTTTACTGTCATCATAGTTTTGTCTTTTCTAGAATGTCATATAATTGGAATCCTTATAATGTTTTTGTTTTTGTTAAATCTTATGGTATTTCTGTGTAAAAGGAAATTAGAGAGAGAGAGAGAGAGAAATAACACCCCTTCCATGGAAGATCACTGGCTCATTCTTTACTTTATAACAGGGTTTCTCAACCTTAGCACTATTGGTATTTTGGACCAGATAATTCTTTGGTGTTGGGCAGGGAAGGGAGTGCTGTCATGTGTGGTTTATTTATTTATTTTTTTGAGATGGAGTCTCGCTCTGTCTCCCAGGCTGGGGTGCAATGGAGAGAAGTCGGCTCACTGCAACCTCCACCTCCCGGGTTCAAGTGATTCTCCAGCCTCAGTCTCTCGAGTAGCTGGGATTATAGGCACCCACCACCATGCCCGGCTAATTATTTGTATCTTTAGTAGAGATGGGGTTTCACCATGTTGGCCAGGCTGGTCTCGAAGTCCTGACTTCGTGATTCACCCGCCTCAGCCTCCCAAAGTGCTGGGATTACAGGTGTGAGCCACCGCGCCCGGCCTGTTTTGTGTATTTTATAGGATGTTCAGTGGCATCCCCAGCCTCTATCTACTATATAGGAAGGACCACCCTTCCCAAGTTGTGACCATCAAAAACATCTCAGGCATTACCAGATGTCCCCTGGAAGCGAAATCATTCGGACTGAGAACCACTGGTCTAAAGGAGACATTCAAACTTCATCAGAAAATCTCACAAATATTTTATATGTAGTCATTTACCTCTGGTAAGCATTTGGCCACCTAAAATGTTTGGTAAGGGTTGGGCACAGTGGCTCACGCCTGTAATCCCAGCACTTTGGGAGGCCGAGGTGGGCAGATCACCTGAGATCAGGAGTTCAAGACCAGCCTGGCCAATGTGGTGAAACCCCGTCTCTACTAAAAATACAAAAGTTAGCTGGGCATGGTAGCAGGTGCCTGTAATCCCAGCTATTCAGGAGGCTGAGGCAGGAGAATCGCTTGAACCCAGGAGGCAGAGGTTGCTGTGAGTGGAGATCGTGTCACTGCACTCCAGCCTGGGCAACAGAGGGAGACTCCATCTCAAAAAAAAAGCCATGGTAAGGAGTAGGAAAATGAGGTATAGGGATCAAGGAGTTGCAGCCGAAATCTACAGGATGACCATGAATATGGACTTTTAATCTCACACAACAAACTGTATTATTCTTTAATCAGAACAGCACATAAGTAAATCAGATAATAAAAGTTTTTTGTTTTTTTTTTAAGAGGTTTTCTCCTTGAAACCTTGTTAAAGGAAAATATTTGAACCCTCGTTTTGGGGTTGTTTTCATGTCGTCTCTAGATCTGAAAAGAGTTTGATCCTGTTCAGATGTTCTTTAAATGTTCATAGAAGGTAAATTCTTGCTCTCTTTAAGAATTAAAAGCTAATACTTGACATAACCATCTTAGACTATAAAATACATCTGATAAAAGTCTACTTTAAAAAAAGCATTTGCTGGGTGTGGTGGCTCATGCCTGTAATCCCAGGACTTTGGTAGGCCTAGGCATGGTGGCACATGCCTGTAATCCCAGCTGCTTGGGAGGCTGAGGCAGGAGAATTGCTGAACCCGGGAGGTGGAGATTGCGGTGAGCCAAGATCACACCATTGTACTCCAGCCTGGGCAACAAGAGTGAAACTCCGTCTCAAAAAAAAAAAAGCGTTAGAGGCCGGGTGCGAGTTTCATGCCTGCAATCCCAGCACTCTGGGAGGCCAAGGTGGGCAGATCACTTGAGGCCAGGAGTTCAAGACCAGCCTGGCCAACATAGCGAAACCTCGTCTCTACTAAAAATACAAAAAATTCACTCGACATGGTTGTGCATGTCTGTAGTTCCAACTGCTCGAGAGACTGAGGCAGGAGAATCACTTGAACCCGGGAGGCAGAGGTTGCAGTGAGCCAAGATCATGCCACTGCACTACAGCCTGGGTGACAGAGCAAGACCGTCTCAAAAAAAAAAAAAAGGGTTAGAAATTTAGAGTGAGATACTTCTGCTCCAATAAACTGTGGCCCAAGCGTGTGAGACCACATACTAAAAACAGGCCAGGCCAGACACGGTGACTCATGCCTATAATCCCAGTGCTTTGAAAGGCTGAGGTGGGAGGATCGCTTGAGTTCAGGAGTTCGAGACCGACCTGAGTAACATGGGGAAACCCTGTCTCTAAAAAAAAAAAAAAAAAAATTAAATTAAAAATTAGCCAGGTGTGGTGGTGCATGCCTGTAGTCCCAGCTAGTCCAGAGGCTGAGGCAGGAGGATGGCTGCGATCAGGAGTTCGAGGCTGCAGTGAGCTATGATCATGCCAGCGTAGGCAACAGAACAGGGATACCCCATCTCAAGAAAGGAAGGAAGAAAGGAAGGAATGAAGGAGCAAACATCCCAAAAGGCAGTTTGAGAAGAGGGGGAACTCTTACAATGTCACTTACCAGAATAGACCAACAGCAATTTTTTAGTGACATGCTTTTGATTTTAGTCCCAAATCCCTAGTTTTTATTGAACGTGGCCAGCAAAGCCCTGCATGGTGTGATCCCTGCCCACCCAGACAGTCTCTCTCACGTGACTCCTCCCAGCCCCACCCCACTTCTCAGTCAGATTGGACTTCTTGCCACCGCAGGGTTTTTACCTCTGCTATTTCCACTGCCTGGCACCATTTCTTCCTCTTATCCTTATCCTGTCTCAGCCTATTCAGTCTTAGTCCATTCGAGGTGCTATAACAAAATACCATAACTGGCCGCTTGCAAACAACAGAAATGTATTGTCTCAGAATGCTGAAAACAGAAAAGTCCAAGATGAAGGCGCTGGCAAATTCCGTGTCTGGTGAGTGCACACTTCCGGTTCGGAGACGGCACCTTCTCACTGTGTCCTCACGGTGGAGGGGACTGGGGACTCGCAGGGACTCTTTTTTTTTTTTTTTTTTTTGAGACGGAATTTCGCTCTTTTTGTCCAGGCTGGAGTTCAACGGCGCGATCTCGGCGCGCTGCAACCTCCGCCTCCCCGGTTCAAGCGATTCTCCTGCCTCAGCCTCTCGAGTAGCTGGGACTACAGGCGCCTGCCACCACGCCTGGCTAATTTTTTTTTTTCTTTCTTTTTTTGACAGAATTTCGCTCTGTCGCCCAGGCTGGAGTGACAGTGGCGCGATCTTGGCTCACTACAAGCTCCGCCTCCCAGGTCACGCCATTCTCCTGCCTCCGCCTCCCGAGTAGCTGCGACTACAGGCGCTCGCCACCACGCCCATCTAATTTTTTGGTCTTTGTTTTAGTAGAGACGGGGTTTCACCGTGTTAGCCAGGATAGTCACGATCTCCTGACCTCGTGATCCGCCCGCCTCGGCCTCCCAAACGCCCGGCTACTTTTTGTATTTTTAGTAGAGACAGAGTTTCGCCATGTTGGTCAGGGTGGTCTCGAACTCCTGACCTCAGGTGATTCACCCACTTCGGCCTCCCAAAGTGCTGGGATTACAGGCGTAAGCCACCGCGCCCAGTTGCCTTTCAACTTTTCTCAAGATCTTCCTTCAGACTGAGGGCTGTGTTTCTGGCCCTAGCCCTTGAGGTTTTGTTTTGTTTTTTTTTTTCAATAATCAGTAGTTCTGATCATTTCATTTCCCAGTTTCTGTGTTCTTTCTGCCCAAAGCTAAATTCTAATATTTCAGTAAATATTTTCACTGGTTCTGGCAGCATAGTATTTTATCATGTGACAATGCCACTGTGGGTTTATAGAACCATTCGTTCCCCGTTGAGGGGCATTTATGTTGTTTCCAACTTTCTGATATTATGGTGAAATGCCACAGTGGGGATACTCGTAACCTAAATTTTCCCACATGTCTGATTATTTTCTCAGGATAAATTTCTAAAAAGAACTGCTAGGCTGGGCATGGTGGCTCACGCCTGTAGTCCCAGCACTTTGGGAGGCCGAGGCAGTTGGATTGCTTGAGCCCAGGAGTTCAGGACCAGCCTGGGCAACATGCAAAACCCCATCTTTACAAAAAATACAAAAATTAGCCAGGCATGGTGGCACGTGACTACAGTCCTAGCTACTCGAGAGGCTGAGGTGGGAGAATTGCTTGCGCCCAGGAGGTGGAGGTTACAGTGAGTGGAGATCGCACTACTGTACTCCAGCCTGGGGGACAGAGTGAGACCCTGTCTTAAAAAAACAAAAAACAAAACAAACAAAAAAAACCTACTAAGTTAAAGGGTAAGAACATTTTTTAAGGCTAAAGGCATATTTTGTCCGTTTTGTCCCATTACATTAGGCTTGCTTTTGACACTTAACTCAGTGGTCACGAGAGTTTTCCTACCAACTCTCCTCCCACTATTTACTTTTTCTGTGTCAGCTTCTTATCCGGTTTCATCTGTCTGATTTCCTGTATTCCTTTTTTTTTTTTTTTTTGAGATGGAGTGTCGCTCTGTTGCTCAGGCTGGAGTGCAGTGGTGCAATCTCAGTTCACTGCAGCCTCCCGGGTTCAAGTGATTCTCATGCCTCAGCCTCCCGAGTAGCTGGGATTACAGGCTCCTGCCACCAGGCCTGGCTAATTTTTGTATTTTTAGTAGAGACAGGGTTTCACCATGTTGCCCAGGCTGTTCTAAAATTCCTGGCCTCAAGTGATCCGCCTGCCTCAGCCTCCCCAAATGCTGGGATTACAGGAGTGAGCCACCATGGCAGTCCTAACACTGCTTGATTCTTACGTCTCATTAATCTTCGCATTGACTTGTTCATTAAATAAGTGCAGAGCCCCTATGCTGTGCCAGCACTTGTGCTTGGCTAAGTGCAGTCAACAAGATGATCAAATCATAACAGAATGTGCTCAGTACTCTATGGACACTAACATAACCCTAGGAAATAATTATATCGGAAAGGTTTACTTCCGAAAGTTTGTTAGGAAAGTTATTTTTTATTTTTACTTATTTACTTTTGAGACAGGGGTCTCACTATGTTGCCCAGGCTGTCCTTGAACCCCTGGACTCACGCAATCCTCCTGCCTCAGCCTCCTGGGTAGCTGGGATTACAGGCGTGCACCACCATGCTCCGTGAAAAGTTCTTTCTGAGAAGATGAAACCTGAAGAATAAGAAGGAACCAACTGGCCAATGAGCAAGCACATGAAAAGATGCTCAGCATCATTGGTCATTAGGAAAATGCCAATCAAAACCACAATGAGATAGCACTCATAACACCCACTAGGATGGCTATAATTAAAAGAAAAGGGGGAGGAGGAATAACAAGTGTTGGCAAGGATGTGGAGAAATAGGAGCCCTTGTACAGTACTTATGGGGATACAGATTGGTGCAGCTGCTGTGGGAAAGTAGTTGAGCATTTCCTCAAAAAGTTAAACCTAGAGTTACCACGTGGCCCAGCAATTCAACTCCTAGGTATGTATCCAAGAGAATTGAAAACACATATTCACACAAAAAGTTATAAACAAATGTTCACGAGAGAATTATTCATAAAAGGTCAGGTGCAGTGGCTCACGCCTGTAATCCCATCACTTTGGGAGGCCAAGGCGGTTGGATCACTTGAGGTCAGGAGTTCAAGACGACCCTGGCCAACGTGATGAAACCCCACCTCTACTAAAAATACAAACAAATTAGCTGAGTGTGGTGGCAGGAACCTGTAATCCCAGCTACTCAGGAGGCTGAGGCAGGAGAATCTCTTGAACCCAGGAGACGGAGGTTGCAGTGAGCCGAGATCACGCCACTGCATTCCAGGCTGGGGAACAGAGTGAGACTCCATCTCCAAAAAAAAAAAGGAATTATTCATAAAAGTCAAAATGTGGAAACTACTCAAATGTCCATCAACTGATAAAGAAAATGATAAAGTCATACAATAGAATATTCTTCAGCCATAAAAAGGAATGATGTGCTAATCCATGCTACGACACAGGTGAACCTACAACATTATGCTAAGTGAAAGTTGCCAGAAATAAAAGGGCACATATTGGGATTCTATTTATACGAAATGTCCAAAAGGGACGAATCTGTAAAGATAGAAGTAGATTAGTAAGTTTTGTTTGTTTGTTTGTTTTGTGACAGAGTCTCACTCTGTCGCCCAGGCTGGAGTACAGTGGTGCGATCTCGGCTCACTGCAACCTCTGCCTCGGGTTCAAGCAATTCTCCTGCCTTAGCCTCTGTAGTAGCTGGGATTACAGGCATGCGCTACCACGCCCCGGCTAATTTTTGTATTATTAGTAGAGACAGGGTTTCGCCATGTTGGCCAGGCTGGTCTCAAACTCCTGGCCTCAAATGACATGCCCGCCTTGGCCTCCCAAAGTGCTGGGATTACAGGCGTGAGCCATCGCGCCAGGCCTAGAAGCAGATTAGTATTTGTATAGGTTGCAGGAGGGGAAAACAGAGAGTGACTGCTTTTAATGAGTATGGGGTTTTGGGAGCCAGGTGATGAAAATATTTTGGAATTAATAGTGGTGACGTTAGTGGATGACTGGATGCAGGAAAAAAAAATAGTGGTGATGGTTGCACATCATTGTGAATATGCTCTAAAAAACAATAACCACTGAATTGTACACTCTAAGATGGTTAAAATGGTGAATTTGTTATGTGAATTATTATTATTATTATTTTTGAGATGGAGTTTCACTCTTGTTGCCCAGGCTGGAATGCAATGGCGCAATCTTGGCTCACTGCAACCTCTGCCTCCCAGGTTCAAGCGATTCTCCTGCCTCAGCCTCCTGAGTAGCTGGGATTACAGGCATCTGCCATCATGCCTGGCTAATTTTGTATTTTTAGTAGAGACAGGGTTTCACCATGTTGGTCAGACTGGTCTCGAACTCCTGACCTCAGGTGATCTGCCCACCTTGGCCTCCCAACGTGCTGGGATTACAGGTGTGAGCTACCGCACCTGGCCGTGAATTATTTTGTATTGAGATGCAATCACATGACATAAAAGTAAACATTTCTTTTTTTTTTTTTTTTTTTTTTTTTTGAGACAGAGTTTTGCTCTTGTTGCCCAGGCTGGAGTGCAATGGTGCGATCTCAGCTCACAGCAACCTCTGCCTCCCAGGTTCAAGCAATTCTCCTGCCTCAGCCTCCTGAGTAGCTAGGATTACAGGCATGCGCCACCATGCCCAGCTAATTTTGTATTTTTAGTAGAGACGGGGTTTCTCCATGTTGAGGCTGGTCTCGAACTCCTGACCTCAGGTGATCCGCCCGCCTCGACCTCCCAAAGTGCTGGGATTACAGGTGTGAGCCACCGCACCCGGCCAAAATTAACCATTTCTAAGGGTGCAGTTCAGTGGCATTTAGTATATCCACAGGAATGTGAAAAAAAAAGAAAAACTACACTTAAATGTAATATGCGGACTGGGCACGCTCATGCCTGTTATTATCCCAGCACTTTGGGAGGCCGAGGCAGGCGGATCACTTGAGGCCAGGGTCTGAGACCAGCATGGCCAACATGATAAAACTGTCTCTACCAAAAATACAAAAAAAAAAAAAAAATAGCCGGGCGTGGGGGCACGTGCCTGTAGTCCCAGCTACTAGGGAGGCTGAGACAGGAGAATCTCTTGAACTCTGGAGGCAGAGGTTTCAGTGAGCTGAGATTGTGCCACTGCACTCCAGCCTGGGCCATAGAGTGAGACTGTCTTAAAAAAAAAAAAAAGTAATATGTGGAAAGGATGTCAGTCTTCCAGTTACTATTTTACTAACTTAAAAATAACCTTCCAAGGAAAGGTATTAAGAAAAATTACTGCCAGAATTTTCATTTCGATTACATGGACAAAAATTGTGACACCACAAAATCAATCCCTTTTTAATGATTTTATACAGTTATGAAGTGTATGATCTTTTAGATACCGAAAGCAGGGGGGACAGTCACCATCAATCATAAACAGCACAGGCCAGGCACGGTGGCTCACGCCTATAATCCCAGCACATTGGGAAGCCAAGGTGAGAGGAAAGCTTAAGCACAGGAGTTGGAGACCAGCCTGGGCAACCTAGGGAGACCCGGAAGGAAGGAGGGAAGGAAACAGTACGGGGAGTCCAGAGTGACGAGATCCTCATCACCACAGCTGAGCTGAGAACGGGTGATGCAGGGCTGGGTGTGGTGGCTCACACCTGTAATCCCAGCACTTGGGAGGCCGAGATGGGCAAATCACTTGAGGCCAGGAGTTCAAGGCCAGCCTGGCCAACATGGTGAAACCCTGTCTCTACTAAAAATACACACACACAACAACAACAACAACAACAAAAAACAGGTGATGCAGGAGAACAAGACACAAGCAAGGAACAGAGCCCACCAAACACCAGAATTCACTGGTGCATGTATATCGATATTGATACTGCTGTGTATTTTCTCTTTTCTTAATAGTTTCAACATTTCCAATACTACATTTCCCAGGACAGTCTCCTAATTAAGTCTACTTCTTTGCACCTAGAGACCACTCGTCTTTTATATTCTGATAATTGACCCTCTCCTCAAATCACAAGGTACACAAAGAAGAATGAGGTTATTTATACATCCTTCCATCCATTCATTCCAACCGGCCATCCAGACAGGAAAGTATTACTGAGCAACAACTATAGAGAAGGTGCATAGTATCATTTTAATAAATGTTTTAAAATGGCTAGGTTGACTGCTAGGTTGAAGAGTTGCAACAGCAGCACCTGTGTGGAAATTCAATACCACGGCCAGGCAGGAAGACTTTAAAAAGCAACCACTTGTGGTCGGGTGCAGTGGCTCACACCTGTAATCCCAGCACTTTGGGAGGCTGAGGCGGGGGGATCATGAGGTCAAGAGATTGAGACCATCCTGGCCAACATGGCGAAACCCCATCTCTACTAAAAAAACAAAAATTAGTTGGACGTGGTGGCGCGCACCTGCAGTCCTAGCTACTCTGGAGGCTGAGGCAGGAGAATCGCTTGAACCCGGGAGGGAGAGGTTGCAGTGAGCCGAGATCATGCCACTGCACTCCAGCCTGGCAACGGAACGAGACTCCATCTCAAAAAAGAAAGAAACAAAAAGCAACCACTCGCATGAGGTGGGAACAGAGGTCTCCACTGTTAATTATTTGGAAAGATCATTCTCCAGGAGAGAAAAGGAAGCCTGACAAACTTTTTATATTTGTGTCAAGCTCTTCTAATACTAGAAAGGCAATTTGGGGAAATCTGCAAACTCCTGGGTGGGTGACCTCTGCCCCACATAATACACGGATATATTTTTCAAATGGAGTAGGGTCTTAATTTCCAATGATGGGTTTTTAAAATACAAAATTAGTACAAGTACTTTGGGTGAGTAACAGGTCTAAAGAAACTATGCAATCTGAAAATTGCGGCCTTAAATGTGCAGTCGTTTAGCAATTGTTTTGCTATGGTTGTTCTTATTTATTTGTTTGCTTTTTACTATAAGCAAGTGGCTTTTATCTCTCTGTCCCTCAATTTCTGTATCTGTAATATGGAAATTATAAATGTAACTGAAGAATCGGGTTGTTGAGATTATGAGTTAATGCATGTAAAGTGCTCAGAAAGAGCAGCAGCTGGTACGCAGTGAACACTTAACACATGTTAACTGCTATTATGGTTATTATTAGTAGTAAAATACATACAAAGTCACACTTAATTCAGGTCTACCAAGAATCTTTTAGTGCTTTCAGTATGTTATTTTAAAAATTATAGTGTGATGATTTGGTAATCACTATTTTCTTGGGGATTACCAGATTTTTTTTTTTTTTTTTTTTTTTTTTTTTTTTTGAGACGGAGTCTCCCTCTGTCGCCAGGCTGGAGTGCAATGGTGCAGTCTCAGCTCACTGCAACCTCCGCCTCTCAGGTTCAATTGATTGTCCTGCCTCGGCCTCCCGAGTAGCTGGGACTACAGGCATGTGCCACTATGCCCAGCTAATTTTTGTATTTTTAGTAGAGACGGGGTTTCACCATGTTGGCCAGAATGGTCTCGATCTCTTGACCTTGTGATCCAGCCGCCTCGGCCTCCCAAAGTGCTGAGATCAGAGGCGTGAGCAACTGTGCCTGGCCTGGAGATTACCAGATTCTTTGGCTAGAAATAGAAATTTGGATATTTCAATGAGTTCAATTTTCAGGTGAAAACTGAAACAGATAAGAGGGTTCAGGTGACTAAATATAGGCAAAGCACACAGAATCCTTGAAAGAATAACTTCTGATGGGAAAGCTGTATTTTACTCTAGATCAAGGAGAACATGAAGGAAGAATGGAAACCGTGGTGGGTCTGCAGAGAACTATAAAAATAGGTTACAATTTGAGCCATGTAGAAATCACAGTCACTGGGATTCATGCAATTACTCTGAGAGATAGAGATGAGAGTCTGCATCATCGTGACAGATACAAGAAGTGATATTGGGGCTGAGCTTTGTTATTTCCATGGGATAGTCAGGTACTGAGTCAAAAATTTGTTGAGATAAAAAAATAAAAATAATGACAGGGGAAAAACCTAATATAATTGACAACAGCACTGGTCTAGTATAGAGAGCACGGCAATCCCATGAGTGTTCATGGAAATGGCCATTTATTTATTTATTTATTTAGAGACTGGGTCTCACTCCGTCGCCCAGGCTGGAGTGCAGTGGCACGATCTCGGCTCACTGCAGCCTCTGCCTCCCAGGCTCAAGCAATCCTCCCACCTCAGCCTCACAAGTAGCTGGCACTAAAGATGCACACCACCACACCTGGTTAATTTTTTTGTATTTTTAGTGGAGACGGGGTTTTGCCATGTTGCCCAGGCTGGTCTCAAACTCCTGGGCTCAAGCGATCTGCCTGCCTCGGCTTCCCAAAATGTTGGGATTACAGGCGTGAGCCGCCCCACCTGGCCAGAAATGGCCTTTTAAAGGTAGCCATACTGTGCCTCAGTTTCTCAACTATCAAATGAGAATTAAATGGAGGCAATTTTACTCTACAAAGTTAGAAGACCGAAGGAGTAAATGTGAATGTTCCTTTTTAAGAGAGACCTTTGCGAAATTTAACATTGTATTTGGATACTGCCATGCATTTACTCTTCCAGATTAACTTTGGAGTCACTTTGCTAATTTCCAGCAAAATCCTTTTGGATTTTTTGTTTGAAATTGAGTTAAAGTGTAGATTAATTTGGAGACAGTGTTTTAATATGAAATCTTTCCTGCTGGGAACAGGACATGCCTCTCCATTGACTGAAGGCTTCGAGTGCTTCAGGAGAGATTCTTAGTTTTCTTCCTAAAGTTTTCTTACACTTCTCATTTTGTTTGTATTTAGACTTATATCCTCTTTGGTTGATATTTTGACTTCTCCCACTCTATTTTGTAACTGGTTTATAGGAAAGCTATTTTTTAATATCGGTCTTATAACCAGCTACTTTATGAATTCTCTTATTCTTTCCATCAGTGTTTCGTTGATTCTCTTGGGGTTTCTGACTACACAGACATAGCAACTGCAAAAAAAAGGGAATCATTTAATCTCATTTTCCCAATAGGCTCATTTCTTCATCATCTTTTTACATGGGCTAAAACTACCACAACAACATTGAATAGTGGTGGCGATGAGGGGACACACTTTGTGCTTTTGTTTCAGATTTGTAAATGAATGTCTATGGGATTTTATCCCTAAGTATAATGTTAGTTGCTGATTTCAGTTAGAAAAATGCTATCACATGAAAGAAGATTCCTTCTACATTTTCTTTACTAGTGGTTTTTCTTTTTTCTTTTTTTTCCCTTTTTGGAGATGGGGTCTCCCTATGTTGACCAGGCTGGTCTTGAACTCCTGGCCTCAAGCAATCCTCCCATCTTGGCCTCCCAAAGTGCTGGGATTACAGGCACCAGCCACCGTGCCCAGCCTCATTAGTGGTTTTTCAATTTATTACTTTACTGTATTAAGGTTCCTGCTTACTCAAAGTACTTTCCATAAAGCCCCACAGGACTCATTTTTGTCAAAAACCTATGCACCCATTCCAATTTAATATATAATTATTAGATTATCAGTTAGTACTGTCATAATTTGCATAATCATTAGGACCTGAAAATATGAAGCCCCTCTTTAATTAATATGATGAAAATTAAATTCAGGAAATAAGCGTGATACATAAGCGCCTCGTGTAAGGCATTTTATGAGACGCTCCTGAACAGTGTTGCTCACTGAGGGGCCTGCAGCTCACTTGAAGTGTCTCTGTTAGAATACAGACTGATGGGCTGCCCTCCGGACTTCCTGAGACGGAACTTGCAGAATAGAGGCCGGTGGCCGGGCGCCGTGGCTCACGCCTGTAATCCCAGCACTTCCGGAGGCCAAGGCAGGTGGAGCACTTGATGTCAGGAGTTCAAGACCAGTTCGAGAGATGGTGAAACCCCGACTCTACTAAAAATACAAAAATTAGCTGGGCGTGGTGGCGCGTGCCTACAGTCCCAGCTTCTTGAGAGGCTGAGGTGAGAGGATCATTTGAACCCGGGAGATGGAAGTTGCAGTGAGCCAAAGATCACACCATTGCACTCTAGCCTGGGCAACAGAGCCAGACTCTGTCTCAAAAAAAAAAAAAAAAAGAATAGAAGCTGGGAAGCTGCATTTTCAAGGAGATTCCCAGGTGATTCTTACACACCTTATAGTTTAAAACTCTGCCACAGAGAATGAAAGATCAAGTAAAACATACAGAACTTAAAAAAAAGAGAGAGAGAGACAGAGGCATGGTGCGGTGGCTCATGCCTGTAATCCCAGCACTTTGGGGGGCCAAGGTGGGCAGATCACTTGAGGTCAGGAGTTCGAGACCAGCCTGGCCAACATGGTAAAACCCTGCCTCTACTAGAAATACAAAAATTAGCCGGGCATGGTGGCAAATCACTTGAACCCAGGAGGCAGAGGCTGCAGTGAGCAGAGATCGCAACACTGCACCTCAGCCTGGGCGACAGAGCAAGTCTCAAAAAAAATTTTTTTTAAAGAGAGAGAAGAGTATATTTGAACTTACCATCAGAGAGGCAAAGCTAAATTCATCATGAGATAGTGATTAAACTGGTTGTGAACATAATAAAACAGCTCAGCCACGCTCACGCACCACTGTTTGTCTAGGCTTAGTTCTGACTGCTTCTAGGAATTCCCTTCAATCACTGGGTTCTCCAGCTGAGCCATACAGCCTCCAATGAAGGAAAAGAAAGGAGGCCAAGTCACTGGGACTCTTTTTTTTCAACTTTAACCAGAGCAGCTCCACTTACATCTGTTACGGTGTTTTAGGGTTCTGAGCAATATTTTTAAGAATAAAAGTTTGAAAATTATCGATTGACACTCTTTAAATTGTTTAGATTACATTTAGTAAGATTGCACCCCTGTCTTACTATCGAGTTTGATCCTTTATGTTGGTACACATGATTAAAACTCAAGAAGTTCATGGCCGGGCACGGTGACTCACACCTGTAATCCCAGAACTTTGGGAGGCCGAGGTGGGTAGATCACTCAAGGCCAGGAGTTCAAGACCAGCCTGACCAATAGCCTTTAGTAGAGACCAACCCTGTCTCCACTAAAAAATACAAAAATTAGCTGGGCGTGGTGGTGCACACCTGTAGTCCCAGGTACTCGGGAGGCTGAGGCACGAGAATCACTTGAACCTGGGAAGCAGAGGTTGCAGTGAGCCATGAGCGAGCCACTGCACTCCAGCCTGGGCAACAGAGTGAGACTCCATCTCAAAAGCAAAACAAAACAAAACCTCAAAAAAAATTGATTTGAACAAATTTGACAAAATCTGTTTTACATTTTTCTTTTCTTATACATCTCTCTCAAAAGATGAAATATCTTCCATATCATAATTTTGCATATAATACGTAATGCTTCTGTGAATTTGAGGGCATTCTATGACTATTATTATTATTATTATTTGGAAATTCTCTAATATTGTGTTTTAAAAGTTTTGGAAAGGGAGAAAAACTCCAGATGAAATACTGAAGGGGTAATTGATGTAGTTCTGTCCCAGTGAAGGGAGCTTATGTTCCCCCCTTCACTGGGACAGAACCTGCATCAATGACTAGGGCAGCAGCTGGAGCTTCTGACGCTCACGCTCCGGTCACCTGTTTGTTTTGGTGCTCGTCCTCTCACCACCCTGGGCTCCAGTTCCTTCTTGGATAAACTGAACCAGTTGGAGCATGAGATTTCCAAGATTCTTCCCAGCTCTACAAGTTGATAACTTCTTTGTACGTCAAAGAATCCCACATAGACTTAGATTACGGCAGGCTCTCTCTCATAACCAAGAAAAAGTTCTGGCCAATTTTCAGACATGGAATAATGCTCCATATCAATATACATTAAGATTAATTTATTCTAAGATTAATTAATTCAGCATAATAAGTATCTGCTTATGTGTAATTAAAAGGAAATTATTTTAAGGGAACCTGAGCTAATCATCGTGTTTGTGTTTTGAATATCAGCATGATAAATTAACTTCTTGTGTTCCATTAAGATAACCAGTTCATTGCGGGCAAGGATGGCATATGAAATCAAGCCCAGTATCTCATTTCTCCTCTTTAGGTTTTAGTTTCTCCTTATATTTATTTTTTAAGACAAGTTTTTATTTTACAGGCAGGACTTCCTCTCCTCCCACAGTCTCTGCAGAGCTGAAATTTTCAAAGCTTTCTTTTTTCTTTTTAGTTGTGCTCCATGATTTCTCACCAGTGCCCACTTCTTATAACAAAAAAAAATGAACTAAGTTGAAATAGGAGCCTCTTGTCTATTTAGCAAATACTCTCTGTGCACAGCCTATAGTCCTAGCAGTGTTAGAACACTGGAAGGGAATGGGGTGGCCATGACCTTGAGAAGCTCAGGCCTTCTCAATGCCCTGGAAAAAGTGGAAGCCATATTCAGTATATTGATGTCATGATAAGGATGATACTTAACAAATAATACTTTTTATCTTTTCAACAAAAAATCCTTAGCAACAATTGCTTATGAAATACACATTTGAAACTTTAACAATCACGGTATTGGTTTGAAGCAGAGCCTTAGTAATGTCCCTTAGTGGTTGTCGAAACCAACTGAAAAACAAGATAATTAGTGAATTGAAGTAATTAATAATATTTTGTGATAAGCACCACTAACAAAGAAGTAAAGACAAGTACATGAAATGACAGCTGCCGTACATAAGAATCACATTTCCCTTCCCCTCCTAAAGAATCCTAGTAGGATATCTTATAAAAAGAGAGCTTCTGGGGTAAGGCGACTTAGAGGGAGAAAAAAACATGCAGATATAACCTACAAAAGGCATCCCAGTCTATTCTTTGCTTAGAGACTGCAGCATAGACACTGTTCCCACGAGGCAGGGTCCCACAGGGTTGGGTAAAAAAACCTATCTAAAGCAATTCTGCAGAGGCAGACTCTGACATTGCGTTGAAAGGCTCCACGCACTCTGTGAGCTCATATTTATGACATAATAGGGTTCTCTTTGCTGGGCAGTTCTTTCCCTTGTGTTGAAGAGACAGTTGATAGTTGACCCTCACCTCACGGCTCCCTCACTTGTGAATTAAAGTCAGACACTGCCGTAAGGTTCTTCTGGTTCCTGCTTTGTGGAGAAAGCTTTCAGCAGCAATATCTGGGATCACTGGCGTATTAAATGTCAGGCCTCGCATCATTATTCTGCCCTGAGCTGATGGTAAACTGGGCACCCAGCCTTTTAGCTTTCATCCAGCACGAGGGAACTTGCCTTCAGATGTGACACGTACAAGTCAAAAAAGCTCAGAGTCAGCTCCAACGTCTATTGGATCCCACTCTATCGCCTTTAAAAAGGAAAAGAAAATCGAATTCACAGAACCGAGGCTAAATACGACCGTTAAGAATGGACTGCGTTCACCATATTTCCATGAGAGTGGCAAAGAGAACAAAGATAAATGCCAGGCTACATCTTGCATCCTTTGCCAGCTTGTGGAAGAACTTAGCAGAAAAAGATGTGAACTCTACTGTTTAGGAATAAAATAATTTTTAAAAATAAATTATTGAAAAGTGTTATTTGGCTGTTTCTTTTATGCATTCAAAAGCAAAATAGTAAGAATCCAGTGGACTTTGAAATCTTCCTATATGTTAAAAAATAGGCCGGGCGCGGTGGCTCACGCCTGTAATCCCAGCACTTTGGGAGGCCAAGGCGGGCAGATCACGAGGTCAGGAGATCAAGACCATCCTGGCTAACACGGTGAAACCCCGTCTCTACTAAAAATACAAAAAATTAGCCGGGCGCCGTGGCGGGCGCCTGTAGTCCCAGCTACTCGGGAGGCTGAGGCAGGAGAATGGCGTGAACCCAGGAGGCGGAGCTTGCAGTGAGCCCAGATCGCGTCACTGCACTCCAGCCTGGGCGACAGAGCGAGACTCCGTCGCAAAAAATAAATAAATAAATAAATAAATAAATAATAATTAGAGTCCACCTAAGGTAAGAATCTAGGACTCATTTTTGTATTGAAATTTCATTCCTTGTAATTCATATTTTTTCATGTGATCCCTGAAATAAATTAAAAAAGAAAAAAAAAGGTACCAGTGTTCGTAAGTAGAAAGTGGAGAACTAAACGACTCCAAAATGTGCAATATGTTGGGCCCTGGTGGCCAGCTGGTAAAAATCTTATGAGAGTTGCGGATTTTCGAAATATATGTAATTTAGTTATCTGTCAAAATGAGATCCGCATCTACATGGCTTTACCCAGGAAGGCAGAATTTGAGACTGGAGCGTAGGGAGAAGCCTATGGGTCTTGGGTTTTCCGGAATTGGATTATAAATACGAACAGGTTTAAAGAAATAATGAGGCCGGCAGTGTGCGAGGAGCCCCGCGCTTCCTGGGCACCACGCGGCGGGACCCGCGGAGGCAGGCGGGGACCCGGGGAGGCAGGCGGGGACCCGGGGAGGCAGGCGGGGACCCGGGGAGGCAGGCGGGGACCCGCGGAGGCAGGCGGGGACCCGCGGAGGCAGGCGGGGACCCGGGGAGGCAGGCGGGGACCCGGGGAGGCAGGCGGGGACCCGCGGAGGCAGGCGGGGACCCGGGGAGGCAGGCGGGGACCCGCGGAGGCAGGCGGGGACCCGCGGAGGCAGGCGGGGACCCGGGGAGGCAGGCGGGGACCCGGGGAGGCAGGCGGGGACCCGCGGAGGCAGGCGGGGACCCGCGGAGGCAGGCGGGGACCCGGGGAGGCAGGCGGGGACCCGGGGAGGCAGGCGGGGACCCGCGGAGGCAGGCGGGGACCCGCGGAGGCAGGCGGGGACCCGCGGAGGCAGGCGGGGACCCGCGGAGGCAGGCGGGGACCCGGGGAGGCAGGCGGGGACCCGGGGAGGCAGGCGGGGACCCGCGGAGGCAGGCGGGGACCCGGGGAGGCAGGCGGGGACCCGCGGAGGCAGGCGGGGACCCGCGGAGGCAGGCGGGGACCCGGGGAGGCAGGCGGGGACCCGCGGAGGCAGGCGGGGACCCGCGGAGGCAGGCGGGGACCCGGGGAGGCAGGCGGGGACCCGGGGAGGCAGGCGGGGACCCGGGGAGGCAGGCGGGGACAGGCACCAGCCCACTTGACAACTGCGCGCAGCGGCGCAGCCGGCAGCTCCGGGGCGCGCACACCCACACCGCGTCACGTGCGCGCGGGGGCTGCGGAGACTACCCGAGCCGCGTGGGCGCGTCAGAGCCACCTCCACTCTCTCTCACGTCGCCAGGGATTCTTGACGGATGATTCCGCTGTCAGATGCCAGCTTGCCTCTGTCACACCGTTTTCCTGAACGCAGTAACCATGTATTTGAAAGCCGTGTCATGTGTGAAACGAGTTTACCTTGTAGATTAGGATAAACAAAGATTCTCCGTGCTCATCCAAAAGTCCAAAGCCCCCTCCGCTCTGCAATTTCCACTTGTTATATGCAGAACTATTCTCACCTCGGGAATGTGATGGTTTTATAACTGTGGGGGCCCAAATGTACTGACTAGGACTGTTTTCCCGCACTCACCATGAGGAGGTGTTCAGTTTGACATGTGCCTAAGGATTTTTGTTGGCTTTTAATTTAGTATTTGCTCATTTTGGAAAAAAAGTACAAACTACCTTCAAGCTGGGAGCTACACAGAGAGGCTTGCTCAGATTCAGATTTGTTTTGGTATGTCTGTTTCATAGGCTGCAGACTTCCTACTGTGTCACATCCAGTGCGCATCATACCTGCTGGGGTGTCTCTCAGGGATGTTAAGATTGATCAGTGGGCTCAGATCCTGTCAACCCGATATGTCCACTATAAAGTTCCCCTTCAGCTCTTCACCTCTGGTTTCAGCAGCCATTGATAATCATTGCTTAGATACTTCATTTCATTAGGGGTTGCAAAATGGCAATATTTTAATTTATCATTTCTTTTATGTATCAGCAGGATCTTTTCCCATCAATTATTTGGTTACCCTAAATACAGTTCATACAGGAAAGGCAAAATAAATACTTGATCCTTACTCTTTATTTTTGGAATAAAGAGTTGTTTCCTTAGCACTCTCCAAAGGTGACCAATCCATCTATTTTTGGAGCATTACTCTCAACCGGTGGATGTTACCATACTTGATGTGTCTTAATATGCTACAGTATTTATTTACTTATTTATCTGATGGCCCAAATACCCCACTTTCAGCCAGGGCTCCTGTAGCCTTCTGACACAAACATAGAAGTCTTTGATGTATTATGAAAGACTATGTAATATTCCAGGGGTCAGAGGAAGATATTAAATGACATCATGGGGAAGCAAAATCAGCAAAATTTAGAAAGTGAGAAACTCTACAGCACGCATCATTCAGTTTCTTCAACAATAGATTGCAAGGGGGTAGAGAAGGAGGGCGTGAAACTCCTCTAGGGTCAGAAGAGACCAAGAAACTTCAGACAAAAGCAACGTCCGGACTTTGTTTGGATACTGGTTTTTTTTTGGTTTTTTTTTTTTAGATTGTAAAAAAAAGAGTTAAGGAGATGGATGATGGTAATGGTTGCACATTATGAATGGATTTAATACCACTGTTTACTTAAAAATGAATAAGATGGTAAATTTTATGTTATGTGTATTTTACCAATATAAAAATAATAAATTAAAAAAATAATAATTTGGCTGGGCACAGTGATTCATGCCTGTAATCCCAGCATTTGGGGAGGCTGGGGCAGAAGGATTGCTTGAGGGCCAGGAGTTCAGGACCAGCCTGGGCAACATAGTGAGACCCTGTCTCTACAAATAATTAAAAAATTAGCCAGGCGTGGTGGCACATGCCTGTGGTCCCACCTTTTTGGGAGGCTGAGATGGGGGGATTGCTTGAGCCTGGGAGGTTGAGGCTGCAGTGAGCCAGGATCACACCACTGCACTCTGAATGACAGAGCAAGACCCTATCTCAAAAAAAAAAAAAAAAAAAGCAAAAGTAAAATAAAATAATTTGTGAGAAAATCAAGGAAACTTGAATGCTGGCTGGCTTTTTGATGATATGCAGGAATTACTATAAAAATGCATAGGAGTGGTAATATGATTGTGGTTATGTTAAAAAATATTCTTTCTATTTTAAAGATGCATAGTGAAATATTATAGACGAAATCATATCTCGAATTTGTTTCAAAATAACCTAGTGGCAGTAAGGAGAGAAAGTAATTGTGGTATGATGGATCATCATTGAGGCTGGGAGACGGGTACCTGGGGGTTCACTGTGTTCATCTGTCTGGTTTTATATATGTTTGGAAATTGCATAATAAAAAGTCTAAAATTTATTTTAAAGTACAGATTACCCTAGAAGGAAGCCGAAGAGGAACTGATAGTGGTAGAACTACACAAACTCCATAAATAAAGTCTTGCCTAATTCAGAAATGTGCTACCACCTGCCAGCTGCAGTAGTGGAGTAAGAGGAAAGCCCAGTGACTAAGCAAGGAGAGTAACTGTCTTATATTATCGAGGGATGCTCCGGGCCGGTGCTAGGTGCTTTGTATGCTTTTAACTCATTTAATCCTTACAATAGTCTTATGAGATAGATACTATTATGTTAGTATAATATCCACACTACAAATGGAAAAACTGAAGTTCAGAGAAGCCATTCTCTTCATAAACAGCAAAGATAGGCTTCAAACCATGTGGTCTGGCTTTGGAGCCAGTCTATTGATAAGAGCAACATAAGTAGCTCTTAATAGATGCCAGCCCTGTTTTAAGTGTTTTCTGTCTATTAATTCATTTAATACTCACAATAACCCTATGAGGAAGATACTCTCATAGGACCCATTTTACAGATGAGAAAGTTGAGATACAGGCAGGTGAAGTGACTGTGTAAGATCACACAGCTGGCACACGGCAGAGCCAGATATTAAGCTGGGAGTTTGGGCTCCACCCCACCCTGCTGCCCCTCACATTATTAACCACTGAGCTACAGTGACAGCTAGCTATGCAGGCTCTTTCCTTCCTTAATAAACATTTATTGAGCACCTGCAAGAGGCAGTCTTTGTTAGAGGCGCTGGGATATGGTGATGAACAAGACACATCTTGCTTTACCTTCCGGTGACATACAGTCTCCCAGTCCCTGAATCTCTTAGGAGCTAATTTAGGAGATGAAGGGGTTAAACTCAGAAGCTCAGGCTACCGTGTTGGCACTTTCTTGTTTTAAGCTGAATTGGCCAGAGGGTGATGCATGCCTGTAATCCCAGCTACTCAGGAGGGAGGATCACGCAGGAGTTCCAGACCAGCCTGGGCAACAGGGCGAGACTCTGTCTCAAAAAAAAAAAAAAAAAAAAAAGTTGAATTGGAAAGAGCATTGGATCAGCAGCCCAAGAAGGGCGCTTCTGAACTTGAAAATGTCAGAGGTAAGGCTGTGAAGGAAGTTGCCTGTGGATCCTACTGCTCTACCCACTGGGTCCAGTAGGTCCCTTTCCGCTAGACACCATTCTCATTTCTTTCCTAGAATCCTCTCTCTCTTCTGCTGGGTTCTGTTCAACCCCAACTTCTTCTCTGCTTTGGAGCTCAATGAGCTCCTCTTCTCTGAAATCTCAATGCCCTTGTTGGTTGCACTAATCAATTCAATACTTAATTATATACAAAGCTTGATTGTTATCCAATAATTTTACTACGTATGTCTTGCCTCCTCACTTAAACTGTACATATTTACAAGACAGAGACTAGGTCTTATACTTCATTGATATTCTCCCAGCAAGCCCCAAGCCATGGAGTAGGTGCTCACTAAATATTATTTAAATGAATAAATCATATTTTAATAATATTGTGTATGTTAGATGACAATACATAGAATGATCAAGAGCACAGACTCTCTCTCTTCATAGTTGTGTGCCACCAGGCAAGTTATTAACATCCTTTATGCCTTAGTTTTCTTATCTGTAAAGGAGGGATAATAGTTTCTAATCCACGCACATGGAATTCTTAGCCTGGCGCCCAACAAATGTTCAATATATGCTATCAATCAATATTTTTATTATTACTACAACTGCCTAGTAAAGTAAGATTAGATTGACTAACCAGAGCATTTCTCCTACATGTGACGTCAAATTAAATCAGAGGTTTGCTTGATGAGCATGATTTGGTGAGCATGATTTGGTGAGCATGATTTGGTTGGCTGTGGAGGCCGTGGACTGTAGCGGAGCAAGAATGGGCATTAAAATCTCACCTCTGACTCTGGCTGTGAGACCTTGGCTTTCATGAGCTTCAGTTTGTTCATTTGCAGACTGCAAATAATAACAGATATATCCCATTGAGCTATCGTGCGGGCCAGATTTAATGAATATAAAGCACCTAGCCTGACACAAAATGGAACTTTGATAAACCATTCTCTAAATATCATCAAGCCCATAGCGTCCCTCTCTACAGAGACCATGTCTGCTTAGTAGATGAGACATTTGTGGTTGTTCATTGACTCCTTTTTTTCTAGAAAGTTCTAGTCCTCTAGAGACTCATTGTAATACCTTTGTCCCTCTGAATTCTTGGTATTTAACTATACCTCCTCCTGTTATATGCACCCAGGGTAATATGCCTCTGGCACATGGTAGGCACTTAATGAATTTATGTTGAATAATTCAGCAACTTACTTTTATAGATACATACAGACTATCCCTCTTCTATTAACTCATTCTTTCTCAGTGTATCAAACTACCAATCTGCTGAGCTCATTCACAACATTTTGGTGCTTCTTAATGTTCTCAGAGAATAACTTTCACTCTAGTGCTGGCTTCTTCCATCCATTGGTAGGGGTTTGGATCAGATGAAAGGGAGAACATCCCAGGCTGGGTGCATAATGTTTGGAAAGGGTTAAGGAAGGCCAAGTGAATAGTTCTTGACTGAAACTAAGAGTACAAGATGGGAGAAAAAATCAGAGATAAGATTATACAGGGAGGGTGGAGACAGATTGTAGAGAAACTTTAAGGTCAGGCTGAAGAATTTGACTTGATACATCAGGCAATTGGAAAAGTCAGGGGATAGTTTACACAAGTTATAGTAATTTTTAAATTTAATTTGTGTACGTGAGGTTGAAGAATTGAAGTTAGGACATGGGAGTCATTACATTTATAATGAAAAAACACATTTCCTGTCACACCTTCCCAACCCACTGCCCAGAGGCAACCATGATCAACTCAACCTATTGATTATTTGAATGTAATTGTTTCTTTCTTTCTTTCTTTTTTTTTTTTTTGAGATGAAGTCTTGCTCTGTCGCCCAGGCTGGAGTGGCAGTGGTGCAATCTCAGCTCACTGCAGCCTCCGCCTCCCGGGGATCCAGCGATTCTCCTGCCTCAGGCTCCCGGGTAGCTGGAATTACAGGCACATGCCACCATGCCTGGCTAATTGTTTTTTGTATTTTTAGTACAGACAGAGTTTCACCATGTTGACCAGGCTGGTCTCAAACTCCTGACCTCAGGTAATCCGCCCGCCTCGACCTCCCAGAGTACTAGGATTACAGGTGTGAGCCACATGCCTGGCCGAATGTATTTGTTTCTTTTTGAGAAGGGTAATTCCCAACTCTTGCTCCATTACCTTCCCCTCATTTTTCCAGTGTAGTCATATCCTTGTTTTTGTTAAATAAATAGCATTTCCATCTTTATATAGTTCACAGCTAATTACATTTTTCTTGTACACTCTTTTTGGTTTTCCTAATGTTTGTTAACTTTTACTTTTTAATGATTTTTAATTTAAAGTTTTAAATGTGTTTTTCCTGGTTAATAATTGTCTTGCTTTAAATCATTTAAAACATTTTTTTAGAGACAAGGTCTTGCTTTGTTGCCCAGGCTGGAGCGCAGTGGTACCGTCATATCTCCCTGGAGCCTCAAACTCCTGGGCTCAAGCGACTCTCCTGCCTCAGCCTCCAAAGCAGCTAGAACTATAGGTATGCACCACCACACCCAGCCAGTTTTTCTGTTTTTTTGGAGATGAGGTCTCGCTACGTTGCCAAGGCTAGTCTCAAACTCCCAGCCTCACTTTTTTATTTACTTCATTTTTTGTGTACTTACTACTAAATCAACCCTAAATGTTCCAATAAAGATGTAAACTGATCAAATACATGAAATAACCCATTAGTTTTATTCTTTTCTTGAATACTTTCTTACCAGAACCTTCTCTGCCTATTTTAACCAGGACTGACTGCTCTCTGAGCTCACCACACACCTGGGATTTTTCTTCACCAACAACTTGGAAATTTTCTTGAACTCCTTGCTGTGTGGGATTTCCTGTTTCTTGGATCTCATGTGCTCATCTTTCTTGATTTGCCACGTGTGCGTTGTGGTGGGGAGGGGTGTACATCTGCCCGTAACTTGCTGAGAAAAAGCATGGGACAAATAAAATTTTTGCTGTGCAAGAGCACGGTAGAAAATGTTTTTATTTTACTTTCTTCTACAGGCTGGGATTATGATTTTAGTTTGAAAAGCACATTTCCTCTGAATTTTGAAGGCATCTCTCAATTTCTTCTGTTGAGAAAACGAATGCTGATTTTATGTTGACATAGAGCAATATGGCGTTATTCCAATTCCTGATCTTTTATGTGTGACCTGTTTTATCTTTCTAGAAAGTTTTAGAATCTTCTCTGTAAAATGAGGATAATATGAGTACCTACCTCACTGGATTAGTACCTTAATTGTGAGGATTAAACCAATTAATATATCAAAAGCCTTTAGAATGGTCTCTGACCCATGGTTAATTTTAAATGTGCTTGTTATCAGCACATTTAAATTAATCCATGGTTAATTTTAAATGTGCTCATTTTAGTAGAATTTTGGGAGAGGTGATATAAAGACTTATGTTCAACTTGTCATATGTAACAGGGATTGCAGAAGTTAACATTTTTAAATTTTCCTCATAGCATTTTTGTGGAGGTTATTTTCTTCCAAGACTGAAAAAATAACCAAAAGATGAAATGACTTAAGGAACTATTACTCAGGGATATTGATCAGGGCAGTGACCCAGCTAATTATAATAAGTTGGTAAACACGTTAGGATATATAGAAAGAAAGCAGGATGTTACTGTCTGCTGAGGCTTAATGCTAACATTAAATCATGTTCCCCAGATATAGTGGGTTCATTTCTACAGTATACCTGTTCATAATTATTCATCTCTATGTCCTCAGCACATAGGCCACTATTTGATTCCTGGTAGGCAGTAGATACAAAGCCCTTGGCAATGTCTCTGACAGGAAGTAAGCAGTACCTATTAGCTCTTTATATATGTAACACACATCATCTACTTAGAAACTTTGTTTTAGTTCTCTTTCAAGTGACCTTTCTCGTGACCTTAGAGAAAGAATTTGTATGCAATTGCTAATTTCCCCATATATATTCGCATTCATTATTTTCATTTGATCCTCAAAGTGTCCAAAGAATTAAACTGAGTTTTGAAGATGGCTCTAGTGCTTACTAGCTGTGAACAAGTTACCTAATTTCTTCTTATTTTTCTCAAGACATTGGGGATCACCTCATGTGAGGATTAAATTAGATCATCTATGTCAAGCACTCAATGCATATATTAGCTATTGCCAGTGAGGTAAAGTATTATTATTATTATTATTATTTAGACAGAGTCTCACTCTGTCTCCCAGGCTGGAGTGCAGTGGTGTGATCTTGGCTCACTGCAACCTCCGCCTCCAGGTTCAAGTGATTCTCCTGTCTCAGCCTCTGGAGTAGCTGGGATTACGGGCATGCACCACCACACCCGGCTACCTTTTGTATTTTTAGTTGAGACAGGGTTTCGCCATGTTGGCCAGGCTGGTCTCAAACTCCTGGCCTCAAGTGACACCCCCGCCTTGGCCTCCCAAAGTGCTGGGATTACAGATGTGAGCCACCACACCCAGCCTAGCTAAAGCATTATTATTTTACTTATTTATTTTGAGACGGAGTCTCGCTCTGTCACCCAGGCTGGAGTGCAGTGGTGTGATCTTGGTTCACTACAGCCTCCACCTCCTGGGTTCAAGCAATTCTCTGCCTCAGCCTCTCAAGTAGCTGGGACTACAGGGGCCTGCCACCACACCCAGCTAATTTTTTTGTATTTTTAGTAGAGACAGGGTTTCACCATCTTGGCCAGGCTGGTCTTGAGCTCCTGACCTCAGGTGATCCACCCGCCTTGGCCTCTCAAAGTGCTGGGATTACAGGCGTGAGCCACCGCACCCAGCCAAGCTAAAGCATTATTAACCCTACTTGGTGATTAGACTCATCAGAACACAGAAATTAAATGACTTGTTCACATAGTTGTGCGAGTGGCTGATCTTGGCTTAAAGATTGGCACTGAATGATTCACAGTGCAAATGTTAGAGGAGTTTAATTTATGTTCTTGCTCACTGCTGTATCCCAGCACCTAAAATAGTATCTGGTAAATAACAGGCACTCGTATATGTGATTAATAAATTAACATGTACAAAAAGTTTTAATCCTGGAAATGGCTTCATAGATCATTTAATGAAATGAACCAGTTTTTCAAATTGGTAAACTGAGGCCCAGATGCTTTGCTTTAGGCATGTTTTGTGTTTGTTTGTTTTGTTTCTTTGCATCTTCACAGTGCTTTTTTTTGAGATGGATCTCCCACTGCCGCCCAGGCTGGAGTGTAGTGGTACAATCTCTGCTCACTGCAACCTCCACTTCCCGGGTTCAAGCAATTGCCTAGGATTACAGGCACCTGCCACCATGCTCAGCTAATTTTTTGCATTTTTAGTAGAGACAGGGTTTCACTATGTTGGCCAGGGTGGTCTCAAACTCCTGACCTTGTGATCTGCCTGCCTCGGCCTCCCAAAGTGCTGGGATTACAAGCGTCAGCCACCGCACCTGGCCCACAGTGCTTTTTAAACCACTGAAGTAATTGTCAAATTAGGTTTGGCCACATATGAATAGAAAAGCCAAATTAGTGGCTTATATAAGATGGAGGTTTATTCCTCTCCCATGTAAAAGACAAACCAAAGATAGGCAATTCAAGATGGTGGCTCCAGAGTCAGCCAGAACCTAGGCAGCCATCTTTCTGCTCCACCATTCTTGCCATATGGCTTTCACTCTCAGTACTGTCTTATGATACAAAGAGGCTGCCAGGGTTCCAGCCATCTGCATTCATTCTATCAGGAAGGAGAAAGACGGAGAGAGCAAAAGGGGACATTTCCCAGCTGAGGTGGCTGCCTTTAATTTCTCCATTTATCTTATTATCCACCCATGGTGCAAGAGAGACTGGGAAATGTATTATTTTATCCAGGAAGCTTGCTGCCCAGATTCAAAGCAGTGTTCTAAGGAAAAGGGGGAATGGCTATTGGGTAGGCCGTCTCTGTCAGAGTTGTCAACATTTTGCAAATCAGAAATTTCCAAATAGAAATCTGGATTTTTTTAGCTTTTCTTGAAGAATCAGAAGACGGAGCTGAGGTTTGGGGCCAGAGAGAAGGAAACAAGGAGCTGGATTTTGAAGGGAGGGCTGGATGAAATGGAGAAGGCCCATGAAACAGACTGGCGAGGGAGAAGGGAGCTGATGTTCTAGGACTTGAGAAGTGATTTAGGAATTTGCATCCCTCGTTTGGTAGAAGTAGTGCTTTGAAGGCTGGGTACAGGGGCTCACAACTGTAATTCCAGCACGTTGGGAAGCCAAGGTAGGAGGATTGCTTGAGCCCAGGAGTTCGAGACCAGCCTGAGCACCACAGCAAGATCCCATCCCTACAAAAAATTTAAAAAGATTAGTGGGGTGTGGTGGTGCATACCTGTGGTCCCAGCTACTCAGGAGGCTGAGGTGAGAGGATCGCTTGAGCCCAGGAGGTGGAGGTTGCAGTGAGCCATGATTGTACCACTGCACTCCAGCCTGGACAACAAAGTGAGACCCCATCCCAAGAAACTAAAATAGTGTTTTGAGAGGATTAAACTAGTAGAGAGTATGTATAACAAGAGAAGGCACAAAGAATAGTTAGGGAACTATTAAAGAGCTCCAAGCATGAGTGAGGAGGGTCCAGACCAGCAATGTCAATAGAAATATAGTATGAGCCATGTATGTCATTCAAAAAATTTTAGTAGCCACATTTTAAAAAGGAAAACAGATGAAATTAATTTTAATAATATATTTTATTTACCCAATATAGCTGAAATATCATTTCAACATGTAATCAATATAAAAAGTCATCAATGAGATGTGTTACATTCTTTGTTTTTTTTTTGTTTTAGTTTTTGTTTTGAGACAGGTTCTCACTCTGTCACCCAGGCTGGAGTGCAGTGGCACAATCTCGGCTCACTGCAACCTTCACCTCCTGGGCTCAAGGGACCCTCCCACCTCAGCTGCCTGAGTAGCTGGGATTACACAGGCATGCATCACCATGCCCAGCTACATTTTTTTTGATATTTTTAGTAGAGATGGGGTTTCAACATGTTGGCCAGGCTGGTCTCGAACTCCTGACCTTTAGTGATCCTCCCACCTCGGCCTCCCAAAGTGCTGGGATTATAGGCATGAGCCACTGTGCCCGGCCTGATCTGTATTTAGAGTGCATAAAATTTATAGTTGAAAAAGTAGATTCACATAACCAAGTTATTCTTCACAAACTAAAAAATTTTCCAACAACTAAATCAAGTGTATGCATTTTTACATTTAAGTTAAAATGAAATTAAAAATTCAGTTCTTCAGTCATACTGACCATGTTTCAAGCACTCAATAGCCACATGTGGCCAGTGACTTCCATATTGGATAGCACGTTCCAGACAGGGAAAGAAGACAGAAATAAAGGGCCCAGTTTGAGATATGGCTCATAAAGGATGCTCCTCAGATGGAACACTTCTGACGAAACCTGTATTATCCTTGTCTTCCAAAAGCATGGAAATTCTCTCATTTCCCACATCCCTTAGATTTGCCAGATCCTTTTACACGCCTGTGCCTTTGCCTGAAATGCTTTTCCCCTTCTTTTTGCACCTGGAAAATGTCAACTTACCTTTCCAGTCTCCATTTAAATATCATCTCTGTGAAATCCACCCCAGGTCCATCAGGACAGGCTAGTTGCCCTTAACACTGTGTTCCTATTTCATGTCTCATAGATCCGTCATGTCCTTGAGGTCGAGGACTATGTCTTGATTGTCTCTGAGTCCTTGGTACATGGCATGCAGACTTATAAGAATCGTTATTGAATGAAGAAGACCTTCCGTTTAACCACACCTGGCTAATTTTTGTATTTTCAGTAGAGATGGGGTTTCACCATGTTGGCCAGGCTGGTCTCAAACTCCTAACCTCAAGTGATGCACCTGCCTCAGCCTCCCAAAATACTGGGATTACAGGCTTGTGCCATTGCGCCCAGCCTCAGCACGCTTAATTGAAGATGTCATTGATTGTAAGGTGAACCACTGTTTTGTGCATCATTAAGGAAAAAACCTGTCAGTAATAATTGTGAGACCCAGCACAATGGCTCACGCCTGTAATCCCAGCACTGTGAGTGGCTGAGACAGGCAGAACGCTTGAGCCCAAGAGTTTGAGACCAGCCTGGGCAACATGGCGAAACCTCATCTCTACTAAAAATACAAAAAAAGCCAAAAAATACAAAAGCCAGCTGATAGCTTCTCTATCAGCACTTTAGTCAGCTACATTTTAAAAGGATATGCTTGGCCTCCTTAATTCAATTTTTGCTTTATTAACTTGAATATCATTGGACATGGCCCTTCTAAATAGCAGACTTCGAGGCTGGCTTCTAACTTTAAGCTCCATACATAAAATTTCCGTGGTGCAGGCTTATGTAAAACATTCATCTTCTTTAGGTTCGATATCAGTGCATACTGCTGCCCTGCGTCACACATTTGAAATTAATGTGTGTGTCTTTTTGACTGTTGTCTTTTATGAGGATAGACACCAGCATACAGCAGTACTTGAATGACAACCACGAGGATTTTTCAAAATATAGGAGGTATTCATTCCAGGGTAGCTTACCTGAGCGAGGTGCTGCAAAACAGACTGACAGCCCGAACAGACGCACCTTCACTCCTCAGGTAACAAGGAACACATTCCACTAGGTATTCTTAACTTGGGCACAATTAACTTCATGGGGATGGAGCAACTGATCTTCAGTGTAGCTGAATCCACCTTGGTCACATGCTCTAGATGGGAAGAAAGGAAAGGAGGCTTAGATGATCTCAAGTGGTAGAAAGGTATTTGGCAACATCAATTAAAAGGTCAAGTGCAGATTCCCTTTGGCCCTCCAAATTCCACTTTTAGGAAGCTACTGTGTGGAATATTTGCATAAAGACATAAATTTATGAAGAAAAGAATGATCCTTGTTTTTTTTTTGTTTTTGAGATGGAGTCTTGCTCTTGTCGCCCCTGCTGTAGTGCAATGGGAAGACCTTGGCTCACTGCAACCTCTGCCTCCCAGGTTCAAGCGATTCTCCTGTCTTGGCCTCCTGAGTAGCTGGGAATTACAGGCATGCAGCTCCATGCCCAGCTAATTTTTGTATTTTTAGTAGAGACGGGGTTTCACCATTTTGGACAGGCTGATCTCGAACTCCTGACCTCATGATCCACCCACCTCGGCCTCCCAAAGTGCTGGGATTACAGGCGTGAGCCACCGCACCCAGCCTATTTCAAGTTTTCAAAATAACAACCAAGAATACAAAGATCAGCCAGGCCCGGTGGCTCACGCCTGTAATCCCAGCACTTTGGGAGGCCGAGGTGGGTGGATCATGAGGTCAGGAGTTCAAGATCAGCCTGGCCAAAATGGTCAGGCCAACATTCCAACCAATGTTTTGTAAAAGCAATGGCAGGTAAGTGGCCTCCTCTCCAGAGCTGAAGCTTTTTGCGCTTGCTTTGGTGTCATGCCCATGCAGCTAACTCGTTTCCTCAGATTCTATTCCATTCCATTTCTTTCTTTTCTTTTCTTTTCTTTCTCTTTCTCTTTCTCTCTTTCTCTTTCTTTCTTCCTTCCTTCCTTTCTTCTTCTTTTTTTTTTCTTTTTTTTTGAGACAGAATTTCTCTCTTGTTACCCAGGCTGGAGTGCAATGGTGTCATCTCTGCTTACTGCCATCTCCACCTCCCGGGTTCAAGCAATTCTCCTGCCTCAGCATCCAGAGTAGCTGGGACTACAGGCACCTGCCACCACGCCCATCTAATTTTGTATTTTTAGTAGAGACGGGGTTTCACCATGTTGGTCAGGCTGGTCTCGAACTCCTGACCTCAAATGATCTGCCTGCCCCAGCCTCCCAAACTGTTGGGATTGCCGGTGTGAGACATCGCTCCCGGCCCTCAGATTCCATTTCTATGCTTTCTCTCTGGTTCACATTCAAAAGTCCTGAAGATAAAGGATCTGATTAGGTCAGTTCATCACCATTCAATATGGATTACTCCTGCTGTGTGGGGAGATGCGTGTACCAGGCCACCTCATGGACGGAGGTCTGCTTTTATAGCCCACTGGCTTTGGTGGAGCTGTTTCAGAGTACAGTCTGGTGTGGCCAAGGTTACAGCATTATATGATGCAAAGTAAGGTGATATGCACGAAGCATGCTCATGTCTTAGAAGGAAAATATGGGCAAGGCATATACGTAGCATTCCATGGACCATCCACTCTCCTCGGTTTCATTTATTTATTTATTTATTTTTCTCTTTGGGATGGAGTGTCACTCTGTCGCCAAGGCTGGAGTGCAGTGGTGCAATCTTGGCTCACTGCAACCTCCGCTTCCTGCGTTCCAGCGATTCTCCTGGCTCAGTCTCCCGAGTAGCTGGGATTACAGGCACTTACCACCACTAATTTTTATACTTTTAGTAGAGACGGGGTTTCACCATGTTGGCCAGGCTGGTCTTGAACTGCAGACCTCAAGGGATCCACCTGCCCCGGCCTCCCAAACTGCTGGGATTAGAGGCACAAGCCACTGTGCCTGGCCTCTCTTTGGTTTTATACACCTAAAGAGAAAGAGGGAAAGCAGGATAAACATTCACCTGCAGTCATTAAGAAATCCAGACAAGAACTTCCTTTAAAGATGTCCTTGTCAGTGGAGAGGAAGTTCATCTTCACATTTTCCAGGTGGATCAGTTGGTGTTCCCCAGACCACCAGGTTTGCACTTGTGCATGCTCGAGGACAACAGAGAAGGTTCTAGAAGCAGCTTTTCTGCAAGACTTGAAGCTTTTTTTCGTTTAAAGATGAATTGTTTGGTTGGATGCAGTGCTCATGCTTGTAATCCCAGCACTTTACTCCTAAAGTGGGAGTAAGTGGGAGGATCTCTTGAGCCCAGGAGTTCAAGACCAGCATGGGCAACATAGGAAAACCCTGTCTCTACAAAAACATAAAAATAGAAATAAAATGATTAATTGAGGTCGGGCATGGTGGCTGATGCCTGTAATCCCAGCACTTTGGGAGGCCGAGGTGGGCAGATCACTTGAGGTCAGGAGTTTGAGATCAGCCTGGCCAACATGGTGAAACCCTGTGTCTACTAAAAGTACAAAAATTAGCCGGGTGTTGTGGTGCATGCCTGTAACCTCAGCTACTTGGGAAGCTGAGGCAGGAGAATTGCTTGAACCTGGGAGGCAGAGGTTGCAGTGAGCCGAGATCACGCCACTACAGTCCAGCCTGGGTGACAGAGTGAGATTCTGTCTCAAAAAAAAAAAAAAAAAAAAAAAAAAAAGATTAGTTGCTGGATGAAAGGTAAGAAAAAACAAGCAAAACAAAATAAAAAACAGTGGTATTGCTTTTGCTTTTAAGACGATGACAAAGGTCATCGTATTTACAGGAATGAAACTGTGGCGAGCTGGGTGCAGTGGCTCACTCCTGTAATCCCAGCACTTTGGGAGGCTGAGGCAGACGGATCACCTGAGGTCAGGAGTTCAAGACCAGCTGTGCCAACATGGTGAAACTTCGTCTCTACTAAAAACACAAAAATTAGCTGGGTGTGGTGGCAGGTGCCTGTAATCCCAGCTACTCGGGAGGCTGAGGCAGGAGAATCACTGGAACCCGGAAGCTGGAGGTTGCAGTGAACCGAGATCACACCACTGCGCTCCAGCCTGGGCGACAGAGCGAGACTCCATCTCAAAAAAAAAAAAATAAAAAAAATAAAAGAAAAGAAAAAAGAAAATGCGGCCAAAATTTTTATAGAATCTGGGATTCCTGTGATGCTGTGTTCTTGAACTGTTTCAGAGCCTAGTCTGGGCACCTATTTTTAAACTTTAAAAGGCAGGTCATCGAAGCCCTTCAGAAGGAGGGAAAGGAAGCCAGAGAATAGGTGTATCCAAAAGTGCTGTAGGAGGAACAGGCCCTTCGCTATGTTTAATTCAAAAGCAGATATCTTCAAGCCTCTAGGAATATCGTTTATCGTCATTGCTGGCAAAATGTCCATCTGTCTCTGAAAACCTCCATAAGATGTATGTGTATTTGCAACAATTCCAAGCAAGGTAAGGCCCTTATTTCCTGTGGAAAGTAATACCAATATGGAAGGCAGCCTGTGACATGGTTTCTTTTTCTTTCCTTCTTTTTTTTGAGTCAGAGTCTCACCCTGTCACCAGGCTAGAGTGCAGTGGCGTGGTCTTGGCTCACTGCAACCTCTGCCTCCCGGGTTCAAGCGATTCTCCTGCCTCAGCCTCCTGAGTAGCTGGGACTACAAGCGCACGCCACCACACCTGGCTAATTTTTTTTTTCTTTTTGTTTTTGAGATGGAATCTGGCTCTGTCGCCCAGGCTGGAGTGCAGTGGCGCAATCTTGGCTCACTGCAAGCTTCGCCTCCAGGGTTCAAGTGATTCTCCTGTCTTAGCCTCCTGAATAGCTGGGATTACAGGCACCTGCCATCGCGCCTGGCTAATTTTTGTACTTTTAGTAGAAACGGGGGTTTCACCATCTTGGCCAGGCTGGTCTTGAACTCCTGACCTCATGATCCACCCGCCTTGGCCACCCAAAGTGCTGGGATTACAGGCATGAGCCACCGCGCCTGGACAACATAGTTTATTTTTCTATGCCTCAAAGCAAGCTGACCAATTTGCCAATGTATGTTACGTAAGCTGTTGGGTCACTGAAGTGTTCTTACTATGCAAAGTCAGTCCCAGATCTTTCAATTTCGGTGTACCCCCTCACAGTGTCTAATATGATGCTATGTACTAGGATTTCAATTTACATGAAACAAATTGGGATTGAATATCTATCTTGTGCCAAGCACAGTGGTAAGCACTGAAATAGCAAAGTAAGTTAGATATATTCCCTAACCTAAAGTTACTCATATCTACCAGAGAAAGCAGCCCCAATAACAACCAACTATGATGTAGTACAAGGTGTGCTTGTTAGAGATATTCACAGCCTGCCACCTTCACCCAGTTAAGGGAAGGATGACCTTGTTTCACCTATTCTAAGATGTACATTATTGTCTCTGAAGTCCAGATGCAGCTTACAATAGATGGTGTCTCACAATTATTATTATTATTATTAATTTTGAGACAGGGTCTCACTGTCACCCAGGCTGGAGTGCAGTGGCACGATTTCGGCCCACTGCAACCTCTGCCTCCAGGACTCAGGCAATCCTCTCACCTCAGCCTCCCAAGTAGCTGGGACTACAGGTGCATGCCACCGTGCTCAGCTGATTTTTTTGTATTTTTAGTAGAGATGAGGTTTCGCCATGTTGCCCAGGCTGGTCTCAAACTCTTGGGCTCAAGCGTTCTGCCTGTCTCAGCCACTCACAGTGCTGGGATTACAGGCGTGAGCCATTGTGCCAGGTCTCACAATTATTATTGACAGTTTTTTTCCTTAATGATGCACAAAACAATGGTTCACCCCACAATCAATGACATCTTCAATTAAGCATGTTGAGGCTGGGCGCAATGGCACACGCCTGTAATCCCAGTATTTTGGGAGGCTGAGGCAGGTGCATCACTTGAGGTTAGGAGTTTGAGACCAGCCTGGCCAACATGGTGAAACCCCATCTCTACCGAAAATACGAAAATTAGCCAGGTGTGGTGGTGCACACTTTGGCCTCCCGAAGTGCTGGGATTACAGGCATGAGCCACCATGCCCAGCCCACTTTTCTAGCTTTCTGGCTAGTGATACGCCTGCTCTGCCTCAACCCTCCTTCCCCCAAAAATCTTTAGCAAAAAGGAATTCCTGAATGCTTTAAAATCTTGTAGATTTTCTCATACTGCCCTCTTAACCTGAAAAGGCTTTTTCCTTGCATAATATAATAACTAACACTTGTGCAGTGCATTGCAACTCACAAAGGGAGGCTTTCTTACAAATGCTCATTTTAGAGGCTTCATGTCAGCAGTTAAGAGCTGTAGCCACACCCCTGGGTTTTAATTTACCACTTACTCGCTATGTAACCAAGGGCAATTAATTCAACTTCTACAGGTTCCTCACCTTTAAAATGGGGATAATAATAGTATCTTATTTCCCAAGGTTGTTGTGAAGTTTAAATGAGTTAATACATTGCCAGACGTGCAGTTTACATGAAATAAGTGTTCATTGTTATTTGTCTTTGCAGCATGCTCACTGTTAAGCAGCAAACAGTCCAAAGTCTCTGAATTTAGGGTTTAGGTTCTGGGCTTATAAGAGATGGATTCCACCATAGCACATTGCTTTTCTATCCAGCAAGAATCCTACTCATTTTTCAGAGACCCAAGCTCAAGAATCACTTTCTCTATGAGTCTCTCTTCACCTGTGTGTGACCCTGCTACAAAATCAACAATCAACAATCAACAACATGTTTTTTCTTTTTTTTTTTGAGACAGTCCTACTCTGTCACCCAGGCTGAAGTGCATTGGTGTGATCTCGGCTCACTGCAACCTCCGCCTCCCAGGCTCAAGCAATTCTCTTGCCTCAGCCTCCTGTGTAGCTGTGATTACAGGGGACAGAGGTTGTGGTCAGCTGAAATTATGCCACTGCGCTCCGGCCTGGGTAACAGAGTGAGACTCTGTCTCAAAAAAAAAAAAAAAAAAAAAGAACTTAAGATAGAACCACCATTCAACCCAGCAATCCCATTACTGGGTATATATCCAAAAGAAAATACATTGTTCTACCATAAAGACACCTGCACTCACATGTTAATTGCAGAACTTTTCCCAATAGCAAAGACACAAAATCAACCTGATGGGCATCAGAGGCAGATTGGTTAAAGAAAATGTGGTATATATACACCATGGACTACTACGCAGCCATAAAAAAGAACAAAATCATGTCTTTTGCAGCAACATAGATGCAGCTGGAGGCCATTAGTTCCTAGAGAAATTAATGCAGGAATAGAAATCCAAAAACCACATGTTCTCACTTATAAGTGGGAGCTAAATGTTGGGTACATATTGACATAAAGATGGCAACACTAGACACTGAGGACCACTAGAATTGGGAGGGATGGAGGGATTGGGAGGGATGGAGGGATTGTGGGGGATGGAGGGATGGAGGGATTGGGGCAAGGGTTAGAAAACCACCTATAGGGAACTATGCTCAGTACCCAAGTGACAAGATCAGTCATACCCCAAACCTCAGCATCACACAATATGCCCAGGTAAAAAACTTACACATGTACCCCTGAAGCTAAAATAAATGTTGAAATTATAATCAAATCAAATAAAATGTCTTTCAAATATAAATCCCCTATTCTTCATCCTTACCACTGCAGCCCTCCACTGTCTGGCCTGCACTAAAGAGCCAGCCTCCCACTGGTCACCCTACCTTTAGTCTTGCCCACTTGAATCCAGCTTCTCCACTGCCTCCTATCATCTTTCTGAATCACAGGTGTGATTGAGTCACTCCCCAGTTCTAGAATCTATAGATGTTGTCTATAATCTATAGATAACATTTGAAATTCAATATGAGATATACAGCATTTTGCAATCTGGCATTAACCAAATTTTCTAGCTTTCTTTTTTTCTATTTTCTTTTTTATTTTTTTTGATATGGAGTCTCACTTTGTCACCCAGGCTGGTGTGCAGTGGTGCAATCTCAGCTCACTGCAACCTCCGCCTCCCAGGTTCAAACGATTCTCCTGCCTCAGCCTCCCGAGTAGCTGGGATTACAGGCATGCGCCACCACACCCAACTAATTTTTGTATTTTCAGTAGAGAGGGGTTTCACCATGTTGGCCAGGCTGGTCTCGAACTCCTTACCTCAGGTGATCCTCCCACCTCGGCCTCCCACATTGCTGGGATTACAGGCATGAGCCACCACACCTGGCCAATCTTGTTAAAATCTTTGAGCTATCTCCAAACTGCTTTCCACAGTGGCTGAACTAATTTACATTCCCACCAACAGTGTAGAAGTGTTCCTTTTTCTTTGCAGCCTTGCCAGTATCTGTTTGTTGTTGTTGTTGATGTTTTTACTTTTTAATAATAGCCATTCTGGGCTGGCATGGTGGCTCATGCTTGTAATCCCAGCACTTCGGGAGGCCAAGGCAGGCAGATCACGAGGTGAAGAGATCGAGACCATCCTGGCCAACATGGTGAAACCCTATCTCTACTAAAAATACAAAAATTAGCTGGGCATGGTGGCGCGCACCTATAGTCCCAGCTATTCGGGATGCTGAGGCAGGAGAATCACTTGAACAGGGAGGCGGAGGTTTCAGTGAGCCAAGATTGCACCACTGCACTCCAGCCTGGTGACAGAGCAAGACTCCGTCTCAAAAAACAAAACAAAACAATAATAATAACAGTAATAGCCATTCTGACTGGTATAGGAGGGTATTTCATTATGGTTTTGATTTGCATTTCCCTGATGATGATGAGCATTTTTTGCATATATTTGTTGGTTGCTTGTATGTGAAAGACATTTTAGATAGATGAAAGCAAAAGTACCTCTCCTCCAACAGCTCATGTAGGCATAGAAACGTATCATCAGAGGGCAGGTCAACCACACAGTACTGGAGTCCAGGGCAGGGATCTGACATCCATATACTGCCAGGTAAACTTGCCTTGTTCATCATGACATTCTCATAGAGATTTTTATTTTATTTTATTTTATTTATTTATTTATTATTATTATTATTGAGACTGAGTCTTGCTATGTCGCCAGGCTGGAGTGCAGTGGCACAATCTCGGCTCACTGCAATCTCCGCCTCCCGGGTTCAAGCAATTCTCCTGCCTCAGCCTCCTGAGTAGTTGGGATTACAGGCACGTACGTACCACCACGTCCAGCTAATTTTTGTATTTTTAGTAGAGATGGGGTTTCACCATGTTGGCCAGGATGGCCTCGATCTCCTGACCTCGTGATCTGCCCCCCTCGGCCTCCCAAAGTGCTGGGATTACAGGCGTGAGCCACTGTGGGCGGCCAGATTGTTGTTGTTTTTATCAGATATGCAGAGCAATGATCCAGTCATGACCAGATATTGCCTCCTGTGTTTTGCATGCTAGCTAGAGTGGTCGTGATGGTCTTGTGCCTAGTAAATGACCTGGAAGTTATAGAGTGGAATGGCCTATACTGGTGGCCAAGACCTGTTTCCAGGGGAGTCCGATAATAGGTTCCACTGATAGTCAATAGCAATCGAGTGTCCACTGCGCCAGAACACTCAGGAACAGTCTAAGAGTAAGGAAGACAGTAAGCTCCTTAGTCAGATGGGAGGTCAGAATCCAAATACCTAGAAAAGTACCTTAAATAGCATATCAAACGATTAAACGAAAAATGAATAACGTGGTATAAAGCTAGCATAGAAAATATAGTATGCACTCTGGTTGTCTTAAGCTGGATGGAAGCTGAGTGGTCTTTGTGGAAGCACTGGATATCCCAGGGAGGTTGGTGCAGGGGTAGATTTGGGCTAAAGCAGATCCCTTTTTTTTTTTTTTTAACTTATTTTTTATTTTGGAGATAGGAGTCTTGCTATGTTGCCCAGGCTGGTCTCGAACTCCTGGCCTCTGCCTGAGCCTCCCAAGTAGCTGGGATCACAGACTCAAGCCACCGCACCTGGCCTAAAGCGGATTCCTGACAGTCATCTTAAGGTCTGGTCCAATCCTCATATTCCAAATACCCGTGGCCAAAAAGGTGGGGGTGGGGAGAGGGGAAGAAAATCTCTCTAGAAATGTGTGAATTTGGGAGTATAGTATTTACTGTCCTATGACAGTATTCATTAAATTCCATTGTAGGCTGGGCGCGGTGGCTCACGCCTGTAATCCCAACACTTTGGGAGGCCGAGGCAGGTGGATCACCTGAGGTCAGGAGTTTGAGACCAGCCTGGCCAACATGGCGAAACCCCGCCTCTGCTAAAAATACAAAAAAACGAGCCGGGCTTAGTAGCGGGCGCCTGTAGTCCCAGCCACTTGGCAGGCTGAGGCAGAAGAATGGTGTGAACAGGGGAGGCGGAGGTTGCAATGAGCCGAGATTGCACGACTGCCCTCCAGCCTGGGTGACAGAGTGAGACTCCATCTCAAAAAAACCCAAAAGTAATAAATAAATAAATAAATAAATAAATAAATAAATAAATAAATCAAATTCCATTCTATCACCCTGGCAGCCACAGCTGGCCCCTCATTAAAACTAGAGAGCCTTTCCTCCACCTCCCCCTTGGGGCAGTAGGATGGTGCCATTCTCTACCACTCTGAACAGGTTCCTGTCCTGGGGTTGCCCCCGTGGGTCCCGAGGGAGCTTCTAGGGACGCCTGCTCTGTGACGCCCCATGCAACAGCAGCTGAAGGGCGCCAGTCAGGCATGGCGGGAGCTGGGCAGGAAGGGGATTGACTCCAGGTCATCTGGGCAAACTCCCGGGAAGGGGACTGACCTGTCAATCACCCAGAGAGCTGGGGTAGGCAGGTTCCCCTCTCCCCACACATTTCAAGCAGTTCTAAGCACCTCCCCAAACTGCCAGAGCAGAGGAGAGGGAAAGTGGGGTTTTCTGGGAAACTCAGTCGGCCCAGACAAAGTGCTGCCTGATAGGGATAGAATGCAAGTCACATACGTAATGAAACCAATATTGGCAGTGACATTATAAAAAGTTAAAAGAAAGAGATGAAAATATTATCATTTCAACATATAGCTGACTAGGCGTGGAGGTGTACGCCTGAAATCCCAGCACTTTGGGAGGGCAAGGGGGCAGATCATCTGAGGCCAGGAGTTCAAGACCATCCTGGCCAACATGGAGAGACCCTGTCTCTACAAAAAATACAAAAATAAGCTGGGCATGGTGGTGTGCGCCTATAGTTCCAGCTACTTGTGAGGCTGAGGTGGGAGGAAGGCTTGAGTCAGGAGGGCAGAGGCTGCAGTGAGCTGTGATCGTGCCATCGTGTTCCATCCTGGGTGACAGAATGAGATCCTGTCTCAAAACACACACACACACACACAGACACACACATATGTCGCCAATATAAAAAATTATTAATGAGGCATTTTACTTATTTCTTTTGTACTAATCTTCAAGATCCAGTGTGTATTCTACGCTTACATCTCAATTTCGAATAGCTAAATGTTAAGTGTTCAACAGCCGTGTGTAGACGTTGGATGACGCAGGCCTACAGGCCTACGCTTGGTGCAGCCAAATGAAACAACCAAAAGACTTTCACTTCTGCACTGGGGATGTACCTGCATCTCTCTCCTGTAATTCCCCTCCACTCAGTAGTCATCAAATTCTAAAATCTGGCCGGGCACGGTGGCTCATGCCTGTAATCCCAGCACTTTGGGAGGCCAAGGCAGGCAGATCACCTGAGGTCGGGAGTTCAAGACCAGCCTGACCAACATGGTGAAACCCCATCTCTACTAAAAATACAAAATTAGCCAGGCGTGGTGGCGCATGCCTGTAATCCCAGCTACTCGGGAGGATGAGGCAGGAGAATTGCTTGAACCTGGGAGGCGGAGGTTGTGGTGAGCTGAGATCGTGCCATTGCATTCCAGCCTGGGCAACAAGAGCAAAACTCTGTCTCAAAAAAAAAAAAAAAAATCTAAAATCTTTCCTGGCCGGGTACGGTGGCTCACTCCTGTAATCCCAGCACTTTGGGAGGCCGAGGTGGGTACATCACCTGAAGTCAGGAGTTTGAGACCAGCCTAGCCAACATGGTGAAACCCTGGTGGGGTTAAAATTCTAAAAATACAAAAATACAAAATAAAAATACAAAAATTAAGGCTGGGTGCGTTGGCTCACGCCTGTAATCCCAGCACTTTGGGAGGCTGAGGTGGGCAGATCATGAGGTCAGGAGATCGAGACCATCCTGGCTAACACTGTGAAACCCCATCTCTCCTAAAAACAAATACAAAAAATTAGCCGGGCGTGGTGGCAGACACCTGTAGTCCCAGCTACTAGGGAGGCTGAGGCAGGAGAATTGCTTGAACCCGGGAGGTGGAGGTTGCAGTGAGCCAAGATCGTGCCACTGCACTCCAGCCTGGGAGACAGAGTGAGACTCATCTCAAAAAAAAAAAAAAAAAATTAGTGGTGGTGGGCACCTTTAATCCCAGCTACTCAGGAGGCTGAGGCAGCAGAAGCACTTGAACTGGGGAGGTGGAGGTTGCAGTGAGCTGAGATCACACCACTGCACTCCAACTTGAGTGACAGAGTCAGAATTTGTCTCGAAAAAAAAATTTCCTAAACTGACAGATCAATGTTTCTCCATTTTCAGATTTGTGATATCAGGGCCCTCCAGTGCAGGGTTCAGCGCAGGCCCCCTTGCTCTGGTCTAAGGATGGTGTTGGAGGTGGTAACATTATTTCAACTCTGGATCAAGCCAAGCTCAAATCCAGTTCCTCAGGACATTGCCATTATGCGCATCCTCTTTTCCCCTCGAGGCAGTTTATGAAGGGTTTTCGGCCAAGTGTAAGTAAAAGAGTCTCAACTGATGTAGGGGCCTAATATTTCCTTTCAAGGATCTGGGTAATCACAGAGGCCCCCTCCTCCGGCCCCCAAATTTCTCTGCTGTTGGTGCTATGCAAACAAGTTTCTTTTGAATTATGAATGATCCTATTCGTGTTTCTAATTGTTTATATATGGGGTACTTGCAAGTCTGTTCAGCCTTTTAAGCAAATGTGTATGTTACTGACATTCTGATTTCCACGGAATTCTCCATTTATTCCAAATGGACATCAAGTCCATAAAACAATTCCTCTGGAGCATCAGTAAAGAACAAAATAGCAGGAATATGAAAATTTCTGAACAGAAAAGTTGTATTCCTGTTTTTTTTTTTTTTTTGCTGTTGTTAATGGGATGTTTCTATGCATGAACGATGAACAGTCAGGAAAAGAAATTAAGAAAACAATTCCATTTAGGATGGCACCAAAAAGAATAAAATAGGAATTGGCCAGGCATGGTGGCTCACACCTGTAATCCCAGCACTTTGGGATGCCAAGGCAGGCAGATCACCTGAGGTCAGGAGTTCGAGACCAGCGTGACCAACATGGTGAAACCCCTTCTATACAAAAATTAGCCAGGCGTGGTGGCACATGCCTGTAATCCAAGCTACTAGGGAGGCTGAGGCAGGTGAATTGCTTGAACCCAGGAGGCAGAGGTTGCAGTGAGCCGAGATCGCCCCACTGCACTCCAGCCTGGGCAACAAGAGCAAAACTCCTTCTAAAAATAAATAAATAAATACTTAGGAATTTACCTAACCAAGGAGGTGAATGACTTGTACACTAAAAAGTATAAAACACTGTTGAAGGAAATCAAAGAAGACACAAATAAATAGAAAGACATTCTGCATTCATGAATTGGAAGATGTAATATTGTTAAGATGTCAATACTACACAAAGCCATTTGCAGATTGAATACAATCCCTATCAAAATATCAATGGTGTTTGTGGCAGAAATAGAAAAATAGATCCTAAAATTCATATGGAATCTCAAGAGACCCCAAAGAGCCAAAACAATTTTGAAAAAGAACAAATTTGTAAGACGAAAGCATCCTGATTTCAAAACACATTATGAATCTACAGTAATTCAAACAGTGTGCTATTGGTATAGAGAGAAACATATAGACCAATGGAGTAGCACAGAGAGCCCAGAGATAAATTCTTGCATAGCCAAATATTCTTCAACAAGGGGGCCAAGACCACTTGATAAGGAAAGGACAGTTTGTTCAACAAATGGTGCTAGAAAAACTGGATATCCACATGTAAAAGAATGAAGTTAGACCCTTATTTTATACCACATTACGTTAGTTAAAAATTAACCTCAAACTCTAAAACACCTTCAAGAAAACATAGGATAAAAACGTTATGGCATTGAATTTCCCATATACAATAATTTCTCATATACAACACCAAAAGTACAGTTAAAAAAATATGGATGTGAGGGTGATCTGGCTGTGGCACCTGTCACCCCATTGATTGCCAGGGTTGATTTGGCTGACCTGGCTGACTAGGCACGTGTCCCCTTCCTCCCTCGCTGCTCCATGTGCCTCCCTCCCGAAGCTGTGCGCTTGGTTTAAGAGGACAACCATCCCAGATAGAGGAGGACTGGTCTCCGATCAAGGGTATAAGAGTAGCTGCACTCCCCCGCTAGAACCTTCAAACAAGCTCTCAAGGTCCATTTGTAGGAGAATGTAGGGTAGTCAAGCTTCCAAGACTCCAGACACATCCAAATGAGGTGCTGCATGTGGCACTCTGCCTTTCTTAAAAAAGGAAGAAAGAAAGAAAAAGAAAGAAAAAGAAAGAAAGAAAGAAAGACAAATGAGACTACCTCAAACTTAAAAACTTGTGTGCATCAAAAGACACAATCAACAGAGTAAAAAGGCAACCTACAAAATGGAAGAAAACGTTTGTAAATCATATATTTGGTAAGAGGTTAACATCCAAAATATTCACAATTACTTAATATATAAGTAATTTCTACAACTCAACAACAAAATATCAAATAATCCTATTTAAAAATGGGCAAAAACCTAGGCACAGTGGTGCACGCCTGTAGTCAAAAGCTCCTCAAGAGGTTGAATTGGGAGGATCACTTAAGTCCAGGAATTCAAGGTGAGCCTGAGGAATATTGCAAGACCCTGTCTCTGTAAAATAAATAAATAAATAAAATAAAAATAATAAAAAGTTTAATGAAAAAAAGAAAAAAAACTATAAAAAATGGGCAAGGGAGTTATATAGACATTTTTCCAAAGATGACATACACGTGGCCAGCAGGTACATGAAAAGATACCCAACATCACTGATCATTAGAAAAATACAAATCAAAACCTCAATGAGATACCACCTAACACCCATTAGGATAGCTACTATTCCCCCCAATCCCCCACCCAAAAAAACCCCAGAAGATGGCAAATGTTGGTGGGGATGTGGAGGCATTGGAAACCCTGTGAATGGCTGGCGGGATAGCAAAATGGTGTGATTACCATGAAAAACAGCATGATGGTTTCTCACAAATTTAAAAATACCGTTACCATATGACCCAGCAACCTCACTTCTGAGTACATATCCAAAAGAAATAAAAGAAGGCTCTCGAAGAGATATTTGCAAACCAATGTTCATGACAGCATTATCCACAATAGCCAAGAGGTGGAAGCAACCCAAATGTCCATCAATGAATGAATAGATAAACAAAATTTGGTATATATACATGATGGAATACTATGCAGCCTCAAAAAGGAAGAAAATCCTGTCACAAGCTATAACATAGATGAAGCTTGAGGACAAATACTGTAGATTCCACCTACATGAGGTTCCTGGAGGAGTCAAACTCATAGAAACAGAAAGTGGAATGGTGGTTACCTGGAGCTATGGGGAAGGGAAAAGGAGAGCTGTTGGTTAATGGGTATTGAGTTTCAGTTCTGCAAGGTGAAAGAGTTCTGGAGGTCTGTTTCACAACAAGAGTGAAACTCCGTCTCAAAAAAAAAAAAAAAAACATGGTTAAGATTTTAAAAATAGTCCAGTGAAACATACAATGATCCTTTCTGTTATCCATCACCCAGCTCCCAAAATCAACAGTTCAAGGTCACGATCTGTGATTACTTTAGGCAAAATCTGTGTAGAGGTAGGGATAGACTGATGACTTTTTTCATTCATTATCCTTCTGCTGGTAACTTAACCTCGAATCCTAATCTTTTTGTAACCTAATTTCTTTGTTCTTCTTTTTTGTTTCTTTTTAGACAGAGTCTTGCTCTGTCACCCAGGTTGGAGTGCAGTGGCCTGATCTCGGCTCACTGCAACCTCTGCCTCCTGGGTTCAAGAGATTCTCATGCCTCAGCCTCCTGAGTAGCTGGAATTACAGGTGCCCACCACCACGCCCGGCTAATTTTTTGTATTTTTAGTAGAGACGGGGTTTCACCCTGTTGGCCAGGCTGGTCATGAACTCTTGACCTTGTGGTCACCTGCCTTGGCCTCCCAATGCATTGGGATTACAGGCATGAGCCACCACGCCTGGCCACAACTCACCCGGCTAATTTTTGTATTTTTATTTTATTTTATTTTATTTTTTGAGACAGAGTCTTGCTCTGTCACCCAGGCTGGAGTGCAGTGGCATGATCTCAGCTCACTGCAACCTCCACCTCCCAGGTTCACGCCATTCTCCTGCCTCAGCCTCCTGAGTAGCTGGGATTACAGGTGCCCGCCACCACGCTTGGCCAATTTTGGTATTTTTAGTAGAGACCGGGTCTCACCATGCTGGCCAGGCTGGTCTCAAACTCCTGACCTCAGGTGATCCACCTGCCTCGGCCTCCCGAAGTGCTGGGATTACAGGATTACAGGCCTGGCCCCTTTTTGTAACCTAATTTGTGAAGTGACATCATACTCAAGGGAAGGGAGTTACATAAGGGTGGGAATCTCAGCAGGAGAAGATCACTGAGGGCCACCCCAGAGGTTGCCCACCACGCTATGGGACTATTATTTGAAAGCTGTAGCTTTAGCACTTACGCTTAGCATGTTTTTACCATAACTTTTATTAGGTGCTTTGAATAACCATTTCATGAGGTATTGGTCTTTCCATTTTACAGCTGACTGTATTATGTAATGTGTTCAAGTTCACAGAACAATAATCATAATTAGAACTCATACATCTCAGACTACTGTTTTCTATTTTGCAGGGTATATTTTTATTACTATTACATGAAAATCATATTATTTAACATCAAAGTTTTCTATGGCACTATATCAATAATGGGTTTTGGAGAAATTTTCTTTTTGGATTGTTACTTGTAAACGTACTCTTCTTTGTATGTCACAATTGGTATGTTTGAATCAGAATGTACATATTACATTTGGCTGTTACAATATCTCAAGTTGCTTTTGATTCTGAGTCCTCTTCTTCCAACGCATCTAAAATTTTTTTTATTTTTAATTTTTGTGGATACATATTAGGTATATACATTCATGGTGTCCTACTTATTTAAAACATGTCATTGACTTATAGAAGATACTTGTTTAATTGATGTATAAAATATCTCACATCCTGGATTTGCTTGTTTGCTCCCTCCTGGTGTCATTTAACTTTACATTCCCCAGCATTTTCTGTAAATGAAAGCTTTGGAAGCTTGAGTAGATTCAGGTTCAATTTCTTTGGCAAGAATAGTTCGTAGGTCATATAGACATTAGTACAGAACTCCCTACAAAATGCAAGCAATGTTGGAGTATTCCAGGAAGCATTTGGAATCGCTCTCAAAAACTCACAATAATAGGGAATAAAAATAGCCCTAGTGTCCAGCCACTAGCTTCAACTTTTCTCTCCTCCTTGCTAATGTTAGCCAGCATTGATTACCTATTTTTGTCATTGTCCAAGCAGATATCATAAGCCAAGAACCTCGCTGAATATACAATGTGCACTGAAGAACAAGTAGATATATATCTTTCTTGTTTTTTATCACAAGCGACAGAAACAAACTGTGCCTAACATTAAAAGTACTGTATTAAAAAGTTGTAAGATGGATTTATGCTTTCACCACCCGTATTCAACATAGTACTGGAAATCCTAGCAAGAGAAATCAGGCAAGAGAAAGGAATAAAAGGCATCCAAATGGGAAAAGAAGGAGTCAAATTGTCCCTCTTTGCAGATGACATGCTTATATTTAGAAAAATCTATATGGTGTCAGACTCCTTATACAAAGAAAAAAAAATAGAAAAACCTAGACTCCACCACAAAACTCTTAGAACTAATAGACAAATTAAGTAAAGTATCAGGATGCAAAATCAACATACAAAAATCAGTAGTGTTTCTATACACCAATGAAGAACTGGCTGAAATGTAAATCAAGAAGGCAATCCCGTGTACAATAACTATGCACACACAAAAACCCTGCACACAAATTTAACCAAGAAGGTGAAAGCTCTCTACAGGGAAAACTACAAAGCACTGATGAAAGAAATTGTCGAGGACACAAACAAAAGGAAAGACACCCTAGGCTCATGGATTGGAAGAATTAGAATTGTTAAAATGGCCATACTACCCAAAGCAATCGACAGATTAATGAATCTACCAAAATACCAGTGACATTCTTCATAGAAAGAAAAACAACCCTAAAATTCACATGAAACCAAAAAGGAGCCTGAATAGCCAAAGCAATCTTGAGCAAAAAGAACAAAGCTGGAGGCATTTTTCCATCTGACTTCTGAACATATTACAAGGCTACAATAACCCAAACAGCATTGTACTGGTATAAAAATAGACACATAGACCAGTGGAACAGAATAGAGAACCCAGAAATAAATCCACATATTTATAGCCAACTGATTTATGACAAAGGTGCCAATAACATACACTGAGGAAAGGACACCCTCTTCAATAAATGGTGCTGGGAAAACTGGACAGTCATAGGCGAAAGAATGAAAGTTGTCTCTCACCATATACAACAATCAACTCAAGATGGATTAAAGACTTAAATGTAAGGCCCCAAACTGTAGAACTACTAGAAGGAAACACTCCAGGACATTGGTCTAGGCAAATATTTTATGGCTAAGACCTCAAAAACAGAGGCAACTAAAACAAATAGACAAATGGGACTATATTAAACTAAAAGGCTTCTGCACAGCACAGAAAATCAACAGAATGAAGAGATAACCTGTTGAATGGGAGAAAATATTTACAAACTATTCATCTGACAAGAGACTAATATGCAGAATATACAAGAAACTCAACTCAGCAGTGAAAAATCTGGCCGGGTGCGGTGGTGCACACCTGTAATCCCAGCATTTTGGGAGGCCAAGGCGGGCGGATCACCTGAGGTTAAGAGTTTGAGACCAGCCTGGCCAACATGGTGAAACCCCATTTCTACTAAAAATACAAAAATTAGCCTGGCATGGTGGCATGCGCCTGTAATCCCAGCCACTCAGGAGGTTGAGGCACAAGAATCGCTTGAACTCAGGAGTCAGAGGTTGCAGCGAGCTGAGATCGTGCCACTGCACTCCAGCCTGGGTGACAGAGCGAGACTTTGTTTCAAAATAAAATAAAATAAAATAAAATAAAGCTATGATCAGCACAACACAAATATCCTTATTCATTCATTAATTTGTTCAATAGTTATTTATAAGTTCTACCATATTTTACTTACTGCTCTGGTCTCAAGCATTAATAAGACGTTGATTAGAACAGGGCCAAGGACAGAGCCCTATTGTACCTACTCCCAGAAATACGTTGGCTGCGAATCAGCTCTTCAGAGAACAGGGTTATTTTATCTGTTATCACTTCACCTAACCTATTTCCTCTAGCATCCCTGACTCCATTTTGTTTAGGAACATGTCTTCAGGCTTTTGGCACGTGCCTTAATGAAGTGAGATCCACATTGTCAAGCATCCCACCTTTTTCCAGACTAGTAGATTCTGTGTTTCTAACAACACTGTGGACCAGGATGTGGGTGTGAACTAGGTGTACACCTCAGCTTTGCACTTCTTGCTGTGAACCTGTGGCAAGTCACTTCAATTCTCAGAGCCTCAGGTTCCTCATCTCCAAAGAGGGCAACAAACCCAATCTTGCAAGGCTGTTATGAGAATTAGACATAATATACTTAAAATGTCCAGTACATACTACTTGTTTTTCCCCCTTATTTCAGGTCAGTTTCTGGGAGCACAGATCGTACATACTACTTTTTGAACTTGCATATATAAAAAATTAGAAAAGCAGCATTGATTTCTAGTTAGGGGAAATGAGATTTTTTTCAATTCCTATATAAATTCATGAGAAGTTTTAATTCAAGAATTTACAAATCAGAGAAATAGTATATACAAAAATGATTATCAACTATTAAGACTATTATCTTTAATTTCAATGAGTTTTATATTTATTTAAAATATACAATATATGGTCATTGTAGTTATATATAATGATAGCTTACTATCATTATTGTATTAACGTGCAATAAAAGACTTTCCCAAGGCTCAGTGAAAACTAAGCAAATTTTATTTTCTCTGTGTTTCATATGTAAAATAAACACCTTGTACAGGATTCTGGAAAGATGCTATGCTATGCCGTTTTTTTTTTTTTTGTTATTCTAAAAGGAAGGTAACCAGACACTGCTCGAAGAACTTAAATATTTGCATCTGGTTTTTAAAAAGTAGAGAGAAACAAAAAGCTGACAACTATATCTAGAGAGGGATATCAGGTCGGGGGAAAGAAGGGAGGCAGGCTGCTTTTTCACTATATAGCTGTTGTAACTTTTGAATTTTGTACCATGTGCATATATTATTTTATTTATTTATTTATTTATTTATTTATTTATTTATTTATTTTTTGAGATGGAGTCTCGCTCTGTCACCCAGGCTGGAGTGCAGTGGTGCGATCTCTGCCCACTGCAACTCTGCCTCTCGGGTTCAAGTGATTCTCCTGCCTCAGCCTCCCGAGTAGCTGGGATTACAGGCGCCTGCCACCATGCTCAACTAATTTTTGTATTTTTAGTAGAGACGGGGTTTCACCGTATTGGCCAGTCTGGTCTCGAATTCCTGACCTTGTGATCCGCCCACCTTTGCCTCCCAAAGTGCTGGGATTACAGGCGTGAGCCACTGATTGAAAAAATAGTTAATCTTTTTAAATAGTGGCAAAATAATTTTAAATAACACTATCCTTTTCACTGAGTTTACTTCTATAAAATCTGAAAGCCTTAAATACAAAGAAAGCAAACTAAATTCCCTGAAAAGTCCCATTCAAGTCTGATAATATATGGATTAAATCAGTTAAATGAACTACATTAAAATAGATCGACTTTATAACAATTTCTAATCTCTGCCTGCTGGACATTCAAATGAAAACTAAACTGTTTCTACAAAGATGCCCAATTCATTGCAAATACTTTACCAAGAACACTAAAATTTTATACACGGACACATTTTAGATACAATGAACAGGATAGTAAGCTATATTGATTGATTGATTGATTGACTGACTTTGAGACAGAGTCTTGCTCTGTTGCACAGACTGGAGTGCAGTGGCACAGCCTCGGCTCACTGCTACCTCCGCCTCCTGAGTTTAAGCGATTCTCCTGCCTCTGCCTCCTGAATAGCTGGGATTACAGATGCCCACTACCACACCCAGCTAATTTTTATATTTTTAGTAGAGATGGGGTTTCACCATGTTGGCCAGGGTGGTCTCGAACTCCTGACCTCAGGTGACCTGCCTGCCTTGGCCTCCCAAAGTGCTGAGATTACAGGCATGAGCCACCATGCCTGGCTAGTAAGCTATATTTAGACATTAAAATTCAAAATCTATTTTTTCAGAATAGTTTGGGCAACTGTATAAGCTTTGTGATTGTATATTTGATTGTTGCTGATAAAATTGTATATGAACAATCAACAATTTACATAAACCCTGACTGCCTATTTAAGGCAAATAAAACAAGAGTTTTCTAAACAGGATTGTGCACAAGAGAGAGATATTAAAAATTTTGGCCGGGCACAGTGGCTCATGCCTATAATGCCAACACTTTGGGAGGCTGAGGTGGAAGGATCACTTGAGGCCAGCAGTTTGAGACCAACCTGGGCAACACAGGGAGACCCTGTCTCTACTAAAAATACAAAAATTAGCCAGACGTGGTGGCACACACCTGTAGTCCTAGTTACTCAGGAGGCTGAGGCAAGAGGATCGCTTGAGCCCAGGAGTTTGATGTTGCAGTGAGCTATAATTGTGCCACTGCACTCCAGCTTGAGAGACAGAGTGAGACCTTGTTTAAAAAGAAAAAAAAGCGACCCTCCCATCTCAGCCCCCTAAGTAGCTGGGACTGCAGGTGTGTGCCACCACATCCGGCTAATTTTTTGTATGTTTAGTAGAGACGGGTTTCGCCACGTTGCCCAGGCTGGTCTTGAACTCCGGCTCAAACAATCTGCCTGCCTCAGCCTCCAAAATTGTTGGGATTATAGGCCTGAGCCATTGCACGCCAGCCAGGAGACATAGATTATCAGTAGACACTCAATGGATGATGGCTCAGAATTTCTTTTCACTTTGTTTAGTTAACCAGAAGAAAATGATTTATTTCTTGCCATAGTCATATAAAACAATTTGCTTTTAAACTACTATGAAAGGCCTGGCATGGTGACTCAGGCCTGTAATCCCAGCACATTGACAGGCTGAGGTGGGTGGATCGCTTGAGTCCAGGGGTTTGAGACCAGCCTGGACAACATAGTGAGTCCTCATCCTACAAAAAATAAACATAAAGTTAGCTGGGTGTGGTGGAATGATCCTGTAGTCCCAGTTACTTGGGAGGCTGAGGTGGGAGGGTCACTTGAGCGTGGGAGGTAGAGGCTGCAGTGAGCCATGATCAAGCCACTGCATTCCAGCCTGGGTGACAGTGTGAGACCTTGCCTTAAAAAGGAAAGAAGAAAGAAAGAAAAGAAAGAAAAAAGAAAGAGAGAAAGAAGGAGAGAAAAAGAAAGAAGGAAAGAAAGAAAGAAAAAAAGAAAGAAAGGAAGGAAGGAAGGAGGGAGGGAAGGAAGGAGGGAGGGAAGGAAGGAGGGAGGGAAGGAAGGAGGGAGGGAAGGAAGGAGGGAGGGAGGGAAGGAGGGAGGGAGGGAAGGAAGGAGGGAAGGAAGGAGGGAGGGAGGGAGGAAGGAAGGAAGGAAGGAAGGAGGGAGGGAAGGAAGGAGGGAGGGAGGGAGGGAGGGAGGGAGGAAGGAAGGAAGGAAGGAAAAGAAAGAGAAAGAGAAAAGAAAACAGAAATAAGCTAAATATGAGATTTGATGCTAAGCAAATATAGTTGTGTTGGGAGAAAACTTCCCCCAACTTGCCTGGTGCAATGGTGTTACCTCCCTTGTGAAGTTCCTGGCACTATAGTAGGTACCCAGCCAAAATAAGACCCCTTCCTGCTTCCACATCAACCTCAGTAGCCAAGGTTTCCTAACTCCTGCCTTTAAACTGAAGAAACTGTATCAATGTCTCGTAATGTAATAGTTCCATAGCTGGCAGTAAAGAAAACCAAACTTAAAGAGCCACTTGAGCAGAGGAGATAGACCAAATCTGTTGTACTGGTTGGCATTCAGGGAAAACTCAAAGTCACAAGGCATCACCTCAAGACCATCCAGAAAAGCTCCTTGGGCCCTTGATCCAGAAAGCACCCAGTTGGTCTCCTAGAGGCGCTGTAGGGATTCTGAAATCATTACACGTGGTTTTTAACCCAGCCCCAGTTGGATGTAGATATAAGAACCAAGAATTTGCCCTGTAGGTGTATGACGAGTTGCTTCTTCGTAAGTTGTGTTGAGACCCAGCAGGCAAAGACACACCTGTTCAAAGTTAATATCCTGTTAAACAATAACCAGCGACTACTCATGAAATTCCTCCAGATGTCAGAAGACTCCCAGGGGCGAAAGGCCCCAACGGAAAGGCCTGGCAGTTGTTCAAAAGCCACACTGGATTACTGCAGCTTCCAGCTGCTCAAATTGAAACTGCCCAGGTCGAAGAGTTCTAGGAGCAGTGTAGCAACCCTTTAACTACATGCTACTTTAACCTGCATCTTCCAAACTCTTTGAATTTTTTTTCTTTTCCAGGACACGAAAAAAATTCAGAATCATAAAAAAAAAGAATAGCAGTAACTTCTTTTTCCTGTGTTACTGCTTGTGCCAGACCCTGTAGAAGTGCATAATATGCTACGTCAACTCCATCAATGTTTCTTCACAACAATTTGCAAGGAAGTATTATTGCTGTTATTTTACAAATGAAAAACCTGAGTCTCAGAGAGGTTTGGTAATTTGCTGAAGTTCGCGTAGCTAACAAGTGGCAAAGATAGGGTGTGAATTCAGGATGGATTGGCATGAATACCCACGATCTTTACTCTCAGTACACAGCTTCATACTTACGTGCAGGGTTACAATGTGCTTGGTAAGGCAAGAAATCTCTACCAACACAGGATTTTTTTGAGGATTAACTAAGAAAACATAAATAAGCACACAGCCTGTTGCCTGATACACGTTAGGAACTAAGTAAATGCTTATTTTGTTTTAAAATCATTACCCTACATTCTGGAAAATGTGCCATGGAATGGGACGGGCCCACAATGGTTTTTCTACAGAGTTTTTAGCGGGTTCTGGGGACAACTATTATATATTTTAAAATAGCAACGCTCACATGCTCCGTAGTAAATCAGTTGGCCAAGTTAAAAATAGATTCTAAACATAGCAAGAGCAGAAATTCAATCTAAGATACTAAGTCATGGAAAGCAGTTGACAGTGGTTGCAACAGAGAAAAGGAAGCGCAGGCACACACTGATTCTACATGTGGATAAAATTCTCCAACCTCCATTTCAGGTTTGTTCTATTCTCTACAGCAGAAAACATGCACACATATATATGCATACATGCATATACATATGCATGCAAATAAATAAACTAAGATGACACATTCTATTTATCTGCAATAGCACCATTTACAAACCTATTAATTTTGAGATTTTGGTACTTATTAGCACGTACTAGATACACTACAACAATATATAGTTCCTCAACATTTTTAGGTGTAAGAGAGAGGATGGTTAATATTTAAAATATTTGGGGTGCAGATACACAGATAACTGCACCCCACAGATATCTGGTAGATAACTAGAAAGGATGGGGACAGAAGCTATATACCCTCTGTGCTCAGTCAATGTACAGTGGCAGCCTTAGAGAGTTGGGTTAATGCTGCCATTCTGTCATTTGAAACCCCGGGAACTGGTATGCCAGATAAAACTCCAATCACTGTGCCAAGGACTCAGGAAAAGGCGTGGAGCTTAGGTTCTCCCTCAGCCTCCTACTTTTAAACTGTTGTTTGGAGCACACAATTACTTTCTCTCAGTTGCTAGGGTGGGTGCTTCAGCTGTGGGTGTGACTATTTAGGGAGGAAGCCATGAAATGTATATCCTTAAATCACATCGTCTTGTTCCATGTACGTCAAGAAGCGAATGACTGAGGGATGTCTATCATAAACTGGAGTAATGGCACATCACACCAAACAAACCTTTCCATGGGATACTAACATAAAAGCAGATCCATTATAAATATAAAAGAAGAATGATACAGAGAAGATCAGCATGGTCCCTGAGCAAAGATGATACATGAATTCATGAAGCTTTCCATATTTTTAAAAACACCAAAACAGGCCGGGGTGGTGGCTCGCCTGTGATCCCAGCACTTTGGGAGGCCGAGGAGGGTGCATCATCTGAGGTCAGGAGTTCGAGACCATCCTGGTCAACATGGTGAAATCCCCTCTCTATTAAAAATACGAAAAATGAGCCAGGTGCGGTGGCTCACGCCTGTAATCTCAGCACTTTGGGAGGGTGAGGCGGGCGGATCATCTGAGGTCAGGAGTTCGAGACCATTCTGGCCAACATGGTGAAACCCTGTCTCTACTAAAAATACAAAAAATTAGCTGGGCGTGGTGGCACGTGCCTGTAATCCCAGCTATTCGGGAGGGTGAGGCAGGAGAATTGCTTGAACCCGGGAAGCAGAGATTGCAGTGAGCCGAGATTGCGCCACTGCACTCCAGCCTGGTCGACAAAGCGAGACTGACTCTGTCTTAAAAAAACAAAACAAAACACTAAAATAACAACAAAAAAAACCTACAGAAAGACTTATGACACAATTGATAATTTAGGATCAATAACTTTCTCCTTTTTTTAAAAAAAAAGCTTGAAATATATTTATTTGTAAAACACCATGTGAAATAGAATAATTGAGGATAAAAACACAGGAGAGTGGTTAGCAGCGCAGGTGTTGGAGTCAGGCTACTTGTGTTTGGTCAATACTAACTGCAGGTCTTTGGACAAGAAGTCTCGCTTCTCTAGGTCATGGTGTCCTAAAATGTCCTAGCATACACTTCATAGAGTCATTGTGGGTGTTAAAGTCCTATATGCTAGCCATGATCCTAGCACACAGGATTCTAAACATTAGCTATTACCATTTTCTAAAAGTAACAGAGGCAAGAGATTACTAAATACTTGAGATAAGCGGATTACTGTAATTGAGGACTGATTTTCCTAGAAGCTAAGGGAAAAAAAAGGTTTTACTTTCTGACAAAGAAACAATCAGCATACATCAATGAAGACTGCCCAAACTTAAATAGGAGATTAGTAAAGGAATCTTTGAATACAGGACATTGCATCAAATAGCAGGTATCGCAATGACAGCTTTGCACACCGCGGAAATAATTGTTTACGTGTAGTGCCTGCTGTCCACTCTCTAAAAGAGCTGAGGGGGTAGAGCACTATATTGTAACTCATGTAGAGGAACTGAGACATATGCTCCAAATTCTTTGCCTTCTGACTTCTTATGGTTAGGACACGGAAAAATCCAGAAAACTGAACATATGAAACTTGCAAATGACTGATATCTTAAGTATATGTTTGGCAGAAGCGGATCATGCTTTATTCATAATTAAGTTATCTAAATTTTTGGCTCAACAAGTATTTGTTTCCGACATTGAACAAAGGTATATGGCTTATAAGGATGAGTAAGACACATTATTCTTTTTGCCCTTATATGGTCCACATGAGGATTAAAGAAACACCACATGCTGGTCAGGCGCGGTGGCTCACGCCTGTAATCTCAGCACTTTGAGAGGCCGAGATGGGCTGATCACCTGAGGTTGGGAGTTTGAGACCAGCCTGACCAACATGGAGAAACCCCATCTCTACTAATAATACAAAAATTATCCGGGTGTGGTGGCGCATGCCTGTAATCCCAGCTACTGGGGAGGCTGAAGCAGGAGAATCGCTTGAATCTGGGAGGTGGAGGTTGCAGTGAGTCAAGATCGTGCCATTGCACTCCAGCCTGGGCAACCAGAGTGAAACTCTGTCTCTGAAAAAAGAACAAAAAACAAAAACAAACAAACAAACAAAACATGCTTTAGATACTTGAGGTAAGGGAAGGAAATCTCAAATGGAAATGAGTCAAATTTCTAAGCTGGGCACGGCGGAGCACACCTGTAATCCCAGCACTTTGGGAGGCTAAGGCAGGAGGATCGCTTGAGCCCAGGAGTTCGAGACCAGCCAGGGCAACAGAGTGAAACTCCTGTCTCAATAAAATAAATAAATAAATGATGAAAAAAATGTAAAAAGAAATTTCTGCTGTCCTCCCAGATGGAAGGCCAGTTGGTGCTGCAGGGTATAAGGTTGCCTAAAGATAGAATCATGACAGCATTTTACTTAGGAAAGAGCTATGGATGAACTTGAATACTTGGATAAGTTCATGGTTAATATGTCAGATTACATATGCCACATAATATAAGGAAATTGTTATACCCTGAAAAACGTTAAGACCGGTTAATTCAGCCCTTCGCTTTATTTGCAAGTTGGCCCTGTAGACTTTGTCTAGTTTCAGGAAATGTTGGAGGGATTTTGGAATCAGATTTAATCGCTCCTGGTCTGTGCTACTTAACTTGCAAGCATTTCTCTGATATAGTATTAGGTTGGTGCAAAATTAATTGCGGTTTTTGCCATTACTTTTAATGGCAAAACAGCAATTACTTTTGCACCAACCGAATACTTTTCTTATTGTGCTTTCTTTCACCTGTAGAGTCCAAGGTACTTGTTCATTAATTGAGCCAAATTGTTTAGGTTTAAAAAAAGAGTTCTGGGACACAGCTCTCTTCGACGTGGAGATGGATGTCTTGGATGGATGAATAAATTAATTAATCCAGTATTTCCTGAATTTTTTCAGTTATACATTATGATATGGTTTGGATTTCTGTCCCCGCCCAAATCTCATGTCGAATTGTAATCCCCCATGTTGGAGGAGGGTCCTGGTGGGAGGTGATGGGATCATGGAGGTGGATTTCCCCCTTGCTGTTCTCGTGATAGTGAGTGAGTTCTCTCGCGATCTGGTTGTTTAAAGGTGTGTAGTCCCTCCCCCTGCTCCCTCTTCCCCTTTCTCCAGCCTCATCACAGGTGCTGCTTCCCCTTCACCCTCTGCCGTGATTGTAAATTTCCTGAGGCCTCCCCAGCCATGCTTCCTGTACAGCCTGTTGGACTGTGAGTCAGTTAAACCTCTTTTCTTTATACATTATCCAGTCTTGGGTAGTTCTTTACAGCAATTCGAGAACGAACTAATACACTTTACTTCTTTTTTCTCTCTCTCTGTCTCCTCCCAGGCTGGAGTGCGGTGGCATGATCATAGCTTACTGCAGCCTCGAACTCCTGGACTCAAGCCACCCTACTGCCTTTGGCCTCCCAAAGCGCTGAGATTACATGTGTAAGTCACTGTACCTAGTCACCCTTTACTTCTGATTTTTGTCAGGTCCATGTTACTTGTACTATTAGATACCAACATTTTCTTTAATTTGACATAAATTGTCCAATTTTTAAAACATAGTCTCATCTTAAGCAATGATATTTGTGAAATCTGAGTTTGAGGCAGATTTTTAAATATACCTTAAAATAAAAACAACTATATAAATAAATTAAAATCATGAGCTACATAAAATAGCCTTCCACTCACTTTGGAAAACAAAGTATTAATCAATTAATAAAATTTTGAACTGGAAAGGTCTCTTTTAGATTTTCTAATCCAACTCAGAGTTCCACAGAGATTCAGCCAAAGTCACCAGCTGAGGGAAGAGTTGGGAGTAGAGCCTCAGTCTACGGTTTAGTGTGAAAAGTTTAGGACTTTCTTTACCATGTTTGTTGCAAATTATGCCCCCAACTAGCTGAACAGCTGTTTAAATATAAGCATTCCTATCAAATACAATGATTTTAGTTTGGGTATAAATGGTGCCAAAGTAATTCTTCTGTTGGTAGCTAATAGGTCTGACTGCTTAAGCTCACTAAAATACTTATTTTCTTATTTGCAGAAGCAATAGCTGTCTCTAATTATTTAAAAATTATCAAATAAACTGGATTCAGTGGTGTGTGCCTGTAGTCCCACCTACTCAGGAGGCTGAAGTGGGAGGATTGCCTGAGGCCTGAAGTCCAAGACCACACCCACACATACGTGCGTGCACGGGTGCATGTTATAGAATAAAAAGAATGGGTTACACTAATTCATTCATTTATTTATTTTTTTGAGAGGGGGTTCTTGCTCTGTCACTCAGGCTGGAGTGCAATGGTGTGATCTCAGCTCACTGCAACCTCCATCTCCCGGGTTCAAGTGATTCTCTTGCTTCAGCCTCTGGAGTAGCTGGGATTACAAGTGCACACCACCACGCCCAGCTAATTTTTTGTATTTTTAGTAGAGACGGGGTTTTGCCATGTTGGCCTGGCCGATCTCAAACTCCTGACCTCGTGATCGGCCCACCTCGGCCTCCCAAAGTGTTGGGATTACAGGCAAAAGCCACCGTGCCCGGCCTACACTAATTTAAAATGTTACTAATAGGGGAGACCGGTGGGGAGGCAGGCAGAAAGGAGGTATAGGGGAACTCTACATTTTGCTTAATTATTTTGTAAACCTAAATCTGCTCTAAAAATAAAGTCTAATAGTAAAAGCAAAGATAGAATGATATTGAAGCATAGTCCTCTTTAAAAATAGGATTGTGTCTAGCTGAGATCACTCTCTTCTACTTTATCTTAGCAATAGTGTTTTGCTACGGACTATGATGAAGCATTAAGGGCCAGGAGCGGTCAAGGTTGGACAGTTTGGCCCATTTATGGTTTAGTACAGATATGGAGGGCATGTAGGTGTCTAGGCCCTGGACTGGAAGTGAAATTTGCCCTTAACGTTATCAACACAGTGATCCTATTTCACATTTTTGATCCCCAAATTCTTTTTTTTTTTTTTTTTTGAGACGGAGTCTCCCTCTGTCGCCCAGGCTGGAGTGCAGTGGCGCGATCTCGGCTCACTGCAAGCTCCGCCTCCCGGGTTCACGCCATTCTCCTGCCTCAGCCTCCTGAGTAGCTGGGACTACAGGCGCCCACCACCACACCCGGCTAATTTTTTGTATTTTTAGTAGAGACGGAGTTCCACCGTGTTAGCCAGGATGGTCTCAATCTCCTGACCTCATGATCCGCCTGCCTCGGCCTCCCAAAGTGCTGGGATTACAGGCGTGAGCCACCACGCCTGGCTGATCCCCAAATTCTATTAGTGTTATTACTAGGTGATACTTATGGAAAATAGACAATGATTATCCTAAGATTTCAAAGCATAAGTATTAAGTGGTAAAAGTGTCATACCCATTTTAAAGAAAGGGAGGCGTAGAGGTCTAACATTCCTAAATGACACTGGAGCAAAAATAGAAATAAAATCCAGGTGTCTAGGGCCCTGGCTTTCCCATCATTGCTGTTCACTGTTAAAGTGATCATTAAAAAATAACAATACAAAGAAAGACAGGGTCATAGTCTTGTGAGCACTCATATTTTAAAGAGAAAGGCGTTAAAAAGAAGCTATACAGGAGCCTCAATTCTGCATAGGCATGGTTTTTTAAGATCATTTAGGGAAGGTTTTGTGTTTGTTGCCATTAGTTTTAAAAGTATTAAATTCTTGGTTATATCCTTTTTTAAAAAAATTGTATTTGCCCTAATCATATAACATGAAAAACATATGATCAACGCAAAAAAATAAAGTGCTAGGTTTAGTTATTTGGTTTCAAATAAGCCACAACTAGTATGAAATTTCTAGTTAATATTCTACTTAAAGGTCTACAAATTCAAAGGCCTTGAGACCCACTTAAGGCACTGAAATAAAATAACTTAGTGAATAAACTTAGCCAAATTACTTAAATCCCTAATCCCTTGCTTTTTACAAATAGGAATAACTCACCACTTGTCTCCTGGGAAAGATACTATTAGTCTATTCTGATGACACTTCTATGGCATTTTGGATTGCCAGTTGATAATTTTCAAAAAAGGCAGATATGAACCATTGCTGGGTATGCTGTGGCCATGGTGAGGGCATAGTATACATGCTGTATACTATTTGAAGGAGAATGTAGTTTTGGTGGGTGAGTATCTCAAGTTTGTGAGTCATTGTTACCAGCTGTAAAAGGACCTCAGCAACTGCAGAGCGGCTATCAGGTTTGTGTACTCCCTGTTGGACCTAGAAGACAGTCCTGCACCTAGTAGGTGCTCCAGAAGCATTTTCTGAATGCCGAGTGAATCGTCCCCCTCCAAGACTGGAGAGGGAGGCTAAAATGAACAAGAGCCCCCCTAGGAGTTTGTGCCTGCCTTCCTTTTACTACTTGGTGAGGAAGGATTACGAATATGTAAGAAATGAGAGGCACTAGAGAATGAAGTAAACCCTTCAACAGTTACCCAGCTGTCCCTTGGCCTGACTTCCCCTAGCTCCATGCCCCAAATGCAACTCACTTTTCCCTTCCATCCAAGCCTTCCTAAAAATAACTTCCTTTTCTAACCTCTCACTCCTGTCACCACTATTCATTTCCAAATCTCACACCTTCCCTTACCTCCTTGAAAATATAGTTGACCTGAAAAAAAAAGGCGGGGCGGGGGGGGTAAGGGTGGGGGAAGAGTATAGAGAAAAACCCAGCCAAACTGTGAAGATGTTTTACTGTTATGTGTTTGCACTGCATTGCGTAGTGACGTTCTCTGTTGAAAATGGGGCTGCAGATGCTTGTTCTAGGGTAGTTACTAGGTAATGTGGGACTTTAGTAAGGAGTTAGCTTCCAACTCACAAGAATATTTAGTCTCAACTGATTTTTATTCTTAAGCATCTTATTAAGTGTAAGTGTCCATAACCCAGGCCTGCACAGTCAAGGTCAGGTACTGCATTGAGTCATTTTCTGCTCAATTTTTTTCCTTGCCCCACCTCTACTGTAACCTTTTAAAAAAATAAGATACAAGGTTTCACTCTGTCACACAGGTATGCAGTACAGTGGCAAGATCATTAACCTCAAACTCCTGGCCTCAAGCAATCCTCCTGCCTCTCAGCCTCCCAAAGGAGGCATGAGCCACCGTGTCTGGCTCAATTTTCTGCTCAATTTTAAGGCTCAAAATAGTATTGTAATTGCTCATAATATAAAACATAGTACAAATTCACTTTTTACTACTTATCTGCTTGTTGAATGCATATTGCAATTTAAAAATCCACATACTGCCGGGCACAGTGGCTCATGTCTGCAGTCCTAACACTTTGGGAGGCTGAAGAGGGTGGATCACTTGAGGTCAGGAGTTTGAGACCAGCCTGGCCAACATAGCAAAACCCCGTCTCTACTAAAAATACAAAAATTAGCCAGGCATGGTGGCGCATGCCTGTAATCCCAGCTACTTGGGAGGCTGAGGCAGGAGAATCACTTGAACCCAGGAGGCAGAGGTTGCAGTGAGCCGAGATCATGCTACTGCACTCCAGCCTGGGCGAAAGAGAGAGACTCTGTCTCATAATAATAATAATAATAATAATCATAACAATAATAAAATAAAAATTAAAATCCACATACTGTATACATATAACTGTTTATTCAGACCCAGGATATTTTTCCTTTGTCCTGTCAGAGCCTCATGGACTACCATTCATCTGGGGAAACTCTGGGAAGGAAAATTAATTATAGTGCTGGCAGCATTGGAATGGTCAGGTGACAGAGGAGCCACGTGTGCCATGTGTCAGGCATATCCTCTTACCATCTCAGAGGGACTCACGAACTTTCTGAATCAGGAGCCATGTTTGTAAAAATTTTCTAACATTCCAGAACCTTTATAATATTTCTGCTTGCTAATTTTATTATCCTATCTCTTTCCCCATAGCTCAGCAGTAAAACTCTTCAAATAAATTTTTTTTAAAAAAGTACATGTTTACATTCAAGGGTAACAAGGAGGGTGGAAGCTAGAATGATTGGGGGACTCTAGCCCCCTTCACAGTGCCCCTCGTCTGTCACCCCATTGGATGGTGTATGCCTCCCTCCGGGGGAGAAAAGCAGGCTAAGCCCCTGGGGCTTGATACACGGAGGAAAAGAAAAAATCCAGAGTAAGATTCTGAGGCACAACCTGGAAGAGACTCTTGGGGCTGAGCAGTAGAGAGGCTTTGCCTTTCAGAGAAGCAATTTGGGGATCTTAACTCTTGGTTTCCTCATGTTTCATATGGAAATATTAGTATATTTCTTACAGGGGTATTGTGATGATTACATAAGATAGTCCATGTAAAATGCTTGACATACTTCCTAGAACACAGTAAATGCTCCAAACATTACCACTATTGGCCCTCGAGTCACTGGAGGGTGACACGGACATAGTCCAGAAAAAGTAAATCAAGGCCTGGTGCGGTGGCTCACACCTGTAATCCCAGCACTTTGGAAGGCCAAGGTGGGTGGATCATTTGAGGCCAGGAGTTCAAGACCAGCCTGGCCAACATGGTGAAACCTCCATCTCTACTGAAAATACAAATATTATCTGGGCGTTGTGGCTGCATGCCTGTAATCCCAGCTACTTGGGAGCCTGAGGTATGAGAATTGCTTGAACCCAGGAGGCAGAGTTTGCAGTGAGCCGAGATGGTGCCAGTGCACTCCAGCCTGGGTGACAGAGTGAGACTGTGTCTCACAAAATTAATAAATAAATTAAAATTAAAATCAAATCAAGCCACAAGTAAGAGAGAACTATAGATTGCCTCCATGTCCACAATGGTGAATCAAGGCCGGACACAGTGGCTCACGCCTGTAATCCCAGCACTGTGGGAGGCTGAGTTGGATGGATCACTTGAGGTCAGGAATTTGAGACCAGCCAGAGCATGGCGGCACACGCTTGTAATTTCTGCTACGCAGGAGGCTGAGGCACAAGAATTGCTTGAACCCAGGAGGCAGAGGTTTCAGTGAGCCGAGATTGCACCACTACACTCTAGCCTGAGTGACAGAGTGAGACTGCCTCAAAAAAACAAAAACAAAAATGGTGACTCATCTTCTTATCTCCATTTTACAGATGGGGAAACTGATGTTACAGAGGGGAAGTAACATGTCCAAAGTCTTCTAGCTAATGAGTAGTGGACTGAGATTCAATCCTGGACCCCTTTACCTCCTAAGACCATTTCCTTGTTCTTCTATACAGCATTATCTCCTGATGTAAATGTTAACATAAATGAAACCTAATTTCAAAGATTTATTTTTGGAGCTGGAACTAACAAAACATTCCAAAATCAATTAGCAGCATATTTTTACACTTTTCCTCTATTTTCACACATGAGGAGGAAGAGGTTGTGTGAGCAATCATAAACACGTATTGAATCTTTGGATCAGCTACCATCCTTCACCTTTAAGGTTTTATTTTCAATAAATAAAGAACAGAGACTTAGCCTGGCAATAAGTGTGCCTGAAAAATGCTGGTTGGGATAGGAAGTGTTTAAGTAATGAATTAAATCGTGACTTGCTGTGTCAAGGTCTGTATTAAAGAGAAACAGAAAGGAACATGTGCTTTTGAGAGAAACGGCCAGGGTGTGATTTTTCCAAATGCTTTAAGAGCTGTGGTTTCATGTAAGTGTTACTCGCAAGCTGCCCACAAATGCTGCCACCCGGGCTTCCTGCGCCGGGTCTCCCTGGAAAGCCTGAATGAGCTTTGGCACTGAAAATGATCTTGTCCAGGGCCAAGAATTTAACACAATTAAATTTCTCCCTCTTGACTGAGAGGCCTGAAACCTAAAGCTGCAGAAAGGCGGGAAGGAAAGAGAAGTATGAAGGCGAGAGCCCACTACTAGCTCATGGTAGAGGAGTAAATTTCGCCTCCACTCCTGCCTTCCAAGAGCCAGCATCCGGCCAGACGTTTAGTTTCCCTCTTTGTCTTTCCAGATGAGGACAAAGTGCATGCCACTATCTGGTTCTTTAAAGTCTCTAAGAGTCTCTGCCAGATGCTTGGGTTGATACTTTGAAGCAGTAAAAAAGAAAGAAAAGCAGAGAGAGAGGTGACTAATTCTGTGGAGAATGTTTGCTCTTAACATTCTTCTCTAAATATTTGGGTTATTGAAAGGATCTAACAATATCTTATTTTATAAAGAAGCAGAAAAACAGTGATGGCTGGGCCCAGTGGCTCATGCCTGTAATCTCAGCACTTTAGGAGGCTGAGGTAGGATTGCTTGAGGTCAGGAGTTCAAGACCAGTCAGGACAACATAGGGAGACTCCATCTTTACAAAAAATAAAAAATTAGCTGGGCATGGTTAAACCTGGTTAGCACACCTGTAGTCCCAGCTACTTGGGAGGCTGAAGTGGGAGAATGACTTGAGTCTGGGAGGTCAAGGCTGCAGTGAGCCCACCACTGCACTCCAGCTTGGGCAACAGAGCGAGACTTTGTCTCAAACAAACAAACAAACAAACAGACAAAACAGTGACTCTGAAATCAGAACTAGATTCCTAACCAGCTCTCTTATTTACTGGCTGTGAGCTTTAACCAAGCCATTTATGTGAAGATGTGGTATTTTTATCCGTGAAACGGGAATACTAATACAATACAAAGTACCTCATGCAGCTTAATAAAGAAGAACTACTTTTATTATTATAACTGTAATGAAACTATGTCCTTATTCTGTTGTATTCTGATAAGGATTTCCTTTTGAGATCATAAGCTCAGGGACTCATCTATGAGGAGGGGTGGTGTCTTCCATGAAGGGCTGGATATTTTTGATGTTGATCATTCAGGGAAGGCATGTACCCTCAGTTAGGAAACTGAAATTAGACCAGAGAACTACCTCCCTCCCTCTCATTGTCCTGCATCTACAGCTCAAGGAATCCAGATACCCTTACGGGCCCTCCTGAATAGCAAGGTGGAAACAAGGAAGGGGCCACAAGCTGAAGATGATAAGCTGTACGGTGTAAACCAGATCGCATGTCATACAGGCAGCAGATTACAGCAGTGAAGGGTAGAAACCCTGAAGTCAGAACATCTCCCGTTGTGCATTTGAAGCATTAGAAAAGCAAACTCCCCTAGTGGAAGGTGAATTTCAGGACAGAAGGTGGGGTTTGGCGTCTGAGTGCTTCTGCCCAGGTGGAATGGGGCTTATTTCAGTAGATTTCCTTGCAAGTCCTTTAAACTTTTCGAAGCTTTCAGTTACATCTATTGCGCCTCGTGAAAACTCTAAAATAGGAAGTTTGGACATTGTTACTTCTATTTTTATGAGTTAACTAAGTTTTAAAGAGATTACATGACTCGCCCAGGATCATGAGATTAGTAAATGGCAATGCCCAAGGAAAATCCAGTTAAAAAAAAAAATTATTCCCAGTCCAGATTTCAATTATCTCCATATTAGGAAAGTAAACAGGGCATGAAGGATTTTTAAACTATCATTTTGCATTATTCACACCACTTACCCTTTCCACTTCACTCACATCTTAGGTAACTGAGTCAACTGCATTCAAAAGAAACATTTTCGGGGGGAGGGGGGAGGGATAGCATTAGGAGATATACCGAATGTAAATGACGAGTTAATGGGTCCAGCACACCAACATGGCACATATATACATATGTAACAAACCTGCACGTTGTGCACATGCATCCTAGAACTTAAAGTACGATAAAAAAAGTAAAAATAAGTAAATAAATAAATTCCTTTAAAAAAAAAGAAACATTTTCTGTGTTCCTCACGGACACATCACTGATGGCTGTCTGAACAGATTCAACTCACTATAAATTCAAGCATGCAAAAGGACATAACCTGTACATATCCACCTGGCTCCATAGAGTAATCAAATAAGTGTCATTGTCTAAAACTATGTGCTTGCTTTTCTGATTTAGCCCTAAGTTTATATATCCATGAGTGGGATCAGAAATGATTTTCCGATTCTAAATTTCTGAAAATCACTATGAGATGTTTAAGTGAAAAAATGCTTTGGCGGCATACAATATTACAAGTTACTCAAGTATTACAAGTTACTCAAGCTATAGCTCAGAAGCCATATACATATGTAGATGTATATATGTGTATATACACATATGTAGATGTATATATGTGTATATACACATATGTAGATGTATATATGTGTATATACACATATGTAGATGTATATATGTGTATATACACATATGTAGATGTATATATGTGTATATACACATATGTAGATGTATATATGTGTATATACACATATGTAGATGTATATATGTGTATATACACATATGTAGATGTATATATGTGTATATACACATATGTAGATGTATATATGTGTATATACACATATGTAGATGTATATATGTGTATATACACATATGTAGATGTATATATGTGTATATACACATATGTAGATGTATATATGTGTATATACACATATGTAGATGTATATATGTGTATATACACATATGTAGATGTATATATGTGTATATACACATATGTAGATGTATATATGTGTATATACACATATGTAGATGTATATATGTGTATATACACATATGTAGATGTATATATGTGTATATACACATATGTAGATGTATATATGTGTATATATACATATATGTAGATGTATATATGTGTATATATACATATATGTAGATGTATATATTGTATATATACATATATGTAGATGTATATATTGTATATACACATATATGTAGATGTATATATTGTATATACACATATATGTAGATGTATATATTGTATATACACATATATGTAGATGTATATATGTGTATATACACATATATGTAGATGTATATATGTGTATATACACATATATGTAGATGTATATGTGTATATACACATATATGTAGATGTATATATATACACATATATGTAGATGTATATATATACACATATATGTAGATGTATATATATACACATATATGTAGATGTATATATATACACATATATGTAGATGTATATATACACATATATGTAGATGTATATATATACACATATATGTAGATGTATATATATACACATATATGTAGATGTATATATATATACACATATATGTAGATGTATATATATATATACACATATATGTAGATGTATATGTATATACACACATATATGTAGATGTATATATGTATATACACACATATAGGTAGATGTATATATGTATATACACACATATATGTAGATGTATATATGTATATACACATATATGTAGATGTATATATGTATATACACATATATGTAGATGTATATATGTATATACACATATATGTAGATGTATATATGTATATACACATATATGTAGATGTATATATGTATATACACATATATGTAGATGTATATATGTATATACACATATATGTAGATGTATATATGTATATACACATATATGTAGATGTATATATGTATATATATACATATGTAGATGTATATATGTATATATACATATGTAGATGTATATATGTATATATATACATATGTAGATGTATATATGTATATATACACATATATGTAGAGTATATATACATATATGTATATGTATATATACTCTACATATATGTATACATATATGTATACATATACATGTATATGTATATATACATCTATCTATCTATCTATCTATCTATCTATCTATTTTAAGATGGAGTCTTGCTCTGTCGCCCAGGCTGGAGTGCAATGCCATGATCTTGGCTCACTGCAACCTCTGCCTCCTGGGTTCAAGTGATTCTTCTGCTTCAGCCTCCTGAGTAGCTAGGACTACAGGCTTGCAGCACTATGCCCACCTAATGTTTGTACTTTTAGTAGAGACGGGGTTACACCATATTGGCCAGGTTGGTCTCAAACTCCTGGCCTCGTGATCTGCCCACCTCGGCCTCCCAAAGTGCTGGGTATACAGGCATGAGCCACCGTGCCCGGCCGCAAAATATATTCTGAGGAATAAAAATGATTGTAGTTAGTTTTCCACAGTCCAAAGCAAGCTAATAATATTTAAAGAGTTAAAAGTGTAATATAATCATCGGTCATGTTTCTACAACCAAAGAGAGTTGAAAGGAGTCAAATATCAGCATAATGCAGATAATGTACTCACTGGCATTGTGGGCCTTTATTATTTGGATAATCATTTTCACCTTGTGGAGACTTTTCCAGAATTATATACTTTTATGCCTAATCAGCAAATTAGGCAGTTGAAAAGTATGTATGAAGCAGCTAATATGTGCCCCAATTAGGCTAGGTAGTGTGGGTATATAAAAAGGGTTTATAAAGGGGGAGGCTCCTATTCAAACCTTAGTGGGGTCAGGAGATGGGGAAGTTAATTAACATATATTAAATATTTTTTTACTCACCCACACCTAGAGAAACAGTACTGTTTTAAATGTGCTGTAGGAGTTCAGAGAAATACTGATTAATGTGGTTTGGAATAAATTAAATAATAAAAAGCTTTGCTGAATACAGTTAGTTTAAAAAATATAAAAATATAGGGGGATTTGCAGAGAAATCTGTTCAACTCTTAAAATAATTTTTAATTTATATATGTTTATATAAGAATTCCATTTTATTAACATGAAATACTAGTACTTTTTTTGGGGATGGAGTCTTGCTCTGTCATCTGGGCTGGAGTGCAGTGGCGGATCTCCGTTCACTGCAACCTCTGCCTCCCGGGTTCAAGCGATTCTTCTGCCTCAGCCTCCCGAGTAGCTGGGATTACAGGCGTGAGCCACCACACCCGGCTAATTTTTCTATTTTTAGTAGAGATGGGGTTTTACCATGTTGGCCAGGTGGGTCTTTAACTCATGACCTGAAGTGATCCACCCGCTTCGGCCTCCCAAAGTGCTGAGATTATGCGTGAGCCACCGCACCTGGCCCAGTACTTTTACTGATGAAAAATGTAATGTAAAAGGAAGGTCTGTCTTACATACAATAAGTGCTGAATCTGGGTCTTTTTTAAAAAAAAGTCATTGAGAAGACTTACTCCTTTCTTAATTTTAAAGACATTTATTATTGCAAACAGAAAAATTGTACTAGATACCGGGGATATATGAACGAATAATGCCGTTTCTGTCTTCAAGATCTTACTGTTTGGTAGGTGGAAATAAAGTGAACGAACGAAGGCACTGCAAATCAATGTGGGAGGCTCTATAAGCATGGGGCCACAGAGGAAAAGGCTGAGAGGGAAAGCTTCAATGAGTAGGTGACTTCAAGAAGGTCATCCTGGCCAGGCACAGTGGCTCACACCTGTAATCCCAGAACTTTGGGAGGGCGAGGCAGGCGGCAGATCGCTTGAGCTCAGGAGTTTGAGAGCAGCCTGGGCAACATGGGGAAACTCTGTCTCTACAAAAAATACAAAAACTAGCCAGACATGGTGGCGCGCGCCTCTCCTCCCAGCTACTTGGGAGGTTGCGGTGGGAGGGTCACTTGAGACCGGGAGGCGGAAGTTGCAGTGAGCAGAGATCGCACCACTGCACTCCATCCTGGACGACAGAGCGAGACCCTGTCTCGAAAAACAAAAGACAAAAACAAAAACAAAGGTCATCCTGCAGGACAACCAGGAGGGCACAAATGTTTGTCTGTGGGAAGCTGAAATGTTGGCGGGGGAAAAAAGCAGGGAAAGGCATTCCAGAAAAAGGAAACTGTAAACAGCACACGAAAAAGCATAGTGAATGAATAGGAAGCCTGAGACCAAACTTAGGGTTTCCTACACTTATTTCAAAGCCCTTCATTATCTATATGGAAAGGGGGAGTCTTTAAACACAAATATTTAGATCATATTGACTGAGATTTAGATATAAATGAATGCTAATAATTACTTTTCGTTTTTTGGGGTGTTAAAAATTTACTGTACAAGATTGTATTCGTTTTAAGTATCTTCTAACATGAGCCATTTTGTAATGATTCAGTTGTTTATATTCAATTTCAAGTAGAATGCTGATCACAGCGCCAAATGGGTATCTTCTACAGAAAAAGTTATTTTAATAAAGAAAAATATAGTCAGTTTTAGGATTTCCTGAGATTATAGAAACAATAAAAGCATTAAAACTGTTAAGTCATTAAATACGAGTACCTTGTATTTTGAAGGCTCTTAAAATTTAGTTTATAAATTGCTTTTACACAACATATGCACTGAAATACCATTTAAGATTAGTTTTGAAAATAGGTGTTCGTTTCAACCACATCATTACGTATTTTATTCAAAGCTCTTTATAAAAAGAGCTTTACTATGTTCCAGTACAGTAAACTTATCCAGAAAATAAGACAAAAATTTAACTTCATGCTATAGCTGCAAAGTTTCCGGAAAGCGGGATTTAAAACTTCCATTGTAACTTTAACCAGCGGTCATGTCAAATTTCACAACTAAGAACATTTTAACGCATGTAATACTGAGCACAACATGGGCACGTTTTTGTTGCTATGAGAACCTTCTATTTTGTATTAGACATTGCAGCCTTGACGACGCAATGTTTGTGCCTATTTTGCGCATGTTTTTCTGCAGCTATTCCTCTCCTCTAGCAATAGTCGAATGGCTCTGGTTTCCTCTTGCGCCCGGCCCAGTTTTTCCGTTTTAGCTTCGGTTGTCATAGGCTGTGCTGTCGCTTTCTCTGGGAAAGGACGGTGAAGACTGGACGGGAGAAACCGGGAGGGCAGGCGCGGCCGTTCTGCAGCAGCCGGGCTGTGAATGGGAAGCGGGAGGAGGAGGCTGGGCCGCGGGCTGGTTCTATCACCCCCTTGGGAGCCCAGCTCTTCACCTGGCTCTCCGGCGCTTTTCAAGATCTGCAGTTAACAACAAAGATCGAGCAACGCCACGTCGCACAAACAGGACAGGAGGGGGCGAGGGGTGTGTGCGCGCGCGTGCTGTCCCCAAATGGATGAGAAATAAGGGAAAGGAGGGGTTGGGGACCGTGTGATGAAGCAACATGCTAGGCCCGGGACAAGTCCGGCTCCGGCCTCGGGTCTGGAGGGACAAGGCTGGGGGCCGGGTGGCGCGGCGCCCGGGTCCCGGCTGGCAGACGGGCCCTCTGGTCTTCCCCCAGCGCGAGGGTCGTGGCGGGAAGCGGGGACAGGGCGCGCGCTCAGAGCCTCCTCCCCGCCCCGCCCAAGGGTCTTCCTCCCCCGGGATTCAGAGCGGCCCCTCCTCCAGGCCAGGCTCGCCGCGGGGCGCTGAGCAGGCCGGGACACCGCGGCCGAGGTTATCGTTAGGCATCTCCCAGGCGACCGGCCCCGCAGCAAGATGGCGGACGAGAAAGACAGGGAAGGTAAGGTAGGGGAGCCGGGGAGCCGCTGCCCTCGCCGCCCGCCGCGACCCCGGGCTGCACGGGGAAGCGCCGGGTGGGGTGGGCCCTCGTCCATCTGGAGTTCCCACCCGCAGGGAAAGGGCGGCCTGAGGAGAGGGCCACCCGGCAGCAGCAGTCGCCCTGCCCCCGTCCCCGTAGCCCGCCCGGCCCGCCGCTCCGCCCCGCCCCGCCTCTCTCCCCCGCCCCGCCTCTCTCCCCCGCCCCGCCTCTCTCCCCTCCTCCCTCCCTCTTCTCTCTGCCCTCCTCCCGCCGTCTTCTTTCTCCTCCCGCCCTCTTCACCCTCTTCCCCTCCTCCCGCCCCGTCCTCCTTCCCCCTCCCTCGGAGGCCGGGCCTTGCCTCCTGCGCGGGCTGCGCCGGAGGGGCCGGCAGGGGGTGCTGATAATGGCGTCGTTGTTCACGGTCGCGGGGAAGCCGCCGCCGCCTCCACACCCTCGCCTGGGGTCTCGGTGCCGCAGGCGCCACGCCGGTAGCTGTCCAGGCTGTGGGCCCCGGGGGGTGGCCTGGGTGAGGAGGAGTTCTGGCCGCCTGAATCTGACGGGATCCTCTGTTTGCGCCGAAACCCCGCCCTGGCGCAGCCTGATGGCGTTCGCGGCCACCATTTTGCCTCCTTAATGAGGACGCAGGAGGACGGTGTGGAGGTCACGGCCGCTGCCTCCGAGCTTCCCGGTCCTCCGAAATGCCTGCCCCGCCGCCGGCTAGCGCCGCGCAATTGGCCTAGTGTCTTGTCTTAAAAAAAAAAAAAGACACACACCCAAACAGCAATTTTAATAACGACGAAAAACCAAAACCTGGCGGAGATCTTGGAACCGCTGTGCGCCGGCCGGGCCTCTCCCAGGGGACCACCCAGCCCGGCGCGGTGGCCGCCGGCGGGACTGCGCTTCGAGGCTTAAGGTCGCCAGATCCGAGGCATCGATCTCCGCCTGTGCGGAGAAGCCAAAAAGTGATTACGTTTGTTTGCAAGACTGTTCATGTTGTTTTCAGTTCATGGTATGATGAAAACCCGATCCTTTATTACCATGCCCTTAGGTACTAAAAAATAATTGTGTTTGATAGTTGGCAGTCACCCACAAGTATCCAAAAACCATGAAACAGTAAAGGTAAACAAGTAGGAAGTGAAAATAATATTCCTCCTTTGTTTTCTTTCTGGAGTGCTCAAAACACCCTCTCAAACCATTTTTCTCAGCATAGAACCAAGTGTGGTCAAGTTAACAGCTAATATTTACAAGGGAAGAAACGAACCCTGAAATATTTAGTCACTTGTTCCGGTGATCACAGAAAATCGGCGAAGAAACACATGAAACTGCCAACGATCTCCCTATTGATAACAAGGATACCGTGATTTTTATATAATATTAATCTGAGAAGCCAGGATTATTTTGTAGGTATTACCTTTACGAAGATGCCCTTACATATAAAGAAAAGGGTAATTTTAAAACTTTCCCAGAAAAATGGATGGCTTATTTTTGTTCTTTATTTACCAAAAAAAAAAAAAAAAAAAAAACCATTAGGAGATAAACTAGCAAGGTAATTATGGATATTTATTTTCTTAAAAAAGACTTGGTTAGGTCAGCATGAGAAAAAACGCACTGGAGTATGGTACAAATACAATATTTCTCGTTTTTTAAAAATTGAGAGCTTTCCTGATTTTTCAGCTTTTGAACAATATTTTTCCATTTAAAGTAAATTCAGAGAAACAATTTTGTCGATAACTCATAGAAGTAATGACTGTTAAAAGCTGGATGCCATTCATTCAGAATACATATATTCAATGCCATTATGTAGATAAGGCATTCTACTTAGAACTTTGAAAGATACGAAAATGAAAGACATTGTCTTTGCTTCCAAGGAAGGTGAGATGAGTAAGGGAGATGAGATATATGCAAATGGGAGGAAATAGTTAACTGGGCTGAGTAGTCTGGGTGCCAACCACTGTGCTAGGTGTGTATCCTTGTAGTCCGTGGACAGCAGCCTGGACATCACTGGCTGCCACCGACCTAATGAATCAGTCTTCATTTTAACATGTTTGTAGGTGATTTGTATGTACATTAACGTTCGAGAAGGCCGGGCGCGGTGGCTCACGCCTGCAATCCCAGCACTTTGGGAGGCCGAGGCGGGCGGATCACGAGGTCAAGAGATCGAGACCATCCTGGCCAACATGGTGAACCCCGTTTCTACTAAAAATACAAAAATTAGCTGAGCGTGGTGGCACGCCCTTGTAGTCCCAGCTACTCAGGAGGCTGAGACAGGAGAATCGCTTGAACCAGGGAGGCGGAGGCTGCAGTGAGCCAAGATCACACCACTGCACTCCAGTCTGGCGACAGAGTAAGACTCCGTCTCAAAAAAAAAAAAAAAAAAAAAAAAAACAAAAAAAACCAAAATAAAGTTCGAGAAGCACTCATGTGCTGTATCTCATTTATTGTTAACAGTTTTATGGATTAACTAATTGCAGTTTGTGAAGGGTATTATGAAACAAAGGCATTTTGTCAGAGGATAAATAAGTAGAGACTCATTTTGGTGGTAAGATCTTTTTATGGAAATAGTCCATTACTATATTTGATTGTCAGCTACTGTATTTTGAATTTTCAGAAATTACGTCTAACCAATTAATCAGAATTGATTAAGTTTTGAGGATTCACTCAACTAAACTCATAAAAGACTGATGTGCAAACCTGAATGATTTATTAATTTAAATAGGGGTATATACATTGACTTGAAGGCTGATTTTGCCAATATACTAATATAATAATTTTGGCAATATACTAATATAATAATATACTGTTTTATGGGTACTAAGCTTCGAGTAGTGTGAATTTGTATTTCAGAAGTCATTTGATGACCATGGAATCACACAAAAGAAAGGATAATTTTGAAGGATGTGTTCATTACCCTCTAAGTTCCAAAAGATCTGGGACCATTTCTGATCTGTTAATACTGAGTGTTGTGCAGAGTGCTTGGAACGTGGTAGGTAATCAATAAGTATTTGTTGAATTCAGAACATTTGAATTAATCAAAGACAGCTTATGAGATTTTAACCAAAGCATTCCTAGCTATTTTCCCCAAACTTATTCTATACCTAAAAGTACACAAAACTTGTTTTAGGTCTCTTTTCCCCTCTGCTTTACTGGTAAAATACATTCTTCTATTCCATCTGGCTCAACAAAACGTTTTATTTCACAGTGCCACGGTATTCACTAGCATGTCTTTAAAAAACAACTACAAAAAACCTCATTGTAGAAATACACATATGTTTTAAATAGTTCATCCTTAATATTGAGATTTCTAAAAGTTCTAAAGGGGGAATAAGTTTCAGGGTACCCATCCTATCCACTCTTCTTCAATATTTAGAGATTAACTTTGATAGAAGTATTGAGAATATTGATAAGAAAAATTACCTAAATTAGAAGGGGCTATTGTGCTCATAAAATTTTTTTCTAAGATTATGTACGTTGAAGTTGTTATACTTATTTGTTGCATTTTTTGCTTTCATACAGTATAATTTATTTTTTCATAGATTAAAAATTATACAGAATTATATTAGCTAAAAGTTTAACCTTTAGAACCAAATTATTTTTAAAACCACTTTTTTAACTGAAAGAAGAATGTTTGAAACGGGATAAGAAAAAATATTTTTGAACTTTTGTTATTTTTCCAAAGTTTCCTCAGCCAGAACATTTTTTGTTTTGTTCTTTCTTTTCCTTCTGTTTTGTTTTGTCTGTTTAAATGGAGAGTCAATGCAATTGTTGATTCTTTGGCTCCTTAAATCTTATTGTTTCTGTCTCAGAGAATTTTATATAGGACTGGAAGGATCTTCTGTTTGTAATTAGACTCACGTCTAGGAAACAAACTGCTTAGTTATAAAATTCGAACTTTTGGCAGCCAGTGAGCTTTGGAAAGTAAGAACTTTTTAGTAAGCTGCAGATATTAAAAGCTGACTCTAGGATTTACTATTTTTGTTTCTATTAAAATATTCTTTGTTACTTTGCGTGCTTTGATAACATTGCTTGATAAAGTGCCTCTAATTCAATTATCGACTCCTAAATGGAAGAGGTTTTACAAGGTTTGTTGTTTTGTTTCTGATTTCCTTCATTGTGCCACTCTTTTGAAAACCCAACATTTGGAAATATAAAGTAAAAAACAGAAATTTCAGGTGCCTATTACTTTATAAAAAGGGTTCTCTTAAATAACGTCTTTTTTTTTTTTCTTCTTTTATTTTGAGACAGGGTCTTGCTCTGTTGCCCAGGCTGGAATGTGGTGGTGCAACCTCTGTTGCCTAAGCTGGAATGCAGTGGCGCCATCACGGCTCACTACAGCCTTGACCTCCTGGGTTCAAGCGATTCCCCCCACCTCAGCCTCCCAAGTAGCTGGGACTACAGGCGCAAGCCACCATGCCCGATTAATTTTTTTAATTTGTAGAGACAGGGTTTCACCGTGTTGGCTAGGCTGGTCTCGAACTCTTTATTTTTTTTATTTTTGTTTTTTTTTTGAGACGGAGTCTCGCTCTGTCGCCCAGGCTGGAGTGCAGTGGCACGATCTTGGCTCACTGCAAGCTCTGCCTCCCAGGTTCACACCATTCTCCTGCCTCAGCCTCCCGAGTAGCTGGGACTACAGGTGCCCGCCACCACGCCCGGCTAATTTTTTTGTATTTTTAGTAGTGATGGGGTTTCACTGTGTTAGCCAGGATGGTCTCGATCTCCTGACCTTGTGATCCGCCCACCTCGGCCTCCCAAAGTGCTGGGATTACAGGCGTGAGCCACCGCGCCTGGCTCGAACTCTTGAGCTCAAGTGATCTGCCTGCCTTGGCCTCCCAAAGTGCTGGGATTACAGGCATGAGCCACCCTGCCTGGCCTCATAGTAACTGTTGATAGTATAGAGTGTAGCCTGTGGGACAGTACAAAGGTTGAGCTTTGAAGTAAGACTTGAATTTGAATTCCGTCTTCCCCAAGCTCTAATTATCTGATCTTAGCCGAGATGCTAAACATAAGTAGCTTCAAGTTCCTCAGATGTAAAGTGGGGATAATTATACCCCCAATATTTCATAATGTTGTAGTGGGGACAATGTTTTCTTATTCATTTTTACATCCCCAGCACCTGCCACAGTGCCTGGCATCAAAGGAATGCTGAGGCCGGCTCACGCCTGTAATCCTAGCACTTTGGGAGGCCCAGGCAGGTGGATCACTTGAGGTCGGAAGTTCAAAACCAGCCTGGCCAACATGGTGAAACCTTGTCTCTACTAAAAATACAAAAAATTAGCTGAGTGTGGTGGCGCGTGCCTGTAATCCCAACTACTCAGGAGGCTGAGGCAGGAGAATCGCTTGAACCCAGGAGGTGGAGGTTGCAGTGAGCTGAGATCGCACTCCTGCACTCCAGCCTGAGTAACAGGGTGAGACTCTGTCTCAAAATAAATAAATAAATAAATAAAAAATACAATAAAGGAATGCTGAATAAATGGGAAGGAAAGTGTTTGGTACATATCTAGTGAATTAGTAAGTATTAGTATCTGCTTAACATAAAACATAAGAGTTGGCCAGGCGTGGTGGCTCCTGCTTGTAATTCCAGCACTTTGGGAGGCCGAGGTGGGGAGATCACCTGAGGTCAGGAGTTTGAGACCAGCCTGACCAACATGGTGAAACGCTGTCTCTACGAAAAATACAAAAATTAGTTGGGTGTGGTGGTGGGTGCCTGTTATCCCAGCTACTCTAGAGGCTGAGGCAGGAGAATTGCTTGAACCTGGGGGATGGAGGTTGCAGTGAGCCTAGATCGCAGCATTGCACTCCAGCCCAGGCAACAGAGCAAGACTCCGTCTCAAAACAAAAAAACAAATAAAACATAAGAGTTAAGAAAACTTTAAGTCTTACCAATTGGGATTATACATAATGCATTCCTGCATATTTCTGGGGTAATTTAATAAGTTTTCTTCCTGTTTTAGACCAATATAAATATCCGGTTAAGACTAAGCAAAGAAGAAGACTAGCTTTTTGAAGCCTAATTTGTTTCCTCTTATTCAGAATAAAAAAAAATTTGAAGAAAAACTGGACTGAAATTTGTTTTTGCTCTGATATATAAAATTTACAGAAATGTCTCAAGAATAGTCATAATTTTAAAGATCAAATGGACAGTGAGATACTACCTCACGCCTGTTAGGAAGGCTATTATCACCAGAAGTCCCCCAAATAATAAGTATTGGTGAGGATGTGGAGAAACTAGAACCCTGGTGGACTGTTGGTGGCAATGAGAAGTGGTGCAGCTACTATGGAAAGTGGTATGGCGGTTCCTCAGAAAGTTAAAAGTTGAGTTACCATTTGACCCAGCAGTTCCACGTATGGGTATATAGCCACGGTAATTGAAAGCAAGGTCTCGAAGAGATATTTGCCCAACCATGTTCATAGCACATTGTTCACAGTAGGTAAAAGGTGGAAGCAAGCCAAGTGTCCATCAGCGGATGAATGAACAAACCAAATGTGGTATATACATGCAGTGAAATATTATTCAGCCTTCAAAGGAGGAAATTCTGACACATGCTACCGCTTGAATGAACCTGAAAGACATCATGCTAAGTGAAATCAGCCAGTCAAAAAGACAAATACTCTCTGATTCCACTTACATGAGGTACCTAGAGAAGTCAAATTCATGGAGACAGAAAGTAGATTGCTGGTTGCCAGGGGCTGTGGGGAGGGGAGAATGGGAAGTTGTTTAAGGAGTGTAGAGTTCCAGTTCTGCAAGATGAAGAAAGTTCTGGAGATTGGTTGCCCGGCAGTGTGAATGTACTTAACACTATTGAACTATATGGTTAAAAGTGGTTAATACAGTAAGTTTTACATTATGTGTATTTTACCACATTTTAGTAAATAGAAAATGTTGAGTACATTCAGAATGAAAGAAATGGTACATTGTTTTTCAAAGGCAATTTGGAAATTTGTATTGAAGAATAAATGATGGCTAGGCAAGGTGGCTCACATCTGTAAACTCAGCACTTTGGGAGGCTGAGGTAGGAGGATTACTTGAGACCAGGAGTTCAAGACTAGCCTGGGCAACATGCTGAGACGTCATCTTTGCTAAAAATAAAATAAATAATAATAAAGAAGTCGGGGGTTCCCTCTCTCGGCTTTGGAGCCCCCATCCCTCTGTCTCTGTACAGGGAAGCTTCTTCCTTCTCCTTTCTTGCTCCTTCTTGCCTATTAAACTCTCCATTTCTTAAAACCAAAAAAGTAAAAAAATAAAAATAAAAAGTGATGTCCACATGCTTTGCGCTTTAATATACTTCTGGATATTTATCCTTAGAAATATATTCTGAAAAGAATAAAAGCTCTAAGCACAAAAATGATCAACGTAAAGTTATCTATAAATTTGAAAATATAGATAAAATTTGCATGTCCAACTAATCGGGCATACAAAATAAATTGTTGTATGTCCACTTGTTGGGTTGCAGCCAAATATATAAAAATTATATGTGTAAATGGGTAAGGACACGTGGGGGAGCCCAGGAGATGATGATGATAGCAGGGTGATTAGACTTTTAGGGGCACTTATTTTCACAATCTCATTTTAATGTCAGTTCTACAAAACTTTAAAAACCCACTTAAATATGCTAATTAAAAATTATTCTTACCCACTTGTGAAAGTGTGTTTACCAGATCCTGTACTTGACAATCCTTTGTAAACCTCTAGTATGGATTTTATAGATATTAAGACTGTAAAAAAGTAATTTTAGTTTTTATTTTTATTTTTTAAGAGATGAGATCTAGGCCGGGCGCAGTGGCTCACGCCTGTAATCTCAGCACTTTGGGAGGCTGAGGCTGGCGGATCGCCTGAGGTTGGAAATTCAAGACCAGCCTGACCAACATGGGAAAACCCCATCTCTATTAAAAATACAAAATTAGCTGGGCATGGTGGCGCATGCCTGTTATCCCAGCTACTCGGGAGGCTGAGGTAGGAGAATCACTTGAACCCGGGAAGCGGAGGTTGTGATGAGCTGAGAGCGCCATTTTACTCCAGCCTAGGCAACAAGAGCGAAACTCCGTCTCAAAAAAAAAAAAAAAAAAGAGACGAGGTCTCACTCTGTCACCCTGGCTGGGGTGCAGTGGCTCGATCACAGCTCACTGTAGCCTCTACTTTCTGGGCTCAAGTGATCTTCCCACTTTGGCCTCCCAAGTAGCTGGGACTGCAGGGGCGTGCCACTGTGCCCAGCTAACATTTTAATTTTTGGTAGAGATAAGATCTTGCTTTGTTGCCCAGGCTAGTCTCAAACTCCTGGCCTCAGGCAATCCTACCACCTTGGCCTCCCAAAGTGCTGGGATTACAGGCTTGAGCCACCACCTCTGGCCCATAATTTTATTTTTTTAAATGCACTAGTAAAATTGGGAGTTTAAAAACCTGGACTAGAATTTGGACTTTGCCTTTTTTTTATTCTTTTTAAGATTTTGCTTGTTAGTGTCAATTTATCTGACCTTTCGTTTGAAGAATTTCCATCTAATGAGGAAGATAGGCGGCTAAGGAGACAATGATACAATAATGTGATAAGTGCTATGATAGTTGCACATGTATGATGATTGGGTGCCCGGGGAGAGTCACCTGATTCACACACACCCTCTTTAAATTATAGCCCCTTTTTATTCCCTCTCATAGCTGTTTGTTTTTTTCCTCTGTCGTACTATGTTTTGTAATTACCTGTAGATGTGTTGTTTGATGTCTGCTTCTCCTAGACTCTTAACTTCCAAAAGGATAGGGGTCATGCTCATGCATATACCCAGAGCATGGCATATAGCTCAGTATTTGCTGAATGTTGAATAAAAGTTGGCTTTCTGAAGGAGATAACTGAAGCTTATCTTTTTATTTTTTATTTTTTTTGAGACGTAGTCTTGCTCTTGTCACCCAGGTTGGAATGCAGTGGCGTGATCTCGGCGCACTGCAACCTCTGCCTCCTGGGTTCAAGCGATTCTTATGTCTCAGCCTCCCAAGTAGGTGGGATTACAGACATGTGCCACCATGCTGGGCTCATTTTTTTATATTTTTAGTAGACGGGGTTTCACCGTATTGGCCAGGCTGGTCTCGAACTCCTGACCTCAAATGATCCGCCTGCCTCGGCCTCCCAAAGTACTAGGATTACAGGTGTGAGCCACTGCGCCTGGCCTAATTTTTCTATTTTTAGTAGAGACGGGGTTTCACCATGTTGGCCAGGCTGGTCTGGAACTCCTGACCTCAAGTGATCCGCCCACCTCGGTCTCCCAAAGTGTTGGTATTACAGGTGTGAGCCACGACTCCCAGCCCCAGGCTTATCTTGAAGGTGTAATAGCACAGAGAACAAGTAGGGGATGGATATTTCAGGAAGAGAAGAAATAACATACTTGAAATTGTGAAGACTCAATATGGCCGAAATTTAGGATGGGTTAGGAGATGTGGGAATTTTTATTCTTAAAGCATTGGTGAGTGATTAAAAGTTTTTAACAAAGCCGGGTGCAGTGGCTCACGCCTGTAATCCCAGCACTTTGGGAGGCCGAGGCAGGCAGATCACGAGGTCAGGAGATCGAGACCATTCTGGCTAACATGGTGAAACCCCGTCTCTACCAAAAATTTAAAAAAAAAAAAAATTAGCCGGGCGTGGTGGTAGGTGCCTGTAGTCCCAGGTACTTGGGAGGCTGAGGCAGGAGAATGGCGTGGACCCGGGAGGCGGAGGTTGCAGTGAGCCGAGATCACGCCACTGCACTCCAGCAAGGGCAACACAGCGAGACTCCATCTCAAAAAAAAAAAAAAAAAGTTTTTAACAAGATGGGAGGCTGAGGCAGGATAATCACTTGAACCCGGGAGGTGGAGGCTGCAGTGAGCCAGGATTGCACCACTGAACTCCAGCGTGGGTGACAGAATGAGACTCTGTCTAAAAAATAAAAATGAAAAAATAAAAAATAAGTTTTTTTAGCAAGAGACAATCATATTTGTTGTCTAGAAAAATCACTTGAGCAAGTGTGCTCAGTGGATTAGATGGACTCCAGGTTTGGGACTCCAGGTTTGTCCCAATATAGTAGTCCAGAAGGATAAGACCCTGAACCAAAGTAATGGAAGTCAGGAATGAAACAAGGAGATAGGCTAGAGGAAATGGATAGATTTTGTAATAGGACAGACATGAATATTGAGTCAGGTCAGGGACACGGTTTCTGATTGGGTAACAAAGAATAAAGAGGAATAGTAGAGTTATGTAAATAATAGTTCTAGTCTTGCACATGTTGAGTTTGGGTGCCTGTGAAGCATTCAGGTTGAGATATAACATAGGCAGCACTGTGTGCTTGGTACCTAAATATCTGTTGAATGAAAAATGACAATGATGTGTGTTGGATTGCTTGAACGTATTCCTCTATAAGTGGTTGTAGTCTTGGGAATGGTTGAGAATGTCCAGAAAAAATGGATACAATAAAAAATAATGTTGACTGAGGCCAGGCGTGGTGGTTCACGCCTGTAATCCCAGCACTTTGGGAGGCCCAGGCGGGTGGATTACCTGAGGTAGGGAGTTCGAGACCAGCCTGACCAACATGGCAAAACCCCCTCTCTACCCAAAACACAAAAATTAGCCAGGTGTGGTGGCAGGCGTCTGTAATCCCAGCTACTTGAGAGGCTGAGGCAGGAGAATCGCTTGAACCTGGGGAGGCAGAGGTTGCAGTGAGCCGAGATCACGCCATTGCACTCCAGCCTGGATGACAGAGTGAGACTCTCTGTCCCCACCCCACCACCCCACCGCCAAAAAAAAATGTTGACTGAAAGGAGAAGTGACTAGGATCAGAACTCTGGGTAAAAATCAGTAATTGAACAGAGAAAAATAACTTGTGAATAAGATTGAAAGCACAATTGCAAAATCATGGGAAAATGAGCAAATAGTGTCACAAAAGCCAAGTAGGAAGAATTTCATGAAGGAAGCACTTTAAAATGTTGGGAAAAACTCCCCAATGGTTAACATTTATAGAGCACTTACTCTGAAGTAGGCACCGGGCTGAATGTTTTACGTGTATTATGTCCTTTAATCCTTACAATAAATCTATGTGGTAGGTGCCTCTGTTACCCGCTTTCCACAAGTAAGGAAATGGAGGCTTAGATAGGTAAAGCAGCCTTCCAGTTTCAGCTCAAAAGGTAAGCGCTTGGAAGTCATCACTCCGGTTGCTCCTGGAGCCATAAACTGCAAGAAATATTTGTTAATTTTGACAAATTGCTGGAGGCTGCATGTGGACTGTCATGAGAGTGAGAAACTCCTGGAGGCCTGCAGTCTTAGGAGGTCCCTCACGCTTCCTCCGGTTTTACTCCTAGGAACCCCATGGGGTTATTCTGGTGAAGAGCCAAGCAAGGTTGGTTTAACAGGGGAAGGGGAAAGCAACGCTTTTGAAATATGCCAGTGCATTCTTCATAAAAAGGCCAATTTCAGTGGCCGCTAGTCTGGTCTTATCTCAACGGATGGGAAAAAGCTGAAAAACACTTGTGAAGGTCACAGCCCATTGACACAGGTCCACTAAAAGACTGAGATTTAATCGTAAGTTGATAGAATTCTCCTCACCCATCCCTTACCACCACATCAACAGGAATACAACTCAGACCAACTGACAGCGGCTTGCAGCTGGAAGACCTACAAGATGGAGACTCTATTTAAGGACAAGTTCTTAGGGAAGCCTGAAGAGGAATCTGGCACCTACAGCTACAGCAAACATTAAACACAGCCCTACTCCTAGCCAGATTGAGGTAAAGCCTCACACTAGTAGCTGATTACTATCACGTCTGGCTTCCAGCAAAAAATGACAAGACATGCTAATAGGCAAGAAAAACAGCCCGAAGAGACAAAGCAAGCATCAGAACCAGACTTAGATATATGATAATGGGTGTTTTGTAATTATCAAGGAATTTAAAGAACTGTGATTAATATGTTAAAGGTTCAGGCCGGGCTTGGTGACGCATGCCTGTAATCCCAGCACTTTGGGAGGCCAAGGAGGGTGGGTCACTTGAGGTTAGGAGTGTGAGACCAGCCTAGCCAACATGGCAAAACCCCATCTCTACAAAAAGACAAAGATTAGCCAGGTGTGGTGGCGTGTGCCTGTAGTCCCAGCTACTTGTGAGGCTGAGGCAGGAGAATCACTCGGACCCTGGAGTCCATAGACTCAATGTGGCTGAGGAAAGAATCATTGAGCTTGAAGGTATGTCACTAGAAACTTTCCAAACTGAATTGCAAAGAGAGAAAAGAATGAAAAAACAACACCCAAGAACCATGGGATAATTTAAAAGGTGTGAAATAACATGTAATTTAATGCCAGAAGGAAAAGAAAGAATAGAGCAGAAGAAATATTTGAAAAAATGGGCTGAACGGGCCCAGCACTTTGGGAGGCTGAGGCGGGTGGATCACCTGAGGTCAGGAGATCGGGACCAGCCTGGCCAACATGGTGAAACCCTGTCTGTACTAAAAATAAAAATACAAAAAATTAGCCAGGTGTGGTGGTGGGTGCCTGTAATCTTAGCTACTTGGGAGCCTGAGGCAGAAGAATTTCTTGAATCCAGGAGGCAGAGGTTGCAGTGAGCTGATATCGCGCCATTGCAACAGAGTGAGACTCCAATCTCCTAGGGAAAAAAAAAAAGAAAATCATCTGGAAAGCTTGTTAAAACATAGATTGTTGGGTCTCACCCTCAGTAATCTAGAGTGAGGGGGTCTGGAAATTTGCATTTCTAACAAGTTACCATAGGATGAGCATGCTGTTAAGAAACATTGATCTAAAATTTAAAGTGAATTTTGCCATTTCAGTGTATTTCCTTCTAGGTTTTTTCTAGGCAGATTTGTATTTTGTTTTGTTTTACAAACTTGAGATGATATTGAATATGGTTTTATGTCCAGCTTTTTTCACTTACTATTAGAAACATTTTTTCATGTCACAAGTATTTCTTAAAAACATATAAAGGAGTTGCATTCATTATATTAGGTTGGTGCAAAAGTAATTGTGGTTTTTGCTATTAAAAGTAATTGGGCCTGGCGTGGTAGCTCACACCTGTAATTCCAGCACTTTGGGAGGCTGAGGTGGGTGGACCACTTGAGGTCAGGAGTTTGAGACCAGCCTGGCCATCATGGTGAAACCCTGTCTCTACTAAAAATACAAAAATTAGCCAGCTGTGGTGGCGCATGCTTGTAATCCCAGCTACTCGGGAGGCCGAGGCAGGAGAATCACTTGTACCCAGGAGGCGGAGGTTGCAGTGAGCCAAGGTCGTGCCATTGTACTCCAGCCTGGGCAGTAGAGCAAGACTCCATCTCAAAAAAAAAAAAGTAACAGGAAATACCGCAATTACTTTTGCACCAGCTTAACCTAACATTAGTACTTATGGTCACTATGATTTATTTAAGGTTTCCCTAACTGTTAGATATTTAAATTGTTTAAAAATGTTCTTATACAAGGATTTTTTTTTTGACCCAGCTTTGATCCTCATCCTCTACCCACTTTGGAAAAATTTCTTTTTTTTCTGGAGAGACAGGGTTTCTCTCTGTCATCCAGGCTGGAGTGCAGTGGCCCAATCTTAGCTCACTGCAGCCTCAAACTCCTGTGCTCAAGCGGTCCTCCCACCTCAGACTCCTGAGTAGCTGGGACTACAGGTGTATGCCACCATATCTGGCTAATTTTTTTTGGGGGGGGAAAATAATTTTGTTGAATCTCATCTCTGTTGGGTCTTACTAGTTACAGAGGATAACCCAATTTCCAAATTCTGTGAGTACCTTGTGATCCTTTTGTACTAATTACATTATTTCTTTCCAATTTTAAAGAAATCAATCATAGACCCACATATTGCCATTCAGAGCTTATGATCAGGATAAAATACAGATTTGCTTATTGTCTCTCTATCCTGTTACAGTGGAAATGATAGGAAACCAGATATTTTGTTTCTTTTGTTACTAAATCCCTGGATTTAGAAAATGTGTAGGATATACTAATCACTGTAAATATTTGTTGCAAGAATGCAGGAACCAGGAGTAGCACATTGATGGCACCTTGCATCTTCTTATTAAGAGTAAATGTATTTTTCTGTGAATCCTTTTAAAATACTGAAAATAGGCTATGTGTGGTGGCTCACACCTGTAATCCCAGCACTTTGGGAAACTGAGGCAGGTGGATCACCTGAGGTCAGGAGTTCAAGACCAGCCTAGCCAACACGGTGAAACTCCGTCTCTACTAAAAATGCAAAAATTTAGCCGGTCGTGGTGGCGCATGCCTGTAATCCCAGCTACTCGGGAGGCTGAGACAGGAGAATCGCTTGAACCTAGGAGGTGGAGGTTGCAGTGAGCCGAGATTGCACCATTGCACTCCAGCCTGGGCAACAGAGTGAGACTCTGTCTCAAAAAAAAAAAAAAAAAGAAAAGAAAAGAAAAGAAAAAAGAAAAAAAAGAAAATACTGAAATACTGAAAATAGCTCGGAGTTACCACTACATTTGCCGAGGCACTCAGATTGCAAATCACATATTTAATCTAACCTCGTCATTTAAAAGACTGGAATAGCACCTCCACTTCAACATAGTGATTGGGCACACGTATTTATTTTAGTTTAGTTTAGTTTAGTTTTTCAAGACGGAGTTTCTCTCTTGTTGCCCAGGCTGGAGTGCAATGGCGCAATCTTGGCTCACCACAACCTCCACCTCCCGGGTTCAAGTGATTCTCCTATCCCAGCCTCCCAAGTAGCTGGGTTACAGGCACCCGACACCATGCCTGGCTAAGTTTTATATTTTGAGTAGGGATGGGGTTTCACCATGTTGGCCAGGCTGGTCTCAAACTCCTGACCTCAGGTGATCCGCCCACCTTGGCCTCCCAAAGTGCTGGGATTACAGGTGTGAGCCACTGCACCTGGCCCACATATTTATTTTTACTCCTGAAACCCCCCTATAATGACAGTAAAGAAGTAAAAAAGGCACAAATATACAGGGATGAAGACCATAGAAAAGGAGATAATGGTGGTATGTAAAAAGATAGAAAGTGAGGAGATAATGCACTATGAAACGGTTGGACCAGGTGCAGTTTACCTAGCATAAACAAAGAAAATACAAGCCTGTAGAAGAGGGAGCCAAAAAGAAACAAACCAATTTGAGCTTAAAAGCTTTGAAAGGCTCAGGATTAGACACAGCAGCCATCTCAGAAGGCATGTGTGTGGAGTCAGGCTAAATAGAGGAGATTTGGATGAAAGTCAAAAAGCAAATGATTAAATCTCTCATCCCCTGGAGTAACCAGGTGACCATGCAGAAGGCTGGTGGTTTACTTTGAATAATTTAAATCAGAGATGCTCAGGACTTAGGGATGATGGTACCTACCAGAGATGGTAGAGATGATATGCCATTATTATTATTACCATCTTTCAGGTAGTAGCTGATATATTGTTCAAATTTATATGAAATTCAATATTATCACAGAGGTTAAATATTCTGAGTAGGACCCAAGACAATAAACCTGAAAAATGGTAATATGTCTAATATATGTCAGAGCAATGGGGATTTGAGATTCTCTTATTTAAAATCTTCATTAGCTACGAGGAAGAAGAGCTATGTACCTCTTTAAATGGTTAGTTGATTTGCATTAGTAGCTAAATTACACAATAGTTATAAACACGAAAAGCCTCAAAAGTGAAAACGAATGTAGAGATTAAAAATCTTCAGGTGAAATCAGTAAATGCAATGAAGTTTCATATGAAATGATGCTATATGATGAAATGAGAGGAAAATTAAAATCTGACCTCAATTTTGGTGACTTTTTATCTCTATTACACTTCAGCCACCCACTTCCATGGCCAAACCATGGATATTGCCAATATTCAGGATCGTGCCACCTCTGAAATCCTGAATTCAGATAGTCCATTCTCGGAACATAACCTTATTCAATGCTGACTATTTCGAAAGAATTTTGTGAAATAAACTTTGTGAAGTAATTTCAAATTTACAGGACAATTGTAAGAATACTATACACAGAGAATTCCCACATTTCCTTTGTCCAAATTATTTTATCTTAACATTTTGCGTTTTTTTATCATTCTTTCTTTCTGTTTCTACATATATTTAAAATTTTTTTCCCTTCAACTATTTGAGAGTATGTTACACAATCATGCCACTTTATCCCTTAATATTTTGGTGTGTATTTTCCAAGAACAAAGATAGTTTCTTGTGTAAAGTCTCTATGAACTTTAACATAGATTTTTTTTTTTTTTTTTTTTGAGACGGAGTCTTGCTTTGTTGCCCATGCTGGAATGCAGTGGCGCGATCTCAGCTCACTGCAACCTCCAGCTCCTGGGTTCAAGTGAGTCTCCTGCCTCAGCCTCCTGAGTAGCTGGGATTACAGGCATGCACCACCACGCCTGGCTAATTTTTGTGTTTTTAGTAGAGATGGGGTTTTGCCGTGTTGACCAGGCTAGTCTCGAACTCCTGACCTCAAGTGATCTGCCCACCTCAGCCCCCCAAAGTGCTGGGATTACAAGCGTGAGCCACCGTGCCCCGCCAGCTATTTTTAATTCTATAGTCCATATTCTGATTTTATCAGTTGTCTCAATTGTCAATAGCTTTGTATAGCATTTCCGCCTCTAGGACAGGTTTCAGTCCAGCATCACATACTGCATTTATTAATAGTTGTCATGTGTCCCTAGTTGTCTTTAATCTAGAGCAGAACCTCAGTCTTTGTCTGTCGTGACATTGAGCACAGATTGATTCAGAAAAGGTTTTGATCTCCTATACAAATTCATGATCTCATACCGATAATCCTCTCATTTCTCCATTCACTCTGCAAACTTCTTCACTTATTATATGGCAGAGAAAATGCAAGCCATAAAGTATAAGCTCCTTGGCCAGGCGCGGTGGCTCATGCTGGTAATCCCAGCACTTTGGGAGGTCAAGGTGGGCAGATCACTTGAGGTCAGGAGTTTGAGACCAGCCTGGCCAACACAGAGAAACCCTGTCTCTACTAAAAGCATAAAAATGAGCCAGGTGTGGTGGCACACGCCTGTAGTCCCAACTACTCGGGAGGCTGAGGCAGGAGAATCGCTTGAACCTCGGAGGTGGAGGTTGCAGTGAGCCAAGATCATGCCACTACACTCCAGCCTGGGCGACAGAGCAAGACTCTGTCAAAAAACACCCCCCCTTCAAAAAAAAAAAAAACTCCTCAATTTCCTGACACATACATGTTTATCTGTACTTACTGGCTCCTTACAAAAACCTCTTACCTGGTTTACTTGTTTTCATTTCTTATGCTGTAAATCCGGTTATTGGTTAACGAATTCTCTGCCTAAAATCCTTAATGTCTTCCCATTACCCTTAGGATAGTCTGAATTCTAACAAAACAGACAAGGATGTCTTCTTTCTCCAGGGTTTTTTTTTTTTCTTCTTTTTTCTGATTACATGTTTGGTATCACCATTCACGCATTCTACACTTTATTATACGCTTCATCATAGAGAACAATTTCTTTGTTGTTCCCGTAATGAAAGTGCTAGCCTGCGCACATATTGTTTCCTTATCCCAGACTTCATTTAGTAAATAGCATTGCTTAGTGGTTAAGAACATGAAGTCTGTAGTTAATCCTTATGGGCTCAAATTCTGGCTTTGCCACTTCAGAGCTGGATAACTTTAGGCAAGGTACTTAGGTGTTCTAATTTCTTCACATGTCAAATGAGGAGCATAGCAGAGCCTGTCCCATGTGGTGGTAAAGGATGTTGTGGAGAACTTCACACGCCGTAAGAGCTCTAGAAATGTTATGAGTCCTTACTTACCGTGTTAGGCCTGGTGCTAGATGTTGGGGAATAAAACAGATTTGGGCCCTGTCCTCTTAGATATTGCTGTAGAGGAGAGAACCATTAAAGAGTTACATAATTATTGGGCCAGGTGTGGTGGCACACACCTGTAATCCCAATACTTTGGGAGGCCGAGGTGGGCAGATCACTCGAGGCCAGGAGTTCAGGACCAGCCTGGCTAATGTGGTGAAACCCCCGTCTCTACTAAAATACAAAAATTAGCCAGGCATGGTGGCACACACCTGTAATCCGAGCTACTTGGGAGGCGGAGGCATGAGAATTGCTTGAACCCGGGAGGCAGAGGTTGCAGTGAGCCGAGATCGTGCCACTGAACTCCAGCCTGGGCAACAGAGGGAGACTCCATCTCAAAAAAAAAAAAAAAAATACATAATTGTTATAAGCAGTTCAAAAAAGTTCAGGGTTCCACAAGAGGGACATCTGATTTAAATTTTTCTTTTTTCTTTCTTTTATTTTTTTTTCAGACAGAGTTTCACTCTTGTTGCTCAGGCTGAAGTGCAGTGGCATGATCTCAGCTCACCACAACCTCCACCTCCCAGGTTCAAGTGATTCTTATGCCTCAGCCTCCCGAGTAGCTGGGATTACAGGCGTGTGCCACCATGCCTGGCTAATTTTGTATTTTTAGTAGAGACGGGGTTTCTCCATGTTGGTCAGGCTGGTCTCGAACTCCTGACCTCAGGTGACCTGCCCACCTCGGCCTCCCAAAGTGCTGGGATTACAGGCATGAGCCACCATGCCTGTTCTGATTTAAATTTTTCTTACTTCAGTGGCTTTGAATGTGACATTTCCTCTACCAAAAACTACTACTAGTAACAGATGGAACTGCGAATTTACAAGCCTGAAGTAAGAAAGGAGCATAGCTTATTAGAGGAGTTGCACGAGGCTCCATTGTGGCTGGAATGGAGACATGAGGGTGGGAAGAATGGTGTGAAATGAAGTTTGAAAGTAGGCAGAGGCCAGGTCTTTGTGAAGACCAGGTCAGGGAGGCTGACTTCTATACAAGAGCAAGAGGGAGCCATTGGAGCTTTTTAAACAGGGAAATGATACAATTCATTATGTTTTTAAGAGGTCACTTGGCCAGATGTGATGGCACGAGCCTGGAGTCCCAGCTACTTGGGAGGCTGAGGTGGGAGGATTGCTTGAGCCTAGAAGTTCGAGGATGCAGTGAGCTATGATCACACCTGTGAATAGCCACTGCACTCCAGCCTGGGCAACGTAGTGAGACCCTGTCTCAAAACAAAAAAAAAGATCACTTGCTTGCACTGTGGAAGGGTGGAGCACGGCAAGAGCAGATAATGATGGTGGTGTCTTGGATTAGACAGCAGCGGAGGAAATGGCAGAGAAGGTTTGAGAGTCAAGAGAGTCTAAACGTTTTTGTGACTGGATGTGGGGACTGGAGGAGACAGGGATGAATGAACACCTTTCAGTCCAACTTCTGACTCTTGCTTCTCATCTTTATCTAAGGTCCATCCTCAAGTCTGAGGTGGGTGCCACTCTTGTGCCTCCGTAGGGCTGTCTGTGTACGTCACTGAGTTTTAGCACTGATCTGTTGTGATTTACTATAGCTGGTCTGTTTTCCTTTTAAGTTAGAATGTATTTATAGTAGATGGTAGCTGATCAACAAACATTTGATAAATGAAAGCACAGATTAACATAAAACTAGATGATGATTGAGTACAGTATTTCTTTTTTTTTTTTTTTTTTTGAGATGGAGTCTTGCTCTGTCGCTCTGGCTGGAGTGCAATGGCGCGTTCTCAGCTCACTACAACCTCCACCTCCCGGGTTCAAGCAATTCTCATTCCTCCGCTTTCCGAGTAGCTGGGATTACGGGCGTGCATCACCACACCTGGCTAATTTTTTTTTGTATTTTTAGTAGACATGGGGTTTCACCATGTTGGCCAGGCTGGTTTCGAACTCCTGACCTCAAGTGATCCGCCCACCTCAGCCTGCCAAAGTGCTGGGATTACAGGTGTGAGCCACAGCTACGGTATTTCATTTTAAGCCTAGTGTTTTGGTGGTATATTGTCTTTGGATCAAGTTGTTTATGAAAAAAGAATTCTCAAAGAACTATTCCTACCACCTCCCTCCCCTGACCCCCCCACCCAGCCAAAGGCCAAGAATCGTATTCTTGATTTTTTTTTTTTTTTGACAGCATATGTCTGGAATATGTGTTGGTATTAATTGGGTCAAATAGAACAATAACATTATCTGTACTTTCAGTTAATTAACCTTGAGGGCATTTCTTTACCTTCTTTTTTGTATGCTTTAAACAGTTCCCATGGTAAGTATTCCTCTTGGGGCTTATTATTTTATCTTAATTTCTGTAGGTGGGATTTTGAGTATCTAATTAGATATTTAAATATGTAAACAGACATCTCCATGTTAGAAAAAACTCAGCTGCGCTATTTGTTTAAAAAACTTCTCTTATATCCTTAGGTGATTTGACTTGTGTTTTGTTATGACTGCTCCTTTTGTATTTATTATCATTAATTTGTTCTTTCGAAATTAAGTTTAACTTTTTTTGTTGTTTTTCTCCTATGGTTTAGATTTTAACTTAGTGCAATATGTAGTTTTTTAGTCTTCGCAGCATTTCCATTGATGGAAAACAAATACAGTGTGAAATTGTTGGCTTTCATATACCAATATGGAATTAAAGTGAAAAGGGAACTATTTAATTAATTATTTTTTTAAATGAGATCGGGTCCCACTATGTTGCCTAGGCTGGCCTTGAACTCTTGGGCTCAAGCGATCCTCCTGCCTTAGCCTCCTGGGTAGCTAGAGAATTATTATATAATGGTATAACTTGCCTCAACTGGGATTTTTATCAATTAAGTGGCATTTTGTTATTATATTGACATACTAATTTAGTTATATTTATTTTATAATAAGCAACACTGCCGTTTATATTTTGTGGCCTATTAGAGTAGGAACAACTAAAAATAAGGTAAATAATATATTTTTAAAGGAGCATGAAATAAAAAAATTTATTTAATATTTAGGAAAGATGATATGCGTATCCAACCCATTGCAAAAATTATAGTAATTGCTAGTTCCAAAATATTGTTAGTGAACTGTCATCAGATTCCTATAAGGCTTATATCTTCATGAAAAGTAACGCTAATAACACTGAGTGTGACATTAGACCTTTGCCTGTTTTCTCTCTTTCCATATATGCCTCCTGTGAATGACTAATAGAAAACTTATTTTCTCTCAACCAAATCTGTATAACTTACTTTCCTGAGATACTAGGCAACTTCCCTACGTTACAAAAAATTAGTAATGATAATGGGTAACTTTGATTGAATATTCCTATAGTTCAGGTGGTAACCCTCAAAACAACCTTGTCAGCTAGATACTCGATATTGTGCTTTTCACAGATGAGAAAAACTGAATATTTGAGCAGTTATTTGTCCTAAAGATTACAGAGCTATGTATGTATGAATATGTATGAATATGATCTTTAAACCAGGTGGTCTGGTTCTAGAGTCTGTGATCTTAACCATGACACTGTATTGCAACCTAGAAATGGTGGCAAAATTTGTTCAAAGTACAATGTTAATAAAGTAATTTTGATTTATTTAGTTATGATTTATTTATTTTTTGTAGAGACAAGGACCCACTTTGTTGTCCAGGCTGGTCTTGAATTCCTGGGCACAAGCGATTCTCCCACCTTGGCCTCCCGAAGTGTTGGGATTACAGGCATGAGCAACCACACCAGGCCAATAAAGTAATTTTAAAAATTAACTAAAGTCCATACTTTACTCAGATTTTCTTAATTTTTACCTAATGTCCTTTTCTGCTCCGGAGTCCCATCAAGGACACCAGGTTACCATTTAGTTGCTATGGCTCCTTCGGCTCCTCTTGGCTGTGATCGTTTCTCAGGTTTTCCTTGTCTTTAATGACCTCCTTGACAGTTTTCAGAATGGGTCAGAATGCCCCTCTATTAGAATTTGATGTTTGTGTCCTGATTAGACTGGTGGAATGGGATTTTAGGAGGGAGACCACAGAGTTAAAGTACCATTTTCATCACATAACATCAAGGGTATGTACTATTAATATCAATACAATTGATCACTGTTGATGTTAGCCTCGATCGCCTGGCTGAGGTAGTGTTTGTCTGGTTTCTCCACTGTGGTAAGTCTGTCTCCCCATTCCATAGTCTTTGGAAGGAAGTCATATGTGCAGCCCACACTCAAGGAGTATGGAGTTATGCTTCCCTCCTTGAGGGCAGAGAATCTACATGAATTATTTGAAATTCTTCTGAACAGAAGATTTGTATCTTTTCTCCTATATATTTGTTTACAGTTTCCTCTATTCACGGTTTGGCTTTCCGTGGTTTTAGTTAACTAAGGTCAACCAAGATCTGAAAATATTAAATGGAAAATTCCAGAAATAAACCATTCATTTTAAATTGCATGCTATTTTGAGTATCATGACGAAATCTCTCTCTGTCCTACCAGGATGTGAATCATCGCTTTGCCCAGTTTATCCACACTGTATATGCTACCTGCCTTTAATCATTGACATCTTCTGCTTCTGACATTTAACCATGAACATCGTCATGGCTCGGGATGACCCGGGATCTCCCAAGGCAGGTGCTCTTCCTTTTGGTGTATCATCAGGTCAACAGTAGCCTGACACTACATCATGGTGCTCTGTGTCATTCACCTCACTTCATCTCATCACGTGGGCATTTTATCGTCTCACATATGACAAGATGCATGAGTACAGTACAATAAGATATTTTGAGAGAGGCCATTCATATAGCTTCCATTACAGTATGTTGTTATGATTATTCTATTTTATTATTGGTTATTGTTGTTAATTTCTTAATGTGCTTAATTCATCACAGGCATGTATGAATAGGGGAAAACATAGTATATATAGGGCTTGGTGTTATCTGAGGTTTTAGGCACCCACTGCAGGTCTTGGGACTTATCCCGCGTGGGTAAGGGGAGACTACTGCACTTGATCATTCATTCCTGTCAGTATGGACACATTGGATGTTTATTTTATACTTTGGGTTATGAGCCAGTACTACTTTATTCATTTTGTTGCTCAAATTGTTTCAGCTTTAGCCATTGGAAGCTCTTTTCGCTGGCTCCTATGTCACTATGACATAGCCCCATCAAGGTGTGGCGTTTTTGGGGGGTTCTATTGAGACAGTGTCTTGCTCTGTTGCCCAAGCTGGAATCTCGATTTACTGCAACCTCCGCCTCCCAGGCTCAAGCAGTCTTCCCACCTCAGCCTTCCTAGCAGCTGGGACTACAGGCATGAGCCACTGCGCCTGGCCTAATGTGGGTGGTGTTTTTTTTTTTGTACTTCTACTACTACTACTACTACTACTACTACTACTACTACTACTACTACTACTACTACTACTGCTAGGATCTAGTTCTACTCAGTACTTCTGGCACCAAATGTGTGGGTTTTCCACACCAAACAATTCTCCAGTTCCCTGTGGACACCAACTGGGAGTCCTACAATTCAACTCAATTTAATACCAACTACCCAGAGTTACTACAGATCCCACAGGTTAAGGATTTGGTCCCACAAGACCGTTCCCCAGGAAAGTAGGCTAACTGCTGATTAAAGGTAGTGGATCCTTAAGTTACTCACACTTCAGTTAGATGTGGCTACAAATTGGGGGTTTCCACAACCCCCTTCTTAGTTCCATAATTTGCTATAAAGGTTCACAGAACTCAAGGAAACACTTTGTTTAACATTTACTGGTTTATCATAAAGGATGCAAATGAAGAAACAGATGGAGTGACATAAAGGGTGAGGTGAGATCTGCCAGGTACCCCAGCTGAGGAGCTTCTGTTCTGTGGAGTTGGGTGCACTATTCTCCCGGCATGTGGATGTGCTTGCCATTCCAGAGCTCTTGGAACCCCTTTGTTTAGGGTTTTTGTGGGGGTTCCATTATGTAGGCATGGTTGGTTCGATCACTGGCCATTCGAGATTTGCTCAATCCCCAGCCTCTTCCCTCTCTGGAGGTCACAGGGTGGGGTCAGGGTGGGGGAATGAGTCGGAATTTTTGGCAGATAATTTCTATTTTGTATTAGCTTTCTGGATTATTCTGATTCCATTATTGTAACTTGTTTACTATGGTCCAGCTTTATGCCCTTTGTATACATTATGACTTTTAATCCTCGTAACAGCCCTGTGAGGTAGAGAAATAGAGCAGTAGGAGTCAGGGCCTGTTTGGTCAGCATTTTGCTATTACCACCTTTTTAAACTTTTATAGGAGTGGCTCTGAATCTCTAGAAAGTCATGTAAAGATCTTGATATTTATTTAAAATCAGTAAACAAATATTCACAAGGAAACTTTTTTTCTTGACATTCAGTATGTTTTAAGTAATTTTCATGTGGTTCGAGCCTTGTAAAGGTTTTTCTGGTTTTCATAGTGTAGAAAGTAAAGAAAGCTGTTACAATTGACTGTCTGGACTGATTTATTCAAGAGAAAATCACTTGGTTTATAGAAGGCCTTTAACATTTTGTGAGTATATGTTTTAAACCAAAACCCATAGATAGGAAGAGCCGACAGGGAGCTGGAAACTGCAATAAGCTTTCTTCTAACTAGCAAACGCAGTTGACAGACATCTTTTTATAGACGTATCTGTGATTGCACGCTGTTTTTAGGCTTGATAATTTTTTCAACAAGGAAAAACTTTTCTTCAATTTGAAAAAGCTGTTTACAGTAAAATGGCAAAGTATGAGAAGACAGAAAGCCATCCTGCTCATTCTAAAGCTAAATTGGGCCACATTTCCTTCAAAGTATAGACAACGGCAGCAGTGGAACACAGTTAAGTGTGTGTTTAGTGAAGGAAAGTTTTTTGAATACTACCGCCACAATAATTTTTCAAACCTTGAATTCTTTATTGAGAAAGTGACAAATCAGTGAGAGAGGGAAAGGGAAAAGAAAATTAATTGAATTTGCAAAATTTCTCAAACAACTAGGATTACAGAAGTAAAAGAATGAATTTGAAGGCTGGGCGCAGTGGCTCACGCCTGTAATCCCAGTATTTTGGGAGGCTCAGGCGGGCAGATTACAGGAGGCCAGGAGTTTGAGACCAGCTTGGCCAACATGCTGAAACCCTGTCTCTACTAAAAATACAAAAAATTAGCCAGGCATGGTGGTACCCATCAGTAATCCCAGCTACTCTGGAGGCTGAGGCTGGAGAATCACTTGAACCTGGGAGGCGAAGGTTGCAGTGAGCCGAGATTGTGCCACTGCACCGCAGCCTGGGCAACAGAGTGAGACTGTGTCTCAAAAAAAGCCCCCAAAAAAACAAAAAACAAAAAGAATGCATTTGACGTAGTGCCTGTGTCAGTTAGCTATCGCTCTGTAACCAATTACTCCCAAATCTAGCAGCTAAAACCCACAAATATTTATTATCTCTCATAATTTCTGGCTGTAGCTTTACTGGGTGATTGTGCCTAAGGGTCTCTCATAGTCTGGGGCTCACTCACGTGACTTTTGGCAGGAAGCCTTGGTTCCTTATTGGTTGTTGGCTGGAGGCCTCAGTTTCTTGACACATGAGACTCTCTATAGGCCACTTGACTGTACATGCAACATTGCATCTGGTATCCCATAGAGTGAGTCATTCAAGAGACAGAAAGAGATGAGACAGAAGCCACAATATCTTTTATAACATAATCTCAGAAGTAACCAATCATTACTTTTGCTCTATTCTATTGGTGACATAAACTAACCCTATATAATATCAGTGGTGACTGCACAGTGGTGTAAATAGCAAGAGGTGAGGGTCATCGGGAACCATCTCGGAGGCTGGCTACCACAGTCTGCCTTCTGGCCTCCAGTGATTCACGTTTCTCGCACATGTAGAATGCACTCACTCTCTCCAAAGGCCCACTAGAATGGGCCTTCCGTCCCATTACAGCCATTACAGCATCAGCTCAAAGTCCAGAATATCAGATCTAAATCAAGCCCAGGTGGTAATGAGGTTCCTTGGCTGTAGCTACTTATGTATGACTTCTTGAGTGGTTTCTCTTGATCTATAGACCTGTGAACTAGAGAGATGTTACTTGCCCCTTACCACTCAACATACAATGGGAAAAGGTAACATCCACAGACACTTCTATCAAAAAAGAGGATGTCTTCGTGTATTTGTGCTGCTGTAACAGGATACCACAGACTAGGTAACTTATGAAGAACATAAATTTATTTCTCACATTTCTGGAGGCTGGAAAGTCCGAGATTGAGGGTCTGCATCTGGTGAGGGCCTTCTTGCTGCATCATAACGTGGTAGAAGGCATCATATGGGGATGGGGAAGGAGGCTGAACTCATTCTTGTTAAGGAACCCACTCCTGCTATAACATACCTGCTCCTAAGATAACAGCATTAATCCATTCATGAGGGCAGAGGCCTCATGGCCTAATCACCTCTTAAGCTTCCACCTCCCAAAACTTGCATGGGGGATTCAGTTTCCAACACAAGAACTTTGAGGATACATTTTTTTTTTGGTATACTTTTTGGTATTCCTCCATAGTAAGGAGGAAATGGGAGGAACACAGGAGTCGTTGGTTCATAAAACTGAGCCTGGCAAGTATTGGACATTTATTGATTAGGACTCAGTCTTACTGTCCAGAAGTGATTCTAGGTGGCCTTTAGCTCTGTCCCCTGAGCTCTTGGTTCGACTCTTTGTTATCTTTTCTTTTACGAGAAGTAGTACATGTTTACAGCTAAGCAGTTTTCTAAGCCTGATTCCTGTCAATAGAAGTTTTGGGAGTCCAAAGAACGTTTTTCCTTTTGTGATCTCTTTGTCCTTTTTAGTTGAGGCTGAAGGTGTTTCTGCAAATAGCTTCCTTTTAAAATTTTTCATAGGTCTCCCACGAATCTTATTGTCCATTAGACAAAAGCCATATACACAAATTTGTTTGAGATAAGCTGTTCTCTGTCTTTGGCTCCTACTAAGATAGCTAAGAGACATTAAACTTCTTTTTTTTTTTTTTTTTTCTTAGATGGAGTCTCACTCTGTTACCCAGGCTGGAGTGCAGTGGCACAATCTCGGCTCATTGTAACCTCCGCCTCCTGGGCTCAAGTGAGTCTCCTGCCTCAGCCTCCCAAGTAGCTGGGTCTATAGGTGCACGCCACCATGCCTGGCTAATTTTTGTATTTTTAGTAGTGATGGGGTTTCACCATATTGGCCAGGCTGGTCTCAAACTCCTGACCTCGTGATCTGCCGGCCTCAGCCTCCCAAAGTGCTGGGATTACAGGTGTGAGCCCCTGCGCCTGGGACATTAAACTTCTTTTTAAACCCTGTTGTTTGAGTGAAAGGATCTGTAAGACTCACCCTTAAACTTTCTAGAGATTCTTTGCTAGTCTGAATGTTGCCTTGATGCACCACATTTGATAATTCTGAAGTCTTAAGAAAGGACTCTAGAACCATGTACTCTATTATGTTTTCCTGGCAGTGCCCTAAATTTGATCTTTAAGAAGCCACTTCTTAGCGTCTTCTTGCCATCTGGAGATCTAGGGAATTTTCACAACTAGCAATTCCTGGCTCCTTTTTGTTTAACAGGCTTTCCTTTAGGTTATCTCTCCTCTTGTATTTTATTTTTTGTTTGTTTGTTTAAAAGAGACAGGTTCTCGGCTGGGCGCGGTGGCTCACACCTGTCATCCCAGCACTTTGGGAGGCCAAGGCGGGCAGATCGTGAGGTCAGGAGATCCAGACCATCCTGGCCAACATGGTGAAACCCCGTCTCTACTAAAAATACAAAAATTAGCCGGGCGTGGTGGCAGGTGCCTGTAACCCCAGCTACTTGGGAGGCTAAGTCAGGAGAATTGCTTGAATCCAGGAGGTGGAGGTTGCAGTGAGCCGAGATTGTGCCACTGCACTCCAGCCTGAGTGACAAGAGCAAGACTCCATCTCAAAAAAAAAAAGAGGGACAGGTTCTCACTCTATCCCCCAGGCTGGATTGCAGTGGTGCGATCATAGCTCACTGTAACCTTGAACTCCTTGGGCTCAAGCGATTCTCCCACCTCACCTTCTCGAGTAGCAAGAAATACAGGTGCGTGCCACCGTGCCTCACTACTTTTAAATTTTTTTGTAGAGATGAGGTCTCTCTGTGTTGCTCAGGCTGGCCTTAAGTGATTGTGATCCTACCACCTCAGTCTCCCAAAGTGTGGATGACAGGCATGAGTCACCGAGCCCACCCATCTCTTGTATTTTATTATGTGCAACTGGAGGGAACCAGGAAGCACCTTCAGTGCTTTTCCTGGAAATCCCCTTATCTAGATTACCCAGTTTATTTTCTACTTTCCATGTTGATACAGGTGACAATGTTGCAAAATTTCTGCTATTGCATAAAAAGGATCTCTCCTTGCAGTTTCCAATGTGATTTTCCTCACTTTCCTTTAAGCTCTAACCTAGAGCCTATGGAAGGGCCAGTACTGCTTGGCTGCAAAGCCTCTCCCACATTTTTAGGCATGTGTTATGGCAGCACCCCGTTTTCCCGTACCATACCTCTAGATGTTATCTAGTACTATTACCTATTAGTCATCTATTTTGTGGTAACAAATTACCCCCAAAACTTAGTGGCTTAAGACAATAAACATTTATTTTTTCACACAGTTTCTTAGGGTCAGGAATCTAGAAGTTGTTTAATTGGGTGGTTCTGGCTCCGAGTCTCTCATGAGGTTGTAGTCAAGATGTTGGCTGGGGCTGCCGTAATCTGATGGATTGTTTGGGCAGAGACTCTGCTTTCCTGGGGTTACCCATAGGCTGCTTGAGTGTTGCTTGAGTCGGGGGTTACCCGTAGGCAGCTGGTTTCCCGCAGGACTCGTGATAAGAGGGGTGTGGGGGGGCCAACATGAAAATCTAGTATGAAAGTGATGTGCTGTTACTTCTGCCATATTCTGTTGGTCCCATGGGTCAGCCCTGGTGTATTGTGAAAGGGGACTACACGAATGTGTGAAAGCCAGGAGGCGGGAATCACTGGAAGCCATATGGACGTTACCAGGAGGCAGGAATCACTGGAAGCTATCTGGACGTTGTCTTCTACAACCCTGTCTTAAAGAATTTCGTAGCCTACTGGGCACGAGTGCCTACATGTTCTAAGCATTGTGTTAGACTGTCACATGTTGTTGATTTGGCATTTACAATCCAGAAAGGAACTGCTACCCCCAGTTGAAGTTTAAAGAGATCAAGTAACTTGTTCGCGACAGATTCGAATCTAGCCTGGGAATAAACGCTTGGAGCCTAGGCCTTAGGTAAAGGAGTGGATAAATATTCTATAGCATCATTGCCTTTGTATTTAAATATGAATTTTCTTCATTATACTTATGTTTAGCAGCAGCCATTTAATGTCTATTTTGTATGTGGACACCTCTGCTCAACTGTTTTTTCTTGTATTCCCTTCTCCATGCAGTCATCCCTTGGCATGTGGCGGGGATAGGCTCCAGGACCTCCTGTGGATACCAAAATCTACGGATGCTGAAGTCCCTTACATAAAATGGCAGAATATTTGCATATAACCTATGCACATCTTCTTGTATACTTTAAATCATCTCTAGATCAGTTATAATACCTAATACAATGTAAATGCTGTATAAATAGTTTTTATACTGTATTGTTTAGGGAATAATGATAAGGAAAAAAGACTGTACATGTTCAGTACAGACGCAGTTTTTTCCCCAAATATTTTCAATATACAGTTGAATCCATGGGTGTACAGAGGGCTGATTGTGTAGCTCTGACCTTTTTATTTTTTTTTAACCTATCCTATCTCGTTCTTCTACTGACTTTCCTTCCAACACTTTCCATAGAGTCCTTTGGAGCGTCAGACTTACTCTAACGTGAATAAACTTCTTTACAAATACTCTTTTTATAGACTACCCCTCTCATCTCTTTGTCTTAACTAAATCCTGGCTTTCCTGCTAGAATGCCACTTTTCGGGGACCATCTTGAATGAAAGCTGTTCATTCTTCCATACCATTTTGTCTTCAAGCCAGTAAGCTGAATCAGTCTACTTCCAATTCCAAATCATTGTTCTTTCACCCTCATATAAAAATTCTTCTTCCTTTGAAATTCGTGCCATCTTTTTTTTTTTTTTTTGGTTTATTTTTATTTTTTGAGATGGAGTTTCGCTCTTGTTGCCCAGGCTGGAGTGCAATGGTGTGATCTCGGCTCACCACAACCTCTGCCTCCTGGGTTCAAGCAATTCTCCTGCCTCAGCCTCCTGACTAGCTGGGATTACAGGCGCCCTCCACGACACCCAGCTAATTTTTTGTATTTTTAGTAGAAACGAGGTTTCACCATGTTGGCCAGGCTGATCTTGACTTCTTGACCTCAGGTGATCCACCCACCTCGGCCTCCCAAAGTGCTGGGGTTACAGGTGTGAGCCACTGTGTCTGGCCCTGAAATTCGTGTCATCGTAATCATTTTCTGTCATTCTTTGTCACTGCCATTTATTAGTTTGCCTGTAGCTTATCCCTTGTTTATCAAAGACTTTGGCACTCTTTTCTCAGTTTTCTGTCCATCTCAAATTCCACTATCATTCTGGGTGGCTTCAGTAGCCAGGTGGACTACCATGCAACATGCTAGTTTCATCATCCTTGTTCTTTTCAACTCCAGTGACCTTCACTTCCACTTCTTTCCAACATTTTACTCTCATGACTTTTAGACTGTAAGACACTCTGAAATCTTGACTCCTTCATTCTATTGACTGACCACCATCTCCTAATTTCCAGAGGTGCTCTGCTCCCTTACATATATATTTATTTTATTTTTCTTTTTTCTTTTGAGACCAGGTCTTGCTTTGTTCTCCAGGCTGGAGTACAGTGATGCGATCACAGCTCACTGCAGCCTCGAATGGCTGGGCTCAAGCAATCATCCCACCTCAGCCTCCTGAGTAGCTGGGACTATAGGTGTGCACCACTGCATTTGGCTAATTTTAAAATTTTATTATTAGTAGAGATGAGGTCTTGCTATCTTGCCCGGGCTGGTCTTGAACTCCTGAGCTCAAGCAATCCTTCCACCTTGGCCTCCTGAAGTGCTGGGATTCCAGGCATAAGCCACTGCGCCCAGCTCTCTTACATATAATACCAGTGTTGGATCTTACCAAGATGTCTAGGCTGTCCCCCTTCCCCCAACTGGCTTATCAGTCAAACAAATGGCTAATATCAAACGAGTCTGGCTAATGAAGTAGAAAAGGAATTTATTAGAAGATAGTAGGTAGCTCACAAAATCAACAGGGAAGCTGGAGAACCAGCTTGGAAAATGGGCAGGAAGCAAAGAGGCCCAGCAGCATGTACCCCAGCTAATGCCATGGCACTAGGACAGTGGTTAATGTGCTATTGCTCCTCCATTCTTGCTGTTATTTCTTCTGCCATTCCCATAAATAATTTTAATACTGTCTCTCCATTTTTATATTACCTGCTTAGGATTCAAAATCTTGCACAAGAACATCTGATTGGCTGAGTATAGGTCACATGCCTATTCCTTTGCTACCAGGGAGCTGGGAGAGGAAAGATCTGCCTTCTTTGGCTTACTTAGTGAGAAGGTAGACACTTTTCTGCCAATATTATATACAATAGGATTCCCTCAAAAGACAACGAATGTTTGGATCCTGGGTCCAAAAAAAAAAAAAAAAAAAAAAAGAAAAGGAGAGGAAGGGGAGGGGAAGAATAGAAGGAGGAGAAAAAGGAGGAAGCGGAGGAGGAGGCGGCAATATTGACAAATGTCTACTTTAGCCCACTACTGGCTTGGGAATGGGGAGAAGTCGCCTCTAAGCCTCCCGAAAAGAAAAAAAAAAGCCTCCTGATCCAACTTCAACCTCCAAATTCTCACTAGATGATCTTGCTTCTTATTTCAAAAATAGGAGCCATTAGGCCTGGAATCCCTTCACTTGTTGCCTCTGTCTGTAAACGTACCTAGTCAACATTGTCTTTTCCTGTCTCCCTTTAGTTATCTTAGTAGAAGAGCTCTTCCTGCTCTTGTTCAAGGCTCATTTTTCCCATTTATATTCATGATGTCATCCACACTTGTCTTCTCCAGGACCCCTCATCATTAATTAAGCCTTCCTTCTTACTTAAGATTATTTATTAATATTCCTTTTTTGTCAGACATTGCTGAATACAGGAGATATAAAGATGAATTTGATATAGCTTTGAAGTATTTATTATTTAGTGGGGAAAAGACAGACACAAATAATTGCTGTGCAATAATTTAATCATGATCATAATTATAGTAGTCCCTTACTTTATCCATGGGGAATACTACACCAAGACCCCCAGTGGATGCCTGAAACAATGGATAGTACTGAACCCTATATATACCATGGTTTTTCCTATACATACATACCCATGATAAAGTTTTTTTGTTTTTTTGTTTTGTTTGTTTTTTGAGGCGGAGTCTTTCTGTGTCACCCAGGCTGGAGTGCAGTGGTGCAATCTTGGATCTCCACCCACTGCAACCTCTGCCTCCCGGGTTCAAGCAATTCTCCTCCCTCAGCCTCCTGAGTAGCTGGGACTACAGGCATGTGCCACCACACTCAGCTAATTTTTGTATTTTTAGTAGACATGGGGTTTCACCATGTTGGCCAGGCTGGTCTTGAACTCTTGACCTCAGGTGATCCACCTGCCTCAGCCTCCCAGAGTGCTGGGATTACAGGCGTGAGCCACCACACCCGGCCAATAAAGTTTAATTTTTAAATTAGGTACAGCAAGAGCTGAATACTAATAACTAATGATAAAATAGATTAGTTTTAACAATATACTGTAATAAAAGTTATGTGACTGGTCTCTCTCTCAAAATATCTTATTGTACTGTACTCACCCTTCTTGTGATGATGAAGGGATGGAGTGGAATGACGTGAGATTTCATCATACTGCTCAACTGCGTGCAACTTAAAACTTAAGAATTGTATATCTCTGGAATTTTCCATTTAATATATTTGGACTATGGTTGACTGTGCTAACTGAAACTGTGGAAAGTGAAACTGTGGACAAGGGGAGACTACTGCATTTGTGTAATTTGTTTGATACATGATTTTCTATTAGAATGTGTCTTCAGTGGCCAGGCACAGTGGTTCAAGCCTGTAATACCAGCACTTTGGGAGGCCAAGGCAGGCGGATCATGAGGTCAGGAGATTGAGACTATCCCAGCTAACACGGTGAAACCCCGTCTCTACTAAAAATACAAAACAATTAGCTGGGCATGGTTGCAGGTGCCTATAGTCCCAGCTACTCTGGAGGCTGAGGCAGGAGAATGGCCTGAACCCTGGAGGCGGAGCTTGCTGTGACCAGAGATTGTGCCACTGCATTCTAGTCTGGGCGACAGAGCGAGACTCCATCTCAAAAAAAAAAAAAAAAATGTGTCTTCAGTGTCTAATACCTAAGAGGTGCTCAATAAATATTATTGAATGAATGAAGAGGGGTAAGCACAGGGTACTGTGGAATCATAGAGGATAGGTACTTGGCCCTCCCCTAGGAGGGAAGGAAGATTGAGCTTATGTCAGTGGAGGCTTGGTGGAGGAGATTGCAGCAGCCAGCAGGGGAAAAAAAATCAGGGGAGAGTACCAGGCAGAGAGAGCGGCATGAACAAAAGTTGAGAATGGTGAGGAGGTGGAGATGGTTTGAACAGTTAGGTGTTAAATAGAGTTATTAACAGTTAACATTTATTGAGTTTACATACATACATAGTATATGTTTATGTATACTTGTTAAGTACTTTACATATATTTTCTCATTTAATACTTACAATATTCTTTGATTAAGGTATTATTCCCATTTTAGAATAGAAAAATCTCTGCAATACATAGGGAAAATAGTTAACTTGCCCAAGACCATTTAGCCTATAAAGGATCAAGGAGGGATTTGTTTTGGGGTCTTTCTGGATGCAAAACTTGGTGCTCTTTATAAATGCCATGTTATACTAATATAGTGTGGTTCCCAAACTCGGCGGCTCATCAGAGTCCCCTGAGGACCTTTGTAAAAATACAAATTCCTGGCCATACCCCAGACCTGTTGAGTCAGAGTTTCCAGGGGCAGAGCTTATAGATCTATATTTTTGGGTGGTTCACATGTAACTGACCTGGTACTGGTTCTCTCACCCTGGGGAGTTATTGCAGCTGGTGTCAAGAGCAAGGCAGGAATAGCTGACTAGCCAGGGAGGTTTTCCTGTGTCTTGCTCCTGATCCTTGACTTTCCCCCGTAGATGGTGGGGCACTGAAGCTGAGAAGTGTCATCAGATACGCATATTGTGCCCACCACTTTAGCAACAGTGTGAAGGATGAAGTTGAAGGCACAGGTTACAGGCAATAAGAACTTACATCTTTAGACTGCTGTCTTGACTGAGTTCGTCCTTTTCCTCACATTCTCAAGTTTTCTAAATTTTTTTTCTCTTGGTTCTGCCAACCCTTCAGTTCTCTTTTCCCTAGCTAATTTCTTGAAAGAAATAGTTATACTCAATGTTAGGTTTCAGTCAGTTCAAGAAATGTTCCTTACTGACTCACTCTTCTTTGAGGTCGTCTTCCATCAGTAAATGTTTATTGAATGTTATTTGAAAGCATGATCCTTTCTCAGATTTTGCTTTGAAGTGAAAATACCAGGGATGATTTATTTCTTCATCACGTAATCACTCATATGACAATTTTTATTGATCACCAAGTACTCTTCATGTGTCTCCTTTATGCTAGGGCCTGGGATACAACAGTGATGAGATGAGGCCTCGGACTTTACTGAACAAACATCTAATGGAAGGTGGAAGAAGAGACCATCACACAATGATGGTGTTATGGGGAACACAGGGTACAGTGCATTCATACCTCCTCCCCATCACTGTGTCAATCGCTTAACCATTTCTCTGCCTCCAGCCTTGCTTCCTTCCAGTTAAGTTATCCTCATTGATTATACATCTAGCCAGATACTCCCTACGCTATAAATCTTCATTTGATAGCTATTGTCCTTAAAATAAAATCCAAACTCCTTCATTGTGTCTTATTAAAAAAACTTGAGCCTATCCCCACCTTGCGTTCTCTCATTCTGTTTCATTATAGGGAAGTTAAGGAGCAAGAATTTGAACTTTTCCTCATGTTTCTTTAGTTTCTTTTCTTTCTTTCCAACATGTTCTTGTTCTGTTGCCCAAGCTGAAGTACAGTGGTGTGATCTCGGCTCACTTTGACTTCCCAGGCTCAAGCCATCCTCCTGCCTCAGTTTCCTGAGTAGCTGGGACTACAGGTGCACACCAGCACGCCCAGCTAATTTTTGTATTTTTTTGTAGAGATAGGGTTTTGCCATGTTGCTCAGGCCTTAGTTTCTTTTCTGAAAGATTTTTTTTTTTTTTTTTAGTATTTTGAATTATTTTTAAGTAAGAGAAAAAAAAATCAACCTTGTTAATATAAAGGGTAATCACTTAAAAAGCACACCTAAGAATTAGTATCTCAAATTGTTGTGTAGCCGCCACCACCATCCAACTTCAGAACCTTTCTGTCACCCCAAACTAAAGCTCTGTGCCCACTAATCAATAACTTCACATCTCCCCCTCCTGGAAACTACCGTTCTGCTTTCTGCCTCAATGAGTTTGAGCACTCTAGGTACTTCAGATAAGTGGAGTCATACAATAATTTGTCTTGTGTCTGACTTATTTCACTTAGTATAATGTCTTCAAGGTTCATCTACCCTATAAGAATGTGTCAGAATTTCCTTCCTTTTCAAGGCTAAGTAATATACCATTGTATGTGTATGCCGCATTTTGTTTATCCATCTGTTGATGGACATTTGGGCTGTTTCCACCTTCTGTCTATTGTGAATAATGCTACCGTGAACACTGGTGTGTAAGTATCTGTTCGAGTTCCCACTTACAATACTTTTAGTTATTTACTCAGAAGTGGAATTGCTAGATCATATGGTAATTTGATGTGTAACTCTATGGGGAACTACGATACTGGTTTCCAAAGAAGACACTATTATTATCACCATGTGGCAAGTGGGGAGACTTGGGCACAGAGAGGTTAAGTAACTTGCCCAAGGTCTCACAGCTAGTACATGGTAAAGCCAGTGGTGGCTGGCTCCAGGTCAGTGCTCCTAACCAGCAATATATACATACTTACTGGCCTCTTTTGTAATCTCTGTTATAATTATGTTTTCCTATTTGGGGAAGATTGACATCATTTGGAGGTTTTTTTTGAGATGGGGTTTTGCTCTGTTGAGCAGGCTAGGGTGCAGTGGTGGAATTATGGCTTACTGCAGCCTTGACCTCCTGGGCTCAAGTGATCCTTCCACCTCAGCCTCCCAAGTGGCTGGGACTACAGGCATGTGCCACCATGCCCAGCCGAATTTAAATTGTAGAATTTTAACTTTTTTGTAGAGACAGGATCTCACTATGTTGCCCAGGCTAGTCTTGAACTCCTGGCCTCAAGCAATCCTCCCCCCTCAGCCTCCCAAAGTGCTGGGATTACAGGTGTGAACTACCGCCTGTTTTGTTTTGTTTTTAGAGGCAGGGTCTCCCTATGTTGTCAGGCTAGACTTGAACTCCTGGGCCCAAGCTATTAGCTTGCTGAGTAGCTGGGACTATAGGCATGTGCCACCATTGGTGGCTTGGAGTTTTGAGAATTGGACTAAATCAAACAATATTTTACTCGTAGAGTATTTCCTTCTTGGATTGATTTTTTTGTTTGTTTGTTTCTGAGATGGGGTCTCACTGTGTGGTCCTGGCTAGTCTCAAACTCCTGGGCTTAAGTGATCCTCCTGCCTTAGCCTCTGGAGCAGCTGGGACTATAGGTATGAGCCATGGTGCCCAGCTTTGGATTGATTTTTTTTTTTTTTACATGACAAAATTGTTATAGTTCTTACTCTTAAATATTTTTTAGAATAGTTCGAGATAAGTATACAGGAAACTCTTTAGGAATTTGTATTCTACAAAACAAAATGAAAAACAAAAGTATACTGACACAGTGTATCAGTAACAAATAGCCTGACTCTCAAAGTACTCTCATTACAAAACTTAGAATGATACTTTTTTTTTTTTTTTTAAAGATGGTATGTTACCCAGTCTCAAACTCCTGGGCTCAAGTGATCTTCCCACCTCAGCCTCCTGAGTAGCGGGGACTATAGGCATGTACCACCACACTCAGTGAATTATATGTTTTAAAAGGATATTTTGTATATTGGCCATTTCTCTAACATTTCCCAAAACTGCATGCTTTTGGCATCTGTGCTGTAAACTTAGACCAAAGTAGCTTCAGAAATACAGTAGAAGCTCCCCTTAACGTGTGTGCCAGATTAACATAAAATAGACATTTCCTTTCTAAGACATGCTTATTCTAAGGGCACGCAGAATACCTTTTGCCATTCATTAAGTATGATGTTAGTTGTGAGTTTTTCGTAAATACCTTTTGTCCTGATGAGGAAGTTCACTTCTATTCCTAGTTTTCTTTTAAACAATAACCTTAAGAAGTATTTTTTAATTGACACATAATAATTGTACATATTTATGGAGCACAGTGTGACATTTTGATATGTGCACATAATGTGCTATGATCAAATCACTATTCCTAGTTTTCCGAGTGTTTTTATAATGAAAAGATGTTATGTATCGTCAAATACTTGTTCTGTGTCTATTGAGATGACGTGGTTTTTTTGCTCCTCTTCGTTCTATTAATGTGGTGTATTATGGTGATTGGTTTTCATATGTTGCATTCTTGGGAGAAATCCCATTTGGTCATAGTGGATAATACCCCATAAGGTGGCTGGATTCTGTTTTGCAAGTGTTTTGTTGAGGATTTTGCATTTATATTTATAATGGATGTTGGTTTGTAGTTTTCTTTTTATGTCTCAGTTTTGTTTTGTTTTTTAAATCATGTTAATACTGGCCTTATAGAATGAGTTGGGCAGTGCTTCCGTCTCTTCAATTTTTGGGAAGATTTTGTGAAGGATTAGTAGATTGGTATTAATTTTTTTTTTTTTTTAGACAGAGCCTCACTCTGTCACCCAGGCTGGAGTGCGGTGGTGTGATCTCGGCTCACTGTAACCTCTGCCTCCCAGGTTCAAGTTATTCTCATGCCTCAGCCTCCTGAGTAGCTGGGATTACAGGCACACACCACCACACCTGGCTAATTTTTGTTAGAGACGGGATTTCAACGTGTTGGTCAGGCTGGCCTTGAACTCCTGGCCTCGAGTGATCTGCCTGCCTCGGCCTCCCAAAGTGCTGGGATTACAGGTGTGAGCCACTGGCGCCCGGCCTTATTGAGTTTTTAGTAGGTTTACAGGTACTATCAGAGTTATTCTCAAGGTGTTTACAGTATGGAAAGGGAGACAAATAAGTAAACTGCTAATTATAATATGGTTTGATAGACTATTATGATAGAGAGAGCATGTATGCTACATGATTACATAGGAGGGTACTTAACAAAAAAGAGAAGGGAAGCCTTCAAAAGGTCAGTTACTCTTAAACATGAGTGACGAATGGGAGATAGCCAGGAAGGAGGAGAGCAATATTCCAGGCAGGAGTGTCCGTCACAAAAGCGGAGGGCAATATTCCAGGCAGGAGTGTCCATCACAAAGGCACTGGGAAAAAGCATTATCACTGGGACACTACAGAGACTTCCTGCCTAGCGCATCTGTGTGGAAAAGTGTGAAGAGATCACATTTTTGAGATAGGTAGGAGCCTAAGTTCATAAAGGGCTTTGTGCGCCTGGTTAAGGAGTCTGAATGTTAGTTTGAAAGGCCTTGCGAACCATTGGAGGATTTTAAACCAGACGGTCAAATTACTAAATTTGCATTTTAGATCATCCTAGCAAAATGTGGATTATGGTTTGATGGGTGGAATGGGAAGTGAGAGAAAGGAGACTAAAGGCAAAAAGGCAGGAAGTGACTACATTAATTTAGCTGGAAGTGATGAGTGTTTATTTATTTATTTATTTATTTATTTTTGAGACAGAGTCTCGCTCTGCCTCCCAGCCTGGAGTGCAATGGTGCGATCTCCACTTACTGCAACCTCCACCTCCCATGTTCAAGTGATCCTCCTGCCTCAGCCTGTGATTACAGGCGCATGCCACCACACCCAGCTAATTTTTTTTTGTATTTTTAGTAGAGGTGGGGTTTTATCATGTTGGCCAGGCTGGTTTCAAACTTCTGACCTCAAGTGATCCACCCACCTAGGCCTTCCAAAGTGCTGGGATTGTAATCTAATCGTAAGCAATGACAATGGAAATGGAAGGGAAAGAACAGAGTTCAGAAGGGTTTATAAGTAGATGGCCAGGTGCACTGGCTCACGCCTGTAATCCCAGCACTTTGGGAGGCTGAGATGTGTGGATTGCTTGAACTCAGAAGTTTGAGACCAGCCTGGGCAGCATGGCAAAAACCTGTCTCTACTAAAAACACAAAAATTAGCTGGGCATGGTGGCACAGGCCTGCAGTCCTAGCTACTTGGGGAGCTGAGGTGGGAGGATTGCTTGAACCCAGGAGGTGGAGGTTGCAGTGATCTGGGATTGCGCCAATTCCAGCCTGGGCAACAGAGCAAGACTCTATCTCAAAAACAAACAAACAATAACAACAACAACAAAAAACCCAGAAAGGTTGAAAGGTGTTGATGATCAAATAGAATTAGGAAGATGAATTTGTTAGAATGAGAAATTTGGAGGACTGTGATCAGGGAATCAGTAGAAGATAGCAGTGAGAAGGAATAGTAGAGTATGTGTCCTCAAGTGATGAACCTTAATAGAGTAGTAGTGTTTAATATGAAGTTGAAACAAGGATGCTCCCAGACAAGTCCAGGATGTGGGCCATTCTGTATGATGCTATATAGCCTGGTCTCTTCAACAAGCTAATTTCATGTGTGTGGGGAGGGGTGGGGAAGGATGGAGGACTGTTTTAGTTTCAAAGAGAACAAAATAATATGTAACAGCCAAATGCAGTACATAATCTTTGATTGGATTTTAGTATGAAAAAAATACCTATGAGACATTTAGGGACAGATGGAGACATTTGAATATGGAATAGATATTAGATGATCTTAGTGAATTTTTGTTAATTTTTAAAGATGTCATAATAGCATTGGGATTATGCAGGAGAATGTCTTTATTTTTATGAGATATGCTGAAGTATTTAGGGATGAATTATTCTGATGTCTGCAATTGACTTAGAGACAGACAGACATGGAAAGAGGAATCAAAAAATGGCAAAATGTTAACAGTAGTTTAGGTGGTGGGTACAGAGTTGTTTGTAACACTAAGCTTTCAACTTTTCTGTGTGTTTGAAAATTTCCTTCATTAGAGAAGCTGGCAAAAAATATGGCAGATTAGGAGTATGGGGCTATGAGCAGCAATGGGGAGCTCTCTATTGCTAACCTTCCCCAAGTCCCTGAGATAGGTAAGCCACAGGAGAATGAGCAGCCAGTTCTGAAAGGGACTTCAAGATGGGTAGTGACTTTGGGGTAGTGCTTCTCAGCTTTTATCACTTTAAAACCTAAACATTGGCCAGGCTCAGTGGCTCACGTGTGTAATCCCAGGACTTTGAGAGGCCAATGTGGGAGGATTGCTTGAGGCCAGGAGTTCAAAACCAGCCTGGTCAGCACAGAGTGACCTTGTCTCTACAAATAAAAACAAAAATTAAAAAAAACTAGCCAGGCATGGTGGTCTGTGCCTGTAGTTCCAGCTACTCAGGTGGCTGAGGCGGGAGGATTGCTTGAGCCTGGGAGTTTGATGCTACGGTGAGCCATGGTCTCACCACGGCACTTCAGCCTGGGTGACAGAGCACGACTCTGTCTCAAAAACAAAGAAACAAACAAAAACCCTGAGCATGGAAAATAATATTTGTGTGGCACACAATATCTAGTAAAACTAGATGAGCTTTGGGACTCTATATGAGGCTTGATTATTAAAAAAATCATTATGTTAAAAATTTTTTAATGTATTTCATTATGTAAAAAAATTTATAAGAAAATAAAACAGAGCATTAGGAAATTTTAAAATGATGACCCTTTTTTAAAAGTTCCAAATGTATTTACAATGTTAAAGGTGGAACTTGAGCTTGCTTCCCAACGTGTTACTTTTTAATATCAAACTTTTTGCTTGAAATAGTTGTACTCAATTCCTGATTTTAAAAAATCTTTAATATGAGCTCTTCAATTTTTGATCATTTACTACCAATGAGTAACCGTTCATGCAGAAATGTAAAAGCATTTTTCCCAACCATTAAAAAATCAAAATATGAACTAGGCCCCTACCTATCTCAAACATGTGATCTCTTAACACGTTCTCACACTTTTTTTTTTTTTTTTTAAATTTTCAGAGCAAGATCCTTCAGGCTGCAGTGCAGTGGTGCTATCATAGCTCACTGCAACCTTGAACTCCTGGGCTTAAGGGATCCTCCCATGTCAGCCTCCCAAGTAGTTGGGACTATAAGCATGTGCCACCATGCCTGGCTAATTGCTTTTTAAAAAATTTTGTGTGTGTGTGTATGTAGAAGTGAGGTCTCGCTATGTTGCTCAGGCTGGCCCCAAACTCCTGGGCTCAAGCAGTGCCCCCAGCCTGGCCTCTCAAAGTGCTAGGATTAGAGGCATGAGTCACTGCACCTGGCCCTCGCACAAATTTTTGTAGTTTCCCAAGGATTATGCTTTTTTATTTATTTATTTATTTTTGAGACGGAGTCTCGCTCTGTCACCCGGGCTGGAGTGCAGTGGCACCACCTCAGCTCACTGCAACCTCCACCTCCCAAATTCAAGTGATTCTCCTGCCTCAGCCTCCTGAGTAGCTGGGATTACAGGCGCGCACCACCACGCCCGGCTAATTTTTGTATTTTTAGTAGAGACGGGTTTCACCATGTTGGTCAGGCTGGTCTCGAACTCCTGACCTTGTGATCTGCCTGCCTCGGCCTCCCAAAGTGCTGGGATTACAGGCATAAGCCACTGTGCCTGGCTGGATTGTGCTTTTTCACAGTGCCTTTGTGACTGATACTCCTGCCTGGAATATTTCAAACCAGTTGAAATTATATCATCTAAAAACTTTTCCTTTAATTAACCAATATAACTTAGAAAATTTTCTAATAATCCAAATGATTTTTTTTTTTTTTGAGACGGAGTCTCGCTCTGTCACCCAGGCTGGAGTGCGGTGGCACGATCTCTGCTCACTGCAAGGTCTGTCTCCTGGGTTTACACCATTCTCCTGCCTCAGCCTCCCAAGTAGCTGGGACTACAGGCGCCCGCCATCACGCCCGGCTAATTTTTTGTACATTTAGTAGAGATGGGGTTTCACCTTGTTAGCCAGGGTGGTCTCGATCTCCTGACCTCCTGATCCACCCTCCTCGGCCTCCCAAAGTGCTGGGATTACAGGCGTGAGCCACTGTGCCCAGCCCCCCAAATGATTTTTTAATCCAGTTGAACTGTCTCATATCAATTATTTCAAAGTAATGAAGATTTAATTTATATATGATGCATGTGTTTTTTGTTTGTTTGTTTTTGAGATGGAGTCTCTCTCTGTCGCCCAGGCTGGAGTGCAGTGGCACAATCTTGGCTCAGGCTCGCTGCAACCTCTGCCTCCCAGGTTCAAGTGATTCTCCTGCCTCAGCTTCCTAAGTAGCTGGGACTACAGGCGTGCGCCACCACATCCAGCTAATTTTGGTATTTTTAGTAGAGACGGGGTTTCACCATGTTGGCCAGGCTGGTCTCACACTTCTGACCTCAAGTGATCTGGCCACCTCGGCCTCCCAAAGTGCTGGGATTACAAGCATGAGCCACCGCTCCCGGCCTCTCATGCATGTGTGTTTAGGGCCCCACAAGCTTGGCTGCTACTGAAAGGACATATCAGTTACAGAGGCATGGAAGTAGCCCATAGTATGTGAAGATAAAGATTTGGGACTGCTTCCTAGAGCCATGAGCCCTGTCAGTTTGAAGTAGTTGCACACTGGAATGAACACTATGCTCTTTGGGCACCTGGAACAGAAACTTCTCCAGGAGCTCTCTACTGGGTAATGGTGCATTCTGTATCTGGCCTCTGAAGGAGAGGACCACATGATATGTCACACACTTGGCAATGGGGAGCAGTGGGTGCCTGATGGCATTTGTTGTGGTTGTCGCCTTGCAGAACAGGGGGCCTGCCATCGGAGCCTGTCCTGCCCTGGTCCCCCTGTGGGAAGCTCTGGAATAGACTGCTTTCTGGGGCCTGATTTCATCTGGCCACACTGAGAGATGAGAGATAAGAGGATCAGTATTTTGGGGTACCCCTTTAATCCATCCACTTTACAGGCTGAGTATCCCTTTTTCTTTCTTTCTTTTTTTTTTTTTTTTTTTTGAGACGGAGTCTCACTCTGTTGCCCAGGCTGGAGTGCAGTGGTGCGATCTCGGCTCGCTGCAAGCTCTGCCTTCCGGGTTCACGCCATTCTCCTGCCTCAGCCTCCCGAGTAGCTGGGACTACAGGCACCCGCCACCACACTTGGGTAATTTTTTGCATTTTTAGTAGAGATGAGGTTTCACCGTGTTAGCCAGGATTGTCTCGATCTTCTAACCTCTTGATCGGCCTGCCTTGGCCTCCCAGCGTGCTGGGATTACAGGTGTGAGCCACCGCGCCCAGCCTTGAGTATCCCTTTTTCAAAATGCTTGGTACCAGAAGTATTTTGGATTTCTAATTTTTTTGGATTTTGAAATCTTTGCATATACATAATGAGATATCTTGGGAAAGGGATTCAAGTCTAAACACAAAACTCATTTATTTTTCATATAAACCCTATAGACATAGCCTGAAGGTAATTTTATGTAGTATTTTAAATAATTTGTAGATGAAACAAAGTTTCTCTACATAGAACCATCAGAAAGCAAAAATATCACTATGTCAGCCACCAATGAGGACAAGCTGGTTGTTTGGCATCAGCATCATTCCTGACCCTAAATTGATAGGAATTGATATTGATAAGCAATCATCTTCTTACATTTATTCACACGGAAGTACTTACCAGTAAAAAATATGAGGTACCATTCATGAAGTGAAAAAATAATGTGTTCAAGGTAATGAAGCAGCACAGTCGCATCACCAGAATACCTGTGTCAGCTGTTAGCAACAGCAAACGCCGGACTTTCAGTCTCTGCCTGCAATGCTGTGTTTTGATTAGGTTACTGTATACTGTACAGGTTGAGTGACCCTTATCTGAAATGCCTGGGACCTCCAAATGTTTTGGGTTTTGGAGCATTTTGGATTTAGCATTTTCAGGTTAGGGATGGTTAACTTGTATTGCAGTGTCCAGTGGGTGAGGATTCCTGAGTTAGGGCAGTCCTAGATTTCAGTTAAGGCATTGATTATTCCTGATAGATGATAATTCGAAAAAAGAGACTCGATGATCCAGTGACTTTGGAAAATGCTGTGTTGAACAAAGTTAAGTTTCATGATTGTAGAACATTCCAAAGACTTTAATATACTAATACACACTATAAATGACCATATAGAACTACATATAAATATTATATATAAACCATAATATTCAGAGTTTTCCAGACATTTTTGATCACTGAAGCCTTTTATTGAGAAGCTCTGGCTGGGCACAGTGGCTCATGCCTGTAATCCCAGCACTTTGGGAGGCTAAGGGAGGTGGATCACGAGGTCAGGAGTTCAAGAGAAGCACCTTGAGGAATGAGTGTTAAACAGAACACAGTTTAGAAAATATATTGATAAGAAGTTATTAAAAATTCATGCCTTGCAGGCTGTAAATGCACTTTAATCAGAGTGCCATTTGTTTTGTTCAAATGTTTTAAATTATTGGAATGCACACTTTTTAAAATATGCAAATAAAAAGTTTGAAAACTAAAAAATAAAGTTAGTGCCTGTTCTTTAGAGATGGAAGGATAAAATTATAAATTATAAGTTTTACCTATTTCAAAACAAAAGTCAGCATTATACTTATTGGTAAAAGACTAGTGTTCCAGATTATTAATAATAATTATTATATTTTTATAAAATGGATTATTATCACTTTATGCATTAATATTGCTTTGGTAGTGCTGGCCAGTGCCATGAGTCATGACAGAGAAATAAGATACAATAAGAAGATAATACAAAAAGTATTATTAGAAAATATAAAATAATCAACTGAAAGATTTTAATTAATAAATTTTTCAGGAAATATATAATCAATAGCAAAAATTCAATTTTTACCTCAAACACTTGAAATTACAGGGCTCAAAAAAATATTTCATCACAATATCTACAAAACCCATAAAATACTCAGGCATCATCTTCTTGGAGGATTGTGTGTGACTTACATGACGAACCTCAAAATATGTAATATTTAATTTAGAGATCTATAAGGGATATATCTATCTAAATATACACCTCTTAGATGTGAAAACTATTCTAAAATGTTAATTCTCAATGTATAGCTGATTGCAATAGCAATAAAACTTTCAATGGTATTTCATTTGGAATTTCTAAATTGTATACGGATTTCTGTATTTCCTTTGGAATAATAAATTGGTATTGATGAACATTCCTAAAAAGAGGCTAATAGAGTGGCAATAAATAAAATACTGTGGTAATGGCACAAGACTAGAAATGCAAATCAGAATAGAATAAACAGAATGGACAATTGATAGAATTAATCTCAATCACATAAAAGATGATAATACACGATAAAGTGCAAGGAATCAAGCAGCTAGTAAATTAGGAAAAGCTAATCTTTCACTTTGAATCACATCAAAATAAACTTCAGATGAATTACTCAGTGTGTTGTCCAGTGTCAAAAACAAAAAACAAAGAACAAACAAACAAAAAAACCACAGTAAGTCTATCTGTAAGTTGTTGAAGAAAATAGAATTAAGTATTTGCCAGACCTCGAGAAAAAGGGTGATTTTTCTTTGTCTCCCTCTTGGGCCTTTCAAAGGATAAGTTTCTCAACTTTAAAGTATGAGAAGAAATCTCAACAGATGTGACTACCTAAAAATAAAGGATAATGTACTTTTAAAATGACCTTAAATTTAAAAACCAAACATCAGCTTTGTGCAGTGGCAGTGTCGTAACCAGAGAGATTTTCCCAAGATACTGTTATGGCTAATAAGAACCTTGCTAGTTCAACTGTGTTCAACTCGTTGAATTTCAGTGAGATAAGGCAAATGTACAAAGGTGAATTGGGCAGGATTGTTCAATAAAGAATTGATTATTGATTATAATAATGAAAAATCAGAAACAACCTAAACATCCACAATTGGAGGGTTGATTAAATACATTTTGATAAAGCTCTATAATGGAATATCAGGCAGTCACTAAAAATAATAAGGTAATGAATATTTATTGAGAATGAAAGATCCAATTTATTGCTGCGTGAGAAATTAGATTAGAGAACAACATTAAAAGTAGTTAACTCTGGGCCGGGTGTGGAGGCTCACACCTGTAATCCCAGCACTTTGGGAGGCTGAGGCAGTTGGATCATTTGAGGTCAGGAGTTTGAGACCAGTCTGACCAATATGGTGAAACCCCGTCTCCACTAAAAATACGAAAGTAAGCTTGGCGGTAGTGGTGCACACCTGTAATCCCAGCTACTCCAGAGACTGAGGCAGGAAAATCTCTTGAGCCTGGGAGGTGGAGGTTGTGGTGAGTCGAGATCATGCCACTGCACTCCAGCCTGGGCGACATGGCAAGACTCCATCTCAAAAAAAAAAAAAAAAAAAAAAAAGACAAAAAAAAGAAAAAAAGAAAAGAGTAGTTAACTCTGGGTAGAATTTGAAGTGATTTTAACTTAAACTTTCATCTGTGTCTTTTTTTTTCCTCCAGTAATTGTGTATGATTTTGATCATCAGAAAGGAAATGGAGCTGTTTTCATTTTAGAAAAACAAGTGCAAACAACTGACCTGGAAAATTGTTTGCAGTAACTTCGACATAGGGTTCAGTCTTTATTATTCAAACAGGTCATGCAAATTGTTAAGAAATAATTGAAGATCCCAGTAGGGTTGAGCAGAGAACATGAATAGACAATTCATAACATAGAAAACAGAGATGGTAAACAAACATATGGATCATTATTCAGATTCACTTGTAATCAAAGCAGTGTAAATTTAAATAATGAGGTAATATTTATTTGTTGTTAAATTAGCAAAAGTTTATTGCTGTGTTATAATAAAGAAAAAATAATATCAATAAATTGTGGTGTATTATTTTGGTACCGTTAAAAATGGAAGGTTGTGTAAATTATGTTGCAACCTGGAAAAATATAACATTGACGTGAAGTAATTAAGGAGTTAAGATTTTATACTGTAAGTACTAACAGGTGGGGTGGGGTGGAGTGAGGTGAGGTGGGGTGGGGTGGAGTGAGGTGAGGTGGGGTGGGGTGAGGTGAGGTGGGGTGGGGTGTAGGGGGAGAAGAGCAGGATTGTTCAAATGAGGAAGATCTGAGTTCAGTCCAGCTCTGCCACTCAATAACTCTGTGATCTTGGGCAAGGTGCTTAGCCTCTCTGAGCTTTGGTTTCTTTTTTTCTCTACGGTTGTAAAAGTATATACAATACCTGACATAGAACCTGGTGCATAGTGTTTATTCAGTATATATTTGTTGAGTGAGTGAATGGTAGTTATTCAATGCCATATATAAAAGAATATGTATGAAGAAAGATTGGAAGAAAATACAGCAAAATGATGAGTAGTTATGTTAGGGGGAAGAGAATGTGACTGATTTTAAAATTTCCTATTTTCTACTATTGGGTGGTATTATATTTCTAATTGAAATAATTACCTAAACTCATGCCTAATCTCTTTCTTTCTGGGTGTCCTACTGTATTTACTGTTTGATACATTTTGACACCTTTTTCTTTTCTTTGAGACAAGGTCTAGTTCTGTCGCCAGGCTGGCGTGCAGTAGTGTGATCATGGCTCACTGCAGCCTCGACCTCCTGAGCTCAAGCAATCCTCCTGCCTGGGGCTACCAAACTGCTATAGGCATGAGCTCCCATGCTTAGCACAATTTAGAGACTTAATTACATTATTGTCCTTTATTCTTTCACTCAGCCAAACACCTTGGAGTTGGCCTTGACCCTTTTCTTTCTCTCTGCACCTAACATCAAATTTATCAGCAAATCTTGTTGGCTCTGCTCTTTAGAATATATCCAGAATCTGCCGGGCGCGGTGGCTCACGCCTGTAATCCCAGCACTTTGGGAGGCCGAGGCGGGTGGATAATGAGGTTAGGAGATCGAGACCATCCTGTCCAACATGGTGAAACCTTGTCTCTACTAAAAATACAAAAAATTAGCTGGGCGTGGTGGTGTGCGCCTGTAGTCCCAGCTACTCAGGAGGCAGAGGCAAGAGAATCGCTTGAACCCAGGAGGTGGAGGTTGCAGTGAGCCGAGATCAAGCCACTGCACTCCAACCTGGGCAACAGAGAGAGACTCTGTCTCAAAAAAAAAAAAAAAAAGAATATATCCAGAATGCTGACATTTCTCACCACCTTCACTGCTACCATTCTGGCCCACATCTCTCACCTGGAGTATTGCAGAGGCCTCCTGACTGGTCTCTCTGCTTCCACCCTTTTCATAATAGCTAAAGTGATCAGCAGACTGCATCACTTTGCTGCCTGGAAAAACCCTTCAGCGGCTTCTCATCTCATTCAGAGTGAAAGCCGAAATCCTTAAAGTAGCCTACAGGGCTTTTTTTTTTTTTTTTTTTTTTTTTGAGATGGAGTTTTGTTCTTGTTGCCCAGGCTGGAGTGCAATGGCGCAATCTCGGCTCACTGCAACCTCCGCCTCCCAGGTTCAAGCAATTCTCCTGCCTCAGCCTCCCAACTTGCTGGGATTACAGTTATGCGCCACCATGCCTGGCTAATTTTGTATTCTTAGTAGAGACAGGGTTTCACCCTGTTGGCCAGGCTGGTCTCAAACTCCTGACCTCAGGTGAACCACCCTCCTCGGCCTCCCGAAGTGCTGGGAATACAGGTGTGAGCCACCGCACCTAGCCAAGGCCTCTTTACAATCACCCTCAAACTCATACCTTTCTGATCTTATTTCTTACTCTTCTGCACTTACTGTTCTCTCTGCCTGAAAACTCTGCAGTTGTTCATAAGGCTGGCTTCTTCCACTCCTTCAGGTGTCTGCCCAAGGGTTGCCTTACCACAGAGGCAGGCCTCTCTAAGACCACCGTATCAACCCATTCTCCCCCACCCACGCCCAGCACTCCTCGTGTCCCTACCCTGTTTATTCCTTCCTCTATTTTTCACACCATTTGCCTTACTATGTATTTTATCGAATATTACGAGCTTATATTTCTTTCCCAATAAAAGTAGCTCTATGGAGGCAGGAATTTTTTTCTATTTTGTTCCTTGCCATAACCTTAGCACACTGTAAGTACTAGGTAACTATTTATTGAATATATATATGAGTGTTTCATATATGTAAGTCATAGTCCAAAACTAGTTTGAAAGCTTTTTGAGAAAATGTCATGTTGGTTTTTATGCCTTTCTTCCCCCAACTCCGCAAGCATAGAATAAGGCAAGGTAGGCAGGGAACACTGTTGATAAGCAAACAGTATCTGTTTTTATTGGTTTCACTGTGCCTCTCAGGCTACGACTCTACCCAAAGGACTTGAGATAGAGAGGCCGCTGCTGGAAATATTCTGTCACCGTGATTGGAGTGGTTGAGTGGTTCCATGAGTATATGCGTATGTAAACACTTAATTAAGCTGTGTATTTAAGATCAGTGCACCTTTACCATATGTATATTTTGCCTCAGAAAAAATGTTTACAAATACAGTGTATCCTTTGACATCTCCAGAGGAAGTTAAACATGCTAAATGATACATAAATATAAGGAGAGGGTTCTTCATATGCTTACTTATTAAGATTGCTAGTCTGGTTATTAGAATTTTTGTTTTGAATTCAAAGCTAAAGTAAACTAATTTTTATTTATTTTGTCTTTTGCAGAGATAATAGTAGCAGAATTTCACAAAAAAATCAAAGAGGCATTTGAAGTCTTTGACCATGAGTCGAATAATACAGTGGATGTGAGGTTTGGAAATATTTTTTTTTTGTTACACTTTTAAATTACTGATACAAGTCATAAGATACAAGAGAGCTATTTTCTCTTTTTACACTGTACCTTGGATTTATTATGCTGTTTTAAGTATTTATTTTCCATGCTCTGTAAAAGGTCTTTGCTAGCTATTGCTTTGATAAGTACTGTTTCTTATTCTTCATACTCTGGTAGAAACAATATACTGTATTCTCATTGCCTGTTCCAACCTATAAATTGTAAACTCTGTGAGTGAGATGAACTCTATTTTAGCTTTAGTGCTTGGCACATAGTTGGTACTCAGGAAATAGTCGTTGAGTGAAGGAACAGCATTTGCTTTGTAAAACACATAAATATGTATTATAAGGCCACAAATAGGATATTGCAAGGAAACAGTAATGCTTATGCGATGACACACTCCCCCTGTAAAATAGCAAAAAGAACCCAAACAGAAGAACATAAAAAGACAAGAGAAGACATGAATACTGGTAGGTCTGAAATGGAGGACACAGCTTGGGACTGAAACAAAACAAACAAAAAACCCCTTAAGAGAAGAGATTAGACGCTAATAAGAATTGTAGGGTTTGTGCCACACACATCAAAGAAGAGCAATGAAGCCAGGCGTGGTGGCTGACACCTGTAATCCAAGTACTTTGGGAGGTCAAGGTGGACAGATCACCTAAGGTCAGGAGTTCAGGACCAGCCTGACCAACATGGTGAAACTCTGTCTCTACTAAAAATACAAAAACTAGCCGGGCATGATGGCAGGCACCTGTAATCCCAGCTACTTTGGAGGCTGAGGCAGAAGAATCACTTGTACCCAGGAGGCAGAGCTTGCAGTGAGCCGAGATCATGCCACTGCACTCCAGCCTGGGCGACAGAGCGAGACTCTGTCTCAAAAAAAAAAAAAAAAAAAAAAAAAAAAAAAAGGCAATGAAACCATCCTTTCAGGAGGCCGGGCTAAATGAGGGTTATTTGATGAGATTGCAATCTCAAGACCAGAACCTAGTAGAGAGGCCAGCAAAGCAGTGGGAAGTGGTTTGAAAATCGTTCTGGAAAGGAACTGTTTGATGCTCATAAACCAGCGCCATCAGAGCTGCAGTACCATACAGCTCCGGTGGCTGTGGTCACATTGCATTCTGTGGGAATGACACTGTGGAACACCAGGCCTTCCTGTGGGTATCCCAGTAGGAAATGAGTGGGCGGGGTGCTGGTGGTGGTGGTAGGGTTAGGGAGGGGGTGCAGCAGGCAGCCCGGCCTGCAATTTGAATAACTAACTACATGAATGACAAGTGCCTTGACCTCAGACCTCTCCTTGAAGGGTTCTCCTCCTGGGGGCGGGGGACAGAGGTATTGTTAGAGAAGTCAGGGAAAGTATGGCTTTATGAGAGAGAGGGAAAAGAGAGAAAAGAAACCAGCATCTGCTTGAGGCTTGTCATCTAACACACTACGTGTAGTTGGGTGCCAGAGGCTTCACGTGGATTACCTCATTTTAATCTTTTTATTTGTGGGTTAAGGGTTGGCATCTCCGGTTTCCGGAGACAAGGAGAAGGTAAATCGTTTGCTCCATGTCACACCAGGTTTCTCTAACGCCGAGTCTCTTGCTACACTGTGGGCATGCCACACTGCCCACACTCCCACTCCTACTCTTTAAAGACATCAGGGGCTTCTCTTCTGCCTTCAGGCTTCCTGACAGTAGCAGTGAAAAGAAAATCTCCCGATCACTGAGAGCAATGATGCCAGGCCTTTTTTGGTAAAAGGGCCAATTCAGTAAAAGAAAACATGTTTATGGGCTGAATCTTTTTTTCCATTGAAAGTTAAAATAACTTTACCGAGGCCCTGAGGGAAAGTGGATGTTCTTACAACCTAAAGAGTCTGCTTTATTAATTAAAGATGGTTACTAAGAAAATTGTTATTGTTTTTAGCATTAAAATATTGCTGCTGAGTATATTTGAGGAGTAACAACATGGATGAATGTAGCTTTATAATCATTTTTCCTGTGTTAATTTGTGTATCACTTTAAAGTTTATAATGAATGTTCTCATGCTGCTGGTATCATTACCATCCACTCTTTTTAAAAAATTCGTTTAAAGATAGGGTCTTACTCTGTCCTCCAGGCTAGATTATAGTGGCTTGATCATAACTCACTGTATGTAACCTTGAACTCCTGAAGTGATCCTCCTGCCTCAGCCTCCCAAGCAGCTAGGACTACCACGCCCAGCTAATTATTATTTCTTGTAGTGACAGGGGTGTTGCTACGTTGCCCAGGCTGGTCTTGAACTCCTGGCCTCAAGTGATAGACCCTCCTTAGCCTCCCAAAGTGTTGGTATTACAGGTGTGAGCCACTGCACTCGGCCACTCTTTATAAATTGGAAATTAAGCTTTGGGAGGCCAAGGTGGGTGGCTCACCTGAGGTCAGGAATTCAAGATCAGCCTGGCCAACTTGGTGAAACCTCATCTCTCCTAAAAATAAAAACTAAAAAATAAAAATAATTAGCTGGGCAAGGTGGTGTGCACCTGTAGTCCCAGCTGCTTGGGAGGCTGAGGCATTAGAATCTCTTGAACCCAGGAGGTGGAGATTGCAGTGAGCTGAGATTGCACCACTGCACTCCAGCCTGGGCGACTAAGTGAGGCTTTGTCTAAAAATAAAAAAGAAAGAAGCGTCTTTGAACGGAGGGAGAGATATGTAATGGCTCAGTGGGGGCAGGACAGAGAGAGCTGTTCCTGGAGAGCCCCACCCAGGCACTGGCTGTTCCTCCCCTAACTGCTTTATCCCTCAGGTGGAGGTTTGGTGTTACTTCCTGTGTAGGGCTGATCTAGGCCCCCTGAGAGGTCTAGGTCTTAGAATTTTGTGGTGGCTACTTTCCCTTTCCCTTATCTCTGCTTTGCACAAATTGAAATATTTGATTTGAAATTGTATTGCATTAGATAAAGGGAAAGTCTGGTATTGCAAATGCTGGGCAGCCACCAGCCCACTGTCAAAAGCATTATGAGCTGGGCTCCTGCTACTGCCCTTCCACCTCTGAGGGGCAGTCCTGAGGTCTGGAATCAGACTTCCTGGGTTCCCATCCCAGCTCCGTGACTGCGAGTCACTTTGTTATTCTCTTTGTGCCTCCATGTACCTTTGCCTCCTAGGTTTCATAGTATAAGTAATTAGTTCTCAGAGTGCCTCCAAGACCCTTTCCGGGGTCTGTGAAGTCAGAACTATTTTCATAATAAATTTAAGACAGTATTTGTTCTTTTCATTCTCACTTTTTCCACGAGTATATACTGGAGTTTTTCTTTCTTTTCTTTTTTTTTTTTTTTTTTTTTAGACAGGGTCTTGCTCTGTCACCCAGGCTGGAGTGCAATGGTGCAATCTCGGCTCACTGCAACCTCCACCTTCCGGGTTCCAGCAATTCTCCTGCCTCAGCCTCCCAAGTAGCTGGGATTACAGGTGCCCGCCACCACGCCCGGCTAATTTTTGTATATATATATTTTTTAGTAGAGACGGGGTTTCACCATGTTGTCCAGGCTGGTCATGAACTCCTGGCCTCAGGTGATCCACCCACCTTGGCCTCCCAAAGTGCTGGGATTACAGGCGTGAGCCACCACACCCAGCCTTATACTGGAGTTTTTCAAAGGCTACATGACGTGCAGTTTTACAACAGACTGAACGCAGAACTAGATATGAGAATGCAGCTGTCCTCTGTGAAGCCAAGTGTTACATATTTACATTGAACGTATGTAAAACAATGGAAAACAATGCCATTCTTCTAAATATACTTTTTGTTTTGGAAAATATAGTTTAAAAAATTAAAAACTATTTATGTAAACATTTGGGTTGATTTATGATTTTTAAATGAATTAATAAATACATATTTTTAAAATGTAAGCTTTAATTTCTAATATGATAGTAAATATAGATGCATATAACTCACACAAACATAAACGCTTTGAGCGCCTTGATAATTTTTGATAGTTTGTAAAAGGAGTTATCAGACCAAAAAGTTTGAGAACCACTATTGTGAGTGGACATTTTTAAAGCTCTTAGAACAATATTAGCTTGGGATTTAAAGCTAAGAACAGTATTAGCTATTATAATTATTCTACTTTATATATATATAGTTTTTATTATTATTATTTTGAGATGGCATCTCACTGTGTGGCTCAAGCTGGATTGTAGTGGCCCAATCTCGGCTCATTGTAACCTCTGCCTCCTGAGTTCAAGCAATTCTCCTGCATTGGCCTCCCAAGTAGCTGGGATTACAGGTGCCCACCACCACACCCATCTAATTTTCGTATTTTTAGTAGAGACAGGGTCTTGCTATGTTGCCCAGGCTGTTCTCAAACTCCTGGCCTCAAGTCATCCACCTGCCTCAGCCTCCCAAAGTGCTGGGATTACAGACGTGAGCCACTGTGCCTGGCCCCATTTTATGTTCTTAAAGTAAATAACTCAGACTTGTTTTGCCCCTGTTTAATCTGGATGAGCAATGTTATGCTATATGTAACAAAACTCTCATAAGAACTTTAAAATACATATTTTGTTTTAGAGACAAGCTCTCTTTATGTTGCCCAGGCTGACCTTGAAACCCTGAGCTCAAGCAATCCTCCTGTCTCAGCCTCCTGAGCTGGGACTATAAGCACGTACCACACCTGGCTAGAACTTTTTACTTATTTCCGTATGTTCCATATCGATCTCTTAAGATCTAAAGCATTTTATTTTCCTTTTTCATTTCCTTGTTAAATAGTTTTTGAAAGCTAGCGCCTTGAAAAACATTGGGCAGGTTTTCAATATCACTAATTAGGGACATTCTGATTTTGCCTCATATAAAACACAGACTTTTTTTTTTTTTTTTTTTTTTTTCCCAGACAGTCTCACTCTATTGCCCAGGCAGGAGCGCAGTGGAGTGATCTCGGCTCACTGCAACCTCCACCTCCTGGGTTCAAGCGATTCTCCTGCCTCAGCCTCCCAAGTACCAGGAATAGTGAGATTACAGGTGTGTGCCACCACCCCCGGCTAATTTTTTTTTTTTTTCCATACTTTTAGTAGAGACAGGGTTTTGCCATGATAGCTAGGCTGCTCTCGAATTCCTGGCCTCAAGTGACCCGCCCGCCTCAGCCTCCCAAAGTACTGGAATTACAGGCATGAGCCACCGCACCCAGCCACATTTTCATTTATATATATTTTCCTGCTCTGTGTTTAGAAGTTAAGAAGACTGATTGAAAATTAAATTTTTGAATAGATGATATATGTACATGGGATAAAATTCTAAAGGTAGAAATAATATAGAGTGATAAATAAATCTCTTTTTTACCTATCCAGTTCCTCTTTCTAAAGGCAAAGTTTGTTACAGTTTTCTCTAATTCTTCCAGAGATTCTCCATGCAAATATGTATGAGTATGTGTGTGCATGTGCGTGTGCGTGTGTGTGTGTGTGTGCATGTGTGTATTTTTTACTGTGGTAAAATATAGATAACCTAAAATTTATCATTTTAAGTACAGAATGCAGTGGCATTAACATTACAACCATCACCGCTATCCATTTTAGGCTTTTTCATCTTCCCAAAGTGAAACTCTGTACCCATTTAACAATAATTCCACATCCCACCCTCTCGCAGCCTGTGGCAACCACCGTTCTGCTTTCTGTGTCTATGAGTTTCATTATCTTAGGTGCCTCATATATCAATGGAAGAGTACAATGTTTGCCCTTCCTGTGCTTGCTTCGGCAGCACATATACTAAAATTGGAACGCTACAGAGAAGATTAGCATGGCCCCTGCACGAGGATGACATGCAAATTTGTGAAGCATTCCATTTTTAAAATACAAACAAACAATATTTGTCTTGTGTCTGGTTTATTTCACGTAGCGTAATGTTCTCAAGGTTCATCCATCTTGTTGCATGCGTCGGAATTTTATTCCTTTTTTGAATAATATTCCATTGTATTTATATCCCACATTTTGTTCATCCATCTGTCTGTTGATGGACATTTGGGTTGTTTTCATCTTCTGACTGTTGTGAATAATGCTGCTGTGGATACTGGTGTATGGATATCTGTTCCAGTCTCTGCTTTTAATCCTTTTGGGTGCATATCCAGGAGTGGAATTGCTGGATCATGTGGTAGTTCTGTGTTTGATATTTGAGGAACCACTGTGCTGTTTTCCACAGCGGCTGCGCCATGCTGCATTCCCACCAGCAATGCCCAGAGGTTCTGTTTTCTCCACATCTTTGCCAGCACTTGTCATTTCTGTTGGTTTTTTGGAGGGGGGTGTTGTTGTTATTGTTGTTTCTATAATAACCATCCTACTGGGTGTGAAATGGTATCTCACTGGGGCTTTGATTTGCATTTTCCTAATGATTAGTAATATTGAACATCTTTTCATGTACTTATTGGCCATTTGTACATCTTCTTTGGAGAAGTGTCTAGTCTTTGCCCATTTTTAAACCAGGTTGTTTTATTTTGTTGGTTTTTGAGTTGTAGGATATGTGTTTATTTTTAACGTGAATGGTATGATACTATATAAACCATTCTGCACTCTGCTTGTTTTACTTATCAATATATCTTGACTATTTATTAATATATAAAAATTGGCTGGGCGCAGTGGCTGAAACCTATAATCCCATCACTTTGGGAGGCCGAGGTGAGCAGATCACCTGAGGTCAGGAGTTCAAGACCACCCTGGCCAACATGGTGAAACCCCGTCTCTACTAAAAATACAAAAATTAGCCAGGCATGATGGCGGGTGCCTGTAATCCCAGCTACTTGGGAGGCTGAGACAGGAGAATCGTTTGAACCCGGGAGACGGTGGTTGCAGTGAGCCGAGATTGCACCACTGCACTCCAGCCTGTGCGGCTGAGCGAGACTCTTATCTCAAAAAAAAAAAAAATTATCCTTATTTCATTGTATGGATGAATCATAATATATTGAATTAATCTCCTTACTAATGGACGTTTAAGTTGCTTCCAGGCTTTTGCTATAATAGCTCATGCTGCAGAGAATATCTTAGCATGCATATCATCTCACAAAAGTGAGAACTTTTTCTTGGTAAATTATTGGAAATATGTCAAAGGGCTTGACAATTTTTGGTAGATGTTGCTATCTTGATGATAGAGTCTCTCATCTTGTGTGAGAGTACCAGTTTCTTCAGTCCTTCTGAAACAAGCTTTAATTATCAAGCATTGGGATTTTTTTTCCAATCTAATATAAATAGAAAAATAGAAACTCAGTGTTAATTTTCTTTTTCTTTTCTTTTCTTTTCTTTTTTTTTTTTTTTGAGACAGAGTCTCGCTCTGTCGCCCAGGCTGGAGTGCAATGGCACGATCTCAGCTCACTGCAACCTCTGCCTCCTGGGTTCACGCCATTCTCCTGTCTCAGCCTCCTGAGAAGCTGGGATCACAGGCTTGTGTCCACCTGGCTAATTTTTGTATTTTTAGTAGAGATGGGGGTTCACCATATTGGTCAAGCTGGTCTCGAACCCCTGACCTCAGGTGATCCACCCACCTTGGCCTCCCAAAGTGCTGGGATTACAGACGTGAGCCACCATGCCCAGCCTAATTTTCATTTTCTAAATTAGAACATCTTTCATATCTCTTAAAACTATTTGTATTTCCTTTTGTTTGACCTGACAGTTTATGATTTTTCCCCATTTTTTTCCCACTGAATTATTGATCTTTTTCTATCTGAAAGATCTCAGCCTTAGTCATGATGTGTATGTCATCTATCTTTTCACTCTACTTTTACTTTTCTGTCATGCAGATTTTTTTTTAATTTAGTCAAATTACACACCTTTGGAGTATGGATTTAATTTTTGGAAAGAAACAAATGTCATTTCGAGTAGTTTTAGTAGAATAAATTTAGGTTCCCCTAAATAAAGCTAATTTGGTGGGGACAAAATACACCCACAAGGAGTGCCTCTAAGGTAAAGAAGATAATTTTTCCATGTAGCTGATAAATTTAATTTGAAAATGACTCTAATCTTATTCACAAACAAATCCAGTTTTTTGTGATCTAATGGAATAAAAGTACACCACAAGTCAGTAGAGACAGTTGCTGGCTCTATCATGCATTTTCTATGTGTCACCCTCTTTTTATTTCATTTTCCTTATCTATAAAATTGAAATAAAAATGCCAGCACCACTTAAGCCACAAGAGTATAAGAATATCAAATAAAAAATATCAACTTACTTTTTTTAACACTCCATTCTAATCAATTTCAGAACAGGTTGATACTCAAGAATTTGGTGAGCTAAAATGAGATGGGGCCCAATCCTGGAATAAAAGTGCCAATCTTTCCCCTTTCCCAAGCCACACCCATCTGTCCTGTTCCTATGCTTCAATGCCTTTACAGTACGACCTTATTTTTAGTATTCCAGACTATTCTGTGTGATATGGTTTCACTGTGTCCCCACCCAGATCTCATCTTGAATTGTGGCTGCCATTATCCCCACATGTTGTGGGAGGGACCCAGTAAGAGGTAATTGAATCATAGGGGCAGGTTTTTCCCATGCTGTTCTTGTAGTGAATCAGATGATTTTATAAAGGGCAGCTCCTCTGCAGACGGTCTCTTTCCTGCTGCCATGTAAGATGTGCCTCTGCTCCTCCTTCACCTTCCACCATGATTGTGAGGCCTCCCCAGCCACGTGGAACTGTGAATCCATGAAGCCTCTTTTTCTTTATAAATTACCCAGTCTCGGGTATTTCTTCATAGCAGTATTAGTGGTATGAGAATGGACTAGTACACTGTGTTTACTTTATACCTGCCCTATCTATAGGAGATTTTCCCTAATATTTTCTTAATCTTTAGACAAATTTTGCAGTCCAGCAGCACCAAGTATCCACTTGCTAATACAGTGAGTCTCTTTTTTCATTGCTTCCATCTTCAACTCAGTATAAGTCTCTGAGGCTCTTGGTATCCAATATTTATTTCTTTTACTGATAGGGAGACTTCAGCTTCGTTAGCAATTGGCAGGAACCTTGAGTGTACTAGGTCCTGTCTAAAATTCTGTAAGAAATAGTAACAAGAACTTATTTGTAATGGATTAGAAATAACTTTTCCTAGGAGCACTGGAGGTACCATAAATATTACTTTTACTTCTTCACATATAGTGCTGTTTTTGAAGAGATATTAAAACAACATTTCGCAATTCATGTTTATCAGGTAGTAGAAAGTGTGAGCAGTGTGGAGAGATTGCATGGACAGTTCCCCCAAGACAGTTATTATCTGAGAAAGCTGGAAGCTACTCAGAGAGCTTTATAAAAGCTGTTATCGATACTGGGTCTGCATTTGTGCAATGGAAAAACATGGAAGAGGAATGGGGATTGCTGGGTCCACACACCCCTCAATAAGAAATGAATTGTAAAAACAGGTTTATTCATGCAGTGATTGTTCACATGTATGAATGAAGTGAATGATGAACTAAGACTACATGTGTAACTTGGATAAATCTCAAAAAACAACGTTGAATTTAAAAAATTACAAAAGGACAGAAACATAGTACCATATATATACACTTTAAATACACAAAATAATAGTAAATATTGTTTATGAATACAAAGATATGCATGGAAATGATAAGCATTATCCTCAGAATAGTGGTGTGATTGCATCTGAAGATGAAAGGAGAAGGGATGAGGAGTGGAATGTTAGCTGTTTCTGCAATGCTTTCTTGTCAGGAAAAAAATTCTGAAGAAAATGTGGCAAGATGTTAACATCTGTTAAATCTTGGTATTGGCTGTCATATTTTCTCCTGTACTTTTCTCTGAAATACTGTACAACTACACATAAAAATAAATATTTTTAAAGGAGTGATTTATATCTTATCTCTTTACTATCTCACTTTGTAGTTGCTTTGTTAAAAATTGGTTTCTTATCATGGGCCTTTTGATGAACTGGGATTAAAGAAAAGAGTCAAAGAGAATTTTTTAAAGTCATTCCAAATTCTACTTCCTGAAATAATAATTTTTAATGTTAGACTACTATTATTCTAGAGCTCTTTCTATCCCTGTGTAATAAAATAAATGGATAGAAGGGTGGGAAATTAATGAGAAAGGAAGAAGGAGAAAAGGAAAGGAAGGAAAAAGATATTGAAGAAAAAATCTAGGATATAATCTTCATGTGGGAAGGACTTACTTTAATTTTACTTGAATGGGACAAAAGAAAAAAAATTAAATTGAAGGAATTGTGGAATCTCAAATGTTTGTTAGCCATAAGAGATGATATTTATTTTAAGTTCAGAAAAGATTTTGAGAAAAACATTAAGAGACTGTAGTCCTTGTGTGTTTTTTTAAACTATCTATTTCGAATACAAAAAGTGTCAGTTGATTCCTTGCTGTGAAAGATAAGGACATTAGCACTTCCAAAATTCTGTCTACATTTTCTCTCCCAACCCCCAATTGATCTTAGGTATATTTTTATTTTTACACTGACAAGGTAGAATGTTCATACTTTGTTTAGTATTCGCACATGTTTTAGTAGTTTTGGATATTTCAATGAAATTACCACTAACCACATTTTCTCATTTTTTTCTCCATCCTTGAATTCTTTGATTTATTTTTGTGTGTTGATTCTCTTGTCAGTTTTTTTTTTTTTTTTCAGGAAGTGCTCATGGATGTTTTGAAACTGGGTCTCCGTCTGTCACCCAGGCAGGAATGCAGTGGTGCCATCACGGCTAACTGCAGCCTCGACCTCCTGGGCTCACACGATCCTCCTGCCTCAGCCTCCTGAGTAGCTGGGACCACAGGTACACGCTACCACACCCAGCTAAATTTTAGTTTTTGTAGAGACAGGGTCTCCCTATGTTGCCCAGGCTGGGCTTGAACTTCCAGGCTCAAGCGATCTGCCTGCTCAGCCTCCCAAAGTGTTGGGATTAGAGGCGTCAGCCACCATGCTGAGCCTCTTTTATCTTTTACATTTTTTTTGTACTTGAATACTTTTTACTTGAATGACATCTTCTAAATTTACACAATCATTTCTCATGGCTAAGAAGTGTTCCAATGTGTAACTATACTAGAATTTAACATATTTCCTCATTTTAGAAATGTAGGTTGTTTGTAATATGATGCTGCTGTAATTGTGACTGGGCTAGAATTATTAGTGTGGAACTTTTCAAAGATCTTCTTTCTTTCCTGCACTGCCAAAAAATAAACCCTGGATGCCCAATTTATTTTATATTTACCTTTTCTTAAAGAGGAATTTTTTTTTCTTGTTGGGAGAAGAGATATGTCAATCATTATAGTTACTTTCTGAGAGTGGGATGGTGTGCAGGATAAAGAAGAAACCCACTCTGACCGAGATTGGAAGAGGAGTTTGTTAAAGATGTGGGGGAAGTAAGATTTGAGAGAGAGGAGTGGAACTTGAGCAGTTACAGAATATGAAGGAGCAATCAGGAAAGGGGATTACAGCTTAAAAGTTTTTGAATAGATAATATGTTCACATGTTTAAATCCAAAGAGAATAAAATTCAAAGAAAAGTCCCTGTAACTCTTTTCCACCAGTCACCCAGTTCCCTCTAAAATACTGGCAACCAGAATACTAGTTTCTAGGGATCACTCCAGATTCTAGCCATACACAAGGAAATGCATGTATATTATTTTCTTATACCCTGTTTTTATTGAAATGGTTACTTACTTTCATACTATGGTATGATTCCCATGGAGTGGGGTCATATCTGTGATGAAGCTTGCTTTTATGGCTTTTCCATAGCGTTCGGGGATCTGGAATGGAGGTAGCTCTCCAGTTCAAGCTTAGGCTAAGTGGCATAAATGCCATAAGGGTTAATGTATTGGAGGACATCACAAAGGGCATGGGGTCGGTCCTAGATATCCCAGTAGGCTATGTTCCAGGCTTTACAGATGGAAGTTAATAGGAATGGCATTGTGACAAGAAAAATAACATTTGGATTCAGGCTTCCCTCTTCAGGGCCCATTACTGGCTGTTTTAATAAAGAAGACCATTTCTGTATCTTTGGAGGCCAACTTTGGTTGACTGTGGATTACAGGTATCTGTCTGTTTTTGTTTTTGAGATGGAGCCTCACTCTGTCACCCAGGCTGGAGTGCAGTGGCCTGATCTCAGCTCACTGCAACCTCCACCTCCCTGGTTCAGGCAATTCTCTTGCCTCAGCCTCCCAAGTAGCTGGGATTACAGGCACCCGCCACCATGCTCAGCTAATTTTTGTGTTTTTAGTAGAGAAGGGGTTTCACTATGTTGGCCAGGCTGGTCTGGAACTCCTGACCTCAGGTCATCTGCCCATCTCAGCCCTCCCAAAGTGTTGGGATTACAGGTGTGAGCCACTGTGCCCAGCCCTGTTTTTTTTTTTTTTTGGAAAAGCAATCTCGCTCTGTCACCCGGACTGGAGTGCAATGATGTGATCTCAGCTCACTGCAACCTTCATCTCCTGGGTTCAAGTGATTCTCCTGCCTCAGCCTCCCAAATAGCTGGCATTACAGGCAGGAGCCACCACGCCTGGCCGATTTTTGTATTTTTAGTAGAGATGGGGTTTCACCATGTTGGCCAGGCTGGTCTCGAACTCCTGGCCTCAAGTGATCCGCCTGCCTCAGCCTCCCAAAATGCTGGGATCACAAGCATGAGCCACTGTGCCCAGCCTATTGTTCTTATTGGACTGTCTTGATCAAGTGCAAATTTTGCTGTATGATTTCAAAAGTGGGGAGCCAGAGGCTGTCTGAGGATTGGTGGTTTCAGAGAGTGTACTTCCTGAGGCCTCTGGGTATAAAATTCCTGTGGCCTCTGGGTGTGTACCCTCTGTGGCTTCCAGATTCATTCGTCCTGCAGCCTCAACCTATTCTCCTTAACAGAGGAAATCTAATATTAGATTCACTCGAAAAGTGTGGAAGACTTAATGCAAATGCACCGCAAAGAACAGCTCATGGTAGTTTCTTTATTAGCTTTGAAATATAGAATGGACACATACCAAGAAAGTGTTACTGTGTATTCCTGTGGCCCCACACTTGTTTGGAAACGGGGCTCCTTTTTATCATTCTGTTGGTCATGCTCTGTCAGGTTGGATGGGACCAAATATTCTTTAAGTTTTCTCAGTTTGAGCAAGTTTCTTGTAAGGACGTATTTGGAAATAAGTGTAAGTGATAGAAGGTGTTATAAGTAATCCAGAGAGGATTTAAAGTATATGGAAGGATGTGCTTAGGTTATGTGCAAATACTATGCCATTTAATACAAGGAATTTATTTATATAAGGAATAGCAAAAAGTCCCCTCAGCAGCATTCCAGCCTCTCAGTGTACTGGAAGGACATTTATTGCCATTAGGGTAACACAGGGGCTCTCGTATTTCAAGTCACTCTGGTGACTCCACATCACCTGGTAATCTAACATGCTGGTGACTCTACTCGCCTGCTTTTATTTCTTCTTTTCCAGATTCTTCCTATTTTGCTCCCGACTGATTTGATCCTGCTGTGTGTCTCCCACTCCTTTGCGTCTACCTCCTCATGGGTTCAGATGCTTTGTGATTCTGCACCTGCCTTCTCTCTCTGTGCCGTTCCTCTTCCCTCTCTCTTCCATCTGTATGTCTTGCTTTAAAACTCCCAAGGAAAAAAGAAGAAAAGTCGGCTTTGGTCATTTGTCAATATTCGGTAGTGTATGCCTTTGTTGAGCAGAGCTCAACTGCATCAGCCCCTCTCTTGCAGACCTATAGAGGGACGCCTTGTTTTGGTTAAGTAGCCATCTCTGGTTCAAGCATCTGTGCCTAGGGAGGCAGGTCCAATGGTACAAAGCATAGCAACCTATACATTCAGAAACTCTGGGGAGGCAAGTGTGGATTTGGCAGGGACCTTACTGCTCATCTGATATAGTTACCCCAAATCCTAATGAGGTTGTTTGAGCCTAGTGTTAGGCCATTCCAACCCAGTTTCTAGGCCAACAGTTGGAATCTGTGGTAAACTCACCGGTTTATTACCATCCCCCTCCCTGGTAGTGCTAGTGATTCATGTCATGGCGGTCGGCTGTGGTGGAGATTGCATAGTCTAGTTCTGTTTCCTCTCCTTCTGAGCACATAGCTACACTGTAATTCCCAGATTCTCTTGCAGATAGAGGGGAGCTGGGAATTATGGTCTAGCTAGACCGTGTGACCTAGTTTTTACCAAAGAAATGTGGATGGAGGTAATGGGTGCTACTTCTAGGCCCGGTCCATGGAAACCTCCCACGTGGGAGGTGCTTTTCCCTTTACAGCTTGATATATACAGTAGAGTGACATTGGAAGCCATATGTTGAAAATTATGGAACCACAAGATAGAAGGAGCTGGGTCCCTGAATGAGTTTTCGGAGGAAAGCCATCCACCGATCAGGAAAATCCATTTTGGATTTTATGTGAGCCGTCTCCATGACTATTGTGTTAATCCACTGGAGGCTGGAGTTTGTTACAGCAGTGGCTGTTATCCTCACTTAGTGGCATTATTGATTTTGCTCCACAGGGACCCAAGGAAGGGTTTGGGTTCCTTAGGTATCTTGGTGAGCACTGTCCCAGGCGGAAGTTGGTTAACAGGATGGCCCCCTTCAGGGAGGGCTCATTGGGTATGGGAGAGCGACCATCGCTTTGCTACTCCTGATAAGCATGACGTAAAGAATGTCTCTCTTTAAGCCTTCCTCCCCGAATCCCAAGCTGTGGATATCAATACATTTGTATAGATTCATGCGAGAGTTCCAGAGTTTTCTGAAATTGCCTCTGACTTTATTTGCAGGAAGGTAGGGGTTAGTAACTAGTGGTACCACTTTATACACAGAGCAAGTAAACTCCGTCTTTACCATGGCTAACTGTAGCGGTAGAATTCAGTGTTTTCTATATCACAGATAGAAGAAGTAACAAAACTTCATCCATTTCATCTTCATATATAGTAAGGCGAGGTGTCTGAGAGGCAGAGGTGAGAAAGACAAGACTGGTATGCATGGTATTGAAATGGCTGTGAAAGGGAGATTTGCTTATAGTAGCAGGGCCCAGGTAGCATGGGAATTCATTACTTTTATCTTTAAAGGGGTTAGAAACAAGTGTTCAGAGGTGCCATGCAGTAATGAAACCAGCCTAGGAGCCAGGCTGTAATTCAAGTAAGCTTTTGGTTAATTTAAAGGGATGGTAGTTACACCAGCTCCTAACCCATCGCCATCTTCTGTTTCATGTTTTTGATTACTGAGAAGTGACACTCAAATGTTTATTTTTTCTTAAAACTACTGAGTACATTTTATAACAGCTCCAGTTTCTACTGAGGCTCATTTATGCCATATTTCCTTTGCTCACGTAACTCTAAGAGTACTTCTGTTTTTTACTGAAAGCTTGTATTTCTGTCTCTCCTAAGTTATAAACTTACTGATGACAAAATGTATTTATTATTTGAGTTCTGTAACGCATACAACATTGCCTTTTTTCTATATACAGTGTGATAATATTAGCTGAGGGTATGTAACTAGTCGTGTGGTGTTATTAGGAAATGAATCTGTAAAGGTGGGCCGGGGCCATTCGGTGAATGATCTTGTCTGTTGCTCTAGGATCCTGGATTTCATTGTGTAAGCCATACAAATCCATAAATGCTGAGAAGGGATAAGATGAGATTTGGGCTTTTAGAAAGAAAACCCTAGCCAGGTGTGGTGGTGCACGCCTGCTGTCCCAGCTACCCAGGAGGCTGAGACGGAAGATTGCTTGAGCTTGGGAGTTCGAGACCAGCCTGAGCAACATTTCAGGATTAAAAAAAAAAAAACAAAAACCCAAAAAAGAAAGCAAACTCTAGCTTTAGGATGGTAGATCCATTGGCGTGCGGACCAGAGCAGTAGTTCTTAATCCTGGGTGAGCTTCAGAGTGGCCTCACAGCGCGGCTAGTCCGGTACTGCATGCGAAGGAGCAGCACAGAGCTGGCACATGGCGGGCTCTCCAACCCAACTGGACCTGGTGACCTTTATGAACCCGCAGCCCAAAGCCAGGCAGAATCAAGGATGTCTCCAAGGTGCCGGTGTGGGTAGCTTATGGGCCTTAGCCACACCCTGGCAAGTAACTATCCCTTTTCATAACAAAGCTTTCCTGGGCACTCACCCTGCCAACTGTATTCTGCCGAGTTCTCCTCTCCCGGAGGCAGTGAGCGTGGAATGCCCTTGTCTGCGTTGGGAAAAGGATATAAAGGATTATGGATGAAATACCTTCCCACAAACGCCTTCTATATAAAACAAAACCAAAAAATTTCCACCCACTAAAACCCCTGGCTAATGCCCTATGATTATCTTTCTCTTTACAGCTAAGAATCTTAAAAAAGAGTTTGCTCTTTATTGAGCACTCTGTTCCTTCTTCAATGTGCAACTTGTAATTTCACTTCTGTCTCTCCATCCCATCCTGTTCAAACTGTTTTTCCTGAGGTTGTTGTCTCTTACTTTATTTTTCATACCATTGTCTTTTGTTTTCTTTTCTTTTCTCTCTTCCTTTCCTTTCCTTTCTTTCTTTCTTTTTTCTTTTTTTTGACAGAGTCTCACTGTTGCCCAGGCTGGAGTGCAGTGGCGCAATCTCGGCTCACTGTAGCCTCTGCTTCCCGGGTTCAGGTGATTCTCCTGCCTCAGCCTCCCAAGTAGCTGGAATTACAGGCGTGCACCACCATGCCCGGCTAATTTTTTATTTTTAGTAGAGATGGGGTTTCACCATGTTGGCCAGGCCGGTCTTGAATTCCTGACCTCAAATGATCCACCTGCCTCAGCCTCCCAAAGTGCTGGGATTACAGGCGTGAGCCACCACGCCCAGCATCTTTTGTTTTCATCCAACACCTCTGACTCTTTTTTCTCAGCCTCTGCTTTGGGATGATTATCTTTCTATCTGGACTATTAATGTCTGCTAGAGTTTCATCTCCATCCTTCTTTTCATTTACACCCTTTCTGGGAAATCTCTTCCATACCTAAATCTATATCTTAACCTGGAAAACATTTTTAAAGTCTATATAAAAAAAGCCCTTCTTAGTTCAAAGGTAAAATTTTAGGAAAATTAAATTGAAAACTTATAAGAAAATAACAATAATGGAAACTAGATTTGAAAACGGAAATGACAGGCTGGGCGCAGTGGCTTATGCCTGTAATCCCAGCACTTTGGGAGGCCAAGGCAGGCGAATCTTTTGAGGTCAGGAGTTCAAGACCAGCCTGGCCAACATGGCAAAACCCCATCTCTAATAAAAATACCAAAATTAGCCAGGCATGGTGGCATGCACCTGTAATCCCATCTACTTGGGAGGCTGAGGCAGGAGAATTGCTTGAACCTAGGAGGCAGAGGTTGCAGTGAGCCATCATTGTGCCATTCCACTCCAGCCTGGGTAACAGAATGAGACTCCATCTCAAAAAAAAAAGAAAGAAAAGAAAATGGAAATGATGTTAGAATCTATGAGATACAACCAAATTAAGACTCATTAAATGCCTATATAAAGAAAAATGAAAGCATGAAAAAAATGAACAGAACATCCAACTCAAAAAAGCTAGGGAAAATATGTAAACTGAAAGAAAGCAGAAAGGAGAAATTAATGAAGATAAAAACAGAATTAATGGGGTTGGGAAACAGTGTAGCAGTAGGAACCAATAAATGAAAGTTTTTTTTTTTTTTTTTTTTTTGCAAAAGTTTAATAGAAAGATAAATCACTAGCAGTGTCTTATTTGGGAAAGTACAAATGCAAGATAACTTGGGAGACAGAACGATTAAAACATAGGAAAATTTCAAATCTAATGTGAGTCATTTGTACAACTCTATACAAGTGAATTTGAACACCTAGCTAAAATGGTCAACTTTCTAGTAAAATACAATTTGCCAAAACCAGTCCTAGTCATATGTATGTAGATTGGAAGAGTTAATATTGTTATGATGGCAACACTCCCCAAATTGATTAACAGATTCATTGCAATCTCTATCAAAATCCTGGTTGCCTTTTTTTTTTTTTTAAACAAATTGACAGTTAATTCTAAAATTCATATAGAAATGTAAGGGACCTAGAATAGCCAAAACAATCTTGAAAAAGGATAACAAAGTTGGACTCCCATTTCCTGATCTCAAAATTTACTGAAAAGCTACAGTAATTAAGACTGTGATACTGGCATGATGACGTAAGGCTAGACACATGCATCAATGGAATAGAATTGAGAGTCTGGAAATAAACCCTTACACTTATGGTCAATTGATCTTCAATAAAGGCGGCAAGACAATTCAATAGAAAAAAGAATAGTCTTTACAACACATGATGCTAGGATGACTGAATATCCACATGCAAATGAATGAAGTTGGACCCTACCACACACCATATATGAAAATTAACTCAAAATGGATAAAAGGGCTGGGCACAGTGGCTCATGCCTGTAATTCCAGCACTTTGGGAGGCCAAGGCAGGCAGATCACCTGAGGTCAGGAGTTCAAGACCAGCCTGGCCAACGTGGCGAAACCCCCTCTCTACTAAACATACAAAAATTAGCCGGGCACGGTGGCACACACCTGTAATCCCAGCTACTTGGGAGGCTGAGGCAGGAGAATCACTGGAACCTGGAAGGCGGGGGTTGCAGTGAGCCGAGATCACACCACTACTGCACTCCAGTCTGGGCAACAGAGCGAGACTCTGTCTCAAAAAAAAAAAAAAAAAAAAAAGAAGAAGAAGATAAAAGATCTCAATAAAGAGCTAAAATTGTAAGACCCTTAGAAGAAAACATTGATGTGAATGTTTGTGACTTTGGATTAGGCAGTGGTTTCTTAGCTATGATACCTAAAACAAGCAACCCAAGACAAAAATAGATAAATTGAATTTCACCAAAATTAAAAACTTTTGTGCTTCAAAGGACACTGTCAGGAAGATAAAGAGACAAGCCACAGAGTGGGAGAAAATATTTGCAAATCATATATCTGATAAAGGGTCTAGTACCTGTAATATATAAAAAACTGACAACAATAAAAAGACAACCCAATTAAAATGTGGACAAAGTATTTGAATAGACATTTCTCCAAGGAAGGTTATTTAATGGCCAAAAAATCACATGAAAATATGCTAAGCATAATTAGTCATCAGGGAAATGCAAATCAAAACCATAGTGAAATACTACTTTAGATCCACTAGGATGGCTGTAATTTTAAAAATGAAAGATAGCAAATGTTGGTGGAAATATAAAATGGTGCAGCCACATTAGAAAACAGTTTAGTAGTTCCTGGGAAAGTTAAATGTAGAGTTACCATATGACCCAGCAAATTCATTCCTAGGCGTATACTGACGAGAAATGAAAAAATATGTCCATACAAAAACCTGTGGATGAATGATCATAGTAGCATTATTTATACTAGCCAAAAAATAGAAACAACTCACATGTCAATCAGGTGATGAATGGATAAATGAAACGTGATGTATTTATAAAATAGAATATTGTTCAGCTATAAAAGGAATGAAGTACTGATGCGTGTTACAACGCGGATGAACCTAGGAAACATTCTGCTAAGTGAAAGAAGCTGGACACAGAAGGCCACATGTGTATGACATTTATATGAAATGTCTAGAGCAGGCAAATCTGTAGACACACAGATCAGTGGTTGTGAGGAGGTAAGGGGAGGGAGGGATGGACATAACTGCTAACAGGTATGGGGATTCTTTATGGGGTGATTAAAATGTTCTAGGATTAGATAGTGGTGATGGTAGCTCAACCTTGTGAATATACTAAAGCCACTGGATTACACACTTAAAAAATCAATTGATGAAGAAAGCAAAACAAACTGATCTCATAACGATAGAAAATCTAAACACACTAATTTACGTAGAATCATTAGGCAAGTTTTCAGAGTTCTCTCACCAAAAGGCTTCAATCCAGATAGTTTCACAGGATAATTCTATCAAAGAAGAACATTTTAGCTCTAGTGCTACTTCATCTCTTTCAGAGAATACAAAGTAAGTATAATGTTGACACCAAAAACTTAAAACAGACTGCATTTAAAAATCTTACAAAACAATCTTATGAATATCTGTACAAAAATTGTAGATAAAATGTTAGCAACAAAATTCAGTGGCACACATAAGCAAATGGAGTTTATTCCAGAAATGTAAAAATAGTTCTGTGTTGGGAAGTTTATTAATGCAATTCATCATATAAACAGATCTGTGAAGAAAAACCATAGGATCATCTCTATAGAGGCATTTGACAGAATTCACACATTCATAATTTTGAAGACTCGATAAAGTAGAAATTAAGGACATGATTTCTTAGCATAAAATATGTGTGTTTCAGCCCAAAATCTAGTTTCTTACTTAATAAAGAAGGCACAAACAGCATTTTCATTAATGTCAGAAATAAGAACGATATCCACATTTGCTGTTATTATTTAGTATTGACTAGAGGTATTAACCAATATAATTATATAGGTGATAACAGACACGTAAGTATTTGACGTTAAATGGTAGAAGGTAGAAAAGATAGAAGAAAGAACTATCTTTATTCACAGATATATGATTAAATATCTGGAAACCTCGAGAAAATAAATGGAAAAACTACAAAGAAAAATAATATTTGCTAAAGTATAGTAGGGAATAAAATTAATACATAGAAATCAAGAGTGTTCAACTATACAAACAATGCCCAGTTGGATGATATAATGGAAAATAAGACTCATTTACAATAGCAACAAAAAAGCTAAAATTTATAGACAAAAATGTAACAAAAACCATATAAATGCTACATAATTCAGATAACTTGAAATATACAAAAATAGATGAACAAATAGACATACCATGTTTTTGGATAAGAGGACTTGAAATTATAAAGATGCCAAATAATTCTAAATTAACTTATTAAGTTAACACAGTCTCAATTAAAATATCACCAGATCTTTTCTGGACCTGGATAAGTGAATTTTAATTTTCATATGAGAAATAAGTTAGCAAGAATAGGCAAGAAAACTCTGATAAAGAGTAAGGTGGCCCAGCGCAGTGGCTCACGCCTGTAATCCCAGCACTTTGGGAGGCTGAGGCAGGCAGATCACGAGGTCAGGAGATCGAGACCACCCTGGCTATCATGGTGAAACCCTGTCTCTACGAAAAATACAAAAAATTAGCTGGGTGTGGTGGCAGGCGCCTGTAGTCCCAGCTACTCAGGAGGCTGAGGCAGGAGAAAGGCATGAACCTGGGAGGTGGAGCTTGCAGTGAGCTGAGACCGCGCCACTGCACTCCAGCCTGGGTGACAGAGTGAGACTACGTCTCAAAAAAAAAAGTAGGTTGGTGAGTTTAGCTTTGTTTGATATTAAAACATACTACAAATCCTCTATTGTTAAAACAGTATGGCATAATGGATCAATGAAACAGAAAATCCAGAAATTGTTCCAAGTGCATATGGAAAGTTAATATAGGATATAAATAGCATCTCTGATGTGTGAGGAAAACATAGATTTAACTGGATAGCTATTTGGAAAAATATAAAATTGGATCTGTACTTCATGCTGTATAGTAAGATAAAGTTTGTGTGCAACAAGTATCTAGGTTTAAAACAAAACCTTGTTAAGTATTTAAAAATATGAATGAATTCCATTATAAACTTGGAGTAGGAAAAATAAAACAAAAGCCAGAAGTAAAAAGATTTTAAAATTTAATAAAATTTTACATAATAAAATTGCAAGCCAAAAAAGAATTATAAAATCAAGAGATAAATAACACCTTGAGAAAAATCTTACATTGTAAATGGCTAATATCCCTGATATTGTGTAAAAGTGGTAAGTCTTTTAAAAATATTTGATTAACCAGAAATTTCCATTCCTTGACCACAGAGAAAAAAGGAATCTACTATGCCATTATTTTGAAATTTAATCTTTTCAGTGCACCCCCTTATTTACTGCATTATTCACAATAGCCAATATAGGGAATTAACCTAAGTGTCCAAACAAATGAATGGATAAGGAAAATGTGATATGTTTACACAGTGAAATACTATCCAGTATTTTAAAAAACATTTTATTTTGAAATAATTTTAGAGTTATATAAATGCAAAAACATAGTACCCAGGATGGGCAACATAATGAAACCTTTTCTCTACCAAAAAAAAAAAAAAAAAAAAAAAAAATCCAAGTGTGGTGGCACATGCCTGTGGTTCCAGCTACTCAGGAGGTTGAGGTGGTTGGATTGCTTGAACCCAGGAGTTCGAGGCTGCAGTGAGCTATGATGGCATCACTGCACTCCAGAGTGCAACAGAGTGAGACACTGCCTCTTAAAAAAAAAAAAATTGCACAAGAGAGTTTGTGTATCCTTCACCCCATTCACATCTTACATAACTACACTACAATGATCAAAACCAATAAATTAACGTTGGTTCAGTACCATCAACTGAACTAGAGATGTACTGGAGTCACCAATTTCCCACGAATTCCCTCCTCTCTCCCAGGATCCGTGCAGAACACTGTCCTGCGCTGTTGTCTTGTCTCTTTAGCCCTCCAGTCTGTGACAGTTCCTCTTTCATCACCTTGATACTTTTGAAAAATCCTGCTGAATTCTTTTTTAGAATGTCCCTCAGTTTGGGTTTGCCAGATATTTTCCTGTGATTAGATTGAAGCAGTATATTTTTGGCGAGAATACTACACACAAGTGAGTTTGTGCCCTTCTCAGAGCATCATGTCAGGGAATACATGATGCTGCTATGCTTTAGTACTGATGATGTTAACCTTAATTGCTTGCTTAAGATAGTGTCTGCCAGGTTTCCCCACAGCAAAGTTAGGAATTTTCCTTTTGTATTTGGTAAATATCTTGGAGGAGATACTTTAAGACTGTGCAAATATTGATTCCCCTCAAACTCTGGCCCACAAGTAGCATCCGTTGGTCAATCTTGCCTGTGACTGTTATTACTGTGGTTTTTCCCAAGCGGCGTTTTGGTGTTATTTTTAAAAAGGAAATTCCAGGACAGTGGGCTTGTTCTCATTTTGTTGAGTGGTCGGCAGCCACTGGGCAATGTGGAATTTAGAATTACTTAGGCCTTTCCCAACACAACAAAATGCCATAGTCTATTAATTCAGTAAACATTTATGAAACGCTTGTTATGACCAAGGCCTCTTGGTGAAATATGCAGACAGCATAGGATCTGGTCTGCACCTAAGTCTTTTTCTCTGCCACTGCTTTTCACCTTGAATCACACTCGCCATCAAGATTTGTTCTAAGATGTTATTGCAAAAAGTGCTGAGAGACAAGTCCAGGAGTCAGAGGATGGGACCAATTTCCAATTTTGCCCCAGACTAGCTATGTTACTAGCAGGGCGAGTCAGATATGGTCTCAAAGTTCTAGTCTCCTTATTTTTAAAATAGGGAATATAATATAGATTGACATTAGAATTAAATGAGTGGATATATATGAAAGTACTGTTTAAGTGAAAGGCATTTTTCAAGCTATAAAGTGTTCTACAAATTAATTATTGTCTGGGCACGGTGGCTCATGCCTGTAATCCCAGCACTTTGGGAGGTTGAGGCGGGAGGATCGATTGAGCCCAGGAGTTCAAGACCAGCCTGGCCAACATAGTGAGGCCCTGTCTATAAAAAACAAACACACAAACATGAATTATTCAACAAATATTTGATGTCTTATTAAGTGTGAGCTTTTTCTAGGTGTTAGAATATAGCAATGAAAGCCAAAGCCTCTGCCCTCCAGGAACTTATATTTTAGAGGAAAAAGGTGGATAATAGAAAAGTAAACAAGTAATAAATACAATTTCAAATAGTAATAAATGCTACACTGTAAATAAAACAGGATGATGTAACAAAATGTGCTATAAAGAAAATAAAGTAGGATAATACATTAGAGAATTGGGGTGTGGTTAGGTGGGATGGAATAGTTTAGACGTTCTGGTCAGGGAGTGCGTCTCTGGAAGTAATTTTTGAGATAAGAACTTTAGGAGTCAGCTGTGTGAGGTAGGGGAGAGCAAATATAAAGGCCCTTTGAAGGGGAAAGGATTAGGATGCTGGAGAAAAGCAAAGAGGATAGTGTACCTGTGAGGTCGCTAGAGAGTTGTGTAAGATCAAGCCAAAAACGTTGGCAGGGCCAAATGACGTAGAGCATTACATGCTGTGAAAAAGAAGTTTCTCGGTGCAGTTGATCAGGAAGAAGTTGACCAGAAAGCCATTGAAGGGTTTTAAGCAGGGCATTACATGTTATGATTTTCATTTTAAAAAGATTGTTCTGGCTGCTGTGAGAATGGATTGAGATGGCCATCAAGAGCAGAAGCAGAATGACAGCCTGTGGTCTATTGCAGTGGTGCAGGCAAGAGGGAATGGTGGCCAGGCAAGCTTGGTGGTGGCAGTAAGTTGTAAGATGTCATTATTGTTATTGTTATGGGCTGAATTACGTCCCCTCCAAATTCGTGTTTTAAAGTCTTAACCTCCAGTGTACCTCAGAATGAAACCTTAGTTGGAGATAAGGTCTTTAAAGAGGTGATTAAGTTAAAAAGCCCAAACAAAAGGGAGGTGATTAAGTTAAAATGAGGCCATTGTGGTGGGCCCTAATCCAATCTGACTTGTGTCCTCCTAAGAAGAGGAAGTTTGGACACCCAGAGAGAAACTGGGATGCTCATGCACAGAGGGGTGACCAGGTGAGGCACAGGGAGAAAAAGTGGCGCCTACAAATTGAGGAAGGCCTCAGAAGCAGCCAACCTGCTGACACCTTGATCTGGGACCTCTGGCCTCCGGAACCGAGAAAATCAATTTCTGTGGTTTAAGTCACACAGTCTATGGTAATTTGTTATGGCAGCCCTAGCAAACTGATAGAGCTATGAAAATCATGGGTATGGTGCTGATTTCTTCATTGTATTTATCACTACCTAAAATTCGCTTAGATTTATTTATGTTTATTCTTTCACTCCCTTGATTGTAAGTTCCATTACAGCAGGGATTTTGTCTAATTCATAGTAATCACAGTGCCGACGGAGTGCCTGCACCATGGCACATGAAAAGTGACTGTGTGGTTAAATTATTTCTCAGTCACTCTGTAATATCCAGTATTTTATAGAGCTTTTGTTTTTAATGATATACAGAAGATCCAGAGTTTTTTAGGGGGCTGCAAACTCCAGCACATAGGACTATATAAGAAATAACACTGCAGCAAGTTAGAACCAGGTGTTCAGGAAGCATATCTTAGCAGTGGAGACATGATCTCTTGATTAGAGGGACCTTGGATAAAAGAGGCCTTTTTTGAACAGAATAGCTCTGCTGAATAAAGAGATTTCGTCATTATTTTACCTTCATTTCATGGCTTTTCCAAAATAAGGTACATGTGTGAAAAATGCCCTCTGTAAGGGCGAGGTCTTTATTTTGTTCTCTGCTGTTCTGTAAACGATACCAGCACATCATAGGGTTCAAATATTTGTTAAATGAATGAAAACCATTTTCAGATCCTGCTTTGTCCTTAGACATTTTTGGATTGCTTTAAATGTTCTCTTATCCTTAGCATAATATTAGCTATTTAATAGAGCAGGTAAAATGTTTTGCCTATTTTTTTTGTCTCTTATAATTGTGTGAAATATTCTGAATCTGGTCTTCACTTTGGTGTTTTTGACCTTAGGCTGCCCTTAAACTGAAGTCACAGCCTAGCTCAATGGCACTGGCTCCCCCTTGTGTCAGGAACGTGATACTACACCCACTAAATGCCAGCCTGCCAAGAACCAAGCTTCCCCGGGTCAAACATTTTAAGTGGTCCAAATGCTATACATAATTAAATGATGACACCACGATTGGGCCACCTAATTGGGGCTCATTTGCTCCAAATAGTCTTACTCCTATGCCCACTACTATATATATAGCACAGGTACAGAAAAACATTTTTAATACTTGTAACCATAAAGGCTTTTGGAGTTAGTTTGTACTTCTCATCAGTATAAGACATCTACGTTGACAAAAGAAATCGAATGTTGACTGAGCGCGGTGGCTCACGCCTGCAATACCAGCACTTTGGGAGGCCGAGGCGGGCGGATCACTTGAAGTCAGGAGTTTGAGATCAGTCTGGCCAGCATGGTGAAACCCTGTCTCTACTAAAAACACAAAAAATTAGCTGGGCATGGTGGTGGGCACCTGTAATCCCAGCTACTTGGGAGGCTGAGGCAGGAGAATTGCTTGAACCTGGGAAGCGGAGGTTGCAGTGAGCCGAGATTACGCCACTGCACTCCAGCCTGGGCGACAGAGCGAGACTCTGTCTCGAAGGAAAAAAAAAGAAAGAAAGAAAGAAAGAAAGAAAAAGAAATCAAATGTCTCAGCATATTTTAAATACTTTATATGGAACAGTTGATTTTCACTTTCTTTCAAAAGCCTACCAAAATTGAGGAGTTAGCGTTTTTTTAATCCCATGAAATCGATTTAAAAGGAAGAAAATTATTTTTCAAAGGGACAAAATGTTTTTTTCAAGAGTAGTATTCGATTTCTGTTTTGTGTACATGGTAGAATACTGAGTGAGTTGCTCCTGGCCACTCTCGCTGTTGAGGAGATGAACCCGTGCAGGGACGGCCCCAGGAAGGCCTCTTTAGCTGTCTGAATGAAGTGATTTTGACTCTCACCATCAGTGGTGTGCTGGATCCAGACCGTGCCGACTTATCCCAGCTCACAAGAGCTAATGGTTAACTTTCAGGAATTCTGCAAAGTATTGTTAAAGCTAGTTCATATTAAAAATAAATTATATAGACTTAATTCAGTTATATTAAAAAGCAAGGGTGCTTTCTTCAGCAGCACTTATCTAAGATCAGAGCAACATCGAGAAGATGAGCATGGCACCTACACAGGCTGGCACACACATTTGTGAAGCGTTCCATATTTTTTCAGGTTATTCTGTATAACATGCAAAATAAATGCTTTTATTAACAATGACAAAAAGAAAGGTAATTGTAATAAATGCTTACAATTTACCACTTCGTAATTACTTTCCTATATTTTACTCATACTTATGCTTTGAGGTTATTTGTGTCTAGTGTATGTGTGGTGGCTGTACCATATAATGGTATGCTATTGTCATTTCTTCCAGACTCCACCTTTAGTGATTTCATGTTTGTAATTGGCAGCTTGAAATCGATCTTGGAACAATGGAAATAAAACCACAATGGAAATAAAAAAGGATCCAAATCAGGACTTTTTGCCTATGAGGAGCCAGTGATAACCAGCCCATTACTATATGCAAAACGAGTTTATATCTTTTTTCTCTACTCCAAAAGCTTAACAAAAGAAGGAATTATTAAACTTTAAAAAACGATTTTAATTTTATTTTACTACATTGGTTTCAGTTTTTTATTTTATTTTATCATTTATTTATTTATTTTTGAGACGGAGTCTCACTCTGTCACCCAGGCTGGATTTATTTATTTATTTATTTATTTATGTATTTATTTATTTACTTTTTTTGAGACGGAGTCTCGTTCTGTTGCCCAGGCTGGAGTGCAGTGGCGCCATCTCGGCTCCCCCTCCCGGGTTCAAGGGATTCTCCTGCCTCAGCCTCCTTAGTAGGTGGGATTACAGGCACCTGCCACCACGCCTGGCTATTTGTGTGTGTGTGTTTGTGTATTTTTAGTAGAGACGGCATTTCACCATGTTGGTCAGGCTGGTCTTGAACTCCTGACCCCAAGTGATCCACCTGCCTCGGTACCCCCTCCCCCGACCCAGCCCCAACAAAGTGCTGGGATTACAGGTGTGAGCCACCATGCCTGGCTTGGTTTCAGTTTTTTAAATAGTTTTTTGAAAAGATAACTTCAATAATTTTAAATTCTTTAATAATTTTAATAATGTTAAAAATGGTTTTAAAAGTTTGCTTTAATTTAATTGAATTTATTTATGTTGAGACAGAGTCTTGTTCTGTCACCCAGGCTGCGGTGTGATGGCAGCATCCCAGAGCTCACTGCAGCTTCAACCTCGCCTGCTCAAGTCATCCTCTCATCTCAGCCTCCGGGGTAGCTGGAACTACAGCCACACACCACCATGCCTGGCTAATTTTACATTTTTTTGTAGAAACAGGGTCTTACTGTGTTGCTCAGGGTGGTCTTGAACTCCTGGACACAGGTGGTCCTCCCGCCTCAGCCTTCCACAGTGCTGGGATCACAGGTGTGAGCCACCTTGCCTTGTCACTGGTCGAGGGTTGTGACTGCAAGTTGTCCAGGTTCTTGGCATTTTGAACAAAGAATTGGACAAAATGCCCAGCAAAGCAAAGCAAAGTAAAGTATGAAGCAACAAAAGAACAAAAGCAGGGATTCACTGAAAATGAAAGTATACTCCACAGTGTGGGAGTGGGCCAGAGCAGCAGCTCCAGGGCCCAGATGCAGAATCTTCTTGGGTCCAAATACCCGCTAGCAGTTTTCCATTGGCCACTTCATGTCCATCTCATGTAAATGAAGTGCTAGCCCACAGTCCGTCTGAATGGTTGCAGAAAGCAGCCAACCAGAGGCTGAAGTGAAGTTACAAAGGTCACACCCCTGTGCAAACAGGAGTTGGTTTTCGCAGCCAATCAGAGGCTAGGGTGAAGTTACAAAGTTATACCTCTATGCAAACAAAGACTTGGCAGGCCATCAGTCTGACTGGTTGTGGACAGCAGCCATCAGTCTGACTGGTTGTGGACAGCAGCCATCAGTCTGACTGGTTGTGGACAGCAGCCATCAGTCTCACTGGTTGTGGACAGCAACCATTCAGAGGCCGGAGTGAACAAAGATGCAAACGAAGACTCAACCCGCAGTCAGTCTGGTTTGTTGCAGACAGCCAATTTCCCATCTGCCTACCAGAAAAGGTAGTGAGTTTGCAAAGGGAGTAGCCTCTGGTCCTTTTGTTACTTAGGCTGGAAAGTTAGGGTTTTCCTTTCAATTTAGTTCTAGGAAGTCAGTGTGAAATAGCCTTAGGATCCCTGCCTCCAGACCCTATTGCCCTGCCTCAGCCTGGCCTAAAAGCTTTACTTTAATCTTCAATCAATTCACTTAATTCAAAGTTTCATTTAGTAGAAATAGGTTAACCAACCTTAATATTATATATGATTTTATCAATTATGTTATATTTTTGTTTCATTTTCTAGTTCCTGTCTAATGTATTGTTTTCTTATTTCTAAACTTCTTTCTTTTATTTTCATCATTAAGCTATGAATTTTTTTTCCTATCTCCTGTAACTTTCTTTTCACTTATTTCAGTGTTTTTACATTTTTTTCTTCAGCTGTCTCCCTTTGCAGACAGACCTTGATCTCTTTCTCAGAATGAATGGCCTGATCTTTTCCGACCTGTGCTCCTTCTCGCCGTCTCTTTTATTCTTAGCTCACCTTTAGGATCCTCACTACTCCTGAGGCTGAACTGTTAGCAATACGGTTTCCTCCACTGTGGCCAGGATCCCAGCTCCATCCGGATACCATCTGGACATGTGCAGGGCCCACCTGGCCCCTTCTGCTGTTTTCCCATGTCTTTGGCACCAGAAATACGATGCGAGGATAGTGCATAGGATCATTCGGTCATTTGTGCCTCTAGCCCCGTATTTCAGAACATGGGAGGACAAGAGAAGCTCCGAGTCGTTTTTGCTTCTGCTGTAATTTGTTTTTATTCTCATCTCAAGGAATTTGGAAGGCCTTTTGAAATAAATGCATCTCATTCCATTATCATTTGAGGAAAGAGACATTTGAGAGGAAAGGGCGATTAATATTTAAACACCACCTCCCTTCCCCTACCTCATTTGCCCTTGTATTTTTTTCTTCTCACTCGCTGTCTTATATTGCCTTTACTGGGCAACTACGTCAACAAATTGCCACTGAAAGGCACCTGACTGGTGAGCTGCCTTGAGCTGAGGTCAGTGTGATCCTTCAGCTGGGAGCCGCTGCTCCGTTTTAGAGGGCGAGCCATTGCTACCGCTGATGAGCTGAGCCTGGGGCTCAACGAGTCCATCTGAAAAGCCATCTCTCTTCCAGCAGCAGGGAGCCGCCTGCAGTGCTGCTTTCATCAGCCTTCGTGAAGGATGAAAAGGGCTTCGTCTTTTCCACACACACTTGACTCGAGCAGCGTGGGGGTTTGGAGCACTGATCTCCCCTACCGTTGAAAATCCACATGTAACTTTTGACCCTCCCGAAACACAACTAACAGCCTGCTGTGGACTGAAAACCTTACTGATAACATAAACATCAATTAACATATTTTGTATGTTATATGGATTATCTACTGTATTCTTACACTAAAGTAAACTAATGTTACTTTAATAAGAGAGAACATTAGGCCAGGTGCAGTGGCTCACGCCTGTAATCCTAGCACTTTGGGAGGCTGAGGCAGGTGGATCACTTGAGGCCAAGAGTTCAAGACCAGCCTGGCCAACATGGTAAAACCCCATCTCCACTAAAAATACAAAAATTAGCCAGGCGTGGTGGCGGGTGCCTGTAATCCCAGCTACTTAGGAGGCTGAGGCAGGAGAATCGCTTGAACCTGGGAGGTGGAGGTTGTAGAGAGCTGAGATGGTGCCACGGCACTCCAGCCTGGTCGAGAGAGCTAGACTCCATCTCCAAAAAAAACAAAACAAAACAAAACAAAACAGAAAATGTTATTAAGAAAATCATAAGGGGCTGGTGCAGTGGCTCATGCCTGCAATCCCAGCACTAGCACTTTGGGAGGCCAAAGCAGGTGGATCACTTGAGGTCAGGAGTTTGAGACTAGCCTGGCCAACATGGTGAAACCTCGTCTCTACTAAAAATAAAAAAATAAACTTAGCTGAACATGGTGACACGTACCTGTAATCTCTGTTATTTGAGAGGCTGCGGCAGGGGAATCGCTTGAACCCCAGAGGTGGAGGTTGCAGTGAGCTGAGATGGTGCCACTGCACTCCAGCCTGGGTGACAGAGCGGGACTCTGTCTCAAAAAAAAAAAAAAAAAAGGAAGAGAAAATATATTTACTCCTCCTTAAGAGGAGGTGGATCATCATAAAGGTCTTGATTCTCATCTTCACGTGGAGGAGGCTGAGGAGGAGGAGGTGGAGGAAGAGGGGTTGGTCTTGTTGTTTCGAGTGGCAGAGGCAGAAGAAAATCCACATCTAAGTGGGCTTGTGTTGTTCCCACCATGTTGTTGAAGGGTCCACTGTGCCTTTCTTTTACCTGCAAGGAATGGTAGGCTGATACACAGCCTCATCTCAACTTTTACTTCAGGAAACAATATTTTAGGTCTATCCAGGGTCGCCAAGTTTCTGAAGTACTGAGTGAAAATGTTGTAACTAATATATTTTGTTATGAAACTGAGGATTAAGACATCCTTCATAACCAGCTTGTCAAGCCAAAGTGATACAGATAGTATAACACAAGAGTAAATTGTTGTATAAGTAGTTTATGTATATGAGGCAGGGTTTCTGTTATCCTTTGTTATTACTGTGGTTTTGATGGATGAGAGTGAAATGTGCTTATCTTGTTTTTTTTTTAAATAAAATCTTTTTATTTAAAAAATTTCAAACTTCTAAACGGTAAGAGTGTTGCCCTGAACTCCTGCGCACTTTTACTTAGATTCGCCAATCCCTCATGATCTGCCACATTTGTTTTCGCCTCCTCTTTCTCCTTCTCCCTCTCTCCCCTGTTTCTCTCTATATATGCACAAACACACATACCTATTTATACATTTTATTATTATTATTTTCATCATCACCATTTTGCTAGACTATTTGAGAGTAAATTGTAAACATTGTAACCTTTCCCTGAAATGCTTCACTGTGGATCTTCTTTCTTTCTTTTTTTTTTGGAGAAAGGTGTCTTGCTATATTGTCCAGGTGGGAAATGGACATGAACTCCTGGGCTCAAGTGGTCCTCCCACCCCAGTTTCCCAAGTAGCTGGGACTATAGGTGTGCACTGCTGGGGTCTTCCTTTCTTTCTTTTTCTTTTTTTTTTTTTTTTTTTGAGACAGAGTCCCACTCCATCACCCAGATTGGAGTGCAGTAGCTCAATCTCGACTCACGCAACCTCCACCTCCCAGGTTCAAGTGATTCTCATGCCTCAGCCTCTCGAGTAGCTGGACTTAACAGGTGTGTACCACTACAGCTGGCTAATTTTTGTATTTCTAGTAGAGACAAAGTTTTGCCATGTGGGCCAGGCTGGTCTCCAACTCCTGGCTTCAAGTGATCCACCCACCTCGGCCTCCCAGAGTGCTGGGATTACAGGCGTGAGCCCCTGTGCCCAGCCTCAGTGTGGGCTTCTGAGACAAGAACATTCTCTGACATAAGCCACAGTGTCTGTGTGTGCTCTTAAAAATCATCTTAGAGTCAGATCACTTGGGTTAAGGTGTCATTTGGCTCATTCCTCTGCTTCTTGCAGGTGCATTTCTAAACAGTACAAAACTGATATTTTCTGGGAGTGATAGACCGAAATTCTTATGGGGGCCAGCCTGTGATATAAAAGTGAGAATCCGACAGAGTTCATACTGTACTCATGACATGTATGTATGCCCCACCTAAACAAATAAACACGCCAATCCTAGACTAAAAAAAAACTGTAATAAGAAAAAATAAACAACAACAACAACAACAAAAATATCCGATGGCCAAATTTGTCACTTGGGTCAACAATTTGCGGCCCTGGACCTACGGCCAAAGCTCCCGTGGGGTGGAATATCCACAGCTTTCTTTGGAAGCACTGTGTTATAGTTCAGAAGTTCTCCTTCAAGTCTGAATGCTTGACTGAGATTTGTGAGAGGCAGCAGTTGCAGTGGCAGGTAGCATGAGAGCTAGGCTGTGTGTGTGAATCCCGTTTCCACCATTTGCTACCCGTGTGATCTTGGGAAAATGTCTTAACCTTTCTGTGGTTCACTTTTCCTCATCTGTAAAATAGTACCTTTCACACAAAGCTGTCATGAGGAAGAAGTGAGGAAGAATATTTAAAGCACCTTACACCAGAGTCTGGCACGTGTAATAAGTCACTGTAGAACTGGATTCTGCGAAGACGAACCTGATGGCTAGAGGCTATTTTTTCTCACATCCATGCAGATCATGATCCTGGTATAAGGGGAGAGGGATGTGAGGACTGTTCCTCCTGGAAGACCCAGAGAAGATGTTCATTCTTGAGCCAGAAAGCTACTTAATCTACTTTTCTCCCATTGTGAGTGACTTTCTTTTGTTCTTATCCCCGTTTTCTTTTTTTTCTTTTTTCTTTTCCCTTTTTTTATTAGACGGATTTTCGCTCTTGTTAGTAGAGATGGGGTTTCACCATGTTGGCCAGGCTGGTCTCGAACTCCTGACCTCAGGTGATCTGCCCGCCTTGGCTTCCCAAACTCCTGGGATTACAGGCGTGACCCACCGCGCCCGGCCCTCATCCCCGTTTTCTACTCATCCTTCTTGTCAGACTTCTCCCCAGCTCTTTCCTATATTTCCCTAGTGCTGAGGGGGTCACTGCTTGAATATTAACTCTACGTGATCCCTGACAAGTTATTTAATGTCTTTGAGCTTTAGTTTTCTATCTGTAAAGTGGGGACAATAATAGTACCTACCTCCTAGTTGTTGTGAGGGTTCAGTGAGTTAATGTAGGGATTACTGTGTCAGGACAGTCCCTGGCACACAGTAAGTGCTGTGGAACTCTCAGCTATTGGGTAGGATGTGCATCATTCTCTTTAATAGCCATATTCCTCCACGGTGTACTCTATACTTGTGATCTCAATTTTCTTTTTGCTGGCTCTCTTTTGGAGTTTTTTCTTCCTCTTTTTCTCCTCTGCAAGTGCTCTTATTGAGGTCAGTCCTCTTCTTTTTGTCCAGATCTAAGATTCTGCTTATTCTCTTAGCCTTCTGAAATATTTTATTTTTTTACTTTGAGACAGGGTTTCACTCTGTTGCCTAGGCTGGAGTGCAGTGCCACGATCTCGGTTCACTGCAGCCTCAACCTCCTGGGCTCAAGCAATCCTCCCCCAAGTAGCTGGGACTACAGGCATGCGCCACCATACCCCAATAATTTTTTTTAAAATTTTTGGTAGAGATGGGGACTTGCCATGTTGTCCAGGCCACCTTCTGTAATACTTTAAACTGTAGCAACCTGGCCAGGCTCATGCCTGTAATCCCACTACTTTGGGAGGCTGAGGTAGGAGGATCACTTGATCCCAGGAGTTCAAGACCAGCCTGGGCAACATAGCAAGACTCTGTCTCTATTAAGAAAAAAAAAAAAAAATCAGCTGGGCATGATGGTGTGTACTTGTAGTCTCAGTTGCTTGGAAGGCCGAAGCAGGAGAATCGCTTGAGCCCAGGAGTTTGAGTAGGTAGTGAGTGTGATCGTGCCACTTCTCCAGCCTGGGTAACAGAGCAGACCCCATCCCCTCAATCCCCCCCGCCCAAAAGGAAGACAAAACCATTGATATTATTTTGCAGCCAGAAGCTTGGGGGTAGGAGACAGTAAGGAGGGTATTGGAGAAAGGGAAGTGGAGATGAGGAGGGAAGGGAGGGAGTGGGAGGGAGACGCTGGCTGATTGGCTGAGCAGTGGAGAGCTACTGATGACAGGATTCTGCAGCGCGGTGAGGCATGGGGTGGATGGTGCGAAATGAAGCTGGCAGTTACAAGATAAGCCATTTAGAAGAAGTGCTGTGATTAGTGAAAGGAAGCCGGGAAATAGAATAGAGTGGCGAAGCACCTATCAAGTTTTTTCAAGATAAGGAAGATACCTGAATATTTTAAGGCAAAAGAGGAAACAGCTAATAAAGAAAAGAATGAAGATGCTGAGAGGGAGAGGTAATTGTGTGAAGAACAAGAGCTGAGTGTGGAAACGAAAAACTAAGAGGGAGATTTGCTTCTTCGAGGAGGAGCACTTTTTATTTCTCCAAGGCTGCGAGCACGAGGCAAGAGCTATAGGACGTTCCTCTAAGGTGGTACAAAGTCAGCGACTGTAAAGGTGACGCGAGGATTAATCAAAGCACCCAGTGATCGTGCAGTTCACATCTGTTGAGTGCAGTGGGTGATAAGGACGTTTTCTGAGATGAAGGGAGGGAGTACTTTGGAGCTTGAGGCAAGAGATGCTCCAGAATAGCTGTTTTGAGGGAGTTTGCCAGGAAGTCAACAGACGACTGAGCGGATTGTTAGGCAACACCCAGGACAGATTCGATGTTGGATGGGGGTGAATTTGTCATAGGCCACGGCTTTTTATTTTATTATTTATTGCAGCAGTGCTTTGCAGGAACAAAGAAAGTGAAAACTGAGAGGTTCAGGATTATGGACTAACAGCAGGCAGGATGGAGGGTGAAGGGCCCAGAGTTCAGGGTGGTGACAGTGGCCCTTTTGAGTGGCTGAGTGTAGAGGACTGAGCAGCCGTGTGTAGATTAACTGCCAAGCACAGCTCCATGAGTGAGCCTAGGCCAAGCTAGCGGAGGAACCAGGCAGCCAACCCGCAGGATGGCGGAAAAGAATAAGCCGTGGTTGATTCCGTCACTCTGTGGCGGGCAGCTTGTTACACAGCAGTGGAAGATGCACGCCATGCCTCGTGTTGACTGCGCACAGCAGGGAGCCTGAGGCAAGGGAGCCTGGCACAGAAGCAGAGGTCAGTCGGCTGGAGAAGCTGGGCAGGTGGAGAAGAAGAGAGGGGGCCTCTGGGGAGCACCCAGAAATACCCAGCAGCTCTGGAGAAGTGCAGGTTTTAGAATGTGAGAGAGAGAAGGAGGCTTGCCATCTTGAGATACACACACCTGGTGGCAAGTTGTGGTGATGGTAAGTGCTCGAGGGAGCGCAGCCACAGCTCAGACTGTCTCTTTTCTTCCGTGCCATTCACTCTCAGCAGAGGACCTTGCCTTGTACTACACAGAGGACAGAGAAGTCTTTTTATGCGAGTTTCTTCATCATCCCATTTCCAAAGACAAACTAGGGATACAGATATGAATTGTGTGATGAAACTTGAGATAACAGATAAGTCACATTACTTTCTAAGTCTGATTAAATCTTGTACCCCTACTTGTCAAGACCAATAAAAAGTTAATATTAGTAGTTTTCGTGGCTTCTTTTTGTCTCTTATATTGTACAGTAAGTCTTCTCTTAACCTTTCAATCAGTTGCTGGAAACTGTGACTTTAAATGAAATGATGTACAGCAAGTCTTTGAATAATGTTGTCACAAAGTTGATGAGAAAAGAAATGGTTTTGTTATATGTCCTTTTGCTTACGGTTGTAGTTTCCAAGAACCCATCAATGATACTCAGAGAAGACTTACTGTTCTGCGACTCCAAGGCTTAGTGCAGTCTCTGGGGGAGACTGGAGAGAGGAAAAGCATTGTGCTCGTGAGCCGTCTAGGCCTGAGACAGGGACAGCATCCGTGTCGTCTGCACCAGGCTCAGCCACAGGGAGCCTTAGCACAGCTTCCAGGGCCCCAGAGCTCAATGGAGAGATTAGCTTTCCATAAGAGGAAGGAACCTCATCCAGTGCAGTAGAGGAGAAGAGAAGAAGATAGGTGAGATATAGGTGGGCTAGTGGAGCACTTTGTAGGTGTACAGGGAGAGTTCTTGAGGAAGCCGTGGCATTGTTCTTCAGGCCACTGTGGCCTCATCAGCAAAAGAATCTTTGCCTTTTTTTCTTATATCATCAGGCCTTTGTGATTCGAGACTAGAGAGAAAGAGGTTGCTTAATGCCTGGAAGATGTCAATCACGTGGGCTTTGTTTTCTGGGGTCTACCCCGGCAGGTGAGACCATAGCAGATTCGCTCAGCAGAGAAGAGGATGGTGATGGGTTCCTCAAGGGGATGTGGAAAGAGGGAGAGGGAAATTTCCTATGATAGGGAAGAACTTGCCATTCTCTCACATGTAGCACCTTGCAGGCGGCAGGACCTAGGATGGGGGTGGCTGGAAGAACACTGAGCGCTAAGTGCCTGGCCCAGGCCCTCCCACCCTCTCAGGAAACCCACCCACCCAGTGAACAACGCCCGCATCAGCCTTCTTCTTTGCACGGGCTCTTCCCCAGTAGCATTAAAATATGCTCACATCATTCAGGTCTTCAGTATCAAAAAAGAAAAAACATCCTCTTTAACACCATGTTCCTCTCCAGACACCCCTTCCCTCCCCTTTACTTCTGTTTGTTTTTTGGGGTTTTTGTTTGTTTGTTTTTTGATGTGGGGGTCTGTGTATGTTGCCCACGCTGGAGTGCCGAGTCAGTGGCTGTTCACCTCACGATCTCTGCTCACTGCAACCTTCGCCCCCACTTCCTCTGGGCTCAAGTGATCCTCACGCCTCAGCCTCATGAGTAGCTGGGACTACAGGCATCTGTCACCACGCCTGACTTCTCCCTTTCACTTCTTAGTTCCTGCTTGACCCACTGCAATCTAATTTCTCCTCCACCTTCAACGGAGGGTGCCCTTGTCAAAATCATAGCTGATCTCCTTTTTTACTAACTCCAGTGGCTGTTTCTCAGAATTTACCTCCCTCGACCTCTCAGCAGCATCGGAAAGCCAAGGATGACTTTCCATTTTCTTTTTCCTTAGCCTCCATGCCCCGGCCCTCTCCTGGATGTTCACTTCCCTGTCTGGCTGCTCTGCTCCATGTCTCATGCGGGTTCCTCTTTCTTGGATCGTTCCTTGAATGTGGGTACTCCTCAGACCTCTTCCTTCTCTTTCCCAGCCAATACATTCTACGTAGAGGAGCTCTTCTGCTCCTGTGGCTTCATGACCGGATCCACGTCTCCAGCCAGATCCTTCTCCTGCACTTCACACTCTTATGAGTAGCAAGTCTGTGGTTTGATTTTATCCCACTTGTAAGCTAGCAAGTTAGCTTGTTACTGTTTCATGGATGTTGCCACAAGACTTGAGACTCCTGGGTCAGTGACAAAGGACTTCATTCCTCTTGGCACAGCAGGCAACATGAGCATCAGCTTGTGGGTGACAGTTACTCCTGCCCTCACCTTTTCCTGGTGATGGGCCCAGCTGGATGCCTGCACAGGAAATGGGTGGCATCACAGAAAGGGAACAGAGCTTTCAGAACAGAGAATTTCAGGGAACAGAACAGGGGATATCTACTGCTTTTATAGCAAGCAGGAAGCAAGCCTGCTCTTTGGCCTGGAGGGAGACATTACATCATCTCTCAAGGCTGCTCACTGTGGCGTAACCCTGAGAGATGGTCAGGGTTTTCATGGCATAACCAGCAAGAACAAGCATGTTGAAAATTCAGCATGTCCCAGATTGAACTCTTCATTTCCCTCCACCCAAACTTTTTTACTTCCTTTTTAAAAATTTATTTTTATTTATTTTGCACATTTATTGGTATTTCTTTTAGAGACAGGATCTCACTCTGTCACCCAGGCTGGAGTACAATTGCAGGATCATAGTCCACTGCAGCCTTGAACTCCTCGGCTCAACCGATCCTGCCATCTCTGTCTCCTGAGTAGCTGGGACTACAGGCACGTGCCACCACACTCGACTAATTTTTAAAATTTTTTGTAGACATGGCAGTCTTGCTGTGTTGCCCAGGCCGGTCTCGAAATCCTGGCCTCAAGTGATCCTCCCATCCACAGCCTCCCAGAGTGCTGGGATTACAGATGTGGGCCACCGCGCCTGGCATGTTTCTCCTTCTATTTTCTGAACTCAGTGATTGATGCAGTCCTCGATATTGGTAACTCATTACCAACCGATAAGAAATTCTTAACTCTTTTGACTTTCCTCTCCCTCATGAAGTCTGATGACTCCTTCGAACTCTCTCTTAGGTTTATTTACTCTTCTTGCCCCTCGCTGCCTATCCCTGGGTCAGACTGTGCTTCTCTTATGTGTTTAAGACAATTACAGCCTTTTATCATCCAGCTAGAATATTCATTTTATGAAGTTGTAAGTTGTTTTATTACAAAATGTTTTTAGAGACAGGGTCTTGCTGTGCTGCCCAGGCTGGAGTGCAGTGGCCATTTACAGCTGTGTAATAGCTCACTGCAGCCTTGAACCCCTGGCCTCCAGCCGTCCTCCTGCCCCAGCCTTCCTAGTAGCTGAGACTAAGTTACTTAATTTAAAATGTATGTATTCATTTGTTTGTAATTCAAAAGATTCAAAAGGTAGATGCTGAAAAGACTTCCTCCAGCCTTTGCCCCTGCCACCCACTCTCCTCCAAGGCATTCTCCACCCTCCAGTTAATGTTACCAGCTCCTCCTGTATCCTGTTAATACTGTACCCAAGGTAGACATTTTATACTCAGGTTACTCAAGTACCGTATGTGAGATTGTGACACAAATTTCCATACCTTACATTTGTTTAATACTTTTTTTTTGAGATAGATTCTCACTCTGTTGCCCAGGCTGGAGAGCAGTGGTGCCATCTCGGCTCACTGCAACCTCCGCCTCCTACGTTCAAGCGATTCTCCTGCCTCAGCCTCCTGAGTAGCTGGGAGTGTCCCAGAGAGGAACACGGAGGCTTCTGTTGCTGACACAGCACAGTGGAATTCTCACTTTCTCCTTGTCTGCTCTCTTCTCAGTCTGACTTCGGATGGAAGCTCTTCCCTAGAAAAGCCCTGTCCAGAAGGAGTTTGCATAGTCTATCATTTTCCATTTTCTGTTAGCCACATTTTTTCAAGTAAAAAAGAAACAGGTGTTGGAAGAAAAACTTTAGACAAGGCCGGGCGTGGTGGCTCACGCCTGTAATCCCAGCACTTTGGGAGGCTGAGGTGGGTGGATCACGAGGTCAAGAAATCAAGACCATCCTGGCCAACATGGTGAAACCCCATCTCTACTAAAAATACAAAAAATTAGCTGGGCGTGGCGGCCCGTGCCTGTAGTCCCAGCTACTCAGGAGGCTGAGGCAGGAGAATTGCTTGAACCCGGGAGGCGGAGGTTGCAGTGAGCCGAGATTGTGCCACTGCACTCCAGCCTGGAGATAGAGCAAGACTCCATCTCAAAAAAAAAAAAAAAAAAAAAAAAGAAAAAAAGAAAAAGGAAAACTTTAGACAAATTGAATTTAACAGAATTTAATTGAGCAAAGAACCATCTGAGAATCAGCTCACCCCTCCAAAAAAAGGGAAGTGATGTACGGAAAATGGAAGTGAGGTGCAGAAACAGCTGGCGTAGTTACAGCTCGAAGTTGGCCTCCTTTGAACAAGGTTTGAACCGTTGGCTGTGATTGGCCGAAACTCTGTGATTGGGGCATGAGTAGGTTATGTCTGTTGTAACATCCAGTTAGGTTGCAGTTCACTATATATGCGGAAACCTCTAGGTCAAGCTTAAAACATGTAAGGAGGCAGCTTTAGGCGAAACTTATAGGTTGGTGCAAAAGTAATTGCAGTTTTTGCCCCTTTAATGGCAAAACCCACAATTTTGCACGAGCCTAATAATTTAACACAAGTAAAATTAATTTTAACAACGTATCTTATTTAACCCAATGTGTCTAAAGTGTTATCATTTCAACATGTAACCAATATTAAAAATTATTAATGAGCTATTTTGCATTTTCTTTTTCATACTAAGCTTTTGGAATCAGTGTGTATTTTACACTGACAGTACATTTCCATTTTCAGTAGTCACATTTCAAATGCATAATAGCCAGATGTAGTTGGTGGCTGCTGTTTGGTCTAGCACGGGCCTAGAATTTGTCTTTTCCCAATCTTGTCTCCTTCAAAAATCTTTTTTTTTTTTTTTTTGGTAATTAAAAAATCGATATACCATGGTTGTACATATTTATGAGGTCCGTGTGCTATTTTGATACCTGCATACAATGTGTAATGATCAAGTCAGGGCAATTGGGATATCCATCACCGCAAACGTTTATCTTTGTGTTGGGAACATTATAATTCTTCTCTTCTTGCTATTTTGCAAATAGAATAAATTGTTCACTCTAATTTTCCTACTGTACTATCAAATACTGGAACTTACTCCTTCTATCTAACTATACATTTGTTCCTATTAACCCAATTTCTCTTTGTCCTCCTTCTCCTCTTCCCTTCCCAGCCTCTGGTAACCATCATTCTACTCTCTACCTCCCTGAGACCAACTTATTTAGCTCCAGTAAGTGTGAGAATGTGCGATTAGCCATGCATGGTGGTGCACATCTGTAGTCCCAGCTACTTGGGAGGCTGAGGTGGGAGGATCACCTGAGTTTTGGGAAGTCAAGGCTGCAGTGAGCTGAGATTGCATCACTGCACTCCAGCCTGGGCAACGAAAGCAAGACCCTTTCTAAAAATAATAATAATAATAATAATATCTTTGCTATATGAAAGAAAAAAAAACAAGAAAATGGGAAAAAAGGAAATATACTTGACATGAGGATAGTACATGTTTTGTTGGCCCTTCATTTATTAAGAAGGAAGATCAGTAAGTGAAAAGAATCCTATATTCCACAGTTACTGACTTTAGGTTTCACTTTTAAGTTGATACTTATTCTGCAACCTCTTTCAGTGAAGAAATTTAAAATTCTTATTTAAAACGTTTTCTTTGTAAATAGGGAGTAAATATAATACCACTAAAATTATCCAGAGTGGTAAAGAAATTAACTAGTTAAGTGAATATTTGTGAAATTAAATTAACATTCAAACATTACAACTTTAATTTTGATAATTTTGAATGGAAGTATTTCGTAATCAATTATACATCCCTGTCTTAATATTCAGAGAGTATTGAATAGCATTTATACTTTTCTTAGGTTATTTGTGGAATTGAACTACGTTATGATGGGGGCAGGGAGAGGTGAATAACTCATATTTATTGAGGCGCTGCTCTGCCAGGAGATGTGCTTTGTATTATGATAGCTCTTCTTATTTAACCCTTAGTGTATCCCCCTTCCTGGTTCTTAGTGTTTGAAGGAAGTCACTGTGTTTTACCTACCAGGTAGGCTTATGCACACATTGATTAGGTAGGTGATCTCTTCAATCTAGTAAGTCACAGAGCTTGGATTTGAACCCTAGTGGTTTGGCGCTAGAGGCCATGCTTTTAACACTCTGATACTAATGTCAGCTTCACCACAAAACTCTGCGGTAGACATTATCATCCCCATTTTACAGGTGTGGAAACTGAGGCTCAAAAGAGTTAAGTAACACTTAAAGTCAGTTGGTACATGGCCAACGTTTCTTTTTCTTTCTAGAACTTTTTTATATTGGCCCAGGCAAGGCATTTGCCAGTCAATGAAACCATTTCTTTCATCTTTCTTTGGTTCACTTATCCTCCTTTTTCTTTCCCCAGAAAACATCTTTTATAATCATGAGGCAATGTCGGAGTGATTTGGTTTCCTACATTACAAAATATGCTCTGAGATAATTTGGAGAAACATGGCCTTTTCAGAGTTTATATTCTAAAACCATTGAAAACTTTTTTTTTTTCCAGAGAGATTGGAACAATTATCAGGTCATTAGGATGCTGCCCTACAGAAGGAGAGCTGCATGATCTGATTGCAGAGGTGAGTACGGCGAAAAGGTTTCATTCAGCCGGCTCTCTGTGTGACAGCTACTCCTTGTAATTAAAAACAATCCTTGCCTGAAACTAAAAAAAAGTGCCCCAAACTACTGAATGTGCTCAGTGGAAATATTAGGATAACTATTCATATTAGCCAACCAACAAAATCTGAAAGAATTGAGCAGATCTTGAAGAAATGACTATGAACAAGTAACACAACTGATCAAATAAAGAACCCACTGTAGAAATGATCCTCTCTGTAAAATTAGTTGAAAAGAGGCCAGTAGATGCAAGGGGCTGACCGTATACAGAAAGGCTATTGACAGAGACAGTAAGGAATTTTTATTTATTTGGGGAAATAAAACTAACTTTTAGAACAAGTAGTAAACAGAATAAAATATCAAGAATGAACTTTACATTGACCAGAGAGTCTAAGAAGTTTAAAAAGGAGTCAGTGTAATAGTGGAGATGAGTCTGTGAAGAGAATGATCCCATAAGGCAGTGGATGAGCAGCCCAAGATGAGAGTGCTTCATGCTCTGTTTGACTTTCCAGAAAGGTCTCTGATCTCATTTCAAATGCAGCATTCGGTTCAACAACAGAGACTTTAAGGGGAAAAAGCTACCTGGCCAGGAGAAGAATCTTTTCAGAATTGCTTATCTAGGCACAAAGATGTTAGTGGAGTCTGGGGATGGCAAAGGGGTAACAGAGACAGGTAAGGAAGTGGAATTTTATCTCTTTATTTCGCACCTAGCACAGTACCTGCTTGTTCAATATTAAGTTGGAAAGAAGGAATTGTGACCGTGGTGAGTCACTTAACCCCTGTTGAGTATCAGTTTCTCCATAATAATAACTACTTCAAAGTTTGCTTCAAAGATAAGAAAGAAGGTACAAGAATGCATGTTTTGAATCCTAAAGCATTATGTAAAGTTAAGGAAGGGAAGATTAGAAAGATGATTCTGCTGTACAGATATTAGCACCTTGGTGACCAAAAAGCAGTAGCAATTTTTTGAAGCATTTGGAAATATTCAGTAAAGGAATCTAAGTTGTAAGAACACATTGTTTTTACCTTTTGGGATTCAATAAAGCTGTTTTTACCAAGAGTAAGAGGAAAAGCTTGTTTTTCCTGAATTGATGCTCACATTAAAAAAAGATACTGATTACTGCCTTTAAGTGTTTCTGCACAAAGCTGGAATTAGTGTTAGGGAAAAGCAAGCTGGCAGTGTGGAAGAGGTAAGAACTAGAGGACGAATTTACAGCGAAATCATCACCATCACATGCTCAGGATAGTAAGTGAAGCAATAATGAAAAATACCTCCGAAGGTCAGAAAAGGAGGATCTCTGGGGTCTAGTCCCTTTATGGTTTGTTTGTATGTTTTAATCTCTGTCAGGAGTTAGCAAATCATGGCCCCTGGCCAAATCCTGCCCACCGCCTGTGCATGTAAATAAAGTTTCACTGAAACACAGCTAAACTCATTTATTTGTATATTATCTATGGTTGTTTCCTGACTACAAGGGCAGAGTTCAGTAGTTGCCACAGAGACCTACAGCTTGGAAAGCTTAAGATATTTACCATCTGGCCTTTGCAGAAAAAGGTTGCCAACTCCTGATCTATGGGCTTCTGTGCCAAAGTAGAACAAATACCACATCTAGTACTAGAAGATCTGAGTTCAAACTCCACAGCTACCACTTACAGCCATGTGGCCTTCAATGAGCCACTTAATCCTTCAAAGCTTCGTTTCACATCTGCAAAAGGAGTATAATAATATGAAAATGTTTTTATGAGGATTAAATTTAATAACCGAGGAATCAACTGTTACTTGGTGGGCATGCAGTACATACTTGAGTTTGCCTGCACTGCAGGTGGCTCTCTAGGATAATAATCTCCACTGGTTTGGGCAGTTAGCCACAGTGGGTGCTTAGGTCCTAAAGTTTTATTTTATTTTTACCCTTTTTTAGGGACATGACACAACCTTTGAAAATTACAGATTTTTAGAATACTTATGTACCAGTAGGGGTCACTGAGCTATTAAGCTCTGTAAATATTTTTCTATATTTGTATACCAACACAATTTACTCTAATTAAATTCTACTGATAAACAGCTTTGGGTATAACTACCTTTTAAGAAGTTTTCCAAATAAATGGGTGGGAAAAAAAGCACATGAAAAAATGCAGAAATTTGAATTGATAAATACAAGTATGTATGTATTTGTACATATTTAAATACATTTAATAGTGAATACATGTAAACACATTTAGAAAATCAAAGCCCCATAAAAGTCAACATCTAGGGGTAAATGTCATATTGCTAAATGTTCTATAATAGTTTCAGAGATCAAATTATTTAAATGTATGTGTGTATATGCTTTAAAATTGTTCTATAAGGCTGGGCACAGCAGCTCACGCCTGTAATCCCAGCACTTGGGGAGGCTGAAGCAGGTGGATCACTCGAGGTCAGGAGTTTGAGACCAGCCTGGCCAACATGGTGAAGTCCTGTCTCTACTAAAAATAGAAAAAATAGCTGGGTGTGGTGGTACACACTTGTAATCCCAGCTACTTGGGAGGCTGAGGGAGGAGGTTCACTTGAACCTGGGAGGCAGAGGTTGCAATGAGCTGAGGTCGTACCACTACACTCCAGCCTGCGTGACAGAGCAAGACTCTGTCTCAAAAAAACGAACAAACAAAAAATAGTCCTATAAAAAGTTGAAACCTTTGTAAAATTCTCTGGTTGTCATGTACTTGAACTTTAGTGTAGACACATTCTTTTCTCTTTAATTTTTATAACTTTCAGCCCTTTGCTTCCTGAAGATCAATTTCAAATCTGGTGTTTCTCTTGAAATAGATCATTTAAAAAATCATTTAACTTTGATCCATGCAGTTTATATTCTATAAATAGCAACTTCCTGCAAATACTTTCTGCCTTTTGGAATATCACAAAAACTGGCAACTGTGAGAAGGATTAGTGAAAAATCTTACCGACATATAGGCTACCAAATAATCCTTCTTTTAATATTAAGTTAGAGCCTTCTAGGATCTTCAGGGTATGGGAGCTGGGAGGAGATAATGGCATTTTCATACAAATGGAAAGGTTATTTAGAGGTCTATGTCTTCTGAAGTTCCAACCTAAGTGGAATTATGGAGAACTTCAACTAATTACAAAGGAAAACTAAAAGATGATTTAAAAGTAAGACCTGTGTTCGTCAGATTATTGACTCAGGCTTAGGCACTAAGCACGGATTATGACTTTTTATTGGGGTGACCATCTGCATCCTCCCCTTCCCCATCCTTGCCCTTTTTTGGTTGTAGATGTTAGGCAGCACCTTTGTTGGCTCCACATCTGTTTTGCTCCTAAGCATGCTATGTTCTATTAACCATCTCCACCTTTCCCCTTGACTCCCTCTTCAATCTGTCTGCTCATTATATGAGGCCTCTTAACTTCTGTGCTCAAACAACTCTGCTTGGCCTCTGTTACCTGGGTGTAGGAGAGCTGGCTAGCAAATCATTACATGGGTTTAACAAACCCAGGTCTACAATTACCTAATCTAGTCAACCCTGGCTTGCAGAAGACACCATCACAGAACTTAGTGACACCAGTGCCTTTCTCACCAGCCTGATACCCTTGGTGAGCAGTGCATCTGAGCCCTCGCATGGAACAGAATCCTCCAGTGAGTCTTCTGACTCATTAGATGCCCATTCTGCCCTCCCACTTCCGTCAGCTTGGTTTGCCACTTCACTCAGGGGTTGGTGTCGCTCGTTCCAGGTCTCCACTTCACTCAGGGTTTGGTGTCACTTGTTCCAGGTCTCACCCTCGCAGCAAGGGTGCCCCATCTCCTAGGGTCCTTGCCAGAGTGTTAAGTCTGTATCCTGAGAAAGTGCCTGAAGTCGATGAATTCTTGCTTATCCAGTTTTATATTCCAGACCTCTTGGTCAAGCACTCTCATCCAATCTCAGGGGTACTCCCCTAGCTCCTAGTTCAGGAGCCAATTCATATCTAATTCCTTTTGCGATTTTAGTGTATAGTCTTTTTCTTTCCTTATTAGGCCCAGCACTTCCTCAGCCAGATTATGCTGGGATTTAACACTTCATTATTGCCTGGAGCAGCCCATTGGATGGATGGCCTTGGCTCAAATATGATGGCTAGGATCATGATTCAATTACATTTCCTGCAACTGTAGATTTAAGAGGTGCATTTCATCGGGTGGCTGAGGTGAGAGGATTGCTTGAGCTCAGGAATGAGGCACAATCGTGGCCCACTGCTCTGCAGCCTGGGTAACAGAGCCAGATCTCAACTCTTTTTTTTGAGGTGGAGTCTCACTCTGTCGCCCGGGCTGGAGTGCAGTGGCACAATCTCGGCTCACTGCAACCTCTGCCTCCTGGCTTCAAGTGATTCTCCTGCCTCAGCCTCCCGAGTAGCTGGGGTTACAGGCACGCACCACCACACCCGGCTAATTTTTATATTTTTAGTAAAGACGGGGTTTCACCATGTCGGCCAGGCTGGTCTCGAACTCCTGACCTCAGGTGATCCGCCCACCTCGGCCTCCCAAAGTGCTGGGATTACAGGCGTGACCAACCGCGCCCAGCCCAGATCTCAACTTTTTTTTAAAAAAAAAAGAGAAAGAAAATTGAATTTTCATGGCTGCCATAGTTGTCGTCTGGAAGAGCTGTAATGTGAATCAGGTGTTCAGTGTCCAGTAGAATATGACCAAAAGGAGTTGGCTGCTCTATATATTTTATTTCTAAACTCACTAGGGCCTACCCCTGGCTTTCAGGATTAGATCAAAGCATAAAACTACTTAGGAATGAAATGAAGGTCCTCATCAGATCCAAGGAGTGGGGCAAGAGTGAGCAGAAACTTGACCAGCACATAGTAAAGATAGGTCAGTGATAGATAAGAACTGGGCCAGGCTTATCCTGGAATTCTGTTCTTGGATCAAAAGAGGATACCATGGCAGGGAGACCATGGTAATGATAGTTCTTAACAAAACTGTCCCTTTACATATGATGGTTGACCTCGACATCTGTGCACAGCCATCATTCTGGGATCTTTGTGATATTTCTGGGAGTCACTGTTTTCCTTCTGGGTTGGACTTCTTTCTATCCCAAGTTTTCCTCTTTCTAGTTCCTCTAGCATTTTAACATATTATCTGATAACTTCTTGGGAAATAGTGCCTTGGGGGTAAAATTTTTGAGATTTGTATGTTTGAAAGTGATTATGCTAATCTTTGGCTGGATATAGAATTCTACATTCAACAGATTTTTCTTCATTAAATGGATTTGGATTTTTCAGGTCTTCAGTAAGAGTTCTGAAGGCACTGCTCATCTTCATGTTCCTGGTAATGCTATTGAGATAGTGCAAATCCATTCTGGTTCCCAATCCTTTGTATATAAACATTAATTTTTTTTTTCCTGAAACTCTGGACAGTCTTTTTTCCCCAGAGTTTGAAATTTCACAATGATTTACGTTGGTGTAAACACATGTCTAATGTGTTAGGTACCTGGTGGGCCTTTTCAAACTAGTGACTTGTATTTTTTGGTTCCAGGAAGTTTTCTTGCAATTATTTTGTTTTCTTTTTTCTGTCTTTTGGAACTCCTATTATTCATTTTTGTGTTTCTGGACTGGACTAGTCTTTAACATTCTTCTTTTTTTTTTTTTTCCTTTTTTTGTATTTTTAGTAGAGACAGGGTTTTTACCATGTTTGCCAGGCTGGTCTTGAACACCTGACCTCAAATGATCTACCTGCCTTGGCCTCCCAAAATGCTGGGATTACAGGCGCATGCCACCACGCCCGGCTAATTTTTGTATTTTCAGTAGAGATGGCATTTCATCATGTTGGCCAGGCTGGTCTTGAACGCCTGACCTCAAGTGATCCGCCCGCCTCGGCCTCCCAAAGTGCTCGGATTATAGGTATGAGCCACCCACCACACCCAGCCTAATATTCTTATTTTTCACTTATTTTCCATCTCTGTCTCTGTGTTCTCTCTGGTAGATTTGTTGAACTTTCTCTTCCAATATTTTTATTGAGTTTCTCATTTCTGTTGTGTTTTAAATTTCCAGTAGCTTGTTTTTGTTCTTTGAATGTTCTTTTCTAAATAGCATCCTGTTCTTGTTTCAGATCTCTGAAGATAATAGTGTTACTTTATTTGAAGTTTTCTTCTCTTTGCATAATCTGTTTTCTCCAAGTTGATACCTGTGTCTGTTCTGGTCTTTGTTTTTGTTAGTAGCTTTCCTCCGTGTCTGATAAACCTTGGCTGTCAGTTCCTAACAAACACATGCGTGGAACTTGTCAACTTTAAACTTCATCACTGGGTAATCTGGGAATCACCTGCATCGGAGTGTTGGGGATTTTTCTCTCGTGCAGGCTTGATTCTTTGGAATAGAGTGTTCAGTCTTCTGCTTGGGAGGCAAAAGCGTCTAGCTGCCAGTTCAGACACCTTCTGTTTACACTCTTTAGAAGGTAAATCTCTAAACTCCTGCAGGGATGGAGGGAGGCAGTCACTTAGTGGGGAAAGCTGAGAGGGAATTTACAGCTTTTCAAACATATTTTACCCTAGTTCCCCTAATTTTAGTTCCTAGTCCCTCATCCTCATTTCCAGAAGCAACCAATGCTTTTTGAGGATTCTTTACTCACTACTGTCTTGGGTTCAGTTTTCTACATCTGCTAGATTATTGCCACTCATCCATCTATTTCTCAGCTTCCAAAATTTTTTTCCCATTATATTTTTTCCTATTCTTCCTAAGTAGGTGTATGATTATTTTAACAAATGTTTCTTTACTGCAATTTTAATAAGGTTTGAGAGAGAGTAAAGTTAGATGCAGATATACAGTTTGCCTCCTTAACACAGAAGTTTCATTGATATTTGATTAGTCAGAAAATAGCAACAGTACTCCTGAGAAAAGTATTAATAATATAAATCTAGATGAGACATTGTAATAGTCTTTAGAAAGAGAGCATTAGTAAATGTTGGGACTAAAGCACGGATAATTATAGCATATAAGATGTAATACATTGGAGTGAATTAAGTATGCATGTTTAAATATTAAGTGTAACTACAAAAGAGTATAAAGGGAATGCATAACTTCCAAACTGATATAGAGGATAAAAGAATTAGAGGGCATTCCGTCAGTCCAAAAAGACAGAAAAGAAGCATAGAATAATCAGAGTATCTAGAAAACACAAGATAATGGTACTTATAATCATAATAGGCCAGGCATGGTGGCTCACACCTGTAATCCCAGCACTTTGGGAGGCCGAGGTGGGCGGATCATAAGGTCAGGAGACTGAGACCATCCTGGCTAATATGGTGAAACCCCATCTCTACTAAAAGTAGAAAAAGTTAGCCGGGCTTGGTGGCGGGCACCTGTAGTCCCTGCTACTCGGGAGGCTGAGGCAGGAGAATGGCGTGAACCCAGGAGGCGGAGCTTGCAGTGAGCCGAGATTGCACCAGTGCACTCCAGCCTGGGTGACAGAGTGAGACTCCATCTCAAAAAGAAAAAAAATCATAATAAATGCAACTGGATTAAACTCACCAGTGACAAGAAATTGAAATTGGACTTCTGGAAAAATCCGGTATTATAATACATCAACACATTTCTGCCATCTCTACCTTCACATTATAAATTTAACTCTTTCTCATCATTTCCACATCCATCACCTTAGTCCAAGCCTTGTCATTTCTCCATGAATGACTGCAATGGCATTTATTTACTTATTTACTTATTTTTCAGACAGAGTCTCACTTTGTCGCCCAGGTTGGAGTGCAGTGGCACGATCTCGGCTCACTGCAACCTCCACCTCCCAGGTTCAAGTGATTCTCTTGCCTCAGCCACCTGAGTAGCTGGGATTACAGGCGCCGGCCAACATGACCACGCCTGGCCCAATACATGCATTTTTAAATATTTGAGATGGTATTCAGTCCCTACTCATTTCGCTAAGTGAGGAAACCCATAAACAAATGTTACAGTTTTTTTTATATCTGTGGTCAGTAGTTTAATGTTACATTTATAGTGTTGAGACAACTATGATGTCAAAGTGTGATAAATACTCCCCAGTAACCAGTTAAAATAATGTAATGACACTACTGAATCATTTCCTACACTTTTCATCTTGGATGGAAAGTATCATACTACTCCAGGCATACCACAAGCCCCAGAGGTCCCAAATCTCCATCTTTCATTATTCTTAATTGGTTAAGTATCCTTGGATTTTTTTTCTTTGAAACTTCGGAATTGGCTTTTGAGTTAGTAGAACAAGATCCACGTAATCTACACCCTGGTGAAGTGGGAATTTCTATCAGCCTGTACCTGGACTCTATCATTGAGCTTCTGGAAGAGCCCTGGGACTTTACATTGTTTGGAATTTGACTGTATCAAGTTTCTCAGAGAATGAGAAAGGGTGGGAGTACTTATGTTCTTATTTTGAAGTAGTTGGTGATATGAAATGTTTTATCTGTTATTGTTCCAACACATCCTGCCTTTGGGAGATGGGGGAGAATGGAATTGATCTGCTCTAATTTTTGTTTATGTTAGATGCTGGAATTTAATTATAGAGCTGATGGTACTTTGCAGATTAGTTAGTAATGGCTACCATCCAGCCGTTACTTCTGAGTAGAATCAGGTACATTTGGGGCAATGAGGAGAATACATTGTAAAAAGCGTATGCTGAGAGTATTGCTTACTTGTAATTGGTAGGAAAACATTTAACGATGCTAAAGCCATGATCAGCAGCGGGAAAACGTGACCCAGGGAAATCTGCAAAAGTGGTTTTTTCTTTATTAGATAAATAAAATATGTTTTTATATAGAACAGAAACAATCACGGCAATAGACTAATAAATACGGTTTTATTCCAGATTTCTTATTGTATAGGTAATATCCAGATTACAAAAAATTTTAAATAAATAGGAATTTCCTTTCCAACAATGCCATCACCTTAATATAATCATTGTTAATATTTTGGTACACTTCCTTACATATTATTTTTCTGTGTAGGTTTTTAACTGGACTGTAATTTTTTTTGTTGCTATCGTATTCTTTTTTTTGGAGACTGGGTCTCACTCTGTTACCCAGGCTGGAGTACTATGGCAAGATCATAGCTCACTGCAGCCTTGAACTCCTGGACTAAAGTGATCCTCCCATCTCAGCCTTCCAAATAGCTGGTACTACAGGTATATGCCACCACTCCCAGCTAATTTTTTTTTTTTTTTTTTTTTTTAGAAACGGGGCCTTGAAATGTTGACTAGGCTGGTCTTGAACTCCTGGCCTCAAGTGATCCTCCCACCTCAGCCTCCCAAAGTGCAGGGATTACAGGTGTGAGCATGTGAGCCACCATACCTGGCAGAACTATAATCTTATGGTATAATTCAGTAGGTAAAATTCTGAATCTTGCTTTTTTCCACCTAATTATATCACAAATTATATCTCCATGTTATTACAAAGCTTTCATTATAAAAATGCATGCTGATTAAATTGCACAAGAAAAAAAAGGAAGGGAATGATCTCTCTTCTGTGCATCACTCAGACACAACCAGAATATTTTACCTTTTTCACTCTCTATTACATCAAAATGATTTTTCCCTTCTGTTATCTAGTTTTTAGAAACCAACACTTTAAGAAAGAAATCCTGTTCTACTATAACATGGATGAAACTTAAGGATATTATGCTAAGCAAAACAAGCTACGGTTGGCCCTTAAACAACATGGGGGTTCAAGGCACCGACCCCCGTGCAGTTGAAAATCCAAGTATAATTTTGCCTCCCCCAAAACTTAAACTAATAGTCTACCATTGACTGGAAGCCATATCAATAACATACACAATCAATTAACAAAGATTTTGTATGTCCTATGTATTATTTACTGAATTCTTACAATAAAGTAAGCCAGAGTAAAGAAAATACTATTAAGAAAATCATAAGGAAGCGAAAATATAGTTACTATCCAACAAGTGGAAGTGGGTCATGATAAAGGTCTCGTCCTCATTGTCTTCACACTGAGTAGGCTGGGGAGGACGAGGAGAGGAGGGGTTTGGTCTTGCTGTTCCAGGGTAACAGAGGCAGAAGAAAATCCATGGAGAAGTGGACCCATGGCTTTCAAACCCATGTTTGAGGGTCACCTGTAGTTATAAATATTAATGCACAAATACAGCATGTGAGGTATCCAAAATAGCCCAACTCCTAGAAACAGAAAATAGAGCAGTAGTGGCCAGGGAATGGCGGAGGGGAAAAGGGGAGCTGCTGTTCAATGAGTCTAGAATTTCAGTTTTGCAAGATGAAAACGTTCTAGAGATCTGTTACACAACAGTGTACATGTAGTTAACACTGCTGTGCTGTACACTTAAAAATGGTTAAGATGGGCTGGGCATGGGGGTGCACCTCAATAGTTTCAGCTACTCGGGAGGCTGAGGCTTGAGGATTGCTTGAAGCCAGGAGTTCGGGACCAGCCTGGGCAACATTGTGAGACCCTGTCTCTACAAAAAAATTTTTAAAAATTAGCCGGGCTTGGTGGTGTGTGCCTATAGTCCCACCTACTTGGGAAGCTGAGACAGGAGGGTCACTTTTGCCCAGGAATTCAAGGCTGTAGTGAGCTATCGTGGCACCACCGCACTCCAGCCTGGGCAACAGAGTAAGACCCTGTCTCTAAATAAAAAATAAACCAATAAAGTATACAGAAGGATGTGCATAGGTTATATGCAAATAATGTGCCATTTTATATAAGGAAGTTGAGTATTTGCAGATTTTGGTATCCATGAGGAGTCCGGGAACCAATCCACCATGGATACGGAGGGACACCTATACTAATATCATTAATATTTTCCATGCCAATATTCTACTATAATAGGAGTGCAATCGCCTCCTAATATTTAATTATATGGCAATAACCATATTAATAAATAGAAACATAATATTCCATTAAATGAATATTCCATATTACATATCCATTCATCTATTGGTAAAGGTTGCTAACAATTTTTAATATCATGGATACTGCATGATAAACATTATTTGAATAAAGTATAGGCCCTTTTCAGATGTCAGAGGGCCTTGTGAAGCAAGCCAAGGCAGTGATGGGTTACTGAAGGGTTTTAAATGAGAATAACATGACAAGATTTGCATTTTATTTTATTTTAATTCATATTTGTTTTTATTGAAGGAGATTGTACTTTAGACAAACCAGTCTGATGGGAGTAAGCAGTTAGATTGGAATAATTTATAGTCATCCTTTCCCTGGGTCATATCTGACAGCTTGGAGCCCTTTGTACATTTGGGTAATTTTTTCCTAAATGGTTTTATTTATCCCTTTTATTCAGTAAAACTTAATTGCCATGTTTCTATGATGCTGTGGTCAGAATGTATGTGCCCCTTCAAAATTCATATGTTGGAGCTTAAACCCCAATGAGATAGTATTAAGAGGTGGAGTCTTCAGGGGGCGATTAAGTCGAGAGAGTAGATCCCTCACGAACGGGATTAGCAATGTTATAAAAGGGCTGGAGAGAATTAGCTAGGCCCCTTTTTGCCCTTGCATCCCTTCTGCCATGTTAGGACACAGTGCTCATCTCCTCTGGAGGCCACAGCATTCAAGGCCCCATCTTGGAAGCAGAGACCAGGCCTTCACCAGACACCAAGGCTGCTGGTACCCTGATCTGGGACTTCCCAACCTCCATAACTGCAAGCTGTTAGGTATGCTGTTTATACATTACCCAGTCTAAGGTACTTCGTCATAGCAGCACAATTGCACTAAGACCGAAATTGATCTTCGTGGGACTATTTCTATAACAAATACCTGACAATGTGGAGGTGGCTTTGGAACTGGATAATGGGTCAAGGCTGGAAGACTTTGAGATGTATGCTAGAAAAGCCTGGATTGCTGTGAACAGAGCACTAATGGTGATTCTGATGAGGGCTCAGAGAAGAGATCTGTAGAGAGAGCCTCAATCTTCTTAGAGATTATCTAAGTAGACAAGAACAGAATGTTCGTAGAAATGTGGATGGTAAAGGCAATTCTGTTGAGGTCACAGACATAAATAAGGGATGAGGTATTGGAATCCGGAGGAAAGGACGTCGTTGCTATAACATGGCAAGGAACTTGTCTGCATTGTGTCCGTGTCCATGCTTTATGGAAGGCAGAACTTAGAAATAATGAACCTTGGATATTGAAATTGGCAAAGAGTTTCTAAAAGTGGTAAGTTCCTGGCATTGACACTTTTGCACATTGCTAATAGCAGTAAAAAATGGTGGTATTCATACTCCCTTCCTGGACGGCATTTTAGCAATACTTATCAATAAGCTAAAAAAAATGTACAAGCTCATTGATCAGTTTCTGGAGGAGATACTGTATGGAGAACAAACAGAAAGATTTTACTTCAAAGATGTTAGTCACGGTTGTTTGTAACAACAACTGGAAACAACCTGAGTGTCCATTAACACAAAAATGGTTCAACAAATCTTGGTCTGTCTGTGGAATGGAATGCTGTGCAGTCATTACAAGTATGTCGTAAAAGACTGATGCCACCACACACCTATGAGAGTGGATAAAATCCAAAGCACCGACAACAAATGCTGACAAGAAAGTGGAGCAGCAGGAACTCTCCTTCACCATTGGTGAGGACAGTGCGGCACTTTCTTAGGAAACTAAACATCCTCTTACCACATAACCCAGCGTCTTCTCCTTTTATTTATGCAAAGGAATTGAAAACTTATGGCCACACAGAAACCTGCACACAGATGCTTATAGCAGCTTCATTCATAATTGGCAAAACTTGGAAGCAACCAAGATGTCCTTTAGTAGGTGAATGGATAAATAAATGTGGTACATCCAGACAATGGAATATTATTCAGCACTAAAATGAGTTATCAAGCCATGAAAATTCATTGAAGAAAGCTTTTTTCTTTTTTTTCTTTTTTTGAGACAGGGTCTCACTCTGTCACCCAGGCTGGAGTGCCAGTTCTCCCACCTCAGCTTCCCAAGCAGCTGGGGTTACAGGCACATGCCATGCCCAGCTAATTTTTAAAAATTTTTGTAGAGATGGGGTTTCGCCATGTTGCCCAAGCTGAGCTCAAACTCCTGGCCTCAAGTGATCCACCCACCTTGCCCTCCCAAAGTGTGGGATTACAGGCATGAGCCACCACGCCTGGCCTCAGAGGAGTTTGAGGTCAGTGAAACTACTCTGTGTGATACTATCATGGTGAAGACTTGTTGTTTTGCATTTGTCCACACCCATTGAATGTACAACACCAAAAGCGATATAGTTTGAATATTTGTCCCTGCCCAAATCTCATGTTAAAATGTAATCCTCGGTGTCAGAGATGGGACCTGGTGGGAGGCGTTTGAATCATGGGGGAAGATCCCTCAGGCATGGCTCGGGCCGTCCCCTTGGTGATAAATGACTTCACACAAGCTCTGAGTTCACACAAGCTCTGGTCATTTAAAACTGCGTGGCTCCTCCCTCCGCACTCTCTCTTGCTCCTGTTCTGGCCATGTGATGTGCCTGTTGCCCCTTCACCTTCCACCATGATTGGAAGCTCCCGGAGGCCTCCCAAGAAACCAAGCAGATGTCAGCACCATGCTTCCTGTACAGCCTGCAGAACTGTGAGCCAATTCAACCTCTTTTCTTTATAAATTACCCAGTCTCAAGTGTTTATAGCAATACAAGAACAGCCTAATACAAAGAATTAAACCTAATGAAAACTATGAACTTTGGGTAATAAAGAGGTATCAATGTAGCTCTATTAATTTTTTTTGTTTGTTTGTTTTTGAGACAGAGGTCTCCCTCTGTTGCCCAGGCTGGAGTGCAGTGGCATGATCTTGGTTCACTGTAACCTCTGCCTCCCAGGTTCAAGCGTTTCTTCTGCCTCAGCCTCCCGAGTAGCTGGGACTACAGGCATGCACCACCACACCCAGCTAATTTTTGTAGTTTTAGTAGAGGTGTGGTTTCACCATATTGGCCAGGCTGGTCTCAAACTCCTGGCCTTAGGTGATCTGGCCACCTCGGCCTCCCAAAGTGCTGGGATTACAGGCATGAGCTACTGCGCCCGGCCAGCTTCATTAATTTTTAACACATATACTACTCCTGTGGGGATGCTGATTGTAGGGGACGCTGAGGTTGGGGAGAGCAATCCGTGGGAGGGGGCGTGGCATATGGGAACTGTCTGGACGTTCCACTTAATTTTGCTGTGACGTAAAACTACTCTTAACAAACTCAAATTTATTACTTAAAAAAAGACTAATGGCTTGATAAGATGTTCACAGTGTGTTAAGTAAAAAAAAAAGACACTAGAATTCTATTTCTTGCTAAAATATATATACATGTATATATAATACATACACAAATATAATATGTGGATATAGCATTGTATCCAATAAATATAAAACTAAAACAAAGCTCTCCAGCACTGTATATACAGAAGTGATCTGTAGATGACAGGATCAAATCCCAGAGTGATTTGTATTCTTTGTGCTCGTTTCTATTTTTCACTGTTCCACAAAGAACATGTATTATCTCTGTAACAAGAAAAAGAAGAAAAGAAAACTGCATTATATCATTCAAAAAGTTGTCTAGTGGTCACAAAGACACTATTGAAGATGCATGTTGAAAGTTTGAATAAAGTTGCTTTTTAAAATGCAAAAATAAAGAGCGATATTTTTAAATTAACGTCGTTACATACATGATCTGAAATATATCTGTGGACGTAGTAAAGTTTATATATTTAACTTGACCAAAACTCCTTTAGGGGATTTTCTTATTAGGGAAAGGAGGGTCACTTTTTGTTCATCACTATATTCAGATATTTATTGTGTTAACCACTGCTCCTTTGCTTAATCACAACCCAGAATAAAGCTTTTCCTCCAATCATATTGCAACACAACTTTAAATCATTGTTTTTGGTCTGAGTGGGGTTGAAGAGTACCTTAGTGAGATGATTGCTGCAACACTTGCTGCAATCATCATCTCTATCAAATACAATAAAACTACATGGCGTGGGAGTGGCACTCACCCTTAAGTAGAGAAACTGGAGCTGGAGAGGATGAAACAATTAGTGTAGCTGGTGCTCCTGAAGCCCCACCCTCAGAGGATTAAAACAGGGAAATTAATGGTCTGACAGGCGCTGCTGCAACCTTTCCCCCATCTCTTCAAATTGGAGAAACTCTCAGTTGGAAGTGAACTTACTAAGTACCGGATTTAGCCACCTGTTGATTCTTAGACTCTCTGGTGATTCATCTATTTTTAACACTTGCACTTAAATAGGAAAGGAATTTATAACCCAGAAGACTCGTGTAGCCTCGTGGGTGCACAGCAGCCTCTGGAATCTTTAGAATAAATAAGTTTTCTAAAGTAAGTGGCTTTAAAATTTTTTCTTTGTAAAGACAACATTTTTGGTAGATGCCAATTAAAAATTGTGATTTTATTCTATTCAAGGTAGAGAAATATTTTCTAAATTGTGTTTATGTTTTGGTTTTGAAACATAGTTTATGTCAAAATTTGTATCTATACTATTTAGAGCCTAATGTGAACTATCTCATGGTTTTTATATTTTTTACTACAGTTTTTAAACATTCACATGTGTATCTGATTTGGTGACCTGGAACTAGCTGAAATGCAGATGCTTTATAAACCATCTTAACTACTGACATTATCTTGTTTTTTGTGAAGCATGAAATGGTTCAGTTTATTGACTGATTGTTATGTCACTGGGGAGAAAGGAATTTTCACGGTGTGTTTTATTGTGCCTATTTAGTGGGTTCAGCATTAAAATAAATAATGCTTTTATGAGAAAAGAGATGGCCTGATGATTTCTTGATGCAAGTGGAAGTTAAGAACTCCAGGCTGTGATCCCATCAAAACACCTGACGGACTCTGACGCCCTCAGATAGGCACTTAACCTCTCTGTGCCTGTATTTCCTCAAATCCAAAATGGATTAAGAAAATTGATTTAGACCAAAGTAGAGTGAGAAGCACAGTATTTGCCACACGCTTTGAGGCTGAGATAAATGTTGATATTATTAAAAAGTCCCACAGTATTTATTGAGATGGCTCCATATTGGGGAAGAGGAGGAGAGAGACTGTGGAGTGCCGGAAGGCACTGTGTTAGCCTCCAGAATTTGGGCCCCTTTGTGTGGCAATGAAGGCAGTATATTTTCTTCAGGTCACCTACTCCACCTCAATTCTTTGCAGGAGGAGAAGCCAGGCGTATCAGGGCCTTGGATTTCCAGGTGAGCATCTGCTGGCACACTGTTAAGATGAATTCCCTGCAAATGGTACTTTTAGCAGGCTACGCTCGAGGGGTCTTCTGGCAAAGATGTTTTTCCTGTACATTCATAAACGCTGCCTGGGTTACTTTTAGATTGTTACTCCACGTTAGCCCTTCTCATAGAAGAAACAAAGTAGACTTAACTTACTTTGCCTCGTTCATGTTTGCAGTAACAAGATGTATTTGTTTTGTGAGTTTCTTCTGTCTTTTGAAGGGAGGGATGTGGAGTTTGGTGGATATTTGTTAATCTCGCCTTTTTTTCAGTCCAAAGAGGCCATGTGGGGAAACAGCAGAGGTGGAGGCATCACTGCTAACCCTCATACCCTGTCCTCTAGACATGGGGCGAGGCAACAAGGGGTGAGGGAGAAGGTGTTAAATGCGCCTAGCAATTCCATACATTATCTTATTTAATTGCCACATTCCACGTGGCATTTTACGGATAGGTGGCAGAGGCAAACTTCTGTATAAACAGGTGGGTCTACATGGTGGGTCAGGGAGGATGTGCCTGAAATTTCAGCACCAGCGATTGAGTCTTTTAGGAAAAAGTGCCATTGCATGTCATAGAACCAGAAGTGTGTACACTGCTGGTACAAATCATCATCATCATCGTCATCATTGACTCTCGCAGTTCACAAAGCACCTTCATATCTCATGGAACCTTCACAACCATCCTGTAGGTTACTGGTCCCCCTGTTAGACATGAGCATGCTGAAGCTAGAGGATGAATTTTAATAACTTTCTTAACTATTATTGGTCTAACATGGGGAATATATTGTGATTTTTCTCTATAAGAAAGGTAATGTCTTTTTTATTTACTTTTCATACCTAGTACTGTAGAACATCTGTTTTTCAAAAAAGACTCTGACCAATACAGAAAGAAGTCAAGTGGATTTTCCCAACACGACTTTGCTTTAAGTGAAGAAATGCAGTGACTTTGTAGTCTTTTCAAACATGTCTGATATAATATACGGAATCTTTCTTGAATTCATTTCAGTATAATTGAGTTTTCTCCTGGAGAAAATAGGTCCTGATTGCACCATTTTTTCTGCATTTCTGCATCAACTCTGTGAAATACAGTTTTTTTTTTTTTGGTTTGTTTGTTTGTTTTTGGAGACAGAATCTTGCTCTGGAGTGTAGTGGTGCGATCTTGGTTCACTGCACCCTCCATCTCCTGGGTTCAAGAGATCCTCTTGCCTCAGCCTCCCGAGTAGCTGGGACTACAGGTGCACACCACCATGTCCAGCTAATTTTTGTATTTTTAGTAGAGATGGGGTTTCGCCGTGTTGGCCAGGATGGTCGCGATCTCCTGACCTCGTGATCCGCCCACCTTAGCCTCCCAAAGTGCTGGGATTACAGGCGTGAAATACAGTTCTGAATTCTGAATATCTGCTCTGCTTGATGATAGTGATTCCAACTTGATCAGACTTCTGCTTGATGATAGTGATTCAAAGTCTTTGGCTAAAAATATGTCATATACACTTAGAATATATGTTAGTTATGTTTGCCAGAGCCGCTTTGATAGTGCACCACACAGAGTGGCTTAAACAATAGAAATTTATTGTCTCACAGTTCTATAGGCTGAAAGTTTAAGATCAAGGTATCAGCATGATTAAACATCTACCCTATTCTTCTTGTTCTTTTTTATGACATTGGAATATACCATATTTGAAAAATGCATTTTAGAAAAACTAATGGAATCCAAATAAAGTTTGGAATTTAGTGACTAATAATGTATTAATATTGATTCATTAGTTATGACAAGTGTACCATAATAATGTAAGAGTTAACAATAGAGGAATTGTATCACAAATGAAATTACAAATTATGTTACAAAGCAAAAGTAATCAAAACAGTGTGGTACTGGCACAAAAACAGTCATATAGACTATTGGAACAGAATAGAAAGCCTATAAATGAAGCCATGCATAAATGGTCAGCTAATCCTCAGCAAGAGTGCCAAGAATACACGATAGGGAAAGGATAGTGTCTTCAATAAATGATGATGGGAAAACTGTTATTTACATGGAGAAGAATGAAATTGGATCCTTATCTCCTACCATACACAGAAATCAACTCAAGCTGGATTAAAGATTTAAATGTGAGACTTGGAGCCGTAAAACTAGAAGAAAACATAGGGAAAATGCTCTTTGACATTGGTCTGGGCAATGATTTTTTGGATATGATACCAAAAGCACAGGCAACAAAAGCAAAAATAAACAAGTGGCACTACATCAAACTAAAAAGTTTCTGCATGCAAAAGAAACAAAGAGCAACCTATGGAATGGGAGAAAATGTTGCAAACCATACATTTGACAAGGGATTAATATTCCAATACATATAAGGAACGCAGACAACTCAATTGCAAAAACAAAAATGACCTAATTTAAAAAAACGGAAAAAAGGACCTGACATTTTTTCAAAGATGATGTACAGATGTCCAACAGGTATATGAACATCATTGTTCATCAAGGAAATGCAAACCAAAACCACAATGGGATGTCACCTCACACCTATTGTAATGGCTACTATCAAAAAGACAAAAGTGTTGGTGAGGGTGTGGAGAAAAAGGAACCTGTTTGTGGGAATGTAAATTGGCACAGCCACTACGGAAAACAGTACGGAGTTTCTCAAGAAACTAAAAATAGAATTACCATATCATCCAACAATCCCACTTATGGGTATAAGTCCCAAAAGAAATAAAATCAGAATCTCTAAGAGCTATCTGTATTGCCATGTTTATTGCAGCATTATTCACAGTAGCTAAGATATGGAAACAACGTGTCTATAAACAAATGAGTGGATAAACAAAAGGTGTGTGTATACACACACACACACACACACACACACACACACACACGTATGTAATGGAATATTATTCAGCCTTAAAAAAGGAGGTCCTGCTATTTGCAACAACATGGATGAACTTGGAGGACATTATGCTGAGTGAAATAAGCCAGACACAGAAAGACAAATACTGCATGATCTCTGTTACATTTTCAAAAGTCAGACTCATGGAAACAGAGAGTAGATGGGTAGTTAACCGGGGGTGGGGGTAGAGGAAATGGGAAAATGTTGGTCAAAGGGTACAAACTTTTAGTGATAAGAAAAACAATTTCTGATGCACAGCGTGGTAACTATGGTTAATAATTATTCTATACTTGAAATTTGCTAAGAGAGTAGATCTCAAGTATTCTCACCACACATACAAAAAAGGTAACTAGTGAGTCGGTGGATATGTTAATTAGCCTGTGTGGTAATCGTTCCACAAGGTATATGTATATCAAAACATCGTGTGGCACACTTTAAATATATGCAATTTTTATTTGTCCATCATACCTCAGTAAGACTGGAAAAAAAATAGAGGAAACTGAGTGAGAGAGGTATATGGGAACTCTGTATTATATTTGGAACTTTTCTGTATATCTAAAACTATTCTAAAATCAAAAGGTTATTCAAATATAAAATCCTTTTATAATATAAAATAGTGTCTATATTAAACATTCCATGAATGCTGTACTTAGAATTATTGTATAATTTTATTGTTTTTAATGCCATTGCTTATACATGTTTTTGTACTCAAGAACAAATTGGATACGGCCTCTAGAGGACAGTGTTGGGTCATAGAAAGATTTTACAATTTCTGCCCAAGTTGAAGATGGTCATAACCATTTTTCTACTTCTTTTCTAACCACAAGTCCTGTTTATTCGTTGTCCCTCTGTAAAAACAACAATAACAAAGAACACTTATGACCCCTCTGCTATTCTGACTAGTTGGCTGTTTTGTTTTAACTTATTTTCGTATAATTTTGGTTCCACAAACATCTATTAGGCAAGAAAGATCTGCGGAGTTGGCACCATAATGTTCACATCCCTGAGGGTTTGTGAAAGTTGTGAGGGAACCCGGGGAAGCGATATGAGGCGTATATTATGTGTCATTTGTGAGTTCTTCCACGATGGAGACGGAATTATAGAGTTGAACTTCCTTTGGAAAAACAAACCACGGTTCGTAGCTTGATCAGGGTGCATGTAAGCTAAAGAGGGGTTTTGATCTTTTAAAGGTTGAGACTGCCTGCTCTACAGTGGTTTGTTGGTGGTGGGAGGAAAGGAAAAAAACCATTGCTCTTGCTTCTGGAGCAAATTTCTGGAGTAATCAGAATAGCAACTCAACATTTTAATTTTAAAATTCCTCCTCCGGAGATAACCTCGTGAGATTGCCATTGTATTTGCCCGGGGCTCCTGAGGTGGGGAGTTGCAGAGTGCCGCTGAAGTGCATCAGAGCCATATGAACATTCATCTGCAAACTGCTCGCCTTGGACTTAGAGGCAGCTGAAGACAATTGTTCATGAATGGATGGGCTCAGAAATTCTGAAACGCACAATTCTGTCATTGAATGCGCTCAATTTTCTGCCAAGAGTGGAGTCTGAGGGTTCTACCATGCTAGGTGTGAATCTAGTATAAACATTAAAAAATAGGAGTCATTTGGATGACGGTGTGTTCCACTTAGCAGCAACCTATAGTTTTTGTTTGTTTGTTTTTGCTCAAAGAATAAATCTATCCAAAGCTCATCTGCTGAATTGGGATCTTTGAGCCTTTTAGTAGGAGTCTTGAGAGGGAGTGGAAAATGTACAGCTCCTTATAGATAGCCCGACATGAAAGTTAAGGTCAATGGTGTTTTGTTCAGCCACTCCATCCAAGTCGAACCCACGGGCAGGGATCTGTTTTGTTCTCATTTACTAGTGCTAAGTGACAAACATTCTCTTTCTCAGGTATAGTCTTCTAATTTAGTGGTGGTGTGACAAAGTTCTATTTACCATATAGGTACTTAATACTCATTATGATGATTTAAGATGTAGTTGGTCCTTGAGATCGTGATTGGTCCCCTCAGCTGGTCCCTCACTCAGGATTCCTTATCTCAGGGAAAAGCATCACCTTATCCCAGTGGTATAAGTCAGAATCTTGGGAGTCATCCTTGAATCTTCTGTTTTTTTCCATCCTTACTCATAATGAATGCAGGACCAGGTCCTACCAATTTCACTTCTTAAATATTTTTTGAAGCCATCCATTTCTCTCTCCATGGCCGCCACTCCAATCTAAGCCCTTGTCATATCTGCTTAGACTACTGAAGAAGCTGCCTCCCCCTCAACCAGTGTGCTCTTCCAAAACATGCATCTATGAGACCGTCACTGATTTCCCATTGTTCTTAGGCTAGCAACCTTATCACTGTCATGGACAAGAAGGCCCTGCCGTCGGGCCCCTGTCTCTCTTTCTAGCCTCATCTTGAAGCCTTCTCCCTGCTCCTTGTACTCCAGCCTCCTAGCCTCCAATGTGTCAGCAGAGAGTCTTAGTGTATTCAGTTTCCTCTAGGTGACTGTCTCTCCCCTGCTGTCTCTGTCTCATTACCTTCTACTCATACTTTCTAAATCAGCTGGAGTGTTATTTCCTCGTGGATGACTTCCCTGGTCTCCTGGTCTAAGAAGTGTTCTTTATTTTTTTATTTTTATTTTATTTTATTATTTTATTTATTTTTTATTTTTTTGTTTATCTTTTTTTTTTTTTTTTTTTTTTTTTGAGACGGCGTCTCGCTCTGTCGCCCAGGCTGGAATGCAGTGGCCCGATCTCGGCTCACTGTAAGCTCTGCCTCCTGGGTTCACGCGATTCTCCTGCCTCAGCCTCCTGAGTAGCTGGGACTACAGGCGCCCACCACCATGCCTGGCTAACTTTTTGTAGTTTTAGTAGAGACAGGGTTTCACCGTGTTAGCCAGGATGGTCTCGATCTGCTGACCTCCTGATCCACCCACCTCGGCCTCCCAAAGTGCTGGGATTACAGGCGTGAGCCATCGCACCCAGCAATTTTTTTATTTTTTATTTTTTTATTGAGATGGAGTCTCGCTCTGTTGCCCATACTGGAGTACAGTGGTGCGATCTCGGCTCACTGCAACCTCCATCTCCCGGGTTCAAGTGGTTCTCCTGCTTCAGCTTCGCGTGTAGCTGGGATTACAGGTGTGCGCCACTACGCCCATATAATTTTTGTATTTTTAGTAGAGACGGGGTTTCACCATGTTGGCCAAGCTGATCTCGAACTCCTGACCTCAAGTAATCTGCCTGCCTTGGCCTCCTCAAGTGCTGGGATTACAGGCGTGAGCCACCACGCCCGGCTGAGTGTTCTTTATTGGCTGTTCTTACAGACCCATGCTCCTTCCCCTCACTGTACTTACATCAATTCACAGTGTCTTTGGTTGCTGTTTCTTGATTAATGTCTGTCTCCCTGATCAGAGTATCAGCTGTGTTCCAGTTGAATGATGAAGATAAATCTTAAAAAAATAAAATAAAGTACCATCTCCGTGAGCAGGGGTCATGCCCAAGTGTGCTCACCATCCAGAGTCTCTAGCACTTGGCACAGTGCTTGGAACAACTAGTTGCTGAATACATTTGTTGAATGACTAAATGGCTATTTACTTATTGAATGTTTAGGTAGAGGAAGAAGAACCCACTGGATACATTCGATTCGAAAAATTTCTTCCGGTGATGACAGAAATACTACTAGAAAGAAAGTAAGTAAGTAAATGCAATTGTTAAGGCAAAGTAATGGTCAGAATTATGAATCCATTCATTTCAGGACGCTTGGCTTTTTCACTTTGTGTATTATACTCAACCAGTGTATCCTAAGGTGGCCTCCCTCTAACCTTTCAAGCTACTTCTGAACTGCCAGTTGGTACCTGCTTAGAAATATCAACCACACTAGTGTTATCCTAAGCAAAGCATAATTAGAGGGTAAATAAGCTATAAAGATCATAAATCAACATTCTTAATATCTTCTGTTTTGAATTATCAATGATAAATAAGAATCGTAATATTTTTCTAGCAAAAATATAGCATTAGCTTACCATAGTTGGTTCATCATAGAAGTCTTGTGCCCAGATAAATTGATGTCCAAAAAGCTAATAGATAACCTCAAACATGTCAGTGATTTTGCACTAAATATTTCCTGTGGGGCTGAGGTATTTTCAACTTTCATATCCAGAAATCCAAAAAGATTTCAATGAGGCAAGTATTATCATCCCAGTATGTTAGCAGCTTTTATTTTATTTTATTTTATTTTATTTTTGAGATGGAGTTTCGCTCTTGTCACCCAGGCTGGAGTGCAGTGGCACCATCTTGGCTCACTGCAACCTCCACCTCCTGGGTTCAAGCGATTCTCCTGCCTCAGCCTCCCGAGTAGCTGGGATTACAGGTGCGTGCATGTCACCATGCCTGGCTAATTTTTGTATTTTTAGTAGAGACAGAGTTTCACTATGTTGGCCAGGCTGGTCTCGAACTCCTGACCTCAGATGATCTGCCCACCTCAGCCTCCCAAAGTGCTAGGATTACAGGCATGAGCCACCATACCCAGCCCTATTTTGTTTTATGTCGTCATGTATTACAGGGATCCCCAACCACCAGGCCAGGTACTGGTGCCAGTCCCTGGCCTGTTAGGACCCCTGGGCCACACAGCAGGAGGTGAGCAGCAAGAGAGTGAGCATTACTGCCCGAACTCCGCCTCCTGTCTGAGAAGCATTGGCATTAGATTATCATAGGAATGCGAACCCTATTGTGAACTGTGTGTGTTAGGGATCTAAGTTGCATGCTCCTTATGAGAATCTAATGCCTGATGATCTGAGGTGGAGCAGTTTCATCCCCAAACCATCCCTCCCCTACCCTGGTCTGTGGAAGAATTGTCTTCCATGAAACTGGTCCCTGGTGCCAAAAGGGTTGGAGACTGCTGATTTATTATGTAAAGACTGCGGTAAATACCATGGCATTTACTCATTTTATTGCATAATTATAGATACAGACCAATTCCAGAAGATGTCCTTCTTCGAGCTTTTGAGGTATGTAAACTCCAGCTTATATGCATATACATATATATAAATACATTTATTTACATACACACATATATGAAAAATTTATCGTGTAGAACTTATTCACCAAATGAAAAATATAATATCTATCTTTTCTTTTCCCCTAGGTTTTAGATTCAGCTAAACGTGGGTTTCTTACTAAGGACGAGCTGATCAAGTATATGACTGAAGAAGGTAAGTGTGATTTATTACTTATCACAATGACTTATGTGAGGAATTAATAATTTGTTAACAGTTATGCGAAAGTTATAGGGGATACTTTAAAATCAGTCATTCTGGTGAAAGTTATTTACTGTTCCTGCTATTTTGGCTTGGGGATGGTTTCTGTTCTGTGGGGGTTAAGAGGACAAAGAGTAGGGAAAGGGGAGATGGGTTGTTGTCTCGTAGAATTTTGTGAAGCACAGTGATTACTTCTATAATTTCAGGCATTGCATTCAGAGCATTTCCAGAATAAAAGATATGCCATCTGGAAAACATGAACTATCGATCACTGTAAATGAAGGCCTCTTCCTAGATTGAAGATTTGAATAAAGAATATAAAAATTCCCCCCCCCACCGGCGCCCCAGCTTTTTTTTTTTTGAGATGGAGTCTTGCTCTGTCACCCAGGCTGGAGTGCAGTGGCGCGATCTTAGCTCACTGCAACCTCCGCCTCCTGGGTTCAAGTGATTCTCCTGCCGCAGCCTCCCGAGTAGCTGGGATTACAGGCACAGGCCACCGCGCCCAGCTAATTTTTTGTATTTTTAGTAGAGATGGGTTTCACCATGTTGGCCAGGCTGGTCTCGAACTTCTGACCTCAGGTGATCCACCCATCTTGGCTTCCCACAGTGCTGGTAAAAATTCCCTTTTAAAGAGCTTTTCTGTCAGTGAAGTTACAGATAATGTAGCCTCAATTGAATACTGAGGTCATTTTTAACACTAAAAATGTCCTTTTTTAATGTTAATTGAACCATATATATTTGTTTTGAACGTGGCCCATCATACATATATGCATACACACACATAAAACCTGCACACTTATATATATGCCAACATATTTCCTTTAGGAATTCTCTCTGCTAGGCTGATGTGTAAATTGGTTTACGCTGAAGGTCAGTAGCCTGATGGACAGTCTCCTGAAACCATCCTCATATTGGTCCCCTTGCCTTCTCCCATACAGAGCTAGAGCTCTCTGGTTCACAGACTGAGTCCTGAATGACTCAGAGTTGCTAATCACTTGAGGCAGAATGAAAAGCGCAAGTGATTTTGAGTAGGGAAGACTAAGACTGCATCTACACGCACAACTGGTTTGACCATTCCAGCTTGATCCACCTTTAGGCGGAATACAGAGAGTGAGGGTCAGAATGGCACGGCCGTCACACCTGCCACCCAAGAACTCTAATGCCATTGTTAAAATTACCTTAGGGATTAATTTTGATGGGGATGTTATGACTTTGAAAGCATCAGCTTCTTAATCCTGAGGATTCGTTTAAAGAAAGTAAATCCTAGGTTATATATTAGGCAACATGAATTTAGTTAAAATGGCCAAAACAGTTAGATTTTCCTACTGTTGTGTGCCTACTATATGTTTCATATTTAGTAAGTGTAGTAAGGTATAATGATACTTAAATCTGCTTCCTCTCTCAAGGGTATTACACTCTTATTGGGGAAATAAAACTAACACAAAATAATTCACAATACAAGACAATAGAAAGCTAAATATCAGAAGATCAACTGGGGCCGGCCCAGCCTAGAAAACTTGGTCTGGGAAGACTTAAAGAGAAAATAGATTTTTTGAGATGGTAGAATGTATATGGTTAAATTGTTGAGGGCAAAGGTAAACTCTTGTGCATTATAATTCTGTCACACATGGTAGATATCAACAAATGTTTGTTGAATGAATGAGTGAATGAGTAGATGATGGAGACCAGGTGAAGGGGCTAATGAGAGGGAGACGTTATCGATGTGTAAAACAGTCTGAACAAAAATGGGGAGGTAGGAATGAACATGCTATTTCAGAGAGAAGATAAGCCTAGCTGGCCCAGAGGCTAATGTTGGCAAACAGCAGGAAATTAACTTCGGTAGACTTACTGCGACTAAATTGTGGAGTCCCAGGCTCAGGAGTTTGGAATTCATCCTGTGGGCAATGGAGAAGTATTACAGGCTTCTGAGCAGATGACTCACATGGTGTATGAGTGATTCTGAGAAGGTTTTTCTGGTGCTGGTCGGTTTGTTAGATGCATAAGAAAGAGGTTGGACTAGGGAGGCCACTTAGAAGGTTATTTCAGCATTTTGAGGGCACCCAAATAAGGGCCTGACCTGGCAGTGGGAATGGCAATGGGAAGAAGGGATTGGTACAGTAGGACTGTCTGCGGCAGGATCCATGGGTCATGATGAGTAACAGAGTGTAGGCGACAAAGGTGAGAGCTGAATCCGAAGTACCACCAAGGCTTTGCCCTCGATGGCGAGTATGATGGTAATGAGCCTGACTCAAACAGAAAGGTCAGAACAGACTGCAGTGTATACAGAGGCAGTGCGACCACGTGGTTTACTTGGAGGTGCTGTGTGATAATTTCAAAAATGGTATGTTTACAGAGAGTTCATGGTACTTAAAGATCAACTATTGAGTATCTCAGCGGACTAAGCATAGGACAGGTATGGTCAAATAAGAATACATATGTTTTCAATTATTCACTCAGCAAGTATTATTACAAACCTTCCACATATATGAACCAATATGTTTGGAAGTAATATGTAAGATGTAAATCTATACAAATCTAAGTTACGATTTAATATAACAGACCCATCAGCTAAGTGTAATAGCAGTTGACTAGTTTGGTAAAATAGGAGCTTAAGAATTGCTGCTTTGAGAGTCTCAGAATTCTACAAATTGTTTTTAAGTACATTTATGCTATATAACAATATGGATTCAAGCTACTTGCACACTCATCCTAATATCCACAAAGTATCAAACACACTAGTTTGAGAATATGCATTCCTACAGCCCAGGATGTCATATGATAAAATAAATCACACTGAATCAAGTTCCTACAAGATAGAAGTCCCTAAGTGTCCAGGAATGTGTATTGCATCAGACAGTGTTTAGCAGCTGGGAAGATCTCAGAACAATTTTTTAAACAAACACTTGCATGTTGCTGCTTATATGCCAGGTACTGTTCTAAGTCCCATTCAAATCATAACACGTTTCATTCTCATGACAACCCTATGTGACAGGTGGTGTCATTATCACCTCCATTCTAGAGACAGGTAAACTAAGGTGCGGAGCTGTTCAGTGACTTGCTCAAGATCTTAGAGCTCGTAAGAGGCAGCCAGCATGTGAGTCCAAACTTGTGCTTTAACCACTCGGTTATTTGCCTTCCATCTTTCATCAAATACCAGGGCTTCAAGTTAATCCTCTGGTAATTTCAAAAATTTTAATCTAAATAAATAACCTTGTTCATGATGTCTGTATGTCTTCCTACTGTTTTGCCCGAAATGACGTGTTCTAGAGGTTGCTTGATCTATGACATCTGCAGGCTTAAAGAAGTCCAGAATCTACCAGCGTGTACAATAGCCTTGTCTTTGAACCTCTGGACTGTCGTGATGTCCTGGCTCTACAGCTCCAGGGAGCGTAACTAGTGGCATTGTGGGAGCTTGTGGGGCTCCATGGCTATTAAGCTGGCTAGTGGAAAGAGAAAGAAAAAAATCAGATGATCATAAATGATAAATTTTCCTTTTTGTCTCTCTGAGGTGAGCCTTTTTCTCAAGAGGAAATGGAAGAAATGTTGTCTGCTGCAATTGATCCAGAATCAAATTCAATTAATTACAAGGACTATATAACAATGATGGTGATAGATGAAAATTAAATGTTCTAAAGATAATTTCTGATTGAAAGAACAATTTTAGAAATTGCTTGTTCTCGTTAATTTCACATCTTATCTTAGGATTCCTATATGTGATATTTAATACCTTGTGACATAACTATTTTAAGACACTTTGTTTTTAAAGATGATCGTAACACTTTAAACCAAATTTAGTATGTCTAGCCTTACAGAATGATAAATTACTATTTATTTAAAAACTATTCCTAAAACATTTTAACATTAGAGTGGATTGTTGTTTATTTTCTACAATAAAACTCAGGTTACCTTCGAATTAATTAAGCTGACAAAATGAAAGTGACTTAATTACCCAAGGTTTGGCATCTAGAGATCTTAAGAGGGGGCAGAATGAACCACTCGAAAACGGGTAGCAATGTAATGAAGGCTTCTTTTTTAAACAATAACAAACGCTTCATCAATCTGAGTGTGGAAGGAGATTTATCGAAATAAATATTACTAATTGATTTTTTATGAGTGCTAATTACAAATATCATTTGGGATAATAATAACTTAGTGTAAACATTTATATTTGCTGATCCAGCGTGTCACCATTTATGGAGTAGCTGAAGGAGTTGAGATCATTGGAACTAGAGAAAAGAAGGCTGAGTGGAAGTTGATAGTGTAAGGTAGTGGCAATTCTCCCTTTGTCTTTAGAATTCTCACCCACTCGGCATATCTGTCATGGGAGCATTGTCCTGAATACTGAGTAAGAATGCTGAGAAATGTTATGGTGTGCAAATGTACAGCTCCTGAAAGAGCAGAATGAAGTACAAGCAGTCACAATGGAAAAATATATGGCATGGCCACTGCCTCCTCCTTGCAATTCTCTCCGATCTTGGCATCTTATATGGCAACTATATGGCAACTTACAAGCAAAGGGGAAGATAAAGTAAAGGGAAGTGAACAATTTTCCAAACTTAGATATTCTTTTATGACAAGACGCACACACACACACACACACGTCTCTATTTAAAGATGGCTTTACCACTGTATGTGTGTATCTACATAGATGTGAACATTTAGAGTTGCTGTGAGCCTTCCTCAGGCATGTAGTCTTGCCCCCAAAAGAGGCGGCTGCTACCCAAGAGACTGTCGCTGTTGATTCATTCATGAAACACTGAAGGAGTACCATGAGATGATGTGCTGGGAACTGGAGTCCCTAACGAATCCAGGTCACAGTTTAGTGAGGGAAGCCTGCAAGGCAGTCAGCAGCCACATTTCAGATAGGGGCACGTTCAGGGTACCGTGCAAGTGCCGAAGAGAGGCAGCTACTCAGCCTTGCAGGGAGAGAGCTTTCTGGAAGATGAAAGGTGCTAGTGAGCGGAGAAGGCTTCCCAGGGCAGGAAGCTCCTGACTTTAAAACGAGTAGTTTAGTAAGTGGGCGGCGGGGCACAGGGCATTTCAGCAGGTGAGCAGCAAGTCCAGAAACCCTAGAGGTGTCATGAAACATGGAACCACCTGGGAATTGAAAGCAGCTCAGTATATTTGGAATGTGGGAGATTTGGGGGTCATGATGAGAGGTGAAATTGGAGCGGTAAACAGGAGTGGTATCATTAAGAATATCGTGTTAGGTGCTGAGTTAAGGTTTCAGTGTGAGAGTTTGGACTTTATTCTGAAGATCACAGAGAAAGATCATTTGTAAGCAGCATGGAAAATAGATTTGATAGGTGAAGACTAGAAGTGAGACCAGTTTGTAGGCTATTTGGTCGGTGGGAGGGGATAGACTGGGAAAAGTCAAGCATGAATCCCAGGTTTCTGGCTCGGACGATGGGTAAAAGTGCCATTCATTCAGATAAGAAGTCCAAGAAGTGGGGCATTTGGTAAACAAAATGATGAGGTTGGGTCCAGACACCTTGGGACACCCAGAGGGTGACATTCAATAATCAATTGGATATAGGAGGGAGATCTGGCTGGAGACCTGGATTTTGGAGCTGTCAGCATGTAAGTAGTATTAATGCCTTGAAAGTAAAAGAGAAGACAGTCTAGAACAAAACCATGGGGGATATCAGCATTTACGGGAAGGCAGAGGAAGAAGAGCCCACAAAAGAGACTGGGAAGGAGAAGCCTGAGAAGAGGGAAAGCTGGAAAGAAGCATCTTGGATGCCAAGATCGGAGAGAATTGCAAGGAGGAGGCAGTGGCCATGCCAGATGTAGTGGAGAGGAGAGGGAAGTTAAAGACGGAAAAAACGTCCATTGGTGTTAGCAATGGAGAGTTCATTGAGGGCCTCTCCCACAGCAGATGTGGGGAAGCAACAGGGTATGGAGTTGAGTGGATGGAGGAAGGAATGGATGTGAGAAGGTTGCAGCCTGGAGGACAAGTTATTCGGCGGTGAAGAGAAGGAAACGGACAACAGGCTCAGGGAGTGATTTTTGGAAGATGGGTGGATGTAGCAAGTTCATTTCTAGTCCAAGGGCTGAGAGCCCGCAGAGAAGGTGAAGGGAGGGGCCAGCTTCCAGAGCAATAAAGAGATTTAGGACCAATGAACCAACGCTTGTGGTCCCTACCTCATGGCCTCTACTGCCTTTTGGAGAGGAAGGTAGTAGGTTATAGAGTTTCAAGAGAATGGTGTAATTTTGGAATATCTCTTGTGGGAAATGGGAGAAAGAGTTGAGAAAGAGCCCATGTAAGGATTTTCAAGAAACCCTGGAAGATTTTGTGCTCAGGAGTGAAAAAGAAAAGAAAAAGGTAGACTGTTGTACCAGGGTTAAGGTTTTGTCATGTGGGTGAGGTGGAAGGAATCAAAGGCCGAGGAATCTGGGAGAAAGCAGTTCCGATGGTGTCCGTGGGGCTAACGCATGAGGGAAAGACCCAGGTAGGAGGAGTGGGTAACAGGTAGGAGGAGTGGGTGACAGATGGGAGGGGGTTAGAGGGCTCGGGGCCCTAAAAGGGCAAGTGGCTGGTGTTGGTAGCAAGGGGTGGTCTTTCCTGCCTGAGTGATAATTCCTGAGTGATAATATGTTTCCCTTGAAATTTCGCTTCGCTGTGTTCTTAGAGTGTTTCTTTTCTTCTCCTGTGTTATTATGTGAATAAATAGTAAGAGTGGCTGACGTTTGTTGACTGTTCTCTGTGTTGCAGGCACTGTCCTAAGTGCTTGACGTACATGAACTCATTTCATCCTCACATCCACCCATCGGTGCAGGTGCTATTAGGTTATCCCCATTTTAGAAAGGTGACAATCAAGAAGTTACACAGCAGTAAGTGGCTGTATCAGCTTTTTCTAGGTTATGTTGTGATAACAAAACTCCCACGTGTCAGAGGTTTGCAAGAATGAAGCTTATTTCTGTTTACGTTTTTTTTTTTTTTTGGTCAGCTGGGGTCATCCTGGATTCTGGCCTACGTGTCTTTGTCCTACTCATGGCCTAGAGAAGTAGGATGACTGTCTGTCCTGCTTTGCCCGTGGTAGTTCCAGACTATACCTGTCCCAGTGTAATTATTAATAGGTCTCCTTTGTACTCTTAGAAATGTTCCAGTTTAGATGATTAATATGTGGTCATCCCATTCAAAAAATAGTGAGTAAAAACGGTGGTGAGGAATCGTCACTTCTGGAAGGCTTCCTGACAGATAATTCCAGCAGTGGTAAGCATGGAAGGCATTTCTTCCTTCTCCAGTTTCCCAAGATCATTTTTTTCCCCAGGATAACCTGAGATTTTCCCAAGGTGAAATCCAAGAAGAGACCTGATGTGCCACTGGCTTGGCCGTGCATGCTAGAATCACCAGCCAGAGATGAGGATGACCCACGTGCCTTCAGGACAGGGCGGAGATGGAGGAGGAAAGGAGTGTGGTGACCCTCAGAACATCAGCAGACAGGCTGTTGATGATAGGAACACATTGCAGCGGGGAAGGAGGATGGCCGAGATATGAAATACCCTTCAAGATGGACGCATACCCAGGGGCATGTCATTCGGTGGCAGGGGCCAGCACGGACATGCAGCACTGAGGCGTGTGCTCGCGCCTAATGCGTCGACCCAGGCACGGACTTGTTTGGAGCATACAGGACAGCTCTGAGGCTCTGAGTTAAGCCCTGTAAGCCATTAAAGAAGTACAGTCTGGTGAATGAACCCTAATCTCTTGATGATCAAGTGATGACATCATATTCTGTCTCCGAGGAGACACCCTCGTGCACAGAAGGCAGTAGAGGAAGCTTGCGTCAAGATTGCCTACCTCCCCAGCCCCACCTTCGAGGATTCTTTCAAAAGTTCGGACTGATGTTCAACTTCACATCTTGTCTCAAGGCAATCCTCTCTGTTTAGTCTCATAGAGTTGGCTTTGTGGAATGTAATTCATTTTTATCTTTAGCACAAATTTGTCTGTTTCTTTTAAGGCCACCAGAAAGCACAACATAGACTCCCCACAGAAATCTCATTTTATCTCCTAAGTTGCAGAATAAACGTACCTTGTTTGCAAAGAGAACATTTTTTCTTTACACTCAAATCACTTCAATGTGTATTTTGCCTCTTCAGCTCACTGACCTCGCCTGCAGCATCTGATGTAAGTCACCATATACCATTTCCCAACTAGGAGAGTGCTTGGCCTCTTGTGCAGGAAGTTTGCTTACCCTCATGACTCCTGGCTTCTGCAGAGCCTGCCATACCCCACAGCTTGGCCGGGCCCTGTGGAAAGCCATCTCTATTCTCACACTGCTGGGGAAGGTGCATGACTCAGGGCCCGACACACAGGCCTGAGAGTCTGGCGATCTTGTGCTCTGATCCCAGCTTCATGTGTGACTCACTCTGGATCAGGCGCTTCACCTCCTGTGCACCTCTGTCTGTAAAACAGAGAGCCCAGCTCTAGTCCTTCTCCCTCCTGAGAAGCAGTGCAGAGATTTAGTCCCCTTTGCAGTCACCCAGTGTCTAAGTACCAAATGCCCAAGAGACAAAAAAGAGTCCAACATAGCAGGCTAGTTGGGATTACGACTGTTCGTTAAGGGCAGGAGTATTTTCTGTGGGATGGAATGTGTTTAGATCTTTCTCTCCTAGCTTCCTGTCTTCCTTCCTTTCGCTTTTCTAAATCCTTCCATATAAGAAAGTACCCTGTTTATACAGGCAGTTCCTTGAAGATCAGTGTTACTACCTTACCCTCCTGGGCTGCTTAAATAAACGGAGAGCCTCATGGGTGCCAGGCATGGTGGCTGCCTCCTAGGCCTGCCTATTTCTGAAAGCGTGGTTGCCAATCATCTGCTTCAGGAGCATCTGGAAGCAGGGTGTTAGAAATGGGAGGTGTGCCCCATTCCAGACCCCTGAAACAGAATCTCTGGAGGTAGGGTCCAGGAAACTTATATTTTTAATATTCTCAGGGGATCCTTATGCACGCTTGTGTGTAAAAAGCACTACCTGGGGCTCTGATATTGAATGAAAGTGTGGGATTTGGAGTTAGGCTCTGCTGCTTACTGATTACGTAATTGGCCCAGACATTTAATATTGCTGAGCTTCCCCGGAGGTCGAGGCTGCAGTGAGCCATGATTGTACCACTGCACTCAGCCTGGGTGACAGAGAGAGACCTTGTCTCAAAAAAATAAAAAAATATTGCTGAGCTTCTGCATCTTAATTTGTAAAGTGGAAAAAACACTTTTCGGGGCTGGTGTGAAGATTAAATGAAATAATAAAAGTGAAAATGTTTAAAAAGCTGTAAGCTATGACACAAATTATTATTTACAGAAAGCCAGCTAGGCAGAGAGGGAGAGAAAAAAAGAGAGAGGGAGGGGCAGGGATGGAGATCTGCTGCCTGGGTGTGGACAGCGAGGTGGGGAAGTCGGTAAATAATAGAAAACTAATTGGAGAGAACGTGCGCATACCTGGGCTGCTGGTGGGGAGATAGCCCAGGTTTGCTGTCATGCTGCTATTAATTGTAAGGCGTTAAGTTTATTTCTAGAATGTGAAAACAGGAGGCCTTAAGAGGTTTCTTTTTTTCTCCTTTTAAAAATGTGCTATCAGTCCTGGTACTTTTAGAGCAGCAGGAATTATTTACCTCATCTAGTGGAGAAAACACTCTTAATCATTTGAAGAAACTGTTATTTTTCTTAAAAAAGAAAAATCAGGCCAAGCACAGTGGCTCATGCCTGTAATCCCAGCACTTTGGGAGGCTGAGGTGAGCGGTTCACTTAAGGTCAGGAGTATGAGACCAGCCCAGGCAACATGGTGAAACCCCGTCTCCACAAAAGTACAGAAATTAGCCAGGCGTGGTGGCGCACTTATAATCCCAGCTACTCGGGAGGCTGAGGCAGGAGAATTGCTTGAACCCGGGAGACAGAGGTTGCAGTGAGCCGAGATGGCGCCACTGCACTCCAGCCTGGGCGACAGAGCAAGACTCCATCTCACAAAAAAAAAAAAAAAAAAAAAAAAAAAAGAAAGAAAAAGAAAAGAAAAGAAAAATCACAAGTTGAAAAATTGACGCCAAACCTAGTTCTGTGGAGAAGGAGATAAGATAAAATAGCACACTATGAAAATGGGGCCATGGTTTTATATGTGTGGCAGGTCAAAATGCCAAATATATCTTGCTGGCTCCCCCCCCCACGCCCCCGCATTAAGTTTTCAGCTATTAGTAAGAAATCTCAAAAGAGACTTCTAAGCATTTATCACCAAACTTAGGAAATGTACTGAAGTATAGGTGAGTATTGCATGACTTTAAATACAGCTTTTAAACGTGTCAAGATGTGTTTCCATGCTCTGAATGCCTAGTTTTAAACTGTCTTGCTGGCTGGTAACCATTCCTGGTTACTAACTCAAGGTATGATCCGCACTTAGGCAAAGCTCATTGTTAATGAGAATAGAGGTAAGTCTATTTTCCAACTAGTCTTGATAATGTTTAAGTTTTCTTAGTTCTTCTTTATCAAATCCGATTAGCGTGTCTTTGTTCTTACACAACATGATGAAGAGCTCATCCTGGTGGAATTGTCGGCCCCACCGTTCTCGGAAAACCCCCCTGTGCTTAGGTGTTGGGATATCTTCAATTCGAGGTTACTTTTTAGGAACTTTTTAAGCCTCTTATCAGTTTTTGAGGGCTGGTGTCATTAAAACCAAATAACATCTGCAAATCCTTCACTCAGTTGGCCACCTGTACGGTTAGTGATTGCACGGAAATAAGCAAGGTGGAATGAGTACACGAGCGAAGGCTCCCCGAGCTGCCTTCAGGATGGCCGCCTGCCTTCCTGATACGTTCATTCCTGGTACATGCATTTCTGCTGTATGGACCCCGGGAAGACGTCAATGAGATTTAACTCTAACACAGAACATAAATATAAATTAAAACAAATCCTGGTTTTCTTCCTGCACTCTGAGGAGTTATCTTGCGTTCCCTGCAGGGGCACCTCACTGTGAGATGGCTACGTTAGAGAATCTTCTCAGGAAAGGCTCTTTTGGAAAAACAATGTAAAGTGTAAAATACTCTAAAAATTACTAGAGTGGCTCCCAAGCAATAAAGAGAAATTGGAAAATGCCAGTAAACAAAAAAAGAAGAGGAAAACCCCTTAATTCCACAGAAGTCAACCACCATTACTAAGGCTTTGCTTCATCTCTTCTGAAAGCTTTTTCCAAGGATGTGTCTCTCTATAGAAGTTCTTTAAAATATCACTGTGGAACCTATCAGTTAGGGTCCTTGACCATAAGGACAGAAAGCAGGACTCACTGGAAGGCACCTGGGCTGAGGAAAGAGTGCTCACAGAGCCTACTGGAGACTGGGGCACCAGGCTCAGGCCAACAGGAGCCAAGGGGGCATCTGAGGGCAAGGAAGCATGGTGCAAGAGGATAGCAAACATCACACAACCGGAACAGCCCGTGCAGGGCCGCTGCTGCAGGGGATGGCTTTGCACTGGCTCAGGTTCAAGGCCTGCAAGACACAGCCCACTGAGCTGAGCTCAGTCTGGCCTGGGCAGGTAAGGAAGGACCTTGCTTCTAGGCAGCCATGTGGAAGGCAGGAATCCTCCAACCACCAGCTACACCCCGCTGGAGGGAGAAAATACTCTGGTGAGCCATCAGGGTACTACTGGGGAAGAGAAATAAATAAATAATAAACACGACAATACTACAGGATCAGACCGTATATGCTATTATGTAATCTGCTATTTTAAATGAATACATAAGGAACAATCTTTCCATGATAGTGTGTACTCACCTAAAACATAACTTTGAGTGACTGGATAGTATCTTATTGTTTGGAGATACCTTAATTAATTAATTAATTTAGAGACAGGTCTCGCTGTGTCACCCCGGCTGGAGTGCAGACGCACGATCATAGCTCACTCCAGCCTCGAACTCCTGGCCTCAAGCAATCCTCCCACCTTGGCCTCCCAAAGAACCAGGATTAGAGCCACCACACCTGGCCTATTCAATTAGTTCCTCATACTTCATAATTTAAATAATTTTCAGTTTTCACTATTATAATAAATTATGACCAACATCCTAGTAGTTAAATCTTAATTTAATTGTTCACTTAGAATACATTCTGAAAAGCAGAACTGTTGGGTCACCTTTAAAGTGATGGGGACCTATTTTTAAGTCTTTTGCTAATGTGTTTTCAATCTGTCCTGCAGAAAGATTGTTCCCATATTCTAAACCCTCCTCAGCATATTTTTGCTTTTTATTTTGCAATTAGATAGGGAAAAATAGTATCTCATTGATCTTTTAAAAATTTGCATTCCATTGATAAGTTTAGCTTTCTAAAGGCCCACAGCAATGTACTGAAAGATTCAACTGGATTAGCTCCAGGAAGCACCAAATTGGAGCCTCACAGATTGTTTCTTCAGATAGAAACAACAAACCCCTCAGCTGCTATGAAATGGAGCCCACAAAGCACAACGTGACAGACAGAATCTGAATTCCAGAGACACAGTTTCTTTCAGAACAAATATTATTTGCAGGAGGCAATTAGAATGAGCCACTATTGAACAGTAGACTTAGCAGGAAATGTCACAAATATTCAAGCAACAAAATAAGAACTGGGGAAATAAGCCTGCAAAAGAAGTGAAGAATGTCCAACACAGGCAGGACGAGGGGCCAACTGGCCGCCCGCGCTCACACCAAACTGCCAGCTTCTTAGGCTGTGACAGTGTTTCCTAATGCAATTCATTTGCTCATTCAGTCAGCATTCATTGAATTCCTACCATGTGCCAGAGACACTGTGCTGGGCACCAGAGATGCCAAAATGAGTATGAGACATAGCCCTTGTCCTTGAGAGATTTCAGCCTCATGGGAGAGACAGGAAGACCGATAATGACACTGAGCAAGAGTTGTTCAGCAATGTTAGCAAAGTGCATTGGGGTCAATGACAGCAGCTGGCTCTGCCTGTGGGACTCACAGAGGACTTCACAGAGGAAGTGGCAGGATGAACTGCAAATGTTTTATGTGCTCACGTTGGCAATTCTGCTGCCAATACTGGGGGGTGAGAATGTTCTAGAACGAGATGGCTTGAGGCTAATGCTGAAGTAGCTTTTTAATAGCATGGCTTAGGGAAAAGAGTGCTGAATTCCAGCTGTGCCAGGTATAGGATATGTGACCTGGGGAAAGTCATGTGATGTGTCTGTCCTCTGTTGCCCATCTGTAAGTGACAGAAATCATAGCTACCTTGTAGGATTACTCTGAGCATGATGGGCTGTCTGCACACAAGGCTTAGTAAGTGGTATCTATCATTACAAAGTGTTCAGTAAATATCTGCTGAATGAATGAATATAAATATTTTCTCCATATAGTTAATATCTTCAATTATATAACGAGGTTGGGTACAGGTATTTATAGGATGTCCGGGAGTAGGAAAGTCCATTTTCCTAAACTTGTGACCTCAGGGACTTCATGGAAAGGGTGTACATGTCATTTTAACTTCATTCATTCAATAAAATATTTAATTAGTGATATTCTATGCTAGAAACAGTTCTAGTAAACTGATCAGGTGTGGTAGCTCATGCCTGTAATCCTAGCACTTTGGGAGGCCAAGGCGGGTGGATCAATTGAGGTCAGGAGTTCGAGACCAGATTGGGCAACATGGCAAAACCCCATCTCTACTAAAAATGCAAAAATTAGCTGGGCATGGTGGCAGGCACCTGTAGTCCCAGCTACTTGGAAGGCTGAGGCAGGAGAATTGCTTCAACCCAGGAGGCAGAGGCTGCAGTGAGCTGAGATTGTGCCACTGTCCTCCAGCCTGGGAGACAAAGCAAGATTCCATCTCAAAAAAAAAAAAAAAAAAAGAAAAAAAGAAAAGAAACAGCGCTAGCAAACAAAACAAAGTCCCTGTCCTTAAGGAACTTGAATTCTGGCTGTGAGGTTGACAGTAGGAGGCAGATAATACATCAATAAACATATGTCATGTTGGGATTAACACTATGAAGAAAAATGAAGCAGGATAAGGGGTGAGAGTGATGGGGTACTGTCCTATCTAGAATGACATGGAAGTCCCCTCTAAGGAGGGAATCTTGAGCAGTGGCCTGAAGGAAATGAAGGGGCATGGGGAAAGGGCATTCCTTGTAGAGGAACATCAAGCACCACGTGTTTGGCAGCCAGCAGGATCAGCAAGGAGCACCCCAGGCCTTGGTAGCCTGAGTGAAGAGAGAGAAGCAGATGAGGACCGAGAGGTGGGCAGGGCCCTGAGCATGAAGGGCCTTGTGGGCCAGGAAAGGATTTGGAGCTAAATGTGGAGAGAAGAAGAGATGCCATTGAATGGTGCTGAGCCAGTTAGGGGACATTACAAGGGAGATGGCATCTCAGGCCGGGGAGATAATGGTGGATAGTGAAAGGCGGTTGGATTTGGGATCTATTTGGAAGGTAGAAGCAACAGGATTTCCCAGTGGATGGGATGGAAGTAGAGAAAAAGACACCAAGAATGACCACAAGGTTTAGGTCTCAGCAGCTACATACTATTCGTTAAGGTTTAGGGGGAAGATCGAGAGTGTGGTTTGAGATGTGTTCCCACTGAGAAGCCAACCAGACATCCAGGCTGTCTATATGAGCTCCGGAGAGCCTGGGGTTGGAGTGGTCAGTGCACAGAAGATGTTTAAAGCCGTGGGGCTGGATGGGATCCCCTAAAGAGGGAGGGTGAGTAGGGAAGAGAAGGGCTCCGAGGGCTGAACCTGGGGGCAACCCAAAGTTAGAGATAGGGAAGGAGAAAGATCAGCAAAAGATACAAGGCACACATAGTATCAGGGCAATCCCAGGTCCCATTCCGTCCCCCATCCTGTGTCCCCAGGGCCTCCATCACCCAGTTGTTTCTCTTCAGTGTCCTTCAGAGTCCCTGAGGCAAGCTGGACTCACATAGACTAGAAAATACTAGTGTATTTTCTGTGCAACCCAGTGGTAGCGCCGCGTTTTTCAGTTGCTTTGAAATCTACGAATATCCCTTCTCATCACAGTCTGAGTGAACTGTCCTGATGCTGTGGTTTCTCAGTGTCTCTGAAATTCTTGTGACCTTCAGTCCTGAGGACCATTCTTCTCTGAGTAGGGAGGCCAGGGGTCAAGGCCGGGCCTGACTGCCATTGTTCTGACTGCAGAACCGAACGGAGTTCGATCCAGTGGAGCCCGTGTGGCGGCTGTCGAAAGTAAGCCCTTCACAAAAATGCTGTGCTTAAAGGTAACTGCAGAGACACTGGGTTCTTAATTTTAAACTATCAGAAAAGAATGAGCGGGCAATATGTGATTCTCAGGTGTGAAATGCAACCATCACACCCTTGTCCCAGAAACACCGTTTCATTTTTTCTAAATCAAGCGTGACTCCAGTCCCTTACTGGCCAGTCATAGTAAGAGGAGGCCTGGGGGTTTATGTGGTGCCTCTGAAACCTAACAATACGGACCAAGAACATGACAATTGTTGAACACCAAAACTGGCTCCGTCACCTACATCATCGCCTGAGCAGCCCTGTCCCCTCCCCAGTCCACTGCTCCCGAAACTGGAATGACCCTTGTGAGGAAACCAGTGAGAAGCTTGAGTAGTTCTCTCAAGGGGGGGCTTTTTCAACAGATTGTTGAAGGGACTATATCGACACGACGTTTGGCAAAAGCCCATAGTGAGACTAGAGGAGAGAAAGCTGAGTGACAGCCAGACCCTAGGACAAGGGAAGTTCTTCCCTCCGGTTTGCCCGCCAACCAACAGCACAGCCACCAGCCCTGCCCACCCTTCTGATGCTGGGACGCAGCCCCGCCCTGCCCCGACACCAGGCCACAGGCCACAGGCCCTGTCAACAGCCTTCCCATTCCCGGCCCAGAGACCCTACCTGCTCTCTCCAGACAGTTCAGCTGTTTGTTCATGCAAAGCCTTTCTGAAAACAAAGGCCTATTAATTCTGCCCCGTTTGCAAGTGAAGCCCCAGTTCTGTGGGACTCAAAGCACATGCTGATCTCTTGAGGGGGTGGTGAGAAGAGGATGTGAGGAAGGATGACTTATTTTTTTCTCTTTTAACAGCAGAAAGAAAAAACAAAAAATAGTAACTCCATAAATCATCCTGCCAGGCAGAGAGGAATCTCCCATTTTTAAGCTACAATACACATGTTTTTGTAAAATGTTTTACTATAGAGAGTTAGTAGGCAATGGTACAGTGTATCTCCATGTAACATCACCCTCCCCGTCGGCCATCAACTCGAGGCCAATCCTGTCCCCATCTCCAGAGGTCACCTCCCTCATAATTTTGAAGCAAATATAAGGCATTATTTTATTTTATTCATAATTTTTTTCAGTAGGTATATTTAAAAGATACTTAAAAATAAAGGCTCTTAAAAATTACCTATAATACCATAATCATCCCTTTAAAATAATGATGGTTTGGCCGGGCACGGTGGCTCACGCCTGTAATCCCAGCACTTTGGGAGGCCGAGGCGGGTGGATCACCTGAGGTCAGGAGTTCGAGACCAGCCTGACCAATATGGTGAAACCCAGTCTCTACTAAAAATACAAAAATTAGCTGGGCATAGCGGCATGTGCCTGTGGTCCCAGCTACTCGGGATGCTGAGACAGGAGAATTGCTTGAACCCCGGAGGCGGAGGTTGCAGTGAGCCAAGATCATGCCACTGCACTCCAGCCTGGGCGACAGAGTGAGACTCCATCTCAAAAGTAGTAGTAATAATAATAATAATAATTGTTTAATGTTATCATATATCCAGTGTCGAAAAGATCAGTTTTCCCGTAAATGAATAAATGACCTTAAAAAAATACTATACAGAGGCCTGGCACAGTGGCTTATGCCTGTAATCTCAGCACTTTGAGAGGCTGAGGCTGGTGGATTGCCTCAGCTCAGGAGTTCGAGACCAGCCTGGGCAACATGGTGAAACCCTGTCTCTACCAAAAATACAAAAATTAGCCAGGTGTGGTGGTGCCCGCCTGTAGTCCCAGCTACTCAGGGGGCTGAGTCAGGAGGATCACCTGATCCTTGGGAGGTTGAGGCTGCAGTGAACAGTGATCGGTCTACTGCACTCCAGCCTGGGCAATAGAGTGAGACCCTGTCTCAACAACAACAACAACAACAACAAAAAATAATAATAATAATAATAAATACGTCACAGTTTGAATTAGGAGTCAAGATTCAAACTGTGAATCTTGTGATTGGCTAACATGGGTTTTTTGTTTGTTTGTTTTTTGAGATGGAATTTTGCTCTGTCACCCAGGCTGGAGTGCAATGGCGCAATCTTGGCTCACTGCAACCTCCGCCTCCCGGGTTCCAGCGATTCTCCTGCCTCAGCCTCCCAAGTCGCTGGGATTACAGGCACCCACCACCACGCCCGACTAACTTTTGTATTTTTGGCAGAGATGGGGTTTCACCATGTTGGCCAGGCTGGTCTCGAACTCCTGACCTCAGGTGATCCACCTGCCTCGGCCTCCCAAAGCGCTGGGATTACAGGCGTGAGCCACCGCGCCTGGCCTGGCTAACATGTTTTTAAAGTTTCTTTTAATGTGTAGTTTTTACTCCCAACCTTTCTTTTATCCTTGCAGTTTAATTATTGGAGGAACCAACTTGTTTGTCCTGTAGAATTTCCCACATCCTGGTTTTGCTGGTTGCATCATCATGGTGTATATAATTAATGTATTTGTCTGTCTTCTCTACTTGATAAATTGGCAATTGGATCTAGAGCAAATTCAGGTTTGATTTGGCGGGACCAGATTACTTTACAGGTGTTGTATCCTTCTATCAGGAAGTACATGATATCTGATTGTCTCTGTATGACGTCAGTACTATTGTTGATGAACACTAGGTCTATATTAATACATTAGGGACTGCAAAATGGTGATAATCTAATTCTATCATTCTTCATTTACTAGTATTTCCTTGATTTATAAGTATTTTCCTTTATCAGTTTTCAAAATAATGATTTGGTTTCTCAATATTCCTTAACAGCAACCAAGTAGTTTTTAAAATTATTTTTTAAAATTGATACATAATAGATGTACATGCTTTCAGGGTACATGTGATAATTTAATATATTTATATCAAGTATTTTTTGCTTTTTAGTATTATAAAGTCATGAATATTTGGTATATTTCAATCCATTGTCGTCATTATTCTTATTGATGTTCACAGTATCCCATTTTTGAATAGTGGGAGCTGCTTCAGGTTGGATTCTAAAAGCTTCCTGGATATATGGCATAAGACGATTTAGGTTCATCTTGTACCTATTGGTTTCCAATGACGTTATCAATCTTTTGTGACACGAGATCAGGGCCAACAGTGGGTTTTTGCTAACGATGTGTTATTAGGCAAGAAGTAGAGGAAGAGTTTGGTTTGTGTTAGAGATTTACAGATCATTTTACTTGTTTTTGCACCATGCTTCTACACAATAGTGCACAGACACACAGCTCACTGGTTAAATGGAGACCACAGAAATCTCTGGGACACTTTATGAGCAGCCTAATATCTCCTGATTCTACAAGCTAGATTGGAGAATGCGTCTGGAGCCTGAGGCCAAACTGTGGTCCTACTAGTTCTCAAATCAAGACAGGATTCACCTGTGGGGAAAACGATGTGTACAGAACCTCTGAATCCATTGTAATAATCAGTGTCATTAGGAACTTTATTTATTTATTTATGAGATGGAGTCTCATTCTGTCGCCCAGGCTGGAGTGGAGTTATGTGATCTCAGCTCACTGCAGCCTCCACCTCCTAGGTTCAAGCGATCCTCCTGCCTCAGCCTCCCAAGTAGTTGGGACTCCAGGCATGCACTACCACTCCTGGCTAGTTTCTGTATTTTTAGTAGAGACGGGGTTTCGCCATGATGGCCAGGCTGGTCTCAAACTCCTGACCTCAGGTGATCCACCCGCCTTGGCCTCCCAAAGTGCTGGGATTACAGGCGTCAGCCACTGCACCCGGCCACTTTTAAATCCCAGTGGCAGGAGTACTTATAGATTTGCCTTAAATTCCCATTCGTTGGTAGAAAAAAAACATACAAAACAGAGTAGGAGGCAGGTCCAATACAGACTTTCGAAAAGTGATAAAATGTGGTAAAAGCAAAGCTTCACACATCCAATCAGATGTCTTCCTCATAAGGGAAAGAACAAGTAACCAGCTGGAGAGGCCCAGCATTGTTCATTTCAGTCCTCCACCCTGTGAGGCTGAGGAGGATGAGAGGTGGTCCTCTATGGTCAGGAGGGGGGCCAGAGAGGCCAAGCATTGTTTATTTCAGTCCTCCACCCTGTGAGGCTGACGAGGATGAGAGGTGGTCCTCTATGGTCAGGAGGGAGGCCAGAGAGGCCCAGCATTGTTTATTTCAGTCCTCCACCCTGTGAGGCTGAGGAGGATGAGAGGTGGTCCTCTATGGTCAGGAGGGAGGCCAGAGAGGCCCAGCATTGTTTATTTCAGTCCTCCACCCTGTGGGGCTGAGGAGGATGAGAGGTGGTCCTCTATGGTCAGGAGGGGGGCCAGAGAGGCCCAGCATTGTTTATTTCAGTCCTCCACCCTGTGGGGCTGAGGAGGATGAGAGGTGGTCCTCTATGGTCAGGAGGGGGGCCAGAGAGGCCAAGCATTGTTTATTTCAGTCCTCCACCCTGTGGGGCTGAGGAGGATGAGAGGTGGTCCTCTATGGTCAGGAGGGGGGCCAGAGAGGCCAAGCATTGTTTATTTCAGTCCTCCACCCTGTGGGGCTGACGAGGATCAGAGGTGGCCCTCTATGGTCAGGAGGGAGGCCAGAGACGCCAAGCATTGTTTATTTCAGTCCTCCACCCTGTGAGGCTGACGAGGATCAGAGGTGGTCCTCTATGGTCAGGAGGGAGGCCAGAGAGGCCAAGCATTGTTTATTTCAGTCCTCCACCCTGTGAGGCTGACGAGGATCAGAGGTGGTCCTCTATGGTCAGGAGAGGGGACCAGAGGAGGGTGGTCTGGGAAGCACTGCTTGACTCAGAGCTTCCTAGTACCAAACACTGGATCCACTAAAGAAAAGGTGGGGAGAGGAAGAGTGGCTGCTTGTGGAGTGGGCTATGGCTGGAAACTGGTGAGAAGGTGATGACAAAAGAAGGCCCATTCTCGGTCTAAAATCTGTAAACAAGATCCTAAGAAGGGAGAGTGGGCTTAGGGATAAGACAGAGTAAAAAGAGGCGGGGAAGTTGCAGACGGAATACGCCGAGCCAGCGACAATGACTGGGTGGTTCAAACTTTCTTTCCTGGGACAGTGGAAATAAGAAGAGGTACTCACTTTGATGGGGATGTGGGGATATAGGAGAAGAGCCTGTGGATGGAGCACAACCAAACTGAGGTTATTGTGCAGCTGGTTTTGCAAGACACTGATCACCAGCATAGGTGATTAAAAAAGGACTTTCTATTAAGAAATGTTAACCCTTAAAGAGTAGGATAAATGGGCCGGGTGTGGTGGCTCAGGCCTGTAATCCCAGCACCTTGGGAGGCCCAGGCGGGCAGATCACTTGAGGTTAGGAGTTTGAGAACAGCCTGACCAACATGGCAAAACCTCGTCTCTACTAAAAATACAAAAATCAGCCGGGTGTGGTGGCGCATGCCTGTAATCCCAGCTACTCGGGCAGCTGAGGCAGGAGAATCACTTGAACCTGGGAGGCGGAGGTTCCAGTGAGCGGAGATTGCGCCACTGCACTCCAGCCTGGGGGACAGATCGAGACTCCGTCATAAAAAAAAAAAAAAAAAGAAAAAAGAAAAAAGAATAGGCTAAATGGACCCCCATGTATTTATTAGGCATTGCCATTAACATATGACCAATCTTGCTTCACCTATTCTCCCTCAACAGTTTCCCTCACCTCCATCCTCACTCCTGCTCGTTATTTCAAAACAAATTCTAGACATCACATCATTTCACCTATAAATGCTTTGATATTATCTTTACCAGATAAGGTAGAGATAAGGACCTCCTTCCCCTTTTCCCCACACAACCATTAAACCATGATCATATCTTAAAAAGCTAACAATAATTCTGTAATGTCCGATACGCAATATTTTCAAATTTCCGCTCTTGTCTCATAAATATGCTTTTACCATTGGTTTATTCCAATCAGGATCCAAACAAGGTCCTCGTGTTGCATTTGGTTGATGCGTATCTAAATCTTTAACTTTCCCTCCCCTTTTGTTCTTGTCTTTCATTTGTTGAAGAGCCTGGTCTTTGGTCCTGTAGAATTGTCCGCACGTTGGACTTGTCCGATTGCATTTCTGTGGTTGTGTTTAATACGTCCCTCTATTCCCTGTACTTCCTGTAGACCAACTTTTATATCTAGCGGCTCGATCAACGTCAAGTTCAGTTTTGTTTTTGTTTTTTCTTTCCTTGCAAATCAACTTCATTGGAAGTGGTGAATTTTTATTGCCTTCCTTCAGGAGGTAACATAATGTCTGGATTGTCTCTTTTTGTCACTCCTCAGACTCACTAGCTGTCAGCCTGATCTAGGCTGTATGAAGCTCTCCATCAACCTGTCACCTAATGGTTGCCATTAACATTATTTTAGTAGGAGTTGCAAAATGGTGATTTTTTAAAAAAAAGATTCTATCATTCCTTCTTCATTTATGCAGTGGAATTCCTCTATTAAAGATAATTTTCTGAAGACCAGCCTGGGCAACATGGAGAAAGCCCATCTCTACTAAAAATAGAAAAATTAGCCAGTCATGGTGGTGTGTGCCTGTAGTCCCAGCTACTCAGGGGGCTCAGGGCTCAGGGAGTATAACCTGAGCCCAGGACATGGCGGTTGCAGTGAGCCATGATCACACCATTGTGCTTCAGCCTGGGCCACAGAGCAAGACCCCATCTCAAAAAAAAAAAAAACAAAAAGCAAAAACAAAAACCCAAGATAATATTCTGCCATCAACTATTTGGCTTCTTTGAAATACTGTTTGTTCAGAAAAGGCACAGCAGTTTGCTTCTTTTCTTTAATTTTTCAAGCAAAATATTTCTTGATTTCTCTTGAAAACATGCATTTTTGGCTGGATGCTGTGGCTCACACCCATAATCCCAACACTTTGGGAGGCCAAGGCAGGAAGTTCACCTGAGGCCAGGAGTTTGAGAGACGCCTGGGCAACAAAGTGAGACCCCATCTCTACAAAAATTTTTTAAAAATTAGCTGGGTATGGTGGCACATGCCTGTAGTCCCAGCTACTGAGGAGGCCGAGGCAGGAGGATCACTTGAGCCCAGGAGTTCGAGGCTGCAGTATTGCACTCCAGCCTGGACAACAGAGCAAGACCCTGTCTCTGGAAAACAAACAGAAATATGCATTTTACTTTCGTAAGTGTGTGTGTGTCATGGGTGGGCCTTAAAATTGCCTGTATCCCTTATGAGACGTATAAGCCTCCCTTTGGCTTGTGTGCCAAACCACACTTGGTGACATTCTTCTTCCCTTATTAGTTTCTGGTGATTTACAGTGTTCGCATTAGCAGTTACACTGCTCTTTCTGTCACAGTGAATCTCTCTGGGAGGAAGTGAAGTGTTTGGAGTTGATTTAATGAAGCTATCACAGACTGACAAAACAGGTTTCAAATATCATAGGGTTATAAGGAAAAAGATGATTTAGAATAATTATTTAGATAAATGATAACAGTACACCATGAATTCCATAATAATTCTGAATATAACTCTTCCCTATGTTAAATAATTAACATTTACAACCATTTAAATATATTTCAATATTTAATATATTTAAGTTGTATATTTAAAAATAAGAAAAATGTTCACACAACTCAAACTTGCACCTTGTTATATCTATGTTTCTTCCATTTTAAATTTTGTCATTCATCGATATGAACTGGTTACCAATAAATTTGGATTTGTAAGCTAGGTAGAAAGTTGGGGAAATTTCTGCAGGAATAACCAGGATTAACCAGATAATTTCAAGATTTTCTTGACCTAGGAATTAAGAATTCATATGATATGGTGGCCTGGTGCAGTGGTTCACCCCTGTAATCTCAGCACTTTGGGAGGCTGAGGCTGGCGGATCACCTGAGGTGTTTGAGACCAGCCTGGCTGGCCAACATGGCAAAACCCCGTCTCTACTAAAAATACAAAAATTAGCTGGGTGTGGTGGCGGGTGCCTGTAATCCCAGCCACTCAGGAGGCTGAGGCAGGAGAATCGCTGGAACCCGGGAGGCAGAGGTTGCAGTGAGCCAAGATTGCGCCATTGCACTACAGCCTGGGTGACAAGAGTGAAACTCTGTCTCAACACAAACAAAACAAAAAACAAACAAAAAGGAATTCATATGACATGGGAACTAGAACTATTTCCAAACAGTTGTAATCCGATTCCAAAGAAACGCTGCACTTCTGGTTTCCTGATGATGTCACCCACATATATGGCTACGTCAAGGAGTCGGTCCTGAGAGCAGCGAGGCAGGAGCGAGGTCGAGTGGGCAGGCGTTGAGAGCCGAGCACAGGGGCAGAAATGAAGACTCTGCACCCAGAAAGCGGAAAGGAGGCAAGTGGGGGACGGGGGTGGGCTCACCGGCCCAGGCACTATGGGACTGCACATCGCACCCAACACTAACTTCCGTTAATAAACACTAAGTTAGTCTTTACAACTCTTCAGCAAGGCCGTGCACCCCTGGTCCTTCTGTTCTGATCGGGGGACCTCGCCTCTTATTCAGCAGAGAGCGTAGAACCTTTGGCCTCTAACACCGCCAAATCTCCCTTTCACAGACCAACTGGCATCTAAGAGCTCTAGGGGCAGAAGTGCCGCTGTGGGGCACTGATGGGGCAGGGACCGTGGCGCAGGTCACCTCCTGCCTTTGCTGTCTGATGCAGGCTCCCAGGGCTGCTTGCATTTGGCAGGGGCTCCTCCTCCACGCTGCCCTCTCCTGGTTCTCAGTCCTGCTCTGTTTCCAGGCAATCACAGCCCCCGGTGCACCACTCCAGGCACCGGGCTCCTAAAGCAGCCCCTTTTTCAGAGCTACCCTTTAGTTGGTGACACTCTCCACTACCAACCCCAGCCCAGCCCAGATTCCCTCCAAGCCCAATTGTGCTGGGCACAGTAGTCATCATCTCTAAGCTCACCTGTGATTTCATCCATCCTCACCTCGTCACCTCCACTCTCAGAAGCCCCACGTCCTCCTGGAGGCTAACTCCTCCTCTGCTGTTGTTCCCGCTCCGGGCTGCCTCCTCACTGCCCTTCCTCCACCAGAGATTCCCTCCATGCTCTCCCCTTGACTTTGTCACCATCCCTGTGCTTATCGCTTTCAGACCACAGTCTTAGTCAAGTCCACCCCGTCTTTTCAAAGAACACCTTCCTTTCCTTTAGAAGTCTCTCCCCGTCACCCACCCGTCACCCAGTCTCTCTTTCCCTCCCTCCACCGCCAAGCATTCTGAAGAAATGTTCCCCTCGTCCTGAGCTTGCTGCCCCTCCCTTCCATTTCCCAGCCTCCTGCAGTCTCACTCTGTCTCCAGCACTTACTGAGACTGCTGAGGTCCTCAGCGACATGCCCATTGCCAATCCCAGCAGCCTGTGTCCAGTTCTTCACGTTTTTTGAATTCACTGCAACATTGAATGCTTGCCAGTGATGCCTCCTTGCTGAAATTCTTCCTTGGATGAAAAGACACATTCTTTCCGGGTTATCCCTTTTCTCTTTGACTATTGCTTCTATGTCTTACTGAGGCCTCTTTCTATTTCCACCCTTAACCATTAGTGTTCCCAGGATTCTAGCCTCAGCTCAACTTCTTTCATCTCTCCCAGTGGCCTCATTCATCCCCGTGACCCCAGCTACACTTGCAAGGACTCCCAGATCCAAACCCTTGATCCAGCCTTTCACTAAGACATTCTCCAGCTGAATGTTGTGCTGGTCTCTCATATGCAGCAGAGTCTATTCCTCCTCCTCTCAGCTCTCTTTTCTGTCCAACCCAGACCACAGGCATCAGTCTCTAGGACTTGCCTCAGCGTCTCTGGGGTCCCTCCTTCCACTCTACTCCTATAATACGAGATGATTCCAGCCCTCATCCCCTCCTTCCTTGACAGTTGCCATAGCCTCCTAACTCTGCCTCTAGGCTCAGCCCAGTCCGATCCATTATTCCTCTGCTTTTAGAAGTATTTTTCTAAATAGATATGGCCATGGCTTGTACCTCAGTATGGGTTTTGTCAAAAGCAGAACCTGAAACGAGGATTCTGGTGTAGTTGTTGTATTTGGGAGGAAACAATAGTATGTGAGTAGGGAAGGAAGACAGGAAAGGGAAGCAGGCCAGTAAAGGGTGTGTTGTCAAGCCAGTTACCTCGGCATGTAACTGGAGCTGAATCTTGCTGGGCAACTCTAGGAGTCTCGTAGAATACATGCCTCAGAGATATCCTGCCTGAGGGGTGAGAGAGCTGGGTTATTTATACTCCGACTCTCATCAGGCAATGAGAGGTGTCAATTCTGTAGCAGTTCATTCCCCTCCTGCATGTACTTGGAGGCAGGGGGCTCATGAACCCCGTAGGCAGTAGAAGTCAAGCTAGGCAGTAGAAGTCAAGCCAGCTATTGCAATGGAAAGGCTCAAAGGGCTAGAGAGGGGCACAGATGGAAGGACAGGGACAGTATCTGTCTCATTACCCTCCTGCTTAATAATCCCCAGAGGTTCCCACTGTCCACAGCTGGCCTTTCTGGCCTCCTCCCCTGCACTGCTTCCCTCCATTCACACAAGGGTTCTGAGGTCTTTCCTGAAGAAGACAAGCACCCTCATGCCGGCACGCCTGGGTGTGCATCGCTCTTTCCTCCACATCACCCTTCGCTTTTAGGTTAACTGATAATACTGGCTGCACGTACTGGGCACCTGCTACCTGCAGAGTCATTTATGTATGTTAGTTGATTTAATGTAACCCCTATAATAGCATATGAGTTGACTAGCTAAAAAGAATGATCACTTCCATTCTACAGGTAAGGAAATCACAGCTCGGAGAGGTTATCTCAATGCCTCTGGCACAAAGCTAGCAAGTGGCAGGGCCATGTTGGGAGACCCGGCTCTCTGCTACAAAGCCTGTGCGAGGCACTAACCACTGGGCTGAACTACCTCAGACTTCCTGCCTCAGCTCGGCGGTGGCCTGTCCTTGCTCCTTCTCACCTAAATAGATGTGCTGTCAGCTCTGTCTTCCCACAGCCTATGGTACTTTTTTTATGTGGATGTCTTTCTTAAGCGTGTGTTATCTTGTAGTGTAAGTATTTATTCATCTGACTTCCCTTTTAAACCATAAGTCCCTCCCATTTTAATCTTCAGTGCTTGGCCAATTGCGTAACTCGAGTAAAGCCTTCATTAACTTTTAAAAGAGCATTACGTTGAATTCTGCTGGGCACAGTGGCTCATGCTTGTAATCCCAGCACTTTGGGAGGCCGAGGCAGGCGGATCACTTGAGGTCAGGAGTTTGAGACCAGCCTGGCCAACATGGTGAAACCTCATCTCTATTAAAAATACAAAAAATTAGTCAGGCATGGTGATGCATGCCTGTAGTCCCAGCTACTCAGAGGGCTGAGGCAGGAGAATCACTTGAACCCAGGAGGTGGAGGTTGCTGTGAGCCGAGATTGCACCACTGCATTCTAACCTGGGCGACAGAATGAGGTTCCTTCTCAAAAAACAAAACAAAACAAAACAAAACAAAGAATTAAGTTGAATGAATGTTGACTTTGTTTCAATACCATGCACACAAATACTGAAGAATGAGACTTCTTAAATAAGACAGGACCTAGTTTTGACTTTTCTGGGCATATTCTGCTGGGCAGGAAAGAAATAAGAACATTAACTCTAATGGACCACAGACAGATGGCCTGCCAGCCAGACAGCGCCCCGCTGAGGGCCAGAGCAGGGCCTTTGCCCAAATCAAGGAGGAGCCTATTGTTTCTTCCAGTTTGTGTATGGAAGGCAAAAACATATAAACAAACAAAAATTCTTTGAAAGCTCTTCAGGCTCTGCAATTTGGGACATGTTTATAGGGCATGCGTGAGTCACAGTGGTCAGTGGCTCTGTGGCCACAGAAGGCATTAAGAGGAAATGTTAGTGGCCTCCTCACCCTTTGTTCCTTAAAGGGCTTCTGCATTGACACCAACAGCCAGAAGCGTTTGCTAGCTTTTAGTGTGGTTATAGTGTGGACTTAGACACTATAAAATGGGAGGAAAGAAAGCTCCTTTTTGGGAAGAAACTTCTACCTATGTCAGCTATAGTATACCAGCTCACAGAGTGCTAAGAAAAAATAAAATTTTTAATTAAAAAAAAACTACATGTGCATGTTTATGAAAACCTGGTTTCACAATCAGAATACTGAACCTGCTAATAAATTTATACCAGAAAAGCATGCATGCTTTGCTGTTAAAAATTAACTTTATAATTTACTTTTTGGCAATAGGGGATAATGAGAAAGAGCAGCAAAGATATCTTCAAAAGGCAGCAGGGAGTCAGACCTCCTTCTCCTTTCTTCACCCAGGTCTGCACTCGCGGGCACCGAGTCGAGACCACCAAATGCATGTGGGTGGGTCTGATACCCGGTGACCTGCAGGGACAGCAGCACTCCCAGCCTCTGCCCACCTGCTGACCGCAGGGCAAAGTGTCTGGTTGTAAAAGGAAAGTATGGCTCCTTCTCCCCTCAACCCGGCTGAATCTTCCAAAGTCATTTGCAGAATATTGACTGCACAGAGCGAAGAACACTTTGTTTACAATGCAGTTGGTGCAAAATGAATAGACCAATGAAGGTGACATGAATGTCTTTGACTCATATTTATAGATTTTGGCTTCTTCGTTTCCTCTTGAACGTATTCACAGTGCCTCCTTTCTTTGTCTGTCTTCTCTTCACTTTCATCAAAGGCAGCCTGTTCCTTCTGACCTTGAAATTTCTTGTGTAAACATCATGTCTGTTGGCACCTGAACCCACCTAAAGTTTAAGGGGTCCAGGGGTAAGGGGACTTTTAGAAAACCCTGCTGTCCTATGGCCAACATCAGATAACTGGGGTGGGACATAGTAGCTCATGTCTGTAATCCCAGCATTTTGGGAGGCTGAGGCAGGAGGATGACTTGAGCCCAAGAGTTCAAGACCAGCCTGGGAAATGTAGTGAGACTCCGTGTCTATACAAATAAAAAAAAAATTAGCTGGGTGTGGCACGCACCTGTAGTACCAGCTACTCTGCAGGCTGAGGCCAGAGGATTGCTTGAGCCTAGGAAGTCGAGGCTGCAGGGGGAAGTGTTTGCGCCACTGCACTCCAGCCTGGGTGACAGAGCAAGATCCTGTCTCAGGAAAAAAGATAATCTGGAAGACGTTATTATTTGTTTTTGTTTGTTTGTTTGTTTTTTAGACAGAGTTTCGCTCTTGTTGCCCAGGCTGGTGTGCAATGGCACAATTTCTGCTCACTGCAACCTCCGCCTCCCAGGTTCAAGCGATGCTCCTGCCTCAGCCTCTCGAGTAGCTGGGATTACAGGCGCACGCCACCACACCCGGCTAATTTTGTATTTTTACTAGAGATGGGGTTTCTCCATGTTGGTCAGGCTGGTCTTGAACTGCCGACCTCAGGTGATCTGCCTGCCTCGGCCTCCCAAAGTGCTGGGATTACAGGTGTGAGCTACTGCACCCGGCCTTATTTGTTTTTATGGATGATCCTTATTCCTTTACTTATTTCATTTAAGGTTACCTTTAAGATTATTGGAGCTTAAAAAAGAAATATGCAGCTGAGTGAGAAAAGGTTATTGAAAATTTTACTATATATGTGTGTTCATATGCTTAGAGACATTGTGAAAGCCGGTAACTTTTAAACTTCTTTATACTTTTACTTAACTGTGGTGGAATATACATAACATCAAGTTTACCATTTTAACCACTTCCATGCATATAGTCCAGGGGGATTAAATAAATTCACACTGTCGTGCAGCCATCACCCTGATCCTTCTCTAGAACTTTCTCATTCCAAATGGAAATTCCATACTCCTCAAACAGTAACTCCCGTTCTTCCTTCATGTTGCCTTTTTTTTTTTTTTTTTTTTTTTTTTGAGATGGAGTCTCTCTCTGTCGCCCAGGCTGGAGTGCAGTGGCACGGTCTTGGCTCACTGCAGCCTCCACCTCCTGAGTTCAAGCAGTTCTCCTGCCTCAGCCTCCCAAGTAGCTGGGATTACAGGTGTCTGCCACCACGCTCAGCTAATTTTTAAATTTTGGTAGAGACAGTGGTTTCACCATGTTGGCCAGGTTGGTCTCGAACTCCTGACCTCAAGTGATCCCCCTGCCTCGGCCTCCCAAAGTGTTGGGATTACAGGCGTGAGCCACTGCACCTGGCCCCTGATACTATTTTGAGTGTGATTCTTACAGTAATATCTTATATTTTAAAAAACAGGATACACCTTACCTTGGTCCTTAAAGAATATGTTTGCTTATTCTGCTGTGGTTCCAAGATTATTTTTCCTATAAAGTTTCCCCCCTAAGAGCTTATCACCGTGTCTTACAGGCGAGTCAGCCAAGTAAGACATGATGAAAATGCCAGTGTTACGAGGTTCCCAGGCGCTCCTTCATAAAGATTTTGAGAAAAGCTTTTAAGAATGTATCTAAGAGTTGCTTTCAGGGATCTTAACTCAATTAGTGGAGGTTGCTGACCACAGGCCATGTCTAGAGCACAGACTATATCGTCACGTTACTCTGTTGTCTTCTCATTGTTCAATTCAGCAGCATTTTAGAAGGCCTGCTGTGTGCTCTGCACTGTGCTAAGTACTGCGAGAAATAGAAAAGTTGAAGACGTGGTTATTGTCTGAAATGGCAGCTCCTGGGAAAAAGTGCCGTAGAAAGAGGAGCTGGCTATAGAAAATATGGTAATTTCTAACCTAAAATTAATATGCCACTTATGATCATACAATACGAACATTAACGTGTTCAAATATGAGAACAGGAACGAATGCTGGAAATATATTAAAGTAATAACAATAATAATATTAACACCTAACAGTCACTAAGCATCTGTCATGTGCCAAACGCCACACTCGACACTTTACGCGCATTATCTCATTTAATCCCCCCAAGAACAAGAAGCTTACAGTGATGGCTCTTGTCCCCAGTTTAGTTAGAAAAGCTGTGACACACACAGAGATTAAGGGCGTGGTACTAGCAAGTGATGACGTGGGGCTCCCAACTCAGACCTGCCCGACTCCACGGTCCAAGGCTGGTGTTTGTCATTGTTGGGACAACCATTGGTACACTGTGATGTCCAGTCTGGAAATAAAAGAGAGTGGATTTTGTTCTGTTACATTTTATTTTTCACAGAAGTGAAAAGGAAAAGGAAGCAATTCATTTTAAAAGCATCCAAAAGCAGGATGTTGTTTCTGTCACGCCATTGCTTGGGGTCTGCTACCAAGTCCCTTACTGGTAGCTTAGGCCTCACTGGTTGGGATTCTTTTTTTTAAAAATTGTCTTCCTGGGCCGGGTGTGGTGGCTCACACCTGTAATCCCAGCACTTTGGGAGGCCGAGGCAGGCGGGTCACAAGGTCAGGAGTTCAAGAGCAGCCTGGCCGATATGGTGAAACCCTGTTTCTGCTAAAAATACAAAAAAATTAGCCAGGTGTGGTGGCAGGTGCCTGTAATCCCAGCTGCTTGGGAGGCTGAGGCAGAAGAATTGCTTGAACCCCGGAGGCAGAGGTTGCAGTGAGCTGAGGTCACGCCACTGCACTCCAGCCTGGGCGACAGAGAGAGACTCCACCTAAAAAAAAAAAAAAAAAAATTGTCTTCCTAAGATGTCCCTAGATTCCTTCATGTACGACATCCATGGGGACACCACCATGCAAAGCCAAGTGGTTGGCCAGCAGCCGGTTCCTGCCAGTCTTCCTGTCGGGCTGAGGACTCGTTCAAGAGGAAATTCACCGATGCGTGAACAGCCTGCCTGTTCGTTTGGTGAAATAGGGCAGATTTTTTATTTCATAAAAATGTAGTAAAGGGAGATGCTATTAATCAAGGATTTAAATTATGATCATTATTATTTATTATTTTTGAGACAGAGTCTTGCTCTGTTGCCCAAGCTGGAGGGCACAGTGATCTTGGCTCGGTGCAACCTCTGCCTTCTGGGTTTAAGCGATTCTCTTGCCTCAGCCTCCCGAGTAGCTGGGACTAGAGGCACATGCCACCATGCCCAACTAATTTTTGTATTTTTAGTAGAGATGGGGTTCTGCCATGTTGGTCAGGATGGTCTCGATCTCGTGACCTTGTGATCCACCCGCCTCAGCCTCCCAAAGTGCTGGGATTACAGGCGTGAGCCACCATGCCCAGCCGAGATTTAAATTATTTATTTTATTATTTATTCATTTATTTATTTTGAGACAGGGTCTCGCTCTGTCATCCAGGCTGGAGTGCAGTGGCACGATCTCGGCTCATGCAGCCTCGACCTCCCCAGTTCAAGCAGTTCTCCTGCCTCAGCCTCCCAAGTAGCTAAGACTATAGGCACGCCACTTCGCCTGGCTAATTTTTGTATTTTTTGTAGAGATGGGGTTTCACCATGTTGCCTAGACTGGTCTCAAACTCCTGAGTTCAAGCAAGCTGCCTGCCTCAGCCTCCCAAAGTGTTGGGATTACAGGCGTGAGCCACCCTGCCTGGCTTTAAGTTACTTATTTAAAAAAATTATTGCCCACTCTTTAGCAATGGTGAGGGAATAGTGTTTCTTCCTGGATCTTCAGGAGTGGCTGTCCCTTCTGGGAAGGTGCACTTTTCAGTTGAGAAGTGAAGTTCAGGGAACCTGGTGACAGTGGGTTAATAGTTTCTCAACTTACCTCTTTTTGCCAACTCTGACATGTAGGACTCATTCATTCTTTCAATCACTGTCATTCATTGATTTATTCATCAGTAAGTGCCTTCCTTGAGCATGGCACACCAAACTATGTAGCAGGGCTCAAAGAACCATCGTGCACAGTGCCTGCCCTCATAGGGCTGGCTGTCTAGTGAGGGAGGTGGGCGTGTGAACAGGCAAATCACACACCAGTGGCCAACACCAGGGCAGAATGATGGACAAAGCACTGCTGATGGGCAAAGAGCACAGAAAACAAAATGACGACCTGGGCCTGGTGCCGTGGCTCGGCAGGAGGATTCTTTGAGGCCAGGAGTTTGAGACCAGCTTGGGCAACAGAGTGAGATCCTATCCCTTTTTTTTTTTTTTTTGAGACAGGGTCTCACTCTGTCGCCCAGGCTGGAGTGCAGTGGCGTGATCTCAGGTCACTGCAGCCTCTGCCTCCCGGGTTCAAGCGATTCTCTTGCCTCAGCCTCCTGAGTAGCTGGGATTACAGGTACCATCGCCATGCCTGGCTAGTGTTTTTGTATTTTTAGTAGAGACGGGGCTTTACCATGTTGGCCAGGCTGGTCTCGAACTCCTGGCCTCAAGTGATCCGCCTGCCTCAGTCTCTCAAAGTGCTAGGATTATAGACATGAGCCACTGTGCCTGGCCTAAAGATCCTATCTGTATCAGGAAAAAAAAAGAAAGAAAATTAGCCAGGTGTGGTTACTCACACCTATATCCCAACTACTTGGGAGGCTGAAGTGAAGGCTGCTTGGGAGGATCACTTGAGGCCAAGAGTTAGAGGCTGCAGTGAGCCTTGACTGAGTCACTGCACTCCAGCCTGGGCAATGGAGTGAGACCTTGCCTCTTAAAAACAAAACAAAACAAAACAAAACAAACTCTGGCTTGAGGAGTCTAGAAATTAGGAGGTGACATCTGAGCTGTGTCTTAAAGGACAAATAGGAAGTTTCGGGTGGAGCTGGCACCTGCAAGAGCACAAAGCCTCAAGAGCTAGCTAGCGTCCACCTCGTCAAACAGAGGTGGCGTCAGAACAAGAAACTCTCCAGGGCAAGAGGAAAGTGCCTAGATTTCTTGTTTGTATTTTATACCATATAGATAAAATTGTTATTTGTTTTTTGTAAGGCTTTCAGTCACCTTGAGTATCTGGCTAAAACCTATTTTTTATCTTAAACTATAGACACAAAGATTAATGTTGTCAAAGTAGCATAAAAGCTGGTCTTGTAGAAATATTTTATCAACTAAATACACGGAAGAGCTGTATAATAAAATCCTGTCTCCTTAGCTTTTTCTTGTGTGCTGTGTAGTACAAAATATTTTGTTTTTATCTCCCTTCTGTGGTTAATACTTATAAAGCCAGCAACGATTTTATCTGACATTCAGAAATATCAATGTAAAAGCCTATAAGCCCTGCAAAGAAAATTGTTTTTCTTCATTCTTTTCACCAATACTGGGAAGCTCCCAAAGATATCCAAGGTTAAGCAATTTGCATTCAGATTGTTGTTATTAAGTCTGGTTTCCTTCTCTTTTTTGTGAGACAGAGTCTTGCTCTGTTGCCAGGCTGGAGGGCAGTGGTACAATCTCTGCTCACTGCAACCTCTGCTTCCCGGGTTCCAGTGATTCTCCTGCCTCAGCCTCCCGAGTAGCTGGGATGACAGGCACTCACCACCACACCCGGCTAATTTCTTTGTATTTTAGTAGAGACAGGGTTTCACCATGTTGGCCAGGCTGGTCTCGAACTCCTGACCTCAAGTGATCCACCTGCCTCAGCCTCCCAAAGTGCTAGGATTACAGGCATGAGCCACCGTGCCCAGCCTGGTTTCCTTCTTTTGATAAATGATAACAGAGAAAATAAAGCACATCCACTTATTTTTATTTTTATTTTATTTTATTTATTTATTTTTGAGATGAAGTTTCCCTTTTGTTGCCCAGGCTGGACTGCAATGGCGCAATCTTGACTCAGTGCAACTTTGCCTCCCGGGTTCAAGCGATTCTCTTTCCTCAGCCTCCCAAGGAGCTGGGATTACAGGTGTGCACCACCATGCCCAGCTAATTCTGTATTTTTAGTAGAGATGAAGTTTCACCATGTTGGTCAGGCTGGTCTCTAACTCCTGACCTCACACATCCACTTAGTTTTAAATATGCTTCAGGGCAGGCACGGTGGCTCATGTCTATAATCCCAGCACTTTGGGAGGCCAAGGCAAGCGGATCGCTTGAGGCCAGGAGTTCAAGACCAGCCTGGCCAACATGGCAAAACCTCATCTCTACTAAAAATACACAAATTAGCTGAGTGTGGTGGTGCGCACCTGTAGTCCCAGCTGCTTGGGAGGCTGAGGCATGAGACTTGCTTGAACCCAGAGGTGGAGGTTGCAGTGAGCCAAGATTGTGCCACTGCACTCCAGCCTGGGTGACAGAGTGAGACTCTGTCTCCAATAAATAATAAATACGCTTAAAATGGGAAATGATGACTTCCAGGCTGTGGAATGTTTACTTAAGTGAAAACCTCCGTTACGCTACCTGAGAATTACATTACTCAAGTTTGAATAATTACAAAACTACGTGATGGGCCTGCCCTGTCTGACCTCCTGCACACTTAGACCGAGAACTGAAAGACCCTAGTGTCAAAAATATTTAAGATCTGCCATGAGAAATAGATGAGGGAGAATTAGAGCAAACCCTGGCCCTAGGGTGCATTTTGAGATTGAAATCGCAGCCTAGTCTCTTCCATTACACCATCAGTAAATCTTGAAGGACAGAAGAGTAGCCGAGAACAACACAGGGACAGGTGCGCTGGGCTTGGCTGGGGAGGGAGCCAGGTGAGGTTGTGGCTTCCTGAATGCCCTCGAAGTTTGCCCCTGCAGCTTTCTTCGGAGAACTGGGAGAACACCATGTGTCACCTTGTGGAGCATTTTAAAAACGAGTGAGAAACCTTTATCGGGAAGATGCTACGTGCTGTAAAACAATGACAGTAAGCCGGGCGCAGTGGCTCATGCCTGTAATCCCAGCACTTTGGGAGGCTGAGGCAGGCAGACTGCCTAAGGTCGGGAGTACGAGATCAGCCTGACCAACAGGGAGAAACCCCATCTCTACTAAAAATACAAAATTAGCCTGGCGTGGTGGTGCATGCCTGTAATCCCAGCTACTCAGGAGGCTGAGGCAGGAGAATCGCTTGAGCCCCAGGAGGCGGAGGTTGTGGTAAGCCAAGATCGCACCACTGCACTCCAGCCTGGGCAACAAGAGCAAAACGCCATCTCAAAAAAAGAAAAGAAAAGAAAAAAATAATGATAATAACAGTTGATGAAATGCTTTGATTTCCAGAAGACATTATATAAAGAGAGAACTTTACTTGCATGGGACAGCTGATGAGCTCCTCAGCTAGGGAGAGGGGAGGGATTGACTCATTCTTGATGATGGGGCAGGGCCAAGGCTGTAGGGAATTGGGCATTGTCTGGTTGCTGGTGGTATGAGATGCTGGCGGAGCCCAACCCATGCCTCTGGCTGTTATGCGAGGGTGGGAAAATTCCAGTTTGCTAGAACCATTAATAACACAAGTGGAAATCATGGGTAAGTTTACAGTTTATTCAAGCAAGTACTTCTAATTAAACAGAAAAAAAGAGTGTAAACTCTTGACCAAGGCATATTCATGATTTTCAGTAAAATAATTTCTCACTTCTAGTGATCGAAATAATAATGAAGTGCGAATATGAAGTGAAATGCAACATTAAGGGTTGGTTAACCCCAAATTCTTTCATCAAAGAGCAATATACAAGAAATTGGAGAGTTTTTTTTTTTTCATACTAAAAGTAACCATTAAGGGTAAAGAACTGAGCCTGGCACAGTGGCTCATGCCTGTAATCTCAGCATTTTGGGAGGCCGAGGCAGGAGGCCAGGAGTTGGAGACCAGTCTCGGCAACAAAGCGAGGCCCTGTCTCTACAAAAAAAATTTAAAAGTAACTGGGCATGGTGATGCATGCCTGTAGTCCCAGCTACATGGGAGGCTAAGGCAGGAGGCTGAAGTGAGCCATGATCACGCCACTGTGCTCCAGCCTGGGCAACAGAGCAAGACCCTGTCTAAAAAAAAAAAGGAGGCTGGGCACGGTGGCTCACGCCTGTAATCCCAGCACTTTGGGAGGCCGAGGCATGCGGATCACAAGGTCAGGAGATCAAGACCATCCTGGCTAACATGGTGAAGCCCCGTCTCTACTAAAAATACAACGAATTAGCCACACGTGGTGGCAGGCGCCTGTAGTCCCAGCTACTCGGGAGGCTGAGGCAGGAGAATGGCGTGAACCCAGGAGGTGGAGCTTGCAGTGAGCCTAGATCGTGCAACTGCACTCCAGCCTGGGCAACAGAGCGAGACCCCGTCTCAAAAAAAAAATAAATAAGTAAATAAGTAAATAAATAAATAAAAGAGCAAGGAACTGAACCCAGTGGATAATGCTGGGGCATCAGATAGAGGCTGTTGGCCATTTAGTTAAAATAAGATGGATGACCATAATCTGAAAGATGTAAAAAAAGAAACTGACCTAATTTATTTTTTTGAATGAATAAAATATATGTGGTACAAAATTCAAAAGGTATGAAGGCTCATAGAGTAAAAACTAATTTTTTTTTTATAAATGTGTCCCAAAACCACTCAGATCCCTCTCCCCTGAGTGCACCGATTCCAGGGAATCCTTGTGTCAACAGGCAGGTAGCATCCTTATGCGCCCTTCACGCATCTCTACACATCACACTTTTCTCACTAAGCAACAGGTCCCATACGCTCAGTTCCTAATTGTATAAATACCCACCTCATCGATCTCAATGTCTGTGTAGTATTCTATTGCGTGAATGTGCCATATTTTATTTAACCAGTTCCCTTCTCAAGAATATGGAAGCAGTTTTCCATCTTTCAGAAACTCTGATTTATTTGTTTATTATTCGTATTTTTTTCCTGACAAAAATGCTCTTCAGAACAGAAATTCGAGTTTAAATTGCAGTGGCTGTTCTGGTTCATGTAGAACTAGACTCCAGCCTTTTCCTCATTTTCTTTTGCCTGGTAGATTTTTGCTTATCCTTTTATTTTCAGCATTTTTCAAACATTTTATTTTGGGTGTGTCTCTTGTATACCCAAGCGGTGATTGCAACATTTTCAGCAACTGCTATAATTTCCATTTTAGATACAGAGACACCTGTCACTTCGCACCTTAAATGAAGAGCTTCTGAGCTAATTTCTTCAATGGGAAGGCACCTCGGGGGTGATACATGAATAACGTGGAATAATGCAATTTGGGCAGATTACCAGTTAAGAGCAATGTTAGGTTTGGCCCACTTTGCCTTGCAGGCCGCTAAAGCCTCAAACAATATGACACCTGGCCTTTTACAAAAACCGGACAGTGGAGGTGTTGACAGGAATGGTGTTAAGCCAGGTTCGTCTGGGTTTGTCAAGCATAGACTTCTATTTTTAAAATATTTAGGGCAAATACAGTTCAAAATTAATTTGGTCAACTACATTTTTCTTAAGTTTCTTTAGTTTTGAAACCTTTGTATATTTTTATTAATTATGAAACTCATACAAATGTTATGTAGGCAGAATTTTCAGGAAGTTTTATGCCCCTTTTTATAAACCTGTAACAAAGAAATAAGTGATATAATGGGGAAATATGGAGGTGTATTTGCAGTCTTTGTATTTTACAAAATTGTCATTTGACCATAGATGTGATCGTTGCTGTTCCAAGTAACAGAAAGCTCAACCCATAAAAGGAATTAACTGGCTTATATGTAACGGAAGAGTCCAAAAGCAGACATAGCTTCAGATGCAGCTTGATCCAGGGCTCAGATGCCATCATCAGAATCCAATTCTTGGATCTGTTTCTTTGGGTTGGCTTCATTTTCAGGCAGCCCCTTTCCTCATATCCTCAAGATGGCAGAGACAGCCTGTGGTCTTTCCCTTGCAGAGACAGATCACCAGGAAACAATACTTCTATCCCTAGCCATGAAACAGTCTTGAACTTTATTCTGACTTGATCAGCCAAGTCCCTGCTGGAACCATCACTGCCTAGCTTAGGCCTGAGACAGTGCTGCTACCAAAGGCCGGGCTGGCCTTCCCTAAAGTATATGTGCTGCGTGGGGGAGAGGTACGGATCTGAACCAAAACGAGGGCTGTCCAGCGTCAGCAAATATCTCCCGCAGTCCCAGTGCCTCCAGCAGGAGGCAAAGCATCAACCCCTCCGTCTGGCTCCTCTACTGAAAATTCCCTCAGCAGCCTCACAGGCCTTAGGCTTGTCTTAGCTACTTCTTCATCTACTTTTTTGCTTTCTTAATTATTTTTCTTTTCTTTTTTCTTTTTTTATTTTATTTTAGATGGAGTTTCGCTCCGTCGCCCAGGCTGAAGTGCAGTGGCGTGATCTTGGCTCGTTGCAACCTCCACCTCCCGGGTTCAAGCGATTCTCCTGCCTCAGCCTCCTGAGCAGCTGGGATGACAGGCACACACCACCACGTCTGGCTAATTTCTGTATTTTTAGTAGAGACGGGGTTTCACCATGTTGGCCAGGCTGGTCTCGAACTCCTGACCTCAAGTGATCCTCCCGCCTCAGCCTCCCAAAGTGCTGGGATTACAGGCGTGAGCCACCGCGCCCGGCTGCTTCCTTAACTCTTGATCTCCTCTCTGTATCTTGCTTTGTCTCGCTGTTCTCTTCTCTCCATATTCATCCAAACATTTGCTTAGAAGTACCCAGAAGCATGGCGTTGAATGTGGTATACCTTGAACGAAGGGTGAAGAAACGAGGCAGAGTGACTTAGTAGCACGTGACAGCACACAGTTTAAATTTTAATATTAGCCCATTTACAAACAACAGCTTATATAATAGTCATTCACATACCTCAACACTCACCATCCCCTCCCCACTTTTTTTCTGGAGACAGGGTTTCACTGTCACCCCAGCTGGAATGCAGGTGGCATGATCACAGCTCACTGTAGCATCGACCTCCTGGACTCAAGGGGTCCTCGCGCCTCAGCCTCCTGAGTAGCTGGGACCACAGGTGCATGCCACCACGCCCAGCTAATTTTTTTTTTTTATATTTTTTGTAGAGACAGGGTCTGGCTATGTTGCTTAGGCTGGTCTCAAACTCCTGGGTTCAAGCGATCCTGCCACCTCAGCCTCCCAAAGTGTTAGGATTACAGATGTGAGCCACTGTGCCCAGCCAAAATTCACCCCATTCAAGTGTGCAATTCAGTGGATTCTAGTATCTTCACAGTGCTGTGCAACTATCACTCCTATCTACTTGCAAAGCATTTCCATCATCTTAAAAAGAATCTCCATGTCCAATAGCAGTTCCCCTTCCCCCACCGTCATCCTCGGGCAACCGCTAATCTTCCTGTGTGTCTGTGGATTTGCCTCTTCAGGGCATTTCACATAAACACAATCATACAATATGTGGCCTTCTGTGTCTGGCTTCTTTCATTTAGTGTAAGGCTTTTGAGGTTCATCCATGTTGTAATGTATATCCTTAGTTCATTCTTTTTTGTTAAGCTCACAAATAAAAAGCCTCACTTTTTATTTGAGGCAAGGAGACTGGCTACAGGGATTACAGTTCCAGCAGCCAAAATGCAACTCCAAGTGGCACTATTTGGACCGTAGATTTTGCTTCATTTTGGCTGGAAAAGGGTATTCAGGATGTACTTCTCCCAGCTGGACAAGAAAAAGGGCAAAGAAAACTGGAAGAGACGCCTCGTCTACACAAACTGCTCTTTGGACACAGCATCAACCTGACCACACCCGTGCTGGCCAGTCTGCAGGTTGCTGACCCGCCGTTAAGGGACACAGGCCATACTACACTTGCTAGAAAAACTGAGGCGGGAAAAAGAGGTGCAAGGCACTGGGGGAAGAGCAGGTGCCTGTAGCTTTAAAGCTCAGTGTTGAAGGGGTAATCCTTGCAGGAGGCACAGCTCACCAAGACACAGACCCTCCCGTTTCTGTTGTAGCTGACTACGGTGGTCACATCAGGCTGCTCAGCTGAAAGTCAAAGTCCTCCAAGTTTTCAGCAGTGCGTTCCAGCATCACCACCTAAATGATGATAGGAATTACCACCAAATTCCTATGCATGGGAAACCAGATCAGAACCTGGGCTGTGTTTTTATTTGTTTATTTTTTTTACTGTGCTTGGCTGTGATTGCTTTGGTGCTGGGATCCCCCAGACCTGTCACGAGAGCTGAGGGGACTATAGGCAGTCACCACCTTGCCTTTGGATTGGCAGCCCTGGATTAACTTCTCCTGACGTGGGTGCAGGTGGCACTCACTCTGGTTAACCACTGTTTTTAAGCCAGGTTTCTTTTTTTCTGTCTGTCATATATATATATATATATATATATATATATATATATATATATATATTTTTTTTTTTTTTTAGAGACAGGGTCTCACTCTATCACTCAGGCCTGGAGTGTAGTGGCATAATCATAACTCACTGCAGCCTCGAGTTCCTGGGCTCAAGTGATCCTCCCGCCTTGGCCTCCCAAAGTGCTGGGATTACAGGCTGAGACACCACACCTGGTCTTAAGCCAGGTTTCTTTACCATCTCTTGGAGATGGCTGCAGTTGGAGATACCAAAAGCTTTCATAGCCCTTCATCCACCAGCTCCTCCATGTGGCCACCCATGTGACATGAAGTTGGTGTCAGTAGGTACCACGTTGTCTGTCCCATCCAACAGGAAAAATAGCCTGTTGGCCAGTGAATAAGGTAGGGCTCCAGGTGGTCCCCTGAGGGTCTTCTGGCAGGCTCCTTTACCAGGCTCATCTCATGGTATGAGCACCGCAGCTTGCTGACAGTGGCAACGTTCTCAAGCTTCACAGACTCCATCACTTGGCCTGGAGGGGAATTCTAGGTGTCCAGCCCCAGGACAGGCATTTTGGCACCATGATTGAACACGATATGGTGAGCCATCCTCACAGGATTAAGAAGAATTCTGGACAGAAATATAGTTGTAATTAAGCATCAGTCAGCCTGCACTTTGACCCACTTCCTTGTAACCAACAGTGACGTAGCACCAGGTAACATTTGCATCCCCGTTGTTCCTATAGATACGATTTCTGACCTTAGAATCACAAGGCTTTTGTTTAAAATAGATGGGATCTCTGACATTAGAATCATAAGATTTTTGTTTAAGACTTGCTTAAGATGTTTTTCAGATCCTGAATTCCAGCAAAACAGCCGACACCAACCAGTTTGAAGACCCCCACAGAGGAATGTGATCAGCATGAAAATACAGCTTCATCTCCCTCTCCCATGACTCCACCCTGCACACTTCGACCAATCAACCATCTGCACACTCCAGTCTCCACTCCCAAACCCTTAAAAACCCCAGCCCCAAACTCCTCAGGGAGACGGATTTGACGTTTCCTCCCATTTCCTCCTTCGGTGACCCTACGATGAAACCTCTTTCTCTGCTCCAACCCTATGCCTCGGCGTGTTCACTTTCTGGTCCCATCCAGCGATGGACCCATCGTGGTCACCGTGGCTGGCCAAGCCCGCTGTGCCTCACAGACCCCACTCAGGATCACACCACTTCGTTCCACTGTTTGGAGATGCCATGTTTGCTTATCCCTGCATCAGCTGATGAGCATTTGTGCTGTTTTCACTTTTTGGCTATTACGAAAATGTTGCTATGAGCAGCCGTGATATTCGCCCATTTAAAAAAGTGTTTTTCACCATTACTGCTGTGGGAAATTTCTCCCTGGCTCTGTCCCTTCTTTGTAGCCCAGCCTTCCCCCAGGCTTTGGCTCTCCCTCTCTGGCTCAATGTCAGCTCCTTGTCTCACCTCCTAGAGCAATTCCACTCTCGCACCTCCTGCTGCGGCATTTCCAAAGCCTCTGCTTAGCAAGGGACCACCCATTCTGCACCTCTCCCCTTAGGGCTGCAAGCACCTGCACAAACTTGGTGGTTATCATATGCTTCAACTCAATCAAATTCTCTCAGTTTTCCATCAGCAATCTTTTTAAGCCAAAGGGAAGGCAAGGACTTGATCTTCACATCACATGAATCATGACACCTGCCTTAGAAGGCAGAAGCAACTATAGTTGGAATAGCAATTGTTTTTCAACATGTGGGATGATATCAAGGCTCTTTCCTCCCCATATGTCCTTCCCTGTTAGTGGCTGGGGCTGAGGGTTTTCCCAGGAAGCCAGATTGTCCTCACAAGTTCAGCAGGACCCTAGGGCTTCCACAGATAGTAGGACTGTTATCAGAAAGAAGTCTCGATCCAGACGCCGAGAGAGGGTTCTTGGATATCGCCCAAGAAAGAATTCAGGGGGAGTCCACAGACTGAAGTGAAAGCAAGTTTGTTAAGAAAACAAAGCAGTAAAGAATGGCTACTCCATAGACAGAGCAGCTCCGAGGGCTGCTGGTTGCCCTTTTTTTTTTTTTTTTTTTGAGACGGAGTCTCACTCTGTCGCCCAGGCTGGAGTGCAGTGGCACAATCTCGGCTCACTGCAAGCTCCGCCTCCCGGGTTCACGCCATTCTCCTGCCTCAGCCTCCCGAGTAGCTGGGACTACAGGTGCCCGCCACCATGCCCGGCTAATTTTTTGTATTTTTAGTAGAGATGAGGTTTCACATGTTAGCCAGGATGGTCTCGATCTCCTGACCTCGTGATCCACCCGCCTCGGCCTCCCAAAGTGCTGGGATTACAGGCGTGAGTCACCACGTCGGGCCGGTTGCCCGTTTTTATGATTATTTCTTGATTATATGCTAAACAAGGGCTGGATTATTCATGAGGGAAAGGGGTGGGCAATTCCTGGAACGGAGGGTTCCTCCCCCTTTTAGACTGTGTAGGGTAACTTCTTGACATTGCCCTGGCATTTGTAAACTGTCATGGCGCAGGTGGGAGTGTCTCTTAGCATGCTAATGCATTATAATTAGCATATAATGAGCAGTGAGGTCGACCAGAGGCCACTCTCATCACCATTTTGGGTTTGGTGGGTTTTGGCCACTTCTCTACTGCAACCTGTTTTATCAGTAAGGTCTTTATGACCTGTATCTTGTGGTGACCTCCTGTCTCATCCTGTGGCTTAGAATGCCTAACAGGCTGGGGACACAGCCCAGCAGATCTCAGCCTTATTTTACTCAGCCCCTCATCGCTCTGATTCAAATGCCTCTGACATGACCACGCAGATTTGAGAAACAGGCCCTCAGCCAACCAGACTCTGGCTCTACCACACACTTAATACTGTGAAAAGAAGATTACGGGTCATAGTCACAAATACCAGGGGTGCAAAACTTCAGATTAGAAGACACTTGTCAGACTCAGAGGCTCATCCAACTCCACGGAGATCATTATCACCACAAGCTCTTCAGACAGGTATGGAGGTTTTCTAAGGGATATTTTTATTTTCTGGATTGCAATTTTGTTTAGGAAGAGATGAAAGTGAGGATCAACTACTTTGAGGATTGTACAACTTTGTAAATTGCACAAATATGACGGCATATTTATATCTGCCTGCATTTGTGAAAACAAACTTGTCAAGGAGCTTATTTCTGGAAAGGGTCAATGATTCTAGAAAAAAAAAAAAGATAAATATGAGACCCTTCAGTAAAAAGAAACTTACTCTAGGGAAGTTTTTTGTTTTTTTAAAGAAGCAGTATTCACTCGTGTTTTTAAAAAGGAACATGGATTTCAACAATAATATAATGAGTAAAGCATCTGTTTCATTTATGAAATTAGACCTATTAAAGAACAGAATCATTGAGGGTTAAGGTAGGATGAGAGTGACAGGGAAAGAAAATGGAAGGAAGGCTAGGCACGGTGGCTCACGCCTGTAAGCACAGCACTTTGGGAGGCCGAGGCGGGCAGATCAGCTGAGGTCAGGAGTTCGAGACCAGCCTGGCCAACATGTTGAAACCCCATCTCTACTAAAAATACAATATTTAGCCGGGCATGGTGGCAGGTGCCAGTAATCCCAGCTACTCAGAAGGCTGAGGCAGGAGAATCGCTTGAACCCAGGAGGCAGAAGTTGCAGTGAGCCGAGATCACACCACTGCACTCCAGCCTGGGCAACAAGAGCATACCTCCATCTAGGAAAAAAAAAAAAAAGAAAAGAAAAAGAAAATGGAGAGGAAAACAAAGACCGAGGCACACCCAGGCCTTTTGAAAGTGAGGCTGTGACCCCGTGCAAGCAAGAGCCCTGTGTGTGGCTCCCACGGTGCCTGCCACATACTAGCTGCTCAATAAATGGCTGTGAAATAAATGCTGATCACAAAGGACAGAATGGGAAAGATTAAGAGAGAGAAAAGGAAGTGTGGAGGAGTACAAGCAGAAATAACAGCCTGGGCACAGTGGCTCATGCCTGTAATCCCAGCACTTTGGGAGGCTGAGGTGAAAAGATCATTGAGGCCAGGAGTTTGAGACCAGCCTGGGTAACAAAGCAAGACCTTGTCTCTACCAAAAAGTCAAAAAAAAAAAAAAAAATTAGCCAGGGTAGTGACACACCTGTAGCCTGCACTTGGGAGGATGAGGTGGGAGGATCACTTGAGCCCAGGAGTTCGAGGCTGCAGTGAGCTATGATCGCACCACTGCACTCCAGCTTTGGGCTATAGAGCAAGACCACATCTTGAAAATAAAATAAAAAATAAAAAAGAGAAATAATAACCAATTCCACTAATGTAAGGCTTTTCCACTTACAAAACCCTCGCCATGACTTGATTCTTATAGTCAATCCACAGGGTAAGAAAGAGCATTTGTACAGAGAAAGCAATAACATTTATGGTGGAGAAGTGAAGTCTGTCACCAGAGGCCACACTCCTGGGAGGTGGTAGGGCCAGTTCTAGACGAGGACTTCCATCTGCCAGCCCCATCCTGACTGCATGACACCACGCTGCTTCTGTCTTCTGGAGGCACAGCCTCAAAATCAGGCCAGTGTTGAGGGGCCTGGGGACAGGGCTGGCGATGGGGCTCTGGGAGGCATCAGCACAGGGAAGATTTTCGGAACCATGAGACTGGTGAGACCACCAATGAGCGGCGGGGAGCGCAGATGGAGAAGAGGGGTCGGAGGACCGAGCCCTGGGTGCCCATCCTTCAGAGGGCACGGAGAAGGGACGGATCTGAGAAGGTGACTCGGTGGAAGGAACCAGAGGGAGGGAGTGGGGAGTCCTGGGAGCCGCGTGGAGAGTGTATCAGGGAGGGAAGGGGGCCACCCTGCCAGAATATAACAGTGCCTGATACCTAGTGAGAGCTCCAGAAATAAGAGCCCGTTCCTATTTTTATTAATGTCTTGTTGAGAGGAGGAGCGAGCAGTGAGTATGGTAAGAGCTAAATTGTCATGCACCACAGCACAGAGTAAAGAGCCGATGTCTCAAATGGATAAATCAAGAAACAGCAGAGCAAGCGCATTTCGAAAAGCAGAGGTGAATACCTCAAAAACCTCAAAATGGTCACCTCAGAGGGGAGGAGGACAGGTGTGGAGGGGAGGGGCAGCCAGGACTGGGGATTTTTAAAAATAAGCCTTTTGATATTATTTGCACATGTATTTCTTTGATAAAGAATTTTTTTTTAATTTTTAAATTTTTGTAGAGATGGGCCCTCACTCTGTCACCCAGGCTGGAGTGCAGTGGCATGATCATAACTCATCGCAGCCTCGACCTCCTGGGCTCAAGTGATTCTCCCGCCTCGGCCTCCCAAAGTGCTGGGATTACAGGCATGAGCCATGCCCCCAGCCTGATAAAAAAAAAAAAAAAGCTTCAAAGGACACAAAAAGAGGGCTTTTGCACACGCAGTTGTCTAAGGTGATTGGTGAATGGTTTTGGGGGGCTGATTGCAGAGCCCACCAGGCGGCAGGGCTGGCGTGCACATTCTCCAGGACCCCTCGTTCACACTGACTGTCCTGGACATCTTCCCTGCACTGCTAAGACACCTCGTTGTTTATTCACTAAGCTCTTTCCTGGCTCAGTGAGAGAACATTCAGAGGCCCCAGCAGCAGAGGAATAACAGGCTCCAGTGGAGACGGGACCGGGAAGGAAGTAGTTGGAAATCTCTCTTCCTCCCAGGTTCTATCTCCTCTGCTCACTCCCCACTGCTGAGGGTCGGTACAAAGGGGGGTGACACACTCCCACCCCATCCTTGTCACACTGTGATCTCCCCCAACGCATCAGTGCCTGCACCTTCCAGGCTCCGGAAAGACGATGTGCCCTTTCTGCTTGGGAAAATCACAGTTCTCAGAAGACCAACAGAAATGCATGTAGAAAATGATGGAAATTACTGGGTATCAGAGGACACGATGACCTGAATGAGTAAGAAGATGGTGGGGGCCGGGGGGTAGGGCGGAAGCCAGCTAGGACCTGATAGTGACAAATGCATAACTATTTGCTTATTTTCAGTGCCTTTTGCTTCAAATGAGAGGTTTCTGCTCTCCCACGGTGAAGTGTGAGGCATAAATCCTGCTTCATTATGGGGGACTTCCAGGGGGGTGGCACAGAGCCCAGGAGTCCCTGTGGCATGATGAGGGGGAAGTTGGGAAAGAGAAGCAGAAAGAAAATGGAAGGGGGCCAAATGCAGGAGGTGTGAGGAGGAAAGCCAAGAAAGACGAGGGGAGAGGGAATGATAAAAAGGAGGGAGAAGCCGGGCGCGGGGGCTCACACCTGTAATCCTGGCACTTCAGAAGGCTGAGGCAGGAGGACTGCTTGAGCCCAGAAGTTTGAGACCAGCATGGGCAACATGGTGAAACCCCATCTTTACAAAAAAAAAAATATATATATATATATATGTGTGTGTGTGTGTGTATATATATATGTGTGTGTGTATATATGTGTGTATATATATGTGTGTGTGTATATATGTGTGTGTATATATGTGTATATATGTGTGTGTGTATATATGTATGTATATATGTGTGTGTATATATGTGTGTGTGTATATATGTGTGTGTGTATGTGTGTGTGTATGTGTGTGTATATATGTGTGTGTATATATGTGTGTGTGTATATATATGTGTATGTGTATATATGTATGTGTATATATATGTGTGTGTGTGTATATATATATGTGTGTGTATATATATATATATAAATTAGCTGGGCAGGGCGGCATGCACCTGTAGTTCAAGCTACTTGGGAGGCTGAGGGGAGGGTCACTTAAGCCCAGGAGGTCAAGGCTGAGTGAGCCATGATCACGCCATTGCACCTCTAGGCTGAGCAACAGAGTGAAACCCTGCCTCAAAACAAAACAAAACAAACAAAAAAAAGGAATGAGAGGTAGGGTCTAATAGGTAGGAGGCTGGCCCAGGAACGAGTCGGGGTGTTATTCTGTGCACTGATGCAATGGGTTAACGCACTAGCTTCCTAAGCCTGTCAGGGTGAGTTGCCACAAATGTGATGGCTCAAAACAGAAATCCAGAATCCAGGTGGCAGCAGGGCCACGCTCTCCCGCAGCAGGGCCACGCTCTCCCGCTAGGTCCTAGGGGAGGATCGCCCCCGCCCCTGCCTCTCCAGCTACTGCTGGCCCCAGGCGTTCTTCGTCTTGCAGCTGCGTCACTCCTGTCCCTGCCTCTCTGCCTTCACAGGACCTTTTCTCCCGCACTTCTCCACGGTGTCTGTGTGTCTCCAATCTCCCTCTTCTTTCTCTTATAAGGACATTAGTCACTGGATCTAGGGTCCACCCTAAGTCCAGGATGATCTTATCTCAAGATCCTTAATTTCATCCACAAAACCCTATTTCCAAATAAGATCACATTCACAGGTACGGGGGGCCATGGACTGAATGTGTCCCCCCAGAATTCCTATGCTGAAATCCTAATCCCTGTGTGACAGTATTTGGAGGCAGGGCCTTTGGGAGGTGATTACGCTGTGAGAGTGGAGCCGTCATGAATGGGATCAGCACCTTTATGAGAAGAGGCTGGAGACCCACCATGTGAGGCTATGGGGGGAAGGTAGTGCTCTTGAGCCCCGAAGCAGGTCCTCGCCAGAACTGACCATGCTAGCACCTTGATCTTGGATTTGCAGCCTCCAGACGGTGAGAGACGACTGTCTGCTGTTTAAGCCGCCCAGTCTTGGCATTTCTTATAACAGCCCTAAGTGATAACTGATTTGGGTGCCCCTATTCAACCCTTGTTTTGACTTAGATGACATTCTCTACAGGGAAAATTTCTTAGGACTATTGGACAAAATGTAAAGTTCTTTTCTTGCTTTTTGGTTTTGCAAAAAAAAAAAAGAAAGATGAATGGGTCAATGAGAACATCTGAAAAGTCTGGAGTATCACTGAGGAAATAGAGGGCGATTGAGAATCCGAAAGTGAATGGAAGCCTACAACAGAAGTGAGATATGCTTTTCTGTTGTCACCTCATCGGATTGTGTGTGATGACACAAATGCCAATAGCCGGCAAACAGCGAGGAAACGAACATGATCCTGACAGTCTCAGGAGTGCCCCCGCTGAATGATTTTTAAGTTGAATATCTGACTAAAATAAATAATTGTCACATTTCTTTGTTGATTTAACCAACTCTGAAGCCTAAAAGACACGTGTGAGGCCCTGTGAGGGGAACCAATAGGAATGTGGGCGAATGGCGTCCTTGGAGAGTTCACGGTCTGATAGGAGAGAAAGATTTTATAGGAAATCACAGCCACAAGAAAGGAGCCCACACCCCACACGAGATGGCTGTGGAGGTTTGGGGAAGCAGATAGTGCACCCAGTTGCAGATATCAGAGAGGGCTTCCTGGAGGAGGTAGCACTGGAGCTGGGCATGGTAGGAGGAAGGATCTGAATGAATATGTGGTGAGAGGAGGAAGGCCATTCTGGGCGAAGGCAAAACAGTGGTGGGAGGGGGCGAGCTCGTCAGGGAGTAATTAGTCGTTCAGTTTGGTTGGACCTTAGAGTCTGTGGACAAGAGTAGCGGAGGTGAAGCATAGTGGGGTTATTCCGGGGCCGGCTCCAGGACGGCCTTGAAGGCCATGCAGAGTTGATGCCGCAGACCCATGATTCTGAGGTTGGGAGAGAAGGTCCAGCTCACAGAGAAGCTCCAGGGGCTGGAGAAGTCGGAGAGAGCTCCTCCAAAATGCCTGATGTGCCCCGGGACATCCCTCCTACCCTGGAACTGATGCTCTAGACAATGAGATCCGCTAACTCTCTCTGAGCAGGGAATGGCACCGCCAAGCTGTGCTCCAGGAAAGATTCATCTGTAGCTCCTTTTAAGACTTAACAGGAGGCCAGGCATGGTGGCTCATGCCTGGAATCCTAGCACTTTGGGAGGCCAAGGCGGGCGGGTCACCTGAGGTCAGGAGTTCGAGACCAGCCTGACCAATATGGCGAAACCCTGTTTCTGCTAAAAATACAAAAATTAGCCAGGTGCGGTGGTGCACACCTGTAATCCCAGCTACTCGGGAGGCTGAGGCAGGAGAATCGCTTGAACCCGGGAGGCGGAGCTTGCAGCAAGCTGAGATCACGCCACTGCACTCTCCAGCCTTGGTGACAGAGCAAGACTCCATCTCAAAAACAAACAAACAAGAAAACCACTTAATGGGGATGGGACAAATTTCATGGGGCACTACTGCCATCTCCCCAGTTATGTGGAACTGAGGGCTGACCTAGCGGGGTGGCTGTGGGAAGAGGAAAGAAGCAAGCCGTGGGCTCTGAGCGCTTGCTCGTGAAGCAGGGACTGAGCTGTCTGGTGCCTGTGGGGCCGGGCACGGGGAGAAGCTTTTCTGGCTGGACGTTCACTCCTTGTTTGGGTTAAGATAATGTGTGTGCAATTGTCTCAGCCTCTCATCTCACAGGAGTTCCTAGTGCACTGCTGATCCCGAGGGTGTGCACATCCGTGCCTGAGACACCCGTCTGTTCTCTGATGCTCCTCCCTCATCTGTTCTCTGTTTTCCCTACACTGGCAGAGGGGAGGATGAATATCCACGGCCCCTCATTTCCTTCATTTGGATGACGGAAAGATGAAAATGTTCAGCATCTCTTGTTGACATGTGAGCTGCAGTAAGGCCTGAAGAATCCTCTGCCCTCCGAGAGCTGGGGCAGTGTGTGGGGTGTGGCAGAGACAGAAGAGACGGGAAGCTGGACATCCTGTGGACTCGTGTATCAGCTCAACTGCTACCAAGCATTCCATTCCTCTGCTCAGGCCCCAAGTCTCAGAATCATCCTTGCCTCCCTTCTTTCTCCCTCTCCCTCCTCATCCAATCCACCAAATCCTACCTTCACAATATGGCCAGTCAGCATGGGTGAACCTTGAGGGCATTATGGTAAGGGAATAAGGCAGTTCCCAAAGGACCAACACTGTGATTCCACTTATCTCAAGTACCTCGGGGAGTCAGATTCCTAGAGACAGAGAGTGGAATGTGGATGCCAGGGGCTCTGGGGAGGGGAAAATGGGGGGTTACTGCTCAATGGGTACCAAGTTTCAGTTCTGCAAGATGAAATGAGCTCTGGAGATGGATGGGGGTGATGGGTGGGCGACAATGTGAATGTATGTAATACCACTCAGTGTACACTCCAAAACGCTGAAGATGCTTTTATGTTGTATGCATTTTTATAATAAATAAATTATACAATATAGACCACCGACTTCAAGTTATGATCTCTCATTGGACAAGAGTGACACAGGAGAAGCGTGAACAAAGTCCCCCACTACCACAAATTATGCAGTTGAGTTTCCTGCATTTGGAGAAATGGCAGGGGTCAGCCTAACTGGAGTGCAGTGGATGAGCCTCACTCTGGGAAAACCATCTTCATGATCATGGCACCTTACCTGCCAGGGAAGTACGTTATATGGACTTTATCACAATTTTAAAAATACACCCACATATAGATTTATCTCTATCATCTATATCTATATCATCGATATCTATCATCGATATCTACCTATATCTACACCTAGATCTATATCATCTATCTCCAGTGCTCCTCCTGCATGGCTACTGGCCTCGTCCAAGCTGCCTTTATTTGTCATCTAGATGATTGCAATGACGTCCTTCCTGGTCTTTGCCTCTGTAACTATGTTCCCAACGTGTAGTCACAGTGATCTGAATAAAACATAAAACAGACGTGTCGCTGTTCTGCTCTGAAGCCTCCATTTGGCCTCTTATCTTTCTTGGAGTAAAAGCCAAAGGGCTTACCACGGCCCCCATGGGCTGTCCAGGCTGGCTGTCAGTATCCCTCTGCCATCACCTCGTACTGCTCTCCCCTGACTTGGCAGCCGCAGAGGCCCGTTGACTTTGCTGTTCCTCATGTAGACCACGCCGAGCACGCTCCTGCCTCGGGGCCTTTGTTCCTGGCATCCCCTCTGCTCTAAATGCCCTTCCACACAGCCTCCTGCCCAGGGCTCTCCCTTCCTGCAGGTCCCAGCCCAGATCTCCTGTTAGCAATGAACCTTCCCCAAATACCCTAGGAAATAAGGATGCCCCTTGCCCCACCCCACACTCTCTGTCCTACCTACCCTGCCCTTATCAATTCCTATTTATTTCCGCTAGAATGTAAGTTCCAGGAGGGCAGGTCTCTTTCCGTTTGGTTGGCTGCTGTATTCCTAACACCCAGAGCAGGGCCTTGCTTTTAGGCACTCAATATAGTTGTTGAATGAGTATATTGAGACTTCCATTCCTTCAGGCAATAAATCGATCAGAAAGACAGAGGCCGCTCTAGGTATTTCAAGCAAGAAGAAATTTTTGTCTTTTTTCTTGTGAATTTTTGTGGGTACATCGTATGTGTGTGTATTTGTGGGGTCCATGAGATGTTTGGTTCGGGCACGCCATGTGAAAGGAGCACATCATGGAAAATGCGGTGTCCATCCCCTCAGGCATTTGTCCTTTGAGTTACAAACAACCCAATTACACTCTTTAAGTTCTTTTAAAACGTACAGTTATTATTGACTACAGTCTCCCTGTTGTGCTATCAAATAGTAGGCCTTTTTCATTTTTATTTTATTTTTATTTTTTTTTACCCATTACCATCCCCACCCCCCTACTCCCCTTCCCAGCCTCTGGTCACCATCCTCCTACTCTCTATGTCCATGAGTCCTATTATTTTAATTCTGAGAATATGTGATGTTTGTTTTTCTGTGCCTGGCTTATTTCACTAAATACAATGATCTCCAGTTCCATTCATGTTGTTGCAAATGACTGGATCCCATTCTTTTTTATGGCTGAATAGTACTCCATTGTGCATATCCACCACATTTTCTTTATCCACTCATCTGTTCATGAACACTTAGGTTACTTCCAAATCTTGGCTCTTGTGAAATAGTGCTGTAACAAGCAGCAGTGCAGACATCTCTTCAATATACTGAGTTCCTTTCTTTTGGGTATCTACCCAGCCGTGGGATTGCTGGATCATACGGTAGCTCAATTGTTAGTTTTTTGAGGAAGCTCCAAACTGTTCTCTACAGTGATTTACTAATTTACCTTCCCACCCACAAGGGTTCCCTTTTCTCTGCATCCTTACCAGCATTTCTTATTGCCTGTCTTTTGGATGTAAGCCATTTTAACTGGGCTGACATGATATCTCATTGTAGTTTTTTTTTGTTTTTGTTTTTGTTTTTTTTGGAGATGGAGTCTTGCTCTGTTGCCCAGGCTGGAGTGCAGTGGTGCAATCTCGGCTCATTGCAACCTCCGCCCCTGGGTTCAAGTGATTCTCCTGTCTCAGCTTCCTGAGTGGCTGGGATTACAGGTGCGTACTGCCACACACAGCTAATTTTTTGTATTTTAGTAGAGACGGGGTTTCACCGTGTTACCCAGGCTGGTCTCAAACTCCTGAGCTCAGGCAATCCACCTGCCTCGGCCTCCCAAAGTGCTGGGATTACAGACGTGAGCCACCACGCCCGGCCCTCATTGCAGTTTTGATTTGCTTTATCTAATGATCATGGTGTTGAGCACCTTTTCATGTGCCTGTTTGCCATTTCTATGTCTTCTTTTGAGAAATGGCTATTCAAATCTTTTGCTCATTTTTTGATCAGATTGTTAGACTTTTTCCTATAGAGTTGTTTGAGCTCCTTATATATTCTGGTTACTAATCCCGTGTCAGATGGGTGGTTTGTAAATATTTTCTCCCATTCTGTGGGTTGTCTCATCTCTTTGTTGATTGCATCCTTTGCTATGCAGAAGCTTTTTTACTTGATGTGTTCCCATTTGTCCGTTTTTGTTTTGGTTGCCTGTGCTTGCAAAGTATTGCTTAAGAAATTTTTGCCCAGACCAATGTCCTGGAGATTTTCCCCAATGTTTTCTTGCAGTAGTTTCACAGTTTTGTCAGAGGCGTTTGAATCAGAGCAACTCCATCTTGAATAGGATCTTGGTAACACGAGGCTGAGACCTACTGGGCTGCATTCCCAGACAGTTAAGGCATTCTAAGTCACAGGATGAGATAGGAGGTCAGCACAAGATACAGGTCATAAAGACCTTGCTGATAAAACAGGTTGCAGTAAAGGAGCCGGCCAAATCCTACCAAAACCAAGATGGTGACGAGAGTGACTTCTGGTCATCCTCACTGCTACACTCCCACCAACACCGTAACAGCTTACAAATGCCACGGCAATGTCGGGAAGTTACCCTATATGGTCTAAAAAGGGGAGGCATGAATAATCCACCCCTTGTTTAGCATATCATCAAGAAATAACCATAAAAATGGGCGACCTGCAGCCCCAAGGGCTCTGTGTGTGGAGTAGCCTTTCTTTTATTTCTTCACTTTCTTCATAAACTTGCCTCCACTTTACTCTCTGGACTCTCCCTGAATTCTTTCTTGCACGAAATCCAAGAACCCTCTCTTGGGGTCTGGATCAAGACTCCTTTCTTGTAACAGTTTGAGGTCTTAGATTTAAGTCTTTAATCCATTTTGATTTGAATTTTGCATATGGTGAGAGATAGGGGTCTAGTTTCATTCTTCTGTGTATGGATATCCAGTTTTCCCAGCACCATCTATTGAGACTGTCTTTTCCCTAGTGTATGTTCTTGGCACCTTTGTCAAAAATGAGTTCACTTTAGGTGTGTGGATTTGCTTCTGGGTTCTCTATTCTGTTCCAGGGGTCTATGTGTCCTTTTTAATGCCAGTAACATGCTGTTTTGGTTACTTTAGCTCTGTAGTATAATTTGAAGTCACGTAATGTGACTTCTCTAGTGTTCTTCTTTTTTCAAGCAAGAAGAGATTTAGGGATCTAGGAATTAGGGCTTGCAAAATCACTGGAAGGCTAGAGGTGCAAAGGTTCAGGAAAGCCATTCACTGCACTCAGGCCCACCACCAGTTACAGGAAAAACAACAAGTTTCAGAACCTGCAGAAACCATTGCCAGGGTCACATTTGCCTGCAGTACCAAGGTGGGACTCACTGGGGAAATGCTCCAATGCCAAGGCAAACTCATGCTTGCCGTGTTTGCCACCTGTTGAAGGGGGAGCAGCAAGCCGGCTTGCCTCTCTTCTATCTTCCAAATTTCACTCGAGTGCCTCTCAGTGGCCCAATCTAAGTTGGAATGCTCCTAGTTGGTATACTGGGAAATATAGTCCCCAGGCTTTCTATTCCCCAGTACAGAGGTGGCACACCAGAGTGGAGAACCAGCTGATGACCCAACAGAGGCAGAAAATGCCACCCTGTGTTCTCTTCTTGCTTCCCCCCCAGTTATCCTTTTTGTGGGAAGAGACTCTCCAAGAAAGAGATCAATGATGCAGATGAATTTCAAGGATTGAGGTCTGTCAGATTTCAGAGTCCACATGTGGAGGGAATGTCTACCTTAAATTTCCAAAAGGTAATGATTATAGCTTAAGTGTATTGAGCTGTACTATGTGTCCAGTACTATTCTAAGCCTTTCATATAAATTACCGAATTTAGTCCTCATGAGGCAAGCATTATTATTCATCCTCATTTTATTTTATTTTATTTCATTTCTTTTTTTCTGAGACAGAGTCTCACTCTGTCACCCACGCTGGCATGCAGTGGTGCAATCTCAGCTCACTGCAACCTCTGCCTCCTGGGTTCAAGCGATTCTTGTGCCTCAGCCTCCCAAGTAGCTGAGACTACAGGTGCACGCCACCACACCCAGTTAATTTTTGTATTTTTAGTAGAGATCAGGTTTCGTCGTGTTGGCCAGACTGGTCTGGAACTCCTGACCTCAGGTGATCCACCTGCCTCAGCCTCCTAAAGTGCTGGGATTACAGGAGTGAGCCACTGTGCCCAGTCTTCATCCTCATTTTATAGATGAGGAAAGAGAAAGTGGAGGCTAAGTATCTTGCCCAAGGTTGCATAGCTAGAAAGCTGTGGGGCCACATTTTCAACCCTGGCTTTCTGACTTTGGAGCCTGAGCTTCTAAACATTAGATTACATTCCCCCTCCCCCATAAAGGGGTGGAAACACCAGTTCTGGGCATCTCAGCTACAAGAGCATACATGAAGGAAAGGCTTTAAACGTCTATGTAAATTTGTCAATAACATAAAAATAAAGATGACCTGAATGTAGCGCTTGGGAGGTCAAAACAGAAGCCATGAGTAGGTCTCAAGGAGTATGTCGCTCTGGGTCAGGGAATCCTGCAACAGCAAAGTCGCTTGCTCACTGTGGCACGGAGAGGGGTAAGTAGAGAGAAGCGTGGCTTGCAACTTGGAATTCGAACCCTTTCCTTGCCACACTAACTTCTTTGGTGGTGTTGGCATATCATTTAGGCTTTTTGTATTTTGGGGCTTCTCACAGTTCTAAGTGAAATAACGATGTTAACTTTATCCAGAGAAGAATATGGGGGAAGTCCTAATCACTTAGTATAAATTATTCTGAAAACCAAACTGCTAAAGCGTAATGCTCTATGCTGGCAGAGAAGTGAATATTGCACTAGAGAATCTTCCAGGTGTCATTTAAAATTCAACAGTGATGGGCTTGCCTCCAGTAACTAAGGAAGATGACTTCACAGTCTGCTAGATTTTACGGTCATTGTTTTTACCTTGAAAGCTTGCCTACACTTTCTTAATTTTAATTTAAATCCATCCCTCCTTTGAAACCTCCTAAACTAGGTGTGTTTCTCTCTTTGTTCTCACCCCTAGACATGGACTTCCTGAAAACAGTCTTGTTTTACCAGTTATTTTTAGATTTTATACATATTCTAGTTGCTTCAGTCTTCACTTTGAAGCCATCCCTTCTAAGTTGTTTAATTACTGTGATCATACACTACATTTATCTTTCGGGCAATAAGATGTTCAGAACAGAATGCAATATTTTAGATTAAGTTTCAGGCTGGGTGCGGTGGCTCACGCCTGTAATCTCAGCACTTTGGGAAGCCGAGGTGGATGGATCATGTGAGGTCAGGAGTTTGAGACCAGCCTGGCCAAGAGGGCAAAACCTCATCTCTACTAAAAATACAAAAATTAGCCAGGCGTGGTGGTGGGTGCCTGCAGCCCCAGCTACTTGGGAGGCTGAGGCAGAAGAATTGCTTGAATCTGGGCGGCAGAGGTTACAGTGAGCTGAGATTGCGCCACTGCACTCCAGTCTGGGCAACACAGGGAGACTCTGTCTCAAAAAAAAAAAAAGAAAAAGTTTCAACTGAGCTATTTCACATGAAAGCAACGCACTAGATTCATGATACATACTGAGTTCCTCCATATACCTGTAACCAGAGCCACACCCAGTGCTGTGCTGAGTGTTAGGGACACAAAGATTAAGGACCTGGCTACCAGCCTCAAGGAGCTTAGAGTCGAATGGTTATAATGCACAGATTTTTGAACCCTTAAATGGGTGTCTCAAATCTTGAGTCAGAGCTCTGTAATTAGCAATCATTTTGCACCTTAGCTTTGCACAGTGGGTTTAGAACTCTTCAGGAGTAATCAATTTAATAGAGAAAAGAGGGCAAATAAAAACACAAATGGATAGCACGTGCATAGCTATATTGTTAGTGATTAGGGAAGATCAGATTGCAGTCCCAGAGGGACTGTGAAGAGTGTCATGGATCAGTGGGACTCATCGAGAGACGCTTCCTGCAGGAAGTAGGCCTCCCTTAATGTAGCAAAAGTTTACATTATTTCTGAACATTAATTATGTAATTAATTTCATTAATGTAAATTATTCATTTACATAACTAATGTAAATTAAAGTTTACATTAACTACATTTAATTAATGTAAATTAAAGTTTACATTAACTACATTTAATTAATGTAAATTAAAGTTTACATTAATTCCATTATCTCTTGCCTGTCTTTAGGGAGAACTGCTTTATTTATTTATTAAAATTTTATTTTATTTCAAATGGAAGGGGTACATGGGCATGCTTGTTACGTGGGTACATTGTATACTGGGCTTCTAGTGTACACATTACCCAGAGAGTGAACATCATACCTGATGGGTAAATTTTCAAGCCTTGCTCCCTGCACATCCCTGCCCACCCACTCTGGAGGCCACGTGTCCACTGTTTCCATCTTCATGTCCATGTGGACTCACGGTTTTGCCTCCGCTTACAAGTAGAGTTTCTGTCTCTGAGCTAGTTCCTTAGGATAATGGCCTCCAGCTCCATCCATGTCACTGCAAAGGACATGATCTCATGCTTTCGTACGGCTGTTTTTTGTTTTTTGTTTTTGTTTTTGAAGAGATAGTCTCACTATGTCGATGAGGATGAAGTGCAGCGGCACGATCATAGCTCACTGCAGCCTCGAATTCCTGGGCTCAAGAGATCATCCCACCTTAGCCTCCTGAGTAGCTGGGATGATAGATGTACACCACAACTGGCTAATTAAAAAAAAAAAAATTGGCTGTGCGCAGTGGCTCACGCCTGTAATCCCAGCACTTTGGGAGGCCGAGGCGGGTGGATCATGAGGTCAGGAGATCAAGACCATCCTGGCTAACACGGTGAAACCCCGTCTCTACTAAAAATACAAAAATTAGCTGGGCATGGTGGCGGGCGCCTGTAGTCCTGGCTACTTGGGAGGCTGAGGCAAGAGAATCGCTTGAACCCGGGAGGTGGAGGTTGCAGTGAGCTGAGATTGGTCCACTGCAATCCAGCCTGGGTGACAGAGCAAGACTGTCTCAAAAAAAAAAAAAAAAAATAGCAATGTGGTTTTACGATGCCACCCAGGCTGGTCTCAAATTTCTGGCCGCAAGCAATCCTCCTGCTTCAGCCTCCCGAAGTGTTGGGATTACAGGTGTGATCCACTGCACCTAGCCAAGAACTGCTTTCCAAATGGCTACCATGCAGAGTCGGGGTCATTGTCTCCGTGAGTAGGAAGTTTGATGTTTTGGCTTGCCTTCGTGCCTTTGATTTTCTCATACTTTTGAGACTCCGTATTTTCACACTTTGTTTTCCCTTCTGCAGGAGTGTTGGCAACACCTCTCAATTTAGCTCATCCCTGCATTTTATCTGTTGCTTTTTATTCCCCCTTAAAGAACATTAAGATGAGAGCTAAGGCCAGAGCCAGTGCTGGTGTCAGGCCTCCCTTCCTGGGGACTGTGGGCCACATGTCACAATTTGTGGCCTAGAGCCTTTGGTTGTGTTTTCAATCCATGCACCTGTGTTCTTCTGGGAGCTGAGATTTGCTAAGATTTGCTACAGTGAAAGTTTTATCTAAGTAAACATCTCTCACCTCTTTTGGGGACTTTTCATCTGTGGAATGAGTGAAACGGTCCAAAGGTGATCAAGTACGCAAGACGGCCTCCTCTCTTGAGGACCCAGATCTTCCTCGCTCCTCATTCTCATGAACCATTACTGGGGTTTTTTTCTTCTTTCTCTTAGGACATGGTCACAGTTGTGTGCAGCAGTGAAGCTGGACATAAGAGAGCACAGCCAAACTGGGGCTGTGGGGTGTTTCCTCTCACCTGTTCTTCACCTGTTCTTGCCCACTCAGAGCATTGTGGCCCCTGGCTTTTATTACTGCTTCTTTAGTTGCCTGAGATGCAGTCTTCATTGGGAGGAGCTTGAAAAGAACTCACTAGCAGGACCTAGTGCACAGCAGGCATTTAATAATGATTGGTCTTCGGCTCTCTCTGCAACCTTGTGAGTGGCATTGCACCCTGCAGCCTGCTGTTACACACAGAGTCAGATTAGCTATGGCTAGTCACGGCTAGTTATGGCTAGTCACGGCTAGTCACGGCTAGTCACGGCTGGTCATGGCTAGTCATGGCTGGTCACGGCTGGTCACGGCTAGTCACGGCTGGTCATGGCTGGTCACGGCTAGTCACGGCTAGTCACAGCTGGTCATGGCTAGTCACAGCTAGTTACAGCTAGTCACGGCTCATCACGGCTCCTTGTGGCTAGTCACAGCTGGTCATGGCTAGTCACAGCTAGTTACAGCTAGTCACGGCTCATCACGGCTCCTTGTGGCTAGTCACGGCTAGTCACGGCTAGTCACGGCTCATCACGGCTTGTCCCAGCTCGTCCCACGACGGGATTCTCTGGTCATCATTCTTCTCCTGGGACTTGGTGTCCTCATCCTTCCTGTGGGAGCGAGGAGGCTGCCTCCCTCACGGGTGGCTGTGAGGAATTATAAACCAATAAAGTGACTGCTTAGCATATGGTTGAATGTGAAGGGCAATAGAAATGCTTAATTTCATTTATTTGCTAGTAGTTGGGTGGCCACGTGAATGTTGCTGTGGAAACCATAACTCCTGAATTCCCCGACACTTACCTATGCCGTTGTTTTTAAATGAAGCTTTACACTTAAATCTTGTGATTTTTTTTAATATTAGAAAAGTAGCAGGAAGGATCACAGCTTGCTCTCCATCTCAGCCTTTTCATAGGAAACTGTGAGCTGCTACAGTCCCCACCTAGGAGCATCTACTGACCAGTTACTCTCACCTGATCCCTCTCTTCACCCAAGGTCATATGTCTTCCATCTATCCATCCACCCATCCACCCATCCGTCCATCTGTCCACCCACCTGTCTGTCCGCCCACCCATCTGTCCATCTGTCCACCCACCCGTCTGTCTGCCCACCCATCTGTCCATCTGTCCACCTGTCTGTCCACCTGTCCACCCGTCCATCTGTCCACCCACCCGTCTGTCCACCCACCCGTGCATCCATCTGTCCACCCACCCATCTGCCCACCTGTCTGTCCACCCACGTGTCTCTCCGTCCACCTGCCCACCCGTCCGTCCATCTGTCCATCCACTCTGTCCACCTGTCTGTCCGTCCACCCATCTACCCGTCTGTCCATTTGTCCACCCACTTTGTCCACCTGTCTGTCCATCCACCCATCCGTCCATCTGTCCACCCACCCGTCTGTCCATCCACCTGTCCGTCCATCTGTCCACTCCCCCATCTGCCCACCTGTCTGTCCGTCCACCCATCCACCCATCCGTCCATCTGTCCACCCACTCTGTCCACCTGTCTGTTCACTCATCCACCTGTCCATCCATCTGTCCACCCACCCATCTGTCCACCCACCCATCTGTCCACCTGTCTGTTCCTCCATCCAGATACACTGCATTTCCAACTCATGAGTTGAATGGGCCCCATGTGAGTAGATCAGAACTGTTGATTTTCTAGTGAACCTTTAGAATTGAGAGGATGGAGACGTGATGGCAGATTCTGTGCAGCTGATGAGGTGAAGGGGGAAGTGGCAAAGGGAACATTTGCAGCAGTGATGGTGGAGGCTTTAGCAATTCCGTGCTGGTCCCCAGCCTCAGGCAGCACACAGCTGTGAGATGACAGTCAAGCCAGGGGGCAACAGCAGCACTGCTTAGAAAAATGGGTCTTGATTCTAGGCCCTCATTGAAGGAATCCTGGAATCCCACACCCCAGCAAGTCCCTCTCTTCCCTGAGCAGGTCCTCAGGTTGCTTCCGTGTCTCCACCACGGTCTTTGAAGCCCTTCTCTGGGCTGTGTGTGCTTCTCTGCCCACCACCCTTACGGCCGACTCTGGTGGCCATCGCTCCCACAGCTGAACCTGCTGCACCTGCTGCGGCTCGTATGGCTTAGGTGGAGACAGCCCGTGCCTTACTCCTGGCCACGGCAACTTTGTTCTGGCAGTTCTTTACAGAGTTCTTAGTATCACAACTTTTTTTTTTTTTTTAATTAAGCACACATTCTCAGTTCATTTTCTTTAATGGCTCTTCTATTCCCAAAGCAATCAGCCAGTGTCTTTTGATGATCTTCCCAGTGCTGGGGTCCCCTCTCCCAAGACAACATGAAGCTAGACCCCATGGGGACTCTAGCTGGACATGCTGGGATTCCTGAAGTGGGCACACAGGCTAACTCTCTCTCTGGGACTTTTGCTTCAGAGGGAAAAGACAATTGGATTATTGTGGCCATATCTTTTCTCTTTTTTAATGTAAGTTCTGGGATACATGTGCAGAGCATGCGGGTTTGTTACATAGGTATACATGTGCCATGGTGGTTTGCTGCACCCATCAACCTGTCATCTGGGTTTTAAGCCCCACATGCATTCGGTATTTGACCTAATGCTCTCCCTCCTCGACAGGCCCCGGTGTGTGATGTTCCACTCCCTGGGTCCATGTGTTCTCATTGTTCAACTCCCACTTATGAGTGAGGACATGCAGTGTTTGGTTTTCTGTTCCTGTGTGAGTTTGCTGAGAATGACGGCTTCCAGCTTCATCCATGTCCCTGCAAAGGACATGAGCTCATTCTTTTTTATGGCTGCATAGTATTCCATGGTGTATATGTGTATTGTGGCCATATCTTTTCTAAATCAAATGCATCATCTTCCTCCCACTTTTCCTGTTGTTGGAAATGGTATTTCATCTCTCTTGCCCAGCTCATATGCCTGAAAATCATCCTTGCCATCTCTGCACATCAGTTTAGTCTCCAAGCCTAGCCAATTGAGTGCCAACAGCTCTGAAATTGATCCCCAATTTCCATCCCCTCCTTTACCTCTCCCATCACTTTCTAAAAACAGCATTATTGACATATTTTACATATGATAAAACCCACCCTATTCAAGTGCACAGTTCAACATTTTTTGGTAAATTTACTGAGTGGTGCAGCCATCACCATAAATCAGTTTCAGAACATTTTCATCATCCCAATGAAGGTCCCATTTATAATTAATCCCTGTTCCTATCCCCAGTTTCAGGCAACCACTAAGCTACTTTCGGTCTACAGATTTGCCTTCTGAGCATTTCATATAGATGAAATCACACACCACGTGATCTGTCATGTCTGGTTTCTTTCAGTTAGCATGATGCTTTTGAGATTCATTTGTGTTGTGATGTCTATCAGTATATCAGTATTTCATCCCTTTTTATTGCCCAGTAATACTCCATTTTTGGATACACCGCATTTTGTCCATCCATCAGCTGAGGCACATTTCACCCCTTTTTGGCTATTTATAAATAATGCCACTATGAACTTTTGTGTGCAAGTCTTTGTGTGAATGTGAACATATGCTTTTATTTCTCTTGGGATAGATACTAAGGAATGAAGTTGATGGACGGTACAGTGATTTTATGTTTAACTTTTTGAGAAACTGCCAAACTGTTTTCCAACACAGCGCACCATATTACATTCCCACCAGCAACGCATGAGGGTTCCCGTTTCTCCACATCCTCAACAATGTTGTCATTGCCTGTCTTTTTGATGATAGTCGTTCTAGTGGGTATGAAGTGGTGTCCTTTGTATTTTTAATTTTCATTTCTCTAATGACGAATGATGTGGAGCCTCATTTCATGTGCTTATTAGCCACACACAGAGCTTCTTTGATGAAATATCTGTCCATGTCTCTCACCCATTTTTTGATTAGGTTGTTTGCTTTCTAATTATGGAATTGTAAGGCCCTCTCGTCCCATCACTTTTTTTTTTTTTTTTTTGAGAGAGGGTCTCACTCTCTCGTCCAGGCTGGAGTGCAGTGGCCCCAGCATGGCTCACTGCGGCCTCGACCTCCTGGGCTCAAGTGATCCTCCTACCTCAACCTCTCAAGTAGTTGGGACTACAGGTGCATGCCACCATACCTGGCTAATTTTTTAGTTTTGTGGAGACAGGGTTCTCACTATGTTGTCCAGGCTGGTCTCGAACTCCTGGGCTCAAGCAATTCTCCTGCCTGTAATTTGAGTGCTGTTTTAAAAATTTTAAATAAAAATGTTTCCAGGAACCCCCCCCCCGCCCCACCCCCCAGCAAGAAAATGATATTCTGGTCTGGTTCTCTTTTGAATTCATTGGAACAGTCACCAATCATATAGGTAGTGGGTTTTTTTATTCGTTATTTTAACTTTTATTTTTGGTTCGGGGTACATGTGCAGGTTTGTTATATAGGTAACCTTGTGTCACGAGGGTTTGTTGTACCGATAATCTTGTCACCCAGGTACTAAGCCTAGTACCCAATACTTATTTTTTCTGATCTTCTCCCTCCTCCCATCCTCTACCCTCAATTAGGCCCAGTTGTGTTTTATTCTAAGTTCTGGACTTCCGCAGCTTTTTAGCTTTTTATGCCCCACCTGCTACCCACGTCTTCCACCTCAGATCCTAAGCTGTGTGTGGTTCTTGCTTGGGGACCAAGGAAGGGTTTATGTTTTTCCCTGGCACTCTCCTTGGCTTTGCCTTAAAAAAAAAGAGAGAGAGAGAGAGAGAGATGAGGCTTCTGTCTGTTGCCCAGGGAGCACAGTGGTGCAAACACAGCTCACTGTAGCCTTGAACTCCTGGCTCCCTCTCACTCTGTTGCCCAGGCTGGAGTGCAGTGGCATGATCTCGGCTCACTGCAACCTCTACCTCTGGGGTTCAAGTGATTCTCCTGCCTCATCCTCCCAAGTAACTGGGACTACAGGTGCGCACCACACTTGGTGAATTTTTGTATTTTTCTTTTTTTTTTTTTGAGACAGTGTCTCACTCTGTCTCCCAGGCTGGAGTGCAGTGGCACGATCTCGGCTCACTGCAAGCTCCACCTCCCAGGTTCACGCCATTCTCCTGCCTCAGCCTCCTGAGCAGCTGGGACTACAGGTACCTGCCACCACGCTGGGCTAATTTTTGTTTTTGTATTTTTAGTAGAGACGGGGTTTCACCATGTTAGCCAGGACGGTCTCGATCTCCTGGCCTCGTGATCCACCCGCCTCAGCCTCCCAAAGTGTTGGGATTACAGGCGTGAGCCACTGCGCCAGGCCAATTTTTGCATTTTTAGTAGAGACAGAGTTTCACCATGTTGGCCAGGCTGGTCTTGAACTCCTGACCTCAAGTGATCCTCCTACCTCAGCCTCCCAAAGTGTCGGGATTACAGGCATGAGCCACCGTGCCCAGCCTGCTTTGTTGTATCCTGGCTTTGGCTAGGCATGCAGCTGTGTGTGTGTGCAATGTGTGCATGTTGCTCACATTGTGTGTGTGTGTGTGTCTGGATGCTTTGTGGGCACACACATCGTTTACCCTCTAGCTTCTTGTGATTCCTTTCTGACACTGAAACTTGCTTTAAGTTCCTTTTAAAGTAATCTTTTTCTCATAAGAATATTAAATTAAGAATATTAAATATTAATATTAAATTCTGTCTTAGAAAACAGAATTAGAGGCTGGTCATGGTGGCTGATGCCTGTAATCCCAGCACTTTGGGAAGCTGAGGTAGGGGGAGGATCACTTGAGGCCAAGTGTTTGAGACTATCCTGGGCAACATAGCAAGATGCTGTCTGTATAAAAAAATATAAAATAATTAGCCAGGTATGGTGGTGCGTGCCTGAAGCCCAGCAATTAGAGGTTGCCAGCTGCTTGGGAGGCTGAAGCAGGAGGATCACTTGAGCCCAGGAGTTCAAGGCTATAGTGAGTTATGCTTGTGCCACTGTACTCCAGCCTGGGCAACAGAGTGAGATCCTGTCTCAAACAAAAGTAAAAAGAAAACAGAATTAGAATTAGCAACTCCCCCCAAAGAATTGTTATGCTTTTTAATATTTTGGTGTTAAAATCTAATCTTTTTTTCCTGATACATATATATTTTTCTTTTGGTTTTACTGAATTATTATCATATTGCACATACTTTACTTTTTAACTTAACACTAATATATGATCAATATCTTTGCATTCCATTATTCTTTTATGAGCATTTGTAAGGGCTGCAGGGTATTCCACTGTCTGACTAGACTGTAAGTTGTTTATTTACTTTTTTTAAGAAATGGGGTCTCACTATGTTGGCCAGACTGGAGTGCAGTGGCACCATGATAGCTCACTGCAGCCTCGAACCCCTGGGTTCAAAACATCCTCCAGCCTCAGCCTCCTGAGTAGCTGGGACCACAGGTGTGTGCCACTGTGCCTGGCTTAGACTGTGAGTTATTAAACCCATCCCCACTCTTGTGCATTTAGGCTGTTTTTCTCCCCTTCGCTATTATAAACAGAGCTACACTGGATGCTGTGATCCCTTTTCAAAGCAGGTTACTTCTGTGGAAGGGGCAGCACAGCCCAAGGTTGTGAGCATCTGGAACCCAAGGTCAGTGGGCTGAGGACACATTGTCTGATCCTCCTCGCTCTTTTTAATCTTTTTAAAGTCTTTTAAAATCTTTTTTAAGTTTTCTCCCCCAACCCCAAAACAAAATAAAATTAACAACCAAAAAAAAATGTATCACTCTGACTACACAAATTTGGTTCATATCTTTTCTCTCTATATACCTTTATCATCTGAACTTTTAATTTCAGACTGAAATCAAGCCTTGGAATTTAGCGTGGAAGGAATTTATAAGGCTAAAATGATTAATGATTGAAATGATATTTCAAGAGTGGAAACCCTTTCTCAGCTTGCAGGATAACAACCCTCCTCTTATACCACAATAATGACCAGGCACACAGATTCATGTTACCAGCTTGCCGATGACTCTCTGGTGGCCCCCGCATGATCATACGGTCCTCAGAACACCAGAAGATCATATGCAAATATTGTCTGCATATTCATCAAGATACCACGTGGCCAGTGTAAGCTGCTTTAATTATTCTTCAAGGAGAAACACAGCCGTCTCTAGCACACGCACTTCGGTGGCTCTGTCGGCATGTTGGTGCCTGAACTGATACGGAAATTATTTCAAAAGCAAAATATTGAAGAGGAGTGAAATCTGCTGTACTGTACAGTCAACTTAGCAATTAGAAGTTGCCAGCCTTTTTTTTTTTTTGAACAGTCTTGCTCTGTCGCCCAGGCTGGAGTTCAATGATGCAATGTTGGCTCACTGCAACCTCTGCCTCCTGGGTTCAAATGATCCTCCCCTCAGCCTCCCAAGTAGCTGGGACTACAAGCATGCACCACCACATCTAGCTTTTTTTTTTTTTGTATTTTTTGTAAAGATGAGGTCTCGTTATATTGCCTGGGCTGGTCTTCAACTCCTGGGCTCAAACAGTCCACCCACCTCGGCCTTCCAAAGTGCTGGGATTATAGTTGTGAGCCACCGCACCTGGCTGGTTTTTTATTTCTGATTTATACTTTCAGACTTTCAAAAACACAATGATATAATATATTTTAGCTATAAAATTTATGATCTATTCACCCCTGAGTTATAAATAATGGGAAAGCTAAACTGCATTCTCTGAAATATAAAAGTCCCGTGAGGCATTCCCAAAGAAGTTATGTCCATTTAATAATTAAGCAACAAGGAATATGGAATAAAAATTTCATTCTTAGCCAGGTAATGGACTTTAGCTTTCTTTGCACTTTGTACTCATGGATACACCAGAAAGATATGTTTTTCACCTAGGGATATCAACGGAATCAATACATTGATGTTCATAGAAGCTCTTGGTGGCCGGGTGCGGTGGCTCACACCTGTAATCCCAGCACTTTGGGAGGCCGAGGTGGGCAGATCACTAGAGATCAGGAGTTCAAGACCGGTCTGGCCAACATGGTGAAACCCCGTCTCTACTAAAAATACAAAAATTAGTCAGGCGTGGTGGTGCATGCCTGTAGTCCCAGCTACTTGGGAGGCTGAGGGACGAGAATCACTTGAACCTGAGAGGTGAAGGTTGCAATAAGCTGAGATCTTACCACTGCATTCCAGCCTGGGGAACAGAGTGAGGCTCCGTCTTAAAAAAAAAAAAAAAAAAAAAAAAAAAGCTCTTGGCTTTTATAAGCCAGTATATAATTTTTTCATTCTTAAAATGAGTGTCTTTTCCCACCTAAATCTTGAAGTAATACTGTTAACATCCTCAAATGTGAAGAAGAAAAACGCATGTTTATAATCTATATCATTTATCTATCTATGAGTAATGAGTAAAGGTTTCAGTTGCAACACTGAAATTCCTCAGTCTAATAGAGAATCAAATTATAGCTACAGGCTGCTAATTCATAGAAAGAAAACCCTTGAAACAACAAGAATTCCAAAAGCCCAAGGTAGATCTGAAAAAGCCACCATTAAAACTAGAATTAGGGACTATCTTATGTACAACGTTGAATTTCCCAAAGAAAACTCTCATAAACTGACAACAATGACCAACCCATTTAAGGGCCCTGGAGAATGGCCAGAAGCAGGCAGAGACTGGAAGGGGTTCGAAGATCTAATCTTTAAAAGAAGGGTTCTAGGGCCCTTCTTCCAGTCTGCTGAGCACTGTGACTAGAGCACAAGAAGAAAGCCAGTCGTAGGGTTTGAGGCGTTCCATGGTGAAGTTCAGGGCTGTGAAGAGTAGCTGGAGAGGGGGAAGGAGAATCCAGGAAAGGAGAGAGCCACACTGGGGCAGCCCTGAAATCCACTAAAATTTCCCTCAAATCTGGCTGATGAGTTGAACTCTGAACACCCAGAAGAGCTGCAGGAAGTCGAGAGAAGGCAGGAACTGCATGGTGAAGGAGTTGAGCAGAGACTGCAAGTCCTGTCGAGTGCACGGAGCAGAGATGGAGTCTGAGTTCCAAGTTAGAGGGGACTGGCAAAGCGGTTAGGCTTTCCATTGAAGCTGCAGAAGGGCTGCGCCTCGGGGATAAAGAACAGTCCCAGGACTAAGGGATTTTCCTTAGATCTCAGGGCAAAAGCTAGTTAGAACCACTCAAAGAAAGCATGAAACCAAGCCTCCTCAAGTTCGAGGTGACCCATCAGTAACTTAACTGCCTGCTAGAACAAAAATCAATACTCCTCAAGGAAGGGAATAGAATCTAGCATCTCTATGATGTAGCATCTACAATATTCAATATACAGTTAAAATTTATTGAATATGAAAAGAAACAGGAAAATGTGATTCAGAGTCAGTAGAAAAATCAGTTAATACAAAGTGACCCCCAAATGAGTCAGAGGTTGGAATTCAGACAAGAACTTTAAATACGCTACTGTAAATATGTTTAAGGATTTAAAGGGGGGAAAAAACAGAGAAATGGAAACACACACACACGCACACACATATGCAATTTTTGGATCAGCTGCATCAGCTTAACAGCAGATTGGAGGCAGCTGAAGCAAAGGTTGGCAAACTTAATAAAGGAGCAATAGAAATGATTCCGTCTGTAAAGAGGTAAAAATGTAAATAATGAACAGAGTTTCAATAACCTATAAGACAATATCAAGCACTGTAATAACAAACATGTAATTGGTATCCCAGAAGGAGAGGAAAAAGAGAGAACAGGGCAGAAAAAAATATTTGACTAAGTAGTGGCTGAGAATCCCCCAAATTTGGTAAAAAACTTACAGATCAATTTACAGATCCTAGAAATTCAGCAAACCCTAACCAGGATAAATACAAAAAGTAACACATATAGAAATATTATAGTCAAATTACTGAAAACCAGAGGCAAAGAAAAAATCTTCAAAGAACTCAGAGAAAAAAAGACACATTACATACAGGAGACTGTCCATGTGAATTACTGCTGACCTCTCATCAGAAACAAGGAAGGCCAAAAAGCAATGAATGACATCCTCAAAGGGCTGAAAGAAAAATAACTGTCAATCAGGAATTCTACGTCTAGCTAAACGATTCTTCAAACACAAAAGTGAAACAAAGACATTTTCAGATAAGCAGAATCTGAGAGACTTTGTTGCCAGGAGACCCTCACTATAAGAAACACTAAAAGAAATGACCCAGTTAGAAACTTGCCTCTAAAGGAAAAAAAATAAAGAGCCCCAGACATGACAAAACTGGGTAAATATAAAAAACTTAACATTTTCACTGAAAGACAACAGATTGTTTAAAGTAAAATTGATGAAATTGTTTTGTGGATTTTATAATGCATGTAGATGTAAAATATATCAAATTAGTAGCATAAAGGAGGAAGGTAAGATGGAGTGGTTGCAAGTCTACATTTTAGGTGAAGCGGCACAATGTTAATTCTAAGTAGCCTATGAAATGTTAAAGATTCATATTATAGGCCGGATATGGTGGTTTCATGCCATAATCCCAGCACTTTGGAAGGCGGAGGCGGGAAGACAGCTTGAGCTCAGGAGTTTGAGACCAGCCTGGGCAACACAGGGAAACCTTGTGTCTACTTAAAAAAAAAAAAATTAGCCAGGTGTGGTGGTGTGCACCTGTAGTCCCAGCTACTAGGGAGGCTGAGGAGAGAGGATCATTTGAGCCTGGGAGATGGAGGCTGCCGTGTGCCATAATAGCACCACTGCACTCTAGCCCAGGCAACAGAGTGAGCCCCTGCCTCAAAAAAAAAAAAAATCCATATTATAATCATCAGAGCTAAAAAGTCAACAGAGAGATGAAACTGGAATACTGAAAAGTTACTCAATTAACAAAAAAAGGCATGAGAGACAGAAGAATGAAATAGAGATAGAAAACAGACCGATACTAGCAACAACATGAAACTCAAAAACCTGTGTTAAGTGAAAAAAGCCAAACCCAAAAGAGTACATGCTGTACGGATTCTATGAATTAAAAACCCTTCCAGATCAGTCCACACTAACCCATGCTGATAGAAATCCGAACAGTAGTTTCTTATGAGAGGTGGGGATTGCCTGGGAAAAGGTAGATAACCTTCAAGAGGGACAGGAATTTATAGATGTTGATTGAGGTGGTGGCCTACGCAGAGTACACGTTTGTCAAAATTCATAGAACTTAACAATTAAAATGTGTGCATTTCATCTTATGTATATACATTTTACATAAACATCAATTTTTGAAAGCTTCTTAAAAACTCTTGCAGAGCCTCCGGTTATAAACTTTAATCAACAGAGGGCGCTCGGAGCCCACCAAACACGCTTTGGGCCCCCAGCTACTTAGAAATGCAAATCAGAGCAGCTCTGGGCTCCCCCGTCTCCAAGGTGGATCGCGCAGCTCCCCAACACTCCCCCTCGACACCCCACCTTCCCCACCCGCGGCCTCGCCGGCTCGTTTCACCACACGCTGCTTTTTGGCTGATAAGCGGCTCGTGGCCAATGGCGATGATGTGTTTCGCGGCACCTACGCGAAATACAGATGCGGGTGGGAGCTGGCGCGTGCTGCCTGCAGGTGTACCTGCCCCCTAAGGTCCCCTATTGATAGGATCGCTTTTAAATTGGAAGTGGGAACGTAATGGAAACGTCCACTCTGTTCTTGCCATCTTCCTTTTGACCTTTTTACCTCGCTTTGGTGGCTGTGAAATATTCCCACGCAGGAGCTGGAGCGGGGAGGAGTGGGGCAGAGCACGGGAGGCACAGAAGAAATTGTCCCCGAGGAAGGCAGAGTGGGGGCGTGGCCCCAGGCTTCCAGAACCCCGAACCTTTGTCTTCTTGCCCCCTCCTGCGTCGTCCACAGCTCAGAAGGAAGTCAGCGACCAGAAAGCCCTGAGCGTCCCTCGCGCCCTCGCCCACCCCCGGGCTGGGTCTCCCCGCGGGCGCGGAGATGCCATTACACCCCACGTGATCCCTGCGCCCGGCCAGGCCTTCCAGAGGTGTCTCGCGGGGTGTTAATTAAAGGTCACAACAAAACAGACCTGCTGGCTCACCAGAAGAAATGTCCTCCCGTGAAATGAAAAATGACACCCCAGAGCAGCCACGTGTGCAGCCTGGCATACGCCGGCTTCCTGCGCTCCTGGGCGCTGCGCCGGGGGACTGGGGGCGGGGGGGGGCGATCGGAGAGGGAGCGATGACGGGGTGCTCCGGAGACCCCGCGGGGCCCAGGCGCAGGAAGAAACGGGCGGCGGAGGGCGAGGGGGCCGATCCCACGCAAGGAGAGGCCAAGGCCAGCTCGCGCCACACCCCCTCTCCAGGCCAGAGTCGTCCGCGTGCAGCGCGGCGAAGCCCTCAGTTTCCCCTGCCCGGCAGCGGCCCGCTGGGTCACCAGGCTCACCTGTCCCAGCCCCGGGCGGCTGAGTCCATCACAGACCGGGGCTCGGGCGGGCGGGGGACCAAGGGCCCTACTCCTGCGGCTGCGGTCGGGGAGGGTGGCCCCCCGGCCGGCCCGGGGTCGGTAGGGCAATTCCAGAATAGGTTTGCCGGGCAGGTCTCCGAGAACAAAGGGCGGGGGGAGGACCCGGCATGTTTGTGGACTTGTTTGTGACTCAATCCCTTTTGCACGGCGTTTCAAAGACAGACCTGCAAGCCTTGTCAGGAAGAGAAAGAACTTGGGGGCGGGGGAGGCTGGGGCACCGCATTTCCGTCCAGCCACGCTCGCTCGCTCGCGCGGCCCCTGAGCTCCAGGCTCGCGCAGCGGCGTTTCATTAGAGCCCCGGGCCCGGGCCGCGCGCCAGGAACTTCCCCGCACGCAGCGAGATCGACGATCCCCCGCCCCCAGCCCCGGCCCGGCTCCAGGCCTCGCAATGTCAGGCACGAGCGCCGCCACATAAAATGGATCCCGGCCGGCGCGGCGAGGGCGGCAGGTTCCCGAGGCTCCTCCGCGCTGCGCCCGGACGCACACGCGCGCTGTGACCGCCGACCGCTCCCGGGCCACGCGGAGCCGCCCCTCTCCCGGCCCTCGCGCAACTGTCAGGCGAAACGGGCCGGCGGATATTGGCTCGGCGACACGCCGAGGCTCCTCCCCGAGTCTGGATCTTTATATTTTGGGAGAATTTCTTTGAACTCAGTTACCAAGCTCGGTGAAGGAGACAAGTTCCCACAGCTGACTCGGCTCGGCTCTCCCACCTTCCCGGCCGCGGCCGCGAGCCCTGATTGTATCCCTCCCTTTCCTCGTGGGGGAGCACGGACTGACTTGGCTGAAGAAAATGCCAGTTCTGTGGATGTGGCCGTGACAAGAGGACGTGCGGCTGGAAGAGGCAGAAGGGGATGAGGAAAAGCATGCTTTGAAGAGAAGAATAAACCAGCGACCCCAACCCTTTCTGCAAATTGGTGCTATTACTTGTGGGATCCATTTGCTTTCATTCCCTCCCACCCCACCGCTGAAGAAACCTTGCCCTGAGGGCTGAGAGCCAGCCCCCTACAGCCGGGGGACGCTTCTGGGTTGGAGGACCTTCTGGATGTAGCGTTGGTGGAACCTTCAGATACTCTCCTCTGGAAAAGCCACCATGAATTCGGTAGCTGGGAATAAAGAGAGGCTTGCGGTCTCCACCAGGGGCAAGAAATACGGGGTAAGTTGTGACGGTACGACGCGGAGACGCGTTACCAGACCCAGCTCGGCGGGGGTCCCCCTTTCCCCGGGATCGTGCGGCCCCGGCCCCGAGCTCTCCCCGGCTGCAGAGGCGCCCCCGGGGCTGGCGGGGTTGTGAGTGCGCGGAGGCGGGTGGGCCGCGGGGACGCCCGCACACTCGCCTCGCTCTCGGAATTTTTTCAGCCCTCTCGTTCCTTCCTTTCCCCGCACCCGTAACTTTTGCAGCATTCTGCACTTCTAGGCAGAGTGAAGCCGAAGGGGAGGGTTTCCCATGAATGCTTGGCAGTACCTCGGATCGTTTAGCTGGAGCCGTGAGAGCCTCTCGTTTACCTGCAGGATCCGGAGAGTTGGACCCCGTATGAATAAAAATCCTGAAATCACAGCCCTCCCCCTCCCCCCCCATAGGGTCTTCCAGGATTTTGTTCCCGGGATCTTGCTGGGATAGGTGCCGGCTTCAAAAGCGTGAGGCGCTGAACCTATGGATCCCCCCCGCCTTGCAGAAGCCGTGGAAACGGCCCCGAGCGAGTCCCCTTCCTGACCCCAGGAGGAGGCCACCGGGGACCAGCGCCAGGGGTCACCTGGGCGGTGGGGACTCACTTAAGGACAATTAACGAGACAGATGGAGGGCAATTTGGCCGCAGGGCTTGGAGAGGTCCCCAACCGACTCCCGTGGGCGGTTCGAGCGGGTACTTGGTGGCGCACGTATGACCCAGCTCCTGGGCGCTGCGGCCCGCCGCCTTGCGGCCCCTGACACCGGCGTGTCTTCCCCGCAGGTGAATGAAGTCTGCTCGCCCACCAAGCCCGCCGCGCCCTTCTCCCCGGAAAGCTGGTACCGGAAAGCATACGAGGAGTCGCGCGCCGGCAGCCGGCCCACTCCTGAGGGCGCGGGCTCAGCGCTCGGCTCCTCGGGGACCCCGTCTCCCGGCTCGGGCACCTCGTCCCCGAGCTCGTTCACCGGCTCCCCGGGACCCGCCTCCCCCGGCATCGGCACTAGTTCGCCGGGCTCCCTGGGCGGCTCTCCGGGCTTCGGCACAGGCTCTCCGGGCTCCGGCAGCGGCGGCGGCTCCTCCCCCGGCTCGGACCGCGGCGTCTGGTGCGAGAACTGCAACGCCCGCCTGGTGGAGCTCAAGAGGCAGGCCCTGAAGTTGCTCCTCCCGGGGCCCTTCCCGGGCAAGGTGAGCGCCGCGCGGGGCTGGCTGGGGAGGCGCCGGGAGGGCGGGGCCGGGCCGCCACCCACAGCAGCTGCTCAGCCCGCCGCGACGTTGCGCGCCGGCTCCACGCGAGGGCCCCCGGCGGCGCTGGGGATGCTCCACACCTCACGGGGCTCTAGCACGCGGGGCGACCCATGCCCCTTCCTCAGCCAGGCCGCCCGGGGGGCAGGAGGACCGAGTCCCGAGCGCGAAGGGGCGCCCGTGGCCACAGGCCTCACGGCCCACGGGGGAGGCCCCCAGGTGGTCCCTCCTGCCGCCCCCTCCCAGCTCTCCCTGGCGGCTGCAGGCTGCGCTTCCGATGTTTCTCCCCACCCCCACCTGTGATCCTTTACAAAAATGTCAGCGGGAGCTGTAAAAGCAAGCTGATGCTGGGAGCTGGCATTTCCCACTGCCTGTTTGTGGTCCATCCTTTCCGCGGTTGCAGAAACAGAAACATACTCGAAAGCCAGCATTTTCCCCTTCTCAGTCTGTGTGTGTGTCTGAGGAAGATCCGGAGACGGGTGGCTCTTCGGAGCAGTGCTCCCAGCTGGCCTGCTCCTGCGCCAAGCACACTGGTTCCTCCATAGCAACCCTGCCCGCAGTGTGTGACTGGCCGGAGCCCCCAGGGGATAACAATGCGATTGTATTTGCACTGTTGGGTCCAAGTACTATCAAATGATAATATTTACTCTGCCACTTCAAAAGAGTTTTTATCAGTGGTTAGAGAGCAATATCAAGGAAATAGAGTGGATTGCTGTAGAGGTTTTTGACACTGTTGGTTCAACGTCAATTTCTGGTTTATTATTTCCGTGACTTTAGAAATGAAATACTGTGATTTCGAGTAGGCGTTTAGGAATGACTGCGTCTGCTGGCCCAACCTGCGTATGCAGATACACACGTTGATGTTTTCATAGGCAAGGGTTAAATTCAACAAATGCCCACAGACGCTGTGAAACTTAAAATGGGGAAAATGACCACCAGGAGAATTGGTTTTATGAATGCAGAACTTATCTCAAGAATAATGAACTCGTGGATTGTTGTCAGTGTACCGTTTTTGTAGAACTCGTGGATTGTTGTCAGTGTACCGTTTTTGTAGTTTGATACATCTGCCATGACATCCCAAGGATAAATCTCAAGGAATCAAAAAGCTTATTTCGCTCTTGCGTGCTAGACCTTCCGATTTAACACCGTTTCTTCACTCACAGATTTATTTGCTCTCGTGATCCTTCATCAATATTCATTGATTTTCTACTCCATCCGAGGCACTGTGCCAGGCACAGCAATGAAAATACCAGGTCCATTCATGCAGTCCTTGTCCACGTGGAGCTTAGATTCTAGTGGAGGATACAGATAACAACCACAAAACGCACAGTTCACAATGTCTTCACATTTGTGGAGGGAATGTAGGGTGCTGTGAGGTTGTTGAACTGGATGGGAGCATCTGATAAAGATGGAAGGGCCTTGGTTCTTAAAGATCTAATAGCTGATATTTGGCAGTCCTAATACGTTACAGCCTACCAAATTATTTTAGACCTTTCTTGAGGACCTATTCTTATAATAGGCTTATTGTGGCACTGGGTGTTCCTATATGCAAAGGCAGATCAAAATACACTCTTCTCATTTAAAAAAAGAGGAGGGGAAGGAAAATCTACAGAAGAAACAAATGTTGAAACTCATACGCATCCATCATGTTTTATGGAGTCCTGTGACCAGCTGGAATCTTGTTTTTATAGAAACAGCCTGTAACATTCACTCACAGTGTTACGGGAGGCAGCTCAATATATTTGCCAATTTTATGTGTGTGACAAGGTAAAACTCTTGTTGGTAAACTGATTGTATTGTCAGAGTGAGGTGATGGCCCCAGAAGAAACACTGGATTTGCTGAACCCCCATGCTCTGCAATGCCTTAGAGTGATCCAAGGACATCTAGAGAAGACCTGGTAGTCATGGGGGCAGTCACAGGGGATTACTTTAAGTGCATACGCAAATGTCACACAGTACCACAGTCGCCGGAGTTTTATATGTGAAGCAGCACAGTAAAGCGTGACATTTGGTGCAAGGGCATAGACAGGGCTCAGCCAGGAAGAAGGATGCTTTGCATCAGCTCGTTGTTAGTAATGAGATGTGGGGCCTCAATTTTAACTACAAAATTTCTGCAAGCCTTTGTGAATAATAATTGTGTGTGTGTGTGTGTGTGTGTGTGTGTGTGGTGTGTGTGTTTTAAGCATTTGTACCTTGCATTTAGGTACAATTTCCATTATACCTTTAGCATTTGCAACCTTATAGCCAAACAGTTGCCATGTTCTCTGGTGTACCATGGATGGAGGCCATGTAACTTGGATAAGACTTTTCTTCTTCCCGGAGCAATATTAATGAACAAACTGTGGACCACTGCAGCCCTCAGGCACAGAAGGAGTTAAGTTTCATTAGAACAAGAGGTGTCACTGTGACTCCAACATGCAGTTCGCTCAGTTCGCTCTGAAGAGTGAGAGTCTGGAAGATAAAGACATGTTTTTGAGGCGTAATTAACAAAAATCATCTGTGTAATTTGCTTAAGATGCTTCCCTGCATTTGGGAAATATTGTCTTAAATAGAGTGTTAAATTCTACTAGGTGGTATTAAACGTCTCCTAGGTAGATACTTAAAAGTCAAAAGCAGAATAGCACATCCAGGAAGCTTCATATTTTAGGATGGATTTGGTTCTGGTTCTTCCTTCACCACTGATTTACTTTGTGACATTGGGTAAATTAGTTTTCCTCTCTACTTTTTAACTTTCCTATTAATATCCTAAGGAAAAAAATGAATGAGACTGTTAAAACGTCATTAAAATGATCCAAGGTAAGGTCTGAAAAGTGCTTTCATTCTTTAGAGAAAGATATGAGGGTTGATGATTATTAATGAGCTCAGATTCTGTTAGATCTATGTTTTACAGAATTTAAGGTTTTTCTTATATTACTCCTGTCAGTTTCTAATTTCATCTGTATGTTTTCTAAACATGCTGCCATATGAGTTCTCACACTGTGCCTGTTGGTAGGTAGCAAGCCCTATTGAATCCCCCGTTCTGTCTTTGGAACAGTTGGTTAGGGAGGGGAGGTGAAGTAGTAGAGAGCCCATTCCGGGTATCTGGTTGGTTCCAGGAGCTAGTGCCTGGCTCTGGTGGCCTGAGAAGAACCATCTTATTCTGAGCGCTCCAATGGAGGATAGGGCTTCATGGTAGAAGATGACATTATTTGAACGTAACGGAGTGGGTGATAGTGTTGGCTGAGGTAGGAAATAGGAGGAGACATGGAATTGGATGGAGCTCAGAGGGAAGGATGATCATGAGTTTGGTTTTCCATGCAGCGAGTCTGAGCTTTCTGGAAAGAGATGGAGGCAGATTTAATAATAAAACACTTTGTTTTTGGCTATCTCAAGACTGGTGTGTAGAAGTGACAGCTGTGAGCTCACATAGCTCTGCTGTTGATACTCTGTATTCATCCTTTCCGATAGCAACTTACCTGGTGAGTAGACGTTTGTGCTTGGTGGCAGATTGTAAAACACTCAGATTGACTTTTATTACCTTGATCAGTACAAAAAGTACTTACTGGGTTTATATCATTTCTCTTTTGGTGCCGGTGAGTGGAAGTGGTCGGATAAAAGAATGTGGACGTGTAAAGTGTTGGGATTTTAAGTGAGAATGGCCCTTTTACCCATTGTAGCGTTCCAGTGTGTGAATACAAAACCATTTCATGTCCAATGGCAAGAGCATCTTTCCTGCTTTATACACAGTCAGGGCACTGAGCCAGAAATAGGGGCCAAGGAACGAATTGCTCAATTTTGGGCTAGCCTAGATCATTCTGATATCTGTGACAGAACTTTTGAATGGACTGGGCAAGTCCTACGAAACAACAGCCCAACGAAATTCCCTGGAGTAAGCAGTAAAGCTCCAGGTTGGCAAAAGGTTATCAGACATCTGTTCATTTCCATATCAATAAAAGAAAATCTTTTATGTAAAAAAAAAAAGTGCAGAACTATGTTCCTATCTGATTGTTTCTCAGTCAGATATTCTGAGTCCATTTATGCCCCAGAAATATCAGGAAGATTAGCCAGACATACTGAGAAGGGTGGCCAGGAATCACAGAGATGAAAGAAAGGAATGCGTCATAGGGGTTAAAAATGCCAAACGTGGACTCTAAATAGCCGGAGACCAAGTAAGTCTAGACTTGAGGAGATATAGATATCCCCACATGCATATTTCTGTATTTTGCCACCTCCAAAAGAGGGGTATGGAAAAATAACTAGACGCAAAAAGTCCCCCAAAAGCCATCATAAAACATTTTATAGATAGGATAAAACAGACATTGCACTTCAAGTACTTATTAATTATAAGGGACTTCTAGCTGAAATCTTCTCTTTCTTCTAAGAACATGTGGCTATTTTCAGAAAGCTTCATTTGAGTCTTTCTCATATCAGAAGTATTTTAGATAAAGGAGCAGTTAGTAGATAATAGCAGTCATGAAAAAGTCCTGCAGCATTTATCATTTGAAAATTTCTGAAACATTTTGGGAGTTTATAAAAACATTCCCAGGAGAGACATGTGAGCAGTAATCTCTTTTTAAGGCTTAGCAAGCTGTGGAATAATGGCAGTTCATTCTACCAGACTATTAATTGTGAAGCAACATGGTCAGTTTTTATAGTGACTTAATTCACTTTGCAAAAATCCCTGGCCTGCAATAATTCCTTCCACACCCATTGCAGATAGGATTACTACATTAGAAATGTGATTTTTAAATGGCTGAGACTGGTAGTTTGTCAGCATTTGGAAGGATTAAGTCAATTAAAATGGAGGCAACATCAGTTGCCATTTGTTATTTGGCATTATATCACAGATTGTACCATTAGTGGGCCAACAATAGCGATGATAGTAATAATAATAATGTGTAATAAATGGCTAACAACTATTGTCCTACATACCACGAACTACACACACACATAATCTCATATATTAAAGTGAAGATGAACGTGATTTTTTCTTTTTTACCCTGGAATTCCAAGTGCTTGATGTGGTTAAGATCATAGAAGGAAGCATGAGGAAAAAATATGCAAGGAACAGAGAAATCCAATCACACTTTCCCCCAGAAGCTGTTAAGGGTCCCTATGAGTAGAACTGACTGAGTGAGAGGCACCGGCTCGAGATGGTTATTATTTTTCCTGGGCTCACAGATGGGAATTTTACTTGCGGTGAGTGGGGAGGTTGGGGGAAAGTATGTGAGACTGTCAGGTTCTGAGGTGAGTAATTGTCTTGGCTGGAATGCAAGGGGCGGGGGGAAGGAACCTCCTTATATTTCCATGCACCCATTGGAGACCCTGTTGTCGTCCCTTCCTGAACAGAAAACCCTGCCCAAGGGCCCCGTCCTGACCTTCTGGGAGGAAGAGTTCTTCAGCCGGCCATTTCAGTGCCCCATCGGCAGGGCGGCCAGACCTCTGCTCTGTTTTGTCCTCAGAAAGATTGCAAATTGGCTGGTGTCTATGAGGGTTCTTGGTCATTTTGCAGGAATACAAGACAAATTTCCTTTTTACCACTCTCTCCAGTCACAAGCTATTCATCAGCATCCTTCCTGTTTCTCGTCTATGGTGTCATTGTGGCGAAGGAGCACTGTTGAGAATGCGCTCCCAATCGCTCTTTTATACCTATATATGCACCCATCAGAAATATCCTTTTTTTTTTTTTTTTTTTTGAGACGGAGTCTCGCTCTGTCGCCCAGGCTGGAGTACAGTGGTGTGATCTTGGCTCACTGCAACCTCTGCCTCCTGGATTCAAGCAATTCTCCTGCCTCAGCCTCCCGAGTAGCTGGGACTACAGGCGCCCGCCACCATGCCCAGCTAATTTTTGTATTTTTAGTAGAGATGGGGTTTCACCATATTGTTCAGGCTGATCTCGATCTCTTGACCTTGTGATCCACCCGCCTTGGCCTCCCAAAGTGCTGGGATTACAGGCAGAAATATCTTATTTTAAAGTATATCTGTGTAGATGCAAAAGGACTGGGGATACACCTGTATTCCTAATGTACTTGTGAAATATTTGTCAAGATATCAACTCAGTTTGTATCCATCATTGGCTTACCATTGCCTTTGGAGCTGCTCCAGAGCCTGTCTAAGAAAATTGGAAATGAGTCATTGTTAAAAAGATGTTTGTCCACCTCCAGGTCTCAAAGAACTCACCTGTGTTTTCTTCTAGGATTTAAATAGTGTCCTTTTTAATATTTAGATCTCTAATCCATTGAGAGATTATTTTGGTGCAAAATGAAAGATATAGATCAAATTTCATCTTTCTCTAAATGTCTATCCAGTTGTCCCCACTTTATTAAAACATTCTTCTTACTTGCAGACTTTTTCTTGTGAAAAAAAGAATTTATCTTTCTCACATTAATTGAAGATACCACCATTGTCATAAATCAAATTTTCAGTTGTATCTGGACCTATTACAGGATCTTCTAGAATGTTCTCACTCTGTTGTCCAGGCTGGATTACAGTGGCACAATCTCAGCTCACTGCAACCTCCGCCTCCCAGGTTCAAGCAGTTCTCCCGCCTCGGTCTCACAAGTAGCTGGAAATACAGGCACAGACCACCATGCCCAGCTAATTTTTGTATTTTTAGTAGAAATGGGGTTTCACCATGTTGTCCAGGCTGGTCTTGAACTCCTGACCTCAAGTGATCTGCCTGCCTTGGCCTCCCAAAGTGCTGGGATTCCAGGTGTGAGCCACTGTGCTTGGCCCACACTATTTTAATTATGGAAGCTCTGTAGCATGTTTTCATGTTTGGCAGGGCTAGCTCTCTCTCCCTCAAATAGTGCCTTTCTTTTCTAGGAGTTTCCTTGCCTAACTCCAATTTTTTTTTTTTGTTAGGACCGTGTTGAATGTATACATTAACGTGGGGGAATAGTTGGCATCTTTGTGGTGTTGAATCTTTCCCAAGAACATGGAATACCTTTTCATTTGAACAAGTCTACTTTTTAGCAATTTTTAAGAGTTTCTTCATATAGGCTTTGCACATTTCTTGTTAAACTTTTTCTTAGGTATTATAGCTTTTGTTGCTATTGTAAATGGAGTCTTCACTTCCATTCTCTCTTTTAATTGATAATTATTTATGTGAAGGATATTGATCTACATGTTTTATATCCCGTTGCCTTATTAAATTCTACTATATTCACTGATTTTTAAAAAATTGGTACTCTTGGATTTTCAAAAAATTTTGTCTTCTTCAAATATGGATATCATTACTCTCTTCCTTTGCTATTTTTATGCCTCTAATTGTTTTCTCTTTTTTGTTACATTGGCTGGTACTCCTGATACAGTGTTACATAATAGCGATATAGTGGGCATGTGTATATATTTTTTTCTATTAAGATGTTGGCTTTTGGACTGAGATCTGTCTATATTTTTAAAGTTAAGTAAATATCCATCAATTCCTATTTTAGTGTTTTATTAGGAATGGGTATTATATTTTGCCAAATGTCTTCTCAGTATTTACAGAGAAAATCATGCAATTTTTCTCCTTAAATTTGTTAATATTGTGAGTTATTATTATTGATTTTCTAATAGTGAACCATCCTTGTATTCCCATAATAAACCCCACTTGGCCACAGTGCATTTTGAAAAATATGCTTCTGGATCCAATTTGCTAATATTTCATTTATTGTTTTTGCTTTGATATTCATATGCCAATGAACATTTTTGATTCCTGTTTATGTGCCAGTTCTAGTACTATGCCACATTATAATCCAAATAGGAAAAATACTAAAATTCCTGCCCTGGAGCAACTCACAGTCTAGTGTCAGAGACAGGCAAGGAACGTGGCGAAGCGTAAGCGTTCCAGCCACAGGAAATGGCAGGCATAGGCCAGGAAGGGGTGATGCGTGCCCCCTACATATGGGGAACTGAAGTCGCACATGGTCATCATACACAGTATTTGCATGAGTGCGTGACAGGCTGGAAAGGAGGCAGATGGAGGATGAAAGGCCTTGTAGCCTATAGGCTGGACTTTATCCTGTAGGACGTGGTCAGCCATTGGAGGGCACTCATGAAGGGAGTGAAATGATCAGATATGCATTTAAGAAAGATTGCTGGCCAGGCACAGTGGCTCACGCCTGTAATCCCACAACTTTGGGAGGCCAAGACGGCTGGATCACCTGAGGTCAGGAGTTCGAGACCAGCCTGGCCAACATGGTAAAACCCCGTCTCTACTAAAAATACAAAAATTAGCCGGGTGTGGTGGCCCACACCTGTTAATCTCAGCTACTCAGGGGGCTGAGGCAGGAGAATCACTTGAGCCCGGGAGGCGGAGGTTGTAGTGAGCCAAGATCGTGCCACTGCACTCCAGCGTGGGTGACGGTGCGAGACTCCATCTTTAAAAAAAAAAAAATAAAGATTGCTGTGAGAATGAGCAAGAAGATGGGTTGGAAGAGTGGTGTCACCGAGACCAGTTGGGAGGCCCCTTGCAGTGGCTCGAGTGAAGAATGACATAGACTGAACTAGGGCAGTACAGACGGAAGGGAGAGGCAGCTCCAGCCTGACACATATCATATGTAGAAAACCCGCCATGGGGAGCTGCTGAGATACGGGGCCAGAGGGAGAAAAGATGATGCATTCTCCCAGGTTTCTGGCCAGGGAAAGTGTGTGGGTGGTGCTGCCAGTTATGGAGATGAAGAATACAGGCAGAGAAGGGGTTTTGTTATTGTGAGCCCAGTGTTCGAGGATGGCTGTGGATGTTAAATTGATTGGGGTCTCTAGAGCTTGAGGTGGAATGGTCCAATGGGCTCCTGTTGGCGCTCTAGAGCGGATTCTGAGGTGGAGATGTGGATCTGGGGGATGTCAGCATAGAGAAGGTGATGGAATCCACAGACGGCATGAGCTCTCCACAGATGTGTGGGGTGAGACGACAGACAGCTGAACATGAAGTGGTGGAGACCATTGACATCGAAGGGACCAGTGGCCTGAGGAGCTAAGAAGACAGACCAAGAAGGAGGGACCAGAAAAGAGGGATGAAAAACCAGGAGAAGGCAGTGTCATGGGAACTGAGGAAGGAGTGAGCTTCAGGGCATAGGGGTGACAAAAGGTCTGATGCCCTGGAGAGGTCAAGGAAGTAAGGACTGAGGTTTTCTTTGAACTGGCAAGGCGGAGGTCATGGATGTCTTTGTTGGAAGAATTTCTGGTGCCCTGGAGAAAGCCAATGGCATCGTGTCCAGGAATAGATTGAGAGGTGAGGACATCTCAGGCAGCATTTGAGTTGCTGAGGACACTGAGTTACAAGAGATCCACTTCTTGAGGCTCTTATTATCTTAAAATGAAGAACTACAATCAACAGACTTGCGTGCAAAACCAGGCTCCATCACTTAGGGTGTGACCTTGGGCAAGCCTTGGTCTTTCTAAACTTGGTTATTCTCATCTCTACAGTGGGAGTCCTGACAGAGCCCCACCAGGAGGATCGTGAGGATTAGGTGAAATTGTGAGTTGATAGTCAACCATCGCTTTCTGTTATTATTCCGGTGACTTTCCACAGGAAGTTGAATTTTATATAAGATTCCTACCCTCCTTCCTTCCCTCTTTCCTTCCTTCCTTCCATCTGACACCAAAATGGAGAAACAGCAGTCAGAGAAAATGAAAGCATTCAGTGCGTCTTTGTTTCTTCACCTCCAAGTGGATAAAGCGTCTCATACTTATTTATTCATTTGTGGAGTTGTCACCACAGAAAGTTTAAGGGAGCTCAGTGGATGTAAATAGCGACTCCTTTGGGTTGAGGTGCCATGAATATGGATTGAGAGTTTTTTGTCACAGATGGAAATCCCTTCTTTAAGCCCGGCCCCTCTCGTAGCCCCTCCAGGGAGACTTGGAGATGTGGCATTTGGCATTTCGGCTCCGGGGAATGAGGGAGAGCAGATTTCCTCCAGTGACTGCGCATGCGATGTGCAGATCTGAGCCGCACCAGGAATTTGGGCTTATCTGCCTTCCAATCCAGCTTTATCTGTTTCAGACGGTTTTCTTTGCAGTTGTACTTTGCTGATCCTATCACATCGATTCCAACCAGACCCCATGGGAAGTCTGCAAATAAAGAAGTCACCCTCCCCCACCAAGCAGGATATCCTGCACATACATCAGCTCTCAGGGCTGGAGTTGACCGTGGAGGAGAGGGATCCTGTGAGCTCTAATACAAAAAAACGAGACATTCTGAACGTTGCTATAGAGGTTAGCAAAGCAGAAGGCTCTGAGGGTAGAGTAAGTATTATTATTTTTTTAAATACGCAGAATGATAAATATGTCTTAAGTGTTATAGACCAGGTTACAGCTGAGGGACTATTTTGATTTTCCTTTTCTACTTATTGGAGTTTAAGTTCAATACTGTTGCCAACCACAAAAAGTTATTGGAACAAATTTTAGCTCTCCACACAGCATGGTTCTAAAATCTGTGATGGTTCTTACGTGTAAACTTTCTTTTTATATAATTTTTTTTTTGCTTGAAAGCATGAGCTGCAAATAATAAATTAAAATCCGCTTTTCTATCACAGGGGTGACAAATAGAAACTTTTATTTTGATATGTCCTTATCTAAGTGATGTCTGAGGTCTGTATATGCTAATTCAGGATTTTTTTTTCTGAGCTAACCTAGGAACCGATAGAACTTGAGATTTTTCTGCAGTGTAATTTCGTCTTTGAGTTGGCAGTGATGAGCAGCTACACTTCCCCATGAAACTCTATCATCGTATTTAGAGTGGTTGCTTTCTTTGGTGTTATAATCACTACTTCCCAACCCTTCCTCCACCTAACTGGTGGCTTCACACAACAATGGGAGACTCACCTATTAACTGATTAGAAGCCAGCAATAACAACCAGCACCAAAGGCTGTCGAGTTATCTAACCAAATGGTTGTACAGAAAATAAACAGCTGAATTCAGGCAAACAACTGGAAGCAGCCACCATTGTTTAAAAAAAATAATCACCTGCCCAGTTCAGTTGTGTAACTTTGCACAGCAGGGAGTCTCAGTCCTGAGCAGGTGGCAGAGTGTCTTCCCCATGGTACCATGGCTGGGAATTAGAGCATCAGGTGTCCTTTACCAAGACAGGCAGCGTGGTGATGGGGGCTGAGGGATAGATGGGAGGAGGGTAGAAAGGAGAGGAATAAGAGGGGAGGAGGAGGAGGACGGATGAGAGAGAGGGCGAGAAAACAAAGAAATGGGTGGTATACGCATCCAAGGTTGCCTACAATCCCAGATATTTAGGTGAAAAAGGACTGTCCTTGGATCTGGGGACAGAGGTGCAGTCCTGCTTCCAGCACTGATAAGCATTATGATCTTGGGAGAATCACGTAGCTGGCCTGTGCTTGATTTTTCTTTTGTAATCTAAGACTATGGTAGTCGGTGGGCTCTAAGCTTCTCCCAAGCCTGAGTCTCTGTGAAGCTGAGGCTTTGGGAGTCCACTCCGTGAACCCAGATTCCACAGGGATGTGCTTGGCAAAATCCAAGATGGGTTTCTGGCTGAAGCTGTTCTGTGGGCTGCCATGTTTGTGGGACATCTCATCTGCAGCCGGCCGCAGCGACCTCCTTGTTCGTCCAGCCAAGGGGAGGGACCGGAAGCCAAGGGGAGGGACCGGAAGCCAAGCGGAGGGACCGGAAGCCAAGCGGAGGGGCCGGTAGCGCCGTCGTTGCTGATGCTTCTGCTTTTGGAATTCGGATCATAAACTGACAGGGTTCTTCCTGTTTCTTAATCAAGCTATTTGTTTTACTGTCTAATGTGTTTGTAAGCAGAAATAAACTTAGACAAACAAAAGGACAATTGATTCTAGAAGAGCGATTTAGTATGGAATATTTGAAGAAAAGTATTGCCTTAGAAATAAGGATGTCTTGTAGTTAATTTTACATTAAAAGTTCTGCCATATTGATTAGGATTTAGAAATAACATAGGAAGAGTTCTTCCTGAGTAGCAGTATAGGAACACCAGAACTCTGTAAACATTTTATTCATCATTCTTCATCTGATTTTTTTCCAAAATCTTTTTGCTCCCTTTGATTTCTCTCTTTTTTTCTGCTCTTTCAAATGCCTAGACAGAGCCATATTGATTAGGCCAGTATTTACATATCACATGCCCCTGACGTGGGTTTAATGCCCCGTACTGTTTGATGCTGTGGTCTGGGAAAGAATGGAACAGGTAGCTGCCCGCTGAGTCAACGAGGCCCATGCAGTTATCATCGATTTTATTTTTCTCTTTAATCATTTAGCCAAGGTTGCCTCTTTAAAATATCTACTTCCTGGGGAATGTTTCCCTGACTCTTATTTCAAATCTAATACTTTGTATTTGAGTCTAAACACAATTCAGGGAATATAGCTATTAAAAGCAGAACTTGATTTTGTTTAACTAGTCCAGAGTGCGTGATGGCTTTGGAGCAGAGTGGAGAACAGGCACAGAGGAGCACAAGCCCCAGGAACACCGCTTGGTGCCCCTCCTTCGTCCTTCCACTGAGCTCTCTGCACGTATCTTACCAGGGCATGAATGGAGCATTCTGCAGCCAGACACATCCAACCCACAGCAAACCCTCCATGCAAGCTTGCCTGTGTCCTCAGACATTCTACCCTTTATTTCTCCTCTTGTTCTTTGCCCCTAAGTTTGTCCATGCACTCGACTTTCTAACGGGCCATGGTGTGTGTGTGTGTGTGTGCACAAGCACTTTGTGGAGGCCCTGAAGGCAGCAGGTAAGGTGGTAACACGGTAGACATTCTGCCCCAGGTTTCAGACATTGTTAGGCTGAAGCTTGTATTGGAGGTCAAGGCAGCTAATAAAGTGGGCCGTGCAATTACAAGAGCATTCAGCAGAGAAGGATGGCTGACTCTCGGCAGGCTGAGAGCAGAGGAAGCGGTTGGCAGCTCCTAGTCCTCCCGTGATGGCTTTACGAGCATTTTTTGCAGCCGGGGTGGTAAATGCGATACAAAGGCATGGTTTCAATATATCCAGTCAGGCACTCTGCTTCCTGTGTGAGGCATCCACTTGGGGGAAGGAAGTTGCCCGGCTGTGGGCTTTTTGTGGTGGTGGTTTCTGCTAATTTACCTTTTTTATAGAGGGCCCATAATTATTAGGGATCCTCCATAATGCCCCTTTATGGTGGTCAGGAAGGAGATAACAAAATGATGCAGAGGTTTAGGAGGCTTCCCCAGGGTCACCCAGAAAACCTCTGGATTCTGAATCTCCATCAGAGATTTAAGAGGATTTATTTATGCTGCTCTCTTGCCCATGTGGATCTCCTTGGCACTACACTCCGTGAGTGTAGTTAATGTCCTGTCTTGTTCACTTTGTTTTTTGTTTGGTGCCTGTGTACCAAGTAGATTTCTGGCGTTTTGAAAAAGAAATCACCTGTCCACTGCTGCATAACCAAAACGTCACTGGTGTGAAGGAAGAGGATGGTAGAGGGTGGGACGGTGGTGACAAATGGCGGGATGGGAGATGATGCCTGGGTGAGTCCTGGAAAGTGCCATGATGCCATCCCACTGACATGGCCTCCTGTATTCCAGCAAAGAGTGAAATTCACAGGGAGCACAGAGTAAGAGCAGCGCCTTCACCTCAGTGGAGCTTAGTCTAGGCATTTATGGGTCGGCTGGTTTGAGGGTCCTTGCATTTCTTGTCAGTCAATACGTCCTTGTTTTGGCTAAGTCTCATGCCCTCATATCCACTTCTACCCTTGCAGAATAAAGACATGTGGGAATGCTCACTGGATGCTTACAATTGGTTCCAGGTGTTCCAGGGAGGAAACTTATCAGAACCAAACATAGAGGGCAAATGTCTTAGCCAATTCATGCTGCTATAACAAAATACCACGAACTGGGTGGCTTATAAACAACAGAAATACTGATTTCTCACGATTCTGGAGGCTGGGAATTCTGAGATCAAGGCCCCATCAGATTGAGTGTCTTGTGAGGTCTGCTTTTTGATTCATAGATGGCACTGTCTTGCTGTGTCCTCACATAGTGGAAGGGACTGGCTAGCTCTCCAGGGTCTGTTTTGTAAGGGCAGGAATCCCAATTATGAGAGCTCTGCCTTCATGACCCAGTTTGCTCCCAAAGACCCACCTCCTACTACCATCACTTTGGGGGTTAGGTTTCAACATGATTTTGGGGAGAACATAAGCGTTCAGTCTGTTGCAGCAAGCATGAGGTCACTTGTCCAGACACTGACCCCTCAGGCAGTGTTCATGTTTGGTTTAATTTTTCCTTTATCTGGTAATTGATTCTGCACTGTCTCCATTATTTGGTGAGATGGTAACATGTGATTACATCCCAATGGAGTTGGGCATGGGAATAATAAAGAAATCTCCCTTCAAAGGCTTTGGACTACCTTAGAGTTTGAAGAGAGCGGAGGAATGCAGTGAGCTGGTTTTGATCTTTTGGTGAAAGTGACAAGGAGGCAGGATGGTTTTTCCACAGACATTGACAGGGTCGTGCTGGTTCTCCCAAAGAGAAATAGAGTAGAGTTCATCACATTAGTTAAGAGCACCTCTTAAGCACATTATATCTCTTCAGCACATTGTTTAAGAGCATCGTCTTTAATAATTCTTACATGGGGCCTGCACGGTGGCTCACGCCTGTAATACCAGCACTTTGGGAGGCCAAGGCGGGCGGATCACGATGTCAGGAGTTTGACACCAGCCTGACCAACATGGTGAAACCCTGTCTCTACTAAAAATACAAAAAAGTTAGCTGGGTGTGGTGGCACATGCCTGTAATCCCAGCTACTCAGGAAGCTAAGGCAGAAGAATTGCTTGAACCCGGGAGGTGGAGGTTGCAGTGAGCTGAGATCGCGCCATTGCACTCCAACCTAGGCGACAGAGTGAGACTCCATCTCAAAAAAAAAATTCTTACATGGGACAAAAATCACTATCCTATGTCAATTGAAATAAAGGCCATTAATTTTTAACACTGTATAAATTGCCTTTTCTCCTGGGAACTTCAGCATATTCTTTTAAATTATTAGCATTTTATAATCATAGAACGATGGCATAGAAGGAACCTACAGGGTGTCCAGCATTGCATTACAGTTCCCTGATGAAGAGCATGGTTCTTGGGGTCTGGCCATCCCATCAGGATTTGTATCTTTTGCTCTGCCGCATACCAGCTCTGGGAACCTAGAGAAGGCCTTAACCATTTTCCATGTTGGTTTCCTCGCTTGCACGATGGTGTTAATCATAATAACTGCTTCACAGGTGTGTTTTGTCTGCTGCATGGTAGTCATTCATTAAATGTGAGTATCCAAGCTCCCATCCCAAACTGCCAAAAGGGAAAAGTAAAACTTACACTTTTAGACAGCGACCTCCTGACTCCAGGGTTCATTCCATCTCATTAACAGTCAGTTCATTCATTTTTCATTTCCTTATCCATCCACCTGTTTGTTTATCCACTCATCTACCTGTCCAGCATTTCTTTGGCCTTCACCGTACATTCGTGTGTCTAGACTTGGTGGTGGGGATGTAAAGATGACTAAGACACAGCCCTTGCCCTCAAGTCCCTCCCAGTCTGGTGGGTGGGGTGGGTACAGAAGCCACGTGGTAAGTGCAGAGTTACGACACTTGGGGAGCAGCCAGCATGGCTCCGGGCTGCTGGAACATTGCATCTTTCTTTTCTTACAGGCCCCGCCTAAGAAGTGTCATGGCTGGGAGGGAGTCAGAAGGGGTAGCTTCCTAGAAGGGGTGATGATGGAGAGGAGTTAGTGAGAGAAGACTGAGGAAGGTGAGGAATCTCATAGCTAGAGACCAGAAACGGCCTTGAGGGGCTGCAGGAACCCAAAGAAATGCAGCATTGACAGACAGGAGGTGTCCAAAGTGGGTGGCCCAGCTGGGCACGGTGGCTCACACCTGTAATGCCAGCAATTTAGGAGGCCGAGGTGGGCAGATCACCTGAGGTCAGGAGTTCAAGACCAGCCTGGCCAACATGGTGAAACCCCGCCTCTACTAAAAATACAAAAATTAGCCAGACGTGGTTGTATGCGCCTGTAATTCCTGCTACTTGGGAGGCCGAGGCAGGAGAATTTCTTGAACCCAGGAGGCGGAGGTTGCAGGGAGCCGATATTGCGTCCCTGCGCTCCAGCCTGGGTGACAGAGCGAGACTCCATCTCAAAAAACAAAAACAAAAACAAAACAAAGAGGGTGGCCCACCACATCAATTTCACAAGAAGTGAAATAGCAATGTAAGATTTATATGTCAGTTTTAGCAAGTGATGATACTGTGTAATACATCAGTATAGCAGTACGATAGCCATGTTCATAGCAGCCTTATTCACAATAGCTAAAATGTAGAAGCTACCCAAGTGTCTGCTGACACATGAATGACTAAGCAAAATGTGGTATATCCATGCAATGGAATAGTATCCAGCCCTACAAAAGGAGATTCAGGCACAGGCTATGACCTGGATGAACCTTGAGGACATTATGCCAAGTGAAATAAGCCAGTCACAAAGACAAATATTATATGATTCTGGTTATATGAGATACTTAGTGTAGTGAGATTCATAGACATAGAAAGTAGGATTGTGGTTACCAAGAATTGGGGAAGATGAAAAGAATTCTGCATATGGAAGGTGGTGGTGGTTGCACAATGGTGGGGGCGTACATAATGTCACTGAGCTGCACGCTGAAAAATTATTACGAGAGGTCAATGTTATATTGTTTTACTGAGCGCACACACACGGAAAGTAGTATAAGTTGTGTCACAAAATTGTATTTGACGGAAGTGATATCCCTGTGCACTGGTCGTCCAGTGACGGCTCATGAGGGTAATCATGGTAATACTTACAATCTGACCACCAGAGACTCCCAAGCACATTACAAGCAGTCTCACATTTGATCCACCCTATGAGACAGGCCACTTTATGGGTAAAGAAGCTCAGTGAGGTTAGATGCCTGGAGACGCGGGCCGGGGAGGCTGTGGTCCTGCACTCACTGCACAGCCCTTCCTGCCCCGCTGCCCCCCTGCTCCCCTGCCTCCCTGTGAGGCTCACTGCAGTCCCTTGGAGGGAAAGGGGATGCTATTGAGAATTGGGGCCAGGTGAATGGCTATAGAGGGATGCAGGAGTCCCCCCCACCTTTTTCTCTCCTTTCTCTTACTTCCACGGACCTTCTGATAATAGGGCTGGCCCTGGCAGCCAAGAGCCCCTTAGCTCCTCCCTCTGCATTTGCCGTGGTACGATGTGTGACACGGGCCAGACCCACGCTGCTCTGTTCTGCAGGACTCAGTGCAAGACGGCTCTTTTATTTGTGCCTGTGGTCGTTAGAAAAGTTTTACACGGGCAGGGCAGTCATCATCACTAAGTAAACACATTGAGCCGGCAAATCAATCTTTGTGAGAGCCGCACATTAAATGGTTCCCTGCATAGTAGTTACTGATACATTACTATAATTACATCGCACATTTTGCAGTAAACTCCAAAAAAATGATTTATTATCTCTTGGGTGCTTGACAGCAATATGCTCAATGGCAGCATAACTTTTCCAAATTTGCCCACACATTTTATGTGTATGACTCTTTTGGAATTAGACTAAATGGACCCTTTTAAAGACCTGCTGAGTTAACACCACCTTATATTTATATGGCTGCGTTCTTCAGGCCACACTGTACTGGGTCATTGCCACTATTTTCCCATCTTTCTCTTTACACCCCTTTAAGGAGTATCATGGCCAGATGTGGCGTGGTCTCTCTTAAATTCACTTAATAGACAAAAGAGAAGGACATCTCTAACAGTAATATAAGAAAAAAAAAAAGAGAGAGAAGGACAGAGAGACCAAGAAACTCTTTTTTTACTCCTATTCAGCAACTATGTATGTACTCATTTATTTATTTATTTACTGAGACAGAACCTTGCTCTGTCATCCGGGCTGGAGTGCAGTGGTGCAATCATAGCTCGCTGTAACCTCGAACTCCTGGGCTCAAACGATCCTCCCGCTACAGCCTCCCAAGTAGCTGGGACTGCAGGCATGTGCCACCACACCTGGCCCCTCAGCAACTATTTTTACAGTATCGACTCTGTGTCAGGCGCTGTTCTAGGCTCTGGACCCTTGATGAGTGTCACCAGTGAGCTTAGGACAGAGCTGACGTCTTCTGCCTATTCTTTGGCTTTACTCCCCCTAGGGCTTTTCTGGAGAAGGGCCCTTTGGAGCTTGTGGGATTTCAGGGTTTATTGAAATTTATTTACCTTTTTGCAGGTGTCTCATGCTTCCTCGGTTAAGGAATGGGAATTATCATAATGTATACCATGGTGTCTGGCCACAGATGAAGTACCACAGTCATCAGATTATGAAGCCTCCAAGCTTCTCTTGCAGAGGACTCCTTCAAACCACTCTCGTGGACTGTGGCTAACTGGGAGTTTCTCCTGGGGGCCCATTGCTCATTCCTTGCTGTCTCTCCCGGTTAAGACTTCCCACCAGGGTGAAAAGCTAGAACAGTGGCTTTTGTCTTAAGCAAGGCCATTAGATGGTACAGTAACTGCTTTCAGATGCTGCTGATGTGGCCCAGATTCAGCAAAGTGACCCAGAGGTGAAAGGCTACATATTCCATTACAACCCCTAGCCAATCTGCCTCCAGACTCTAGTGCATTTCAGTAGAGAAAGGAAGGAGGATAGGGTGACATACACACTAGATAGCAGCTAGAAGTAAGTCTGGGAAAATCTAAGAATGGAGCTTCAATTTCTAGAGATGCTTTTGTAAAGTGCATTACTTATGTGCTGTGAACGTGATTATGATGGATTATTCAGGTAAGGTGGAGACGAGAACACAGAGAATCAGAATAGGGAACTTGGAAGAGGCAAAGTAAATAGGCATGGTTGCCTGTTTATTTTGAGGTTTCGGGTGGCTATTAGCCCTACAAATGCCAGCTAAGGGCAAATTTCTGTTGGTTGAGATTCTTTGAGATTCTGTCAATGCAAGATTTTTTAAAAAGCAAGTATAAAAGATGAGAAGATGCAGTTTTGTGGCAAAGCGTAGAAAGTCACTAAGTCCATCCATGATTAAAAATAGTGAAGAGACCATAATTCAAGTCATATGATCTCTTTTATTGTAATCATATTTACTCAAAAGCCTCTTCGTTTGTTCCATTTCTAATTGTTTTCTCTTCTTGTGTAGAGTTAAAAGAGTCACGGGCTTTATTGAAGGGTGGAGAAATTTTATTCTCAGAAATTTTGCCTCAATGTTTATTCCCTGTGAGACACTGACATTTTCTTCTCAAAACATATATATATATATGTGTGTATATATATATATATATATTTTTTTTTTGAGACAGAGTCTCACTCTTGTTGCCCAGGCTGGGGAACGAGCTCAGCTCACTGCAACCTCTGCCTCCCGGGTTCGAGCGTTTCTCCTGCCTCAGCCTCCTGAGTAGCTGGGATTACATGCATGAGTCACCACGCCCAGCTAATTTTGTATTTTTAGTAGAGACGGGGTTTCTCCATGTTGATCAGGCTGGTCTTGAACTTCTGATCTCAGGTGATCCGCCTGCCTCAGCCTCCCAAAGTGTTGGGATTACAGGCGTGAGCCTTGTAATTACAGGTGCCTTGAAGGCGCCTGGCCTTCAAAACATATTTGTTTAGGGAAAAGTAGTGTCAGATCTATGAAGGTCATACTGGAACTTGCTAATAAGTAGAATGCCATATTTCATGGAAGGAGACCAGAGTTCAGGAAGCATCCTTCCCACAGGGTCTATCATGGGATTCAGTTCCTTCTTTTTCTGCATCCCAGATGTTCCTGGAGGTGCATACTTGCTGGTAAGCCTGGAGTTGGAGGGATGAAAGCTACCAAAGGCCCTGATGGGTGTTATATAAGATGCCACGTGTGAGCCACTCCCCACAAGACGCCAACTAGGCAGGGAACCTAGTTCAGCACTTTCATACCCAGTCTAAAGGCTTCTAGGAAACTGTGGGTCAGCTGGCCCACTCCTATTAACCATGCCTTCATCTGTAGTGGAAGGAACATGGCTCACAGGTTGGGCTAGCAGGCGATGGGGCCTTTGACTTTCAGATTAGTCTTCCTGCGACTTTTAACGGTCATGTTTACTTTTGAATATAACCTGGGATGAAGCATTTAACAGCCTCTGGTACTTTTGTGAATTGGTCGTTTACAGAGGGCTTGCTGGTAGCCTTGGCCAGCTCTTTGCCATAAAGTCTTTAAGCATAGACACACAGGGGTATGGCCATTCCCTTTATTTTTAATTAATTAAGTAGTTTCTAGAGAGAGGGTTTCGTTCTGTCGCCTAGACTGGAGTGCAGCAGCATGATCCTAGCTCACTGCAGCCTCAACTCTCTGGCTCAAGCGATCTGCTTGCCTCAGCCCCCTGAGTAGCTGGGACTACAGGTGTGTGCCATCGTGCCTAGCTATTTTTTAAATTGCATGTAAAGATGGGGTCTTGCTGTGTTGCCCAGGCTGGCCTCAAATGCCTGGCCTCACGCCTCCTGCCTTGGCCTCTCAAAGTGCTGGGATTATAGGTATGAGTCACTACATCTGGCCCATGAGTCACTGCACCTGTCCCATTCCCCCTGCCTTTATTGATTCCTACTTCCCCCTAGGATAACACTATCTCTTAAAAGAGTGTTGCCAAGAAACCCCATTTTTAAAAATTCTATATTGTATTTTAAAGAGGAAACCCTATTTAGAGATATTTTTGTGGGAATGGTTTTGGAGTTTCAAACTTCTGAAGAACCTGGACTATGTTGGGGGCATTTACGGTGGCAGTGCACACGGCTCACACTGACGAATGGCTCGGCTGAGCAAGCCAGTGAAGCAGAGGGCAGGAGAGGTGACTTCCTGGCATCCTGGATCTCTGCAAATGAAGTTGCTGTAGCGCCGTTATTTACCTCACTGTATATGAAATGAAGGGGTAGGATTCATTGCCTTTTGGTTTTGATTTTACTTGTCCTTAGGGGTGTGTGTGTATGTGTGTGTGTGTTTCCCCCTGGCCTTCTGGTGACGGATAATGGTGATGGCAGTTTAGGCCTGTTTCTGATTAGTAAAATGACCCTTCAAATGAGACTAGGAGAAAAATGCTCTCCTGAACTTCTGGAACCCTGGTTTTTCCTATCACAAGTTTAATGGCTTCAGGTCCTATGTTTTTAGCCGAGAAAATGAAAGACTCAGTCAGCGGGGATTAGGGTTTTTTGTTTAGAGAGAAGGTAAAAAGGTTACATGAAGATTCGGTGTGGGTTTAGACTGGGGTTAGCCTCCACATAGGAAAGGTCTGAAGATCGAGAATGAGGCCAGGTTGTGCAGGCGAGCAGAGCTATCTTTGGCAGCTAGATTGGGATGTTTCTGGGCAGAGATATTTTGTCCCTTAGGAGTGTATCAAATCACAGAGGTCACATCTGACTGTCACTGCTTTGTTACAGGAGAAAGACCTGTTCATCAGAATAATTCCTACGCTTTGAGCTACTTAAGCAAGTGATGCTAGTCATGTTCAGAAAACAGATAACCTACTATGTGTTTGTGCTGTGCTAGGAGTTCTAGAGCTTTCAAGCACAACCGTATGTCCGAGGTTGACTTTGGAGCTGTCATCGTGGGTTTGGGGCTGTATTTTAAAATAAGAGGAGCGGTGTCTTTTGGGCTTTGCTTTTTTTTCAAATGTTTTTTCTTAGTCCTTTCAGTGATCCATTCTTGAGCTGTCTCTTCAGTCATCAGTCTCTTGGTAGTCTTTATTCTAAGTTTTTTTCCTTTTTGATTGTAGTAAAATATGTATAGCATAAAATTTCCCATGTTATTCCTTTTTAAGCGTATGGTTCAGTGACTTTAAGTACCTTCATATCATTGCACGGCCATCGCCACCATCCACCCACTTCCATCATCTCAAACCAAAACTCCAAATGCATTAAGCAATAACTTTTGTTATTAAAGTGTTTAATAATCACTTTGGTGCTGTTTAACCTCTTTACCCTGATTTCCTCCCCCTTTCTTGCTCCTTTTCTAGAAGTTTCTACTAATAGATCACCTGATTAAGACTGCCCGTGTCAAGCCTGGTGTCACCTTAGGTTTTGGGGATAAAGGCTGGTGGTACCGCCTGCGACGTGGGCTTGCCACATGCAGTGTCTGAGTGGAGGACACGTGGGGCCGGCTCTACAGCCATCCGAGCAGACGGGGGCTCTGCCCCTTACTCCTCAGGCACCTGACGTTGGACTTGCCTTTGGGTAAATAATTCTTATCAAGCATTTACTTGGAACAATTCTTAACCATGTTTTTTTTTTTTAAATAGTTACTGACATTTGTACTTTAAGCTGTATACAAATATTCATATTTGACAGATATTCTAACATTAGAGACATTTAATGAAAACTTGTAAATAGGCAAAACGACATTTAAAAAGACTGCCCCTGTCTTTGTGAAAGCAGCAAATAGTCCTCTTGGCTCCCATTTCCCCCTCTCCACTCTAAAATATTTTTAAATAAAATAGCGTTTGAAATTCTCCAGAGAATGCGTTAAAGAGAAAGATCCACGTGACATCATTAGGTCATTCATTCACGTATTCATTTATCACACATTTATCAGGCTCCCAATATGTGCCACTTTCTCTGTGTTAAATGCTATGGATTTGAAAACAAAGGAGGCTGGGCGCAGTGGCTCACGCCTGTAATCCTAGCTCTTTGGGAGGCCGAGGCGCGTGGATCACCTGAGGTCAGGAGTTTGAGACCATCCTGGCCAACATGGCGAAACCCTGTCTCTATTAAAAATAACAAAAATTAGCCGGGCGTGGTGGCGGGCGCCTGTAGCTGGGACTCCAGCTACTCGGGAGGCTGAGGCAGGAGAATCACTTGAACCCCAGGAGGTGGAGGTTGCAGTGAGCCGAGATCGCGCCACTGCACTCCAGCCTGGGCGACAGAGCGAGACTCCGACTCAAAAACAAAACAAAAAACAAAGGAGACCCCAACATTGGTCATGAGAAGTTTACCAACCAGGAGGGGAGATAAGTGTGTAAACAGACAAACAAGTGTCATAAAGGCTGTGGCACAAGAGTGGGTGGGTAGAATTCGGGTAATCCAGGAGGTGTCAGAAAGACCAGGGGTGGACCTTTCATCTGAGCCACGAGGACAAGCAGGTGTTTGCTTTGGAGACAGAGGGTGCACAGGATGTTCTGGAGAGCTGCAGTTGCGGGGCAGAGGCAGTGAGGCATGAAGCACCTGGCGCATGGCCTGTGCGGGCCTGGGTGGTGAGGGCAAAGACAGTGAGCAGAGGAGGCAGCGCCTGGGGGGCCTGGCCAGGGACCCCACCCCCTGCATCCTGATGAAGAACTGTAAGAGGACCATGTCTGTGTGCCTGGATAATCGCTGGCAGCAGCAAGGGAATTTCGAAGCAAGATCTCAGCTGGAGACAGGCAAGAGGCTGTCGCCATGCTTTTAAAGAAGTATCAGAGATATTTTGCTTTTGAAACATTTGGCTTCACTGGAACTTTCGTCTTCCTATGAAATATTGGAGGATGTCAGATCCTCCTCCATTTCTAAGAGTAGGAGAGACTCATGTATCTTTCTCTTTGGGGTAAACATTCAGCTTCAGATCCTGCAGGTAGCAGAGAGAGAGAGAGAGAGAGAGGAGTGGTTAAGAGTGTGGCCATTGGAGTCCAGGGAGTCTGCGTTCTACTTCTGGCTCTCCTCTTAAATAGTCCTGCAGCTTGGGCAACTTACTCAACTGTGTCCTTCCTCAACTGCCACATCTGTAAAATGGGAAGAACACCTTCCTTTCAGGGTTACAGGCAAGTGAGGTAATAATCTCTTTTAAAATACTTAGCCCAAGTAAATGCTCAGTACGTGCTAGCTATCATCTCCAGTTTCTATTTCCTGAACTGCGACCTTGACTAAATGTGGCCCAGTCCTTTAAGAGAGGGGATTTGTGGTCACTTGAAAAAAATCTTCAGCTGTGCTCATGTGGTCCGGAGTACTGTGTTAGTTTTCCTGCCTGTGGCTCACGGGCCAGTGGTCCCCATGGAAATGGTGGTGGTGGGGGTAGGGGTGGGGGAAGAGAAAGAAGCCGAGCTACAGAGACATTCATACACTTGTTCGTGACCACAGCAGGATTTGGGGTCCTTCTAGAGTCACTGCTGCAGGATTCTTTTTGTTTTTTTCTTTTTTAGAGGTGGGGCCTTGCTCTGTCACCCTGGCTAGAGTGCTGTGAAACGATCACAGTCCACTGTAACCTTGAACACCAACTGCAGGATTCCTATTCTCTTTTGTGGGCAAGATAGGGTGGGGGACATTGTGCACCCCCTTCTTCTCTGTCCCAGTCTGTGACAGACCCTGTCAGACATTGAGAGGCCTGAGAGCTGCAACAGTGATTGTGCCAGAGAGGAATTTGCCAAAGCTCTCAGCGATCTTTCTGCATTAAAGTTTCTTGTCATTATCTCTTTCACATACAAATTCAAGCCCTTTTTTTTTCCTTGAAATCACTTTTGTGCTGTTTAACCTCTTTACCCTGATTCCCCCCCCCCCCTTTCTTTCTTGCTCCTTTTCTAGTAGTTTCCAGCTAATGGATCACCTGGATAAGATTGCCCCTGTCTTTGTGAGAGCAGCAATTAGCTCTCACCCTGAGAAGGCGGCGTGTTCTGTTGCTTGGCAGCCTTGGTGTAGAGGATGGATTGGGTCTGCGTCTTTTCATTTGAAAGTAGGTTATCGATTAGCACGGATGCCAATTTACTACAGAGGCTGTTGCCAATGCCTCTTGATCTCATTGTGGTGTAAATTTTCAAGATTGTATCACATTAGCTCAGGAGAATTCAGGAGAGAAAAACGTAGTAAAGTTAAAAAAAAAGCCAAAAAAAAAAATTCTTCCATTATATTATAGCCCAGGCAAAAATAAACATGGCTACACCTGACCATGTTCGGAAAGGACCTGCGGTGTGTGTGTGGCTGGGTTGGTTATGAGGTGTAGGAAAACCTAGCGACAGGTTTCAAAGCACTTCATGTTTTTGGTTTATTCCTTTGATTTCTTTTAGGACTGATTTTCTTGGGAAATGGTGATTTTTAGGGAAACTGCAGACTGTTGGGTCTATTTTTTTATGGCAAGAGCCCTCTAGTCTCAGCTTTGTGAGACAGAAGAAGGAGGCAGGGACAGTGAGATGGCAGAGGAGGAGATGCTGGCGACCGTGCTAATGCTAGCTAATGCTAATTTTGAGGACCAGATAGTTTGGGTGCAGGCCTAACTGTTGTTCAGTTAGGAATCTGAGATCATTCCCTTCCAAAAAGTGGCTTTGTTGAGATACAATTTATGTGCCATTAAATTCACCTGTTTTAAACGTGTGCGGGCCTAACTCTTGGCCAATTAGGAATCAGATCATTCTTCTATAAAAAATGGCTTGATTGAGACAATTTATGTGCCGTGAAATTCACTTGTTTTAAATGTCCAGCTCGGTGCATTTCCATTTATTGCCAGGTCTGCAGCCATCATCGCTATCTAATTTTAGAACATTTCTGTCACTCCACAAGGAAATGGCCCATTATCAGTCAGTCTTCACCCTACTCCACTCCCAGGCACAGGAAAAGACTAATCTGCTTTCTGTCTCTGTAGATTTTCCTTTTGTAGCATTTTACATAAACAAAGTCATACAGTCTGAGGCCTTTTGCAGATCGCTTCTTTGAGTTGGTACAGTGTTTTCAAGGTTCACCCTGTTGTAGCATGTATCAGTACTTCATTTCTCTTTATTGCCTGGTAATACTCCACTGTATAAACATACCACATGCTGTATATCCATTCACCAGTCGATGGCTATGTGGGCTATTTCTAGTTTTTGGCTATTATGAATAATGCTGTTATGAACATTTGTGTGTCAATTTGTGTGGACATATGGTTTCATTTCTTATGGATAGATGCCTAGGTGTGGAATTGGTAGCTGATATGGCAATTCTATGTTTAACATTTTGAGAAACTTTTTTTTGAGATAGAGTCTCACTCTGTCGCCCAGGCTGGAGTGCAGTGGCGCCATCTGGGCTCACTGCAACCTCCACCTCCTGGGTTCAAGTGATTCTCCTGCCCCAGCCTCCCGAGTAGCTGGGATTACAGGCACGTGCCACCATGCCTGGCTAATTTTTTGTATTTTTAGTAGAAACAGGGTTTCACCGTGTTAGCCAGGATGGTCTTGAACCTCTGACCCTCGTGATCCACCCACCTCGGCCTCCCAAAGTACTGGGATTATAGGCATGAGCCACCACGCCCAGCCCCATTGAGAAACTTCCAAACTCTTTTCCCAAATGGCAGCACCATTTTATATTCCTCCCAGCAACAGATGAGGCTTTCGATGCTAGTATCACCCTGTAGCTTTGATTTGCATTTCACTAATGACCAATGAGGTTGAGCATCTTTTCGTGTGCTTATTGACCATTCATATATTTTCTTTGGAAAAAAACATTTATTCAACCTTTTGGTGTTTTTTAATTGGGCTATTTTTGTTGTTGTTATTGAGTTGTAAGTCTTTAATATATCCTGGGGTATAAGTCTCTTATCAGATATATGATTAGCCAGTATTTTCTCCTGGTCTGTGAGTTATCTTTTCACTTTCTTGATGGTGTTGTTTGAAGCACAATAGTTTTATGTTTGATGAGATCCAGTTGATCAATTTTTCTTTTATTCTTTTATTGCTTTTGGTATCTAAGAAGTTGTCTAATCCAAGATCATGAAGATTTACTTCTAGATTTTTGTCTTAAGAGTTTGTAGTTCTGGTTCCAACATTTAGGTCTGTGGTCCATTTCGAGTTAAGATCATTCATTTTTCTTGCATAAAGAAATTTTCCAGACTCATTCAGGTTTCAAGAAAATAGACTTAGAATGACCACTGTGGATTTTCTTTTCTGTCCTTTATTTTCTAACAAAGCATATGTAGTGGCCATCACATGCTGGGTAGAATCAAGATTGCAAAGACTGACGTAAGAATTTGGCACATGAGCAAGCTGGAGTTGGAGATCCTGCCAGAATCTCTAACACATCTTCTGAGGGTGGGAGAGCTGTCACAGAAGCAACCTGCAGGTGTGAGATGGACTCCAGGGCCTTGGCACTCATCAGAAGGAAGCTTGACCTCCTCACCTGCATGGGGTTGGGGAACAAAGCAAATTAAGCATCAGAGAAAGACCTGGCGGTATGACACGATTAAGCCATAATGGCACCAGGGCACAGCTGCCAAGCAGGTTGTCAGAAGGGCAGACAGAGTGATGGAGTTTTTTGTTGGGGTACTGTCATATAGTTATTTGATGAAGCCATCTCTCTGTTTTTGACTACATTCTTGCTTTCATTGGATTTTTTCCTATATCTTGACCCCTAACCTCCTGCAACAGGTATGGGTGGGAGTTGTTTTTTTTTTTTTTTTGAGCTTTCTTAAGTGTACCTGTGGTTTTCCTCCAAGTCCCCCGAGGATCAGTTATAGCTCTGCGAAAGTGGGGGGAGGTGAGATGCTAGACTTATTTTTACCAAAATCCAAGACTAGTGACACAAGGTGGAAGTCAGTGGATGGAATGAACTTGTAGGATATTCCCTTTTGGGGCACTAATCACAAAGGCAAATTGAATGGTAGAGTGTCAAGGTGAACTTCAATACTTTGTAACATGAGCTCCAGGCCAGGTCTTAAAACATCTTGGACATATTGCAAGAAATAACTCAGCCCTATAGCACATTGAATGAGAATGGAGAGTGGATCCTGGGTTGGCTTTAGACTCTGGCCTTGGCGTTTGTGTGTACACATGTGCGTCGTCATCTGTGCACACAGGTACACAAATGTGTCTTTATAATCTCTGGGGAAGCAGGTTCACTTTTAATGTTCTTTCATCTGCTATTTGATTTTAAAATCTTGGGGTAAAGTATTGAAAATCAAATGTACTCATCTGTCCTGTGTAAAAATAGGAGTCAAATTTTTAAAATCTGAATTTATGCAACAAATTAAATATGGAGTGTTACTTCTCATCACAAAATAATTTAGCCATTGTTACCTTCAAGAGAGCAGTTTCTCATTGATGCAATTAAAATGAACTTCTCAGGGATTCTTTTACTACAAACGGAGGTGCACCCAAACCTTATATCTCTGAGAAAACAGTGGCTGTGTGATGAGTGGTGAATTGTTTTTGGCGAGTGTGGCTGCCAGGTTGCTTCCTCCTAAATCTGAGATGGTAGACAGAGGTTTATTATTGCTGTAGCAGATAGAGAGCGTCTTGCTTGCACTGCAGAAGTCTGCCCAGAGCACTTAATTAGACATTTCTGTGGCTATTTGCAGCCCAGTACAATGGGAGATCAGGGGATTCCAGATTGGAATCCTAGACATCCAAATCCATAGTTAGTGTTCAGAGCCAAATTTTTTATTGCTTCTCTGGGATTATGCTAATCATTCAATTCAAATTTATTCAACTCACATTTTTGACATTCTGCGGTGTGCTAAGGTGGTGGAAATACTTTTTTTTTTTTTTTTAGACAGAGTCTTGCTCTGTCGCCTAGGCTGGAGTGCAGTGGTGCAATCTTGGTTCACTGCAGCCTCTGTCCCCCGGGTTCCAGCGATTCTCCTGCCTCAGCCTCCCGGGTAGCTGGGATTACAGGCACCCGCCACCACACCTGGCTAATTTTTGTATTTTTAATAGAGACGGGGTTTCGCCATGTTGGCCAGGCTGGTCTCGAACTCCTGACCTCAGGTAATCAGGTGGCGGAGATACTTAATGAAACCTGGTTCCAACCTTCAAGAATAGCACAAGGAAGGGAGGGGGGTCTGGATAAAATCAAAAGATACAAGTTGTGTTGGGACTAAGTGGATCTAAACATGCTTTCTGAGGCTGTCATTACCCCGAAAGTCAGCTTTGTGTCAATCAACAAACACTGTGGTCTGTCTTTTCTCTCAGCAAAGTCTGAAGGAGTGGGACACTCCAACTGTGTGTCACAGGAATGAGCTGTCATCTGGCAATTTACAGACCAGCTTCAAGGATTCCATTTACCACCAGTTTATTCACTTGTATTTCTAATATTTATATTTTCTTAAGATGGTCCCCTCTCCCACGTGTGCTAATTTTCTGAATAACAGCCACATCGACAAAATGCTCCCTTTGATGAGTCATGGGCTGAGCTGGGTTCTAGTGATGCCGGCTACAACCTTGAGAGTTAAAGAAAAGCTATTTATATTTTCTTTTTATTATTTTATTTTATTTTATTTTGAGACGGAGTCTCACTCTGTCGCCCAAGCTGGAGTGCGGTGGCGTGATCTCAGCTCACTGCAACCTCCGCCTCCCGGGTTCAAGCAATTCTCCTGCCTCAGCCTCCTGAGTAGCTGGGATTACAGGTGCCCGCCACCACGTCCAGCTAATTTTTGTATTTTTAGTAGAGACGGGGTTTCACCATGTTGGTCAGGCTGGTCTCGAACCCCTTACCTCGTGATCCACCCACCTTGGTCTCCCAAAGTGCTGGGATTACAGGCGTGGGCCACTGCGCCTGGCCCTATATTTTCTTAAGATGGTCCCTTCTCCCACGTGTGCTAATTTTCCAAATAACAGCCACATCAACAGAATGCCCCCTTCGATGAGTCACGGGCTGAGCTGGGTTCTAGCGATGCCGGCTGCAGCCTTGACAGTTAAGGAAAAGCCACTTTCGCAAAGAATGGACCCTGCTTCCGTAACCTTGGGTTAAATGTTGTCTGCGAGCACCTTACTGAGTTTCTTCATTTTTTGCTTTATTTGGGTGCCGCTAAACCAGCTAAACAGCCTTAATAAGTTACTCCCTGGGATACAATAAGCTCCCTGCATCTGTGAGGTGAAAGGCAGCCCAGTGAATCCTGTCGACAGTAGCTGTTCTGAGAAAGTGAGCTTGAAAGGGGGTGTAGGAGTCAAAGGTGAGAGGTCATGAGGTCAGTAGTCCAAACACCTGGAGGTTTTAGTCTAACTTCCTTTCTTGTTACTTAGCCGGGCAGTAAGTTATGTATCTCTAACTTGGCCTTCTGTAAAGTGGGAATCTTAGTACTTGCCCTGCTTATCTTTCAGACAGAATCAAATGAAATAGCAGAAGTGTTTTGTAAATTAAAGTGACATCAGATGCAAAGAGTATTATTATATCATCATCATCATCATCACCAAAGGAACTATGGTAATGTTGGATAAAAAGCCAAATACTTTTTTTTTCTTTCTTTCTTTCTTTTTTTTTTCTGAGACAGAGTCTCGCTCTGTAGCCCAGGCTGGAGTGCAATGGCGCGATCTCGGCTCACTGCAACTTCCACCTCCTGGATTCAAGTGATTCTCCTGCCTCAGCCTCCAGAGTAGCTGGGACTACAGGCGCGCGCCACCACGCTCAGCTCATTTTTGTATTTTTAGTAGAGACAGGGTTTCACCATGTTGGCCAGGATGGTCTCGATCTCTTGACCTCATGATCTGTCCGCCTTGGCCTCCCAAAGTGCTGGGATTACAGGTGTAAGCCACCGCACTCAGCCAAGCCAGATACTTTTCTAAGTAATTTAATTCTCTAGAATAAAAGATGATAAGATCTTTGCCTGGAACTGGAGGCCATTATCTTAAGTGGAACAAGTCAGACACAAAAAGACAAATACTGCGTGTTCTCACTTATAAGTGGGAGCTAAATAATGTGTACACATGGACAATAGAGAAAGACAGACAGTGGAGATTGCAAAGATGGGGGAGGTTGATGAGGAATGAGAAATTACTGAATGGACACCATGTAGTTTATTCCAGTGATGGATGCATTCAAAGCTCTGACTTCACCAATATGGAATATGTCCATGTAACAAAATTACACTTGGACCCCATACATTTATACAAAAAAAGACCTTTGACACTAGGCATAACTAGTGGTTTGGTTAATGCAGAGGAGTATTGCTGTGGTCGCTTTCTTTTAACCAGCCTGAGAGACAGTACAAGAGATGATTCAGGTTCTTGTCTTGACAGAAGTCTCAGTACACCTACCTGTACTTTAGGAGAATGTGGATTGGAAGGCTCTTGGTGTTTCAGTTTTCTGAGTGGGTTTGAGTAATTATGTTGGAGAGGGGGAGGGTGATGAGAGTGTAACACACTTTTCGTGGCTATAAGAGGTGATAATAAAGAGTTATTAGAACATTTATTAGACACATGATAGGGAAAGTTGGTTAAGGGCCTTGAAGAACAGGCAAAGGATGTGGAATTCATGTTTTTGAGCTCTAGATGATATGATGAAAATTGTGGTTGAGGATTATTTTTCTGATCTTGAGGAAATTCAAGTTTGAATGATGAGGATGAATGAGGTTAATCAACACTGAAATTGGAATCAGAGGCAAATTCAAGGCCGGGCGCGGTGGCTCATGCCTGTAATCCCAGCACTTTGGGAGGCCGAGGTGGGCGAATCACCTGAGGTCAGGAATTCGAGACCTGCTTAGCCAACATGGCAAAACCCCATCTCTACTAAAAATACAAAAATTAGCCAGGTGTGGTGGCACACCCTTGTAATCCCAGCTACTTGGGAGGCTAAGGCAGGAGAATCACTTGATCCTGGGAGGTGGAGGTTGCAGTGAGCCTGGATCGCACCATTGCACTCCAGTCTGGGCAAGAAGAGTGAAACTCCATCTCCAAAAAAAAAAAAAAAAAAAAAAAAAAAGAGTCAAATTCAAGACACGGTAGAACAGGGGTGTGGTCGGTGAAACCGGGAGAGTAGGCAGGAAGTGAGGCCAGTGTGGGAACCAGCAAAGCCCACCTCTCTCTCGAATAGCCCCTATTTGTCCCAAGATCTTACTTTCCTACCATCATGTTTGGTTTTGACTGAATAGCTCAATTTAGAGAGACATTTCAACTTTCCCTCTGTGCTTTGCAAACTGATGACGAAGATATGTTTTAAGGAACTAGCTCCCAAGTTAGTTCCTCTTACAAAGATGTACAGATTTTAAAACTGAACGTGTGTGTGTTGCTGCTGAGAATGTAAAATCATGCAGCTGCTTTGGAAAATGATACGACAGTTTTTCAAAAAATTAAACAAGGAATTACATATGATTCAGCAGTTCCACTTCTGGTATAAACCCAATTGAATTGAAAGCAGGGACTCAAACAAATATCTGTACAGCCATGTTGGTAGCAACATTATTCACAGTAGCCAAAAGGTGGGAACAGCCTAGTGTCCATCATGGATGGATGAGCAAAATGTGGTCTATGTATTTACAATGGAGTATTGTTCAGAAAAGGAATGAAATTCTGAAACAGGCTACAACATGGATGAACCTTGGAGACATGATGCCAAGTGAAATAAGCCAGTCACAAAGGACAAATGTTGTATGGCTTTGCTTACACGAGGTACATAAAGTAATCAAACTCAGACAGGAAGTAGAATGGTGGTTGTCAGGGGCTGGAGTTAAGGGGAATGGAGAGTTATTGTTTAACATACAGAGTTTCAATTCGGGAAGATGAAAAAGTTCTGGAGATGATGGTGGTGATGGTTGCGTAGCAATGTGAACGTACTGAATGCCACTGCACACTTGAAAGTGGCTAATATAGTCAAGTTTACATGTATTTTACCATAATAAAAATGGTGAACTGTCATTATCTTGCATTGTTGATGCTTTTGTTCAAATCCTGGGAAATATGATATAATAAATCTCTTCTTATGTTATTCCAGGTCTGGAAAGTGAACTCTGGTTAACTTTTCAATATCATTTTCCCCAGGAAAACAAAAGATAATGATGTTTCCTAGGCCAAACACACCTTGTTAACATTTCCATAACAAAACAGCAAACTGTAATTTAAAGTTTATCTCACTGTTATTCTTGAGCCACAAAGAAGCAATGTTTACAGACGATTTTACACTAACAATTGGATGTGCTGGAAATGGGTATTTGGGTGATCTCAGGGTTCGTGAACCTCAGGCTGTGGAGTGTTCTTGTTCTAGATGTCCGCTGAGAGTTTTCTTTCTCAAGGAGCTCCTAAATTAGAGGTAAGCCCCCTACCACCTGTGTGATCCCCCAGAAGTTAGAACTTTGCACCTTCTCTGTGGCAGGGAAGAGACCTGTCCTCTCTAGAGCTGGAAGGGTGTGTGTTAACAAAGTTGAAGGCAGTCATATTAGTCTGTTTTCACTTTGCTGATAAAGACACACACGAGACTGGGTAATTTATAAAGACAAAGAGGTTTAACGGACTCACAGTTCCATGTGGCTGGGGAGGCCTCACAATCATGGTGGAAGGTGAAAGTCACGTCTTACATGGTGGCAGACAAGAGAGAAAGAGAGTGAAGTGAAAGAGGAGAACTCCTGTGAGACCATCAGATCTCGTGAGACTTACTACCGTGAGAACAGTATGGGGGAACCACCCCCATGATTCAATTATCTCCTCCCCGGTCCCTCCCACAACACGTGGGAATTATGGGAGCTACAATTCAAGATGAAATTAACCTCCTATGAAACCATCAGATCTCGTGAGACTTACTCACTACCGTTGAGAACAGTATGGGGGAAACCACCCCCATGATTCAATTATCTCCTCCCGGGTCCCTCCCACAACACGTGGGAATTATGGGAGCTACAATTCAAGATGAAATTAACCTCCTATGAAACCATCAGATCTCGTGAGACTTACTACCATGAGAACAGTATGGGGAAACTGCCCCCATGATTCAGTCATCTCCCCCTGGGTCCCTCCCACAGCATGTGGGAATTAGGGGAGCTACAATTCACGATGAAATTTGGGAGGGGACACAGCCAAACCATATCAGCAGCCTATGGGGTGTTCCCCCGAGGGCTCCACAGCCGGGTGCTCAGATTGCTGGGACTCTCTTGTCAGGACTTCTTCCTTCTTTTTTGCCTAGGTCTTATCAGAACTAAGCCATTTGGTTTGTAATCTTTCCTGTAACACTGGCTGCAGGGTCTTTAGCCTGGATTCTAGATTGGAGGGTACAGGGCAGCAGCCTCACAGGTGCCCATTAGCACATCCCACAAGCAGTCACGGCACTGCACCTGCATTGGAAACAGCTTCTCATTTTCCCGGGAGTACCTTCTGCCAACTTTGAGAACACCAATTCCTAATTCCTGTTCCAGTATCCACTTTGGTTTTATACATAGGACATCTTTTCCTATAAGTTTTCCCTGAATGTTTTTTTTTTTTTTTACATTTCTTACAGATGTCTATTAAAATCTCAGCACCCTTATAAAATACTCTTTGATTTGAAGAAAGTAGTCATTTTCCCTTAGGCTTATGATGCCTCAGTCTCCCTATAAGAGATAAGAACCAGGCTGGGCGTGGTGGCTCATGCCTATAATCCCAGCACTTTGGGAAGCCAAGGTGGGTGGATCACCTGAGGTCAGGAGTTCGAGACCAGCCTGACCAAGATGGTGAAACACCATCTCTACTAAAAATACAAAAATTAGCTGGTGTGGTGGCAGGTGCCTGTAGTCCCAGCTACTCGGGAGGCTGAGGCCGGAGAATCGCTTGAACCCGGGAGGTGGTGGTTGCAATGAGCCAAGATCGTGCCACTGCACTCCAGCCTGGGTGACAAGAGCAAGACTCCGTCTCAAAAAAAAAAAAAAGAGATAAGAACCAGATATGCATAAATATGAATATTTGTTCATTTGTAATCTGGCTCTTCCTGTGATAAGATGCCACCAATATTTGGGTAGAACGCTGGGGAGAAGTTACCTCCCAACATTGAAAAGAGTAAAATCCCAGCACTTTGGGAGGCTGAGGCGGGCGGATCACCTGAGGTCAGGAGTTCGAGACCAGCCTGGCCAACATGGTGAAACCCCATCTCTACTAAAAACCCAAAACTTAGCTGGGCGTGATGGCAGATGCCTGTAATCCCAGCTACTCGGGAGGCTGAGGCAGGAGAATCATTTAAACCCAGGAGGCAGAGGGTGCAGTGAGCCGAGATCACACCACTACACACCCACCTGGGCAATAAGAGTGAAACTCTTGTCTCAAAACAAGCAAACAAAAAGGATTAAATATATATTTTAAAAATCTAGAAGGAAATATATGGATAAAGAAGTTTCTAAGCTCGATAGAAGGTATCACAAGAGAAAATATAGACGGGTTTGACTACATAAAAATTAAACTCTGTATATCAGAAAACATTTGTACGTTGACAAAATCAAAGGGCAGGCGACAATCTGCAGAGAATGTAAAAAATTACAATGAAGCATGAATATCTTTAATATAGAATTTTTAATACAAATTGCTAATGTCAACATTAAGACCGCAGTAGTTTAAGGGACAAAGGCAGTTGAACTGACTTTGCAAAAGGGGAAACAAACACACATGGCTACCAAATGCAAGAAAAATTGTACAACTTCATTAGTAATCAAATAAATGCAAATCGAAACAACAGTAAGCTACCATTTTTGATGCAGCTTAACAAAGATTTTGTAAAATGTGATATTCTTTCATATAATGAAGGATAAATTAATACCATTTTGGAAAGCAGTGTGATGAACCTTAAAATTATTCTTACTCCTTGACCTGGTAGTTCTATTTCTGGGAATCTATCTTAAGGGGATAATCCTAACCACCAGGATTAATGCACAAAAGTATTTCCTGAAGCATTTAAAAAAAATAATTATAAAGAATTAGAAAGAAGCTGCATGTTCAGCATTAGGGAAATGGTTACAGAAATTATGATCAGTCTATTTGATCAAATGCTGTGTGGTCTCTTAAAATAACATTTGTAAAATGTTTCCCATGTTTCAGGGAACATGCTCATGATATAATTAATGCTAAGTGATAAAAAAGCAGGATATAACCTCAAATGTAAGTATTTTCTGGTCTAGACAGTTTAAAACTTCACAGGAAAAAAAATGGATGCTTGCTACAATATTAGCAGAGAATAATATTGATGGCTGCTGGTCTCCCCTAGTAAACTGTGTTTCCTAAATAGGGCATACATTACTTTGAAAACATTTTTAATTTTGAGATATTTTGTAAAAATTTGATGCTCATATATCTGTCTTAAGAATTTATTATATAAATCATCCTTGAATAAACTAAGTTACATAGTTTTCAAACTCTGTATCCTGCTAAATGATCATCTATACCGATGACTTTTTAAAATAATATAAACTTCCAGGAGGGAGGAAAGAGGTATGTTTATTTTAGGTGCCTCCAGAGCCCACAGTAACTCTTCCTTCTTGGGGAGAGGAGTCTAAAGATAACAGGCCTGAGTTTGTGAACTCTCACCTCTAGTATACTTGACTTCTTCTATGTATTTATTGATTGTGTCGTATCATAGATTTGGGGGGTACGTGTGCAGGTGCACGTGTCCCGTTCTGTAGTGGTGGGGATTGGGTTTCTAGTGTACCCATCACCCCAATAGAGAACATTACACCCAATAGATAATTTTTTTTTACTTTTAGTCTCAGGGCACTGTGCAGGTTTGTGATACAGGTAAGTTGTGTGTCATGGGATTTGCTGTACAGATGATTTCATCACCTAGGTAGTAAGCATAGTACCCAATAGGTAGTTTTTGAGACTCACCCTTCTCTTACCCTCCACCCTCAAAGTAGGTCTTGGTGTCTGTTGTTCCCTCCTAGTATCCATGTGTGCCCATTGTTTAGCTCCCACTTATAATTGAGAACACCTGGTATTTGGTTTTCTGTTCCTGTGTTAGTTTGCTTAGGATGATGGCCTCCAGCCCCATCCATGTTGCTGCAAAAGACATGATCTTGGCTGCATAGTGTTCCATGGTGTATATGAACCACATTTTCTTTATCCAGTCTACTGTTGATTGGCATCTAGCTTGATTCCACGTTTTCACTATTGTGAATAGTGCTGCAATGAACATACGTGTGCATATGCCTTTATGGTAGAATGATTTATGTTCCTTTGGTACTTGACTTCTTATTGCCATTGTGTTCACCAAAGACAATCATATGACTCAGTCTGTTTCAATTGGTTTGAAAGCTTAGGCTTTACTTTTTAAATAAACCAGAAAGCTTAGGCTTTACTTTTTAAATAATCTTTTTTCAAAATTTCATATTTTTTTCTCATTTTAGGAATGTAATAATAGTCATCATGCGTTAAGAGCTTTCAAAGAACCAGATCCTGTTCTAAACACTTTATATGTGTTACATCATTTAATGTTCACAGCAATCCTCTGAGATGTAGGTACTGTTATCATCCCAGTTTTACAGATGAGAAAACTGAAGCACAGAGAAGTCAAGTAAGTGGAGAAGCCCATGTTCAAACCTGAGTCATCTGTCGCCAGAGCGTCCCTCCACTGCGCCAGATTTATGACAACTTACTTGTTCTTTATGAAGGCAGCAACTCAGGCACAGTAGGCCAAGGCTGCCATCTGATGAAACAACTGTCAAATTAATGGCAGAGAAAGATTCAGAGCAGAGACAGGGCTGCGTCCATTGATTGTGTTAGGACCTGGACCATGGGGCGCTAGAAAATGACATGGACGCCAGAAAGTTTCTTTTTGCTGCTGACTGATCATTTATGAACTTTCCATGGACTTTTGAAAATAATATCAAAATAATACCACTAGAATTGTTAAAGCATTCCACATAGGACACTGGGTCATTTGATTTCTGTAGGAAAATGTGATTTTGTAGGAAGGTGTATGGTAGTTTCTTCCATATAAGGCCATTATCTCGTCTTTGAACCTAATTTCTACTGCAGTTCAGGTTTGGAGAGGCCTAATTCATTGTGGTGGCACAGTTTTAAAATTTGCCCCTCATTTGGAATTGATTTAGAGTTTCCGTTTACATAGACTGCTTGATGCAGGAGGCAGTTATGGAAAGGGAGGCCCTCTCTGAGCACGGTGCATGGGGTTAGAGTTGCCTAGATTTTGGTAACATAGTGACACTGCAAACAAAACTCTATGGAAACAAAATAATTTTTTTTCTTTTTTGGAGACAGAGAGTCTTCCTCATGCAGCGGTGCAAACTCGGCTCACTGCAACCCCTTGGGTTCAAGCGATTGTCCTGCCTCAGGCCCCCAAGTAGCTGGGACTACAGGCATGTGCCACCATGCCTGGCTAGTTTTTTGTATTTTTAGTAGAGATGGGGTTTTGCCATGTTGCCCAGGCTGGTCTCGAACATCTGACCTCAGGCAATCCACCCACCTTGGCCTCCCAAAGTGCTGGGATTACAGGTGCGAGCCACTGCGCCTGGCCTGGTTTTTACTTTCAAATCTGATATTTTAGCCTGTTAGTGTTAACCATGTTTAAGTGACTCAAATGAAATGCTGGCCCTGGCTCCCATATAGCCAGAAAAATAAGAATGCTGGTAATCAAGTATTGGCGTTTCTTCAAAAAGCCAAAATCTGTTGTAATAGAAATACTGGTAATTTCTTCACTCTGTGAAGTACATGTGTATGGGTGTGTGTGTGTGTGTGTGTAGGAGAGGGTTGAAGATTTTAACAGTTGTTTGCCCAAGGTTACTATATAATCTAAACGTATATAAGGCTCCAAGGCATTTAGCTTATGGGGAAAATTAAATAGTGGCTATTTTATAAAGGCAACTAGTTGGGAGGCCTCAATCATTGTTACTTTTTATGGGCTCTGCTAGGATTTTATGTAGGAACCAGTGTGATCTGGGGAGGAGGGATTCCTTTACACACGTCCTTCAGAAAGCCACCATTGTATTCCTGTTGCATTTGATGAATATCCTAGTAGGTTTCTTTTCTCCACCTGCCACCTAGGTAGATCACCACTGCTGCATGTCACTTTTACTGAAGTGAGTAAAATCTCTGCTAGTAGTGTTTTCCAGTTATGCATATATTTTCTTAGTGCTTATTTGGCACTGACTTTGGGGAGTCGTAGTCTTTCTGAGATGGGAATAACATCATTTTTTGTTGCGCCTCAGTTCCACCGTCATTTAAATAGGAGGCGTGTCGTGATGGTGGGCAACCTTGTTCCCACCTGACCTTGTGAGATGTGCTAGGTGGATTATGGTCTTTGAACTACACATTGCTTGAATTCCTTGGGAGACGTGGGTCACATAAACAGGAGCCTGTGATTTTTCAGGATTGAGGGGGAGGGGCATCTTCCTTTGCTAAATCCTTCCTTTGATCTCCTCAGCGGAGGTCACTTAAGCAACAGCTGGCTCTTCTTTGCCCCTGGGGCTCCGCTTCAGGGCCGGGGGAAGGAGGCTGAGCATGTCCAGTGCCCTGGGAAGGCCCATCTGCCTGTCAGGTGTTGTTTTTCCGCCAAACACCGAAAGAGCTATATTTTGTTCCTCTTAAAGAGTTTACCATCCAGAAGGGAAAAATAAGATAGAAAATAAATAGCTACAGCACACAGTACCTCTGAGGATAGGGGTAACAGGATTGCGGTCAAAGCAGGGTGTGCTCGGAACCATTTGAGGCGACTGGCAATCATTTCCTTAAAAGAGTAGCCTTGAGAAAAGCTCTAATAGATGGGTAAGATTTTGATGGGATTTTGGTAGGAGCCAAGGAGAGTAATCAAAGTGGAAAAAGGAGGGACTGGAGCCCTTGCCTGGGGCTTGAGGTTATCCTCAAGGTCCTTCAGGATGTCCTTCTGTGGCAGGAGGATGATAGAACGATTTGTTTCTAGTGTTTTGTATGGTTTTAGAGCCTTATATATTATGGTGACAGATCCAAGGACACAATGATTTGATGGTGTCCCTGTAGGAAGACCCCGTTTAACAAGACCACTATTTTCCTGGTAAATGAGATATAAGATGTATAGTCTTTTGTTTCCTCCCAGCAGCTACTCTGTGGATACATCCTGTGAACTTCCCTTTGCAATGATTAGGATGACAGCCCCTGTCTCTAAGCTTCTACCTGGGCTCCCTAAGTCCATTTTCTTCCCATTCCTAATAGCTCTGAAAACAACCTTTCACTGTGTTTCCTCCAGCATATTTCTGAGTTGATTGTCAAGCACAGCTCTTATGATATCACTGATCTGCTCAAAGCCCTTCCCTGGCTCTCCTGTTGAATGGTGACCTGGGTGTAAATGCCTCAGACCTCTGGGTCTCCTCCCACCTTTCCAAGCCATATCCCCTTCATTGACTGTGCTCCAGGCACCACCTCCAGAGTAGACCTGGGGTGGGCCTCAGAACTCGCATTTCTAACGGGTTTCCAGGTGATTTCCGAGAACCACTGCCATAGCCAAGCCAGACACGTGTGGCTTAACGGACCTCAGAATTCTCCCTTGGATATTTTTTTAAGTGCATCTTCCTTCACTTTGATTACTCTCCTTGGCTCCTACCAAAATCCCATCAAAATCTTACCCATCTATTAGAGCTTTTCTCAAGGCTACTCTTTTAAGGAAATGATTGCCGGTCACCTCAAATGGTTCCGAGCACACCCTGCTTTGACCACGGTCCTGTTACCCCTATCCTCAGAGGTACTGTGTGCTGTAGTTATTTATTTTCTATCTTATTTTTCCCTTCTGGATGGTAAACTCTTTAAGAGGAACAAAATATAGCTCCTTCGGTGTTGGGCGGAAGAACAATTTTGAGATAAGAAATCCTACTCCTCATTGATTCTGTTCCGCATTTGGAGATGTTGGCAAGTGCGTCGAGCCACTCAGAGGGCACGGATTAGATTTTATTCATATTAGAATCCTCTGCATCACCCGACCAATTATTTGCCCACAGTAGGCCCATCATAAATATTTGGTGATTGAATAACAACCTTCCACACTCAAGATGTTGCAGGCCTGAGAAGTAAGAAGAAAGCGCTGCATAGTCTTCCTGCTTCTATTCTTGTAATCCTCTTATAAACCATGGGCCTTCTAGGAGAACAATTATTATTTTTAATGAACTGGTGTGTGGCATAGCTTAAACCTATTTATTATCCTTCGGCACTTAGCTTTGAATAGGATTCGTCAGCCAGGAAGATCTGAGGAGGGGCAGGGCAGGCTTCGTTCCCAGGTTATTGCTTTTCCAGTGAAAAGCACTTTGAAGAGGACAGTGGAGACTGATCTTTTATTTTAATTCAATGTAATTATAACTTTGTTTTTTTTACACACATCACACACACACACACGTGCTCACACACTTCAGAAGTCTCATGGCTAACGATGGGGCTGTGTAAGTTATTCATTAGGAAGATTTGAGAAGCAGGGTCAAGCAATGGAGAAAAGGTATATATTTTTGAGGATTTATTTTTAGTATTTGATATAAAAATGTATGAGTAATACATGCTCATTATAAAGAATGAAAATAGGACAGAAGAAGATAGAGTCAAAAGTTAAAGTGCCCCCGGGGAAGTGTATTTATATAAAGTGACACAGGAGATATTTTGAAATTTTAATGCCCAAAAGTAAAGTAAATGATGTTCACCATATAGACGACAACTAGGCACAGTTTCACCACCCGGGATAATTAATGTGTGATTTTTCTGGTGTCCTCAAAATTATTAGCACTCCCATGCGTACTGGAGTTTCACAGATGGATTTCACTTTCACATTTGAGCATTTCTCAGTGGTTTCCAGCCTCAGCTCTCTCTTAAGCAGATGACTTTAGCCAAGCTGAGGGCAGAAAAAGCTAAGGAATGAGATCCTGTCTTGTCTCTTCCTCTCCTGCTCCCTCCCTTCCTCCTACCACCCACACATCCTTCCCTTTTGCAGCAGATACTCGTTGAGGGCTTACTATGCTGCCTCACTGAGGCATTGTGCCAGGTGTCAGGAATACAGTGGTGAGCAAAACAGACCTCCAGTACTTGTGTTTTGGGAGATTCAAATCAGGATACCAGCGTCCATGCAGTCTCTGGAGCAGACAGCCTGAGTTCAAATTCCAGATCAGTACTTACTATGCTATGTGCCCTCAGACAAGTTACTTGTGTCTCTGGCCTCAATTTCCTCATCTGTAAAATGGGAATGATAAAAGCATCTACCTCAAAGTTATTTAATATAGGGATTAAAATAAATAATGCATGTAAAGTGATTAAAACAGAGTGTAATATTTGGTAAGTGCTTGGCTGGGTGCGGTGGCTCACGCCTGTAATCCCAGCACTTTGGGAGGCCAAGGTGGGAGGATCACCTGAGGTCAGGAGTGCAAGACCAGCCTGGCCAACATGGCGAAACCCCGTCTCTACTAAAACTACAAAAATTAGCTGGGCATGGTGGTGGGGGCCTGTAATTCCGGCTAGTTGGGAGGCTGAGGCAGGAGAATCGCTTGAACTTGGGAGGCGGAGGTTGCGTGAGTCGAGATCGAGGTCGCACCATTGCACTTTAGCCTGGGCAATAGAGAGAGACTCCGTCTCAAAAAAAAAAAAAAATTGTGAGTGCTCAGTAAATGTTGTTATTTACAGTCAGGGTGCGGGCAGACATTTAACAAATAATAATAAATAACTAGGAGGTTCTAACTGAGATAAAGGAAAGATGATGCTCTGGAGAGTGTAACGGGGGTTCTAATGTAGACGGGGGGTCAGGAAGGCGTGGTGTGCAGCTGGTGGTGGAAAGGAAGCCCCTGCGGCAGCGTCGGGGGAGGCGGGAGGGTGTGGTTGCTGAGCTGAGCTGAGCTGAGGCTGGAGTCCCAAGCGGGGGTGGGGGGTGGTGGGGGGGTGGGGGGTGGTGGGGGGGTGGGGGGTTGGGGGTGGTGGGGGGGTGGGGGGAGGCGGGAGAGTGTGGCCGCTGAGCTGAGCTGAGCTGAGGCTGGAGTCCCAAGCAGGGGACAGACTAGGTGGGGCCTCAGGGCATCTAAGTTCACTTCATTCATTTTACAGATGAAGAAACTAAGGTCCAGAAAGATAATTGCTTTGTCCAGATCACAGGCTGGTGACAGAGCTAAGGCAAAACACAGGTCTCCTTACTCCTGGTGCACTGGTGAGGAAACCTTTTACCCTCAAACTTTCATCATTTTCTGTCTCTATCAGATGCAAATCTAAATGTCCTTACACTTGTTCCCGGTAGGGTGCCCTCGTACCAACAGAGGGCAAATACACGCAAGTGTGCACATATATACTCCCCTCCCTCCTCCCTCCCTCCTCCCTTCTTTGGGGTGGTGGTGCTCAGGGTGTATGTTGGATGGTAGTGCGTAGTTGATTAGGGGAGAATTCAGGTTGCTTCTTTGTTTCCAGTTTTAAATAATCTGACCCATGTGTCTCTTTATTCATCCATCCACCTGTTCATATATCCACATATCTTTGGTTTTTTTTTTTTTTGAGATGGGCTCTCTGTTGCCCAGGCTGGAGTGCAGTGGTGTAATCTTGGCTCACTGCAACCTCCGCCTCCCAGGTTCAAGTGATTCTTCTGCCTCAGCCTCCCAAGCAGCTGTGATTACAGGCATGCGCCACCATGCCTGGCCAATTCCTTTGGTATGTTTAAATAGAGATGGGGTTTCACCATGTTGGCCAGGCTTGGTCGCAAACTCCTGGCCTTAAGAAATCTGTCTGCTTCAGCCTTCCAAAGTGCTGGGATTACAGGAGTGAGCCACTGTGCCTGGCCCATGTATCCACATATCTACTCGTCCATCTGTCCATCCATCCATCCATCCATCCATCCATCCATCCATCCATCCATCCACTTGTTCATTCATTTATTCATGCAATCCACAAATATTTATTGAAGGGCAGATATGTGTCACAAATTTGTGTTAGGTATTTTTGATGGTCAGCCAAACAAACCCGGCCTCTGCCCTCATGCAGTTTACAGTCTGTCAGCAGCAAATCGAAAGGAACATATCCTGTGTCTACACTTCCGTGCTATCATTGTGCGATGGGATTTTTAAAAATTCACGAGATTGTTCTAACACCCACAAGGAATGCACACTCTCGTTAATCCCACACGACTATTTCTTTAGTGGCTTATTTGTCTTTAATTTCCAAGATAGGGGCAGTGATATTCCCAAATCCCATTTCTCTCCTAAATCTCGTTTTCACAGATGCTCAGCAAAGGATGTAGGGCGACTACTGCAGCAGCACACAGCATTCAACCAGGAATGGAATTTCATGAACTGCTCTTTATTTCCCTTCTGGTCTCTTGAGTCTGGTTCATCTTGTCTAGAGCTCTGATAATCTCCGAGACAAAATATTTAAATCTTCTGCAGCTCTAGGGACTTTGAGGAAGGAATATTGTGGCTAAAATCCTAAATATTTTGGAATATCATTAATGCAAGGGTTATACAGCAGATGCTGTTCAGCACAATCTCCATCCCAAGAGAATGTGTCAATATCTTTGTATATGGAAATGTACATGTATACTCATAAATTTCTCCAGCCTCCCAATTCTGTATCTCTTTCCCCTTTGAGACTGACTTTTACTTCCCTTCTTTAGCCCCTGCTTACTTTAATATACATTTTTTCTCTTTGTTTTCAGAAAGGGGTAAAAAATTGTTACCATAAATGATTGATAGAGGCTTGAATTTTTATTGTTATCTCTTCCGGAGTGGAAACCTGCCTTTTCATAGAGAACGCAGCTTTAATCGAAAGGATTGACCGTCTAATTGTTGAATTTCAAATACAGGCAGGGCTGATTGAGGGTATAGGGTTTTTCAAACGTTCTTAAAATCACAATGTATGAGTAAAGGCATAATACTGATGGGACCACAGTACAGGACGTTTTCCAAAGGGCGTGAAAGTCATTGTGTGACCCACGTTGATGCCTCTTTATTCTTGTTTTGTAGAAAAAGTAACTGATTTCTTAAAAAGCGTATTAAGCCCACACCCTGTGCCCAGTATTTCTTTAGAACAACCCTAAAAAGGAGACAGGATTATCTTCACTTTACACCCAAGACAGCTGAAGACGACAGCAGCTAAGGGGCTTGCCCAAGGCCACACAGCTAAGAATTAGAGTTGAGCCTCAGAGCTGGCTCTTGGGTCTGGACCACCTCCCTGGGTTAAATATAGTCCTGTCTCAGTACACACACTGCCTCACCTCCTGATTTTTAAGGTATTACAAGTTAAACACGCAACAAATAGTCTAGATCAGTTTCATTTTGAAATAACATAGCAGTTATAATGTGGATGATATTATGCTTGAAATAAAATAATCCTGATCATGGAGCAAGCACAGTGACCTGCCTTAACAGTTAGATGTTAGTAGAGAGGACACAGAGATCATTTAAATGCTAGTAAGGGGTTGTGACTGCGTTCTGAATGCTTAGTATTTTTAGATTCCTCCAATCGCTTCTAACCTTCAGCCCTGCCATGGTTTTTTCTGTGACCACTGGAATTCTAAATTCAGAAAGCTTGTTAGCCACCTGGATAATTGCACCTTTGTAACTTTTAAGACAACAACCTAGAGGCAGAGGATAACTACAATAAATGACTTGTAATTTCAGGTCTTAGATCTCTGCTTTCACATAAAACCAGCTTTCCACTTCCTTAGGTTCACCACCTGAAGAAATCAAAGCTAAGCATTACCAGAAGTCATTATCTACTATTTAAAGCCTGTTCTAAGCGGGAGACAAGCCCCCTTTTTAGGAGGCGTGGGGGCGGGGGGAAGGGGATCCATTTCTCATTTTGCCATGTTTCTGCAGGAATGTTTTTAATAGGGATCCTTTTTACCCCCAGCTACTCTGCAGCACAGGAGTACGACTGTATCTGAGGAGGCAGCTTGACTTCATGCTCCAGGGAGAAGTCTTTTATTTCCTGTTGGGGTTTTAAAGTTGCCCTTGCTTAGGTTGTTGCTATTTTATAAGTCAGCCTGAATATTTAAAGGCAGGAGGCCTGTTTGGTCTATGTTATGTTGGCCTTGGGGCATTAGAATGACAGAGCAGCTTTATTTAGGATTGCGAGGCAGGCCATATGTACTCAGTTATCCCATTTTCGAGGACTTGGCCGTTTATACCACATCTCCCCGCAAGCCCTTTCATGAGAGCCACTATTATTATTCACATTCAGTAAGACCTGAGAAATATTATTAGCCAGGAAAGCTCTCATTTACCTCGCCATCTCTCGCAACGTTACTCACTGCCCTCACTGCAGAGCACTCCTTGTGTACCCTCTACCTTAACTAAGTTTGTCCCAAGAAAATGATGAGAAATTCTTTTACGCTGGCATACACAGACTAATCAGGTTTAGTGGGAAGAGCGTGGCCTCTAAAGTGTGGCAGATCCAGGTTCACATCCTGATCTACCCGTCTGAGCTTGGAAAACATTACTTCGTTTTTCTGAACCTCAGTTTCTCTGTTTGAAAATGGGTTGAAGTGGCCGGGCGCAGTGGCTCACGCCTATAATCCCAGCACTTTGGGGGGCCGAGGCGGGAGGATTCTTTGAGGCCAGGAGTTCGAGACCAACCTGGCCAACATGGTGAAACCGCGTCTTTACTAAAAATACAAAAAATTAGCCGGACGTGGTGGCGGGCGCCTGTAGTCCTAGCTACTCAGGAGGCTGAGGCAGGAGAATGCCGTGAACCCGGGAGGCGGAGCTTGCAGTGAGCTGAGCTCGCGCTGCTGCACTCCAGCCTGGGTGACAGAGCGAGACTCCATCTCAAAAAAAAAAAAAAAAAAAAAAAATACACACAAAAACAGCCGGGCATGGTGGCGCATACCTATAACCCCAGCTACTCAGGAGGCTGAGGCATGAGAATCACTTGCACCCAGGAGGCAGAGGTTGCAGTGAGCCGAGATCCCACTACTGCACTCCAGCCTGGGTGACTAGAGCAAGACTCTATCTCAAAAAAGAAAAGAAAACAAAACAAAACAAAACAAAAACAAACAAAAACAAAAAAGGCCGGGCGCGGTGGCTCATGCCTGTAATCCCAGCACTTTGGGAGGCCGAGGAGGGTGGATCATGAGGTCAGGAGTTTGAGACCAGCCTGGACAACATTTTTAGTCTCTACTAAAAATACAAAAATTAGCCAGGCATGGTGGTGTGCGCCTATAGTCCCATCTACTTGGGAGGCTGAGGCAGGAGAATAGCTTGAACCTGGGAGGCAGAGGTTTCAGTGAGCCGAGACTGTGTCATTGCACTCCAGCCTGGGTGACAGAGCGCGACTCTGTCTCAAAAAAAAAAAAAAAGAAAAGAAAATGAGTTAAAGTTACAAGGAAGCTGATTTTGGCATCCATAAGAAAAATGGGCACAACGATCGTTGCTTTTTGTATGGATTGCCACAAGAATGTTTTCGGATTCACAGATGTTTAATACTACACATCACTTTCTCCTTCTCCTGCTTTTCCCATAGGTTTTCATTCAACAGATATCTGTTGATTATCTTGTGGTGTTTCAAGATGTGTCCATCTGCATTTTAGCTGGGCATATGCCCAAACAGCATAGATTTCAAGCTGTCACAACCCACCATGGGACAGATACTTCTTAAAGTGTGTGTGGGTTGCGTTACTGGGACCCCCAATTGCCACACCGCTAGCATTTGTCCACTTGTAAAGATTTTCTTACTTGTCTTCCTTGTTGAATCAGGAAGTGGACTTTTACATGGTGCATGCAGTTTTTGATGCGCTTCCTCTCCCTGCTCCCTGGAGGTGCCGCATGAAAGCGCTTTTCCCTGGACGTTCAGCTCCCTCTCCACTCCTTGTCTCTGTGCATCCTGCCTCTTGGCATCTCCCCCCGTGACATTTATTCCTGTGAATCTGAAAACTTCCTGTATGTTTTGTGGCTACATTCGTATTCCAGTTGCTAGAGCAGAGGGGAGCGGGTGCTGCCACGTGAACTTTGGTGTTGAAAGAGCTTCAGGATAAAGTTTTCAGAGGACCTGCTATCAACCAAAGCTACTTGAATATAATTAGGAACTAGGTCCAGTTCCTAATCATGCTCCAGAGGAGGATAAATCCATAGGCTGTCCCCAAGCCAGTTAGCTCTGAGTCAGCAATGAGCTTACATCTTCACATGCAGATGCTGTAGGTTTACTTCATATGTCCTTCTGCAGTCATTGTCCTGCACGGCTCAGGTGGCAGTGACATACTGGCTAGGGACATGGAGAGGAGCTCTCACAAGGGATCTGGAAGGTACATCAGGCCTAGGAGAGAGGAACAAATGAAAACCGCACTGGGGCTTCATGGATGGTAATAATTCATACAGGAGACTTTCCAGTTAGAGCACTAAGTATTAACACTATTTGGAGCATCGCTCCAAACTGTACTCATTTCAAACGATAATGAAATGCGTCTTCTCTGTTGTAAGATCTCTTTTTTTTTTTTTTGAGATGGAGTCTTGCTCTGCCACCCAGGCTGGCATGCAGTGGTGCGATCTCGGCTCACCGCAACGTCCATCTCCCAGGTTCAAGCAATTCTCCTACCTTAGCCTCCTGAGTAGCTGGGATTACAAGCGCCCGCCACCATGCCCAGCTAATTTTTGTATTTTTAGTAGAGGCGGGGTTTCGCCATGTTGGCCAGGCTGGTCTCGAGCTCCTGACCTCAGGTGATCCACCTGCCTTGGCCTCCTAAAGTGCTGGGATTACAGGCGTGAGCCACCACGCCTGGCTGTTGTAAAGATCTCTTAAATTTCTCTTATGGCTTCGTCTCAACCACAAAGCAAATAATCCCCTTAAAAATCTTAAGTTTTTAGTTTTTCCAGGGCTTTACTTTGTGTGATTTTTTTTTTCTTTAAGAGATGAGGTCTCACTCTGTCACGCAGCCTGGAGTGCGGTGGCAGAATCATAGCTCGCTGCAGCCTCGAACTCCTCAGCTCAAGTGATCCTCCCACCTCAGCCTCCCAAGTAGCTGGGACCTCAGATGCACACCACCATTCCTGGCTAATTTTTAACAATTTCTTTTTGTAGAAATGGAGTCTTGCTATGTTGCCCAGGCTGGTCTTGAACTCCCGCCTTTGAGTGATCTTGCTGCCTTGGACTCCCAAAGTGTTGGGATGACTGGAGAGAGCCACCGTGCTGGGCCTTGTTTCTTAATTGTTCATTTAACAGGCCTGGTTGGGGTGTGAAATGGAGTCCATGTGTGTATTTTGCATCCCCTGTAAATATGGCCGTAGAGTACATTCTAAACACAGCCTTTCTGATCCACTGGCTTTTGTGCATACCAGGGTATGACACTGTGTTAAAAAGACCGTTAGTGTAGTGTATTGTTTTTGTAAATGCAGTTTATTCTAAGCACACTATATGCCGGAATTATTTCTAGAGTTCATAGTGGTATTATCATTAAGGTGTATGGAAAGTATACTAATTCCTATTCTATAGGCAAAAACAACTGGAGCACAGCAATACTACTGCCTTATTGAATCTTATAAGAATATAGGGGGAATAATACTTGAAGTGTACAATAATAATAATAATAATATGCTCAACCAGCAACACTAATTACCATAAGAAAGATGTGGTTGAGAACTACATTTCCACAATAATTACACAATTGCTACACTCACTTGGCAACCTTATGATATGGCTGGTATGCTAGCAACCAAATCTTCCTGTGTAAAACTACTTCCATGATGTTCCTGCCACAGGATTTCGTGCTGGACTGACAGAACAGAACAGTTTCCTGAGGAACGTTTTCTTTTTCTTTCTATCTTTTCTTTTCTTTTCTTTTTTTTTTTTTTAGACATAGAGTCTCGTTCTGTTGCCTAGGCTGGAGTGCAGTGGCAGGATTATGGCTCACTGAACACCTTCTGGGCTCAAGTGACCCTCCTGACTCAGCACTCTCCCCCACCCCCACCCACACCCCCACCAAGTAGCTGGGACTACAGGTGACCACATCTGGCTAATTTAAAAAACTTTTTTTAAAAAGAGATGGGGTCTTGTTATGTTGCCCAGGGTGGTCTGGAACTCCTGGCCTCAAGCAATCCTCCCACCTCACCCTCCCAAAGTGCAGGAATTATAGGAGTGAGTCACTGAGCCCAGCCCCCAAGGAGACTTTTCTGATTGCTGGTCTTTGCCATCCTCAGAGAACCAGGCGGGGCACCCAGGGTCCCTCTTTGTTGGCTCATACCTTGGGTTCTCTTATATTTACTCAAACATAATGTCCTGAAGTTATCAGTAGTCCCTTCTTATTCTCCAGCTCCCTGTAAAGGCTTAAAGCATAACTCTGGGAAAGTGTTTTGCTTGGGTGGGCAGAAATGGTATATTTGGGTACAGATGTGGGATGTGAAGCCTCAGCTGTCACTGCACCTGCACCCAGAGTGGTCCCCACTTCTTCCACTCTTTGCATCTGTCCTGGGCACCCTCCTTTATCTTTGCACAAAGGATTATGCATTTCATGTGATATGCCTTAAATTGATTTTCCTTATGAGTAGGGAAAGGGAGTGGGGATAGAAGACAATTGTTTAATCCAATAATCATGCAAGAATGTGTTCTTGACATTAAGAGAACAACTGTAGGCTGTGGAGTAGCCTAAGACACAGTTGCACATAGCTATGCAGGCAGTTATTGATCTGAAGAATGAACCGTCATGGCTGCTTTGAGGAATAAGATGCATCACTATTGAAGGAGGCCGGGAGAATACTGGAGAGTGGTCTCCAACCCTGGATCTGGATGCTGCTGTTTACTGCAGCCATGCAAAGGAATGTGTGCTTCAGGTCTGAGTGTTCAAGGCAGGACCAGCAAATTTCCATGAACTCTCTGACTGTAGGCCACTTCTGTTCCATTTTGCTTCTTTGCTCCTAAAAGAATTAAATATCTTAAGTTAGTTTATAAAACATTATACTTTAAACAGGAAGTGAAAATGTTTTTCTGTTTTTAAAAGTAATATATGCCATTGTAGAGAATGTGGAAAATACAGAAAGATTCAGAGATCACAGAATTAAGAATCCAAATGATTTTGACCAGCTAGAATTATCAAGTCTGAATTAGCATGATGATATTTAAATGGGATGTGTTTTGCTTTGACGATTTCGGCTTAGGGTCCTCAGAGAGAGAAGCCTGTGTCCCTTAAGCCTAGCAAGGTACTTGGCAGAGAAGGGCAGAGTGGGGCATTCCTGAATGAACAAATGGATGAATAAATAGAATAGGATGCATGGAATTAAGGCAGGACTCCCTGTGTTGGAAGCAAAGCTAGGAGTCACAAGGAAAACGAGCACTCAAAAAAGAGATTTCTCAGCAAGGCAAATTTACTTCTGCAGAAGGGTGCTTCTCACAGGACTGGTTGCCACGAGAGCACACCGAACACAGGAGGGAAAGGGTTTTTTTCATTCCTAACGCAGCTTGTCCTTACTGCTGTGTCCTGCCTCCATTGGCTGGAGTTGGACCGCACAATCTAAACTGAACCCGATTGGCTAACTTGAAAGACAGCTTTGGCGGGAAGAGCTGCCACAGCAGGAGGGGTAAATTACAGAGTGAGTAGCAGACGTGGGCTCTGTAGATAAGGACTTACAAGGGACTTACAGTCCGGTGAAGAACTAAACAGCAATGGCATCTGATAAATACCCAAGGATGAGCAGTTGGTTTCATCTTCGTACTCCCTAAGGACCGGTGGGAGAGTTGTTTACTGGACCTGGAAGAAACATGATAGAATTTCTGGGGCATTCACTTTGGAGGAAACCATGGGATGGTCTACATTGAAGGCCTGAGGAGCTTTTCCCTCCTCCGTGCTAGGTTGGTAGTTTCCACTTTCTACCGCCCACTTCCCACAGCTCCCCCCAAACACACGTACACATCGTTTTTCACACCATCATCTTTTTGGTAAAGAGATGTGTCCATTTCTGTCCTGCATTAGTGAGTTCCTTACCAGGTGCAAACACTGTTAGATCTCCTGAAAAATGTATCTCATAAAAGAGCTGTAGCAGGAGGGAGTATCAGAGAAGAGAGTAGCCTTCCTTTTGCTGTCTGGCTGCAAAACCATCTGGAAGCCCCTGCGGAGGTGGGCTGTGTGCCCGAGCCCTACCTTGGAGAGACACTTGGTTCCCTTTTCCAGCAGATTTCTTTTCCTGACAGATAATTCTCTGTTAATCGAGGGCTCCTCAAATCCGAATCTGAGCTCCCTCTTCTATTCTCACCTCTGTGCCAGGGAAATTTTCTTGGCAATTGAAACCAAAGCAGTAGGCTGGCAGTGGGACTCTACTTGGCTGGGGGTAAAATAAGCAATGATTGCACATAATTGCAGAAAACAATTTTGAATTTTATTAATGAGGTGCTCCAAACAACATCTTTTAGCCCATTGTCCCACTTAACAGCCAATTCACCGGAGTTCATTGTGCTGTAATTTACATCTATCTTCCCCCATTGATAACACCAGGCCCTTGTGTTCTGTAATTGACACAAGTTGGTCATTTTCAGGGGTGTTTCTCTCTCTAAGGACATAAAATAAACAGGCTTGCTGGCGAGTGGGATTGATTTAGCCTCATCCACAGAGCCAATTGGCTGCTGCTGCTTGACGCTCATTTTCCTTCCTCAGGAGAGGTGGCACAGCCGTGGGTACATGCACAGAAAGTCCTCAGGTTAAAGATGTTGAGGTGGAGGCCTGGGGAGGCAAGCGGATGTCGATAGTGAGAAAACGAGACTTCTTTCCCTTTCCTTTGCTTCTTGCCACCCAGGACCCAACATCTCCAGGTGGAGCTGATTTTTAGTGTGCGCAGCCAGGCTTTGGGGGCAGTAGAGGTAAGATTCAGGGGAGGGTTTCCAGGAGGGGATATAGGCCACCACCTCCTTCAGCATCTCATCTCAAAATGTAGCATGTGTGAGTCGCCACTATAGGTCCCAGTGAGCTCAGCTAGCCCAGCTCCTACCTTCTTTGTGTGTTTACAGCAAAAACGCTGTCACTGCTTTCATGTGTGGCCATCGGCTCTGTGTTGGGCACTTAGGGAGTATGAAGATGAAACCAACTGCTCATCCTTGGGTATTTATTAGATGCCATTGCTATTTAGTTCTTCACCGGACTGTAAGTCCCTTGAGGTCAAGGATCTTGTCTCCTCTGTTCTTAGTATCCTCTATAGAACCGAGAACAGAGTGGACACTTAGAAAAACATTAACAGGCCAGGCGCAGTGGCTCACGCTTGTAATCCCAGCACTTTTGGAGGCTGAGACGGGTGGATCATCTGAGGTCAGGAGTCTGAGACCAGCCTGGCTAACATGGTGAAACCCAATTTCTACTAAAAATACAAAAAATTAGTTGGGCATGGTGGTGCACACCTATAATCCCAGCTACTCAGGAGGCTGAGGCAGGAGAATCGCTTGAACCCGGGAGGCGGAGGTTGCAGTGAGCTGAGATCATGCCACTGCCCTCCAGCCTGGCTGACAGAGCGAGACTACATCTAAAAAAAATAAAAAAAGAAAAAAAATAAAAAGAGAAAACATTAACAAATGGATGAATCAAATGGAGAAGAAGAGACAAATACAGAAACACGTGTAGAAGTGGAAAAGAAAAAACAAAAACATAAAGGGAGCTCTAAAAGCTTACAGAAAGAGCTGTGGGACATAGAGAGAGGTGTTTCTTTTGCCTGGGGTGAGCCGGGAAGCCTTCATGGAAAGGCTGGCCTGGAGCATGAGAGATTCTCATCGGTGGACGGTGGAGGTTGAGCATTTCAGGGGTAAATTCCGAGAACATTGTACACACATAAGAAATAATGCAAGGTGCCTATGGCTTTGACTTGAGCATTTGGTAAGTGCAAGGACGTGACTGGAGATCAAAGGGGAAATGCAGATTGGAAACAGGGCCTGGGGGTCTTGTGGCAGCTTGTGGGTGGCCATGCTTTCCCTGGGCACTGCCCGACCCAGGGGACTCAGCTGCGGGTGGCGTTTGCTTACTGGAAACTACAGCCGTAAGCAGATACTGGGGTCTTGGGAAGGAAGGTGACTGTTAACCTGTGGGGGTCAGCTTACAGTGTGAGTGTTGGCCAGAATGATCAAGCTCTCCAGCCTTAGCCCAGATCAAAATCCAGAGGCCAGGAAGGATGTAAGCCTAGCTCTGTGCCATGCAGCTGGTTGGAACAGAGGTGCAGATACAGGCTCCACCCCTCTGGGACCATCAGCTCCCAGGGTGTTTGCAGCCTCACAGCCTGACTCTCTACCAGTCAGCCCACCCCCAAGGCCCCGCAGCTGCAGCTTCTGCTGTGCTTTCATTCCAGGGATGGGCAGGGTGACATCAGGCCACCCGCAGCCTCTGGCCTCAGCCTCTCTGCCTAGGTGGCACCATGGGCTCCAACCAGCCAGGGCAGCTGCTGGGACCACCCCGCACAGGCCCACTCTGCAGTGAGGGAAGGACCGACAGGCTTGCGGCTGCTGGATTACTCAGTATTTTTCACTTTAATATCCTAATCCTGAAGTTGTTCTGCCATGTGGTATTCTGGTGGTAAATATAATCTTTTGGCAGAGTTTTTGAACTGTCTGGAACCCAATATCCTAAACTTTTTTTTTTTTTTTTTACTGTATTTGGATTATATTGTTGGATTTTTTTCCCCAAGGAGGAAAAAATGTATTTTAAAATACAACATGAAGTGAGTGAAAAAATTTGCTTAATGCAAATAAAAGAATTGAAGCTGGAGGGTGAGTGTTTCCAGAGGAGGCCATCACCACAGGAGGAGAAGCTGGACTCAGAGCCAGGGAGTCCCAGAGCCTGTGGCAGGCCCTGTCCTTGCGTGGGGAGATCAGCCAGTTCCAAGTGCAGGGACCAAGGACATTCCCAAGCCCGTCCTCAGCCAGCTAGTCCTGCAGGGCTGTTCGGAGCATTCAGGTCTTCTGTCATTTTTTCTTCCCCAGACAAACCTCCTAGACATAGGAAGCCCTTTCAGAAGACACATTTGCCTCTCCACAGCTCCACCCATTATCCTTTACCACTGGCGATGTTCTGTTCTTCTTGGGACACCACAGCGTTATTTGTCTTTCCAGACCAAAAATATATCCCTCAGGAGTATGGCGGTTTTTAAGCTCACACCAAGGGAATGCTTGTATAGGCCTTGTGTCTTCTTGTGATGTTTCCCAGCAATGGGCCTGAACGGGAGAGGCTAGCCAACTGTTGCTGAACGCAATATTCTTTTGTGAATAAAAAGGCCCTGATTCCAGCCAAACCGGGATCTGGCTTGGCTGGGTGTGGGACGGGAGCAGTCACCGCAAGATCCCCAGACATGTGTCTGAGCCCCTGTGTGGCCTGAGGCTCTCCCAGTTAGTCATGGCAGTAGAAAGTCTCTCCCTGCTCGAGATGCAAAAGACTCACCATCCAAAGAGTTGGGCCATCCCCTGCCCACTGTGACTGTCTAGCTGTCTGCCCCTTGACAGGGCCCAAAATGATCCAGCGTTGGAGGCCAGCTTTGCAAACCCAAGGCAGGGTCTCACTGTGTTGCCCAGGCTGGAGTGCAGTGGCCCAATCAGCTCACTGTAACCTTGAACTCCTAGACTCAAGCAATCCTCCTGCCTCAACCTCTCAAGGAGCTGGGATTACAGGCATGCACCACTAAGCCTGACTCATTTCTTTACTTTTTGTAGAGATGGGGTCTTGCTGTGTTGCCCAGGCTGGTCCTCAATTCCTGGCCTCAAGTGATCCTCCTGCCTCAGCCTCTAAGAGCTCTGGGATTAGAGATGTGAGCCACTGTGCCTGGCCTCATGATAACTTTTTATAAAGAAAAAAATTTAAATCCTCTGTTTCTTCTCTTCCTCATCTTCCCTTACTTTACCCACAAACAGGGGAAGAACTTTCTAGTAGGAACCATTTAGTTCTGTCTTGGGAGCACTTGTTTCCTTCTCAGTTTCTTAGAAAGTGCAGAGTCTGCTTGCTGGCACCGCACCGTATCAAATGCTTGTGATTTCCATTCGGCCTGCACCCACGGCAGTGGGCTCTGCCCGACTGCTCCTCATGGGGGGGCCTGGGAGGGGGCTGAAAAGCCTGGGGCTGGTGGGAAGTGGTACTCCCTCCAGCATGGCGGTTTGGAGTCTTGAGGAAGGGTCCCCCCTTAGCCGTGGCCCAGGGACACTGCCCCTCCTCACCCCCAGACCCTTCCCGACAACACTGCCTGCTTGGGATGCTCTAGGCAGAAGTGGGCGTTGGGGCTGGCCTCCATTTCAGTGCTTGGTAATTTTACGGTTGGGGTCTCCGTCTTAGAAGCAATTTCCCATAATTCCACTTGGGAGAGAAGTGTCTTTATTGCTCATCCCCATTTTAAAGGTGGGTAATTGGGGGCCTCAAGAGATTAGGAGTCTTGCTCATGATAAAACAGGAAGCGGTGGGACTGCGATTTGGAATTCTGCGTTCCTGCAGGACACCCTGCCGCCCGTGCCACCTGTTCTCTCCCATGTGACGGGCGCAAACCCCTGAGAGGTCCCTTTTCAGCTCTTGCTCCATTCTCAGCTGTTGTGTTTCCCTCTCCAGATCCCCCACATTGACACAAGGGATGTGATGCCTCCGGGCAGTTAGGGGTGAAAAGCGAATGCAGGTTTTCTCTCTCCTCTTTGCCCCCAATCCTACGGGTGAATGAGGCTTGCATCTCTCTTTTGCTACCATCGAGAGCAGCAGCCCAGTCAGCTAACTTCCGTTTTCCTGCCGGCATGAGTTCAGCGAGTTTCCCCTTGGTTTTAGAGCCAAAGCCTGCGCACTTGGTGTAACTTTGCGTGCTGTCGCCCTGAGAGGCGGCACCGTCGGGCCCCGAGTCAGCCGTGTGCTCGAACCGCCCCACTTGACCATTCCCGTTCATCACCGGTCACTCTAGTAGAGTCCCGTCCACTTAAGGAGCACTTCATACCCATGAATTGAGTAAAATTATTTTACAGCATATGGCATTTTTCGTGACTGTAATTACAAAGGATTCTAGACGTCATTGATGGGGGTTCTCCCTGGCGCTAACACTGAGTGAGAAGTTGACCCAGTTAGATTAAAGCTCAAGTTAATAAACAGCATTCACACATTTCTAGGCCTGTTGACCAATATCCTTTAAATCAGTGTGGCTTTCCAAGGGGGGAGCAAATAAAACCCCAAGGTAGCCAGAGCGCTGCTTTTTCCAATTAACCTTGTTCGTTTTGATTTCCTTTCGGTTCAGAACAATTTAGGTCAATCTTAGATTTTTAAGAATGAACCTCTGGAGGGAAAGGAAATTAACTAGGCCCTAAGGGGGCTTGGTTACCACAATTAACCCCAAAAGACAGACTCTCAGGCTGGTGGGGGGCCTGGAGAGGGGCCACATGACCACTTCAGGCCATCTGCTCACATGGAGACCCTGGTGGGAGTGTCCTCTCTTCTTTCCTGCTGGCTGGTTAAATCAACTCTGCAGGCTACCACGCTGACGAAGGGTCTGCCCATTTCTCTTGCTCTTTCCGTCTTTTAGCCAAAGCTGTGTTCCCTCTCTTTCTGAGAAGAGGGATCAGCAAACCCTTAACTCCCAGAGATCGCTGGTGGAGTTCAGGGATGGAAGTGCCTGATCCAGGCAGACCTAAAGCAGAGGTAATGGAAGAGAGATGGGCGGACAGAGAAGAAAAGAAGGGCGTGGGGCAGGAAGGCAGGGCCAGACTCCCTTCTGTGTTAGGAGCAGAGCCTTCCTTCACCGGAGCCTGGGCAGTCAGTCACCCTGAGAGCGCTGGGAGCCTTTCATCATCATCAGAAGGCGTTGTGCGTGGTGTGGATGCACACGTGACCGTGTGCCGCACCTTTGTTCTGCCCGTTCCTTACTCCTTATTTAGGTGATGAAAGATGTGGTGCCCCAACTTTAAGTTCCACTTGACGCAGAATTTCCTGATTGAGGATGGAGCCTGGGGCTACCTTGAGGTAATTACGGGATAGTCGTTGTACCTGGAACGTACATTTTTCTAAAGTTGCCACACAGTAAGACTCCCACAGTTCTGTCCACACCCCTTCCCATGACATTATTGTTTCTTCAAAAGGGACCAGCCGCTGAGATTTTGTGAGCAGGGAAATCTGTTTCACAGGAAGGAGGGATGTGTAGATGGGACCTAAACATCGAAGTTTATAATTTGGTGAAAACCTGATAAATGGGAAGACCATTTGAAACAGATGTTTCAGTGGCTGGGAGTCCCAGATACCCTTGAATTTAACGCTGCTCATGACATACCTCAGTGACCAGAAATTGGAGACCAGCCTGGGCAACATCGCAAGACCCCATCTCTACAAAAAGTAAAAAAAAAAGAGTCAGGCTTAGTGGTGTGTGCCTGTAATCCCAGCTCCTTGGGAGGTTGAGGTGGAAGGATTGCTTGAGCCCAGGAGTTCAAGGTGACAGTAAGCTGATTGGGCCACTGCACTCCAGCCTGGGCAACACTGTGAGATCCTGCCTCTAAAAACATTTTTTTAATATCATCATAAACTCTGTCAGAAATACAAAGGAGCATAAAGAATGTAACAAACAATCTGTATCCACAATCTGGCCTAACAAATAACACATTACCATCCCATTTGAAGGCTTTTTGCCAGACAGAGGGCAAGTCCTTGAGCGGGCGTCCAGTGCAGGTGTGCTGAAGAGCCCAGCCTCAAGCCTAAAATGGGATAGTATAGGACATGAACATGTGAGGCAAGTGGATCACCTGAGGTCAGGAGTTTGAGACCAGCCTGGGCAACATGGTGAAACCCCGTCTCTACTAAAAATACAAAAAATTAGCTGGGCTTGGTGGTGCACACCTGTAATCCCAACTAGTTGGGAGGCTGAGGCAGGAGAATCGCTTGAACCCAGGAGGTGGAGGTTGCAGTGAGCCGAGATTGTGCTGTTGCACTCCAGCCTGGGTTACAAGAGCAAAACTCCGTCTGAAAAATAAATAAGTAAATAAATAACGAAATAGAAGACAGAATATGGTAGGCGGTAAAAGGGAAATGCTGAGCAGCAGAATGAGAGTAGTCAGAGTTAAGAAGAAGGAGGCATCTTGGGAGATCGGCTGAATGAGGGCAAACTTGATGAAGGAGGTGGCATGTCAGTTGGGCCACAGAGAACGGGTAGGATTATCTACTTGTTCTGCATACATCTCCCTAACCCTTCCCTTAAGCTTCTCTTCCAAAGTTTCTCTGGGAAGTTTCTCTTTCCCTTCCCAGACGAAAGCTCTTTCCCTGCTGTTTGTCCTCTCTTGCTTGGCTCAGGCTATGATGGAAAACGTCCTCAGGCTGGGTTTCTGGGTGCCAGATGGCAGCCACCATGGGAGGAAGGGTGGCCAAGTACTCTAAGGGCCCGGCTCCTTGGTGACCAGCCAGGTGCCCTCCAGCCAGCGGCCCCAGCATGACACGGTCCAGGTAACCTCCCTTCACCGTGCTATTGGGAGGGTGTTTTCCAGGACTGGTGTGAAGTAGATTCAGTTCCCGAGAAGGACAGAGCTGCCTGATGCGTGAACAGGCCTCTCTGAGACCAGGGAGGCCACAGCTCTGAGACATGAAGCAGATGCTGCTCCTCAGGGCCTGTGGAGAGAGAACTCTACCCTCTTCCATTTCTGAAAGCCAGTGGAGGCTTCTCCTCCTCTGGAGGATTCATTTCATTTGTTAGTTAACGCATCCATTCCTTCAACATAGATTCATTCCATGTCAGCTCTGCCCCAGGCCTTATGCTGGGCTCGGGGCGTGGAAAATGGAATCGAAGCTGGTCTCTGCTCCTGAGAGGCTTACAGCCCCTTTTAGGGTGTGTGCTGGATCTGGAAAGCTGGGATAGAAGAAATTGGGTGACTGTGTATTGTCTCTGTGCTTTTGTGTTTTTTTAGAGGCTTCTATGATCAGAATATTTTTGGACTAATGGTGTGAGTTCCTTAGATAATTTGAAAATGTGCCCCTATATTCTCTACTGTTTAGAGTGGTATAATGTTGGCATGACCTCATCTTCCTCTCAAGATTACATATTAAAAGAAAATTTGACTTTATATTAAACGAAGTCAAAGCTGGGTTCAGTGGTGAGCACCTGTTGTCCCAGCTGCTAGGGAGGCTCAGGCAGAAGGATCACTTGAGCCCAGGAGTTCGAGTCCAGCCTGGGCAACATAATGAGACCTTGTCTCTAAAAAAAAAATTAATTAATTAAAAAATAAATAAGTAATAGGAATCAGACCCCAGCATCATAGTTGTGCATATTACCTGTTATTTCTTTAAGAGATATCCCTTCTCCTTGAGTTCCATTTTTATGGGAATTACTTGCTTTAAAAAAAAAAAAACACGCACAAAAACTTCAAAGATACAGCATTGACATGACGATAAACTTCCATTTCTTTAAATAAGCTCCTTGCAACATCTGATGTATCTGTAAGAAAAAGAAGGGCAGGAGAAGGAGCTTGCATTTATGTTTATGAACAGGGTAAACTCAGAGACTGGCAACCTTTACCCCGCCCTCCCCCACCCCACCCTCAAGAAGTCCCGAAGAACAAAAGGCAATTCAGATGGCAGAATATTACTTCTGTTGCTGTAGCACCAAACTATTAAAAATAAAACTGTCCCTCAAGGCAAAACATTTCGTTTATTTTCCTTTGAATGAGTAACTTGTTTATTAAGATGAACTAAGTGGCTAAATCTAGATGGTACGCAGGCAAGAAAAATTGATTTATTGTAGCCTTTCGGAAAGTATGCTTTATGTTTCCTGGAATTATCTCTGGGTTTTAAATGAAGAAGAGCTCGTTTAGTCAGATGGGGAGCTGCTCTCCCTGGAAATAGGCATCACCCGGCTCTGCAACGTGGAATGTCATATTTGACCTTGGTTCTTTCGCAAATTGGTTCTTTCTGGGCTAAATCAGTGTGTTGAAAGAGTTAGCTAGGTTTAGTGATCTTCAGAGGAGGACCACGTTCCCGCCTCGACTGCGTCTGCAGTTTTTTGAAGTGTTTAATATAAAATCGTTTCACTTTTGCCTTATTTCATATTTGAGATCACTGTGCTACTGCATCTGTTAGAGAGGCAACACAGAGCACAGGGAGCCAACTGCAGTCCCTGGAGCTTCTGAGAGAGCTCCCTTTGTTGCTTCCTGACCCAGCCTCAGAGGCATCCCGCCCACAGGGAAGGATATTTGTCTCAGCAGGGAGGTTCCCCATTACTGTCTGCTCATCTGGGGACACAAATGTGATGTCCAATTCCCCTCTGATTGAGGTCTCATTTGCCCTAAACTAATGCAACTTGAAAGGAGAAAAGAGTGTCAATGGTTAAAACAACAACGGCAAGAACAACAAAAACCTCCACCCAATTTAGCAGTGAAACAGGAAACGCCGTATTGAGGAGAGAAGCTTTTAGTTGGAAAAAAAACTTCTCTTTAGAATTTGGACAACAAATGACTCTTACTCTCTTTTCTGGTGGTGATTGTTTTATTAATTTTTTTTTTTTTTTTTTTTTGAGACGGAGTCTCGCTCTGTTTCCCAGGCTGGAGTGCAATGGCACGATCTCGGCTCGCTGCAACCTCCGCTGCTGGGGTTCAAGCGATTCTCCTGCCTCAGCCTCCCTAGTAGCTGGCATTACAGGTGCCCATCACCACGCCCAGCTATTTTTTTTTGTATTTTTAATAGAGACGGGGATTTTTACCACATTGGCCAGGCTGGTCTCGAACTCCTGACCTCAGGTGATCTGCTCGCCTCAGCCTCCCAAAGTGCTAGGACTATAGGCATGAGCCACCGCGCCCGGTCGATTGTTTTATTTTAATATCACGACACACATATTATTCCTGATTTGTAATCTCACGATACCCGCCTTGCTCGCCAAGAGTCCTGAGTGCTGGCCTGGTAAAGATGATTATCTCCATCTTTCAGACGAGGAAACCAAAGTTCAGAGCACAGGTCCGCAGAACAGTCACAGCTGCCAGCAGTTGCACACCCACATGCGCCATCCCATTTGATCATCACCAACCTGCCCGTTAGGTTTGCCTGTCACCCGAATTTTACAAACGTGGAACAGAAGCACCGAGAGAATAAATGAGCTGCCTGAGATTCATCAACTGCTGGTGGAACTGGGCTTAGTCCTGCATTCTTTCCAAAGCCCCCATGCGGTGACTCAGTATTTGGCCATTTTTCTTTGTCCTTTTTGCCTGGTGACTCTGAAGAGAGCCCACCTACAGTCCAGCATGTCTGGATCCTGTGCAGTGGGCAGAGGCCAGAGGCCATGGTGGGGGCCCCAGAACTCAGGCTGGGAATCCCAGGGGCTACTCCAGCTTTCATGTCACCAGAGCAGTGACATCCGGGCCCTCGGGGGCAGACTGTGCCTGTGGCTTCTCAGTGGGGTGCCTTAGGGTCCCCTCAGCAGATGGATCCCATCTCCTGGTCTGGTTAGCATAAGATAAACAGGGATAGTAGCAGCAGTTGTCACCCTGAGGGAGGGAAGGGGAAGGGAGGGCTCAGGTGAAAAACAGAAGGGAACTCTATGGCTGTCTTTCTTCTCCCTGTTTACCTGTCCACCCATCTGAGAGATAAAAGAAGAGCAGAGGAGGGCGAGTGAGGAAAAAGCAGGAGGGTATTGGGTGTGGGGCGGATGGTTTTCACTCAATCCGCCGGGAGATCTGAATATCAACTCTCTATGGAAGAACAAGAACCAAGGTATCTCTTCTGCCCCATTTCTAGCCCAGGGTGACCCCAGGAGCTCTGCAGTGTGCCGCGTGGAATCGCCTAAGATGGGACTGCCTTGGAACAAACAGTTTCAATGTCTATTTCACATGTGCGCTGTAGCTCAGAATTTTAATAAGCAAATATACATGGTACCTTGCCGTAGGGGGGCTTTATGTTTCTAAATCTATGAATTAATAAACAGGATGAGCCTTTTTAAAAAAGGGAGCTTGGGGCAGAATGAACCACTAAAAAGTTATTGGCTCTTAACTCCTGCTTTTTGTAGAAGCTTGACAGGCAGCTGACTCAGCCAGACCTGAAACCCTTTCCCCGGTTCTTGTTGGCATTTCTGACTTTGCCATTTCAGTTGGCACTGACCCTTCCAAGACTGTGTATGCCAGGAGGGAGCATCTGCCCCCATCTACTCTCTGGAAAGATGTCCTCTCCCAAGAGTCAGGAGTGTCTTGTTCTGACCGTGGGTTACTTCTCTGCGTCTGTCTGAGAGGGGAAAGCATTGTCATCACACAGGAGGTAGCAAATACCTACCTCTTTTGTTTTTTTTTTTTTTTTGAGACAGAGTCTTGCTCTGTTGCCCAGGCTGGAGTGCAGTGGTGCGATCTCAGCTCACTGCAAGCTCTGCCTCCCAGGTTCAAGCAATTCTCTTGCCTCAGCCTCCCAAGTAGCTGGAACTACAGGCGCCTGCCACCACGCATGGCTAATTTTTTAGTTTCACTGTGTTAGCCAGGATGGTCTCCATCTTCTGACCTTGTGATCTGCCTGCTCCGGCCTCCCAAAGTGCTGGGATTATAGGCGCGAGCCACTGTGCCCAGTCTGCTCTGGTTTCTAATAGAAGTAGGTATTTGCAGCCAGGTGCGGTAGCTCATGCCTGTAATCCCAGCACTTTGAGAGGCTGAGGCAGGCAGATCGCTTGAGCCCAGGGGTTTCAGACTAGCCTGGGCAACATGGAGAAACTCCATCTCTACAAAAAATACAAAAAATTAGCCAGGTGTGGTGGCACATGCATGTAGTTCCAGCTACTCAGGAGGCTGAGGCAGGAGGATCACCTGAGCCTAGGAGGTCAAGGCTGCTGTGAGCCGTGATTGTACCGCTGCACTGTAGCCTGGGCAACAGAGTGAGATCCTGTCCCCTCCACCCCCAAAAAAAAAAGAAAACAAAGAAAGAAACCAGAACACCAGGTGTGTCTTCCTGAGTTTTCACCCTGATCACTGCCTCTCCTGCCAGCTCCCCGCTTTCCAGGGAAGAGTTGGCTGCGGCAGGGGACAGAGCACTGACTCCCACCCAGGCCACTGGGACAGCCCTATCTAGGCCTCAAAAGACCATGGGGGTTCCTAGCAAATTCCACCTTATTTGACTTCTCCGAACAGCCCAAACTCTGCTTGGCTCCTTCCCTTGCCTTCGTAGGAGACTTGATGCGGGGGGCAGAGGTGAGAGCCCAGGGGGACAGCTGGCCTTCAGGAGGGGTCCTTGCTGGGTGTTTCCAGGAGAGCTTCGGCTTCTCTCTCCGCACCATGTTCCAGGTGGCGTTGAAGACCAGTGGGTGATTTGGGGGGTGTGGGAACAGAAAATCAGAGGAACAGCTAGTGTTTTCTTCCCTGAGACTTGTTGTTTCCCCTTTGACAGTTTAGATGGATAGTAACAATAATCACCGATAGGAAAGTCATCCTGACTGGGGTCTGAAGCCTTCCGTGGATGTTCCCGTCTAATTCTCACGGTAACCCTGTGGGCTTTTAAGGTAAGAATGATCACTGACTCCACTTTTCACCAGTGTGGGAACTGAGACTTGGAGAGGTTCAGTGACCAGATGATGGAGTCCAGGGTCCAGGGTCCAGGGTCTGGGGTCCAGGGTCTTCACAGCCTGTGCTCCCTCCCCTTCCGTTTCTCCTCTTGCTTTGGGTTTGGGAAGCCTCCGCAGGGTGAGGTGGAGAGTGTGCCTCACTAGTCAGGCACCCCGAAGGAGTAAGGCATGTGACTGTACAATATCCCAATAAAGCATGTGGGTGGTGGGAATGGGTGGGCGAGGTTGAGATCCATTCTTTAAGGCATTAAATACTGTCTCTTTCAAAAGGAGGTTGTGCTGTTTTGCAGCTGGTTTTCTTTAACTACCAGAAACACCAGCATTGTTTCAGAAAGCCACAGAATTTCCAAACACAATGAGAATTCCAAGAGGATGGGGTGTGGGTTTTGGGGGCTGGGGTGGGTATGGACAGGCTTTTGGGGAGGGAAGACCACAGCCTGAGTGGTTTTGTCCCCCACGGGTAATGAATTTCACACGGCTCCACTGTCCTCAGTTTTATCTGCAGGATGCTCAAGTTGAAGCCTGGGAAAGAAGGGGATCGGGAAGGAGCAGGCCCCAGGGATTACAGTGGCCATAAAAACCAAACAATGACCCAGGACAGACCCATTTGGTGTGACCTCTAATGACTGCCTTCCCTCAGCTGGTGTCAGAGGAGGCACATGGTGTCAGTTAAGTTCCAAAGTGACATTTGTATAAATAAGTTTGTTAATGGGAAATGAGTTTTTTTTTTCTCCCTCTCCAATCTTAAGAAAGCGTGTAGCCTATATCCAAATATTTCTGAAAGAGCATCAACAGTAACGGCAAACAGGGGAGCTAATGTCACCAACAAAACTTGTGAGGTCAACCCAAAGAAAGAAGGGAATAAATGAGCAAAACTTTGGAAAGAGTTTCTCACATGCTGAAAACACTCAGCAATATTTCTAACAAGTGTGGTGGCCCTTCAGTCAGAAGTGGCCTTTCTCTGAAGTTTGAAGTAAAAAAAAAAAAAAAAAAATTCTGTTCTTCCTGCTTTTTTTTTTGAGATGGAGTTTCACTGTTCTCACCCAGGCTGGAGTGCAATGGCATGATCTCAGCTCACTGTAACCTTCGCTTCCCCTGTTCAAACCATCTCCTGCCTCAGCCACCCAAATAGCTGGAATTACAGGCCCCTACCACCACGTCCGGCTAATTTTTGTATTTTTAGTGGACATGGTGTTTCACCATGTTGGCCAGGCTGGTCTTGAACTCCTGACCTCAGGTGATCAGCTTGCCTTGGCCTCCCAAAGTGCTGGGATTACAGGTGTGGGCCACCGTGCCTGGCCTATTCTTCCTACTTTTTAAACTTTGTGTTTGCATTCAACTTGACAAACTCAGGCAGCCTTACCAGATAGCTTGGTATTTGTGAGATTCAGTTCTGAGTTTTGAAGTAAAATTTTAAATATGATTGTTTTTATCCTTTAAAGTATAGAGAAGTCAATAGCCTTGGCTTCTAGGTCTGACTGACTGTTCTATGGATAATGGATATGGATAATGTGAATTGGAATTTATATCCGTGGAATCAAACATGTTCAACTGCATGACATGCATGACAGAAAGTGGCACTTGGCAGAGACAGAGAGGGAAACAGTCATTCTCCCGAGCTGTGAAGAGTGCAACCCTAGAGTTCATTCTCAGTTCTTTTTATCTGTGGAGGAAAAGGCACGTTGTCATGGTTAAGAAATATCACATGCCAATTTAGTGACAGGAGAAAGACCCTCTTAACAAATGGTCTGGGCCGGGCCCGGTGGCTCACGCCTGTAATCCAGCACTTTGGGAGGCTGAGGCAGGCGGATCACCTGAGGTCAGGAGTTCGAGACCAGCCTGGCCAACATGGTAAAACCCCGTCTCTACTAAAAATACAAAAATTAGCCAGGTGTGGTGGTGGGTGTCTGTAATCTCAGCTACTTGGGAGGCTGAGGCAGGAGAATCGCTTAAACCTGGGAGGCGGAGGTTGCAGTGTGTCGAGATCGTACCATTGCCCTCCAGCCTGGGTGACTAGAGTGAGACTCCATCTCAAAAACAAACAAACAAACAAACAAAAACACTAACGTATACTCTAGAGGCTTACACAATTAATTGTAGAAAATGAAACTCTGAAAGAACTAGAAGAAAATATAGGTGAATTTTTATCTAATCTCAAAATAGAGCAGCCTTATTAAAATATGACAGAAGGGAAGAAAAATCAATAAATGAGCCTGAGGTTGAATTACAGATTACTTGTACAAGAATATTCATAGCAGCACCACAGCAAAACCTTGAAACAACCCAAATGTTGCATATTGAGAGTGGATAAACAGTAGAGTTTTTCACACAAAATTTTCAAAACTTTTAAAAACAATACCCCCAAATCGACAAACTGTAATGACATATAATCCTATGGCTAAACTTTACAATATAATATTAAGTGCAAAAAACGTTACTTAATACACAATAGCCTTTCTTAACCCAATGTTTTAATATGAAAAATTTCAAACATTCAGTAAAGCAGAAAGAATTTTCTCGTGAGTACCTGTATGCCCATCATCTTGTTTATCCCTTTCACGCTTCGTTATGTTTGCTTTCTCACGTACTCATTCATTATTCCCTCTAATTCAGCGGTCCTCAGCTTGGGGTGATTTTGCCCCCCAGGAATATCTGACAGTGTTTGGAGACAGTTTTAGTTGTTACAGCTGGGATGGGATACTACTGACATCTGGTGTAGGTAGAGGCCAGGGACGCTGGTCACAGCCTGCATTCCACATGGCAAGCCCCCACCACAGAGAATCAGCTAGCCCCAGATTGCAGCAGTGCTGAAGCTGAGAACCCCTGCTGGAATCCATCTTATTTTCTTTTCTTTTCTTTTTTTTTTTTACAATTATTTAAGACCTTTATTAACAGGTGCTTGCAGTTTGTTGACTTTTTTGAAAAAATCAAGTTGTAAACTTTTATTACAAATTAAAAATGAAGTTCTTAAAAATCTCAACTTGACCAGATATGAAACAATTTAAAAACCTTTAAAGGCGTATTGAGAAAAACCAGGCTTTTTAAAAAAACACGTTTGTTATTACCAAAAAGAGACGTCTTTAGGTAAAAATAAAAACCCCATGCTGCATAGATAATGCAGATAGTTCTATTTATCTGGTCAACGGGCAAAAAGCAAGCACTTAAGGTCTTCAGCTCCAATCTTTTGTTCATTTCTTATTGCTGGAATTTCATATTTCTTCTTGTTGGATGACTAAACCGGATGATGGTAGAGATGGTAAGCCGGCATTTACTCAGTCCCGCCCTGCTCAGCCTCGGGAGCGGACGAATTCTCAGCTGGTGGATCGGCTGCTTTTGTCTCTTTGCCATCTTGTGGTTTAGGGTTTTCTGGGCGTCTGCGTCGGTAATTGAAGTTGCGGCGGTACCGACGTTGAGGTGGCTGCTGACCTTGGGTCTCATCTCCTTGATTTTCTTTATCTTCTTCATTGCCGTCCTCTCTAGGCTGTCTTTGGCGAGGAGGGCCCCTGCGGAATCGTGGTCTATATCCCCGATACATATTCTGCCTCACTGGTCTACCTTGTTCTCCTGCACCCTGGTTGTCAGCACCCTCCATCACTTCTCCCTGCACAGGAGGGTTGGAACACTGTGGTCGACGCCCATAGGGTCTCCGCATGTAGTAAGGTGGGAACCTTCGCCTGCGGTAGGGCCGGCGTTGTTGGGCCTGGCCTTCGGGAGCACTCTCCGATCCCTCGTTCTTTTCCCCACTCTCACTGTTCTGGTAATTTTGCTGGTAATTGCGTGGAGGACCCCTACGACGTGGATAGCGTCTATAATGGTTACGGTCTGCTGCATATTTACTGCCTCGAACTGGAACACCACCAGGACCTGTAACATTTGCTGCCTCCGCACCCTTTTCTCCTTCAACAACATCAAACTCCACAGTCTCTCCATCTCCTACACTGCGAAGGTACTTCCTGGGGTTCTTCTTCTTTATGGCAGTCTGGTGTACAAATACATCTTCCTTGGTGTCATTCCTGTTGATGAAACCATATCCGTTCCTTACATTGAACCATTTTACTGTTCCCAAAACCTTCGTTGCGATGACCTTCTTGTCCCCGCCGGCAGGCGCCGCCGATGTGAGGCCGCCCGGGCCACCGCTCCCTGCGCCGCTGCCCGTAGTGCCGGGCTTGGTGTCGGCGGCGCTGAGGGCGGGGGCGGCGGGGGGCGCGGCGGGCGGCTGCTGGGTCTCGGCCTCGCTGCTCATGGTTGCGGTGATGGTGACTGGGGCCGGCTGCGGCAGCTGCGGCTCCTCCCGGGGTGTGATGGTAACTAGGCCGGCGGCGGCGGTGGGGCTGCTCAGGGCTCTCTGGGGTCCGCTCTCCGCTCCCGCTACCGATCGAACTCGGAATCCATCTTATTTTCTGATACATTTCAGAGAAACCTGGATTCACTGGTATACTTCCTCCTACATATTTAAGTATGTATATCATTAACTAGATTTCCATATTTATTTACAGTGTTTTTCTTTCGATGTGAAATGTACATGCAATGAAATGCAGAAGTCTTAAGGGTACATTCACTGAGCTTTGGTCAGGGCATGCACCTGTGTAACCCAGACCCCTGTCAGGACAGAGGACCTTACCATTGGCTTAGAAAATCCCCTTTAACTCGTCTCCAGTCAAGCCTTTCAGCCTCCTTTCCCCAGGAGGCAACGATTATTCTATTTTTTTTCCACCATAGAAAAAAGTTAGAACAGTGGTTCTCATAGTTTTGTGTGTTTTAGAATTGCATATAAATGGAATAACAACAGATGCACGCTTTGTCTGAGACTTCTTTCACTCCATAGCACAGCAGTTCTGCAAGTGTGTTCTGCAGACCTCTTAGGTTCTCCAACACTCCTTCAGGGGGTCCCATATGTCACAGCTATTTTCATTATAATTCTGAGACATTTTTCTCCTCTACACTGTGCTGACATGTACATAGATGGTGCAAAGGTAACGGTGGGTAAATTGAGGCAGTAGCACCAAACTGTACCTTTGTCAGTGTGTTCTTCATCACCACCAACTTACAGAAAAAGGAGTCAGCATCACTTAAAAATGCACTGGGTGAAGCAGAACAGATGTGCATCTTTTTAAATCTCAGCACCTGAATACATGTGCTTTTAATATTCCGTATGATGGCCGGGTGCAGTGGCTCACGCCTGTAATCCCAGCACTTTGGGAGGCTGAGGCGGGTGGATCACCTGAGGTCGGGAGTTCGGGACCAGCCTGACCAATAGGGACAAACCCTGTCTCTACTAAAAATACAAAAATTAGCCTGGTGTGGTGGCGTGTGCCTGTAATCCCAGCTACTGGGGAGGCTGAGGCAGGAGAATCACTTGAACCTGGGAGGCGGAGGTTGCGGTGAGCCAAGATTGCGCCCATTGCACTCCAGCCTGGGCAACAAGAGCAAAACTCCGTCTCAAAAAAAAAAAAAAATTCTGTATGATGTCATGGAAGGTACTCATAAAGCACTTCCACTCCACCGTAGTAGCACGATTGTCTTCAGGAAGGGCGTATACGCAGTTGTTTGAGTTGCCAGCCAAGCTAGCTGCTTTTTTCATGGAACACTGTTTTTACCTGGAAGAGCAACTGACCAACTACAGTTATTCAGGTTTGCGTATGTGGCAGTGAAGCTGTCACTTCAAGGGAAACAGCTGACAGCATTTGTTGCTATTGATACCACTTGAACTTGCAAGGAAGAATTAGAATTTTTGAAAACTTGTATTTGTCACCATGAACTTGAGAGCTTCCCAATAACTAACAATTTTTCTGACAAGATTGGTGGTGATATTGACATATGATTTAAAAACATAATGACATGCGTCAACATTTGCAAGATATGCATAACTCACTGAATAATTATTTTCTAAATGACCTGTGTAGGATATTATACAGTTATACACAGGTAAAAGTTCCATTCCAACTGTGACGTAGACCAGTGGAGTAGAAAAAGTTTACTGATACAGTTTCAGGGTCCACATTGCAACTAACCTTTAAGAAACTACCACTTTTAAAGTTTTGGTTTGTATCAAAGATGAATAGCCATAATTATCTGAAAAGGCTATTAAAATAGTTCTTCATATTCCTGCTTCATTATCTGTGTGAGGCTGAGTTTTCTCTATATACTCCAACCACAAAAACTTCCAGATGAGTTTCCAAGGTAGTTTACACCATTTTACACTTCTACCACAATGTCTGAGACTATAATAGCCTTTTTACAAATTTACAACAGCAAAACACACAATTTCAGAATTCATAGCGATGAGATACTACTGTGTAGAAAGCAAAGCTGGGGACTGATGCCCGCAGGACTTGAGGTGGCAGTAACCTTGGGTGGGAGAGTCCTGCATAGCCAGATGTGTACCTGGTGAAGGGCCAGTTAAAGCGCTGTTGTTTAAACCAAGGAGAAGGGTCCTGGGGGTGCCCTTTGCCATAGGAAACTATTTCCCATAGTATCAGTATCTGTGGCTAACAACATGGCCACCGGCTGTATTTTCCTGTCCAATCTCTGTGTATCTAAGTCTGCTGAGGCTGCAGATTCCTGCAAAGAGCAGTCGATGGCCCTCTGCAGGAGGGCTGATGGAGAAAACATGCGTCGGATGCTTACACCGGCCGTGTCAGAGAAGAGGAATGAGCCTATTGCTCCTGCCGTGTAATGATTCCTGTTGGGAGTCAGTGACTCCTTTTCTGTGGGGCTACCCTCACCCATCCACATTTCTGGCTTTCCTTGCTAGGGGTTCTTCTCCCATCTTCCAAGTCCTGTGCAGGTGGCTGGAGGCCAGAGAGGACTCATTTGGTTATAATCAGAGGCATTCCCCTTTCCTCGGTCCATAGGGATGGAAGGGTTTGAGCCCGAGTTTATTTACCCTTAGCAAAACACAACTAGGTTTTATTATTATTATTATTTTAGGACTTGGGATAAAAAGGCCCATAAAAACAAGAGCATAAAACAGCTTTTACTGATCAAACATCATGCTGATTTATTTGTGAGTGAAATCTGAACCATATGGTCTGGCTTCCCTTAAAATGCACACGGGGTTCAGGATTAAGGGAACAAACTCTTGGCAAATTTGTTTTGCGTTTCACTGAGCACATCGTGTTAGAAACAAAATAGAGCAATTGTTGAGTGCTTACTGTGTGCAGGAAATTGTGTTAGTGATCGATGTCCATGATCTCACTTCATCTTCACAACGATCCATGCAGTCAGCAGCGTTCCCCACAAGGGGCAGCAGCAGTGCTGAGCTCAGGGCCCTCATGACCTGCAGGAAGGTGGGCAAAGTGGGGAAGATCTGGAATCCAGTGGGGAAGAGTCGTCCACCAGTGACAGCACTTCCACCTAAAGTCCCCTGATCGTGAAAGAGATGAAACTGCAAACGAGGACGTGAACTTGGGGCCTGTGGATCAGCTGGCCTTCTCAGGTTGCAGAGAGCCAACTGTGCATTGTCTTGTTCCCTTGTCCCAGCGGAGACTGAATGCTAAGTCTTTCCCACCATCAAGGCATGAGGTTTCTCTCTTTGCCGCATTTGTGTTGGGCATCTCAGCCCTCAGTCTGTATTCTTGTGGAGGGTGCACCTCTTTTTTTTTTTTTGTACACACAGTTTTGCTCTTAGTTGCCCAGGCTAGAGTGCAATGGTGCGATCTTGGCTCCCTGCAACCTCCTCTTCCCAGGTTCTAAGCGATTCTCCTGCCTCAGCCTCCTGAGTAGCTAGGATTACAGGCATGCACCACCATGCCCGGCTAATTTTGTATTTTTAGTAGAGATGGGGTTTCTCCATGTTGGTCAGGCTGGTCTCAAACTCCTGACCTCAGGTGATCCACCCGCCTCGGCCTCCCAAAGTGCTGGGATTATAGGCATAAGCCACCGCACCCGGCCAGGTGCATCTCTTTGAGTTTGGGAATGAAAAGGGTATGATGGCAGAATCATGTGCTGCCAGTCATGATCACAATGATGTTCATTCTGGTTCCTGGGCTTAAGCTTCTAATTTGCTGTAAGAAAGCTCAGTGGGCTTGCCCTTTGCCTAAGTAAAACCAGCTTATTTCCACTTTTCTTCAGGCACCCTCACGGACATCCAGTGCCACGGTCCTGCTTTGTCAGGGAGCATCTTTCAGATTCTTGAAAGACAGGCAGCTTGTTTCGAATGACCCACGGGGAATGGTGCGCCATTCACTCAGTCCACCCCTAGCACGGGCCAGTCCTATGTTGTTTTTTGGCATTTTTGAGGAACAGCTCCCTTTTCAGTACCAGGTGACATTATTACCCAGATCCAGTTGCGGAGAGGCGTGTGTGTCTGTCTGGTTGAGCTGAAACGTGGGCAGATCAGAAAGGAAGGAAAACTGGATTAAGCCAGGATTTGCTTACCTGGAAGGTCCAGAAAGAAATTCCCCTTCCTTCCACAGCCAGAGGATTTCAAGTCTATAATGTTGCTAAAATTAGCAGTGTAACAAAACTTCCCATGTGATGTAGCACAGGTTGATGGGGTAAGCCAGTGTAACATGGAAACCCACTGGCACCTCTGCATCCGGGCCTAAGGCTGCGGCCTCTGTCCTCTTCGCCATCATTGGCCTCTCTTGTTTCTTCCCACCCCTGTCACACAGCCCTTGACCATGGTTGTCTGTCATGTGGATTCCTCACGGGCAGAGATACTACCCTCTGAGCTTGCTCCCTGCTTTGCTCTGGAGTGTGGAATTGAAAACTTGTAATGATAGGAGAAGGGAAGAACACAGTTACAGTATTAGACTCACTGTTTCCTGAGCCACTAAATGTATCAGACTGTTATATTTGGGTTATTTTCCAAAAACCTTTTGGTAGTCATTAAAAAAACACTCTGAGGCTGGGTGCGGTGGCTCACGCCTGTGATTCCAGCACTTTAGGAGGCTGAGGTGGGTGGATTACCTGATGTCAGGAGTTTGAGACCAGCCTGGCCAACATGGTGAAACCCCATCTCTACTAAAAATACAAAAAATTAGCTGGGCATGGTGGCGGGCACCTGTAATCCCAGCTACTTAGGAGGCTGAGGCAGGAGAATTGCTTGAACCCGGGAGGTGGAGGTTGCAGTGAGCTCAGGTTGCGCCTCTGCACTCCAGCCTGGGCAACAAGAGCGAAACTCTGTCTCAAAACAAAACAAACACACTGTGGCTATATTTATTCATGGAAACAATGATATAACATTCTTAGACTTGCCTTCAAAGGCCACCTGTATTAATAGGGTCCCACGCGTGCCACTTATAACATGGATTCTGTAGCACATTGGGACACCGGAAGCCTTCTCCATTCACTCTCCCTTGCTCTCCCTATTGTTCCAGCACCTCCTGAGGGGGCCCTCTTTCAGGAGCTTTGATCATTCCCTGCACTTGTACATTTCCATAACTAGCACCACCTTTGTATCTAGATGTTTGCATGCAAGGGGCATCTCCAGGTATCTTCCCATGTATCCTTAGTTGCCCAGGTGGGCAGATCACCTGAGGTCGGGAGTTTGAGACCAGCCTGACCAACATGGGGAAATCCCACCTCTACTAAAAATACAAAGTTAGCTGGGCCTGGAGGCGCATGCCTGTAATCCCAGCTACTCGGGAGGCTGAGGCAGGAGAATTGCTTAAACCTGGGAGGTGGAGGTTGCAGTGAGCCGAGATCGCGCCATTGCACTCCAGCCTGGGCAACAAGAACAAAACTCCATCTCAAAAAAAAAAAAAGAAAAGAAACAAAAGGCAGTTTCCGCAGTTGTAAGTAGGACTAGAGGAAAGAATGATAATAATATTGATAACAATAAAATACAATTATTGAGTGCTTACTGTATATAGGAGATACACTTAGTAATTTACATGTATTATCTCACTTAATCTTTGCAGTAATCTGAGGAGATAATGTTACCCTCATTTTGCAGCTGAAATGTAGCAGGTTGCTTCACCCCTGGAGGCTGCACGCCTAGTAGTGATGGAGCAGAGGCAGAAGCCTCGCATCGCCTGACTCCAGAGTTCATTCTCCAATCACCGTGTGATACTGACTCCTAATAGTAGCCTGATGGCTTTAACAAGAGAAAATAAGGTTACCTTCCAGCTAGAGGGATTTATTATTATTATTATTATTATTATTATTATTATATTTCTTTATTTATTTTGAGACAGGGTCTCGTTCTGTTGCCCAGGCTGGAGTGCGATGATGCAATCATGGCTCACTGCAGCCTCCGCCTCCCAGGTTCAAGCGATTCACATGTCTCAGCCTCCCTAGTAGGTCAGACTACAGGCACGTGCCACGATATCTGGCTAATTTTTAAAATTTTTTTTTAGTAGAGATGAGGTTTTACCATGTTGGCCAGGCTGGTCTTGAACTCCTGACCTCATGTGATCCACCCACTTCGGTCTCCCAAAGTGCTGGGATTACAAGCGTGAGCCACCGCCCCCTGCCGGATTTATCTTACCCATGTGTCTCTGACAGGATATATTGTCAAATTCCCAAACTGTATTTTTAGGGGGGTTGCAAATTTTGCTTCCAAATGATCTTCTAAGAGCAGGATATTCTCTGCCTGGAGTGATGAGGGTACAGTTTCTAAAAGAGGTACATTGTAGTTCAAACTCCTGCAGGTAAGGAGCCGTGACTTACTAACTTTCAACTTTGAAACATTCGCAGGTAAGAGCGGAGCTACGCACTACAGCAAAATCCAGGCTGTCCGTCAGCAGCTGATGTGCCCGGTACCTTTTGTCTTGGCCATCCTGTTGTTCATTAATCTGATATATACTTACTGTGTTTGCGTTTATTTTCCTAACATTTTTAGCCTCATCCTATTCCTATAAGTGACAGGCACTGTAACTATTGAAAGTACTGGTTAAAAGTAGTGTTTGATTATTCTGTAAGCAAAGTAATACTTTGGATTAAAACAAAGGGACTGTCATCTGAATCTTAATTTCTGTTATTTTCCAAATTTCTTTATTCATTCTCTTGTTGATGTATATGAAGATGAACAAAGAGAGCAAATAAAACCACTCAGAGGCCGGGTTCGGTGGCTCATGCCTGTAATCCCAGCACTTTGGGAGGCCGAGGTGGGCGGATCACGAGGTCAGGAGTTCGAGACCAGCCTGGCCAACATGGTAAAACCCCATCTCTACAAAAAATAGAAAAATTAGCTGGGTGTGGCGGCACGTGCCTGTAATCCCAGCTACTCTGGAGGCTGAGGCAGGAGAATCGCTTGAACCTGGGTGGTGGAGGTTGCAGTGAGCCAAGATTGCGTTATTGCACTCCAGCCTGGGCGATAGAGCGAGACTCCGTCTAAAAACAAAACAAAACAAAACAAAACAAAAAGCAAAAAAAAAAAAAAAAACACTCAGAACCCACACCTACAGTGTAACTAGAGACGAGGTGTACTGCAAACTTGGGGAAATAAATGTCCCGAAGCAGCAGAGCTAACTCCCCAGCTCCCACCAAAAACGATGTTACTTCCGAAGATACTGCACTTGAACAACTGAAGAGAGTGCTCTTGAAATAAGAAACTTAGAGGCACCCAAGGGATTTCAGACCTATTTTTGCTGGTCTAAGAAAATCCAATTGATGTAAGAATGACCAGAAAATGGCAGCAAACATCCATAAAAATTTGCTATAAAAAGAAAACTGCCGGGCGTGGTGGCTCACGCCTGTAATCCCAGCACTTTGGGAGGCCGAGGTGGGTGGATCACCTGAGGTCGGGAGTTCAAGACTATCCTGACCAACATGGAGAAACCCCATCTCTACTAAAAATACAAAAATCAGCCGGGCATGGTGGCGTGTGCCTGTAATCTCAGCTACTCGGGAGGATGAGGCAGGAGAATCGCTTGAACCCGGGAGGCAGAGGTTATGGTGAGCCAAGATTGCGCCATTGCACTCCAGCCTGGGCAACAAGAGCGAAACTTCATCTAAAAAAAATAAAAAAGAAAAAAGAAAAGAAAGAAAGGAAAAAGAAAACGAAGGAAGGAAATACTCCCCGAAAACAACCATGAAGAAAATGAAAATTGTAACACCACCTCCAACATGAACTAAATATCATTGCACAAGCATTTGAAGAAATGAAAGAAAACCTAATACCAGAAATTTGAAAAATCTCAAACAAAACGCTGGAAAATGTAAAATTAAAGATTATGACATTCCAGAAAGAAATGGAGGAAAAAGACAAAAAAATCATCTCAGGCATGAAGACAAGATTACAAGGTGTCCATTCAGATTCTACTGAAAAAAATTATAAGGGATATTGAGAAGAGGAACGAAACCATTCAAGACAACAAAAATGAGATAAAGAGAGGTGAAAAGAATCAGAGAAAAAGTGACATATAAGCTAGGCAAAGAAAATCCAACACACAAAATTGAAGTTGAAGAACAAGCAGATGGAATAAAACTAATATTTAAAACTACAATCCAGGCTGGGCGCGGTGGCTCACATCCGTAATCCCGGCACTTTGGGAGGCTGAGAGGGGCAGATCACCTGAGATCAGGAGTTTGAGACCAGCCTGGCCAACATGGTGAAACCCTGTCTGTACTAAAAATACAAAAAATTAGCCGGGCGTGGTGACAGGCACGTGTAATCCCAGCTACCTGGGAGGCTGAGGCAGGAGAATCGCTTGATCCCGGGAGGTGGAGGTTGCAGTGAGCCAAGTTCGTGCCACTGCGCTCTAGCCTGGGTGACAGAGCAAGACTTCGTCTAAAAAAAAAATAAATAAAACTAGAATCCAAGAATTCTTTATGGAAAAAAGAAGATGTGACTCTACATACTGAAAGTTTCTACATGCATCTGGGAAAATTGACCCAGCGTGATTAAATTCTAGATGTAGCCTCATAAACTTTGTGGTTAAAGATGAGGGAGGAGGAGGAGGATGAGGAGGAGGAGGAGGAGGAGGATGAGGAGGAGGAGGAGGATGAGGAGGAGGAGGATGAGGGAGGAGGAGGAGGATGAGGAGGAGGAGGAGGATGAGGAGGAGGAGGAGGATGAGGGAGGAGGAGGAGGATGAGGAGGAGGAGGATGAGGGAGGATGAGGAGGAAGAGGAGGATGAGGAGGAAGAGGAGGATGAGGAGGAGGAGGAGGATGAGGGAGGAGGAGGATGAGGGAGGAGGAGGATGAGGAGGAGGAGGAGGATGAGGAGGAGGATGAGGAGGAGGAGGATGAGGAGGAAGAGGAGGAGGAGGATGAGGAGGAAGAGGAGGATGAGGGAGGAGGAGGAGGATGAGGGAGGAGGAGGAGGATGAGGAGGAGGATGAGGAGGAGGAGGATGAGGGAGGAGGAGGAGGATGAGGGAGGAGGAGGAGGATGAGGAGGAGGAGGATGAGGAGGAAGAGGAGGATGAGGAGGAGGAGGAGGATGAGGGAGGAGGAGGAGGATGAGGAGGAGGAGGATGAGGAGGAGGAGGAGGATGAGGGAGGAGGAGGAGGATGAGGAGGAGGAGGATGAGGAGGAGGAGGATGAGGAGGAGGAGGAGGATGAGGAGGAGGAGGAGGATGAGGAGGAGGAGGAGGATGAGGAGGAGGAGGAGGAAGAAAACAAACCTCTGGGCCTCCAGTCAAAAATACCAAGTCACTTAAAAAGAAAAAAAAAATTAGATTGGCATCAGCCTTATCAACAGCTACGTGCAAAGCAAGACAAGGATGGAACAATGTTTTCAAGAAAGGTAAGGACCATCTGAATCAAGAATTTTAAATCCAGCCCATCTGTCTTTCAAGTATCAAAGTTATCGAAAAAAAAGTTTTAATCCTACAAGAACTCAGGGACTACTGTCCTAACAACTCCTTCCTAAAGAATATGCCAGAGGGTTGTTACCATCAAACAGAGAGAAGACTAAGGAAATTTGTCAAAATAACTGGTGGTTTGAACAAAAGATGCAAAACTACTTTGAAAGAGGGCTTCATGTTTCAGAGATTAATCGGACGTATCCATCCATAAGATCCTTGCCAAGAAAGTTTGAATAATAAAACAATGGAGCTAGATTGCAATGTTTTCACCAAATCCAGAATCTCTGAAGAAATTAGGATATGGCTTTGGCAGCTCTAGACGCCAAATTTGTAAAGCAAGAGAAGGGAAAAAGTGCAAGTAATTAATGGAGCTTGGAAAAGACCTGAAGCAGGACAGTCAGGAGTAGATGAAAGGGTTTTCTAAGAAAAGAAGTAGAAATGTGGAATTCGGTAAATTTTATTGAGAAGGCACCCGAGTAGATTTAGGCTTATAGTTCTTACAAACATTAAAAATGTTTTATTGTATTAAAGAGCTAATACTCCTTAATTATGACTTCATTATTTATGTTACAGAGAAGATCTAGATGCACTATTTACCTCCTTTTGTTCCTAACCTAGAAATGGTAGCAAATACATGTGGTTTCATTTGTTTTTTTTTTTGAGATGGAGTTTTGCTCTTGTGGCGCAGGCAGGAGTACAGTGGCGCGATCTCAGCTCACCGCAACCTCTGCCTCCCAGGTTCAAGCGATTCTCCTGTCTTAGCCTCCCGAGTAGCTGGGATCACAGGCATGAGCCACCACTCCCGGCTAATTTTGTATTTTTAGTAGAGACGGGGTTTCTCCATGTTGGTCAGGCTGGTCTCGAACTCCCGACCTCAGGTGATCCACCCGCCTCAGCCTCCCAAAGTGCTGGGATTAGAGGCATGAGCCACCGCGCCCGGCGGTTTCATTCCTTTCCTCCAAAGTCACTTTGCACATCAATATGTGATTTGGCAATGGTTCTCTTTTTCACTGAGCCCCAGTGAAGCCTCAGAATTCTACTCAACGTAGCACACGAGGCAGCCATTACTACTCTATCTGCATTTGTTGGAAGTTGAAATACATTTGCTATCCCTGCCCTAATTGTAGGGTCTGTAGCCTGATTACTTGGCATCTTCATCTCACTTGTGGAAACGGGATTACAGACACACTTTCTCAGCAAGCGTTCATTAGTCACTGAGTAAATGACAAACAATGTATGAGGCTCTGGGCATAATGAAATGATTAGGACACATTTCCATCCTCCAAGAGGCTCACAGGGCCCAGAAGGAAGTGAATGATTCTGTAGAATTTGCCTTGTGAATGTGTTACTCCTTAAGTTATATCGAACATTGCAGTGATCAAGAAATATTCTACTTTGTAGAAAGATCCTGGAAACACATAGACCCCAAGTTTTAGGCATGGCAAAACTTTATGCACAATTTCATACGTAAAGTGATTTTCTCTGTCCTCATCCTTAGTACCTTGCTACTCAAAGCGTGACCTGAGGACCAGTGGAAAGACATTACCTGGGTACTTGTTAGAAAATGCAGAATTCCAGTCCCATACCAGATCTCTTGAAACACAATTCTCATTGTATGAAGAAACCCAGGTGACTTGTATGTACATAAAGTTTGAGAAACACTGCAGACTCTTAGAGTGTCCAGCTAGAACAAGATTGATTTGCCACCTGCTACTTTTCTTTCTCCCTACACACACTTAAAAAAAAAATCTCTTAACTAACCACAGATACATATTCCAAATCTCATTTTCTCTCTGTCATAATTTTCTTATTTGTAAACTTAACATGGGAACACTATTAGTACCTGTCCTGTCTGATGAGAGTGAGCATTTGCTGAGATCATGCATCTGTGGTGTCAGTAGAGTGCCCAGCTTCATAAATACATGTTATTTGTGAATGATATACATGATACTAGTTTAATGGAAAATTGGGACTTAGAAATAATGTTTCGGGCTGGGTGCGGTGGCTCACACCTGTAATCCCAGCACTTTGGGAGGCTGAGGCGGGCAGATCTGAGGTCAGGAGTTTTGAGACTCCAGCCTGGCTAACGTGGTAAAACCCTGTCTCTACTAAAAATACAAAAATTAGCTGGGCATGGTGGCGGGCACCTGTAATCCCAGCTACTTGGGAGGCTGAGGCAGGAGAATTGCTTGAACCCGGGAGGTGGAGGTTGCAGTGAGCCAAGATCGCGCCACTGCACTTCAGCCTGGCCTTTAGAGCGAGACTCCCTCTTAAAAAAAAAAAAAAAGAAAAGAAAAAAGAAATTTTAACACCGTAGCCTGTTGTCAGTGGAGGAAATTCTGAACTTTCTCGTTGTTGGAACTTTGTTTGATACTTCTAAGTAAATACCCAATAAGATGGTATCTAACGCCCCCCTGCCGGGCTGGGTGGTACCCACACTTGTACCTCGCACTCACACACACACGTCGCACACCTGTCAGGGGGCACAGCCCCAGGTGAGCCTGAGTGCTGTGCTTGCCTCGTGGGGTGCTCCATGGAGATGGGTCTCCCAGGCCTCAGGGCTCCCTGGGTGCACCTCCCGTTTCTGCGTGCAGGGAGGGATGGCTACAGGACTGGGCGGGAGAACTTTCCCAGTGTGGTGAGGCGTGCTGGTGAGACAGCAGTGTTTCCTGGGTTACATGTGGGAAGGACTGGGTTGGAGATGGGCCAGCAATTTGGCCTCCTGACTTGGGGTGCTCCAGTCTGCAGGTGGAAGTTCTTCCCGGGGGCTTGCAAAGAAGAAAAGCAAGGAGAAGGGCACTGATTTATTCAGCAGGGAATTTCCTTGGTTTGGCTGAAAGCTTTTGACTTGCGTGAGCTCAGCAGGGGAGCGCCGTTTCCAGGCCTTGCAACACCGGCCGGCTATTAAGTGTTTCTAAGAGAATAAAAGCCTGTTGTGTTAAAAGGACTTGCCCTCCGCCAGCAGCAGTGGGCCCATTAGCCAATCTGTTGGACACCCGGTGGCACACAGGCTGGCTCTGCAGGAGGTCCTCCTGGCCTCCTGCCCCTGTGTCTTTCAGAAGGCAGAGTCCGTGGGAGAGATCTGCTTCCCCATCCTCCTGCCTGGTGGAGCTGAGAGTGTCAACTGACACTGTCCCTTCGGCCTCCTCCTCTGTCCCTACTGCGCTGGGTTGAGTTGCCTGTGGAGGGGCTCCGCTTCCCTTCCTTTGTGGAACTGATGTGTTCAGGAAAATATTCGAATATGTTAGATTTGTATAAACTAGGTCATTACTCTCTTGCTTTAAGGTTATACTTCAAAGGCCATAGTTAATGAAAGGTAGGTGTCCTTTGTCATTCAAAGTGAACATTTATGTCAGTTCAATAATATTTGCTTTTAAATTTCCGTTAAGACATACGGGTTGGGTGTGGTGGCTCATGCTTGTAATTCCAGTGCTTTGAGAGGCTGAGGCAGGAGGATGGCTTGAGGCCAGGAGTTCCAGACCAGTCTCGGCAACATAGCAAGATCCTTTCCTTAAAAAAAAAAAGAAAAATTAGCCAGGCATGGTGGCATTCACCTTTAATTCTAGCTACTCAGGAGGCAGAGGTGGGGGGATCGCTTGAGCCTAAGAGTTTGAGGTTGCAGTGAGCTATGATCACGCCACTGCACTCGAGCTTGGGTGACAGAGACTCTGGAAACAAAGAAAAGAAAAGAAAGGGAGAGACGGAGGGAGAGAGGCAGGGAGGAAGGAAGGGTTCAGAATATAGAAAGAGGGAAGGAAAGGAGGGAGGGAGGAAGGGAATAAGGGTTCAGAATATAGATAGAAAGGAAAAGTCCACAGAAAACTGGAGTAAAGTCTGAAGCTCCTGAAATAATAGTCAGTGTGCTAAGCAGGAACAGTGTGTACAATTTTAAGACATGAGAGTGAAATACCGGGTTTGTCATTTGCATAAGTTTTTGAGTAGTTAGAATAAACAGTGCTTATCGCCTTCCCAAAACACCCTACCACTATAAGCTGCTTGTACACACTGCATCACTTATTTATTTTTTTTTTTTGAGACAGAGTCTCGCTCTGTCACCCAGGCTGGAGGGCAGTGGCACCATCTTGGCTCACTGCAACCTCCACCTCCTGGGGTCAAGTGATTCTCCTGCCCCAGCTTCCCGAGTAGCTGGGACTACAGGTGTGCGCCACCATGCCTGGCTAATTTTTCTATTTTTAGTCGAGACGGGGTTTCACCATGCTGGTCAGGCTGGTCTCTAACTCCTGACCTTGTAGTCTGCCTGCTTCGGCCTCCCAAAATGTTGGGATTACAGGCGTGAGTGAGCCTCTGGCATCACTTATGTTTTAATGAACAAGGTGTATACAGGTAAGAAAGTTAAGAATGTAAGTGCCAAGTTCATGTCTTGGTTCTATCATTTACCAGCCATGGGCTTTGGGCAAGTTAGTTTTAACCTCATTCAGCCTCAACGTCTTCAACTCTAAAATGGGAATAAATGTTGCCTCCATCATAGATTTATTGTGAAAGTTAAAGGATATTGCATATAAAATGGCTTAGCATAGTTCCTGGGACGTAATTGACAATCAATATTATAATTATTAATATGTGAACTATAGGATTTTTATTATTTAAAAGAACCTTTAAGTGAATTTCTTATAAACCTCTAATGTTAGCAATGCTATGAATTAAATTTGTTTTATAAGGTTGAAGTTTGGTATGTTGTATTTTCTTGAAGCAAATTTTATCATGCATGCGACTTGATTTTTCCTTGTCCTTTCCTATTTTTGGTAAGAATGTCTGAACCTGAAAACAATGGAGTGTAGAAATAAAAATACATGATGCGGAATCTGAGAATGCCAATGCTAGGGGAAAGGAATACTGAGTGTGTGTGGCCGTGAGCCCCGTGGGGGCTGGGATTTGCTCACTGCTGTATCCCCAGGGCAGAACACCATGGGTGGCATGCAGTAGGTGCCTAATCAGTGTGTGTTGCTTGAATAAATGAATGAGACCACATAGCCCAACACCTTCATTTTGCAGATGGAAACATAAGGCACAGAGAAGTAAAGTGACTTGTCTGAAATTACTTAAGGCCGATCTGGGACTGAGTCTCTGGTCCGTGTGATCACAAATGCTTCTAAGGCTCACAACGTAGCAGAATTCGTCTGCAATGAAGATCGCGGTGTCTTCAGCAGCACGCTGGCTGGCTGGTTGTCTCCCTTTCTTCCTCCGTCCTCTGCTCCCTCTTTCTGGCTGGTTGTCTCCCTTTCTTCCTCCGTCCTCTGCTCCCTCTTTCTGGCTGGTTGTCTCCCTTTCTTCCTCCGTCCTCTGCTCCCTCTTTCTACTTCTTCCCTTCTTTGTTCCTCCCATTCCTGCCCATTGCCCCTGGTGGCGTGTCCTTTGCTAAATGAGGGCTGGACAGATGTAACTTACAGCTCTGTCTCATACCACGCAACTCTAAAGTCCATCCTTAGACTACGACTTAGAGCAGATGTGAATGTTTAACCTCCCTTCTCTCTGGACATATGGCATCATCTTATTTCTCTGTTAGCTGGTCTGCCCTCCTGCCACCCATTTCAAGGCACTGTTGGCTCCTGGAAGCCATCTGGATGGAGTTTTTGTAACGGGAAAGTGCTCCTCCAGCACCCAGGAAGCCTTGGGTGGGTGATGGTCCCTGTGATCACCCAGCCGTGGTAAGGCCTGCTTCCCTTGCTTAGCAAAACCATTCCCTGGTGGATGGTGATGCTGCAGCCGGAGCCCAGGGGGTCTATGAGCATCATGGCAAAAAAGCCTTTATGGGACCTCCCAGTTTACTACTTTCAGCCTTTCGGAAACACACACATTTCCTTCCATTGTTTACTGGCAACACTGTCTTTTGTACAGACTGTATTTGTTTGGATTAATACAGGGAGTCTGCAAATTTTTGTTCAAATAAGAATATTGTAGCTGGGTGCAGTGTTCCACACCTGTAATCCCAGCACTTTGGGAGGCCAAGACGTGAAGGTTGCTTGAGCTCAGGAGTTCAGAGCCAGCCTGGGCAACATAGTGAGACCTCATCTCTGCTAAGTAAATAAGTAAAAATTAATCAGGCATGGTGACATGTGCCTGTGGTCCCAGCTACTTGGGAGGCTGAGATGGGAGGATCACTTGAGCCCCGGAGGTCGAGGCTGTGGTGAGCCATGATTTCACTACTGCACTCCAACCTGGGCAACAGAGCAAGACCCTGTCTCAAAAAAAAAAAAAAAAAAGAATGTTGTTATTTGGCCAGGCCTGCTGGCTCATGCCCGTAATCCCAGCACTTTGGGAGGCCAAGGCAGGCAGATCACCTGAGGTGAGGAGTTCAAGACCAGACTGACCAACATGGTGAGACCCCATCTCTACTAAAAAAAATACAAAAATTAGCTGGGCATGGTGGTAGGCGCATGTAATCCCAACTACTCAGGAGGCTGAGGCACAAGAATCACTTGAACCCAAGAGGCAGAGGTTGCAGTGAGCCAAGATCGCACCACTGTGCTCCAGCCTGCGTGACAGAAACTTCATCTCATCTAAAAAAAAGAATGTTGTCATTTGAGAATCACAAAACTCTGATCTTTTTAAACATAGGAGAGTGATATAGAGCAGTGCTTCTCAAACTGTATTTGATGAAGGACCAGTTTTCAAATTTTCCATATCGTGTTGCAGATCAACCTATCCATCAAAGACAATAAAAATGAATAGAAAAATGGAAAAAAATCCCAAACCCAAAAGACATTAAAAAGTCCTCAATTTTTTTTATTACTCAGAACAATTGGGCTGGGCATGGTGGCTCACACCTGTAATCCCAGCACTTTGGGAGGCAGAGACGGGTGGATCACTTGAGGTCAGGAGTTCGAGACCAGCCTGCCCAACATGGCAAAACCCCATCTCTACTAAAAATACAAAAATTTAGCTGGGTGTAGTGGCAGGCGCCTGTAATCTCAGCTACTCGGGAGGCTGAGGCAGGAGAATTGCTTGAACCTGGGAGGCGGCGGTTGCAGTGAGCTGAGATGGTGCCACTGCACTCCAGCCTGGGTGACAAGAGCAAAACTGTCTCAAAAAACAAAACAAAACAAAAAAACCCCAATTGATCTAAAATTATACATATTGCTGCAAAAAATTCTAAATGCTTAGTCTCAATTTCTACACTTCCTTCTGGGTGTTGGTAGCAAACTCTCTGTAGACCCGCCTTTGAGGAGCTCTTGATATGGAGACGTGGTTTCTTACGTCTAATTTCGTTTTCCACCATCTACTGCAAGAGTTGTATTTTCTGCCTCACGTCGCTGTCCTTCTCCCAGCCCATTCATTTTACTTCCCCTCTCAGAATGGCCTGTGTAGTGGGAGGCCCGGGACATGTAGTGGAAGATGGACATGGGCAGGAGTTAACGCGTCCTCCAGAGAACGCCTCCATGTTCTTCCGTCATCCGTGCAGATATCAGGCTGCAGTCCCACAGAAAACGATGATGTTGCACAAGGCGAAGAAGCAGATATTGACATGAGGCCAATAAAACAGGTCATGAGCCAATAAAAATGACCATCTGATTCACTTTCCAGAAGAGCTACATTTTAATGATTTACTAGAAAGCGAATTCTTTCTTTGCATCAATTTTTATCAAAAACTTAATGCCATTAATAGGTGAAGAACACATTTTTGATTCATTGACTAGGATTATGGTTAGTAAAATGATTTTCTTTTGTTTGGGTTTTCATTGTTGTTTTAGACAGAGTCTCTCTCTGTCGCCCAGGCTGGAGTGCAATGGCGCGATCTCAGCTCACTGCAACCTCTGCCTCCTAGGTTCAAGCAATTCTTCTGCTTTGGCCTCCATAGTAGCTGGGATTACAGGTGCCCGCCACCATGCCTGGCTAATTTTTTGTATTTTTAGTAGAGACGGGTTTTCACTATGTTGGCCAGGCTGGTCTCAAACTCCTGACCTCAGGTGATCTGGCCTCCCAGAGTGCTGGGATTACAGGCATGAGCCATTGTGTCCTGACCAGTAAAATGATTTTCTGAATGTTTTAGTGTTTTTCCTTCCAAAAGTTGTCTTTCCTGACAGTGTATTTTAATTTTACTATATAAAGAGTCACTTTCCGGCCGGGTGTGGTGACTCACGCCTGTAATCCCAGCCCTTTGGGAGGCCGAGGCGGGCAGATCACTTGAGGTCAGGAGTTTGAGACCAGCCTGGGAAACATGGAGAAACTCTATTAAAAATACAAAGATTAGCCAAGTGTCATGGCGCACACCTGTAGTCCCAGTTACTCAGGAGGCTGAGGCATGAGAACTGCTTGAACCCGGGAGGCGGAGGTTGCAGTGAGCCGAGATCGTGCTTCCAGCCTGGGCAACAGAGTGAGACTCTGTCTCAAAAAAAAAAAAAAAAGAGAGTCATTTCCCGTGAAAACCACGTGGTCTTTCTGCATCCCTAGGGGTTATTCTGGTGCCTAACGACTTCCTGAGTCCACTTTCGCCGCTTCCATGGCCACATTCGCTTTATTTCTCTCTTCTTAGAGGAGGGGAAGGCAGGGCATAGTTGCTGTAATTTGTAGAGTTGGGTTGATCAGTCGCACCTTAGTGTATATACCTCAGTGTGGAAATGTCTGAAAATCGTAACTTTGGGTTTGTAGAATTTGTTTTCCATTTCATAAGTCCTGGAATTTTAAAGTCCTGCATTTTTGGTTCGTTTAGAGGAAGCTGCATATACGCATACATGTACAGACATACGAGTGTGTATAGAATGTGGAGAAATACCACTGCCCTCAGACTCTTGTGAGATTATATTTAATCTTTTTCCTTCTAGGGAAAATTTCAAAAAGGTAGGAGGGGGCTCGTGATATATTAACATTTCTACCAAAAGCTCTGTTAGGGCTGGAGGGGAGACAGCAGAGAAGAGCAACAAGGGAAGTTCTAGTGAGATATAGCCATATCAGAAAAGCAACAATACATTTAGGGAAGCTGGGAGAGGCAGGAGATGCCGCTGTGGGAGGGAGCTGGAAGGCTACAGGGACTGCCAGAGGGAGGCTGGAGGCTGTGGGCCAGGTGGCTCAGGGAGGCTGGAGGAAGGTCAGAACCAGCCTGGCAGAGAGCCTGAAGTGACTTGGAGAATGAGGTGGAAAGAAACTTGCTTCCTCTGTGCCCTGAGCTCAAAGATAAAGGACTCTGGCCCGGCCCAAGGTCCCTGCCCCCAGAGTCCCCGCCCAGGGATCATGGATCTCCACCTTTTCCTACTCTTGGGTCTCACAGGGCCTGGGGATTGGGAAACAGAGTATTGCGGAGCCTTATTAAGCAGCTGTTTATTGGGTCGGAATACACCTGTCAGGAAAAGCATTGGTAGTGAGCAGTTTCGTCCTGTTACCAGTAAATGTCGGAATTTCCTGAGTGCAGCTCTGAAGGATTTAGAGGTGTCATTCCCAGAGATTAGCAGGGACCTAATCTGTGAAGTGAAGGTGGAATGACCAGGATGGCCAGAGCCAGAGGAAGACCACGAAGCCAGAGGGTGCCCCGACAGAGGAAAAGCGGCCGGTGGGTTTTAGATCCTCATTTGGCTAGAGGGAGGCGGCTGGATCGGCTTCTCCAGAGCCTGCTGGCTGGAGGTTGGCTGTCCGTGGTGGTCTGGTTCTAGGTAGGAGAAGAGGTGGAACTCGGAGCTGGGCACCAGCTGGCACTGCTGTGTTCAGAGCATGGGAGGAAGCAGCAGCAGCAGAATCCCAGGACCCCCAAAGTGGGAGAAGGGCTCCCAGGTGCCTTACAGGTCACAGTCGAGGGCCTTCTTAAAAGCTGGCCCAAACCTGCCCTTTCCTTGCAGCCCAATGGCCTCAGGAGACAGTGACTCACCCTGCGTCCACCTGTGTCATCCTGTGGACAGCTGGAGGTCCACGGGAACAGCTGCTGTGGCGGCGGACACAGCCCCGTCCAGGGCCCGTGGCAGCCCCAGCTGGCTGCCCGCTCCCTCCTGTGGGCAGTGCTTCACAGTGGCAGCGGGAGCACTGGGCGCAGCCTCTGGAAGGTCTGGAAGGTGCTTGCTTTGGGGACTCGGCCCTGGTGGATCCCCTTAGCCTGTAGTATGAGCTCAGTCCCCATTTCTCAGGTGGCCTTCAAGGCTCATTCCTGACTCACCCAGCCTCATCTCCAGCCATTCGAGATGCAGGCGTTGTCATTCCTTGAAATTCTCACGCCTTCTAGATCCTCTGTGCTTTTCATCACACCATTTCCTCTGCCTGGAATGTCTGTCTTTGCCTGGGAAACAAAAGAGAAAAATGCCTGACTGTTAGATTTAAAATAGCATCTCAAAGCTCACGTTATTTTTAAATATTTCAAACACATAGATAAGAATAGAGAATAATATAATCCCAGTGCTTTGGGAGGCCATGGCTGGAGGATCTCTTGAGGCCAGGAGTTTGAGACCAGCCTGGGCTACATAGCGAGACCCTGTCTCTATGCCTTCCCCCCCAAAATAGGGAACATATTGAATGTCCGGCATTAGCGTTATCAGATCTTACTGCTATGCCGTATGTACTTCAAATCTCATTTTATTTTAAAGAATGAAACAATAAAGATTTAGCTGAGGCGCTCAGGGTGCCCTTTCCCACTCCTGGCCCCTTCTTTGCAAAGGATAATGTCTACCCTTGTGTTAACTAGCCCATGTATGGTGTTCTCGTTTGAGCTAGATATTCTACCTAAGAAATCTAAACACATACATTGTATTGGACTAATAAAAAGTTGTATGTAAATTATATATTGTGCATGACCAGCAATTGGCCTTTTCACTCAATATGATGTTTTTGAAATTTATTCAAGTTGACACATGTGTAGTATTAGCAGCTGCATGGTGTTCCATTGTATATATATGTGGTTTTTTGTTTGTTTGTTTGTTTGTTTGAGATGGAGTCTTGCTCTGTCGCCCAGGCTGGAGTGGAATGGCGTGATCTCGGCTCACTGCATCCTCTGTCTCCCGGGTTCAAGTGATTCTCCTGCCTCAGCCTCCTGAGTAGCTGGGATTACAGGCACGCACCACCACACCTGGCTAATTTTTGTATTTTTAGTAGAGACGGGGTTTCACCATGTTGCTCAGGCTGGTCTCGAACTCCTGACATCACGATCTGCCCGCCTTGGCCTCCCAAAGTGCTGGGATTACAGGCATGAGCCACTGCGCCCAGCCATATGTGGTTTATTTACTTCTCCTATGGATGGACATTTCGGTTTTTTCCCTCAGTTACCTACAGTGCTGCTGTGTGCATTCTTGCATATGTATTCTTTTGCACCTACATGGAAGTTCTCTGATATATTCAGAGGAGGGAGGAGGTAAATTGTCAAGTCGTAAGTTGTACACGTCTTCAACTTTACAGCTTATCACCAAATTGCTCTCCAAAGTGGCTGTTCCAGTTGGACATGCCCATCCTGTTTCTCCCTTGCCAATACTTGTCTTTATCAAACTTTAAATATTTGCCAATCACATGGGTGAGAAGTGCTATCTCATTGTTTTAACGAGCATCTCCCTGGTTCCTGGTGAGATTGACCATCTTTGCAAATGCCAGTTGTGTTTCCCCTTCCATGACCTAAATGTTCACATCCTTTGCCCATTTTTCCATTCGATGCATATGTTGTCCCTACTGATGTAGGGTATGGATTCTATATATATATATACACACACACACACACATATACACACACACACACACACACACACACATATATATATACACACATATACATAAAAGGATCTTTTGTTGGCTATGTGCATAACGTGTTTCTCCTCCCAGTCTGTGGTTGGTCTTTTCACGGTGTTTAAAGAGTCTTTTTAAACAAAAGTTTTAACTTCAATAAAGCCAAATTTACCCCCATTCTTCTGTATTGCTTATGCTTTTTGAGTGGTTTATCTAAGAAATACAAACTCCATCTGTAATAAAAATACAAAAAAAAATTAGCCAGGCATGGTGGCACACGCCTGTAGTCCCAGTTACTCGGGAGGCTGAGGCAGGAGAATCGCTTGAACCTGGGAGGTGGAGGTTGCAGTGGGCCGAGATCATGCCACTGCACTCTAGCCTGGGCAACAGAGTGAGACTCTGTCTTGTAAAAATAAAAAAGAAGAAAAAGAAAGAAAGGAAAGGAAAGGAAAAGAAAGATACCCTTTCTGTAGCCTTCTATTTTAATTTTTCCATTTTTTGACTTTTGAGACAGGGTCTCACTCTGATGTCCAGGTTGGAATACAGTGGTGTGATCATGGCTCACTGCAGTCTCCAGCTCCTCACTCAAGCAATCCTCTTGCCTCGGCCTCTTGTCCTCTTGAGTAGCTAGGACTACAGGCATGCACCATCATGCCTGGCTAATTTTTATTTATTTATTTATTTATTTTTTGTAGAGATTGGGTCTTGCTATGTTACCCAGGCTGATCTCGAACTCCTGGCCTCAAGCAATCTTCCCACCTTAGCCTCCCAAAGTGCTGGGATTGTAGGAGTGAGCCACTGTACCTGGCCTCCTTTTATATTTTTTTCTAAATATCATTCTATGTGTTCTTCTAAAAGCCCGTTTGTTCCATTACTCTCAAAGACAATCCAAGATACGTCAGAGTCTCTTCTTGGGAAATATGGAATGACGTCTTGCATATTGTCATGATATGTAGGGGGTGGGTAAAATCCGTGAAAGGGTGAGTATTTTGCTTTTAAAGTTCTGTGACTATGGGATCGCACTCTAAGCTTCAGCTGCAGTTGGGAAAGACTTTTGCTGTAGACCAATTTTATTGTACTTAGTCGAGTTCTAGAGGGAGCCAGGCCCAGAAAATGAGGGGGACATTTACGTCATGGAACACAGAGGAAGACTCATGAAATGGCAAGAGACCCTCCCCTCCCCTGACTTCCAATATGACACCCGTCTTCTCTGTCCTCTCTCTTCATACTGTTGTCTTAGGTGTTCCTTGTAACCAGACTTCAAACTATCTGAAAATGTTTGTGAGAAGGAACACACAGACACGCACGCTCACACACACACACACACACACACACACACACAGAGTTGCTTTGGACTTGGATACTTCTTAGTCCTCCTGTTATTCCTATGAACGATTCCTTCTGTTCTTCTAAGTCCCTTCTACTTTATTCAGAGAGTATCATCATGACTGCTCATGATGGCAGTCAGTTTATCCAGATCACAAGTCAGAAGGGTGAAATCGGCTGAAAAGAGGTTGAAATGTTTTAAACGCTCAAGAATTTCCAGTCACCACAGTCCTGAGGTTCGTTGTTTCTTTTCTGTCTGAAAGCTGTAGAACTCCATGCAGGGAGCCTGTGAGCCTCAGTGGTGGGCTGATGAAACACTCAGAAGAAAAAAGAACTTGATGGAGGCAGTTGCCTGTTTAGCAGACGGGATCTGAATGGAAGGTCCGAAGGTCTGCAGATGTCAGAGCTGTCCATGGCTTTGCCTGGTGTCTGTCTGAGCGATCTGGCCTTTGTCCCTGACGCCTAATCTGCCTGTTTGTCTCTCTCAGATAGCCACCAGGTGGTCTACTGATGATCAAAGCCCTCGATGGTGCAGCCTGCTGTCACCCCTCGGCTGAGTCCCAAGATGGGGAGTTTGAGAATGCCGAGTCTTGCTGTTGCCCTTTCTGAATGGGGTGATGCCTGGTCAGATTTCAGTTTCCTGGAACATGTGTTAATGGTTCTCAGCAGAGGGTAGGGCTTTATTTACACACCTGGCTCAGTCTAGGCTGCAGACCTTTCAAAGGTTTGCAGAGCGGCTGGGCGCAGTGGCTCACGCCTCTAATCTCAGCACTTTGGGAGGCCAAGGTAGGCAGATCACCTGAAGTCAGCAGTTCAAGACCAGCCTGGCCAACATGGTGAAACCCCATCTCTACAAAAATACAACAACAAAAAAAATTGCTGGGTGCGGTGGCTCATGCCTGTAACCCCAGCACTTTGGGAGGCCGAGACGGGTGGATCACGAGGTCAGGAGTTCAATACCAACCTGGCCAAGATGGTGAAACTGTCTTTACTAAAAATACAAAACCGGGCCTGGTGGCGGGTGCCTGCAATCCCAGCTATTCAGGAGGCTGAGGCAGAGAATTGCTTGAACCCAAGAGGCGGAGATTGCAGTGAGCCGAGATCACACTACTACAGTCCAGCCTGGGTGACAGAGTAAGACTCTGTCTCAAAAAAAAAAAAAAAAAAAATTAGCCAGGCATGATGGCAGATGCTTGTAGTCCCAGCTACTCAGGAGGCTGAGGCAGGAGAATCGCTTGAACCTGGGAGGCGGAGCTTGCCGTGAGCCGAGATCGTGCCACTGCACTCCAGCCTGGGCGACAGAGCGAGACTCTGTCTCAAAAAAGAAAAAAAAAAAAAAAAAAAAGAAAGGTTTGCAGAGTAACTTTGTGTGGCTTTCTTGATCAGCTGTGGGTGGACTTAAGATTTACAGCTGAATAAAGGACTTAAAAATACAGCCCTGGAATTTTTGCCTCTTCAAATGTCCTTCTTGAAAAGAACCCCTTTCAGAAAGTTCCACTTTTTAGGTGGAGCCCCCTGAGCCAATGCTCTGCTCTTCGGAATCATTGATCTGTCTGGGGATGAGCAATGCTGTTGTCTTCATCATCCTCATCTTCAGCAGCATTAACAGCAAGGTGAATATTTAGCTGGTACACATACAGGTGGCCACACCACTCACCACCTGTTAAAATATTGAGACGCTGCCACACGTGTTGGTCAAGAGCTGCTGCTCTGAGTCCCAGTCTCCCCACCACCCAGGCCCTGCCTCTGGGATCTCTGGGACCTCCCCACAAATCAGCAATGAAAGCATTGACACCTGACCCCACAGTGGGTCTCCAGGGCTCTGCTCAGCACTCCAGCTGGTTTATATTCTGGTAGGAAGACAGACACCCACACACCCACTCCCATAGTCATTGAGGAATCCATTCTGATTGATGCCCATGCCACAAAGTTGTTAAATATCGTGAATTTCAAGTCATCCTAAGACAAAAATCTGGGCTCTTTTCTTTGGTTAGAAGACAAAGGAATTCCAGCGTATGCAGAGCTGTGTGCTGGGTTCTTTGGAGACATTATAATATATTTAGATGGGCCCTGAAGGCCTTGCTTGTAAGGGCAGAACACACACACGCGCACACACACACACACACACACAGACACACACACACAGACACACACACAGACACACACACACAGACACAGACATACACACACACACAGACACACACACAGACACACACAGACACACACACACACACAGACACACACACACACACACAAACTTAAAAAACAACATGTCACCACATTGACACTGATGTAGATTGTAAGTGCAGAGGAGCCAGAGGGTAAAGATCTAGATAGATTGTTCAGAGTGTAAATCACTTAGTTTTCTGTGTTCTTAACACTGCCTGCCACTGTGGCTGCTTAGGATTTCTTTTCTTTTTTAATATTTAAAATTTTGGCTGGGCATGGTGGCTCGTGCCTGTAATCCCAGCACTTTGGGAGGCCAAGGCGGGTGGATCACTTGAGGTCAGGAGTTTGAGACCAGCCTGACCAACATGGTGAAATCTCATCTCTACTAAAAAAAAAAAAAAATTAGCTGGGCGTGGTGGTGCTCACCTATAATCCCAGCTACTCGGGAGGCTGAGGCAGGAGAATTGCTTGAACCTGGGCAGGGAAGGTGGCAATCAGCCGAGATCCCGCCAATGTACTCCAGCCTGGGCGACAGAGCGAGACTGCATCTTAAAAAAAAAAAATTAAAATTTGAGATGCTTGGAGGAATAGAAAATTGGTGAATGTTTGAGGCAGGACGTGCTAACGAAGAGAAGAGGCTGACATTCTGCCCGAGAAGCAGGGCACGATGGTGTGGCAGCTCTGGGCTGTCGCTGGAGCGAGCTTGTTTATGGAAGTAAGAGGAAGCGGGCCCGAGGGATGCAGAGCAGACTTGCAGGAGAGGAAGCGGGCCCGAGGGATGCAGAGCAGACTTGCAGGGTCCTGAAGGCTGGAAACTAGATTTTGGGTGTATTAGGAAAATCATGAAGACATGTTGAAGAACTATCAGCCATTTCTTAAACTAGAAGGCAGGCCTTGCCCCAGAACAATTAAGTCATCTGTTTGGAGAAGAGGGAACAGAGAGGAGCCTCTTGGCCTCAACCACTATTTTATCGTGACATTCTGCAGAAATCCTGGCCATTTTTTCTTTTGCTCTCTGTACCTTTCTGAACTTCTCTGCAGGGAAGTGTTGCAGCAGGTGCCCTCAGCTCACCAGAGCCCGTGTTAGCCCTGGTTCCGGTCCTCAGTCTCACTGGGTGATAAGGGAAGGTGAGGGAAAACTACTTCTATTAGTCACAGCACCTGCAGTGCCAACACGGCCACGCACATCCAAATGGCTTCATTATGCTCAACAGCCTGGGTGAGTCTGAGCCTTACAGCTAAGATGCATTGCTTCTTTTTTCCCCTCGGTGTGATAAAAATGCTGGTAGTATACTTTTATGCCCCAAAATAACTGAGCACATTGAGAAAGACACGGTGACCTACTTGGGAACTTCAGCAGTATTAGCTGGAATGCTGTCTGGACAGTGGAAGGACTTTTTGCAGGGAGCTGCCGTCAGAGGACTGAGAGCCAGCGTTCAGCACGGCATCACTGAGGGCGCCTGGCATGCCTCCGCCTGCCCGTGAGAAGGCACGCTTACCTTCTAGATTTCTCACACTCCTCCAGAGTTGCATTCTGCTTCCGTAACTGTCCTAGAACAGCGTTTCCTGTATGAAGATACACAGGTTTGGCCAGAGACTGAACTCTGGTTACTTCCTGAACTTGGGAACAATCCTCACCGAATCCACTAACTATTAATCATGGTCACAGACACTCTCTTGCTTTTGCATGCTCTGCTGTGATGAAGATTGTTGACGCCAAGAACTAAATCGTAATGAGCTCACGTGCTCTTCACAGCAGGCTCCAATAACACTTTGTCGCTTTTATGGTTAAACCTCCTCGTAAAATCTCTCTTTAAGCGAATACATGATTATCCCCACAGTAGTTTAAACTGAACTTGATTTGTGAGTTTATTTCTTCTTTTCCATCTGAGACATTTGCCAATATCTCTGACATATATTCTCCTATGGAAATAGCCAGAAAATGATGGATCGAGGAAATCAAGTGTAAATCAGTCTGTACCTCCGAGTGGAAACCAGTCAGTGGGATGTGAATATACTTAATATGTTCTGTTGTCTTGTGTATTGAAGGAGCCTTCATGGAGATTTTATATCTCTGGAGAAACTCCTGCAGGTTGCCTTTTTAGAGAGAGGTTTGAAATAAGAACAAAGAAAGTGAGTTCGCTTTAGCTGAGTAAGGCAGGGGGCAAGTGAAGCAGTGTCAGAGGAGGTAATGTCGCAGCTGTCTATAACAGGTGGAGCAAGGTGATTTTTGTTTGTTTGTTTGTTTTTGGTTTATTTTTGAGATGGAGTCTTGCTCTTTTGCCCAGGCTGGAGAGCAGTGGCATGATCTCAGCTCACTGCAACCTCTACCTCCCAGGTTCAAGCGCCTCCTGAGTAGCTGGGATTACAGGTGTGTGCCACCATGCCTGGCTAATTTTTTGTATATTTTTTAGAAGAGACAGGGTTTCACTGTGTTAGCTGGGGTGGTCTCGATCTTCTGACCTTGTGATCCGCCCGCCTTGGCTTCCCAAAGTGCTGAGATTACAAGTGTGAGGCACCGCGCCCAGCCACAAGATGAGTTTTAATGGCCAAACAGAATTCCTGTTTCACAACAATTGACATTGTGTCAGCTCCCTTGTTTGTGCATATGTGTTAATCTATTTTTTTTTTTTTTTGAGTCTCACCTTGTCGCCTAGGCCGGAGTGCAATGGCATGATCTTGGCTCACTGCAACCTCCACTTCCCGGGTTAATTATCCTGCCTCAGCCTCCCTAGTAGCTGGGACTACAGGTACCCACCACCACGCCTGGCTAACTTTTGTATTTTTAGTAGAGATGAGGTTTCACCATGGTGGCCAGGCTGGTCTGGAACTCCTGAGCTCAAGTGATCTACCTTCCTAGGCCTCCCAAAGTGTTGGGATTACAGGCGTGAGCCACTGCGTCAAAATGCAATTTATTTTGGATACTGAATGCACAGAACTGATCTGGGAAGGATTGCTTTGTTTTGGAGTTTGTCCAGGACAGGTTAGAATAATATTAACATTTGATCTGAAGGCAACCTTACCTAGATTATCTATAAATTGTTATACCACGAGACAGAAGAAATCCTATTTTCCCACTTAATATCTGTGTTAAAAATTATCCTCCAAATATCTATCAAATTTTAAAAATTATGAAACATATTAAAAAATTTAAATCTATAGGAAATAATATAACATGATCCGTGTAGCTTTCATGCATATTTAGCATGTTGACATACTTTCTTCAGATGTGTTTTTTAATAGAAACATTATTGTCGAAGGCTTCTTATTTCCCTCTTCTTTCCATCCTGTTGCACTTTCTTTTTCCTTAGAGATAACCAAAATTAGCCTCATACATACTTTTATGGGTACCTTCATCTCTTTGTAGGTAGGCGTATTATATATAGTAAAGTACAATACCGTATATTTTGTATGCTTTAAAATTATTTAATATGGTAAGATGCTCCACATATCAGTTGAGAACTTGACAGTTTCAAGATTTATCTATCCATTTGGTTTATTTGAACTGTGGTATAACTTTCTGATGAATGACTGTACCTTGATTTACTTAGCTTTTCTTCTTTTGATGGACACTGTTACAAGCAGTGCTATAATAAACTTGTGCAAGTAATTCTTCATACCTGTCTTGGTCATGTAATGTGCTGGCTCACAGGACACATACATAGTCTTCAGCTTAACTAGATGTTGCCAGTTTGTCCTCCAAAATGGCTTCTCTGCAAATCTCACTACCATTCCATATTTTCAGATTCTAAAATCCTGCCATCCTCAGATGAGGATAAAACGATGTTTTCTTGTTTTGAGATGGAACATCTTTTCATAGTTTTATTGACCATGGGAGTTTTCTCTTTTAAGAATTGCCTATTCATTTTCTTTGCCCATTTTTTTTCTCATTGTATTGTCTTATTTGTGTCCATTATTGTAATTGAATTTTAGGATATTTGAATGTAAATCTTTTGTTATCGTATTGGGGGTTCCCAAGACCACTTCTAGGCTCAGTAACTCACTAGGTTGCTCAAGAGGCTCAGCCTATAGTCCTACTCACAGCAAAGACTTATTACAGTAAAAACATATAAAGCAAAATTAGCCAGGGGAAAAGGCACAGAGGGTGGAGTCCGGAGGAAACCATGTGCAAGCTTCCAAGAGTCTTCTCCAGTCACATAGGACACACTTCGTTTCCCCAGCATCACATTATGACAACAGGTGTGAAGTGTTGTCTACCACGAAAGCTCATTAGAGACTTAGGGACCAAGGTTTTTGTTGGGGGCTGGTTATATAGGCAGCCTCTGCCTTGCCTGTACCCAAATTCCAGATTCTCAGAAGGTAAGCAGGTGTTTAGCATAAACCACACTATTTGTACAAATATTTAGGCACAGTGAGTCACTCTTACCAGTTCTAGGAATGGTAGGAACCCTCCTGAAATCTTAAGTTCTCAGATGCCAGCCAAGAGTCAACCTTGCAGGCAGGTCTTCTAACTTTCTAATTTTAACTTTTCTCTGCACGGTTATGTTCATTTCAAATATCTTCTCCTAATCTGTGTTTATATTGTCTTTTGCTCATCCAGCAGTAATATCTGTTTTTTTCAATGCTTTATAATTTTAATATCATGCAGAAAAATCCTTGCCTACCCCATTCATAAAGGTGCTCCTTATATCTTTCTCTAATAATTTTAACACATTCCTTTTTGTATTTAAGACTGTAACCTAACTGGAGGTTATTTTTGTGACTGGTAAAAGATATGAATCTCATTTTTCATTTTTGGCATAAAAGTAGCCAGTTGTTTCTGCACTGTTTATTGAATGGTCTATCATATCCTCATGGATTTGTGGTGCTTCCTCTGGCATACCAAGTTCTCCTGTTTGTGTTATCTATCTCTGAACTAAATTCCACACCATTTAATTCAGTTTATAAATCTTAATATTTAATAGCATAAATTGTCCCCTGCCTTGTCTTATTTATTCTTGGCTCTTATGACTAGCTTGTCAAGTTCTGCCAAAAATATATATATATGGTTAATATATATTAAGATTAATGTATATGAATTTTTCTATCAGAATTGCTTGGAATTTTTAGGTTAATATAAGGATAATTTACATCTTTACAAATATCTGGTCTTGGCTTGGCCTGGTGGCTCATGCCTATAATCCCAGCACTTTGGGAGGCAGATCACTTGAGCCCAGGAGTTTGAGACCAGTCTGGACAATGTGGTAAAAACCCATCTCTGCTAAAAATACTACTAAAAATACAAAAAATTAGCTGGATGTGGTGGTGCGCATCTGTAGTCCCAGCTACTAGGGAGGCTGAGGTGGGAGAATCACCTGAGCCCAGGAGTTTGAGGCTGCAATGAGCCAAGGTTGCACCTCTGTACTCCAGCCTGGGCAACAGGAGTGAGACCTTGTCTCAAAAATAAAAAAAATAATAATAAAAAAGAAAATTGGTCTTTCCATATATGAACATATTATATAGTTCTTCATTCATTTATGTTTTCTTTATTGCCTTTTGGTAAATGTTTATATTCTCCATAAAGACATTAACATGTTTTGTTGGAATTCTTCTTAGGTACTTTAGGGTTATTATTTGCTACTGTGAATGGATTGTTCTTTTTAAAACTTACATTTTCTAATCGATTGATTGCTGTTGACCTGTATGGGTTTTTACTATTAATGAGATATATAACAAACTGAACTCTTTTATTAAGTCTAATACCTTGTGGATCCTCTTGAATATTCCATGTAGATTATCATGTCTGCAATTATGACTCTTTTGTCATAATTGCAGATAATATGTCTCTTTCTTTTCAATCCTAATTCCTCTTATTGACTTTTCTTGTCATACTCTTCTAGCTAGGGTCTCTAGAACCATGTTGAATAGAAGTGATGATGGTGGGAATCCTTGTCAGTTCTAAGTTTTGTAAGGGACTGCTTCTATCACTTAGCCATTAAGTATGATGTTCACTGTGTGATATGGGTACACACGCTTTATCAAGGTCAGGAAATTTTTGTCCCGGTTTGCTAATATTTTTTAAATTTCATAAATCAGAATTGAATTTTATGAAATGTTTTCTCTACATCCATTGAGGTGATAATTTTTTTCTTAATTTTTTTTTTTTTTTTTTTTTGAGACGGAGTCTTGCTGTGTCGCTCAGGCTGGAGTGCAGTGACATGATCTCGGCTCACTTCAACTTCCACCTCCCAGGTTCAAGCAGTTCTCCTGTCTCAGCCTCCCAAGTAGCTGGGACTACAGGCACCCACCACCACGCCCAGCTAATTTTGTATTTTTAGTAGAGATAGGGTTTCATCATATTGGTCGGGCTGGTCTCAAACTCCTGACCTCAGGTGATCTGCCCGCCTTGGCCTCCCAAAGTGCTGGGATTACAGGTGTGAGCTACTGGGCCCTGCCTCTTAATATATTAATGTAGGAGTTACATTAAGAGATTTTTTTAGTGTTAAATGATTCTTATATTATTTGCATCAAAGATGCTTTGGTCATTATTATTATTTTAAAATATATTGCTGGATTTGACTTGCTAACATTTCATTTGGAAGTTTCACATCTGTTTGCTAGTGAATGTGGCTTATAATTTTCTTTTCTTGTACTCTCTTCATTTAGTTTGGTTTCAGAGTGATACTAGCTTTAGGAAATAAGTTGGGGTATGTTTCCTCTTTTTCTACTCTCTGAAGAGTTTACATAAGATTGGATTAATACAGTTTGGTAGGATTTGTCTCTAAAGGCATTTGGACATGGGGATTATTCATGTGTCAATTTTGAACTACTAAATTTTTAAAAATGGTTATAGGACTTTTCAGTTTTTATATTTATTCTTAAATTATATACAGATTTAAAAAATTTTTTTTTAATTTTCCTGTCTATAGACTTTGAAGTCCTGCTTTTTTTTTTTTTTTTGAGACAGAGTCCCACTCTGCTACGCAGGTTGGAGTGCAGTGGCGTGATCTTGGCTCACAGCAAGCTCCGCCTCCCGGGTTCACGCCATTCTCCTGCCTCCGCCTCCCGAGTAGCTGGGACTACAGGCGCCCGCCACCACGCCGGGCTGATTTTTTTGTATTTTTAGTAGAGACGGGGTTTCACTGTGTTAGCCAGGATGGTCTCGATCTCCTGACCTCGTGATCCACCTGCCTCGGCCTCCCAAAGTGCTGGGATTACAGGCGTGAGCCACTGCACCCAGCTGAAGTGCTGGTTTTTTTCTTTAACATTATGGGCATTTTCTAGATCATTCAATATTTACTGAGAAGATGACCTGTAACGCATTGACTTTAGTAGTAGTTTTTCTTTCTGATTAACTTTATTTCTAGAATTTCATCAGGTTGCATATGTCCTGTGGATAGGGTGGCATAAGTAGCCGTGCTGGGCACATGGTAGACATATAGTAATTTCTGCTGGATGTTGTACCCAGAACTACTCAGGCGTTGTAACTTTCCAGAGCAAAAAATTGGAATTTCCTCATGTTTTACAGGGTGAGGGTAAAGGCGATTCTATGAAAATTAACAAAGGGGGTTGGGGGAGGAGGGCTTTCCTTTATTGCTAAAGGAAAAATAACACATTCTTTTCGAATGATGACTTATTTTTGAAAGGCATCCTGGCTGAAATGATGAGCTCAGGTTTTTGGGTCTGAGCAGTTCCTATTGAAAGATACTTGTGGAGATTTCCAAAAGTGCATATAAGAATGGCAGGTTCTTAGTTCTGGGGGAAGAGTGACTGGGGAGGAAATATGTCTTCCCCTTTTATTGATCTCAATTACGTGCTATGACATCACATGTAATTTTTTGTGGAGCTGTTCTGATGCCCCACATGAGGCCCGTGTCCTTTGCTGCCAGTGCATTCCAAGAGGGCTGTACCCTGGGGGCTATGCAGGCAGCTGCCCTTGTGTGGGCTTTTGCCATGCCTGTTTCAGGTTTGGAACTGTATACCTTTCAGGAGCATGGCTTATGACATAGCAATTCCATTTTCTTAACAAAAACAAACCCTATTTTTACTTTAAAATAAACATTCCCTCTGCTGTGGTTTGAATGTGTCCCTGAAAGTTCACATGTTGGAAACTTCATCCTCCATAACAGTCTTAAGAGGTGAGACCTTTAAGAGGTGATTAGGTGGTGAGGACTCGCCCTCATGAATGGATTAATGTCATTATCTTGGGAATTATCTTGGGTTTCTGATAGAAAGATGAGGTTAGCCTCCTTCTCTTGCTCTCTCTTGTTCATGTGACGCCCTCCACCATGTTATGACCCAGCAAGAAGACCCTCACCAGATGTTGGCTTCTTGATCCTGGACTTCCTAGTCTCCAGAACTGCAAAGAAATAAGTTTTTGCTCTTTATAAATTACCCAGTCCAAGGTATTGTGTTATAGCAGCACAACATGGGCCAACACACCCTCTATCCATCTCTCCACTGGCCAAAATCAATTAAGTGTCCAGCTTCATTGCAGCCAGTGTCCTTTGGAGGAGAAGTCTCTGAACATTCCTGTTGAGATTCCTGATTGGAGCTGTGTGAAACCCATTTAGATTGAAATCAGAAACATGGTCAGGTTGTGAGTTTTCCTTTTGGAAAGCCCTCCCTTATTTTCACATGCTCATTCTCAAAAGCACTTTGTACATCATGTCATTTGTATGTTTTTTGCTTGGTACAATTACACAACCCTTTACAACCCACTGCCCACACATGAGCTGACCCAGTGGCTTCGTGATGTAAAGGCAGATCCAGAAGGCAGTGCTGTCAGGCTCTCTTACAAAAATCAGTTTGTCTTCTTTTGAGATACTCCTGTTCTGAGAGTTAAAACAAACTCTTGAAGGCAGCAGCATTTTATAGATGCAAAATCTCACATAAAAACCATTTAAGAAAATCTGGGGACATGGAAATTCTTTTTTTCCCTTTAACAAGATGGTACCACTAATGTATTCTTATTTTTTTGCCCACAGAGTAGCAATTTCTAAATTGTTAGACATGGTTCTTCTTTGGTTTCACATAACCCATTCCTTCATGGTACTTAAAGTTAGTAAATGGTTGAAATACTTCCTTGAGAAGTAGAAATGAGGAAGCATGAAGAGATTAAATGAGTCACTTAAAGCCACTGTAAGGAAGTTTTCCTTCCCTTTTATTGGTTTCTGCCTTTGGTGTTCTGCTGCTTACCCTCCCTCCTTCCTACCTGCCTTGTGCTGGAAAGGGCCGGGATTTGGGTATGCCCTTCTCAGTTGTGTGACTTCAAACAAGCTATTTGACGTCTCAAGGTCTTACATTTCTCATCTGTAAAATCTAAGATCCTTCTCTTCAAATGGCTCCCAGGTCACCCCTGCTGCAGACCAGGAATATGGCTAACATTTTGGGATTTGACATCAAATCCTGAGTTGACTTTACGTAACCTGGGTCCATGACATGTACTAGTTGCAAACAAGAAGCTGATGTGCACATTGTCTCAGGACACCTGGAAGCAAAATGTTGAATGTTAGATTTAGAAGGGACCTTCATCTTCCCTGAGTCCAACAGCCCCATCGTCCGGATGAGGAAGCTGAGGCCAAGGTTAGCCCTTGAGGGCTGCAGTGCTGAGGTTCTGTGTCCTTGCCCCTGGCCAGTGCTGTTCAGCCTTCCCCACTTTTAGGAGAGTTGGTTGACTTTTGGTAAAACCCAGGTGGGTATAAACCAACAATAACATTCTGAGCTCCCCAGCCAACTGAATGGACCTCTCCTCTCAGCGAAGGGCATTCTAAAGTCAACCTGAAATGCTAATCCAGGCGGTGATGGGAATGGGCTGTGGGACATGCCTCCGTTACAGCCTTCTCCCCTTGGAATTCAGGCACAGCTGACCAGCATTCACATTAAAATAGAGACTTCAGACTGACAAAGCAGACTCTTTGTAGCAATGAGATACCAACTTGACAGACAGCAGGCCCCAAAAGAAATAAAAGTATTTTGCCTCAAAATATATTTCTTTGATATATTTTGAAATGGCCCTGCAAAGCTGTCTCTTGTGGGGAAAATCTACATTCTGTAGAGCATCTCCTTCCCTTCCCAGGTCTTTTTCCTGATCCAGTAGAGAATTAACTGAGAATCTGGCACTTTTTGAAGTCTGATAAGAAACATTTACTATCTATTCTCTCCAAAGCCTGCTACCTGGAGGCTTCATCTGCATAATAAGAACCTTGGTTTCCATAACCCCTTATCTTAACCCAGACACTCCCTTCTATTGATTCCAGGTCTTTAGATAAACTCAACCAATTGCCAATCAGAAAGTGTTTGAATCCACCTGTGACCAGGAACCCCCTCAGCAATCCTCTGAGTTGTCCTGCCTTTCAGGACCAAAGCAATGTACATCTTACATGTATTGATTGACCTCTTATGTTTCCCTACAATGTATACAACCAAGCTATAGCCCGACCACCTTGGGCACGCGTTCTCAGGATCTCCTGGGGTGGTGTCACAGGCCATGGTCACTCATATTTGGCTCAGAATAAGTCTCTTCAAACATTTTACAGAGTTTGACTCCTTTTGTTTACATGGGATTGACAGATGATATCCCCTGCCTCGAGGGAATACATGTGTGGGCATCTGAAATGTCATCTCAGCTCACCTCTCAATGAGTGGGAAGAGACTGGGACACTTTTCTCCATGGTCCCTGAATTTTTGTCCTTAAACGAGTTACTCTTCAGGACCCGTCGTGTGAAAAGTTTTGCTGCACATCAGCCTGGAGGAAGGCTGGACAGGAGAAATAGCTTCCCACCAAAGCCCTCCGGTGTCTAGAAGCATCACAGTGCCCTTGCTTAGGCGGCAGAGGACAGGGGTAGATATTTGTGATCAAGAAAGTTGGTCAGGCCGGGTGCAGTGGCTCATACCTGTAATCCCAGCACTTTGGGAGGCCAACGTGGACGAATCACTTGAGGCCAGGAGATCAAGACCAGCTTGGCCAACATGGTGAAACCCCATCTTTACTAAAAATACAAAAATTAGCTGGGCATGGTGGCACATGCCTGTAATCCCAGCTACTCGGGAGGCTGAGGCTGGAGAATCGCTTGAACCGGGGAGGCGGAGGTTGCAGTGAGCTGAGATCGTGCCACTGCACTCCAGCCTGGTGACAGAGTGAGACTCTGTCTTTAAAAAAAAAATGTTGCTCAGAAGCTTCTCGATCTTGACACATTCTCCGCTGGTGAGTTGAGAGCAGCCCGGGCCTGGGGTCCTAGGGAGCTTGACGTGGCTACTGTTCTAGACAGTGCTGAGTTTGTCATCACCTTGCTTTCATTATGATTTCCTCCTCCTCGTCCCCACCTACGGTGTTTATGGAGTTCGCTGTACATGAAGCCCCAGCGTCCAGAGGTGTAAGACAGAGCCCCTTCTAGGAGCTGCTGTCCATCCCACTGAAAGGCAGGTCTGACACAGAAGAGACAAACAACCATACTGGGCCTCTGGGGCCCCGTGAGATGTGAACTTCAGGTACCAGAGTGCATGCGGGAGGAGGCCTGGGTGCCCTGGGGACCCAAAGCAGGAGCTCATTTCTGACCTGCCTCTCTCACCAAGCTTCCTTTGCTGAATGCCGTGGGCAAACAGTGGTGTTGGTATTGGAGCAGGATCAAAGCTCATTCCTGGCTAACCTGCAAAAATGAGCAGGTAAACAAATGGGATCCATAAAATAGAGACTAAAATGAAAGTTTGTCTTACTGTGATTAGCAACTGGCCTCTTTCCAAATTCCACCTGCTCTGCGTGGAGCTGTGGCGTCTCATTCCAAGAGCCTTCTCACAGCATCTGAACTGGGCCTGGGGTAACAGTACACTGGGGTTTGCCAAGGATAACAATAGCAAGGCAGCTACAGGAGCACAGCATGGTGGGGGGGGGTCATGAAATCAGAACAAGCAGGACCCACGGGCGGGGGTGAGAGCAAGTGGCTGGGAGGCAGAGGCAGAAGTGATGGCTGCTGACTCACCGTGTGTCTGCCAGGTTGCTTAACCCATCTCCACTCTGGTTTTCCCATGCGTGAGCCCTCTGCAGTGTGCGGCATGCTGATCGGCCTCTGGCATGAAGAGTAAAAGCAAGGCCGCATAAAAATCACAGGTGCCCCTCACTTCGTGCAACATGTGTGCCAGTCCAGTTTCTGCAACAGCCCCCCAGGCGCTGAGCCTGCTCCATGGGTTGGGAGATGTTAGACCTCAAGCTGTGCCCCTAGCTGGGTGGGTATGGGAAGTTACATGGCAGTCCTGGCTGCATTCTGCTTATCACTGAAAGAAGTGGCTTTGGAATGGGTGATTTCTTAAGGTGTTTCCCCACTCAGTTCTTCTGTTCATTTTTGTACATTATTATCTCTTCATTGTTGTACATTTGTTGGAGCTTAGCCCCAGCAGTGCCTGCCTAGGTGGTGTGGACTGAGGAATAGAGATGGAGTAATCATGGCATCCAATGTCTTATCTCAGTGGCCCCTCCCCCCCCACATCCCTTCCCATTGGACGGTGAGGACTGAGGCTCCATCACTGAAATGCACACATGTTACCAGGCAGGGTTGTGAGGGCCAGTTCAATGAACATAAATACCCTTGTCAGATCAGTTGTCATGATTCTAGAGAATAAGGCCCAAGGAAGTGAGCATGCTGATACTAAAGAACAGGGGAGAGAATACTGGGTTTGGTTGTGCCTGGTCACTAAAAGCAAACTTCACCTGCTGAGAACCTGCTAATCAACGTCCTATGACGTTCAGAAGCCTCTTGAATGTTGATAATAAATGGACAGGGTGAGCTTGGCCAGGGAGGCTGGCTCATGCCTGCAATCCCAGCACTTTGGGAGGACAAGGTGGGCAGATCGCTTGAGCTCAGGAGTTCAAGACCAGGCTGGGCCACATGGCAAAATGCTGTCTCTGGAAAAAATACAAAAAAAATTAGCCAGATATGGTGGCATGCACCTGTAGTTCCAGCTCCTTGGGAGGGTGAGGCAGCAGGATTGCTTAGGCCCAGGAGGTCAAGGCTGCAGTGAGCCAAGATTGCACTGCTGCACCCCAGCATGGGTGACAGAGTGAGGTCCTGTCTCAAAAAAAAAAAAAAAAGGTGAGCTTTTCTCTACTGAGTTTCTTGAAGTGTGGCACAACTGAGGCATAGCATAGTGGGACAGGATGCTGTTTATTTATCTGAGAGGTGAAAGGATGTACCTCCTGCTGCTTTTTTGGTGGGATGGGGGCGGAGGAGAGCCTGATGAGCCAGGCGAAGAGAGGAGGTAACAGAACACTGGTGGAGTTGATGGTGAGAAGCTGGACTCTCTCAGTGGGCTGTTTGCCTGCCCCTCCCTTCATTTCCCATAGGCTTCAGTAGAAGCTTGGCCTGCAGAATCAGGAAACAGTGCTGGTTAATCTGTAAGTATGCAACATTCTTGGGCCTTTCTGTCACTGAAGAGCATAATGTAATTCAGGCCAGTGCAGTACTGAGATATGGAGTGTGGCCAGCACCCACGGCAGGTGCTTGGAGGTTTATCCTAGCCTTTCTGCTAACTATCTGGCCCAAGTGCAGGTCACTTACCTTTTCTGGGATTCAGGTACCTGTAAGAAGAGAAGTGAGTGTGTTGGACTCCCTCTAGGGAACTGGAAGGAATAAGCAATAAGAATACTTTGACATTTTATAAATAGGACATGTTTAATACATGCATTTCAACGAGGCCTAAGGATTAACAACTTTGGAGGCATGTGTACCAGTTTGCGGTCAGTGCTCACACCACCTGGTGGAATTTCCTTCCTTTGACTGGCAGGAAGAGGGAAGTACTTCTCACACATCTGTTACCTTCTGCCAAGTGTAAATGTCATGCTGGCATCTGTGTCTTCATTGTATTGGCATTCCCTTGTACTGGGCCTGGATGGGGTGGGTGCTCAACCCACACAGACAGAACCAAGCTCCCGACTGCAGACACACATCATTAAGTTTCTGGACTTCAGCCACAGTATCTTTGTTATTAGATTATTAACTCAATAGCCTTCTTGTCTTTTAGCCTAGGACTCTGGACATAGCTCTCTGTAGATGCTTATTGATGACTGATTGGCTAACAGATGCAATCACAGAGCCACAGATGTCAACTCTTGCCTGTCCTTCCTTCCTTTCCTTCCCTTCCTTCCCTCCTTCCTTCCTCTCTTTCTTTCTTTTCTTTCTCTCTCTCCTTCCTTCCTTCCCTCCCTCTCTCCCTGCTTCCTTCCTTCCTTCCTCCATTCCTTCCTTCCTTCCTCTTTCTCTCTTTCTTTCTTTCTTTTCTTTTTTTGATGGAATTTCACTCTTGTTGCCCAGGCTGGAGTACGATGGCGCAATCTCGGCTCACTGCAACCTCCGTCTCTCAGGTTCAAGCAGTTCTCCTGCCTCAGCCTCCCGAGTAGCTGGGATTACAGGCCCGGCTAATTTTGTATTTTTAGTAGAGACAGGGTTTCTCCATGTTGGTCAGGCTGGTCTCAAACTCCCGACCTCAGGTGATCCGCCCACCTTGGCCTCCCAAAGTGCTGGGATTAGAGGCATGAGCCACCACTCCCAGCTCGTTCGCGCTCGCTTGCTTGCTTGCTTTTTCTTTCTTTCTCTTTCTTTCTCTTTCTTTCTCTCTCTCTCTCCCTCCCTCCCTCCCTCTCTCTCCCTCCCTCCCTCCCTCTCTCTCCCTCTCTCCCCCTCTCTCCCTCCCTCTTTCCCTCCCTCCGTCCGTCCCTCTCTTTCTCTCTTTTCTTTCTTTCTCTCAAGACAGGGTCTAGCTGTGTTGCCCAGGCTGGAATGCAATGGCGTGATCATAGCTTACTGCAGCCTCTGCCTCCTGGGCTCAAGTGATCCTCCCACCTCAGCCTCCCTATAGCTAGGACTACAGGCGTGCACCACCATGCCTGGCTAGTTTTGTATTTTTTGTAGAGACAGGGTTTTGCCATGTGCCCAGGCTGGCCTCAGACTCCTGAGCTCAAGCAATCTACCCACCTTGGCCTCTCAAAGTACTGGGGTTATAGACATGTGCCACCATGCCCGGCTCAACCCTTGTATTTCTTGATGGTTTTCACATGCAGAAGTCCAAAATCTGGGAGATACCGATGGCCCCTGGATCCAACACTAGAGTTATTTCTCTCCACAGCAGTTTGCCTCATGCTCCTTTGGTCACTGATAAGTGTTGTTAACATTTTTCAAATATCCTGTCTGCACTGGGGTGTGACACACACCAGGTGGAGCACATTATTACCTCTGATTCCCATGCTGACACACAGATCGGGCATGTCTTTGTGTTTGTCTTTGGAGAGCCTTATTTTTCTCATGTGATATATACACCGAAATACACAGGAATCATTATTGTACAGAACATAGGAGACAGCCACTATCAAAGCAACTGTCCGGCTGATGGAAGAAAAGTTCAGGGGCTGCTCATTTTGATTACCTGTGATTTTGCTTTGCATACAATTTTATTTCCTTGGTGAGAGCTGCTTCTTCCTTGCTGACTTTTAAGAGACATTGGAAGACATGGGGCGGGTCTTCTGAACATCTACCTGTGCGTCACTTTTTAATTTCTTTTCCAGGTAGAGTCTGCAGTGAGGGAATGAGTTCTTTTTTTGTTTATTTGTTTGTTTTTTATTTTTTTTTGAGATGGAGTTTCGCTATTGTTGCTCCGGCTGGAGTGCAATGGCGCAATCTTGGCTCACTGCAACCCACACCTTCTGGGGTTCAAGCGATTCTCCTGCCTCAGGCTCCCGAATAGCTGGGATTACAGGCATGCACCTCCACGCCTGGCTAACTTTTGTATTTTCAGGAGGGACGTGGTTTCTCCATGTTGGCCAGGCTGGTCTCAAACTCCTGACTTCAAGTGATCCTCCCACCTTGGCCTCCCAAAGTGCTGGGATTACAGGCGTGAGCCACTGCGTCTGGCCAGGAATGAGTTCTTAATGAGAGACTCTTGAGTCTTTCTCTGGAAGTAGAACGGAATTTTTAGAAGGATGAAAGACAGATGTTCATTTCACAGCGCAGGCTGCTCTATTCACATGCAAACTCAACACCAGTGACATTCCAACCAGTGTTTAGGGTTTAGTTGGGGAGAGAACTTCATCCCCATTAGTTCATATGTGTGTATGTTAAAGCACTTAGAACCATACCTGGCACATAAGAAAAATTCTGTAAGTATTCATTGTTCTTGTTATTACTATCATCCTTGTAATTCAGTGATTCATGGCGGGGTGCAGTCAAGGAGTGTCATGACAAGCGAACTTCAGAAGACTGCATCAGACTTACAGGTCACTGCTTTTGTAGTCCCAGTACGGTAGGAGAAACATCCACTGGAAGGTGGGTCGCTCGTTAGCCCTGAAGAGTGGATTGCTGATGCCTTCTGCTTCACCCTCTGCTTGTGCTCCTTCTTCCAAGCTGTTAATTTCTCTGAAATCTTGTGTTTCTTTACGCAGGGGTTCACATCCTGGTTGCTTGTTCCACTCGGAAGGGAAGGCAGAGGGCTTGCATCTGAAGCTATGCCTCCTTCATCGGTGCTGTATCGAGCTCTAGGTTTGGGTTCTTGGCACTTCGGTGCTTCCCTTCTCACTCAATAGTCATAATGTTAGCACGGTTGATGCATTGACACGCTCTAGTGAGCAGTTTGCAGGCATCTATCATGAGCTTTTCAAAGAGATATGCAGATACATCTCACAAACACTGATGGAATACTTAGTATGTGCTAGGAGGGCACTAGGGAGAGAAAGATGAAAGGCAGTGCCTGCTGTTGATTTCATTTGCATCTTGCCCTCAGGACTCAGGTTAATTGGTCTAGGAGCTTATAGACTATTAGGCTTCCTAGACCCCTTGGGAGACATGGGACTTGCCAGACCCATTTCCCCAAAAAAGGTAAGCACTGTGGAGGATTCTCCTCCTAGAGTCTAGCATCCATCATTTCACCAGTGTGGCTGATTCCAAAAAATGCATTTTGACAAGAATAGAAACACAGTTAGTTAACAGACGTCAAAATGTGAAATAACTTTGGCTGATTGGAGGAGTTAACTGGTTCTTTTGTCATCTTGTGGTCCGTTCTGTGTGTGTCTGCTTAGCTTTCTCACGCTTAGCCTTTTCCCTCAGGATCTTCAGCAGTTTTTTCCAGTATGTAGATGATTCAACTCACAGATGGCAGCTTCTAAGTTATTATGCCACTGATTAAAGAATTGTTAAGGCAGACTTATTTCTCTAAATACAAACACATGCAAAACTGAGATTTTGACCAAAACTTTGCTAGACACAATAGTGTATTGTTTCTCTCTTCAAAGTGTGTTCCATGATAGACTTGTGTTTTATAAAACAGCAGTGCTTGGCATGTATATTACGAGGTCTATCACCAAAGAATTCTAAGCTCTTTTTAAAAAGACATTTTTAAGTTAAATGACATTTTAAAAAGATACTTGGTCTCTTCTATTTTTTTCCTTCCTTATATCTTCAGCAACATCCTAAATGTAACAATGTACATAAAACACTGCTGCATAGAGTGAATGTTCACTAATGCTGATGACTGTCTTTATTGGTATCTCTAACAGTTGGATTTGTGGTTAAACATATATGCTTCTTGCCCCAAATGACTACATCTTTGTTTTCTGTTCGGGCAAACAGAGAACTGGAGTTCACTGTGATCTCTTCACTGTTAACACTATTTAAGTGTTATTCAAAGAAAATGGAAACTTTTGGTCTCGGTGTCATGCCAACTTTTTCTAGATTATTGTTCTAAAAAAAAAAAAAAAAACAGAGCCCCAGGCTGGGTGCCGTGGCTCACGCCTGTAATCCCAGCACTTTGGGAGGCCGAGGCAGGCAGATCACAAGGTCAGGAGATCGAGACCATCCTGGCTAACATGGTGAAACCCCGTCTCTACTAAAAATACAAAAAAAAATTAGCCAGGCGTGGTGGCGGGCGCCTGTAGTCCCAGGTACTCGGGAGGCTGAGGCAGGAGAATGGCGTGAACCCGGGAGGCGGAGCTTGCAGTGAGTGGCGATCACGCCACTGCACTCCAGCCTGGGTGACACAGTGAGACTCCGTCTCAAAAAAAAAGAAAGTTGAGAAATACGGAGAGACTTATTATGAAGCAATAAATAGTTATGACACGATGTTATTAACACTGGGAGAAACAAATAGACCGATGGAACAAAATAGATAGCTAGAAATAGACCTCTACGTGAGGAAACTTGGTTATGCAGATAGACATTGTGGACAAGTGGGAGAAGGAAGGATTATTCAATAAATAGCGCTGAGACAACTTAAACATCGTATTTTCAAGAGATTGCAATGAAGGTCCTCACATATCCTATATACAAAAAATTAGTTAGAAGTAGACCAAATACATCAATGTGAAAAGCAAATTCTAAACAGTTTAGGGAAGAATATAGGAAGATATTTTCATGAGTGGTGTAGAGAATGACTTTTTTTTTTTTAAAGACAGGGTCTCACTCTGTCACCCAGGCTGGAGTGTAGTGGCGTGATCAGCGCTCACTGCAGCCGTGACCTCCCAGGCTCAAATGGTCCTCCCAAGTGATCCTCCCACCTCAGCTAGGACTGAGACTAGCTGTGGCTGCAGTCACACACCACCACACCTGGCTGATTTCTTTTGTGTTTTATACAGAGATGGGGTTTTGCCATGTTGCTCAAGCTGGTTTCGAACTCCTGAGCTCAAGCCATCTGCCTGCCTTAGTCTCCCGAAGTGCTAGCATTACAGGCATGAGCCACCCTGCCCAACCCAAGAATGACTTTTTAAAGCATAAGCAAAAAGCATAAACCATGAATTAATGATTGCTAAATTTGACTGTATTAAACAAAGAATATCAGTTTATCAAAAGACACCATAAAGTAAAAGAGATCCACAAACTTAGAGAAGTTATTTGCAATATATATAACTGAAAAAGGATTTGTATTTAGAGTATATAAAGAACTATTAAATAAGAAAAAGATACTCAAAAGAAAATGGGCAAAGGACTTGAACAGGGATTTTAGAGAAAATAGGAATAGTTAATAAACCTATGAAAAGGTACCTAATCATCAGAATTTAGGAACCCCAAATTAAAGCCATAATGATACACCATTTGACACCAACCAGACTGGTGAAAATATGAGTCTGATAATATTAAGTGCTGACAAGGGATATTGGTCAGTGGAAATTCTCATACACAGCTGGCAGGACTGTAAGTTGGCACAACTTTTGAAAGCAATTTATTCTTACCCCTATTACCACACAGTTCTGCCATTCCACTCCCAGGAACAGACCCTGGTGGAAAGAGAATAAGCTTTGGAGTCAGTCCAGTATTTGAATCCATCTTTTACCATTTTCTTTTCTTTCTTTCTTTCTTTTTTTTTTTTTTTTTGAGATGGAGTCTCGTTCTGTCACCCACGCTGGAGTGCAGTGGTGCAATCTTGGCTCACTGCAACCTCCGCTTCTCGGGTTCAAGCAATTCCCTGCTTCAGCCTCCCGATTAGCTGGGACTACAGGCGCCTACCACCACGCCCGGCTAATTTTTGTATTTTTAGTAGGGACAGGGTTTCACCATCTTGGTCAGCCTGGTCTTGAACTCCTGACCTTGTGATCCACCTGCCTCGGCCTCCCAAAGTGCTGGGATTACAGGCGTGAGCCACTGCGCCTGGCCTATTTTACCATTTTCTGATTGTGTGCCCCTGAGTCTATGACTTTCTCAGTTCCGTTATCTGTACAGTGAGAGAATGTTGTGTTTAGTAACTGAAAATTCATGGCATATAGTAAACCTCACTAAATGCAGACACTTTTATTAACATGTGACTGAAGGGCAGGCCCCCTATGGGCCTGGTCTTATCCTTATCCTTTTTAGTATATGCACTTCTTCTCCACAGTGCATATCCTAATACTAGGTATTCAAGAAAGCAAGGTTTGATTTGGATTTGCAGTGTCTCCCCTAAATGCTCAGCTCCTGCTGTATGCATTTCATTCTGCACAAACCTCCTCGCCGCCTGCCACATCTAAGCTATGATACAAATATTCTTCACGTGTGAAATCCCTTGCTCACTGCTTTTACCTCACTGTGGCCATCTTCTCTACTAAGAAAGTCAGCTGTGGTATCAACACACAAGAATGTGTGCAGCTGGTAGTGTATACATTCAGAATAACAAAGGTTATTACACTGAAAGGGTGTGTTTTTTCTTTATTACTTGGCATCTTAATTGCTTCTTGGATGTTACAAGCCCAGCATTGCGAAGTACACCATAGAGCAGAGGACTAACCTGTGGATTGAGTTGAGGCACAACCCTGTGAGTGCCCTTTCTCAGTGCAGCAGTCTCAGAGGTAAATTTACTCTTTTCTGAAATCTCATTTCTTATTTTGGTGTGTGCAGAAAAGCTCAACTGGAGTTACCTGCAAATGCAGGCATATGTGATAGCTCTGCTCAGCCATGTATTAAGCCACAAGCAGCCAAGAACAGATACCACTGGCGACAGCTAAGTAATGCACACACACACACACACACACACACTCACACACACACAAAAGGAGAAAAGTGATAAAGAAGCAAGAATTCCAAGTGAGTTACAAACTCCAAGGACTTGGAACATATTCTGAGGAATTCTTAAATTGAGGCTTACGAGTGAGAATATATAATGTGTCTCCTTAAACGTTTTGGGGTGACAGATATTTCTGGGTTGTAGGTGATATTTTTAGGGAGCTTTAAAGAATGAATTCAGGAGACTTGCAGCCTGATGCTGGTTGTCTGGGTATTTTGGGACATTTCTTATAGCCCAGCTTTTTATTGCTCAACACAGATTTAGAAGCTTGTCCTAATCACCGGGAAGATCCTTAAAGACTGGCAATAAAGACAGGAATTTCAGGAGCCAGGCACAGTGCCTCATGCCTATAATCCTAGCACTTCGGGAGATGGGGGTGGAAGGATCACGTGAACCCAGGAGGTTGAGGCTGCAGTGAGCCCTGATTGCACCACTGCCCTCTAGGCTGGGTGACACAGCAGGACCCCGTCTGTAAAGAAATAATAACAGGCCCGGCGCGGTGGCTCATGCCTGTAATCCCAGCACTTTGGGAAGCCGGGCCAGGTGGATCACAAGGTCAGGAGATCGAGACCATCCTGGCTAACACAGTGAAACCCCATCTCTACTAAAAAATACAAAAAAAAATTAGCCGGGCATGGTGGCACGCGCCTGTAGTCCCAGCTACTCAGGAGGCTGAGGCAGGAGAGTTGCTTGAACCCAGGGGGCAGAGGTTGCAGTGAGCCGAGATCACACCACTGGACTCCAGCCTGGGTGACGGAGCGAGACTCCATCTCCAAATAATAATAATAATAATAAAGTTTTTTTTTAAAAAATTGGGATTTTAGACTAATGGGAGGGAAGTTAGCAGCATGGCCCTGAAAAGCCATGTTTCCAGAGTGCACTGTTAGGACTGCTGGAACAGTTTAAGTACAGACGTACAAGTCAGCACACAGGAAGCAGAGCCTGGGAGGATTAGACCTGACATTTGAACCAGTCCGAGCCCCTCTGTCTAGGTATCTCCTCCAATCCTCCAGTCATCCCGATTAAATATTTTGATTTCTTTTGTTAATACTGTATAATAATTCTAAATCTTTCTGAGCCAACATTAAGGTGACCAAACATCCTGGTTTGCATGGGACACAGGACTTTCAGTGCTAAAACTGGGACAGTTCTGAGCAAACTGGGATGCTTGGTCCTAGCGGACGACTGCTTTGTGTGTCTGGTACAGGTGAGCCACAGCTGTGTATACATGTGTAGTGGGTTGAATAGGGACCCACCAAAAAAGGTGTGTCCACCTAGAATCTCAGAATGTGATCTGATTTGGAATAAAGGTCTTTTTTATAACAACGACAACAACAAAATCTACCCTTTCAACTAATTTTAAAGTGTACAATACAATATTGTTAATTGTATGGACACTGTTGTACAATAGATCTCTAGAAATTTTTCATCTTCCATAACCAAAATGCTACTCCCACCCAACGGCCCCTCTCCCCCTCCTCCTCCCACCGAGCGGCCCCTCTCCCTCTCCTCCCTGCTCTGTGGCTGCCACCATTCTACTTTCTGCTGCTTTGATTTTGACTACGTTAGCTACCTCATCTAAACAGAATCACACAGTATTTGTATTCTGGGACTGGCTTATTTCACTTAGTATAATGGCCTCAAGGTTCATTCATATTGTAGTGACAGGATTTCCTTTTTTTGTTTTTTGTTTTTTTGAGACGGAGGTTAGCTCTGTCACCCAGGCTGGAGTGCAGTGGTGTGATCTTGGCTCACTACAACCTCCACCTCCTGGGTTCAAGTGATTCTCCTGCTTCAGCCTCCCGAGTAGCTGGAATTATAGGCGCCTGCCACCACGCCAAGCTCATTTTTGTATTTTTAGTAGAGATGGGGTTTCACTGTGTTGGCCAGGTTGATCTCGAACTCCTGATCTAGTGATCCATCCACCTTGGCCTCCCAAAGTGCTGGGATTACAAGCGTGAGCCACCGCACCTGCCCCCGCCCCTGCCACCTTTTTTTTTAAAGGCTGAATAATATTCCGTTGTCTGTATAGACCACATTTTCTTTATCCACTCATCCATCAGTGGATGTTCAGGTTGTTCCCACTGTTTCGCTATCGTGAACAGTGATGCAGCGAACATGGGAATGCAAATATTTCTTTGAGATTCTGTTTTCAATTCTATTGAATAAATACCCAGAGGTGGGGTTGCTAGATCACATGGTAGTTCTGTTTTTAATTTTCTGAGGAACCTCCATTCTGTTTTGCATAGCAGCAGCATTATATATTCTCATCAACAGTGAACAAGGGTTTCAGTTTCCCCACATCCTAATCAACACTTGTTTTCTGCTGTTCTTTTTTCTTCCTTCTTCCTTTCTCTTTCCTTCCTTCTTTCCTTCCCTTCCTTCTTCCCTTCCCTTCCTTCTTTCCTTCCCTTCCTTCTTTCTTTCCCTTCCTTCTTTCCTTCCATTCCTTCTTCCTTTCTCTTTCCTTCCTTCTTCCCTTCCCTCCCTTCTTCCCTTCCCTTCCTTCTTCCTTTCCCTTTCCTTTCTTCTTCCCTTCCTTCTTCCTTTCCCTTCCCTCCCTTCTTCCCTTCCTTCTTCCTTTCCCTTTCCTTTCTTCTTCCCTTCCTTCTTCCTTTGCCTTCCTTTCCTTCTTTCCTTCCCTTCCCTTCCATCTTCCCTTCCCCTCCTTCACTTCCTTTTTCCTTTCCCTTCCCTTCCTTCTTCCCTTCCCTTCCTTCTTTGTTTCCCTTCCTTCTTCCCTTTCCTTCCTCCTTCCCTTCCCTTCCCTTTTTCTTTCCCTTTCCTTCCCTTTCCTTTTTCCTTCCCTTTCCCTTTCCTTTCCTTTCTTCTTTTGTTTCTATAATCATGGCCATCCTAACAGGCATGGGGTGATACTTCATTGTGGTTTTGATTTGCATTTCTCTGACATTTGTGATATTGAGCATCTTTTCATATACCTGCTTGTCATTTGTATGTTTTCCTTACAGAAAGGTCTATTTAGGTCCTTTCCTTTATGTATTTTAAAAGTTGGTTTATTTGCTTTTGCTATTGAGTTGTAGGAATTCCTTGTATATTTTAGATATCAATCTCTTTTCAGATAGATGGTTTGCATGTATTTTCTCCCACTGCGCAGGTTACCTTTTCACTCTGTTGATGCTTTCCTTTGCTATTCAGAAGGTTTTTCATTTGATATAATCTCACTTGTCTATTTTTGCTTTTGTTGGCATATCCAAGAAATCATTGCCAAGACCAATGTTTTGAAACTTTCCCCCTATGTTTTCTTCTAGGAGGTTTGTAGTTTCAGGTCTACATTTAAGTCCTTTAATCCATTTTGAGTTGAGGTTTATGTATGTGTAAGATAAGGATCCAATGCTTCTTTTGCATGTGGGTATCTAGTTTTCCTAGCACCACTTTTTGAGACAATCCTTTCCCCACTGTGTTGTCTTGGCACCCTTGCTGAAGATCATTTCTCTGTGTATATGTGGGTTTACTTCTGATCTCTCTATTCTGCTCCACTGGTCTGTGTGTCTGTCTTTATGCCAATGTCATACTGTTTTGATTACAGTAGCTTTGTAAGATGTTTTGAGATCAGAAAGTGTGAAAATTCTAGCTTTGTTCTTTTTTCTTCAGATTGTTTTGGCTATTCAGGGTTCTTTGTGGTTCCATATGAATTTTAGGACTGTTTTTTTCTATTCTTCAAAAAATGCCATTGGGAATTTGCTAGGAATTTCATTAAATCTATGACTCACTTCAGGTACTATGGACATTTTAACAATATTAAGTCTTGTAATCCATGTACATAGGATGTTGAATTTTCAGATATGGACTTTATTATGTTGACTTTTTATATATGGACTTTATTAAGTCTTGTAATCCATGTACATAGGATGTTGACTTTTCATATATGGACTTTATTATGTTGAGGCAATTTCCTTTTTTTCCTGGTTTCTTGCAGTTTTTATAATGAAAGGATGTTGAATTCAGTCAAATGCTTTTTTTTTTTTTTACATATTTTGAGATGATCATATTATTTTTATCTTTCAGTCTTTTAATGTGATGTACCACATTGATTGACTTTTGTATATTGAACCATCTTTGCATCTCTGGGATAAATCCCACTTGACCATAATATATTATCTTTTTAATGTCCTTTTGATTCAGTTTTCTTGTATTTTGTTGAAAATTTGTGTATCTGTATTCATCAGGGATATTGGGCTGTATGTAGTTTTCTTTTCTTGTAGTGTCTTTGACTTTGTTATCACTATAATGCTAGCCTCAAAAAACAAGTTTGGAAGTGTTCCCTTCTCTTCATTTTTTAAGTAGAGTTTGAGAAGGATTGGCATTAATTCTTTAAATATTTGGTAGAGTTCTCCAGTGAAACCACCTTGTCTTAGACTTTTCTTTTTGGGAGATTTTTGGTTACTGATTCAATCCCATTTCTAGTAAAAGATCTGTTCAGATTTTCTGTTTCATCATGATTCAGTCTTGGTAGTTTGTATATCTCTAGGAATTTATCCATTTCTTCTAGGTTATCTAATTTGTTGGTATATAATTGTTCACTGTGGTCTTTTATTAATACTTTATTCTGTGGCATCAGTTGTAATGCCCCCTCTTTTATTTCTGATTTTACTTATTTGGACCTTTTCTCCTTTTTTCTTAGTTAGTCTGCCTAAGAGTTTGTCAATTTTTGCCAGGTACAGTGGTGTGTGCCTGTAGTTCCAGCTATTTGGGATGCTGAAGCAGAAGGATCACTTGAGCTCAGAAGTTCAAGACCAGCCTAGGCAACATAGCAAGACCCGCCCCCTTCATCTCTTTAAAAAACAAACAAACAAAAACCAGATCATTAATTTTGTTTTTCTTTTTAAAAAATCAAGTCTTGGTTTGGTTGTTTCTTTTTTCTATTGTTTTTATATTTTCTATTTCATTTCTTTCTATTATAATCTTTATTATAATTTCCTTCCATCTGCTAACTTTGGCTCAGTTTGTTTTTTTCTTTTTCTAGTTTCTTCAGTTATAAAGTTGGGTTGTTTATTTGAGATCTTTATTCTTTTTTAACATAGGTGTTTACTACTATAAACTTCTCTCCTAGTATTGTTTTTGCTACAGCTCACAGGTTTTGGTGTGTTGTATTTTCGTTTTTGTTTGTCTCAAGGTATTTTCTAAATTCCCCAGTGATTGTTTTCTTTGACTCAGTGGTTAAGAGTGAATTGTTTCGTTTTCACATATTTGTGAATTTTCCAGGTTTTCTTCTGCTATTGATTTTCAGTTTCATTCCATTGTGGTTGAAAAAAATGTGGTATGATTTTAAACTTCTTAAATCTGTTAAGTCTTGTTTTGTGCCTTAACATGTGACGTATCCTGGAGAATGTTCTGTGTGTACTTGAAACGAATGTGTATTCTGCTGCTTTTGGGTGAAATGTTTTATAAATGTCTGTTGGGTCCCTCGATCTGTAGTGTTCTTCAAGTCCTCTGTTTTTTTAATTAGCCTTTTGTTTGGCTGACATACTGTACTCTATACATTATTGAAAGTGGGATATTGAGCCAGGCACAGTGGCTAACACCTGTAATCCCAGCACTTTGGGAGGCCGAGGTGGGCGGATCACTTGAGGTCAGGAGTTTGAGACCAGCATGGGCAACATGGTGAAACCTTGTCTCTACTTAAAAAAAATACAAAAATTAGCTGGGCGTTGTGGCACATGCCAGTCATCTCAGCTACTTGGGAGGCTGAGGCCAGAGAATCGCTTGAACCCAGGCAGCAGAGTTTGCAGTGAGCCGAGATAGTGCCATGGCACTCCTGCCTGGGGAACAGAGCGAGACTTATCTCAAAAAAAATAAAAAATAAAAAAAACCCCAAAAAACAAAAGTGGGATATTGAAATCTCCTACTATTGTTGTGTTGCTTCCTATTTCTCTTTTCAATTCTGTCCATGTTTTATATCTTTGGGTCTCTGATGTTGGCTACATGCATATTTATAATTGTTGTATCTTCCTGGTAAATTCACTCTTTTATCATTAAATAATGTTGTTTCTGGTTTCTTGTGGCAGTTTTTGTCTTAAAGTCTATTTTGTGTGATATAAGTATGGTCATCCCTGCTGTCTTTTGGTTACCATTTACGTAGACTACCTCTCTTTACCCTTTCATTTTCAGCCTATGTGTGTTTTTAAATCCAAAATGAATCCCTTGTAGACAGCATATAGCTGAAGCTTGTTTTTAAAATCCATTTAGCTACTGTATGTCTTTTGATTGAGGGATTTAATTCACTTACATGAAAAGTCATTACTGATAGGCAAGGACTTACTATTGCCATTTTGCTCATTGTTTTTTATCTACCTTGTAGCTCTTTTGTCCCTCTCACTGTCTTCCTTTTTGTTTCCCTCATTTTTCTTCTAGCAATGTTCTTTGATTACTTTTTCATTTTCTGTTGTGTATCGTCTATAGATATTTTCTTTGTGGTTAACATGGGGATTACATAAAACATTTTATAGTTATATTAATCTGTTCTAAGCTGACAACAACTTCAGTCACATACAAAATCTATATACTTTTCCGCACACTTTGTTATTGATGTCACAAATTCGTGTTTTTATGTTGTGTATCCATTAACATATTTTACATAATTATTTTTTATACTTTTGTCTTTTTTAAATTATACTTTAAGTTCTGGGATACATGTGCAGAACCTGCAGGTTTGTTTCATAGGTATACACATGCCATGGTGGTTTGCTGCACCCATCAATCCATCATCTACATTAGGTATTTATCCTAACGCTATCCCTCCCCTAGCCCCCCACCCCACAACAGGCCCCGGTGTGTGATGTTCCCCTCCCTGTGTCCATGTATTCTCATTATTCAACTCCCACTTATGAGTGAGAACATGCGGTGTTTGGTTTTCTGTTCTTGTGTTAGTTTGCTGAGAATGATGGTTTCCAGCTTCATCCATGTCCCTGCAAAGGACATGACATGAATGCACCCTTTTTTATGGCTGCATAGTATTCCATGGTGTATATGTGCCACATTTTCTTTATCCAGTCTATCATTGTTGGGCATTTGGGTTGGTTCCAAGTCTTTGCTATTGTGAACAGTGCCACAATAAACATATGTGTGCATGTGTCTTTATACTAGAATGATTTATAATCCTTTGGGTATATACCCAGTAAGGGGATTGCTGGGTCAAATGATATTTCTGGTTCTAGATCCTTGAGGAATCTTTATAGTAGGATGATTTATGATCCTTTGGGTATATACCCAGTAAGGGGATTGCTGGGTCAAATGATATTTCTGGTTCTAGATCCTTGAGGAATTGCCACACTGTCTTCCAAAATGGTTGAACTAATTTACACTCCCACCAACAGTGTAAAAGCATTCCTATTTCTTCACATCCTCTCCAGCATCTGTTGTTTCTTGACTTTTTAATGATCGCCATCCTAACTGGTGTGAGATGGTATCTCATTGTAGTTTTGATTTGCATTTCTCTAATGACCAGTGATGATGAGCTTTTTTCATATGTTTGTTGGCCACATAAATGTCTTCTTTTGAGAAGTGTCTGTTTATATCCTTTGCCCACTTTTTGATGGAGTTGTTTATTTTTTTCTTGTAAATTTGTTTAAGTTCATTGTAGATTCTGGATATTAGCCCTTTGTCAGATAGATACAGTGCAAAAATTTTCTCCCATTCTGTAGGTTGCCTTTTCACTCTGATGATAGTTTCTTTTGCTGTGCAGAAGCTCTTTAGTTTAATTCGATCCCATTTGTCAATTTTGACTTTTGATGCCATTGCTTTGGTGTTTTAGTCATGAAGTCTTTGCCCATGCCTAGGTCCTGAATGGTATTGCCTAGGTTTTCTTCTAGGGTTTTTATGGTTTTAGGTCTTACGTTTAAGTCTTTAATCCATCTTGAGATAATTTTTGTATAAGATGTAAGGAAGGGGTCCAGTTTCAATTTTCTGCATCTGGCTAGCCAGTTTTCCCAACACCATTTATTAAATAGGGAATCCTTTCCCCATTGCTTGTTTTTGTCAGGTTTGTCAAAAGATCAGATGGTTGTATACTTTTGTCTTTTAATCTGTATACCAGAATTAAAAGTGATTTAAACACGACCGTTACAGTATTATAGTATTCTGTATTTGTCTATATGTTTACCTTTGGTAGTGAACTTTATACTTTTATATGCTTTCATTTTCCTATCTAGCATCCTTTCATTTCATCTTGAAAGACTCCCTTTAGTAATTCTTGTAAAGTCAGTCTAGTAGCAAGGAACTCCCTCTGCTTTTGGTTATTTGGGAAAGTCTTTATTCTTGGAAAGTATCCTTCGTTGACAGGTTTTTATTCTTTCAGCACTTTGAATGTATTGTCTCACTTGCTTCTTGCATGCAAGGTTTATGCTGTGAAGTCCACTGATAGCCTTTTAGGGGTTCTGTTGTATGTGAAAATTTGCTTATCTTTTGTTGCTTTAAAAATTCTCCCTGGGCCAAGCACGGTGGCTCATGCCTGTAATCCCAGCACTCTGGGAGGCTGAGGTGGGTGGATCACCTAAGGTCAGGAGTTCAAGGCCAGCCTGGCCAACATGGGAAAACCTCGACTCTATTAAAAAATTAGCCAGGCGTGGTAGCAGGTGTCTGTAATCCCAACTACTCAGGAGGCTGAGGCAGGAGAATCACTTGAACTCGAGAGGCAGAGGTTGCAGTGAGTTGAGATTGCACCCCTGCACTCCAGCCTGGGCAACAGAGACTTCCATCTTAAAAAAAAAAAAATTCTCCCTGAAAAGCTAGAACTTTGAATACGTGCTCCAACTCTTTTCCTCCCCAGGGAGAAGTAAGGAGTTAGGGGTTTTCTCCTGTTTATTTTGTGCTGAGCTAGAGGGCATGGACTATGGCAAATAAGTACATGCTGATCTAAACCATTTCCTTTATTCTCAGCATCCCTTGACCTGGTGCCCTTTCCTATTCTAAACCATCCCTTGGGCAGTCCCCTTGAAAAGCCCGAACATTGGACTATGATCCAGTCTACTCTTCCCCGCTCCCGGGAGAAGCGAGGAGCTGGCAGTTTCCTCTTGCTTACACTGTGCTGACCTGGGGGAGGGACTATGGTGAATGGATGCCATGAATTTCCCTGCCAGCTTTGATCATCTGGTTTTGCAGCAGCCTGAGATGCAGGAGCCTCTTAACTGGTTTCCGTATTTCTCACAAAGGGAAGTAGTCTATGTATTTTTGTTGAATTGGTGTCTCTGTAGGGACAAAGAGGGTCTTGCACTTCCTATTTTGCCATGTTGCCGAAGTCACTTCCTGGAATGAAGGTCTTTATAGATGTAATTAAGGTAAGGATCTTGAGATGAGATCTTCTTAGATTAGGGTGGAAACTGATTTCAATGATAAGTGTCATGAGAGACAGAGATGGAGGAGACACAAACACAGAGGAGAAGGCCATGCAAAGGTGGAGGCAGAGACTGGAGTACTATGTTTATAGGCCAAGGAATGCCAAAGATTGTTGGCCACCAGCAGACACTAGGAGAGAGGTTTGGAATGGATCCTCTCTTAGGCTCTCCAGAAGGAACTCACTTTGCTGACACCTTTGATTTTGGACTTTTGGCCTCTAGAAGTATGAGAGAATGAATTTCTGTTATTCTAAGCCAGCAAGCTTGTGGTAATTTGTTACAGCAGCCCCAGGGACATGGGAAGTGAGTTTGGGAGTTTTACTACAAAAATCTAGGAGGAGGATTTTAGACCTTTATTGGTCAATAGCCTTATCTATGTCTTCACTCTCTGTGAGCCCACCTGTATCTACGGCTGTTATCCACATAGGTGTTTTGACTAGGGATTTCTGTTCAGTGAGGTCCAAACTGCCTTCCTCAGTGCCCTGGGGCTTCCTGAAGGTGCTCTTGGTGCCCCCTGCAGGTGCCCTGTGGGCTGCTTTGTGGGGAGTGTGCGAGGTGAAGGCTGAGCCTGTGTGGCTCCAGACCCCTGGCCTCATTAACCAAAACAAGTTTTAGATAAGTTATTTTTAGGGGGATTAATATAGGATTTTGTTTGAAAACAAACAAACAAAAACCACTTAAAAAAAAAAGTAAAAGAAACATCCTAAAAGCTACAGGTTGCATTCTTGCTTTCTTTGTCTTCTAACGTGATTCTTTGTGCAACCATTTTCTGCCAACGCTCTTCTTGGGTGCAGCAGTGTCTGCAGTCATGGTGACTGGGAAATGGGAAGGGGGCTTGGAGTAGAACTGCAGGGAGGATGGGGGTTGGAAGAACCCCTGGTGCATCAGGTAAAACCACAAGGAGGTATGCTGCCCTCATTCCTGTCCCTGAATATCTATTGCAGATTCTTGTCCCCTTTCATGGTCAACATCTTGCAAATAATTTCATCATAGGCTGGTATCTCAATTTCACTGATGGCTCATGGCAAAGCATGGAGGGAAAAAATTAGGAAGGGGTGGGGTGAAATTATTAAATACTGGGAGTGAGTAAAAGTGGGCAGGCAGGAAAATTATTCTAAAAGGGTTAGGGGAAAAGGGAGGTGGCATAATAACAAAAGGAAGAACTGTACCTGCATTAGAGTGCTACAATTTTCCCCAAGTATTGCCATAGAAATCGCACTTCAGACTCTACACCATGCATCAATTTGAGGAGAACAATTTACCTGTATTGTTTACCATGTGTCATCAGCGTCCTCTTTCTCGTGTTTCAGTCAGCAGGACTCATTTCATCCATTTTCATCTGGTACTGTTGACTATTCATTTCTTTGCACTGATTTTGCTGCCAAAGTCCCCTTTTCAAGTCATGGACATTATTAAGTATACCCTTTATTTTACATCACTTGCCATTTTCAGAACTCCTTTATTTCATTACTTTGCATTCAGAATTTCCGGCCTAAATCAATAGCCTTGACATAAAGGCAGGTCTCTGCTTTCTGTGTTGGGCATGAACAGTTCCTTTCCTGAAACAGAAATTTATTTTTCTTTCTAGAAGTCTAGTGTGGGGAATAGTCAGCATGCTTACTAAGTCTTAATTTGTTAGAAGGAAAGATGAAGATAAATATTGGTGATGGGAGTTCCCTAGAAAATAAATTCTACCTACTCCTACCCTCACACGTTTACACTCTGCTTTTGATGCATCTCTTGTATTCTGCTTTTCCTCTCTAAAGAAGGGAAACTTCTTCCTGGGACCAGTACATTGGGCTCATTAGTTCCAGCCCCAGCTCTGCCACACGCTTGCTGTTTAGCTTTTAGAAAGTTAGCTCATCTTTCTGTTTTCTGGCCTATGAAATGGAGACTCACTGATCTCTTGGATGGATGAAGTACCAAGTAACCACTATGGGACTTGCCCCCATGCAGGAGTAATGAATGAATCAATTTCAAAACAGCTGGACACTAAGCCCACAGCCCAGGCGCTCCTCAGATTCATTCTGTTTACAGCCCAGCTTTCACGCAATGTGTCTGACAGCTAGTTCCCTACGAAGCCTCTGTCATGCTTACGGAGCACGTGACCCTCTTGAAGGAGATGGGGAAGGATCATGGAATGTTAACCACTGTCCCCATGCGTGGAACTGTGCTAAGAAATGTGCTCCCAGGTAGTTTTGGAGCCATATGTGTCTGAAAAGAACTCATAATTAGCTGAAGTCAAGGGAAGGGGTCTTCTTATCACTCCTTCTTTATTGTTTTAGGCACTCACGCTCATCAGCAGACAGAGTGCATTCACTTTCTTTTCTTTCCTTTTTTTTCTTTTTTCTTTTTTTTTAGAGAGGAGGTCTTGCTTTGTCACTCCAGGCTGGAGTGCAGTGGTGCAATTATAGCTCACTAATGCCTTAAATTCCTGGGCTCAAGCAATCCTCCAGCTTCAGCTTGCTGAGTAGCTGGGACTACAGACATGCACTATCACACGGGGCTAATTTTGTAAATTTTTTGTAGAGATGCAGTTTTGCCATCTTGCCCAAGCTGGTCTTGAACTCCTGGGCTCAAGTGATCCTCCCACCTCAGCCTCCCAAATTGCTGGGATTACAGGCATGAGTCACCGTGCCCAGACTACATTTACTTTCTTGATTGCACTTTGAGGTTTAGGGGCTAATGCCTGATGCTTTTATTTTATCTGTATGAAGCAGTGGCCACACAGATCTTCATCAAAAGCTGACTGTTCTCATTTCTCCCCAAGTAATCACTCTTTTTTTTTTTTTTAGCTTGTGCTAGATCATTTTTTAAAATTGTAGCTCTGAGGCATTTTATTATACAAAGTTAGTACTCATATACATAAACAAATAGGAACTTAAAACTCATTATACCTTTGCTTCTTTTTTTTTAGCTTGACTCCCTCGTAAATCTTTAGCTTCATTGATTTGGCTGCTATGTAAGCTTCATTGATTTAGCTGCTTAAATCACTCCATTGAGTGATTTAAGAGCATAATTTAGAAGAATGGTGTGTCCATGTGTGGCTCAGTTTACAGTACCATTTGGAGTTTGATTGCTTCTGTGAGTTGGGTGATCTCTCCTCTTGAGGTCCAGATCAACCCCAGGAGGAGCCTAGCTGCTGCTCCCCATTGGGCGCCCCATTTCAGCAGAAGTAGCCAGGAGTCGTCGCCCAGAACCCCCTAACAGCAGTTAGTGTGGCATCTCCACAGTGGGGAATGTTGTAGGAGTTATTAAGAAATTATTTTGGCCGGGCGTGGTGGCTCACGCCTGTAATCCCAGCACTTTGGGAGGCCGAGACGGGTGGATCATGAGGTCAGGAGATTGAGACCATCCTGGCTAACACGGTGAAACCCCGTCTCTACTAAAAATACAAAAAATACAAAAAAAAAAAAAAAATTAGCAGGGCATAGTGGCGGGCGCCTATAGTCCCAGTTGCTCGGGAGGCTGAGGCAGGAGAATGGCGTGAACCTGGGAGACAGAGCTTGCAGCATGCCGAGATCGCACCACTGCACTCCAGCCTGGGCAACAGAGCGAGACTCTGTCTCAAAAAAAAAAAAAGAAAATAAATTATTTTAGGCAGATAAAGAGGAAAAGGGGTCCTTGGGAAGTTTTCGTTTTTTAAAGCATCTCCGGAAAAGTTTCTCGTAAAGCCCAGTCTCTTAGAGCCAGGCTGGCAACCTTTGATATGCAAATAGAAGCAGTTAGAAACTGGGTCCACCCAAACATGGCGATTCCCACGCTTTCTTGGCCTTTCCCCACCTGTTCCTGGCAACATGGCCGCCCCCACGTATCCCCACATGTGTAGAACATCATGTGTCCTGCATTTGCATATTAGAAGGCTAGGGTGGGAGGGCCAGCTTTTTCCAGGGCTGCATCAATGACATGCCCAGTCAAACCAATCCCCTAAGCCCTATGCAAATCAGACACCGCCTCCTCCAGCCTCTGTATATATACCTAGCTGGTATCTGGGGCAGGTGGGGTTCCCTGTCTCTGCTTTGGAGCACCCCCTCCCTCTGTCTCTATACAGGGGAGCTTCTTCCTTCTCCCTTCTTGCCCCTTCTTGCCTATTAAACTCTCCGCTCCTTTAAAAAAAAGAAAAAGAGCATAATTTGTCTGTGAGCAGCAATTATTTTCCCTTACTGGCAGTCGGGCATACATGGAGTATTAATGCTGCTTCCCATTTTGTCATTTTGGGTTCAAACCCACCTCTGTAGTAGCCACCACCGAAGGCAGATTTTGGTAGACTTTGAAAAACTTGTTCTGCTTGAGGCTCCATGTGCTTCATGGCTTGCAACACCTAATGGCCTGCAAATTCTACAGCTACAATGGTGAGTCCAGCTGCTACCACCTACTAGCCATGGCTCCAGCCTGGCTCCCCCTGCCACCACCTGGAGCATGGACCATCCCAGCACAGAGGTCACTGTCAAAAACAACACGCCTTTACCGGAGAGCAACACAGCCACTGACAGCAAGCCCAATCCGCACAAGTCCACCGACAGCAAGCCCAATCCGCCCAAGACCACCCACCGTGAGCCCAATCCGCCCAAGCTCACCTACAGCAAGCCCAATCCGCACAAGTCCACCGACAGCAAGCCCAATCTGCCCAAGCCCACCCACCGCGAGCCCCATCTGTCCAAGCCCACCCACCATAAGCCCAGTCTGCCCAAGTTCACCCACCGCGAGCCCAATCCGCCCAAGCCCACCCACCGCGAGCCCAATCTGCCTAAGCCCACCCACCGCGAGCCCAATCCGCCCAAGCCCCGACTCATCAGTTCTTCACACCCCATATGCTTTCTTTTTAGAATGTTGCCCCCTAAACCATTCATGATGAGTACCTTCCACCATCTGTCTTTTCTTTTTATCCTCTTGGAAAAGAGGAAGGTCACCTGAAGGTCACCACTGGAAAACCTTGCTGGCTCTGGGGAGTTATTGGTCTGTGACACTGTTCAGACTTGGGCTGTAGGAAGTCTGGTACCTGTGCAGCCTCTCTTTTATTTGTTTACTTTTATTGTAAAACCTGTGTGCAAAAAAGTATATGTAGTGTAAAGATAAAGTTTAAAGAATAGTGGTGAAAAAGAACATCCATTTACCCTCCACCAAGCTTGAGAATTTTTTTTTTTTTTTTTTTTGAGGTGGACTCTCACTCTGTTGCCCAGGTTAGAGTGCACTGGCACAATCTTGGTTCACTGCAACTTCCGACCGCTGGGTTCAAGTGATTCTCCTGCCTCAGCCTCCGGAGTAGCTGGGACTACAGGTGACCACCACCATGCCTGGGCAATTTTTGTATTATTAGTAGAGACTGGGTTTCACCATATTGGCCAGGCTTGTCTCGAACTCCTGACCTTGTGATCTGCCTGCCTTGGCCTCCCAAAGTGCTGGGATTACAGGCGTGAGCCACTGCGCCCCGCAGCTTGAGAATATGAGCAGCACTTTTGAAGTCCCTATACAATGCGGCTTCCCTCATCCCTCCTTTCCCTCTCTAACCCATCAGAGGCAACCACGGTGCTGAATTTAGTATCAATCAACCCCTTGATATTAATGTAGTTTTTTAACCACATATTAAATATTTAAATAATGTATTGCTTAGTTGTGCTTCCTTTTGAACTTTTTATCAATGGTATACAGTATGTATTTTTCTCAACATACTGATTTTCTAAATGTTACTTTTAAAAAGATGTATCTGTGTTGATTTAGCTACAGTAATTTTAAAATTAGGATTCATATTCCTTATAATTTTATCTCTGGGGAATTTTTGAGGATCTTCTTCCAGAAAGGACTGGGGTTTTATTTCTCCAGATACCTGGAGTATTACCAGCCCAAGGCCTCCTACAAATACATTTTGGGTTTTTTTGAAAACGCAGGTGGTGTAAATTCTGACTCCAGCCCTAAACTTAGGCAGGCATTTCTTCATTTCATTTATTGCACCCAGAGCGAAGTCTGAGAGGGGCCTGTATCCTCAGTTCATTTCTGTGGGGCAGGTTTTTGTTTGAGTAAACCCACTGAGTGTGTTGACCTTTGGGGAATCCTAGTTTTTGTAGAGTTCTCTCATTTAGATTCCTACACTTCTAAAAATGTAAAGCAAATAGCAATAAAATAGCATACCAGATATTGGTTATCTTTTGCCCTAATGTGGTGTAACAAGTCACCACAAAACTTAGTGATTTAAAATAATAATTTGGCCGGGCGCAGTGGCTCATGCCTGTAATCCCAGCACTTTGGGAGGCTGAGGCGGGCGGATCACCTGAGGTTGGGAGTTCAAGACCAGCCTGACCAATATGGAGAAAACCCCGTCTCTAATAAAAATACAAAATTAGCCGGGCGTGGTGGCGCATGCCTGTAATCCCAGCTGCTCAGGAGGCTGAGGCACAAGAATCACTTGAACCTGGGAGGTGGAGGTTGCGGTGAGCAGAGATCGCGCCACTGCACTCCAGCCTGGGCAACAAGAGTGAAACTCTGTCTCAAAAAACAAACAAACAAGCGAACAAAAACAATAATTTATTTTTGCTCTTGTGTCTGGGAGTCAGTTAGGGTCTGCTGGTCCAGGCTGTGCTCAGCTCAGCTTGGTGCCTCGCTGTGGGCTGGGTTCAGCCTGCTCCACACGTCTCTCATCCTCCTCAGATCCATAGAGCATGTTCTCCTCATGGCAGTGGCAGAATTTATTCCAAGAGTGCCTAGCAGAAACATGCATGAGCAGAAACATGCAATGCCTCCTAAGGTCTAGACCTGATGTACTTCCTTTCTGCCCATGCTCCGTTAGCTAGAGCCACTCGTGTGGTCCTCAGTCCAGTAGGAAACATATTCTGCCTCTAGTGGAAGGAGCGGCAAAGTCACATGGCAGAAGGTCTAGATACAGGTAGAGAATCTTGCTCATTAATTCAATTTGCCACAGGGAAATTGCTTTCCTTTACCTCTGCTTGCTAGTGCTGTGGATCTGTGCTCATTGAATTCCATTCTCAAACGTTTACATTTCCTGAGGGTTTGATTTATTACTCAAGTATGTTCATTTCTACTCCTGAAGTCTCTCAGGTGGGATATTCCAGATGAGATATTTCCTAAAATTGAAAAAAAAAAAAAAAGGCCAAGTGTGGTAGTGGCTCATGCCTGTAATCCCAGTACTCTGGGAGGCCGAGGAGGGAGGATCACTTGAGCCCAGGAGTTTGAGACCAGCCTGGTGCCCCACTGTGGGTCGGTTTCAGTCTGCTCCACGTGCAAGCAACAAAGCAAGACTCCATCACTACCAAAAAATTTTAAAAAATGAAAAATAAAAATAAGCCCGGTGTGGTGGTACGTAGTTATAATCCCAGCTACTTGGGAGGCTGAGGTGGGAGGATTCCTTGAGTCCAGGATTTCAAGGCTGCAGTGAGCTATATGGCACCACTGCACTCCAGCCTGGATGACAGAGCAAGACCCTCTCTCTAAAAAAAAAAAGAAAAAGGAAAAGAAAAAAGAACATCAGGAGAATGCCAACTCAAGAGGTTCACTGCTTCCCCCAGCTTTGCTACTTTGGCAGGGTAGGGCTCCTGAGAACAGGAGTTCCTGTGGGAGAATCATTTCTTACAACTTACTCATCATACGTCAGGATGTCACCTGGTCTCTGGGGGTACCTGTGGATAACCTGTGGCCGGGATGGGTAGGACAAGGTGAAACAAAACTGAAACTCAGGTGGGTGTGGTGGCTCATGCCTGTAATCTCAGCACTTTGGGAGGCCAGATCCACTTTTGGGTGGATCACCTGAGTTCAGGGGTTTGAGACCAGCCTGGCCAACATGTCAAAACCCCATCTCCACTAAAAATACAAAAATTAGCCAGGTGTGATTGTGCACACCTGTAATCCCAGCTACCCAGTTGGGCGAGGCACGAGAATTGCTTGAACCTGGGAGGCGGAGGTTGCAGTGAGCCAAGATGGCACCACTGCACTCTAGCCTGGGCGACAGAGTGAGACCCTGTCTAAAAATAAAAACAATAAAACATGTCAAACTCACACATTTTAAATATTGATTCTTAAGCCACTGAAGAACTATATCCTAATTGTGCTGAAAAATAATGGGATACAAACTTGTTCTATTTTCAAGACATCTAGATCTTTTGTTATATTTACAAGAAAGATAAATTAGGTGGTGGCTATTCATAAATTAATGAAAGATTCCTCACTTTATAAAAGGAGTTGGTGCAAGGTAAATTTAAGTAGCAAACTTTTCCAAAACATTAAAAATTTCATGCAATTTGAAAATTTTGGCTGGGTGCGGTGGCTCACGCCTGTAATCCCAACACTTTGGGAGGCCGAGATAAGCAGATCACTTGAGGTCAGGAGTCTGAGACCAGCTTGGCCAACATGGTGAAACCCCATCTCTACTAAAAATACAAAAAATTAGCCAGCTATGGTGGCATGTGCCTGTAATCCCAGCTGCTCGAGAAGCAGAGACAGGAGAATCGCTTGAACCCAGGAGGTGGAGGTTGCAGTGAGCTGAGATCTTGCCACTGCACTCTAGCCTGGGCAACACAGCAAGACTCTGTCTCAAAAAAAACAAAATTTTTAAAAAAATTTTCTTACAACTTTTCAGAAACCTGTTTATCACATATAACAGGAAATATTTGCAGGTCTGGGGCTATTTTTCCATTGTGGTGATCAGTATATATTTTTAATGATTTCATTTCATTTTTATTAAACTTTTTTTTAAGGATTCATATATGGTTCATTTCATGTACTGGTTAATGTTTGTTACTTTAAGCCATTAAAAAGCAGAATTTGAGTCTTACAATTGGACACTGTTTGCATATTGTTTTAGTTATTTCTAGTTTTTTGTAAAGTATATAAATGCGTTTTTTTCTTCCAAATTATTGGTCGGATTGTGTAACTATTAAGAGCCTTTGATCTGAGGGTCCCTGTGTGTCTCATCTCTCTATTTTTTTTTATTTTCCTGTGGCGGAGTTTCGCTCTTGTTGCCCAGACTGGAGTGCAATGGCACGATCTCAGCTCACCGCAACTGCCACCTCCTGGGTTCAAGTGATGCTCCCGCCTCAGCCTTCCAATTAGCTGGGATTACAGGCATGCGTCACCACGCCCGGCTAATTTTGTATTTTTATTAGAGACGGGGTTTCTCCATATTGATCAGGCTGATCTCAAACTCTCGATCTCAGGTGATCCGCCTGCCCTGACCTCCCAGAGTGCTGGGATTACAGGCGTGAGGCACCGCGCCCAGCCTGATTCTTTACTGACACGTGCCCACAGGAGAGCAAGGAATTCCTAACTTCAGTAGTAACTTGGGAATTTCATTGAAAAGTGACAACTCCTTTCCATCTTTCATGCTTATTTTTCCCACCATCTTCTGGGTTTTGATAATTATCTTTTAGGTACTCCAATAGTACTATGATAGGCTTTAAAAAAAAAAAAAGAACAGAAAAGGAGACAGCTGGGAAATCCACCAGCAGAATCAAGTTCCATGTACCAAATTATTTTCTTTCATATTTTCTTACATATTGTTTGTAGTATCTCTTCATCCCACTCTACTTTCGGAGCGAGCATTATTCCTGGAAGAACTTTTGTATTTTCTCGGAGTCCATCTGCTCTGAGTACTTATCTCCCACCTGAGGCCATCATGTTCCATTCGGAGCATCGTAATCATTTTCACAGCAACTAAACGTGATTTCACACACAGCAGATCATGACTTCTGTGGGGAGTGAGCAGCGTAAAATGATTAACCCCTTAGGACAGGGACCCCATTTCACACTAATCTCCTTAGCAACCAACAGAAGACAGGACAATGGGCAGCATAAATGGATTGAGGATAATGCAGCATCCCATTTAACGATCAGTTCTAAATGTCTCCGGAACATACTTCCAACCAGAAATGATAGCTGATGCCAAAGAGTATTGAGCAAATGTCCCTGGAAAAGGTGGCCCTCGTGTGGAAGAAGGACATGGGAACATATGCCGTGAAGACTGGGGGTCCATCAGGGATGAAGTCTTGCCTGACTGTGGTGGCCGCTGGGCCGGTAGGACTCCCGGAGAGACAGCATCACAGAGTGCATGGATGGTGGGATTCCGGATGGCTTAAGTCTAAATGAGTTGATTCTACTTTTGTCTAGTTCCTTTACGTTTTGGGGAAGAAGAGCTATACCATGCATAGGTTTGTGAATTAGTTCTTAATACCTCCCTATAATTACAGAAACAAGGATAACCCAAAGCTCTGGATTTTTTTTTCCTAAAATATTTCTTTTTCCCTAAAAGACTTCATGGCAATTGAATACCCTGTTTTCAGTTTACTATTGCTGGTTCAAGGAAGGGAGTTTTTATTGGGAAGAAGAAAGTCAATCTAAACAATGCCACAACTGTTTTTTTTTTTTTAAATAACCTTCCATGCCTATGACACAGGCAGCTAACATAATGGGTTCCATTGTATTTGAATGCTTCTGAAGTTAATGCTACCTTTTTCTGCATGACTTACATATAGAGGAAGTCGGGTTGGTTTGTAGCCAATGGCTGTTAGATTTGATGACTAACAGTAGGTATCTCAGTAACAAAATGTTTCTCTCTCCATCGCCATTAATTTTGGAATCTTCACCAGAGCTGATTGATCAACTCAGACAACACTCTTTGTAAAATATAATGAAATTAGAATTTTGATTTAGTCGTAAATGTGGTTACAGGGTGGGATTTGAAAGCATCTTCTGTCGTTGAAGAGAAGACTATCATCAAAGAAATTACCGGCATGCTATAGGAATCCAGGCATTGTGGAACCTTCTGTTACCCCAGTCAAGTATTATTATTGTGATTTTTGACTCAGCAAGTGTATGGACTTGAAAAAATCATCTAATAAACATTTATTAGTAGCTACCCTTTGCCTGATAGCACAAAATGAGAAGGAACCAGATGCACCCACTTTAATTAATTGGTGTAATGAGGAGTGGTATGCAACATCAAGGGTGAAAATTGCTGACTTAAATTGTGGCTTTGTGGCTCCAATGAAGTCTTGAAGTCTTTTTTCCCCTTGAATAACAACAGAATCAGAGCCTCTGGATTTTCCTTTCTCATCCATCTGAATTTCTTTTCTTTTTTGGGGGTGGGGGTGTGTTCAATTGAAACTCTTTATGTGGTGATAGGTTCCAAATTCCCAATTTTTCTGCAGGAGAGTTGGGAGTTTATTCCTGAGTTTTCTCAGTTCATTCAAAAGACCAACAAAGAGAGGAACAACATCAGGAAATGTAATGGAAACAATACATGTTATCCTCCTTTTGCCTGCACGTGGTACAGATTGAAGTAGCAACCCTCTGCTTAGAAAAACCTTTTCTGTTGTTCCTGACTAAGCAAACCATCCTTTAGGTCTCCGCTTAGACATCACTTTCTCTGAGAAGTCTTCCCAAAATACCCTCCCTCCCAAACCACCCTACCCTCCATCCTTCCTCCAGCTCTGTTAGGCTTCCTTATTCCCGTCTTAGCACTTCATCCACTTTATTTTAGAATTGCCTATTTATTGTCTATATCCTCTTTTACTTGGGGTCAGGCACTGTGTCTTGTCACCTCTATATCTCCAGGATCTAATACAGAGCCTAGCATTCAGTAGGTGCTTAATCAAACCTTTATTGAATGAATGAATGAATGAATGAATGGAAGTAGTGTCTGTCTCACCTAGGTATACCTTACTCATGTCTGCATCTTCAGTACCTACTGTCACTGGAAAGGAGTTCCGATCCAGACTCCATGAGAGGGTTCTTGGATCTTATGCAAGAAAGAATTCTAGATGAGTCCATAAAGTGTAAGCAAGTTTATTAGAGAAGTAAAGAAACAAAAGTATGGCTACTGCATAGACAGATCAGAACTGAGGGCTGCTGGTTGCCCACTTTTATGGTTATTTTTTCATGATATGCTAAACAAGGGGTGGATTATTCATGCCTCCCCTTTTTAGACCATGTAGGGTAACTTCCTGATGTTGCCATGGCATTTGTAAACTGTCATGGTGCTGGTGGGAGTGTAGCAGTGAGGACGACCAGAGGTCACTCTCGTGGCCATCTTGGTTTTGGTAGGATTTGGCCGGCTTCTTTACTGCAACCTGTTTTATCAGCAAGGTGTTTATGACCTGTGTCTTGTGCCAACCTCCTGTCTCATCCTGTGATTAAGAATGCAGCCCAGTAGGTCTCAGCCTCATTTTACCCAGCTCCTATTCAAGATGGAGTTGCTCTGGTTCAAATGCCTCTAACCCTACTTGGTGTATCAGTTATCTATTGCTGCATAACAAACCACTACAAAACTTAGTGTCTTAAAACAGCAGCTATTTAGCCATGATTCTGCAGACTAGCAGTTTAGGCTGGCCCAGCTGGTCAGTGCTGGTTTCAGCTGGGCTCCCTCATGTGTCTGTGGTGAGCTTCCAGGCCGTTGAGTGCTGGGTGTTCTAAGTAGGCCTCAGCTGGGGGTGTTGTCTCTTTTCCCTGTGATCTTTTATCTTCCAGAAGGCTAGCCTGGGCTTGTTCAAGTGGCAACTGGGCAGGGCTGTAAGAAAGGGAGCAGAAGTATGCATGACCTCTTGAGGCCCAGGCTCAACTGGCACATCATCACTTCTGCTGCATTTTCTTGGCTGCAGAAGTCACAGAGCCAGTCCTGACTTAAAGGGAAGGAAAACTGACTTCTTTGAGAGGAGGAACTGCAAAGATAGGTTGCAAAGAGGCAGGGATACATGGAGGAGAGTAATTGAGGACATTTTTGCAAACAATCTATTATTCTTGGCATAGTGTAGGTACCCTAAAGCACTTGACTACTTTGAGTCCAACAAGTATTAGATTTAGCTGAAAAGAAGATAAAATTTCTCTTTGGTTGCATTCTGAATCCCTGCCCTTCCCCATCTCCTATTCCCTGATCCCTCCACTGCTTTGTGACCCAAGCATGCAGGCCTTGTGTTGCTGTCAGCGCCCAGGTCCTCCTATTCAATGGGTGATACATCCTGGATACCTACTGTTCTCCTGAGCATCTTGTATAAACTAGACCCCACACTCGACAGGACCACAGCAGTGAGCAAGAAAGACAGATTCCTGTTCTCCACTGGGAAAGATGGATGTTTGACTAGAAACTACGAGTTTTATTAGTTACAAAGACATGCAGGATTGAAGAACAGGTAACAGAGGGGACCTGCCTTGTTGAGGACCTGGCATTTGAGCTGCGACCTAAGAGGTGGGTAGGAAGGGGTGTTCTTGCCATGGAGGAGGTGGCGGTGACAGTGTGGGGCCCAGAGACGGTGCCGTGGAGCACTTTTCAGAGAGAGGGAGTGTGCAGAAGGGCCCTGGTGCAGGAAACTGGGAGAGGACAGAATGGCTTGAGCTCAGGGGTCAGGGATGGCAGAGGTGTGCCAGACCGGGTCTCCTGGGGCTGGGTGAGCCAAGGCACTTTCCCAAGAGATGACTGGAAAGCTGTTGAAGGGTTACAGACACGGGGGAGGTGACCCAATTTACTTTTTAAAATCATCCTGGGCTGCATAGATAATACATTTAGAGGCGTGCAAGGCTGCACATGAAATTCCTTCCATTCTCCACCATCAAAACACTCTACCCAGCGGGGTGTGAGGAAGAAAGCAATCCGATGACATTGAATTCGCGCTAAAGTTACTGAGAACCTTGTCATGGTATTTGTTCAAATCTTGAGTGTGCAGTCTTCGAAACCCTCTGAGCTCTGTTCCAGACTGTCCTCTCAGCCTTGAGTGCACATGGGGTACCGGAAGCTGGTGCACTGGGGAAGAGAGGGAGCCGTCACTGCCAGCTGCCCAGTGGTGCAACCCCCATTCATTCTGATGTGGGCTGGCTGGCGGGCAAGGCGGCAGAGGGGCTCAGTGTCGCCGTGTAAGTCCTCAAACGGTCCTTGCTAGTGGCTCACTTTAGAGGGGATGGTGCACGGCTCCTTTTCCTCGGGATCTCAGAGCAGGTGCTTCACCTGCCTCTACTTCCCCCTTGTCCATATTCCCCCCATTGGGTACTATTTTACCTTTTCATTGGATGTCATTTAAAAAATGTGGTAACTCAGCAACACCTTTCACTGCCTTAGGCATCTGGTTTTCTGTGTGACACAGAGGCCTTCCTTCTGGCGCTGTCTCTGGGGAGCATCTTCAGGCAGCATTTCTCTAACTTCACTGAATGATTCTGGAAGTGGCTGGCAGATCGCTGTCAGTGGAGTCAACCAGATGTGTATCCGCCAGGCCATTTCCCTTTCCACCTTCCCTCGGTTCTCGCTGGGTCACAGAAGCAATGTCATAACAACACAGCTTCTTCCTAATGAAACGTCTGCAGCCACCCTCTGGCTGACAGTTCATTAACCTCGTGGCCCAAACTGCTTCGGTGCCGTCCCTGCTCCTGAATTTTAACATTCAGAGTTTTCTTCAAAGCCCAGGTCTGCTTATCAATCATGTTCAATATTAGGTTACTTACAGAATGAAGTCATTATCTTTAATGTTTAATAACTGTGCCACAAAGCTAATATAATAAAATCTGAGAAATGTAATTTAGAGAGGCTTTTGACTCAAGTCTTGTGTGTGTGTATGTGTGTGTGTGTTTAATCTTTCCTAATCCTATCCCCAAGGCTAAGAAAAACCTTGTTTTCGCTCTGTCTTCTACTTGGTTTGTCTCTTTTGTTTTGTTTTTGCTTGGCAATGTCCTGATCAGTCTGTTTTGGTGATGGCTGAGTCTGGGGAGCTGGCAGCAGAGATGACGACACTGGGATTGACACTATGCTGCAGGAGGGGGTGGTTGACGGCCACAGGAGATGTTGTGGGGTTGGACCCTTGCAGGGCATGGATTTGGTCAGGTATGGGGAACAAATGACCAGCGTGGACTCTGCTCTTGACACAAATGAACAAAGTGCCCAGATCTGATTCCCCCAGCCCTGGTGGCTTCCAGGTCTTTGAAGGTAGAATTGAGCCTCACAGCAGATGGCTCCTGGTAGTGAAGAGATTCTTGGGCAAAAGCCTGGTCATTAAAGAAGGAAGATTTCTTTCTTTCCTTTTTTTTTTTTTTGGAGATGGAGTTTCACTCTTGTTGCCTAGGCTGGAGTGCAATGGTGCAATCTCCACTCACTGCAACTTCCACCTCCCGGGTTCAAGCAATTCTCCTGCCTTAGCCTCCTGAGTAGCTTGGATTACAGGCTTGTGCCACCACGCCCGGCTAATTTTGTATTTTTAGTAGACATGGGGTTTCTCCATTTTGGTCAAGCTGGTCTTGAACTTCCGACCTCAGGTGATCTGCCCGCCTCGGCCTCCCAAAGTGCTGGGATTACAGGCGTGAGCCACTGCACCCAGCTAATTTCTTTTTATTTTTTTGTTTAGGAAAATGCTTATAATGGAATGTAGTCATTTTGCTTTGTCTTCTTGGAAGAAGCATCAATATGAATAAGTCTTTGAATTTGCAAGTTAAAACTCTGATTTTCCATGGGCAGAATCTGGGTGAGAAATAAGTCTGTTTGACTGTTTTGAGTTCTTCCTTTAAAGAATATAGACCATGATGGTGGCCTGTGTTGTGTCCTGAGGGGCTGTGGACACGGAGTCTATGGCAAGGTTCATAAAACGCTTAGAGGTTTTTCAGAGAAAGGAGCTATAGAAATGGAAGGTGGCACAGTTGTGTTGGAAACCTCCCACGGGGTCTCCAGGCTCTCATTTCCCTCCAAGTCATAAAGTGAGAGGATCTGTGGTAAGTCTCCCCCTCTCCCCTCCCCTCCCTCTCTTATTCTGTTCTCAAGGCAAGAAGCAAAGTGTGAGGGTCTAACTATACAGGACAATCCTTCCACGGTTCCTCTGCGCAGTCCCATCTTACATCTTTGGAGAAGTTGGATAGTTTTCCTTTCAAAATTTTACAGTGATTCCTTTCCTTTTTCTGAATTGCTTTATGAGTTGACTTGTCTTCCTAAGGAGTCAAAGTTAACAAGACTACCCTTGAACAATGTAAAACTCAACCAGGTATGTAGCAGGCTTTTGGTTTTTTATCTAAATAGTTGAATTTCTCTTTTGGGTCTAGCTGTATTAGGAATAGAGAGAAGAGAATTTCTGGAAGTGGAGACCAGGAAAGGGTTCAGACTAGTTCTTTTTTTATTTTAATTTTTTTCTGAGACAGAGTCCCGCTCTGTTACCCAGGCTTCTGGAGTGCAGTAGCATGATCTTGGCTCACTGCAACCTCCACCTCCCGGGTTCAAGCGATTCTCCTGTCTCAGCTTCCCGAGTAGCTGGGATTACAGGCACCCACCAACAGACCCGGCTAATTTTTGTATTTTTAGTAGAGATGGGGTTTCACGATGTTGGCCAGGCTGGTCTCGAACTCCTGATCTCAAGTGATCCACCTGCCTCGGCCTCCCAAAGTGCTGGGATTACAGGCGTGAGCCACTGTGCCCGGCCGGGTTCTTGAGGGAGCCAGGCTGAGTTCCGCAGATGCTTCTGTTTTTGACTGCTCTCATATTTTCTAAAGTACATTCTAGTCTCTTTCAACTCATGGGGAAAATTGCAGAGAGTTAGGGCCCGTATAGTATGTGACACCAATCAAGACATAAATAATGAAGCATAAACATGTTTTTAAAAAACCTGTTATTTGGGATGGAGAGAAAATAGCCCTTTTCAAACATTCGATATAACTTTATACATCCTAGGGAAATGTTTACACACACCATTGGTTTAAAATTTTAGCTGAATTATTTTGATACTTCAGTTCAACAAATGGTCAATTCAGTCAGTTTTTTAATTGAATTTTCACAAAATGGAACCGGTTGACTGCTTGACTCAACTAGTCATTTGTGTGATACAGACGCAGGCCTAGAGGAATAAGGTTGAACTGGGCAGTGGCAGATGGCTAAGGTCGAGTTTAAGGAAGACACAGAGAACTCTACCCATGGGTCCGTATCATGGGTTCCTGTCCTCACATCCGTATCATCAGTTCATTTAGTGAATGAAATCATAATCCCTGCCTCTCAAGGTCTCATTTGATTTCACATTCAGTGGCGTTTTCAGTCTGTGTTGAAAGCACATGAGATGTTGACGCATTTGCGCACATGGTGAGCCAGGAAGGAGGTGACGAGAGTGAACTGGGAAGAGATCATTTGAACATTAGAGATGATGATTCTGTTTACTATTTTCTTAAGCCCTTACTGGAAATATTACTTTTCATGGACTAGAACTAATTGGAAGTAAGATATCCTGTAAGTCCATTTAGAAAAAATTCTTCCAACTAGTTCTGAGCATGCTGGATTTGCCTGAGAAACTCTTTGGGCTGCATTCTGAGGGTGGCTTGGGTGGATTTGCCTTGACCTGATGGCCTTGAGGAATAAGGAGGCCTGAATGGGCGTGAAACTGTGTTTAGAACTTGAGTTGGCCTGACACAGCTCCGGTTCACACTTGAACTTATGTGGACACTTCTCTGCCTCTCCATTATTCATCTTTGTACCTCCTGCATCTAGCGTAATGTTGAACACATGACAGACGTTCATTAGATGTTCAGAGTCTGGTTGTTTGCCAGCCTAAGATGCTTAGAGTTTATTGAATTGGGTTGTACATGCTGCTAGGACCTATGACTTTGGGGAAGGAAGTTTTAGGGTTCAGCAACCTTTCATGTTTTGTCTTTTTTTTTTTCTTATGGGCTAGGAAATTTACCCAAGGTAAATTCAGAGAACAGGGGTGTACAGTGTTACATATGGCATTCCCCACTTAGGAGCAAGTGACTAATATCTGTGTTAACTGAAGTCTGTCTTCTCACAGGTTCTGTGCTGAAGAACCATCTCACTGGCTGACACCCCTTAATAAGACATTCTGAATCTCCATGATTACAAGATTGGAGTGTGTTTAGAACCAGAGGCAAGCAGAATAGTTCAGAGATGTGGGTCATAATCTGAGTGGGGATATAAGGGCTCCAACACAGGTGCCACCAGGCAGCTGCTGGAAGTGGGTTTGGAGCTGCACAGTGTGCACCAAGGTCAGTCCTGGGTGGGGGACGTGCAGCCAAAGGACCATCCCTGTGGGATTCAGACTCCAGATCCCCTGCTTTCCCATCGCCATGGGATGCCCAGAATGTTAGGAACAAAATCCTTGCTCACAAAGTCGGCCTCACTTTTCCCTGCCCAGCTACTGGCTTCCACGTCCTCGTCTGTATGAACTTTCCATCACGTGTCTAGAATTCCATCCCCTCTGCTCCCTGCTGATTCATGCCCGCCATTTTCCTAGGGAGCTCAGTCAACATTCAGCTCTTCAAAAATTCTTTTTCTGGCCTCATCTCAGGACTGTACTTCATTTTGTAGTTTTTCCACACAGAACTGGTAAGCACCCTTGAATCATTTCATTTATGTCCCGACTTTTTAGCTAGCACGCTTAAGAGCAACACAGGCCTTGTTTTTCTGTGTATATGCTGAAGCAAGCAGAACTGACCTACCCAAACTTAATAGTATGAACTGTGTTAATATAAATTGTCGGCTCTGGAGATTTTATTTGATTCTCAAAGTAACTCTGTGAAGGCCAGGCACGGTGGCTCACGCCTGTAATCCCAACACTTTGGGAGGCCAAGGTGGGTGGATCACTAGAGGTCAGGAGTTCAAGACCAGCCTGGCCAACATGGTGAAACCCCATCTCTACTAAAAATACAAAAATTAGCCGGTCATGGTGGCACACACCTGTAATCCCAGCTACTTCGGAGGCTGAGGCAGGAGAATCGCTCAAACTCAGGAGGTAGAGGTTGCAGTGAGCCGAGATCACGTCACTGCACTCCAGCCTGAGTGACAGAGTGAGATTCTGTCTCAAAAAATAAAAAAGAGCAATTTTTATTATTTCCATGTTTACAGATGATGAAACTGAAATTCAGAGAGGCCAGGTGACTTAACTAAGGTCACACAGCCAAGTGGAAGGCAGAGGTGGGATTTGAGTCTTTGCTGATTCCATGTCTATTATTCTTTCTACTTCCATACACTGTCTTTCTGGTTGGCTGATTCAATAAATTTTGCCTTGAAAAATTAGAGTCACAATTTTCTTTTGAAAGCCTTTCTTTGGAGGAAATATCCTCTGAGAAACTATAATTTTTTAGAAAATAATTGGACTTAGAGAAAAGGAGTAGGCTCTGCCTAAGGAAAAAATGTATTACTTAGTCCTTTATCAAACATTTATGGGTTTACTCTGTACTGTGCTAGTTGATGGGAGTGGGACTAGGGTCAAATGAGGACATGGTTTCTGTCCTCCCTGAACCCATAGCCTCGTGGCTTGGAGATGGGACACCATGGTGGCAGATGTTGTGTGTGCTTGTGAATCTGAAAGACTGATGCCTGATGGGCATCAGTTTTTGTTTGTTTGTTTGTTTGTTTGTTTGTTTTTGAGACAGAGTCTTGCTCTGTTGCCCAGGCTGGAGTGCAGTGGTGTGATGTCGGCTCACTGCAACCTCCACCTCTCAGGTTCAAGTGATTCTCCTGCCTCAGCCTCCAGAGTAGCTGGGATTACAGGCTCCCACCATCACACCCAGCTGATTTTTGTATTTTTAGTAGAGACGGGCTCTCACCATGTTGGCCAGGCTGGTCTCAAACTCCTGACCTCAGGTGATCTGCCTGCCTCAGCCTCCCAAAGTGCTGGGATGACAGGCATGAGCCACCGCGCCCGGCCCTAATGTTCTAACTCATAAGGAAATTTTACCTTCATTCACTACGAGTAGGCTTATACTATACAAATATTAGTTTCTAGAGTCCATTGATGGATGAAGAGATAAACAAAATGTGGTCTATGCATACAATGGCATATTCTTCAGCGTGGAGAAAGAATGAAAGATACGTGCTATAGCGGTAACATGAACCTCGAAGACATTATGCCAAGTGAAATAAGCTAAACACAAAAGCACAAACATTGTATGGTATTGCTCATGTGACAGGCAAAATCGTAGAGAAAGAAAGTAGAATAGAGGTTGCCAGCAGCTAGAGGGAGGGAGAATGGGTGCCGAGTTTCAGTTTGGGAAAGTGAAAAAGTTCTGGGCATGGCGATTGGTGATGGTTGCAAAACAATGTATGAACCACTGCATTAATGTACTTCATGCTCTTGAATAGTACACCTAAAAATGGTTAAACTGATAAATCTCAGTTTTCAGAATAGCTGACAAGCTATGCTTAGATATGTCTTTAAGGCAGGAGGAAGATGGCAGTGGTCATAGCAGTGTGTGGAAAGCAGGAGAGACCCCACATGTCACCAATTAGCTCTCCAAATCCAGGAAACATCAGGACGAACAGCTCCGCTGCCCATGATCCGCGAGCTGTTTCGCTAGCATTCCGAACAATTCTGGCAAGGGTGGAAACACTGGACCGGGATCTGGGTAACTCTTTCACAGTTGATTGGGTAAGGAGAAGCGCTGTTCTCAGAGAAATGAGAACATGTGTCTTGGAAGGCTGCCTTTGCTTAATGTTCCACACGATCCAGGAGGCCAGATGGCATTTTATGTGGTTTTCACAACTGTGATTTTGGATTGATTACTAAACCTGTTTGTGTTCCTAACCCAGCTCGCTGCCTCCCGCCTGCCTTTAGCTTAACGCTCATTCCCAGAGCTCAGTTTGAACAGGCGCATTGTTTTTATTCTGTTCCTTATTATTATTGCATTGGTGCCAGCCTTTACTACCTTCAGCCCTATTTGCTGCCCAGAGTCTAGTGCAGAAAATGAAATCCTTTTTCCAATAAGTGTGATCAAATGAAAGGCTGTCACACTGCATTTATATCCAATTCTGGTTTTTTTTTTTTTTTTTTTTTGAGTTTGGGTCGCCCGCATGGTGGTTTGTAAAAGGATAAAGGATAATTTCTGATGTCATGCCAGCTTTTCCTTACCCAGCTGACCTTCTACTATCAGATGGTATTTTCATAGGAAAGGCAAATTAATTTTATATCTAATGTAAAAAAAACATTATTAGGAAGATTGTAATGAAAATTAAGTAGTTTGCAAAATGTTTTAGAATTTTCAAATTACTTTTGCATAAAAAACTTCTTTCAGTTCTTACAACAGTCCTGAGACAGAGTTCAGCAGGTGTCCCCATCTCATGAGGAAACGGAGGCTCAGAGAAGTTAGGGGGCATGCCCAAGGTTGCCCAGCTAACATTGGTCAGAGCTGGATCTGGAGAGCGTATCTGCGGGGTCCACATCCAGAATGCTTTCTACCGTTCTGCTGTACCAGCTGGAAAACAAAATCCCATTCGAGTAAATAATATCAGCAATAGCCACCATTTTAAGCAACTTACCAGGCCATTTACTAAATAAGTCTCCTTGTACTGTAGTAACTCTCATGACTAAGGTCTGCAGACGACCCATTTAATAGGCTGGCAAAGTGAGTCAGAGATTGCGAGGAGAGGCTGAGAGGTTCCTGGGAACATCTCTGTTGATGTCTTGAACTGGGCTCCCATTGTTCCAGCAGGGAAACCGAGGATAGCAGACATTGCAAAATGTCCTTCCGTGAAGAGACTTCTAGTCGTTTTGGTGAAAACACAGTGTCCTGCTGCCTAGCTGAAATCCTGGTATGGATAAGTTTATCTTATCATCTTTCTATTTCTAGTACTTGGCCCAGATCTGACCTAACAGCAACTATTTGTTGAGTGGAACCTCCAAAGATAGCAGTTTCTTCTTGTGGAGAATTACAGTCTATTGATTTGCTCAATGCAAGTTCATTTTATTAAGATTTCTTCAGCTGTGTGTTTATATAAATGGACAGCCAGGCAGTGCATGAAAGTGGCTGCCCGGCCAGAGTCTGGCTGGGCTGCTTCGTTCTACTCTGGGGATTGGACCCAGTAGAATTCTTGGACTTGGTGTGGAGTCCCAGGTCAAGCCAACTCATTACTTCTTCTACCTCTCCTTTTTAAAAAGGGTTTTCTGTCTTTGGTTCAAGTTCCTCTTAAAACACAATCATCATCCCTTCATTGATAGAGGCACAAATGAATTCTTTTTTTTCTTTTTTCTTTTTTTTTTTGAGGCAGAGTCTTGCTCTGTTGCCCAGGCTATAGTACAGTGGCACGATCTTGGCTCACTGCAACCTCTGCCTCCCGGGTTCAAGTGATTCTCCTGCCTCAGCCTCCTGAGTAGCTGGGATTACAGGTGCACACCACCACACCTGGCTAATTTTTGTATTTTTAGTAGAGACGGGGTTTCGCCATATTGACCAGGCTGGTCTCGAGCTCCTGACCTCCGGTGATCCACCCGCCTCGGCTTCCCAAAGTGCTGGGATTACAGGTGTGAGCCACCACGCTCGGCCGAATTTTTAATTTTTTTATTGAAATGGAGTCTCACTCTGTCACCCAGGCTGGAGCGCGGTGACGCGATCTCAGCTCACTGCAACCTCTACCTCCTGGGTTCAAGCGATTCTCCTGCCTCAGCCCCCCAGTAGCTGGGATTACAGGTGCACACCACCACAACTGGCTAATTTTTATATTTTTAGTAGAGATGGGGTTTTGCCATGTTGACCAGGCTGGTCTCGAACTCCTGACCTCAGGTGATCCACCCACCTCGGCCTCCCGAAGTGCTGGGATTAGAGGTGTGAGCCACCACGCTCGGCCGAGGCACAAAGGAATTTAAACCTCATTGAAATGACAGCGGATGGCCATGGCTCTACTGTGGTTTCCCTGGGCCACTTTCTTCTCCCGCCTTCCTGCCGCATGCAGGAGTGGAGGCTGAGGCTCCCTGGCCAGGCTGCTCTGGGTTATTACAGTGATATATCTTGGAACTGAGCTTGAGCAGGGATCCTCCTGTTTCCTGTTGGAATTGATTTTCTGTCCAACTTTCATTTCCTATTGTGCATTCCTTTGGGGTCAGAGCAGCTTTCTCAGACAAAAGCAGGGCTTTCTGTTTTGGAGATATTCCTGGCGTCTCTTCAGCTGCGTGTTTATAGAAATGGACAGCCCGGCAGTGCATGAAAGTGGCTGCCTGGCCAAAGTCTGGCTGGGCTGCTTAGTGGTACTCTGGGGGTTGGACCCAGTAGGATTCTTGGACTTGGCGCGGAGTCCCAGATCACCCTGTCATTGGCCCTGTATCTTAACTTGTAGGCACGTCTTCATCTGTCAGATGGGCTTTGTTCTCTGAAGCCCGCATCAGAGAGCTCTTCAGAAGAGAGGAAATGTTATATTGCTGTTATCATTTCAAATGCTTACCGCTAAGTGAATCTGGTTCAAAGCTTAACAGCCCGTGGGTGAACCACAAAAGCTCAATTGGATCTCAAAGAAATCCCTGGTCAAGCCCTGTGCCTTCTAGTACCCGATTATTTATCAATAAGTGTGAAGATTGCAACCTCCAGATTATTCAGCCATTGTTGAGATGTGTAAAAACGGTATCCCCAGCACCTTGAAAGGCTAAGTAGGATCAACCCCCCAGTTGTTGTTCACTTTCTGTGTCCTCAGAATCCACTTTTGTTTCAGTCCTTCTAACCCATTCCCATTGTTTTCTGTCAGTGTTGGAATAAGTGGAATAGCAGGGTCCATAAACTCTAGCACTTGATTGTCAGGAATGAAGAATTTGGTTTTCTCTGTTGTCATAACATTCGTGAGTACATCTGTAAGCAGGCATTTTCCCATCATCTTTCCCGCATTTCTAATGAATATGACATCAGTCTATTTGCTGCTTCATAGTCAAGGTCCTGTTTGTTGATATGTAATCAAAGCAACTGGATTATGTTTGTCAGTACGAGTCAGAAAAATCTAATATATATTTACTCTGATGCCATAAGGAGTGTCAGCCTTTTCTGGCCTCAATAATCTCGTCTTGGGAGAGAAAGCTCATAATGTGGTGAAGATACCGTTTTGGGATTATTTCTAGAACGTGATAGTTGTGCCATGCACATACATGTCCAAATGAATTGAGTCATGTGATAGCATCCAGTTTTATGCAACCAAAATTGGACATTATATTGTTTGGATAGAGTGCTCAAGATGGGTGGTTCCTGGATAGAGTGTTGAAGGCAGGTGGTGCCATCAATTCAGCAGCAAGGAACTTAATAGCTTTCTCATCACAGTCCTCACCTCCTCCCTCCTTTTTCTGTGTCACAGAAGCAGTAAGAAACATCGAGGAATTTCCCAAAATATCAGGGAATTTGTTATTTCTTCTAAAACATAAGGAAGTACCCGGCAATATAAATGGCAAATGTGCGGGGTGCAGTGGCTCACACCTGTAATCCCAGCACTTTGGGAGGCCAAGGTGGGCGGACCAAGAGGTCAGCAGTTTGAGACCAGCCTGCCCAACATGGTGAAACCCTGTCTCTACTAAAAATACGAAAATTAGCTGGGCGTGGTGGCGGGTGCCTGTAATCTCAGCTACTCAGGAAGCTGAGGCAGGAGAATCGCTTGAACCTTGGGGGCGGAGGTTGCAGTGAGCCAAGATCGTGCCATTGTACTCCAGCCTGGGCGATAGAGCAAGACTCTGTCTCAAAAAAAAAAAAAAAAAAAAGAAATGGCAAATGGACATTTACATGGTGATTAGAAAATTAGAATACACCAGGAAATCTGGGTTCTGTTCTCAGTCCTACTTGTAACACATCCACTGACCTTAAACACATTTCTTTACTTTGCTGCACCTGAATTCCCTTATCTGCTGTAAAATGAATTTGTTGAACTAAACTAAATGTTCTTAAAGATCCTTTCCAGCCCTGACATTGAACTCAGTACATCAACTTACATGATTTATTCGCACAATCTTAGCAGAATTAATTTGGATTTGTTAATTGTTTGCATCTGGCTAATTATTGCCTGCACACCCTAAGACTATCTAACAGTAGTAGTTTCTTATATTAACTAAAGGTGCTGTGAAGGAAACATGGAATTCCCCCAAAATCAAAACTAAAAGAAACTTCTGCTTTAGAGCAAACACTGATAAAATATACATAAGGCACCCTAGCTGCACTGGGCCCTTCTGCCCTCTTCAGCAAGTCCTGCCTGAGGTGCACACAATTATTACTGGCTCTTGTGCCACAAAGTGACATCGTCTTTGGCTGTGACACCACATGAAGAGGGAAGGAGGTGTGAGACTGTGAAGACACTCAGTACAGGTGCAGCCTCCTCCACAGAGTAAATGTGATACTTCTCGAGTTAATGACTATGTTGGGAAGTTTTCCAACCCCACCATCTTCCCTGCTTCAACGAGGATCCCAGGGGGAAGCTCACAGATTTGCAGATCTTTTTACACTAAGGAAGAATAAAGCAGCATTCCAGTTGCAGGAGTATAAGCCAGCCACAGACCCAGGGGGCACATCTTACACTGTCTTTGGGAGAAAGAAAAAGTACTAATAACAAATAAATCTGATGGGATTTCAGATGGATTCCAGTCTCATTCTTTTGTGATAGCAGGGAGTGAGGTTTTGATATATTCCCTCTAGAGATGGTTCTAAACATGGAGACCCATCGATATCTAGGTATACCTCCTCTCCTCTCTGATCAATCCAATTGCTAAACAAGACCGGAGCAAGGCTCAGTAGTTGATGGCAAGTGCTTCTGCTAATTGCCTTGCGATTGGGGAATCAGGAGGATGTTTTTATTCAGGAAGGCGTGTCTGACCAATGAAACAAAATGCAGTTGGTATCATTTTAGATTTGGCTCTCGAATCCTCAGAAATATGTGCCTTCACTAACTTTCAGGAGGAAGTATCCCTTCTCTTTGGGTATCTCTGGGAAGTTGCTTTATTGATTTTTCACCAGTTTGCAGACAAACCCAAGTCTAAATAAAATTCAGATGTAGCCTAATACTGCAAGCCTTTCTTTTATCTATCTATCCATCTGTCTGTCTGCCTGTCTGCCTGTCTGTCTGTCCATCCATCCATACGTCCATCCATCCATCCATCCATCCATCCGTCTACCTACATGCCTGCCTACCTCAGCCTCCCGGATGTTTGAGGCTGCAGTGAGCTATGATCACACCACTGCAGTCCAAACTGAGTGATTCATGATTGCACCACTGGACTCCAGACCAAGTGACAGAACGAGACAGACCCATCTTTTAAAAAAAAAATGATTATGAGAGGTCTCAGTGCAGAAATGGTTTCCTCCTGCCCATTGTGCCAGCTTGCCCAGGCCCAGAGGTTGAGTCATGATATGAATGTGCTGTGTGGTGTCCAGCACCGGAAGTGTGGGTATAGTGGAGGAAAAAGATACAGAGCCAGAACCAGGACATGGAAACATTTTTAAGCTATATGTTTTTAAAAATCACCACCTCCATGCTAGAGAGAGGACTGAATTAGGTTTCTATTTTCTCTCTAAAATTGATATAACAAAATTGTTGTCATGTGAAGAGAAAATCAAAGAGTATGCTGACAAAATATGTGGGAAAATCTAAAGCACAGGGACAAACGAAAAAAAATAGATGACTTGGGACTATATCAAAATGGAAAGCTTTTTTTATTGCAAATGGTACCATCCAGAAAATGACAAAAGCAACCCACAGAATGGGAGAAAATTTTTGCAAATCACATATTTGATAAAGAACCTGTACCCAGAATATATGAAAGACTCTTGCCACTCAATAATAAAAAGACAAGTCAATTATAAAAATGAGTAAAAGATTTGAATAGACATTTCTCCAAAGAAGATATACAGATGGCCAATAAACGCATGAAAAGATAATTCAGCAGCATTAGCTATCAGGGAAACACAAGTCAAAACTACAATGAGATACCCCTCATTTATACTCGCATGGCTAGAATAAAAAAGATAAACAATATGAAGTGTTGATGAGGATGTGGAGAAATTGAATCCTTATACATTGCTGTTGAAAATGTGAAATGAGGCCGGTCACAGTGGCTCACGCCTGTAGTCCCAGCACTTTGGGAGGCCGAGGCAGGTGGATCACGAGGTCAGGAGATCGAGACCATCCTGGCTAACATGGTGAAACCCCGTCTCTACTAAAAATACAAAAAATTAGCCGGGTGTGGTGGCAGGCGCCTGTAGTCACAGCTACTCGGGAGACTGAGGCAGAAGAATGGCTTGAACCCGGTAGGCAGAGCTTTAGTGAGCCGAGATCGCACCACTGCACTCCAGCCTGGGTGACAGAGCGAGATGACTCCTCAAAAAAAAAAAAAAAAAAGAGAAAATGTGAAACGATATAGCCCCTGTGGAAAAGAACTTGGCACTTTCTCAGAGAGTTAAACACAATGTTATCATATGACCCAACAATTCTACCCTTGTTATGAAAAAATATGTATCCACGAAACCTTGTACATGAATGTTTATTGCAACATTATTCATAATAGCCCCCAAATAGAAACAACCCAAATGTCTATCAACTGAAGAATGGATAAACAAAATGTGGCATGATCTATATAATGGAATATTACTTGGCAGTGAAAAGGAATGAAGTGTGGTTCATTCATTGAAATATTACGGTAAGTGAAAGAACCTAGACACAAAAGATGACATATTGTATGATTCCTTTCATATAAAGTGTCTAGAAGAGGCAAATCTGTAGATACAGTATGTAGATTCCTCATTCTCAGGGGCTGAATTGGGACGTTGCAGCTAATGCATATGGAATTTATTTTAGGAGATAATGAAAATGTTCTAAATTCGATGATGGTTGCACAACCCTCTAAATATACTAAAAAGCATAGAATTGTACAATATAAATGGATGAATTATATTTCAATAGAGCTGTTTTAAAAATATTGAAAACCAGAGATACCTGTCTGTGCTCTAAAATGTATCCACTGCCTTCTAGATACAGTCTAAACTCTGCAGCTTGGCTTTTAAAGCCTTTTATTTATATGGAATCCTCCCCACCCCCCACCATCTATACGTTTGTAAACCTTACATGTTATTCAAATGCCATAATTCGCCAAACTGGATATGTTTTCTCCTTCCAGAAAGATATTCCTTCATCCCTCTTATAAGCCTTAGCACTGTCTGCCTTGCGTTATATTTATTTCTGTATCTGTCGTATGATCTCTATCTGATCGAGAGCTCTTTAAGGCCGGGATGTCAGCTTGCTCATATTGGCATCCTTCAGGACACCTGACCCCTAAACTTATCTGACTGGTACATGATACATTTTTATCACTGGATAGAATGAATGGGTTGTGAAACTATTAGATGTGATCCCAGATAAGATACTGTTTTTACTGATCTCTTTCACAAGGGTCTTTCAAGAACAATGCAGGATCAAACTTATAAAGAGATTTTTGAAACTCTCAAAACTCTGTGCAGGGGATTATTATTATCTGTAATCCTGGTAACTATTCAAATTAGTGTCAATTAACTTTTGGCGGCACTCTTAAGATTCTTTATCATCTACATTAGTTTGTCAGATGAGGTAATGCACTTTTTCTGGGTACAGTTGTCTTTGAAGAGATTGGCAGCGTTTCATAGTTGTAAACAAAACCGTCTCATATGCCGGACCGTGACAAAGAGGGACTAGGACGCCAGAAGCTCTGTGAAAACACTTAAATCCATTTCAGCGAGGAGGAATTGTGATCTGGTAAATAAATTAGTGTTCTGCTCTGTTCCTTGGCTCCTCTGCTAATGAATGGGCCCCAGAGATTTTTTTTTGTCCTGGGTGATAAGCCCCTAATATCTATTCAAGTTCAGCATAAAGCTCATTTTCTCTAGAAATCTTTGTTTAAAAACAGAATTTTTCCAGTAAATATATTTATCAAATTAAAAGTATTTCAGATACACAGAGAGTGATATAACAAACAAACCACCGCCTGTGTCTAACAAATGCTGGCTTTTTGTCATATCTGCTTTGGATGTTTTTTTAGTTGAAAAACATTTCGAAGATAGTTGAATCATTCCTTTCCTTCCCAAATCTCATTGCCCCTCCCTCCCTTTCCTCTGAAGCCACAATTATCTCTACCAGGAATCTCTCTCTCTCTCTTTTTTTTTTTTGAGATGGAGTCTCGCTCTGTCGCCCAGGCTGGAGTGCAGTGGCGCGATCTGGGCTCACTGCAAGCTCCGCCTCCCGGGTTCACGCAATTCTCCTGCCTCAGCCTCCCAAGTAGCTGGGACTACAGGTGCCTGCCACCACGCCTGGCTAATTTTTTGTATTTTTAGTGGAGACGGGGTTTTACCATGTTGGCCAGGCCTACCAGGAATCTTTAACTGGTTAATCTTTCAGTCCAACTTTGATATCAATTGTTAACTCTTGAGACCATTTTCTATTTCAAAACTGTCCATCTGACTCGTTTCTATTACTCTGAAATAATAGAATCTCAGAATTCTGTGATCTACCTTCAAGCCCATTAAATGGGAATTTTTCCCAGAGAGAGTTTAAACCGGCCTCTGGGTTAGGGGAGAAGTATAGACCCCAAAGACCCTTACAGAGAAATACTTGTCATCACACTCCTGGAATTCTGGGAGAGGGAGAGGCATGAGAAGGCTGTGTGGCCTTGTCTTTGAAATACAGAAGTTTGGTGACACCTGGAACATTTTTTACATGACAAATATGGTGAAATTTAACAGGCTATCAAAGTGCAGATCAGGCCAACTGAATAGCAGTTTTGGGGAAAATGACAAGGTGCTAGGTAGTGGAGAGAGGAAGATTAAATAACCTACTTGGGTCTATGTGCCCATGAAGACACGCTCATATGTCTTCCTTGCATAGATACCTGCCTTGTTCTAAAATAAACTTGAAGTGTGTTTTTAAAAAAAGCATGTGTGCAGCCTGGGTAACATAGTGAGATCTTGCTTCTACAAAATACAAAATAAAAAAAGTAGCCGGGCATGGTAGCGTGCACCTGTAGTCCCAGCTACATGGGAGGCGGAGGTGGGAGGATCACCTGAGCTCAGGAGGTTGAGTTTGAGGCTGCAGTGAGCTGTGATTGCACCACTTCACCCTGGCCTGGGCAACAGAATAAGACCCTGTCTCAAAACAAGACAAAACAAAAACATGAGTGGAGCAAGAAAGAATCATGAGGTGAGGAAATGAAGGTTAAGGGAATATGAGGATCAGAGGGAGTAACAGGTTCAGTTCTAAGATGAGGTCCGCACGTGGAATACATACCATTAGGCACGAAGCTCGGGCTGGAAGTACCCTACAGACTGCACCATGAGCTTCTCAACAGACAGTGGGTAAAGGAGTCAGTGACAGAATCTAGGGCTTTTAAGATAAAAGCAAACCAGGTGGCCAAGGAAGAATGGCTATTTCCAGCACAGATGCCCTGAGGGCCATTTTTTCTGAGGATGTGGTTCTCACTCTTGATGGACAATCAGGACATTCTAGCAAAAGTGCATCGTGCTCTAGAGGGGTGTGTGCAGGGAGCATAGCTGAGGGATGGAGGGGCTCATGTGCATCAGGATTGCCTGGAATACCAGGGATTATTAGTGCCAATAATGCTGTCAATGACGTTGTGATGGTTAATTTCCTGTGTCAACTTGACTGGGCCGTGGGATGCCCAGATATTTGGTCAAACGTTGTTCTTGGGTGTGTCTGTGAACAAATAGCCCTCACTGGTGCAGGTGAGTCTCATCCAATCGGTCGAAGGCCTGAGTAGAACTGGCCTTCCCGTGAGTCAGATGGAAGTCCTTTTGCCTGACTGCTCGATCTGGGACATGCTGCTTTGGGACTCCAGCTGAAACATCAGTTCTTCCTGGGTCTCAAGGCTGCCAGCCTTTGGGATGGAATGACACCATCGGGTCTCCTGGTTCTCAGCCCTTTGGACTATCACTGGGACTGTGGTGATAGTCTCTCTTGGGTCGCCAGCTGGCCAACTGCAGATCTTGGGATCTGTCATTCTCCATCTTATGATAAATCAATAAATAGCTCTCTCATTATATATATAATATATAATATGAAATAAATTAATAAATATCTCACTATATATATAGTGATATATATACACTAGGTATATTTTATATATATATATCCTATTAGTCCTGTTTCTCCAGAGAACTCTGGCGAATACAGACATTCCATATGCAAAGAGAGACCGCGTGGTCTTAGGTACTAGTTGTAAAATTATAATATATATTATATTATATATAATATTTAATATTTAATATATATAATAAATCAATAAATATATATCTCACGATATATATCTCTTACTATATATATAAATCAATAAATATCTCTCTCTCACTATATGTATATATATCCTATTAGTCCTGTTTCTCCAGAGAACTCTGGCGAATACAGACATTCCATATGCAAAGAGAGACCGCGTGATCTTAGGTACTAGTTGTAACATTATAATATATATTATATTATATATAATATTTAATATATATAATCAATAAATATATATCTCACTATATATATCTCTTACTATATATATAAATCAATAAATATCTCTCACTGTATGTATATATATCCTATTAGTCCTGTTTCTCCAGAGAACTCTGGCCAATACAAACATTCCATATGCAAAGAGAGACCACGTGGTCTTAGGTACTAATTGTAAAATTATAATATATATTATATATAATATTTAATATTTTATATATAATAAATCAATAAATATATATCTCACTATACATCTCTTACTATATATATAAATCAATAAATATCTCTCTCTCACTATATGTATATATATCCTATTAGTCCTGTTTCTCCAGAGAACTCTGGCCAATACAAACATTCCATATGCAAAGAGAGGTCACGTGATCTTAGGTACTAGTTGTAACATTATAATATATATTATATATAATATTTATTTAATATTATATATTATATATAATATTTATTTAATATAATATATATTATATATAATATTTATTTAATATAATATATATTATATATAATATTTATTTAATATAATATATATTATATATAATATTTATTTAATATAATATATATTATATATAATATTTATTTAATACAATATATAATAAATCAATAAATATATATCTCACTATATATAAATATCTCTCACTATATATAAATCAATAAATATCTCTCTCTCACTATATGTATATATATATCCTATTAGTTCTGTTTCTCCAGAGAACCCTGGCAAATACAAACATTCCATATGCCAAGAGAGATAGCGTGGTCTTAGGTACTAGTTGTACAATTATTTTACATTTGAAGAGGTAAACCTTTGGGTTCATAGGCTTTCTAACTGATGTCATGGAGTGGTGGGAGGGTTTTGTTTTCCCTTATCCATTAACTTTATTCTTAAAATAACAATATCAATAATAACATTTATGGCATACTTGTAAGCACTTCACATATATTCTCTCACTCAGCATCATGACAATATTCTAAGGGGACTGAGGCACTCAGAGCTTAGGAAACTCGTTCAAGGTCACCTAGCTAGGAAACGATGTGCTGTTTTCAAGGCCCTCATCTGAATAAAACTATCTTCCCTTTACTCTCAGCGGTGAAAATGGGGGAGAGATCTGTATTGGAAGCTCATTCAGACGTTGCCTTCTTTTGCACTCGAAGGCTTTGCTCTCTGAAGGCAGGAAGCAGCAGGCACGTGTGCAGGGAAGGCTGTGTATGTGGCATGTGCAGGCAGCAGCAGCAACGCGGGACGGTGGGGAGAGAGCCCAGGGGAAGGAGGACGGCTGCAGGAGCGGCTGTGATGTATGGGAAGCCCCGCTGGGCCGGCACTGTGGAAAGGTGACCTGCAGAGCCACAGCTGCAAGTGAACCACTAATTTTCCCATCTCTGCTTGCAATTTACAAAGCACTTTCCTGGTGTCATGAGTAGCTCGCAAGTATCAGAGCAGGGATTGAAACTTAAGTTGTTTGACGCTACACTCTGATTTCCTCACCTCACTGTCTTGCCAGTTCCAACTGTACCCCTCAGGAATTTCTATCAGGAGTCTGTGTCAACATCAGCATGAAGCTGAAGAAGGAGAAAGGAAATGGGGCAACAAAGCACACAGATGTTCCTAAAAAGCAAAAGCGGAAGAGAGAAGCTAGACTCGCCTCTCTCTGGTTTTTCTCACCGCCTGATCGTTCCTTTCAGATGACCCGCGTCTCTCGGAGCTGACCTCAGCTCGGCAAGGGTGCCTGTGGCCCATGGAGCCGTGGCCACTATCTCTGCATTGTGGGAGGGTGGTCCGTGTTGGGTCTGCAGGGTCGTTCTCACAGCGATGAATGTGTAGATCTGTGCTTGCTGAAGCTCAGGCTGGTCGCTGTTTTGTCATCGTCTCCTGTTACGCAGCTTTCAGGCTGCTTTTTTGGGGAAGTTAGACTCGCCTGCTCTTTTTTGGGGAAGTTCCACCTCACTGCAGCCGAGTATGGTGGTTTGCTCCTGTAGTCCTAGCTACTTGGGAGGCTGAGGCAGGAGGATCGCTTGAGCCAGGAGTTCGAGGCTGCAGTGAGCAGAGATTACACCACTGCACTCCAGCTTGGGTGACAGAGTGAGACCCTGTCTCTAAAATAAAATAAAATAAAAATAATAAATAAATAAATCACCCCTTGGCCAGGCGCAGTGGCTCACGCCTGTAATCCCAGCACTTTGGGAGGCCAAGGTGGGTGGATCGCCTGAGGTCAGGAGTTCGAGACCAGCCTGGGCAACATGGGGAAACCCCGTCTCTACCAAAAGTACAAAAATTAGCCTGGTGTGGCAGGCACCTGTAATCCCAGCTACTCAGGAGGCTGAGGCAGGAGAACGGCTTGAACCCAGGAGACGGAGGTTGCAGTGAGCCGAGATCATGCCATTGCACTGCAGCCTGGGTGACAGAGCAAGACTCCATCTCAGAAAAAGAAAAAAAAAAATCACCGTTTAACTCAGAATCAGCCACGCTGAATTGAGGTGAGGTTTTATGCATATCAGATTGAAGACCTCCTCCGGGGAGTGGTAGGCTGATGGCTTAGTCATCCTATAAAGAGCCCAGCGTCTGACTGCACAGCTGGGTCTACCTACAGCATGGAGATGGCTATCTGGGAATAATGGGCACTAGAATTGGAGGATCCTGATGAACCACTTCCTGGCCCCTTGCTTGTGCCACCTCCCTTCCCGCCAGCTAAATATTGCTTAGACACCCAGCTTCTGATTAAAGCCACATGATGGAACTTGTCCTAAGGATGCAACTGATGGCCCGTGTCAGCTTGTTGGAGTTAAAAAATATATTTTAATTTGTTTAGCTCTCTGGGGAAATTATCTGAGCCTGCATGTGATAATCAACTTTCACATGAGCTTTCAAGAAACCTGAAATGATTTGAGCAACAAAATGAGATTTTTAATCTACATAAATACGGGAGTCGTTTGCCTCTCTTTTTGTGTGTATGCGAGAGGAGGGGAGATTAAAACAATTCTAATTCATTCCTTTTCTTCTCCCCTAGGACACTCATTAGCAATGGTAGGAAAATGGTCACAGGAGTGGTACCTTGCCTAACATTCTCACACACATTTTCCCTTTGGACTTTAAACTTCACATCAACTCTTAAAGGTGGGGGTGGGCGGTAGCAAGTGTTGCTTCCCCTTTTTATGGAAAAAAGTAGGTCTCAGAGAGGTTACGTGACATGCCCAAGTTCATGTGCTGGTGGGTTGCAGAGTCAGTTCTAGAGCCCAGTTCTTTTTGGAAACTGGATCAATGCTCTTTCTACCTCACCAGCTGTCTCATATTAATACTAGAGATACTAATGCAAAAACATTACCACAATAGTATCTGCAAGAGAACAAATTCAAGGGAAGATGGATGGATACTGGCCGGGCGCCGTGGCTCAGGACTGTAATCCCAGCACTTTGGGAGGCTGAGGCGGGCAGATCACGAGGTCAAGAGATCGAGACCATCCTGGCCAACCAGGTGAGACCCCGTCTCTACTAAAAATACAAAAATTAGCCAGGCGTGGTGGTGCGCACCTGTAGTCCCAGCTACTCGGGAGGCTGAGGCAGGAGAATCGCTTGAACCTGGGAGGCAGAGGTTGCAGTGAGCCAAGATCATGACACTGCACTTCAGCCTCGGTGACAGAGTGAGACTCCATCTCAAAAAACAAACAAACAAACGAACAAACAAAAAGATGGATTGACACTGCACCTGCCTGCATCAGCCAGGCTAAGCTGGGTTAAGTTGTGGCTACACCAGATGTCTGTGGCTTCACTGGTTTATGCAAAGTCCCCTGTGGGGCCAGGTCACTCTCCAGGGAAGATCTCATGACTTCCATGTCAGCAGGACTTAGGGTGCACTGAAGAGGGAAAGCAGACTGAAGAGCTTTGTCGAAAGGGCGTTTAAGTTTGGCAGTCCAAAAATGACAGAGAAGTTCATAGCCAGTCACAGCCTGTGGGCTGGGTCTAATTGTGCAGCCCTGCCTGATGCACGGGCGGTTGTGAAACTGTGTCTTCTGAGTGTGTAAGAAGGGGAGAAGACCCGGAAATACTGGTGACCACTAGCCATGAGCACCACATGGTCTGCAGGTCTGAGCGGTCAAAAGATCTGTTCTGTGGAGCAGGCTCCCCTTTAACCATGTCCCTGTCACAGATCCCGCGGCAAGCATTCACACCACCTGGAATTCATCGGGAAGAAAGTCGCAGTGTTTAGCAGATATTTCACAGATATAAACTGCGCGGTCTTCCTAAGTCTCTGCACATGATCAGCTGAAGATTGGGCTTCTTGTGGTGCACATACCATTTTTGTCATTAAATCCCCAGTGACTCACCTTGTCCTGAAACTGTTAAAGCTCCTTAACAAGACTGAGGCCCATCCTGATTTGGGCCCCGACACCCTCCCCAGTCTCTTCTTTCATGGCACTCCTCCTGTCATCTGGGTTTGTGAAGCTCCTTTCAGTTCTCTCAAAGGAGCGTTTCTCTCTTCCCCCTCTCGCTCTCCGCACCTGCTGTTCCCTCCGCTTTCAGGTATTTCCTCCTCACTCACGTCCCTCTTTGTCCAGGTCTCAGGAGGCCTGCTCTTGTATGTGAGTCCCTAGCTAGATGACAAACCCCTTGGGGTCAGAGACAGGGACTCTTGGCAGCACTTGCCCTTAAAAACTTATATTCAGGCGGGGGGCGGTGACTCACACTTGTAATCCCAGCACTTTGGGAGGCCTAGGCAGGTGGATCGCCTGAGGTCAGGAGCTTGAGACCAGCCTGGCCAACATGGTGAAACCCCATCTCTACTAAAAATACAAAAAAAAATTAGCCAGGCGTGGTGGTGGGCGCCTGGAATCCCAGCTACTCGGGAGGCCGAGGCAGGAGAATCGCTTGAACCCCAGAGGGAGAGGTTGCAGTGAGTCGAGATCGCGCCACTGCACTCCAGCCTGGGCGACAGAGCGAGACTGTCTCGAAAAAAAGAAAAAGCAAACAAACAAACAGCCCTTACATTCAGCATAGGGCTTAGCTAATACATGGAAGCAACTGACTACTGTGTGTTCAATAAGCAAATGAATGGTCGTGTGAATGGATAAATGAGGTCTGTGAAGTTGAATGCTTGTCTGGGTGAGGGGACGTCTCCTGGCTCACCCTCACCTCTGTTGGCTGTGCTGCAAGCTGTAGTCAGGATGGTCATTTTCCAGCTTTGACCATGATTGCTCTTGCTTTTGGTGTCAGCGCCTACCTGTATGGTGCCCTCCATTCGTCAGTTGCCTTATATCCCAGCACGCTTCCTCAAGAGCTGAAGAAACGTCTTACGTTTTCATATGAAATCATTTTCAAGCAACGTATAGATTCACATAATACATAATTAATGGTAAAATGCTATTAGCATTATGTACTTAAATTATTTGGCTTTAAGGCCAGGCGCGGTGGCTCACACCTGTAATCCCAGCACTTTGGGAGGCCGAGGCGGGTGGATCACCTGAGGTCGGGAGTTGGAGACCGGCCTGACCAACATGGAGAAACCCTGTCTCTACTAAAAATACAAAATTAGCTGGGTGTGGTGGCGGGTGCCTGTAATCCCAGCTACTCGGGAGGCTGAGGCAGGAGAATTGCTTGAACCCAGGAGGTGGAGGTTGCGGTGAGCCGAGATTGTGCCACTGCACTCCAGCCTGGGCAACGAGAGCAAAACTCCATCTCAAAAACACAATAAAAATAAAAATAAATTATTTGGCTGTAATCCCCATTGGAGTTACTGTTTAATGGGTAGAGAGTTTCAGTCTGAGTTGATGAAAACGCTCTGGAGATGGATGGTGGCAACAGTTGCACAAAAATGTGAATGTACCTAATGCCACTGAGACCCACACTTCAAAATGGTTCAAGGTAGATTGCTTGAGCCTAGGAGTTTGAGACCAGGCTGGGCGACAGAGTGAGACCTTGTCTCTAAAAGAAAAAAAAAGGCCGGGTGCAGTGGCTCATGCCTGTAATCCCAGCACTTTAGGAGGCCTAGGCAGGCGGATCACCTGAGGTCAGGATTTCAAGACCAGCCTGGCCAATGTGGTGAAACCTCGTCTCTGCTAAAAATACACAAATTAGCTGGACATGGTGGCGGGCACCTGTAATCCCAGCTACTTGGGAGGCTAAGGCAGGAGACTCTCCTGAACTCAGGAGGCGGAGGTTGCAGTGAGCCAAGATTGCACCACTGCACTCCAGCCTGGGTGACAGAGTGCAAAAAGAAAAATATCAGTCGGGTGTGGTGGTGCATGTCGTGGTCCCAGATACTCAAGAGGCTGCTGACGTGGGAGGATCACTTGAGCCCCGTAGATGGAGGCTGCAGTAAGCCATGATGGTGCCACTGCACTGCAGCCTGGGCAACAGATGAGAGAGAAAAAAATGGTTCAAATGGCAAATTTTATGGATACTTTGCCACAATAAAAATAAATTTCTATTAAAGTACATATCATTAATTCCACAAATGCAAATAGAATACCAATCAAAGTAAGTCCTCAGAATACAGACTACACAGTAAAGTGTGGGCCTAACTAGACCACAGCCTGTTTCATGTCACCAGGCTTAGTGGATGACCGCACTGCAAGGAAAATTGCTGAGACTGAGTCATGTTTTGGTTCCCTGGCTGCTTCTATTTTTTTTTTTTTTAGATGGAGTTTCATTCTTGTTGCCCAGGATAGAGTGCAGTGGTGTGAACCTCTGCCTCCCGGGTTCAAGCGATTCTCCTGCCTCAGCCTCCCAAGTAGATGGGATTACAGGCACCTGCCACCATGCCTGGCTAATTTTTTTGTATTTTTAGTAGAGATGGGGCCTCACCATGTTGGCCAGGTTGGTCTTGAACTCCTGACCCCAGGTGATCCGCCTGCCTCGGTCTCCCAAAGTTCTGGGATTACAGGCATGAGCCACCGCGTCCTGCCCCTGGCTGCTTCTTATTTCGGAAAATTCTTCCCCAAATGAGACTAATTTTGGCTCAGTAGAAAAATTCTCTCACCTCTTGTCCCAAAGGTGAAAATCCACCTCAATGATTTTCAATTTTTTAAAAATCATCATTGGCCTCTTTTATTTTTTTTCTGATAGAATGTGCTTTAAGAGACAGTTGTAGCCTGTTTCCTATTCCTGCATTTATAAAGTAACAATTCGTTTATCCTTGCCAGCTGTCTGCAAGCTTAAAATACCTAGACACATCTCACCACCCAGTAGTGTCCTTGACTGGCTTGGATGGCCAGTTTCCCTATACTGATTTGGTACAATTGCTCCATTTTATAGAATACTTAAATATGAATACAAGTGTGATTTCTGTGGGGCTTTTGACAAACCAGAACTAGTTCAAGGACCCCCACAATCACCTTCAAGGGAACAAGGACCCCCATGATCACCTTCAAGGGACAAAAACCTGCGTTTTGTGTGTTTCCTGGTGCGTTTCCTTTAAGAGTCCTGGCGCCTGGGTTGTCCAGCCCGGGTGGAGGGACTCCCGAGGCCTGGTGATGGATGCTGTAGTCAGGAGTGCATATTGGATCTGTTACACGGTGGTGATATACGATTTCAACATTTCAGGGTTGATTTGGATTTTCTGTACTCCCTGCCTGGAATTTTCCTGCTGTGTTGTTTTGTGCTTTACTGTTCAACAAGAGGAAAATAAATCTAGAAACCTGCTTAAAAATAGACATCCTGTATTCAATTCTCTATCATTAAAAGATCTTAAAAGCTAGAATTTAGTTCTCTTCCCGGTAGAAGGAAGGAGTTGCGCTAAGTTCCCTTCTTAGAAATTAGCTCTAGAAATTCTAAAATTCTAGCTAACAAATCACAGTATTCACGGGCCTAATATCCCTTACATTTTTCTTGTCTGACAGGCCCAGAGGGCTCACTGTCTGTGAGCTTTCGCGGGGTTGTTGCTATCCCCCAGGGTTGATTGATCTGTTTATTCTAAGCTTGAGGCCAGAGCTGGAAGGGAGGCCGTTTGTTTTGGGCACTGCTGAGAAAAACAGACTAATCACCTAAATACCACCTTGGGGAATGAAGTTACTTGAAAAGAAACTGAATGGAGCCTGGGCTTTTATTCGGAATGAGGAGGCAAACCTGGGAAGCTGCATGCCGCTGAATGATGATGAAAAGCACAAAGCTACTGAATGCCTCTGGCTTGGCCGCCAAAGAGAATTGGTTTCTGTAAGTGTCGGAGAGGGAAGACCCACATTCCAGAGCTGCACCCCTTTCTTCACATTTCCGGTCCCTCTCCCCCAGCTCCTGCACACCCTGATGCTGGACCAAGGGTGCTGGACCAAGGGGCCTGGGCAGAGGTGGGCGTGCTGGGCGGGAAAGTACGTCATGGATGCCTCAACTTGCCATGGATGGCAGGTTGACTTCCTTCCCAGCAACTTGCAGATGTTCAGATGCGCAGAGTTAAGGTCTAAAACAAGAAAAGTTTGCTAACGTAGAGTGGCCGCTGGGTCTTATCTTTCCGTCTTCAATGGACTTGAAAAATATGGGGCACGCATGGGGATTTCACACTCTTAACAAGCTAATGTCTCTAACACTGCAGGTTACACTTCACCTGATTTCCAGGTTAGTGCAGCGCCTGACCTCCCTCCAGAGGCACCCTCGTTTAGAAGCATAGATGATGCAAAAACATGGTTTCTCTTCTCAGTTCAGATTGCCTCTGTTGCAAGGACTAAGAACTCTGAGGAGATCTAGGAGATCCCTAAGTATATTAGGTTTTAATTCTGGGTCAAATCAGCAAATGTTTATTAAGTACACACAACAGACAGGGCACTGTAAGACAAAACAAATCAATCAGTCAACGTCAACTCTTGTCATTGCTTGGGGGGTAAAGGCAATACAAGGAATGACTGGCAAATACAGGTGTGAATTCCACTTACCCTCAGCAAGACGAGGGAAGAAGAAGATTCTGGAAAGGGAGAATTCTGCCAGCACCAACCTGATCATCCTTCTGGGCATGGCCAAATGCCTCCATTGTTCCTCTGAGGGGCTTCTTTGCCCTGAGGAATATACAAGTTGATAGGGCTACTTGCCTTCTTGCTCATTAATATCTGCTTGGCTCCGGATCTGCAGGTAGAGCAGTGCTGGAATTATCCCAGAGCTGTGTTGTGACCTCTGGATGCTAGCCTTTCCAAGCAGGGACTTTGCTGTGACTCCCTAAGTTCATAGGGAAAGCAGCAAGGATGAGTCCGGGAGACTCTGGCATACGCATCAGAGTTACAGGGTGAAAGGTGGCTCTGAAAACTTTGCAAACTGTGCATAACTCAATTCCCCAGGCTGCTGTGTGTCCGTCATCCCTGAAATTTCATGAGGCCAGAGTAGGTCAACAGGGCCTAATGAGACAAGATCTAACTAAACAGAGTAAAGAGTTTCTCAGTCACAAGGGAAACTTTTACTATTTGAAATCAGCCTGAGCCAAGATTGATGAGGAAAAAAAACCAAAAAAACAAAATCTATTGCATTTTACTCCTATTTAGGAAGAAGTAAACTTTTGTAAACAGAAAGAACACAGGGATATTTGCTCTTAGAATGGGGCAAATTGGCAATAGTTTTGGGTGCCTATGGCTTTGGGTTTGATGGAGTCACCCTGCCACTAAGGAAATAGACCCAAGGAGGTTAAACTCAGTAGAGAGCTATGGGTATTCCTTTCCTTTAAGTTACAGCTCCCAGGAAAGCAAAACACAAGCTGAACAAACATTATACAAGCCATGTATATGTGTAGAATGTGTCCAGATCCAATTCACTTATTTGCTCACGCTTCTAGGAACTCCATCCTTGTGCTTTTATCTCCCGGGCTCTCTGACTTTGAGACTTTTCACAGCTGTCATCATTTAGCATAAATAACAGCCTGCGGAAGAGTGGGTGACAATGTGGCATTTTGCTGGGCCACTTCTTGCTCAGCATTTGTCATGGAGTCTTCTGCCATTGGCCATGTGCCAGGCCTGACAAACAGCCATCAACACAACTTGTCACCAAGTGATTTTGAAAACTTATTGTTGAGGTGACTTCATTCTTACATCTTTCGTGCTTGGCAAAGTAATTACTACGCTAAGTTTTTTTTTTTTAATCAAAATAAAACACTGATTAAATGTTTTCCTATATCTGGATTACAAAGTATTCCGTGATCTCCAAACTTTGTCCTCTCGTGTGTGTGTGCATCTCACACAATCTCTGTCCTTCTTGGAAAAATGTCTCCATTAATTACTGGGGATGAACCTTGATTAAAATTGTAGGTCATTTCCCAGGGAGGTTTTCTGTGAATAACTTTAGTACTGTGATGCACTACTTATGAAGTCTCTGGTCTCTTTCTAAAATCAGGTTGGAGAAGAAGAGACTGTGCATGACAGTGCAGCCCTGTGGCTTGGAGACTATGTGAGTGGAAGCATTTTGAGGATACGATTTCTGAGTCCATGCTATTTCTCTGTTGTAGCTTAGCTGTGGATTCCTTATGTGTGAATGATTTGGGAGTATAAGAACACAGACTCAGTGTCATCATTTTGTCTACCATTACCCTTTTCTTTAGAAAATCTATTTGTGTCATTCATTTAGAATGTTGCCGTTAACAAAGTATTTTATGTATACTATTTTATTTGGACATTATGATGGTCCACGCTGTGAGGTCAGCCAGCTATTGTTCATATTTGTTCCAGATGAGAGACTGGAGGTTCAGAGCAGCAATGTGCCGTGCACACCTCCACACACCACCACACAGTGCTCAGAACAGCAATGTGCTGTGCACACCACACACCCTGTTCAGTGCAGAGGCAGCAGGCAGGACCCCAGGACTTCTGAGTCCTGATCCAAAGCTACTTCCTCAAAATCCCTTTACTACTTTATTATTATTATTTTTAAATAGACTTTTTAAAAAGCAGTTTTCAGCTTATAGAAAAAAAGTGAATGAAAAGTACAGAATTCCCATGTGCCGCCTCTCCTTCTCCTCAGTTTCCCCTGTTATTAGCATCTTGCCTTCGTGTGCTACATTTGTTTCAACTGATGAGCCAATATGGATACATTATTGTTAACTAAAGTTTATAGTTTACCTTAGGGTTCACTCTTTGTCTTGTACATTGTATGGGTTTTGACAAATGAATAATGACCCAGTGATCATGATCAAGTGTGATTTCCCCAGAGTGAGATGTGTTGTCCTTCACAGGGCACATTTAGTGCAGCGGCGGTCAGTCTAACTGGTTTTTTTGGTTGTTGTTTTTGTTTTGTTTTATTTATTTATTTATTTTGGTGGCTTAGTCTCCTCTGTCACCCAGGCTGGAGTGCAATGGTGTGATCTTGGCTCACTGCAACCTCCGCCTCCCAAGTTCAAGCAATTCTCCTGCCTCAGCCTTCTGAGTAGCTGGGATTACAGACACGCGCCACCATGCCCGGCTAATATTTGTATTTTTAGTAGAGATGGGGTTTCATTGTATCGGTCAGGCTGGTCTTGAACTCTTGACCTCAGGTGATCTCCCCGCGTCGTCCTCCCAAAGTGCTGGGATTACAGGCGTGAGCCACCGTACCTGGCCTGTGTTTTCAAATGTAAACAAAAGGCCATCAAGCAGTGACAGTTCATCTCCTGACTTCATTTTTATTGTCACAAAAGTGTTCTGGTTAGAAAGAAAAAATCACATATCCACCATTGCTGTATCACACAGAGTCGTTTCACTACCCTAAAGCCCCCTGTTCTCTCTCTATTCATCCTTCCCGCCTTCCACCCTCATCCCTGGCAGCCAGTCCTGTTCTCTCTCTATTCATCCTTCCCGCCTTCCACCCTCATCCCTGGCAGCCAGTCCTGTTCTCTCTCTATTCATCCTTCCCGCCTTCCACCCTCATCCCTGGCAGCCAGTCCTGTTCTCTCTCTATTCATCCTTCCCGCCTTCCACCCTCATCCCTGGCAGCCAGTCCTGTTCTCTCTCTATTCATCCTTCCCGCCTTCCACCCTCATCCCTGGCAGCCAGTCCTGTTCTCTCTCTATTCATCCTTCCCGCCTTCCACCCTCATCCCTGGCAGCCAGTGGTCTTTTTCTGTCTGCACAGTTGTGCCTTTTCTAGAATGTCAGATAGTTGTAACCATGTACTGTGCCTTTACCACCATGTTGAGCCTTGATGTGTTTCCTTCGTTGGTTTTATCAATAACAACGAACATTCACTAGGTTTCTTTCCATCGAAGTTACATTTTTTCATGAAGGTAAACTCTTAAACAAGTGTCTCTTTTTGTCACCGTCTCCTAGGCCTATTCTTGCTATTGGTTAGAATGTTGCCAATAGATTCACCTCATGGTAGCAATGTCCTTGCTGAATATAACAAATCTGGTGGTTGTCATCTACCAAGAATTTTGTTTCTCTGAGGAAAATCAGCAAAACTCTCATTTCAGTTCTAGTGTAGCCTAGCCATGCTAGGCTGTTTTGTAAATGATGACTATTAGGAGATAATTTTATCCATTGAGATGGAGAACACCAAAGGTTCGAAGGAGGAAACAGCTTGCCCAAGTAAAGACCATTAGGAGAACACAAAATAACCACCAAGGCTTCCTTATTCCCATTTGAGATGCTGCTGATTGAGCCGCAATTGGCCAGTGCTCTAAAACCGAGGCCTGGAAAGGACAGGCCATGCCAGTTTGCTCAGCCATTCAACCCAGCAGCCCTGACTATTGTAGCCAAGGTGATGGACTTGATTCCCATAGAAAGCAGCATCACCTTGGAGCTCACCTTTAACTCCTGGAGGCTGGCAGGGCCCCTGTGGCCACAACTAGACTGTGAGAGGAACCAAGAAAGTACGTTGAGATCTTGGAACCAACCCAAATGCCCATCAATGATAGACTGGATAAAGAAAATGTGGTACATATACACCATGGAATACTATGCAGCCATAGAAAAGAATGAGTTCATGTTCTTTGCAGGGACATGGATGAAGCTGGAAACCATCATTCTCAACAAACTGTGAGAGGAACCAAGAAAGTACATTGAGATCTTGGAACCAACCCAAATGCCCATCAATGATAGATTGGATAGAGAAAATGTGGCACATATACACCATGGAATACTATGCAGCCATAGAAAAGAATGAGTTCATGTTCTTTGCAGGGACATGGATGAAGCTGGAAATCATCATTCTCAACAAACTAACACAGGAACAAAAAAACCAAACACCGCATGTTCTCGCTCATAAGTAGGAGTTGAACAATGAGAACACATGGACACAGGGAGGAGAACATTACACACCGGGGCCTGTGGGGGATGGGGGATAAGGGGAGGGAGAGCATTAGGACAAATACCTAATGCATGCGGGGCTTAAAACCTAGATGACGGGTTGATGGGTGCAGCAAACCACCATGGCACATGTATACCTATGTAACAAACCTGCATGTTCTGCACATGTATCTGAGAACTTACAGTATAATAAATCAATAAATAAAAATCACACACAAAAAGGAAAGTACATTTAGATCTCATCTCCCTCTCACCCCAAATCCAAGAACAGAACAACTCAGACACACGTCCTACAGATCAGCACACAATTTTTTTGTGATTGAAGAAATGAATACTAACGTTGGTTGATGGAAGAGACAGTACTCTAAAGTCAGCATGATAACGGACAGAAGAACAAATGATGCATCTAGTAACTGATGTTTAACAACTGATTACCTGTTCGTACGGCATATTTAAACATTATTGTGTTTTCTGCTGTTTGGGTAGTGGTTGTTTATAATTATTAAAGATGCCCCGAGTGACAAAGAGACGAAGGATCATGAACATCTTAAAACACTTCTTGCTTTTTAACGAGGGCAGAGTAAGCTTGTTAAAAAGGTAACCGAGGGTCAGATAACCAATGATTCATTGATGATGAATGCTCATTCTTCTAGTGCCAACGTGATAAAATGTGGATGTTTTTAACCTTGTAAGTTAGGTGGCAGCATAGTCTAGTAGAAAACACCTCTAGCTCATGGATGAACGTTTCTCCAATTTGCTCCCAAGTCTCTTATTGATACTATATTTGGGTGACCCTGGGCAAGTCCTATTGATAGTTGGCTTTGACTTAGGACAAATGAGGTTACACAGACTGAGAGTTTTGTGTTGGACTTCAAGTACGCTTCTAGACTAAAAGCATTATGCCATTAATATTTATGTTATATAGCTTGTATGTAAGTATCTCTATTCCTATTATCTTATTAATGTTCACATGTATGGATGTGTATACACGCGTGGATTTGTGTAGATATGTGTGGTTGTGACATATGTATTTTGTGTCTTACAGTTTTGCAAAGCTCTTTTGCAGACATTACCTCATTTGATCTTTCAACAGTCTCTCAGAAGGGGGATGTTCTTGCTTTCATTTTATACATGTGGTTGAGAGAGGTTATGGTTCCTGAAACTTGATACAATTACCAAGTTTCTGAAATATAGCAAAAATAACTTCATTGTAGACAAGGTCACAATTTCAAGAGCCTTTGTAACCAAATTATGAACAAGTTTGGAAAAACTGCAAGAAATTCATTGAACAAAATTAAGAAGATCAGCCTTTTGAGAAAGGTCTCTCTTGATGGAAAGACCGAGCAGCATCTTTCACTGAGCCACAGATTTGTATGTCGGATTGGATTTCTGGGGAAGGTTCTCCTCAGAACAGTGCCCTTCAGTCCACCGGAAAGTGCCGCTCCAATTTTTAGTTAAGAAAGGCTCTGAAAAGACCCACTCTCAAAGGTACCACCTGTTCATGTAGTCATTAATTTGTTAAATAATTAATCGACCCATCTGTTTATTCGCTTATTCACTCAAAAGCATTTACCAAGCTCCTACTGTGTGTCCTCAAGGACATCCAGCTGTACGGGAATAAACAGGGGAAGCATATGGTGGACTTGAAGGTGGAGTTGGGGTGGACCCTGATGTGGGTGGTTGGAGGTGGAGGTGGGGTGGTCCTGCCATGGGTGGTGAGAGGTAGAGTTGGTGTGGACTCTGCCAGGGGTGGTTGGAGGTGGAGGTGGGGTGGGCCCTGATGTGGGTGGTTGGAGGTGGAGGTGGGGTGGGCCCTGCCATAGGTGGTGAGAGGTAGAGTTGGTGTGGACTCTGCCAGAGGTGGTTGGAGGTGGAGGTGGGGTGGACCCTGATGTGGGTGGTTGGAGGTGGAGGTGGGGTGGTCCTGCCGTGGGTGGATGGAGGTGGAGGTGGGGTGGGCCCTGCCATGGGTGGTGAGAGGTAGAGTTGGTGTGGACTCTGCCAGGGGTGGTTGGAGGTGGAGGTGGGGTGGACCCTGATGTGGGTGGTTGGAGGTGGAGGTGGGGTGGTCCTGCCGTGGGTGGATGGAGGTGGAGGTGGGGTGGGCCCTGCCATGGGTGGTGAGAGGTAGAGTTAGTGTGGACTCTGCCAGGGGTGGTTGGAGGTGGAGGTGGGGTGGACCCTGATGTGGGTGGTTGGAGGTGGAGGTGGGGTGGACCCTGATGTGGGTGGTTGGAGGTGGAGGTGGGGTGGTCCTGCCGTGGGTGGATGGAGGTGGAGGTGGGGTGGGCCCTGCCATAGGTGGTGAGAGGTAGAGTTGGTGTGGACTCTGCCAGGGGTGGTTGGAGGTGGAGGTGGGGTGGACCCTGATGTGGGTGGTTGGAGGTGGAGGTGGGGTGGGCCCTGCCATGCATGGTTGGAGGTGGAGTTGATGTGGGTTCTGCACAGTTTAGGCTGAGCAGGAAGTGTATTTTCAGACCTGGAATAGACTCCCTATGGTGGACAGAGTTGCTGGAAAAAATATCAGAATATATTGTTTAGGACATCTCATCTTCAAGACATAGATTCCCCTTCTTATGGAATTTTGAGATGTCCTAGCTGGAGGAAGAAGAATTCTTTCCATGGAAACAATAAACAGTCAAAATGTTTACTATGAAATTCATAGAAATGCTCTGCCAGAGGCTCGGGAATCTCTGCAGAGAACATTTTCTGTACTGCAGGATGACAGAGGCTGTCGAGAATAGAATGAAGCTGAGTGCTTGTGGTTGGGATTCCTTCTTTTTCCTCTTTTATTGTTTCTCCTTAGCTTTGTGCCCAGGTCATTTGTGTATCTTCCTTCCCTTGAGATCCCTCCTGCTTTGGGGCCCTGCACTGCCTCTGGAGCATCCAGTTCTGAGATTCCAATCACAGGGCCAGGCATGAAACACGGCCGTCCCTCAGGCACATGGCTGCTGGGATATGGCAAGCTTGTTAACACGGCAGGACAACCCAAGATGCCATGTTCCTAAAGAAAATGGGGGCCGGGCACGGTGGCTCATGCCTGTAATCCCAGCACTCTGGGAGGTCGAGGTGGGCGGATTACCGGAGGTCAGGAGTTCGAGACCAGCCTGGCCAACATGGTGAAATCCCGTCTCTACTAAAAATACAAAAATTAGCCAGGTGTGGTGGCATGCACCTGTAATCCCACCTACTCAGGAGGCTGAGGCAGGAGAATCGCTTGAACCCGGGAGGCGGAGCTTGCAGTGAGTCAAGATCATGCCACTGCACTCCAGCCTGGGCGACAAAGCGAGACCTTGTCTCAAAAAAAAAAAAAAAAAAAAAAAAGAAAAAAAGAAAAAAGAAAGAAAATGATATTCATTGCCCACCTCCTTACACACATACCCAGAGCGGAGTGAATCCTTTCCATATCTGTGTACCCATGCTTCTTTATATATATTAAGTTGAACCATATGAAATTGCCAGGATTCATGATCTTGACCTGCAAAAATAGGCAGTTTCATGTAGTTGCACCTGCTATGTGTGGCATTTGTTCTCACTTTCACCGTGAGCGTCATTTGTCGACTTTAGCTTAAAACCAACCTTATTCCACTGCATGCCACCTTGTCCTCAGAGAATTCATAAAGACAGGCTTAAGAATCCATTTCAGCTGGGCGTGGTGGCTCACGCCAGTAATCCCAGCACTTTGGAAAGCCGAGGCAGGCGGATCATCTGAGGTCTGAGTTTGAGACCAGCCTGACCAACATGGTGAAACCCCGTCTCTGCTAAAAGTACAAAATTAGCGGGCGTGGTGGTGCATGCCTGTAATCCCACCTACTCAGGAGGCTGAGGCAGGAGAATCGCTTGAACCCAGGAGGCAGAGGTTGCAGTGAGCCAAGATCGCGTCGTTGCACTCCAGCCTGGGCAACAAGAGTGAGACTCCATCTAAAAAAAAAAGGAAAAAAAAAGAATCCATTTCATCCAGCCTTCTGATTCTAGGAATAGGAACGTCAATTCGATCCAATGAATCCTGGGACAGCATTTGGTGTGCCAGGTAGAGTGTAGGGGGGTATTGTTTGTGACGTAGGTTTTCTGATTGGAACTACTGTTGCAGGCTTGACCATCACCTCCCACTACTGCATGTGAGGCTAGATGCTGTTCCCTCGCTTATTGCTAAATGGAGAGAATACGAGGGAGACAATGGGGAACGTGAAAGCAACAACATTGTCAACTGGATTTGATGCAGGGCAGTGGGCAGGGACTCAGAACTCCACTCCCCCTACTCAGACGGACAATCATGTCACAGTCAAGATGAGAAATACCCAACGAGATGTGAGTGCATGTGACTCTCTTAAAAGTAAGGCGTGTTCTTCACAGCGCACATTGAGCCCTGTTGCAGTCAATCTAACTGATGTTTTTCAAATGTAAACCAAAGGCCTCAGGCAGCCACAGTTTATCTCCTGACTTCCTTTTTATTGTCACAAGGTGTTCTGTTGAGAAAGAAAACAAGCTGTTAGAATATTCCAACAGAAACAGCATTAACATGATTTACTAGGTGGGTTATTTAGGGTTACTCCGCCAAGAAATGGCATTTCTGGACAGTGGTAGATTTGTTCAGCCTCTCACAAATTGAGGGAAGTGGCTTTATTTCTTCCCACCCAGCTAGTTCCCCTGTCCTCAGCCCAGAGATTCAAATGCCAACGGCTGCCAAGTTTACTCCAGGACTGCCAGGCAAAGGTTCCGGACCACTGTTTGTTTTCCATTTCTGTGGCCTCATCATGCTCAGAAATGCTGACTTCTACGAAGAGCCAAGAAAGGTTCAGATGTGTGCCAAGGCTTTGGTTGTAGGCTTGGCACAAGGAGCAGCAGCTGGTAAGGACCAGGAGACAGCCCGGCCTCCTCCATGGTGCCTGCCTCTCGTAGAAGCAGTCAGGAGGACAAGCTTTTGGTTTCCGCAGACTTAGCAGTCATTCCTGTGTTCCTAAGAATCATACTCGGGATTTAAAAAATTCATGTATTTAGTTATAACTGTGAAATATCATAGAACCGGGAGGTGATGTCCAAGTCATCTGGCCAGTCCAGTTTCTCCTTTTGCACATCAAGGATCAGGCCCCAAGAGGCCAAGGGATTAGTGGGAACCCTTCTTCTTGCCTTCACATCCATCTCTCCGTCTTCGTTTCCTATCGCTTACAGTTGTCTTTCACTTCTCTCTTTTCTTTTCCTACTCCTTACCATCTGAAGAACTGAAAAAATTATTCCAGGTTCAGCAATGTTGGAACCAAATTTTGTAAATGGACCTAAGCCTTTTACAATCTGGGGGACCTTCTTTAGGAAATGGAACACAGATGACCATGTATACATGTTGCTGGCGCCCCTCCTATGGCTTTGGAAGGGACCCAGGCAGGCGAGGAGCCCTGAATCTCGAGCTTCCTTTAGCTTTACAGTGATTCAGTCTCTGGTTAGGACCATTACGATTTCTTTCTTTATTTCCCCCTTACTTATGCCCTATATGAAATGAAACAGATGTGAGGGTTTGAATCAAAAAGACTTCCCTGATGTAGTGGTCTCATTTTAGATGCTCAGAGTGCAGAATAAGTGGCAGCAGACCTCACTTATTCCATCTGGTTTTCGCATAGACTGCTCGAGTTGTTTTTCCTTTCTCATTTGTTTTCCTCCCTTGCATTTTGGTCTGTCTGCTCCCCAAACTTTTAGCTATGAAACATCTCTAGAATTCAACATCTGTCAGAGGAGGCAGCGGAAGTTCTTTCTCTGGGATCCATGAGTCCTGACTCCCCTGATACTGTGTGCTGAGAGAGGGTTTTGTTTTCATAATTATGACAATTCCCATGTATTGAATGCTTCCTACATGCCAGATACTTCCAGAGCTCTGTGTCCCTGGAAGAGTCAAGAACCACTGTTTATAGCATTGAGAAGGAAAGAGTCTAGCCTCTGACATCTTTTCTTCTAAAATGACTGCAACACATGGACATATTTTTAGCTATTTTTTCCATGAAATGTATTTTCTAACGACTTAAGACATTAGATCAATGGGAAAAGAGAGCATTTATGTTTTTATGAAGGTAATATTTTCAGTGGCAAAATGAGCTTTATCAGACCTCAGGAACTTGTGACTTCCAGAAAACAAGAATGGTTCTGACCTGGGATCGTGAGAATGTCTTTATCCTAGACATGCCAATCCACAGTTAGCCAGTGTGAAGGGAAGAGTCCGCACTTAGCCAGCATGAAGGGAAGAGCGGCAGAGAGGGGACTATCTGAGTCCTGTCACGGCCTGTCAGGAGAGTGACAGGTGAGGGTGGGCAGCGGGTCTCCGAATGAACTGCTTTGCTGATAGGGCTGTGTTTCTGTGTTTAGCTGAGGAGAGGGCGGGAGAGAGACCCAGGCTGGGAGGTGGGGGTGCCTGAGCCTCCTGTGCCATTTGGAGCATGTCATTATGGGGGAGTCACTTATTTTGCAGGGGGGAGGGGGGGTCCCAGGCCTAACATTTGTAAAATTAGGGAATATGCTGGGACTCAGGGTTCGTTGTGGCCTGCAGTCTGTTTCTATTTATTTATTCATACTCATAAACATAGATCTCTAATATAGGCCAAGATATTGAAAGAATTAGTAGTTGCAATTTCACCTTGTAAGACTTTCTCTTTTAGGTACCTTATATTAGTTTTACTTGTTAGTTACCCAGATATGTCAAGCATAGAGCTAAACTGAATGCCTGTGTATTTGCTGTAAGCATTGCCTGCCTTAATTCATGCTGTGATGTGGTGTGGTTTGCGGAATTCCTAGAGTGGCCAGTGCACCATGACCACCAACTGACACTAGGCTCCTTCTAGCAAAGACCAGGGGATGTGGTGATGCCTTTAGTTGGTTTATAAAGGACTAGCACCCATGAGCAGGAAAGGGCACGACACTCATTTTGGCACTGTGACCGCCCTCCTGGTCACAACACCTGGTCTCCACACTGGCAGGGCTGTTCTTTTACAAGGAGGGACACAGGGTTTGAGACAGGTCCAGCTGTCGCTCATCGAGAACTCGTGAAGACAGACAGGGGAGCAGTGACCCTGGAAACCAGCCGGGAGAGTCCCTTCATCCACGTAGTGAGACCGTGTATCTGTTGCGGTTCTTATGTCCACCCACATTCTGTGATTCATTGTGTGTTCTTATTAGTATATTATAATCTATTAGAGGGTATTTTTCTCTAATTTTCTGTCATTTTGTAGTTCTGTGCAAAAGGCATGAAATTGTGGATTAAAATGAGGGCATCTGGATATTGCTAGAAAACACCAGCTGAATTCACAGGCTCGCAAAGCGGCCGTATGTTTGGAAAGCTTTAGCCATTGCTGTGGTTTTCTATTTTCTGGAGGTGGGGACAGGATAGGAGGTGGACCCTAGTCCCTAGAGACTATTTCCAAAGTGTGTTTCCCAGTTGGGATCAATTATTGTTTGTTAACTTGGTCTCAGGATTGGGCTGCGTTCTAACTCGAGAATTGCCAGGCCTCAGGGAAGCGTCTGCTTTTCAGGGAAGTCCGCCCATCATCTGCCACTAACACAAGTCAGAGGGCCACGGCCATCACCAGTGCTGCAAGTGGGAAGGGCAGAGTGGACTTACATAAACACCGTGGCATTCCTGCCTGCAGCTCTGGAGCTCCACCCTCATCGCCACTATCTCTCCTTGGACTTGAACCACAGGCAGATGAGGCCCCTAGAGAGTCTGGAAGTATAGCCCAACCCTCCATGTGTGGAAGGACAGGGTCCAGACCCCTCCCGTCCTGCTTCTCCAGTGGCTGAATGGCTGGAGGCCGCCATGACACCCCTCATACACATTCACTCACTCACCATTCACTCCCACTCTCCTGCCCCTGCCCCTTCCCAGGCTCCCAACTCTCTCTCTCATATATACCTTGAAGGTTTGCTAGATGATATCATAGTAGCCGCTAACTAAATCGTTGTTAAATAAACAATAGAGTGACATGTATACAATCAATAAGACCAAAAAAGGTGTTTAAAAAAATCTTTTATTTTTATTTTTTAAGAGACAGGCCTCACTCCGTTGTACAGGCTGGAGTGCAGTGGCACAATCACTGTTCACTGCAGCCTTGAACTCCTAGGCTCAAATTATCCTCCTCCCTTAGCCTCCCAAGTAGCTGTGACTACAGCTGCCGTGTCTGGCTAATTGTGAAATTTTTTGGTAAAGACAGGGTCTTGCTATGTTGCCCAGGCTGATCTTGAACCTCTGGGCTCAACTGATCTGAAGTGCAAAGATTACAGGAGTGAGCCACTGTGCCTGGCCCCCAAAAAGGATTTTAATGTTAGGAGCTGAGTTATCTGAGCAGACAGAGTCCACTGTCTGGTCCCAAGGCTCCATGTAGAATTGTCTGCTTTTAGTGCACAGGCCCACCTGGGCTGGCCTGAGGAGGAAATTCAGGAGTGGGAGATGCCATCTTTTCCTAGCCAGGAGGGGCTGCTGAGCGTGTGGGCTGAGACTCTTGGGGAGGGGGTGTGAGGGGCAGTCGCATGGCCTCATGTGAAATTCTCCATAAAGAATCCCAGGCAGAAGGCCGTGGACAGGCAGGCTGGTGCACCGCATGTGTGAAGATGAGCAGCAGGGACAACGGGCGGGTGGGGGGAGGGAGTGGGGGAGGGAGCGGGAGGACTAGAGGGAGTGGGAGGACTAGGGAAAGTGGAAGAGGGAGTGGGGGGAGAGTGGGGAAAGAGTGGGGGAGGGAGTGGGGACGGAGTGGGGGGACTGGGGGAAGTGGGAGAGGGAGTGGAGGGAGAGTGGGGGAGGGAGTGGAGGGAGAGTGGGGGAGGGAGGGGGAGGGAGAGTGGGGGAGGGAGTGGAAGGAGAGTGGGGGAGGGAGGGGGGAGGGAGAGTGGGGGAGGGAGTGGAGGGAGAGTGGGGGAGGGAGGGGGGAGGGAGAGTGGGGGAGGGAGTGGAGGGAGAGTGGGGGAGGGAGGAGGGAGGGAGTGGGGGAGGGAGAGTGGGGGAGGGAGTAGGGGGGTAATAGGGGGACAGTCGGGGGAGAGTCGGGGAGGGAGTGGGGGAGGAAATAGGGGGGTAATGGGGGAAGAGCCGGGGGAGAGTCGGGGAGGGAGTGGGGGTGTCGGAGGAGGTCTGATATATTCACTCCTTCCTTTAATGATTTCAAATGAAGTGATTTTTTTAAAAGGCAGGCTCACCAATGAGGTGCGGGAAGTCCCCGCAGAGAGAGAGCCCATGTGGTAAGTAAGGAACGGGGGCGGTTAGAGATTCTGGAGAAGATGGATGGAAAATGCACGCACGGTGAGCAGAAACCATGATCCTGAGACGCTGATGTCCAGGAGGGAGCAGCCTCAGAGCAGGAACGCAGCCGCGGCTGGGGGTGGTGGGAGTCTGCGGTATGACGTAGGGTACGAAGGGCCTGGGGGTGGCAGAGCAGAGCCTGCTGCAGAGGCACAGGCTTCTCATTCCGCGCGAGTGACTGAGAGCCTGGATCGCGCTCTTGCCGGAGGAGGGTGCACGTGTGGACCAGAGGCTTCACAGCGCCACGGTGCCAAGTTGTGGAGGTGCTGAGCCAGGAGCTTCAGAAGAGCCTTACAAGCAGGGCACAAGCTGAGAAAAATGACAGCTCACGACACTCTTTCTTCATATTTAAACCAAAGGACCAAACAACTCAAGGTGCTTTTAAGGAAAGCCCGCAGTCGTCCAAGACTTTAAACGAAAACACGGATCTGAAAATGAGTGAAGGAAATTTGAGGTACCCACATTTGCCAAAACATCGTGTCCACCCTGAAGTAAGGTGCTACCTGTGGCAGACACCTTTGTGACACTTCATCTCTAAGTGAGATAGGATTTCTAGGGAGCGTGGGACTGTCCCTGGATTGGTGGCTGCTGAGGAAGGATTTATTTTCCATGGAGCTCTGGTTGGCTGTGAGATTTTAGGTCAACAACTGGCTACAGATGATAGATGGAGAGATAGCCCCTGTACAATATTCACTGTGGACTATTATTATATAGTGCATAGTAATAAGACAATGTACAAAATGTGATAGCGTACACTTCTTTCGTATGTAGAAAATGCAGGGATTTTTAAAAAGTGAGATTTACTTTGGTCTGAAGTCCTCATCAGGAGGCCAGGCGTGGTGGCTCAGGCCTGTAATCCCAGCACTTTGGGAGGCGAGGTGGGCAGATCACTTGAGGTCAGGAGTTCGAGACTAGCCTGGCCAACATGGCAAAACCCCATCTCTACTATAAATACAAAAATCAGCCGGGCGTGGTGGTGGGTGCCTGTAGTCCCAGCTACTCGGGAGGCTGAGGCAGGAGAATCACTTGAATGCAGGAAGTAGAGATTGCAGTGAGCCAAGATGGCAGCACTGCATTCCAGCCGGGGTGACAGAACAAGACTCTGTCTCAAAATAAATAAATAGCAATAAAAAATGAAGTCCTCATCAGGAAATGCAGTAAGCAGATGGTTATGAACTGGATTACGCTGCTGCAGACCGTCTTCTAAGACCATTTGTGTATCAGTGGTTGGAGGAGTGTGTAGGCCAACTTCTCTTTGAACTGTTGTAAATTCATTCAGGCAGATGACTAAAAATGACATAACCCCCACCCATCTCCCAAGGGGGCAGGTGAGAGGCGGGTATAGCATTTCAGGTCAGAATGGGGGTTCTCACAATTCATCAGTGTTTGCTCCCCAAATCTGGATTTGCAGTCTGAAATGTTCTTTCTTTAGCCTCTGAATGCCAGAAGTAAGCACTTCCTTTTAATTTTTATTTTTCCCTAGCAAATTCTTTAGTGAGCAAGCTTTTGTCTGATCTAACCTTTCTCTCCCCTGTTGGTTTCAGCCTCCACCTTTGTCTTGCCTTCCCCCCCTACCACTTACTCCCACCCCCACTGCTGACGTGTTGTGAGTCGTCTCCTGGAAGCCACAACCCTGCTGGTTTTCACTCAGGGTGGTGGGTCCCTTATGTGTGTCATGCTTTGCACAAGACAGCGAGGAGTGCCGGCTGGTTTGCTGGCCCCCAGCACTATGACCTGGCTTCCATTCATGGCTCATAAGTTTCCAGTCTTTGGGGTATCTGTGGCTTTTATGTCATCTCACTGCCTCTCCTCTGCACAGAGACTGGCTTTGCTGTCGATGGCAGACTTAAGGCAAGTGCAGAAGGGAAGAGGACTGCTCAGAAACATCTCCTGGAGACACTGTATTTTCAATGGGTCTCTCCAAATCCAGCAGAAAAAGGGCAAAATGTAGGGAAGGGGTGCCAACATGAAGCCATCATGGTGGTGCCAAGGATTTATTGGGCAGCAAGAATCAAAGGACTGGTGGGAAAGAAGAAATCAGAGTCAGCATGCAAGAGAAAAGCAGAACAGAGACAGTGTGGCTGGATTGATAGAATACCGGAAGGCCCAACAGATAGTCCCACACCCATGTTCACAGCACATGAGCCACGATTAGCCAAAAGAGGGAAGCAACACCAGGGTCCATCACCGTATAAATGGATAAATGAGATGTGGTCTCTACATACAATAGAATGTTGTTTCAGCCGTAAAAAGGAATGAAATTCGGACACACGCTACAGCCTGGATGAACCTCAAAGACACGATGCTAAATCAAATCAGCCAGTCACAAAAGCGCAAATACTGTATGACTTAGGTGAGGCACCTAGAGCAGCCAAATTCATAGAGACAAACCAGACGAAGTAGAGTGGTGGTTTCCAGGGGCTGGTGGGAGAATGGGCAGTGAGTGTTTAGTGGGTGCGGAGTTTCAGTTTGGGAAGATGCAGAGCATTCTGGAGGTGGGCGGTGGTGATGGTTACACAGTCATGTGAATGTACTTAATGCCATGGAACTGTACACTTAAAAATGATTAAAATGGTAAATTTATGTTACATTTTTACACACACGTGTGTGTGCACATGCTTGTAACTCTCCATTTTTTATCTTTTGATCCTAACCTTGAACCTCTCCAGAGCCTTAACTTAAATATCTCCTCAGGCCGGGTGTGGTGGCTCATACCTGTAATCCCAGCACTTTGGGAGGCCGATGCCAGCGGATCACTTGGGGTCAGGAGTTTGAGACCAGCCTGGCCAACATGCTGAAACCCCATCTCTACTAAAAATACAAAAATTAGCCAGGCATGGTGGTGGGCGCCTGTAATGCCAGCTACTCGGGAGGCTGAGGCACGAGAATTGCTTGAACTTGGGAGGCGGAGGTTGCAGTGAGCTGAGATCCGCACTACTGCACTCCAGCCTGGGCGACGGAGTGAGACTCCGTGTCAAAAAAAAAAAATCTCCTCTATGAGTGGATGTCGGGTGAGGTGGGCTGGGGTGGGCGATTTATTTGGGGCTTAGAAGGAAGCAGAAAAATTCAGTCATCTCCTGTTACCCATACAGCAAGGTACAAGAAACAATGTGTGTGGGAGCAGCAATGGCCTCTCTCTCTTTTTATTTTTCAGAGGAAGTGGTGGTAATTCCTTTTAGCGTCTTGCATTCTACATGCAGCTTTAAAATCTACACTGACATGTTTCAAGCAATCTCATAGGTGCCTACTAACTTAATTTGTGTTTTGCTCATTCCTAATGCGCAGGAATGTTATGAAAATGTTCGTTCCTGGTGTTAACTAACTCTGTTCAGTCCTTGTATCCGGTTGATTAATGGCAAGGTAATTGCCCTTCATTTCTTTGCCTTCAAAGCAGTGCCACCTAGGTCTGTACTGCCCTCAAAACAGATGTCTTCTGCAAAGAGTGAAATTCCGATCAGTCAGTCCCTCCTCATAAAACACGTAGGTGAGAGGCCATTTGGATGCACAGGAAGGTTGCAAAGCCAGCTGCCCTGCAGGAGCCTTCAGAAGAGTGACCTCCATCTGGGGTCAGACCTGGGCTCCCTGGAGGGTCAGCAGAGGAGAAGGGGCATCTTCTGGAGAGGAATATGGGTGCGGGGCAGACAAAGGAACAGAAACAGAAACAATCAAGAATGAGGAGTGAGCCTGCAGTGCACCTTAGAGTGTGTGTCTATTTTCTGCCAAGGGTGAGATGTTTTGAGCATTTTCTCTGTGTCTACCTCCGTCAAGTACTTTCCATAATTGCTCTCATGTCAGCCTCCTACTAACCCTGTACAGTAGGTATGACTGCCGTTCCATTTTCATAGATGAGACCGAAGGGTAAAGAGGGTAGATAACTGGACCGAGTCTACACATGTATTAGGTGTCGGAGTTGGGATTTGAACCCAGGTCTCATGACCTTAAGTTGGGCGAGAACTGGATGTAATCTGGAGTGGCCAGCATGTTCCGCTGGGGCTGTGATTTCAGTTATCCGTAAGAAAGCAGGAGGCAGCTAAAACCACTGAGGCCCAGCACCAGTGCAGCATCTCTGATTTCCTTTTGCCCTGCTTGTGTCTGGGGACTTCAGACTGTCTGTCTGCTCTCTGGATTCTGCGGTCCAACTGGCACTTCTGTGCTAAAAATGAAGGCATAATTGAGGCATCACGGACCCCAGATGGGCCCTGCAGCCTGGGGCAAGGCTCAGCTGACCTCATGGCACCCGTCTCAGTCTAATCCAGTCTTGGATTGCCTCTTCCCCTTTTTGGCTTTGCCTTGTCCTCCCCTGGCCTGGCATCCCAGGCTCCTGCTTGTGGTTTACCTGTGTGACACACACAGACACATATACGCACTCTAGTGCCAAACATGACAGACCAGGAGGTTGGTTTTCTTAGCCTGAGAATCTGCATCATCTGAATGAGGTAGAATCTGGAGGAGTCTGGACTGTGAGGGAGGAAGCTTGGGAAGGAGTCAGGATGGGATGTGCTGCCCATCAACGCCTGCAGGGAAAGAAGAGTCCCACGTGGGGAAAGGAGAGTCCCACGCGGGGAAAGGAGAGTCCCACGCGGGGAAAGGAGAGTCCCACGAGGGGAAAGGGGGGTCCCACACAGGGAAAGAAGAGTCCCACGCGGGGAAAGAAGAGTCCCACGTGGGGAAAGAAGAGTCCCACGAGGGGAAAGGAGGGTCCCATGCAGGGAGAGTCCCACGCAGGGAGAGTCCCACGCAGGGAAAGGGGAGTCCCACCCAGGGAAAGGAGAGTCCCACGCAGGGAAAGGAAGGTCTCACGCAGGGAAAGAAGAGCCCCACGCGGAGAAAGAAGAGTCCTACGAAGGGAAAGGAGGGTCCCACGCAGGGAAAGAAGAGTCCCACGCGGGAAGAGCCCCATGCAGGGAAAGAGGGTCCCACGCAGGGAAAGGAGAGTCCCACGCGGGGAAAGGAGAGTCCCACGAGGGGAAAGGAGAGTCCCACGCGGGGAAAGGAGAGTCCCACGCGGGGAAAGGAGAGTCCCACGAGGGGAAAGGGGGGTCCCACACAGGGAAAGAAGAGTCCCACGCGGGGAAAGAAGAGTCCCACGTGGGGAAAGAAGAGTCCCACGAGGGGAAAGGAGGGTCCCATGCAGGGAGAGTCCCACGCAGGGAGAGTCCCACGCAGGGAAAAGGGAGTCCCACCCAGGGAAAGGAGAGTCCCACGCAGGGAAAGGAAGGTCTCACGCAGGGAAAGAAGAGCCCCACGTGGAGAAAGAAGAGTCCTACGAAGGGAAAGGAGGGTCCCACGCAGGGAAAGAAGAGTCCCACGCGGGAAGAGCCCCATGCAGGGAAAGAGGGTCCCACGCAGGGAAAGGAGAGTCCCACGCAGGGAAAGGAGGGTCCCACGCAGGGAAAGGAGGGTCCCACTCAGGGAAAGGAGAGTCCCACGCAGGGAGAGTCCCACGCAGGGAAAGGAGGGTCCCACGCAGGGAAAGGAGGGTCCCACGCAGGGAAAGGAGGGTCCCACTCAGGGAGAGTCCCACGCAGGGAAAGGAGGATCCCACGCAGGGAAAGGAGGGTCCCACGCAGGGAAAGGAGAGTCCCACGCAGGGATTGCTGTTCACTCTGCATAGCCGCTGGGTTTTCTGCTGCACGGATGCCATCTAGAAGAAGCACCATCCACTGTTCTCAGAAAGAAGAGAGAGGAAGGAGACAGGAGTGCGTAGAGTGAGTGGGCCATCAGAAAAAGGACTGCTCTGGGGATGCAGGAGACCCGCTTGTAGGATTTAGGGGCACCGTGCAAGACAGGGGTCATGGTATGCGGGTGCCTCCGACTGGCGGCTGCGTGGTGGATCTGACCACTTGGTGAAGGTCGCAGTGACCTTGATCTGCTCTGGGGAGGGATGCTGTTTTGCCTTTCTTCACGCACGTGGAATCAGGACTAGCTGGATTGGCAGGAAAAGGTTCTCTCTGGAATAATGGTTTGCTTCTCTGCAGGCTCGCGCGGCGGCTCGTGCGGAGCCCTATGAGCACTCATTCTTGGGAGAGCACCTGAAGCCGCCTCCAGGTTTAGTCATTTCCTGCATTTTCCTATTCACCTTCCGTATCAACATGCTTTTTGGCCTTCCTCACCTGAATACATCTGATACCCTATGAATTCTTACCTTTGTTTTTCCAAAGTGGCCAGAAACTGAAAATGCAACTTCATTAAACTGGAAAGACTGGCTCTTTGCTAATTAGTCCATTTGAAATGAAACTAGGCTAGGATTTTTGGTTCACCTCCCAGATCACAGGAATGTATTGCCTCATTAACAGTTGAAGAAGCAGTTTTAAATGATCCAAGAACAAGCTGACCACTTGGATTCCTGGGTAGTCGGCTGGGCCTCCTGTCTTTCTGCAGGTTTGTGACTTACCTTTGCTTCCATGGGGGCCCATGGGAAGAAAGGAGGCGGGAAATGAGGTACAAAGAGAAAATTGGAGTGAGTGGGCATTTTGGTTTATCAAGTAGAAGCAATTCTGTGTGTATGTTTGGGAGGATGTGGAGAGCATTTAGAAGTTTTATTTATTTATTTATTTATCTATTTATTTATTTTTGAGAAAGTCTTGCCCTGTCACCCAGGCTGGAGTACAGTAGTGTGATCTCGGCTCACTGCAACCTCTACCTCCTGGGTTCAAGTGATCCTCCTGCTTCAGCCTCCCAAGTAGCTGGGATTACAGGCGCTCCCAACCATGCCTGGCTAATTTTTGTATTTTAAGTAGGGGTGGCGGGGGTGGGGGGTTCACCACATTGGCCAGGCTGGTCTCGAACTTCTGACTTCAAGTGATCCATCCACCTCGGCCTCCCAAAGTGCTGGGATTACATGTGTGAGCCACCACGCCTGGCCATTCATTTAGCCTGGTGACCTAGAAGTACTTAGGAAGTGTGCGTGTGTGTATGTGTGTGTGTATGTGTGTGTGTGTGTGTGTGTGCGTGCGCGCATGAGTATATGTGTTTTGGTTTTCCAATCTTTGGTTCATGAATGTAATCCATATTCTTAGAACTGACTCACATATAGGAATTCAATAAATATTTATTGAATTAATAAATAAATGACTATGGTGTGTGTGTTTATAGGTGCACACACAAACACACACACAGAGTAACATCTCACCCATAAGTCATTTATCGAGCAACCATAAGTATTTAAAATAAATGACAAATTAGAAAGTCCAGAAGACCATGCAGTGGCTGCATAAAGGTGACAAAGCTCATGCTTGTGTTTCTTTAAAAGAAACTTATCACCCTTCGCAGCCAGGTCTCCTTTAGATAGTGTGCTTGGCCGGGAGCAGATCAGAAATGGCAAACTAAAGATAAAGACAATCACAAAGGCAAAACCAACAAAGCGACAGCTAACAGCTTGACAGGAAGAGAGGGGACAGAAAGCAGACACAGAGTCTCTAAGCACAGCCGTCTGGTTTAGGGCAAACAACTTTTTGCACTTTACCGTGCCTGTGGAAATTATGTCATGCGGCATGGAATGAAATTAATTAACATTCGTAGTAGACGCTGAATCATCAAAAGCTTGAATTATATCTCATAACTTTGTAGGAAGATGAAGTTACTCTAGCAAGATTCCTTCAGAATGGTTTACTTGTTTCCTAAAGAGTACAGGCTTCCATTACGTACACCAGGAGGCAGAAAACTGTGGTCAGCAGGCCAAATCCAGCCTGCTGCTTGTTTTTGTAAATAAAGTTTTATTGGAAACAACCATGCTCATTCATTTACATGTTGCTGATGGCAACTTCCTCCTTCCCCTCAGCAGAACTGAGTAGTTGAGACAGAACCCATATGGCCTGCAGAGCCAAAAATACTTAATGGTTATTTATAGCAGAAGTTTGCCAGTCCCCAATCCAGATGTTGGGTTCCTCTTGAATGTTGGTTTGTGCTTATGTATACATCTGATTCACTTGCACGCATTACCAAATGATCCATATACACGAGTGTGAACACATATATATTTCTGTGTGGTAGTAAGCACAACTAAGTGTGAGCACCACATTCTCAGACATAGCTCTAGAAGAGAGTTTCTAAGAAATTAGCTGTGAGTCTTTTCTGCTTCAGTCAGCTGATGGCATGGAGCAGTATGTTGTAACCTCTGACCCAAAGGGCAAAGGCCTTCTGGAGGAAGTGTACACCCCTCAGAAGCCTCCCTGTACATTCACCATCCCCAAAATAGCTCCTTGAGTAGAGGCGCATCAATCACCCCCAAAGCTTACATAAGATCCTAGCAGTCAGAAGGATTCAGTGATTAGGTATCCTAGACTACATAGGGTCTTGTGGGATATTTCACTGGTACTAGAAGTTGACTGCAATGGCAAGAAAGGTATGCTTCATAGGGTAGAATTTTGCTTTTAGGGTTTTTTTTTTTTTTTGAGACGTAATCTTGCTCTGTCCAGGTTGGAGTGCAGTAGTGCTATCTCGGCTCACTGCAACCTCCGTGTCCTGGGTTCAAGTGATTCTCCTGCCTCAGCCTCCTGAGTAGCTAGGATTACAGGCCTGTGCCACCACGCCTGGCTAATTTTTTTGTATTTTTAGTAGAGACGAGGTTTCACCATGTTGGTCAGGCTGGTCTCGAGCTCCTTACCTCGTGATCCACCTGCCTCAGCCTCCCAAAGTGCTGGAATTACAGGCATGAGCCACCGCACCTGGCCTTTTAGGCTATTCTTGTGGCCCTTGTCACTGACTTAATGGATAAAGTTTCTTCTGCTAAGGCGGCCATGTTGGTTTATTATTCTGTACGGATGTGGCTGATACCACATTAGTGTGAGCTTTCACTAGTGCTCACTTTGATAGACTCCTTGCACAGCCTAGCTAATATACGTCACTGGACTCCATTAATTTTCTAGTGTCAGTAGCCCAGAACTCATTATGGAAGACAAGTTTCTGAGATTGTAGATTCCTATGGGTAAAATATGTATATTATCATAAAATAGGTACTAAAACGTGATTTGGATTTGGGATGTGGAAGTAAGTGCCATTTTATTATTGAGATATTCATATACCATAAAATTGATGTTTTAAAGTAATTTTTAGTATAGTCACAAAATCATGAATATATATTTTCACCTTGTTTTAAATATAAGAAGATTGGTTCATTTTGAAGAATTCTATGTGACCCATATCAAAGTAGCTGTTGCAGTTGTGCAGAGATTCACACATGTATGCTCTGTCAAGATTTACCAGTTGGCATGTGTGCCATAGGATTTACTGAGTGTGGATTATGACAGTCCTAGGTCCCCTGATTTTATTTTATATACATATGGAATTGCTCTTCCCCATTGGGCCGTGTCGGAGAACACCAGGGCCCAGGGCCCAAGCCTCTAGCCTACCCCAGGCCCAGGGGTTTGAACAACCTCCCTACCTTCTGGAAACCCATTTCCCCCCAGTACTGGCTGGAAGGTATGAGGAGTCGTCTTTCTTACTGTCCTTATCACTACAGGAAACAGGGAAAGCATAAGAAAAATGACAAAATGTTCCAGCTGAGCTAGAGTCTCATTGGAGGGTACAATTGTCTCTGAGTATCAGTGGAAGAGTGCCTCCAGGACTCCTACAGAAACTAAAATCCACAAATGCTCAAGTCCCTGGTATAAAATGTCATGGTATTTGCGTATAACCCATGTACATCCTCCGGTATATCTGAAATGATGCCTAGATTACCTATAATACTTAATACAATATAAATGCTATATAAATAGTTGTTATTTTGTATTGTTTGAGGAATAATGACAAGGAAAAAAGTCTGTACGTGTTAAGTACAGACGCAACCATCCTTTTTTTTCTTCTGAATACTTTTAATCCATGGTTGTTTGAATCCATAAATGTGGAACCCACGGATACAGATGGCTGAGTATGTACTAACATATAAATAGGGCTAGCCTTGCTTTTCTGCAGCCCCTATCCCTAACATCTTATTCTAAGTGGCCCTGGGCAAAGTGACCATTCATTTATTCACTCATTCATTTGTAGGCACTACTGAGAGCCTACGATGTATACGGCACCATGCACCAGGCCCTGAGAACACAGAGGTAAGATAGACAGGGTCCTGCTTTCATCGGGTTTATATTCCAATGAAGATAAGAGGCATTCAACAACTCTTTATCTAATGAGTTGTACAGCAACCCTTGTGATATGTGCACTTAAAGAAATGTGCAGGGGTTTTGGATAGAAAGGCTCAATGTGGAGACAGACTTGGTCTGGAGGCAGGGCAGCTTCTCTGAGGGTGCGACGTTTCAGCCACGATCTAAGGGAGGGAACAGGGAAATGCATTGCGGTCATCCAGGTGAGAAATGATGGTGGCCTCAGTGCCCAAAGTGGGGACGTCAGTGGATGCAGACAGTGGATTTGAGACGTATTTAGGAGATGGAATTGACTAGCATCATTTTATTGATACTTTTCATTTCTACAGTTTGAGTCCATCCTCCTATCCTCCTTTCCCAATCCTAGTGCCTCAGATGTTCTCATTTTTCCCTTGGGGTGAGTCTGTACTGAAGCCAGATGGTTTCACTCAAACCCATTCAGTGCTCCAGAGTCAAGTGCTGGTCATCGCAGGGGAGCTCCGGAGCTGCGTCTGTAATGTTAGTGACCCTGATTTCTAAAGGGAAGGCTTCTTCAGTCTGTTTCTGAGATTATTCCTGGGAGCTTTAACTGGAAAAGCCAAGGGCTTAAAAAGATGCAGTTGTTTTTTTTTTTTTTTTTGAGACACTGTCTTGCTTTGCCACCCAGGCTAGCCTGCAGTGGCACAGTATGGCTCACCACAGCCTCAACCTCCCAGATTCCAGCAATCCTCCCATTTTAGCCTCCAGAGTAGCTGTGGCTACAGGCACACACCACCACTCTCAGCCAATTTTTAAAAAATTTTTGTAGAGACAAGATCTCACTAGGTTGCCCAGGCTGGTGTCAAACTCCTGGGCTCAAGTGATCCTCCCCCCTTGGCGTCCCAAAGTGCTGGGATTCCAGGAGTGAGCCACTGGGCCCAGCACGGTGCAGTCTTCAGAGAAGGTGAACTCTCCGGGCACCTAGAGAAACTTGTAGGGAAACAAAACCTTGTTTATAAACTTGATTCAACACAGGAGACTATGTTCTCCACATTAAAAAGTTCCTTCATCTTTTTTAAAGCATCTGAATGATTTGTGTCTCACTTCCTAAGCAGCCTGGTGGGCAGGGAGGGCCACCAGTTGGGGTAGAGCTCAGAGGGAGGTGCACGGCTGTGCGGTGTCTAAGCTCCTGTGTCTCCTGTCACTTGGTTCCCATGGCACCATCTACGCCCATCTCCCTCCCCCTTAAGGGTTAGCATGACATTGTATCACAGGGATGTTGATTTTCTTTTCACTTCAGTTCTGGATTTTCAAATTCTCAGACTACAAACCAAGTTGAAAGCAATCCTTTGTTTCCTCTTGAACCGTAAACCAGAAATTGTGCTTGGGAAACCATACCAGGTGACTAACTGGAAAACATCCCCAAACCTTGTTAGTCTTTGGCCGTAGACATTTAATTCTGAGTCCTTGATGGATGGTGATATTAAATACAGATTGTGTGCACATTAGTGGTAGAATGTACCCCTGACCAATTTTTCACACATTTAACCAAGTAAATGGCTTCTTGCCTTCAGTGAGTTTTTATTTCAAGACCAGCAACCATTGCACCAAGATGAAGAAGTGAGCCGCGTGGTTTTCTCCATCCAGGGGTGCAGAAGGAAAAGTGCAGAGACAGTCTTCAGTGTTTTTATATGAATTCACTTTTGCAAAAAGTATGTTGCTGTGTAATTAAGAGTGTTAATGATGCTGCCCAAAGCATCTAAGGAGAGCAGTCTGGACAAGGAGAGAATGGGACCGTCACCCCCTGGTGGCTCCTCCGTCTGTGGCCTCTAGTCATTTTGCCCCCTACCTTTCTTCTGAAGTCAATTCTGGTTTTTGTTTTTTTCCTATTTTTCCCAAAGACCCGGGGCTGGAGGCCTGTGAAGGGACCATGCTACAATTTCTGAGCAATCCAGTCCAGTTTACCAGAATTAGAACTCAGTACTGCAGAACCCTGGGAGGTGATGATGCAGGTCAATGAGGCCTTGGCAAGAAGAAGGGGAGGGAGGGAGGATGGAGACGTCAACCTGACATAGGATTTGGAGAAGAGTCAGAGATTAAGAATTTAGATTAATGTGCCAGGCGCCGTGGCTCACGCCTGTAATCCCAACACTTTGGGAGGCTAAGGTGGCAGATTGCCTGAGGTCAGGGGTTCAAGACCAGCCTGGCCAACATGATGAAACCCCGTCTCTGCTAAAAATACAAAAATTAGCCGAGCGTGGTGGTGGGCGCCTGTAATTCCAGCTACTTGGGAGGCTGAGGCAGGAGAATTGCTTTAAGCTGGGAGGCGGAGCTTGCAGTGAGCCGAGATCACACCACTGCACTCCAGCCTGGGCAACAGAGCGAGACTCCATCTCAAAAAAAAAAAAAAAAAAGAATTTAGATTAGTGTTTATTTTGGAAAGGGAGAGCCATAAATATATATTTCAGGTGTCTGTCTTCACTATAAGTTTGTTTATGGTTGAATTTGAAAAATGACTTCCTTTGGTCTGTGGAGTGTATTAGTTATTTGGGTGTGATGTGTTGAAAGAAGATAGTTAATGCATTTACAGGAGGATCATGTGAGATTTCAGATCAGGGCCACCTAATGCCTTTAATACATAAAAACCATTTAAAACATTAAAAAGTTTCCATACAATTTTTTTTTCCTACCACAATTTATGTCTTCATGAGGAATATCTCCATTCTGCCTCTGCTCTGCCAGGGTAATTATTATCCTGTATACACTCAGGTCTGTGTTCAAATCAGCATAACGAAGGCTGCTATGAAAATGAATATAGAATTTTCATAAAGTTCATGCTAAATTCTTAAACTTTAGCTTTTACATTTTTGGCAGTAGGTTATAGGTAGGAGTCATCTTTGTAATTGACATTTAAACGCAATTTTTCTTCTCATAATTGATAACGACTTCATTCGTGCCAGCCGCAAAACCCAGTGTATTATTCTTGTCAGTGCTTGACGGTTTTGACAGGCCAGAAAAATCGCAAGTAAAATCGATATATTTGGGCATGAGATGTTGACTTATAATTCATGAAGCTGCAACCTTCCACCTGTAAAGGAGAAGAATTGGCAGAGGTATGGTTTTGATTTATGTGTTGAAAGACAGAAAACAAATAAGAAAACCTTTGTTCTGCTGTCACAGCTGATGAAGGAACAGTGTTAAAAAATAATGAAATTCACAATACTTCCTACACATCCAGTCCTCTGTAGCTGCAATTCGGGGGGGCCAAGGGCTTCCTTAGCAGAATCTCTGGGCTTTCTTGGGGTGCAGGTAGGGCTCTGGCCTTGCTATGCTTTAACTAGAACTACTGTGATTTTTTTCCTTCCTTCCTTCCCTCCTTCCTCCCTGCCTCGCTGCCTCCCTCCCTCCCTCTTTTCTTTCCTTCTCTTTTTTTCCTTTCTTTCTCTCCGTGTTTCTCTGTCTCTCCTTCCCCCTCCCTGTCTCCCTCCCTGTCTCTTTCTTTCCTTCTCTTTTTTCTCTCCCTGTTTCTCTCTCTGTCTCTCCTCCCTTCCTCCCTCTCTCCTTTCTTTATTTTTCTTCCATCTCTTAATTTCATTCATTCATTAGACTTCTGTGTAAGATTTTGTTTGGAAAAAAAAGAGTCATATCCCCCTTTAAAAACAGTTCATAGAAATGTATCCTCTAGTAGTCCCAGCTGCTCGGGAGGCTGAGGCAGGAGAATGGCGTGGACCCCGGGGGCGGAGCCTGCAGTGAGCCGAGATCGCGCCACTGCACTCCAGCCTGGGTGACTGAGCTAGACTCCGTCTCAAAAAAAAAAAAAAAAAAAAAAAAAAAGGAAATGTATCCTGTACATGAATGTGGATAATGAGCTTCCCTGGCTGGAAAAGGGCAATCACTCTGGCTTCTGGGATGACCCTGGAGTCCTTTTCTGCTTCAGTAATTGCCACACTCCTGGGCTCCGCCACTTCTCTATTGCCCGGTTCTTCTGCTGGGATGCTGGCCTTCCGCCAGGCAGCCTTAGGTTCCGCTTAGACGCACAGATAATCTTTACCAGTGTGTGAGAAGCCTGAGGATACAGACAGACTGCATACCGCGGCCATGTGTTGTGTGAGTGGCATCAGGCTGGACGTATCCCTTGACAACTTGACTTTTTAGCTCACAGTTACATTTTTCGGACTGATCTACGTTGATTCGTGGAAAAACAGGTGATACCGCTTCTTTCCTTCTATCCCCCGGCTTGAGTTGAGTTCATTCTATACCCCACCCGATGCCTCCGCATACACACTGTAGCTAATTCTGCAGGAGATGGAGGGTTCCATGGTATCTTCACACGTGGAGATGGCACTGCATTCATATTCTGAGCTATTCCCCAGCAGCAAGGGCTACATTCGTATTCTGAGCTATTCCCCAGCAGCAAGGGTAAATTTTCTTGTCTTGCATTCTCTCGCTCAGTCAACCTTGTGACCATTGACTCATATTTGAATGTCGTGTTTGGGCCATAGGCGCAAGTGAGGAGATGTTCACGCTGGTTACCTTGCAGCTGTTTTCTCTAATGAAGAGCCCACAAGCCCTCACCCCACCCCTGCCCTACCCGCAGCTGGAGTGAAGGTGGCGCCCCAGAGGCCACTCCTGGTAGAAACCTCATCCCCTCCCTCCTTCTGCGACTTCATAGCCTCGCACATAGTTGTCTGGGAAACATCAGATCTAACCACCGCGAGCCTTGCGTCTCTGTTTATGCCTCTCCCAACAGGAAGCTGAGACTCGGGAAATCCTTGTCCCCCTCCGCACCTCTCTCCTACTCACCACGCCTTTCCATGGGAACACACAGCACGTTATCAGCAAAATTCCCCACACCCTCAGCGCCTTTCCTGAGAGGTCCTCGTGATGGTGTGGATCTGTGTCCCTGCCCAAATCTCATGTTCAGCTGTGATCCCAGCGTGGGAGGTGGGGCCTGGTGGGAGGTGGCTGGATCTCGGGGGTGGTTTCTCATGAATGGCTAAGCACCGTTCCCCTTGCTGCTGTTCTCGTGATAGTGAGTGAGTTCTCGTGAGATCTGGTTGTTTACAAGTGTGTGGCGCCTCCTTCCTTGCTCTTTCTTGCTCCTGCTTTCACGGTGTAAACTGCCTGCTCCCACTTTGCCTTCTGCCGTGATTGGAAGCTGCCTGAGGCCTCCCCGGAAGCAGATGCCACCATGCTTCCTGGACAGCCTGTAGAACCGTGAGCCAGTGAAACCTCTCTTCTTGTAAATTCCCCAGTCTCAGGTATTTCTTTTTCTTTCTTTCTTTCTTTTTTTTTTTTTTTGAGACAGAGTTTTACCCTGTTTCCCAGGCTGAAGTGCAGTGGCATGATCTCGGCTCGCTGCAACTTCTGCCCCCTGGGTTCAAGCGATTCTCCTGCCTCAGCCTCCTGAGTAGCCGGGATTACAGGCACCTGCCACCACACCTGGCTAATTTTTTTTTTTTTTTTTTTTTTTTTGTATTTTTAGTAGAGTCAGGGTTTCACCATCTTGGCCAGGCTGGTCTTGAACTCCTGACCTCGTGATCCACCTGCCTCGGCCTCCCAAAGTGCTGGGATAACAGGCGTGAGCCACCGCACCTGGCCCTCAGGTATTTTTTTATAGCAATGCAAGAACAGACTAATACAGTCCCTTTACCTTATCTTCCTAACTGCTCCCCGAAGTCCTCTCAAGCCACATCTGCTTTGTCCCCACACCCTGAACCACCACGTTTGGTGCTAGCGCCTCATCACTGCTCCATGATCATCCTTCCCTCCTCCTGGAGACCCCTGGCTTTGCATCTCCGGCCACCAGATCATTGTTGCAGTCATCTATTCATCTCTGATCCATGCCACCTTGTTCCTTGCGGATTGACGCTCCTGGAGTGCTATCAGTACACCAACCCTACTTGTCAGACAGTAACACCTGTGATTTCAGTGTTCTTGTAGACAATCCTTCGGTACTCTGGCTTCTCAGGTCCTTAATCTCCTCTTCTCCGATGACCTTATTCTTCACTCAACCTCAGCCACCCATTTCCGTAACTATACCCTAGAGCTTATTACCGGTTGTAAAGACTGATAATGCAGTCATTATCTGTTACTGCTCCAGCTCCATCATCTCATTTCAAGCATCCCATTCTCTGATCACCACCTCTTTCTTCTCTCCTAAAACCTTGACTGAAAACAATTCTTCCACCTCACTGAAGTGCAAAATCCATCCATCCTATCATCTTTTCCCCCTTTCTCACCTACCTCATGTCTTCATGTCTCTCATTGTCTAGTTTGGAGTCCTTGATTATCTAATCATTACCTGGCTTTACTATCTTATAACATTAACTTCTTTACCCATCTCTCTCTTCATCCCACTCTCCTTGCAAAACTACAGCCTTGGTAAAATCCAGTTGCCCACGTCCTCTGTACCTGTCTGTGCCCAGCTGAGCCTGGGTGGAACAGAACACAGCCATGGTGACTGTTTCCAGTTTATGACCATTAACTTCTAGTGGGCTCGAGCACCCTCTGGCAGAGCGTTCTCCTCTTTCTGTATCATCATTTCTTCTCTCTTGATTGAATCACTCCTTTTAGCATACAAAAATGCTATTATAACTCCCAACTTAAAAAATAAATTTCTCTTAACCTCACACGTCTCATTAACTACTGTCCCATTTCTTTTCTTTCTTTCTTTCTTTTTTTTTTTTTTAGAGGCAGGGTCTTACCTGTCACCCAGGCTGGAGCGTAGTGGCGTAACCACAGCTCACTGTAGCCCTGTAGCCTTGAACTCCTGGGCTCAAGTCATCCTCCTTCATCAGCCTCCAAAGTAGCTGGTATTACAGGTGCATGCTACCATACCCGGCTAATTTTTAAATTTTTTTTGAGAGATGGGGTCTTGCTACATTTTCCAGGCTGGTCTTGAACTCCCGGGCTCAAGCAATCCTCCTGTCTCCCCCTAAACGGATAGCAGGCGTGAGCCACTGCACTTGGCCTGTTCCATTTCTTTGATTGTCTTTGCAGCAAATTTATTTTTAAAATGCGTGTTTATACTCTCTGTTTCCAGTTTCTCATCTCTATCCTCTCTTGAACCCACTCCATTTATCTTTTAGCTGCCACCACTCAATCAAAAGCTCTTATGAAGGTCACTGATGATAATCAAGACTAAATAACATTTGTAATAGATAATAATTGTGATCTGATCATTATAACACGTTCATTCATTCTACAAATATTTGTTGACTGGCACCTACTATGTGCCAGTTACTGTTCTAAGTGTTTTACGTGTATTCACTTGCTTAAGCCCTAAGGTGGGTACCGTTATTTTCCCCATGTTATGGGTGAGGAAACTGAGAAACAGAGAGGTTGAAGAATTTACCTTCTATGCCATAAGTAGTATAAAATGGTCAGTTCTCAGTCCTCATTTTACTTGATCTATCTGCAGCATTTGCCTGTAGATCATTCCCTCCTTCCTGGATGACTTTCTTTGCCTTGTTTTCTGAACATCACTTTTTGATTTCTCCTTTTAGCTCACTACCTATTCCTTCTCAATACCTTGTGCTGGTTTCCTCTCATCTGCTCTAAATAAATCGTGGAATGATCATTCATCAGACCTTTGCTCTGCCTGCACTGACTCCCTATGCCATCCCTCCCAGTCCCGTAACTTCCAATGCTATCAGTATATTATTGATTTGCAAAATTGTATCCCTAGCCTGGACCTTGACCCTGAACTTGAGACTGTTGGTCTTAGTCTGCTCAGGCTGATATAAAAAAACGCCACAGTCTGGGTGGCTTATAAACGACAGAAATGTATGTATTTCTTACAGTTCTGGAGACTGGGAAGTCCAAGACCAAGGTACCAGCAACTTGAGTGTCTGGGGAGGGCCCTCTTGTTCATAGATGGCACATTATTGTGTTTTCACACAGTGGAAGGGGTGAGGAAGCTCTCTGGGTCCCCTTTCTAAGAGCACTAATGTCATTCCTAATGACTCCACCCTCATGACCTGATCACCTTCCAAAGGCTTTACCTCCAGCCATCATGTTGGGGACTAGGTATCAATATATGAATTCTGTGGGGGAACACCACGTTCAGTTTACAGCGGTCTCTCTGACCTCATGTCCAACCATCTCCCCTCCTCATTCATCCCACTCCAGCCACGCCGGCCTCTTGCTGTTCCCAGTTACGCCAACTCGCCCCCACCCAGTCCTTCATGTCTGCCTGCTCCCCTGCCTGGGTCGCTTCCCCACGATGCCTGCTGTGGCTCACGGCCTCACTGCCTTCCGGTCTCTGCTCCAGTGTCCCTGAATAGAGAGTCCAACTCTGAGCATGCTGTGGAAAAGGGCCTCATTCCAATACACAAAGTCCCTTTTCCCATGCCCTGCCTTACTGTTCTCCATAGGTCACACGTGACGTGACCTGTGTGTGCTTGTTTACTGGTTTTGCTTCAGAAGAGACCTCCGTGAGAGCAGGGACCTTGGTTTGTTCATGGCTCTATTGCACAACTGGGTATAATAGGTGCTCAATAAATATTCTGTTGAATGAATCAATGAAGTTGCCACAGGGAAGGCATAGACATATGTCTTTCAAAACTCCATGTGCTTGGTCTTTTTAAAAGTAAATTTCTTTGATTGTAAATAGATTCACATTGATACTTGAATAAAATCATAAAGGTATGTCTTCTTTCCTCTTCCTTTAAGTTTTAAGACACTTATAAATGTACCTGAAATTGTAATAAAAGATCCCAGAGGATTTTACAGCATGTTTTCCGTTGATGGTAATGGATGGAAATAATTTAAATAATAACATTAACAGGTTGTTTTACTACAGGACCACAATAATTTTAAAAGACAAACTTGAATAATCCTGTTTTACCACATCCCTAAACCTATGAAACACACAGTACTCACTCATTAATGTTGATTTGTTTAAGAGAAATAAACTTCAAAAAAAAAAAAACCCAACAAAACTCACTCTGATATTAACTGCCTCGGGTTTAAAGGTTTTTTCAGAATGCCTCAGTAATACTGGCTTAATGAATTAAGTTCTAAGAAAAATGGCCAGGCATAGTTAACAATAAATCAGATTATACTATTTGCAGAAAAAGCAACTAAAACTCTCCTTGTAAATAATAATGTGGAAAGATCTGGTATTAATCAAGCCACTGTCTACAGCTGAGCTCTGTTTTCAGCTTCTGAACACAGTGGAGTTAATATTGAGCATATCTTTGTTTGAAGCATAATGAACACAATTCTGCAGTCCTTTGAGAACAGGCTTTTGTGAAAAATCACTAAGGAATTGCACCTAAAACCCATTTACAAGATCATACTCCCAAAGGCTTTGTCTTAGAGCAGTTTTTAAAATCTTGTTGGTAACCTCCTGACCACATCATTGGGAGTACAAAAAAGTGCAGAGAGTGTATATATATATATATATATATATATATATATATATATATTTTTTTTTTTTTTGCATAAATACTTGCACATCACATTTCCCCTATGGAAATTCAACCAGCGGTTCCAAAGACTGCTGGGCTGGAGTTGTCCGGGTAGGTGGACCCGCCTGAGTCTGGGGTAGCTTAGCTTGTTCAGAGGTGTGCACAGGGCCGAGGACCTTCTGTGCATAGCAGAGTCATTCATCTGGTCAGTGGCCACATGAAGACACAGATCTTGCCATATCAGATTCTCCTTCTTTCTACTGGAGGTCTGGTGACTTTACCTGTGTTAGTTCAGGCACCTCTGGATAACTGAAGGACTCACCAAGCGGCAGGTCCTTATGTAGCTCCACAGACCACCATGAAACCCTTCGACCTTTTCTGAAGTCTGCCTTACGTCTTGGGCCACTGAACCTTCTGCCAGTCCTGAAGAGCGTGTTGATTCCAGTCTCATCCCAGTGCAAAGTGTCCTTCTCATCTTTGGGCTGCTGTCCCCTGAGCAGGAATGCCGTCCCCACAGCTGATCTTTGACCATGGGCAGACTCTTGTATATGTATATGACCTGGGACCATCAAAGCCCAGGTTAAGCTGCATCCCAAGTGTTTCTCTAGCCAGCCATGCCCTGGGGGTACTTTCCATTTTATTGGTCGCAGAGCACTCAGGCCCTGCTCCAGGATCCCAGGTGTGGTCTCTGGGGAAAACTGACCACAGATTGTGCAGGAGGAGCCACCAGACCTGCCCGAGAGGGGACATCTCTTCTCTTTGGTCTGCTGCTTTGAGACAATTCCAAGATCCCAGTGTATATATGTGTGAAGTGTTCATGGGTAACTATCTCCAAAGCATTTAATGATTCTCTTTCCTTGGCTTATAAGTAGGCTGATAATGGAAGTTCAAATGATGTGGGACTCTGTTGGTTTGTCCTTCTGGAAAACCCCACTCCTCTTCCTGGTCACCAAAGCACTGAGGGGAGGAGGACAAGGAATTGACTCCTCACATGTATTCTAACAAGCATGGAACAGAGCACACAAGACATGGATCTTACTGTAGAGCGGGGAAGACACTGAGCCACGTCTGGCTTTATCTCTTCTGACCTATGCATTGGGATAAACTTAGCTGAGTGCGTCTCCCTGTCCACATGGAGGGTCTGGAAAATGAGCCGGACATTGAGCTTCATACTTTGATCTTTGCCTCTCTCTAGAGCCAAACAAAGGCTTACCTGGGTGGGCCCTTTTTGGTCCTGTTTTTCTGTCATCACTGTTGATGCGTGGGCCTTGAGCTCCCTAGTTGCAAACTGGGAAGTGCATTGAATGAGAAGTGTGTGGCTTCTTCCCTGGCTATGCCTTTTCACGTGTTAAACATAGGGAAAACTCAGCTATGCCTTTTCATGTCTTAAACAAAGGGAAAACTCAGCTATGCCTTTTCTCGTCTTAAACATAGGGAAAACTCAACTATGCCTTTTCCCGTCTTAAACAAAGGGAAAACTCAGCTATGCCTTTTCCCGTCTTAAACATAGGGAAAACTCAGCTATGCCTTTTCCCGTCTTAAACATAGGAAAAACTCAGCTATGCCTTTTCATGTCTTAAACAAAGGGAAAACTCAGCTATGCCTTTTCATGTCTTAAACATAGGGAAAACTCAACTATGTCTTTTCCCGTCTTAAACATAGGGAAAACTCAGCTATGCCTTTTCCCGTCTTAAACATAGGGAAAACCCAACTATGGTTACACAGGGAAAACTCAGCATTTGTAATAACATGTTATGTTTATAGAGCTCTTCACAAAGTGCTTTGATGTCTGTGATTCCATTTAATCTTTACATCAACAGCAGGGGATAAGTGTTATCCCAGTCTTACTGATGAGGAAACCAAGGCTCAAGAAGATTGAATGATTTGGCCAAGGCTGTGATACTAGAAAAGGCAAAGCTTGGACTAAAACCCAGGTGTTCAGAATTCAGGTCCAGAGCTCTGGCCAGTCTGTTGACTCCTTCATCAGCTCCCAAGATGAAGATGAGGAGCTATTTTCTGTTTTGAGCCTTTGATTACAGCTTGTTTTGTAATACACCATAAAGGTTGAGACCATGCTTGTTACTAGCACTTACAAAAGGACCTAGCCCAATTAGACACTTAATAAGTGTTTTATAAATGAGTGAAATTAGTGAGTGAAGAGGTGAATGAATGGATATATCGAATGAATAGATTAACTAGGCAAAAACCTACCTGTCTGCATTTATATTGGAAAGCACTACATGAAAAAATGAGATTTGAAAGTTTTAGAATGTGGCTGTGTGTGTGAGAGAGATCGTCCCTCAATCTTTCATTTCTTCTGATTGTCTGTCAGTAGGGAAGGTCCAAGTCCCACCCATACCGTGTTTCTCAAATATTCTCAAATTGTATTGAAACCTGTAACCAAAACCAAAGTTAAAGTTGATTTTAAAGTGTCTTCTAGGTTTTTATTCTACCATTCCTACCTCCAGTTTTTTGTTTGTTTGTTTGTTTGTTTGTGTTCCTTTTTGAGACAGAGTCTCATTCCATCACTCAGACTGGAGGGCAATGGTGCGATCTCAGCTCACTGCAACCTCTGCCTCCCAGGCTCAAGAAATTCTCCTGCCTCAGCCTCCTGAGTAGCTGGGATTACAGGCACCCGCCACCACACCTGGCTAATTTTTGTATTTTCAGTAGAGATGGGTTTTCACAATGTTGGCCAGGTTGGTCTCAAACTCCTAACTGAAAGTAATCCATCAACCTTGGCCTCGCAAAGTGCTGAGATTATAGGCATGAACCACTGTGCCTGGCCCACCTACTTCCAGTTTAAAGTCACCTGGGAAATACTTGGAGTACAGTTTTGTCATTTTAATCCTTTTTTGGACCACAACAATCACTTTATGAACATTTTTTTAACTTTTTCGGAATCAATTCAAGGAAAAGTGATAGAGGCAGGTGGGGACAGGGAAGTGAGTTTTCTTCGCATTTTTGGGAATCTCAACTCCTGAGCCTGTCTTACTAGTATGGGTTCCCCAACCCCATGACTAGAACTATCTTAGTGGTTTCTTCCTAAAGAGACGTACACGTGTGTGTGTGTGTGTGTGTGTGGTGGGCGTGGGTGGGTGTGTAGAGTAGGGAGAAGGTGAGAAGTGGCTCTCTTGCTATAGACTTTTGCTTTTTACTCTTTTCCACTGAGTCTGCTCATATTCTTCATACGATTATCACATTAGAGGTTTTGGAGTTGTAGTGGCTATCGTTTTAAGTTTCTTGTAGAATTAATTTACATAAGTAGACAATGTACATGAATTGATTGATTCAAATCTGTATCTTATAGGGTCTGTTAAAGATAGTCAGAAGGCTGTCTTTTAAAATGTGAGGACAAATCAGTTTAACAGTATAGCAGAGAAGTACAGCTGTGCTCTGTCAAATTCTAGGCTCCTGTGTGTTGGAATGACTAGAGGCAGCAGGGAGAGGGGTCCTGGTTTACTCACCCCCTCTCCCTCTTTCACATACTAGCTTGGGCTTGTTGTGGTTGAGGTGGTGTGGGAACATCTAGAAGGTTCATTCAAAAAAGACAGCCTCAGCCTTTGCTCAGACGCTCAAGATGTTCTGCCGGCTCTCCCTACCATGAAAGTTCTCTGAGAAGCCAGTAAAAGTGGCAGCCTCTAAAGAGGTTAGCTTTATTTGGTGGAGGGGCGGTAGGGGTGGCACACACTGAGGAAGATTCGGATGGTGGCACATCCTTGTGGTCAGGCCCAGAAATCCTCACTGCCCTGCAGCCACCCAGGTCATGATTCATGAGGTGGGGGTCTGAGCTGAGAATGGCTGGCCGGTTCTCTGACTTCGTGGGTGTGTAATAGTTGGTTGCAACTGACTTCTCAAGAATGACAGTTACTGACTGGAGCTGGCAGAGAGGTGTGGCCAAGTTCCTGGAGAAATGCTTCCTGCTCCTCCCGCCCTCCCCACCACCACCCTGCTTTATTTAAAGCTGTTTTGGTGATGCTTTGCTCATCTCAGCGAATTTTCAGTTCAGACCTTTTCACTAAGGATCATTATGGAAGAAAGAGGGGTAAGAAGTATGGCTGAGTAGCCTAGGATTAATTAATCAGTCCCCAAATAAGCAAACAAGATGTCTCAGGATGGACGGTGAAATTCTGGACCTCACAGGTAGGTCTTGGAGTTGTTAGTTGTGAATACAGACCCCCAAGTTCAGATGTTGCCAGGATTTTACATCCTCTGCTTAAGGCTGTGTTGTTATTTCTGATGTTTATGAGTGAACACAAAAACATACAGCTCAGGTCCTTATCCTCTGAGGGTCTCCTCAGCCTGGGGCACCTCCCGCCAAACGCTTCATGACTCCCCCACCTAGCACATCCTGGCACAATCTGGCATGAGGTCTGAGCTACATAAATGTGGTTTTATGAGGGAACAAAGCAAGTTTGGGTTTTCTTTAGAATTGTACCAAATTATACCTTCAAGATGACTTTGCCTTATCGTGGCTTTTGTTTTGCTTCTCCGAGAAGGAAACTGCAAAGTTACCATGATGTAAATCGGGCCAGAGGCTTGAAGTGATTTCATAGTAAAAGCCACCTCAGCCGTCCCCTCTGAAACCCAGGCCAAGAGGCAGAGATGCCAATGACAGGCTCTGTGACCAGCCTCGTAAGCCATGAACCAGATCCACGGTTTCACATGGCCAGGACCTCAGGGCCTCATCAGCCTCTTCCACCACACTCTCTCGTAAACAGCTGGTGACACTGTCAGCGGTGCCTCTGTCACAAGGAAGGGCAATGTCCTGTGTAGCCAGATGGTGGGGGAGTTGGAGGCTGGGCCAGGCGGTCAGGATCTGCATTCCACCAGCCCGTGGGGTTTTCATAGCCAGGGGCACTGTGTCCACCTTGGGCGTGGCCATACACACCCACCACTTCTAACCCCATTGCCAGCTACAACGGAAGAGAGCATGCTGTTTAGAGTTCAGTACCTGCACACTAAGGGAAACTGAGGTAGAGGAGAGCCGGCATTCGCTTCTGGGCTTAGAACACCCACCTTGCTGTCCTGCACCGAGATTCATCTCCAGTGAGAGCAGGTGAGAAGGAATCAGAGGAGAGCACCTAGGCCCGCGTTTCAACCTTGACCCCACGGACATCTAGGACTGGATGATTTTTATTTTATTTTATTTATTCATTTTTGAGACGGAGTCTCGCTCTGTCACCCAGGCTAGAGTGCACTGGCGCGATCTCAGCTCACTGCAACCTGTGCCTTTCAGGTTCAAGCGATTCTCCTGCCTCAGCCTCCTGAGTGGCTGGGGCTACAGGCACCTACCGCCACACCTGGCTAATTTTTTGTATTTTGTTTAGTAGAGACAGGGTCTCACCATGTTGGCCAGGCTGGTCTCGAACTCCTAACCTCAGGTGATCCGCCCATCTCGGCCTCCCAAAGTGCTGGGATTACAGGCGTGAGCCACTGCGCCCGGCCAGTGGTTCTTTTTTCAGGTGCTGGGATGGGGGTGGTGCTCTGCGCGGTGTGTGATGTTTAGCAGCATCCTGGCCTCTACTCACTAGACGTCAGTAGCCCTCTCCCAGTTATGACAACCAAAAATGTCTCCAGATATTTCCTAATGTCCCCTGAGCATCAAAATCACCATCTCCAGCCTGGGCAACATGGCGAAACTCCATCTCTACAAAAAATACAAAAATGAGCCAGGCATGGTGGTGTGCAGCTCTAGTCCCAGCTATTTGGAAGCCTGAGGTGGGAGGATCATTTGAGCCCAGGAGAGTGAGGCTGCAGTGAGCCGTGATCACACCACTGCACTTCAGCCTGGGCAACACAGTGAGACCCTGTCTCAAAAAAAAAAAAAAAAAAAGAAGAAGAAGAAAGAATTTAAAAAACTTACCAGTGGTTAAGAACCATTGGAGTAGAGAGAGAATTTGGTGAAAAGACATCTGCATTCTACCTTTAGTCTCTGGGCTATGTCTCCAGGGCTATTTATCATCGTCTTGAATTATTTTGTATAAAAAGCAGCAGCCCCCACGCTCAGGTGTTTGGAGGAGTTGCAATTCATTGGGTGGAGGGCAGAGCGCCTCATGAAATCCTCGGCTCCTGTCTGAAGGCCACGGCTGGGGTGAGGCACTTGAATGGGACAGGCAGGTGTCCTTGTCCACTTCTTCCTTCTCCCTGCCTCCTCTTGGCCTTCCTTCCCATCCCCTCCTCTGTGACAGCGCACCACACCGTCACCTGGGTGCTCGTCAGCATGCAGATTCCAGAGCCCGGCTCCCCAGAGATTCTGATACAGGGGGTCTGAGAGGGGACCTGGAAACCTGCCTCACTGTGAGCTTCCCAAGTGACTCTGCACAGGGGGCGTGGTGAGGTCACACTTTGAGAAACAGGCCCTAGAGGCTTTTCTGAACACACAAGCCCTCCCAGTACTCCCAGGACACTAAAGTGTAGCAGAAACAAGCAAAAAAGACAACTATACTAGCAAACGTGACAAAAGCAAAAAGGGATAAAAATTCCTAAGAAAGGCCAGGCACAGTGGCTCATGCCTGTATTCCCAGCACTTTGGGAGGCTGAGGTGGGTGGATCACCTGAGGTCAGGAGTTTGAGAGCAGCCTGGCCAACATGGTGAAACTCCGTCTCTACTAAAAGTACAAAAATTAGCTGGGCGTGGTGGCAGGCACCTGTGATCCCAAGGTACTGGGGAGGCTGAGGCAGGAGAATTGCTTGAACCTAGGAGGCGGAGGTTGCAGTGAGCCGAGATTGCACCATTGCACTCCAGCCTGGGCGAGAGAGTGAGACTCTGTCTCAAAAGAAAAAAAAAATTTAAAAATTCCTAAGAAAGATGAAGCTATTCAATGTGGGAACCTCTCTCACTGAAAATGGATTCATCGAGTCATTGATTGATTCGACACATGGCTTCTGTGTGCCTACTTGACTTCAGGCATTATTCTAGGCATGAGGCATTCCGCAGTGAACAACACAGACAAATGTGCCTGCTGTCACCTAGTTTATATTTTGCAGGGGGAGACAGACAATGAACGGAATGTAGTTAGAAGGTGGCCATGCCGTAGAGAGAATTAAAGCAGAGAAAGGTGGTTAGGGAGTGTTGGGGCTAGTTTGCAGTTGTCATTAGATGATCCAGGAAGGCCTCACTGAAAAGGTGATCCTTGAGACCTTGAAGGTGGTAAGAGATGGCCAGGCAGATATCTGCAGGTGAGAGTTCTCTGGGCAGGAGGAAGAGCAAGTACAATGTCACTGAGCTGGGAGTGGACATTCCTGGTGTGTTCAAGGAACAGCCAGAAGGCTTTCATGGCTGGTGCAGGCTGAGTCAGGGAGCAAGTGTAGGAGCTGAGGGCAGAGAGGGACTAGGAGGCCGAGTCCTGCAGAGCCCATGGCAGGGACATTGACTTTGACTCTGAAGGAAGTGGGGCGGGGGCCAGGGGAGGATTTTAAGCCGAGGACTGCCAGGATCAGATTGAAGATTGAAAAGGATCACCTTGTCTGTTTTCTTGAGAGTGGACTCCAGGGGGGCAAGAGTAGAAGTTATCATTACTATTCAAATTATGGCACGGTTTCTGCCCCCTAGGAATTTACTGTGATGGTGGAGATAGAACATGTACAGCTTAAGTAAGGAAATGCTTGCTAAGTGCTATGAATGACTCAGAGAAGTGCTGTGCGAGTCAGTGAAGGGAGACATCCCTTCTGGGAGTCAGACTTCGCGGAAGAGCGGGGCCTTAGGATGAATGAACAAGACTTTGGTTTTTTTAGTGTGATACATAATTCACCATGCACATCCAGTGAATGGTACACATTTAAAGCGTACACTTTGATATTTTTGGACATATGTATCCACCCATGATGCTATCCCCACAATTATAATACTGCACATATCCATGACCCTCAAAAGTTTTCTCATGGTTGATGAGGGAGAGAGGGAGTTATCATCAGGGCAGGAACCAAAGTGAAGGTGCAGAGGCTGGGAAATGTAGGGGCTTCCCTGAGACAGAGGGAGGCTGGTGCTGGTGCTCCTGGGGGAAGTGAGGGACGTGTGACAAGGTGGCCTGAAGAAAATTGTGTGGGGCCCAAAACACTGGGTCACAGGGGAATGAGGCAAGTACTTAAATTTTTGTAGGACATGGTCAAATGATGTATTTGTTAAAATTCCATCTTTTTTCTTTTTTGTGTTGAGACATGGTCTCGCTCTGCTGCCCAGGTTAGATGGCAGTGGTGTCATCATAGCTCACTGCATCCTCAGCCTCCTGGGCTCAAGGGATCCTCCCACCTCAGCCTCCTGAGTAGCTGGGACTAAAGGCATGCACCACCGCACCTGGCTAATTTTTGTATTTTTTGTAGTTGGGATTTCACCATGTTGCCCAGGCTGGTCTCGAACTTCAGATCTGCCCACCTCAGTTTCCCAAAGTGTGGGGATTACAGGCGTGAGCCACCACACCCTGCCAACATTTTACTTTTTAAAAACAATGGCAACACCACCAAATTTTAGGTATTTAATCTTTTTGTAGTAAGTTTAAGAAAACACAGCCAAGGGCGGATCATGAGGTCAGGAAATCGAGACCACCCTGGCTAGCAGAGTGAAACCCTGTCTCTAATAAAAATACAAAATATTAGCCAGGCGTGGTGATCGGTGCCTGTAGTCCCAGCTACTCGGGAGGCTGAGGCAGGAGAATGGTGTGAACCTGGGTGGCCGAGCTTGCAGTGAGCCGAGATCGCGCCACTGTACTCCAGCCTGGGCTACAGAGCGAGACTCTGTCTCAAAACAAAACAAAACAAAACAGCCAAGTACATTTATGCAGTATTTCATGCATATGAAATCAATTAAAAGAAAAAGAAACATTAAGCAATTTTATAATTAGATAATTAACAGAATCCTTGATAGCCTTATACTAATACAACTACTTGCAGATTGAAAATAATTCCATTTGCTGCCTGCTGGCGCATTAAAGCCTACATGTAAAAAATACATGTAGTCTAGATGGGCTTCAGTCCTTTAAAAGTAATATTTTAGTGCATTCTACTATAATCTTGACTAGTGCTTACATGCGTATAGTTCAGCACTTTATTTTGTGTCATGTTGAACATGAACTTTAAAGTTAAGGGAAACATTTTAAGTACGTAGTAGGAATCTACTTTCCCATCTTAAGCTCTGAATCTATTTGTGAAGGGATCCTGTTTCCCAACAGCCAAGGGATATATTGGAGAACAAGATTTTCAGGGTTGAAGATACGCTGATGTGAAATCAGGTTTCTCTCTCTCTTTTTTTTTCTTGAGATGGAGTCACGCTCTGTTGCTCAGGCTGGAGTGCAGTGGCGCAGTCTCGGCTCACTGCAGCCTCCGCCTCCTGTGTTCCAGTGATTCTCCTGCCTCAGCCTCCCGGGTAGCTGGGATTACAGGCACGCACCACCACACCTGGTTAATTTTTGTATTTTTAGTAGAGACGGGGTTTCACTATGTTGGCCAGGCTGGTCTCGAACTCCTGACCTCAAGTGATCCTCCTGCCTCGGCCTCCCAAAGGGCTAGGGTTGCAAGAGTGAGCCACCGCGTCCGGGCCAGGTTTCTCTTTCTACATCTCCTGGGAAAAGGTTGGCAGCTCCTAGGAGATACTGACCAGTTAGTTGATGGGTCTGTGATTCAAATCGAACATCTAGCAAAGCCCCTACGAAGCATTAGTCACTCTTGTGGGAGAAATGAGGAAGCGTTTTCAGTAGGCTGTTAGAGTGAGAAGCATCAGATTCTTAGTTCCATGGAAATGAACGCCTCTTGGAGTGTTTCATCTTTTAAAATAGAGAAGGAAGCTGAGAGTCATTCAGGCCATGCTCAGAGATGTCAGCTCAGGAACTCCAGGAACCCAGTATTATTTCGATTCCTTCCTTCCTTCCTTCCTTCCTTCCTTCCTTCCTTCCTTCCTTCCTTCCTTCCTTCCTTCCCTCCTTTCCTTACTTCCCTCCCTCCCTTCCCTCCTTCCCTCCCTTCCTTCCTTCCTTCCGATATGGGTTTTCCTCATGTTGTCCAGGCTGGTCTTGAACTGCTGGCTCAACTGATCCACCTGCCTTGCTTTGGTCTCCCATAGTGCTGGGATTACAGGTGTAAGCCAATGGGCCCAGCCTATTGTGATTTCTTTCTTTCTTTCTTTCTTTTTTTTTTTCTGAGACAGGGTCTCACTTTGTCACCCGGGCTGGAGTGCAGTGGTGAGATCTGAGCTCACTGCAACCTCTGCCTCCTAGGTTCAAGTGATTCTCGTGCCTCAGCCTCCTGAGTAGCTGGGATTACAGGCACCTACCACCATGCCCGGCTAATTTTTTAATTTTTAGTAGAGATGGGGTTTCTCCACGTTGGCCAGGATGGTCTCAAACTCTTGACCTCAAGTGATCCACCCACCTTGACCTCCCAAAGTGCTGGGATTACAGGTGTGAGCCACTGCGCCCGGGCTGATTTAAGAAGGCTTTGACTTGACCAGATGTGGTGGTTAAGTGAATATGATACGTTCCCTTCTTTATCATCCTCTCTGTTCTTAATTGCAAAAGCGCCAAATCCTCCTAGATAAGACAGCCCTAAGATCACTGTCACCATCCTCCTTATCCTCATCCCAACATTATATGAAGTTCTAAATTTATACAAGTTACTGTATTAGATACTGAGACTAGTTACATTGATAATAATTACTACCATTTATTTAAGGGTGATAATAATTACTACCACTTATTCAGCATTTACCAAGGGCCAGGTCTGTGCTAAAAATGTTGCACATATTATCACATTTAATTCTTACTTAACTCAATAAAATAAGTATGATTATCGACTCCCATTTTTACATTAAGGAGACTGAAGCTTGGATAGATTTGTGAAAAATGGCTCCTGGTCACTCAGCTACTAAGTAATAGAAGCAGGACTCGAACCTCCCATACCCTTAACCAAAAGTTTTCAAAATAGTCAACACTGTCCATACCATCTAGTTGGAAAAGATGAGACCTGGACATAAAAACTGGCCAGGCAGAGTGGCTCACGCCTGTAATCCCAGAACTTTGGGAGGCTGAGGTGGGCAGATCACCTGAGGTCAGGAGTTCAAGACCAGCCTGGCCAACATAGTAAAACTCCATTGGTACTAAAAATATAAAAAAATTAGCCGGGTGTGGCGGTGAACGCCTGTAGTCCCATCCACTTGGGAGGCTGAGGCAAAAGAATTGCTTGATGCAGTGAGCCAAAATCACACCACTGCACTCCAGCCTGGGCAAGAGAGAAAGACTCTGTCTCAAAAATAAATAAATAAAAGCATTTTCAGGGGTTGTGACGAGAAATGCCTCACCCATTCTTTTGAGTCATTTATGAACTGTTCTTAATCATGTTACGTTCTAATTAAACATCTCCCTTTTCTTTTGACGTGGAAAAGTCTTTACCTTCTGCAATACCTTTTTCACATGTTGCAGCAAGCAGCCCTATTAATCGCATTCCCACCTGCCTTTGGCCCTCCCAGCTGCCTCGCTTGCGGAACACGATCGTTCAAACGGAAGTCATTCATGGGATCGCCTCTCCCTGCAGTAATCCAGAGCAGAATCACTTAGGCTGAGCACAGCCGCTACATCCCAGGGTAATTTGGTTTCTTATGTAGAACAACTGCGGTCTGACATTTAACATTTCCTCCTCTGGAGAGTGTTTTTTTCTTTTTTTGTCTCTGTGAACTTATTACCCAGCATGTCTTCACGCCTTTACATTCAGCGTGTGCACGTGCTCGGCGCGGTGTTCATGCCCGCACCATTGTGTGATCACCATCACTGGGTGAAGGGCTGTGGGCTTACAAAGCAGACTGGGAACCACAGTGACAAACCTTGGGTTCAGACTCCGGGTAGGACAGAAGGAAGTTTCTACCTGAGTTTCATGCTAATCAAGTAGGGGTGCAGGCGATCAAGCAGGGGTGCACCTGCGATCTCAGGGCATGGCCTCGTTGCTGTCACTACTGCGGTTGTTATTTTGGCTGTCCCAGGCCTCACCTGGAGCAAACCCTAATTCTAACACACCCTGTGTTCTTTCAGATATCACTCCCCTCTTCTTTTCCTGTCTTTCCAGAACGCGCTGTGCTTGTGTCCTCTTTGCCAATCAGAGTGAGCCGCTTGGGGACTTCAGTCCATGCACATGTCGTGTCAGTGCGGCTGATAGAAGCTTGAGGGTGGTGACTTCCCCACCCGGAGCCGTGGGTCGTGATTCCTTTGTCAGACGTTCTGATTGGTTCCTGGCTTCCCTCTGCGGTGGTCGTATACCTTGTGTGTGGTTCTGGGAGCTCATGAACAACAGGAATCAAGGACACTCACCTTTCGCCGTCAGCAAACTCCTGCTGTGTAGATTCAGGGGCGAAGAGAGTCTCGCGCTGAGAAATACTCTGGGTGAGAATGACCCTCTGTGTCTCCTTGGTCCTTCACACCCCATCAAGCGCAGGCGGAACAGGAGATGTAAAGGTCAGGGAGCTGATAAGCATCGACGAACAAAATCTTCCTGAGGAAGGGCCGGGCGTGGTGGCTCATGCCGGTAATCCCAGCACGTTGGGAGGCCAAGGTGGGCAGATCACGAGGTCAAGAGATCAAGACCATCCTGGCCAAGATGGTGAAACCCCGTTTCTACTAAAAAAAAAAAAAAAAAAAAATTAGCCGGGTGTGGTTGTGGGCGCCTGTAGTCCCAGCTACTCAGGAGGCTGAGGCAGGAGAATCACTTGAACCAGGGAGGCGGAAGTTGCAGTGAGCCGAGATCGCACCACTGCGCTCCAGTCTCGCGACAGAGCAAGACTCCATCTCAAAAAAAAAAAAAAAAAAAAAAAAAAAAAAATCTTCCTGAGGAAGAAGTAGCATCCCCGAGCTCGCATGTTGGGAGTATCCTTCAATTTCAGATGTTTAAACTCCCCTCTCTGACAATAGCTAATTAAGATTTGGCCACATTATCTTTATTTCTCTTCTTTTGAAATTAGTGAGGGGACCTGACCTCAGGTGATCCGCCCACCTCAGCCTCCCAAAGTGCTGGGATTACAGGCGTGAGCCACGGTGCCCCGCCACCTACGTATCTTCTTGTATTCCTCTTCATGGGAGAAGTAGGGAAAAAATGATTTGGTATATATTCCTGAAAGATAAGAGTGTTCTAAGTATCGAATCCTTAAACTTAAAACTTTAGGTTGAAAATGTTGCCCAAGTGCCAATAAAAATTGGGACCTTAAACATAGAAGTTCACCTTGTGGGTGGGCCCATCGCTGCTCCCGCGAGACTATCTCTGATCCAGGATGGATCAGAGCTAGGCGATACAGATGTCTCTGAAGCCCATGAGCTAGGCAGCACGACAGACTGGATGCTTCTTTTGGTGCCAGCTGATCCAGAGGACATGGCCCTAGTCCATCTCCTAGGGCCACTGCCATTCTTTTTGTGTCCATATCAGGAAAGCATGGTATAATTCGAGGCATCTATGGCTCTGAAGACTTCTTTTCTCTCTCTCTCTCTTTTTGAGACGGAGTCTCGCTCTGTTGTCCAGGCTGGAGTGCAGTGGTGTGATCTCAGCTCACTGCAACCTCTGCCTCCCAGGCTCAAGAGATTCTCTTGCCTCAGTCTCCTGAGTAGCTGGGATTAGAGGCATGCACCACCAACCCAGCTAATTTTTGCATTTTTAGTAGAAACAGGGTTTCACCATGTTGGTCAGGCTGGTCTCGGACTCCTGACCTCAGGTAATCCACCCACCTCAGCCTCCCAAAGTGCTGGGATTACAGGCATGAGCCATCACGCCCGGCCTCCTTTTCTCTTTTCTTCCTATTTATGACTACCCTCCCTTAAAGCAGTATCTTCTTTATTTCAGCACTTACAGAAAGCTATGGCTGTTGACCATTCCTTTTTGAAGTTGTGAGTTGTACTAAAATATTTATGTATAATGTGTGGATAAGCACTTGATTTACTGAGGCCTTTTGATGATAAGAACTCACAAAGGGTTTTAGATCAAGGGTGGCTTCATTGAAGAAACACCTCTGACATCAGCCAGCAACCGCATTTTCATTAAAGACTCTCAATCTCAGCCTTTCCCTGGACGAGAGAGGAATGGCTTGTTGGCTACTTCCTGGCTGTCTATGGCGGTCGTATTGATGGTGGGCCCAGCTGTGCTGAATGGCTCTGTTGGTGCTCGCTGGGCTTGCTTTGGCTGGCACAGCTGTGAGTGGAGGACAGCTGTGAGGAGCGGGAGTTGGTGCTGATGTCTTGTGAACCCCGGCGGAGCACTGAGCTCCATGTATGTATGGATTGGTCCTGTGAGTCACTACAGACTGGGCTAGAGGTGGCAGCAGAGGCATGTGGCATTAGGTAGTACAGGAACCAAGAAGGCCCTCTGGACTGTGAACTCTCAGAGAACGGGTGTTGTTCTCATGCACCCTCAGACCCCCAGCCTGGGGCAACACCGGGCGTGCAGGAAACCAAAGTCTCCGCTTGTTAAATGTCAGCAGCTGAGCCACAAATGGCAATAAGCTGAATAAAGAAGGTGGTGCTTCAAGGGAGAGGAGTAAAAACAAGGAAGAAAAGAGAAGAGGGGCCCTCAGAGCCAGGGATGGCTCATGCGGTTTCTGGAGAGTGGTTGTGTCCCTAGGTCAGAGTCAAATCCAGACTCCAAGGGCTAGCATTGGAAATAAACTGTGATGTGCAGACATGACTTCTCACCCTCTTTTTTTTTTTTTTTTTTTTTGAGATGGAGTCTTGCTCTGTCACCAGGCTGGAGTGCAGTGGCGTGATCTTGGCTCACCTCTGCCTCCTGTGTTCAAGTCATTCTCCTGCCTCAGCCTCCTGAATTGCTGGGACTACAGGCGCCCGCCACCACGCCCAGCTAATTTTTTTGTATTTTAGTAGAGATGGTGTTTCACCATGTTGGCCAGGATGGTCTCGATCTCCTGACCTTGTGATCCGCCTGCCTCGGCCTCCCAAAGTGCTGGGATTACAGGCATGAGCCACCACGCCCGGCTGAAATGACTTCTCTTAGAGCTGCCTCCTTTCTGTGGCACCTCTTCCATATGATTGGGTTAGTAAAAATATTCTAAATAAGCAATTGATTTGAGGCTTTTTGAAGCCAAACAGTTTGGTGCCTTGAGAGCATAAGCCATTGCTTATGTGAAAAAAAATAAGAAACTGTATCTTTGCATATACTGGGGCCCAAATAAATCCCGTTTGAATGAATGAACATTTCCTAGTGAAAACATGGGGCTGTAACCCTTCTGTGTCCGTGGGAAAATAGGAATCTATTGATGGATATGGCTCTTTGGCTTAAAGTGAAAAATCATGAACTGGTGGTCAAGAAATCTAGGCATAGTCCACGCTTTTAACCCTCTGGGACCTGTTTTTCTGTAAACTGAGGTGACGCTCTGTTCTGGAACAGTCCCTAAGGGGCCATTTCAGGTCCTGCTACACGCTCTGAGTTGTGATTAGAGACTCTCTGGCCCTGTCATCGAGGAGGACGCCTCGAGACAGGCCTCATATGGTTTGCATCACTTCCTCAACCAGACTCGCTCAACCTGAACCTCCCATTGCTTCCCATCATTGTGTCTGGCTGTCTTGAGTGTCTCCCTCCTGAGCCCCCCCTTGCTGCTGCAGTGTAAAGAGGCCTCTTGATTTATTAATCAATTAATCAGTGCGCGCTGAGGAGCTGTTCAGGGTAGTTAAACAGGGAAAACAAAAAGCTGCAGCCTGCAATCAAGATGGATCCTAATTAAGAACCACCCCCAACTGCTGATCTTCCTGCCCCGTCACTGCCTCACAACTCCCTCCCCGCCTACAGCTCAGCAAACCGCCTTCAGCTCTGATGGGGCTTCTACCCCATGCAAGCTGACAGTGAATTTCCGAAGGGCAGATTTTCTCCCTAATGTCCTAGAGGTAAATAAGCCTTGAGATGAGCATTATCAATTACCTGCAACAACTGTTGAGCCCCCAAATGGCGTAGTAGCCCCGTTCATATATGCACAGACCACACTCTCCTATCCCAGTTCCCCCACGAATGGAGTCATGGAGCTGGAAGGTCCTTACGATAAGGAGAGGCCATGGCGCTGTGGACAGACGAGAGGTTCAGTGAGTTGTCTGAGGTCACTGCAGAACTCCAAGGTCACAAGTGGCAGAACTGGAAACTATCTGATACTCAACGAACACTCCTGGTGCTTGTTTCTCTGTGTAATCCTAAAGCTAAGTAAATAAGAGACATTGTTCTCACTGAATCCATTAAATGCTTCTGTTCCAGTGGTACTTAGCACACAATGCTGAGAAGGCCAAGATTTTCTTAGAACAGAACCTCTGTTTGAGGTTGCAAGTTGCACCTCCATCTGCAACTAACTTTCTGTGGTAACAGGGGGCCAGGGGGCCTCAGTGCAGTGGTCCAGAATTGCACTCACCCCCCATCATGCCTGGACAAATGTTTGTTCCTTCTGATTGAACACCTTGGGAGAGCCCAGGCATGGCTATAATTCTTCAGTGGATGTAAGAATAAGAATGTTCTTGCCAGGCATGGTGGTTCACGCCTGTAATCCCAGCACTTTGAGAGGCCGAGGTGGGCGGATCACGAGGTCAGGAGATTGAGACCATCCTGGCTAACACAGTGAAACCCCATCTCTACTAAAAGTACAAAAAATTAGCTGGGCATGGTGGTGGGCACCTGTAGTCCCAGCTATTTGGGAGGCTGAGGCAGGAGAATCACTTGAATCCAGAGGTGGAGGTTGCAGTGAGCCGAGATCGTGCCATTGCACTCCAGCCTGGGTGACAAGGCGAGACTCCGTCTCAAAAAAAAAAAAAAAAAAAAAAAAGAATATTCTTGACCAGCCTGGCGAAGAAGGTACTTAGAAGTCTTATTTATTTTTTTAACTTCTTTTTAAAAGTTTTCACTATAAAATTCTTACATTTGTCTAATGTGTTTATCAAAAATAGAGGCTTTTCTGCCAGTGTGTCTTCTCATTTCTCTTGAATGCCAATCAAACTATCAAACTCTTTGAGTACATCTAGGGCTTGACTCGTAAGCCAGGTATCTGACTTGCACTAGCAGCCTTGGAGTTATAGAATCTCCTTTCCCTCTGCTTCTGTGTTCTGTAGGACCCTGCTTTCTCGGCTGTGATTCACGACAAACTCCAGGTCCCCAACACCATCCGGAAGGCATGGAATGACCGGGACAACCGCTGTGACATTTGCGCCACTCACCTGAACCAGCTGAAGCAGGAGGCCATCCAGATGGTGCTGACGTTGGAGCAGGCAGCCGGCAGTGAGCACTACGACGCCTCGCCCTGCTCCCCGCCACCGCTCTCCAACATCCCCACCCTGGTGGGGTCCCGGCATGTGGGTGGGCTCCAGCAGCCCAGAGACTGGGCCTTTGTGCCCGCCCCGTGTGCCACCTCCAACTACACAGGCTTCGCCAACAAGCACGGCAGCAAACCCAGCAGCCTTGGGGTCAGCAATGGGGCGGAAAAGAAGAGCGGGTCCCCAACCCACCAGGCCAAGGTCAGCCTCCAGATGGCCACCAGTCCAAGCAATGGGAACATCCTCAATTCGGTGGCCATCCAGGCTCACCAGTACCTGGATGGCACCTGGTCCCTGTCGAGAACCAACGGGGTCACCCTGTACCCATACCAGGTAAGTAGCCTGTGTGAGCCAGGAAGAGCAGGGCTGGCTGGAGTCAAAGCGGAGAAGTAGGCAGCACTTCCTTCCGCTGCCTCCTCCCGGGAACCCTGTAACTCAGAGCCCAGTGTTTCCATGTGGCCCCCACAGAGTTCTCATCAAGGTGCCCCACCCAGGCCTGCCTGCTTTGAGAGGGTGTTGCTACATCTTCCAAACTTTCCACACCTGCCCTTTCTCTGCTCTTCAGTGTCTCCTTCCTGAGAGACCCTCTTTGTGTAAGAGGTCCTTGCTGGTCCAGGTGATGCCAGCGGCTTCCCAGCCAGCAGATTTACCACATGGTAGAGCCATGAAGAGGTAGGCCACACAGATACTTGGACTGGGGTCCAAGCCCCGACTTGTCCACTTATTAGCAGTGTGACTTGGCACAAGGGGTTTGCCCTGTCTTAGGCTCAAGTCCCTCATTTATAAATGGATGTGAGTCACGAGAATTAAATAAGGTAGTGTTTGCATGACATGTAGGCCAACATCTGCCATATAGTAGGGGATCATTGTTGTGCCTGTTAACAGAGATTTTAGATATTAAGTGAGAGTGAGATGAGTGAGATGCTTTTGAACCAAAGGATATTGTGAGTCCCAGGAATCACGGTTTTAAAGCAGCCTGTGGAAGTGCTGGACATTGCTGAGAATAAAATATACGAAGGAACAGTGATCCGTGTTGGCACTCTGCCTTCCCTGTCTATACCTTCCAAAAGAGGTGTAGACGCCCTTCTTAACCTCTCCTCCCTTGACAGACCCAAATTCTTTTCTATTTGCAACTCACCTTAAGAACTACTGGGATTGGGCTGCCAAAACTGTTTCTTCCTTTTCAGTTATTTAAATTAGAACACGCCCCCAAGTTTCCCCATAGAAATAAAACACAGGTCTTAAATCTCCCAGGGAATCTTTAAAGACGTTCTAATTTTGCCTGGGTGAGTTTTCTGTTGGATGAGGACTGGATTTTTAATGTAAGTGGCCTCCATATCTCCTGCATCAGGGGTGTGGGAAGCAGCAGAGAGCATTGACCGTCACTGGAATGGAGAGGCGGCCACGGTCAAGGGTGTATTACTCAGAGAAGATAGTTGGTACATACAGCAAATGATCCTGGAGACCTCAGGCTTTTTCTCACTTGGGTCTGTCATGGTGGGTGTTTGGTAGGTGGCCTTCTGCTGTGATGTGAGGACTCAGACTAGAGACCTCAGGTTATTTCTCACTTGGGTCTGTCATAGGGGGTGTTTGGTAGGTGGCCTTCCGCTGTGATGTGAGTACTCAGACTTCTTCCACCAAATGCGTCACCATCTTCCAGGGGCCTCAAGAGTCCTTCACCAGACCTTCTGTAACCAGCCAGGAAATGAGGGAAGAGAGAGTGTGTGGAGGATCTCACAGGAGGATTTGGGGCCCAGCTTTGCCTGGAAGTGATGTATGTTGCTTACATCTATATTCCAGTGACAAGAATCCAGTCTTTGCTGGGCATGGTGGCTCACACTTGTAATCCCAGCACTGTGGGAGGCCGAGGTGGGTGGATTGCTTGAGCACAGGAGTTGAAGACCAGCCTGGGCATCCTGGCGAATACCCGTCTCTATTAAAAAAAATACAAAAATTAGCCAAGTATGGTGGCATGTGCCTGTAGTGTCAGCTACTTGGGAGGCTGAAACGGGAAGATCGCCTGAGCCCAGGAGGCGGAGGCTGCGGTGAGCCGAGATTGCACCACTGCACTCCAGCAGCACTGCACTCCAGCCTGGTGACAGAGCAAGACTCTGAATTGGGAAAAAAGAAGAGTGACAGAGAGAGAGAGACACAGACAGACAGTTTAGTCTCTTGACCTCACCTTCCCACTGGTGAAGCTGGGGAAGCCAATCTACCCGTGAGCCAAGGAGAAAAAGGAACAAGTCGAGTGAACACTTAGCATAGTTTTGTTACGCCGGACGAGATACAGGGAAACGTGAAGTGAGTTAAATGCGGTTGATAAAATGCCGGGTGACTTTCTCTAGAGTGTTTGAGAGTGTTCATGTCTCTTGCTATCTTGAAAGAAAGTGGGAAACGTTGATCATTATCCTAAGATATTAGCATTCTTGGACGGTCGAAATTTTCGCTTAACTGGGTGCTTTCTAATTTACAAAATCTAACATATGGATTATTTCCTTTAACCCCACAGTAGGCCTATGAGGTAGGTGGGGCAGGTGTTAGACCTTCCTTTTACAGATAAGGAATATGATGCTTAGAGAAATGGACTGATTGTGGCCACACAGCCAATGGCAGAACTAGCACCAGCTCTCCCCTTGCCCAGGGAATGGCTTTGCCTACCGCGGTTTCTTCCAATTTTCCTAGGCTACCCCAAAGTAAGCTGCCAACATCTTTTCCAGATATGGTTCCTTTTCAGACCTGGTGTCACAAAGAAAAGAACTCGTTTTACCTGCAGGGGCCTCACTGCCCCTAGACTTTTGGATAGAATCTTCTGGGATGTGTATATAAATATAATGAGGAACCAGTGGCGTCCTGTGCGGTGCTTCACGTTCTAATCTTGGAAGTAACCTTCTAGGGCAGGAACAGAGAAGGGCTTCTTTGCATCATGGGATAATTTGCTTTTTTTTGTTTGCAGTTTTAAATTATACCATTTAGAAAATTATCAAAAGTAACATATTTGTTGTAAAATAAAATTTAAAATACATGAGAAAGTTTAAATGAGACTTTAAAAGTCGATGTCACCCGGATATAAACTATGTAACATTTGGGGATACTTCCTCCTAACATTTCATACACTCACAATTTGTAAAATTGTGACCAGGTTCAATTCTGTGACCTGCAGTTCACTTAATACATTGGGTACATTTCCCCATGCCACTATATGTTTCCCTAAAATATTATCTTTAGCAGTAGGATATTTCATTATATGAATATTTTCCACGCTCTGGAGATGTCCTAATTTATTAGGTTGGTGCAAAAGTCATTGCGGTTTTTGTCATTACTTTCAATGGCAAAAACCGCAATGATTTTTGCACCAACCTAATATATAACCAAACATCAATTAATTAGAACTTAGGTCTTTGCTACTATAAATACAATGCTCAGGTGAACATCCTTTTACCCAGACCATAGTTTCAACACATCCCTGGGTTGTGTGAGCCACATACTCGTGTTACACAGACAACTCACATTTCACCTTCCAGGACTCCGAAGCTCTTGTCACATGTGGCAGGGGCCGGTTAGAAGACTCGGCGGCTGCGCCAGCGCTGATGAGCGAGGACAGAGGAGCATGAAACTGGTGCTTTCCTATAAAATATTCAAAGTGAGGTGAAAGTTTGTGTGTAAGGCGGAAACACTGAAGATGCTGCTTAAACGGCCAATTAGGGATTATTTGTGCGTTTCTTTTATTTGTGCAATGATTCTGTTCTTCCTCTTACTTCCCAAACTCAGATGAAAGAGAATTTGCTGTACAAGTATTTATTAATCTCTAACCAAGTACCAGGCACTGTGCTAGGTGGTGGGTGGGGCTGCAGCCTTGGGCTGGAAACCCTGGTTCCTGTCCTGAGGTCCTTGCAGTGGGACAGAAGGCAGGTGAGTGCAGAGGTGAAGAGATGTTGCGGTGCTTTGGGGGCATGCAGACAGGCTCCTAATCCCGCCCGATGTGGCAAAGCCAGATACAACCAAGATTCACACAAGCCACCAACTTGTGGTCATCCTGGGTATGTTCTGTTGCTTCTTTCCAACTCCAGAACAGACCAATTCATGCATTTCCCCTCAGTAATAAAGGGACCAGAGGAAATCTCTCTGGGATAAAGAGATTTGGTGCCTGGCTATGAATCTGCGTCCCCTGTGTTGTGACTGTGTCGTCCTGATGCCCTGGGGTGGGGGCTCTGGGTCTGGCCAGACTGAGTGTCTCCTGTTGCGGACATCTCCCTGCAGTAAATATTGTACAGTTCGCAGTCTAGCCAGCTCGTCAGAGACGGTTGACTGCTCTGAAAGCTGACCTCATTTTTCCTGCTTACCCATACTCCCACTTCCCTCCCCACAGAGCAGATGGCCTCTGGATCAGTGCCAGAGCCATTCCCCGGGCAGGGAAGCATCTAGACCTTGTCACTACCAAGGGTGCGGCTCCACACCCGCGGGACCTGAGCCTCTAGAAATGAGGGAGAAGACGACTCTGCCTTTCTGCAATTTCGATGTAGCAAGGATGAAAACGATGCGGACAGGCTTTCCAGCAGTGAGCCTGGTGAAATCTGCGTCACGTGGGTGATAGAAAGGTCCCTTGAATCCCTCAATCCCTGTGACCCACACCACTGTGTAATAATCTCCAAAGGTTGCAGTAGGAAGATTCTTGATTCTCGTTTGCTATATCCTTCATGTTTCTAAAGTACCTCCAGAAAGACCAGGAACCTGTAAGCATCTCAGATAAATAGGAATCGATCCAGAGAGATTTTAAAAAGAGTAATTTAGGAAGTACTGAGATGACATCAAAAATGTTGAACAAACCACAAAGATAATTCTCATTAAATATCTTAGAAAATTGATTTAATAGGAGATTATAAGATGGGCTTTCAAAGAAAGACTTTCTTCTGTTCATCTGCAGACATTTAGCACAATGTATACACACACAGAGAAAGCAGAAAATTCTCTAGCGCAGGGGTCCCCAGACCCCAGGCCACAGATTGATACCACTCTGTGGTATCACAGAGTGGGTGGGCATTACCTCCTGAGCTCCATCCCCTGTCAGAGCAGCAGTGCCATTAGGTTCTCCTAGGAGCAGAAACCCTACTGTGAACTGGGCATGTGAGGGATCTAGGTTGCATGCTCCTTACGAGAATCTAATGCCTGATGATCTGAGGTGGAGCAGTTTCATCCCACCTCCGTGCCCTATTTGTCTTCCATGAAGCTGGTCCCTGGTGCCAAAAAGGTTGGGAATCACTGCTCTAGAATCTTCATCTTTTTTCTTCCAACTTTTATTTCTGGTTTGGGGGTACACGTGCAGGTTTGTTATGTGGGTAAATTGTGTGTCACTGGGGTTTGATGTACAAATGATTTTGTCACCCAGGTAGTGAGCATAGTACCCAAAAGGTGGTTTTCTGATCCTCACCCTCCTCCCACCCTCCACCCCCAAGTAGGCCCAGTGTCTATTGTTCCTTGTCTTTGTAGCCATGTGTTACAACCTTCATTTGACCACATGAAATTGTGACTTTGAAAGGATGTGTCTAGATTAGTTCCTTGTAATCAACTACAGATTAGTTACCTCTTTTTGAATGGCAGCCGCTTTTGCCTGATTAACATTTATTATAGTCAATAACTGCAGGAAAGACTGTACACATAACACACGGAATTATAGGATGTTGGTGATGTTGGTGTTGGAATGCACCTCTGTAGGATGGTAACTGGCTTTTGCATCATGGTAGGAAATTTGGAGACAGAGTCTTACCTAGTTCAAGCCTGTGGTCCCACCAACTATTAAACCAGTTTAGTAGCTTGACATCTTAGTCTAGTTCCTCACCTATGAAATTCCTACCTCATGGGGTGATTATAGGGAACAATTAAGAAGAAGGTGTGAAAATATTTTATGAACTATAAAGCAGGAATACCAGTATAAATTATCTATTTCAACCCTTTCATTTACCAGAGGAGAAACCTGAGGCTGAGAGATTTGAAGCTTCTTTTGTTCAGAGTTTTCTAAATCCTAGTCTGATCTCTTTTGCTAAATCACACACTCTTGGACAACGGGGACTCATTTTATTCTCACGTCCCTCACAGCAGCTAACGTGAAAATGTTGTTCTTTGTTAGAGACAGCTCCTATCTCAGGGATGGACTACAATTACTTTCCATGACTGGCCCTAGTTTAGGAAAGTATTCCAGGCCAAAGACCTATCTAGAACCCAAGGATTTAGGTGGAAACCACCAGTTATTTGATTCCAAGCTAATCTTTAACCTGAAGTGTCTTAATCACACTTAATAAATCCTTAGATGCAGTGGAAAGAAGCTCGCTGGCATTTCGATGCCACACTCAATACAGGGGCATTTGAAAGGATAGAAGAACTTTGTTTCATAGGGTTTCACTCGATTGAACTTGCCAAGAAAATTCAGAAGATGTTAGCTTAATATACGAGTAATAAATCCGTAGTGGACCGTTGATGCAATGAAGGTCATCCATGTGCATTCCTTGAGTTGCAGGAAAATGCTCTTGATACAATTTTTCCTGCTTTCTCTAAAAACATGCATTGGAATGAATGTGAGAGGTAATGCTGGACTGAACACTGGCTGAAGTCATCATGAGGTAGTCTCTATTACAGCTTTAGAAATGATTGCGCCTATGAAGCACAGCCATTACTGGACTTTACATTTTAAGATATGAGCACAGTCTGGGCACGGTGGCTCGTGCCTGTAATTTCAGCACTTTGGGAGGCCAAGGTGAGAACTGCTTGAGGCCGGGAGTTAGAGACCAGCCTAGGCAACATAGTAAAACCCCTTCTCTACACAGAAATAAAAAATCAGCCAGGCGTGGTGGCATGCCTATAGTCCCAGCTACCCGGGAGGGTGAGGCGAGAGGGTTCCTTGAGCCCAGGAGTTCCAGGCTGCAGGAAGATGTGATTGTACCACTGCCTGTAACCTGGGTGACAGAGACGTGAGACCCTATCTCAAAAAAAAAAAATATATATATGGGCACAAAAGGATGTAAAAGCAACACCAACCTCAACATATATCAAGGTTTGCTAAATGACAGGACCTCTGCGGTGCATAACACCTGCTCCTCCGAGATCAGAAGCCCTGGGGGATCTTGGTGCTACAGGACTTCCAAGCGTCCCTGCAGGAGGAAGGTGAGGCTCTGGGAGGCCCACCAAGTGCTGCTGTACTCAGAGGCTTTGCCGATTGCGGCTTCATGGAAAGCAGAAGCGTGTGTTCTAGTATGGCTGATGTCGGGAGATGAGGTGTACACGTGCTCTTCCCGGCCGAACCACTTTTCAAGAAGGAACAGGGGTGGGTGTTTCCAGCAGGTCAGGAGTATAGGATTTTCATCCACGTTCTTCGCAGCTCTTGAGGGCTCATCCAGCCACTTGTGCCCTGAAATATGCAGCACACCCCTTCTTGGGCCAGCACTGGGGTCACCTGCTTCCCACTTGCTGCCGTGTCTGTCCCATCAGGCAATAGTGTAAGATGCCACGATTAGACAAATGATGACGTGGAAGAGATTCTTAAGACCATGGGTTTTGTTTTCTCCTGTTTGTAGATGGTCAAAGGGATATTAGGTTATGTATCTTTATGCTTTTTGACAAATTATGAACACGGAAAAAAGAATCAATTTGTATATTTGGTCATGGACACACATTTCTCAAGGCTAGAGTGTTCAGGGTGAAATTCCAAAAGGGTAGTCACAGCTTATGAATATGGATGGGGCCGTGGTCTGAAGGGAACACCCAGACTTCATTAGGAAAATTCAAAAATACGTTCAATCTGGGCGTTTGCTTGGTGTGGTAGACTGAATAGGGGCACCCCAACGATGCCCACACCCTAATCCCCGCAATCTGTGGATGTGTTACCTTACATGGTAAAAGGGCCTCTACAGATGTGATTAAGCCAAGGATCTTGAGATGGGGGATCATTTAATTTAATTTTATTATTATTTTTTGAGACGGAGTCTCACTCTGCCGCCCAGGCTGGAGTGCAATGGTGCGAGCTCGGCTCACTGCAACCTCCACCTCCCAGGTTCAAGCGATTCTCCTGCCTCAACCTCGGGATTACAGGCATGGACCACCATGTCCGGCTAATTTTTGTATTTTTAGTAGAGATGAGGTTTCACTATGTTGTCCAGGCTGGTCTCAAACTCCTGACCTCAGGTGATCTGCCTGCGTCAGCCTCCCAAAGTGCTGGGATTACAGGTATGAACCACCACATCCGGCCAAGGAGATCATTTTAGACTATCTGGGTGGACTCAATGTAATTACAAGGATCCTTAAAGAGGAAGGCAGGAGGATCAGAACCAGAGAGAGGAGGTGGAAGGACAGAAGCAGAGGTCAGAGAGGAGAGAGATACAAATCTGTTGGCTTTGATGATGGAAGAAGGAACCTCTAGAAGCTGGGGACGGCAAGGGTCTGATTCTCCCCTAGAGCCTCCAGAAGAAGCCAGCCCTGCAGGGCCATTTTTGAGTTCTGGTCTCCAGAACTTTAAGAGGGTAAGTTTATGTTGTTTGAAGCTGCTAAATGTGTGCTATTTTGCTTCAGCAGCAATGGGAAGCTATTACAACTGGTGAGCTTTCCGTTAACTGAAAAGCTTGGTAAGGAGAAGCGGGATGGGGTCTACAGACCAAGGAGTCCCTGCAGAAACCTGCAGGACAGCAAGAACGTGGGCTTTTCATCTCACACAACAAACCCCGTTACCCTGCGGATCGGCCGGTCCATGCACAAGTCAGATTCTTTCATCTGGGTGCCACCACAGAATGAGAGGTTACTCATACTGCACCGCTGGTTTGCGATTGTCTCAGATTTCCCTATTGTTATAGAATCATAATAAGTAGCACACCACAGCCACTCCCCATTGGTAGCTAGTCATTACAATTACGTAAGTCTCATACTGTTGAAACTGCAGAAATCATTCCAAGCTGGGGGTGGGAGGGATGGAAGGAACGGGAGGGGAAGGAGAGACTTCACTGAATTTCATGTAGAAGGAAGTTCATCTTTGCTAGAGGCCTTTTGATCTGATAGAAGGAGATCTCACAGAACTGCCCCAGCAATAATTCTTACCTCATCTGGTAAAGATCTTCATAATGCATGCACTTGAATGCACTTTGGACATTGTAGAGCAGCATGTGAGTGTTTGCTGGTATCACGTTTTATCTGGTAGGCAGGACACAGTCAATGGGGATTCCGGAGCAGGGGAATGGGAAGATTTCTTTGCCTGAAAGCAGAAATTCTCAATTTTGGCTTCACACTAGAATTACTTGGGAGATTAAAAAAAAAAAAAAAAAATCCTAATGCCTAAGCCACGCCCCAGGCGAATTAAATGAGAATATCTGCAGGTGGGACCCAGGCCTTGCTTTGAACTTGGCCAGGTCCAAGAACCACAGTGTTAAGGAAGAATTTATCTGGCACTGGCGTAATAGCTACGGGAAGAGAACAATGAATGTGTGTGGATAGATGAGTGATGGGCTGAGAGACAGGTGTTTGTTTCTCATGGCTGCCATCACAATTTACTACTAACTGTGTGGCTTTATTTTTTCATTATTTATTTATTTTTTTTTTGAGACTGAGTCTTGCTCTATCGCCCAGGCTGGAGTGCAGTGGCACAATCTTGGCTCACTGCAACCTCCGCCTCCCAGGTTGAAGTGATTCTCCTGCCTCAGCCTCCTGAGTAGCTGGGATTACAGGTGCCCACCACCACACCCAGCTAATTTTTGTACTTTTAGTAGAGACAGGGTTTCACCATGTTGGCCAGGATGGTCTCGAACTCCTGACCTCAGGTGATCTGCCTGCCTCAGCCTCCCAAAGTGCTGGGATTACACACGTGAGCCACTGTGCCTGGCTCACTGCAACCGCTGCCTCCTGGGTTCAAGTGATGCTCGTGCCTCAGCCTCCTGAGTAGCTGAGATTACAGGCACGCATCACCACGCCTGGCTAATTTTTTAGTAGAGACAGGGTTTCACCATGTTGGTCAGGCTGGTCTCGAACTCCTGACCTCAGGTGATCCACCCGCCTCAGCCTCCCAAAGTGCTGGAATTACAGGCGTGAGCCACCGCCCCCAGCCTGTGGCTTTAAAAGCAACAAAATTGTATTCTCATAGTTCTGGAGACTGCAAGTCTGAAATCAAGGTGTCGGCCGTGCTGTGCTTCCTCTGAAGGCCCCAGGGAAGAGTCCTTCCTCGCCCTTCTGTTGGCTCCAGGCATTCCTTGGCTTCTGAGGCATCCCTCCAATCTCTGCCTTGGGTCTCGCTGTGTCCTCTTCTTTTCTATAAGGACAAAAGCCATTGCGTTTAGAGTCTACCCCAATCCAGTAGGATCTCATCTCAATCCTTAACTACTGTATGGGTGCAAAAGCAATTGTGGGTTTTGCCATTAAAAATCATAGCAATCTCTGCAATTACTTTTGCACCTATCTAATAATTACATCTTCAAAGACCCTATTTCCAAATAAGGTCACATTCTAAATAGATAGACAGACAGACAGATAACTAGCTAGCTAGATAAGATAGATAAATAAAAAGAAGAAAAGTGAAGTTGCAGAGGTAAAAGGTACATGCGGGCTCTTTCCTTGCTGAACCACTTCTGAAGAAGAGCAGATGCAGCATCCACGGCTGGTCAGCAGTGGAGGATTCTCATTCATGTTCTTTGCTTGGAGGAAAAAAAGGAGCAAGTGGAAAAGATAAAAACGGGCCAAGTAGAGAGAGGGAGGGACGTGTCATACCTGCATACATCCTTATACTGGAGGGGAACCTCTCAAGAGCCAGACAAAATGAAAAAATGCTCAGGGACAAAGTCAGCGATCAACCTGTATGCATGGGTTTTTCATAGAATAACAGCCTCCTCTTCTGAACTTACAGAATACCTTGTAAGTCATTTGTGCTTTCACAACCACAGACATAAATGTAAACAGCACTTCTTGGGCCACCACCTGAGAGTAGATAAATTTAAGTTGCGAGCCTAATCAGACTGCTGCTGGGGGAGCCTTGTTCCTTCTCTACTGATCAAGCTGATAATTTGGTCTGTATTTTTTGTTTTTATCTTTAGTAACATTTCTAGGCTCTAAATGGAGGCTAGAAACAGCAGGTAAGATGCTGTGTGCCTTCAAGGGGAATTTCTTAGTTACTATTAATAGTTACCATCCCTCCCCCTTTTTGATGTGGGTGAGAGGGGTTAGGTGGGGAGGTGGGGGGTGGTGGGAATGTGGCTATTATCACCCAAGCAAGGGAGGAGTTATTTTCCCCTCCCAGGCAAAGCTTGGGTTGGGGGCAGAGCTGAGCATCCCTGCACAGGGGGTGAAACAGGTGGGAGAGAAGATTGCCTAGATGTAGATGCTTTTCACAGTCATCTTGTGTGTTAGAGGTCTGCCCACATCCTTTCTCACTCAGCCACCCTCCCCAGACCTTGTTCCCTCAGGCTGAATTTTCACTTTCCTATGGGTTGAAGAAAAGAGCCAGGGAGTATGCAGGCTCCATGGTGAGCAGGCCAAGGGGGAAACAACAGCTACTGCTTTTTTTCATTTTAATGACAAAGAAAACAGATCGTTTTAGAAAGTCTGGGGCTGATACTTATCAATGATTTTATCCAAATCTCACACAATGCGAGGTTGGGGTCATGCTGGATTTGCTGCTCATGCACCAGAAATAAAACACCAGGTTCCTTGCTGACTGTGTGACCTCAAGCGGGCTTCTTAACTGCTATGTGCCTGAATTTCCTCCTCTGCAGAGTGGAAACTTCCAGAGCTGTTGTTGGGATCATGTGAGAGGGCGTGTTTTGCATACTTAGTGCTGTGTGTGACACATGGCGACTTCTCCGTGAAGTTGATTGAACCCTGAGCGCCATTTTCTTTTACTCAACTCAAGTTCATGTGACTCAAGTTAAATGGAATCAGGACCCTCTTTTCCATTGTAAGAGCCAGTGGTAGATGAAAAGACATCAATCACCGATTTCATAAAGTGAATATCAAGCACATAAAATAAATGTTATCCTGCAAATCTGAAAACATTCCCTCCTTGACATATTGCCAAAAAATCAACTTTCCATATGTACATCACATCTCGTGTGAGAATGTCATATTTTAAGTAGATGTGATCTCATCTTATCATTAGTGAATTAATAAAATACTGAAAGGCTCATTGACCAGTTTTCCCCCATATTTGGGGATCTTTCTAAGGGAGGAGGGAAAGCAGCGAATAGATTCGAATCATTTAAAATTTTACAGCGTAGTGGACAGGTCACATTTAAAATAACCCAAACAAGTCAAACGTTATTATTTTGGAATTCATTTGAAATATCAAGCAATTCAGGCCTAGTTTATGATTTTTTTTTTTTTTTGGTTTGTGATTCTTACCGAACTCTTTGAAACACAGGACTCAGCCCTTTCATTCTTGGTTTCCTTATTTATATGCTTATGGTATATTATTAATATGTTTGCTTTCTTATTCTTTTATGTATTTATAAAATATAAACCTTTCTTTTAAAATTATTATATAATTTGCAAGTTTCGATAAATTGGAAAATTGAAATGTCCTCGGCTGGGCGCGGTGGCTCATGCCTGTAATCCCAGCATTTTGGGAGGCCGAGACAGGTGGACCACCTGAGGTCAGGAGTTCAAGACCAGCCTGGCTAAGATGCTGAAACCCCGTCTCTACTAAAATCACAAAAATTAGCCGGGCATGGTGGCATGTGCCTGTAATCCCAGCTCCTCAGAAGGCTGAGGCAGGAGAATCGCTTGAACCTGGGCGGCAGAGGTTGCAGTGGGCCGAGATTGTGCCATTGCACTCCAGCCTGGGCGACAGAGCAAGACTCCGTCTCAAAAAAAAAAAAAAAAGTCCTCACCTACCCCACCCCAGACATACACCTAATTCATTTCTAATTGAGATTTTACTGTGCTAACAGTCTTTAGTGTGATGAATTAGCATGCCTTTATCTTATAGAGGTATTTGTGAGGATTAGTTAATGAGTCATATATTTCATATGCTTAAGTCACTCCGAGGGAGTCATTTAGGTGTTTAGAAGCATATTAGTCACTAATTTTGGGACTCTGGAGACTTAGTCCATTTCTGCAGCACCACTGGCCCCAAGGAGTTAACATATCCCTCCATTGCTCATCTGAGAGCCTGGGCAATGACTGAGACACTGGGGAGAAGAAAAGATTCCATATGAAAAGCAAAGACAGCAGCAGCCATGTCTATATTCAAGGCTGTGGCTGGGAGTTGTCTAATTAGATGACTCATCTGAGCCAGCCTGATGGTTTCCGTCACCTTCACTAGGCTGCTCCCCACCGTCCATTAGGCTGCAAGGCGCTGCGTCGCCAGGGAGGTTGACCCCACCCGCTTGTTCATGACGTGCTCCCTTTTGGTTCAAGCAACAGACATGGTTGGAAGCAAGACTAGAAGGCAGCCCTCAAGAATTACAAATGACAGAACTGAGGCCCAGGCCTGTCAGGCGACCTGTGCCAGGTCACACGGCTAGGAAGTGACAGCGATGGGAGTCAAACACAGGTCTCCCATGCATTTGCCCCTGCCCCTGCCCCAGCCCCTCTCTGGAGGGAAGGGGACCGATTCCTCAGGTAGGTCAGATTTGCAGGCCTCCTGGGGAGGGTCACCCACCGCACACGCTCCTGACGTGATTTCTTTGGGGGCAATTTGGGGTGCCTAGGATTTCCAAGCCAGGTTTCTCGTCTTATTCCTCTGCATAGCAGTTTAGAACTCAATGCGCTGTATTGTATCTCCTCTTTGGGAGGTGGGGAGGTTGGTGGAGTTAAAACCAAAAGACACTGATGGGCCAAAAAAATGAAAAAAAAAAAAAAAAAGGCTGTGTGGGCAATGCTGCCATCTAGTGAGACATACTTTAGCCAACCTAAGAAGCTGAGTGGTCCTGGTAGAATCCCACCGTAAAGTATTTCGACGTCCTAAGCTTCATCAAAGGAGACAGGGCCATCTCCCTGTCAGTAGCATGGTCTTTAACACAGTAGTGAAGGGTTAAATTCAGTGTCCCAACATCTGTCCTTCAGAAAGGACCCGTGGCCTGAACAGATCTTCTGTGAGAATGGAGCTGGGTTTTGGCCTGGTAGAAAGACCACACAGATCTGCATGTGAGTGCTGGCTCACCTGCTTAGTAGCTGAGGAATGTTTGTTGTTGTTGTTTTAATTGTGGTAAAATATGCCTCATACAAAAAATGTGTCATCTGAATCATTTTTAAGTGTACAGTTCATCAAGCTTGTCCAACCCGCAGCCTGCAGGCTACATGAGGCCCAGGATGGCTTTGAACGCAGCCCAACACGAGTTCGTAAATTTTCTTAAAACATTACGAGATTTTTTTGGTGTTTTCTTTTTGTTTTTTAACTCATCAGCTATCATTAGTGTCAGTGTTTTTTAAGTGTGGCCTAAGACAGTTCTTCTTCCAATGTGGCCCAGGGAAGCCAAAAGATTGGACACCCCTGACTCTTCCATGGCATTAGGTACATTGACATGATGTGCATCCATCACCACCATCCATCCACCTCCAGAATGCTCTGCATCTCCCCAAACCGCAACTCCACACCCTTTCAACACTCACTGCCCATTCTCCCTCCCACCAGCCCCTGGCAACCACCATTCCACTTTGTTTCCGTGAATCTGACTGCTCTATGTACCTCATATAAGTGGGATCACACAGAACTTCTCCTTTGGTTAATGGCCTATTGCACTTGGCATAATGTCCTCAAGTTTCATCCGTATTGTGTCATATGTCAGAATTTCCTTCCTTTTAAAGGCTGAATAGTATGCTGCTGTATGTATATACCACATTTTGTTTATCCATTAATGTATCAACATTGAGTTGCTTCCATCTCTTGGTTCTTGTGAATAATTCTGCTGTGAACATGGGTGTACACATGTTTCTTTGAAACCTTGCTTTCAATTCTTTTGGATATATGCAGAAGTAGAACGGCTGGTCATATGGTGGTTCTGTTTTTAATTTGTTGGGGAGCCGCCATACTGTTTTCCATAGTAGCGGCCCCATTTTACACTCCCACAAGAGTGCATACGGGTTCCAGTTTCTCCATACCCTCCCCAGTACCTTTTTCCTCTTCACAGTAGCCATCCTAATGGGTGTGAGGTGGCATCTCATTGTGGTGTGGATCTGCGTTTCCCTCAACATGAGTGATGTTGAGCATCTTTTCATGTCTCTTGGCCATTGGTAAGCTGAGTAATATTTGGTAAATTACTTGACCACTCAAAGCCTCAATTTCCTCTTCCATAGAATGGGGATAGTATCTATCCCCTAGTATAGCATCTATGGCCTAAGATTGCTGTGAAGATTAAGTTCATTATTCTAAAAGAAATAAATTGTTTTTGGTTCTGTGCACTGTTCTAAGCACAGGTTTGTGTGTGTGTGTGTGTGTGTGTGTGTTTTGTTTTTTGTTTTGTTTTGTTTTTGAGGCGGAGTTTCATTCTTGTTGCCCAGGCTGCAGTGCAATGGCACAATCTCAGCTCATCACAATCTCCGCCTCCTGGGTTCAAGCGATTCTCCTGCCTCAGCCTCCCGAGTAGCTGAGATTACAGGCATGCACCACCACGCCCAGCTAATTTTGTATTTTTAGTACAGACGGGGTTTCTCCATGTTGGTCAGGCTGGTCTTGAACTCCCGACCTCAGGTGATCCACCCTCCTCGGCCTCCCAAAGTGCTGGGATTACAGGCGTGAGCCACCACTCCTGGCTAGCACTGGTTTTAAATTATATATATATTCTACATTGTATATATATATATTATTTTTATGTATGTCACAATTTTAATAAATATATACTTACATATATTTATATATAATTTATATATAAATTATTTTTAGTGAATAAATATATTTTTTATATATATATACACACACATATATATATATGTATATGTATATATATATACAGAGAGAGAGAGAGAGAGGCAAACTCTGACCTGAGAAGCTCTATAAAGTCAACCCACACAGATTACTCACAGAGCATGGCTCTCTGCTTATTGCAGCCCGAAGGCAACACATTTAAAGGTGAGGCAGACATACCTAAAATAATTAACATGCCCCTGAAAAACAGCAGTGGAATTGGTGAATTTAGAAAACTGAGGCATCCCTCATGTCTGAACATGGTATCCCTGAAAAATAGCGGTGGAATTGGTGAATTTAGAAAACCGAGGCATCCCTCACGTCTGATCACGGTATCCGTGTGTTTTTAGCAGTAATCTCATGATGAATATCCTGAACACAGCCTTCGTGCAGGGTCCACTCTCCAGCTTAGAGATTCATTCCCAGCCTACTTCAAAGGCAGCTGAGACTGTGTATTGGAGTTTCTGTTCAAGACAACGGTGTCTTGTTTTCCTCTAAAGACAGATTGTACTTTCTCATGTAAATAGCCTTTTTGATAGAATGCAGGTGCTTCCAGGGATTAACTGCTGCTATTAGGCTAGGTGGCCCACTCTCTCCACCCTGTTCAAACAGCCAGTGCTTCATCATAGTTTATGAAACTGGCAACTTAGAAGCAGCAGCCTCTTTGATGAGTCCATTAGGAGGTAGGAGAAGGATTGGTAGCAGAGAAATGAAAGTTCTTGCACACAAATAATGAGTAGAAAGGATGAACGGTGGTTGCTGGTGCTTTCTGAACAAAATGAGGGCAAGGGGTGCTGTCCACTAATAAGTGTCATTTAGAGGCTTTATTCTTCTAGAAAAAGGGCTGCCCATCTGCTCTCCACTGAGAAGGTGATTTGCCGACTGTTCCTGAGCGTGTGCCTGGGTTGCTAAAACTTGCGGAACGTGTATCAGCTGTTGAAATGGCCTTTCCTTTGGGAAAACTGTGCAGACAGCAAAGAGAGTACAAAACACGAAAATCTTAATTCCATTCCCTCTTCTGCCACTTTCAGTATGACCTCGGGCAGGTTTTCTACCTGCACAGAGAAAAACTGAAGTCACACGCTGCTCTTGGTTTTCTCAGCCTGGAGCAGATGCCTTTGAGCAGCTACCACTTCCCGTTCCCCTGAAAGTGTGCTCCGGCTTTAAGAGGCTGTTTTTCTCTCCACAGTCACCAAGTCCACTGTCTCTCCACTTTGGGGGCCATCTGTGAATATCACTAACTTAGCATTACAGTAACAAAAATAATAATTATAGCTACCACTTGTGTACTTACTATATGCCAGGCACTGTGCTGAGGGCTTTGTGTGTCTTAATGCATTCAAGCTTGGTAACATTCCTATGAAATAAATTATTCCCATTTTAATTAGTTAGTTAATTAATTCATCAAGACAGGATCTCTTTCTGTTGCCCAGCTGGATACTGTGGTGCGATGACAGCTCACCGCAGTCTCAAACTCCTGGGCTCAAGTGGTCCTCCCACTTTTACCTCCCACAGTGCTGGATTACAAGCATGAACCGCCATGCCTGGCCCATTCTCATTTTGAAGATAAAGAAAATGAGGTACAAGTTGATAGAAACAGACAGTACCTCACCACCTGCTTGGAGGAATCACATATTTATGGAGTCCTGAACATTTAATCAACAACTGTTTTATTGAGCATTTAGTTTGTTATTGGTTGAAATTAAGAAGACTGGTAAATACCATGAATTAATAAAAAGTTTTATGTTAATAGTAAACTTGTTTAGGAAATCTGGTTTTGTCTGACTTGAAATATTAAGGATATATGTGTAGGTTTAGGTAAGAATATATATTTGGTTTAGGACTGTTCATATTAAGTTACGTAGTCCTCAGCCTTAATTCACCTCGCATCTCCCCATACATCTTATGTCTTTTTCTTTCTTCTTTTTGCTATTAAATTACAGCATCACCTCTTGATCACTCTAAGACCTAATCATCTAGCTTGTAAATTATTCATACTTTTCCCCCTCACCTCACTCCTCTCTTTTGGATTTTATCCATTTATCTGCATCTCTGAGAATAGGTGGGCAACAGAGATAAAAGGATTCAGTGAAAATAAGTTCATTCTGTCATTTGTTAGCAACTTACACAACAGGTTTGGCAGAAAAGAAAATGGGAACTAAAATAGAGTAATTAAAAAGAAAGTCACTTATTTAAACATTGCACATCTTGCTACCTCTTCTAAGTAGAAATTAATTAGCTCCTAACAGCTAACTAATAGACTAAGTGGAAAATAGACCAGTGCAACATTTGGGGTTAGTTGGTACAAATATATTGATTACAGTAACTAGTCATTAAATGTTTTATAAGGTATATATGCTATTAGTATAATCTCTGTATGGACATCATCTACTGAGTGCATGGATGCCGTAAACACATCATGCTTAGAACCAGGCGTTTGAACGCTGTCTGGAGTACCTTTACATTGTAGTGCCCTGAATCTACATGCCTGTTTGTTATCACTGGGAGGGCAGCTCGGGACAGGATTATAAAGAGATGGAAAGAAGAGCAAACCTGGGGTGGCATGGAGCTGTCATGAGAGTGGTATTTTCGGGAGCTGGGGAAGAGGCAGAGAAGGAAGGGAAGACATTTAAAGAGGGCAAAACATGGACTTCATCCGTTAGCTCTACAGATACGGCCCTTGGTAGTTAGGCGACGTGAAGCCACGTGTACTCAGGCAGGTAGTGGGGAAGGCTGCTTCTCCAACACATGGAGACAGGGAGGTTGGCAGACCGCTGGCTTAGGAGGAAGACAGCAGCAGAAGGGTTGCGTGTGCGAAGGCAGGATCACAGATATTTAGAACGAAGCCCAAAGTCCTTGGAGATTGTTGGATGTGGGAAAAGAGAGAGGATGGTGAGGCTGAGACTCTGGTTTCTGTGCCAGGTGTTGCATGGACGGTGAGCTATTAACCGGTGCAGAGAAAGCTGAAAGAGTAAGGCTGAGCAGACGAGGGAAGAGGTCCGTTTTGGACACATAGGCTCTGGGGTGTCTGTGGGGCTCTCCCTTGCGGGACAGATGTGAGTGGGCATCTGGTCAGAGGCAAAGCTTTGTTGTGCATCGGATGTGGGTACAGATGAGCCTCGTGGGTCAGAGATTCTAAAGCTAAAGTTTAAAGTTCTTCTGGGTCCTCTCCACAGCACCACTGCCTTGTCAATACTGTAATAGACATAAGCTGTGTTGCTATGTTCTGGCCACACTGTATAAGGTCACACAAGTATTCATTCATTCAGCAAACATGAAGCAGGCCTCGTGCTCATTCCTGAGGACACAAAGGACCATGCGTCCGATGCTTGAGGCAGGGCTCTGCCTGTTACCAGTGCATCTTGGTGTAGGGAAACCAGTGGGGGCAATGGCTGTTCTAATTGCCTTTTCTTGATCTGCTCTAATGTGTGTCTTAGAAGGGAGGCAGCTTACGGATGCTCCTTTAAAAAAAAAAAAGTTCATTAATTATTTATTATACATTGACACATTATAGTTACATAGATATTTATGGGGTACAATATAGTATTATGATTTTTGAATACTATATGAAATGATTAATTAATGTATCCATCACCTCAGATATTTAACTTTTTTAGTGTTAAAAACATTAGAAAATTATCAACTTAGGCTGGGCCCAATGGCTCATGCCTGTAAGGGATTCCCAGCACTTTGGGAGGCAGAGGTGGGCGGATCATCTGAGGTCAGGAGTTCAAGACCACCCTGGCCAACATGGTGAAACCCCATCTCTACTAAAAATACAAAAATTAGCCAGGCATCGTGTCATACACCTGTAATCCCAGCTACTCAGGAGGCTGAGGCAGGACAATTGCTTGAACCTGGGAGGCGAAGGTTGCAGTGAGTTGAGATTGTGCCATTGCACTCCAGCCTGGGCAGCAGAGCAAGACTCCGTCTCAAAAAAAAGAAAGAAAAAGAAAAGTATCAGTTTAGCAATATTTAAATGTGTAGCACTCAATTATTAGCTGTATTCAGCCTGCTGTGTAATTGATCTAAAAAAAAAAAGACAGATTTATTCTTCCTATCTAACTGAGGCTTTATACCTTTTGAGCCCAGTGACTCCGGTGCCTTGATGGGGGCCGGGGGCTATGACCCAGGCTTTGCTGAGCGATGAGGGAGCGTGCTACTTCTGGGGTCAGGGCTGGAGGGCTCCAGCTGCCCATCTGGGCTGCCACTATGGAGGAGAGCTAGACGTTGACCACCCACCATACAGGATGTGTTTGCCTCCCCGTCACACCCTGGTTATGGCGTAGGTAAACACAGCAAGGCTCAGAGGGCTCCAGGAACCTGGCTTTAAGATTGCCATTAGCATCATTTCCTCCTTAAACAACCGCCTATTTACAGCTCTCCATCGATAAGATATGCAATGAACAACTTCATCAGGTTAAACTGCAGCAAATGTCACCACTTATTTTGTCACTCTCTGATCTTGGGGGGAGAAAAACAGTGCAGCATAAAATATTGAACGGTTTACTCAGTATTTAGTTCATTCAGTGTTTTCGGATGCCCGCTACGTGCCAGGGGGGAGTAAAGATGAGACAGGCTTAGTCCTTCTCTTGAGGGATCTCACCAAGTGCAGTGTTTGGTGACGCAGGTCACACTGGGGACATGCCATGGCAGGGGCACAGATATCAGCTGGGGGAGCAGAGATGAAGGCCAGATACGAATTCCCCTGGGCATCTGAAATAATGCTTCATAGCTTTGAATTAGATGAACTGTTTATACGAATGGTAATCCAGAAACAAATACTAAATGTTGTATGGTAGGGTGTACTAGAGGCTGTATTATCTGACCTAGGTTTTTTTTTGTTTTTTGTTTTTTGTTTTTTTTTTTGAGATGGAGTTTCACTCTTGTCACCCAAGCTGGAGTGCAGTGGCGTGATCTCTGCTCACTGCAACCTCTGCCTCCCAGGTTCAAGCGATTCTCCTGCCTCAGCCTCCCGAGTAGCTGGGACTACAGATGCCCATCACCCTACCTGGCAAATTTTTGTATTTTTAGTAGAGATGCGGTTTTACCATGTTGGCCAGGCTGGTTTCAAACTCCTGACCTCAGGTGATCCACCTGCCTTGGCCTCCCAAAGTCCTGGGATTACAGGCATGAGCCACTATGCCCGGCTCCAATCTAACTCTTGATTCCTCCTTTATAACTATTCATCAGACTGAGCAACATAGCAAGAACCCGACTATCAAAAACAAATTAGCCAGGCATGGTGGCACATGCCTGTGGTCCCAGTGCTTTGGCAGGCTGGGGCGGGAGGATCGCTTGAGCCTGCAGGTCTAGACTGCAGTGAGCTATGATCACGCCACTGCCCTCCAGCCTAAACAACAGAGTGAGACCCTATCTCAAAAAAACCCGCAACAAACTAAAAAAAATCCCCGATATTTCTGCTTCCCTAATATGCATGATACCAGCAGCAGACAGGGCTGCTCTGACACCTGCCCAAAGTGTAACTGGACATCTGTGTGGACTCATGGAGTTTGGGGAGAATAGGAGGGCGTCAAGGCTAAGTACAGGTCCCGTCTCACTCCCTCATCCACCTCCCCCAACCTCTGGTCATTCACCAAGAAACGTTCACAGTCCTGGGCTGCGGTTACTAACTTTGGTCTCATGCGTGCTTCTGTTTTTGAGGCCTGAATAGGCCATTTTGAAACCTCTGGTTCCAGCCCCCGCCTTAGGAAAGTGAGCGGCAGAGTCGCAACCTCTCTCCCTGGTGGCTCATCTCTGGGAGACGAGCGCTGTCCTCAGAAGTGACGTGGAAGCTATCGTGACAGAGGTGTTTTGGGTCAGAAACTTTCCATTAGTATTTGGAGAAAATTGATCTCATTGGAGAAAGGACCATGATACGAACAAGTCAGTTTTTTTTTTATCATAGTATTTTTTAAAAAACGTTCTAAGGAGAAGATTTACATGACCACTTTCTTTCTGGACGGATACTTCTTCCTGGATGGAAGGAATAGGAAAAGTACATAAAATAGCTCACATGGAAAATATTTTTCCTTTGATGAAAAGTGAAACTAAAGTAGCACTTGCAGTATGCACTTTTAATTCCTGAAGCAAAAGCCGCTACTTGCAATGCTAAGTCACATTGACGTCCCAGTCCTGATTGGGCCAGATTTCCTCTTTCTTTCTCATCTTGTGTTAGCATTTAAAACTGCCAAGATAATGACTATGTTAATTAATCTGGCCCGGGATATTTTCACCATAAACAGGAGTGTGACTGAGTAGGTCCCTCGTTCCTTCTACATCTGCCTCCTGCCTTCCCTAGAGAGAAGTGAATCTAAGTCATGCTGGAAAGGTGGTGCCTAAACGGTACCTTAAGGGGGAAAGGGCTAACAGCCCTTCTCCCATAGCCCTTTCAGCACTGTGATCAATCTGACCCTTACACTCAATTTGTCTACAATTGTATTTCTACTAGCAATGCTGCTCTGAGTCTGCTGGGTGGAAGACATCCAATTGGTGGGTTGTTTCTGAACACGGGACCAGCCCAAGGAATATTTCAAGGAAAGTCAGGGTGAGATTTGAACTGTGCGCACCTTTGCCTGAAGCCAGTCTCCTGTAATTGACTCTGGGACAGTAAGCATTGCAGAAGACAGCAGTGTCCCTGATGTTGGAAGGAAGTCAGGCTTGCAGTAAAAGCTTATTCCAAAGAATGTCATTCTCTCAGTCTGTCTCTCCCTCTCTGTCTCTTGCCAGGAAAGTTCCGTTTTGTTAGCTCTAGTGCTTAATGATTTCAGGGTTCACACTGTGTCCACTCTCAAAAAAGCCCATTTTCTTTTTTTTTGAGACAGAGTTTCACTCTTGTCACCTGGGCTGGAGTGCAATGGCATGGCCTCGGCTCACTGCAACCTCTACCTCCTGGGTTCAAGCAATTCTCCTGCCTCTGCCTCCTGAGTAGCTGGGATTACAGGCATGCACCATCATGCCTGGCTAATTTTGTATTTTTAGTAGAGACAGGGGTTCACCACATTGGCCAGGCTGGTCTTGAACTCCTGACCTCAGGTGATCCGCCCACCTCAGCCTCCCAAAGTGCTAGGATTACAGGCGTGAGCCACCACTCCTGGCCAAAAAAAAAAAAGCCCATTTTCCATGTACACACACTCACATGTGCATGCAAGTATACAGTCTTCCTGGCAGAACTGGAATGAGTTAAATTTTGTCCATTTTTATTACTAGAATTGGCTAATAGGGATCCATAGCTTATAATGCATCAACATTAAAAATGAAATTATATTTTGAGCTCACTGCATATAACCATGTTTACCCTCTGAAAAGATAATTGTCCTCCCTTGAATATTTGACGCAGTAAATTATGTTTTGGAGGAATGCTTAAGTTACCTATGAAGTATCCATTTTTTTAAATGTTGGTTTTTTCTGTTAGTTTTTCAATTAAATGGTACATGCGCATAATTTAAGGATCTAAGTCACTTGATAAGACTTGATATGAAAGACGCCAGCCCAGCACTGTGAATGCAGTGAGGCATTTCCTCCTTTCCCAAGGCTCATTAATATTCATCTCCCTATTTTAACATTCTTAGGTTACTCCTTCTTGATTTACTTAGTTAAAGTTTCCTATTACAGCAGTTCTCAAAGTGTGCTCCACAGACCATCTGAGTCCCTAAGACCCTTTCACTGGGTTTATGAGATCGAAACTATTTTCATATAATACTCCGACGCTATCTGCCTTTTTTATGGTGATGACATTTGCTCTAATGGTGCAAAGGCAATGATGGATAAAACTGCTGGCTTCTCAGCATGAATCAAGGTGGTCACGCCAAGCTATGCTGGTCATGCTATTACTCATTGTCATATATTTGGATATTTGGAGGGTTTTTTTTTTTTTTTTAAGAAGTACAGTGCTACTTGAATTTATTTTATTTTATTTTTTATTTTTGAGACAGAGTCTTACTCTGTCGCCAGGCTGGAGTGCAGTGGTGCAGTCTCGGCTCACTGCAACCTCCGCCTCCCGGGTTCAAGTGATTCTCCTGCCTCATCCTTCCGAGTAGCTGTGACTACAGGTGCCTGCCACCATGCCTGGCTAATTTCTTTGTATTTTTGTAGACACGGGGTTTCACCATGTTGGCCAGGATGGTCTCGTGATCCACTGGCCTCGGCCTCCCAAAGTGCTAGGATTACAGGTGTGAGTCACTGCGCCCAGCCTACTTGAGTTTATTTGATGAGGCAGTAAAAATAATTTTATTGAATCAAAAAATGTATGTTGACATGTGAAGTACTTGGGTGGCATAGGATGGTCAGTTGCATTAGTTGCAAGCTCTACTAGCCTTTCCCCCTCTGCCAGTAGAATACATTTTTACTTGAAGGAATATCAAACCAACAAACCATGGTTATTGAGAAGTAGGTATTATGAAGACGTTTTCTCAAAAGGAATTAAAGTTTGCCACTTAAAGGAAAATAACTAATGGTTATTTTCCTTTGGTTTGTTTATTAATCATAAAATTTTGGTCTAGCGTGATGGTACATGCCTTTAGTCCAAACCATTTGGGAGGCTGAGGCAGGAGGATCACTCAAGTCTGGGGAAGTTCTAGACCAACCTGGGCAATATAACAAGACCCTGTCTCAAAAAAAAAAAAAAAAAACCATAAAATTTTGAGCTTTCAATTAAAAGATAAAATTTTGAAAACTTGATTCTACTACCATGGGCTTGAAAGCTTTCCAATACTAAAATATTTTTCTGGTAAGATTTGTGGTGATATTAACAAATGTGATTTTTTGATACTATATTATGGAATGGGTCAACGTCTGGAAGATACAGATAACTCAGTAAACCAGTATTTTCCAAATGACCTTTGCATTATGTTACAAAATCTTGCAACATAAGATCCATACAAAGTACAAGGTAGCCTAGTTGATTTTAGTACAATGTGAAACCAAAAGCTTATTAATATATTTAATAGTTTCAGATTGCTCATTTCAGTGAAATTTTAAGAAACTACCACTTGTTGATTTTTAGTGTACTTTCTAAGAACAGTGTGCACAGTTATCTGAATACTCCTATTCAAATACTCCTCCATATTCCAACTACTTGTCTTTATGAGGCTGGGTTTTCTTTAGATATCTCAACGGAAACCACATATCCAGACATAAGCCACATAACCAAAATAATATAAGCAACTCATTAAAGAGATTTGTGGGCTGGGGATGGTGGCTCACACCTGTAATCCCAGCACTTTGGCAGGCCAATTTGGGAGGATCACTTGGGGCCAGGGGTTCATGGTCGTGCCTTCCAAGATCATGCCACGGCACTCCAGCCTGAGTGACAAAGTAAGACCCTGACTCAAAAAAAAAAAAAAAAAAGAGAGAGATTTGTGAAAGTGTAAAACAGCAATGCCACTTTTCTTACTAATTTTTTGTTTAGAAAATAATTACATTTCATACAATATTTATGCCAACATGTGATGGGTTTATTATTTTAAAATAAATACATGCATCTATATTTTAAAGTTTTCATTTAATTTCTAGTATGGTGACTATCAATAGGTATATAGTGTATTTATGGTTGCTCTTATGGCAGGGCAACCAGTCCAGACTGGAGCAGATCAGGAGACCCTGGGAAAGAACTCTTCAGAAAGATGGAATGATTCTTATAACTCCTATGCTGGAACATTTCGAGAGCAGAGTTACAGAACAAGAAGGAGAGTTTTGGATGGAATTCCCAATAAATACATAGAAAACAAAGCAAATTGAAAAAAAAAAAAAAAACAAGATAAAAAAATTGAACCATGAAGGAAGAGCTCTTTGGGGCTCTCCGTAATGTTTAAGATTATGAAGAGCTCCTGAAACGAAAGAGTTTGAGAATCACCGGCCTTCGGCGTAATTACGAAACATGAAGGGGTAGTTCTCTTTCGCCACCACCCACCCCAATCCTACGCCACAGAAATATTCACTTCTTGTCTTCCCATTGCCCTAACAATTTGTTATGATTTGGGTTGGATCAATATTCTATATTATGATTTATGTAAAGGTTATATAAAAATATTACTCTGAGTACATAGAGGCTGTTTGCAGCTGAGCTGTGTAATGTGGCTTTTCATTTAAATGTACAAAAGGGATACATGTTTTGATACCTTGGATCTGAAATATCTCTCTAATTTGCCTTAACACTTGATGGTTGGTTTTTGGCTTGATATTAGAGTTCTAGGTTAGATGTCATTTTCCTCAGAATTGTGAAGGCATCTCTCTATGGTCTTAGAGCTTCTGATGTTGCTGTTGAAAAGTCTGAATCTGGATCATTTATGTAACACATCTCCCTCTCCCTTCCCCTTTCCCTGCCCGTTCCTCTCCTGAAGCCTGTCTCTTTAGTGTTGAGAAATGTCACAGGGATGTCTTTTGGCGTGGAGCTAATGGCATCCTTTGTGCTGGCACTTGGCAGTCCTTTCGGTGTACAAATTCATGTTGGCCTGTTCTATGAAATATTCTTTAATTATTTTTTAACACTTTTTCCTTTCATTATCTTTTTTACTGTTTTTGTAACTCCTATTATTTGGTGTTATTGTCTAGTTTAAAAATTTTGGGGGGCTGGGTGCGGTAGCTCATGCTTGTAATCCCAGCACTTTGGGAGGTCATAGTGGGTGGATCACCTGAGGTCAGGAGTTCGGGACCAGCCTGGCCAACATAGTGAAACCCCGCCTCTACTAAAAATACAAAAATTAGCCGGGCGTGATGGCAGACGCCTGTAATCCCAGCTACTCGGGAGGCTGAGGCAGGAGAATCTCTTAAACCCAGGAGGCAGAGGCTGCCGTGAGCCAAGATCACGCCACTGCGCTCCAGCCTGGGCAACAGAGTGAAACTCTGTCTTAAAAAAAAGAAAAAATTTGTCTTTTCTTTCCTATTTGTCAAACTTTGTAAAAACTTCATCTTGTAAATAATTGGTTGAGATGTTCTTTTCTGCTGTAATAATTTTAATTTCCAAGAGCTTCTCTTTGTTGTTACTTTGTCTCTGTATCTTCCTTTTTTATGGCATTCTGTTCTTGCTTCATGGATGCAATATTTTCATTGATCTCTCAGAATGTTTGATACTTGGTTTTGTTTCATTCTGTTTCACTTTTATTCTTCCTGTATTGTTTCTCCTTCCGCAAAGATGGCTTCTGTTGTTTTGTTTTCTTCTCTTTTGTATCATATGTTTTCCTCAAATATTTGGTGATCCTTGGCTGACTGATTGTAATTTGGGAGTGAGACACAGAATAACTCAAGGAGGAGCATGGAAGGGATTGGTGAGTGTGGTCTTACCTGTGTGGTGACTTGAAGAAGCCATTTTCTTCCGTTTCTTTAGTTCTTTTCTTTTGAGTTGTTGAGATCTCCCAGGAAAGACTCTTCTAATTTCCAGCTTGCTGAGTGTAAATTTTGGCTGCCAGGTTTCGGGAGCTAAGAGGAAGAAGACAAGGGAGATTTCAAATTTAGTGTGTAAACTTTGACTCAGTCCCCTTGTTTTTGGTTTCCTGCTTCTAACTGAACCTAGTGTGTTCTAGCCTAGATGCCCTGGGTGTTATTCTCTCCAAGAACAAACCTTTAATCTCTGCCAGATGGGGAGGTACAGTCACCCAGCTACCTGGGGGAGGGGAAGGGGTCAGGGATTCGAACTGCTTCTTAAACAGAACTGCAATCAGTCCCCTTGGCCTGAGCTCCACCGTTGTCCTCACTGCCTGCATTATCTGGGGCCACCAACTCTTGAGCCTTTTGGGGGCTTTGAGGTCTGAACGGTGTTGTTTGCAGCTTTGCCTATCACTAGCTTGAGACTCATCTTTGGATCTGCTAAGTCAGTTACTGCTCACCTGTCTTGGCTCCAGCTGTTAAAATCCCGTTGCAGTTTCTTCCTCTCCCATTTTCTCTGTCGTCGTGAGTTTCTGCCATCTTAAAAATTCTTTATTGTCATTTTATTAGGGTTTCAGGAGAGAGCAGTGCTCCATGCATGTATTTAATCCACTAACTTTAACCAGAAGTATTTTTTTAAACATTTGGAAAGCAGGCTGCGTGCCGTGACTAATGCCTGTAATCCTAGCATTTTAGGAGGCCGAGGTGGGCAGATCACCTGAGGTCAGGAGTTCAAGACAAACCTGGCCAACATGGTGAAATCCCATTTCTACTAAAAATATAAAAATTAACCAGGCGTGGTGGCACAGGCCTGTAGTCTCAGTTACTTGGAAGGCTGAGGCAGGAGAATTGCTTGAACCAGGGAGGCAGAGGTTGCACAGAGCCAAGATTGCACCACTGCACTCCAGCCTGGGCAGCAGAGCAAGACTCTGTCTCAAGAAATAAAAAATAAAAATATAAAAATATAAAGCATTAAAAAGTACCTTCAAGTTTTTTTCTTTTTTTTTTTTTTTTGAGATGGAGTTTCACTCTTGTTGCCCAGGCTGGAGTGCAATGGCATGATCTCGGCTCACCGCAGTCTCCACCTCCCAGGTTCAAGTGAGTCTCCTGCCTCAGCCTCCCAGGTAGCTGGTATTACAGGTGCTCACCACCACGCCTGGCTAATTTTTTGTATTTATAGTAGAGATGGGATTTCACCATCTTGGCCAGGCTGGTTTCGAACTCCTGACCTCAGGTGATCACACCCTCCTTGGCCTCCCAAAGTGCTAGGATTACAGGACTGAGCCACCATGCCCAGCCAAGGTGTTTTCTTAGTAGGTGAAATTACTGAGTTAGAAGCATTTATTCAGGACCTACTCCTTCTTAAACAAAGTCATTGTTTTGTTTCTTCATTCGCCTATGTCTGCAATATTATAGAGCTAGTTCAAAAGTAAGCAGTTTGATTTTGGCTCCAAAATTGAGCAATCATAATGTAATACTAGGTTCAAATGTGAGTAGATTTGAGTGCATGTCGATGTTGAAAATAAACTCACTATTGGAGTGCTTTAGGATGCTCTGGTTTTCCAGGATGGATATTACTTAGGAGTAGGTTGGCTCTGGGTTTTTTCCTGGGTTCTTGATTTGCTTGATTTGGTTCTTATATAATCTATTCTTTCTTTCCCTTTCCTTTTCTAGAAACAGCTCAAATTATGAAATAACTTTCAAAAACAAGTTAGGTGGTAGTAGTGGAGGTAGTGAAGGAAAACAGGGAACTTTCCTGTTCGCTGCAGAGCAAACCAGGTGCCACGTAGACCTTCTCAGATGCCACTACTGGACGCAGCCCTCTAGACCTGGAGGTATGCTGGATAGACCTGGATAGACCCGGCGGGGTGCTGAGCCCAAGCGTGTGCCAGGGTGGGAGGATTTACACTTCAGAAACTGGCAGATGCTATGAAATCAGAACCTTTTTTCCTGGCAAGCTGGTATTTAGATCTTAACCAGCATGCTTCTGTCTAGACCTGACTTTACTCTTGGGGCAATCTGATATACCCCCCAAAGTGTCATAATCACGTCAGCCTACCCGTATGACATTGTATTTATTCACTGCACTGTGAGCTCCAGGGAGTCCAGGTGATAGAATAGGCAAAGGGCAAAATTTGGAGCCAGACAGCCTGACATTTACATCCTTCCTTGGCTACTTCTAGCTCTGTGACCTTTGGCAAACCTCTGAAAGCCTCGGCTTCAGTTTCTTAATCTGTAGAACGGGGGGGGAGATTTCTTCCTAGCGACGGTGTTGTAAAAAATTCACAACTGTGGCAGCCTCTGCTCTCCCAAAACCATGTCCTCTAGAAAATCCTGGCTTTATGGAGTAGGTTCCTCTGTGGCCTGTTTCTGTTTGGCAGCAGGCTTGTGACGTCTTTGCTTAGGGTCCTTATTTTTATAACAGAATACTGACTTTTTGTTTATATGGTTTCCAAAATTTATGAAGCCACTAATCAAAAATATGGGATCAGTGTACTTCAGACTCTTACAAGGGAATATAATGTTAGACAGACTTCTCTCCGGTGCTCCAAATCCCACCAGAGGAACAGTTTTGTTAAGGGGCAGTCATTTAAAGGATGACTAAAAAATTATCTGTCTATTCTAAGTTATACCTTTGAATAAAATTAAAATACCAAATAAAATATGTATACATTGGGACAACAGCAACATAATCATTTTTATAATCACTCAAAACTGTGTCTTAATCGTATGCCTTCAAACCTTTATTGCAAATTATTATAAGAAATGCTGTCTCTACTAAAAGTACAAAAATTAGCCAGGAGTGGTGACAGGTGCCTGTAATCCCAGCTACTCAGGAGGCTGAGGCAGGAGAATCGCTTGAACCCGGGAGACAGAGGTTGCAGTGAGCTGAGATGGCGCCACTGCATTCCTGGGCAACGACAACAGTGAAACTCCATCTCAAAAAAACAAAAAAAACAAAAAAAAAAAAACAACAACTATTTGACTTTTGCTTTAGCGTCTGCTATGAACCATGAATATAGATGCCAATTATCCATTACATGGTTCAGTTTTCCTGGCTTACACTGCCCTACACAAGACATCTGTCCTTGACACAGGGACTAACCTTGTCTCTCCTAAGGAATTAGTCATTTTTATCCTCTTAGTAAGGAGCTGTGAAATACATGATGTTTCCCTGTGCACCTCCGTGCCAGGAATGTTAGAATCAAGTTTTGTTATCAATCATAAGAACTGTCTAAGATTTTCATTTGACATGCTACATTTCTACTCTTTTTTTTTGGAAAGGGTTTCGCTCTGTTGCCCAGGCTGGAGTGCAGTGGCACAATCACAGCTCACTGTAGCCTCTACCACCCTAGGCTCAAGCAATCCTCACACCACAGCCTCCCGAGTAGCTGGGACTATAGGCATGTGCCACCACGCCCAGCTAATTTTTGTATTTTTTGTAGAGATGGGAGTTTTGCCACACTGCCCAGGCTGGTAGATTTCTCCTCTTGATCCTGTTTTCCACATGTTCATTTTTTTTTTCTTTTTTTGAGACAGAGTTTCACTCTTATTGCCCAGGTTGGGGTGCAATGGCACGATCCCAGTTCACCATATCCTCCGCCTCCTGGGTTCAAACAATTCTCCTGCCTCAGCCTCCCAAGTAGCTGGGATTACAGGCATGCACCACCACACCCAGCTAATTTTTGTATTATTAGTAGAAATGGTGTTTCACCATGTTGGTCAGGCTGGTATCGAACTCCCGACCTCAGGAGATCCACCCTCCTCCGCCTCCCAAAGTGCTGGGATTACAGGCATGATCCACTGCGCCTGGCCCACATGTTCATTTCTAGCTTGTTAACTTTATTGTATGTACCACACTCTCCCACTTTTTAAACTACAGATTCCTTGTAGAAAAATGAATAAATGAATGAACGAGTGAAGGAAAGTCAGTGGCAATAACTAATGATGTTTTTAAAATTGTGTAGTAAGTGGCATAGTTATGAGATTTGGGGGATTTGGGGCTAGATCAGACAGAGAAAACAGAAGGGGAACATGCCAGTGTCTTCAAATGTTTGAGACACTGTAGTTTGGAAGAGACAGTGGACATGATTTTTATTGCTCCTGAGAATAGAATAGGAGCCAATGAATAGACTATCCATTAATTGATTTGTTCATTTCTAAGTTATTTCTTATGCACCTGCTCTCTAGGGCATGTGGACGAGGTCCAGATGAGGACAAGTTTCCTGCTCTCAAATTTCTTGCATTTTAGGGAAGTAATTTTTGGCTGACTTGCAAAGAACTTTCTAATGAGAAGAGTTGTATAACCATGGGATGTGTTGCCTTGTGAAGTAGGGAGCTTTCCATCTTTGGAGAATCTCAAAAAGGGCTGAATGAATACCCTGAAAAATACTACTCCCTCGGGAGAGAAGGTGGATTTGTTGACCTCTAGGGTTTGGCTCTGCTCTGCTTCCATGTTTCTCTTTTATTTGTAGGTTTCCATCTTAAACTGAAGGATTAGGTTGTTTCAGGGAGTTCTGGGGGTGAGGTGGGGGGAAGCAATAAAAATACCTTCACAAACCAGTTCCTTTACTCTTTGATCCAGGTGGTTCCCACAGGTCCCTTGACCCCCGATAAAGTAATCCCGGCTGCCTGCGACGGAGGTGTAGGCAGCCAGGGTTCATGGAGCCTGTGGTTATCTCCTTACGGAGAGCCTTATCAGCTTGTGGAGCCACCGTAAAGCTTGCTTTGACCTTTGGCAGAGACTCCTCCTGTATGTCTGTCCACAGAAATGAGAGCAGGTGACAGACACCTGGGATGATGCTGAGACTCAGCACCCAAAGCCCAGGCTTCTTTCTATGGGGAAGTCAAGCAGAGGGACCCAAGCTCATAGCCAGTGGAGGGGTGGGTTGATGAGAGGCAAGCCCTTTACCAGATGTGAGCCCAGTCATCACTCTGCATTTTCTACGCAAAAGTCCAGGGGCTTGCTATTGAAATTAGGCAAAGAAGACAAAGAATTGCCGTCTGTAAAGTCCTCAAAAAATTATAAATTATAATTTTTATAAAATGATAGAATTCTAAAATAAAATTTTTATAAAATTATAAATTATATATATATATATAATTTCCTGGAAATAACTTACAGAAAAGTTGCAAGAATAAAAATAGTACAGAGGACACCCTTATTCACTGTACTCCGTTAGCAATTAACTATTTTTTCTGGACCATCTGTGAGTAAGATGCATATACCATTAGCGTTTATCCTGAAGCTCTTCGATGTGTATTTCCTGGGAAATGAGATATGCTGTCATGTAGCCACAGTACACTTATCAGCTTCAGTAAAATTAACATTGATGAGTACCTTTATGGCATCTATCATGCATGTTCCAATTTGTTTTCAGTTGACCTGATAATGTCCTTTACAGCATTGTCTCCCTCCAGTGAGGGGTCCAGTCTAGGATCAGATTGCATTTCGTTGTCATGTCTCTTTTTGAGGCTCTTTTAACTGTACCATTATTATTGTTATCTGTCATCTTATTAGCTTATTCAAAATTGTTAGAGGTATTTCTTATTTAGGGTACATCTCATTTACAATCATCCTTTCGTTCACTTGAAAATGAAGGCTAGGTTCTCTGGAGTCCAGACTCACTCCCCTTCTATGTGAAGTGTTTTCCTGTGTATGGTGGAAGGGATGGGGGTGAGAAATTTTGGATGTACATTATGTACATGGTTGACTTTTCTTTGTTTGATTTAAGTCATACAAAAACAGATCAGATCCTTTGAGATCATTTTCAAATTCCGCTGTCGTCAATCCGACTTATTGCCAAGGAGATCGTCCCTCATCCTTGAGGAGGAAGAAAGGATCATTTTGAGAATCTTCGTTTCATATCAAGACAACACACTCTTCTGAATCTAGAAACAGAAATACCTTTACATTTACTTACAGCCCTTATCTCAGCACCTTCAGGCATCTTATGAGAAGCAACACGCATGATAATTAAGCATTTCAATGCATGCAGAGCTTTGGTTAACTTGGTAAAGGGTATGTTCAGCAATTCTGGTCCCTGCCCTCCAGAAAAACTTGCTTAAGATGCACCAATATGCATTATTAAATATAATAACACATCAAGTGAAAACTATGCCTAACAGTCGCAGGCTATCATACAGACTTAGAATTATTGAGATGATTTTTCAGATGGTAACATTTAATCACAGAGAAGCTGAATAATTTGCCGAAGTTTACTTTAAAAAAAATCAGAGCTACAATACCAATGTTCAGTTCCTTTCTTTCTTAGTATAATCCCCTACTTTCAAAATACCCTTTCAAGATATTTCTAGTATCTACGCTAAGAAAAAGAGTAATGGCGAAAGACTGAGAGAAGACACTGCTTTTTAAAGGCTATAGAAATCTGGTACATGGCTTCTTTGAAGAAAAAAAATTAAATGGAAGGAAAATTGGCTTCTCATTTTCTGAGGGTGCAATTTTATATAGAAGATATTTCACTGTGGTCTGTATTTAACAAGCTGCGGGGACCCTAAGGCTGGTAGATGGTCAGACTGGTAACATTTTCTAATGTGACTCTGATAATTTTGACATAGGCTTTCTTTTTGGCTGCCCTAAGTATTTATCCTTTTCACCTGATTTACTTTACATTCACCTGTTTTACCATGGGTTACAGACAAGAAAAAATTGGACTCTTAAAATGGCATATAATTTTAATATTTTCTGAGTTTCTAGTATTCTAAATTCATAATTATAACCTGAGTGATGTATGCCCACAGGGCATAAAACAATCACATAGATAGTGAGTTTTTTTTTTTTTTTTTTTTGAAATTACCTTGGCTACTTGAGGATTCTCTACACCCCTGCTATCCAGTATGGGAGCCACCAGCCACATGGGGCTACTGAGCATTGAGACGTGGCTAGTCTGAACTGAATGTGACTGGTCTGTATAAAATACACATTAGAATTCAAAGACTTGGTACATTAAAAAGAATGTAAAATATCTCATTAGTAGACTTTTTATATTGATTACATGTTGAAATGATAATATTTTGGATATGCAGGGTCAAATGAAATGTTATTAAAGTTAATTTCACCTGTTTCTTTTTAACTTTTTGATGTGGCTACTAGAAAACCCCAAATTCCATATGTGGTTTGCATTTGTGGCTCCCATTATATTTCTGTTGGAAAGCTCAGCTCTAGAAGGAAAGAAAATACAGAAAAAAACAAAACAAAAAACCCCCAACTCATTCAGTGTATTTTAGAGTGAATTACGGAAGGGAAAGCTGAATAGCCAATGATCCCATTTTTTTTTCTTGATTAGGTTTGGAGTTCATTAAAGCTTCTTTAATTAAACATATTGTAAATCTGCTTCAAGTTCCCAGTTGAGATGAGAATTGAATCTTTTTGTTTAATTTTAAAAATTCTAAGAAAATCCTGAACTCACTTCAAATGTGACTTGTTTTTTGAAATCTTTGTAAAAAGCTTTCCATTTACATGGATTGGAGGTCTGATTAATATAGAGTTTTGAAGGGGCTAAAGAGGTGTGAAAATTATCCAGAAACTTCTGAAAGGACCTTTCTTATCTCACAGGCATCCAGGGAGACATAAGGGCCCTTAGAAGCCACAGATCAGCCATAAGCGTCTGTGTTCACAGCTTCCTTCCAATAAGCAAAAACACTGGGAAAGATAAAATATTTATTCCTAGGTGTCTATAACTGAATTTATGGATGTAACTTGCTGGATATTATTGCCCGTGTAAACCCATGTAACTGCACACGTAAAGCATGTTTTTATTAGTTCCTACGTAAAATTTTTATGATAATGGCAAACAGAGGACCAATTTAGTTTAGCTGAGTTTGTTCTTATTACTCCAGCTTCCAATAGATAAGCAACAGTGCAAACAGCAGGCTGGGCGCGGTGGCTCACGCCTGTAATCCCAGCAGTTTGGGAGGCCGAGGCGGGCGGATTGCTTGAGGTCAGGAGTTCGAGACCAGACTGGCCAACATGGTGAAACCCCATCTCTAGTAAAAATACAAAAAATTAGCTGGGCGTGGTGGCACATGCCTATAATCCTGGCTACTCAGGAGGCTGAGGCATGAGAATTGCTTGAACTCGGGAGGCAGAGGTTGCAGTGAGCCTAGATAGAGCCATTGCACTCCAGCCTGGGAGACAGAGCGAGACTCCATCTCAAAACAAACAAACAAACAAACAAACACACACGCAAAAAAACACCACCAAAAAAAAACCCCCGAAACAGCAACAACAACAACAAAAAAACACCCCACTGCAAATAGCAGCAGTCAACAGGGAAGAGTCAGTGCTTGCAGGGCTGGGGCTCCTGGCCTGTGGGTAAGGAGGATTGAGGCTCCCCTAGGCCTCATGGGACTGCAGTAGGGTGAGGCTGAGCTGGCCTGCCCTCAGCTTGCAAGCCTGTTGTTGAGCAGCCGTTCTCCATGTTGGTAGCTGTGGAGTATTCTAATTTAGCTTCTGAAAAGGCTTGCATAGCTAGTATTGAAAGAACTCCCACTTACTGTATTTCAGCTGGAGAATTACAGAGAAAAAAGGTTCAAGTGGCTTATTGTAGGTCATCTCCCACTCTGGGATTTAAACAAAGCACAAACAGAACAAAGTTCCTTTAAACTGGGTGCCTTCATCTGAGTCCCTCCTGTCTGCAGGGTTTGGCAGGCTCGCTGGATACAGAGCCCACGCCTCTCATTCTCACTGCTGCCTTTTTATGTTTGACCCTTGGATGTGGCCAACGATTCCCAGGGTGACCTGGATTGGAGGGAAGTTTTTCTAGAATTTGAAGATAAAGCATCTTTCATAAATACTGCCTGTTCCTTCCCAATGACTAGTTAAAAATTGATAGTCTGTAAACTAGAGTGAGTGCGATCCGTGAACCCAAATTCAGGAGACAGGGTTTGACGTGTCTAAATGTACGCAGGGGACAATAGCAAGAAATATTTTAAGCTGAATGAGCCTGAAATATACAAGACATAGGATTGTTATAGATACGTCATACTGAAGGCTGTCTTGGATGGAAAATCAACTGAAAAAAGGGCAAGCTTGGTACACACTAGGTTTATTCTGGGCTAAGGCCGGTCTAGGACATTCATGAAATGACAACTTAGTGATTAGGGGCTATAGTGGTTTAGATTCTAGACTTTAGAAGTATTTACACATCAAAAAACTCATGGCTGCGAAGAGTTTTCCTCCTAGCATCTGACACATCTCCTCATTTTGTAAGTCTATACTGGAGTGAATTCTAGACAGCTGGCTTGTTGTATTTATTTTTATTTTTAGAAATGGGGTCTCACTCTGTTGCCCATGCTGGAGTGCAGAGGTGCAATCGTAGCTCACTGTGGCCTTGAACTCCTGGGCTCAAATGATCCTCCTGCCTCAGCCTCCCCAGTAGCTGGGACTACAGGTGTGCACCACCATGTCTGGCTAATTTTTAAAGAAATTTTTTTGTAGAGATGGGGTCTTGCTATGCTGCCCAGGCTGGACTTGAACTCCTAGGCTCAAGTGATCCTCCTGCCTCAGCCTCCCAAGTAGTTGGGATTACAGGGACACACCACCCTGCCGAGCTTGACTAGTTGTATTGTTCTTAAAGGTTTATAGAAGGAAGGAGTTTCTGTAGCCTCCAACCCCATTTTTCGGATGCGTTCCTTTAAGGACTAATCCAATTTGAGGTTCTTTATTCTATTTCCTCAGTGGGCATGTTTACTGATCCTCAAATGTGCCTTTATATATTTCATAAGCTGTTTCTTTGCATTCTTTCCCCCAAAGGAGTAGTTTCCATTCTTTCTGAAAAACACTGCTTGAGCCTCCTCCCTGTTGGAAGAGCAGTTCTGGGGTGTGTGTGTGTGTGCGCGCGCATGTGTGTGTGTCCATGTGCATGCGTGTGTGTGCATGGGGGGTGTGTGTCTGCATGCCTGTGTGTGTCCACATGTGTGTGTGTTTCTTTGGCCTCCTCTCAGGCTCTGGGGGAAAAAACCTCTACTAAATCTTAAGCTAACTACAAAATGTGTGCATGTTTCACTCTCGCCAACGTTTTAGACTTCTGGTGTTAAGCCCTGTGGAAATGCAAATAGCATAGTTTTTAATACTTACTCTAAGAGTACTATTTAGGGAAGTAAAAGTTACTCTAAAGGCAAGATTGATTTCCTGCCCTCATGGAACTGACCTTTCATAATAGATAGCTTGTTGTCCATGCTAACAAGGGCTTACTACAAGTGCTATGTATTCTCAATTTGTATCAAAAATTGTAGTTTGGGGCCACTGGCTTCTTTTTGGAGATGGCCTGATTGATTCCAGACTCTGGATCTGAGAAGCTGACGGTTTTGTACCATTGCCCTACACACATGGAAACACTGCAGACTTCAAAGTTCCTTTGTTTTAAGTGCGGTGGAATCATAGTTGAGGGGACAGTGAAGGAAGAGGACAGACTGAGCTGAGGTGTTGTTGCTGCTTTCTCTCAAAAGGTTGTTAAGAGATCATTCATTTTTGAGGAATTGCAACAAGACTGATTTTTTTTATATAAAGCGTAGACTCTTTTAACTCAGGATTAGATGAATAGCTTTTCAAATGTGTATGAAAGACAAGAATCCCAAAAGATTGGCTCTATTTTAAATAGCAGACTCCAGGGACTCAAGGTTTGTAACAAAAGGGCAGATATGGAAGAGATGAACTCCCGGGTCCAACTCTGAGAATAGAGCACCCTCAGGGCTGGGGTCCCTGAGGTGTCAGGGAATGCCAATCTCGCTGGCTCTGGTTTATTAGCTCGGGGAATCTCGTTAGATATCCTCACAATAAGCTAGTTGGTATTGACTTTGCCTGACCCATATTATAAAGTTCTAACAAGTGGAAAGTGTAGCCAAGCTTTGGGAAATGCCATAGCATGCAGAATAGAAGAGAAAACCAGCGTCTTAAATGAACAGAGGAGAAATTTGAGCAGAACCACCAACTGGAGAAATTAGGACACTGGCTGGAATGTTACAGCCACAACAGGGGAAAAAAGCAGAATATTTACTTAGTGAAGACATAATGAGATGATACAATTCTCTGGTGTCAACTTTCACAGAAGAGCTTTGTCTCTGTGCTAATGATGCAGAAAGCAGGGAAGTGATGAGAAAATTGTATAGACCTCAAGAAATCCAACAACAGCAAAAAAAGAATTTGGAGTTTAGTTTTGTATCTTCTGAGGTCCAGGATTTTTCCATATCCCTAAATTTGAGAATTCAGGTTCAAGGAAGGACTTGGAGAATAGTCAAAACATTACTATACTTCTTAAAGCATTCTTAATGGTATTTTTACTAGTGAAATAGAAAATGAAAACACACACATGTAAATAAGCATATTTTATTAATCCTCCAAATGCCCTGGGTAAACCAGTTTAGAAAACCATCAGATGCAAAGTCTGTCATGGGTCTGGTGACGAGATTAGGATCAGTCCTAATTAGGATTAATGAAACAAGAGTTTCCCGGGAAGCAACCGTGACAAGCTGTTCTTTGAATTCTGGGCATGTAGGAATGATGTGAAAGTTTAGATGATCAGCCTCATGGAGTAAGGGATCCGAACCTCCACAGGGAATAGGCAGAAGAACAATTTCAAATATCTTCACAAGATCAGCCCACAAATGTTTGCCTACCCGTGTGCAGGTTTGCAATTAGAGGCTTTAGAGCATTGGTTTTGATTCTTAAGCCATTTTTATTTGAGGAGAAAGATGCCTGAGAGTGTTTTTAGTTAATATTCCTTATGGCAAATCTGTGATTTTGCAACTAGGATGCAGAGAGGTTAATTGACTTTATTAAGGTCCCACAGCTGGTCATTTGGGTAGAACTGAGCCCCTGGCTTATGGCTAACCTACAGAGACTCTCCCTCTCTGTATTTCTAGGATTTTCAGTCATTTCAGAGTTCTGCTGTCCTATTGATGTTTTTTTTTTTTGTATGCATGAATAAGTGCTGCAATTTATGGGCTGTGGCATGAACTAGGGGCGTGAATCAGGATCACTCATCCCACCAAGTTGGGCTTCTGTGTCTTCATGTTTCCACATGGAACTTGGCCTGGAATAGATCTAAGGGCTTTTCCAGCTCCATTTTTAAAAATTGCTTACTGAATTGTGTAGGATTTGGTATTTCTGCAGTTGGTAAACAGAATACAAGGTTTGGTGTCAAGTCGAAACTGGAACCATGTAAGCCATTGCATTACTCTGGAACAATCAGCTGACTCTGAAACAATTCTCATTCACCAATGACAGTTTGGGAATTTTTTCCCAGTTTGGTAGGGAATTTCTTTTTTGTCATTTTTGATATGTTTGTATGTTTTTGCACAAAGGCCACTCAAAGGTTAAGTCGGGGCATTTTTTAGAGATGTAATGGGAATATCTGTAAATGGTCCTGCTTTAGACTGGATTTCAGCTTTAGGAAGCACAGGGCACGTTCAGCTGCATGGCCCTCCAATCATTCTATGTGCAGTCTCACACGTTCCCCACTCTGGGGAAATTGAGGCAAAGAGAGGGGAGATGAGCTGCCCATAGCCTCCCTTGTTGCTCCCACCAAGCCAGGCCCAGAATTAGTTCCTAACACTTAATGTAACGTTTACCAGGGGCCTGATGCCTGACACACCCTTTGCTAGGCACCAGGATTACAGTGACAATTTAATTTGGTCCAGCCTGTCTCCAATTTGGGCATCTCCTTCGTGGCTGTGTTATGGAGTGGCTCAGGGTATAATGCACTGCTGGTTGCCTTGAAAGTTTCCCAAGCATTAGCCAAGACTTAGGTGAAGAACTTGGACATGGAGGTGACGTAGGCCCTGGGAAGGGACTGCCTAAAGATGTATGTTCATGGGCTCCACAGACAAGAAAGACATGGCAGATTAAACATGGATAGAAAAGGGCATGATGTGTATTAGAATTAAATGCTGCAGCAGTTCCAGCTAATCTAATTTCAGTCTCTTAATCTCATTGTCTTTCCCCTTGGCAGCATAACTAATAAACAATGCCACTCTGCAACAGTTACATAAAGCAAGTATTCAATAGTCAAAAATTCCAAGCTCTTTTCTTCAAAGGTTAGGTCAATTTTTTATTTTATTTTATTATTTATTATTATTTTTTTGAGACAGAGTCTTGCCCTGTCACCCAGGCTGGAGTGTAGTGGTGCGATCTCGGCTCACTGCAGCTTCTGCCTCCCGGGTTCAAGTGATTCTTCTGCCTCAGCCTCCTGAGTAGCTGGGACTACAGGTGCGCACCACCACGCCTGGCTAATTTTTGTATTTTTAGTAGAGACAAGGTTTTACCATGTTGGCCAGGCTGGTCTCGAACTCCTGACCTCAAGTGATCTGCCTGCCTTGGCCTCCCAAAGTGCTGGGATGACAGGTGTAAGCCACTGTGCCCGGCCCAGGTCTATTTTTTAAATGGATAAAAGAAAGAGGGTGGCTCACTTTTGTGACAGGGTCTTTAAATTTGTCAGTTTGTGCATTTCATCTTCTGGTGCCCCAGAGCTCTGAGTGTAGCTGAAACTCATGCCTGGTATGGGGAAGAACCGGGGCAGGGTGGGGCCCTTTAGCCTCTGGGTTTGGTTTCTCCTCTCCTGGAACCTGTATTCCTATGATTACTTGCCCCATATTCCAGAGAATTCCAGCTCTGCAGCTGTGGCTCTCGCATCTCACACTCAAACTGACTGAGATGAACAATTACTGGTTTTCTCTCCCCGCTTCTCATCTCTTTGTGTACATTGCTTTTTGTTTTTCTCTTTTTTCTTCCTTTTCCCATTTCTCTCTTTTTCTTTTTGTTCTTTTGTCTCGCTTTGTTCCTCGTTTGCCCTTCCTTCCCCGAATCCAGCAATTTGTCTTACTACCACTATATTGAATTATGTATATGCCGAAGCATCTTAGTTCATTCAATAAAGCTTTCTGTACCCTATTCACCATGTTAAAAATCAAGTGAAAACAAAGTTTTATCCCTTAAAAACAAACAAAACTCCAACAACCCCAACCCAACTAAATTAAGTCCATTCCTATTTGTATACATCTGTTAATTAATGTATGAATTAATGTATTTATTAGATAAATTCCATATCCAGACACATCCTATACTGGTAATACTAAGGAGAACAGACACAGTCCCTAAGGTCCTAAGGTTGACTATTTACTTGGGGAGAGAGACTGACAACAGGCAGTTACAAAGCAAGACATGCTGTAGGCCCTGGGATTGCACGGACAGTGTCCACTGTCAGTGGAGTCCTGTGGAGGGGGTGGCGCTGATCATTCAGTGCGGGGAACAAGTGGTCAAGACATGCTTCCTGGGGCACTGGCTCTTGGTTGACTATTTGGGAGTGAGAAACAGTGGTAGCCTTCGCCCAATAGAAGAGCCGCCCCCAGGTGATTCTGTACATAGGAGCTGGCCTAGGAGTAGCCTCTGGCCTGACCCTGACATCAGGGTTGAGTTGATTAGGGTTGTGATTCCATCTTGACTACTCAGTCTGAATTTGCTGAGTTGCAGATTGAAAGTGAAATCAATTACGTCCAGATTCAGACCATTTGATTTTATTTTCGTTTGATCATAAACATCACAAAACACTGGATAGAGAGAGCCTATTGTGCTCAGTTATTCAAATAATCCTAGTTATGATCACTCATTCAGATGATTCTTAAATGATTCTCTTTTTTTTTTTTTTTTTTTTTTTTTTTGAGACACAGTCTTGCTCTGTCACCTAGGCTGGAGTGCAGTGGTGCGATCTCAGCTCACTGTAACCTCCGCCTCCTGGGTTCAAGCAATCCTCCTGTCTCAGCCTCCTGAGTAGCTGGGCTTATAGGCACACGCCACCATGCCTGGCTGATTTTTGTATTTTTAGTAGAGACGAGGTTTCACCATATTGGTCAGGCTGGTCTTGAACTCCTGACCTCAGGTGATCCACCCGCCTCGGCCTCCCAAAGTGTTGGGATTACCAGCATGAGCCACCACGTCCGGCCCCAAATGATTCTTTTTTTTAAAATACAATCTTTTGCTGTTAGCACATTTTCTGAAGAGGGTGGCTCTACTTGAGCCATATGTTCTCTGGATGATGTGGGCCTGAGCTGCCCAATATGAACTCAAGAATAGCAAGAAACCAAGCCCACGGGCCTTATCTGCTCCAGGGCTTTTCCACCTGGCAGACGGAATTGAAACTCTTACTCGATCTCAGTTGTGCCTGCTTCTCAGGGTTGTTGTCAGGATTAAATGTGGCAATACATATAAAGCTCTCAGAACAGAAGCCGGCTCATGGTAAGTGCTCAAAAGTGGCAATGATGATGATGATGATCTATGAGCCCACCTGTTTCACATCCTCAAAGGCCTCTGAGGCTGAAGCTGATCTCATCATGTCAACTGGACTCCTTGTTTCATTATACACCCTGACTATGTCGCTGAAAACACCCCTCAAAACATCACGGAGGAGTAAGTATTGAGATCCAGCCTACCTGCAAGGTGAATTCACATGCATATGTGCAAAACTGCAAGCTTCATGGTGGGACCATATCACCTCTTCTAGGAGACTCTTTTTAAAAAGCTTGATCTCTACCTTAAGCCGCACATATTGGAACTTAGAAATCTAAGGGAGGAACCCCAGATAGAGATGCAGTTGGCCCTTTGCTGAATCTCGGTCCTTCCTGGAGCAGGCGGGCAGCCCTGCCCCTTTATCTTCTGGCAATACAAAGGATAAAAGAAAACAGTTATCAGGTGCTGAGGGGCCAGATCTGAGCCCCGATAATGGGAATCCTGAAACATGAGCAGCCTCTTCTGTTTGCAGAGTCTCATCATGCAAGGCAGAGCGCTGGAGGTAGGGCTATAAATTGAGGGTGAAGGAAAGGCAGCCCTCCTAGGCCCTGTGTATCGCCAGTTGTGGAATTCTCTTTTGCAAGAGGTCACTGAGTCAAATGCTGTGGATGGATAATTTTATGGCCACTAATAAAATTTATAGCCAAAGCAAGCTAAGATAATAAGAGTAATCAAACGTCCAGCCCTGGGACATAAGAATCCCATCCTGGCCTGGGGTGCTGGCTGGGGGTGCTGGACGGCACAGAGAGGAGTTTATCTGTCTGACTCAAGGCCAGCCTCAGAGTCTCAGAGGTGATTTGTGTCCACATGAGCTGCGAGGACTAGGCCAGGTCTGGGGCAAGCTTCAGCTTGGGCAGTAACTGCTGTTTCTCTGCAGACAGCATGCCAACAGCAGCAGGAAAAAGCTATATCCTATTTAAATGCCTAAAAGCAAATCGTGAGCCTAAGAAAAGATCTGAACCACCCCAGCTCTGGAATACTACATTATGGAAGGAATGCTAACTGGTCCTTCACGTGTGACCTGCCAGGTGTGAGGGAAGATAAAGAAGGATGCAAGTAATTACTCATGCACGTATAAAGAAATCAGATGACGTTTAACCAAAGAGTTGGGTTTGTGTGGGGGCTTTCCCCTGCCCATCTCCTCCCTCTTCTCCGAGCTTGGCTCCTCTCTGAGTTTCCTTCCCATCCCAGCTCTTCCTCCTGTAGGCCTGGGGCATAGGCAAAGTGGGATCTTGTCACTGCGGCCACCCCGCAGAACACACCTCGTGACATGTATAGAGGCATATCAGTCACCGGAAGACAGAAACCCTGGGTTCTTGGCCCTCTTCTCTTGACTCGGGCCTCACCGTTGATGGTCCTTATGACCACACTCTCTAAAATGGCACAGCAGGTAGGTAGCCACGTGGAACAAGTTGAGAACAAGTAACTCTCTGGTGTTGTGGGATTCTCTCTCTCTCTCTTATTTTTTGAGACAGGGTCTCGCTCTGTCACCCAAGCTGGAGTGCAGTGGCACAATCATAGCTCACTGTAGCCCCCAACCACCCTAGCTCAAGAGATCCTCCTACCTCAGCCTCCCGAGTAGCTGGAATTACAGGCGCGTGCCACCATGCCTGCCTAATTTTTGTATTTTTGGTAGAGACAGGGTTTCACCATGTTACCCAGCCTGGTCTTGAACTCCTGAGCTCAAGCAATCTGTCTGCCTTGGCCCCCCAAAGGCTTGAGCCACCCCACCTGGCCTTCTTTCTTTTTTTATTGTGGTAAAATATATATAACCTAAAATTTACCATCTTCACCATTTTTAAGCATGCAGTTCTGTGACATTAAGTATATTCACATTGTTACGCAACCATCACCACCATCCACCACCAAAAGAACTTTTTCATCTTCCCAAACTGAAACTCTGCCCCCGTTAACAATAACTCTATGAATTTGACTATTTTAGGTACTTCAGATAGGTGGAATCATACAGTATTTGCTCTTCTGTATTATTTTTAAATAAAAACTCTTTTGATGAGATAGGTCAGAGAAAATCCATTTTATTGCCCTAGTTTTTAGTACATTTTATTCAAACAAGAACCCAGCAATAGTTAACTTGCTGCAATGTCTACTGAGACGTCTAAACCAAAACATGTCTTGCTGATGCCAGCTTTTGCCCTCTTCACAAATCCTGCTTAGGAAAGGTTCATGACACTGCCACAGTAGGCCTGACCCTGCCAGGGAAAGGCATCACCGCGGTTCTGGGTAGCTCTGGTGTGCGCGAAGAAAAGAGACAAGCAGGGTGAGAGTGAAGTCTAAATGGATCAACAAGTTTGCTGATACCTTGGAGTCAGGAAGCACGGGAAGAAAGAGTTGAGTGGAACAGCTTAGTGAGGTCTGAGGCCTGCCTGATCCAGAGGAGACACTGACAAACACAGACGCTGCAGAAGAGGAAGCCGTCCCGGGTTAGGAGGCATCGCAGTGCTTCCCTCCTCAGTGAGTCATTTCATCTGTTTCTCTGCCTGCAAGGAAGAAATAAACATAACTCATAAAATGAAGCATTTCACCTCGCGGGGGGAGTGGCATTGAAGCGAGAGGCATGCATCTGTGGGTGTCAGAGCAAGAGTCCTCTGTAGCTGCTTGTCCTTGACCTGGAAGGAAGGGTCTGGTGGGGTGACAAAGTGACATCTGCTCCTTAGAGGGAGCCTGTTCTTGGAGACCCCTCTGCCAGATACATTTTTATAGTCAGCTCCAGAAGTGACTTGATGTGGGGATTGAGACATATTCCTGCAGTCAAAGACTCATACATAGAAAGGGACATAATTTTTTTTTCTTTCTCTCTCTTGTGAGCAAAGACTGAATAAGGCTTATGTGGACTCTATCACTGCATCGTGATGACTGGAGTAAGGTGTCCTCCGTCCATCATTGTCAGCTTTCTATTCTGTGTCTGACTGCAGTGGAACATCGGCGTGATCAACTCTACATTATTTAACTTTGATCCGGGCGTGCATTGTTTGATCTTTTCCTTTGCAGATTGACTTTCATCATTTATATTTTATAGAATACACAGAAATGTATTCTGGCATATTCTAAGAGCATAACGACTGACAGCATAGACACATCCTAAGACAATACTAAGGGTTTACAAATTAGCTGTGGATGGTCTTTTCCAAGATAATTGTGAGTTGATTTGTGCTAACCTGGATCAAAAATATTTATCAAGCACTCACTGTTTACAAAACTATAAAAGCATTAAGTAACAATGTAAGTAGCAGATAGCAATAAAAGATGTCCCAAGGCAGTGAGATATTAATTGTGTAAGAGAAAATGTTATTAAATGTTATTTTCTGGGATTTGAGGAGGGGGAGCCTGTCATTAAATGTCGTTAATTAAAGACTGAGTAGGAAGCAATTGCTCTCCGTAGATGTCTCTACACAGGAAACGGATACTGTTTGGTGTTCCCTGCTGTCTTGGCAGAGTCAGAGGGAGGTAGCTTTCTGGGTCAATAATGCCGTTTAAAATGAACGCCCATGCTGACACACTCTGGTAGCTCTCAGAGTCCTTCCTTCAGTGTAGAAGTTAAAGGTCAGCAGCTTACAGATTGCAATTTGCATTGTGGAAGCAACCTTAGGAAGAGCCACACGTCTTTTATCTTGATTCTGTGGTCAAGATGGTAACCACATTTGGGATTCTCTCTTTCTTTGGGATTCTCTCTTTCTTTGGGAATGAGTACCAAGCTCCTCATACTGAGGTATCAGTGTAGACATTTAAATGTGGTTGAAAGACGTGAATTAAAAGTTAAAATAGAAGGAGAAGCTTTATTTCGAAGTGGCCTGTGAAAAGCAGACTTTCACTGCTCGTTAATGGTGCATGGAATTCTCATGGACGTTGAGAATGTCACATGTACACGCACGTGCACACGTGTCGACACCTGCGCAGACACACATGTGCACCCTCTCCCTGCAGCCTGGCCCCTTTTGCTGCCACCTGTATTCATTTTCCCACCACCCCGAGGGATATGATGTGCTGTTTGGAAAGTAACAGGTATCCTTAAGGAGGGAAATGGTCCCCTGTAATCAAGATGGAGAGCTAAAAACAGGTTTCAGTCAGAACTAAACCAAATAAAATCCCGCGGTGAAAATTTAGTTCCCCCTAAAGCTTGTGATTAGGACCACTCAGCGTGTTTTCAGCCACTGCTTTTAGACGGTGACAGTGACACATACACGTGACCAAGATAATGAGGCCTTTCCACCACCACTGTAGGGTTTTCAAACATGTTAGATGGATATTTGGAGGTTTTCTCAGGAAGAATCATGTATCTTTCACAGTATCGCAGGAGAAGAAATAAATTCCTAAGAGTCTAACATGCAGATGTAGGCCATAGTCCTTTAAAAATAAGGCTCTTGGCCAGGTGCGGTGGCTCACGCCTGTAATCCTAGCACTTTGGGAGGCCGAGGTGGATGGATCACAAGGTCAGGAGTTTGAGACCAGCCTAGTCAATATGGTGAAACCCTGTCTCTACTAAAAAAATAGAAAAATTAGCTGGGCATGGTGGCGTCCGCCTGTAATCCCAGCTACTCAGGAGGCTGAGGCAGGAGAATCGCTTGAACCCGGGAGGCGGAGGTGGCAGTGAGCCGAGATTGCACCACTGCACTCCAGCCTGGGTGACAGAACAAGACTCCATCTCAAAAATAAATAAATAAATAACAAAAGTAAGGCTGTTGATTCAGAATTATGCAGTGAGGCTCAAGTTTCAGGAGAATATCTTCTAATAGTGGGCTGCAGGGAGGGGCTCCGAGGGCAGCCTCGAGTTAGGAAGTGGTCCTGAAGGGGAGAGTGGAGGGAGGGAGATGGAACTGAGGCCTGACATGCTGCACAGAAGCCACCTCAGCCGAATGGATCAGCATCCCAACCGTGGCTCCTCCTCCTACTAGCTGGTTTCCCTTGGGGAAGGAGCTCAACCTCTCTGACCCTCAGTTCCCTCTTTGGTGAAAGGGTTGAATTGTCTTGGAATCCACAGGTGACTGCCTCAGGACTGCAGTGAGGGATCTGTATGCATCCACTGAAGCCCGTCCTTAGCTCTGTCTTGTGGCTGCCCACCTGGCCTGGGGGCCAGAGATGGGGCTGGAGAAGGGGCAGGCTTCCTTCGGGAGCTCATCCCCACGCCCAGTGGAGTTAGCGTAGCCAAGGCTTCCGGCAGAGTTTTACATCCAGAGTCATCTTTGTTATAGGTAGCAGCAAGAAGCAGTCTCTCCTGGAAAGACTTGCTTTGAAGTGTGGGGAGTCGCACTGACTTGTAGGAAAGGCCACTGCCTTGAGATGAAATTCCAAAGCCAAGAGGAGAAGTGCTGTTGAGGAGGTGGGATGGGAGGTGGGATGCAGGAGGTCAACTCCTCAAGTCCCTCAAGGAATTCAGTGGCAGCCACTCCTGAGAACCGGCTGGAGGTGGGAAGGCTGAAGAATGAGGGAGTTCACGGTGGGGGCCCGAGGTGCGTGAGGCTTGTTTGTGTTGGTCTGAGCAGGGCTGAAGCCGTGGGCCCAGGGCCTCTTTCCTTCAGAAATAGTCGGAAGTGACCAAGCTTCAGCTCCTCCTCCTCCCCAGGCCTTGGCACCCAGGCCCAGTGCTGTGGGGCTCACGTATGGGAACTGAGAAAGGGAATATGGAGTCTTCCTTCTAGGCCCCACAGAGGCCTCTTTGACCTCAAGACTTGGCTAGAAACACATTTTGGAAGCTTCCACATTTCCAAGTCACAGATAATATTTCTACACACACAGACACACGCTCTTATTTTAGAGAAGGGACAGAACATTTGTCTCTGGCTGACTACAAGTTTCTTTATCTACCTTCCTTTCAAATCTCCTGAGGACAGAGACTAAGCAAAGTTTACCTTTTGTAATCCCCCAAGTCTGTCTGGTGCTCAGGTTATTCAGTAAACTTCAGTAACTGAGGTCAGATGGTAGAAGGAAGGGGGAAAAAAGGGAATCAGAGGCCTGTGTTTCCAGCTCAACTTCCCTACTTGACGGCTGAGTGGCTTTGGACCAGTCATCGGACTCCTCTCCTCGCCTCTGTTTTCTCATCTGTGAAGTGGAAACAATAGCCAACCAGTCTACATAACTTAATGTTGTTTCCAATGAGCCTTCTATGAGGAAGGAGAGGTTTATCAGCAGCAAAGGGATAGACACATCTGAGGGCATCCCTTATGCTGTTAATGACTGTTTAATTGTCATAGAATATGGATCACTGCCATTCTTTGCTTGACATAAAAACAACTCAGGGACACACTGTCACCGTTTCAGAGAGCTTCAGAAAGCATTTGGATTGGAGTGCTTCTTGCATAGCCAGATCTCATGTAGTAGGTCATTAGTTTGTTTCTTTGATTAATAGGACAATTCAGCTACAACCGAAGGTACTGTAACCCTGCAACCCTAGAGAGGGTTTGCAGGGCTGAGGAAGAGTAAATTCCTATTAGCAAGTATCTTGGTGGCAAGCAAGATGGCACCTTGGTAAGAAGTTATCCATCCAACTCAGCACTCCAAAGACCTGCATACCAGTGTATGCAGGAAAAACCAGAGCCGGTCTAACAGGGAGGCGCCTTCTCGCTCAGAATCATCTACAATGGATATGATTGTAATTGTTGAAGAAGCTACAGCTGCTTCTACTGAGAGCAAGCCTCGCTCTTCTGTTTTTCAGAATTATAAAAATGGAGCTAAACAGAGATAATGGAAGTTGCTTTTGGAGCGCTATCTTGCAGACTGTCTTTGCACAAGATATTGACAGGAAATGTCTGCACGTTTCTTAGAGCCTCCTGAATCTTCAGCATCTACTTTTCTTTTTTTTTTTTTTTTTTTTGCCTGACATATACCAAGCACCCAACACATGGTTGTTCATACGAATGAATGAACAAATGAACTAGTAGACTAAAAAAGAGGCAGCTCTTGATCCCCAAACATTGTGGAGCCAAAACACTATCCTTTGACAGTGATGAGGATGGGAGAAAAGACTGTCATATCTTAAGAATTAAACAAAATAGGCCAGGCGCGGTGGCTCACGCCTGTAATCCCAGCACTTTGGGAGGCTGAGGTGGGCGGATCACCTGAGGTCGGGAGTTCAAGATCAGCCTGGCTACCATGGAGAAACCCCGTCTCTAGTAAAAAAAAAAAAAAAAAAAAAAAAATTAGCCAGGCACAGGGGCGCATGCCTGTAATCCCAGCTACTCCAGAGGCTGAGGTAGGAGAATCTCTTGAACCCGGAAGGCAGAGGTTGCAGTGAGCTGAGATCACGCCATTGCACTCCAGCCTGGGCAACAAGAGCGAAACTCTGTCTCAAAAAAAAAAAAAAAAGAATCAAGCAAAATAGAAAAACAATGAAATGTTTTAAGGAAATGACTCTTACTTAAAAGACTTAAGAAAATTTACATAGATACATGTGAGCAGTAGAAAGTAAGAATAGCTCAGATTTATTCCACAAACATGTTTTGAGCATCTTTATGTGCCAGCCATTGTATTGACCTTGGTATACAGTGATGAGCAAACCAGCCGTAAACCTAGAGACCTGGGGCTTTTGTGTAGTGGGGGAAAATGACTTACTATTAAATGCATGATATGAACTGAAGTAGAGATACTGAGGGAAAAGATTGAGGCTCTGTAAAAGCACCCAGCAGAGGAAGCATAGGCTGGAAGAAGGCTTCTCGGAGGAAGTGAGGCTTGAGCTTACATCTGCAGGAAAAGTGGGAGCATTCCATATGGAGAGCAAAGGCCCCATGGCAGAAGGAGCAGGAGGTGTGTTTGAGGACCTTGCCCGAGGCTGGAGCCCTGGAGTGTGAAACTGAGGGGGAGGTAAATTAGCAGTTCCTGTAGCCAAATCCTGGTCTGTTATTTCTGAAAGTCTGTCATCTCTGAAGAGGATACTGGGCATAAATACAAATGAGAACATGATCTTTTAGGTGGTGAGAGTCTATAGAGCAGGCATTTGGAGGGATGCCCTCTCCCCATCGTGGAACTAGCAGAACAAAATCTGAAGAATGCACAAAAGAAACCAAAAAACGAGCTGTTAGGTTCTAAGGAGGGAGTGTGATGGAAAGCACACCATGAGAAATAAGGACATGGACCTGCCCCCGCCCCATCATGACACTGGCTGTGTCTGAAAAATGGAGCAGGAAAGGCAGCGTGACTAGGAAAATGTGCAGTTTTAATTTTACATAATATTTGGTTTCTTTTAGAAAATATTTTCTAAGATAAAAAATGCTAACATTTGTGAATAGTGGTAGTGGATACATGTGTATGTTTTATTATTGGATTTTTTTCTATATATCACATTTTTTTAATTAGAAGGGGAAGACTTTTTTTTCCTTAAATTAGAAGAGGGGCAGTTAAAGGAAGGAGGTAGGTGCTAGGAATGGTTTAGGAGTCAGGGTCCTATTCCTAGATACAAATTGGCTTGGGCAAATTGCTTCTCTGGTCTTCAGGTGTCTTATCTAAGGAGAAGAGTTTTGAAGATGATGACGTTGGAAATCCCTTCTAGCTCTAGAACGTTCTGTGATCCTGATTTTTAAAAACAATTGATGATTGAATAGTTCTATTTATAGGCTTGGGAATTTGGTGTCTCATGCTCACTAATCCCTGATTCTTTAAAATTAAGAGAAACAATCTTGCTTGGCACAAGGTAGCCAATAGCTCTCTAGTCAGGAAGCTCGTGCATTGAAATTCATTTGCCCAGAGACATTTTCAAAAGCTGTGAACCCACAGGTCACTGACATCCCTTCTGGACCAGATGTGGGAATCTGGACCCACCCAGAAAGCTGTGCCTCTGTGTCAGGCATCCTGCCATTCACCACACGCGTTCCAGCGGCTGCTCTCTGGCTTTGCAGGGCACCTGCAGGACAGTTTGTGCATAAGGAATCCCTTCCCTCCAAATTTTAGATGAGAAATACGGTAATGAAAGGAAATAACCCAGGCAGAGTGGCTTGTTTCACATGTCACGGTGTGTCAAAATCAGATGTATGTCTTAGATTCTTGGGGGAAAAAAAAGTTATCGCATGAATTTGGGGGTTTTGTTTTGTCTTTGGACACGGTCCGGGAGGCATGATGTGCCCCCTGGAGCTTCATCGATGCTGTTGAGTGGGGACGACGGTGTGCATCGCCACATCCTCAGCTTTCCAGTTGTTTCAGCTGCGCCCTCCAAGCTGCCCTGTTCCGCGGGGACAGTAGCAGCCAGTGGACGGGAGCCCGCATCCCACAGCAGCAAAGGAAGCCAGAGGAGAGGCTCTGCGGGCTCTCTGCTCCGTCAGCAGGAATGTCCTCCGGGCCAGCAGCTGCCTTTGCAGCCTCCTCTCCAGTTTCTGTCACTTGGGTCAAGTTTCCTTATAATGCGTTGAATGAATGAGAATAAGAAAGTGTGTGTTGGCAGAATTTCCGTTGAATAATGCCAAGGCTTTCCAAGTAAGAGCATGAATTTAAGCGGAGCAAAGTTCCCAGTCAATGGGACTCAGAGTAATGGCTATTCTGCTAATAATGAAAAGTACAAATGTTTTTACTTTTAAAGGTTCACAAATGAGCTGCTCTTAGGGCTCGCTGGCCTATTCAGTTACAAAGTGGAAACTGTTCCGGATCTTTGCTTTATTGCACTTGTATTTAGTAGGTGATTGGAAACATTTTCCACTTAGCATTTAAGGGTTTGAATAGACTGGTGACTTTTTTTCAACTAAAGTTTCCTCTTTTTTAAAAAACTGACATTTTTCTTTTTTTGCAAGTAGACTGAAGATTTCAAGTAACAGGTTTTCCAAATACTTAGACTCTGCCTGCATAATTATTATATTTGCCGTGGGGATTAGCACTTTTCAAAAGTATATTTCTCCACAAGATCCTTGTTTTGCCCCAAAGTTTGATTCTTCACAGCTTATTATGTAGATTTAGGCAAAATGGACCGAGCTCCATCCACTAGAACTTCCATTATAAAGGCAATCATTTCAAATGAAACAGAAGCCATTTATCTTAATGAACCAGCAGGAAAATGAAGTCTGTTGAAATGATCTGAACCCTTCAAAAAAAACTGGTAATTCATCGTGGCTATATTTATTTTTATTAGTTTCTCTATGTTGCCTGTTTTATTGACTTTCCACAGCAAACCACCACCCCCACCAGCACCACCAAATACTGTTGTATTTTGATTCCTTATGTTCTTTTATTAGCAGGCTTACTTCTCTCTTCATAAAACTATGCCTTTGCCCCACTGCTCCATTTCAGAGCATTCGGGGCTATTCCTGGTAAGAAGCCAGCATTAGTTAATGTTACTGTTCTGGTCTTGGGCTGCAAAGAGTGCATGGATAATGGTTCATGTTTTCCCCTCCAAATGGAGGGAAGACACAGACATAATTGAAACTTACAATGTCAGGGGATAATTTTATACCATTATTTTTAATGAAAACGGGGAAGTATCCTAGCTAAAATGCTGGAAAATAGCCTTCTAGTAGCCCTAAGCATCCACGTGTAACTGAATGCAGGTGGGATAGAAACCTGTTCCCTCTTGCCTCCCTCCCCCAAATAAAGAGATGCTGTCAGTGGTCAGGAAAAGCAGTGAGCCACAGGTAATGAGCTCCGTATCCACTTTCTTTGTCAGATCTCCCAGCTGATGACAGAGAGTGGCCGGGAGGGACTAACAGAAGCAGTGCTGAACCGCTACAATGCAGACAAGCCTTCCACCTGCAGTGTCCCAGCCTCGCAGGGCTCCTGCGTGGCCAGCGAGACTTCCACAGGCACGTCGGTGGCCGCCTCCTTCTTTGCACGGTAAGAGAGCTGTTCAGATCCTTGGTTCTTTCCGATGAGCCCAGCTGGTTAGCCCCTCACGTGGACTAGCTCAGCTGAAACACTAGAAAGAATTTGGGGCCGTTCTGTGATGTCATTCATTAAGACAGAGTTTCTCAGCCATGGCACTGTGACCTCTCGGGCCAGCTAACTGTGGTGGGGACTGTCCTGTGTGTTATAGGGTGGGCTGCAGCATCCTTGGCCTGTACCCCTCGATGTGTGCCCGCAGTACCCTCCTCGAGTCGTGACTACCAAAAATGTCTGCAGACATTGTGAGAGGCCCCAGGGTTGAGAACCGCTGCTCTCTTGATGTGTAGCTCCAAAGATGCTCTTTTGCAGCATCAGGACTTTGTAGAGGCATCCCTCTGGTGGGTGTTTCCAGATTTATCTTCTCATTACAGAAATTGAACTGCTTAAAAGCTATTAAATAGATGGCAGGTTTCCCGCCCCCCCCCTTCTTGACAGATTAGCCAGAGTGTTATCAAATACTCTCCAGCTAATCTTGGAAACTTCAAAAATACAAGAAACAAAAAAGAAAGGTATTTCAATAATGTTTTCTGCCTAATTTTAGCAACATGGCAGAGACGGGGCGGGAGACGAAGGACAGCTGAGCAGGAAAGGACTTCAGGGATTGTCTGGTTCCATCTCCTTATTTATGAATGAGGAAACCGAGGACCAGGAAGGTTCAACTAGGAGTGAGTTTATAGCACAGCCAGAAATAGAAACCGGATTCCTCTACATTTTTCTGTATAACTCATGTTTTAATTTAATGCTCAGAACTGAACCTTGGAAAACTTTCTCTGCCTAAGATTTGCAAGCTCCTGAGTAAACAGGACATAGAATAAATGCGATAGCATCAGATACGAAATCACAAGACCTTTTGGGTTCAAGTTGCAGTTCTGCCTCAGTTTCTTCATCTATAAAATGAGGATAATACCTACTCTGCAGGGTCGCTCCAAAGACTAAAATAAGATGATGAGAAATTATAAAGTACTGTAGAAATGGTTACTACTATGTCAGTAAGAAGGAATATTGTGTGGCTTTGCTTGTTATCTTTATGAATGGTAACATCCAGAACACAAATATGGGGAAGGGGCTCTGATTAGGACAGCGGCAAGGCAGAGGAGGGCAGAGGGCTAAGACCCTGGATGATGGGACCCTAAAGGCAGCACACAGGGCTTGTTGGAAGACCGGCTTTGAGGGTCCTCATTGTATTTTGGTGCTGTGTTTATTGTCCTATGAACACTTGGGACAACTTGAATGTGTGGGAAGTAATAGGAAATATGTATAGGCTGGCCACCCAACAATGGGGACCATTGTGTTAGCCCTGTCTGGACATGAATCTCTGTGTTGTCCCAGACCATTAAGCAGGGAGTCCAAGCTCACTGGGAGGTCATGTCCATGCCATTTAGGGAGAGAATAAAAACAGGGAACAGTTATGAGGAAATGTCACAAGCACAGAAGCTCCTAGGAGATTATTAGAACATGTTCAAAGGAGGCTGACTAAGAAGCCATGGCATGGCAGGTTCAGTTTGGAGAAGAGAAGGACTCTGGGGTACATCATGGATGCCCTCAGCTATCTCTCAGGCTATTGTATAAATGGAGACTTGGTTCATTCTGTAGAGCAACCAGGTATGTAGGCAAAGGCTAAATAACGAGGGAGGAGACGGACCTCCCAGCTCAGAATGAAGAACTTGCAATTCCGATGGCTTCAGGAGAGAGTGAGATTTGTGTCCCTAAGGGAGATCAAAGTTATGTTGAGTAATTACCTGGCCTCGATCCTAGAGGGAACAATCAATGCTCAGATGGGAATTGACTTCCGACGTGCCTTTCTAACCTGAAATTCTTTGAAAGTGGAAAGTCTTCCGTTCAGTTCCATCCAGAGAATTTTACAGAAGGTTGACTGACTCACAAAGCAACCCAGAAGATTTGAAGCAGGAAGAAATAAGAGGTGAGGGTTCCCAATGGGCAGAATTTAAGGAGAACATGAGTTCTCCTTAAATTCTTGGTGCAAGGAAACCAGCAGCGTCTTTGGAGCTGGGGAAAGGATGTGGAAATGAGGGGGGCCTGGGAACCTCATAGTACTGGACAAGGTGTGCCTGAGGCCAGAGGTCAGGATATCAGAGGAGGGTTTACGAACAAGCAAACACACAGCAGGGAAAGGAATAACAAATCACTAGCGAAAGCCTAGGGTGGAAGGGAGACACTGAGGCAAAACCTAAAATGTATGGGCCAGTGATGTCAACTGGGGCAGGCTCTGCAGGTGATGCTAGCAGCAAACAAAGACTTGAAACTCACGACTTCAGAACGACAAGGGCTTGCAGTATGAGCTTTCAAAGAGCTGGAAAGGATCCCTAAGGCTCCCCAAATCTTTACTATTACTTTCTGTGCAGTGAACGCTGATAGTACTTGGAGCTTCATGGTATAAGCATTAAAAGTACGTGGTTTGTATTCAAAGGGTTTACAATGTACAGTGGGAAACAAGTACCATGTGAAAAAGAACACTTCTTTCTATAGATTTTCCCCCCACCCTTTACTCATTACCATATTTTGCCATGTTATTCTCATCATTATTGATGAGAACTATTATTAGCTGGGCTTTCCCACCTCCCAGCGAGGGAGGCAGCATATTAATAACCCCCCTGTCACCGAGGGGCACCCAAAGCAGAAGTGTGACTGACTGGCTCCAGGCTCATCCTGTCAAGAGGCAGAACCAGGGATGTACCTGACATTTAGGTCCCCAAACGTCCATGTGATAAGCCAAAACCTGCCCAGCTTATGCTGTCAGACAGTCAACTGAGTTCAAAGAGCCTTTTGGTTTTAGCTGAAGCAAAGCTGTGTAAGGGGATGGTAATGACAGCTTTTGATAAGTGTCTGTCCTCATAGGGGTTTGGGGCAGAGTCAGCTCCTACACCTCCAATCTGTGCTCACCACTTTCCACTCTTCCTGCTTGACTGCAATGGAGAGAGAGTCCTCTGAGTCTGCGGGGCCCTGGAACTCTCCTATAGCTCCAAGTCAAGACACAGGGGTGGCCTGCTTTCAGGAAGCTGTCCTGGGCTGGGCGCGGTGGCTCACGCCTGTAATCCCAGTACTTTGGGAGACCAAGGTGGGTGGATCACTTGAGACCAGGAGTTCAAGACCAGCCTGACCAACATGGTGAGACCCCGTCTCTACTAAAAATACAAAAATTAGCTGGGCATGGTGGTGCACGTCTATAATCCCAGCTACTTGGGAGGCTAAGACATGAGAATCACTTGAATTAGGAAGGTGGGGTTTCGGTGAGCCAAGATGGTGCCACTGCACTCCAGCCTGGGTGACAGAGTTTGTACTCAGTCTCAAAAAAAAAAGAAAGAAAGAAAGAAAGAAAGAAAGAAGCAGCAGATATGCTGGGGGCCATTTTGTTTTATATGGGAGGGATGGCATTTGCTAAATTTGTGGCCAATGTGGCTGACGTATATTGAGCACTGAGTGGGCATCACTCACTATTAACTACCTCTTCATATGCAGCCCCCCTTCATCTTCACAGTAACCCTGTGAGGCAGAGCCTACCGTTTTCTCTGTTTTATGATAAAGAAGACGGTTCCCTGAGTTACTGACCCAGAGCCACATAGCCGGGAGTGGCGGAGTGGGAAATCCATCCTCGTTTCCTCTCACGTGAGACCCCAGGTTCCTATTCTCTGTGCTAAACAGACACAGGAAGACACTTTATTATAGGGTTTTTTTTTTTCACCGTAATCATGAACTGATGATTGCTTATAAAACAGGTTTGAAACTACTAGGCCCTGTAATTTGTTTGAGAAGATGAGTAGAACAACAATAACAAAAACAACAGAAAAACCCCCAATTTGTTGAAGATTTGAAGCAGGAAGAGATAAGAGGTGACACATTTGTTGTTGCTCTTGAAGATTCCTACCTTTACACGGTGTTTTCCTGTTGACGAAAAATATGTCTATCCTGGGTCTGGAATTTTCTGGATAAATGTTGGTGTTCATCTCCATATAGCGTCGCTCTCATTCGTGCAGATGTCCACTTTTCTTTGTGATATTAACCTTTATTTAAAATGTATTTATTTTTATTTTAAAATCTTTTTTTTGAGACAGAATCTCACTCTATTACCCAGGCTGGAGTGTAGTGACGTAATCACAGCTCACTGCAGCCTCAGCCTCCCGGGCTCAAGCGATCCTCCCACTTCAGCCTCCTGAGTAGCTGGGACCACAGGAATGCACCACTGTGCCCAGCTAATTTATTTTTATCTTTTGAAGAGATGAGGTCTCCCTATGTTTGTTGCACACGCTGGTCTTGAACACCTAGGCTCAAGCAATCCTTCCACCTTGGCCTCCCATAGTGCTGGGATTATAGTCATGAGCCACTGCACCTGGCCTAAAATTTATTCATTTATTTATTTTTGAGATGGAGTCTCACTCACTCTGTTTCCCAGGCTGGAGTGCAGTGGCGCGATCTCCGCTCGCTGCAACCTCTGCCTCCCAGGTTCAAGTGATTCTGCCTCAGCCTCCCGAGTAAGATTACAGGTGTGCACCACCACGTCAGCTAATTTTTGTATTTTTAGTAGAGATGGGGTTTCATCATGTTGCCCAGGCTGGTCTTGAACTCCTGACCTCAAGTGATCCACCTGCCTTGGCCCCCCAAAGTGCTGAGTATTGTTTTGATTGACTAATAAACATTGTATATATTTACGGAGTAAAATATGTTTTGAAATATGTACATATTGTGGAATTAGCCTGTGTTGTTAAATGCTTACTTTCTAGAACTGTGGGTGGAGGTCTGGGTGAACCTTGTTACATTTCAAATTCAATGCCTATACAATAAGAATTTCAATTTTGAGTAAGCAGTGTGTGGTCTGTGCTGGTCCACACACAGTTACTGGTCTGTGATAAGTATAGAAATGGAGAGGAAGCGTTTAGAAACATCTGCTGATGGAATAATTTTCTGTCTGTTGAATCTAAGAATAAAAAATCGGGGCTTGCATTTTGTGTGTAACTAGAAGTAAAAGAAAAAGTTGGTCCTTCACCCGGATAGTTTGAGATGCACTGCTATAGAGAACGATGGAGCATGAAGCACCTGTTCCGTGCTTTTCTTCCGCTCACGATTGTCTTTAAACGGTCAGCATCTTAGTAGCTGTCTTTGCTTCAGAATTTCAGTACCCTCCCTTTTTTTTTCAAGAAAAGACACTGTTTCTGGAAAAAATAGTAACAGTCACCCAGAAAAGAGATCGAGACAATTGATCGTCACGTTGGTTAACTATTATGTGCTGGCTTTGAACATCAAGAACATTTCAAACGAGGGCCTTTTTTTTTTTTTTTGCATGATTTTCACATTAATAGAAAATGGTGAAGTAGGGTATCATTAGATTTTCCCATTTGCTGACGGTTCACTTTGAATAAAGGTTGACTTAATGATGTACTTTACCTTATAAAGTATGGAGTGCATGAAACCCAATAAAAACTCTTGGGTGAAACCCTAGCTTTGTAGGTTGAGGCAGTGGAACCTTCATTTATGTTTGAAGAACAGTTAGTGGATTCTGGATTATGCATAGAATTGAACCCTGAAACAGAAAATGAATCTTTTGGGTGACCTCATATCTTTGCATTGATTTTCTTTCCCAAATAACCATTAAAACTCATGGGTTTTGTTTTTGTTTTTTTTGAGATGGAGTCTCGCTCTGTCGCCCAGGCTGGAGTGCAGTGGTGCAATCTCGGCTCACTGCAAGCTCCACCTCCCAGGTTCAAGCAATCTTCCTGGCTCAGCCTCCCCAGTAGCTGGGACTACAGGCGTCCCCCACCACACCCGGCTAATTTTTGTATTTTTAGTAGAGACGGGGTTTCACCGTGTTGGCCACGATGGTCTCGATCTCCTGACCTCATGATCCGCCCGCCTCCACCTCCCAAAGTGGTGGGATTACAGGCGTGAGCCATGGCACCCAGCTGTGTTTTTTTATTCATGGAGAAAATTAGCTTCTGTAGAATTTTCATCTACATTCAGAGCAAGAGTTTGAAAAATGGTGAAAATGGACAAAGATCACATGAGCACAAAGACACTGTCAAGTTTTGGCAGAGCGGGTGTCGCCAGTTCCATGGCGTTGGTGAGCACAGAGACTTCCAGTTCTGCCCTCAGACATCACTTCTAAATTGTCATATTTTTGGTGTTCAGCTTTTATGTTTAGTTGACAGCCTTTCTACCAAATTCGAATCAGATTTCCAAGTAAAATTATATTAAGGGCATTTTTTTATTATTCGTGATTTTATTTAAATTTTCCCGTTTTCTTAATATAAACAAATGCCTTTCCATTCTGTTTTCACAGGTTCTGATGACTTCAGATCAGAACTTACTCACTATCTTCAAATCCTTTATTCTGTTTTTTTGCTCATTATTGACTCTGTTACATTAGTTAGAGCTTCTTTCCCTCTCTCCCCCTTCCTCTCTCTCCCTCCCTCCTCCCTCCCTTCTTTCCTCCCTTCCTGTTTTTCCATCTGCTCTTGAAGATTCCTACCTTTACACAGTGTTTTCCTGTTGACGAAAAATATGTCTCTCCTGGGTCTGGAATTTTCTGGATAAATGTTGGTGTTCATCTCCATATAGCATCACTCTCATTCCTTTCTCTGGGATCCCTGTTGTCTGCTTTCTCTTCCACACTTGCCAAGCTGTCCCTCACTTTCTCCCACTGACTCCTCTAACTCCTTGCCATCGGCCCAAACACATTCCTTTCTCAGGACGTGATTGTTTTTCTGTCCATCTCAATCTCTTGTGTGGTATCTTCCATCGTTGTTTTTGAATGGCTCCCTGTGTTACCTGAACAGCATTCTTCAGTCCTCTTGAGCATGTCACTGACTGTTGTATGACTGATTTGACCAGTATCCCCTTGGGTCCAGAGGTTGCCGTAGTGTTAAAACCAAGCCCCGCTCAGGCCCTGGGGTCAGGGCTAGGCTGAGCAGAGAGGACTGACCTCTGGCTCCCAGGCCCTGCCTTCAGGACCACGTGGCTTCTCTTGTTAGTTCCCTGTGGGGCCTGCTCTTCGTGCTGTGTATCCTCACGTGACCGTATGGAGAGCTGTTACTGGTCTCATGACCATTATTGCCGCACTCTCGCTGAGAAGCAACTCAGATAGCGCCTTGCTGTGATGGTTTCAGCAAATGCTTTTCATATATGATCTTGTATGGTGAAGGCTTTCTTTAGTCCCTGGGCCCTTAACAGTGGTACTTGGTTATATGTTTGGAGTTGATGAAGTCAGAGAAGGATGGGAAGGAGCGTGGAACTGTTCCTGCTTCTTTTGTTCTTCTGTCAGGTACAGTCCCCTTTAGGGATGCTTCCTTCTTCCCCTTAGAAATACATCAACAATATTACCAGAGAAAAACTACCCTAAACATACCACAATTGGTCTCAGGTGATCTAGGCGGAGGAAAAATTGAGCTGGGTGTCTGAGATCCAACTCCTAGGTGTCAATTGACTGTGGAGAGACAGGGCACGAGTTCTGCCTCCAGTTTCACAACTTGGAACAGTTAATGTCCAGCACTGTTTCCATTATGATAGAATGATGCCTTTACAAAAACAAACAGGCCAGGTGTGGTGGCTTACACCTGTAATCCCAGCAGTTCGGGAGGCCGAGGCAGGCAGGATCACCTGAGGTCGGGAGTTTGCGACCAGCTTGACCAACATGGAGAAACCCCGTCTCTACTAAAAATACAAAATTAGCCAGGCATGGTGGTGCACGCCTGTAATCCCGTCTACTTGGGAGGCTGAGACAGGAGAATCACTTGAACCCGGGAGGTGGAGGTTGCGGTGAGCCAAGATCACACCATTGCACTCCAGCCTGGACAACAAGGGTGAAACTCTGTCTCAAAACAAACAAACAAACAAACAAACAAAAAGCCCTTTTAGGAGCTCATATTGTAGAACTTCACTGTATTATTTTTTTTTCCTGTTTCTTGTTTTGTTTTCACTGAAGCATATTTTGCTTACCCTTAGTTCCTTGCACTTGCCAGGGTCCCGTTCTGACTTGGTGTCTGTTCTTTTCTCCTTGCCCCAGTGTATCCCCTCGTTCTCACATTCCAGATCTCAGTCTGCCTATTCCAGGACTTCCCATGGAAGCAGGGCTACCATTGAGCTTCCTGTGGGACACTTGTGGTCAGGGCCAACATGCATAATTGTGCCATCTATTCACAGAACCAGGGCGCCCAATTGTAGGAGTGAGTGGGGCTTAAATCCAGCCAACACTGTGCCAGCCTGGTGGAACCACCTCCTCTGGGGCTCTGTCAATCCTCCTTGGATGCAGGTAATGTCTGGGCTCATGTTGTCCTGGCCAGCCCTGCCTCCTTCACTGGTGGCCAAGCAGTGTCAGGACATAGATCTTTGAAGGGCTGAACTGGAAGGCAAACCCCTACCCTCTGGTTTCTTATTTATTTATTTATTCCTGACAGGTCGTAGCTTTACTCTGCTTAGAAAATACTCCGTTGATTTCTTGGAAAAGAAGGGACTCTCGCTCATGTATATTGATGAAGTGAATTTTTAGGAATCATAGTTCTATGAATATGGTCTCACTTTAACTCACCTCATGAAAGGAAAACATTAAGAAGCAACCAAGGGTATATTTAGTGCCATCCGATTTCAAGGGCCCTAGAAAACAGTCTCAGGCATTTGCTGTGTGAAGCCGAACCTCCTCAGTTGCTTACGAGACAGCGAAAGCACAGAAGGAAAAGTGGTTGTAATTTAACGTCTACACTGTTTTCCCTTGTGCTAAAAACATGCCTAAAACACCTCAAATAGATAACCCTAACATCCAATATGCAACCCCAGCAACCCCCAACTGTTCTTTTGTGGGGGGTGCAGTCCGTAACAGAACTGGCATTCATAGCTTGGCACACACCACTCTGAGATGGTGAGCTACGCTGAAGAAAACGACCAGTGTTTGCGGCCCCTTCCCATCTTCTGCTGCAGGGAATGTGGTCAGAAGGAGCATTTTCTGATTAAACAAGTCCTTTGTCTGACTGGCGGCCGGTTGGGGTGTTGGCAATTGGCTCCCAACATCTGGGAATCATTTCCACAGCTTTGCCTAGGTTGAAAACTCAGTTCATGTCTTGATGTGAACGTCTGAAGGCAAAGCAATTTCAACAAGCCTCAAGAATCCCAGGGATTCTTGTAAGATACTCTCAGGGCTAAGGATTCTAGTTCTTATTGCACATTTTGCATTTTTTGTTTTAATTGATGCTGTGGTGGGGGCGGGGGCGGGGGGGCAGTGGTTAGGAGAGAAGGATATTGAATAAGCAAACAGAAAGCTGGAGAAGCCCAGGCTTGAATTCTCAGCCAGACGCTGACATTCTGACTTGAGGCAAGTAACTTAACCTTGCTGAGCTTCCGTTGCTTCTGTTCAATGGAGATCATCACATCTGCTTTATAGGATTATGGAGAGGTTTAAATGAAAATGTGATAGTCCTTGGTAAACGTCATCTAAATCCTGCAGATAATGTGAAGGTGGCACGTGCTGTAAAAAGGATGGAGTTCTGTCCTCAATGAATTCTCCGCGTTCCCTTTTGAGTAGATGACTTTTCGTTGAGACCTTTACAGGCTGTTTAGGTGGCCCTTTGTTATCTGTCTAATGACTGTCCAGGCCTTCTGTGGCAATTATAAAGATCTGGTATCATGTCTCTGAGAACAAAAACCACCTACAGAAGGAGCTGAGGAGCAATTCGCCCTTAAATCTCACCTGTTATGAACTAGATGCCATTGGTGATGCAAAATATCAGTGACCCATATGGAGAGAGAAACCTGCCCTCAAGTAGCTGCATTTTAGCAGAGCTCCAGGTAGGTCACTGCTCACCTCTAAATCTTCTGAAGAGGTTTCATTTTTTTGTTGGTTTTTGTTTTGTTTTGAGTTGCAGTCTCGCTCTGTCTCCCAGCCCAGATTGCACTGGCACAATCTCGGCTCACTGCAATCTCCACCTCCTGGGTTCAAGCAATTCTTCCACCTCAGCCTCCCAAGGAGCTGGGATTACAGGCACCTGCCACCACACCTGGCTAATTTTTGTATTTTTTAGTAGAGATGGGGTTTTGCCATGTTGGCCAGGCTGGTCTTGGACACCTGACCTCAGGTGATCTGCCTGCCTTGGCCTCCCAAAGTGCTGGGATTACAAGCGTGAGCCACTGCACCCGGCCTTGTTGTTGTTTTATAGCCCTAGAAAAATGGTACCAAACAATAAGGAAGAGACTGAAGGGAAAAAAGAAGATGGGGAGGGGCTTTAAGAATTCTGTTCCCATAGAACTTTGTGACTCACTGAAGGGCAGCAAGCTGGAATTGTCATGATACTCACAGTGGACATTAATGAAAACAGTGAATAAAAGTAAAAGGGGAAATGTTCTTTCTTTGTGAATACCCTCGTGATCTGAACTGGGGGCTGAAGAGGGAGGATGGGGTGACATGGAGTAGATTCAGGAAAAGCAGAGTAGAAACCTGTGAACTGAAGGAGAGGAGCAATGGATGAGGAGAGGATGCAATTTTATCTAGTATATGTTGTGTAAATTTGTTTCCTGGTCTACACTTCTACCACCACCCTAATACAGTACCGCTATAATATGTTTCCTTCCTTCAGCACTGACTCATTTAAAAATCATACTGGCCAGCCAGGTGGTGCCATGGCTCACAACTTGTAATCCCAGTACTTTGAGAGGCTGAGGTGGGAGGACAGCTTGAGGCCAGGAGTTCAAGACCAGCCTGGGCAACATAGCAAGACCCTGTATCTGGAGAAACATTTAAAAAAACAACCAAGTGCAGTGGCACATACCTGTAATCCTAGCTACTTGCGGGGCTGGGGCAGGAGGATCGCTTGAGCCCGGGAGGTTGAGGCTGCAGTGAGCTACGATCTCACCAGGGCACTCCAGCCTAGGCGACAAGAGTGAGACCCTTCTCTTAGAAAAAAAAATAATCATAATAGCCTACATTTTTGAGGGCTTCTTATATGCCACACACTATTCTGAGTTCTTGACACACATTTAATCTTCAGAAGCCCCCATGAGTTGGCCGTGTTTTTATCCCATTGTTTAGACGTGGAAACTGAAGCACAGAGGGCAGAAGTTGACCAAGTCCACACAGCTAGTAGGCAACGCATAGGGATCCGAGCCAGGTGTCTGATTCCAGAGGCCACAAGCCAGAATATAAGCTCCAAATATAAGGTGGGGACATTTGTGTCTTTGTTCTTGGCTGAAGCTCCAGCGCCTAAAAGAACACTCAAGAAATGTTTGTTGAATAACTCAATGATGGTCTTAGCCACCGTGTTCTCCTGCCTCCGAACTCAAGATGGGTTACAATGGACGGGGTCACTAAATAAGCGTCTCAATGCAACGATCTCAATGTGAGACCAAAGTAGAGAATGGGTACAAAGTGCACCACAGAAGCTATAGGGGGAAGCTTTTGGAACAACTGCTCTTTTTTTTTTTTTTTTTTTGAGACAGAGTCTTGCTCTGTCGCCCAGGCTGGAGTGCAGTGGCACGATCTCGGCTCACTGCAACCTCTGCTTCCTGGGTTCAAGCAATTCTCCTGCCTCAGCCTCCTGAGTAGCTAGGACTGCAGGCACCTGCCACCATGCCCAGCTAATTTTTTTTTTTTTTTTTTTTGAGACAGAGTCTCGCATTGTTGCCCAGGCTAGGGTGCAGTGCTGCGATCTCGGCTCACTGCAACCTCCGCCTCCCAGCTTCAGGTGATTCTCCTGCCTCAGCCTCCCAAGTAGCTGGGATTACAGGCATCTGCCACCACGCCCAGCTCATTTTTTGTAGTTTTAGTAGAGACAGGGTTTCACTATGTTGGCCAGGCTGGTCTCAAACTCCTGACCTTGTGATCTACCCACCTCAGCCTCCCAAAGTGCTGGGATTACAGGCGTGAGCCACTGCGCCCAGCCAATTTTTATATTTTTAGTAGAAACAGGGTTTCACCATATTGGCCAGGCTGGTCTTGAACTCCTGACCTTGTGTTCCACCTACCTTGGCCTCCCAAAGTCCTGGGATTACAGGCGTGAGCCACTGCGCCTGGCCTGACCAACTACTGTTTATGCTTCTAATTTTGTTAGTTACTAAAATATCACTTTCGGTCTCATGCAGTAAAAGCAAAAGGTTTTTCAGTGACTTACAAGGCTCTGTGCACACCGTCTGTCCCCTGCCCTCTTCCTCTGCCACGTTCCCACTTGCTTACTCTGCTCGAGGCATATTGACCTCCTTGCTTTTCCTCTAAAAGTGCCAAGGCCATTCCCTCCCCCTAGGCTTTGTTCTTCTGCTTGGCTTAACCAGACCTTCCTTCAGATCTTTGCTCAAATGCCACTTTCTTGGTAAAGCCTTCTGTGACCTCCCTGTTTAAAATTACAATAATCCCACCTGCGCACCCCTCCCTCTCGCGTGGTACCTGCTACATTAGGAATATTTGCTGAATGAATGAATCTCAGACAAATGGGAGACGGGCGGCTAAGTCTCCAGATTGTCCTGCATTGAAGTGCTTGGAGAAGTTTGCGAATTTTCCCACTCAGTTCAAACCACATGCTCAGGAATTAAAGTGTTCTTTTAGCTTTCAGATGTTTTGGGGGGATAGCATTGTAACAAAGCATGATAAAAAGTGGTGTTGGGAAATTGAGATTCTTATTACAGTGGGAGTACCTGCTTGTCACTTCAAGATGAGGATTTGTTAAGGGATGGGACAAGGGATGCTGCCTGGGACAATAAACCAAAGAAAGATTTAAAACAGAGAAAAGAGTTATTAGTTGCAGGACTAGCACAAACAAAGTAGGGCTCTCCATCTTTTTCCTGTCTCGTTGAAAACCCATCTCTTCCTCCCTTGAATAAACTTCTATGCTTTCTGTCCCCCTGCTTTGATTTATTATTTTAATTCTATAGCTGTCTTCGTGAAGTATGTAAAGCATTTGGGGGTAAAATCATGTGGAAGACATTATAGAAACTAAAGATGTATGATATTATGTGGTGTTGGGTAGAGGCTCAGCGTGCTTATGAATCACATGGTCGATGAAAACACCAATCTGTCCAGGGCCATTGTCTATCAGCTGTATAAGAAATTGGCTCATTGTTGAGGGTACAAGAAGGAGGAATGTAAGGGGGACTGCCGGAATACTTCGGTTAGAATTAGGTAAAACCGGAGCATACAGAGGTCTGGTTGACATCCCTCCTTTTTATACTGAGAGATGTCCCTGAAGGTGAGGTTTTTATTTTCTTGCCTCTAAAAGGGAAATAATGAATGTTTCTATTTCTTCTGTCCTATTACTCTGTGATGAATGTTTCTCTTATTTTTATCTGAGTCTAACTCCCCTCCACCATACTTAGCATCATGCCTGCATCATATCCATTAATAAATGGATGTTGAAAGAATGAATCAACCATGCTTGAAAACTTAGATCTCTCTTGCTTTTCAAGAGACTCAAATATTTAAAAGAAGCTGTGGAGCTGTGTGCGGCGGCTCCCGCCTGTAATCCCAGCACTTTGGGAGGCCGAGGCGGGTGGATCACAAGGTCAGGAGTTCAAAACCAGCCTGGCCAACACAGTGAAGCCCCATCTCTACTAAAAGTCCAAAAAAAAAAAATTAACAGGGCGTGGTGGTGGGCACCTGTAGCGCCAGCTACTTGGAAGGCTGAGGCAGGAGAATCGCTTGAACCTGGGAGGTGGAGGTTGCAGTGAGCCGAGATTGCACCACTGCCCTCCAGCCTGGGTGACACAGCAAGACTCTGTCTCAAAAAAAAAAAAAAAAAAAAAAGAAGAAGAAGTAAGAAGTTATGGGATTGTGCTTGCAAGCAGCACAGTTTATTGTGTAGCATCAGAGTTTTCATCATTCCAAGTATTAGTGATAAAAATAATTCTGAAGGATAAATGGCATATTTTCCATTGTTGATTTCAACACAGTTAGACTCAGCAGTGCACCATTTCTGATAATCATCTATCATTTTACTCAGCATATGCAAAAAATGATCTTAGCATCACATGGTAATTAGATGCTTTTTTTTCTGGCACCTGGTGTGCTTGTTCATGAAGTGCACTGAGATTCAGGAAATATAATTTCAAAAGCCTAGAAATAATGGCCCATGTCGTTTTCTTGGCATTCTTCAAAACCAAAGCCTTAAAAGTCCATGGTTTGTCCTTTTAAACCCCAGCAACAGAAAGAAAGGGCCTTGGCAGTGACAAAGAAAGAGAAATTCTCTTGGGGGTCTGCAGTGAAAAGGGATGTAATCAGTACCAGGCAAGCCACTTTGAATTTTTCTTAAAAAATGAACAAATATAAACCATTACTCAAAATTTCTTTCCAGTCTTTTTGGTGCTTCAGAATATAAATGTGGCTCATTTTTCTCTAATAAGTTTCCATTTATTATCATAGTCATCTCTTCAGTGCTCAATCAAAGTGGCAAGGTTGTATTTGTGGAGAAAACAGAATATTTTTTAACATGGCTATCCTGAATTTTAGAGGCACTTACTAGGGATGAAAAAACTGGTCTGAAGTTCTTAGGCGTACTCTTACCACCTAAAAGTGTTTAGCAATAAAAATAATACCATTGTGTTTACCTTTGAGGAACTCCAAGTATCAGGTTAAAAATTGAGAGAGGTAGTGAAAGAGAGTCAGTGATTCCAGTGTTTCAGAAAGTCTGACCTGGCCAGGGTCCAGCTGGGCTGCAAGAACCTCCTTTCTCTCCCTGTCTCTGCAGCTCCATCCCTCACCATTCTCTCCAAGTCCCTTGGGAATACATGGGGAGAACCTAGTGGCCATAGCAGATACTGCTGGTCCCCTTCTTCCCCCACTCCTTGCCACCTCATCATTTGCTTGCACAAAACCTTATGGTTCTCAAGGCCCAGCACCTGTGACTCTGCCCGAGGGTTTCCTCTGGCTGTGGGAGCCCCCTGCACCCACACAGGGGGCAGGCCACTTGGGAGCAGGCCCAGGTAAGACTGGCAGGAGTTGGTGGATAAACACCCCAGCTCTCTTGTCTCTTGGTGGGGATAATTCTGAGGCATGGTCTACCCTGTCTCCCATATTTCCCTGGTAGGATTGAGCCCCAGTTGTCTGTGTCCATAACCTGCTTGAGAACACAGACTCTGGTATCTTCCTTCCTTCCCTTCTCCCTTCCTCACTGTCTTATGGCTGTTACCTAGAGTCACCTCCCAGTTAACCTACCAGCACCCTCATCCTTGTACAAGGATATGTCTGAGGGAATTTGGTATAAGATATTGGAAGTATATGCTCTTTTGTCCATCCATCCATCCATCCATCCATCCATCCATCCATCCATCCATCTCTCCATCCATCCATCCATCCATCCATCCATCCATCCATCCATCTCTCCATCTATCCATTCATCCATCCATCCATCCATCCACCCACCCAACCATCCAACAAGCATTTGGTAAGCTCATGCTGTATGCCAGGTATTGTGTTAGGCACCGAGGAGAGCAAGAGGACAGCCACCGCCCTCAGGGAGCTCTCAGTCCAGCAGGGCAGCCAGTCCCAGGATAGGACAGTGAGAAAGGACATGGAGGTTCAAGACAGAAAAATTCATAAAGCCATCCAGTATGGCTTTTGCTCCCCCGGTGTCTTCAGGTTGTTTAAAAATTAAAGGTGGCTTTCCAGCACCTATTATTATCAGAAATGGTCTTATTGGTTCACTTGCTTACTAGTCTATTGCCTGTCTCCCTTCCTAGAATGTAAGATCCATGGAAAGAGGTACTTGTCTAGCTTATTCCATTGTTGCTTCCTCAACTCTTAGAACAGGGGCCAGGCTGGCGCATGATAAACATTTGGTAAGTGCATCTCATAGGCATTAAGGCGTCTGCTGTGGAAAGTTTGTCAGTTTCCTCCTGTTCCTCCCGGAGTAAGCTCATCCATGTTGAAATATACCCAAGCTCCACTCTGGATGCAGTGTTTCCAGTGCACTGTGGAAGTCTCTGCTCAGGACAGGAGGGATAGCAAGTGTGCTGCCCACCCTAGGTCCGAGGTGGCCACTTCCTGCTAGCCACTGCTCCTTGGGAACAAAGGACACTTGCCCAAGTGTGTCCCTAAGGTGAGCGCTTTAGCATCAAGAATTATTCAACTGAAAGGAGTTGGCCGGACCCAGTGGCTCACGCCTGTAAATCTCAGCACTTTGGGAGGCCAAGGTGGGTGGATCACGAGGTCAGGAGTTCGAGACCAGCCTGGCCAACATGACAAAACCCCGTCCCTACTAAAAATACAAAAATTAGCCAGGCGTGGTGGTACGCACCTGTAATCCGAGCGACTTGGGAGGCTGAGGCAGGAGAATCACTTGAACCTGGGAGGTGGAGGTTTCAGTGAGCCGAGATTGCATCGCTGCACTCCAGCCTGGGCGACAGAGTGAGACTCTGTCTCAAAAAAAAAAAAAAAAAGAGTTTTCTTCTAAATAGCTTGCTGAGTTTCTCTATTTTCTTTGTACACTGAATTCTAAACTCTCAGTTGGGAGATTCTGCCAATTAAACACTCTTTGCAGTCTCCTACCTCTGCTACCTGGGCTTGCTTGATGCTGGGTGATGAACCACCCAGGTACCTACACAACCCCCTGGTTGTCAGCAGTGGCAGTGGAAAGGAGAGTTTGAATTTGGAATGTAGACATTTTGTAAACAGGTTCAGAGAAGTAACTGTCCACCACCCTCCCCACTGTGGTGTGCAAAGCTAAAGAGCTGACTCATGTGATCGTGGGGGTTGGCAAGTCCAAAATCGGCATGGCTGGAAATTCCAGCAGGAGTTGATGTTGCAGCCTGGAGTCCAGAGGCAGTCTTAAGGCCTTCAGCTGATTGGATGAGGCCCACCCACATGAATGGAGGGTAATCTGCTTTTCTCAGAGTCTACTGACTTTAAGTGTTAATATCATCTAGTAAATACCTTCACAACAACATCTAGACTAGTATTTGACAAAACAACTGGACACCGTAGCCTAGCCAAGTTGACACATAAAATTCATCACCTCAAGAATCAGCACTAGGTTTAACATGAAAACAACTTATATTTAGTGCAATTTATCAAGTGCATATTGAGACTGGCTGAGGTTCTTCCTGGAACTTACTTCTCTCTCTCACTTTCTCCCTCTCTTTTGTTTTTTTTTTTTGTGAGAGAGTCTTGCTCTGTTGTCCAGGTTGGAGTGCAGTGGCATGATCTCAGCTCACTGCAACCTCCACCTCCTGGGTTCAAGTGATTCTCCTGCCTCAACCTCCCAAGTAGCTGGGATTACAGGCACGTGCCACCATGCCTGGCTAATTTTTGTAATTTTAGTAGAGATGGGATTTTGCCATGTTGCCCAGGCTGGTCTCAAACTGATGGCCTCAAGTGATCTGCCAGCCTTGGCCTCCCAAAGTGCTGGGATTACAGGCATGAGCCACCACACCTGGCCCCTGGAACTTATTTGTTAGTATTCAGGCTACTGAGGTGTTGCACCTGCAGACTCTCAGGTGGCACTCACCCATTCTCTCTCTCTGCCGAGCTCCCATGTTCCATCCTTTGTTCCTCAGTGTCCCCACCTGTTAACGTGTTGAATGTAATCCCCATGTCTTTTGGATAAATCAGAGAATCCCATATCATTTATTACTTAGGATCCTGAGCATTCAGTTTTAGCTTTCATACTAAAGATAGAGAAAATAAAAATAGATACCATTAATCTTTACACTTCTCCTGTGGTCCTGATTGCCAACCATAGTCTGAAAGATCTGCAGCGGATTTATTACTTTGCATGTTCTTTATTTCCTTTAAACCCAGGTGTGTGAGGAACGTTGATTTATGGAGCCTAGATCATGCTTGGCTGGGGAATGGGAGGAGGGAAGCAAAGTGTTGTTCAAGCTGCAGTAAATTTAAACATCACGAGTATTTCTTTACACATGCAAGGGGGAAAAGTCCTAACTTAAGTCCATTGCTACAGGAGCTCATAAATTAAAAATAACAAGACTATTTCCTATACACCTGGAGCTTCAAAATTACATGCCCTTAATTCTTTGATTGCCCCCTTCACAAAAGAGCCATTGAGGGTGACAACTCAAACAAGATCTCCACCACAGCCGTGAAATCCAAACAGTGATTCACCTCGTGTCTTTGACCTTGTTCAAGATAAGGAAGTGACTTGTCTGAAACATAGACTCTAAGAATTTAGTCCCATTATTTTTTTCCTCAAACTTTTCTCTCTCATTACTCTCTTCTCTCCTCTCTCTTTCTTGTTTTATTTTTTCTAATTTTACATACATTTTAAAACAAATCTAACAGCATCAGAAGACCAAAACACAGGAAAGTCTTCTTGACTTTCCACTATGTTCTGAGCCATAAATCCTTTCGTGTGCTCAAATAATACACCCCAGCTGGTCTGGTGGATGAATTTGGTTAGCCTCTTAAATGTTTTAGCACCTGTACACCACAGAGCTCCCAAAAGCGAGGAAATTATGTTTCCTCCTGTCCCCAGCGGATTGCTTTTCACCTGGGCCATATAGCTGCTGTGTGCCACTTTACAGAGGTTAAGACTGAGCAGTCCTGGAGGACGCAGAAAGTTCTAAAGAAGTACAGACACAACTTCAAGTCCTCATATATTTTACTTCTTCATCTTGTTCTTTGAGAACTACCTTTACTTTCTTTGAGAAAATGCATAAAGGAGAAAGAGAGGATATACTTTATTTTGATTTTTAGAGAACCTTAAAAGTGTCATGCCAGAAGTGGCGGAATTGAGTTTTCACTCTTATACCACCCAGACCTTTCACTCTAGGTATATATCAAAGAAAAATGAAACGAAGGCGTTTGTTCACGTCGAGACTTGCCCGTGAATGTTCATGGCAGTGTTATTCATCAAAGCCCCCAAAATGGAAACTACCCAAATATCCACCAACTGATAAATGAATAGACAAAAAAAACATGGATGTCCGTTCAGTGAGATACTCTTCAGAATCCTCAAACGATTGCTACACGCAACATGACTGAATCTCAAATAATGATGGTAAGCAAAGGAAACCAGATCCCACCTCTACAGATGGAAGGCTACATATGCTGTGATTTCCTTCAGTGCAGGATAGACAATAGAAACTAATAGAGTGACAGGAAGCATATCAGTGGTTGATGGGAAGTGAGGGTGGGAGGGAGGAACCGATTACAAAGGGCTGTGAGGAAATGTTTGGGGGTAATGGATTTGCTTATGATCTTGACTGTGATGATTTCACAGGTGGATACATATGACAAAACTCATCAAAGTGTGCAGTTTATTATATATCAGTTACATTTCACTAAAGCCAATAAATGATGGCCAGGCATGGTGGCTCACACCTGTAATCCCAGAACTTTGGCAGGCCGAGGTGGGAGGATCACTTGGGTCCAGGAGTTTGAGACCAGCCTGGGTGACATGGCAAGACCCTGTCTCTACAAAAAATAAAAAATTAGCCAGACTTAGTGGCATGTGCCTGTAGTCCTAGCTGCTCTGGAGGCTGAGGTGGGAGGATTGATTGAGCCCAGGAGGTTGAGGCTACAGTGAGCCATGATTGTACCACTGTACTCGAGCCTGGGCGAAGGAACAAGACCCTGTCTCAAAAAAAAAAAAAAGAAAAAAGAAAGGTAATAAATGAGTTTTGTTGGGATTAGAGAAAATGTTTTGAGATGGGGCGAGAATTGTCTTAAAAAGTAAATAGAGTTGCAATAAGTGGTCGTTTTCCTCTGGAAGGAAAAGTGTTAATAATAGCAACCCCTATGAAATGTATTGGATTGGCCTCATTAACTATTTTTTCCCCCAAGGGCTCAAGATAAGAAAGTACCACGGGAAATCTCCAAATTGGTACGCAAATCTAAATTATTTTAGGTAATAAAAAATCATCAAAGTAGAATAAACGGGAAGAAATGAGCAGACGAGCTTTAATGAGAGCAAGGAGAAACATTTTGGGTAAAATAATTCAAATTATTCTTATGAGATGATAGACTTGGAGAAACTGTTTATAATTGAGGAAGGGGATGTAAGGACTTTGTTGCCAGAAGATTCAGCCTAAGATCACCAGGAGCAACTAAATGTGTTGGACATCATCGGAAAGAATATTGAAAATATTGAAACAAAGTGAAAGGTACCATCTTACCCTTGGGCAAAGTGAACACTTCTTTCAACCTAGAAGTTCCTATAAAGTTCTGACAGGCCGGGCGTGGTGGCTCACGCCTGTAATCCCAGCACTTTGGGAGGCTGAGGCGGGAGGATCACGAGGTCAGGAGATTGAGACCATCCTGGCTAACACGGTGAAACCCCGTCTCTACTAAAAATACAAAAAATTAGCCAGGCGTGGTGGTGGGCGCCTGTAGTCCCAGCTACTCGGGAGGCTGAGGCAGGAGAATGGCATGAACCCAGGAGGCGGAGCTTGCAGTGAGCCGAGATCGCGCCACTGCACTCCAGCCTGGGCGACAGAGCCAGACTCTGCCTAAAAAAAAAAAAAACTAAAAAGTTCTCACAAGTTCAACTTATAAAAGGGAAGCAAAGCCCGGTGAGCGGGTAGAGACTCCCATTTGAGAACGGGCATTTGGAAGAACTCCCTAGTCCGGATGACAAGAGCTAGGGTGCAATCTGAGTAGCTCATTTGGCACGTGGATAGATTATTCATTAAGTTTTGGAACTATCTCTTAAGACAGGCAAGAAGCAGCCTTAGGGAACAACAAAACAAGCTGTATTCCACATCCTAAGACACAGTGCCGACTGAGAATATAAATCTGCAGGTCCAGATTAATCCACAGATGGCAGGCTGCTTGCAAGCTATTAGACAAAGCCAGGGGTGTTTGGGAGCAGATCCCCAACTTCTGACTCCATAGAGGGTCACAGCCTGCCTCTCTTGCACAGAAAGAGATGGAATTCTCAGCTGAGTGCCACAGGACTCCTGTCCAATACACTAGCCCTTCTAGTCTGTTTCTGAAATAGTCTTTTCTACATCATTTTTTAAAGCGGCTCCGTTATTCCGAGCACTTTTATCAAGTAACACATCAGCTGCCATAAAAGCTTGAAGGTGGCTGAAAGTGGGCGAGGATCTAGAAGCCCCTTGGGCAAGTCCAGATTGGAAACACGTCATGGGACCTCCTTTTAGGGACAGTCTCACAGGCAGGCTGCTGTAGGATGACCTCAGGTGTCCCATGTTTTGGGTGGGAATGTCAGCAGAGCAGATGCGAGAGGCATTTCCCCCAAGCACCTGGATTGTTTCATGCCCGAAAGGAGGCAAGACAGGAAGGTACAAAATCCAGATCGGTGCAGTTGCTCAGAAAAGGGACAGGTGACGGCCTGGCGTTCTCTCCTTGGCTTCCTGTGGAATTTCAAAGTTACTGCTTTGGGATTGTGAACTCCAGCCATCTGCGTGCTTGGAACCTGGAGAGCAATCCAGCTGGTGTCTACCACCGTAATTAAGAGGGGTGTGGAGCATGTAGGTGTTATACACCCCTGCCAATCACCAGGAAGGAGCCGAGTGTGGAATTCACATTTGAAAGTGAAGATGCAGGAAGCCTGATAGCTCCCAAAAGAAACGGCCACCAGATTTTGTTTAAAACAAACAACAACAACAAAACACACAAAAACAACGGAAGGGTACACTTTAGAAAAACGATTGACTTTTTCCCAAGATATCTGTACCTCACTCACAACTACAAAAAAGAGTCTCTTCCTCTGTTGCTGGCATCTAGTCTGCTGTAATTGTAGAATTTTCTGATGCTCCATGGCCATCGTTGCTTCTTTGTCCCCCCCACTATTTCATCCGCCAGCTCCTGGGAGGAGAGGGTTCCAGTTCACTCGGCTAACGTGTGTGATTCCGACAGTAACGAGCAACGCAGACCCCGGGAAGAGGAACAAGAATAGGACATTCCTATATTTTTATGTGGAGATTGATAATCAAGGCTAACAACCCCGGCAGAAGGTGAACAACACATTAAGCAGAGGGGAAAAGATAATAAAATATCTCCTGCTGCTTAACAATCGTTGGGTGGAAACATTCCCTGGAATTATACAGCTGTTGCATTTGATGGCTCATAAAGCCTCAGTAAAGTCCGTCAAGGGCCTTTTTTCTTGGCGAGGGACCATTCTTCTCATGCGGTTATGATAGCATCTGCTTCCTGTCCCTGGAAGTGCACAGAATCCACAGGCGCTGGCAGACGGAAGCAGGGGAGGAGCCCTACTGCAGAGGCATCTGGCCCTTTGATGGCTTTTGGGTAACTTCTGATCTACAGGGCATCGTATCAAAATGCAGACTGAGATTTAGTGGGTAGCCAGTGAGCACTTGCTAGGTGCCAGGCACTGGCTTAGGGTATTTCATTAATCCTGACAACTATGAGGTCAGTATTACCATTTTAAAAACAATACTATGGAAAACAGAGCCCTAGACTCCTTAAGAAACATACCCAGGGCATGCGGCTGACAAGTGGCAGGCTGAGGTCCCCACGCGTGGTGGCCTTTTTTCTGTTACTGCAAAGATGGAGGAAGAGGCGAGAGTTGCTTCCTGTCCGTGCTCTGGGTACGTGTGAAATCTTGTGCATCTTCTTATACCGGGTGTTCATGCACATGTGTGTTGAGAAGGGATGCTGTTTTCCAGAAGACTCAAAAACAATGATGGGGGTCCTAGGTGACTTACTGTTTTAGGTCGGGGTCCCCAGAAGCAGATCTTGATGAAGTGAGGATTTCTCTGCAAGTGATTTATTAAGAATGTGGTCCTCAGGGAAACTGGGAAGGGAGTAAAGGAGGCAGGAAAGGGAAAGAGACAAGCCAAAGATGAGTCCATTCTCAGGCAAAATCCGGTGGAGAGCAGCTTTTAGCTTCAGCCTGACCATACTGGGGAACTCTGGGGATTTGTCCTGATGGGAAGCAGCAGAGGTGAGCAGTCATCTCCCTCACTGTTCACCTACAGCGGTCATCTCCCTCACTGTTCACTTAGAGGAGAGGTCATCTCCCTCACTGTTCACCTAGAGCCGTCATCTCCCTCACTGTTCACCTAGAGCTGTCATCTCCCTCACTGTTCACCCAGAGCGGTCATCTCCCTCACTGTTCACCTAGAGCTGTCATCTCCCTCACTGTTCACCTAGAGCTGTCATCTCCCTCACTGTTCACCCAGAGCGGTCATCTCCCTCACTGTTCACCTAGAGCTGTCATCTCCCTCACTGTTCACCTAGAGCTGTCATCTCCCTCACTGTTCACCCAGAGCGGTCATCTCCCTCACTGTTCACCTAGAGCTGTCATCTCCCTCACTGTTCACCTAGAGCGGTCATCTCCCTCACTGTTCACCCAGAGCTGTCATCTCCCTCACTGTTCACCTAGAGCCGTCATCTCCCTCACTGTTCACCTAGAGCTGTCATCTCCCTCACTGTTCACCCAGAGCGGTCATCTCCCTCACTGTTCACCTAGAGCTGTCACCCAGAGCGGTCATCTCCCTCACTGTTCACCTAAAGCGGTCATCTCCCTCACTGTTCACCTAGAGCGGTCATCTCCCTCGCTGTTCACCTAGAGCGGTCATCTCCCTCACTGTTCACCTAGAGCGGTCATCTCCCTCACTGTTCACCTAGAGCGGTCATCTCCCTCACTGTTCACCCAGAGCGGTCATCTCCCTCACTGTTCACCTAGAGCGGTCATCTCCCTCACTGTTCACCTAGAGCGGTCATCTCCCTCACTGTTCACCTAGAGCGGTCATCTCCCTCACTGTTCACTTAGAGGAGAGGTCATCTCCCTCAGTGTTCACCCTGCGGTCATCTCCCTCAGTGTTCACCTAGAGCTGTCATCTCCCTCACTGTTCACCTAGAGCTGTCATCTCCCTCACTGTTCACCCAGAGCGGTCATCTCCCTCACTGTTCACCTAAAGCGGTCATCTCCCTCACTGTTCACCTAGAGCGGTCATCTCCCTCACTGTTCACCTAGAGCGGTCATCTCCCTCACTGTTCACCTAGAGCGGTCATCTCCCTCACTGTTCACCCAGAGCGGTCATCTCCCTCACTGTTCACCCAGAGCCGTCATCTCCCTCACTGTTCACCCAGAGCTGTCATCTCCCTCACTGTTCACCCAGAGCGGTCATCTCCCTCACTGTTCACCCAGAGCGGTCATCTCCCTCACTGTTCACCTAGAGCGGTCATCTCCCTCACTGTTCACCTAGAGCGGTCATCTCCCTCACTGTTCACCCAGAGCGGTCATCTCCCTCACTGTTCACCTAGAGCGGTCATCTCCCTCACTGTTCACCTAGAGCTGTCATCTCCCTCACTGTTCACCCAGAGCGGTCATCTCCCTCACTGTTCACCCAGAGCGGTCATCTCCCTCACTGTTCACCCAGAGCGGTCATCTCCCTCACTGTTCACCTAGAGCCGTCATCTCCCTCACTGTTCACCTAGAGCGGTCATCTCCCTCACTGTTCACCTAGAGCGGTCATCTCCCTCACTGTTCACCTAGAGCTGTCATCTCCCTCACTGTTCACCTACAGCGGTCATCTCCCTCACTGTTCACTTAGAGGAGAGGTCATCTCCCTCACTGTTCACCCTGCGGTCATCTCCCTCACTGTTCACCTAGAGCTGTCATCTCCCTCACTGTTCACCTAGAGCTGTCATCTCCCTCACTGTTCACCCAGAGCGGTCATCTCCCTCACTGTTCACCCAGAGCGGTCATCTCCCTCACTGTTCACCTAAAGCGGTCATCTCCCTCACTGTTCACCTAGAGCGGTCATCTCCCTCACTGTTCACCTAGAGCGGTCATCTCCCTCACTGTTCACCTAGAGCGGTCATCTCCCTCACTGTTCACCCAGAGCGGTCATCTCCCTCACTGTTCACCTAAAGCGGTCATCTCCCTCACTGTTCACCTAGAGCGGTCATCTCCCTCACTGTTCACCTAGAGCCGTCATCTCCCTCACTGTTCACCCAGAGCGGTCATCTCCCTCACTGTTCACCTAGAGCCGTCATCTCCCTCACTGTTTACCTAGAGCGGTCATCTCCCTCACTGTTCACTTAGAGGAGAGGTCATCTCCCTCACTGTTCACCCAGAGCGGTCATCTCCCTCACTGTTCCCCCAGAGCCGTCATCTCCCTCACTGTTCACCTAGAGCTGTCATCTCCCTCACTGTTCACCCAGAGCAGTCATCTCCCTCACTGTTCACCTAGAGCTGTCATCTCCCTCACTGTTCACCTAGAGCGGTCATCTCCCTCACTGTTCACCTAGAGCTGTCATCTCCCTCACTGTTCACCCAGAGCGGTCATCTCCCTCACTGTTCACCTAGAGCCGTCATCTCCCTCACTGTTCACCTAGAGCGGTCATCTCCCTCACTGTTCACCCAGAGCGGTCATCTCCCTCACTGTTCACTTAGAGGAGAGGTCATCTCCCTCACTGTTCACCCTGCGGTCATCTCCCTCACTGTTCACCTAGAGCTGTCATCTCCCTCACTGTTCACCTAGAGCTGTCATCTCCCTCACTGTTCACCTAGAGCGGTCATCTCCCTCACTGTTCACCTAGAGCGGTCATCTCCCTCACTGTTCACCCAGAGCGGTCATCTCCCTCACTGTTCACCTAGAGCGGTCATCTCCCTCACTGTTCACCTAGAGCGGTCATCTCCCTCACTGTTCACCCAGAGCGGTCATCTCCCTCACTGTTCACTTAGAGGAGAGGTCATCTCCCTCACTGTTCACCCAGAGCCGTCATCTCCCTCACTGTTCACCTAGAGCTGTCATCTCCCTCACTGTTCACCCAGAGCGGTCATCTCCCTCACTGTTCACCTAGAGCTGTCATCTCCCTCACTGTTCACCTAGAGCGGTCATCTCCCTCACTGTTCACCTAGAGCTGTCATCTCCCTCACTGTTCACCCAGAGCGGTCATCTCCCTCACTGTTCACCTAGAGCCGTCATCTCCCTCACTGTTCACCTAGAGCGGTCATCTCCCTCACTGTTCACCCTGCAGTCATCTCCCTCACTGTTTACCTAGAGCGGTCATCTCCCTCACTGTTCACCTAGAGCGGTCATCTTCCTCACTGTTCACCTAGAGCTGTCATCTCCCTCACTGTTCACTTAGAGGAGAGGTCATCTCCCTCACTGTTCACCCAGAGCGGTCATCTCCCTCACTGTTCACCCAGAGCGGTCATCTCCCTCACTGTTCACTTAGAGGAGAGGTCATCTCCCTCACTGTTCACCTAGAGCTGTCATCTCCCTCACTGTTCACCTAGAGCCGTCATCTCCCTCACTGTTCACCTAGAGCCGTCATCTCCCTCACTGTTCACCTAGAGCGGTCATCTCCCTCACTGTTCACCTAGAGCGGTCATCTTCCTCACTGTTCACCTAGAGCTGTCATCTCCCTCACTGTTCACTTAGAGGAGAGGTCATCTCCCTCACTGTTCACCCAGAGCGGTCATCTCCCTCACTGTTCACCCAGAGCGGTCATCTCCCTCACTGTTCACTTAGAGGAGAGGTCATCTCCCTCACTGTTCACCTAGAGCTGTCATCTCCCTCACTGTTCACCTAGAGCCGTCATCTCCCTCACTGTTCACCTAGAGCGGTCATCTCCCTCACTGTTCACTTAGAGGAGAGGTCATCTCCCTCACTGTTCACCTAGAACAGTCATCTCCCTCACTGTTCACCTAAAGCGGTCATCTCCCTCACTGTTCACCTAGAGCGGTCATCTCCCTCACTGTTCACCTAGAGCGGTCATCTCCCTCACTGTTCACTTAGAGGAGAGGTCATCTCCCTCACTGTTCACCTAAAGCGGTCATCTCCCTCACTGTTCACCTAGAGCGGTCATCTCCCTCACTGTTCACCTACAACGGTCATCTCCCTCACTGTTCACCTAGAGCGGTCATCTCCCTCACTGTTCACCTAGAGCGGTCATCTCCCTCAGTGTTCACCCAGAGCGGTCATCTCCCTCACTGTTCACCCTGCGGTCATCTCCCTCACTGTTCACCCAGAGCGGTCATCTCCCTCACTGTTCACCTAGAGCGGTCATCTCCCTCACTGTTCACCTAGAGCTGTCATCTCCCTCACTGTTCACCTAGAGCTGTCATCTCCCTCACTGTTCACCCTGCGGTCATCTCCCTCACTGTTCACCCAGAGTGGTCATCTCCCTCACTGTTCACCTAGAGCCGTCATCTCCCTCACTGTTCACCTAGAGCTGTCATCTCCCTCACTGTTCACCTAGAGCTGTCATCTCCCTCACTGTTCACCTAGAGCTGTCATCTCCCTCACTGTTCACCCTGCGGTCATCTCCCTCACTGTTCACCTAGAGCGGTCATCTCCCTCACTGTTCACCTAGAGCGGTCATCTCCCTCACTGTTCACTTAGAGGAGAGGTCATCTCCCTCACTGTTCACCCTGCGGTCATCTCCCTCACTGTTCACCTAGAGCCGTCATCTCCCTCACTGTTCACCTATAGCGGTCATCTCCCTCACTGTTCACTTAGAGGAGAGGTCATCTCCCTCACTGTTCACCTAGAGCCGTCATCTCCCTCACTGTTCACCTAGAGCGGTCATCTGCCTCACTGTTCACTTAGAGGAGAGGTCATCTCCCTCACTGTTCACCCTGCGGTCATCTCCCTCACTGTTCACCTAGGATGGTTGCCATGGGGAGGAGGTGGGTGGTGAATCCCAGGCCTTTTCAGTGGCTCTTCAGGCCTGCAGGCTCAAGCAGGCTCCAGTGGCCTGAGGGCAGGCCTTTGAGAAAGAGGCTGACTGTTAGAAGCAGAAGCCCTTGAAGGAGCACACAGAAGGGGTCTGGGCTAAGCGGCAGCGTAGTGACCTACACCTGCCCCTCCTCCGTACCTTGCGGGAGGAAGCGGGCGCTGAGGAAATGGGAAAAGAGCCGCAAGATTAACCAGATACCCCTGGTATTTTCAAGCAACACCATCTGCTGTATTTCCACAGAAAGGGTGTTGATTTTCCTGAATTCTAGAGGTGGTGTTTTCATCACTGAGTTCAGATGCCTTTGATTGATGAGCCACCTTCAAACCAAGTCAGCATGAAACAGAAGCTTGGGTTAGTTCACGTTGTTTGGTATAATAGGACAAGGCAGACTAATGTCTCTTGAGAATGAAGGGAAGTTTTTCCTACATAAACTTCCACATTCTCTCACAAGGTGGGAAAATAAAAAGGGAAAATGACGTGAGGGGTTGCCCAAGACAGGGATCCTTCCCATCTGAAACCATGCTGTGACAGGAAGTGCCACAGATTCCAAAATCCACGTGTGTCTTTCTTCAAAACCAATAGCCACGTGTAAAAAAAATTATATAGCATATAAACCCATAGCAGCAACATTTTAAGTGGAAACAGGTTTCTTCCATTTTAAAGAAATGTCAACTGTGTTAGGGAGTCTGGGGATCCCTCACATATATCCCAGCTGAACATGAACCCCAAATTCCTGAGTAATGTATCGCAGAATCTGTCCTTTGCCCACTTCGTATCTGTCATCAATCAACACTGCGGACTCTGGAAGCAAGCATGTTATGGTTTTACTCCTGTGACTAAGTGGAGACAAGAAGGCATTTTTCTCCTCCTTGGGCTGTTTGGAAAGCATAGAATGAAATCCAGGGCATGGTCATCATGAATTATAGCGCAGCCAGGCTGGTCTAGAATCTCTCATCTTCCAGGCAACCCCAGCCTTGGCTGCACCATCAAAGGGTCATGGATAACAATTTTAAAATGCAATGAATGAAAATGTTCATATGATGCTAATGGAATCATAATTTTTGAAGTGTCCTCATCCTTTAGAGATATAGACTAAAGTACTGGCAGATGAAATGCTATGATTATGGGACTTTTGTCACAGTAATACTACAGAGAGAAGTGCGTGCGTGTGTGTGTGTGTATGCACGCATGTGCGCACGTGAGGGGGATACACATGGAATAAGATTGGTTATGGATTGGTAATTATTGAAGCTGAGTGACAGACACATAGGCTATTCTATTTTTGTATATGTTTAAATTTTTCCATAATAATAGGTAAAATAGATCATAAGCATAGTGTATACTCACAGATCCCTCCAGAAGAATCTAAATGCCCAGCTACGCTGGTCACCGAGTATCCGCCTTGCTCTCCCAGGTATCCATAAGCCCCTGCCACAGGGCTGGTGAGGAAGCCTGGCTCCCAGCCTGTGGCTACCTTTACACCCATCACTCTGCTCTCCTCCCAGAACTCCATTCCTCCAGTCACAGGGCCCCCAGCATAACAATTCCATTAGCATCCTTCCCTCCCTTATTTCTTGCAAAATTACTCTTACCATGAATTCCAGGGACTGTGTTCATTTGAGTGGCATCATCTAAATTACTATTTCATTTACCCCATCACATTTCTTTTTCTCACATAAAGATACAGTCATTTGTCACTTAATAACATACACGTTCTGAGAGAGGCATTGTTAGGTGATTCTGTCATTGTGCGAACATCATAGAGTGTACTTAATATAAGCCTAAATGGTGTAGCCTACTGCACACCTCAGCTATATGATGTAGTGTATTCATTCTAGGCTATAAACAGTATAGCATGTTACTGTACTGAGCGCTTTAGGCAGTTGTAATACAGTGCTAAGTATTTGCATATCTAAACATATATGAACATAAAGAAGGTATAGCAAAGATACAGTGTTATCATCTTGGGGACTACAGTTGTGCATGTGGTCTGTCATTGACCAAAACGTTGTTCTGTGACGCATGGCCATATTAAGGTACACACTGGGTTTGGCTGCTTCTATACAAGGAGTTTGGATAAATTTCATATAGTGTCAGTCAAAAAAGTATAAGAAAATTAAGCAAAGTATAAGAAGCTGTGATTTGTCCCAGACATCATGACCTCGGAAACAGTGTCTGTGTAGGTGACTGCTCTACAATAGGCTCAGGAAGGCATCGTGTCTGAGGGCCCAGGCTACAGACTCCTAAGTGTGTTTTTAGCCCCCAAGGCCATCTCCTTTTAGTCATTATGGAGATTCTGGAGCTTAATTAAAAGGAACCTAGAGTGTAACCTTTAGATTTAAGAGTAATAGAAAGAATAACTCCAAAACCTCTTTATTGTAGGGCAGTTAACTCTTATGTGAGCTCTTCTTCTCATGATAGAAAAGGGTCCCTGGTGGAGGGGTCTGATACAATTGTAATTCTGCTCTCCCCCAATCCCCAAAGCATCAAAATAGAACTCTGGCCCCTCTCATTATATAGAGAGACAAATCGTTACTGTGATCACTAGGGAGTTCCCACCAGCACTGCTGTGGGTCCTGAAAGAGAAAAGGAGGTTCCGTGATTTGGGAAGTAAGTTTCATTTTCTTTCATATTTGGAGAGAGAGTTTCTGATTACAGCCAGTGGTCTCTTCTGTAAATATAGGTGGGCCATGGACTCTAGAGACTCTCAGGATATAATGTGAAGGATTGATTGCATATGAACCTGCCTACAGATGCAGCTCTTGGTTCTGTTTTGGCTTTGCCTCTTCCCCTCACTGTGTGGTGGGTGGAGCTGGCTCCTCTCAAGCTGGTGCCTTCCTGGTGTGCTTGCTGCTGCTGCGGTGCCCGTGGCCCGTCTGAATTAACATCTTCTGCGGTGCTTTAGGGTGCTTTGCACAAACTCACTTGAGACTGATGGTGCTAAGGACTCATGGGTAATGGTCTAGTCTTAATGTTCTGATTCAATCCAATCCAACTTTTTTGTTTTGCATATCTACAAAGTGCGTAGGAATATGCTTCGTACTGGGAGGAGAACTCATAGTGCTTAATAAGGACTGCTATGGTCTGAATGTTGGTGTGCCCCTACAATTCCCATATGGGAAACTTGATCTTCAATGCTATAGTATTAAAAGATGGAGCCTTTAGGAGGGGATCAGGTCTCGAGGGCTCCACCCTCATGAATAGGATTAGTGCCCTTATCAAAGAGGCCAGCGGGAACTTGTCCCTCCCTTCGAGGTGGGAGGCGGGGCTGGACTCTGGAGTTGGGCTCAGACACCAGACCAAAATGAGGACTAGATAAAACAGGGAAGGGGCAAAAGCAGCTTTTCATAAGACATGCCCACCAGTGTGCCATGTCCGTTTACTATTGTCCCAACAACACTCAGGAGTTACCGCCCCTTTCCGTGGCAGTGACCCCACGACCCAGAAGTTCCTACCCTTGTCCTAGAAATTTCTGCATAAACTACCCCTTAATCTACATGTAATTAAAAGTAAATATAAATATGACTGCAAAACTGCCTTGAGCTGCCACTCTCAGCACACTGCCTATGGGGTAGCCCTGCTCTGCAGGAGCGGTTATGGAACTGTAACACTACTGGAGCTGTAACACCGCCTCTTTAATAAAGCTGTTTTCTGCTACCCTACCACCAGCTCGCCCTTGAATTTTTACTGGGTGAAGCCAAGAACTCTTGTGGGCTATGCCCCACTTTGGGGCTCACATGCCCTGCATCACCTTTTGCCATAGGAAGACACATTGAAAGCACTATCCATTAGTAATGGCCCTTGCCAGACACCAAATCTGCTGGCACTTTGATCTTAGACTTCCCAGCCTCCAGCTGTGACCAATAAATTCCATTTTATTTGTATGTTTTTTTTGTTGTTGTTTTTTCTTGAGACAGGGTCTCACTCTGTTGCCCAGGCTGGAGTGCAGTGGCATGATCTTGGCTCACTGCAACCTCCGCCACTCAGGTGCAAGCGATTCTCCTGCCTCAGCCTCCCAAGTAGCTGGGACTACAGGTGCACACCACCACACCTGGCTGATTTTTGTATTTTTTTGGTAGAGATGGGGTTTCATCATGTTGGCCAGGCTGGTCTCAAACTCCTGACCTCAGGTGATCTGCCCACCTGGGCCTCCCAAAGTGCTGGGATTACAGGTGTGAGCGACCATGCCCGGCTTGAATTCTGTTGTTTTTAACTTACCCAGTCCAAGGTATTTTGTTATAGCAGCAGGACTGGACTAAGATAAGGACTAATCTTAGTAGGAAGGAATTAACATGGACCTTGTGAGTTATGGCTGATGCTCAAAAGCCTGGAGGACGCCTTGCAGCTCTTTCCACGTGGTGTGTTCTGGAAACACTGTCTTAACTCCTCTCAGTTTGGTCTGGAGTTTGATAGTCATGTAGATTTGGGATTGGCATCACAACCTATAGTCAAAGTGATGAATCCTCTTTTGCATAACACAACTACTTTGAATTTTAATAATTTTAATAACTTTGATAACTAAACATTTACTCAAAAATGTATTTCTTGAACATCTATGGAGTCCAGATATTGGGGTCTACTAGGCTTTGGCTGTCCTTGTGATTTTTAAAACCAGAAGCACCCAGAAACTATTAAATCCTTAAAGCAATACAAAATATTCACAGCCATAGCATGCTCAGTAGAGAACCTCTAATGCCTGAAACAAGGAGACTGTTTACTTTAGCACGTCAGTACTTGAGGATTTATTCTGTGTTGCGGTTTCTGGCCTGCGAGTTCAGAATAACATGATGTGGATTTGGAACCAAAATGAACACAGCAACAGACAGTCTATCACGATAATGGGAAGGAGCTGGAGTCTGCAGCTGCCATCGGCATCAAGGATCTAGCTTTTATTGAGCACTCTATATCCCGACAGATCCTTGTCGTATGGAAGTGATTCGCGTAGGCTGAGAACAGTGGGGTGAAAAGAACCAGGGCATTTCTAAAAACCAGTGAGAGCAATTTACAAGCCTGAGCCAAGAAACAAGCTGGACACACCACAAAGGAAATGCATTTTCCCAGTAACTTTTTTTTTTTGGAGGAGGCTTTAGAGGGCTGGCCTGTGAATTGCATTTGTTTATGAATTGTCTAGTAATCACTTGCATTGTCGCTGGATCAGGAGGGGCTGTGTTTTCTTCCCACACCTGATTTCCATGATTCAGTGCACCTCAAGAGCTCCATTTGTGTCACCTTCTCTGTGGCTGACGTGTGCGTTTCCACTTTGTACTGTTAATCAGTTAAGTGAATATGAGCTGGGAAGTGTGTTCACCAAACACCTGGCTAGCCCGAAGCTCTTTACATTTGACAAAACGGGAGACAGGAATTAGAATGGCTTTTCTATTTTAGTCTAGATTATGGAATTCTGTAATCAAGATTACTTTAAAACCATCATTTGAATGAGGAGGTAAAATAGCCTCGATACTTCACTGCTGGAGAGGAACAACAGACAAACTCAAAAGACAAAGACATGAATTTTAAATGACAGTTTGTCCCAAGGACATCATCATACTGTGTGCTTTTTACAGTCTGCTTGTTATCTTATGCAATTATTGCCAATGTGTTCTGCTAACGGATTCATTGCAAGTGGACTTACCCTACGTGGAATGAGGAATGTCCATATGTGGTAGATGTGTTATTTATTGATGAGGAGAGGAAAGTGGATCAATGTGGTCTTTAGATGTGCGTGCTTTGCCTTGGGAAGCACCAGTATTGTCGTCTGAACTACAATTGGTGTGTATCTGGGCGGAATGTGGTACCCGTGGTGAGTTTGCTTGTTCTCTTTCCATTGACCCACTTGCAGCAACGAACTGTTGCCTGGACTCAGTATTTTGGGGGCCATTTTCTCTTACTTTTATCTGTTGGCCTTGTGGTTCCATCTGTAGGTTGCTCTCTCCGTCTAGCTTGGAAACAACATAATGATTCCTTCCAAATCACTGGATTCACAGGGTTGAGGGACTTGCCTGCCACTGACATTCATTGACTGGGATTAGAATTTGAAAAGATTTTCGCTGTTGCCTCAGGTGTTCTGAAAGGTGGAATGAATCATTTCCACTCAGTTTTAATGCTAGAGGGAGAAAGGAGTCACGTTAATTAGATGGGAAAGATGATCTAATCCTTTCTCAAAGAGCCTTTCTATAAGGTTTAGGGTACTGTCCAGCCAGCCTGCGGCTGTGTGAGACTAATGATGGGTACTGGGCTGTTGTTCCATTTCTGCTACCATTCATTGTTGGTGCCTTTGGTAAATAATTCCATTTCATTGTGGCTTCATCTTCTCATTGGGAAAATGAGACTGGTGATGTTGCGCCTCTTGGGTTAGGCGTATTCTGTGGTAGGATTTAGAGTCAAAAGTGTTTTTTATACTAAAAGACACTATGGCACATCTTCGTAGGACATTAGCTTTTCTTTGAAGATCTGGTGGTGGGGGGAAGGGGAACCATTTTTTAAACAGTAAAACATAAAGAGATATAGTATGGAAAACAATGTGAAATGTGAATGAATTTTTAAGATAGATATTTTAAGATGAATTTTTAAGATATTTTAAGATGAATTTTAAGATGAATTTTTAAGATAGATATGCTGCTAAGTAATTTCTTGCTAGATTTCAACTGCTTTGGGGTGTGTCTTCCTATGGAAATGAATTCCTTGTGCCCACGGCCATTACATTTCCTACAACGGAAACTTTGACTTTTGTTTTTTTTGAAGAGACATTTTGACTTATTTTTTATTCTACCGTTTTTCTATTTGCTACCTCATTTATTTCTACTTCTAGTTTGTTATTTTCTTCCTTCTGCTTTATGTTATTCTTTTTTGTAACTTTTAGAATTTGGAATTTAATGCTTTTTAAAATTTTTATCGATATAAGTATTTAGGCCATAAATGTCCCACTGTTCAGTACTTTAATTGTATTTTATGTATTCAGATAGATAGTGTTTTTATTAACATTTCGTTTTAGAAATTCTGCAATTTGGGTTTGTAGTTCTCCCTTTACCCAATAATTACTTAATATCAAATTTTTAAATTTCTGAGGGTAACAGCCTCTTTGTTTTATTACATTTATTTATTTCTGTTTGTCTTCTATTATGATCAGATAATATTGTTTTTATTTTTTAATTTATGAATTTATTGAGATTTGCTTTGAGTTAGTTAATGTATAGTCAATTTTTATGAATTTCACTTGAGAAGGTATATTCTCCTTTGGGTACAAAGTATAACATGTATCCAGAAGATCTATCTTTTTTGTTTGTTTGTTTTTGTTTTTGTTTTTGAGATGGAGTCTTGCTCTCTCACCCAGGCAAGTGCAGTGGCGCAATCTCGGCTTACTGCAACCTCTGCCTCCTGGGTTCAAGCAATTCTCCTGCCTCAGCCTCCCGAGTAGCTAGGATTACAGGCACCCGCCATCATGCCCAGCTAATTTTTGTATTTTTTGTAGAGATGGGGTTTCACCATGTTGGCCAGGCTGGTCTTGAACTCCTGACCTCAGGTGATCCACCCACCTCAGCCTCCCAAAGTGCTGGGATTACAGGTATGAGCCACCATGCCTGGCTAAGATCTATCTTTTTTAAAAAATTATTTATTGTGGCAAAATACATTTAACCTAAGATATGTGATTCTAAGCATTTTTTTTTTTTTTTTTTTTTTTGAGACGGAGTCTCGCTCTGTCGCCCAGGCTGGAGTGCAGTGGCGCGATCTCGGCTCACTGCAAGCTCCGCCTCCCGGGTTCACGCCATTCTCCTGCCTCAGCCTCCCGAGTAGCTGGGACTACAGGCGCCCGCTACCACGCCCGGCTAATTTTTTGTATTTTTAGTAGAGACGGGGTTTCACCGTGTTAGCATTTTTAATTGTACAATTCAGTGGCATTAATTACATTCACATTGTTGTAGAACTATCACCATTACCTGTTTTCAAAACTTTTTCATCCCTCCAAACAATCTCTGTAACCATTAAGTAATAACTCCCCACTCTCCTCCCCTCAACCCCTGGTGGCCTCCAATCCACTTTCTGTTTCTGTGGATTTGCCTACTCATAAAAGTGGAATCATACAATATTTAACCTTTTGTGTCTGATTTATTTCACTTAGCATAATATTTTCAAGGTTTATCCATGTTGTAGTGTGCATCGGAATTTTATTCCATTGTATGGCTGAATAACAGCTTACCATTGTATGTATTATATATACCATACTTTTTTATTTATTTATCTGTTCATAGACACTTGGACTGTTTCCATCTTTGGCTATTATGAATAATGCTGCTATGAACAATGGTGTTCAAATATCTCTTTGAGTCTCTGTGTTCAGTTCTTTTGGGTTTATAACTATGAGTGGAATTGCCGAGTCATACAATACTTGTATGTTTAGCTTTTTGAGGAACCGTCCAACTGTTTTCCACAGCGGCTGCCCATTTTACCCATCAGCAATATACCAGGGTTCCAGTTTCTTCACATTCTTGACAGTATTTATTTTCCTTTTTTTTAAAAAAAGAAAAAGTTATGGCCATTCTATTAGATATGAGGTGGTATGTCATGATTTTGATTTGCATTTCCCTAGTGACTAAGAGATGATGTTGATCATCTCTTCATGTGTTTATTGGTCATTTGAATATCTTCTTTGGAAAAAAAAGTCTATTCAAATCCTTCGTCCATTATCTTTATATTGTTGAGTTTTAGGAGTTCTTTATATATTCTGGATACTAAACATTTATCATATATATGATTTGTAAATATTTTCTTCCATTCTATAGTTTGTCTTTACACTTTTTTGATAATGTCCTTTGGTGCACAAAAGCTTTTAATTTTAGTGAAGTCCAGTTTATCTTTTCTTCTGTTGCTTGTGCTTTTAGTGTCATGTTTAATAATCTGTTGTCAAATCCTAAGTTGCAAAGATTTACCTGTATGTTTTCTCCTAAGAGTTTTATAGTTATAGCTCTCATATTTGGGTTCTTTACCTATTTTGAGTTAATTTTTTGTGTATGGTGTGAGGTAGGGGCCCAACTTCATTCCTTTGCATGTAGAAATCCGGTTGTCCCAGAACACTAGATCTGTTTTATTGATCATGTTATTTAGATCTTCTATAGCTTTATTTTTTAAAAAAATCTTCCTGAATTACCTTGGACTAAGAGTGGCAGTTTCAAGCAGCATTATGAAGAGCCATACAGAAGCCTGAGGCAAAAGGAAAAATCAGTAATACTTCATCTTGTCTTTGTATAAAATATAAAATTTTCACATTTTATTCATCACAATTTTTTGCATTTATTTTTATTTTTTAAAGTATTGAATTAAAAGATTATTGATTTTTGTTCCTGAGTTTTTGCCATCACCTTGAATTGTGTGACCAAGAAGAGTGCCTTTTCACCTTACTATAGTCCCAGCCCTGGGGTAAAGGCTCCTAATTTGAGTGTGTTTCTGTCTATGTCTTCTTGAGGCTCATGTGGTTTTGCATTTTTGAAAGCGGTTGCCATGTATCTGGTATAAAAATATTCACAAGTGTTTTACTTCTGCTGTAAATTGTGACTTTTTGTATTACAGTGTTATTTGTCGTAATACTTTTTGGCATGGATTCTGCCTTGTCTGTTATCAGGATTACAAACGATAGGGGAAAAGATAAGACACTAACAAGTCTTCAGTTTACCAATGATGAAATCAGGGTCCAAGGACTCTGGCAACAGTTGAAAGAATTATGATCATTAAGTTAAAAATGTTTATTACTTCTAAATCCTGATATTAAAGTAACAGCCCAGCGTACTTCCATGTAGAAATGATGTCATTCTGAAATGGTATAAATAAAAATTATAGTCAATATTCTCATCATGTTCAAGCAGGGCATGGGCCACAAACCCACCTAAGGACCTGGGAAGGGCGGGTTTCAATAACCTTCAGGCTGAATGCCACTCATACAAATAAGAAGCGTGGAAGCTGAGGGAAGGCCAGTCAGTTGAAGTAGGATGATTCAGCCCACTCAATATTTGAAATATTGGTTTTAATGAGATCCTAGGGCTCCATTTTAGAGCTACTAGAAGTTTTATGAGCGAAGAAGGGAGCTGTTTTACTGCACTATACAGAGTCTCCTTATCTTTCCCTTTTGTCATTCTTGCCATAACCTTATAGCCTCTAACTTAATCAGCCTGGCTTCCTTCATGTAATACAGCAGCACTTAACGTTGCCTTCTTACTTTTCTTCTAAGTAGTTCTTGTTTCTATGTCTGAGCATCCAGGGAGGTAAATGCAAAGAAGGATGGAAATAAAATATGGCTCAGCTGTGGCCTGAGCAGCCCCTTCCAAATGCACTCGCGGCTTCTCTGCACATCTTGATATGTGAATGGGAAAGGAGAAAAAGCACATTTTGGTCCAGCAGATTTTCTTCCCTTTGTCTCCCTCTGAGGTGCTCAGAGGCATCAGTAACAGAGCAGGAAAGCCCTGGCCCAACAAACCTTAGCCTTTTCCTTTGATACCTTCCACTGGGAGCCTTCATACAATGCATTTGAAAGCACTTTGTCGGCAGACTCCTGCTTCAGGCAAACATTGAGAAAACTATTGAGGAGGCCTCAATGGAAAGGATCTGATCTGCCCCAGAAACTGCCCTAGTTCTCTGGCAGGAGAGCCACCAGCAGGAGAAGAGAAATCCTCTCTCCTACCCCCTTTTTCCTCTCCTTTCTATTGTAAGAATTGTGGGAACTCTCTTTAAATGAAAATAACTCTCAGGCTGAGCTTTGTCTCCCAATGTGGATAAATGCCCAGATATCTCATATCCCCTCTGTAAAGCTGGAGTCTCAATTTTGGATGATCACAAACTATTTGGGACAAATGTTTGAGCTCAAGGAGAAACACATGGTAGGTGGTGTGTGCATAGCTTTTTCTAAAGCACCTAAAAATTGAATACTTGTTCATCAGCCTACTGCTTGCGAGCCCTTTGCTACCACTTGCTGGTCTGTTGTTTGCGCCTCTGCAGGCTGGCTCTGTGTCGTGTTTGCATTGGTATCCGATCTCTCCCTGCACCACCCCTTGCTCGATTTTAATTGAATTTAATGATTTCTGAACCCCTAAGCGTCTATCACTTTTTAAAATCCATACTACAGGCCGGGCATGGTGGCTCACGCCTGTAATCCCAGCACTTTGGGAGGCTGAGGCGGGCAGATCACGAGGTCAAGAGATCGAGACCATCCTGGCCAACATGGTGAAACCCCATCTCTACTAAAAATACAAAAATTAGCTGGGGATGGTTACACGTGCCTATAGTCCCAGCTACTCGGGAGGCTGAGGCAGGAGAGTGGCTTGAACCCGGGAGGCGGAGGTTGCAGTGAGTCGAGATCATGCCACTGCTCTCCAGCCTGGTGACAGAGTGAGATCTGCCTGAAAAACAACAACAACAACAAAAAACACACACACAAAAACATACTGCATTAGTTTCTACCTACAGTTGCAGTATAAGCAAATGCTTAAGGTGACGATGCCAAGAGAAATAAAATCTCTCTTTAGCTGCCTTCTTCTCCCGTCATTGAGAAGAGCCTTATTAGATACAGATGGATGAATATTCAAGAAGCCAGAGAGTGTGAAGAAGTGAGAGAGGCTGACCCTTGCCCTGAGCAATGCTAGACTCTTGGTTGGGAAGTTCTGTTCTGCCAGCACCCCTGAGGCCAGAGAGGCCTTGCTGGTCTTCTCTGCGTCTCCCTCAGGACATGGCTGCCCAGTGGAGGACATTCAGCCACTCAGCACTGGGTATGACCTTCCCTTAACCTATTCCCATCTATCAAAATGAAGAGCCCCTTCTAGATCTAAATTTCTGTAATTATCTGATAATTTATGTTTTATTCTAATTACAAATCTGGCCCATTAAAAAAATTGAGACTGTATCAGGGTATAAAGAAAAAAGACACCCATGATTCCAGGAGTCAGGGATAACCATTAGTGGCTTTTTAGTGTGTTTCCTTCTCATCTGTTTTCGTACATCTGTAGTTATTTTGCAGAATTAGATTCCTGTGTGTATGCAACATTTTCTTCACTAACATTATCTCTTGAACATTTACCTGTGTCATTTAGTATAAACTGAAAAATATCCGTGAAGACTCTAGATCATTACATTATGTGGATTATATTTTATTTAATGAATACCTTATTGTTGTATATTTAAGTGTTTTGCTGTGATAAATGATGCTGCCATGAATGTTTGCACACAAATCTTTGTACACATCTGCGTTTATTTCCTTAGTATATAATTCTAGCAGTCAAGGTGTTTTGATATTTTTAAGGCACTTAATACACAATGCCAAATTCTACACCAGTACTATATGAATGCCCAGTTTCTGGAACCCACGCCAATACTGAATGTGATCTTTGCGTATTTGATAGTTTAAAATTATACCTCACTTTAAAAGTTGTTTCCTTTTCTTGCTCATTTGGTTGAATGTTTTCATGTGTCTATCAGCCATTTAAATTATCCTGCTAAATTTTTTCTGTGGCTTTTAGTCTTCCTTCCATTAGGATATTTGGGTTTTTCTTAGTGATTTTTAAGAACTCTAGGATTCTATTATTTTAAAATATAAATTGAGTTACCAAAATAGTTTAAATTTTAACAAAACTGCTGTAGCTGGTCTCCTTTTATAAGGTAACCTTGTTATAGTTTGCCAGCTGTTGTGCCTGGCATAGAGCTATGCATACCCAAGGGGCTACATAAATGCTTTTCCATTTTTTATTTTTATTTTTATTTATTTGTTTACTTATTTATTGAGATAGAATCTCCCTCTGTTGCCCAGTCTGGAGTGCAGTGGCATGATCTTGGCTCACTGCAACCTTCGTCTCCTGGGTTCAAGTGATTCTCCTGCCTCAGCCTCCTGTGTAGCTGGGACCACAGCTGCATGCTACCATGCCCAGCTAATTTTTATATTTTTAGTAGAGATGGGGTTTCACCACGTTGGCCAGGCTGGTCTCGAACTCCTGACGTCAGGTGATCTGCCCGCCTCGGCCTCCCAAAGTGCTGGGATTACAGGCATGAGCCACTCACCCAGCCCATAAATGCTTTTTTAATGAGAGAATGACCTATTATCTAAACATAATTGATGTACAGTGTTGGTTAGCAGAGCTAATAGGAGAATTTTTAGTCCATTAGGAGTTATAATAAGAAAAGCTTTTAGAATGAATTGTCCCAGAAAGGGGAGCTGGAGGAAAAAAAGCCCAAAACAATACTCCACATCCACATATATGACCTAATACTCCACATCCACATATATGACCTAATACTCCACATCCACATATATGACCTAATACTCCACATCCACATATATGACCTAATACTCCACATCCACATATATGACCTAATACTCCACATCCACATATATGACCTAATACTCCACATCCACATATATGACCTAATACTCCACATCCACATATATGACCTAATACTCCACATCCACATATATGACCTAATACTCCACATCCACATATATGACCTAATACTCCACATCCACATATATGACCTAATACTCCACATCCACATATATGACCTAATACTCCACATCCACATATATGACCTAATACTCCACATCCACATATATGACCTAATACTCCACATCCACATATATGACCTAATACTCCACATCCACATATATGACCTAATACTCCACATCCACATATATGACCTAATACTCCACATCCACATATATGACCTAATACTCCACATCCACATATATGACCTAATACTCCACATCCACATATATGACCTAATACTCCACATCCACATATATGACCTAATACTCCACATCCACATATATGACCTAATACTCCACATCCACATATATGACCTAATACTCCACATCCACATATATGACCTAATACTCCACATCCACATATATGACCTAATACTCCACATCCACATATATGACCTAATGTTAGCGGAACATCACAGAGGACAAACATCGCAAATCAGAACAAAAGGACAGCTCAGAGGTATTTTTCAAATTGAACGAAATTGTATGCATGCAAAATATAAATAGAATGATATTAGAAAGATTTTATCAAATCTTAATGTTTCGGCACCTTTTTCCTGCTGTTTTTAAAGAAATAAAACATGACAGAACAGTTGACACCTCTGCATTTCTCCTTTTATCTCATCCCCCTTTCATCTATAACAGAGGTGACTTTGATTTTGAATATGGTGCTTATTATCTGAGTGTGTGCTTTTATGCTTTGATGACATAAGTGTACAAATGGTATCATACTTTGTTTCCTATTGCAACATTTCTTTTCTCATTCAATATTATATATTTGAGATTGATCCATTTTAATAGTATTACATCATAGGAGATTTCACAACTTATTTATTCACTCTCTCATGTATGGTTATTCCAGTATTTTGCTCTTGCAAATGTTGCTACAACGAGCCTTGTTGATCATGCTCCCTTTTGCACACAGATAAGTTTCTCTAGGGTGGAAATGGAATTGATTGCAAAGTCATAGGTATGGATATCCTTCTTTTCTAGAAAGAGCCAAATCATTTTTCAAGTTTTTAAGGTATTATATAAATACCTGCATTTCCCCCAAGGACATTTTACGTAAATGATGCCAGTTAATATTTGTGAGTGCTTCCTATGGGCCAGGAACTGTCCTAAGGGTTTTATATGATTCCACACATTTGATCCTCAACTATTCATTTGACAAGTGAGGAAACTGAGATTCAGAGAACTTGAGGATCTTGGCCAAGGTCTTATAGCAAGTGCCAGAGCCCACTCAAACCCCTCGGCAGTGTCGTTCTCAAGCCCTCTCTCTTAACCCCAGGCTGTGCTCTAGGTGCTAGAAAGACACTACCCATGCCAGTTTATAGGGATATAAAGGCAGCGGCTATTTAGGCTGTAAGAAAGCTCCAACAAACCGAAGCAGCCTTCCTAGAGCATTGCTGTTGTACAGATAGGAAGAAGAACCAGATGGTTGCTCAATGTGTCCAAGGTCCGCCCGTCAGTGACTGATCCAAGACTAAATTCCAGGCTCTAGACGCACATGGCAGCCAGGTTCTTTGCTCCCTGGCTCTCGCTGTCTCACTCTCTCTTGCTCCCTCTCTCCCTTGCTCCCTCCTTCCCTGTGTATTCCTGAAGGCATATAGCTACATCTTCATGTGCTTTTAATTTCTTTTAGCCTAGAGTAGACGCTCATAATAGAAAGGTCAAATAAATTTTTTTAGGAGTAGTAATGGATGTAATCTTGTACATGTACATGTTAATTGCAGCACTTTAATCCCCATTCTAAGTACCAAGCTTTCCGGATTAATTTCCTGCATCTGTTGGTAACACGGGACTCAGTCTTCTGACCAGATTCTTTGCCCAAGGGCCCTCATTTACTAATGAGTAATCACTGCAATTTCAGAGAAAATGCTACTGGTACACTCATGTTTGAACATTCATCAAATATGACGTGAGCCCAGTTAGGAGAGATGTTAGCGTCCTTAGCCTACAAATAAGGGCATAGAATTAAATCTCCCCACGCTATAATTTTGTTGGGGTTATTACTTGCATCAATGTTTGGAACAGTTGGTGATAAAACGTTTCATGGTCTTACAGCTCAGTAGATAGGAGCATGTCATGAGTCAGGCTTACCAAAGGACTTACTGCAGACTTACTTCCCCTTGCCTCCTGTGATTCAAGCCAATTTTGCAAAGAGAAGACAGAGGTGGAAGAGGAAGTCCCTTCAGCAGGAATGCATTTCTCTTTGTGCACATATCACAGACACACAGCACTGACACACTAATTATAGCTTTAGGTTGAGCATTTCCAGTTTCTGCATTTTGTTTGCAAACAGCCCATTATTTCTATCCTGTGTGCTGGAAAAACACAAAATGAAGCAGTCTAATCACTACTGTTTCTGGTAGGTCCAGCTGTCTACCTGTCTCCCCTCTTTTGGTTTTATTTTTTTCAGGGTGGGCCTGTAACTCCTCTTCTGTCCCCACCCGATTGTGTTTTTTGGAATCTTTCTAACCTGCCTGCAGACCAGGGGTTGCAGTTCCAGCTTTCCATGATCTTACCTGTGTTCAGCCTTATCTATTTTGTATTGAAAGAAACAGTCAACACAGTCAAATCCTTTATACCTTCCTTAAGACTGCACTGGTGTGGCCTACATAGCCACCTGTGTGCCAGCCGCTGTTGGTCACTAGGAAGACAGGGTGGGATGTGCGGGTGGTATGACCGAGGTGTGAAGAATCTCAGGGTTGGCTGTGTCAGCGAAGGAGTGAACGGGCACTTTGGGGTCACCTGAACTGGGAGAACTAAGCTCTCAAGCAGCAAAAACAGAGGCACAAAAGTGGATAAAAACCCAATAGTGCAGACCTGGAGCTAGGCTTCTTCTCTCAGTGGTGGCACAGAAAAGGATGAAAGTCTCTGAAATGTGCACCTGTGACTCAGGTTGCCGCCCACTGAAAAATCATGATTCAAGATCTCTCCTCCTCGTAAACCTTTTTTTTTTCCCTGCCTGCAGTCTAAGATAGAATTAGGAAGTCAAGAAAGGCTCTAGATGACTTTCAGAGTGTTTTTTGTTGTTTGTTTTTTCTTTTTGAGACAGTCTCGCTCTATCATCTAGGCTGGAGTGCAGTGGCATGGCATCGTCTCACTGCAACCTCTGTCTCCCAGGTTCAAGTGATTCTCCTGCCTCAGCCTCCTAGCAGCTGAGATTACGAGTGCCTGGCTAATTTTTGTATTTTTAGTAGAGACAGGGTTTCACCATGTTGGTCGGGCTGTCTCAAACTGCTGACCTCAGGTGATCCGCCCACCTCGGCCTCCCAAAGTGCTGGGATTACAGGCGTGAGCCACCACGCCTGGCCCAGAGGTTTGTTTTTTTTTGTTTTGTTTTTGTTTTTGTTTTTCCAGAATTAGCACATCTTCTCTTCTCTGGATCATTTTTCTCTTAAATCAGAGATTGCAAAATGTGGTCCAAGGGTCAAATCCAGCCTGGAGTCCCCTGTTTTTGTAATGTTTCCTTGTAACACAGCCACCCCCATTTTTTACAGGCTGTCTGTGGCTGCTTTTGTGATACGATGCAGGAGTTGAGAAGTTGGACAGAGACCATATAGTTTAAAATATTTACCACCCTAGCCTTTGCAGAAAGTTCGCCCACCCCTTAGAGTACAGAAAAAGAAAGATTTCAGAGATGTCAGTTTGGGAAGGTCCTTGAAAAGTCACTTGGCAAAGAAAAGTTGTGAGAAGAAGGTTGATATTTTGTCAAAGAAATGCAACGATGACAGATGCCAACCTGCCTTTTCTTCCAGCGGCAGAGGACCTCAGGCCGTGGTGTGCATGCCTGTGTATCGGTGTGGGTATGTGCACCTGCACACATGTGTGCTTACACGCAGCTCAAAACGGTGCCACCCTGTCCAGAGTTATTTTGGCCATCATGGTTCAAATCAACAGACTTTTCTGGAAAGCTTCTGCACACATGCCATGCTCAGAACAGGAGGTGCAAAGATGGGAAAGGATTCTGCCTGATATGCAAATAGTGACCGAAAACAAATAGTAAGGAGTGAGGCTGATGGAGAGCTAGGGGAAATAACTCACTGTCCCTGGGAGGGCTGCAGAGGACCCAGCACAGGCATTCTGGGGTGTAATCTTCCTTTCATTCTCGTGAGAGAAGCTGAGTGGAAACCAAGAGCCTGGCTTTTCAGTGAGGACATGAAGCCTCTGATAGTTGCCTTCCCTCTGGAGGTGAAGCAGTCCGGGAAGAAAACATATTCTTACCTCAAATTCCAAAACAACATGTGGGGACTCTGTTGAGAAGCCTGGGTGACCTAGGCCTGACGTGGTAAAATCGAGACAGATTCTGCTTCTGCTTTCTCTTAAAGTCAGCTCAGTTTTCCCAATTTTTGTCTTTTTTTTTTTTCGGGGTCTCTCTCTGTCACCCCAGCAAGAGTGCAGGGCTCACTGCAGCCTTGACCTCCCAGGCCCAAGCAATGCCCCCACCTCAGCCTCCCAGGTAGCTAGGATTACGACTGCACACCACCATGGTTTTCCCAATCTTATAACCAATTAGATCCGCTCATCACGTGTCCTGCAAGCATGCAGTGGCATGTCACAGTGCCCATCTGACAGCAGGGCAGGGTCGTTTGTTGAGAGAAACCCACTGAGGAGGAAATAAATTAATGTCCATCCTTTGCTCCCATCACCTCCAGCTGCACCATCCTTCACCAGGACCCATCAGAGCTTCCCCGGGGATGCTGCCCTGTGGTTCTCGGGGAAGCTGAGAGCTCTATGTTGCATCTTCCAGGGCACCTGTGGTCTCCGAAGTGTTGGCTGCAAGAATGGCTAAGCGGCGCACTCTCTTCAGACAAGAATAGTATTTTAATTGCAGACAGAATGCAGATATCGTTTCCACTATTGCCTCTGACACTTAATTTTAGGCCGGGCATGGTGACTCATGCCAGTAATCCCAGCCTTTAGAGAGGCTGAGCCTGGAGGACTGCCTGAGGCTAGAAGTTTGAGACCAGCCCTGGCAACATAGTGAGACCCTGTCTTTACCAAAAAAAGAAGGAGAAGGAGAAATTAAAATTAGCCAGGCATGGTGGTGCACGCCTGTAGTCCCAGGTACTCAGGAGGCTGAGGCAGGAGGCCAGGAGTTTGAGGTTACAAGTGAGCTATGATTGTACCACTGCACTCCAGCCTTGGCAATGGAGAGAGACCCTGTCTCAGAAAAAGAAAAAAAAAATAAAAAAATTTAAAAAAGAAGAAGAAATTTAAGTTTAGGCATCTTGAAGGCCAGGAGTTTGAGGTTACAAGTGAGCTATGATTGTACCACTGCACTCCAGCCTTGGCAATGGAGAGAGACCCTGTCTCAGAAAAAGAAAAAAAATAAAAAAATTTAAAAAAGAAGAAGAAATTTAAGTTTAGGCATCTTGAAGGCAGGAGATTTTGACTGGTAATGGTGGAAGGATTTTGCAAAACTCCGTGAGTTCACCTCATTCCTCAGAAATTCCATTGAGAATGGAGGGTGTTATGTGAAAATCCGAACCACAGGGGATGGCTTTGAGACCTGTGGAAAGAATGCCGCCATTACATGTGCATGTGTAGTGTTTGCCCCAGAGGAGGCTTTTGAAAAGTTCATCTACAATGTACTAAGGTCGAGTTTTGCAGTAACTTCCTAGCGCATATAGACTGGGCATAGTTTACATTACTGAGTATTTAGCAGCCAGCAAATCAAAGCCAGAAATGGGTTACTCCTTTGTGGAGCAGGAGACAGTGACTGTCCTGGGAGGAAGTGACTGTCACAGCAGTGGATTCCTTTAGTAGCATCTTCACTGTGTATTCACCGGGTACCCACCGTGTTAGCGATGACAACCAACCTGTATCAGGTACTCCCAAGTGTCCGTTCCCCTGTTACTGAGCACTTTACAGGCACTCTTGTTTTGTGCTCACAGTAACCATTGAGAGAGATGAGGCACAGAATATGAAGTTAGTTGCCAAAAGTTGCCAGAGCTGGGATTTGGGCTCCAGGTGGACTGACTTTAGAGGCTGTGCCCTCCATCCTTGCCCTGAACAACCTCCTGTGAAGAAATCAGTGTGAATGAATGAATGAATGAATGAATGAATGAATAAGACCTGAAGAGGCAGGCAGGCTCTGGGAGACGCAGAGACAACTTCTGCCCAGTTTGTGCTCAGGTTGTGGAGACAAGGCTTCCTACGAGACGCACACACAGAAATTTGGCAGAATGGGTAAGTGGATAGCACACAGTATGAGGTGGGTCCAATGACTGCCGAGATTCCCTCTGTCCTCCACCCACACTTTCTCAACGGTGTCCTTCTCAGAAGAGAACCTGCTTCTTCGACCGGCCTGGTAGGAACAGCACTCACCACCCATTTGTGTGCCAGTACAGGTAAGTAAGAGTGCTCCCAGCCGCCCTTCAGCCGTGGTGCTCAATCTGCTGCATGCATCACCTTAGCCAATCCTCACGTCAATCCCACTAGGTAGGGATTATCACTGCGGTTATATAGACAAGGAACCTGTGGCTCAGGGAGGTTAAGCTACTTGCCAGATCTCATGGCTAAGAAGTGGCAGAGCCAGGATTCATGCAATGGTGTGGCCGTCCTTCAAATCCTGTGAACCTCCCATGGGAACCTCCCATGACATCTTGTGTCTCCCCTGGATATACATCCGTACCATGACGGGTTTTCTTTTTTCCTGGCGGGAAAGGGCAGCTGGGGGTGAGAATGCTCCAGAGAGTGGCAGAATGGAGCTATGGACATGAAAGTATTTGGATCGTTGGGAAGTGCAGAGGTCAGCTCCGCACACACTTCCTGGGACTTTGCAGTCAATGGTTACTGAAGTTACTTAATACCCACTTGTCCCACGACTGGTGAGTCCCGCCTATTGCCTGCTGTCCTGTGGTGCAGCTGCTGTTTGTCCATCTCCAGGGCCACCAAAGCCTGTCTGGATTGTGATTCAAGGTGTAAGAGGACATGGAAAAAGAACTGATTTGTGTTGTATGAGTTTAGTTTAACTTGATTACAGGAAACTGTTGGTGGGTGGATGTAGGATTTCATTGCATGTAAACATCTCAGAGACAAGTTCCTTTCAGCTACTTTCTACTTGGGAATACTTGTTGTGAGGTTTTTCACCTAAGGCTTCCCCGTAATGATTTTGTCCTGATGATTCATTCCTCAATTCGTGGTATTTTATTGCCGCTTTGCCACAGAGCTTTCAAAACCATCACCTCCTCCTCCTCTGGAAAACGTGCACAGACTTTGCCCACATTTAATCATGCCGTCCCCGCCCTTTCTAGTCTTTCTTCAAACTTCTACCAGTTCCTGTGTTTCTGAGAGGAGCCCAAGTCAAACACTATGAGATAAACATCAAGAGCTTAAAATGAATGCATGTTCAAAAAATATGCTGGTCTCTGATTCCAAACATGGCTACTGCTAACCCATTGAAGACCCATCAAAGACCTGACTATTCTGAATTGTTTTAATAGCAGTGAGGGGTGAGTCGATGTCTCAGGAGAGGACGGCCCAGACCTAGGTAATGTGTGTCCCGTCCCCCGACCCAGTGAGCACGTGGTGCATCTGTGGGTGTGTGCGTGTGTGGGTGTGTGTAGATGTGTGTGTGTGCACGCACGCGTATGTGGGGGGTGTGTGTGGGTGTGTGCATGTCTGGGTGTGTGGGTGTGTATGTGTGCGTGCGCGTGTGTGGGTGTGTGCCCGTGGGTGTGTGTGTGGGTGTGTGCATGTGTGGCACCGTGTGTGTGGGTGTGCGTGGGTGTGTCCCTGTGTGGGTGTGTGGGTGTGTGTGCACGTGTGTGGGTGTGTGCTGTGCATGTGGGTGTGTGGGTGTGTGCATGTGTGGCACCGTGTGTGGGTGTGTGTGGGTGTGTATGGGTGTGCGTGTGGGTGTGTGCATGTGTGAGTATGTGCATGTGTGTGCAAGTGTCTGGCACGCGGTGTTTTTGACTGGACTGAGGTTGTGGTACCAGAGTCCAGAAAGACAGTTGAAGTTGTGTCGTGGAGGGACACTGACATGAAATCTGGTAAGTCATGTCCAAACCAGGTCACTAATCAATTGTGAGCAGAGAGCAGTGAGCAGAGGGCAGCAGCTATGTGCAGAGCCAGAGGCCGGGGTTCGAATGCACAGGAGCCACGTGGACACTGCTGCAGGCTGCCCGGGCACCTAGCCGCAGATTACCTGTATTACCTCATGCCTGTTTTTTTTGAGACTGAGTCTCACTCTATCGCCCAGGCTGGAGTGCAGTGGCGCGACCGCGGCTCACTGCAACCTCTGCCTCCCGGGTTCAAGCGATTCTCCTGCCTCAGCCTCCCGAGTAGCTGGGATTACAGGCGCCCGCCACCACAGCCGGCTAATTTTTGTATTTTTAGTAGAGACGGGGTTTCCCCATGTTGGCCAGGATGGTCTCGAACTCCTGACCTCGTGATCCGCCCGCCTCGGCCTCCCAAAGTGCTGGGATTACAGGCGTGAGCCACTGCGCCCGGACACATTGCCTCATTTCTTCCTCCAGCCGCCTGTGGGGTGGGGACTGTTCCCGCTGCAGTCTCCTGGGTGAGAGATGAGGGAGCTGCTGGTGAGAGGCGGTTGCCCCATCACCTAAGCTCATGACCAGGGGAGGGGGAGAAAAGCATCACTGCTCAGGCAGGAGCCCCCATGCCTCCTGCTTGGGGTTCACTTAAAGGCACGGCTTAGAGAGATTCTATCGACCAAAGGATGGAAGGAGCCACGGAGAAAATATCTTTCCGGTTTTTGCTTTTCTCTGTGTTCCGTTTCCTTCCCATTTACAGGTGCCTTTAGCACGTAAATATTCACAGCTCTTTAGAGTCACCAACTCCTTGAATATCCCTGGGGTCCTGGCAGAAAGCGGATGGCGCGCTGCGTCTAACCAAGAGTTTTTGGAAAGGACTGTTTACAAAAGCTGTCGCAGGTGCAGGCAAGCCGTGGTGCGCAGTGCTCCTGCCAGCCGCTGGGGAGGCCTGAGGGCAGGAGGGGAAGCCACGACCACCACCCCGAGAGGGAGGACCCGGGAGCATCAGCTGAGAGGCACGGCGGCTTAGTGGCCTCATGGGACAGGAGCCAGGAGGACAAGTGCCCTGTCCTCTCCCATCTCCTTCTGCGCTCTCCAAGGGCTGAGCCCATCCTGAAGCCAGAAGGAAGTCTGTCGAGGCAGCTTGCATCCGTCTGCCTCCTGGCGCAGAGCAGAGTAGAGAGATTGAAGAGTGGACCTGGACGGGCAAGTATTCATGGAAGGCGCTCAGTACGAGCGTCTCATGAAAACAGTGGGCCTTCCGCTCAGAAACATGCCCAAACACACCAAATGTGGCATATGTTTTCAGGGGATCCATATACCCCTTTTAGCCAGTCTCTGGACCAGACTATAGAGTAAGAGTCTGATTTAGATCGATGGGAAGGTTTGTTTGTTTGTTTGTTTCCCTCCTGATAAAAAATCCTGGGGTTTGTGCTCTCCTTTAAGTCTGTAACAGCTGAGTGAACAAATGGCCTGCACGCCGGCTCCCAGGTCAGATGTCCAGCAAGCAGACGCTTCTTTTCTTGTTTCTCTATCTCAAGGGAGCAAGTAAGTCCAGAAGAAGAAAGGATCTGGTGAAGGAGACTGCAACCCGAAGTTATTTTAAGAGAGTGTTGAAAATGAGGGCTATTTAAAGCAGAACGTGTGGCTGGGATTTACAAGGTAAATCAAAGCAGCTGTAGGAAGGAAAGAAAAGATTTTCAATGACAAACGTTTTCCTTTTTACTTGTTCTTTTGAAAGAAAGGGGAATGTGTGGGCAGACAGTTGTGAGGATCTTGACTTAAATACTTGACTGCCTTTTCACATGCATGCTTTAAAAACTCTCTGGTTCCGGCGGGGCGCGGTGGCTCACGCCTGTAATCCCAGCACTTTGGGAGGCCAAAGCAGGTGGATCACTTCAGGTCAGGAGTTCGAGACCAGCCTGGCCAACATGGTGAAACCCTGTCTCTACTAAAAATACAAAAATTAGCAGGGCGTGGTGGTGAGTGCCTGTAATCCCAGCTACTTGGGAGGCTGAGGCACGAGAATTGCTTGAACCCAGGAGACAGAGGTTGCCGTGAGCTGAGCTGGCGCCACGGCACTCCAGCCTGGGCAACAGACTCCATCTCAAAAAGAAAGACAAACCAACAAAAAGAAAAACACAAAAACTTTCTGGTTTCTTAAATGAATGACACTCACTTCGAGAAGAAGGCCCGTCTAACCTCTGCCTTATTTTTGCATTCAGCTAGATAATAAAGTCACTCAAGGTCTTGGGTCCAACCAGATGCTAAAAATGGCTGTTTTTGCTCAACACTATAAGATTGGAAGTCAGGGAGCTTTGGACTTTGGACAGTTGGAACTGAGGATTCACCTAGAACATTAACGTTTTTGAACATTCCATAATAAAATAAATTCTGTTAACTCTTAGGCATTTATACCCCCAATGTGGTGGGATAAAAGGATGAGGAAAAAAGTGGCACCAAGATGACGCAAGCTCTTTATTCTGTGTTTCGGTCTCATCCCATTCAGATGCTCCTTCATGGAACATTTCCAGGCAGTGGTGCCTGATATTCTTCATTTCTTGAAAACTCTGGTTTTGTTGCCCTGAGAGTTTGAGATGAAAATCTGGTTCCTGGAGAAAAGGGTCTTCTTCTATCAATGAAGCCCGTCAGTATTTGGTTCTGGAGTGACTGCAAACAAAAAGAGCCCTCCAAGTCTCAGCTCTTCCCCTCTCTGCTGGTAGATGGAAATCTCTGGATCTGAATTCCTAATGGGCCCCATCAGTCTGATATTTTAATTAGTCTGGTTTAAACATGGTTGGAGGCCGGGCGCGGTGGCTCACGTCTGTAATCTCAGCACTTTGGGAGGCTGAGGTGGGCGGATCACTTGAGGTCAGGAGTTTGAGACCAGCCTGGCCAACATGGTGAAACCCCATCTCTACTAAAAATACAAAAATTAGTTGGCCATGGCGGCGTGTGCCTGTAATCCCAGCTACTAGGGAGGCTGAGGCAGGAGAATCACTTGAACCCAGGAGGTGGAGGTTGCAGTGAGCTGAGATCTTGCCACTGCATTCCAGCCTGGGCAACAGAGTCATAAAAAAAAAAAGTGGGGGTTGGGGGGTTGACAGTGGCCTTCACACACAGCAGTCTCTGCCTTTAATAATGGTTTAAATCATGTGTTAGATCTAGGCCCTTTGGTGAGAGCCAGGTTGAACACCCCTGAAGCATTTGCTCTTTGACCTATGGCCTCCTATTCCTTTGAACTTTCCCAGAAAGCAGGGTGGGGGTGGGGGTGGGGAACACTAACCCAGAATTCTTTAAATTTCTTTCTAATGATTTGGAATGATCAGAAACTTTTAAACCAACTTCATTTCCACCTTCCAGCCATGCTTATCCATCATAAGACGATTTTTATCTTCCATAAGAACCCATTCTCCAGTGACTCTTAGATGGAAAACACAACACTGCAGAGTTACCATAAACCACTTTTCCTTAATTGCTGACATGGAACCAGACAGAGGGGGGTCATTGGTTTGGAGAAGGAGAGGGAGGGAGAATATCTACGCCCTCTCTGTCCCCTTCCCAGACACCTCATTGCCTCTGAGGATTCTCTTCCCTTCACTCTCATCACAAAAGAGGTAATTACCTTATTTCAGGCATCCTTTTTATAGAGCAGGCAGCAGCCTATCACGGTAGTAGCATTTCACTCTTCCAAGAATGGAACCATTGCACAATGTCCCAGGAGTCATTTGTGATTTTTATGAGAACCTGAAGAGGTTAAAGAAAAGAACAGAAAAATAGAAAGCCTTTGCTGAGAAGAAGGGAGCTGTTAGCCAAAAGAGGGAATTTGGGCTGAGAAATTATTGTCTGAAATACTTATATCTTAGAGAGAGAGAGAGAGAGAGGTGAGGGAGGGGCTTTGTTATTGAATTGAGTGACATTTCTCTTTATTATAAAGTTATACCGTCCGGCAGTAGAACTGCCGGTAAAACTCGATCTGGAGTGTTTTCTTTCCCCCTCGCTATGCTCTTTTAGCAGTTTGCAACTGGACTGTTAAATTAAGGGTTCTTGCATGGGAAATACTTCTTATTCCTTCAGCAGGTGAAACTACTTGCTAAAGTAATTATTTTTAAATGCAAATATATATACACACATACCTTGTGTGTATGTATTTTTAAATATTTACACACATACCTTGTGTGTATGTATTTTTAAATATTTACACACAATATATATTCATGTATATGTATGTATGTTGTATTTTTGTGGTTTTGTGTTTTAACATCAGCTGGGGTAGAAAGAGAAGGGTGGCGCTGCTAAGAGTCCCTCCTCAACTGGCCTCTGGCTGCAACGTAAATGACCTCCCTTGTTCCCTACCAGCATGGCTGGAGCAACAACGCCAGAGTCTCACGTACAAACATTACCTGGAGTCTTCCTACTGCACTCCTGCACTGTGGCATCCACAGAAACAGTGTCACTTGGGGAGAATGTCATGCACTCCTGCACTGTGGCATCCAGAGAAACAGCGTCACTCAGGGGAGAATGTCAGGCAGGGATGAGCTGCCTTGACTTGAAATGGTCTTGCCTCTCATCTCAATTAAAATCAAGCCATTAACTGGCTTTAATGTGGAGATTTTGTGGTTCAGTTTTCTTCAGTGGTATCCATTATAAAAAAAGATGGGGGTTATAGGTAGCAGAACTGATTGGCATAGTTGTCAGGCATTTAGTATGTATTATTAATATTTAATATGTATTATTAATGTTCCCTACCTATAGTGAGAGCTACCCTGGCTTAATCAGTTATCCTTTACTCCAGGACGAAACCATGCTTTCTGTGGTTACCTGAATTCCAGGTGGGGCTAAGCACAGCTAAGAGTATCTGGTAGCCTCTTCAAGTGGCTTTTGTATCACCCAAACCTTAAAAAACTGTCACACAAACTGGTAAAAACGTATACTTCTGTCTATCCTTGATTGAATGGAATTGTCACTGTTTATTTTAAAGAAATGGACAACTTAGAGCCCTATTGCAACACATCCCAAACCCAGCTCACTTAAACCATTAATCAAAACATTTTTCCTGCCTACCTGTGGTCTGTAAGGAGGATACAATCTAGTCTCTGATTGCACAATTAAACAGGTGCAGAAAGCAGTCTATGGATTCATGCCAAGTGAGTGGTACTGGAAGGGAATTCTATGGGAGTTCAAAGGAACGGGAGGTCACAGTAGATCAGAGTTGGTTGGCGGGAGTCTCGGGGGAGAAATGGGGTTTGACGCAGGCCTTGAAAGAACCGATAGGATTCAGACAAACCTGAGTAACGGGAGGGTGTTCCGAGCCACACACACTGATTGTTCAGTTTGGTTTGCTCAGCTAGAGGACGTGTTGGGAAGATGGGTCTGATTGGAGGTGACGTTGACACCCAGACTTAGATTCTAAGGGCAGGGGGAGTTCCCTGAAGGATTTTAAGTGCCAGGGGCCTGGTAGTGCTCGTGTGTTAGGCAGAAGGGAGGTGAACTAGGCTGTCACAATCATCTAGATTGGAGTTACTGAGAATCTGGATCGGGTGGACATGAAAAGAAAGCAGTGGATTCAAGTTACAAAGGAAGAATTGGCAAGGGGTGGCAAAACAGTCACTGCTTGGAAAAACCATTTTTCTGAAGCATAATGCCACTTTGTTTTTGTTTTTGAGACGGAGTCTCACTCTGTCACCCAGGCTGGAGTGCAGTGGTGCGATCTCGGCTCACTGCAAGCTCCGCCTCCCGGGTTCACGCCATTCTCCTGCCTCAACCTCCTGAGTAGCTGGGACTACAGGCGCCCGCCACGGCGCCCGGCTAAGTTTTTGTATTTTTAGTAGAGACGGGGTTTCACCGAGTTAGCCAGGATGGTCTCGATCTCCTGATCTTGTGATCTGCCCGCCTCGGCCTCCCAAAGTGCTGGGATTACAGGCGTGAGCCACCGCGCCCGGCCACCACTTTGACCCCTGTCTTTGCTCTGTGTCTCCTGAAGGACAAGAAGGCCATCGTGCTAGGCTTCGGAATTCCCTGCCTATTCGTGCATAATTTGAAATCATCTCTATGTAGCTTTCAGATCCTCATTTCCTTCTGGACTCCCTAGTACAATTTCATCAATTTCATATTCTCTCTCTCTCTCCTCTCATAGGTATATAGTATATATTTTACTTGATGACTGACTCAAGAATTTGAAGATGGGTTCTGATCTTGTTTAACTGGAAGCATTTTCTAGAGAGCCAAAGCCATTGTGATTTTGGCTTCTACATTTATTGTCGTATATTCAAGCAGAACAGTGTAAAAATGATTACCAAAGTTGAGCCTATTATTTAGATTTTGATAGTATGTGTGTGTATATATATATATATATATATTTGAGAAGGAGTTTTGCCCTGTCACCTAGACTGGAGTACAGTGGCACCATCTTGGCTCACTGCAACCTCCACCTCCCAGGTTCATGTAGTTCTCCTGCCTTGGCCTCCCAAGTAGCTGGGATTACAGGCATGCACCACCATGCCCAGCTAATTTTTATTGTATTTTTAGTAGAGACGGGGTTTCATCATGTCGGCCAGGCTGGTCTTGAACTCCTGACCTCAGATGATCCACCCACCTCGGCCTCCCAAAGTGCTGGGATTACAGGTGTGAGCTACCACGCCTGGCCTGATAGTTATGTTTTTAACTCTAGATGACTAAAAGACACCTATAAAGATATAGAAGTTAAGACAAAAGTCACAATTGTGTTGACAACTGCTGTTACAGTGTTTTCAATATATTTATCCAATAGAAAAGTTTTATTTTACTGCACAATAATATGTTCTATTAAATTAATAAAAACGTACTCATGAGTGACTTCTTGTCATACAGATCTCTATATCTCTTAGAGCTGTATGTCGGCGTTTTCTCTCTGGATATATAATATACATATTAATTCATTCATTGAGCCTGTGCTTGGCATGATTCCAGGTGCTTCAGTATAATAGAGCAATAAAGACAAGCCCCCTGCTCTCTTAGATCTTGCTTTTTTTTTTTTTTGAAATGGAATTTTGCTCTTGTCTCCCAGGCTGGAGTGCAATGGCATGATCTCGGCTCACTGCAACCTCCACCTCCTGGGTTCAAGTGATTCTCCTGCCTCAGCCTCCCGAGTAGCTGAGATTACAGGCACCCGCCACCATACCCAGCTAGTTTTTGTATTTTTAGTAGAGATGGGGTTTCACCATGTTGGCCAGGCTGGTCTCGAGCTCCTGACCTCAGATGATCCGCCCACCTCGGCTTCTCAAAGTGCTGGGATTACAGGCGTGAGCCACTGCGCCCAGTCAGATCTTACGTTCTGATAGAGGGATATAGACAATAAACAAGCCAGAAAATACCTGCCAGTCAAAAAGCTGTGATGGGAACCAGCCAGGCAAAGATCTAGAGGGAGAGCACCCAGGCCTGTCTCCACTTATGTGAGACGTACATAAACACACGGCGCCTTGCCCGTGGGAGGTTCTCACCACGTATTTATTGAGGAATAAATGAGTGAATGGATGTATTCATTGGCCTGCTTGCGAAACCTTCACCAGTGGACTCTTGGCTTTTAGAACTTTATTACAGGTTGAGTAATATCTGAAATATCCCTTATTCAGAACACTTGAAACCAGAGGTGTCTTGGATTTTGAATTTTGAGGGGTTTGGAAATATTTCTACTGTACTTATATTTATCAGGTGAGCACCCTAAAATGAAAATCTGAAGTCCTGAATGCTGCGGTGAGCATTCTCTTTGAGCATCATGTTGGTGCTTAAAAAGTTTTGGATTCTGGAGCATTTTGGGTTAGGGATCTTCAACCGGTATGCTAATAATAGTGATCTTATGTAGTATTTTCCCTCCAAAGAGATTTGAGAGAGAAATAAGTGGCTGCCGTGGTTGGCCGTCTTTCTCTGGCTCACTTCACCTTGTTGCCCTTGGATAACTCCAGTGAACTCCTTCTTACTTTTCAAGGCCATGGCTCTTCCAAGCAACCTCCCTGAGCCCCTTGGGCTGGGTCAGGAGGGTTCCCCAGCCCTGCATGGACCTACAATGTGCTACTGAAATGATCATTTGTGTGTCTGTCTCTTTCTGTAAACAGTGGGCTCCTCCAGACTGGGCACAAAGTTATTTACCTAATGGAGCCAAGAGGTAGGTGTGCAAGAATTGTTTTCTGTTGAGATGAAAATCACCAAGCCTGGTCATTTGCTTTCTGTGTAGACAGCAGTGTGTTGTTCACTTAGGACTCTGCTCTCTGTCTCGTGCAACTTACCCTTTATTTAGGGAAAATGAACAATCTGTAAACAATAAGAGAACACTGGCAAATCAATACAGTCAAGACCTGTGGGAAAATGTAGAGGTGTCAAGAGTAAGAGAATAAGCTGAGGGAGCAGGTGTGGATCACCATGGTCTCCTTTGACTTGCTCAATAAAGACCCTCTGACCAAAGGTTAGCTGCAAACGCCTTTGTTTCGGAGGGCTAGTATGCAGTGGTTTCGTGATGTGTCTTTTATATGGTCTCATGGTTTTCAATTTCTTAATTGATGTTTCTGATTTACCTGAAAGCTTTAAATGTTCATGATCTTGGCTTGGTACACATTAGACATTAAGGTTTACAACCAATGCCTGTCATTGCCATTTGAATGTGTTGGTGACATTCCTGGTGTGGCAAGCTAGGCGAGTGTGCCCCCATCGACAAAAGAGGCTGAATTCTATATTCTGCACTATATGGACTGTCTTTCTCTTTCACTCACTTGCTTTTTAAATGACACAATTCATCCCATTCTTAATGGGGGTCGGGGGAGAAAAGAAGAAGGAAACGAAAGCAAGCAAAAAAACCACTCAATGCCCGCAACTGTTATTATTATCTTGGTATATCGCTCTAAATACTTTCAAAAATATACTTGAAATACTTTCATAGGTTTTACAACAAATAGGATTACACAACCAATTTTATCATAGTGAATTTCCAAGTCAATAACTGCTTTTCAGACTATGTTCCAAGGAGGGGCCGGGGTTGCCCAGCTCAAGAGAACAGGAATCCCTGCAAAGGGCCAGGAGCCCGTCAGTGGCTCCTCCTCAGTGCAGCTCTGCTCTCTCGGTTTTTTTATTGATACATAATAGAGGTACATATTTTGGGGGTGCATGTGATAATTTAATACATTCATATCATTGTAAAGATCCAATTGGTGTCATTGGGATACCCATTATCTTAAATATTTCCCCTTTCTTTATGCTAGAAACATTTGAGTTCTTCTGTTCTAGCTATTTTGAAATATACAGTAGATTATTGTAAACTGTAGTCACCTACTGATCTGTCAAACAGTAGGTCCTTTTTTTTTTTTTTTTTTTTTTGAGATGGAGTGTTGCCCTGTCACCCAGTCTGGAGTGCAGTGGCATGATCTCAGCTCACTGCAACCTCTGCCTCCCGGGTTCAAGTGATTCTCCTGCCTCAGCCTCCCGAGTAGCTGGGACTACAGGTGCCTGCCACCACATCTGGCTAATTTTTTGTATTTTTAGTAGAGATGGGGTTTCACCACATTAGCCAAGATGGTCTTGATCTCCTGACCTCGTGATCCACCTGCCTCAGCCTCCCAAAGTGCTGGGATTACAGGCGTGAGCTACTGCGCCTGGCTTTTTGTTGTTGTTTTTTTTTTTTTTGGAGTCTCACTCTGTCGCCTGGGCTGGAGTGCAATGGTGCGATCTTGGCTCACTGCAACCTCCACCTCCCTGGTTCAAGTGATTCTCCTGCCTCAGCCTCCCGAGTAGCTGGAATTACAGGCATGCGCCATCATGCCTGGCTAATTTTTTGCATTTTTAGTAGAGATGGGGTTTCACCATGTTGGCCAGGCTGGTCTTGAACTCCTGACTTCAGGTGATCCGCCTGCCTTGGCCTCCCAAAGTGCTGGGATTACAGATGTGAGCCACCGCACGCAGCCTCAAACACTGGGTCTTATTTCTTCTAGCACACTGTATACTTGTACCCACTAAACAACTTCTCTTCATCCCCCATCCCCGCTGCCCATCCCAGCCTCTGGTAACCACCCATCTACTCTCTGTCTTCACCAACTCCACTTGTTTAGTTCCCAAATATGAGTGAGAACGTGTGATATTTGTCTTTCTGTGCCTGGTTCATTTCACTTCCCATAATGACCTCTAGTTCCACGCATGTTGTACAGCTCTTCTCTCATTGGAATATATTTTGTAAAACAAACAAAAAAAAATTGGGGGGATGAAAGGTTTTCACTGCTCATATAAATGACAACTTGTAAACTACTGTGAATAGCAATATTTTCATTGAGTAGAGTGCTACCAATATGCCCATTCAGAATTTAAAACTCTGACAAACAGCTCTGTCCGTATATCCTTATCACTCACTGACAATCTTTTGATTGGCACTGGAGCACCCATCTGCTGGGTTTTGTGGAGACTGTGGCCATCTCTGCCTTTTAGACTGATCTGCTCAGACAGTTGACCCAACACTGGCTGCCTCCTTGCCACTGAATGGGAATGAGGTCGTACTTGTACATGCTTATTGGAAGGTTTTCAGGCCTCAGCTCTACTGAGCGAAGACTTGGTTGAGTAACAAGTGAGGAGGAAACTGTAGGGTTCCATTGTTTACAATGGGGACAGCCTGCGGCACCACTAGACATTCTGAGGCGGGCCCTGGTTGGGGGTCAGAAGGTCATTGGATAGGCGGGAAAAAAATCATTGCAAGGTTATGATTGCACCAATGCATTCCAGCCTGGGCGACAGAGCCAGACTCCATCTCTTACAAATAAATCAGAGGAATGGGAGAAAATATTTACAAATCATGCATTTGATATTTCTCCAATGATATACCGGTGGCCAATAAGCACACGAAAAGATGCTTAACATCATTAGTCATTAGGAAAATGCAAATAAAAACCACAATGAGATGCCACTTCAAACCGTCTGGGATGACTATCATCAAAAAGACAGATCGTGCATTGGGGGCATTTTGAGCATTGGTGAGGATGTGGAGAAGCTGGAACAGTCTATACGTTGTTTGTGGGAATGTAAAACAGGGCAGCCGCTGTGGTACAGTCTGGCTGTTCCTCAAAAGCTTAAACACAGAGTTACCAAATGATCTAACAATTCCATTCTTAGGGATATACCCAAGAGAACTGAAAACATACATCCACACAAACATTAGTACACGAATGTTCATGGCAGCGTTAGTCAAAATAGCCAAAATGGAGGAAGTAACCCAAAGGTCTGTCCCTGATGCATGAATAAACAATGTGCTGTATTTGCACAATGGAAAGTTATTCGCCACAAAAAGGAATAAAGTGCTGATGCATGCTGCCATATGGATGGACCTTATAAACGTTCTGGTAGCTGAGATAAGCCAGATACAAAAGGCCACATATAGTAAATTGCGTTTATATGAAATGTCCAAAATAGGCAAAACTATAGAGACAGAAAATACATTTGTGGTTGCCTAGAACTGGGGGTGTTGAGTGAGATGAGGAGTGAGTGTTAAAGGGTGTGAGTGAGGAAGATATTCCGTGTTCCATGATGATTACATCGTTACATGCATAGTGATTGCACACCTCTGTGAATATATGAAAAATCACTTAGCTGTATACCTATGCTGAGCTTTATGTTATGTGAATTTTATCTCAACATTAATTTTAAAATCCAATGAAGGGCAAATTTATATTGTTTTTGGCTTTTAAGAAACTGTCTTAAAAGACACATTTATATATTTATTTATTTATTTATTTACTTACTTGAGACGGGGTCTTGCTCTGTCACCCAGGCTGAAGTGCAGTGGCGTGACCTTGGCTCACTGCAGCCTTGACCTCCCGGGCTCAAGTGATGCTCACACCTCAGCCTCCCGAGTAGTTGAGACCACAGACACATGCCATCATGCCCAGCTAATTTTTGTAGACATGGGGTTTCACCATGTTGCCCAGGCTGGTCTGAACTCTTGGGCTCAAGTGATCCGCCTGCCTTAGCCTCCCAAAGTGCTGGGATTACAGACGAGAACCACCGCACCTGGCCACCCCTTTTATACTTTGTTAATGGAGAAGTAAATAAACAGCCAGGGTGTAAACAATACATGCACCCCCATAGTTCAAAGGGACAATGGAGCATATGTGTTGATGTGTCTGAGAAAAACAGAAAAAATGCTTGTCCCTGGAATGATGGAAAGAATTGTTACACCTTGAGAGGAGAGGTCAAGGGTGGAAGTCTGAAACAGGTGGGAGATGATATTTCTAAGAGTGAGCCAGTACATTTCTGGCAAAATAAAGACTTTAGCAGGCTACTAGTTTGTAAAAATTAAACTGCAAAACTGGAGCTGGTTTCACCCTTATTTTTTAATTATGTGGGATTAGTCATTTGTGCTTAATGCTCCCTCTTAGCTCAGCCCCATTTCTCTTTTCTAAATAAAAAACACTTGGTTCTAAATCCTGGCTTAGAAAGCACATTTTTGAAGCTCAAGACACAAAACTCATTTGTTTGTGCATTCAGCAAATACTTTTCAAGCATGCACTGTGTGCCGGGCACTGTCCCAGGCACCTGAGACACACTGGGGAACCAAGATGAAGACTCCTGCCTTCAGGCAGCTTAGATCCTGGTGGGGGCGGGGGATAGGAAGGGGCAGAGACAGATCATCCACCACAAACACAGCAGGTTAGTCAATCCTGTGGCAGATTGGAAGGTGATAAACGCTATGGAGGAAAAAGAACAAGGTAGCGCAGGTACGGAAGTGGAATGGTGCAGGTGGCGTGAGTAGCCAGGGTCCATAAGATGGTGAGATTTGGGCAGAGGCATAGAGGAAGTAGGGGAGGTGAACCAAGCAGGTGTCTGGATATCTCTGAGGGAAAAGCATTCCCAGCAGAGGGAACAGCAAGGTTAAAAGTTTGAAGGGAGAGCGGGCCTGTCATGTTCAAGGAACAGCAAGGAGTCCAGGTTGGCTGGAAAAGAGACCGAATGGTAGCAGAGCAAGTCGGGGAAGTCTCCGGAGGGTCAGAGTCTATAGGGCCTAGGAGGCCATTGTAAGTACTTGGCCTTTTTAACAATTTAAATGTAATTCATATACCATAATATTTGCCCCTTTGAGGCATATAATTTGCTGGTTTTTAGTCTAGTCATCATACTGTGCAAGCAGAACATTTTCTTCACCCCAAAAGTAAACTTTATACCATAAACACACACCCACACACGTCCCTCTTCCAGCCGCTGGCACCCACTCATCAACATTCTGGCTCTACGGACTTGCCTATTCTGGACATTTCATATTAATGGAATCATACAATACGTGAACTTCTGTGTCTGCTTTCTTTCACGTCACATAATGGTTTCAAAGTCCATCCATGTTGTAACAAACATTATTAGCACCTATTCCTTTCTGTGTCTGACTAGTATTCCATGGTATGGATAGACCACTTTTTGGTGCTGCATTCATCAGTGGATGGACATCTGGGTTTTCCCACGTTTGGCTGTTGTGAGTGATGCTGTGATGAACGTTCATATCCACGTTTCTGTGGGGGTGTGTTTTTCTTTCTTGGGTGTCTGCCGAGGAGTGGAAGGACTTGAGCATTGCTTTTCTCCTGTGTGAAATGGGAACCATCGCAGTGTTTTCACCAGGATCTGACTTGCATTTTTTTTTTTTTTTTTTTTTGAGACGGAGTCTCGCTCTGTCGCCCAGGCTGGTGTGCAGTGGCGCGATCTCGGCTCACTGCAAGCTCCGCCTCCTGGGTTCACGCCATTCTCCTGCCTCAGCCTCCCGAGTAGCTGGGACTACACCACGTCTGGCTAATTTTTTATATTTTTAGTAGAGATGGGGTTTCACCGTGTTAGCCAGGATGGTCTCGATCTCCTGACTTGTGATCCACCCGTATCGGCCTCCCAAAGTGCTGGGATTACAGGCGTGAGCCACCGCGCCCGGCCCTGACTTACATTTTAAAAGGGTCGCTTTGGCTGCCTGTTGGGTATCGACTGTGGGTGAACAGTGAGTAGCAGGAAGGAAACCAGGCAGGAGGTGATGGCAGCGACGTGGGTGAGAGTGATGATGGATCAGACCAGGGTGGGAGCAGTGAAGGGGTTGACAGATTCTGGATGTATTTTGAAGATAGCCAATAAAATTCTTGATTACTGTGAGAGAAAGTAAGGGTGTAAGAATCAGTCCGAGGATTTTGGCATAACCTATTGGAAAGATGGAGCTGCCATTAAATGAGATGGGGAGGGGTCATGAGGGATCAGGAGCGCAGCTGAATGCACCGAGGTGGAGATGCCTATTAGACATCAAGAGGAGACGTCCAGCAGAGGGCTGGATGGATGAGTCTGGAGTTCAGGAAGCAGCCTGGGCTGCAGATATAAATTTGGGAATCATTGGCATATAGATGGCATTTAGAACCCTGTAACTGAGTAAGATCACTAAGGCTCCCATTTATTCAAAGGACAAAACAACATAAATGTTGACAGAGAGTAATAATCTTTTCTATTTATTGAGTTCCAACAGTGAGCTCCTGTTATCACTAAAAACACACACCGCAGATAAGCTTCTCCAGAAATACATATTTCAACCTGGTTGAGCTATAGGCACCCAGGGTATATCTACAGAAGCCAGGTATTAATATCTTAGAGGCATATGCGTCGATATTGTGTGAAGTCTTTTTTGTTTGCTCTTTTCTAATTATGCTTTCAGAGTTTTGTTGTTGTTGTTATATTTTTGTTCTCCCATGTATACCTTGGTTTGTGATCAGTGTGTAAAGGAGGAGGAATGGTTGTTTGGTTGAGACATTTGCAAATAGTAAGTAGTCACCTTACCTAACTTGGCTAATTTGCATTGTTTCCCTACAGAGAATGTAGTTTGACAGTCAAGGATGATAGAAAGTCAGAGGATGATAGAAAACAATCCTTTCTTCATACAGATTAAGAAGAAGAAATGAATAATCTAAAGAAAGAAATAACAAGAGACAGATGGGATGCTGACTGGTCCAGAAACCGTCAGGTAGCAACAGTTGCAAATCTGAGGGAGTTCAGCCTGGAGAAGACCAAGGGGAGAGAGTAGAAAGGATACTCAAATATTTGAAAGGACACAGGCTTCTTTTCTGTTGCTCTATATAGAACTCGGATTCGTGGATAAGGATTGCAAATAGACAAATTTCCACTTAAATAAGAAAAAACTTTCAAATAATTAAAGCTGCCTGGCCAGGTGCAGTGGCTCACACTTGTAATCCCAACCCTTTGGGAGGCTGAGGCAGGTGGATCGCTTGAGCCCAGGAGTTTAGGACCAGCCTGGGCAACATGGCGTGACCCTGTCTCTCCAAACAAACAAACAAACAACAAACAAAAAACTAGCCTAGTGTGGTAGCATGCACCTGTAGTCCCAGCTACTTGGGAGGCCGATGAGGGAGGATCACTTGAGCCTGGGAAGTCAGGGCTGCAGTGAGCCATGACCGTGCCACTGCACTCCAGCCTGGGCAACAGAGCAAGACCCTGTCTCAGCGGGGGAAAAAGAAAAAAACTGCCAAACTACATGCAGGGAGGGATTGGGCATAGTACCTGGGCCAGCCTGTTGGCATAACATGTGGAAGCGGGTGACCCGCAGTCAGGGGTCAGTCAGAGGGACTGCCATACTGGGCTAGGGCCTCTGAGTGCTCTGCCAACCTAGGGGTTCCATGATTCTCAGCAGATTTCCAGCAGGCGTTTGAGGGTTTCTGCATTCAGTGACATAAACAGGCCCTTGTGCTTTTGTGGGTTATAGGCCAGCTTGGTACCATGTAACCAGTACATCAAGAGTTGAAGTGTTGCGCTAATGCTTTCCAAGAGTCAGAGCTGGCAGAGTGACCGGGTATACAGGCAGAGTTTGTACTCTTTCCTTTTAGAAACACACTCTGCTGTCTGTACCTGAATTGTTCTCACTCTGTAGAGGACTTGGGATTCTTGATGTTATTTATCTTATGTGTTCCAAGTGCTAAGTAGTTTAATCCTAATACTTTTAAAATGTTAAAAAAAAAAAAAAAAAAAAAGAGAGAGAGAAATGTTTAAAGTTTGGATACAAACCTTTAAAATCATTAAATATTCTCAGTGAAAGGGACCACAGAGGTCATCTGGGCCCATTTCCTCATTTTATAGAAAAGGAGTTTGCAAGATCCAGACAGCAGTTCACCCAGATTAGTTGGTTGATTCAAACTTTCCCTTCCTATTTCTCTCTACAGTGTTTTATCTACAATTATATTATATTTAAGATTTGGCAACAATGACCATATGAGAAGTCCTTGTAATATGCCAGGCACTGTGCTGGCCGTGCGTTGTGCGTGCATTTTCCTATTTAAAATGCCACCTATAAGTGCCATCTTTGGAATATTTGTCCTTTAGAAAGAAGCATCTGCTTCAAACCAATGGCAGAGACCAAATGGCTTTTCTCTTATCTTTACTACTGTGTGGATTTCTCCATAAACAAGAACTGGCAAAGGGCCTCATAACAGCTCTGTGGCCCTCTCTGGGCTCAGAGAATGCCCGTAGCCACCAGCCCAGCTGGCAACAAATGGTTGCAGGTTCTGTTCCCATGTTTCAGTCAATCTGTCTAGAGAACAATGGAACTCCTGAACCATTCCCGTGCTCAAATGTAACGTAAAAAGGACAATATAAAATTTCAGGCTTCTGTGTTTGAACTGCTCCCCTGGGGAAAGGAGCATGGTGGTTGGGAACTCAGCATTAAACAAGGAAACTCGATGTGTATCCAGCATCACTGAGTGCTCAGGTCTGCAGACTGCAGAGAGATGTAATGCTTATTCCTGTTCCCACATCTTTGATCTTTTTGCGTGAAGCTAATATTTGAGAATTCTTTATTTCCCTGGAGTGTCAAACCTCCTGTCAACTCGCCATAAAGACAAGGAAGAGATTTCCTTTTTCAACAAGTGAGGACAGATGTGGCCAAGCGTTGATTATTATTGTAAGAGATGAATACAAATGTTATCATTACTGAGTGCAAACTTTGTTTATTTCTTCAGAATTCCCCTAGTGCCTCTGGGCTGGGAATCTCACCCACAGACCTTGATCAATGTCCCCTGGCACTTTGAACAGTCCTTGGTTGTACCTGACAGCACGCTTCAGTCTTACCTTTCACTGGTAGCACAGCAGCGTCTAACCGATAGGCGCTCTTCTTGGCGCTGTGTGTATTTTTACCATCCTAGATAATGAAGACCAGAGCCAAGGAAGAGAAAGATAACAAACGAGAGAGCATATTTGATTCTAGGAGATCTGACTGAAGATGGAGATGGTCAGGTAGGCAATTCAATGGGGAAAGACACTTATTTTTTATTTATTGACTTATTTTTTGAGACAGAGTCTTGCTTTGTCACCCAGGCTGGAGTGCAGTGGCATGATCTTGGCTCACTGCAACCTCTGCCTCCTGAGTTCAAGCCATTCTCCTGCCTCAGCCTTCCTAGTAGCTGGGACTGCAGGTGCGCACCACCATGCCTGGCTAATTTTTGCATTTTTAGTAGAGAGGGGGTTTCACCATATTGTCCAGGGTGGTCTCGAACTCCTGACCTCGTGATCCTCCCGTCTCAGCCTCCCAAAGTGCTGGGATTACAGGCATGAGCCACCATGCCTGGTCAAGACACTGAGTTTTAAGTAAGACCTTCCAATGAGTAATCCTTTATAATCAACATTAGAACTAGATGAGTATTCAGAGATGCATGTTGTTTTATATGATAACACAAAGGACTGAATACAAACATCGTTAACCAAGCTCTTCTGAGAGCTTGGGGAAAAAGCTGCCTGAGGGTACCCTGCTTTGTGTGCATGTGATATGTTCCATCTGCCTGAAATGTTCCTTTGAAATAAGAAGCGAGGGCACAGCTGGGTAGGAGAGGGTTGGGAAGGGGCCCATGGAGGACTCACCTCACTGATGTGCTGTGGAGGTTTGATGAATACATTCCCCGCTTCCCTCCTACCCGGTGTGGGCTGATGATCACGACTAGTGTTCCTACCAGTGAATGGTTCACCCCGAGGCAAATGTGTTCCCTAAGGAAGATGTGTGCTGTGAGTTTCCAGTTGTAAGAAGCCAGTGGAGACGCCCAGGTAGTCTGTGTTGTTGAAGCCTCACGATCTGGGAGGGTGGTGTGATGAATCCCGGGCAGCCACACACAGTTTCCGGCAATACATTTCATCAATTCCGTGTTAGAACATTGAGTCCAAGCTGTTGGAAAAAGCTTCCCCTTCAGGTGTGAGGAGGCCCAGGCAGCAGATGCCAGGACTCACACTCCTGGACATCATTTATTTTGGAAGTTGGGGAAGCAGGTGCCGGACAAAGCTCTGGGTCCTCTTCTTTTGCATCCCCTCCAGATCTCACAGGGTTTCATGAGTGCCCTGTGTTTGATGTTCAGTGTGGAATCCAAGAGCCTGGTGAGGAGAAGCTGTCTCAAAACCAGTCACAATAAAAATAATGATCCACAGTTAACATGCATAGGGCATTTGCTTTGTCTCAAGGCATGTGTTGGGTGCACCATTTTCATCCTCACAGGTTCTGCTAGTGTCCTCATGCATAGATGCGGAAAACAAAGCTTAGAGAGGTCAAAAGAGCTGTCCGAGGTCACCCAACTGGGGTTGCAATCCAGGTCTGCCTGACCCCAGAGCCCCAGCTCTGAACCTCTGTGCTTCCTGACCTGGCTTCAGTGCCTGTGAGTGTCACAGTCTCACCACAGCTGGTGTTACCATAGCTACTTAACAGCTGGTGTTGGGGGAGCGGGGAAAGTGCAGAAATGAAGTTTGCATTGTTAACAAGAAATTTTGCTAATTAATTTTGGGGGGACACATTGAGCAAGTCAACCCAGGTGCATGTTCCCACGGTACCATTCCAGTGGGCAGTTGAATGCACACGTATGCATGAAGGGCGTGGGCAGTGAACTTGTAACAGCAGAGGAAGCAGAAGGTTAAAAGGAGAAGCTAAATACACCTCAGTGCTGGAACGTTCATTTTGCAGATTTTTGTCAGGTTTGGCGGAGAAACCTCCAAGCTCTAATCTTACAGGGCGACTACTTGGGAATCAATCGGGAAGCATATTTCCTGTTACCTTAGCGTAGCGAAGGCTTCTCCTTGTTCTTTTCTACTCTTAGTAATGTATTAGTAAAACGTGTTTATAAAAATCTGAGTTTCCTCATTCCACCTTTATGTTTTTCCTTATGTCTTTATAAAATCTGTAAGTTAGTTTCCTCATTCCACATTTATGTTTTTCCTCATTCTAATGCCCTCTCTTGAATTGTTAGTTCTTTGCTTTAATGACGCTTTGTTAGGCCTGGGCTGATCCCACGCCATTTTTTTATTTCTTCTGGTGTGATTTCTGCTTACACCTCAAAGATTTTTACCTTCATATCTTCTCTTTCCCTTTACCTGTGACCTCTCTGCCTTGCCTCTCTTAATAAGTGTTAATAATGCTGGGTTACACTTTAACTCACTTTGGGCAGTATTCTAAATCTTAATCTCTTCAAAGGAAGTGCTAATGAAATGTCCCACCATTATGTATCTGTGTTCTCTTACAAATGCAGATGAAGAGCCAAACATTCAATGGAGCCACATAACTGCCTTTCACATCAAGCCCTGAACTGCAAGTAAAGGGGCCTGATTGTGAGGAGTCAGACTCACCATCTAGGTCACCTGACAGAGGCCCCTCCTGACCCTGTCCCTGGACACTGTAACTTCCCTAAGACATTTGATGGTGACCAGGCACTCCACTCGTCCATGTAGTTTCTGGGATGGATTCCTCTCTGGAATATTAGACTGCCTCACAGATTAAACTGCTAAAGGAATTTTGCAGCAAAATGAAATAGATTTTGGAGCATTGTTTGGAGATTGGAGATTTGGACTTTGTTCCAAATTGCAGATGTGGAGATTGTTCCAACAATTTGGAGCTGCTTCTCCTCCTTCTTCTCCTTCTCCTTCTTCTTCTTTCTTCTTTCCTCCTCCTCCTCCTCTTCCTGTTCTTCTTCTTCTTCTTCATATTATTATTATTCTTCTTCTTCTTTTAATTCTTCAAAGGAGAAGCTCCCAAGCGAGTCGATTTGTGTGAGAGGGCCTGTGACTGGGCCCCTGAGAGTTGCTTTTTTTTTTAATTAACTGGGATAACAAAAGACAAGCAGGCATCTTGGTATTTTAAGTGTGTTTTCCCAATGGAAATAGAAATAAACACAACACTGACCAAGTATTCAACAGAGGGATGGCTAAACAAACTGTGGGGTATACATGGAATAGAATATTATTCAGCAATGAAAAAGGAATGCCATTCTGACACATGCTACAACATGGATGAACCTTGAAGACATTCTACTAAGAAGCCAGGCACAAAAAGGCCAATAATATATAAATCCACTTAAATAGGGGACCTAGAATAGGCAAATTCATGCAGACAGAAATAGTGATTACCAGGGGATGTGGGGAGGGAGAATGGGTAGTTAATATTTAATGGGTACAGAGTTTCAGTTTGGGATATGAAAAAGTTGTGGAACTTGATAGTGGTGATGGTTGCAAGACATTGTGAATGCACTTAATGCCACTGAATTATACACTTAAAGATGGTTAAAATGGTAAGTTTTATGCTATATTCCTAGCATCATTTTTTTTTTTGTTTTTTGAGACAAAGTTTCGCTCTGTCACCCAGGCTGGAGTGCAATGGCGTGATCTTGGCTCACTGCAACCTCCACCTCCCAGGCTCATGTGATTCTCCTGCCCCAGCCTCCCAAGTACCTGGGATTACAGGCGCCTGCCACCACTCCTGGCTAACTTTTGAATTTTTAGTAGAGACGGGGTTTCGCCATGTTGGCCAGGCTGGTCTCAGACTCCTGACCTCAAGTGATCTGCCCGCCTCGGCCTCCCAGAGTGCTGGGATTACAGGCGTGAGCCACCGTGCCTGGCCTTAAAAAGTTTTTAAATGCTGCATGTGAAGGTAACCTTAGGAGAAAACTCTTCTGCTTCTTATAAACTGGCGATGCTGTGTAGCCGTTTTCTGTGATCCCAGAGCCTGCAGGGCAAGGCTTTCAGAGGGCACGTGGTGCCCTTTCACACGAGTGATGCTGACATTTTCTCCAGAGCTGTGAGGAATAAATAAATGAAGGAAGGAGTTAAGATTCCTTACTACTTTGCATCTTGGTCAATAGTCAGTTTGTCTTCTGGTTAAATATGAGTATTTTTCTTGGTGGCAACCCCTTCCTCAGCTGCTATTCTTACATATACTGGCATTTACTTAAGTGAGCCCTCTTTTCAAACAGGACCTGACCTTTCCTAAAGGAGCTTTAAAGAAATCCATATTTCCTGATTACAAATAGAAAACAGTATGCTTTCTCAAGGGTTAATGTGGGCAAAGCAAAGCAATGTTGGTTCTAATTTAAGGACATAGTCTTTAGGCTTCTTTCGTAATCGTTCCCTTTTGTCCATTTGGGCTGAAACTGCTTCAGTAAGCATTTTATGAAATCAGTGAGAAATTCCAGAAAAAGGCTTCTGCCTCTTTTTATGAGGGTCGTATTTGGAGCAAAGGAGGGAAGAAAAGCATCTGTCAATTTGATAAATCATTTTCAGGAAAGAAGAAGTTTCAGCAAAGTATAAGATAGAGTTGGCAATTCAAGGGAGGAAAAGAAAAAAGAGAGGAGACCATCACATACAGTGCTCTATAAATGGTTTCTATAGAGAGCTTTTAAATATGTAAAATAATTTCATATATACTATCTCATTAGTGCTCACGGCAATCCAGTAGTTATTATAGAGCTTTTAAATACATAAGATAATTTCATACATATTATCTCATTTAGTGCTCACAGCAATCCAGTAAAGTAGTTATTACTTTATAGGTGATGAAATGAAGGTTCAGCTTTATTTCATTATTTATTTTACATTTTTTATTTTAATTAAAATTTTTTTTGAGACGAGGTCTCGCTCTGTCACCCAGGCTGGAGTGTAGTAGCAACAATCACAGCTCACTGCAGCCTCGGCCTCCCAGGCTCAAGCCATCCTCTCGCCTCAGTCTCCCAAGTAGCTGGGACCACAGGCACATGCCATCATGCCTGGCTAACGTTTCCACTTTTTGCAGAGACAGGGTCTCGCTGTGTTGCCCAGGCTGTGGTTCAGCTTTAGTAAGTGGCTTGCTCAAGGCCTCACAGCCTGTAAGAGGAACTAAACTTTTGCAGAGCTTCCTTCCTGTCCACAGAACTGTCCCAAAGTCGGACGTCCTGGGCCTGAGGCATGGGTTTGTCGCAAGGGGCTGGCTCCCGATAGCAAACCTTCACGGCTCCCTGTATGTGTGGAATGAGTCTCTAATTGTGGAGAATTGAGAATGGGGGGGTGGTTAGAGTCCCTTGAAGTGTTTTGCCAGTGTAGCTTGTGTCGTGATACCTCTTTGTGTCATTGTAAGTATGATCATGCCCACATCTTTCTGACATGGTCTTTTGCATCTGAATTTGCAGTTTCACATTTAACAGATTTAAACAGATTGGTGGCCCGTATGTATCTAAAAGACAAACGTGTCATCTCCAGGACCAACTATATCATTTGCAGGGCTCAGTGCAAAATGAAACAGAGGGACTCTAGCTCAAAAATGATTAAAAGTGTCAATGTAGCAACAGCAGAGTAGGCAACCAAGCGCGGCCAGCACTCTAGCCTGGAAAAGCGCAAGACCTTCTGCAGGTAGAAGCTTCACAGTGTGCCTTCAGGGTCTGCTTTTGGGCTTTCTGCCAATCTGGCTACATACTTACCCTTTGACACAATCAAGGGCAAAGAGTTAAAGGAAAGGTAGTCTTGAGGCCTGAACTCTCTTCTAACCCTATTTTTTTTTTCTTCTTTTGAGACAGGGTCTCACTCCATTTGCCCAGGCTGGAGTGCAGTGACACAATCTCAGCTCACTGCAGCCTGGACCTCGGCTCAGGTGATTCTCCTGCCTACGCCTCCCGAGTAGCTAGGACTACAGGCACATGTCACCACATCCAGCTAATTTTTTTTTTTTTTTTTTGAGACAGAGTCTCGCTCTGTCGCCAGGCTGGAGTACAGTGGCGCGATATCGGCTCACTGCAACCTCTGCCTCCCAGGTTCAAGCAATCCTCCTGCCTCAGCCTCCTGAGAAGCTGGGATTATAGGCGCCCACCACCATGCCCAGCTAATTTTGCATTTTTAGTAGAGATGAGGTTTCACCATGTTGGCCATGCTGGTCTCGAACTTCTGACCTCAGGTGATCCACCCACCTCAGCCTGCCAAAGTGCTGGGATTACAGGCATGAGCTGCCACGCCCGGCCATGTATCTTTTTAAGTACAGGTGGAGGTCTCATTATGTTGCACAGGCTGGTTTCAAACTCCTGGACTCAAGCCATCTGCCCATCTCGGCCTCCCAAAGCACTGAGATTACCAGCGTGAGCCACCACACTGGCCAACCCAGACTTTCCACTGGTACGCTGTCTTCATTGCTTTGATAGCAACTTTTAGGCTCACTTATCTTTAAAAAAGAATCCTCTAACCATACGGGGAAAAAAAAAAATCAGCAACAACTTTGTACCCACCTGACATTTGGCCAGAATTTTTCCAAAAGAACCTAACAATAGGTATGCTCTCTGAAAACTCTACCCAGATCGTACACTCCTTGCTGGGTAGGATTGTTTCAGAGGATATGAAGGACAAGGGACTGAGCCATGACACCTGTCACTTCCCATCTGAGCAGTTCCTGAAGAAACAGCCCCCGGGGAATGAACTACCCCCCCTGCCTTGGGGACAGGCACCTCCTGGTCCACGTCCATCCCTGGAATTAGATCGGAGCCACAGATGCTGTCACTCCTCTGCCGTGGCCCCATTCTCCTCTGTCTGGCTTTTGATGAACTGAAGACTGGGGTCCGGGTTGTAATGGAGACTTAGAGTTGAGTGAAGCATTTTAGCTTTAAGAAGATTATTATAATTATCTCAAGGCACTGAAGGGCTGCTTCATTTGCATTTCAGACACTAAAATCAGAGGGCAGATCTTTAAGAGGTTAATTTTGTGAGTGAGTCCTTAATAACAGAGGGACCAAGACTAGATTCTTTATGCCTTAGGCTAGGTTTGCAGTTGGTAGATGCAAAATATGCTGATAAGATTAAAGCTCCTCTAGTGACTCTTAAGCCTCAGGCTCTTTTATTTGCAAATGTCCTGCACCCTCCATCTCAGAGAACTCTCTAGGCTCCGGTACTCGAGAATCCCTTACAGTGGATTTGCATGGACAGGAAAGCGAATTCTCATCTCTTCCAATCACTGCAAGACATGGAACGGATAGTCCGGCTGCACGTCTGGCAGCTGAACCTCTTCACTGAGAATCTAGGTAAAGGCCACTTACTGATCATTATAAATGCACTCATCATAAAGCAGTCCTTCTGGATTTCTGGCATTTTCTTGAATAAACTTATTGAAACACCCTAAGGAGAACTCAGACATCCTTTTCAACCCTCAGGAGCGGATAAGAGGGTGCAGCTTCATTTGTTAAATTGCAGTTGCATGTCAGTTATGAATAAACATGGACTGGACTTCTGATGCTAATATAGGAACGATATTTGTACCTCCTGGAAGTAACTCCTATAGCTCGTTTTCTTTTAAAATTATGCAATCCACAGTCAAGTCCTGGGGTACAAGTCTAAGAGGCGTCAGCCACACAAGAGGCTAAAGTGACTTTGGGGTAGTCTGCAAGTATCTCAACCTGTCATTTCTCCAGACATTCAGATATAGTACATTTTAAACACAGCACTGCCTTTTTCTTGAAATATTTAGTTTCAGTGTTAGCTAAGTTTGTGATTTTTTAATGCAGAAAAAATGATTTATTTTTAATTTCCGATTCCTCGTCGGGCTATGTATATGTAAGGTCCAGGGTTATGAGAAGGCAGAAGTAAACTTGCTGGGGAGAAGGCGTCATGGTGTCATGTGATGTGGCCTAGATTAATATGGGCCAGAGCACTTTGTCTTTAGACATTGCTAATGTTATTCTTATTCTTCTACTATTCACAATAATAGCTAACATTTACTGAGTGCTTACACTGTGCTTGGAACTTTGCTGAGAACTTTATACCAATTATCTGAGTTTTACAGAAACATTTTAAGGTAGATATTGTTAATATCCCAATTTGACAGAAGGAAGAAACAGGAGTTCTGGGCAGGTAAGGAACATGCCCAAGCATTGCTCACTAATAAATGACTGAGCTGTGTGTAAACCTAGTTCTTTCCACGTCCAAAGCCCATACTTGTAACCACTGCACTGCTGTTTGTAGATTTGTTCGACTCCTCAGAGCAGTAAGTCAGTTTCATCTTACTTGCCTGGCCTCTCCATTGAGTATTGAACTTGGCAGGAAATAGTGTTGGGAGTGATTTGTGATGTCTGAAATAGGTAGATCCAGTACAGAGGAATGTTGAAATTAGACTTACTATTCCCATATTAGATTCTTCTCAGACTATCCACGAGAGACTTCTCCATGGACCCAATACCAACCAAGCTTCTGTAGAACATTTTTTTTTTTTTTTTTTTTTGAGACAGAGTCTTGCTCTGTCACCAGGCTGGAGTGCAGTGGCGCGATCTCGGCTCACTGCAACCTCCGCCTCCGGGGTTCAAGTGATTCTCCTGCCTCAGCCTCTTGAGTAGTTGGGACTACAGGTGCACACCACCACGTCCAGCTAATTTTTTGTATTTTTACTAGAGACAGGGTTTCACCATGTTGGCTGGGATGGTCTCGATCTCCTAACCTCGTGATCCACCCACCTCAGCCACCCGAAGTGCTGGAATTACAGGTGTGAGCCACTGCACCTGGCCTGTAGAACACATTTTTATTATGCAGTCCATGTTCATATGTCTAGCCTGTCAGTGGGCTACTTGTTAATAAAAAGCAGCCGTTTCATATTAGTGTCTCATTGAAAGCAGTGCCTGTTTTCCATTCATTCTACCTTGGATTTGTTTTCTTCCTCAATACTGAATTCTTAGAAAACGATACGTATGTTGAAAAATACTTGAGAATACCTGAGAACGGTTCTCTGTTGCATTTATTGCTATATGTGAACCTTTCTATCAAGAATCCCAGGTGTTTTGTGATTTCCGTGTGTGTGAAATACATTAACTCTCCTTATGGTTGGAGAAATCAAAACAGTGCAGGTAAATGGTGTTTTGAAATACCCGTAATAGTAGCGAATAAATCAGAGCCTCACAATGCTTCATTTTTTTATGGAAAATTTGAACACATACCCACCTCTTCAGTGTTGAAGAATTTTTTCCTGTTTGATTTTGTTGCTGAGATTGGAGTTTGTCCCATGAGAAATCACTGAACAGATTTAATTTTGTTTATTCTTTTTTTTTTAAGACAGCATATTTGTTCTCTACCAATATTATCCAAAGAATGAAATGAATTTCAACCAGAGATGTAGGACCTAAAAAATTTAGGTCAAAGCTTACATATAAGTGGCTTTGTCTTGCTGGCATCAGTATTTTCGTATTTCTCTTCTCAAAAGAAGATAACTTTATATCAATATTTCAGAATTCCATGTAGCCCACCCTACTGACTGCATTGTTGCCTGTTATGCTGATGATATAAAGATCTTTTGTTTTCCTTGCCTGGGATGTTCTGCCTTATCTCAGATGGCTGGATGGACACAGGTGGCCTAAAATTCCTGTGCCAGATTCAGCATGATCCTGACCTAACTTGGCCTGGATCATAAAGTAAACCTTGGGGAATGTTCCCGTGGCCTGAGCCGGAAACACTGGCCTCTGGGAGCTCCTTATGGAGGAGAGAAAACAAGGAGCTGTAAACTGGACAATGGATTAAAACTCTAGTAAACTGGCTGGGTGCAGTGTCTCACGCCTATCATCTCAGCACTTCGGGAGGCCAAGGTGGGTGGATCAACTGAGGTCAGGAGCTTGACACCAGCCTGGCCAACATAGTGAAACCCCATCTCTACTAAAAATACAAAAATTACCCAGGCGTGGTGGCGGGCGCCTGTAATCCCAGCTACTCAGGGGGCTGAGGTGGGAGAACCACTTGAACCTGGGAGGTGGAGGTTGCAGTGAGCCAGGATCCTTCCACTGCACTCTAGCCTGGGCAACAGAGCAGACAATCTCAAAAGAAAAAAAAAATCTAGTAAACTGAATTCTGGGTCAGATCTTACCTCCTGTGTAACCTTGGCTAAGTTACCAAATTCCTCTTCACCTCAGTTTCTCTGACTGTAAAATGGAGACACAAGCCAGAAAATCTTTAAGTTCCTGCCAAGTTTTAAGAGTTTGAAGCTTCTATGATACTCTGTGCCCAGGCCCTTCCTGATGTCTGCTTTCACAGCGGGTCAAGCAGCAATGCTGTTGTACTCTCTGCATCTTGGGGCTTGTTCCTCTGAACGCTTGAAGACAAGGGCTGAGCCGCGTCAGCTCTTTCCCAAAACACAATTTAAACCCGTCGCAGTGGTCAGAAATGCCACTTTGGGAGGCCTCCCTGGGTTCTCTGGGTGTTTTGTTGAAGCAGCCTCAGGTTCTCTAACGTTCTTTCTGTTGAAGATGATATCTACAAGCTTTATAAGCTTTCTTCTGACGGGGAGAGGGAAGAGGTTCTCTTAAATACAGCGTTCAACTGTCAACCGTCATCTTTAGGGAGACCCTTCAATAACCTCAGTTTCTCTTTGTGTATAACTAGAGCTAATAAGAGAATGTGGGTATATTGGGCTAAAACAAAGCCAACATTACAGTAGTGCACATGATATTCTTAAAAGAAAAACAAAGGCGGCACGCCAGACTAAATAAGGCTACCATGGCCACCGAAGTTTTGCATCAATTTGTGACCAAAGGACATTTTTCAAACTGACCTAAGCCAATTTGGTATCTGCAGTTATTTTTGGTCAATATCATTAGCCTCCCATAGTTCAAAGTAGGTGGGGCTATAGGTTTTCTCCTACAAAACCTTGTTTCCAGGTCATGTTACAAAGGAAATAAGTCTTTTATTTTTATTTTTATTTTTGGAGATGGAGTCTTGCTCTGTTGCCCAGGCTGGAGTGCAGTGGCGTGATCTTGGCTCACTGCAACCTCTGCCTCCCGGGTTCAAGCGATTCTCCTGCCTCAGCCTCCTGAGTAGCTGGGACTACAGGTGTGCCCCACCACACCTGGCTAATTTTTATATTTGTAGTAGAGACGGGGTTTCATCATGTTGGCCAGGATTGTCTTGATCTCCTGACCTCGTCATCCACCCGCCTCGGCTTCCCAAAGTGCTGGGATTACAGGTGTGAGCCACTGTGCCTGGACAGGAAATAAGTCTTAAACCAAATTCTGCCATACTTACAAACGTGTAGCAAGCTGACAGGAAAAGTCCTACAATTCGTTTTGTAAACTTGATGAAAAGCCACGCCCCTATCCTTTTAGGCAATCCTACAGCATTTTACATAAAGGGTACCCTAGAGGCAAGTGTGGTTATTGCACTAATGGCATGAGCCAGATAATCATCCAGTTAGTCAAGCAGAGAAAAGTGCTCCTGGAATGACCTGAACAATGGACCAATCAGTTCAAATCCCTAATTTGATTAATTGGGCTTGCTGGATTTTATAAAAGCAAGAATGCCTGCTCAATATTTCTAGCCAATCACTATATCTTGAACATAACCATTTTCACCAAAGAAAAATAATTTCTAACTGCCATGATTCCAGTTAAACTCTGCCGTTGACCAGTAATAGAGATAGCCAAGGCAGCGTGGCAACGGCCTTTGGAGTGTAACCTTCTGATGAGACTCTCAGATGATAACTTGGACTGGCCTAGGCACTGAGCAATCAGAACAGATTCTGGCCTCAGCTGATGCTGTGCAGAAGCTTCCTACTGAGCCGGAATTGTCTCAGAGAGCTGCCAAGGCAACCAGGTCTTGAGTGGCCAAGATCTGAGATAGAAGGGAACTATAGAGAGTGGAGAAGGTGCCTTTCTCTCCCTGTTCATCTGCTGAGAAGGCAGCAGAACTTTTGGCAGTATAATGAGGCTTAAAAGACAAAATTTGGGATTCAGACCTGCCAAGGTAGACAAGACTTAAGAGATCAAGATCCTGGGAGGAAGAGACAGAAAAGTGAACTGGATACTCCAGTCGTTGTCCCCTTTGAAGCATTTGCCAAATATTAGACTGCATAGTGCAAGAGACTAAGCAAAAAACCCCATTTTTAGTGGAGTTCTCAGTATCACAGTGCTAAGTGGAAAAAAAAAAAAATCACATGGCGGGGTGCAGTGGCTCATGCCTGTAATCCCAGCACTTTGGGAGGCCGAGGTGGGTGGATCACCTGAGGTCAGGAGTTTGAGACCAGCCATCACCAACATGGTGAAACCCCGTCTCTACTAAAAATACAAAAACTTAGCTGGGCATGGTGGTGGGAGCCTGTAATCCCAGATACTCAGGAGACTGAGGCAGGAGAATCACTTGAACCTGGGAGGCGGAGGTTGCAGTGAGCCAAGATCATGCCATTGCACTCCACCCTGGGCAACAGGACCAAAACTCTGTCTCAAACAAACAAACAAAAAACAATCACATTCAAAGCTTAGCCAGGAGAAGAGGCACTAGGAGATACCCCACTGGGATCCTTGAAGAATCATAACCTAAAAATAGATGTGAACCTGAAGTAGACAAGCGATACAAAATCTCAGTGAGCTCAGTCTGGGATTGGTTTAGCTTGATCACTCCCATTCAGCTGCCTACCAGAGGACTGGGTGAACGATCACTGAAGAAAGATAGGAGTGTCTACCTTTCTCATAAGTTGTTTCAATCAAAAATGATTAAGCATACCAAGAAATAGGCCTAAAAGAAAAAAAATAGGCACTGGAGAGATACCCATAACTTAGTGGCATTATCAGACATAAATTTCAAAATATCTGTGATTCATATGTTCAGGAAGATAAATGATACAATAAAGAATTTCACCAGAAAATTGGAATTCATAAAAAGAAACTGGGGCCAGGCGTGGTGGCTCACACCTGTGTAATCACAGCATTTTGGGAGGCTGAGTTGGGCAGATGACTTGATCCCAGGAGTTCAAGACCAGCCTAGGCAACATGGTGAAACTCTATCTCTATAAAAAATACAAAAATTAGCCAGGCGTGGCAGCGCACACCTGTAGTCCCAGCTACTTGGGAGGCTGAGGTGGGAGGATCACCTGAGCCTGGGAGGTCAATGTTGCAGTGAGTCAACTTCACTTCAGCCTAAGTGACAGAGATCCTGTCTCACAAAAGAGAAAAGAAAAGAAATAAAGAAAAGAAAAGAAAGAGGAAATTCTGGAACTTAAAAAATGAAATAATGGATATTAAGAACACAACAAGTGGATCTAATAGCAGATTAGATTTAGTACAAGACAGAATTAGTGAAATGGAATGCAAATCAGTTGAAAATATCCAGAGAGATGCATGGAGAACAAAAAGGATCAAAATACAGAAAAGAGCAGAAGAGACATATGGAACACATGTAACATATAATTGAAGGCCTAGAAGAGGGGAAGAGGGAATGAGGCAGAAGCAATATATTTTTCTTTTTATTTTTAGTTGACACATAATAATTGTACATATTTGTAGGTACATATTTATAGGATACAAAGTGATGATTTTGGTATAGGTATACAATGTGTAATGATCAAATCATGGTAATTAGCATATCTATCAACTCAAACATTTATCATGTCTTTGGATTGTGGACATTGAAAATCTTTTCTTCTAGCTTTTTGAAACATACAGTAAATCATCGTTAACCATATTCGCCTGAGAGTGCTGCAGGACACCAGAACTCCTTCCTCCTACATAGCTATAATTTGGTCTATAGTTTGGTATCCATTAACGAACCTCTCCCCATCCACCTCTCCTTCCTACCTTTCTCAGCCCCTAACTCCTACAATTCTACTTCAAAACGTGATTTAAGAAGCCGTAGCTTGCCCCAACCAGGATATACACAGAGAAAACCACAGCTGGGTACAATGTAGTAAAACTGTTGAAAACAAAAGCCAAGGAGAAAAATGATTAAAGCCGTGAGAAAAAAATTCATTATTTTTAAAGGAGCAACAATAAGACAGTAACTCATTTCTCAACAGAAACAATGGATGCCAAGAGACAATGGAACATCATATTCATGGGTTGAAAGAATGTAACCGTCAACCTAAAAGTTTACAAACTTAATAAAGATATTCGTCAAACATAGAAGTGAAATAAAGACATTTCAGGACAAAAATTGAAAGAATCCATCACCAGTAGACCAACACTAAAAGAAATACTAAAAGGAAGTATACGGATAGAAAGAAAATGATCCCAGAAATGCAGGAAAGAATGAAAGCTGACAGAAAGGGTCAACATGTGGTTAAGTTCAAATGTATTAAGAATATGAGATGTATTGATGGCTGGATAGAGGGATGGATAAATATGTGATAAAGTAAATGTAGAAAAAATTTTCACATGCAGAAATGTGGAAAAATTAAAGAATCTGGATGAGGGGCATATGGGCATTCACCATACCATTCTATTTTTGTAAAATGTTCAGAAAATAAATATAGGGCAAATATAAATGAACATTGACCATATGAAAGAACAAAAATGGGGTTTTGTGGGCACTAAAATATATGTAGCGTTAAATGCATGACAAAAACAATACAAAAAGTGAAAGGGGGTAAAGGGAGTTAAAGTGTAATAAAATCATAACATCTGGAAGTATTAAAACTCAGAATTTTACCAGACTATAGTAGGTCAAGGACACATAATCTGTAGAGCAACTAGTAAAATAATGCATAAAAGGGAAAATAGAATGAAAAACACTTGATTAATCTAAAATAATTCAAGAAAGAAGAGGAAACAGAACATAAACTAGGTGGACTAATAGAAAACAACTGTAAGATGGTAGCTATCAACTCAAGTATATCCGCAATTGAGTTACATGAAAATTGACTAAATACTCTAATTAAAAGATAATTATTGTTAGACTGTATTTTAAAGACAACAAAATCTAATTAAATACTGCTTATAAGAGACGCTTCATAAATGTAAGGACAAAAAGAAGTTGAAGATAAAAGAATGAAAAAAAAGATATACCTTGTAAATGCCAACCAATATAAGCTGGCATAGTTCTAATATCAGAGAAAATAGACTTTTCAAGAATCATCATGAAGTCAGGAGTTCAAGACCAGCCTGACCAACATGGAGAAACCCCATCTCTACTAAAAATACAAAATTAGCTGGGTGTGGTGGCGCATGTCTGTAATCGCAACTACTCGGGAGGTTGAGGCAGGAGAATTGCTTGAACCCTGGGGGCGGAGGTTGCTGAGAGCCGAGATTGCACCATTACACTCCAGCCTGGGCAACAAGGGTGAAACTCCATCTCAAAAAAAAAAGATAAGTATCTTTAATTTCTCATTAATGTTAAATAGCCAAAAATATACAGAATTAAAAGAAGAAACCAGTCTGTAATCATAGAAACAACATGTCTCTCTCAAAAACTGATAGAACAGGCAGACAAAAAATCAGTAAGGAGAGAAGATCTGAATCTCTCAACAATGACACAATTCATTTCCAAGTACAACTGGGACATTAGCCAAAATTGACCATATGTTGTCTCATAAAGCAATTCTTGACAAATTTCAAAGGACTAAATTCATTCAGAGTATTTTTTTTTTGACCAGAGAGAAATTAAGCTGTAAATCAATGACCATAAAAATAGAAAATCAGAAAATCACCAAATGTTTAGAAATTAAGCATTCTACTTGTAAATAACCAACAGGTTAAAGAAGAAATTTCAGTGGATTTCAGACAATAGTTTGAAATGAAATGATGAAAATTTTACACGTCAAGCGCTAACCACTCACCCCTGAAGTGTCTATTCCTAAGGTACTTCAAATATTAAATAACTACTCCTATAATGTAAATTAATAACTAACCCACACATTATTATACTATGTATACTGAAGGACTGTTATTTATTTATTTATTTTGAGACAGAATCTCGCCCTGTTGCCCAGGCTGGAGTGCAATGGCACGATCTCAGCTTACTGCAACCTCCGCCTCCCGGGTTCAAGTGATTCCCTGCCTCAGCCTCCTGAGTAGCTGGGATTACAGGCACGCGCCACCACACCCAGCTAATTTTTGTATCTTTAGTAGAGATGGGGTTTCACTTTGTTGGCCAGGCTGATCTCGAACTCCTGACCTCGTGATCTGCCTGCCTTGGCCTCCCAAAGTGCTGAGATTTATTCTATCGTATTATCATTCATCTCAAACTGCATAAGTAACTTGCAGTTGATTTTTCAACATTCAAACATCATTTATTATTATCCATCAAATTGCCATCTTGTTCCATTTCCCTGCATATCTCCTTTCTGTGTAGAAGTCTTCCTTCTGGGAGCAGGACGAGGTAAGTGAGATGAGAGCCTGGACTGCCACACTTTATATTCTAGTATTTTTAACCCAATTTGCTTTAGTGTGGTCAGAGAAGCTGGAAATTGAATCGGAGACCTCAGGGGCAACTCAGGTGATAAGTCAGCCTGGATGTGAAGGTTATCAGTCTTGGCTCCGTGTGTTTGATTAGAAGCTAGTGGAATGTTATCATTGACTCCGCCAGCAAACATCTTCACTGGAGAGGCAGCTGGGTTAAGGAAGAACATGCTGAAAATAGAGCTTATGAACATAGCTGAAAACTGTTTATCCACAGCAACCAGCAGAAGCGAGGGGTGGGAGAGAGCACAGCAGTTGGCAATCAGAGCGTGCATATAAGCAAAGGGATCATTTCTTCCAAGCTGTGTCTGAGGGCACGCAATCATGTATACTGAGCTTTCTTCCTGAAAAGATAGTTAAATCTGTGTGGATTGTCAAGTTTTCTTCCTCTCCATAATATGGTCATTAATATTTCACTTTCTTTTAGCCAGGAACTTTCAATAATTCAACATCTGCTCTTCCAGGCTGCCTGCAAGAAAGGCCAGTTTCCACCCACTGCCTCCTGGGTTTGTCCTTCCAGGTACAGAATCTGAGAGGTACTGGGGAAAAGAGGAGGTAACGAGGCTAGTCTCTCACTCCTCTCTCTTCCCTACCTGTGTTTCTTTGACGGGTTCACATTCTTCTTGCATCAGATAGTAAATGCAGTCAAGGAACTGGTGAGGAAAATGGGAAGTTTTTTTGTGCGTGTGTTAGATGGGAAGAGGAAAATCAGCAAGTGTTCTTTAAGAAAAGCAGACACAGTTACATTCATGAGGCAGCCGGTTGCCAGACTAGTATGACTCCTGAAGGAACAACTTGGATTGCCTTTTTTTTTAAATCAGTTTTTATCTAGACCAAATCTCTTTTATTTCAGTGATGTCAAGCAGCTCATGTTACCTTCGTCCAAAGAGAAAGATGTATGGGAGCTTCAAACTCAGGACAATTCTCGATGTCCTTAGCATTGACTCATATTAAAAATGTAAGAGAACACTAGAATAATAGTGATGTGTGTGTGTGTGTGTGTGTGTGTGTGTGTGTGTGTGTGTGGTTTCCTTTCCTGGAGAGGGTCATCCTTTACAAATATAACCTAGATTAATCCAACATAATGATAGTCTGAAGAGGTTGAATAAATCAGCCCAGATATGCAGGTGATTTAGCCAAGGCTACCTGGTGAGTCTAGGGGCACAGCCGAATCAGGGTGGAGTCCCTAATTCATAGCTAACCTGCACTGCCATAGTCTATCGGAATTGAGGAAGAGATTATTATCTGATTTTATTATTCCGGGACACGTAAACTTGGCTGAGGACACACAGCTCGGAACCCTAGCCCATAGATAAATAGACAACTTTATAGAGTATAATTTGAGTAAGCCAAAAAGTTTCCACTTACATATATTCTAGACCTCCACTTTAAAGTAATTTGAGGGGGACAGAGAGGCAAAGTGAGCAGCATTTCTTCAGAAATCACGTTGTCTGGAAATAGCTCAGTAGTGCACATGGCTCTCCGTTAGCCAATTGCTGTCCTGGGCCTGGAGGGCCATAGAGCCGGACAGAGGCCTTGTTTTGTTTGGTTCGGTTTGTGCTTGTGGTATTCAGGCTGGCAGGTCTGATGCCTGGTAAAGTGCTGAAGCAATCATGGGTGCGAGGTACACAGTGTGGAATGTATCACACGGTCACTTTTCTAAGGGAGACATTCTCCCCCTTCCAGGAATTTGCTGAGGGTTGGGCTGAGTGGAAGCGTTTCCTTCCTGCCTGTTCTCTGACTTCCAATGCGCACTTTGTTTTAGGCTGGATAGCTACACATCATCAATGAGATTGCAGACAGTCCCTGTGCTTGCTAAGAACAGTGGAAGGTTTTAGGACTACTGTGTCTTACATATTCATTGTCTAAGCCCCCAAGTGTACAGCATTCAAAGCTATTCCTTCCAGCTCTGAAATTTCTTTGGGTGAAAGCTGTCGACTTTCCTTAGAGGAAAAAGAAAGCCATTTCATCAGGGCACTGACCTCATTCCTGTAAGCTTGACTGGCTGAGCCCTGGGAGTGACACCTGTCCCAGTCTTTGGCTTTAGCAAGTGATTGATTTGAAGAAATGGTATTGGTCATTTAACCCACAAACTGATTCTGAAATAAGACTCATTTGTAATAAATACATCTCACATTTGAGGACTGAATTCTTCAACACACATTCCAAGTTTTGTCAGTTAGAAAAAATACAGTACTTTGTAAAGTATAAAATCCATAACTCTATATAACCCAAACAATAGGTTGAAAACTGGGTTTGTTGTAAGTAACGTATTAATAACACCTGGTGTAATACCTGTTAACATGCTCGGTGCCTGAAGCAAATTGGCAAGCGCTTCATCTCCTTTTGCCAATAACTTGTCAGAAACTGACTGAGGGTTCCTTCCAAACTCTCAGAAGAACATCCAAGGCAAGGCAGCTTATGTAGCTCTTGAACTTCACCAGGGCGAGGGCTGGGCCCCGGCCAACTAGAGAAGCCACAGCTGAATCAGAGGAGGAATTCCGAAGAGCTGGGCAGGGGCCTCCTGATGGCGAGATGCCGAATGGGATAAGAATGTGATGAATTAATTGATTTGTATCTTACGCAAGAGCTGCAGTGAGGATGGTGAAATTCATTTCCTTCCATAGGTCCTGCCCCTTTCTTTGTAAGTCAGTCAGCAGCGTTGCCAGAGCTGCCTAAAATGCCACCTCCATCCCCTGACAATCAAAGAGGAATCTTTCTATGCAGGCTGAGTTCTAATGACGAACTCAGCCTTCGTTAAAATCAAGACCACTTACTATGCATATGTGATGTGTTATAAGCACTTTCAGATGCATGATTTTAAACATTCTGGCCATCCTGTGAGGTCAGTACCATTATTATCCCCATTTCGTGGACAGAACAGTTGTTTAGAGAACTTCAGTAATTTACTCAAGGCGATCTGGTGTGAAAAGTTTGAGAGAGGACACTGCAGCCAGGCCACCTGGGTCCAGATCTTGGCCTTGCCACTCACGAGCTATGTGGCCTTGAGCAAAGGTCTTAACTTCTTTGTGTTTCAATGTCCTTATCTGTAGAATAAGGATAATAGTGTGGCGGATGTCACAGAGTCGTAATGAGGGTTAAGTAAGTTGATATATAGACAGCTCCGAGAACCCGGCCTGGCATATGGTAAGGACTAGCTACTTATTTGTGGTGGTGATTTGTTTTTACTCTGTGAGAGATCTGAACCCAGTTTAGTTTGATGCTAGGGTCAGAGTTCTTTGTCATCTGTCCTTAAGAAGCCAGTGGAATAAATATCTTCTTTCTCCTACATTTACAAAGAGATGATAATCCTGCTTTAGAAGAGTTATCATGCCTGCAGAGGTATCATAGAGATTAGTTTTTATCCGCAGAGCACTTTTTAATTGGAGGATAATTGCTACACTGGACTAGTGTGGTAGTAGGAATTCATATCAAAATTAGACTTTGTGACCGAAAGTATAAACAAATGCATTTTTGCTAAGACTAGCCACATATTTAGAGGCATATAGCAGTCTGAAATAATTCTATTCCTTTGTCAACACACAGACGGAGGACTGTGGAGCCTTTTGCTAAATTTGGCTCTGCTGCACTTCCGTCTTTAGAACTAGGCAATTGCTTCATCATGCCCACATTGTGCTACCCTGATATTTTGGTACCTACTGCGCTGCCGCACATTCATGGGACGCCAGCTGTACCATCTATATAATAATCTGAGAACTTGGCCATTCACCATCCAAAGTTTTCATACAAACCAATGAAGGCGGCGTGCACTTCAGATGAGCAAACACCAGACCCGTAGTATAGGTGGACAGATAACTAGATTTTGCTTTTCTGATAAAAAAGGAATCTTGTCTGTTGTTTTAGAACTACTTTATATGGACAGTGAGTGCAGCATGAGTTCTTCCAACTGGAGATTTAATGGAGGCCTGGATCAAACATTACATACTTTGTTACATCTTTTTGAGAATGAGTTGGAGTGAGGGGATGTTATGTTTAAAAAGAAGAGGCAGGCTGGGAAGGGTGGCTCACACCTGTAATCCCAGCACTTTGGGAGGTCGAGGTGGGCGGATCATGAGGTCAAGAGTTCGAGACCAGCCTAACCAACATGGTGAAACCCTGTCTCTACTAAAAATACAAAAATTAGCTGGGTGTATTGGCGCACGCCTGTAATCCCAGCTACTCGGGAGGCTGAGGCAGGAGAATTGCTTGAACCCAGGAGGGGGAGGTTGCAGTGAGCCGAGATCCTGCCACTGCACTTCAGCCTGGCAACAGAGTGAGCAAGATTCTGTCTCCAAAAAAAAAAAAAAAAAAAAAAGAAGAAGAAGAAGAGGCAACACTTGTCTTGGCAAACCATGACTAGTTTAGACTGCAAGCTCAATGAAGATCAAAACTAGGTTGGTCTTGTTTTGTTTCAGGCACTCTCTGTATGTATTTGTTGAATGAATGAATGAAAATAATAGTTATGATTATAGACATTATCTAAGTATGAAGAACATGCCTCTGGATAAGTAAAGACACATAAAATGGTAGGAGGGTTAAAGAACATCAGTGGGATCAGTGGGTACCAACTGTTTTGTCATGACAGGGGGATAGCTCTGAAAAATTTCTGTATTAATTGGAAAAGAAGCTTATGGTGAACTTTTTTTTTTTTTTCGAGATGGAGTTTCGCTCTTGTTGCCCAGGCTGGCATGCAATGGCGCGATCTCAGCTCATCGCAATCTCTGCCTCCCGGGTTCAAGTGATTCTCCTTCCTCAGCCTCCTGAGTAGCTGGGATTACAGACATGCGCCACCACCCCGGCTAATTTTGTATTTTTAGTAGAGACGGGGTTTCTCCATGTTGGTCAGGCTGGTCTTGAACTCCCAACCTCAGGTGATCTGCCCGCCTCGGCCTCCCAAAGTGCTGGGATTACAGCGTGAGCCACTGCACCCGGCCATGGTGAACTCTTTTTAAATGACACATAAAATTTCCTGATTTGTCTTTTAAAAGTTACATCTAGATTTTCATGTATCATCTTTCTCATAAGGATAGCTAATTAATATATAGATTTTATGTATGGATTTTCATATTTCATGTATATAACATGAATTAAACTGTTATTTGTATGAAGTGCCAAGCTCCTTTTGGGTAGTACCTACCACCCTGTATATACCTCATGCCAAATGAGTTTTTAAGATATTGGCATGTCCCAAATTCACCATTTACATTCTTGAAAGTACTTCCTTTGTTCCATACAGATCTAACTAAATATTAGAGGTATCTGACCTTTTATTTTTTGAAAAAATGTTTGATGTTCTGACTATTTGCAACAAAAGACCTCTGTTCTCAAATGCCCTGTATGGAGAGAATTTCTCGGTTCTTTTGAGAGGGATAAAAACCCTCTCTTAAGTCTGTGAGACTAAAGATAAAGGGCATCCCAGCACCATGTATCTGAGGGATAATGACTGTCGGTATCGGAGAGCTGGGCGGTGATGGGTGTGTTGGAAGCACCGGCTGGACCAATGGACTTGGAGCTAGAACTTGGTTTTGCTCTCGGCGTTGCCGCAGGGTGGCTGTCTTGCCTTATGCAGGTTTTGAGTCTCTTCTGTAACGATCTGGTAGCTATTCCCCATCTGTGCTATGGGATTTGACGCCACATGACTCCAGCTACCCTGGTAGGCCTTTCCCAGGTGTTGGTCAGAGATATGATCCAAAGGCTCTCTGTAGAAGATTGTTCTCTCCTGAGTGTTCTGATGCAGCCAGCACAAGGGTTTCCTAAGGAAAGGAACCTGGTCCTGCTTCATTCGTTTTCGTATCCCCTAGGGGCTGCTGAATAAAGTACTAGTTCCCAAGCTTTCTGTCATATCTTCTCTGCACACTTCTGGAGTAGAGTGGGTGAGGGCAAGGCCAGGAGGTCAGTGCCACAGTGTGGGAAGAGAGGAGGCCCTGGGCCCTATTCTCTCTGGGGAGCTTTACATCACCCATTGCTCTCTCCATCTCCCCAGGGCCCAGATGGCTCCATTCTAGAGCTTCTCCTCCAAACCCTTCCCACCTTCCATCCCAAACACTTTCCTCTCTCCTTCTTGGTCTCTCTCTCTCTCTCTTTCTCTGCCCTTCCTTCCTTCCCTCCCTCCCTTCCTCTCTTTCTCCCTCCCTCCTTCCCTCCTTCCCTCCCTCCCTCCCTTCCTCTCTTTCTCCCTCCCTCCTTCCCTCCCTCCCTTCATGTTTTCCTTTCTTCCTTCTTTCTTTTTCTTTTCTTTCTTTCTTTTTTTTTTTTTTGATACAGGGTCTTGCTCTGTTACCCAGGCTGAAGTGCCACCCCTGTGATGCCTAGTGGTACAAACACTACTCACTGCAGTCTCGACCTCCTGGGCTCAAGCAATCTTCCTGCTTCAGTAGCTGGGACTGCAGGTGCACACCACCACTCCCAGCTAGTTTTTTAATTTTTTTGTGCGGACAGTGTCTCACTATGTGGCCCAGGCTGGTCTCGAACTCCTTGCCTCAAGCGTCCTCCCATCTTGGCCTCCTGAAGTGCTGGGATTACAGGTGTGAGCCACTGCACCCAGCCTCTCTGCTCTTTCCCTTCCTTCTCCTCTTAGTTAAAATTGTAGCTGTGGTCAGAGGTGGCTCCATCTCCTCGTAGAAAGCAGGGAGCAAGGCTACAAAAGAAATGGTAACATTTTAATGAATTTTAAATGAATAAATCCGTAATTTCCTAGGAAAGACAAACTAAATGATGGTTTGTAGTTGGAAAATTAAGCAATAAAGTACTTTTTTATTTTTTGAGAGAGAGTCTCGCTCTGTCACCCAGGCTGGAGTACAGTGGCACACTCTCGGCTCACTGCAACCTCCGCCTCCCGGGTTCAAGCGATTCTCCTGGCTCAGCCTCCCAAGTAGTTGGGATTACAGGCACGTGCCACCATGCCTGGCTAATTTTTGTATTTTAGTAGAGACGGGGTTTCTCCATGTTGGCCAGGCTGTTCTCGAACTCATGACCTCAAGTGATCCGCCTGCCTTGGCCTCCAAAAGTGCTGGGATTACAGACATGAGCCACTGCGCCTGGCCTATTTTTTTTTTAATAAGTCTATAATAGGTATACACAAGGCCTGACTATTCCAGATAGTGTCAGCTGTGTAGTTTTCTTATTAGCAGACTTGGGAACTATATTTATAGACAATTGAAGTTTTAAAGATGTAAAGAATTTATTTATTCATTCATTTATTCTTTTGAGAGGGAGTCTTGCTCTGTTGCCCAGGCTGGAGTGCTGTGGCACAATCTTGGCTCATTGCAACCTCTACCTCCCAGGTTCAGTGATTCTCCTGCCTCAGCCTCCTAAGTAGCTGGGTTTACAGGTGCCTGCAATCACGCCTTGCTGATTTTTGTATTTGTAGTAGAGACGGGGTTTCACCGTGTTGGCCAGGCTGGTCTTGAACTCCTGACCTCAGGTGATCCAGCCACCTCAGCCTCCCAAAGTTCTGGGATTATAGGTATGAGCCACTGCGGCTCATACATAAAGCATTATATACAATTGTCATTATATACTGTAATGTACCTTCATTCCTTCTGTCTGAACAATGTGGATTTTAGAAATAATTACCAAATATAAACACTACTAAAATGTGTAGATTTGGTGGTGCAGCACATCAAGGAGCACAAATTTTACAAATTTCTTTTTAACCATCTCTGCGTTGTAGTTTCAGAATACGGATGATTCATTTTAATCCTGGTGTCTTTAAATGATTAAGGATTTTCATACATGAGGTATTTCCCACAGGGAAATTCTAAGGTAATTTGGGTATGATTCATTTAGAGTTTTTCATTATTTACAACAATTTAGTAACCATTAGAGATTCTTCCTCGCATGTGAATACATACATATATTTTTACATCAAGTATTTCCATCGAATTTTAGCTGCTTATATTTTCTTTTTAACCATTACTTGGAATGGTATTTTCCTATAAGTGGGGAATAAAGAAACTACTTCTGTCTCTCGGGTATATTAACAGAGACAGTGGGGCCTAATTTCTTATGTCCCCTCAGTTAGCCTTTGTCACAGACACTCCTGTGTTTTGGGGCCAGGAGGGAAGAGATCATTGCAAACTACAGTCATGGAATTTGATTCATTTAACTGAAAACTTTTTATTTTACTTTACCCATCTTAAGTCCTCCTGATAGCCCTATAAAGTAATAAATTGTCCAAACCCCTTCAGGAAACTATTCTTAATTCCATCATCATTTATAGTTGCCTATCTGTCCAATAAACCAGAATTTAGCCTTAAAGCCATCGCTCTCTTAATCTATGTTACGATCTTGTCTTTATATATGAGTTGATTTGTTTTTCAAATGAGTGGATGGCCTTAGGTACCATTTTGTTATTCTGCTTGTTTGTGTCTTCTGAAGACAGTCACAGCATCATAGAATACTACAGATGGGAGGGGTCTATGGGATCATCAGAACCAGTGCTTTTCAAAGAAATTTTAACTGCAAACTCCCCATTTGAAGTGAATTTTTGTTTGTTTGTTTGTTTTGTGACGAAGTTTCACTCTTGTTGCCCAGGCTGGAGTGCAGTGGCACAATCTCAGCCCACTGCAACCTCCACCTCCTGGGTTCAAGCAATTCTCCTGCCTCAGCCTCCCAAGTAGCTGGGATTACAGCCATGTAATTACACTCGGCTAATTTTTTTTGTATTTAGTAGAGATTGGCTTTCACCATGTTGACCAGGCTGGTCTTGAACTCCTGACCTCAGGTGATCCACACACGTCGGCCTCCCAAGGTGCTGGGATTACAGGCATGAGCCACGGTGCCCAGCCTGAAGTGAAATCTTCTAAGACCCTCAGTATTGGTCCAGGGAGGGTAGACTTCCTCATACCTCCCAGGAGGCCCAAGGGCTCCATTGCCTCTCATTTCCTCTAGATGAGAGAACTGACACCTCTAGAGATAAAATTAGCTGCCCAACATTTTGGCGAGGGAGGAAGAGTCCATTTTTGTTGCTTAGAAGCTTCGAAATTAGCAGAGATCAGTGTACGTGGAGATTGCTGGTAATAAGTCTGGAAACAGAGCAGAAGATTGCAGGTTGGAACCTGGCTTCCCTGGAAGCCAACACTCAGGTGGAGCTGGGCATGCAGGATGTTTACTGGAAATCCACACCCGTAGAAACCAGGAGGATGCAGGATTGTACCGAAGAAAAAGTCAAACTGCCACACAGGCTAACAAAGCCTTGGCCAGCCCCACAGGGAAGCGCTGGAGCATAAATGGCCCATCCTTGTGTCCTGCGTTGGACTTGATGGCTGGGCCTTTATACCCTCACTGCTATCAGTCTTTGGATGTGAACCACCCTGGGAAGGGCAGGCCCTTGGCCTTCTGCAGCATTCTGTGGCTTTCTTCAGTGGAAGCAAATCCTGAAGAAGCTGTCAGCTGGAAGCCAATTGCCCACAGCTGGGGCAACAAGTCCTCCCTTGAAGCAAGATCTAGAAGGCACATCTCCATGTCCCCTCCACATGGCCCCAGGATTGCTGGTGAACATGAGAGACAGTGGAGAGGAGAGTCCCGGGAGGCAGCCTTCCCAGCCAGGCCACCCCAAACTTCTGGTTAGGGATTCCCAGCTTCACAGCACTACGTAAGCTGCTTGCCAACAGATGTTTTGACAACATCTGTTGTCAAAGGTTGACAACAACCTTTGGTCCTTGCGATGGCTTTCTCCTGTGTTTCAAGATGGATTCCTGTTGGCATCTTTCATTTCCACCTCTGTTTCACCAAGTTTAGTGACCATTTTCATACATTGGGGCTTAATGTGGTGCAGTGGAAAGTGTAGCAGATTGAATGTGGAAGATCAGGTTCCAGATCTCGTTCAGGAAGTTAGTAGCTGTGTGACCAAGAGCAAGTCGTTCAGCTTTTCTGAGCCATGATTCCTCAGGTGTACACACCAAGTGATGAAACACTTTAAAAACTAAGAAAACAGTATTTGAAATGCCCCTCAAGTGCTGGTGTTTCCCCAAAGATGTTCTAGAGCCTTCACCATTCCATCCATTCATTCATTCATTCATTCATCTGTTCGATGATTAGTGTGATCCCTAACTTTTTTATTGTTGTTGTTGAGACGGAGTCTCGCTCTGTCGCCCAGGCTGGAGTGCAGTGGCGCGATCTCGGCTCACTGCAAGCTCCGCCTCCTGGGTTCACACCATTCTCCTGCCTCAGCCTCCCAAGTAGCTGTGACTACTGGTGCCTGCCACCACGCCCGGCTAATTTTTTGTATTTCTAGTAGAGATGGGGTTTCACCGTGTTAGCCAGGATGGTCTCGATCTCCTTACCTCGTGATCCTCCCGCCTCAACCTCCCCAAGTGCTGTGTGATCCCTAATTTTTAATCTACAGTTCCTCTTTTTTTTTAAGCCAAGTAGATGGGTGATTTTGTTTTCTGCTAATTATTTTGGTATCTTTCATTCCACCTCTGTTTCACCAAATTTAGTGACCGTTTTCATACATTGGGGCTAAATGTGGTGGTCGTTCTCCAGAAGAGTGAGTGTAAGTTTGCTCTTACTTTGAGCAGCTTATCTCTGTTTAGGCGATTTCTTTGTCACCATTAATGGAAGTGTGACACCTTTCTGAGTCCCAAATGTATCGGTTTATCAAAAACCACCTCTGCAATGCTGCACCTTGTACTGAGTTCGCCTCAGTCTGGTACTTTCTTTGCCTTTTGTCTTGTTTGCCTCCTTGTTAGATTAGCTCCTTAAAACTTTTTCTTTTCATTTTCCACTAAGTCATAACTCTCTAGACTAAATCCTATTAAAGAAACATTTAAAGTGTTTCTTTACTGTGAAGTGTATCATGCATGAAAATAGTGTGTGAAATGGAGGTAGATGTTCAGTTTAAAGACCAATAGTAGAGCAAACGTCTATATACCAACTCCTCAGGTTAAGAAATCCTCTTGTGATATATTTATGCACGTGGAGTAGCTACTTTTTCCAGAATTTGGGGACATGTAATGATGACTGAGAGATCGTATAGTCTACATAAAACAGCTCATCATCCTAGAATGAGAAAGAGAGAAACCAGCCAATAAGGAAGGGCAGTGTGTAGAGGTACTTACAATGAGAAATACAAACAAGATGGGATTGGAGCCGTTCTCTATGCCTGGGAGAGTTAGAAAAGTTTCCAAGAGGATGAGACTTTTGAAGGGATGGTTTGCCTGAGGAAGACGAGCGTTCCAGGTAAAGGGAACAGCATAGCACGTGTGGTGATTCTTCTCCCTCCTCATTCCCCTCTCACCATTCTGACCATTCACCTTCAGTTTCGTTTCCACTCTCCTACCCTCCATAAATGTTGGTGTTCCCATAGGTGTTGCATTAGGATCTCTTCTCACGTCATTCAATTTTCATCCATTCACTTGCTCAATGTCAATGAAGCAATGGGTCTCCAGAAACTCCTGCCTGCAGAACTATCTGTGCAGCTTGGTAAAATGCAGATGGTCCCACAAGCTCAATCAGAATCTTTGGGGTAGGGTCCAGGTATCTTTAGTGCAGATGACTGGGACTCCACATGGAGAAATACAGGTGAACAGAGCCCTCATAAAGAGAGGGAGGGTTGGAGAGACCACTCAGGAATCAGTCACAGGTGACCTTGTGCTTCCTGCTACCATGGCTGCCCCTCCCAGCCTGCCTCACCTGTGCCTTTCTCCCTTCTCCCTTCCTGCCTTCAGCTCCTCTGTTGCTTCTTCTTCCTTAAACATCTTCACCGGTTCCTGTGCTATTACAGAGCCCCGTCTGTGGGTCTCATGTCTCTGCTCCATGCCACGCCCTCCCTTGGGCATCATCTGGGCTTTGGCTGGGTCTGTGGAGGGTCCTGGGCTGCAGTGCCATGAACAGTGGAGTGGGGCATGTGAAGTTGACAATCACACTGAAAGCTCCTGCCTCGCCTCTCTACCTTCTTCTCTTTTGGGGGTTTCTTTCCTGAGGCAGGGAAAAAGAAACAGGAACCCAGACCAAACTGAGGAAAACACGATCAGAGATGAGATGGGGTCAGAGGCAAAGGGCTGTTTGTCGGGTTTGCACTTTCATTACTGAGAGCATTGGAATAGTTTTAAGGTGTGCAAACTGTGAGACTAGACAATTTCACTTAGAAAATGAAACATGTGCATGCAGATGTTATTCTCATGGGGATATATGTCTGCCTCTGTTTGTCTACAAGTGTTCCCTTGCAGAGTCACAGACATATACAAAACCTGGGTTCCATCAGCTTTGTCTGCACATACGTGGCTAAATGTGTACAGGGATGTACAATTAAAGATTTTAAACACTTGATTTTGACAGTATATTTTGCAGCTGCTGTGCCAAGAACCCTAAGCTACTGTGGGTTAATGGGAGTTGTAGCAAGTATTTCTTTCTCGGCTGTCTCTTTTAGCAGAGCTTCTCTCTCTCTCTCTCTCTCTCTCTCTCTCTCTCTCTCTCTCTCTCTCTCTTCCCCTCTCTCCCTGTTTCACCCCTCCCTGCCTGCCTGCCTCTGCCCCTCCCTCCTTCCCTCCCTCTCTCTCTCTGAGATAGCAGACACCAGAGTGAAACTGGTGCAGCTTCCTTTGAGAAGCGTGCTTGCATGTGCGGATTGGCAGGATTGTGTGAGCTCCTCTCCCATCCATGCACTATTCTTGGAGGGAAATGCAATGTTGGAGCAGGGGCTGAGCTGCACTGGGAAGGTGGCTGGGAGCTCAGTGAGGCCAGGATCATGGTTTAGCCAAAGGCTGGAATCACAAGAATGTTTCACCAGGGTCTGCTCTGAGAGTTCTCAGACCCCCATGGATTTTAGAATTTTCCAGCCTTTCCTCCTTCACCTTCGCACAATTTTACTTTCTCCTGAGATGGCCCCAGATCTGCAAGAGACATTTGAGAGAAGCTATTTATTAGCAGACGTGAAGAAATGGATTCTGCACTTGATTATTTAGCCATGACTTATCAATGATGATGGATTGGAAAGCAGTGTAAGTAACGCAGTTATATATGTTGCTGGAGTTAGGTGGTCTGTTTTCTTGCTATTTTTTTTTACTTTAACTTTTTCAGTTTCCTTTTGAGAAAAGTAAAAATAAAATGCATAAAGCATTTCAAAGAAGTTAGGAGGGTCCAGGTTGTGCAAGCTTTCTTCTTGTTCAATGGACTTGCAGAATACCTAGTTCTATCAGAAGAGACACACAAACTACCGACATAGAAGCTACAAACATCCTCCGGAGGATGGGAATGAAATGGGTAATAAATGAAGAAGGTTTCTGAACTGACAGTCATTGCTATAATCAGGCTTATTCAGAGTTGCTAAAATATTTGACATTGGCTCATATTAGAATCAAAGAACTGAAATGTATTCTCTTTTCAGGATCATAAAAATGAAGTTAGCCTGTGGCTTTCAGAGCAGGTTCTTTCTGGCTGCGTAAATGTGAGGGTTTTTGTTTGTTTGGTTGGTTGGTTGGTTTTGTTTTTTAACTAATGTCAAATGTTGACTATGTTTCCTGTCCATTTCAACTTTTCTTGAGGTCGGACATCTCCCTATTCTAGAGTACAATGTCTGGTCACTCTTGGGTTGCAGGCCACTGTCTGGTGGAAAGCTAGTCATTGCTAGTTTATATCAGTCAGAGACTTTTCCATCTTTCTGTGTGAGGGCTTGGTTTAAGCACTTCAATTCCTAAGTATTCAGGGAGGAAAAACAAGTCACTTGAAGACCAAAATCAGTTTATTTCACAAGAGAAAGGAACGGCTATTTAAAAGATGAGAAATTGAAATTTAAAAATATGATCTGCCTTTTCTTCAAAATCTGAAGTGAGGTTAATTTTGTATAGGAAGAGTAACATAAGCTTTCTTGATTAAAAAGCAGTATTTTAGAGGAGGATTTTAAGATCATAAATCACTTAGGTAAGGTCATCAAAAGAGATGGCTGATATTTTTTATGGTCATTTGCAACTTTTTTAAAAAAGTCCATACGGTAATGTTAATGCAGCTATTTCTGGCTTCTTAAAACTTGCATAGATTTGGAAGTGAGATTTCTAACAATAAGAGTCGTGAGTTTTTCTGAGCTATCATTGCCTTTCTCTCTCTATCACATTCATACCCCAGGCAGAGCTACTGCCCCTCCCACCTGTCCACCCTGCCTGTCTCCCAGCCCCCATCCTTCTCTCTGAGTCTTGGAACATCATGAAAGACTCTTCTGCAGATTTCCTTTTAACATGCCCTGCCCAGCCTTGGACAGAGGGAGTACTGTGAAGCAACATGCAGGGCTGCCAATTTTGGAAATGAATGAGCTCAGTTGATTCCTGAATATTAAATCAGTTCTGTGAGCAGTAGAATGAGATCATATCTTACCAACCTGACCCAAAGTGTTCCTAACTTTATGAATTGGGGTTTAACATCATCAAGGGCTGTAGCACTGGGCACCCGTGGGGATCAGCCTAAACCCAAATGAAATCCCCAAACTCCACTCGGATTCCTGCTGGCCAAATGCACCTAGGGCCACGCCTTTTAAAATATGTCCTTTGTTATCAAGGGAAATCTGAGACAGAAAACACATGTTGGCAGCATCACGTGAGCGCCTCTCTGCACATAAAGTGGTTGTATCACAAGGGGAAAAGCTTTCGATCTTGTGCCGTTTTGTTTTGGTTTCTTGTTTATGTGGACTCTGTTAGACTCATGCATCTGGAAGAGGCTTGAAGCAGAGTGGAAAACCTAGAGCAAAAATCATGCCGGGGAAAGGAAAATCATTAAAAAACAATGACTGAAAACAGAATAATTTTCTTACCCAAATTCCAGTTCTCATCCTTGTTTTGGGTTCCCGGTTAAAGCAGATACCAGTTATAGCCTTCCTGGGTTAGGGGAGACAGACAGTCTTTCATCATGCCCCTGGATTTTGAGCAAAGGAGAAAGCTTGCTCCAGAAATAGAAAAGAAAAGGCAAAAAGAAACCACCTTTCGAGTTTCTGCTCAGTAACAGAGGAAGCAACCCCACCCTCCTCCACCCCCTCCTCCACACCCTCCTCCACCCCCTCAGCCTGTGCCTCTCAAGTGCCCCTGGTGGACAGCTCCAACCCGCACCCCCCCCAACCCCCGCCGCCCCCTCTAGAATCTCACGTGTTTTTGTGGAGGACGGAGAGTGCTTTTTAGCAGTGAATGAGCAAAGAGACCAGATATGCTGATACCTGCACATGGTCTTTGAGAGAGGCAGCTGATTGACATCGGGAAAACTGCTGAGCAATTAAAAAAAAATACTAGAGTCAAGGTGAAAGGAGAGAAAGAGACAGACAGAGAGACAGGTGGGTTGTCTCTAAAGTTTCAAGCAAAGTTCTGTGAAGCACCTAGCAGGTCAAAACTGATAAGGGCAGATGGTGAAGAAAAGTCTTAAACTGATCAGTGCCTTACACATGGAACGGAGCTTTCATTTCGGCCCGATGTTCTGCCAGAAAGCTTTGCTTGAGATCCACCGCCAGTGTTCTTGCTTTGCTCAACGATCCCACTATGCTGGTGTGTTCTCTCTCTGGACAGCCGTCTTTCTAACAACGGGTGCTGTTCTGAAAAGCTGGGAGCCCAAGAAATGCTGTAAAAACCAAGCGTGGCCTTCAGCTGTTGGACCCTGAGGAACAGCGCCTGCATTAGGGCCTTGCTCACGTTTCTTACTAGACAGGTTGCCGGCTCTCGTTTTTGCCCTTTGTCTGAGCTAATTGGCCTTAGTGTTACATCGGCCCACATTTTTCTCCCTGTAAACTCCATTCCTCCCTCATTTCATCTACACTGCAGAGAACTCTCAAGCTCCTGGTGAGTTTTGCTGCAAAGCCTGTGGCACGCTGGAAGAATGCACCCCTTCCGAACCTCGTCTTCCCACTTCTTCCACTGGAGACACTGCGGGGGAGAAACATGTAAATATCGTTAATAACAATGCATCGCGTCCTTGAAAATTGCTGCTAAGAGAGTAGATTTTAAGTGTTCTCACCATAAAAAAGTATGTAAGATAATACATATGTTAATTAGCTCAGTCTAGCTATTCCACAATGTGTACACATTTTAAAACAATGTGTTGTACATGATAAATATATACAACTTCCACTTGTCAGTTAAAAAATAAAAAATAAGTCCAGGCGCAGTGGCTCACGCCTGTAATCCCAGCACTTTGGGAGTCCGAGGCGGGCGGATCACTTGAGGTCAGGAGTTCAAGACTGGCCTAGCCAACGTGGCAAAACCCCGTCTCTACTAAAAATACAAAAATGTTAGCCAGGCATGGTGGCGGGCGTCTGTAGTCCCAGCTACTCGGGAGGCTGAGGCAGGAGAATCGCTTGAACCCAGAAGGAAGAAGTTGCAGTGAGCCAAGATCCTGCACTGCATTCCAGCCTGGGCGACAGAGTAAGTGAGACTCCATCTCAAAAATAATAATAATAATAAAAAATGAAAAATAGACATTTATATAATGAAGGTTTTTAAAAAAGAAAATTAAAATAAATTCGGAGAATGACCTGTGAAAAATGCCTCTGCAAGTTTTCCTGACCAGAGGAAGGACTTGGCTTCTCTCCTAGACGTTTTTTCTCGTATCTTCCTCTAGGAGTCAGTGGAAGAGTGGCGATTAGGTAACATCTGAATGTAGTAGAACCCAGAGCTGTTACCTCCATTTGAGCTACTGCTGATCATTGCTTGACTTCTATTCTCTCCATCAGTAAAATGCACGCGAAGCTTACCTCATTAGGTTTTTCGAGAATTAAATGAGATAATGCATGGTGCTTAGCTTAGTGTCTGGCCATAGCCTTGATGTCAATACTGTCCTCATGTTCTCCTGTCAGTGGTAGATCTGTCTCTCAGACACTTTCCAACAGAGGACCCAGATCCTTAATGACAGGGGACGTGGAAAGACAGGGAGGCAATGTCACAGAATGGAAAGCATGCTCGAGTAGAAGTCAAGACCTGGGTGTTTGAGTCCCAGCTCTGTGCATAACCATTTGAGTGATCTTAAGAAAATGATCACCCCTCTTCCATGCTCCAGCCCTAAATGGGTTACTCCTTACTCCGCCACTCTCCTCACCTTGACTCATGCCGGTCCCTCAGCACGACGGGTCCTCCTCCTGGCTGGCTCCTTTCTTCTCTCCTTCTATGAGACTCTCCTGATCCCCTGAGCCCCAGAGGGTCAGGGCTTCTCCTCTGCCATCCTATGGCACCTACATCTCTCCACGCTTACCGTGCAGCCATCACTGTCTGCCTTTCCCACTCAACTGTCATCTCTGTCTTGAAGCTCTGCCTTCGGTGTCAAGACCGGGCAGCACTCAATGAGTGTTTCCCAAACGGATGCGTAAATGACAGAAGGAATGGATGAAGAGTCCCTGCCCTGCCTCAGGTCCTGAGTGAAGATGAAATGAAATAATGTGTGTGGAAGGCTTTGATGAGTAGAGTGCTGTGCAGTTGCCTTCAGTTTTAAGTTAGTATGAGGACAAAGCATTTTTTATACCAATATTTTAGTTGGTTTCTCAGATACTGAGATTCACACATTTTAGTGAAACAAAACAATATTCTCTTTTATACCATCCTTGCAGTGTGGGCCCATTATTTGTTGTAGAAGCAGGCCAGGCTTTACGTGGGCTAGAATCTCTGATGGTTGAAACTGTGAGCAACAAAACTTTTCATTGCAGAATGACAGGTAAGATTCTGAAAGCCAGTGGCATGGGAGGGCTCGCTCTGTAACTCGGCTTGGCCCAGGGTATGAATGAGGGAGTTCAGATCCCTGCCTGTGAGGGTGGAGAAGGGAAAATGGTTTCTAAAAGCAGAGGAGGAAAGAGAAAGAATCATCATGGAGGCAGCATGGTCAGGGAAGGGGCAGAGGGTGTTGCATCTGACAAAGCTGGGTTTGGACGATAGCCTCATACTTGGGTTTTTGTTGTATCTCATGAGTCCTCTCCCTGGAGGAGTATTTGGATTCTATTCTGCTTCTCCCCTGAGTTTGTTTTCACGGTGGGACTATCCAGGACTAAAGAGAATGGCACCGTATTGCTCTCTCTTTCTGAACCCAGACTTGCAGGCCATATCTGGATTTATCCTTTTTATCAGCAGAATGATACATTTCCCATAGCAATGCTTGAACTCTGGTCCATGATGAAGCAAGCTCTTCCATGTTGTTAGAGTCTGTTTTTCCTTCAGAAAATGTTATTTGCAGAACAGCAACAACAAAACGTGTAACAGGAATTGTCCATTCCCATGGCCAGTCCTCATGTGGAGCCACAAGATGGCGCAGAGGATGACATGAAATCATGTACGTGAGCGTGATTTGCTACTGGGCAGCTCTGTAGGGCTGTATGTATTGATACCACATGTGTCTATATGAACGCCCCGCTGCTGCTGCCTTTGCCATACAGTGAATACACCGTGGGTCTATTATTCGCCTCTTCAGGTCCAGCCCAGGAGTGGGTGCAGACTCGTTTTTCACTTTCCTTTGACCCTGGGTGTCTCCACAAATGAACCACCTGCTGTGTCTTGGTGGGGGTGGAGATGCGGGGTGAAGTAATGAGCCCGCAAGGCCTGTCTGTGCCTATTGGCTGCTCTAAAGGGAAGTTGAGGAATACTGCAAAGCCACAAATCTGAGATGTCAGCTCATAAATCTGTAAGCTCCTTGCTTAGGTAATACGCTCCTTGACAGCCAAAACTGTCATTTGCACATTCTCTTCAGCTGAACACAAAAGTTCCGGTTACCAGACTGTCCCTGGATACTGGGGACTAAAAGCTGGTGATTGGGGGGGTTTGGGGGTGGGGAGGGGGCGCTGGGCTGATTGCCCTGGCTGCTCCCCACAGCTCCATGGCTGCTGCTTTCACCCCCGCCTGACCGTGGTCGCAGCGGGGGGCTTTCTCTTGGTATTTAATTAGTAAGTGTAGGCAAACATTCGCATTGTGGCACTGGGATAGGAAGAGTTGAACATGAATATAAAAATGGGGATGGGGCCGGGTGTGGTGGCTCACACCTTTAATCCCAGCCGCCAAGGCAGGCAGATCACTTGAGGTCAGGAGTTCGAGACCAGCCTGGTCAACATGGCGAAAACCCTACCTCTACTAAAATACAAAAACATTAGCCGGGCGTGGTGACACGTGCCCCAGCTAGAGGCAGGGAGGCTGAGGCAGGAGAATCACTTGAACCCAGAAGGCGGAGGTTGCAGTGAGCCAAGATTACACCACTGCACTCTAGCCTGGGTGAGAGAGTGAGACTCTGTCTCAAAAAAAAAAAAAAAAAAAAAAAGGAAATGGGAGAAATAGTTTCCAGCATTTAGCTTTTGGTGACAATGACTAAATCAATACAAATGTTAATCTCTGTTGCATTATGCTTTTGAAACTCTATTGGCAGTTTAGGAAAAATCCAGTCAACAGTTTAATATGAAAATAGAGACCTGCAGACCAAATGGAGGGCAGGAAGCAGATATTTGCCACACAAACATTTATTGAGCGCTTAATGTATTATAGGTGCTGTGTATAGTTTTGGAGATTCAAAAATGAATCAAAGAGAGGAGTGAACACACAAATTATCCCAACTATCATACCTGTGATAAGCCACAAGGTAGCTCTGCTAGCACAGAACATATGGAAGAGATGAATAATTCTGCTTCGGAGAGAAGGAGTCATATTAGAGTTGGGTCTAGAAGAATGAGCAGGAGGTGGCTGGGAAGGGAGGGCGTTTGGGCAGAGGAATTGGCATGATTCTCTGTGTATGCACAGGACCATGAAAGTGAATGGTGTCACGTAATTTTTTTTTTTTTTTTTTTTTTTTTTGAGAATGAGTCTCACTCTATTGTGCAGGCCGGAGTGCAGTGGCACGATCTCGGCTCACTGCAACCTCCGCCTCCTGGGTTCAAGCAGTCCTCTGCCTCAGTCTCCCAAGTAGCTGGGATTACAGACACCTGCCACAACAATCGGCTAATTTTTGTATTTTTAGTAGAGACGAGGTTTCACCATCTTGGCCAGGCTGGTCTTGAACTCCTGACCTTGTGATCCACCTGCCTCAGCCTCCCAAAATGCTGAGATTACAGGCGTGAGCCACCGCACCCAGCAGGTGTCATGTAATTTTATTCATATTTCATGATGACTAAGACAACGTATTTTTCAGATTCTCAAAACAGGCAATGATTAGTAATAGATCACCTTAAATAGGATGTTATAATGGTGATGAAGACCAATCACAGCTGACTGGAAACAGTAGATCATGGGTCAATAATGAGCCCACACCTGGGTTTAGTTACTGAGTCAACCTACGCTACTTGTTAATGTATCTATTTATCTTGAGCTGGTATTAGTATATCCATTTCTAAAAATCCTTGCTTGACAAGGAAAAACTATTCAGGAGAAAGAAGAGGAGATAAAGTCTAAACAACTTGATTTCACTTGAAAAGTCCTAAGTCGTCACTGGGAAACTATCTATAGTAAAAAGCACGGGATTTTATACCGTGTTTTAGGCAACTGAAAGGCTTTTTTACAATTGTAGTAAACACTGACTGCCAGCATTCTAGTACCAGTTACTTTATTAAGGTAAATTCCCAAAACTCACAATAGTGGGAAAAAATACTGATGAGACTTCTAAAACACCAAAGAAGTGTAGAACAACATCTTGGATGCTTTTAGTCACGAGTCAGAACGCCGCGGTGGTTACAGAGCAATAGCATTTCAGAGCTGGGAGAGACCTTAGAGATCATGTATTTTGTGGATTTTCAAATCTTTGAAGAATGATGTTCTGGGTAAGGAAGCTGCTAAGAGTCCATGAGCTAGTTAGTGAGGACTGCTAGACTCTTACACACTCACTCCCGGACCCCTTTGTGCATGATTTCTGTCATTCAACCAATGTTCATAAAGCCCTTGTAACATGGAGGATAAATATTTGAATAAGATACTGGCTTTACCCCGCGGAAGCTTAGAGCTTTGAAAGGAGGTAAGACATATAGGTAAATAATACACATAGGAAGTTATTTTAAAAATATAATGAGAGTTATTAGAGTTCAGAAGATGGAAACTTATTTCCTAGTGAAATGGATGACTGTGTCCTGTAATAGAATATTTACTGTATTTAGTAACAGATTTATACAGTCTCATTTGTTTTAGTTAAGAAGTTTGAGTATCCAACAGAGAAAAAAGGTTAGGTAAAAATTAAGTACAGTGAGGCCAGGCACAGTGCACTCACACCTGTAATCTCAGCGCTTTGGGAGGCTGAGGCGGGTGGATCACTTGAGGTTAGGAGTTCAAGACCAGCCTGGCCAACATGGTGAAACCCCATCTCTACTAAAAATACAAAAATTAGCCAGGTGTGATGGTGGGTGCCTGTAATCCCAGCTATTCTGGAGGCTGAGACAAGAGAATTGCTTTAACTCAGGAGGCAGAGGCTGCAGTGAGTCGAGGTGGTACCACTGCACTCCAGCCTGGGTGACAGAGTAGAACTCCATCTCAAAAAAAAAAAAGAAAAAATTAAGTATAGTCATGTGTCACTGAATGATGGGGATGTGTTCTGAGAAATGAATCATTAGGTGATTTTGTTGTTGTTTGAACGTCAGGGAGTGTACTTCCACAAATCTAGATGGTGTAGCCTCCTACACACCGAGGCTAGAGGGTAGGACTGTTGCTGTACTGAATAGTGTAGCCAATTGTAACACAATGGTAAGTATTTGTGTCCCTAAACATATCTAAACACAGAAAAGGTACAGTAAAAATAAGATTATCTTATGGGACCACCGGTATATATGTGGTTCGTCCTTGACTGAAACGTTATACGGTGCATGACTGTATTTGGTTTAGCCCATGTTTTTATTCTGAAGAAATGCAGAACAAGTTTAAAATTGAATTGTTGAATTGTTGTCATTAGTTGATAGCCTAATAAGAACATATTGTTCAAGTACAAGAATATCATTGATTTAATTACCCTGAAAATATAATTTTGAAAAATATCTACATTTTTTAAAAATTAAATTTTCGTAGTGTAAACTAAAATTAAATACTCAACTAACTGGTAACTCAGTTACCAGTAAATGTGAGCAATAGCTAAAGGCATCGCTGTCATCATGCTGAGAACTACCCCAGGAAGAAGCCAAAGAAAATCTGGGCCTGGAGCCCCCTCTGCAGGAGAGAGAGAGAGAGAGAGCCCTCCCCAGCTAGTCTGGCATCAAGTGATTTCTAAAGGCCAGAAATAGGAAAAAAAAAATAATCAAATCAAATTGACTTTTGGAATTGTCCTTATGAGGCACAAGTCTACAACCTTTAACTCATAGAGAACACCGTGAGCATATCTGCTTTCACTGGCAACTTCAAAAAACCCCTCTCCCAGAGGCTTGGGAAAACACACGTTGGACACAGACTAATGATAATGTGGAACAATTATTACAATGAACACAATAATTGTTTTATGAACATGATAGCCTGAAGAAACCCATACCAAGAAATATTTAACGTGTTGTCATCATTAAGAAGTCAGCAAACCTTAAAGACAAACACAATCTATTCATCCATCCATCCATCCACCCATCCATCCATCCATCCATCCATCCATCCATCCATCCATTCTGTAAGTGTTTATTGAGTATCCACTGCATAGCACGCACCATTCCTGGCAGTTAAGAAAATAAAAGGCCTCACTCTCATGGAACTTACATCAGAAAGGGCAATATTAATGATCAGCCCTGACCACATGCCTTTCCCTATTAATGATCAGCCTGGACCACATGCCTTTCCCTTAGGGAACATTGTAGGATGAATGTTCCCTGTGGTCTGAATGTTTGTGTCTCCCTCTAAATTCATAAGCTGAAATCCTAACCCATAAGATGATGTCATTGTAACATTGTAGGGTGTATTTTAGTTGGTGTGGATATGGAGGCAGAAAAGCAAGGATACTGGTGAACCTGGGGAATGCTTAAGAGGTTGGACTGTGCTGTACCCTTTAAAAAGCAATGAACAGGCTGGGCGTGGTGGCTCACGCCTGTAATCCCAGCATTTTGGGAGGCCGAGGCAGGCGGATCACGAGGTCAGGAGATCGAGACCATCCTGGCTAACAGGGTGAAACCCCGTCTTTACTAAAAATACAAAAAATTAGCCAGGTGTGGTGGCGGGCGCCTGTAGTCCCAGCTACCCCGGAGGCTGAGGCAGGAGAATGGCGTGAACCCAGGAGGCAGAGCTTGCAGTGAGCCGAGATCGCACCACTGCACTCCATCCAGCCTGAGTGACAGAGCGAGACTCCGTCTCAAAAAAAAAGTAATAAACAGAATCTCATGCTTCTATACAATAAAAATAACCATCTTCCCTATAGATGATGAAGAGTCTGTTAATATAATCTGACAGGCTTGTTTTGGAAAATATTTAGATACTTATACATCCAGATATATTCCAAACCATAGCCTTGTAAAACCTCTGAGCTAGCGCAATCCTTGAGTGTAAGTCTACCTCCACCTAGACCAATCTTTCCAAACCATTCTGTGGCTGGGAAGACTGGAAGGACCCCCAGGCTGACCCTGTTGGGAAGACATGCAACAAGGCTTACTTCTTCAGTGGTGTCAGTGATTTTGAGCCAGTTCTGACCATCCACTCATCCGTCTGTATTTGTGTAGTGCTCACTATAGACAAGGCAATTTTGGGGAATGCAGTTGTAGGAAAGATAGACATGGCTCCTGACCTTATGAAATGTTCAGTCTTGTGAGGAAGACACAAATAATTACAGCCCATTGTAAGAAGCAGTAAGGTGCTTTTGTACCCTTTTGGTCCATTTTTCTTTTTGAGATGGATTCTCGCTCTGTCACCCAGGCTGGAGTGCAGTGGTGCGATCTTGGCTCACTGCAAGCTCTGCCTCCCATGTTCATGCCATTCTCCTGCCTCAGCCTCCCAAGTAGCTGGGACTACAGGCACCCGCCACCATGCCCGGCTAATTTTTTGTATTTTTAGTAGAGACAAGGTTTCACCGTGTTAGCCAGGATGGTCTCGATCTCCCGACCTCATGATCTGCCCGCCTTGGCCTCCCAAAGTGCTGAGATTGCAGGTGTGAGCCACCACACCCAGCCTGGTCCATTTTTCATCTTGACCATGGACCACGCTGGTAGATGCCTGGGGGGCATGAGGGACATAGCCATCAGGCTCTATCAGCCTTTGTGACCAGCACAACTTATTTCCAGTGCATCAAAGAAAATGATACTGCCTATGCCCAATTTAGATGTGGGCCAGCTGTGTTAGTTAGCTTAACACAGCATTTTGTTTTTGCATATGTATTGATTTTGCGCACATGCTCTCTAAGTGCCTCAGAACACTGCCTACAGCATCCTGGTGAGGTTGACAATCAGTTGTCCTGTCCCTGTTCATCTGGCGTGAGGACACACTGTCAGAGGAGGAACTACCAAGTAAGTGATTGCCTCCAGCACACAAAAACTGCAGACACATGGTTGACATAAGAATCTAGTTTCAGCTGGTGGTTTTCAGGGCAAAGCAACTGCACTAACAGGAGATTTCCCTGACAGCTGATTTAAGGCTGTGGAAGACCCCAGTTTATCAGCTCAAATTGAGAATGTCCTTTTTTCAGTCCTTTTTTGGCTAGAAACGAGATCCTCCCAGCCAACTGCACAACCAAAACTTATATTCAGGATGTCCAGGACCTGAAACTGACATGGGAGTCAATATTCTACAGCCAGTTGTGGTGTTGACAGTGTCTGGGGGAAATCTTCAGAGCTGACTTGTGATGCAGCAGGGCTTACAGCAAAGGCATCCCTTTCACCTTGCACTTTAGGATTCATATTCTAAGAAGCTGCTAAGAAAAAATGTCTAAACGGAGACACTTGGGATATAGTTTTCATATTAATGTTTTATTTTAACAATAATGGGAGCAAACACCTACCAGGTGTTTACTCTGCGTCAGGAACTGTTCTGATAATCTTATTTGAACTTTGCAACAATTCCATGAGGCTAGCTACTCTTACCATCCTGTTTTACAGCTGGGGAGACTGTGGCACAGGAAAGTTAAGGAACTTGACCATGGCCACAGAGCTCTGAGTGTCAGAAAGAAGATTTGAAACCACACAGTTGGCTTCGCATCCTGTACGCTTGACTATTTCTCTTTTCTGCCTCTCTTGGGAGAACTCTGAAATACTAAAGTACTATATTACTAAATAAATGCTTGCTAAAGCATTTATTTGGTCCCATATTCTCAATTTACACCATTCTTTTCTCCAGTCACATGTCATTTTAGACTTTATGAGCCCTGTTGAAATCATCAGCTTAAAAGTGCCCTTGAGCAATTCTCTACTCTAGATTGAGTTAAACAGAGTATTTGTAGATAATCTAGAATCACAGACAATACCTGTCTTAGTTCCTTTGGGTTGTTATAACAAAAATACCATAGTCTAAATTTATAAACAACGGAAGTTTATTTTGTACAGTTCTAGAGGCCGAGAAGTTAAAGATCAAGAGACCATCAGGTTCAGTGTCTGGTAAGGGCCCACTCTGGTTCACAGATGGTGCCTTCTCGCTGTGTCTTCACATGGCAGAAGGGGCAAACAAGCTCCCTGGGCTCCTTTTTTAAGGGCACTAATCCCATTCACCAGGGCTCCACCCTCATGACCTAATCACCTTCTAAATGCCCCATCTCCAAATACCATTATCTTGTGGGTTAGGATTTCAACTTATGAATTTAAAGAGGGACATAAACATTCAGACCACAGCAACATCTAATTTTGAGCCACCTAACTTTGAAAGAACAAGGATTGATTAATCCAATGTCAGCATACAGTATACCATTAGATGTGAGCCCCTCTTAGCAAACTTGATAAAAGTGTGAGAAAAAAATTACCTAGAAGACTAATAAATACAGAATAGTCACATATAATTTCTGTTTAAAGATTTATACCTTACCAATTTCCCCAAAATGATTTAACACAACTCATTAAATATTTGTAAAATAAATTAAATCTTAAAATATATATTGGGAACCAGTTAGGAGGAGAGAGAAAAAGACACCAGTTCCTAGACCAGCTTGGTTATTGTACTTGGACATTTCTTAGGCTCTGAATTTTATGGACACTAAGGCAAATGGATCACAAAGGAGTAAAAGATAGGGGAAGGGAACAAAAGCATTTAGTGTGCTCTCACTGTGTGCAGATCATTCTATTGGCCACTTTCCCATACCTTATGCCCTGTATTCTCACAACAGACCCTTGAGGTAGTTACCATTATTTTCACCCACATCAAAGTATGTGGCAGAGGCGGCATTTGAACCAAGCCTATTTGACTCCAAAGCCTGTATGTATTTTTTTTACTAGGTTTAGGTTTTATTATTCTTACCCAATAAAGTGACATATGATTTGTCTGGAGATACCTAGTCTTCCTTTGAGGATTTTTTAAAAAATGGATCCCTATGTAGAGAACATTGGGTAAAATCATAGTAACCTATAAATAGTAGGTATTCAATCAATGTTTATGGAATAACATGAGTAAATAAATGCATGGATAATAAGATGAAGGATATCTTCTTTAATTTTATAAGCTAAATAACTGTTTTTTTGTAAATGCTTCTATGTTAACTATTAACCTCTATAAAAAACAAAGCCATATCTTAGCTTCATAATTCAGTCTAAGGCAGTTAGGTAAATACTTAACAATTTAATATTTTATGTTTTTTTCTTTCATAGTTTAATTTCTCAAAAGAATAGCCGAGGCCCCCTTATCTTTACTTCTTCCACCCCCATTTACTTCTCAACCCACTGAAATGTGCTCCGTGTTTCCTCTGATTCTGTTCAAGGTCAATAATGAACTCATTAATTCTAATCCAAGGGACACTTTGCATTCTCTGTATTTTTTGGTCTCTCAGGGGCATTTAACATTCTTAGCCACTTATTCCATCTTCCTCTTTACCTCTCTGGCTGCTCCTTTGTAATCTTCTCTTTTATATTCACTCATGAAGTATTGAGGATTTTCATGGATCTGTCACGGGTTACGTTCTGCTTGCCTTCTACTCTGCACCTCCCTGGGTCATCTCATCCACTCTCATAACTCCAGCTGCCAGCTTCATGCAGAAGACTCTCAAATCTGAAAACTAGGATCAACTATTTTTTATATCCAAATACTCTAAATGAAGATCTAAGCCAAGACTGTCTATCTTGAAAGTAAGTTATTTCTGTCTATGGAGGCAAAGGCTCATGTAGGAAGTGAAGAATCTTATATATTTCTAAGCCATTTCTTGGTAGTCAGTCACGTATTAGGAGTCAGTTCTGTGTGTTTTTAAATACAGCATTGAACGACTCAGTGTTTATTGTTATTCGACTCAGTGTTTATTGTTATTAGTGATTTGTTGGACAGGCTAGAGAGAAAGCACAGTTATTTAAAGATAAAGTGTTTGTAGCCCTTCTCAATTGCATAGCATACATACAGATAAGATGTCTGTGGAATTTTAATAGAAATCAGTGTGAAATAAGATTCAATTTATAAAATCTCAAATTACAGACAACTTGTCAAAGCCTAGCTGTTGTGTAAACGTGGGAATTCACACAAGGAAAAGACGATTGATTGGTTGATTGATTATATAACATGAGTTACATTCTATCCAGTTGCACCTGAATATATTCACAGACGCAGCTGGATGGCTCTGATTTAGAGAACAAGTATTTTCTTCTTTTCACACAATCTGTTCCTAGAAGTGCCATCAAAACATAAATATTATTTTCTCATAATAATATAAGGCATAGTGATTTTATTCTTAGCCAAGGATTCAGTGTTGTAGAATTAGTTATAATTAATAATGTGTTAGTAAAGTTGAGATAGAATTTTAAACCTATCTGAGTACTTAAAATAATGTAATTTTGCTCCAGATTCTGCCAAAAAAAATGGAAATTATTTAACCTAGGATTCTAATAACTAACAGTATCCATAGCATTAAAAATTACCTTTACATATTGTAAATGTCACCTGCCTACAAATAACATGTCCATTAAAGTAAACATTACTTAAATATGCAGCTTAACAGGGCCTGATTTCTTTACAATTAACTAGAAAATTTGAACTAAATCTTCCTGAAGATTTCTTCTCTATTAAAAACAAAAGCTGCCTCCTTTCCTTGCTTCACAGCTTTTTGGACCTGCCTGTGATGAATGTCCTTTATTGCCCGGTGTAATTTTGCCATGGTTTTTAGCAATCTGCAAACACTCCAGCCCAGGTAACCTGACGGTAGCATAGACAGGAAAGGAGGGGATGTGAATTTCTGCCTCTCTGCCTCTAGTGAGGCTGCTAAGGTACCAGCCATCTAAACATCTGCCCAGGTCTTGGTGCAGTCCAGCTTTTCAGCAGAGTCAAGGGCAGAAATTCTGCCCGACTTCTGTGTCTGGTACCTATTTGTACAATGCAGAGGTCCCATGCAAATTGTTTTCCTTTGAAATAACCTTAATGATTTCTTCAGGTTTCAACTACAGAAAATAATTTGTTGAATAAAAATATTAGAATGAAAGGGGGGAAAAGAAATTACTTCCTCTAGCAAATGAGACTCTTGAATTCAAATTTAATTAACCAAGATGCCCCCAAACCACAGAGCATGTCACCCAGTGTTGACAATTAATTAGCTTTGCTCTGAAAGAGCTACAGGTACCCAGCAAAGAGTTACGGCTTAAAGGCTTTACTCGCTCTGTGAAGGCTGCCCATTTCTAGCTATCATGCCTTGATAGTGGTTTGCTGCTTCGGGCAACAAATTACATCTGAAGTGTGTGATTTCATGTCCGTTTTTAATTTCACACAATTGAAATATGGGAAAAATGAAAATAAAGCTCTACTTCTTTTCAAAATAAAGCTCTATTTCTTTCAAAATAAAGACATTGAAAGTGAACAACACTACTTCTTTTCGGTTTCTCATGCTGTTCAAGATAATTTTCTATCAAACGGTGAAGGAAGATAAATACTAAGGAAAACTCTAAAGGAATGAGTGGTCACTCTTGGCTTTTAGGTGGGCTCTCTGTTTATGGTAGACCATTCAGCTTCTTCCTTTTACCATTAAATTAGCATATGTATAAATGATTTAACTAGAAACTTGGAGCTAGCATCTAAAAGGCAGCATGGTGTGATGAAAAGAACATTAGATTCCTTCGATTCTTGAAATCAGATTATCTGGGATATGCTTATCCCTTGAAGGAATCTTAATTTTAGTTGGATAGTCCTTAAACTAGAAAAGATATACATACATATTTTATAGACAATTGCTTCTCAGCCGAAAAATCAGGCACTGACATTCCATGAGGAATGGACTTTAATTAGCCCGTGATTGTCTTTCTCTGTCTATATTTATAGGCAACCGAAATAGCTGGGTTGTAGGTACATGGTTTCATCAATTCCGTTTAATAAGACCAGCCAGTTCACTATCATTCATGTTCATGAAAGATAGGAATAATGTCAGTTAACTAAAATCATTTATATCTGGCTTTGGGATGGCTTTTTTTTTTTTTTTTTTTTTTTTGAGATGGAGTCTTGCTCTGTCGCCCAGGCTGGAGTGCAGTGGCGTGATCTCGGCTCACTGCAAGCTCCACCTCCTGGGTTCATGCCATTCTCCTGCCTCAGCCTCCCGAGTAGCTGGGACTACAGGCGCCTGCAACCACGCCCGGCTAATTTTTTGTATTTTTAGTAGAGACGGGGTTTCACCGCATTAGCCAGGATGGTCTCGATCTCCTGACCTCGTGATCCACCCGCCTTGGCCTCCGAAAGTGCTGGGATTACAGACGTCAGCCACCGCGCCCAGCCCGGGATGGCTTTTTAATGCATGTTTAAATGGATCTGGTGTCTTAGGTGTTTACAGTTCTTTTAATTTATGTATTAAGCCCAGTTTCCATAATTGCATACTAGGTGGGACTTAGGAAAAGGCAAGAAGCTATTAAGTTTCCCTGGTACTAAGCAGGCCTGGGGGTGGGCAGATCAGGCCAGGAACATAAAGATCTGTAGTCAGGGAGCATCTGATAAGAACGGATTGATGGTCAAAAGGTCAGCTGGCACAGGGAAAAGTACGTGTGCACCTAAGTGCAGATGAAAAAGAAAGTCAGATCCACCCACACTGGCGCCGAGGCTTGCAAGTGGATGTCTGGCAAGCAAGCAGAAGCCGAGATGCAGATCGGGAAGCTAAAATAAGGAAGCTGGGGCATCTGGGAAGACCGAGACACAGGGCTCCGCACAGGCTAAACAGCAGGAAGAAGAGCGAGTAGAATTGGGGTACAGGTGTGGCCAGGTCATCAGTTACCCAGGTGCACGGCCGCTGTCAGGAGGTCAGGCAGCAGGCAAAACTCTGTTCACAGGTAGGATAGTGTGAGGGATCCTGCCCGCTGTGCTTTCTCAAGTAGGGACTTCTTACCTCTCATTGTCCAACGTACTTCTGCTTTTCTCCTCCCTGATGAAGATCTTGTGACTGTGTACTGGCAGGTTGGAGCCCACCCCTCCAGGACAGCAGGGAGCAAAGGAAGGGTAGCTCTGTAGGTGTGGGTGGAGATAAATATTCATGCATGGGCAATGAAGCAGCTCTAAGCTATGGAATCACATGTCAACACATATGTCACGTGGCATCAAAGGCAGTTTATACATTGGTAAAATGTTCCTTTGAACTTTTCTATTCCACAGGAATTGGGAATAAGTTTTGGGTTATTTCATCTTCCAGTGTCCTTAAAAATGTGGAGCATGCTCTCTCTTAAAAATATGAATGGTTGCTGTGGCTTAGAGCAAGTGGCCACCTTCCCGAGGTCATCCAACTCTCAGAAACAGAACTTCTCTGTTTTAATGAGTGTTCTTCTCTAGATCTTGACCTAGAACTTGTTGTCTAGGCAGTATTTGGGTCTGACTTACTAGGTTTGCTGGACAGACAGAAATAGAAAAGTGCAATGAGACAATCGATATGTTCTTAGGTGCCCACAGAGTGTGGCACCAACTTGTCAAGTTCTGGACAAAATTAGATTCATTAGTGCAGAAGTCCTCAACCTTCTCTTGGGTCCTGAAGCCCAGCTTTTGCAGATGGCGTCTTAGTCATTAGTAAGGCCGCTCCATCAGAGTCCCCGTCATACAAAATATTAAAGGAAGCTGTGAAGATCGGTTGCAGTGTCTGCTATCCTGCTGTCGTCTGGCCAGAGGTGAGCCGAGACTGTGGGGCAGCGGGGTACTGAGCAGCTGCTGTATAATGAGCCGAGAGGGGTTAACCCCTGGCAAGGCAAGTAGAAGAGTCATTCTTAGCATGCTTAGAATCCCAATATTCATTGCAGCAGCTTCACCAAGCCCTGAGAAACCACAGCATCAGATGGTTTCTTAGTAAATACACTTATCAGAAACAGAGGCAGAGGGTGCTTCCCTTTGAACTTCTGAGACAAAAGCCCCCAGCAAGGCGTGGATTCTGCCACCGACGGAGTATTTCTTTGGTCTTTCTAAAATCCAGATCTCTGCAGCCAGGAAATAACAAACTCTTGCTTTGTACTTCTGTTTAGCCTTCCATGCCAATGACTATTTTTTTAATTAAATATTTTCTGCTTTATTTTTGTGTACAAAAGTGTCTATTTTCACACAGGGAGCTTGGCTCAGCAAACATTCGTAGTTACTTGGCTTTAAACAAAGGAGAAGGTTTTACATTGAATAGCTTTTATTTAAAAATTGGTTTATACTATCAAAAGGAAACATTGAGGAAACCCCCCAGGGCATTTGGACTGGGCACAGATTTCTTGAGGAACACCCCACAAGCACAGGCAACCAAAGCAAAAACGGACAAATGGGACCACATCAGGTTAAAAAGCTGCTGCACGGCACAGGAAACAATCAACAAGGTGAAGAGACAACCCACAGAATGGGAGAAAATATTTGCAAACTATCCATCTGACAAGGGATTAATAACCAAAATATATAAGGAGCTCAAACAACTCTATGGGAAAAAAATCTAATAATCCAATTTAAAAATGGGCAAAAGATCTAAATAGACATTTCTCGAAAGAAGACATACAAGTGGCAGACAGGTACATGAAAAGGTGCTCAGCATCATTCATCGATCATCATAGAAATGCAAATAAAAACTACAATGAGATTATCATCTCACCCCAGTTAAAATGGCTTTTATCTAAAAATCAGGCAATAACAAATGCTGGTGAGGATGTGGAGAAAGGGAACCCTCATACACTGTGGATGGGAATGTAAATTAGTACAACCACTGTAAAGAACAGTTTGGAGCTTCCTCAAAAAACTAACAATTGAACTACCACGCAATCTAGCAATGGTAGTACTGGATATTTATCCAAAGGATAGGAGGTCAGTATATCGAAGAGATAGCCAAACTCCCATGTTTATTGCAGCACTAGTCACAACAGTCAAGAGTTGGAAGCAAGAAAAGGTGGTACATATACAGAATGGAGTACTCTTCAGCCATAAAGAAGAATGAGATCCTGCCATTTGCAACAACATGGATGGAACTGGAGGTCCTTATGTTAAGTGAAATTAGCGAGGCCCAGAAAAACAAACTTCACATGTTTTTATGTGTGCTGCCCAGATGACACAATTCAGGAAAAGCTTTCAGCTCCTACCAGAGAGTAAAGCTCTTCAGCTGTAGTGGGTTTACCTGCTGTGTGTCTTCAGGCTTCTCCCAGTTCTTTATCTCTGCTGTGGAGCCAATATAAAGTTATCAATAACATTTGGTGGTGTAGATGCTTCTCATCTGTGCAATTTAGGAGTAGACTCTAATACAGAGCAGCTGCTGGGTGAACCAAAGATGGCTTTAGTGATATTTATAGCTTATTGATTGCATAGTTCTTTGTCTATGATTATCGTTCAATAAATACTGATGGACTGAGTTTCCCGGAACACTGAGATTCGTTTTAAGCAGCTTCCAGCATTCTTTCTGTGTATGTGGGGGGAGGTTCAGGAGGCAGTAGAAGGTGGCCATAATAATGTTGTCTTGTGGTGGTAGTAGTTGTTATAATTTCCCTTTTATATCCTAATTCTGGCCACGACCTAACTCACTGTACTGAGACATTTTCCCCCTATAATATGGAGGTATGTTGCTAAGCAACCAGATCAGTAATTGGTAAGTGCTTATGTATAATATGATTTGATTTGAGTTACATACAAAAATATGTAAATGGTTTTTTATCTTCATTATTAGATAAATGATTATCATTTGGTTTTATTTTGCCCAAATAAAATAAAATAACTGCTTTCATTTACCAAAATTAACATGATGTAGTAGAAAGGCCTTGGATTGAGAGGATGGAAACACGAATGCAAGTCCCAGGTCTGAGAGTCAGCAGTCCTGCGGCCATGGCTAAAGTCAGGGAACTTGCCAGGCCTTGTTCTTTTTTTTTCAACCTGTAACGTGTGGTACAAATACCTTCTCTGCTGGCCTCCCAGGGCCACGTTAAGGATGGATGTGATGATGTATAGAAAATGTTTTAAGAAAAAAAAAATCCAAGGTCTAAGCATTGTCTAGAATTCCAGGCTACTTAATCTTGGAACTCTGAGTCTGTTAGTATAATTCCAAAGGCTGGATTGACTAAGAAGTACTGTCCTCCAGCAGGGCACAGAGCCATAGGGCAGGTCTGCGCCTATAGAAGAAAGTAAACACATGGCATGGACCCTGAATAAGTGAACAGTGCAGTGATGGTGGCGAGGCAGAAGCAAAAGGCCACGTGGTCAAGCACCATGTCATTAAGCATTAAAACATAAGATAGATCATCTCAAGACCAACTGCTGGCCAGGTGCAGTGGCTCACACCTGTTATTCCTGCACTTTGGGAGGCTGAGATGAGAGGATCACTGGAGGCGAGGAGTTCAAGACCATCCTGGGCAACAAAGTGAGTCCCTGTCTCTACACAAAAAACCTTTTTCAATTAGCCAGGCATGATGGTGCACACCTGTAGTCCTCGCTACTCTCTAGGATCACTTCAGCCCAGAAGTTTGAGGCTGCAGTGGGCTATGGTCATGCCACAGCACTCCAGCATGGTGACAGAGCCAGACCCTGTCCTTAAGAAAAAAACAAAAGAAAGCAAACAACAAAAAGACAACTGCTATAAGACTTCAAGGGAAAGCACAATGATCCATGGGGGCTGAAGTCACTGATGAGGGCAACTTGTACAAGTCCTTGAAGCATAGGAAAATTCTTTTTTCTTTTCTTTTCTTTCTTTTTTTTTTTTTTTTTTAGACAGAGTCTTGCTCTGTCGCCCAGGCTGGAGTGCAGTGGCACAATCTTGGCTCACTGCAAGCTCTGCCTCCTGGGTTCATTCCATTCTCCTGCCTCAGCCTCCCGAGTAGCTGGGACTACAGGTGCCCGCCACCACACCCAGCTAATTTTTTGTATTTTTGGTAGAGACGGGGTTTCATCGTGTTAGCCAGGATGGTCTCGATCTCCTGACCTCGTGATCCGCCCGCCTCGGCCTCCCAAAGTGCTGGGATTACAGGCGTGAGGGGAAGATTTTTAAGGGTAAATTCACAGCGATGATTTCCATTGGTTAACAGTGTGCATTAACATGCAAATGTCAATCCATTTCCCAATGATAGCAGTGCCTGGCTGTAGTATTTTGAGGCTAATGGCCACCATGTTTGCCTCCTAGCAGTAAACATGTTATTTGAAGTCATGTCATGAATTACCTTCCTGCACTAATGAAATAGATAATTTACATAAAAATCAGGAAAAAAAAAAACCCAACCCCCTATGCTTTTCAATCTCTAGAGCCATGGAAATGACCTCCCTGACAGCCAATTAGAAAATACAAAGGTGAAGGTGGATGCTCTTATTCCCGATACGGAGAAGTTCCAGAATGACTAGCATGCTTCTTGGCTATGCCCAAATACTTTTAAGTAGGTGTTATTTCACAATAAAGCATTAATGGTGTTTGTTACATGTGGATGAATATCTTCACTGTGTCTGGAAGCTCTGCCTCAGAACGCAGGATCTTGTTCCCTATCCCTGCTGTTTATAATCTGTTTTATTACCTTCTCCCACTGTCATGGACCGGATGGTTTTTCTAGGGGCTGCTGTGATCTGTCATGTCATTGCTCATTATCAGATAGCCTTAATCCTCAGAACATTGAAATAGTTCTATAATGGCACGTGAGCCATGGCAGCCCACAGCAGCACTGGCCATTTTCACATGAAATGGCAGCCTGGATTGTCCTTTACATGCTGACAGGGGAGACTGTCCATCTGCCACCCCCGTCCTGGGTCGGGACCCTTTCTGTTCAGCAGGTGCAGTGGCTCTGAGAGTCTCACAGTTTTTCAGTTGATATCTCACCCATCAATTACCTGGGTTGGATTTGTAGAGCTCGAATGACCTCTTAAATTTTATAAACATTTTACCCACCTATTTGAGCATCCCACACTTGAGCACCCCTCAGACAAGATGAAATAGGATAGGGTTAGGAACACACAGTATTCCTGAAACTTTTAAAGATATAGAGGTCCTTAAAAATTACCATATTGCCTGATTTTCCTGTCTGTGCCCCAAGGAAAGTTCTATTCTTCATGAAGCAAATAATTTTTAAAAGATGGCTAGGTCAATATTTTAGTAATCTTTAGACACTAAGGATAGGAGATTTCAATTTAATTCTCATGAGATGCACTTAGAATGAAGGGTTTTCCATTTGAACACCCTGCAGTTCTCACAATCCAGGGTAATAGTCTGACAAATAGTCTATTATACAATTACAAAAAAAAAAAAAAAGTCAAAATCAAGTTCCCCCTCTAATCTATATAATTGAGACCTAAGACTTTCCCTGCACTTAAAGCCATTGAATCCACCAGATGAATACGGACCTCATTTTTTTAGGTTTGGGTAGATCTGGCCAATGAGAGCAAGTAACCATCCTATGTGAAGGTCATTTCAGTTCTAAACTGATCCTTGAATTCAGATATTGTCATATTGATGCATTAGGAGAATTGTCTTGGGTGTGAGATGAGTGAGGCTATGGAGAGAAAGGACTGGCACTCAGAGGGAAGACTGAGCTTACTGGGACGTTCTAGCCAAGGACAGGCTACTGCTCTTCTCCTCACTGCCTGATAATGCTCAGTGTGGCACCTTTTTTTTTTTTATTTCTGAGACAGAGTCTTGTGCTGTCCCCCAGGCTGGTGTGCAGTGGCATGATCTTGGCTCACTGCAACCTCTGCCTCCCAGGTTCAAGCAATTCTCCTGCCTCAACCTCCTGAATAGCTAGGATTACAGGTGTGCGCCACCATGCCCAGCTAATTTTTGTATTTTCAATAGAGATGGGGTTTCACCATGTTAGCCAGGCTGGTCTTGAACTCCTGACCTCGTGATCTGCCTGCCTCGGCCTCCCAGAGTGCTGGGATTACAGGTGTGAGCCATCGCGCCTGGCCCACTTTTTGTTTTTTTATAGGTGTTCAGGAAATATTAATTTCATCCTGCTAGAGAGACTTTTTCCTTGAAATAAGGCACAGATAATTATATGAAGCTAATGGATGTTTAAAGATGTATGCTGGGATAAATAGCTTTAGGAAATATATTGTACTATCCTTGGTAAGAATAAGACAAGTAAATATTGCTTATGGTAGTTTTTAAGTTAAATTTTCTGCTACTGGAAATCTTATAAAACAATCCATTCGTTTTTTCCTATGAAAGAAAGAACTTATCAGGCATTAATTACATAAAATATACTTCTAATCAAAATGTCTTTACCTTTTCTTTTTTTTTTTTTTTTTGAGATGGAGTGTTGCTCTGTCACCCAGGCTGGAGTGCAGCAGCACGATCTCGGCTCACTGCAACCTCTACCTCCCAGGTTCAAGCGATTCTCCCACCTCAGCCACCTGAGTAGCTGGCATTACAGGCATGTGCCACCATGCTCGACTAGTTTTTGGATTTTAGCTGAGATGGGGGTCTCACCATGTTGGTCAGGCTGGTCTCGAACTCCTGACCTTAAGTGATCCACCCACCTCGGCCTCCCAAAGTGCTGGGATTACAGGCGTGAGCCACTGCACCTGGCCGTCTTTACCTTTTCAATTCTCTCATGACTGCCTCTCCTTTATGTCCCTAAAGAATACAATTATACATGAATGATTTCTCAACCTTAACCTTCTCTTCTCTGTGTCATTGAAGTGCTGTATGAAAAGAACTGAAGCTGCTGACCTCTAAGACATTGGAATATATAAAAAAAGATCAAATAGCTGCTTATAATGATGTCAAAGATAAAATGCTATTATAGAATCTATGGCTATAAAAATGTAATTTATATTAATTTTTAGTATTCTGAAAATTTCCTGATATATTTATTTTATACACACATTTTAAGAAAATAATTTTATATGCATTCTCAAGATGACTTCCTCTATCACTGTTTTTCTGCATTGAAGCCAACGGAGGCTTTCCTAAATGGAGTAGAGTCCAGGAGTCATTGCAGAATCTCTATACTGGAAATCATTCTGGTTCCCCACTGCACGCATCCCTCTCCCTCGTATTCCTGGTAAGCAGTTTTCTACCCACCATTTGGATATTTTCAGTGACAAAAAACACTCACTATTTTATGAAGCCAACACATCACTAGTGGGTTACTCCAATTTTGAGAGAAATGTCTCTTATACTTATCAAGCTAAAGATGCTTTTACATTTCACCTGCTGCTTTGGTACCTGTATTACATAGGTTTAACCCCTATTCAGATACAATACGGTACAATACAGGACACATAGACCTAGATTCAGCCTTGGCTCTACTACTTATTATTTATTATATTCTTTCAAAGGGTCATTGATTAGTGTACTAAATGCTTTACATGTACTGTCATTAAATTCTCATAAAAAGTCTAAAAAAGTAGGTATTATTTTTGCTTCATCTTCCTATGTGGAAACTGAGGCTTGATAATAATATTTATAACAGTGATGATGATGATGATAGCATTGTCATATGCCAACTGTGTGCCAGGCACTGTGCTTGGGCCTTTATAAACATTATCAGAATTTAGGTAACTTCCCTAAGATTATCTACCTAGCATCTAGGAAGCTGGATGTTCAAACTAAGTCAGAAAAGCCTCAGGATTTAACTGCCTTGAGCTTCACTTGTTTGTCTGTTAAATGGGGTAATATTGTTCTCCTCACGAGGGCTTCTGAGATTCAAAAAAATGGCTTATGAAAGTATCTGGCATCCTTGCTTGAAAGTTACTTCCACATGTCATTTATTCATTTCTTTAAAGAGAGCTTTCTTGAAAGACTCTTTCCTTCCTCTTTCTGCAGGTTTCTTTTCTCCAGGCTAAATATCCCCAGCTCCTGTAGTCTTCGTTCATTCATTCAAAACATACCATGAGCTCTCTTCCCTGCTAAAATTTACATTCTAGAGGGGAAACAGATAGTAAGCAATAAACGTGGTAACTAAGTAAAGCATCTGCTATGTTACAAGATAATAGGTGTCATGGTTGTGAACAACCAAGATAATGGAAATTAGGAGTCTGGGAGTGAGTGGTGTTTTATTTCCTGTGGCTGTGTGACAAATTACCCCCAAAACTTAGTGGCTAAAAGCAGCAATGATCATTTATCATCTCTCGAGGTTTCTGGGGGTCTAAAATTCAGATAAGACTTAGTGGGTGTGATTTATCTCTGTTCCATGATGTCTGGGACCTCAGGCAGAAGACTTGAAGGATGGCATCTGGAATCCTCTGAAGGCTCATTCCTTCATATGTCTGGCAGTTGATACTGGCTGTCTTCTGGGGTCCTCAGTTCTTTTCCACATGACCCTCTCCATGTGACCTGGGCTTCCTCACAGCATGGAAGCTGCATTCCCAGGGTGAGTGTCTCAAGAAAGGAAGCCAGGGAGAGGCCATTATTGCCTTTTGTATCCAAAGCTCAGAAGCTCTACAGCATCACTTCCATTACATTCTGTTGGCCAGGGCAATTTCAGAGTTTTGCTTGGGTTCAAGAAGGAACATAGACGCCCACCTCTCAAGGGGAGAGTATCAGTGTCAGGTTGTAAGAAGTGCCTGTGGGAGACACATGGATGCAGCCATCTTTGGAAAGGACTGTCTCCCATGATGGGCAAGGTAGGTTCACGGATAAGGTAACATTTGAGCGAAGATTTAAAGGAGATGAGGGAGTGAGCCATATGCCCATCTCCATCTCGGCAGAGCATTCCAGGCTGACGCAAGAGCCTGTGCAAAGGCCCTGAGATGGGGATTGGACCAAGAATATTTGGAGGCTAGGATGACTGGAGCAGAATCATCAAAGAAGAGAGTAGTAGGAAAAGTGGTCTGAGGGATATGGGGGGAAGGGACAGACCACGTAGGCTTTATAGGCCACTGCAAGTACTTTGGCTTTTACTCTGAGTGATATGGAGAGCCAAAGGGAGGGCCTTGAGCAGACTTAAATCTTAAAAGAGTTACTCTGGCTCCTGTGTGAATAGGCAGGTGGAGAGCGAGTACAGAAGATGGGAGACAAGTTAGGAGACTGTGGCAGCAATTCAGCAAGAGAAGTCTGTGGCTCTGACCAAGATGGTAGTAAAGGTGGTGAGAGGTGATGGGATCACAGATCTACTTTGAAGTTTTAGCCAACAAAACTTCCTGACGGATTATGTGTGAGAAGAAGACAGGTCAGCATCGAAGAAGTCATTGGAAGGATGGAATTGCCATTTTCTGATACAGGAAATGCTGAATGTGTAACAGCTTTGCAGGAAAAACATGAGGACTTCAGTTTTAGGGTTGGCAAGCTTGAGATGTTTATTAGATATCCAAGTGGAATTGTTGAAGAGGTAATTAGATACATAAATAAGGATTTCCAGAGAGGGATCTAAGCTGGAAATAAAAATTGATTAATCATAGGCATTAAGGATGTTATTTAAATCATGATCCTGGAAGAAAACACCAAGGGATTGAGTGAAGCAGTAAAGAGGACAAGGACTGAGCCCTGAGGCCTCCATCGTTAAGAAGCTGGGCAGAAGAGAAGGAACCAGCAAAGGAAACTGGAAAGGAATGGCCAGGGTGTCCTAGAAACCGAGCAGAAAGTGTATCAAGGAAGAAGGACCTACTCACTGCTCTGATAGGTCAAGATGGGGCCGAGAACCATTAACTTGAGCAATCATGGTGGTCATTGGGAACCCAGACAAGAGCAGTTTCAGATGAGTCATGGGACACATGCCTGAATGGAATGAGCTCATAGATAATGGAAGGAGAGGGCCTGCAGAAGGCCAGCACAGACAACACTTTCCCTGAGTTTTGCGGCCAAGATGGGCAAGGAAGTAGAACAGTAGCTGGCTGGGGAAGAATCAGGAGAAGGATTTGTGTTTTATGTTTTAAGATGAGAGAAATAACAACATGTCTATGTGCTGTTGGGAATGATCTAGTAGCGTGAAAGTTTGTAGGAGGGAGAGGGAGGAGGGAGAGGGAGGAGGGAAACCTTGGAGGGATATCCTGGGGTGTGCTTTACTTTCAGGGATCTTCGCTTTTCTCCTCAGCAGGGGATGTGTGGGGTGGGCCTGGGTGGCAGAGATAAGAAAAGGGAAAAAGCCATGAGGCTACTCCCGTTCTAAGCTGCCTTTCAGTATCATTCCCTTCCCCTGTCTGTCTCTCCATGTGGACTGGGAACCGCAGCAGGTAGGGGAGTGGGAACCATAGCCATCGCCTGGTCCTTTTTACACTGTGAAAAGGAACCTTGAATGTAGATGGATAAACACCACCTTTTATTTCCGAGCAGATCACTGTCTTCCTTCTTGTTCTAGTCCTCTGAGACATAGGCAGGCTGGCTTGAGAGCAGGGAGGGATCGCTGAGCAGAGTTGTGTGCGGGTGTTAGAAGGCGACGTGATGCCTTGTGCCAATGACTGACCTGGGATGAGTCACTGTTCATTTAGGGAGAGAATTTCAAAAGGAATGACTAGTCATTGAATAATTCCATTTCACCCTTGATTTTAGAAGGAAAGTGCCAGGAAGGGTAGCAATGAGATGAAAAAAAAAAAGTATTCCTAGGTTTTTCTTTTCACTGATTGAAAAGAAAGTGTCCCGTGCCTTCCCTTTCTCATCATCCTACAATAGGGTGACTTAGGGTATCTTCCCATCAAAATCAGTAATTCCTCACATATCTCTTCCCCCTGTATTTCACTCTTGTGAAATAGATCTTCAGTTTTACAGATGAGAACAATTAAGCTTTGAAATGGTAACACCATTTGCTATATTTGTGCAGTGGCAATTTTTTAGCTCAGAATTTATCAAAAGCATGACACTTAATGATACAGAATTAAAACCAACTATCCCAGACCATTGAAGGAGACCGGGGTCGGGGAGGGAGAGGTGGTGCAGACGGTGTTGCTTTTGTCTTTCCGACCTGCTTCTCTCGTGATGTGTTCTGCAACTGGTAAGAACATTGGATGAATTATAAGATTTTAATCAGTAGAATAAAGTCAGGGTGGTCCTTTCATTTTAAGCAGCAGCTCAAACATTTCAAACATTTGATGAGGAAATTAGAATCCTTAGAATAAGAGTTTAGTGTGTAAACATCAAGAATTAATCCAGAAATGAGTATATTAGAGTCTGTGAAATGCCTTTGCCTCACACTGCCCCTTCCCCTGTTTTCTTCTTCTTTTCTGTGATAAGATTATCATGGATGTGTTTCGTTTTTCTTTTGAGATGGAGTCTCACTCTGTCACCCAGCCTGGAGTGCAGTGGCGCTATCTGGGCTCACTGCAACCTCCGCCTCCTGGGTTCAAGCGATTCTCCTGCCTCAGCCTCCCGAGTAGCTGGGATTACAGGCATGCACCACCATACCCGGCTAATTTTTGTATTTTTGGTAGAGACGGGGTTTCTCCATGTTGGCCAGGCTGGTCTCGAACTCCTGACCTCAGGTGAGCCACCTGCCTCGGCCTCCCAAAGTGCTGGGATTACAGGTGTGAGCCACCACGCCTGGCCAAGATTATCATGTTTTAAGTGTTCCAGGATACTTGGGAGAGCCTATGTCATTAATGATGCCGGCAGCCTCCCCTCCCACCCTTCCCTGCCTTCACACTCTGTGCCCCCTTCAGTGCTTTGATCCCTTACTCCTTGCACTTGACCATGAATTGCATTTTGTATTTAAAGACCTCCCTGCACAATATCCTCTTATCTACGTGAGCAGCCCATAGCCTCAGCGCCCTGCACCCTGGTTGGAGTTCACCTTCTGATTTGGTGGTATATTTCTAAAACCAGTTTGATTTTTCCTGTTGCACTGGGGCTTGTGTTTTTCTTCCAGTGCCCTGTACATAGCATGCCTTGACAGGTCTCCACATCGTTCTTCATCAGACTGGTTTGGATTTTACAAGGTGTTAGAGTTTTTAAATTAGCTCATGAGGTCTCTCGCACCTGAGTTTATGCCAGAGCAGTTGTGGAGTGATGAACTTAATGGGTGCCCTTATCCCCAAAGATGCCCAGCTTTGTTCCTGCTTAAGCTGAATGTTGGTGGATAACACATAATTCTTTGTAAATCGTGATTGCAGAATCCTGCTATTTTATGGCTTTGTTTTTCCTTTTGCCGTATAAATGATTGGGTAGCTCGTTAACTTCACTCTGTTATAGTAAGGGACTGCTACAGAGGACACTGAGCAGGAGGAGAGAAGGAATGATTAGGCCTCAGAAAGAACGAGGGGTTTTTTAAGAGAAAGAAAACGAAGTAAGCCTAGCATATCTGATTGTACAATCATTTTCCCCTTATTGTTCCTTTTTCCCCTCCAGAGCTGCCCAGAAGTTAAATCTGTCTTCTAAAAAGAAGAAACATCGGCCTTCCACTTCTTCCGCTGCTGAACCACCGCTCTTTGCAACCAGCTTCAGTGGGATTCTGCAGACCTCCCCTCCCCCAGCCCCGCCCTGTCTGCTGAGGGCTGTCAACAAGGTGAAGGACACCCCGGGGCTCGGCAAGGTAGGACCATCCGCCGTCCCTGCCATTTGCCCAGTGTGCGAGGTTCTGGATCAAGTTTCAGGAAGAAGAAAATGAGGCCTCCAATGTATTAAAATAAGACGGTGCCAGGGAGAAAAGGAGGCAAGATGAAATTCATTTGAAAGTCCTGAAAATTGTCATGGGTTGCATACACTAAGTAGTAAACTAAGACCTTCAGATTGTAAGAGATCTGATTTGCTTTTGGTGGGAAAAATCAGCTTTGCATTGTTTGACAGAATCGTAGCCATTTAAAGAAAAGACACAAAGGCACAAAATATCGAGGCAGGGGCAGGAGACCGAGGGAGGCCACAGCACAAGGTACAGAAATGAGACGTAATGAGGCCTCATAATTTCCCTGTGACACTTTCGAGTTTTTGCCTTCTCTTCAGAGAAATCCTGACTTCTGCTTTGAACCAGCCCACCGAGGGGATTGTGAGGAATGCTGCAGTCTTGCCTTTCTAGCCAACAAGTGCGATTTCGAATTGTTACAAATGCTCAGGAAGAGATGTAGGATCGTGCTTACAAGCTGTTGCTCAGCTACACTTGGGATCACTTTATTTTTAAATGTCATTTCTAAATTCTTTCTCCCTTCCGAGAAAAGCGTTTGGGTGAAGTAACTTACGGTTTACTCATCATTGGTGAATAAGCCAGGGCTTATACAAACATGTAGTGAAAGAAAGACGTGGCGGTTTAATTTTTTATTTTTATCAAAAGTAGGAGTGGTGCACACGACCTCACTGCTCCTTTACAGACTTAACGTGACTCCGGCCCTGGGCTTCATTTGGCCGGCGTTGCTAGTCTTGCTGAAGCTCCGGAGCAACTACTAAACTGTGCGGATTTAGATTTTACTTGTTCAGTTCGCAGACTGCCAGTCCCCTGGGTACCCAAACACGGTCATGCCTGGGTTTCTGGGCCTCAGAAGGCCTCTGTCTCTCTGGAGTCTCCCCTTACACACTCTACCCTCTCTTCTTTTCACCTTTCCCAGTTTCTCCCGTGTCCTTCCATGCTCTCCCACCCTCAATCTCACCACCTTGTTGGGAAGGTATTAACTTCATGTGGTACTTTTCCCAAGAAGAGTTTAAATTTCAAGATTACATGGAATAGGTCAGGCACTGTGGCTCACACCTGTAATCCCAGAGCTTTGGGAGGCCACAGCAGGAGAAGCACTTGAGGCTAGGAGTTCAAGACCAGCCTGGGTAACATAGCAAGACCCTGTCTCTACAAAAAATTTAAAAGTCTGCTGGGCACAGTGGCAGATGCCTGTAGTCCCAGCTACTCAGGAGGCTAAGGAGGGAGGATCACTTGAGCCCAGGAGTTAGAGGCTGCAGTGAGCAATGATCGTGCCACTGCAGTCCAGCCTGGGCCACAGAGTGTCTCTATTTTTTGAAAACTTACATTGAACAGAGCAGTGCTTCCTCTGAGGGGAAGCATCCAGTCCTGGAGCTTTCCTTGGTGGTGGGCAGGGCAGACAGTTTTCAGCTGAGGGCTTTCCCAGGCCCAGCAGCAAAGTAAGACCCAAGGAGGCAGGGCGGCGGCCTGGGCTGTCTACAGGGCCTGCCCCAGCATCACTGGACATGGAAGCAGGTGGAAAAAACAGTGTGGACCAGGACTCCTGTCCAGGAGAGGACTCAGTGGGTGGGAGCCCCTGAGGAGGGGCCATGGTACGCCACAGGGGCACACGGGTGTGATCGTGGATGGTTGATTCGCTGCCTTCTAAGGAGGGTGGGTCCAAGTAACTGCTGGGATCTTCTATTCTTTTTTACATTTTTTATTTTTAATTGTGGTAAGATACAGGTAACATAAAATGTACCATCTGAACTGCTTTTAAGTGTTCATGGGCTCTTGTTTTGCAAAGAGGGATTTGGAACTTCAGTGCCGGAGCTGAACTGCCCTGGACACAGTGAAATCAAGCTGTCAGTGCAGTGACCTTCCCCTCCTGTACTCTAAGCCAGTTCTCTTCTGAATAAGTGTGAGCAAATGTTTAAGTGGTATCTCCTTGAAAAGGTGCCAGATGATCAGCCAGCCTGGGGTGCTCACGTACCCCAGTACAGCCCTGTCCAGGGCACCTCAAAATGAAGCACATCAGAAACCATCCTCCTGCATCTACAGTACTGGCCTTGTCTGTGGTTCCTAAAAGGGCTGATGTGGATGCATCTTCAGGTGGCTCCGACCTCTCCCCCTCTATCCCTAATGACCTCCCTGGAATTCTGAGACAAGGACATCAGGGTGCCGAGGCCAGGGACCAAAACAGCAGAAAGAGTATCCCAGCCAGCGGGATGACCCAGCACTGACACAAAAATAGTTTAGAGGGCAAAGGACACTGGTCCAATCTTGATTTCATGATGTACCATATGTAGTGACCACAGATAAGGGGCCTTACAATGAGGAGTTATGCTTGTTAGTAAACTAAAGTTTGCATTTCACACTTTTTTTAAAAAAATTAAAGATATCTCTCTCACTGATTTGCAATCCAAAATGTAATCAAAGCCCTGAGTTCACCCATGAGACTGTGTCGTGGAGCGGGGCATCGGTCTGGGGTCACAGAACATAAGAGAAGGTGTGGCTTCCATCTGACCAGTGGCCACGTGGCAGCTGAGGCCACCCTCCTGATCTGCTCAGGCTTCTGGGGCATGGGTAACAGTGAGGGGGAGGAAGTGACAGTTGGAGAGAATGTGTACCATGATTGGAACAAGAAGTTGGCTGGGCGTGGGGGCTCACGCCTGTAATCCAAGCACTTTGGGAGGCCGAGGCGGGCGGATCACGAGGTCAGGGGTTCGAGACCAGCCTGAGCAACATGGTGAAACCCCGTCTCTACTAAAAATACAAAAATTAGCCAAGCGTGGCGGCACGTACCTGTAATCCCAGCTACTCAGGAGGCTGAGGCAGGAGAATCGCTTGAACCTGGGAGGCAGAGGCTGCAGTGAGCAGAGATTGCGCCACTGTACTCCAGCCTTGGCGACAGAGCGAGACTCCGTCTCAATAAAAAAGAAAAAGAAAAAGAAAAACGAGAAGTTACCAAGACCCTGCCTCTTCCTGCACAGAGCATCTGGTTCTTCCATTTCAGCAGGCTCTTACTCTGCCCTACCATATGGTGCCAAACTGTCTGACCTCAGCGAAGGCCCATCCTCCCAGACTCCTGCTTTCTTCACCTCCACTGATATCTCACCATCATTAGGAACAGCAGTTCTTTATACCCATGTGGAAAAATTTCCATCCATTTATCTGTTGCATAATTTATATTTTAATATCACCAAGAAATACAGTGGAGTTTAATATGGAACATAAATAATTGGCGCTATATATAAATCGGCGGGTTTGAGGTAGACAAGTTTGATTGAATTCCCAAAAGCAAGTTGATTGATTATTTAAACCTGACCTGGAGTCTCCTAGAGTGGAGGAGGGGAGCAGGAATCTCCAGCGCTTGAGATGGCCCTGAAGGTGAGAGTGTTGTCACCCAGCCCGACCACTGCCCCTCAGCCTCAGCCACCCACCACCTCCCTCTGGAAACCTGGGAGACCCTCCTCCATAGGAATGGATTTCGTGGGTTTATGTAGAGCAACTTCTTATTTAGTAGATAAGAAAACTGAGGCCCAGTGAAGGTAACAGGTTTTCCAGTGACTCCAGAAGCAGGGCAAGAAGTCAGGACCTTTCGGCCATTTTATTTCCTACTGTATCACTGGCTGTCACTAGATAAACATGACCCTTGACAATTTGGGGTGGAGACAAGAGTGTCATGGAACTGCAGTGGTAGCAAAATAACATTGGGAACCAATTGCCTTTGTCCAGTGGGGAAAGACATACTTTTCAGAGTCAGGATTGAGAGAGGAAGGGGAATAACAGCCAAGAATAGATACATAGAATGAGGGAGAAGGGAGGCGTGCTATCCCATCCCTTCCCTCCTTCCCACTCCCTGCTGTTTCCAGCAACAATCCCACTCCCCAGCCACCACCAGGGAGTCATTTCTGGCCACTGAGCACCTCTCGAGGCAAAAGCTTTTCTGGAGGCCATGGTGATGGAAGAAATGGAGGTAATTTCCATGTACTTGGAGTTGAGGCATGCACACGCACATGCGCACACACACACAAACCATCTCAGGATCCTCTGCCCCTAGAGCATTTCCTGATACACAGCAATTTTTTTTTTTTTTTTGAGACAGGGTCTCACTCCGTCCCCCAGGCTGGAGTACAGTTGTACAATCTTGGCTCACTGCAACCTCCACCTCCGGGGTTCAAGTGATTCTCCTGCCTCAGCCTCCCAAGTAGCTGGGATTACAGGCATGCGCCACCACACCCAGTTAATTTTTGTATTTTTAGTAGAGACGGGGTTTCTCCATCTTGGCGAGGCTGGTCTCAAACTCCTGACCTCCAGTGATCTGCCCACCTCGGCCTCCCAAAGTGCTAGGATTACAGGCATGAGCCACCATGCCCGGCCCACAGCAAATATTTATTAAGCACCTACTATGTGTCAGGTACTGTGCTGAGCGGTAGGCTTAGGTTTGAAATAATGGACAAGGCAGAGCACCTGTCCTTAAGGTACTTATAACTTAGTGCTTTATTCCAGTCAGTCTTAGAAAGCTCACCAATTTGGGCCAATATGAAGGACAATCTGATTTAAGGAAAAGTCAGGATTGTAGGCTTAAAATGATTCTGTCTCACTTCCAAGTTACATAAACAAATTATGCTACTAAGTAGTCTTATAGAGATATTCTTAATAAGCAGATAAAGATGATTAGTGGATCAAAGCAGCTTAGTCCCCATTCATATTTCACTGATTTGGCTTATATGTAAATGATGATTCTAATCTGTCTGAAAACGGTTGCTTCTCCTAAGTCAGTCAACGTTCTTCATGAAATTTGTTTGCACAATTAATTAACATCCATGTTTAAGGTTCATTTGTTAGTATGTCACAGCTTAATGTCAGAGCTTTCTGTCTTGGGTTAGAAGCTTCCAGAGCAAAGCATGTTATCTGTTTGACTTGCTAAGTATATGGCTCTGCAGCCACACCATGGTGCATCAACATTTTTAAAAGTGAGAATGGTAATGGTGACAGTCATACTGGATAGATGACAATCAACCTTTTACCCTTTTAGGGTAGAAGTCATTCAGTTACTAACTCCTTGTGACACTGTATGGAAGAGAAAGACAAGATTTCTGTTCAGTTTACATTCTTCTTAGAGGAAGAGGAAAACAAGATTTTTAAAATTAGATTAAAATACTGTGGTTTTTTGTTTGTTTGGTTTTTGTTTTTTTTTGTTTTTTTTTTTTTTGAGACAGAGTTTCACTCTTGTTGCCCAGGCTGGAGTGCAATGGCACGATCTTGGCTCACTGCAACCTCCACCTCCTGGGCTCAAGTGATTCTCCGGCCTCAGCCTCCCTAAAATACTGTTTTTAAAAAAGGTACTCGGTAGCTGTTATTCACTTAGTCAACAAGTAGAAACAGTGGGGATAGCTCTCTCTTGTTCAGGAGGTGATGCTAGGGGAAAATCTCATGCCTTTCAGCCCACCAAGGTGCAGTTTATTTACACACAGATTGTCCAATTCCTCATTATTATTGCTGTCCTTCCTCATCCTGAAGCATGACGAAAGAGAAAAGCTCTGAGCCAGAATTAACATCTTTACTTCAAGTATTCATAAAGAATTCAAATGTGATAGACAATTCTGGATCCCACTAGATCCCAGTAGATTCTGGATCCCACTAGATCCCACTACACTCACAACTTCATTCTTAAACACTAAAGTTGGGAAAAGCAAATTGTGAGTTCTCTTTTATTTTGGTTCACTGTTGGAGGGGGCGGGAACGGCATAAATAATACCTATTCATCACTATAGCTAGCCTGATAGCTTTGTAAATTAAATTGTTAGCTCTTCTGGGAAATTAACTCATGTGACGTTAAACTCCGTAGTTAAGCTTACGTAGAGTTGAGGGTGGTGGTTGTTTTCCCTTTCTTCCTTTATTTCTTATTTTGAGCCTTCCTTCAACCGATACCTCCAGAGAAAGGCGACTTGGGGAAAATGTTCTGACTCTTAATCTTCGCGGTTTCTTTTTTCCCACGGATGTAGATTTCGCCAGCCGCTGGACCGCACATGCGCAGTATGCTGCTAGCGCCACCCCAGGCGCCCGGAGCTCAGGAAGCGCAGGTGGCGCTGCCAGAAGGGCCATGCTATTTCTGGGGCAAACCTGAAAGACCTCAGTCACAGGGGCTTTCTTCTATGCCATGCCACTGTTGAACTTAGCACTCCCCATTCTTGCAAAGAGTGGGAACTATTAGGAGAATATTCTCCGTTAGAGGTTACTGGACAGGAAAGTCATCCCAAGGACGTGTATAAAGAAAGTGTGAGCCAGGCATGGTGGCTCACGTCTGTAATCCCAGCACTTTGGGAGACTGAGGCGGGTGGATCACTTGAGGTCAGAAGTTCGAGACCAGCCTGGCCAACATGGTGAAAACCCTGTCTCTACTAAAAATACAAAAATTAGCCAGGCATGGTGGCAGCCACCTGTAATCCCAGCTACTCGGGAGGCTGAGGCAGGAGGATCACTTGAACATGGGAGGCGGAGTTGCAGTAAGCCAAGATCGCCACCACTGCACTCCAGGCTGGGCGACAGAGCGAGACTCCATCTAAAAAAAAAAAAAAAAAAAAAGTGTGAAGCCATTTTCATTCATTATTAATATGATTACCTTTAATTCTGCTGATGAGGGTGTGTGGATATCATTTTCTGTTGTCTTCATTATCAAATGGAGAACTAGAAGGGGTAAGCAGCACATTTTGGTTTAATTAGATCAGATTTATGATAGGATGGCATATCGCTACATATAAAATACTCGTTTTCTGGCGTTCCTGGCCAGAGATGTCTACACAGAGCAAAATGGATGAAAGGACCCAGAGTGAGCAGGGAGGACTGGTTTGGTCCTGTAGCCCAGAGTCTCCTATCTTATATACCAGGTCTGTTCTTGAGCTTTCAGAGTGCAAGTAGAGAAACAGAATTTAGCATCCACTTTCTCCGTGGAGATCCTGCATTTCCTACTCCTCTGAACTTCCCCTGCCTGCTTCATATGAGTAGACAGGCTCTTCTGAACACATTTTTGTTTAAGTTTCAGGGACCTGACGCCTTCCAGGCACTGATATGTGTACATATACTCCACAAGACGTATCTATGGGCAAGCTAGAATTCAGCCCCTTATGTTTCTAGTGGAATGTTCATTTCAGTTTCCGTCACTAGGTTGTTAGCTTCTTGGGAGGAGGAAACATGTTCTTTTCATCTTTGTACCCTTTCAGTGCCAGCTCAGTGCTAGAAAGGATACACAATGTGGTTGAACTTAAAAAAAAAAATTCTATACAGTCCGTGTGAAGTCTTGATGGGGCGCTAAGCACTGTGTAGGGTCCGTCCTGAAAGAGGCAGCTGCAAAAATGAGGCAGAAACAGTGAAAACATGGACGTGACCAGAACCCAGTGGTCCTTGGCTCCACCTGCTCTTCCCAGGGTGCGAGTTGTCCCGGGGTTTTACATCAGGAAGAAGGTGACGCTTCATGCCACACGCTGGCAAAGAGGAAACAGTGTCCACATTCCTCACTGAGGAATTTTCTCGAAGACCTTCTTGTCCTGTCCTCTCATTTTGCATGTAAGGAAGCTGAGGCCCAGCAAGAGGCACTAACTTGTCAACCCACTTATGTGGGAGAAGACAAAAGTTTAAACTTTTGAATGTAAAAGATGATTTGTTGTGGAAAACTGTTAATCAGAATTTGAATAAGAGATTCGTAATCTTTTCCTCCCATTTTGCAACTTTTTTTTTTTTTTTTTAAACAGGGTTTCACTCTTGTTGCCCAGGCTAGAGTGCAATTGCACAATCTCAGTTCACTGCAACCTCCGCCTCCCGGGTTCAAGCAATTCTCCTGCCTCAGCCTCCCGAGTAGCTGAGATTACAGGCGCCCGCCACCATGCCTGGCTAACTTTTTGTATTTTTAGTAGAGGCGGGGTTTCACCATGTTGGCCAGGCTGGTCAACTCCTGACGTCAGGTGATCCACCCGCCTTGGCTTCCCAAAGTGCTTGGATTACAGGTGTGAGCCACAGCGCCCTGCCCCACTTTGCAACTTTTGATCTCAATTCTGCTGGCTCTATTTTAAGGTATTAAATGGAGATGGTAGGCTTGTGTATGTGTGTGCACGTGTGTGTGTAAGTGTGTAGGAGGAGGAGAAGAAAGATAATTTTTATAAGGGGACTTTTTAAAAGCTAGCAACCTTTATCATAATTGGTGGACAGCCTTGGGGCCTCCTGGAATACCTGTAATTCCTAATTAGCATCCTGATTTATGGAATAAAAACATGAGATAAAATGAGGGAATTCTCTCTGGAATAAATGCCACTGTCTCAATTAACCAAAGGGCAATAAGATGGATTATAATGCCAGAATAGGGCTTTTGATCAGTCTTTGTCCAAAAACCACATTTTAGTTAAGCTCAGCACAATTAGTCCATTACTGATATCAGGAGAATGGAAACAGTAGGTATATTTTAAGCTAACATTCCCAGCATCTTATCTTTCTATAGTCTTTCTCTTGTTAATGGATGAAAGGAAAGTTAAGCATGATTTGTTATAATTATCCCATTAAAATGGGATCGATAGAAATATTTTATGTTAAAGAAATGGTGAGTCCAAACTGCTGAGTTAATTAGAAAGTTTTCCTTTGTGCCTCAAACAGAATAGGAAATGCTGTTCTTGCCTACTGAATCGTTCGTATCAAATAGAAAATATTTGAATCCCTTTCTAATGCTTCATTGAACCAAAATGTATTATTATGGAGGGGGAGAATAATTCCGATACATTCTTTTTTTTTGAGACAGAATCTTGCTCTGTCGCCCAGGCTGGAATGCAATGGCACGATCTTGGCTCACTGCAAACTCTGCTTCCCAGATTCAAGCGATTCTCCTGCCTCAGCCTCCCAAGTAGCTGGGATTACAGGCATACGCCACCACGCTCAGCTAATTTTGTTTTTTAGTAGAGAGGGGGTTTCACCATGTTGGCCAGGCTGGTCTTGAACTCCTGACCTCAGGTGATCCGCCCGCCTCGGCTTCTCAAAGTGCTGGGATTACAGGAAAAACAACCAAAAATAGAACAATTACAGTAGCACCGAGTGCTAGAGACAAATTTCCTGCCAAATCTCTTTTCCAGTTCCCTCAGTCTGCCTCTGTGTTCTGTGCCACAACCAAGGATTCAGATATCAATTTTGTCCACTTGTAGCTCATTTGAGGTCTGTTAAGCAACAACAGTGAATGCTGGGTGGATTCGTTAGTGGAGCTCTGTTCCAGCTGTAGCTAATAAAGTTATTTTCTCGCTGAAATCGGTGATGGTAAAATTGGTCTGTTTTCCAATGCTAGCTTCTTCAGTTTCCGCTGAGTTCTTTTCTCCTGGAGTGTGAGATCACAATGGCATGCCTTACAAAAGAGTGCTCTTGCCTGCTCCATCCTGGCTGCTCCCAGGCCGACCCTGGCTCCTCACCAGCACCCTGCCGTAAATGCTCAGCTGCCCCTTCCCCTAGCAGCAGCGTCGGCACTACATTTAGGACCCTTTCTGTATGTACCCTGAAAACCCACGGCGCAGTGGTTAGGCTGGAGCAGCTCAGGCCAGCTTGGGGCAAAAGGCAGAGAACTGAGACCATGCAGTGAGATTGGTGCAGTCAGTATTGGTGGAGGAGCTGCTGGGGGCCAGGCACATGCTGGAAAAGTGGCGTGTATGTCCTGGGGTCTGAAGCAAGAATGGGATCAGGCAGTGTGGAACCAATTTGTAAACTCCTCACTCACTGACTGTCATTAGTAACTAAGTTGCTACAAGCTCTTTTTTTGTGAGCTTCAAAGCAGGAAGCCCAGAAGAGTTTACAGCAATGGAAACTCTCAGGTTTCTACAGGAAAAAGGAGAATGTTGTTTTCCCCAAAGGTTATTTCCTTCTGCAGCCTGGCCATGTGCCCCTTTCCCTCAAGTTTGGGAAGCAGGACAAAGGGCCCTGGGGAATGCCTTAGCCCATGATGAGCTGAGGGACAGTCATTTTTGTCCCGTCATCATGCATTTGATTTGCTCCTTGTTTTATGTAAATATATAATTTTAGACAGCGTCTTACTTCGTCACCCAGGCTGGAGTGCAGTGGCCCTGACACGGCTCACTGCAGCCTCAACTTCCTGAGCTCAGGGGATCCTCCCACCTCAGCCTCTCCGGTAGCTGGGACCACATTAGCCACCATGCCCTGCTAATTTTTTGTATTTTTTGTAGAGACAGGATTTCTCCATGTTGGCCAGGCTGGTCTCAAACACTTGGGCTCAAGCGATCCACCCGCCTTGACCTCCCAAAGTGTTGGGATTACAAACATGAGCCACTGCGCATGGCCTGTTTTAAACATTTTAAGAAAATATTTTATCATATTTGCACAAGAAGATTTTCAGTGAAGGACAATGTTTTGAAAATCCAATCAGTAAGATACTCGCTGGGAGGTATTTTTATAGAAATCCATGGAAAGCTAATCATAGGAAATCGGAAAAACAGAGAGCAGGGTTTGTAGCTTGGCCTTTCCCCTACCTTGTTCCGCATTCTATAAAAAGTGAAAAAGTAGCAAAGTAGCACCCTACAGGGGGCTCAGAGGTGCTGGAGGACAAATAACGCACCATTTGCATGTCCACGCCACGCGACCCTGCAGTCACGCTCTGTTACAAGTGTTACAGATGGTGAAAGTGTGGCCAGGAATGGATGCCGGAAGCCCAGAAGGAAGTTGGCTCTTGTCTGGAGGCTCCCAGGGTGGATCTGCACAGCCTTCCCTTGGCTGATTCCTGTCCATCCTGTGGATATCAGTGAAATGCCAATTCCTTGGGGAGGCTTTCCCTGCCAACCTCCCCAACCCCAGGTTATCCAGGCTGGGTGCCCCCTCGTGTGCTTCCGTAACCCCCCAAAGTTTCTCCTCATTGCATTCATCACTCTTTAGATGACTGATCTGCATAATTCCATGTTCAGTGGGTCTCCTTATCGAATGTAAGCTCCATGAGGGCAGGGCCATGTCCTTCTTGTTCCTCTTTGAATCCAGAGCACTACACAGTGCCCAACTGTCATAGGTGCTCAGTAAATACTAGGTGTATTAGCCAGAGTTCTCCAGAGAAACAGAACCAGCAGGATGTGTGTGTGTGTGTGTGTGTGTGTGTGTGTGTGTGTGTGTGTGTGTGTGTGTGTGTGGAGTGGGGGTGGGGGATTGACTGATTTTCAGGACTGGACTCCTGTGACTGTGGAGGTTGGCGGGCAGGCTGGAGACGCAGGGAAGAGGTGCAGCTGGAGTCCAAAGGCGGGCAGCCGACAAGCAGAATTCCTTCTTGCTCAGGGAAAGTCAGCTTTGGTTCTATTCAGGCCTTCAACTGGTTGGATGGAGCCCACCACATTATGGAAGGTCGTCTGATTTACTCAAACTCAGCTGATTTAAATGTTAATCTCATCTAAAAAAAATACCTCCACAGAAATATGACCAAATATCTGAATACTGGGGCCCAGCCAAATTGACACATTACCATCGCACTAGGGGAATGAATGGAATGATGACACTGGTTTCCATTCTGTTGTGATGATCCTTCCCATCCGTATAAGGCCTGACAATTTCCATGCCCTTGCACCTATGTCATCTTCCTGGATTTTTTTTTTTTTTTTTTTTTTTTGAGACAGTCTCACTCTGTCGCCCAGGCTGGAGTGCAGTGGGGCGATCTTGGCTCCCTGCAACCTCTGCCTGCTGGGTTCAGGCGATTCTCCTGCCTCGGCCTCCTGAGTAGCTGGGATTACAGGCACATGCCACCACTCCTGGCTAATTTTTGTATTTTTTATGGAGATGGGGTTTTACCACGTTGGCCAGGCTAGTCTCAAACTCCTGGCCTCAAGTGATCCACCCGCCTTAGCCTCCCAAAGTGTTGGGATTCTGGGTGTGAGCCACCGCACCTAGCCTCCCTGGATTCTTAATACAGCCCTGAGAGGTAGGCAGTGGGGCAGTGCGGGGAGGCAGGGGCTTGTTAGATGCTGCCCATAGATGAGAACACTGAGATTCAGAGAGGGCAAAATAATTCCTAGAGGTGACACCGCTTTTCAGAGTGGATGGGGTGACACCATATGTTTGTTTCTACCGTTCTTTTCCAAATCATACAACATATGAGCCATTCATCTTGTGCCAAGCACTGTTCAGAAGGCTCCATCCTCATGACACCCCTGTGGGAAGCTTCCACCATCACCACTCCTCTTTTACACTGGAGGAAGCTGGACCGGATCTAAGGAATCTGCCCAGCATCACATGCCTGGTCTGTGGTGGAGCTGGGCTATGAATGCCAACTCTGGAACCTGTCCTCTGGATGGCTGCATGAGACTGTCTCTCTATAGGCACCTTATGTGGTCATTTTGGTTTCAGAAGAGGTACAGTAAGCAAATGTTCCTGGCTGGCGTGCTGCAGCTGCCTTGGCGGGGTGGCAGGCAGGGGGCTGTGGTGGAGGCTGAGGCTGGTCGTCGTCCTCTGCCGCTGACAGTCCCAGGCTCTCTTCCCTCATCATCTCAGATAGCTTCGTGGTTGTCACTGTGTTGTTTTATATATGAATATTTTTTATGGATTTTTATATATGGATTGCCGTGTGACTTATGTTTCCCTGCCCTAAGCACACCGATGAAAGTACATTAATACCCAAAATGACTTTGAAAAGACCAAAAGAAACAAAAAAAGTCCTAAATTCCGTGGGAGGAAAAACCATGATCCTTTAGCCCTACTCCAGAATAGGAAGAACTGAGAGCCAAAGCCAAGGCGGGGACAGCACCCTGGGAGCCGATGGGCTGGTTAGTCCCATCCCAGATTATATGGAGGCACCCGGGTGATTCCATTTCATTGAGAATTCTGTGTCTAGAGCACCAGACAGTGACCACAGAGATGTTTAAACTTCAGCTTTTGTGTAAAGAGATGTGCTGTGAGTATTTATCGAGCCATGGTCTGTGGGGACACTGCTGGGAGAGGGAGCATTTCTGGAACCCATCGTGGCTTTCTTCCTTGTCTGGCCTCGGCTTTTACTTTCCTTTTTTCATGGACCTCTCTATCTCTTGTGTCCAAACCCACCTACTTTTCCAGATCTGGCTAAGTGCCTTCTTCCTCTAGTGTCCCACCCCTGTCCCCTACTGAGCCCCCTCTTTTCTCCGTGTTTTGTATCATGTACCATCCCTTGCCCAGATTTTTCTCATTAACGATTCACCACTCTGTTGCTGTCACCGCTTTATGGGTCTAGGTTTTCTCCTCACTGAGTCTTTAGGCTACTTGAGGGTGGGAATCTTTGTTCCTATTGCATTCATATCCCTGAAAATGCTTAGCCGTATGTCAGACAGACAGAACTCCCTGAACTGAAAAACACAAAGATGTGGAGAATAGCACAGTCCTTATATGACTTTTTCCCTGCTTGTCCCTATCATTTATCCGTCACCTCTTAGTCCATCTGGTCATCCATTGATTCATTCAGAAGACAGGTATTACGTATCTTCTATGTGCTAGTTACTTTGGGGATACCCAGATGAGTTAAACATGGTCTCTATCCTTAAGGATTCCAGAAGTTGCTATCAGAAAGAGTTAAAAATCATTCTTCAGGTAGATAGCTCAAACTAAAAATACCTGTTATTATGGCCATCACTCCGGCTTACCATGGCAGATAAGGCTGAAATTTGTCCCAGATAATTGGCTTCCTGGTGAGCTTTCTCCCTCCTTCTTTTTCACTGAGTATACGCTAATATTCCTCCAGTATTCATACTGCATGGTGAGGACAGCTGACGGTATAGCAGCCAGGGAAGGCTGCGCCTGTGTTTCCATTTTAGCGCTTTGATGTGCTGCATGCGGTTGCCCTGCAATTAGTTCATATGCGTGAATCACAATGGCATATGTAAAACGTGTGCTCATACAGACCCCTCTCCAAAGACCTCACGCATCCTTTGCTTCTGGAGAGAATTCCCCTGAATGTATGTGATGAGGAAGTTGGGCTTTTCCTCTCTGTGCCAGGCTGAAGTGAGGGGCTTTGCTCAAGGTCGTATAGAAAGTCGTCTGCCCTTCCAGGCCGTGCTGTTCCATTGGAGGCAACACCTGGGCGTTCTTTGTTTTGCCTTTGCCGCAGAGGGAGAAACGTCATATCTTTCAAAATTCCAGTGTTTCCTAGTCTTCTTTGAGAATGCCCCTGTTAAGATAGGTGAGAAGCACCAGGGGTAGGCGAGATTCTTGGATAACGTGTGTCCTGGAAGGTGGTGTATTCTGGAATGGGGATGGGAGGAGGGGAAAAGGAGGAAGAAGGGAATTCTTTTCGTTTCAAGCAATAGAAATTCAAACTGTGATGCCTCATGGAACCAGACCATGAGAAGGTCATGAGCGCCTGGAACTAAGATCTCTCGAGTGCTCCGGGACGCTTCTCGCCTCGTCTCTTACGTGTGCTTCTTCCCACATTTTGGCTTAATTCTTCATTTCAGGCCAGCTTTCTCTCTTACAGCTGCCACCAGCAGACTGGACAGACTCCTGTCCTCTCTGGCCCTAAACTCAAAACTTCCAGGAGGGGGCTCAGATGAGCGGGCGGTTGGGGGTCAGGAAGCAGCTGCTCAGATGAAGGGGGTGCTGGGGTTGGGGTGCTCAGGAGCATCTGCCTGTGTGGAAGACGCTATCCTACAAGAAGGCTGGAAAGACAGACAAACGTCACCCCCTGCATTTTTTGATGGTTTGTAGGAAGCGTCAGCGAGCATTTAGGAGAAAAACCCAAGACCAGGTTACACAGAGCATGTCGAGTCTCAAATCCCGACATGACTCCTGTCAAACCCAGTGCCAGGGAGGAGGGGAGCCCTTCACCCAATCCGTATTTACCGAGCATTGACTGGGTGCCTGTGAAATGAGGACTTGGGGGGTTCATTTTGTGGACCACTGATTTCACAATCATTTAGCAGTTTCCAGGGGGAGAAAAGTGGCCTGCGTATTCAACAGAGCTTAGAGAAGAGACTGTGTAGGGATTTGCCCAGGGAGTGCAGTAGGGAGAGGTGCATCACCAAGAATATCGGAGACTTCTCCTTAGCAGGCTCATCGTTTCCAAAGAGATGGAGATGCAGTCCCGAGATAGCGCTCCGGCTTGCTGGGGACACTGGCTCCAGGTGGACAGTCTTAGTCTGCCTGGCAATGCTGGCTGTGCTATGAGCTGCTTCCTCTGTGAAACAGCTGCTGAACAAAAATGCCCAGATTTTAGCACATCAGTCTCTTCCTCCTCCTCCTCCTCTTCTTCCTCCTCTTTCCTCCCTCCTCCTCCTCCTTCTTCCTCCTCCTTCCTCCCTCCTCCTCCTCCTCCTTCTTCTTCCTCCTTCCTCCCTCCTCCTCCTCCTCTTCTTCTTCCTCCTCCTTCCTCCCTCCTCCTCCTCCTTCCTCCCTCCTCCTCCTTCTTCTCCTTCTTCCTCCTTCCTCCCTCCTCCTCCTCCTCCTTCCTCCCTCCTCCTCCTCCTCTTCTTCTTCTTCTTCCTTCTTCCTCCTTCCTCCTCCTCCTTCTTCTTCCTCCTTGTTCCTCCTTCCTCCCCCCTCCTCCTCCTCCTCCTTCTTCTTCTTCCTTCTTCTTCTTCCTTCTTTCTTCTTCTTTAAGAAAGGGCCTGCTTTTGTCACCCAGGCTGGAGTGGAGTGGCGTGGACGAACACAGCTCACTGCAGGCTCAACCTCCAAATTCAAGCGATCCTCTCACCTTAGGCCCCCAAGTAGCTGGGACTACCAGCATGCGCCACCACGCCTGGGTAATTTTTGTATTTTTTTGGTAGAGATGGGGTTTTGCCATGTTGCCCAGGCTGGTCTCAAACTCCTGAGTTCGAATGATTTGCCGGCCTTGGCCTCCCAAAGTGCTGGGATTACAGGCATGAGCCACTGCATCTGGTGTTTTTTGTTGTTGTTGTTGTTGTTGTTGTTGTTTGTTTTTTGTTTTTTTGAGATGGAGGTCTCTGTATCATCAAGAATGGTCTCAAACTCCTGGGCTTAAGTGATCCTCCCACCTCAGCCTCTCAAGTAGCTGAGTTTACAGGTGCAAGCCACCATCCCCAGCCAAGCACATTAATCTTTATGAAAATGTTTTGTTTCTGCCTTTCCCCACTCTTGCAATGGCTCACCACAGTCATCCCATTTTCCCAGCAGTGTGGAACTCACAGTCAGAAGGGCCCATTCTCCCAAATTAACCCCACCTGAGAGTTACATTATGTAACACACTGGGAATGGGGGACAAGGAACATCTGTCTCCATCTGTGCCAGGTGCTAACTTCCTGTGTCGCCCAGGAACACTCACCTAACACCTCCGAGTGCCTCCACAAAAGTGCCAGGCCATGTATGTGGGACACTTGCTCTGCAGTGTAAGCAAAAATGGGTGCAGTTTTAAAAATATTGTAGAATTCTAGAACTTTCCAAATAAGTTGGATAATATCAGCAGTTGGTATTCATATAGGTTGACCTTCACTTGGCAGAACAGTCTGAACAGGTGCGTAGATTTTGAGTAGACTTGAATTTGAAGGCTAAGGTCATCCAGATCTCTTTGCGGATGTGGAGCTGGAATGAAGCCCTCCTGGCTTTGCCTCCTCTGCCATCATCGCAGCCGGCAGGTCCCAGCTCTCCTCTTTCAATCGCTGTGTGACCCTACGGAAGATATTCAGTTTTTCTGGGCCTGAACTTCTTTATCTGCAAAACAGGAAAACGAATCATACTTCCTCAGAGGGTAATTGTGAGGCTCCAATAACTGTGCTGGAGAAAGTGGGGTATGAGGCCCGGTTTGGGGCTGTGGGAGCACCTCTTCCTTCTGTTGGTCCTAGGAGCTCAGCGCTTGGTGGGATGTTCCAGACCAGGAGAGGCTGGGACTAAAATTCCAGGGTGACCTATGGGTGCAGAAGCTTTAGACGCCTGTTCAAGAGACGGGTATCAGGTGAGGTGAGTCCATATTTAGGTCTCCAGCTAGGATTTAAACCTATAAGGGGAAGAAGCACAGGTGAGCTACAGTAATTTTGGCTAAAGGTCCAAACTGAGGCCAATCTCAGGGCATGTCCCTCTAACTAGAGGTTAGGCATTTAGTCAACAGCCCTCCAAGCTCAAATAGGCAGAGGGTAGAACTGAGGGGGAATAGCAGCTGTTACTAGGAGGCTGGTCACTGGCAACCTTGGGTTTCAGGAGCAAGAAATCCATCCTGGATACTGCGAACGCCCTTGATTCTTAGAAAAGTAGGGTCCTGGCATCAAAGCTGGAGCAGTATGGAACGGATGACTGCTTAGACACAGGGCCAGTGGGTGATCAACTACAGCCTCGTAGATTTCTCTTTGGAGGACTGGAGTGACTCCCAGGCTCAGTAGGGGACTCTGTAGGGGACTGAGCTTGGAGAAGCCCACGGCCACCCTGCCTCCATTCCAAACAAGATTATTCACTCCACTCCTGTTTAGCTGGTCACATGGCTCCCCCATTCCTTGCTCTCCATTGCCCTTAGTCCAAAGTCCAAATTCCCCAGCCCAAGGCTGCAGGGGGCTCCCTGGCCTCTAGTTCCTGCTTCTCTCGCCTGCCCCCTTGACTCCAGTGAGTAGTTTTTGGTGCTGCAAAGAGGACACACTTTCTCTCACCTTCGGGCCTTTGACCTGCCCGGGCAGGGCCCTCCCCATCTTCCTCCTTTGCTCTGAATTCATCCTTCTTCTTCAAGCTTTAATTTGGATGTTATCCCTTCACCCCGCTTCCCCAACGAAGTTCCCTCCTGCCCCTGAGGCCTCTTGCCATGCTGGGCTCTAAGTGGGCATTTATTTCTCTGTGCAGAGCTTGCCCTTCTTTGAACCAGGTCCCTCCTGGACGAGGAAGGTGCTAGATACATGTTTGTCTAGCCACAGGGATCAGAGCTCAGAAGGTTGCGGGGACGGGGCATCCTGCCTGCCCTCTCTGAACGTTCACTTTGAGTTACTTCAGTTACTCTTTACCTGGACAACATAATGTCGGGGAAAACTCATTTATTTGCAAAAGGCAAAATACATGACACTGTTTCACTCGGAAGCCCCTCAGACCCAGCATCTCGCCAACCTTTGGGCTTAAGAAGTGGTGAAAAGACGGGGAGAGAGTGACTGAATGCATTTTTCTGTCTAGGCAATTTAGTATTACAGGAGATGCTCTCAAATCCTTGACCAGAGTGAAGGCAGAGTTCTTGTCAGTTATGTAAGAAAAACAGCTCACTGTTATATGATGCACACTGAACACCATCGTGTGTTTTCTCAGTCTTTCTATGTGCGGACACGTGGCATTTAAATTAAAATTTGGCCAGGCACAGTAGCTCATGTCTGTAATCCCAGCACTTTAGGAGGCCAAGGCAGAAGGATCGCTTGAGCCCAAAGTTGAGACCAGCCTGGGCAACGTAGGGAGACCCCATCTCTACAGAAATTTAAAAAGTAGCCAGCCATGGTGGCACACACCTGTAATCCTAGCTAAGGCTGAGACAGGAGAATCACTTGAGCCCGGGAAGTCTAAGCTCCAGTGAGCCTGTGATTGTACCACTGCACTCCAGCTTGGGCCACAGAGCGAGACCCTGTCTCAAAAATAGAATACTAATTAATTAAAATTTAAGGAATTCTGTTTTTACTACGGTGAGTAACAAGGTTTTTGTTTGTTTGTTTGTTTGTTTGGTTTTTGGGTTTTTGTCGAGACGGAGTCTTGCTCTGTCGCCCACGTTGGTGTGCAGTGGTGCGATCTCAGCTCACTGCAACCCCCACCTCCCGGGTTCAAGCGATTCTCCTGCCTCAGCCTTCCAAGTAGCTGGGAGACAGGCGCATGCCCCCACACCTGGCTAATTTTTTGTATATTTTATTAGAGGCAGGGTTTCACCATGTTGGTCAGGCTGGTCTTGAACTCCTGAGCTCATGATCCACCCACCTTGGCCTTCCAAAGTGCTGGGACTACAGGCGTGAGCCACCGTGCCCAGCCTATTTTTGTTTTTGTAGAGATGGGGGTCTTACTATGTTGCCTAGGCTGGTTTTGAACTCCTGGACTCAAGTGATCCTCCCACCTCAGCCTCCCAAAATGCTGGGATTACAGGCGTGAGCCACCACACCCAGCCTAACAAGGTTTTTTGTTTTGTTCCTGTAGGTCTATTTTTTTTTTCCAATCAGTATTTTCAATGTTTTGGCTCCAGACAGATTTTAGTGGTGCATCACATGTTACCGACGTGCCTCCCGTGCCTCCCTGTCTGTTCATCTGCTGTCGTCTCTGCCAGGGATGCTCGTCTCTCATTCGTTTTTTTGGCCTGGAAACACGCTGCTCAGTCCTCAGGCCCAGCTCCCGTGTCACCTGCCACCTGCAGGCCTTCCTCTTGTCCCTTCTCCGGGCACTGTGCCTGTGTCCCCTACTCCAGACTGTGAGTTGTGGATGAAAGGGGCTGTATCTTACTTGCCCCTTTTTGCATTTATTCATGTGGATACATAGATGCTCATTCGCTTCAATTCATTGAACATCTGCTACTGGCCAGGGACTTTTTCCCTTTTGGAAGGAGACCCAGATACCCTCCAGACATAGGTCCTGCCTCTCAGGAGTTTTCATTCTCCTGAGAGAGGAGAGAGACTTGTTGAGCTACGCGTGGAGTGCTGCCTGACAGCTTGCTATTTTCTTTCTTTCCTGTGAGATAAAAATGTACCTTATGGTATTACTTTATTTTAATTCTGCCATGACATTTGTGGCGGTTGTTTTAAGATTCAGAGATTACTGGGTGTTGATCTCCTTATGATACTCTCGGTTCCTAATTATATTAGAAAAAAAGCAAAGCGGGAACTTGGCTTTTGTGTTGCCTTCACAGAGTGTGGAGGTTGAAAACATCTCAGCGCACTTCACGGAGGTTCTCAGGGACCCCATAAGTTTCTGGAAAAGTGGGAAACGCAAACCTGTCAACCTGTCAGTCTCTCCCCTCTCACGGAAGCCTGACATGTAAATCTCAAGTTGTTAAACCTGCTGTCAAATGAGCTGCCTCCACTGAAGACTCCCCTCCGCTCCTCGCACTCTCATCACTGCCCCTCACTCTCTGTCCCCACAGCACAGGGACAGCCTCCGCAGACTCCCATGTGTGTGCTCTGGAGAGAAAAGATTCTCGATTTGGGTGGTCTCACCTCCAAAATTGCAGCCCCTAAGGGGAGCCGTGCTAAGGCGTGATACAGGCCATGCCCCTTCTAGCCCCATGGGACACCTGACTGATAGCAGCCCGTGCAGATGCGAGGAACAGAAGGTGGCCCCAGACCCCTTAGGAGAAACCAAAGTGCCTCAGAGACAGGACAGGTGCTACCCCGGAGGCCAGTCACCAGGTGCCCTGGGAGCTGGGAACCTTTTCAGCCTATGGGTGGCTGTTTATCACGAGGGGCATTAGGCAGACAGGAGGCAGTGCTGAAATGCAACAGCACAAAGCAATTTCCAGCTTCATCTTGGCTTATTAATAATGAAACAGCAATAGCGCAGGCACAAATCAACAGTAAGTAGGTGGGTGGGTGAGACAAGTTGGACATTTGGGGAACAGCCTGGGCAGCTACAGATACAGAGGGAAGCCATTTGGTGTGTGTACCTCCCCTCTTCCCTGGGATAGGAGCAAACCTGAAATGAGAACGGCAGTCATCTGCACACAAAAACTAGGTTAGGAAACTGTTTTCTAAGGGGCCAGGTTGGGTCACTCTTTGTGACAAGAACCGTGTGAACCATTTCTTACCTGTAATTCTGACTCAGCATTGATATTTGAAAATTCTTCCCTAGGGCCGGGTGCTGAGTACTGTTCTAAGTGCATTACATACAACAGCTCATTTACATACGTAATACATTTACATACATCAATCATTTGCATGTATCAACTCATTTATGTACATCAACTCATTTGCATACCTCATTTCATTTGTACATAACTCATTTGCATATACCAACTCATTAAAGTTGTCTCTTTTACTAGTGAGGAAACTGAGGCCTAGAGAGTCATGTGCATGCTGCATCTCTGCATGCTTCCTCTGATGGTTTGATGTGGGTCAGTCCTATGTCTGTGCACATCTTAACAACTATCGTAGGTGTAGGGTGCCTTTGGTTTACTAGAAGTTTCATCAGTCCACCTGATTCTCACTACTGACGTAGATATCAGAGGTGGTCCTGCCTCTTCTCAGTCTCCATCTCAAGGCTCTTTACAGCTTTCTGTGGCCTGATTTTCTTGCTGTGCATGCTGAAGGGCACTCTTCAGTGGTTTCTCCCAGGGCCGTTGTGGATTGCAGCTGTTTCATACCCAGATGACCTGGGGGGCATCTTCAGTGTGTGCAGATCAGACTCAGCACTGATACTCGTCCTCCAGCCGTACTTTGTTTCCGCGGTGGGACTTTACCGTGCTCAGACTTAAAGCACTTCTCAGCTGTGCTAGTGGTCCCATCAGAGAACGAATTATGCTGAGGCAGAGAGGGACCTGGGGAGGGTAGGGAAGGTCACAAATTATACAGCAGATTAGAGGACAGAAATTCGGTTTGTGGCTTTAATATTTTATACTCAGTATGACAGGCAGACTCTTCAAAAAAACATAACCTAGTGGCCCAAATCGCAATTTTACGTTATACTTTCAATATAGGAGGACCCTCACATTGCTTAAAAGGGGTCTTCAGGGAGAAATTTACCCAAAATTTCACGCTTGGCTCCGTGGTGACGGCACATCCTCACTCTGAGAACCAGGACCGGCCTCGGGAGTCCAGGCTCTGTTCCCAGTTTGTATGCACGCCGATTTCCCCACTGTCTGTCACAACCAGTCAACTTCCCATGTGTTAACAGTTACTGAATCTACCTGTCCGCACGTGGCCAAGCCCCACCCCCCCCTTCCCCCATGCTCTTCTCTCTGCCTGGCCAACTCCTCAATCTTGGCAAAGTCCTTCAGAACCCTTGGGTAGTGTGAGTTACCTTCCTTTGTATAGAATTTGAAAAATCATTGCCCTTTTTTTTTAGAGTCAGGATCTCATTGCTCTGTCACCCAGGCTGGAGGGCAGTGGTGCAATCATAGCTTACTGTAGCCTCAAACTCCGGTAGGTCTGAAGTGATCCTCCTGCTTCAGCCTCCTGAGTAGCTGGGACTATAGGCATGCGTCACCATGCCTGACTAATTGTGTTATTCTTTGTAAGAGATGGGCTCTCACTGTGTTGCTGAGGCTGGTCTCGAACTCCTGGCTTTAAGGGAATCCTCCTGCCTCAGCCTCCCAAAGTGATAGAATTACAAGTGTAAGCCACCACACTTGTCCATCATTGCCTTTTAATCTTTGCATCCTGCCACCTCCCCAGCACAGCCAGCATAGGGGCCGGCACTTAGTACATGTTTGTTTGGGGAATGAATGTGAGGTCACTAGTCAATGATTCTGAAATGAGTCTATTGAAGGTGGAAACCAGCACAATTCAAATGCTTTGCATTAAATGCCAGTCAGTGTCTCTTCCCAAAGACCCCCACTGAACCCATCAGATGTAAAATCCCCCATTTTATCACCGAACAACCTGTTTCCACCCATTTCCCTTATTCACTAAACAACCCATTTCCACCCATTTCCCTTATTCACTGAACAACCCGTTTCCACCCATTTCTCTCATTCACTGAACAACCCGTTTCCACCCATTTCCCTTATTCACTGAACAACCTGTTTCCACCCATTTCTCTCATTCACTGAACAACCCGTTTCCACCCATTTCCCTTATTCACTAAACCCGTTTCCACCCATTTCCCTTATTCACTGGACAACCCGTTTCCACCCATTTCCCTTATTCACTGAACAACCCGTTTCCACCCATTTCCCTTATTCACTGGACAACCCGTTTCCACCCATTTCCCTTATTCACTGAACAACCCGTTTCCACCCATTTCTCTCATTCACTGAACAACCCGTTTCCACCCATTTCCCTTATTCACTGAACAACCCGTTTCCACCCATTTCTCTCATTCACTGAACAACCCGTTTCCACCCATTTCTCTCATTCACTGGACAACCCGTTTCCACCCATTTCCCTTATTCACTAAACCCGTTTCCACCCATTTCCCTTATTCACTGGACAACCCGTTTCCACCCATTTCCCTTATTCACTGAACAACCCGTTTCCACCCATTTCCCTTATTCACTGGACAACCCGTTTCCACCCATTTCCCTTATTCACTAAACAACCCGTTTCCACCCATTTCCCTTATTCACTAAACAACCCGTTTCCACCCATTTCTCTCATTCACTGAACAACCCGTTTCCACCCATTTCTCTTATTCACTAAACCCGTTTCCACCCATTTCTCTTGTTCCTTCTTATTGCAGTGGGGGACGTGTCTTTGCCTTCTTTCAAGGGTTAATGTTTCCAAGTGGGTTCTATCTTCTCAAGGATCACTGGTCTTTCGCATATACCCTCTTGCTCCTGAATCATTAAGAACTCCTGCCCATTGGATGATGTTGCTGTATCTCCAATTATATTTTGAAACTTTCTCCCTCTCACTTACTCCTCCACGTGTCCCGTTTCTCTGCCTTCTTAATGGCCACTTCTCAAACACATGGCTGACAGATTCCGGAGGCCTTCAACTCCGACCTCTGAAGCAGCCAGTGGCCTCGGGAGTGGGGCTGCTTGAGACCGTGGGAACGATGTTTTCGTTAAGAATGGACTGCCTGTATAATGGTGGTCCCATAAGATTATAATACTATGTTTTTACTACACCTTTTCTATGTTTAGGTATGTTTAGATTTAGATTAGATATGTTTAGATTTAGAATATGTAACGCAATTACCACTGTGTTACCAGCAATCCCGAGAGGACCCCAGACCCTCTGAAGGAAGCGGGCTCCTGCAGGACCCGGGAGACAGTGTTAAACTTGACCTTGCTCTCCTCCTTGGGTCAGGCCCACAGCATCTTTCATGGGGACTGCACTACAGGTTCCTTTTTCTCTCCCTGTCCGTGCATCCATCTGTTTCTGCACTCTCTTCGGTGTGTCCTCTGAACCACCAGAATTAGGTTCCTCCACACCAAATGTGATCATTTCATTTCACAGCTAGATTGCTCATAAACAGCTAAGCAGGTCACGCTAAGCTCGACACAGTCCAATCCCAAATACCAGTCAGGCTCCCACCGTCCCTTCCTATCCCAAAATGTCACCTCCCCTGTGTTGCAGCCACACTGAAGCCTCAGTGTCCCCTAAACATTCCAGACCCTCTTGTGACTCTGAGTCTCTGCCCCTGGGTTCACTCCACTTAGAATGAGCTTCCCCCCATTTTCTGCGATACACACTGTCACTTTCCCTGTGAACAGATTCGACCTGGTCAGAATGCTCTTCAGTTTGTTCCTATCTCTGCCGGGATCTATATGTTCTGGACTCTCTTCTACGACACGGAGACCTTTCCCGGAGCAGGAACAGGGCCACGGCCATGTTTGCATTTTCTGAACCCAGGATGATGCCACTGTGGTTTGTTCTCCCCGTTCAAGTGTTGCTGACTGGTGGGGAGGGACAGCATCGCCTCATTGAAAGTTTTGGGTTAAACACTGTCTGCAGTAATTCAAAGGGATAAGAAGGACTCCTTTCACTGTGCATCTTTAGACGAAGCATCAACAAAGGCTTTTTCACTGAAATCCAAACTCAAGGTGTATACGTGTCACCTCCCAGCACAGCAAACGGCACCGACTCGAGGGAATGTTTTCCTTCCGGAACAACATTATAAAGCAGCAGCCCCCAGCCTGTAGGCACCAGGGACTGATTTCACGGAAGACAGTTTTCCCACGGACCAAGGGTGGTGGTGGGGGATGATGATTTCAGGAAGATTCCAGTGCATTCCATTTATCATTAGATTCTCTCAAGGAGCGTGCAACCTAGACCCCCACATGCACAGCTCACAATAGGGTTTGTGCTTCCATGAGAATCTAATGCTGCTGCTGATCTGACGGGAGGCAGAGTTCAAGTGGTAACGCTTACCTTCTGCTGTGTGGCCTGCTTCTTAACAGGACACCGACTAGCACTGGTCCGTGGCCTGGGGGTTAGGGAGCCCTGCTCTGTTACAGAGAACAAAATTTGTTACGTAGGGATCACTTGAGCCCAGGAGTTCAAGGCTGCAATGAGCTATGATTGTGCCACTGCTTTTCAGCCTGGCTGAGCGAGACCCTCTCTATAAAAATTTTTTTTAAAGAGTAAAATTTGTATCGTTTTTGGGAATTTACTATGGTGATATTTTATAGCGCTGTCAGGAATGCTCTAGCTATTGGTGGGCCCTCAGAGCACAGTGAATTCGAGGGCTCTGATGTATTCTGTTGTTTTTTTTGTTTTTGTTTTTTGTTTTTTGAGACAGAGTCTCACTCTGTTGCCCAGGCTGGAGTGCAGTGGCACCATCTCAGCTCACTGCAACCTCCACCTCCCGGGTTCAAGCAATTCTCCTGCCTCAGCCTCCTGAGTAGCTGGGACTACAGGCATGCACCACCACGCCCAGCTAATTTTTCCTATTTTTAGTAGAGACGGGGTCTCACTACGTTGGCCAGGCTGCTCTCAAACTTCTGGCCTCAAGCAAGTTGCCCTCCTGGGCCTCCCAAAGTGCTGGGATTACAGGCATGAGCCACTGCGCCGAGCCTCTGATGCATTCTTGCCGGTCATTTGTACAGTGTTGCTTGCATGTGAGTTCTTCAGGTCAGGGATTAAGGGTGTGACATTAGTACTAACCATTATTCAACCTCTGAAATATATGCACATGGGACAAAGGAGATAATTTCATTTACTTATGTGGCCTTACTTTGAAGATATTCATATGTTAGTCCATTTTGCATTACTATAAAAAATACCTAAGGCTGGGTAATTTATAAAGAGGTTTAATTGGCTCATGGTTCTGCAGCTGTACAGGAAGCATGGTGCTAGCATCTCCCTGGCTTCTAGTGAGGCCTCAGGAAGCTTCTGATCATGGCAGAAGGTGCAGAGGGAGCAGGCATGTCACATGGCAAGAGTGGGAGCAAGAGAGAGAAGGGGGAGGCCCCAGACTCTTTAAAACAACCATTTCTCACATGAACTAACTGAGCGAGAGCTCACTGATCACCAAAGGATGGTGCTAAGCCATTCATAAGGGATCTGCGGCCATGATCCAGTCACCTCCCAGCAGGCCCCACCTCCAGCACTGGGGATTACATTTCAACATGAGCTTTGGAGGGGCAAACCCCTGAGCCATATCACCATAGTTAGTGCATGCCAGATGATTTTTGCGTTTCCCACAGGATGTCAGTGAGCCTTTTTCTCAGTCATGGCCAGCCCCGACAGAGAGGCCAGATGAGTTCCTCTTGGTTGTGATGCCTCTTTTCTTTTCAGTTCACACTTTATGCCCTTTGGCTTGCTGCCAGGTGCTACCTTTCACCCAAAAGAATCACAGGCTCCTCACGGATTTTGCATTCCTTCAGGGTCCTGCCAGTTACTGGCAAATTCAATGATAATTGTGCTCACTGTATAAAATACTTTCTGGAATAAGGTAAAATATGAATGAAAAAATGCACAAATGCCAAACAAATACAGTTGCTTGTGCTGAGATTTTGTTTTAAAGAAGAAAGAGAAAAACAAAGAAATTAAGGACAGCATTGCTATCACTTTTCTTCCTCCAAACAAAAGCTTTCAAGCGCAACATGTTGATTTTTAAAATTCCTTTCTGGGCTGGGCGCGGTGGCTCACACTTGTAATCCCAGCACTTTGGGAGGCCAAGGCAGGCGGATCAGAAGATCAGGAGTTCGAGACCAGCCTGGCCAACATGGTGAAACCCCATCTCTACTAAAATACAAAAATTATCCAGGCATGGTGGTGTGTGCCTCTAATCCCAGCTACTCAGGAGGCTGAGAGAGAAGAATCACTTGAATCCGGGAGATGGAGGTTGCAGAGAGCCGAGATTGCACCATTGCACTCCAGCCTGGGTGACAGAGTGAGACTCCAACTAAAATAAATTAATAAATACATGAATAAATAAAAAATAAAATTCCTTTCTGTAGCCACATGTGAGCCAAAAGCACGGGCTTAAACTGCAGAGTGCTGTGTGTGCACTCACAAATCCCAGGTTCCCAGAGTGGAGAGCCCTGCACCCCAGCCGCGGCCAAGGGTCAGAAGTAGCAACTGGTGATTAATCAAGTGGCTCCTGTCTTAGGACAGTCAGCGTTTATTGTCTCTGCAGGCCAGACTGTAGAAATAAGCAGACCCACAAAAGCCAGCAATTAATATTTCCCCGGAGAGATTCCAGATGCTGCTGGGTGGACTATGACATGCCAGCACTCTTCCTGCTCCTGATTTATTCCATTGTGTGGAAGAGCTTCCACAGAAATGACTCTTTGGATTTTTCAGGAAATGTTTCGAGCCTTCTTATTCAGACACCCTTTCAGCGTCCAGTGATGGACGAAGCTGTGCCCTAGAGTCCCACCTTCCCAAACAGTGGGCAACTTGCTTTCTCCAGCCTCCTGTCCCCTTCCGAGCACCCTTCACCCCTCCCATCCCCAGGAGTCGCTGAGTAGGTCCCATGGGAGAGAAATGACAGCTTGAAGGAAGACCCATCCCACCCCATCAAATGTTGGCATTTTACTCTGGCCTCCAAAGGCATGGGGGGATGACCCATGGCAGGAATACAGGCCTTACAGAGAGGTTCACTCCCACCAAACCATGCTGCTCCCCCAGTGGCCCACCATGAAAACCTCTGGAAAACCAACTTATTTGCCAAATGACTCCCATGAGCAGGCCTTTGCAAAATTTCAGAGTGTTGTACAGCTGCATCCCAGGACAAAACTCTTTCTTTTCAGTACTAACAGTGCAAGTAGAATAGGGTCGTGGTGGAGCATCCCATTGTCTTCATTCCTGGTCCACTAATTTTCATCTGAGTTAAGAGTTTTGGGTTTGAATTCAAGGGAAATGAAAAGTTCTTAAAGGGGCCGGGCACGGTGGCTCACGCCTGTAATCCCAGCACTTTGGAAGGTGGAGGCAGGCAGATCACCTGCGGTCTGGAGTTCGGGACCAGCCTGGCCAGCATGGCAAAACCCTGTATCTACTAAAAATAAAAAAAAATAATAGCCGGGGTTAATCCCAGCTACTCAGGAGGCTGAGGCAGGAGAATTGCTTGAACTTGGGAGGTTCAGTGGAGGTTGCAGTGAGGTTGCAGTGAGCCGAGATCATGTCCCTGCACTCCAGCCTGGGCAACAGAGTGAAACTCCGTCTCAAAAAAAAAAAAAAAAAAAAAAAAGAAGCTCTCAAAGGGCCTGAGCCAGGCACCGTGGCTCATACATGTAATCCCAACACTTTGGGAAGCCAAGGCAGCAGGATCACTTGAGCTCAGGAGTTCAGCCTGGGCAACAGAGTGAGACTCTATCTCCACAAAAAATGTTTTTTAAAAATTAGCCAGGTGTGGTGGTGCACGCCTGTAGTCCTGGTGGGTGGCCAAGTCAGGAGGATCGCTTGAGCCTAGGAGGTTGAGGCTGCAGTGAGCTATGATCATATCCCTGCCCTTCAGCCTGGGCAACAGAGTGAGACCTTGTCTCAAAAAGGAAAAAGAAAATGGCTTGAAAGGCATGTGAGACATTACATAGTTTGAGGTATTTCCTTTGCTATATGCAAAGGCATAAAAATGAACAGGGAGCTAGCGGTTTATTGCTGGTCCAAACCAGCAACGTCATAGCTGACCCTGGGCGTCACAGGGTCTCATGGGGGTACCTTAAGAGGATTCTTAAATGAAACTCAGAACACAGAGAAGTAGTTGATTTTGTGTCTTGCATGTTCTGACTCTTCATTTAGTGTCACAGCAAGGGTCAAGGATATGGGAAATCATAAACAATCCCAAGAGTTTCATGATCTTTGAGAATCTTAAAGCTTCATCTAAGCTGTGCTTTTGAATTGGGCAGAACCAGAACGGATACAAGATGAATACAGTTCAAATGATTCTAAAACTAGAGATTAAATCCTGTGAATTTCCTACTCTCAGCAGGAGGAGATTACAGCTATTTCCAGGTTTAAGATGATGAACATGATTGGTTTTGCCCCGTGCTCACTGGGCTCAGATGAGAAATAGCTTTAAGGTGCATCCAGGGTTTGGTTGGTTGTGAAGAAGAATATTCCTTGTCATCAATGAATAAATGTTGTGATAGGTCATTAGAGGAGGATCTAGAGCCCTTTGCTGGAAATTGTTTGAATTTGAAGCCAGAGAAGTAAGCAAGTAACCACTTTGTTCTCTTTCTTTCTCTTTGTTTACTCCATTGTACATTGACTGTCTCCCAAAGTATCCCACCGAGCCTTAAGAAAAAGTTCCCCTTAAAGATAACAGAACTGGAGGATTCAGCTAGGGGCTTTTTGATTAGTCAAGAAGCCTTTGATTGGATGGACGTGTAATCCCAGCACTTTGGGAGGCTGAGACGGGAGGATTATTTGAGTTTAGGAGTTCAAGACAAGCCTGGGCAACATGGCAGAAACTTGTCTCTACAAAAAGTACAAAAAAATTAGCCGGGCATCGTGGCGGGCACCTGTAATCCCAGCTACTCGGAAGGCTGAGGCAGGAGAATTGCTTGAACCTGGGAGGCAGAGGTTGCAGTGAGCCAAGATCCTGTCACTGCACTCCAGCCTGGGCGACACAGCAAGACTCCATCTCAAAGAAACAAATAAACAAACAAACAAAAAACAAAAATTAGCTGGATGTGGTGGTGCATGCCTGTAGTTCCAGCTACTCGGGAGGCTGAGGTGGGAAGATCACTTGAGTCCAGGAGGTGGAGGTTTCAGTGAGCCATGATTGCACCACTGCACTACAGCCTGGGTGACAGAGTGAGACCCTGTCTCAAACAAAACAAACAAACAAACAAACAAACAAACACCTTGATTGATGATCCAATATAGTTCTTTTGTTGTTCTTTGGGCCTTCTTTTTTTTTTTTTTTAATTATCACTTATCTTTCCCTTGAGGGAAACCTACGTTGTAAATAGAGAATTTTTTTTTTTTTTTTTGAGACGGAGTCTTGCTCTGTCGCCCAGGCTGGAGTGCAGTGGCATGATCTCAGCTCACTGCAAGCTCCGCCTCCTGGGTTCACGCCATTCTCCTGCCTCAGCCTCCGGAGTAGCTGGGACTACAGGCGCCCGCCACCACACCCGGCTAATTTTTTTGTATTTTTAGTAGAGACGGGGTTTCATCGTGTTAGCCAGGATGGTCTTGATCTCCTGACCTCGTGATCCACCCGTCTTGGCCTCCCAAAGTGCTGGGATTACAGGCGTGAGCCACCATGCCTGGCCTGAGAAAAATATTTTTGATTTCCACTTTATAGATGAGAGAATTGAAATTCAGGTTAATGATGCCACTCAGGCTTGAAACTTCAGCATCATTTTTGTGTTTCTTCTGCACATCCCACATTCGGTCCATCATCAAATTCTGTTAATTTTTTCCTCGTGATGTTACTGGCATCTGTCTTTTTCTCATCACATCCACTGATACCAACTGGGGCTTTCTGGATGATTATACTGGATTTTTCCATTACCTTCCACATGCTGGTCTTACCTCCTTGATGCCTCCCGTAAGTATTTTGGATCTTGGGAATATGAATTCATGTCTGTTCCCTTCGTTTGGCACCCCCATGGGTTGTGGGCACAGAGGCAGGGAGGCTCTGAGAGGCATGGGCCAGGAAAGGCTTTTCAGAGATTTCTGAGCATACCTGTGTCCCTTACACCTTATTCTAATTCACACCAGCTCTTGGTGTTTGCTCTTGGACTGTGGACCTCTGTGGATGGTAGACAATTTGTGTGAGTCCACGAGCCCTTCAGTGTTAAACATCATTAAACATAAGGTCACAAAAGTCAGCTGATGCTCAAACTGAAATTGTTGTATTTTGTTTTATGTTATTTTGTTTCCCAGAGTGAGGATATATTGGTCTTATTGTGCTATGTGTTAGAGCCACATATTCTTTCTTCTGATTCTGTGTTCACATTGCCTTCCAGATATCGTCAAATCTAACATGTTAAAATCTAACATAATGAGTGAAAATATATCAGCAAGAATGATAATAGCATCTGCTTTCTAATCCACGTGTTCATCATGTGAAATAACAAAGCTGCATCATATCCTGTCTTGTTTCTATCATGTCCTCTTCTCCAGTTAGATCCTAAGTCCCTCCATGACAAAGACCTGGATTCGTTCACACATTTAGTGATTCAGCAAAACACCTAGTAAGTACCCCTTGTGTGGAAAGCCCTGTACTTGCCTTTGGTCCTATGGGAGTTGCGTTGCTTGATGTTAGTGATGTACCTAAGGGTGGTGTTAGGACTGACCGGGGCTCCCCTCCCAAGCCCCACCTATGTTTTTAATCACAATACCATGCAACTTCCAAATCAACGCTGTTGATAGAAAGACACCTACCCAGCTCTGAAGAGTTATTTGGTCCCTAGATCAAGGGGCAGATAAGTCAGATTTCCAGAAAGATAGAGCCTGCCTCTTTGTCATTCCATCTCCACTATTCCTTCACTGATGAGAAAGTGATCAGAACTGATGTTGTATAAACTGCTCTGTAATTCCTGCCTGATTGGCTTTTCTTGAGAGGTGCCTGTCCGTTAGCTTTTGCCTTCCTTTTGTCAGGCTCTCTAAACACTTTAAGTAACAGAATCAATTAAGCCTTCCTCACGATTTTAGAAAACTAAGTGGTAGCTCAGGAGGGGAGTCATCCTGACAAGCTGTCTGTGTAGACAGTGGATTCTGTATTGTGGCTTTTGTTTCTCAAAGGTTTGGGTTTGGTCAGAGGTTACCAGGGAACCTTCGCTATATTTACACAGATTCCTTTGTGAGCCTCTAGTTCACGCCCTGTAAGGACATTCATCCTTCTCTGTCCTTGGGAGACGTAGGAAAATTATTTCCTGGAGAAATCAGGCGCTTGTAAGAGCCAGCCTTTCAAAGAGGTATCTACCATCAAAGGGGCTAATCGTCCGAGTGACAGACACGCATGGTTGGCTTCCCTCTTTACTCTGCCTTGATTGAGACAAGATGAGCGTGCTGCTGGCCTTAGCAATGGGGGATTCTGTTAGAACAATATCCTCAGGGAATAGCTTTTATCTGCTAAGTATGACAAGTGTGGCAACTGTGCACAGAGTCCAGATCTCACGACCTTGCTTTGCAAAGGCTACAAGACCAAGGGCCTGTGTACCTGCCCCAACGGAGACAGGCTGACTCTTACTACCTGGCCGTAGGAATGGTTTGCCCTTGCTCAGGACTTATTTACCTAATGTCGTTTGGCCTGGAATGTTTCAGAGCACCCTTTCATGCCTGGTCAGGGTTGTGATCCCTTTTGGAGACAGAAGGAGGTAGACGTGCTTTTGTGTTTCCGACACTGAGGACATTGAGGTTCTGGGGGATTCATCACTTAGCTCCCAACTCTTATTGGGAGCAGAAGTGCCACTGGAGTAGGGTGGCTGGTTTGAGGGTGTGGCCCCGGGAAAGGTGGCAGGACACACTTCTCTTGTTCTCCAGCCCATTTTCAGGCATGGTGTCCTGCGCTGCTAGCACCGTAGCCATCACTGACCTCACAGAGGACCCTCCCCTGAACACTCAGTTAAAATTCCTACTCGCTGCAGTGGGAAATTTTATGTTATGTGAATTTTATCTCACGATTAAAATTAAAAATGAAATTTTAAAAATGAAATATTCAGTTGCCTTTCCTAGAAGGAATCATCCCGATGATACTATTCCTTACTTCTCACATTCATCCCATTCTAATGCCCACATTTACTTCATAATGTATTACCTACGTATAGTGTATGTTCGCTTCATTTAGCATGACCCTATGAAATGCCTGTGTGACCAAAAGCAGATCAACTGATAAGGCCTTTTGTGGCTCAGATGTGTCTTTGCGGGGAAATGGTCAGGCGTCCTCTGTTGGCAAGGGCACCTGTTCCATGCAGAAATGGAGAAACACGTCCTCACCTCCTCCTGCCACCTGCTCTGAACAGATTCTGTAGCGTAAAATTCTTTATACATACACATATCAATGGAGTTCTTGACATTTTGCCCAGAACCTGAGGAAGAATAAAACCTTTCTTGTCCAACTAAAACACACACGGAATAACAAGCAAAAGCAAAAGAGAAATCCCAAGAAAACAGACCAGAAACAAAGGGTTATGCTCCGTCATTGTCCCCAAGAGGGTTACACATGAGACTCACAGGGCAAATTTTATCTAAATTAAAATGCTGATTTTTCACATTACAGGCCCAAAGTTTACTGAGGTCACAGTGCTTTTAAAAATTAATGAGGCTGGGAGCAGCGGCTCACGCCTGTAATCCCAGCACTTTCGGAGGCCAACGCGGGCGGATCACGAGGTCAGGAGTTTGAGACCAGCTTGCCCAACATGATGAAACCCCGTCTCTACTAAAAATACAAAAAATTAGCCGGGCGTGGTGGTGGGTGCCTATAGTCCCAGCTACTCAGGAGGCTGAGGCAGAAGAATCGCTTGAACCCAGGAGGTGGAGGTTGCAGTGAGCCGAGATCGAGCCACTGCAATCCAGCCTGGGTGACAGAGCTAGACTTTGTCTCACAAAAAAATTAAAAAAGAATAATAATAATGAGTGAAGATTAGCTTCCTCTGAAGTCAGTTCCTTGTGGATCATCTTATTGCTTATTTTTTAACTTATTTGATATCTCACTGACCCCTCCCGAGGCAGAAATTTGCTTTTGCTCATTGAAAACTGGCCAAGGAAAAAAAAAGAACAATTTCCTCTATAGAGTAGTTCCCTGTTATCCTCAGATAGCCTTCCAAGACTCCCAGTGAATGCCTGAGACCTCAGAAAGTACCGAGCCCTGTATATGCTGTTTTTCTGATCTGGTAACCAGGGCGGCTACTGAGTGGTTAACAGGCAGGCAGTGTAGACAGCAGGAGGTGCTGGGCAAAAGGAAGACTCACATCCCAGGCAGGACGAAATGAGATGGGGTGAAATTTCATCACACTACTCAGAATGGTGTGCAGTTTACAACTTATGAATTATTTATTTCTGGAATTTTCCACTTAATATTTTCAGACTAAGGTTGACTGTGGGTAACTCAAAACTTGGAAAACAAAACCGTGGGTAAGGGAAGACTGCTTTAAGATCTGAGAATGAGGATTGACATGTTTTGGTTTGGCTGGTGGTTTCAGATCCAACCTCAGTAGTTCCTAGAGAACATTTAATTTGTTTTTGAGATGCAGTCTCGCTCTGTTGTCCAGGCTGGAGTGAGTGGCGTGATCTCGGCTCACTGCAAACTCCACCTCCCGGGTTCAAGCGATTCTCGAGCCTCAGCCTTCCGAGTAGCTGGGATTACAGGCATGTGCCACCATGCCAGGCTAATTTTTGTATTTTTGGTAGAGATGGGGTTTCACCTTGTTGGCCAGACTGGTCTCGAACTCCTGACCTCAGGTGGTCTGCCCGCCTCGACCTCCCAAAGTGCTGGGATTACAGGTGTGAGCCACCATGCCTGACCGAGACCATTTAATTTGAATAAGTGCCCAAGAAGCAAAGGACTGAGCCAGGCAAGATGATCTGAGAGCAGGAAGGTGTGGCCAGGCTGGCTGAGCCATGAACAGGCTGGTTGCTCCAGGGCCGGTGTCTCCCCTGGAAGGTTCTGGAGTTCAGGCTGTGTTGGAGGCCACCTTCTGCCCCTCAAGTCCATGGCAGGGCCGTTGACTGCTGCTCTTGCCTGAGTCTCCTGGTTGCAAAGGCCAGGCAAGGCACTGCCTAACGTTGTGACTAACATCGTGGGTGTGACGGGGAGTCAGGGTGGCTTCTCTGTTGCCCCAAGTATGCCCTGCACATCACCATCTTCCTTTTCAAAGAATGGTGAAAACAGGAATTGTGCTCTTTAGGGAAGATTGTCTTTTTTATATCTTTTTCTTTTTTTTTTTTTTTTTTTTTGAGACGGAGTCTCGCTCTGTCGCCCAGGCTGGAGAGCAGTGGCGCGATCTCGGCTCACTGCAAGCTCCACCTCCCGGGTTCACGCCATTCTCCTGCCTCAGCCTCCTGAGTAGCTGGGACTACAGGCGCCCGCCACCACGCCTGGCTAATTTTTTTGTATTTTTAGTAGAGACGGGGTTTCACCATGTTAGCCAAGATGGTCTCCATCTCCTGACCTCGTGATCCGCCCGCCTCGGCCTCCCAAAGTACTGGGATTACAGGCTCAAGCCACCGCGCCTGGCCTTTTATATCTTTTTCAAAGAAAAAGGTAGGCTGGGGGCGGTGGCTCACGCCTGTAATCCCAGCACTTTGGGAGGCAGAGGCGAGTGGATCACCTGATGTCAGGAGTTCGAGACCAGCCTGGTCAACATGGTGAAACCTCATCTCTACTAAAAATACAAAAATTAGCCAGGCATAGTGGTGCACACCTGTAGTCTCAGCTACTCGGGAGGCTGAGGCAGGAGAATTGTTTGAACCCGGGAGGCAGAGGTTGCAGTAAGCTGAGATCGTGCCACTATACTCCAGCCTGGGCAACAGTGTGGGACTCCATCTCAAAAAAAAATGTAGAAAAATAAAAACAATCATCTATTCATGGCTAGGTAGAGGTCAGATTTCACTCACTGACCTGTTTTTAGATTTTCCTTCGATATTCCAACTCTTAGATATGTCAGGTTGCTGACTGCACTAACTTCTGCATTCTCCAACTTTCCCCTCAGAGAGTGGCTTGTCCAAATCACCCAAATTACCATGTGGGTGAGAATGTTGGGGAAATGAGGATTTAAAATCCACAATATTATTAGTGCTGTCAATATCATAATATCATAAATGTCCATACGAGGAAAGGAGACCTTGGCAGAGGCTACCTTTTCTATCTGTTTTGTGTGTGTGTGTGACATTCTTCATGAATGACTTCTTGAACTATGAAAATGAGGCAACTGTGGCCTGAACTCTCTCATTTGCCTCCTCCCCTTCCTGGCATTTACTTAAGACATTTCCTGATGCTTCCCGGGGGTGTTTCATGCTGGTGTCTAAGCCAGAGATCACACCTCCCACCCACCATGCCTGCACCTCCACTCCTGCAAAGGTTTTTAGAGTCAGGGTCCCTATCAGTGTCTAAGCATCAGGCTCTTCAGACCCTGACCTTTGAAAAGTCCAAATGGCTCTTGAGTGCCCCATTTTCTCCCAATCTGAAAATTGTAAGAATGAAATATAACAATTAAGCCTCAGAGGATCACAAGCGCAGGTGATCCTCATGAGCCCAGACTGATATTTCTAAATTATCTAGATCTTCCTTGAACATAGACTCCAGAGTTACCGGGACGCAGCGTTCCCATTCCACTGGGCAGCCATCTATACGTGAAGTGTCATTGTTGGTGGTTTGGGAGTTTTATTTTCCCTTTCATAACACGTCTCCTGTCTCCTCAGCTCCCCCAGAACTCCCTGTAATCATATTTGCCATCAGTTGTGTTTGTGGAGGTGTAGTGAATTTTTCAGGGATGAATACCAATGCTGAGACCCTCCAAGAAGACCTGTGAGGTCAGCCTCTGTCAGCGTGACAGCCCAGTGGGAGGGGGCCCCAAGCTACACAGCAGGAGATGATTGTCACACGTCCTGGTGAGAGAGCCTGCTCACGAGCTCTGGACCTGCACTCCGTGTGCCTGGCCAGTAGATAGGTTTCCCTGGTGTTCCCCAGGCCTTTTCTGCTTCATGACATTGATTATATAGCTAGCATTTCATTTCAGTAGGGCTTGGGAAAGGGGGTTCTTTATTGCAGCTCCTGTAAAAACCCATTTCCACACGAATCACCTCTGGCCTTTTTCTGTCTGGCACATTGTTTAGACAGGAGGGGTTTGTGTGTATCCCTTCCCTCCAGCCTCTCCTAAGTGGAAGCCTGGGATTTGGAAATTGGGATTTTTTTCCTTCTCTCTAAATGAATGCCTTGTTGGATACCTTGTTGATAAAATGCCATTTCTCACATCTTTATAGCTTACGGGGCTACCTTAGCCACAAGGCACAGTCCCTTATTACTGATAAGAGCTACTGTCATTTCACTTATATACTTTGGGAGATTCATTTTTGCTTCTCAGCATCATTTATGTTATGATTCATATCTAAATTTAAGGTAAAATTTTATGCTTCACCATCGACTTTTCAAAGTTTGTCTTTGAAAATGATTTTTAAAATGATCTAATCCAAACCTCTCAGTTTACAGGTGAGAAAACAAATCTAGGGCAGAGTTTTTCCACAGGGGCACGAGTGATGTCATGGACCAGATGTTTGTGTCGTAGGGGGATGCCTGGTGCACTGTAGGGTATTTCCTGGGATCTCAGGCTTCTATCCTCTGGATGCCAGTAGCACCCTTCAAGTTGTGACCAACAAAAATGTCCCCTGTCACACAGCCAAGTCATGACAGAGTCAGGCATAAGACACGGGTGTCCCGACTCCCCCATCTGCCCTTTCCAGGTTGGGCAACAGAATTAAGCTCTCAACCCACACAGAGCTCAGAGAATTAGTCAAGAGCACTTCCACAATCTCCAGGGAGAGAAGAGGGTTTAGGAGACAAAGGAGCCAACAGCATGGAAGAGCTTTGTGGAACTCCAGGCGATGCTTCGCCTACACGGAAGAGCTTTGTGGAACTCAGCAATGCATCCCCTCACCGGAAGAGCTTTGTGGAACTCCTGGCAGTGCATCCCCTACACGGAAGAGCTTTGTGGAACTCCAGGCGATGCATCTCCTCACCGGAAGAGCTTTGTGGAACTCCGGGCGATGCATCCCCTCACCGGAAGAGCTTTGTGGAACTCCTGGCAATGCATCCCCTACACGGAAGAGCTTTGTGGAACTCGGCAATGCATCCCCTAACCGGAAGAGTGGAACTCCAGGCAATGCATCCCCTAATCGGAAGAGCTTTGTGGAACTGCGGCAATGAGTCCCCTCTCCCCAGTCTCCCTGTCTACGAATAGAACTTGGCCCAGTGAGTCACTGACCCAACTTCTGTGATCTTCTACTAGACGATATGGTTTAGAAATTCATAAGATGTGTGTCAGGAGTTAACAGGTTTAGGGGAAAGAACAGAAGAGGCGGAGGAATGTCTCCCCATGAATGCTGACCCTCCACATACCCAGAACCTGGGACTAGCCCCTTGGCAAAGACTCCATGAGCCTCATACAGTGAATGGGACTCGTTCTCAGCCAGGTAGACATCAGCTTGGGTCTGACCCCCATCCTTGTGTGCAAGTCCTGATTCACAGAGTTTCTTTGGCACTTTTGCTTAAGCTGTAACAAACAGCCAGTCTGCACAGGGCTCCCTTCTGTCTTTCCCTTTAAGTCGGCTCACATTTCTCTCCTGGTCACAGCTGTAGAGGACACACACAGCACGAAACATGAGGAGTGTGGCAAGTAATGAATGCCCCCAGGGTATTGCCACTTTCTGACAGATGAGGACAAATGTAATTTTCAGGGATTTCATAGCTGAGAGATTAGAAGCTTTCCTGCTGGGCCTAATTCTGGAGCCAGGTATGAACCTGTGTTTCCCTTGTATAAAGGTAAAAGAATTCTGTTACTGGGGCTGTGGATGGAGCCGATTTTAACATTTGTTTTTTGAGCTCCATCTATAGCTCGTAAGGTCCACCAGGCTGGTCCAAGGTGCCTTTCCTCTAGACACAGGATTTCATTTAGTGGCTGTGCCTACATGCAAAGCAGCAACTTCATTCAACTCTCTGGGTCTTTGTCTTAGTGATGCCAGAAATAACAAAATAGAAACTGAACTATTACATGAAATGACTTTTGGGTTGGAAAAACAGGCTCTAAGAACAGAGTTAATGAACTGAGAGAAAATAGTTTCTGGTTATGCTACTAGAAACTGTGGTTTTTATCCTCATAAATCATTGCTTTAGGAAAAAAAAAGTCCTTTCTAAACTTTTCCTGTCCTGTTTCCTTTTCATATTTTGAATGAATGAACAGTAGGGTATTCTCTGTCTTTGAGTTATTTTCTTCCTAGCCACCTGGTCATAATCCAGAGGGAAAAACAAATTAGATGGATTCTGTGAGCTATATTTCATTGCTATTGGTGTGTGGATCACAATGCTTTATTTTCCACCAGTTAAACGAAGAACATTCTGGAAACTTTGCACAAAGAAAAATTAGTGTTTATCCCTACAGTTGAAATTTTCTAGGAAAAAAAAAATAGCAACAAATTAAGTTTTGAAAAAGGAGAGCCAGGTGCAGTAGGGTGCATCTGTAGTCCCAGCTACTCAGGAGGCTGAGGCGGGAGGACCACTGCAGCCCAGGAGTTCAAGGCTGCAGTGAGCTATGATTGTACCACTGCACTCCAGCCTGAGTGACAGAGCTAGACTCTGTCTCTAAAAAAAGAAAATTTAAAAAGGAGGCTTGGCTGGGTGCGGTGGCTCAATGCCTGTAATCCCAGCACTTTGGGAGGCTGAGGCGGGTGGATCACCTGAGGTCGGGAGTTCCAGACCAGCCTAACCAACATGGAGAAACCCCATCTCTACTAAAAATACAAAAAACAAACAAACAAACAAACCAAATTAGCCCGGTGTGGTGGCACATGCCTGTAATTCCAGCTACTTGGGAGGCTGAGGCAGGAGAATCACTTGAACCTGGAAGGTGGAGGTTGCAGTGAGCCAAGATTGCGCCATTGCACTCCAGCCTGGGCAACAAGAGTGAAACTTCATCTCAAAGAAAAAAAAAAAAAAAAGGAGCTTTGATTTTCATGAATACCAGTCTATTTCTGAAGGTTTCCCCCTTGGAGGAACAGTGGTGGCGGGCTGGCCCTCTCAGTCAAGGAGACATGAGCATTCCATGAGACACGGGTTTCCTCTAGGGTCTGCCCCTGAGGTACCTGAGGTTTGGATACCTCTGCCCACTCCCCTCTGCCATGTTTTTCCAGCTGTACCGTGCCGATAATCACTGTGTCAGCTGTCATTACCATAATGCTCTGAGCACAACTGCTGTAACAGCTGGGAAAGAACTCTGCCTTTGCAAAACAATGCTGCGTCCTAACAGGCTAAAATCCCCAATGTGCCCACCCAATATTTCCTATTCATTTGCCCCTTCTGCACTCCACAGGCATGATCTTCCCTTTGCCAGTGGGACATCAGAATGAGACTCTCCTCTGTCCTCCCTCTCCTTCCCCAAGAACAGTCCTTGCTTGCAAATGCAAACAGAGAAAAAGATACTACCTGAGTGAGCAGGTGTTTCCGTTGGGGTCTGACAGGAGAAAGACACCACACTTAGATCGGGACTATTGAGAAAAGTATGGATGGGGTGTAGAAAATGAAAAGGGCTAATTAGATAGGCCAGGGCTAGTCATAGCAGAGCGCCAGGATGGCCTAGGTCCGAAGGGTCAAAAGGAGGGAACCATGTTGGGGGACAGAGGAAAGGAAGGTGTGGCGGAGCCTCCGGACTCGCCTCCTCCCTCCAGAGGGCAAGGGGGTTCTGCTGATGCAGTCCAGGCAGGCCCACTCCCTGGACACCAGGAGAGTGGAAAAGGGTGGAGACTGAGTCTGGAGGGCACGGAGGAAAATTGGCTCAGCATGGATTAGAACAGTCTTTCGCTTCCTGGAGCTTAAAAGCCCTCCTTACTTACCCTTAGCTCCTGCCACCTCTCTTTGTCCTTGGATGGATACAGCGCATGCCTCCTGCCTGCCACCTCATCTGTGGTTTCTCATCTTGTTTGCTGCCCTCCTTCCTCGTTCTGCCCATGCTGTCATAATGGATGGAAAAGCTAAAGGTGATTTCCAGTTATCTCTTTTGCTGCTGACAGCATGAAGTTTGTTCTGCTATTAGAATGACGCAGACCCGAGACAAGGGTTTTGTCCTGAGTTCATTCCATTAATTTCTCTCTGCATAGAGCATCTTTCCAGCAGCTCCTGCATGATTAAATTCTGGCTGTGTGGGACACAATGGCACAGGAAGAGCGTTGGCCACTCATCAGCCAGGTCACTAAAAGGCAAGTTCCACACATGAGGAGAAATCAAATGCTCACCCTTTGGACATCCATCCTTTTGGTCCTTTGAGTAACATTTAAACAATTGTTTCTTCAGATACATGGTCCACACTCAAGAGACCTACAACAGTTGGTATCACCTGGATAAGTATTCACCAGGCTCTCTATGCCCAGTTTTTTCCCAAGTTCCAACCAAGAGCTATTGATGGCTTTGCTCTTGATCAGAATAGCATTGGGTTTTGCTGCAAATATATTCTTGAGCATTATAGTGATGAAGAAAGAAAGAAAGAAAGAAAGAAAGAAAGATAGATAGATAGATAGATAGATAGATAGATAGATAATAGAGAAATAGAAGATAGGTGGATAGATAGAGAAAGAAGCTTGCGTGTGTTTGTTTCAAAGAATGGGGTCAGTTTTCTTACAGCCACCTATTCTCTCGCCTGGACATATATTCAGTGAATGCTTCTGCTTGTAAGATGGCTAACTGGGATATGGGTCTTACAGGTCTTCAGTTCCTATAAGAGTCTACAACCACAGCCTCATTAACACATGCTCTCTGGTGAAAAGACATGAAATGGGGAGGGAGGAGGTGTGGATGCTACGCTGGCTTCACCACATGTAATTATTGAACTTTGTGTATCACTTTACCTTTCTGGGTCTCAGGGACCTTGTCTAGAAACCCAACAAGGCAGGCTGTGGTAGCTCATGCCTGTAATCCCAGCACTTTGGGAGGCTGAGGTGGGAGGATTGCTTGAGCCCAGAAGGCCGAGGCCACAGTGAGCTGAGATTGGGCCACTGCACTCCAGCCTCTGCAACAGAGAGAGACCCTGTCAAAGAGAGAAAGAGTCAGGAAGGAAGGAAGGAAGGAAGGAAGGAAGGAAGGAAGGAAGGAGGGAAGGCAGGCAGGCAATAAGCAATAAGCATGAAGTGGCAGTTATTCTCCAAGTGAACAGTGTGGAGTAACTGCCATTTTACTAGTACTTAAGTACTTGGTGTAACTGCTACATCCAGGCAACTGCTGAGACTTGAGCAAGGACCTTTACAGCCTTTGGAAGTCCCATCCGTCAGACACACCAGGGAGCCCGATGCTGAACTTCATGTCTGTGTTTGCTGAATGATGAGCAGGTCCTCTTCAGTGAGAGCTACACGAGCTGTGAATTTACCATGTGCCTGTCAAGGGGGTCATTGTGTTCCTCACTCTGTCAATAAACCACACAGTAAAGATTTGGATAATAGGAGCAGAACAGTTTCAAAGGACTTGTTACAATGTATCAAGTCAATAACTTATAATTTTAGAAAATCCCTGAATACAAATTTGCACAATTTTGAGTTGTTTTACAACTTACCAGGCCGTTAATCTAAGTTTTAAAAGTCTCTTAATATACTTAATCATAGCCTGTGCTTTTTTTTTTTAAAGTGCTGAAATATGTTTCAGCATTACTGAACCACAGCAGCACAAGGAAAAAACGACTTTAACTCGTTCCATAAAACTTGCAAAGCAACCATAAATATATACAGTGTGGGGTCTGTTTTGTGCACAATTTATATGCAATAGGCTGGGCTTGATCGAGAGGATTTGTGCTTATCGTCTTGCCTTGTCTCCCCAGGTAGACAATTGTGGTAGAAAAGAAAATGCACAGGACCTAGAGTCAGGGCTGGGTTTCAATCCCATTTCTGCCACCTGCTTTTTATGAGACCCTAGGGAAGCCTTTTGCTCCTTTGAACCTGTCTCCTACTTAGCAATAATATGCCCACCTTAGAGGGCAGCTGTCAGGATTGCCACAGAGCAAGGCAGAGGTGAGCCATCAGCAGATGCGTGCTGAATTTAAACCAATGCATGAGTGACACGGAGCATGAGAGTGGCCAGCATCCTTCCTCTCTCCCTGCACCCCGCAAAACAACTCCACCCCCCACTCTCTCTCAGAGGTGGCAGCGGCCATAATTCAGACACACACAACCCAGCCAGCGTAACCACCCCCTACCCACCCCCTGAAAATAGAAGAAGAAAGGATTTAGAGTCTGGGCAGATTGCTTTTAAAACATTTCCAACCTTCGATCTAATTTGTCATTATTATTTGTAGAGCTTTCTTTCTCTTCCTTCGTATCTCCTTTCATATCCGGAGCATTCCCAGGGAAGATCCCGTTGCTGAATACTCGTGTCTCCAGTTTCCTACCCGGACTTAAAGATCTACTGGTCCTGCAGAGCTGAGCTCCAGTGGTGTGAAAGGCACGTGAGCGATGCTGGGCTTGTGGAGATGAGTAACACACAGGCTTGCTTTCAAGGCACTCACAGCCTTACACATTTGAAAATGAGTTTTTCACTGGAGCCTGAAACTTCCAGATTTGAAACCATCTCCGGGGCCAAGCCTGGCTGAGACTCTCTCTCTCTGCATGAGCTGCCTGCCACCATCAGTTCCCCACCCAGATACCCAAGCCTGACCTTGACCTGCTGGGGGAAATTCATTATATTCTCGTTTACTCCATTTTATAGACGAATGTTTCTTATCATGAATGAGAGTTCGTTAAATCAGCTGGTTCTAGGTGGAGTTCACTAGAGCCCTCTCCAATGCTGCCGGAGGACCTGTTGCCGTCTGGGCTGTATTGTAGGTGGGTGGTATCATAATAAGATCCGTGGTACCCGAATGGGCTTCAGGGCAGGCCTGGGTTACATCACCACCTCACTTTCAGTGTGTCAAAGCTGGAAAAAACAGCTGGAAGGTGGCCAGTGTTCGCTCACCCAACGAAGCATGACTTTGCATCTCCTCTACCCTGCCCAGTGAGGGCTCCCTGTTTTGAAGGACTGGCATATTCTGGAATGCTTCCACCAAATCCAAACATCATTCTGGATGAACTGTGAAGCAGTTCACCGTTCACAGTTCACAAAAGGACCCTCTGTAGAAGCAGAGGATCTTTCCCTGGGGAAATTATCCTAAGTCTTCTGATTTTAATAACTGATATAGTTCAAGTATTTGTCCCCGCCCAAATCTCATGTTCACTGTTAATCCCCAGTGCTGGAGGTGGGGCCTGGCAGGAGGTGACTGCATCATGGATCCCTCGTGACTCGGTGCCATCCTCATGATAGTGAGTTCTCCCAAGATCCGGTCATTTAAAAGTGTGTGTTTCCTGCCCCGTCTCATGCTCCCATTCTCATCACGTGATGTGCCTGCTCCCACTTCACCTTCCAACTTGAGTCAGAGCCCCCTGAGGCTTCCCTAGAGGCTGAGCAGATGCCAGTGTCATGCGTACACAGCCTGCAGAACCATGAGCCAATTAAACCTCTTTTCTTTATAAATACCCAGACTTGGGTATTTCTTTATAGCAATGCAAGAACGGCCTAATACAATAACTGTTTTCCACATGAAATAAACATTGACCATCTTATCCAACTATACATGCTTCTTGACTCTAGCACTTGTTGAATGGAAGTGCTAAAGATTATCCTCAAACACACTCATGTGCACACACCCACCCACCATACTCATGCACACACAGTTTCAGTGCCAGAACAGTGTCCTCTAGGAGGAAAGATGGTCCCAGAGCAATTACTGGTTTCCTTTAATTTTGGCTTCCTAATGAGTATCATTTTGGTACAATTCCAATGAATTGTTTATTTGAGGACAGAGAAAAAGAAAATAACCTATAGGAAGAGTTGGTTTGGATTCTATTGCGGGCAGTTAATGCTTCTACAATAGTAATAAAAGCAATGAGAGAAAAAAGCTACAGAACCAAATAAATATAGATCCAGGAGTTGTACAACTTTTAAAAGAAAAATTCTTTAGCCTATTGATCCTTCCTAAGGCAAACATTTATTTTATTTCAGTTTAGAACTCAAGAATTTTTTTCAAGTACAACTGAGGAATAGAGTCAGAAGCCACTTCGATTTTGACACCATAGAAACATTCTTTCTTTAGTTACTAGAATCTTTTAAATTGATAAGATTGGCATTTTCCCAGGATGTAACATTCACCTCCACTGTGTTTTTAATTTGCAATAGATTTTGAGGGAAAGATTCCACAAGGATTTGGCCAACATGCCTCCTGAGCAGTGGGTCTCAAGTGTGGTCCCCAGACCAGCATGATCCCCATCAGCTGGAAACTGTTAGAAACGCAAATTGTCAGGCCCTACCCCAGACCCACTGAATCAGAAACTCTGGGAGGGGAAACCAACAATTTGTGTTTCAACATGAAGTCTGAGAACTTAAACTATGCACCGTTCTTGGTAAGAAAATAAGAGTTTTCCTTTGTGTGCGTATGTGAAACCAATTCCCTGCAACCCACAGTCGTTTAAACAAAAACGTGTCTAGGGAGTTCAAATTAGGTGGCCAATTGCCTTATAAAAGTTTACAAAGTAAAGAGTCTGTGCTGTTTCCGTTAGGAGACAGAAACCCAATCACTAACTTGGAGTATGAGTCAGAGGCGGGACAGAGAAATGTCTGTCTAGTCGGTGAGCTAATTAATACGTGATCCTGAGGATGGAGGAGCCAGGGCTGCCGTTCCTTCTCCACTAGGGAAAAAATAAAAAGATGTTTCTCTGTCAGGCAGCTCCCTAGCTACCTCCAGTATGTTCTATTCCATGGCTAGAGGAGTGCAGCCTACATCCTGTGGATTTATGTATATTACTGTAAAACAAGCTTTCTCTTCTCGAGAGTTCCGAAGCAGATCTGTCTCTGATTCTTTCCATGAATTCAAATACATTGTCATCCTTAGGTTTCCTAGGTAAAGGAGACTGCATTACTCATCAGCATTTAATAAATATTCATTTGTTGGTTGACTGATTCATTATCCTTCATGCCAATCACATGGCTGCTACTAGCATGCATACAGCCGACTCTTAACTACACAGTTGTGTCATCTACACAATCCCTGCAGAAAACTCATTGAACACGTAGTCGACACATTTAAAAATGCTGTGCTGTGGAAGTGCAAGTTGCACAAACATTTTCATCTTTAGCTTCATTTAGAATAAATTTTTTTAGTTTTTTAATGTTTTTAGAGACAGGGTCTGCCTCTGTGACCCAGGCTGGAATGCAGTGCTGTGTGATCATAGCTCACTATAACCTCAAACTTCTAGGTTCAAGTGCTCCTCCTGCCTTAGCCTCCCAAGTAGCTGGCACTATAGGCACACACCACCATGACCAGCGTGTGTGTGTGTGTGTGTGTGTGTGTGTGTTTGTTTTAATAGAGACGGGGTCTTGCTATGTTGCTGATTTCAAACTCCTGGCCTAAAGCAATTATCCTACCCTGGCCTCCCAAAGTGCTAGGATTACAGGCATGAGCCACCTGGCCCATCTTTAACTTCATAACACTCCAAATTGGAAGAAAGTTGGTGGTGTTATTAGCATTATTTTACAGATGGAGAAATTAACACCTGGAGTTTTGTGATTACAGAGCAGTGGTAATCACCCAGTTATTTTCCTTCTCTGTCCCTCCAGTGGCCCTCTGTTGTCTGGGTTAAGTACAGACTTTTTAGTTTGAGGAAAGGAGTCCCTCCACAATTTGTCATTCCTCTATTCTTCCAGCCAAATTTCTTACTTCTCCTCCACCCTAAACTACAGTCAGAGTAAAACATCAAACAATACTCACTGAGCCCTTCCCACGTGCCGGGCTATTTGCCAAGAACTTCTCATGCATTATCTCATTGAATCCTCATCACAACTTCTCTCAGGTGGAGGCATTATTGCCATCCCATCATCCGGGTGAGGAAACTGAGGCTCATAGAAGTACCTTGCCCCAAGCCCCATGGCTACTTGCAGGTTCCAAGACACCGGTCAGCCTGCCCCCCTGCACCTTGGCCATGCTGCCCACTCACCTAGAGCGCACAGCTGACACTGAGTCCTCTTCTGAACCTCATCCATGAACATATTTATGAAATCTTTCCTGGCCCCAAGTGGAAATGCCCCCTCATTTGGGTCCTCACTGAACCCCAGTACACAACTCTTTTGTACTACTCTATTATGCTGGGGTGTTTTTTTATTGCCTCACCTGATAAACCGTAAGCCCCTTGAAGACAGCAACTGGTTTTTAAGCTCTTTATAACCCCAGAGCCTTGCACGGTACCTGGACCAGACTAAGGGGTACTTAACAGATGCTTAATGAAGGAAGGAATGGATTTCTCACCTGGTTGCTTATCTTCTAGACTCATTTGGGGAGTGGCCAGGAGTCGGGGAGAGCTGCCGGCCAGTGTTCCGTCCCGTCTGTATCCCTTGGGCTAGTTTCTTCTAGACTGAGGTTTCTAAGTCCGAACAAGATGAACTGTGCACAGTGCCTCAATTAGGGAACAGCAGCTTGAGTGCTTTGGAAATACAAAAGTGTAGTTTGTAGGTTCACCTTGAAGGCAAGATCAGACAGCTCTATGTAAGCCAGAGCTCTGAAACAAAGCTTCAGGCTGGGACCACTTTGCAGTCTCAGTGCCTGGTGGTGGGGACTGTTCTACAGAGCCATGATCAAACCTCCAACTGCATTCTGGTCTTGGAGGAAAGCTGATTCCATATGAAGAGAAAGGGCCTGGTGAGAGTATTTGCAGGGCTGAAGCAAAGTTAACATCTATAGTTTGGCAAGCAGCAGCTGCAAAGCATCCGTCCCAGCACATGATAAATGCTTCTGACATTTCCTTCAGACACAGTGTGCTAGGAAGGCTTTTAAGTTCTCAAATGCAGGAGTCTGCCTTATTGATCAGGTGCCTTTCATTAAAGGTTTCCAAGCCCCTCGGCTACAGAGGGAACGCTCCCCTCAGCCTCCTCCACAGCCCCAGCCTTTCATGCAGAGGGGATTATCATTGTTGGAATACGGCATATACTTTAATTTGGTGAGGCTTTTTGTTTAATGCTTATGATATGCACACTGGAACAGACTGGGATTAGGTAATTTTCACATTGAGTTGGTACTTCCCTCCCTAACCCCCATCTGATCTTCCATATACACATTTTAAGAAGAAAATAAAGAGAAGACACGTCCTCCTAATAATCCTCTGTATTAGAACTTATCATTCTGCTTTGAACTCCTGCTGCTTTGAGTCTCCCACTGCCAGCAAGCACTTCTCTGCCAGGCGGAGGGGCGGTGAAGGGAATTAAAGGGGCAGTCAGTGGCTTGCCTCTGGCGGGAGGTGGCGGAGCATCTCATTAGCGTTTGCTCCTTTCCTCCAGCTGGGCTTCACTGGGCCCCTCTTCTTATCAACCCGTCCTTCACTTCACCCAGGCTGTCCCCTGCACTCAGACCCCCTCCAGTCCTTCCAACAAGATGGCAGCAGGATGACTGGGACTCATTGGAGCTAAGCAGAGAATTAAAGTTGCTTTTGTTCCAAACCTAAAACTTGAAAATGAAGGAACTCTTACATGGAAATGCCACCATCTCCCTTTTGTTTTATGCATAAACCCAACTGGTTCCCCATCCTCTGGGTCTCCTTCCTGCCCCTCGCTGGCTCAGGGCATTGTACATACTGTGTGTTCAACACATGCTGAGTGGAATTGAACAGATGCAGTCCTGGGAAAGGGGGCCTTTTGGAAGAACTGATGGGGAAAGAATTGGGGTAACTGTGGGCAGTTACTGGACGTTCTTGCTCCTATTTATTGGTTGAATGAGAATGAAAGTATCTAAGATGTACCAAGTCCCAGGGATACTGGCATAATTTCTCTGTTCCTCCTTCTGACTCCCTCTTCTCCCCTCTTTTAGTGTGGGGAAGTTACGAGAACGTAGCGTTTGGTGCAGTGATCCATTCAGTATACGTCGGGCTCTTAAGAAAGTTAAATTTACCTAACATCCTACATTTTAGATAAGACCGTTCCAGATTTCCACCTCTTGACCCAAAAGATCCCTTCGGTGGTTTTCCTTACTAGGGCAATTCCCTTAGTTTCTTGGATTCTTCCTTCCTCTCCTTCCTGGAACTAAGGCTGCAGAGTCCCAGGCTAGAGAAATAGCCCACTGCCCAGGGGTATTTTAGAAAGGGCTTCCCACCTTCCGCAGTGGGCCTGGAGAAGGACGCTTCTTTTCACCACCGGGCTGTGATCTCGCAGGCTGGCAAGGCCTTAATGATGAACTGAATGCGGTCTGTATTTACGTGCCTGCCATCTGTCCCCAGGCGGCACTGAGAAGGGGGCTGATGCTGTCACCCCTAGCTCCTTCTGCAGGTCTCCTCCGTACGTGCCACTGCCAGGAACAAAATTATCATCTCATGGGAGCTGCACACATTTAATGGAACTTGGGAGCCAGCACAGACCGTTTTCCTCAAAGACAGTTTTATAAAGAAAATGGACTTTGGGGAACAACGCCAGAAAGACATCCAGTATACCTAATTATTAGGCGAGTGTGGTCATTGCCTCTTTGTCTTAGATAACTAGGTTGTTGATTACAGTGCTTTGCCAAACTCCACGGTGGATCTGGTAGCTGGTATTTCTGGGCAGACACCAGACTGAGTTACTTCTTTTCAGAGTTCTGGACGTTACTGATCTAGGTGAAAGGCCAGAAGCAGTGGGATATTGAAATTCTCAGAAGTGGAGAGACTGTGGCAAGGAGGTACAGAAGACACTAAATCGGGTGCCATGTTAGCAAGCTCAAGTTTTCATATTGATCATGCAGTGAGCTGCAGAGAAGAAAAACAGCTTTCCCTGGGTCCTGTTGTTCTCCAAGCCAAATAGCATCTCTGTGCTGACAGACGAGTCTGCGTCTGCAGACGCAGCATCTCTTGACTGTTTGCTATTTAACGACAGTCGTAACACATGAGTGAGCTTTACTCATGTGGGCCCTTTATTATGAGCTTTACTCATGTGGCGGCTGGGCCCTGCGGGGTCGGGGGGTGGGGGTGCCCAACGTGGCAGGGAGGCCTGCAAGGGGAGGCCGAGGCGCCGGTGGAAGCACAAACCACCCGGCGAGTCAGAGCAGGGGTCGGGGCCCCTGGCCGCACCGTGCGGCGCATGCTCAGGGTCTCGGGGTCCCTGGGGTCCCGGGTTTGTGCCCCCGGGGCGGCTGGGCCCCGCGGGAGGGGACGGCCAACGCGGAAATGGGCCCTTTATTCACAATAAGTGCCAAAATCCAAACTGAACACATCTAAAAAAATTCTAATAAAGGAGCGTCCACTGCTGCTTTCTCAAAAATTCCTTCTGTGCTATTAAATATTTTCTCTTTCAAATGGATATTTACCATTTCTACTCACAGTAGTTTTTCTACCAAGTATTCAGAAAAACCTCCAGTTGTCACTTACCCAGTGTTTACCAAAAATCAGGCAGAAGAGCGTGGTGGAAGGTGGAAGACCTTAGTGTAACCCGCGTCTATAAAAACTGGGCGTCCAGGCCGGGCACGGTGGCTCACGCCTGTATTCCCAGCACGTTGGGAGTCCAAGGCAGGAGGATCACTTGAGTCCAGGAGTTCAAGACCAGCCTGGACAACATGGAGAAACCCTGTCTGTACAAGAAATTTAAAAATTAGCTGGGTGTGGTTGTATGTGTGCGTCATCCCAGCTACTTGGGAGGCTGAAGTGGGAGTATCACTTGAGCCTGGGAGGCAGTGGTTGCAGTGAGCAGAGCTCACACCAGTGCACTCCAGCCTGGGTGACAGTGAGATCCTGTCTCAAAAAAAAAAAAAAAAAAAAATTGGATGACGTTGGGCAAGTGTGGTGTCTGTCTCAGCTCTGTGAGTGTAGGATGATTCAGAATCTAATGATTAGGTCTCGTGAACTCCTAGGTCAAACGTGGTTAACGGGAGATCCAGGGAAGCAGTGAGGAATGGGCTCTTACAACACTGTCATGGACATGGGTTCAATATGATGACAATTATTATTTATTGAGGACGTACTTTGTTTTAAGTGCTTGGGATAATTATTTGCTTAATAGTCATGTAAGTCCTTCAAGATAGGCATTATTATCGCCATTTTACTAATGAGGAAACTATGTTAAAATAATAGATTCCTGGTCACACAGCGACCGAGAGTCAGGATCTGTCTGCCTTCAAAGTTCATGGTCTTTCCAGTAGCCTCAGTAAAAAGTAATAATAGCTAATATTTACTGAGCACTCACTATGTCACTGACATTGTGGAAAGGGATGTTATGGGCATTTGCTCTTTTAATGATCACAGTAACTCTGCTGGGCCAGTACTGTTATTATGGCCGATTTATAGATGTGGACAGAGGAGGTTAAACGCTCGTGCATGGACACATACTGATCAACGTACAGCCAGCACTCAAACCCAGGCCGCCTGTCTCTAGAGCCTGTGCCCCCAAGCTCTAGGCCATGTGCCCTGTAAGTCGCAGATGGGACGCTCTGACAGCGTGTGTCACTGAGATCGGAGTGGGTCATCAGGCATGCCTCAGAATCCCGTTCCCCACTTCATTCACACCTGAGAACGCCTGTCTCTGGATGCATCTTTACACCAGCTCATCCATTTAAAGTAAGTTCCCTACTACAACAAGCTGAGGATGAGGCCTCTTCTAACTAGGCCACTGTCAGAGTCCCAATCCTTTCTGACAGACCAGCCCCTGATATGTGTCTGTCTCCATCCTTGCAGCCTGGCCAGCCCTGTCCCACACCTGCTAATTGGTGGGGGGACCTGGCCCCCCAAGCCTGCCGGCCATTAGCAGTGCCTCACGGGGAAGGGCTTTCTTCCTTGGTTTCAACTCCCTCCCTCCAGCGCGCAGTCCCTTGCCGGGCTTGCCTGGTGACAGACGCGTGTTGATGAAGACCTTTAGGGAATTTCCTTCCCCCTCCGCTCCCCGAAGCGCTTCTTGGACTACATCTCATTACCGGGCTCCATTCTCCCGTCCTGCACATGCTCCCTCACACTTAGCTTTATTGTGCCACCACTTGTCACCTTTCCCGGCCCCGTTTTTAATAATGTAAATCTTCCCTCTCTGATGGCATCGCTGCTCATTATTTGCTGTCTGGCACCACGGGAGCTCACCCAGCGGCACCTCGGAGAAGCCAGCCGCCCAGGGTGCAGGCGCAGGCCCCGCTGCCCGCCCCAGTCTCCTGAGAGATGGCTCCGCTCTGGCTATGACCCAAGATGCTCATGGAGGGAAGAGCGGTCCAGGGCCAGGGCCCTTCCACCTTCGCCAGGCAGGTGCCTTTGAGCAAGTCAATCTCTGCAGCCTCAAAATAGGAAAGATGATAATAATTATTATAATAATATCCCCTTAACAAAGCAGTTATGGGGCAACCAAATGGAAGTAAGATATGAGAAAAGTCTGTATAAACTGTAAGATTTGTAAAACTTGTAAAGAAGTTGTGGTGGTGTTGCTGATGGATGATTGATTGATTTGGTCAACACGGAGCAGTCGCTGCCCCAAAGTAGGCCTGGAGGGCACCCCAGCCCCCTCATCTGCCCTCCCACCCCCAAACTCAGCATGGAATCATATGGCTTTGGACTTTCTCCAGGTGGATAAAGCCCCCTGATCTTTGAACATGTCATGCAGGATTATTATTGTGTGTTTTGTTTGGGCAAAGAAATTTAAGCCAATTTACTTTTGTTCTGTAACTCATAACTGAACTGTGCTCAGAATCTCTGGGGTCCTTTCAGGCATGGGTCTGTGGTTCTGTAATGGTAACTGTGGGTTGATGGAGCAATGGCTTTGTAAAATATGTTTAAAAGCTCCCTCTGAATTGAGGGATCACGGCCTCCTTAGTTGTCCCCTGGATTTCCTGGCATTGGAGTTATGTAAGACCTCCATGATCACTGCCATCTGGAATATGACTCTTTGGTCCCCCAAAAAACTTCTGGAGTCTTTCAGTCATATGGAATCAAAAAGATCTTCCTTTGGAAGAAGCAATTTTAGATCACTGATGGAAATTTTACCAGAAAAGTATTCAAATCTTTTCCTTTTATAAAACCTGGGTTTGTTTTTTGTTTTTTGTTTTTTAATTATACTTTCAGTTCTGGGATACATGTATAGAATGTGCAGGTTTGTTACATAGGTATACACATGCCATGGTGGTTTGCTGCACCCATCAACCCATCATCTACATTAGGTATTTCTCCTAATGCTATCCCTCCCCTAGCTCCCCAGCCCCCAACAGGCCCCGGTGTATGATGTTCCCCTCCCTGTGTCCATGTATTCTCATTGTTCAACTCCCACTTATGAGTGAGAACATGCAGTGTTTGGTTTTCTATTCCTGTATTAGTTTGCTGAGAATGATGGTTTCCAGCTTCATCCATGTCCCTGCAAAGGACATGAACTCATCCTTTTTTATGGCTGCATAGTATTCCATGGTGTATATGTGCCACATTTTCTTTATTCTGTCTATCATTGATGGGCATTTGGGTTGGTTCCAAGTCTTTGCTATTGTGAACAGTGCCACAATAAACATACGTGTGCATGTGTCTTTATAGTAGAATGATTTATAATCCTTTGGGTATATACCCAGTAATGGGATTGCTGGGTCAAATGGTATTTCTGGTTCTAGATCCTTGAGGAATCACCACACTGTCTTCCACAATGGTTGAACTAATTTACACTCCCACCAAAAGTGTAAAAGCATTGCTATTTCTCCACATCCTCTCCAGCATCTGTTGTTTCCTCACTTTTTAATGATCGCTATTCTAACTGGTGTGAGATGGTATCTCATTGTGGTGTTGCTTTGCATTTCCCTAATGACCAGTGATGATGAGCTTTTTTTCATATGTTTTTGGCCACATAAATGTTTTCTTTTGAGAAGTGTCTGTTCATATCCTTCTCCCGCTTTTTGATGGGTTTGTTTTTTCCTTGTAAATTTGTTTAAGTTCTTTGTAGATTCTGGATATTAGCCTTATGTCAGATGAATAGATTGCAAAAATTTTCTTCCATTCTGTAGGTTGCCTGTTCACTCTGATGATAGTTTCTTTTGCTGTGCAGAAGCTCTTAGTTTAATTAGATCCCATTTGTCAATTTTGGCTTTTGTTGCCATTGCTTTTGGTGTTTTAGTCATGAAGTCTTTGCCCTTGCCTATGTCCTGAATGGTATTGCCTAGATTTTTGTCTAGGGTGTTTTATGGTTTTAGGTCTTACATTTAAGTCTTTAATCCAACTTGAGTTACTTTTTGTATAAGGTATAAGGAAGGGGTCCAGTTTCAGTTTTCTGCATATGGCTAGCCAGTTTTCCCAACACCATTTATTAAATAGGGAATCCTTTCCCCATTGCTTGTTTTGTCAGGTTTGTCAAAGATCAGATTATTGTAGATGTGTGGTGTTATTTCTGAGGCCTCTGTTCTGTTACATTTGTCTATATCTCTGTTTTGGTACCAGTACCATGCTGTTTTGGTTAGTGTAGCCTTGTAGTATAATTTGAGGTCAGGTAGCGTGATGCCTCCAGCTTTGTTCTTTTTGCTTAGGATTGTCTTGGCTATATGGGCTCTTTTTTGGTTCCAAATGAAATTTAAAGTAATTTTTTCTAATTCTATGAAGAAAGTCAATGGTAGCTTGGTGGGAATAGCATTGAATCTATAAATTATTTTGGGCAGTGTGGCCATATTCACGATATTGATTCTTCCTATCCATAAGCATAGAATGTTTTTCCATTTGTTTGTGTCCTCTTATTTTCTTGAGCAGTGGTTTGTATTTCCCCTTGAAGAGGTCCTTCCCATCCCTTGTAAGTTGTATTCCTAGGTATTTTATTCTCTTTGTAGCAATTGTGAATGGGAGTTCACTCATGATTTGGCTCTCTATTACTGGTGTATAGGAAGGCTTGTGATTTTTGCACAATGATTTTGTATCCTGTGACTTTCCTGAATTTGCTTATCAGCTTAAGGAGATTTTGGGCTGAGATGACGGGGTTTTCTAAATATAGAATCATGTTATCTGCAAACAGGCAATTTGACATACTCTCTTCCTATTTGGATACCCTTTATTTCTTTCTCTTGCCTGATCGCCCTGGCCAGAACTTCCAATACTATATTGAATAGGAGTGGTGACAGAGGGCATTCTTGTATTGTGCCGGTTTTCAAAGGGAATGCTTCCAGCTTTTGCCTATTCAGTATGATATTGGCTGTGGGTTTGTCATAAATATCTCTTATTATTTTGAGAAACGTTCCATCGATACCTAATTTACTGAGAGTTTTTAGCATGAAGGGGTGTTGAATTTTGTTGAAGGCCTTTTCTGCATCTATTGAGATAATCATGTGGTTTTTGTCATTCGTTCTGTTTATGTGATGGCTTACATTTATTGATTTGCGTATGTTGAACCAGCCTTGCATCCCAAAGATGAAGCCGACCTGATCGTGGTGGATAAGCTTTTTGATGTGCTGCTGGATTCAGTTTGCCAGTATTTTATTGAGGATTTTCGCATCGATGTTCATCAGGGATATTGGCCTGAAATTTTCTTTTTTTGTTGTGTCTCTGCCAGGTTTTGGTATCAGGATGATTCTGGCCTCATAAAATGGGTTAGGGAGGAGTCCCTCTTTTTCTATAGTTTGGAATAGTTTCAGAAGGAATGGTATCAGCTCTTCTTTGCACCTCTGGTAGAATTCAGCTGTGAATCTGTCTGGTCCTGGGCTTTTTTTGGTTGGTAGGCTGCGAAATTACTGCCTCAATTTCAGAACTAGATATTGGTCTATTCAGGGATTCGACTTCTTCTTGGTTTAGGCTTGGGAGGGTGTATGTGTCCAGGAATTTATCCATTTCTTCTAGATTTTGTAGTTTATTTGCATAGAGGTGTTCATAGTATTCTCTGACGGTAGTTTGTATTTCTGTGGGATCAGTGGTGATATCCCCTTTATCATTTTTTATTGTGTCTATTTGATTCTTCTCTCTTCTTTGTTAGTCTGGCTAGCGGTCTATTTTGATAATCTTTTCAAAAAACCAGCTCCTGGATTCATTGATTTTTTGAAGGATTTTTTGTGTCTCTATTTCCTTCAGTTCTGCTCTGATCTTAGTTATTTCTTGCCTTCTGCTAGCTTTTGAATCTGTTTGCTCTTGCTTCTCTAGTTCTTTTAATTGTGATGTTAGGGTGTCGATTTTAGATCTTTCCTGCTTTCTCCTGTGGACATTGAGTGCAATAAATTTCCCTCTAAACATTGCTTTAAATGTGTCCCAGAGATTCTGGTATGTTGTGTCTTTGTGCTCATTGGTTTCAAAGAAATTATTTATTTCTGCCTTCATTTCATTATTTACCCAATAGTCATTCAGAAGCAGGTTGTTCAGTTTCCATGTAGTTGTGCAGTTTTGAGTGAGTTTCTTAACCCCGAGTTCTAATTTGATTGCAGTGTGGTCTGAGAGACTGTTTGTTATGATTTTCATTTTTTTGCATTTACTTCCAATTATGTGGTCGATTTCAGAATATGTGGTGCTGAGAAGAATGTATATTCTGTTGATTTGGGTTGGAGAGTTCTGTAGATGTCTTTTAGGTTCACTCAGTCCTGAGCTGAGTTCAAGCCCTGAATATCCTTATTAATTTTCTGTCTTGTTGCTCTAATATTGACAGTGGGATGTTAAAGTCTCCCACTATTATTGCGTGGGAGTCTAAATCTCTTTGTAGGTCTCTAAGAATTTGCTTTGCGAATCTGGGTGCTCCTGTATTGGGTGCATATATATTTAGGATCATTAGCTCTGCTTGTTGCATTGACCCCTTTACCATTATGTAACGCCTTAATTGTCTTTTTTTAATCTTTGTTGGTTTAAAGTCTGTTTTATCAGACACTACGACCGCAACCCTTGCTTTTTTTGTTTGTTTTCCATTTGCTTGGTAAATCTTCCTCCATCCCTGTATTTTGAGCCTATGTGTGACTCAGATGGGTCTCCTGAATACAGCACCCTGATGGGTCTTGACTCTTTATCCAATTTGCCAGTCTATATCTTTTAATTGGGGCATTTAGCCCATTTACATTTAAGGTTAATATTGTTATGTGTGAATTTGATCCTGTCATTATGATGCTAGCTGGTTATTTTTCCCATTAGTCGATGCAGTTTTTTCATAGCATGAATGGTCTTTACAATTTGGTATCTTTGTGCAGTGGCTGGTACCAGTTGATCCTTTCCATGTTTAGTGCTTCCCTCAGGAGCTCTTGTAGGGCAGGCCTGGTGGTGACAAAATCTCTCAGCATTTGCCTGTCTGTAAGGGATTTTATTTCTCCTTTGCTTATGAAGCTTAGTTTGGCTGGATATGAAATTCTGGGTTGAAAATTCTTTAAGAGTGTTGACTATTGGCCCCCACCCTCTTCTGGCTTGTAGGGTTTCTGCAGAGAGATCTGCTGTTTGTCTAGGGAAGATGGGCTTCCCTTTGTGGGTAACCCAACCTTTCTCTCTAGTGCCCATAACATTTTCCCATCATTTCAACCTTGGTGAATCTGACAATTTTGTGTCTTGGGGTTGCTCTTCTCGAGGAGTATCTTTTTGGTGTTCTTTATGTATTCTGAATTTAAATGTTGGCCTGTCCTGCTAGTTTGAGGAAATTCTCCTGGAGAATATCCTGAAGAGTGGTTTCCAACTCGGTTCCATTCTCCCCATCACTTTCAGGTGCACCAATCAAACATAGGTTTGGTCTTTTCACATAGTTCCATATTTCTTGGAGGCTTTGTTCATTCCTTTTCATTCTTTTTTCTCTAATCTTGTCTTCACGCTTTATTTCACTAAGTTGATCTTCAATCTCTCTTATCCTTTCTTCCACTTGATCGATTCAGCTATTGATACTGTGTGTGCTTCATGAAGTTCTCATGCTGTGTTTTTCAACTCCATCAGGTCATTTGTGTTCTTCTCTAAACTGGCTATTCTAGTTAGCAATTCCTCTAACCTTTTTTCAAGGTTCTTAGCTTCCTTGTATTGGGTTAGAGCATGCTCCTTTAGTTCAGATAGAGAGATGATAAGGGATCAGAAGAGGCCAGTGGTGAATTTAACTCTGTAGCCTAGAACCTTGTAGGGGTAAAAACTATTTATCATCACCTACACACTCTTACTGGGCATTTATTGTGGCCAAGACTCGGGTTCCTGTGTGTCCATAGAGGGCCTTCATTGTGGGTATCCACAAAGTGAGTTGAAACAAAGCTCATGCATGAGAAGCGCTGATGGAGTTCTCCCTTGCTCCTGCCACCTTCTCATCATCTGTAGTCTTTTTCTTATTGCTGAGGGATCCTTCCAGTGGTCACATTTGCCCATAGCCCTCCTGAACGCTTGAGTCTGCAGAAAACCTCTAGCTGGACAGCTTCTGGGTAGAGAAACAGGCCATGAAGAGCCTCCTATATGTGCACCATGTGGCTGCGCTCCGTGACGAGGGAAAAACAGGAATATCTGTCTGCTGTGATCACGTGTAGTGGTCACGGTGAGTGATGACGGGGCTGCTCCTCCTCAGCCTCCAGTCAGGCTGTGTGGCAGCGATCGCCTCCATGTTGATGGAGCGTCTGTGCAGTTTGGGAGCGAGGCTCTGCCTCTCTCGGTGAGTGTCTCACAGTTCCTTTCTCCCTCAGTCCCATGATGCCGTCCAGAACAAGGTGCTGAACTGATTAATGAGCAGGACATAAAGACAACTGCTGCCCAGAGCAACAGCTGTCCCAATCCATCCGTGGAATAAACAAACAGGGCAGAGCGAGGTCCCGACCAGTGGGGACTTGGGTGCAGGAAATGCCAGTCTCTTCTTGCTTGAATCAGGGTGTCAGGGGGCCTTCCTGGCCACCACTCAGGCTGTTCCTTTAGCTTTCTGGATCCCATTCCCTGCAGGTCTACCCTTGGGAGTGAAATAGTGACCGTCCCTTTGAGCCTGAGAGCTGGGGAGAAGGCGGTGCCTGTTAACAGCTGCCTGGACCCTCTCTGGAGAGCAGCAGGGGGAGGCGGGGTTGGAGGAGATGTTGCCAAGAACCTAAGGGCGTTAGTGACAAAAGCAAGAACTCCTGGCAACAAGTCCGAGGGACTTTCTTGATCACAAGTGGTATCTCCTAAGCACTTTAATTATAGCAGATTAAGCAGGAAGTGGAGTGCTGGACTAAAGGAATAATGATACAAAGGAGGTGAAGCAGAAAAACTTAATTTCCTTCCTTTAAGGAACAAAAAAAGTCCATTTATTTAGACGCATTGCAAAGAAAAGAATGGAGTGTGGCCTTTCCCCCAGCTCGGAGCTCAGTGGGTTTTTAAAGAACTGTGTGTATCTCTTTGGCCAGACCAGCGACTGGGATCTTCAGCCTCTCTGCAGAAAATGAGCTGCAGGCTCGGGATTTCGTTAAGATGCAGGAGCATTCCTTCTGGACCAATGACTCACTCATTCAGCCCCTTCTTTCCCGCTTCTCCTTGTCAGCCCTCGCCTGGCTGAGCTCATATTTTACATTCAGCACCTCTAGTTACCCAGAAATTGCATGCAAAATTGTGAAAGAGAAAAGCAGTGGGCCATGGGCTCCATCAGCTCTGCCTGGCGTTGCATCATCCTTGACTTGCAATGCTCAGAGGCTGGGCTAGGAGATTTGCTTACAGAGAGCCTGAAGGTCCCAGGGACCTTCCCAAAGTTGCGATTTGAATGCATGCTCTTAGCACACATGCTGTGTAACTGGGGCAGATCTGTAGGAATGAGTGGAACTGAAATCAGACCTTAGAAAGTCACAGTGAATAAGAAAATTGCCAGAATGGAATGCAGATATACCTACTGGTTACTGTCCTGTATGGAGCAGCTGTGTGGGATTTGACTGTGTTTTACTAATAGGAGCCTTGTTGGGCCCAGTGCTTCATAACTAGCTCTGTCTGTCAGGAATCCCCCATGGTATCCTGCTTGTGATTCATGCTATCCAGAGTCCAGGGCAAGGAGTTCTAAAACCTTATCATGTTTTGCTTTGTTTTGATACAGAGTTTCACTCTTGTTGCCCAGGCTGGAGTGTAATGGCGTGATCTCGGCTCACCACAACCTCCGCTTCCCGGGTTCAACCGATTCTCCTGCCTCAGCCTCCTGAGTAGCTGGGATTACAGGCATGCGCCACCATGCCTGGCTAATTTTGTATTTTTAGTATAGAGGGGTTTCTCCATGTTGATCAGGCTGGTCTCGACCTCCGGACCTCAGGTGATCGCCCGCCTCGGCCTCCCAAAGTGCTAGGATTATAGGCTTTTTTTTTTTTTTTTTTTTTGAGACAGAGTCTCACTCTGTCGCCCAGGCTGGAGTGCCGTGGCGCGATCTCAGCTCACTGCAAGCTCCGCCTCCCAGGTTCACGCCATTCTTCTGCCTCAGCCTCCTGAGTAGCTGGGACTACAGGCGCCCGCCACCACGCCTGGCTAATTTTTTGTATTGTTAGTAGAGACAGGGTTTCACTTTGTTAGCCAGGATATTCTCTATCTCCTGACCTTGTGATCTGCCCGCCTTGGCCTCCCAAAGTTCTGGGATTACAGGCGTGAGCCACCACCCCTGGCCGTTTTGTTTTTGAGAGACAAGGTCTCGCTCTGTCACCCAGGCTGGAGTGCAGTGGCATGATCATAGCTCACTGTAACCTTGAACTCCTGAGCTCAAGTGACCCTGCTACCTCAACCTCCCAAGTAGCTGGCACCTGTAGGTGTGCACCATCACACCTGGCTATTTTTTTTTAATTAACTTTTTGTAGAGATGGGCTCTCACCATGTTGCCCAGGCTTGTCTTGAACTCCCACCTCTGCCCACATGCTGGGCATTCAATTCCTAGATCTCTTCCTCCCTCCTCTCTTGACTTGCCTCCTCCCGGATCATGATATCTTATCATTTTCCAATCACAGCGTTAATGGTAAGGCTTGAGGCTGGGCGTGGCACCCATGCCTGTAAACCCAGTGCTTTGGGAGGCAGAGGTGGGAGTTCAAGACAAGCCTGGGCCATGTTCAGCACTTTACATGCCCATTCACTGAGTTTGCACAGCCGCCCATATGACGGGCATTGTTATTCCTACTGTACAGGTGAGGAAATGGGGGCTCTGAGAAGTGTGACTGTTTGTGGGGGGCAGCAGCTGGCATGATGGAAAAAGTGTAGGCATTGGAGGTGGGATCCAAGTCCAGTCTTCCACCCACAGGTTCAGTGATGTGGGGCAAGTTGTATAACACAGTTTTCTCATCTGTAAAATCTGGACAGGCACACCTACACCCTGGAGCATTGGGAGGAGTAAATGAGATCGTGTAGATAACAGCATAGTCCTGGCATATGAGAGAAAATGGCAGGGATCTTTCTATGGCCTCAGTGTGAGAAGCAAGATCTAAACCCTCAGAGGTGGAGCGCGCCCCACACTCGGGCTCCTTCTAGATAACAGCATAGTCCTGGCATATGAGAGAAAATGGCAGGGATCTTTCTATGACCTCAGTGTGAGAAGCAAGATCTAAACCCTCAGAGGTGGAGCGCGCCCCACACTCGAGCTCCTTCTAGATAACAGCATAGTCCTGGCATATGAGAGAAAATGGCAGGGATCTTTCTATGACCTCAGTGTGAGAAGCAAGATCTAAACCCTCAGAGGTGGAGCGCGCCCCACACTCGGGCTCCTTCTAGATAACAGCATAATCCTGGCATATGAGAGAAAATGGCAGGGATCTTTCTATGACCTCAGTGTGAGAAGCAAGATCTAAACCCTCAGAGGTGGAGCGCGTCCCACACTCGGGCTCCTTCTACTGGGACACTGGCTTCCGGATCTCCATGGAGAACTGTTCTTAAGTTAGAAGGCAAGCACAGCGGGGACACGGTGCAGGACACCTGCGGACCCAGTGCCCTTGGAATTCTTTACCTTCAGCTTTGCTCACTGCAGATTAGTCCTCATGGCTCAGCAGAGAGAGTCAAGATTGGCAGGAGGATCTCCGTCTTGCACAACATTATGATTCTCTGAGCATTTCTATATGTTGAAAATATTTTATTTAAAAATTACAACCACCCCTCCTCCTCAAAATTGCATGACAGAGATTTCACCAAACCTGACAACTGATGAGACAAAGAGAACAAGACACAGAGAGGAATTTAGAAATAATCCTTGTGCATACCGTCCGAAGTTGCCACATATTACTAAAATTACCTGTATCTGTGTCTATCCTGCTACTCTATGCATTACGTATCTTTGCATCCCCCATGCCTAGCACAGTGCCCGGCAATAGTAGGTGCTCAAAAAAAGTGCCCATCATTTGTTGGACTGAACTCACAACACAGTAACAAAGAGCCAGTTAGAGCAAATGCTGTCCCTTTTCCCAGGACTGTAGCTTCCAGACCCGTGTGAGGCCTCAGCCTGATTTCTGTTCACCTTAGGACCCCAAGGCTGACTGTGCATTTCCATAAGCACCTCGCTCGCCTGCAGGACGGGGCTGGGTTGGTGGAGGCCACCAGAGGTGCTCAGTGTTCAGTCACGCGGAAAGTGGGCTAAAGGGCAGCGCCTCCTGCTCCCTCCAGAGATGCACTTCCATTCTCTGAAACGACAACTTCTCTGCACTCGCTTAATGGGATCCCAAATAACACGTCGCAGACCAGTCTTTTATCACTGTTGCCCCTTGGAACACATTTCGAATGCTGGCCATTAAAAGCAGGCCATTTCACGGTTCTTTAATGATGACACTAATAACTGTGGATTTTTGTCTCCCAGAGTCCTGATGAGCTGAGCCAAGGAGTAAATTACGGAGCTAACTTTTATGTGCATGGTTTATTGATCTGTGAGCTTCAAGGAAACTGCACCAGCCCCTATAGTTTGGCAGTCCAGACTACCTTTTCATCTGTGTAATTGGGCCACGAGGGCGCAGTTAATATTCAATTTATATTAATAGGAAGACAAAGAACATGATGTGCCAGCTCCATATTGAAGTAATGGGCATATCAAAATATTCTACCTGGTAATTATAAATAAATCAGTTTTCCCGTGACCCAGCAAGGATGATGTTGCTAATTCACTGTGCATTTCATCATAATTTATCCTGAGAAAGTTCAGTGCTGCCATGTGCATGTATATCGCAGAGTATACAAGGGTGCTCCATCGTAAAACACCCAGCTGTCTTCATCCATGCTGTCACCCATCTTTTCTTAACAGGTGAAAGTCATGCTTCGCATCTGTTCCACCTTGGCTCGAGATACTTCAGAATCCAGCTCTTTCTTAAAGGTGGACCCACGGAAGAAGCAGATCACCTTGTACGATCCCCTGACTTGTGGAGGTCAAAATGCCTTCCAAAAGAGAGGCAACCAGGTTCCTCCAAAGATGTTTGCCTTCGATGCAGTTTTTCCACAAGACGCTTCTCAGGTGGGTATCGGCCCCCTCTCAGGCTCAGGCAACGTTGATGAAAGGGCAACGTTTACTCATTCACAAGGGCCCTTGAGCTGGGAGGGTGTCTTCTGGAGCATTCTGATGGACCAGTTCCTTCAGGAGTCAATCTGAGCTCCATCGAATGGTCCAGTGCTTTTGAATTACTGGTGTCAGACCTTGGGCAGGATCAGTGTGCACGGATTTCAATAAAATCTATCCTTGGGGAGAAGGAAGTGTGAGCCAGTCAGTGGATCACACACAGAAGCAGGAAGATAACAGAAAGGGACAAGGACAATGCGTCAAGGTGCTGGTGACAGATCTAGTAGGACCCTACTCCTGCCTGGGCATTGTACGAAGGGAAAAAAAAAGTGTTTCAGGGAGCTGATTAGAATTAGGCCATCTCCTAGGCCCTGTATAAGCACACTGGGGTTGAGGGCAAGCCTGTAGCCCTAGTAAGGAACCAGAGTGCAAGGCAGGGAAACCGAGGCTGACATGCATCCTGTGGCCTGGCTCAGTGGAGTGAAGGGGAAGAAGAGAGGCTCAGGGACAGGTGTTGTATTCGCTGAATTGCTGCCTTACAAATCACCCTAAAATTCAGTGCTTAATACAGTAAGCATTTATCATTGCTCATCGGTCGGCTGAGCAGCTCTTCTGGTCCTAGCTCAGCTCATTTTTATGTCTATGATCAGCTGTGGGTTGGGCAGGCAGCTCTGTGGATCTTGGCTGGATATTAGCCAGGCAAAATAAAATCATCCTATATCACACCATAGGCACATGTCTTTGGGGGTTGGCTGGCTTTACACTGGTCTAGAATAGCCTTGACCAGGTCAGCTGGTCTCTCTTCCACATTGTCTGTCATCATCCAGCAGGCTAGCTTGGGCTAGTTCTCAAGGCAGTATCCAGGACCCATGCATGCAGGTCTCTGGAGGCCTAAGCTCAGAATTGACCCAATATCACTTCTGCTGGATTCTACTGGCCCAGCTTCATGAGATGGAGAAGAGATTGCTTCTAATGATTGGACGAGCTCCAAGTCACATTGCAAGGGAGTTGCACCCAGGCTGGGGTGGAGAATTGGGGCCATTTTTATTAATCTACTATGAGCATAATTGGGAGGCTACTTGGGGGCCCAGGGTACCAAGATTACTGAGCCATGGGCAGCCAATGAACTGCAGACCTCACCAGATGCTGCAACTAAAGCTGCTAGTAGATATCTGTTCTCCTTTGGATTCACCCTGGAGCTTTGGTGAAGATGGGCCTCTAAGTGGCACGAAACAGCACCTGTTCCTTCAGGGGAGGGAGCAGGCACATACGTGTAGAACTGATTGCAGAAATGAATAACTCAGGTTATAGAATATAGCCTACTTTGCCTGGAGTTTGCATCTTTCTGGTAAGTTTCTAGTGCTTATCAAGATTTACATTAAACAGTGTATAGGATAATAACTAATAACCTATAGCAGAACCTGACGATAACAGTGCGAATAGTTACCATTTGCAGCCTCTGTGAATTTCCTCCAGGCTGCATCTGAGTAGAGGAGGTGGCGATGTTCTCACGGGCTCCTATATTACACCGTGGGCACACAGCACATGTTACAGGCTCCATTCATTAAGAAGTTGAGCATGTGGTTTCCCCAAAGAGTTTTACCCAAGAAGACAAAGTACTTTATGAATAAGTTCTATGGTTTCTCTCCTTATTACATTTTTTGTGTGGCATACCACCCAATGGGCTCAGTAATTTAAACCTGACATTTGGTCTAACAAATGGCCTACAAATAATTTCATTAACACAGTTAAAACTTTTCAGAAGCAAATCTCCACAAGTTGTAAGAATTCCAAAGCAAACCCTAAATCAAGCATGGACTATGAACGCGTTTTAGATTTATTCCAGAAAAAGGGTCCATTTTAATTGCTAGTCTTTGTTTACATTTCACACTCGGCTGCAGAGCTCAGTATGCTCAATACTGGAGTTTCGCTCATTTCAGAATGCCTTACTTTCATTCAAATTTCCAATGTTATAATAAATTACATGTCTGTATAAATTTGCAGTTTTCAAGACATTTCGCAGACATTAACACATTTGACTCTTCCTAGAATTCAGTGGGGTAGGAAGAGAGGCACTGATGTTTTCATGTGACACACAAGGAAACCGAGACTCAAAGATGAAGTCACTTGTTCAAAGTCCCTTTCCCGAGCAGACGTCCTTCCTGGATTCCCCCCATTAACCTCTCTGTATCCTGCTCGGTATGGTGTTGTATCTTTGACCTCCCGCCATTTTATCCAATATTTCCTAGCAGTGTGGCCTCAGGCGAGTCACTCAACCTCTCTGGACCTCAGTGTCCTTCCTCATCTGTCAGGTGAGGACATGACCACAATGTTCCTCATCAGGCCATGTGATTCCTCGAGTTGACACACAGGAAGTGCTCACAGCAGAGCCAGGAACACAGCAAGTGCTCAACAAATGTGGCTATTTTTACTGTTATCACTGTCAATATTAGCAGCATGCTGCTGGCCAGGGCAAACTCAGCCCCACAGGGTGGGCACCCCTGGAGCCCCCAAGCCTGAAAGGAGGGAGTGTGCGGAGTGGGCCTGTGCTCTCCAGTCCTCATTTTCAGCCTGTGAAGCCGCAGCCACCATGGTGACCCGGGCAGTTAGAAATTGTGCTTTCTCTTCGTTTCTAAGGAAATCAGCTTCCTGAAGCTAAACAGTGATTAGAACAGTCCTGTTTCATGGTTGCCTTTGAGAGCCATATGACCCTTCAGTGGCTTCGGCAGTCGCTGGCTGCCCCTGTTGGGACACGTCTCTGCTGGGACACACCCCTGCTGGAGAACCTGGACTTGTGGGCAGGCAGAGCCTTCCTGCAGACCTGGCCCTTCCCATGGGGGCTGTGCTCGAGAAGACTGCATGCCTCTCCAGGTCCCAGGGGAAGCAGCAAGGGGCCTCCGGGGCCCCTGCCAGCTCTTAACACACACCAGATGGACAGCCCGCTGACCACGCTCTTCTCAGTGGAGAGCCGGGTGGGAACTGTGCCAGGGGATGCCGCCCCAACTCTGCACAGCAGGTCTCCTCTCGCCCCCGGCCTCTGCACGGGTGACTCAGTGTGGTCCACACACAGCCAACATTCTCCCAGGTGGCTCAAGAATCAAATACAGCTTATTTTATGTATAGCTCAAGGTGATTTCTCAGCCTCCTGCCTCCCATCCCACTTTATGTCCAAAGAAGGCTTAGTCCATTGGGCAGCCTTCTGCCTGCTCTGCAGACACGCCTCTGGCAAATTCCATCAAGACGCTACTGCTTCTGTCTCAGGGTTAGCACTGGGCTCTCCTTGCCTAAGTCCTGGGGGGTTTGAAAGATCCTGTGTGCCCCACAGCAGCCCTGTCCTGCCACCCCCTCTGGCCCAGGAGGAGCCCCCCGCCCCCCGCAGAGTTGCTGGGGACCACCCTGGAACAAGTGACAGCTGTTGGAAGTGTGGTTTTTCAATTTTAGTTTAGGAGAGAAAACTGATTTCCAAATACTTGGGTTCACTGTGCTGCTGAATAACAACATTCACGGCCCGGGTGCCCACCGGGAGGCACGCTGCCCCGAGGGCTGCAAAGCCCCATGTCAGCACTGCCTCCCGGAGCTCGCACGAGCCCTGACTCTGGCCCCGAGACAGAAATGAAAGCAACAGGGCACAGCGAATAATGCTATCTTTCTGCTTCTGTGACAAGTCTCAGGTGCTAAACAAAGAGAAGGACATTTCCCAGATCTCCAAGTTAGTCCACAAAACCGACAGCTCTGATGGCTCGCAGAGCTCTGTATTAGCGGGTGTTCAGGGGAAATACAAAACATCATCGAGAGCCTGGTCCCTGTCTAGGATTTAATAATCAAATTGGAGACCAGACACACACACCCGGCCAAAGAACACCTAATAACATACCATGTGGTGACTGATACTCTGTATGTTGAATGTATCTGTAGCAAAAGGAAGAAAAGGCAGGTTTTGAAAAGAGGAGCATGGGCCGGGCGCAGTGGCTCACGCCTGTAATCCCAGCACTTTGGGAGGCCGAGGCGGGTGGATCACCTGAGGTCAGGAGTTTGAGACCAGCCTGACCAACATGGTGAAACTCCCTCTCTACTAAAAAAATGCAAAAAATTAGCCAGGCATGGTGGCACATGCCTGTAATCCCAGCTACTCGGGAGGCTGAGGCAAGAGAATCACTTGAGCCCAGGAGGCGGCGGTTGCAGTGAGTTGAGATCGTGCCATTGCACTCCAGCCTGGGCAACGAGACTGAAACTCCGTCTCAAAAAAAAAAAAAAAAATGAGGAAGGTGTGAATTGAAAATGAGGAAAGAGATCAGGAGAGAAAGCAGATATATATCACAAACCTCTTGCTTACGTGAGAACTACGGTGTTTCTCAAGGTCTCACTTGTGAAATGGTGGGTCACCTTTTTCCCTCTCATAAGCCTGGCCTGTTTAATAAACTCTATGTATACGTGTTTCAGCAGAGGGTGAGTGGAGAGTTTAAAGGCCTTATCCGGGAGCCCAGAATGGCAGATGAGGGAAGGGAATGAGGTTCATGAGCACACTGTGCCCCCATTCCAGCCTGCTCCTGCCTGCTCTACAGACGCATTCGCTGAAACATACCACGGATTAGCAGAAGGGTGGTTTGCAGTTCACGTGCATAATGCTCAGGTTTGCAAAGGGCGGAAGGTCGCCAGGGGTTCTGAGCATCTCCAAAACTTCACGACAGAGGCCAACCCACCTGGGAACACAGTGACACTGGGACCCGAAGCCCCAGGAAGGTGGGCTCACTTTCGTTGTTAGTGGTGTCTCTGCTGCGAGGTCCATTCACGGCTCGTGTCTCCTCTTGTGTCTGACAGGCTGAAGTGTGTGCAGGCACCGTGGCAGAGGTGATCCAGTCTGTGGTCAACGGGGCAGATGGCTGCGTGTTCTGTTTCGGCCACGCCAAACTGGGTTCGTGAGAGTTTCAGTTTCTCATGCGGCTCGTTGAGCTGCCTGTCATCCCATGCATTCCTCTGTCTCCCTCCCAGAGTTCTCTGATGACAGGAAGGGCTGCGTTTCTCTTAGGTGTTGAGCTGAATAACCAATAACAAGTTATACGACGAAAACCTATGTTGTTCATTGTAGGTGGACACCCATTCATGTAGGAAAGCCTTCAAGTCCAAATAGATGGAAAGAGAAGTAGCAGAGTTGTTCCCACTTGGTCCAGGTCAGAGTCAAGCCCAGAAGGCAGGCAGGAAAATATTCATTTCCTGAGCAGCCGCTGTTTGGGAAGCAGATAGGGCCCCTTGCACCACCCCACCCAGGAGGATGTGGGTTGGTGGTTGGACCCCTGTAAAAGCCAGAGGAGCAACCTCCAAGCAAAGCCCAGAGCCCAGGATGCGTCTGGAGAAAGCAGTGCACACCGTCGGGAACACTCCAGCGCTGAAGCGTCTGGGAAAGGAGGCAGCAGAGCCCCCCAACAAGGGGTTCATAAATCCCCCCACAGTCCCATCTTACTTCTGACCTGTGGCCATCTGCTCCCCAGGCCTTGCCCTTACACGCTTGATACGTTTAGTGAATTGAGGAGCTTCAAAAACTGTCCCTTGGCAGAGATTCCAACAGAGGCCTTGCTGGAGCTCACAGAGGCCGGTTCTCAGCCAGGACAGGAAGCCATTGCCTCTCTCTGCACTTCCGTCCTCCCCAGCCCTTCCTCTCGATCTTGATGTAAGCAGTCATCTGGGTTTTAATAGAATTTGCTCATGCCATAAAAATATACACAGCATTTAACTTGAGACAGGATATAAAGTGTGAATACATGGACTTAATCTGGGGGGTGACTATAAAAAGAACCATAATGATGATGAAAAAGCCCAGCCTTCCCACTGTGTGTAAAGCAGTGCAGGAACTGGATAGCATGTGATATTTGGGGTCCTCCTCAAGGTACATGGTGATTTAATCTTGTCACGTGTCTGGGCTCTTGCTTTGTTTCTTTTTTTTTTAAGAGATGGCTCTCAGTTGCCTGGGCTGGAGTACAGTGGCATGCTCATAGATTACTGTAACCTCCAATTCCTGGGCTCAAGTGATCCTCTCGCCTCAGCTTCCCAAGTAGCTGGGGCCACAGGCATGCCCCACCACACCCAGATAATTTTTAAAAATTTTTCATAGAGGCAGGGTCTCCGTATGTTGCCCAGACTGGCCTGGAACTCCTGGCCTCAAGCAATCCTCCCATCTTGGCCCCCACAAAGTGCTGAGATTACAGGCATGAGCCACTGAGCCCAACCAGCATTCTTTATTATAGCCATTTAGTTAGTAATAACCAGAAAATGCCTTCTGTTGTTGTCAAATACTATTTCTCTCATCTTTTTGTCCCTTCTCTTCCCTTTTCCCCCCTTCCCTGTGCCCTTCTTCTATATCCTTGGCATCTATTTTGGAGACTCCGTGGAATGATGCCTGGACACTGAACCTGCTTTTCTTCCTTCCCTGGTTCTCCCAGGAAAATCCTACACCATGATCGGAAAGGATGATTCCATGCAGAACCTGGGCATCATTCCCTGTGCCATCTCTTGGCTCTTCAAGCTCATAAACGAACGCAAGGAAAAGACCGGCGCCCGTTTCTCAGTCCGGGTTTCCGCCGTGGAAGTGTGGGGGAAGGAGGAGAATCTGCGAGACCTGCTGTCAGAGGTGGCCACGGGCAGCCTGCAGGACGGCCAGTCCCCGGGCGTGTACCTCTGTGAGGACCCCATCTGCGGCACGCAGGTGATTGCTTCTGAAGCCTGGCTCGCCCCAAGGTGGCTCCCTCCCCACCTCAGAGGCTGGGGCAGCTCCACCCGTGAATCACTGAACCTGTAAACTCAGAGGCTTACGGGTGTTTACTTTAAAGTGCACTGGAACTTTATGGCCTGCAGCTGTGGGGCCATCGGCTTGCCCAGTCTAAATATTTGTACCTTGACTCTAATTGACAATGAGCAGGGACCACAATTACAGCATTTGGGGGAGAAATGGAATTCACTTTCTTTATGCCCCTTTCAAAAAAAAAAAAAGTAACAATCTTTCTTTTGTTTGACAACAAACCGGAATATTTACTGCTCTGCACAAATAGCTAGAGCCATTACGGGGCTGTTGATGACTCTATAAACTGTGTTTCTGGCACCGGTTTACAGCCGGATTAGCAGTACTGCAGGAAAAACTAATAACCACTTTCTAATTAGAACCGTGATATAATTGCTAGAACTATGGAAGCCAAGAGAAGCTCCAGTTCACCGTTTCAGGATGCTAAGCCTCTTGGGAGGGTCTCTCCTTTGCTGTTTGACAACAGATGTAGGAATGACCCGGGAGCTGCAATTCATTCATATCCAGAATAATCAATCCTTCCAGTCTCTAACAGCAGGCTTTATTTTCCCGTGTTGTCAGATGCCTCCTTTTGTAGATAGGTGTTCCGTTTGATAAGTACCTGCCTCTTCCCAACTGGGATTGTTTGCACAGGTGAGGATACCTCCCGTGGCCTGTTATACTCATTACTCAAACCTGACCATGCTCTTCCCCTGCTTAAAGCACCTCAGATCCCTCCATTTCCCTGAGTCCTCTTTCGTCTGCATCTGTCACCTCGAGGACTTGTTTAAACACTGATCGCTGGGCACCCCCCCAGAGTTTCCACTTCAGTAGGTCTAGAGTAGAGCTCCAAAATGTGCATTTCCAACAAGTTCCCATGAGATGATCATGCTGCCGGTCCAGGGATCACAGTTGGAAATCACTGTTCTGAGGCATCAAATGTGCAGAGACAGTATCTACACAGTGTCTGTGATGCAATCAGTAGGACCCGACCCACTGCTCCTGTTCCAGGCATTTTCTAGACATTCAAATATGCTTTCACCCCCATTCGTTTTTAGAACTTCATTGATGAAGTTCCACTAAGGGGTGAAAAATCTGGTTAAATGAAGGCTAAGAAAAAGAAGAAAAGACCAATATTCCCTTTAATTCTTGTTGAAAAATCTTTTAAATTCTTTGGTTTATTTTTCCATAGCGAGACAAAATTGTGAACACAAAAGAATCTCTCTTTGAAGTCTGAGGATTTTGATGGCCTCAGGTTCTAAATATTGGCTCTTACAGTTCAAAATTATTTGTATAGTTAGAGTAGAAAATTGTCAGAATTTGTACCAACTTTAAGACATGTACTGCAAATTAGTTCTTTGAACAAATCAGAAACGTGAGTTGCCTTTTCTCCCCAAAAATAGGAGTGCTGGTTCAGTTCTGTTAATGTGATCGTTGTGATTCAGGTTTAAAATAATTGCCAAGTGTTTTCATAAGATTCAGACACATTACCCCGTGTGCTTTCTTTCATCAATTAATGAGTATGCCGGGAGCATGGATTCAGGAACTAAAGGTAAATAGGTATCTCCTAAATTTAGATGAGACATTCAAGTATCGTGAGTGTTTGAGGGTGCCCTTTACACTGGTTTCTTATTTATAACTATGCTAGTAAATATGGCCTAAAATTGGCTTTAATTAAATAACTGCAAAACTAGGAGTCAAATGAAAGCTAACCAAGTTTTTTTACATCTTTGGGACACCACTGCTATGAGGCCTCAAATCACATTTTGCAACCTACCTGTCTCCAAACAATCTAATCTTTGGACTCAAGATGCAGTCACATCGCTCCTGTTTTCTTAGGTAAATGGATAGCCAGGGGTGTTGGTTTGCCGCCCTCTGCAGAGATAAGGATGAGCCATCTGCTCCCAGCTTTTCACACCCACTAGTTCCAGATTCTATTTAGATTGTAAAGTAGGTAAAAATAGGTTTCATCCAATAAGTATGCTCAATATTAATTTTCAGAAATGAATTAATTAAGCTGAGAATTGCACATGAGCATAGCACCTTGTTTCAGAAGGGTTTTCGGCCTTAGAGGGGCACGTGGCTTTACTATACAGAACACACAGCCAGCTGAATGGTGCTGGGGACACCCAGGCATGAGTGACAGCAAGCCCTCCTCAGCCTGCAGCCTCATCTCTTGGCTTCTGTCTTCCAGCTGCAGAACCAGAGCGAGCTGCGGGCCCCCACCGCAGAGAAGGCTGCCTTTTTCCTGGATGCCGCCATTGCCTCCCGCAGGAGCCACCAACAGGACTGTGATGAGGACGGCCACCGCAACTCACACGTGTTCTTCACACTGCACATCTACCAGTACCGGATGGAGAAGAGCGGGAAAGGGGGAAGTAAGTCGGCCACTCCACCCTCCTGCCTCCTTAGCGGCTCTGGCCCCAGCCAGAAACCCCTTGGGCAACCATGACCTTTGTGTATGTGTGTGTGTGTGTGTGTGAGAGACAGGGTCTTGCTCTGTCACCCAGGCTGCAGTGCAGTGGCACGATCACAGCTCACTGCAGCCTCAAACTCCTGGGCTCAAGTGATCCTCCTGCCTCAGTCTCCCAAGTAGCTTGGGACTACAGGCTCATGCCACCACACCTAGCTATTTATTTGTTTATCTTTGTAGAGATGGGACCTTGCTATGTTGCCCAGGCTGGTCTAGAACTCCCGGTCTTGAGATCCTCTTGCCTTGGTCTCCCAAAGTGTTGGGATGAAAGGTATGAGCCACCATGCCTAGCCAAACTTTTCTTAATAGACTACAATATGCAGTTCAGTGATTCGTAATTCAAGATAATTATAGTATCTGGGCTGAAGTTCACTTTTGAACTGTCCAGGGAAAGGAGTTTGCTTTGGTAAAGGTAATTTACAAATGTCATTGCCATGAGAATGTGAGAGGTCAAAGTTACAAAAAGAAAACAACTGCCTGACAGTATCTTTTTGTTCACAGACCCCAAAAATGCTCCTCAAGAAAGACCAACATTTATCCACCAAAGCACTCCGGCAGTGTGTTATTATCATTAGCTCGAGGCCACTGTATGGACCATGTTTTTTAAAATAGCATAGAAATCAGGCTTTTGAATAACTACCCAGACCCCGGCTGCCTCCCTCAAATCGTCAGTGAAGGTTTACTGTCAAAACCCAGGTGCGGTGCCTGCTCTTCGAGTGAGCTGCCCTGCCAGGAACCCAACACTGTGCCCCTACAGACACCTCTTGGCTGTGTTTCCAAAGTCAGCCCGGGCTGGGGTGCAATTCTCTGCCTTCTGTGAAGTAGTGTTTACTCTATGCCCAAAAGAGTTGAGCACCAGATCAGCTGAATGTCTCCAGTGGGGATCTTGGACCAGGGGCAAAGTGGTCTGTTGATTTCACTGGGTTCCTAAGGCAGGTTGTGGGTAACGGGGCTGCTGGGCTGGCCGGGCAGTGGCTTCCGTGGTTCCTCCATGTCCCGCTCTGCCGGGCTTTCAATACACAGGCAACTGGCTCCCAGCGCTTTCTGCATGATTGTCTCAAAGACACTGGATGCCAGAAAAACAATCAGAAAACTGAGTTAAGAGTCTAACCCTGGACTGGAAATTGTAAAGCTCATTGACTAAAGCAGAGACGGTCCGCAAAGCTGTTGTAGATGAAGCCTAGAATTAAGACATCCAAGTAGGACCAGGCGTGGTGGCTCACACCTGTAATCCCAGCACTTTGGAAGGCCAAGGTGGGTAGATCACTTGAGGTCAGCAGTTTGAGACCAGCCTGGCCAACATGGAGAAACCCCGTCTCTACTAAAAATAAAAAAATTAGCTGGGCGTGGTGGCACACACCTCCCAGCTAGTTGGGGGTCTGAGGCAGGAGAGTTGCTTGAACCCAGGAGGCGGAGGTTGCAGTGAGCCCAGATCGTGCCACTGCACTCCAGCCTGGGTGACAGAGCAAGGCTCTGTCTCAGAAAATAAAAATAAAAAGACTTCCAGCTGGGATCTATGGACAGGCTCCCCCTGATTTCCCCCTAAGCCTCCTCGTGGCTCAAAAGACCTGGACAACAGTACTCCTGGGGAGAGAGCTCTTGAGGACTTCTGCTGTCCCCAGGCAAAAGCGCCTCCCTTCCCCCACCTCAGTGCCTCTCTTCCTACTCTTTAGTTACTGTTGTTAAAATCCAGGTTTATTGCAGTATAAGGTACATTCACCAAAACATCACTTTGATGTTTTGTCTTTAAATGAGTTTTGGCCAATCTATACAGTCATGTAGCCACCACCATTATCAAAATAGAGCATAAGGCTAAAGTGCCCTCTTGCCGTTTGTCCCTTCCCCTGACCTCTAGCCCCTGGCAACCACGGATCTGACTGTTGTCCTGGTTTTGCGTTTATCCAGGATATCGTGGGAATGGACTCGTGTGGCCCAGATGTGGCCTTTTGTGTCTGGCTTCTTTCACGTAGTGTCCTAATGCATTTGAGACTCCCCCATGCTGCAGCACGCGTCTCTTGTTTCTTCTGGTTCCTGCTGCCTGCTCTGCCTGCTCCTTTAGTTTTTTTGTTTGTTTGAGATGAAGTCTCACTCACTCTGTTGCCCAGGCTGGAGTACAGTGGCGTGATCTCGGCTCACTGCAACCTCCGCCTCCCGGGTTCAAGCGATTCTCCTGCCTCAGCCTCCTGAGTAGCTGGGAATACAGGTGCCCACCACCATGTCTGGCTAATTTTTGTACGTTAAGTAGAGACGGAGTTTCACCATATTGGCCAGGATGGTCTTGAACTCCTGACCTCGTGATCCACCCGCCTCAGCCTCCCAAAGTGTTGGGATTACAGGCGTGAGCCACCGCACCTGGCCTCTCCTTCAGTTTTGACTGGGCCTGGAGGCTTGGTTCCTACCCTACCACCAGGACAGAATGAAAATATCCACAGCTGGGGCTGGAGTTTCTCTAACTGGGGCTGCTTTTTATGGCTCTGAAAATCAGCCCTGAGCTGCCTCCAGTGGCTGCTGTGAAGAACCCAGAGGTTCTGGTCCTCACTTACAGTGGGCGAGGCGCCCCAGGGAAGTGGCCCATTAGCTTGAGGGCAGCTCTCTCGACAGCTCATGATGGTGAGCAAAGTCTCACTGGAGAGGAGCCGAGGATAGTGAACGGGAATCTCTCGGGAGATGTATTCTTGGTAACAGGCTCACACCATGTAGAGCGCTTCCGTTTAGAATCACATTCTTAAAGAAGGAAACAGGGATTCGGATAGGGATGAGGAGATCCAGACCTTTAAAATCGACAGCACAATTGTATCCACATTTCTCCTGACTGTGTGGGAGTTGGCCTTGAACCCTGCCCTCACCGTTTTCTCCTGGGTAGTGTCTTCACCCTGTCAATGTAAGAGTCTGACAAATGTTTAGTTTATTCTTTTAAGCAGCTGTCAGTAATCATCATCATCAGAGCCTGCAGGACTTTCTTGTACTTTCAGCAAAGAGTGACTTGCAAAACATCTAACCGTTGAGCCAAATGACTCCCAAATGGCACTGATCAGAAGAACTTGGGAGATGGGATTATCTCTCCTCCTTCCAGGTTTCAAACCAAACTGAGGACAACTCTGTTTTCAGTTTTGTACTTTTTTTCTTTTTTGCAGTTCTGCTTTCGATTTGGAATCTGAAAGTAGGGAGAAATCTTGAAAACAAGGAAACAGTTCATTAAATGACTTCAAATATAAGAACTTGAAATTCAGATTCCACAAAAGTTTAGGCCAAGACATTCCCTAAACCCAGTGATCCACCGCAAATCAGTACCTAAGGAATCCTGCACCCTTATTAAATATTTAATAACCAGCTCATCTTCTTCCTATTTTTAAGTTGTGAAAGAGAATTGCTTTTAAATAATGCATTCAGGTTAAAAGAAAGGGCAAATACCACGAATGGTTTCCAAAACCTCTGTTAGGTCCTTCCTAATGTTTCAGTAGATGAGAACAAAGAAGGGGAAGGAGTCCAGGGGTCGTGCGATCGGCAGACCTGGGGGACATCTCTTTCCTCCCGAGGGGAAAGGATCCCGGCCAGAATGCACACGGCCTCCCCGCCTGGGACTCACTTGACTTCAGTGAATTTATAACTGTTTAAAATATAATGAGGAGATTTGGAGGGTTGTTTAAAATGGAAATTTTGTTTACTTACATATAAGTAATAATCCCTGCGGACCTGGCAGCCAGAACTCAATTAGGGGGAAGTTTATTAATTAGTCACCCTGCAGGGAAGCCATTAAAAGAGATCTCTGCCGCAAGAACTAAATAGACTGTGTGTGCGCCTCTGAATCTCATATGCACACATGCATTTGATACATTTTACACACAAATACATCTTACATTTATAATTTTACACACAAATGCGTTTTACACATATAAGTAGACAGACAGAAAAATGTTTTAAACATTTCCAGTCAAAATAGAAAAGTCTTTGTTGATGTATCCCTGTTTTGCAGATAGCACTAGGTTAAGCTTAAAATATCTCCCTGTTTAAAAGCTCATTGGAATTAGTGGGACTGATCCTTCAGCCTCATGGAGGCCTTCCTCTGCTTTGCGAAGCTAAATCTGTAATAGCTTGAGAGCCTCCTCGGGAATCCCAGCACTGGGAAACAGACCCTGAAGCCCTACTGATCAGAGAGCTGCTTCTCGTAACGACGCGTGTACTGGGCACCTAAAACAAGGTGGTGCTTGGGACCAGAAGTGTTTCAGATTTCAGATTGTTTTCAGATTTTGGAATATTTGCATATGTAATGATCCCTTGGGAATGGGACCAAATCTAAATACAGATTTCATGTATGTTTCATATATGCCTTATAGACATAGCCTGAAGGTAACTTTATACAATATCTTCAATAATTTTGTGCATGAAACAAAGTTTTTACTGCATTTTGACTGCAACCCCTCACGAGGTCAGGTGTGGAATTTTCCCCTTGTGGCATCATATCGGCCTTCAAAAAGTTTGAGATTCTTGGAGTATTTTGGATTTCAGATTTTTTGGGTTAGGGATGCTCAGCGTGGACTAGTGATACTTCAGGGTAATGCGCTAATGATACGGAGATCGCACCTGTCCTGTTGACAAAGATAATTTCAAAAGCCCCACTTTTATGTGTAATCTAAGCATGCAAGCAACTGTTGCTCAAGGTCCAGAATGACACCGGGTCTCTGATTTGTTCATTCACTTTATTGCCTCTGTGGGGAGGATTAGAGGGCTTTGTAGGCTGGGCTGCTGTGTGCGCACACAAACAAATGTATGTGCACATGGGCACACATCTGTGCTACACTCCTCTGTCTACACATCTCATCAGACTCTTTAATCTGTTTTTTTGTTTGTTTGTTTGTTTGTTTGTTTGTTTTTAACACTGAGTCTCGCACTGTCACCCAGGCTGGAGTGCAGTGGCGCAATCTCAGCTCACTTCAACCTCCACCTCCTGGGTTCCCCACGATTCTCCTGCCTCAGCCTCCTGAGTAGCTGAGATGACAGGCGTCCACCACAACACCTGGCTAATTTTTGTGTTTTTAGTAGAGACGGGGTTTCACCATGTTGGCCATGCTGGTCTCGAACTCCTGACCTCAAGTGATCCACCCACCTCGGCCTCCCCAAAGTGCTGGGATTACCATACCTAGCCTAGTCTGCTTTCTTTTGACAACGCAAATGTTTTCTTTACATGTCATGGAATGGCTTAAATCAACTAATGCTGTATTTAGGGCTGTGTGGTGGATATGACTCTGGAGATCCATTCTTTGGGTGGCAGATGTGGGAAAAGAGGCTTAGGAAAGAACCTTGCTTCTAATGGAGCCACAGCCAGTCCCCTGCTGTCCCCAGCAGCGAAGCCCTGTGCAGCAAGGATGTCCACACACTACAGGGCTCTCATCTCCCGCTTGGTCAATAATGAAGTGGCAGTTTCATCTTTTTAGGTTTTTGTAATCTATATGTTTTTAAATGTTGGCCAGGAGACACTATTCTGAAGAGTGCAGCCTGGAATTCCCATCACCGCATCCGTTTCTAATCTTCTCAAGCCTCCTGGCCACTCTCAGCAGGTAACTAGCATCTTAGTCAATGAGAAGACAGAGCTGACCTGGTGCATTCCTCAACTTCTCTTCTTTTGGTTTCATAGTCTCCTGGTCCCTTTACCTCAGTTTCCCCCCTGCTCCTTCCCACAGGCCTGCTGCTCCCGTCTCCTGGCATTCTTCCTCCTGCCCCTTCTGCCTCTTCTGGGACCTCACCAATTGGGACCCCGTCAGTGGTCTTTTCATGCTTATGTTTTCAGCCTTTCCTCCCACCAAAGTCAAGGTTACAGAAGGAAGAGAAGGAGGCAGGGAGGGAGGGAAAAGGAAAGGAAAGGAACCACAACGGCACCTTGCCTCTGCCACGCTCCTCTCCGATCGCCTCCTCAACAAAGATGTCAGATTCCCCTCTTTGTAATGTCTTCTTTGAATTTCAGCAGTGTGGGGGATGTTATGCTTTTGCCTTACTCCGCCTTATATTTTGGCTGTTTGTGAGCTAGTCCAAGCCCTATTGGACTATAGGTTCCTTGAGACAGAGTGCCACAGTGCTGGGGCTGTGTCCGCTGCGTCAGTGCTCAGGTCTCCTTTGTCCAAATGAAATGTGTGCTGTGGTTTTAAAAATGAATCTCTGCTCTCGAACTCCTGACCTCAGGTGATCCACCCACCTCGGCCAGCCTGGCCAACATGATGAAACCCCCTCTCTACTAAAATTACAAAACTTAGTCAGGTGTGGTGGCAGGTGCCTGTAATCCCAGCTACTTGGGAGGCTGAGGCAGGAGAATTGCTTGAACTCAGGAGTCAGAGGTTACAGGGTTGCAGTGAGCCGAGATGGCGCCACTGCACTCCAGCCTGGGCAATAGAGGGAAACTCTGTTTCAAAAAAAAAAGAATCTCTGGGCTGGGCGTGGTGGCTCACACTGTAATCCCAGCACTTTGGGAGGCTGAGGCCGGCGGATCACTTGAGGTCAGGAGTTCAAGACCAGCGTGGCCAACGTAGTGAAACCTCGTCTCTACTAAAAATACAAAAATTAGCCAGGCATGGTGGCGGGCGCCTGTAGTCCCAGCTACTCGGGAGGCTGAGGCAGGAGAATCACTTGAACCTGGGAGGCGGAGCTTGCAGTGAGCTGAGATCACGCCACTGCACTGCAGCCTGGGTGACAGGGCAAGACTCCATCTCAAAAACAAAAAATGAAAAATAAAAATTAATCTCTGTGTTATCTAGTAGAGCTGTGATTCAGGAAGAGTAAGACCACCCAATTACCTTTCACGTAAGCAGATGGTATTAGGTCAGAGAAGCCTCATAACGCAACAGAGTCAGGAGGCAGTCAGCTGACTGGGCAAGTATGTTAGGGAATTATAGAAAATGATGTATTCATAAAGGTGTTATCTGAAATTAAATAATACAAATGTATTTTTATTCATTGATCTTACGAACCACAAAGGGCCAAGGCTCTCTCTTTGAGTTTTCAATTCAAAATTTGACTTCCATGAACCACATTTGTATTAACAGTTCAGTTTTTGCTTTGAATTTCTTCAAAGAGATTTAAGAGCTTAAAAAAACACTTTACAACCAACTGGGTATAGACTTTTTCTAGATTCTTACAGTATTTTCCACTCTATAATTCCTCATTCACACAAAATTCAACAAGGTTAAAAAAAATTTTTGTTTTTGAGACAGGGTCTCACTCTGTCACCCAGGCTGACGTGCAGTGGCGCTATCTTGGCTCACTGCAACCTCTGCCTCCCAGGCTCAAGTGATCCTCCCACTTCAGCCTCCCACGTAACTGGGGCAACAGGTGCGCACGACCATGCCTGGCTAATAGTTTATATTTTTTTGTAGAGATGGGGTTTCACCATTTTGCCCAGGCTGCTCTCAAACTCCTGAGCTCAGGCAATCCACCTGCCTTGGCCTCCCAAAGTGCTGGGATTACAGGTGTGAGCCATGGTACCCGCCCAAAAAATCCTCATTTTTTATCACATCTTTTCAAAGCATTGAGTTGAGTTTTTATAAAAACATTAACTCTCTTTACAAAATCATTTCATTGGCTTATACAGTATTTTATGTTTTTATTTAAAATAACAAGTGGCAGAAACCGATTTAGGAGGAAACACAGCTGACCTATTAAGAACTATGCAGCTGATTCTTTTTGGAGCAAAAGTGCACAAACTAGACCACAGCCTCCACTAACCACGAGCCCTCAGCGTGCTGTGGGCGTCAGGCAGAACTTCTTATGCAGGTGACCCAGAGCATTGCTGAACCTGGCCAGGTGGTAAGGCAGTGGCTCCCAAACTTAGCTACACATTAGACTCACCTGGAGGGCTTTTAAAAGCATCCCAGAGTGCGTGCTGCCCTCCAGCCCAATTAAATTAGAAAGGCTGGGAGTGGGAACCAGACGTCAATATTTCTTGAAAGATTCCAGGGTGATTCCAATGGGCAGCAAAGTTTGGGAGGAACTACGACGGTGCGGGAAGGCGAGTTGAAAGAGCTTCTGCATGCTTTCTGGTTAGCTTCGGATTTTCATCTTAGATTTAGCATTAATTTTCTATGAGATCTTGGGTGATTTATTTAACTTCTATGAGCCTCAGTTTCCTTATATGTAAAATGGGGCTAATTTCTTCATTGTGGGATATTATAGGAATTAAGTGATATTAGGAGAATTTAGGATTTCCTGCTACCTTCCAGGTGCTTAATAAAGTGTGGCTCAGGCGTAGGAGACGTTATTATATTGTTTCCTGTGGGTAGAATAAGGCATGTGGGTAATTTGGTTTGGTCAAAGTCTAGACTTAAAATATTGTGTATTAGAATATAACTAAAGGATTACTCAAGGCAGACTGAGTTGTGTTCCTTTAACCCTGCAGTCTTGACCTCAAAATCTGGAAAGTCAGTGAGGAACCTGCTTCTTACCTGCTGTTAATTATCACCTATTGTGTTCATTTGCTGTGTAACTACACTTTCTCCCCAGCCGCTGGAAGTGATGGAAATTCTTGATAATAGCAAGTGGCCTGTGCTGACTCACGTTGTACTATTTCAAGTTAAGCACCATGTGTGAAATTCAGAATTCTGTGCCTATGGCAACTCCAATGGGCACGGAGCAGAGAGTAGATTTTCCATTGTCTAAATGTGACTCTTACTTTGAGTCACGCAGGTATAATTATAGGTATTTTATATTATCATCCTCAGCACAGTCTAAACTGTGCCTTTTGTTCTCGTGTTCTGTTTTACTACATGTACATTATACATTTTATTCCATTACATCAAATGGACTATTAGAGTCAGAATTGGTCTCTGTCTTTGCCCTTTAATCTGTGGTGCATGTGGAATATCTGAGCTTCTCCTGTCTATATAATTAGGCTGCAAAACAGATGATATTTTGCTTTAAAAATAACTATTTCCATAGCACGCTGCTGTGACCCAAGCTTGCAGGGTACAAAATAGCATAAAACAGAAGTGACACATTATATCTTCCCCTTAAAGGGGTTTTACTGGGAATAGTTGAAGAGAAAATATAACATCCTTAATGTAAAAAGTTCTTTGCCATAGACGTGCCAGTAGCTGGAGAGCTGGAATTGCAATGCTTTCTGTAAGTATTTCTCACCTTTTTTTTCTCAGTACTAGATATGGAATTTGAGGATAGGAAGGGGTGGAGGCAGATTAGCCTTAGGACAGCGGTTGCCGAATATTTTCATCCTACAGCATGAGCAGTGCTGCGTCAGCCCTGTCCTTCCGGCTCTTCTGCAGACGCGTGGACGCCTAGATCCCTCCCACGCACCCCGAGTGCCACCTGCAACGGTCCAGACACACGCGGGTCCCACACGCTCTGCTCGCTTTTTGTACCAACACCTTTCAATCTTGCCCCAAATTACTTGGCCTCCACAACAGCTTTGGGAAGTTTCCATCTCTGCCTTTGCCATTTTCCTTCTGTGCAGAGTAGGGAAAGGCAGAGGGAAGAGTTGCTGTCCTGGCAGTAACAGGAGGCAGGCCAGGTATGAGGCTGTAAGCTGGGCCGCCTGGAAAGATAGGGATCCAGAGGCCTGGAGGAGCAGCATTCTGCTGCTGCCTGGGATTGAGGCGGGGGGAAGGGAGACAGCCAAGGAGTGGGTGATGTACCCAGAGACACGCCTCTCTGGAAGAGTGGGGCCTGGGGCAAAAAGGCGGCCTTCTCCGGCTGCCTCGTGGAGCTGATGGAGGCTGCAGGATGTAGTTGAGAGCTCAGGTCTTGCAGTCAGTCTGTGGTTTGAATCCTAGCTCTACTACTGGCTGCAGGATCGTGAGCAAGTTTTTTTTTGTTTTGTTGTTGTTGTTGTTTTTTAACAACTTTAATGAGATATACCTGAGCTACAATAAACTGTACATATTAAATCATATAACTTGATGTTTTATCATATGTATATGCCCATGAAACCATCCTCAATCAAGATAATGAATATATTCTTCACCCCCAAAAGTTTCCTCGGGAGCCTTGCAATCCCTGCCTCCAGCTTCTCTTCCTTCCTGTCTCCAGACCCAGGAACCACTGAACTACTTTCAGTTTCTAGACATTAGTGTGGATTTCCTAGAATTTTATATAAAAGGAAACATATCTTGCAGACGGTACTCTCGTGTGTGGCTTCTTTCACTTAGCATAATGATTTTGAGATGTAATCATTTCATTGCCTGTATCAATAGTTCATATATTTATGTTTCTGCATAATGGTCCACTGCCCAGATATACCACAGTTGGCCGATCCATTCATCTCTTGATGGACATTTGTGTTGTTTCCAGTTTGGGGACATTACAAATAAAAGTACTAAAGGTTGAGCATCCCTAATCTGAAAATTCAAAATCCGAGATGCTCCAAATCTGAAACTTTGTGAGCGCCAAATGACATCACAAGTAGAAAATTCCACATCTGACCGCATGTGACAGGTCACAGGAAAAACTTTTTTGTGTACAAAATTATCAAAAATATTGTCTAAGATTATCTTCAAGCTGTGTATATAAGATATATGAAACATAAATGAATTTAATGTTTACATTGGGTCCTATTTCCAAGATATGTCATTAGATATATGCAAATACTCCAAAATCTCTGGTTCCAAGCATTTCAGATAAGGGATATTCAGCTTGTGTGAGCATACATGCACAAGTCTTTGTATGGTTGTATGGTTTGGCTCTGTCCTCGCCCAAATTTCATGTTGAATTGTAATTCCCAGTGTTGGGGGAGGGACCTGGTGGGAGGTGATTACATCATGAGGATGGATGTCCCCCATGCTGTTCTCATCATGGTGAGTTATGAGATCCGATGGTTTAAGAGTGTGTGGTACTTTCCCCCCTGCTCACTCGCTCTCTCTCCTGCTCTGCCATGGGAAGATGTGTCTTCCTTCACTGTGAGTCAATGAAACATATTTTCCTCATAAATTACCCAGTCTCAGGTAGTTATTTATAGCAGTATGAAAACAGTCTAATATATATATGGACATATATTTTCTTTACTTTGGGGTAAATACCTATAATAGAACTGGAATCTTATCAATGTCTGGGAATATTTGAAAAAAAAAAAAAAACTGGAATGGCTGTACCATATAGTAGATGTTTAACTTTTTAAGAAATGTCTCAGCTGTTTCCCAAAGTGCTTGTACTATTTTATATGGGGAGTTCCCGTTCCTCCATACCCCTACCAGCATTTGGTGTGGTCAGTCTTTTAAGTTTTGCCTGTTTACGTAGTAGGTTTGTAATAGTGTCTTGTGGTTTTAGTTTGCACTTCGCTAATGACCAATGATGCCAAGCATCCTTCCACACGCCCATTCGGCATCCATACCTCTTCTTTGGTGAAATGTCCCTTCAAATCTTCTGTCCTTTTAAAAACTGTTTTGAAAGTTTTTAATATATTCTGGATGCAAATCCTTTATAAGATATAGTATTTGCAAATATTTTCTCTCAGTCTGTGGCTTCTGTCTTCATTCTCAACCGCATCTTTTGAAAAACAAATACTTGTTTTTTTATGAAGTCCAATTTATATGTTCTTTTATGAATCATGTTTTTGCTGTCACATCTAAGAAATCTTTGCCTAACCCAAGGCCAAAAAGGTTTCTTCTTATGCCTCCTCTAGAAGTTTTGTAATTTTAGGCTTCAAATTTAGGTCTTCGATCAATTTTTAGTTAATTTTTGTATATTTTGCAATGTATGGACTCAAGTAGTTTTTTTCAGGGGGAGGGAGGTTAGGTGTTTTTTTGTGTGTGTGTATGAATATAGTATCCAAAATTTCCAGTATCATTTGTTGTAAAAAGCTATTATTTCTCTACTAAATTACCTTTGTCAAGGATTAGTTGGCCATATTTATGTGCAACTATTTCTAGACTCTGTTCTGTTCCATTGATCTATTTGTCTGTCTTTACACCAATACCACACTGTTTTGATTATGGTGGATGTATAATAGGTCTTGAAATTAGGTAATGTTAACCTTCCAACTTTGTTCTTATTTTTTAAAGTTGTTTTGGCTATTCAGTGTATTTGGCATTTCCATACAAATTTTAGAGTCGCTTTCTAAATGGATTACGTAGAAAAAATTTCTATCAAAGAAGTCTACCAGGATTCTGATTGGGATTGCACTGAAGCTATAGCAACTTGGAGATGATTGACCTCTTCACAGTATTGAGTGTTCTGACCCAGGAGCACAGTATCTCTCTCTAGTTTAGGTTTTTATTAGTTCCCTTCAGTAATTTTTTAAAGTAGGAAAGAGCTATTATTTAAAAATGTATTTCTTTTATATTGATATATAATTACACATATTTATGGGTGATATTTTGATGCAAGCATACAATGTGTGATGATCAATCAGGGAATTTAGGAGATTCATCACCTCAGTTATCACTTCTTTGTGTTGGGAACATTTCATTATTTTCTTCTAGCTATTTGAAAATATACAATAAATTATTGTTAACTATAGTCTCCTACTGTGCTGTCAAACACTACCGCTTCCTCCTTTTATGTAACTGTGTATTTGTAACTGTTAACCCACCTGTTTTATCCCCCTCCCCCCGGCACCCCACGCCCCGCCCCTTCCCACACACACACATTCTTCCCAGCCTCTGGTATCTACCATTCTACTCTCTACCTGCATGAGATCAACTTTTTAAGCTCCCACATATGAGTGAGAACATGCAATATTTGTCTTTTTGTGCGTGGCTTATTTGACTTAACATAATGACATCCAGTTCCATCCATTTTGCTACAAATGACAGGATTTGAGTTTTTGTATAACTACTAGTATTCCATTGTGTATATAGAGCACATTTTGCTACAAATGACAGGATTTGAGTTTTTGTATAACTGCTAGTATTCCATTGTGTATATAGAGCACATTTTGCTACAAATGATAGGGTTTGAGTTTTTGTATAACTGAGTATTCCATTGTGTATACAGAGCACATTTTCTTGGTCCCGTTCCATTCATCCATCCATTGTTGGACACTTAGGTTGATTCTGTATCTTGGCTATTGCGAATAGAGCTGTAATAAATATAGGGGTACAGGTATCTATCCCTTTGATATACTGATTTCTTTTCCTTTGGACAAACACCCAGTAGTGGGATTGCTAGATCATATGGTAGTTCTCTTTTTAGTTTTTTTTTGAGGAGCATCTATACTGTTTTCTATACTGGCTGTACTAATTTACATTCCCACCAACAGTGTATAAGAGTTCCCTTTACTATGCATCTTCACTAGATTTCATGGTGGTTTTTTTTTCTGTCTTTCTAATAATAGCCATTCTGAATGGGGTGAAATTATATCTCATTGTGGTTTTGATTTGCACATCCCTGATGATTAGGGACATTGAACATTTTTTCACATACCTGGTTGCCATGTGTATGACTTCTTTTGAGAAATGTCTATTCAGATCCTTTGCCCAATTTTTAATGGGATTGTTTGGGTTTTTTGCTGTTTTGAGTTCCCTGGATATTAATTCCTTGTTGAATGAACAGCTTGCAAATATTTTTTTTTCCATTCTGCAGGTTGTCTCTTTGCTCTGTTGATTGTTTCCTTAGCTGTGCAGAACGTTTTTAGTTTAACATACTCCAATCTTTCTAATTTTGGTTTTCTTACTTGTGCTTTCAAAGTCTTAGCCATAAAATCTTTGCCTGGACCAATGTCCCAAAGCATTTCCCCTGTGTTTTCATCTGGTAGAGTTATTGTTTTTGGTCTTAATATTTAAGCCTTTAATCAATTTTGAGTGGATTTTTATATATGGTAAGAGATAGCGGTCTAGTTTCATCCTTCTGCTTATGGATATCTAGTTTTCCCAGCACCATTTATTAAAGGGGATGTCCTTTCCCCAATGCATGTTCTTGGTGCCTTTGTCAAAAATGAGTTGGCTGTAAATAGATAGATTTATCTGTAGGTTCTCTATTGTGTCCCATTGGTGTATGTGTCTTTTTATGTCAATACCAGCCTGTTTTATGTTACAGTAGCTTCCTAGTAGTGTATTTTGAAGTCAGCTAGTGTGATGCCTCCAGCTTGTTTCTTTGTTTTCCAGTATTGCTTTGTGTGCAAGGTTTTTCTGTGTGTGTTTAAATTCCATGAAGAATGTCATGGATATTTCGATAGAGACTGCATTGAGTCTGTACATTGCTTTGAGTAGGATGGTCATTTTAACAATGTTAACTTGAACTCAGGATTCAGAAACTCACTCAAAACCACACAACTACATGGAAATTGAACAACCTGCTCCTGAATGAGTCCTGGGTAAATAACAAAATTAAGGGAGAAATCAATAAGAACAAAAAGACGATGTACCAGAAGCTCTGGGACACCACTAAAGCAGTGTTAGAGGGAAATTTATAGCACTAAATGCCCACATCAGAGAGCTGGAAAGATCTCAGATCGACACCTTAACATCACAATTAAAAGAACTAGAGAAGCAAGAGCAAACAAATCCAAAAGCTAGCAGAAGACAATAAATAAGATCAGAGCAGAACTGAAGGAGTTGGAGATGCGAAAAACCCTTCAAAATATCAATGAATCCAGGAGCCAGTTTTTTGAAAAAAAAATTAATAGACCACTTCACTAGACTAATAAAGAAGAAAAGGAGAAGAATCAAACAGACACAATAGAAAATGATAAAGGGGATATCACCCCTGATCCCACAGAAATACAAACTACCATCAGAGAATACTATAAACACCTCTGTGCAAATAAACTAGAAAATCTAGAAGAAATGGATAAATTCCTGGACACATACACCCTCCCAAGACTAAACCAGGAAGAAGTCAAATCCCTGAATAGACCAATAACAAGTTCTGAAATTGAGGCAGTAATTAATAGCCTACCAACCAAAAAAAGTCCAGGACCAGATGGATTCACAGCCGCATTCTACCAGAGGTACAACGAGGAGCTGGTACCATTCCTTCTGAAACTATTCCAAACAATAGAAAAAGAGGGAATCCTCCCTAACTCATTTTATGAGGCCAGCATCATCCTGATACCAAAACCTGGCAGAGACACAACAAGAAAAAGGAAACTCGGCCCGGCACGGTGGCTCACAGTGGCTCATGCCCATAACCCCAGCACTTAGGGAAGCCAAGGCAGGTGGATCACTTGAGGTCAGGAGTTCGAGACCAGCCTGCCAACATGGCAAAACCCTGTCTCTACTAAAATTACAAAAATAGATGGGCATGGTGGCGGGTGCCTGTAATCCCAGCTAATCGGGAGGCTGAGGCAGGAGAATCACTTGAACCTGGGAGGCAGAGATTGCAGTTAGCCAAGATGAAGTCAGCTTCATCCCTGGTTCAACATGCAAATCAATAAACATAATCCATCACATAAACAGAACCAATGACAAAAACCACATGATTATCTCAATAGATGCAGAAAAGGCCTTCAATAAAATTCAACACCCTTAATGCCTCAATAAACTAGGTATTGATGGAACGTTTCTCAAAATAATAAGAGTTATTTATGACAAACCCATAGCCAATATCATAATGGGCAAAAGCTGGAAGCATTCCCTTTGAAAACCAGCACAAGACAAGGATGACCTCTCTCGGCACTCCTATTCAACATAGTGTTAGAAGTTCTGGCCAGGGCAATAAGACAAGAGGAAGAAATAAAGCGTATTCAAATAGGAAGAGAGGAAGTCAAATTGTCTCTGTTTGCAGTTGACCTGATTCTATATTTAGAAAACTACATCATTGGAGCCCAAAAACTTCTTGAACTGATAAGCAACTTCAGCAAATTCTCAGGATACAAAATCAATGCAAAAATCACAAGCATTCCTATACACCAACAACAGACAAACAGAGAGCCAAATCATGAATGAACTCCCATTCACCATCGCTACAAAGAGAATAAAATACCCAGGAATACCTTACAAGGAATGCGAAGGACCTCTTCAAGGAGAACTACAAACAACTGCTCAAGGAAATAAGAGAGGACACAAACAAATGGAAAAACATCTCATCCTCATGGATAGGAAGAATCAATATCGTGAAAATGGCCATACTGCCAAAATAACTTATAGATCCAGTGCTATTCCCATCAAACTACACTGACAGTCTTCACAGAATTAGAAAAAGCTACTTTAAATTTCATATGAAACCAAAAAAGAGCCCATATAGCAAAGACAATCCTAATCAAAAAGAACAAAGCTGGAGGCATCACGCTACCTGACTTCAAACTATACTACAAGGCTACAGTAACCAAAACAACATGGTACTGGTACCAAAACAGACATATAGACCAATGGAACAGAACAGAGACCTCAGAAATAACACTACACATCTACAACAATCTGATCTTCGACAAACCTGACAAAAACAAGCAATGGAGAAAGAACTCCCTGTTTAATAAATGGTACTGGGAAAAGCTAGCCATATGCAGAAAACTAAAACTGGACCCCTTCCTTACACCTTATAAAAAATTAACTCAAGATGGATTAAAGACTTGAATGTAAAACCCAAAACCATAAAAACCCTAGAAGAAAACCTAGGCACTACCAGCCAGGACATAGGCAGAGGCAAAGACTTCATGAAGAAAACACCAAAAGCAATTGCCAACAAAAGCCACAATTGACAAATGGGATCTAATTAAGTTAAAGAGCTCCTGCACAGCAAAAGAAACTAGCATCAGAGTGAACAGACAACCTACAAAATGGGAGATAGTTTTTGCAGTCTATCCATCTGACAAAGGTCTAATATCCAGAATCTACAAGGAACCTAAATTTACAAGAAAAAAAACAAACATCAAAAAGTGGGCAAAGGATATGGAGAGACACTTCTCAAAAGAAGACATTTATGTGGCCAACAAACATGAAAGAAAGCTCAACATCACTGATCATTAGAGAAATGCAAATCAAAATGACAATGTGATACCATCTCATGCCAGTCAGAATGGTGATTATTAAAAAGTCAAGAAACAATAGATGGTGGCAAGGCTGTGGAGAAATAGAAACGCTTTCACATTGTTGGTGGGAGTGTAAATTAGTTCAACTTTTGTGGAAGACAGTGTGGTGATTCTTCAAGGATCTAGAACCAGAAATGCCATTTGACCCAGCAATCCCATTACTGGGTATATACCCAAAGGAATATAAATCATTCTACTATAAAGACACCTGCACACATATATTTATTGCAGCACTATTTACAATAGCAGAGACATGGAACCAACCCAAATGTCCATCAATGATAGACTGCATAAAGAAAATGTAATACATATGCACCATGGAATACTATGCAGCCATAGAAAAGAATGAGATCATGTCCTGTGCAGGGACATGGATGAAGCTGGAAGCCGTCATCCTCAGCAAACTAACACAGGAACAGAACACCAAACACCACACGTTGTCACTCATAAGCGGGAGTTGAACAATGAGAACACATGGACACAAGGAGGGGAACAACACACATCAGGGCCTGTCAGGGGGTTGAGGGAAAGGGGAGTGAGAGCATTAGGACAAATACCTAATGCATGTGGGGCTTAAAACCTAGATGACAGGTTGATGGGTACAGCAAACCACCATAGTACATGTATAACTATATAACAAAACTGCAGGTTCTGCACATGTATCCCAGAACTTAAAGTAAAAAAATAAATAAATAATATTAACTCTTCTGATCCATGAGCATGGGATGTCTTTTCATTTTTTTCTATGTTCTTCAATTTTTTTATCAGTATTTTGAAGTTTTTGTTATAGAGGTATTTCACCTCCTTACATTTATTCCTAGGTATTTTTTAGTAGCTACAGTAGATGGGGTAGCTTTCTTGGTTTCTTTTTCAACTATTTGTTGCTGGTGTGTAGAAACACTACTGATTTTTGTATCCAGCCACATTACCAAATTTATCAGTTCTCAGAGTTTTTGGTGGAATCTTTAGGTTGTTCTAATTATTATACGCCATCTGCAGAGAGGAACAATTTGACTTTCTCTTTTCCAGTTTGGATGCCTTTTATTTCTTTCTCTTGCCTAATTGCTCTAGCTAGGACTTCCAGTACTATGTTGAATAACAGTGGTGGAAGTGGGCATCCTTGTCTTGTTCCAGTTCTTAGAAAAAAAAAGGCTTTTAGCTTTTCCCCACTTATTATGATGTTAGCTGTGGGTTTGTCATATATGACCTTTGCTATGCTGAGGCATGTTTTTTCTATGCCTAACTTATTGAGAGTTTTTATCATGAAGGATGTTAGATTTTATCAAATATTTTTCCTGTGTCTATTGAGATGATCTTGTTGTTTTAGTCTCTCATATGTTGATGTGATGTGCACGTTTATTGATTTGCATACGTCGAACCATCATTGCATCCCTAGGATAAATCCCACTTGATTATGGTGTATTATGTTATTGGTGTGTTGTTGGATTTGGTTCGCTAGTATTTTTTAGATGATTTTTGCATCTATGTTCATCAGGGATATTGGTATCTCATTTTGGTATTAGGATAATGCTGGCCTGGTTGCGTGAATTAGGAAGACTTCTCGCCTCTTCAATTTTTTGGAATAGTTTGAGAAGAATTGGTTTTACTTTACTGCTTAATTCTACTGAACTTTTAAAGTCCTGGGCTTTTCTTTGTTGGGGAACTTTTTATTACTGATTAATTCTTGTTACTCATTATTTGTTCAGATTTTTTTATTCTTCCTGATTTAATCTTGTAAGGCTGTATGTGTCCAAGAGTTTATCCATTTCACCTGAGCTTTCCAATTTGTTAGTGTGTAGTTCTTCATAAGACTCTAATCATTTGTATTTCTGTGGTATTTTTTTCATTTCTCATTTTTTAAAATTTGGATCTTTTTTCTTGGTTAGTCTAACAGTTTAATCAATTTTGGTTCCTTTCAAAAATCAAGCTTTTATTTTCTTGATCCTTTGTAATTTTTTTTTTTTTTTTAGTGTTTATTTTGTCTCTGATCTTTATTCTTTCTTCTGATTTTTGGCTCAGTTTGCTTTGGCTTTTTTAGTTCCTTGAGGTGCATCATTTGGTTGTCTATTTGAAATCTTTCTCCTTTTTTGAGGAAAACATTTATTACTCTAAACCCCTCTTACTACTGCTTTTGTTGTATCCCGTAGGTTTAGGAATGGTGTTTTTCCATTTTCATTTGTTTTAAGAAAAAAGATTTTATTTCATTCATTTAGGAGCATGTTTTCATGTAGGAGCAAGGTTTTAAATTTTCATTTATTTGTACAGTTTCTAAAGTTCTTGTTATTGATTTCGTTTTACTGAATTGTGATCTAAGATGCTTGATATGATTTCAACTTTTAAAAATGTGTTGAGAGTTATTTTGTGGTCTAACACATGGTCTATCATGGAGAATATTCCATGTACTGATGATAAGGTTGTGTATTTTGCAGCACTTGAATGAAATGCTCTCTAAATATCTGTTAGATCCATTTGGTCTGTAGTGCGGATTAAGTTCAATGTTTCTTTATTGATTTTCTGTCTAGTTGATCTGTCCAGTGCTAAAGTGGAGTGGTGGACCAGGACCAGGCACACTGGCTCACACCTGTAATCCCAGCACTTTGGAAGGCCAAGGCGGGCCAATCACTTGAGCTCAGGAGTTTGAGACCAGCCTGGGCAACATGGTGAAACTCTGTCTCTAGAAAAAATACAAAAACTAGCTGGGTGTGGTGGCATGCACCTGTAGTGCCAGCTACTCCGGAGGCCAAGGTGGAAGGATCGTTTGAGCCTGGGAGATTGAGGCTGCAGTGAGCCAAGATCACACCACTGCTCTCCAGCCTGGGTGACAGAGTGAGACCCCATACCAAAAAATAATAAATAATAAAATGGAGTGGTGGAGGCCTCAACTGTTACTGCATTGGGGTCAATCTCTTTAGCTCTAATGATAATTGTTTTATATAATATATCTGGGTACTCCAGTGTTGACTGCATATATATTTACAATTGTTATAGTCTCCTGCTGAATTGATCCCTTTATCATTATATTAATATAATGACCTTATTTGTCACTTTTTATGTTTTTTGGCTAACATTGTATTTTGTCTGATGTAAGTATAGCTACTCTGGCACACTTTTGGTTTCTATTTTCATGGAATAATTTTTTCCATCCCTTCATTTTCATTCTATGTGCATCTTTACAAAAGAAATGCATTTGTTGGAGACAGCATACAGTTGGGTCTTTTTTTTAAAAAAATAAATCCATTCATCTTATCTATATCTTTAACTTAAGGAATTTAAACTGTTTACATTCAAGGATGTCATTGATAGGTAAGGACTTACTTCTGTGATTTTGTAAACTGTTTTATGATGGTTTTGTATATCTTTTGTTCCTTTCTTCCTCTTGTATGGCTTACCTTGATGATTTGGTAGTTTATTGTAGTGATGTTTGACTCCTTTCTCTTTCTCATTCGTGTATCTGCTCTCCCAGTGAGTTTTTTAGTCTTGCGTATTCTCACGGTGGTAGTTATTGTCCTTTTGCTTCCAGATGTAGAACTCCCTTAAGCATTTCTCACAGGGCCTGTGTAGTGGTGGTGAATTCCCTCCATTTTTTCTTGTTTGGGAAAGACTTTATTTTTCATTCATTTTTTTAAGGATAGGTTTCAGCAATATTTCATCTTTTTTTAAGGATAGCTTTCAGCAATATTTTATAGTTTTTATGTACACATTTTAATCATATCTCTAAATCATGTGTTTGATGTTGTTGTAAATGGTATTTTTAATTTTTTTTGAGTTGGGGTGACAGAGTGACACCCAGGCTGGATTGTAGAGGCACAGTCATAGCTCACTGCAGCCTCAAATTTGTAGTGATCCTGCCACCTCAGCCTCCTGAGTAGCTAGGATTATAGGCACATGACATCATACCCAGCTAATTTCTTTTTGTATCATTTTTCTGTAGAGATGGGGTCTCACTATGTTGACCAGGCTGGTCTTGAACTCCTGGCCTTACGTGATCCTTCTGCCTTGGCCTCCCAAAATGCTGGAATTACCGGTGTGAGGCACCACACCCAGCCTTATGTTTTAATTTCTAATTGTTTGTTACTATGATAAAGAAATGCATTGATTTTTGTCCATTGACCTCATATCCTGCAACCTTCCTAAACTCACCTATTAGTTCTAGTAACTTTTTTGTGGATTTCATCCATTAGATTTTTCTATAGGTGACTATATCACCAATGAAGATCATTTGACTTTCTTTCCAATCTGGATATCGTTCATTTATTGTACTTGCCTTATTGTACTGGCTAGGACTTCCAGTATAATGTTAAATGGAAATGGTGAGAGTGGACATGCTTGTCTTGCTCCTAATCTTAGAGGGAAGGCATTTAGTCTTTTACCATTAAGTATGATGTTAGCTTTACTTTTTAGTAGATACCTTTTATTAAATTGAGGATATTGCCTTCGACTTATATATTGCTGAGGATTTTTTATCAGGAATGACTGAATTTTGGTAAATGCTTTTTCTGCATCTACTGAAACAATCATATAGTTTTCCTTTCAGTTTGTTAATATGGTAAATTATATTGATTAGGTTTTTTTGTTAACCAACCTTGCATTCCTGAAATAAACCTCACTTGCTCATGGTATAAAACCCTTTGTATTTGTTGCTAGATACAATTTTTTTTGAGTTGGGGTCTCACTGTGTCACCCAGGCTGGAGTGTAGTGGCGTGATCACAGCTCACTGCAATTTTAAACTCCTGTGCTCCAGCAATCCTTCCTTCCATCTCAGCCTCCCAACTAGCTAGGATTACAGTGTGCACCACTGTGCCCAGCTAATTTTTTATACTTTTTTTGTAGTGATGAGGTCTTGCTATGTTGCCCTGGCTGGTCTTGAACTTCGGGCCTGAAGCACCTCAGCCTCCCATAATACTGAGACTGTAGGAGTAAGCCACCATGCCTAGCCCTAGATACAATTTTCTAATATGGCTCTTTAATATTTTATTTAGAATTTTTTTGGCAATGTTCATGAGGGATATTGTTCTGCAGGTTTTTGTGTTTTTTTTTTTCAAACAACATACTTGTTTGCTTTTGGTATCAGATTAGTATAGTATAGCTTGGGAAGTATTTCTTCCTATTTTCAGGAAGACTTTGAGTAGAACTGTTATTATTTCTTCCTTAAATGGTGGGTAGAATTCACCAGTGCCTCCATCTGGTCCTAGAGTTTTACCTGTGGAAAGGTTGTGAACTACAGATTCTATTTCTTTAATGAATCTAGGGCCATTTTTATTATCTATTACTTCTTGAAAGAGCTTTGGAATTTTGCATCTTTCAAGACATTTTTCCATTCTTACACATTGTTTAATTTACTGGCATAATGTTTCTTTATTATCTTGTTGATATCTGTAGGAACTTTAGATGAGGCCATCTCATTCCTGATATTGATCATTTGTGTCTTTCTTTTTCCAGATCATTTGTGCTAGGGATTTACACATTTTGTTGATCTTCTCAAAGAACCAACTTTCGATTCATCGACTTTTCTCCATTGTTTTTGGTTTTCTGTTTCGTTGATTTCTGCTATTTTTTTTCCTTTCTGCTATTGTTTTTTTTTTCCCTTTCTGCTATTATTTTGTCTATAATTTGCTCATCTTTTTTCTAATTTCTTAAGGTGTAAGCTGAGGTCATTGATTTGAAGCCATGGTTGCTTTCTGATATAGGCATTTAATGCTATACATTTGTTTTAAGTACATCTTCAGGGTTATTCACCAATTTGGATGGGTTGCATTTTCATTTCTATTCACTTAAAAACACTTTAAAATTTTCATTTTGAATTTTTCCTTGACCATAGGCTGTTTGGGGCCAAGTTGTGGAGTTTCAGAATATTTGGAGGTTTTTCAGATATTGTTCTACATTGACTTCTAATTTAATTCCATTGTATCAGGCAACATGCTTTGAGTGACATGAATCCTTAACATTTATTTAGACTTGTTCTGTGGACCAGAATACTGTGTATCTTGGTAAATGCTTTGTGTGCACTTCAAAAGAATGTGTATTCTGCTATTGTTGGGTTGAATGTTCTGTGTCAAGTAGATATTTGATAGTATTGTTCAAATTTATATCCTTATGGTTTTCTGTCTACTTGTCATATCAGTTTTGAGATGGGGGTATTTGAAATTGCCAACTATAATTAAAGACTTGTCTGTTTCTTCATGCAGTTCTATCAGATTGTTCTTCATGGATTAGAACATGAGCCACATAAATTTTTTTATTATGACCTCTTGATGAATTATCTCATTTCTCATTATAGAACGTTCTTTTTTGACTCTAACAACATTTTTCATCTTCAGTCTTTTTTGGCATTTTAAAATTGTGTGTCATAGTTGTACATATTTTTGGAGTACACATGATATTTTGATGCATGTATACAATGTGTAGTGATCAAATTAGGAAAATTGGGATATGCATCACCTCAAACATTTATCTTTGCTTTGTGTTGGGAATGTTTATTATTAACTATAGTTCTTCTACTGTACTATTGAATACTAAAACTCATTCCTTTTATCTAACTGTATGTTTGTACCTACTAACCAATTTCTCTATCCTACCCTCTGCCCTTCCCTTCCCAGCCTCTGGTAGCCACTCTTCTACTCTCCATCTCCATGAGATCCACTGTTGTAGCTCCCACATATGAGTGACAACATGGGATATTTGTCATTCCATACCTCACTTATTTCACTTAACATAATGACTTCCAGCTTCATCCATGTTGCTTAAAATGACAGGATTTCATTATTTTTATGGCTGAATAATATTCCATTTGTGTGTGTGTGTGTGTGTGTGTGTGTATCTATCTCACATTTTCTTTATTAATTTACCCATTGATGGACACTTAGACTGATTCTATATTTTGGCTATTGTGAATAGTGCTACAATAAACATGGTAGTACAGATACCTCTTTGATATACTGATTTCTTTTACTTTGGATATATACTCAGCAGTGGGATTGCTGGATCATACAGTAGTTCTACTTTTAAGTTTTTTGAGAAACCTCCAGAATGTTTTCCATGATGGCTGTACTAATTTACATTCCCACCAAGTGTATGAGCATTCACCATTTCCTGCATCCTCTCCAGCATTTGTTTTTTGTTTTTTTGATAATAGCCATTGTAACTGAGGTGAGATGATGGCTCGTTATGGTTTTGATTTGCACTTTCCTGATGATTAGTGATGTTGAACATTTTTTCACATACCTCTTGGCCACTTGTATGTCTTCTTCTGATAAATGTCTATTCAGGTCTTTTGCTCATTTTAAATTGGATTATCTGGGGGGTTTTGGCCCATTGAGTTGTTTGAATTCCTCATATATTCTGGTTATTAATCCCTTGTCAAATAATTTGCAAATATTTTCTCCCATTCCATATGTAGGTTATCTTTTCACTTTGTTGTTTCCTGTTCTGTGTAGAAGCTTTTTAGCTTGATGTAATCCCACTTGTCTATTTTTGCTTTTATTGCCTATGTTTTTGAGGTCTTACCCCAAAAATATTCGCCAATGTCCTGTAGTATCTCCCCAGTGTTTTCTCCCAGCAGTTTCATAGTTTCAGGTTTAAATTTAAGTCCATTTTGAGTTGATTTTCATAATGTGATAAAAAATGAAGCTCTAGTTTCATTCTTCTGCATATGAATATCCAGTTTTCCCAGCACCATTTATTAAAGAGTTTGTCTTTTCCCCAATGTATGTTATTGGCGCCTTTGTCAAAAATGAGTTGGCTGTTAAGTGCATAGATTTATTTCTGGGTTTTCTATTGTATTCCATTGGTCTTCTATGTGTCTGTTTTTATGCCAGTGGTATACTCTTTGCTTACTATAGCTTGTAGTATAATTTGAAATCAGATAGTATGATGTTTCCAGCCTGGTTATTTTTGGTCAGTATTGATTTATCTACTACGGGTTTTTTGTGATTCTATAAGAATTTTAAGATTTCTTTTTTCTATTTCTGTGAAGAATGTCATGAGTATTTTGATAGGGATTGCATTGAATCTGTAGATTGCTTTGGGTAGTATAGACATTTTAATAATATTAATTCTTCTTTGAGCATGGGATATTTTTCCATTTGTGTGCTCTTCAATATCTTTCATTGGTGTTTTATAATTTTTCTTGTAGAGATCTTTCACTTCTTTGGTTGAATTTTTACTAGGTATGTTTTTGTAGCTGTTGTGATTGCTTTCTTGATTTCCTTTCAGATTGATCACAGATAGCATATAGAAATGTTACACATTTTGCATGTTTATTTTATATCCTGCAACTTTATTAAACTCATTTATCAGTTCTAAAAGTTTTTTGGTGGAATCTTTAGATTTTTCTAAATATAAGATCATGTCATCTACAAACAAGAATAATTTGACTTCTTCCTTTCTAATTTGTATGCCCTTTATTTCTTTCTCTTGCCCTATTGTGCTGGCTAGGAATTCTAGTACTATACTGAATAATTACAGTTTATAGTTCACCACTGAGCATCCTTTTCTTATTCCAGATCTTAGTGAAAGGTTTTCTATTTTAACCTATTCAGTATGACATAAGCTGTGAGTGTGTAATATATGACACTTATCTTGTTGAGGTATGTTCCTTCTATAAATTTGTTGAGGATTTTCATCACGAAGGGATATTGAATTTTACTGACTACCTTTCCAGCATCTATGGAAGTAATTCATATTTTTTCCTTGATTCTGTTGATGTGTGATGTATTAAACTTATTTGACTTACGTATGTTGAACTATCCTTGCATCACTGGGATGAATCCTACTTGATTATGGTGAATGGTCTTTTTAATATATTGCTGTCTTCTGTTTATTGGTATTTTGTTGAGGATTTTTCCCTCTTTTTATCAGAAATATTGTCCTGTAGTTTTCTTTTGTTATCTTTGGCTTTGGAAATAAGGTCAGGGTGGCCTTGTAGAATGAGTTTGGAAGTATTTCCTCCTCTTCAATTGTTAAAAATAGTTTGAGTAGAATTGGTATTAGTTATTCTTTAAATGTTTTGGTAGATTTCAGCAGTAAATCCATCAGTTCCCTGGCTTCTCTTTGATGGGAGACTTTTTATTACTGTTCCAATCTATTACTTGTTATTGGCCTATTCAGGTTTTTATTTCTTCACAGTTGAGTTTTGGTAGGTTATATGTTTCCAGGAATTTTTCCATTTTTTCCTAGATTTTCCAATTTATTGGCATATAGTTATTCATAATGGTCGCTAATGATCCTTTGTGTATCTGTAGTATCAGTTGTAATGTCATCTTTTTCATCTCTGATTTTATTTAGTTGGGTCTTCTGTTTTTTCTTAGTCTAACTGAAGGTTTTAAAATTTTGTTGCTTTTCAAAAAAACAAACTTTTTATTTTGTTGGGGTTTTTTGTATTGTTATTTTAGTCTCAATTTCATTTATTTCTGCTCCATCTTTACTCATTTTTTTCCTACTAATTTTAGGTTTGGTTTGTTTTTCCTTTTCTAGTTCATTGAGGTGCAACATTAGGTTGTTTATATTTGGAGTCTGTATTTTTAATGTAGGTATTTATTGCTATAGACCTTTCTATTAGTGCTACTTTTTCTGTATCCTGTGGGTTCTGGCATATTGTATTTCCATTTTCATTTGTTTCAAGAACTTTTTAAACTTCATTCTTAATTTCTTCATTGACCCATTGATCATCCAGGAGCATGTTATTCAATTTCCATATATTTGAATAGTTTCCAACATTTCTTGTTATTAATTTATAGTTTTATTCTGTTGTGGTTAGAAAAGATACTTGATATGATTTTGACTTTTTAAAACTTGTTGAGACATGTTTTGTGGCCTATGATATGGTCTGTCCTGGAGAATGTTCCATGTACTGATGAGAAGAATGTGTATTTTGTAGCAGTTGGATAAAATGTTCTGTGAATATCTGTTAGGTCCCTTTGGTCTAGAGTATAGTTTAATTCTGAGGTTTCTTTGTTGATTTTTCTGCCTGAATGATCCACCCATTGCCAAAAGTGAGGTGTTGAAGTCCCTTACTGTTATTGTATTGTAGTCTACCTCTCCTGTTTAGATCTACTAATATTTGCTCTCTCTCTCTCTCTCTCTCTATATATATATATACCCTGCTATTTGGTTATATATATTCATAATTGTTATATCCTCTTTCAGAATTGACTCCTTGCTGAATTATTATATAACAATTTCCTTTGTTTCTTTATATAGTTTTTCACTTAAAGTCTATTTTATCTGATCGAAGTATAGCTAGTCTTGATCATTTTTGGTTTCCATTTGTATGGAATGCTTTTGGTTTCCATTTGCATGGAATGCTTTTCCCATCCCTTCACTGTTAGTCTATGTGTGTCTCTATAGGTGAAGTTAGTTTATTGTAGGCAACATATACTTGGGTCTTACTTATTAATCCATTCAGCCACTCCATGTCTTTTATTTGGAGAATTTAGTCCATATACATTCCATGTTATTATTGATAGGTAAGGCCTTCCTACTGCCATTTTATTACTTATTTTCTAGTTGTTATATAGTGTACCTCCTTACTTCCTTTCTTATTTTTGTGGTTAAGTGATTTTCTTTGATAGCATGTTTTTAATTTGCTGCTTTTATTTTTTGTTTATCAATTATAGATTTTTGCTTTAGGTTACCATGAAGCTTACAAAAACATCCTGTAATTATAACAAGTTATTTAAAAGTGATACCAATTTAACTTTTCATTGTAGCAGAAGAAAAGAAACAAATCAAAAAGAAAAAAACACATGCATTTTAATTCCCTTCTGTTCCTACATTTAAAATTTTTGATGTCACAAGATCAAAATTTGCCTACCTCAAAAATTTTATAGTTGTTATTTTTAATAGTTTTGTCTTTTAATCTTCTTAATAAAAATTTAAATGGTTTAGATGCCATGATTACAATATAACAATCACATTAGCATTATTTTTCCTATGCTTTTAAAAACTTCTTTAGCATTTATCGTAGGCAAGGTCTGGTAGTGATAAGTTTTCTCTGGAAAACTCATCTCTCCTTCATTTCTGAGGAATAACTGCTTGGTGCAGTATCCTTGGGGAACATTTTTTTTTCCTTCAGCACTTTGAATAATATCATCTCACTCCCTCCTGACCTGTAAAATTTCTGCTGAGAAGTCTGCTGCCAGGTGTATTTGATGTCCGTTGTGTGTTATTTGCTTTTTTCTTGCTCGCTCACTGTTTTTAGGACCCTCTTTGCCTTTGACCTTTGTGAGTTTAATTATAATATGTCTTGGGGTCTTCTCACTTGGGTTGAATCTGATCGGTGACTTTTGACCTTTGTGTACCTGGATATTTATCTTTTTCTCCAGGTTTGGAAAGTTCTGTGTTATTTCTTTGAATAAGCTTGCAACGTCTTGTCTTTCTCAGTTCTCTCTTTAATTCCACTAACCCAAATATTTGCTCTTTTGATGTTGGTCCATAGGTCCCATAAGCTTTGTTCATTCCTTCTTATTCTTTTTTTTCTCTTCTGACTGTCTGTTTTCAAATAGTCTTGTCTTTGAGCTCACTGATCCTTTCTTCTTTTTGATCAATTCCTCTGATACGCTCTATTGCATTTTTCGTTTCATTTATTGAATTTTTTACCTCCAGGATTTCTGTTTAATTTTATTTTTTAAATCTTTTCTGTGAACTTTCTCTGAGAGATTTCTGTGAGCTTTCTTGAAGTTCACTGAGCTTCCTTAAAACTGCTATTTTGAATTATTTGTCTGAGAGATCACATATTTTCATCACTTTAGGGCCAGTCTTGGTGCCTTACTTTGTCCCTTTGACATCATATTTCCCTGAATGTTCTTGACGCTTGAAGTATGATGATATCTACACATTGAGAGATTAAATATTTTAGTCTTCCTAGTCTGGCTTTGTTTGTGCCCGTACTTCTTCAGAGGGTCTTCCAGAGATTCTAAGCCAACTGACTATTGTGTTCCCTGTGATCACCACAGTAATCTCAGCATTAGAGGATACTCTATTCCCAGGCTTGCTGTGAGTCTCACAATGGCTTTCTGGCCCAAACGGACCTGGGGAAGACCCAATGACGGTACTTGTGTTATGTGGGAACACTGGCCACCAGGGACCTGAGTCCTGAAGACTGTCCTAGTTTCCCAGACAAGTATACTTCCCAGCAGGTCTCTGCACAGGTAGGTTGTGTCCCCAACTATAGCAAGAGGGGCAGAAGTTGAGACTGGACCCCTTCAGAATCTGCTGTGGGAAGGAGGCTGATGGGCCTTTCTCATTGGCTGAGACAGGCATGTGTTACTCAGCAAGTCTCTGCACAAGTGGAGTAGTTTCTTGCCCATAACAGGAGGAGCTAAAGCCAAGACTGGGCCTCCTCAGGGTCTGCTATAAGATGGAGGCTGGCCGGGTGCCTGTAGTCCTAGCTACTTGGGAGGCTGAGGCAGGAGAATGGCGTGAACCCGGGAAGCAGAGTTTTCAGTGAGCCGTGATTGCAACACTGCACTCCAGCCTGGGGGACAGAGCGAGACTCCGTCTCAGAAAAAAAAAAAAAAAAGATGGAGGCTGGCATACCTGCCACATTGGCTCAAATGGGCATGCATCTTCTAGTAAGTCCCTGCATAGACAGGATAGTTCCCCAACTATCAGCAGGAGGAGCTGGAGCAGAATCTGGGCCCTCATAAGATCTGCTGTGAGACAGATACTGAAGGGGTCAGTCTCAGCTCAGAGGGGTGTGTGTCACCCAGCAAGTTCCTGTAGAGATAGAATAGTTATCTGACTACAGAGAGAGGGTCTGGAGCTGTGACTGGGCCCTCTTGGGATCTGCTGTGGAATAGAAGCTGGAGAGCCCAGTCTTGTATCAGAAGGCATGTCTTTCCCAGGAGGACACTGCATCAATAGGATAGTTCCACGACTGCAGCAGGAGGTGCTGTACATGCCTCTCTGCGGGTCTTAGCACAGATGGGATAGGTCTTTGACTGTCTTCAGTCTCTTTTGTCTAATATTGGTAGATCCACTCCAGCTCTTATGGTTACTGTTTGCCTTATCCACACTTACACGTTTAAATGATTGTTTATTTCTATTTGAAGTGTATTTCTCCTATGAGAAATACACTTCTATTTGAAATGTATTTCTCAAGCACATAGTAGAGCCTCACTTTTTTATCCAATCTGACGATTTTTGCCTTTTAATAAGGGTATTTTAGACTATTTCAATTTCATATGATTATTGATATGGTTTGGTTCAAAATATTATTTTCTGTTTTCTATTTGTCCCATCTGATCTTTGTTCTCTCTCTTTTTTTTTTTTTTTTGCTTTCTTTTGGATTTATGAAACATTTAAATGGTTCCAATTTCTGTCTTCTGTGGGTTTATTAGCTATTACTTTTATTGTTTAATTATTGCTTTAGTGTTTGTAATATATATGTTTAAGTTACCACAATCTAATTTAAAGTGATATTATACCACTTATATAAGGAATAAAAACCTTACAATAGTATACTTCCATTTCTCCCCTCTGACTTTTGTGTTATTGCTATCAAACATTTTAATTTTACATATGTCATCATTCACACATTACATTATGATTTTTGTTTTAATAATAATCTTTTAAAGAGATTTAAAGTAATAAAAATTACATATTTACCCATGTGGTTATCATTTCCAAAGCTCTTCATTCCCTTGTCTATATTCCTTGTGTTTTTGCTTATGGTGAATTCTTTTAGGATTTTTAAGTCAAAAAATATCTTTATTTCCCTTTTGTTTTGGAATGATACTTTTGCTGGGTGTGTATTTCTAACTTGACAGTTTTTAGTACTTTAAAAACATTGCTCCACTGTCTTCTCACCTGTATTTCCAATGAGAAATCTGCCGTTGTGTTATGATATGCCTTGATATAGTTTCTTCCTTTGTGCTTGGGGCTCACTTAGCTTCTTGGATACATGGGTTTATGACTTTCATTACATGTGGGGAAGTTTTAGCCATTATTTTTCTCAAATATTTTATTTGTACCACACTCTGTGTCTTCTCCTTTAGGGACTCCAATTACACATAGCAGACACTTGAAGTTGTCCTACAGCTCTTTTTCTTCTGTGTTTTATTTGTTGTTTTTTTTCACTATATATTTTATTCTGAATAGTTTTTTTGCTAGATCTTCAAATTTGCTGATTTTTCATTCTGCAATATCTAATCTGCCATTCATCTCATCTAGTATATCTTTTTTTAATCTCACATATTGTAGTTTTTATCTCTAGAGGTTCAGTTTTGTGTCTTTTTAAATATATATTCCATGTTTCTACTTAACTTTTTGAACATCTGAAATACAGTTGAAATAACTGTTTTAATAAATAGCTGCTTCTGTCAATTCTAACATCTATGCTAGTTCTAGGTTGGTTTCAGTTATCTCTTCATTATGGGTTTCATTTTCCCGAGTCTTTACTTTGTAAATATTCTTAAGCTTTGTTTTAGAATGCAGTTGCATTACTTGGAAACAGTTTGATCATTTTTTTGTTTTGCTTTTAATATGTGTTAGGTGGGATCAGGTCAGTGTTCAGTCTGTGGCTAAGTATGGGAAAGACTTCTGGGTATTCAACCCAATGCCCTGTGAATCGTGAAGTTTTCCAGGCTGGCTGTTAGGAAGTGGCACTATTCCTGGCTTTGTGTGAGTGCTGTGCACCATTATCTCCAATCTTTTTAGGTAGTTAATTTCTGAGCCTTGAATAGTTTTCTCACATGAATGTTGTGTTACCTCCCTTTTGCATTGCTGTAAAAGATACCTGAGGCTGGGTGATTTATAAAGAGGCTGGGTGATTTATTCTGCTCATAGTTCTGCAAGCTATACAAGAAGCATGGCACCCAGCATCTGCTTCTGGTGAGGCCTCGGGAAGCTTACGATGATGGCGGAAGGTGAAAGGAGAGTAGGCGTGTCACATGGCAAGAGAGAGCAGGAGAGAGAAGGGGGAAGGTGCCAGCCTCTTTTAAACAACTAGCTTTTGCATGAAGTTAAAGAGCAAGAACTCACTCATTACCATGGGAAGGGCACTAAGCTGTTCATGAGGGATCCACCCCCAAGACCCAAACACCTCCCACCAGGCCCCATCTCCAACACTGAAGATCACACTTCAACACGACGCCTGTGATTCTCAGTGTTGGAACCTGCTGGGAGGTGTTTGGGTCATGGGGGTGGATGACACATCTCCAACATTGAGGATCACATTTCAACATGAGATTTGGAGGACACAAACATCCAAACTACATCAGGTGTGCTGATCAGTACTCAGCTGAACCCTTGAGGGACCTTCTGCAAATCTCTAGAGTTCTCTCCTCTGCAGTACTCTGTCTTGTAAATTGTTGCCACCTTGGTCTCCCTGTACTTCAGCAGCAGAGGTATTCATGAGCAAGTTACTTAAGTTTTGTGAACAGTTATTTTCTCATCAATACAGAAAGGATAATAGTATTTGGCTTATGATTTTATCGTGGGAACTGAACGAAACTGATGTTTGTACAGCACCTGGCACTTGGCAGATACTCAGCAAATATTTGGGTCTTCCCTGTCTCTGCACCTGGTCGTTATTTCTTCCTGATTTTTGTCTTGGGTTTGCAACCTGATTCCTGGCTGAGCTTTAGGTTGGTTTCTGTATAACGATCAACCAAAGCAGGTAATCACTCATGAGCCATTCAGGTTTTAACTTGATGAGTTTCAGAATTCTGCTATTCAAATGGCATTTAGGTAGAAACATATCCTCCTTTAATTTGACATTTATTTTCTCCAAAATCTCATTCAGTTCAACCTGCAAGAATTATTTGAATTCACTTATTTGTAGTGTGAATGTCGTAGGCTTTAGAAGGTCAGTGGTGCGTGGTGGAAAGAATTTAAGAGGACCAATGCTATTTGCAACCCCAGCGTGATTTTTCTGGGGTTTCCTAGTAGGTCATGAACGTCAACCTTTTACTTCCCCTTCTCATTTTGCCTCAGATTTCCCAAGGAGCTACATGAAGAACAGATGAGTGTTTGTCAGAACTTAACCATTTCTCTTTTATCTTCTCCCCTGTGGTAGTGTCTGGAGGTCGCAGCCGCCTGCATCTCATTGATCTCGGCAGCTGTGTGAAAGCTCTTAGCAAAAATCGAGAAGGAGGCTCAGGGCTGTGTCTCTCGCTGTCTGCTCTGGGCAATGTCATCCTGGCTCTCGTCAATGGCAGCAAACACATTCCATACAAGTAAGTGACTCTTCTACTCAAAGAATGTGGTGGGGTAAGCATGGTGTGGGACGCTTTGTTCAGTGCCATCTGTGGAGAGGTGTGCCACAGAGGGACAGCCTGGACCCCATTATAAGTTCAGTGCCAGAGACCAGCCTTAGCTAACAGTTGTGTAATGCATGATCTCCCAAATTCAAAACTTTTGGAAATACTTAAATCTATTCCAGTTCTAACTTTAGGCTGCTCAAATTAGAGGAAATAGGAAATTATCTCAGTTGAGGTCTCCACTCGCAAATGAAGGTGGTGGGTCATTGTCACCATAATAAAGATGCGCCTGTTTCATAGTGATGAGAGTGAGGGGTGGAAGACTGGCTTATCCTTAGGGGTAGGGCCACCAGACTTAACCAAAAAAATATAGGATATCCAGGCAAATTCAAATCTCAGATAACCAACAAATAAGGTTGTATTATAAGTATGCACCCCAACATTGCATGGGACACTCCTGGTGACATGTATTTTATCTGGCAACCCAATCTCAGGAGTTCAGAAAGCTAGGGGAGTTAGCACCTGCCTTCCCATGCAAATGTTTAGTCACTTCCAGGATCCTTCCCGTCTCTTTACTACTGCTCCAAGACAATTAAATTACAGCCGCTCCTATGTCTGGCAGAGACAAAGCCACTCCACCACCATCACCCCAACTAAGCGTTCTCATTGGACCGTGTGGTGGCAGGCCATTGACTGGCTGTCCAGGCTTCTGCCAAGGCCTAGCTGAGCCTCTTACTAGCTGCATGAACCTTCATTCTTCCTAAAATGAGGGTTAAAGCTATACATGTTACATCACAGAAATATAAGGCTCAAAATGATAAAACATGTATAAAAGTTTATTGTAGGCTGGGTGCAGTGGCTCATGCCTGTAATCCTGGCACTTTGGGAGGCCGAGGCGGGTGGATCACAAGGTCAGGAGATTGAGACCATCCTGGCTAACACGGTGAAACCCCATCTCTACTAAAAATACAAAAAATTAGCTGGGCATTGTGGTGGGCACCTGTAGTCCCAGCTACTCAGGAGGCTGAGGCAGGAGAATGGCATGAAACCAGGAGGCGGAGCTTGCAGTGAGCCAAGATCGCGCCACTGCACTCCAGCCTGGGCAACAGAGCGAGACTCCTTCTCAAAAAAAAAAAAAAAGAAAATTTATTGTAGAATTTAGGACACTATGGCCAATAACCAATGATGAAAGTCCGGTTACACCTATCTAGTCAAGCCTATCCTCACCTATTTAAAGGGAAAAAACACCGACCTTATAGAGTTGCCATGAGGTGAAGATTAGCTAAATATATGTGGATTCATGGTTTTATCTGTAAAAACCCTACAAAACCTACGTTGCTATTGTGTAGGAGGAAAAAGCCGGGCAGTGTATTCTATAATTACTGAGATTCACGATGAGCGCTGGAGTTTTTCTTCCCCTCAGCCCTATTTGATGCCAGACCCCCCACCAAATACATTGTGAGTTTATTTCCTACCAGGAGAACCATTACTGGACTGACTTTAGGAGCTTAAATGGTGATTATAATCCTGTCCATCTCATTTCTAGAAATTTGGAATCCTAGCTGGATAAACCCAGAAATGGTTTTCCCGGCTCTTGTAACAACCCTTTTCTATGGGAAAATATTTTGAGTTGAAGAATTACAGAGTTTCATTCGATGTCATTTCTGTAGTTGAGTAAATTCAGCTTGTGGGGAGAAAGGGCGGGGGAGGGAAACCGTTGGAGTTGGAGATGAAGGGAAGAGTTACTATAGCACTCACTGGTTTCCATAAAATGAGAATCATGTCTGTTAATGTCATAACTTCATAGATCATGATATAGATAAAACTCCAAATTGCACCTTATTAGGAGGTCATTGATTACATATTTTACTTATAGCTTTTACACTGTTTCTGCAGGGCGACGTGCTTTTATGATTTCTATAAATAGTTGTTGAATTGATGGCGGGAAGATAGATGCATGTAAACATGAAATTATTTTTAATTTAAAGTAACTTCCTTTTAGTTAGAGTTGGATTTTTTATAAATGAGTAGGGAAACATTAAAAATTGTTTTTATGGCCCAGCGTGGTGGCTCACACCTATATTCCTGGTACTTTGGGAGGCTGAGGTGGCAGGATTGCTTGAGACCAGCCTGGGCAGCATGGCAAAAACCTGTCTCTACAAAAAATACAAAAATTAGCCGGGCATGGTGTTGCGTGGTTGTAGTCCCAGCTACTTGGGAGACTGAGGTGGAAGGGTGGCTTGAGTCCAGGAGGCAGAGGCTGCAGTGAGTTGAGATTGTGCTACTGCACCAGCCTGGGCAACAGAGTGAGACCCTGTCTCAAAAAAAAAAAAAAATAAATAAATGAAAGTTTGTATTAATCGTTCAAGCTTCGTGTTAATTAAGCATATTTTTAACATGCTGGCCCTACCAACTGGCCACCTGCCCTCCTGGGAGACATCTCCACTCACCAGTCCCTGCAGACAGCTGCCTGCCTTCATTCCAGGAGCCCCCTTCTATTCTGGTACCAAGAGAGTGATCATTAACGTGTTTCTGTGTCTCAAGTAAGCAGACTAGCTTCCATGCAGTGTCAGCACAAGACCCAATCCTGGAGCTGTCCCGTGGCCTGGTTGAGCTGTGGATGGCGTGGGTACAGACTCACCAGCTGCCCTTGCCCTGCCCTGCCTAACACACCTCATGGAGACCTTGCTGGGTTGCCTGGTGCTGGAAACACGGTGGCCCTGGCCATCCAGCCGGCGCTGTCCTTCCCGAAACATCCATTGGCCAGTGCGTTTGTTCTGTCACCCCTCAGTGTCCTAATGCCCTTCATTGTATGTGATCTTAAAAAGACCCTTGCCGAAATGTTTTCTCCGAGTCTGGACCACGGCCTAGATGCAATATTTGGCATCTGCAAATGTACATTTACAAAGTGATTCATCAACTAGAAACTGTCCTCTTTTGAGGTACAGGAGGATAAGGCAAAGCTTTACTCAAATCACCCAGCCAGTGGGTGGCAGGATCAAACTGCCTCGCTCCTCACAGCTTCAGAGGCCTCGACGGTTCCCAGCCCTCGCTGCAGGCCCAGCCTACTTCTCATCAAGCTCCCGAAACGTCGGAGCTGCCTTCACTGCGCACGCACGGCAGGGGAGCCCCGATTTCTTTGATCAGTTCCGTCAGTGCTCTGAAGCCACATTATGCAGCATTTTGTTAGCATACTAAACACCTTCAGGGTGTCAAGCCTTGTCTTTGCAGTGGGTTCCTTAGAGAAGGGGAAGTTTCCTGACCTTGAGGTTTCCTCTTACTCCTCCTGCTCACTTACGGAGGGTGGCGGGGGGAACAAAAATAGAAAACCAAATTCCATATTCTCTTTCCTTCCCCCACCCCCCCAAAAAACACAGACACCCCACTACCTCTTCATTTGTCTCCCCAGACAACTCTGTACTTGGAACCCGCGTTACTTGTGCTTGCTCCTGGGAAATTCGCTGGAAAGTGCACAGAGGGGCTGTAGCCTGTCTTCATTCCTCATCATCATCTTACCAGGCTATTTGTCATGTGAGCAAGCTGGAAAGTGAGTTTGGATTCATTACCCATCCCAGGCATTCCCACAGGCACCCTCCATGTGCGCTGAATGCTTCTGACTTTGCAAATGATATTGCCCTTGAAGATGCAGGAGGCGTGGAGCAGGTTTCCGATCTCAGCCATTACACGGCACAGGCACATTACATGGCACGGGCTTGCCGGCCAGTCCAGGTGCCATAAATCAGTTCTAAACGGTGGCACCATTCAGAAAAGCATGCAGGGAAGGCAGGGAGACCACCAAGGGCTCCAACCCCTCGTCAGTTCTGCACTGACAGGCTGCACAAATTACTCTCTAATTTTTGAGAGCCTCCACCTCCAGGGAACCCTGCCCTCGTTCGATCATTTTGACAGTGCATTTGCAAATTTTCTTTATCCGGTACATTCATTTGCTGTTCCTTACTGCTCTTGGGCACCAAGGTGCTAGGAATCTTCCCATTTAATGGATAAGAAAAAATAGGCAGAAGCGTTGAAATGACTTCTCAGGCCAAAACCCAGTGTTGCACATCCCACAGGAGTTGGCCCCAGGAGAACGGCCACAAGGATCTGTCAGGGTGAACTGAGCTTCGGCTAACGGGTGTTATGTCCCAGCTCATCTGAAGGACCACAGCCTTTCGAGACTCAGATTCTAACCACGACCCGATTATCTCAAAATAGAATTTCTGGTTCTCTTAGATGTTGCTTTGCAAAGGGCACAGGCCCTTAGGAAGCACACACCTGTCATGCAGGCGTCCTTCAAGCCCTGAAGCATTTACCGTCATTGATGACTGCTGCTCCATATGGAGAAAGAATTTCCTTAATGGGTCATACGACCTGTTTGCTTATTTGCCAACACGGTGTTTCTAAACACTGTTTCTAAACAACAGCTAGTTGCTAATGTCTTGGCTGCCCTTTAACAAGAGTTCATGGAAAGTCCTTCTGTGGCCCTCTCATGTCATGCCTGTCTGAGATGCTTCTCCCAGTCATCTTGAAAAATGGTGCTACATAACGATCCCGTCGTGGAAACGATGCCCGGTACCTCCCTCTCACGGGTTTGGTCTGTGGTTCAGACCCAGACCTAATCCTTGTTTGTTGAGATCAGTCACTGAGACACTTTGGGTCTCAGCAGCTGTGCTGAGCTCGCCTCCTCCTCTCTCTGGTAGAGCCTGAGGCAATCTGTGATCCAAGCTGCAGGCCACGAGCAAACACCGCAGGCAGCATCCACTTCCAGAAGGCTGTGTTCCACAAAAGCGATGAGGACACCCATGCTCAGGGGCTATAATGGGAACTCTTTTCCTCCTAAGGCCCTAGTGAGGAGTCAGGAACCAAGGTCATCTTTAAGCTTGTAGCATTGGGACACACCAGTTCATTCAAAGCAGCAGGCAGCACTAGAAGCTCAAGTTCAAATCAGTGACTTGAAAGGAAATGACACTTCATAAGTAGAGGCAGCTTTTTCAAAACGCAAGCACCTTCTCATCCAAGAGAGGGTGGGGTGCTGGCACCTGCGGGTCACACTTGTGGCAGCAGGCCCAGCATTGGCAGGAACTTCAGGACGAGCCTCTCTGAAGGATGCGGACATTCCCTTCCTTGCCTGGAGAAGTGTTTCCTCCTAGAGCCCATGGAGATTTGGGGTTAGCCTCTCCTTTCTCAGAACTGGAAACCCAGTACTCAAGGTCTGGGAAGCTGGGGAAAGGGGCTCAAGATTGCTGTTAGCTAGAGCGGGGTTCCAAACCCCCAGGCCACAGATTGGTACAGGTCCCTGGCTTGTTAGGAACCGGCCTGCACAGCAGGAGGTGAGCAGTGGGGGAGCATGACCACCTGAGGGCCGTTGGCTGGCTGATCAGCGGTGGCACTGGATTCTCATAGGAACCTCATGCTATTGTGAACTGTGCGTGCGAGGGATCTAGCCTGTGCGCTCCTTATGAGAATCGAATGCCTGATGATCTGAGGTGGAGCAGTTTCATCCCCAAACCATTCCCTATGGAGTGGTTTGTCTTCCATAGGGAGAAATTGTCTTCCACAAAACCTGTCCCTGGTGCCAAAAAGGTAAAAAGGTTTGGGACTGTGGAGCCACGGCGTTGGATTCCCATCTCACACAGGAGAGGAAAGGCTCTTCCTCAGGACTTGGATGTATATTACTTAGACCTACCATGAAATTAAGTAGATATTTGCCAGGAAAAATGCAAAGGAGTATCAGTTCTCCAGATTTAAGATAGCATGAAACGGAGAGGTTCATGTAAGAATCTGTGTGTGTGTGTGTGTGTGTGTGTGTGTGTGTGTGTGTGTGTGTGTGAGAGAGAGAGACATATGCATATTTAACCTCCTTTAAATGTACATTAATGCTGTATTTTCTCCCCCTGATTTACAGGGAGAATATCAATTTAGAACTATTTGCACAAACTCCAGATACCAGTTTAGAGTGTTCCCTATTTAGAAATAAAATAACCAAAGTCTCAGGTTGCCAGGCAACTGCAGCAATGATAATTCTTAGTATTGCTGCTTTAGAAATACTCATTTTTATACATTTTAATGATGGTTAGGATGCAGAGAATGTGAGTTCAGAATGTCGCTGGGACATCGAAGTCCCTTTTCTATGAGATTTTTAGCATTCTCACTTGCTTTTATTTTTTCCCCCTTAGCTCTGTTTGCTTCCTTGGCTAGCGGTATCTTCATATTTAGCTATAGAAATCTCGAGAGATTGTTATTATTTTCTTAAGAGTTGAGGCAGAAGCTGCCACTACATTAATTCTGCCAGGCTCATTATAGAACCACGCCAGTCACTCAGGGAGAAATGACACCGTCTGGGGATCGGCCGGGGTCGCAAACACTGGGTTCAAGCTTTGGTTGTTCTGCCGCTTGTTTGACACATGATCTCTGCACCTCGTCCTTTTCATTCTCAAGAGGACCACATTCTGGCCCCTCTCAGAGCTTCACTGAATTGGGAACAGAATATCAGGCCCCAGCTCTGTCATCATCTCTTGGCAGCAAAGCCACGGCTCATGTTTTTGTCTGTCCACTGCAGCAGCCGCTGTGGCGTAATGGCACATAATGGTCTCGGGGCTGGGCAGAAATTGGAAGGCGTCTTCCTTTCCCTTTTGGCCTTTCAAGTTTATCTTCCTTTATGTCTAATGTCTGGTGTTACTATTAAGCTCTTTCTGAATTCTGAACCAACGATCAGATAGATACAAAAGAATGATTGGGAATGAAAAGCCTGCTAATCCTAGCAGAGTAGGAAAGGGTAGACAGCCCCTTCCCCAACCCCACGGCCTCAGTGGAGGAGAGAATGGTGTGGCCTGCAGGGGAGGGACAGGCAGACAGTGCCAGCTGTCACCCAGGCTCACGTTCACCAGCCTCAGCAGTCAGACCTTCTTCCTTCCTCCCTTGGAGGAAGTGAATAGAAGAGCAGAACCGAGAGCGGGAACTCTGTCTTGATCTTGCTAAAGGGGTAGAAGTTCCTAATTCGTGGACTTGCTGGACCACAGGGAGGAGGAGAAAATGATTTCTAGTACTTATTTCCTGGCATTTCAGCTACATGGAAGGTACTTAGCACGGTGCATAAATGAGCCCCCGGTGAGAGTATTTCCCATCGTGAGCACCACAGCCGGGCATTGTTCTCACTGTGCCTCACAAGCTCTGCTAAATGCCTTATGGATATTTCATTCTGACAACCTGTGACATAGGTACTGTAATCATACTGGTATCACAGATGGGGAAACTGAGACACAGAAAGGTTGAGTATCTTGTCCAAGTTCACACAGCTAATAGGCAACAGGGCCTCACTGCCTCCCAGTTTATCACCCCCCACCGAGTACAGTTTCTGGAATATTGTGCTCGGTCAACATTTGTTGCAATAACAAGTGGGGTACAACAGAGGATCAAACATACCAGCAAAGCTTGCATATGTGTAGTTGATTATAAGTAAAAGCACAGGCTGGGCACAGTGGCTCACACCTATAATCTCAGCACTTTGGAAGGCCTAAGCAGGAGGATCACTTGAGCCCAGGAGTTTGAGACCAGTCTGAACAACATAAGGAGACCTCGTCTCCACAAAAAAAAATTAAAACACTAGCTGGGCATGGTGGCTCATACCTGTAGTCCAAGCTACTTGGGAGGCTGAGGTGGAAGGATCGCTTGAACCCAGGAGGTTGAGGCTGCAGTAAGCTATGATCGTATCACTGCACTCCAGCCTGGACAACAGAGCAAGACCCTGCCTCTAAGTGAGTGAATGAATGAAGGCACAGACCCGAGGGGCAGGGCTGATGGTAGCCAATTCATACATTCAGGTCAGTCTTCTGGTCTCACCTGTTTCTGTGATTGCTAAGCCAGGCTGATGGCTAGATACCCATGGCAATGAAGAATGTGAAATACAAAAGGTAGAAAAGGGAAATAAATCTTCTTTTCAGGACCCAAGCTACTTATCAGGGCTAAATAAAAAATACCAAGTAAGAATGTAATGATGAGGGGTGGGGAGGGGGGGCAAAAAATAAAATTAAAAAGAATGTAACAAGCAATGAGACGCTCCTGACTTTGAACCTGTGTGCAGGGCTCCAGGTAGATTAGAAGGCATCCTAACCTCAGTAAATGGCTGTCAGTGGGGCCTGACAGTCTGGGTCCCATGTTCTGGGCACCACCAATGGAGAGTATCCTCTCAGAAAGCTTCACCCTATTTCATGAGCCTTTAATAAAATATGTCTATAATCTTTCTCGTGAAAGAGCCTGAAAGTTCATGGAGCCACTTCCCATGCCGCACTGATGGGAGAAACTGCAGGACTCCACCAGGCTTTCTCCGGCTCCAGGATCCCCATGAAGGCCTCCTGATTTATCTGGGGCAGCTCCTGCGTAAGAAGGGTGACCGTTTCCCACAGTGGAGAACCAGACACTGGGCACAGCCCACTTGATAAGACAGCTTCCATCTCCCGCCCCTCCTGGGTATGCAGAGGCATTCCTGAGTGAATAGGTTCAGGTCAGAGCAGGAGAGGTTATCACCCAGGCTGTGCCTTGAAGCTTTGCTGAGTACAAGAAAGGTAAGGAAGAGATAAGTGAGAGGTGAGAATGACGGCAGGGCTGGCAAGTGAGATCACGAGCTTTTCCTCAAACATCTGGCTAAGAATAGAAGCTTTGGGAAATTCCACAACTGGCAGATTAAGGTGATCAGCCTCTCAGCTGGAATTTGTGAAGTTTCTTCAGACCGAGCTCCCAGAGAAGCATGTGTGGTGGAATCGCTGTGCTTTCTAAAGAGATGGATTGCAACCTGCGCCGTTGAGCTAGTGCTGAGCTGAGGCCCGGCGAGATGGATTCTAGCGCCCCTGCCATGGCTAACCTCACACACTCAGATGCTCTCCCTGAGCTTTTCATTTCTCCATCAGCAAAATCTCAATCATTCTTACTCCTCGTCCACCTCAGAAACATATTGTAGGTTCCATGGAGACGATGTCTGCGGTAGACAAAGAGACGTGCTTCAAAGGCAGAAAGGTCACTGTTTTATCATCTTTCAGAATCGTGTAACCCATGTGGTTCTGCCACCATCCTGTCTTCTGTGCATTCCTTGACTTTGAAAGTATGCATCTTTTCTTTTGGCCGAGTAGATAATTACCGTCTGTCGAAATGAACCCTCGTGCATTTATTCAATGAGAGTTTGTGTGCCTAACACACAGCATGGCTGCCTGATACAGATACTTGGTTTAAGAGAATTCTACAGGCTCTGCGCGAAAGTGAAGTCATGATGTAAGGAGGCAAAGGACTCTGCCCTCAAACAGTCCAGTGGGCCTGAGAATGAGCCTGGGGTGGGGGTCCGATGCTGCTGCACCCCCAGTTGTATGTGTGTATCCCAGTGACTGGGGCGTGATTTGAATATTTAAAGATACTCCTTTTTCATGCGGCCTTTACATGCAAGCCGAGTACTTCTGCTGCACAGCCGGAGAGGTGGTATGTTTTTAATGCTGGAGTAAAACTTGTCTGTGTTGGACTTAGTGAGAGAATGGTTTTCGTTCAGAGATTGTCAAGGCCAACTTTGATATAAATTTCACTTCACATTTTACACCCCTCGTGACTCATAACATTTAACTCTGTCATCCATAGAACTCGGTGCTGTTCTGATCAGCAAGGTAGATTCTGGCCCAAAAGAACTGGTGGAGGAATTTAAGGAACTGGTTCTAAGCCTAACTGAGGTCACCAAACATACAGAGAAAATAATTTGAGAAATGTATAGCAGAAATCTAAGTTTTCCATTTATTCATTTACTCAAAAATACCCTACAATAAATACCAGGAATATAACAGATGATCTGCATTCTTGGGCAACTTACAGTGTAGCAGGAATACAGACACTGAGCACCGAGTAACTGATAATATACGCACATGAGCGCTGAATCGGCACTAAGGGAAGAAGGGGTCGGGTGGGGCTGAGGAATATCACAGAGCGGTGATTCTCAAGCTCTCTCCTCCTCGAGTCCCACTCATTCTCTACTCACGCTCATCTGTGTCTTCCAAAGTTTGCCACAGTCCGTCCTCTAAACGCCTGAGTCATTCACACCTGTTCTGTCATTCCCTGCTTTGATACAGAGATGATCCAACACAAATCATGACAAACCACTAAGCCAAATGCAAGATTCTGAATCCACAGCTGAGTGTGATCTTTAATGACGACTAATCCTCATATCACAAGTTGTGTCGTCACCAGAAAGAAAACAGCCAAAGAAGGAGGGCTTTAGGTTGGTCTGGGGACAGTGCGGAGAGCCCAAGACGCCCTTGGGCACCCACAGGAGGCTGTGATTATTCAAGGATGGCTTGATTTAGGCACAATTAGGCATTGGACAGGATGGAGCATACAAATGTGTTGGGGATTAATTCATTAAAAATCTGTCTTGAGCTTTAATAGAGCTTCAGTCAGAGTGTTCAACCATAAATTCTCACCTGTTTCACAACTGGTTCAGGCCCAATTGAGCATTAACAGATTTTTTTTTTGTTCATGCAAATGAGGTTTTGTGTGTAATTCATTCATTTCATTCATTTCGTGTGTAATTGAACAATTTTTGAATAGTTACATTTGTGGAGTAGTTAAGTTGTATCAAATTGTCTAATGTACCTAGTAATTTTGTAACTAAAACAGAGCTGAATTTCATTTTGATATAACAAAAGGAGAACCACAGAAGTAGAGGTGGTTTGAGGAATAGTCGGCTTTTAAGAGACTTTATGATACTCTGTTCTTTAGGGCAATGACCACAGTTGCTGTTTCTTTTTATCCTCACTTTTCTTTCTTTTCACTCCCTACTGATGAGATCAATGAAAATTTGGGGGCATTTCTAGATTTGGCAGCCTCCCATTTATAAGCATACATTTTTTTAGTTTTGTGCCCTGACATGCCCATTTTTCTGAGGGTCAAATGTGTCTGTCTTTAAAACACCGCGTTGGTGTCTTTCAAACCACTTATCAAGGGTTGTTTCTCCCATGAGACCTTGTCATCCCTGAGCCTGAAATCGCGCGCTGAGAACTAATTGCAGTAGCTGCATACACTGAAGGTATTTTTATATTGTTTCCTGAACAAAGTTCACTGCTCCCTTCGTTAAGGGCACCTGCCATATCCACTGTTTCCTTCCGAGAACTCTTTTGGTGAAGACGGGATTTTTGTTTTCTTTACATTCCACATAGCTGCCAGAAGGCCCCTTTAAAATGCAAATCTGATGTCTCTCAGTCTTTAAAACCTTCAGTGGCTTCCTGTTGGCTACAGGATAGTTGAAACCCTTTTGTGGCCTATGGAGCTCTTCCGAATTTGGGCCACACCTACCTTTCTGACCATAGAAACTACATAGAGATGACTGGACACCCCACCCCACCCCCACAGTCACATGCTTTGCCGATGCCGTTTCTTCTGCTTCCAGTGGCTGTTCATTCACTCACTCATTCATTCATTCAATCAATAGTTACCAAGAACATACCCTACTCCAGTACGGTACTGGAGCTCCTCCCCCATTTGTGAGATTCTTCTTATGTCTTTGACATGTTTTGATTGTAAGATGTGTTGCATATGCAGATGTAGAAACACACCTGCTCAGTCTATAGAATGACAAAAAATCTGTGTGCCCACCACCCAGGTTAGGAAATAGAACATTCCACTAGCTCAGGTGCCCTTGTGTGATCGTCTGCCTTCCGTCACCCTCCTGCCTGTTCCAGCGGTGACCACAGTGCTGAATTTTCTGGTTTTGATCCCCTTGCTTGTCTTATAGGTTTTACCACCTAAGTATGTGTCCCCCCAAAACATACTGTTTAGTTTTGTCTGCTGTTGAACGTTACGTAAATGAAATCATACTCTATTCTATGCCCTTCCATACCTTCTTTTGATCAGTATTTCATTTTTGAGATCCATCTTGATGCGCACAGCTACAGGTTCTTAATCTTCATTGCTGTACGATTTTTCCATTGTAGATGGATATTGCAAAATATTCTTCTGTGGCTGGATTTCTAACAAGTTTTTAAAAACTGATTGTTGAAGTTAATCCAACCTATTTCTGCTCTAATGAGATGCTCACTTGGTTCCTCCATTAATCATTTCATATGGTCAATTACATTGTGAGTTTTCTTTTCTTTTTGAGACAGGGTGTCACTCCGTCACCCAGACTGGAGCGCAGTGACACAAACAAGGCTCGCTGCACTCCCAGGCTCAAGTGATCCTCCCACCTCAGCCTCCCATGTAGCTGGGACTACAGGTGTGCACCACCATGCCTGGCTAATAGTTTATATTTTTTGTAGAGACAGGGTTTTACCATGTTGCCCAGGCTGGCTTTGAAATCCTGAGCTCAAGCAATCCTCCTGCCTTGGCCTCCCAAAGTGCTGGGATTACAGGTGGGAGCCACTGTACCCGGCCAATCAGTTTTCCATTAATAATACTAAAAATTCTTGGATTCCTTCCTACTTATTCTTTGAGGCTTATCTCAAATATCATCTCCCCTCTCAAGCCTTCTCTGATCTCCTTTCCCCCCTCCTAATTCTTTGCTCCAGGAAAGTTGTTTCCGTCTTCCAACTCAATAGCATTAAAATGGTATTTGAATGTAGGCACTTATATTTTAAATATTTGTTTACATATACCTCTCCTATCATATGAGCTCATCTAGATAATGATAGAGGGCACATGCAGTGGCTCACACTTGTAATCCCAGCACTTCAGGAAGCCAAGGCAGGAGGATCACTTGGGCCCAAGTTCAAGACCAGCCTGGGCAACATAGTGAGACTCCATCTGTACAAAAAAAAAATTTAAAAGTATAGTAGCCATGCATAGTGGCACGTGCCTGTAGTCCCAGCTACCCGGCAGGCTGAGGTGGGAGGATTGCGTGAGCCTGGGAGGTTGAGGCTGCAGTCAGCTATGATCATGCCACTACACCCCAGCCTGGGCAACAGAGCAAGACCCTGTCTCAAAAAAATAATAATGATGGAATCTTGTTCTTCAGCTTCCTTACGATTTTGCACTAATCTGAATGAAACCAGCCTGATCTAAACCCTGCATCTTTAGTGATAGATATGAGTCTGACACCCACCTTCAACTTTGTGGTAGCCTGCCTAGCTTCCCAGAGGACACCTTTGTGCCCGCAGGCTTCCTGTGGCCATCGGATCCCCAATCTAAACTAGGATAAAGTATATGTTTTGTGGTATTGTCACCTGTTTAGGATGAGAAGAGGCACTGAAGCTATAACCCTATTTTCTGAGCCAGATAAAATAGCAAACATATATTTGCTCTACCGGGTTATTTTGACAAATTTATCAAGCATCTTCAAAATATACAGTACTAGTCTAAGCATTAGGGCTAATGCAGAGAGCTTTTGCACCAGTAGGACAGAGGAAAAAATGTACACAAATTAGAGTACAAGGCATAAAGCAGTTAAAAGTCACATTATCAAGTACATTCAAGGAAAGAGGTAAGCAGTTCCAGCAAGTAGGCCGGGCACGGTGGCTCACGCCTGTAATCCCAGCACTTTGAGAGCCCAAGGAAGGCAGATCATTTGAGGTGAGGAGTTTAAGACCAGACTGACCGACATGGCAAAACCCAATATCTACTAAAAATACAAGGAAAAAAAAAAAAAAAAAGCCAGGCGTGTGGAACATGCCTGTAATCTCAGCTACTTGGGAGGCTGAGGCAGGTGAATCGCTTGAACCCCGGGAGGTGGAGGTTGCAGTGAGCCGAGATCACGCCATTGCACTCCAGTCTGGGCAACAGAGCGAGACTCCATCTCAGAAAAAAAAAGTTCCAGCAAGTCAGCTGTGAATATTTTTTCTATGGCAATAATAATAAATACAAGATGCAGGTATAGATTCCTATTTATGACTACAACTCTCCACATGTCTAGAATTTGGTGGAAGCAAATAGGTCTTAGAATTTACCCCAAAGCTTGAATTACTGAAACTGCCTGTTAGTAATAGTCATTTATCACATGGATTTGGCGCTGGTGTCCTGAGGATCTAAGTACAGGGAAGTTCTGGGCATGCATTAGTGCTCTAAGGAGAGGCCTTTGCTGGTTAATGTCCCCAGGTTTGGGTTGGTAGCCTACCATTTGGTATCATACCGAGCTCCCTAATTTTGAGCTACATCTAGAAGACCACGTGCCTGGTGCCAAGAAGGACACTTAGACTATGTGTGGATGGAGCTTCATCAGCTGTTCTCATGAACGTTTTGCAAAAGACCATTGTGAGTGAGATGGGAGTTTCTCTGTTTTCAAGCCCAGGGCCCTGCCTGCTGGTGTGTCCCTCTCCTGAGTCATTCAGCCTTGACCCACTCTAGGGAACCGGAGGAATCCACAGCCCAGAGCTCTCCCATGGTGGCCTGTTTGACAGTCACATTCTGAAAAAGCAAACCTCTTGGCTTGATTTCTTGCTGGAATAATGAAACCCAGCTCGGCCCCTGCTTGACAATTGCCTTTGGGAAAAAGGTAATAGCCACCTTGAAACACCATTCAGTTGGACCTTTCCAAAAGCCACGGGTTTTTCTTCACCGAAGTCCTTCATTTGAGCCTATAATCTGTGAATGGAAAGAAGCGATGATGCCTCTAAAAGCCTTTTGGTTGGAGTCAGAGTCACCCTTTGAGCACTGAGTTCTCTTTCCAGGGACCTCTCCCGTGTGCTCTTGGAGCCATGGGTGTTGTACAAAAGCAACAGGCCTAGCAGAGCTACCAGTGTGTGAGCGTTTGCTGTGTGAGCCCAGGCTCTCCACAGGACGAAGATTCTCTCACCAGAGTGTGAGCATTTGCAGTATGAGCCCAGGCTCTCTACAGGACGAAGATTCTCTTACCAGCATGTGAACATCTGCAGTGTGAGCCCAGGCTCTCCACAGGACGAAGATTCTCTCACCAGCGTGTGAGCATTTGCTAGTGTGAGCCCAGGCTCTCCACAGGACGAAGATTCTCTCACCAGAGTGTGAGCATTTGCTAGTGTGAGCCCAGGCTCTCTACAGGACGAAGATTCTCTTACCAGCATGTGAGCATTTGCAGTGTGAGCCCAGGCTCTCCATAGGACAAAGATTCTCTTTTCACCCTCACGTCAACCTCACGTCAAGATGGGAGATAAAGAATAGCAAAATAGGGCTGGGTGTAAACTCTGGATAGCTTCTTCAGGTATCCAGGGATAGATGCTGTGATTACTCCTATTTTATAGATGAAGAAACAGATGAAAGGAGCCCACGTCCCATGCACGATACTGGCAAGCTAGGATTCAAACACAGTGGGGCTCCAGCACCTTCCCTTTCAGTCCCCACATTAGCCTCTGGCTGAGGTGTGGGGAAAAGCACACAGATCAGACTGGGGGGACCTGAGTTCCAGCCCCAGCTCCTCGCGGGCTGCCTGTGTGACCTGAGAGCCCCGAGGCTCCATCTGTGAAATGCAGAGGGGGTGGCAGACAGCTCGTCACGAGGAGTGAATGAGATCCTGCAGATGAAGGTATTTGGTATACTGAAGAGCTCTGAGAATGATGAAAATGATGTGCAAGTCTCTTCCAGGACTTTTTGTGTGCCTTTCGTAGTGTAATACAGACCCTGGCACATGGGTGTTCACACTTAGGATATGACCAGCCTCACAGCTAAGTTGCTTAGCATATGGTACCAGCGAACCCAAGTTTGTAAACCAGAACTTCCCATTGCTTTCTTGATTGTCAAGTTTGACCCTAGCCAGCATCCTCTGATACACTGAAAATACACTCTGTGTGTCCAGAGGCAGCTGAGCTTTTGTCTCAGGCCAACCTCACATTCAACCCACTATCCTCCGTCTTGTTCCTCCATGAGGAAAGGGACGTGAATGCCTATAGGCCATCAGAGATTCAGGTGAAACAAACCTCAGTGCATCACTGCACGGGGCCAGATGGGGGGGCCGGTGTTTCCCTGCGGAATCCGGAGGACAGCTGTGCCAGCCACGTGTCCAGGCCCAGGATCCACAATAGGAAAGGGGTTGCTGATGCATTTCAAACTATCTCTAAAGTCGTGAGTGTATATGGCAAAATCCCATCCTACCAAGCCTTCTTGCTATATACATTTGAGTAGAAAATGACATGAGCCAGAAGCTCCAAAGCCTGAGATCCAGAGCATAAACTCCTGCTGTCATGTTGAGGCTGGGGCAGTCCAGTCGCAAGCAGTGCTCCAAAGGAATGCAGTAGGCTGTTCTCGTCTTGCCGTAAAGAAATACCCGAGGCTGGGTAATTTCTAAGGAGAAAGGTTTATTTTTGGCTCACAGTTCCACAGGCTGTACGGGAAGCGTGGTGCCGGCATCTGCTTCTGGTGAGGCCTCAGGAAGCTTCTAATCAAGATGGAAGGTGAAGGGGGAGCAGGTGTGTTACATGGCAACAGAGGGTGCAAGAGAGAGAAGGGGGAGGTCCCAGACTCTTTGAAACAGCCGGATCTCGTGTGAACTAATAGAGCGAGAACTCACTCATCAACAGGGGATGGCTCTAAGCCATTCAGGAGGGATCTTCCCCCAGGATCCAGCCACCTCCCGCCAGGCCCCACCTCCAACACTGGGAATCACATTTCAACCTGAGCTTTGGAGGGTACGAACATTCAAACCATATTGGGCTCTATCGTTTTTGAGATTGTACTCACTGGGCGACAACGTAGAGCACCCACCGCTGGGCTGATATGATTTGTTCCCGTTTCCTGGGCACCCAGGTGCGCAGGGCCACGAGATGAGCCTCTTGTGACAACTAAGCCACCTTGATGATGGCTTTAACTCGGGGCCTGGAAGTCAGACTCGCATGCTTTGAGGATATTTTTTGTGGTGGTGTCATTTGTTATGAGGGTTATTCTTTTTTCTCTTGGTACGTCCCAGCCTCATTACTTCTCTGTGCCAAACTGTGCCAGGAAATCACTGACTTTATCATCATGATCATCATCATCATCACCATCACTCAGACTTTGGTAGTGCAGTGCAGTGCCTGCTAGCGCCAAGCTCTAGACTCGGTTCTTTATATATATACTCAGTCATCGCATGTTCATGGCAGTCTCATGGGACCAGCACTACAAATGTGTCTAAGGAGGTTTCCTCGAAATCTCCTTTGTCACAGCAGCCTGGAGCATGCAGAAGCAGGTAACAGAAATACCGGCAGCCACTCCTGACTCATCACTGATAGTGGAACTGGTAAGGGACAAACTTGTAAATGAGCAAAGTTAGATTTCTGGGCCTCCTCACCACCTCCCCACTCAGTGCTGTGTCCCCACCCCACAGGTACCCGGTACCTTTGTGCTCTCCAAGAATGCCCCGTGCTGCCACTTTCCACCCCCATCCTCCTGCCTGTACCTTGTTGCAAATCCCCAACGCCCTGAGCCTCAGTTGACTCTATACCTACCCCAAAAGGCATCTTTCCTGCGGGTGCTCCTTCCCATGAAGCCCTGTGGTAAGGTCATGTGCTGTCTTCGGTCAAATCAAAACTCCAGTATCTGATAAGAGTCTAAAGATATATGAGAGTTCCCACTATTCCCAACCTTGTCAATATTTGTATTGTTTGATTTTTAAAGTTTTTGGCCATTAGGTGAATATTTAATGGTATGTCATTGTAATTTTAATTTGCAATTTTCCTGATGACTGCTAAGGTTGAGTATCTTTTCATGTTTATTATTCTCTGTATAGTTCTTGTTCATGTCTTTTGCCTGCTTTTCTGTACAGTTGCTTAGCTTTTTGTTAATTGATTCGTAGGAATTCTTTGTAAACTCTGGATACCTTCTGCAGGCACCACTCATTGAGACCCCACTGACCAGGATCGATCTTTCAGTCATTTAAGTGACTCTGTGTGGAGTTGTCTCTGGGTTCTCCAGCCCTGCGCTGTTACCACAGTCTTAATAACATTGCCCTTTGCTAATTTTCTTTACGGCATGTTCATTTGCCATTGATTAATTTCTGTTCTTTGCTATTTTTTGGGGGGGCGGGTAGGGGAGACAAAGGTCTTGTCACCCAGGCTGGAGTGCAGTGATGTGGTCATAGCTCACTGCAGCCTTGATCTCCCGGGCTCAATAGCGATCCTCCCACCTCAGCATCCTGAGTAGCTGGGACTACAGGTGTGCACCACCATGCCTGGTTAATTTTTAAAAATTGTTTTCTAGAGCCAGGGTCTCACTGTGTTGCCCAGGCTGGTCTCGAATTCCTGAGCTCAAGTGATCCTCCCATCTTGGCCTCCCAAAGTGCTGGGATTACAGGCATGAGCCACCGCACCCAGCCCTACTTTGCCATTCTTTATTTCTCATCTGAAGGTGGCTACTTAGCTTAGCAGTTTCCCCTTCTTGTTCTGTAAGCACCTACGTTGCTCTCTAAGTACTGCTTTGTCTGTATCCTCAAGTTCTGGTAATGACAGGTATTTTCACTATCATTCACTCAAAATATTTTCCATTTCTCATTGTAATTATCATTTTTTGAGACAGGGTCTCATTCTGTCACTGAAGCTGGAGTGTAGTGGTGCGATCTTGGCTCACTGCAGCCTTGACCTGCTGGGCTCAAGCAATCCACCTGCCTCAACCTCCTGTAGCTGGGACTACAGGCATGTGCCACCATCCCTGGCTTTTCTTTTTTTTTTTTTTTTCTGGAGACAGAGTCTCACTCTGTTGTCCGGGCTGGAGTGCAGTGGCATGATTTTGGCTCACTGCAACCTCTGTCTTCTGGGTTCAAGTGATTCTCCTGCCTCAGCCCCCCGAGTAGCCAGGATTATTGGCGCCTGCCACCATGCCCAGCTAATTTTTGTATTTTTAGTAGAGATGGGGTTTTGCATGTTGCCAGGCTGGTCTCAAACTCCTGGCCTCCAGTGATCCACTCCCTGCCTCAGCGTCCCAAAGTGCTGGAATTACAGGTGTGAGCCACTGCGCCTGGCCCATTTTAATTATTTTGTGATCCGTGGGTTATTTAGAAATGTATTTACTAATCGCCACAGTTAAGTTACTTGGAATTTGTTCCTTTTGAGCTTTTTAAGCCTTGCAAAGGCAGGTGCAGCAGAGCCTAGGGCTGCTTTGATCCCACTGTTAGGCAGTACCCTTCTGAGGACTCTGAGGAATGATTTACATACACTCACATATATATGTACACCCATTATATACACCATATATATATATATATATACCCAATGATATATACAATATACACACATACCCAATATGTATATACACCCAATGTTATATATATATACACACACCCCCAATATATATATACACCCAATGATATATATATACACACACACCCAATATATATATACACCCAATGTTATATATAGACACACACACACTCTCTCTCTCTATATATATATATACACTCCTAATGTTATATATATACACACACACCGCCAATATATATACACCCAATGTTATATATACACACACCCTATATGTATACACCCAATGATATATATACACATACACACACTCAATATATATACACCCAATGATATATATATTACACACACCATATATATATACACCCTATGATATACATACACACATACCCCCATATATATACACCCAATGATATACATACACACACACTCAATATATATATACACCCAATGATGTATACATACACACACCCCATATATATATACTCAATGACATAAATAATACACACACCCAATATATATACACCCAATGATATATATATTACACACACCATATATATATATACACACCCTATGATATACATACACACATACCCCCATATATATACACCCAATGATATACATACACACACACACTCAATATATATATACACCCAATGATATATACATACACACACCCCATATATATATACCCAATGACATAAATAATACACACACCCAATATATATATACCCAATGATATATATAATATACACACACTATATAGATACACCCAATGATATATCTATACACACACCCAATATATATATACACCCAATGATATATATACACACACCCTATATATATTTACACACCTAATGATATATACACACACAAACCCTATATATATACACCCAGTGATATATACACACACACACACCATATATACACACACACATACACCCAGTGATATATACATACACACACCCGATATATATATACACCCCATGATACATATATACACACACACCCAATATATATATGTACACACAATGATATACACACACACCCTATATTATATACACCCAATGATATATACACAGACACCCAATATATATACACACCCAGTGATATATACACACACACATCCAATACATACATATACCCAATGATACATATATATATATATAAACCCAATGATACATATACACACACACCCAATATACATATACACCCAATGATATACACACACACACACACACACACCCAATATATATATACCCCAGTGATATACATATACACACACACACGCATGCCCTGGGTATAAACAGATCTCCTCACTCTGTCTGCTTGAACACAGACTTCCAATCCCTTCTTGGCTTCAAGGATTATTCCAACTCTCCTTTCTGTGGCCTTGCTTGTTTTTTTGTACACATGCGGATTAGAGCTCAACCAGAGGGCTCCAGAGAGCTCTTGCTTGCTCTCAGGTCATCTCTGTCTTTTTTTTTCTTCTCTCTTATTCTCTCTCCCCTCTTCTATCTCTCCAATTCTTTCTTTTCATCTCTCTCCATTCTTCCCTTCTGCTATTTTGTCCTACAAATTTTAGCTGCCCTGATCTCCCCAAAGTCTGGACTTTTCCTTGTTCAGAAGGATGTGGCTACCTGGCTCTGCTTGGGTCCCCTGTCATGTTTGGGGGCCTGGAACCTCTCTCCTAGCAGTAAGCTGGGGCACTTACAAGGCTCAGCTCATCTTTTTCCCTTCTCTCAGACATGACTTTCCTCTGCTGCTTGTTACCCAGTATCAGAAACCCATTTTTTTTTCTTATAGTTTGTTTGGTTTTCTAGTTGCTTAAGGTTGGAGGGTAAATCCAGTTTCTATTTTTCAAACATGGCCAGAAGCAGAAATTTCGTCATTTGTGATCATTTTTTTTGTTTATTTCTTTAAACAGTTTAATTGTCTCTGACATGTTAATCAACTTTTTGTTGTTTATTTGTGATCTAGGTTTGAACATCTCATTCTTCCATCTGTGGTTTCTGCTGGCTCTTTCTCATGGTGCCGTGTTTCTTTGTTTATTTGTGTCTGGGGGCTACTCATTTTCACTGGCATTTTATTTGTGAGAATTCTGCAAGCTCTGGGATAAAGATAGTTTACTCCAGACAGCATTTGTGTTAACTTCTACCAGGTGCCAGTTGAGGATAGTCTAAATTACATTCTCAGCTTGAAATATTTTTGGCCACCCAGATATGGAGAACTAAGCCTGCAAACCTGCATGTAATTCAGACCAGGGTTCACAATTCTCAGGACAGTTTCTTTCCCCTCTGCTCAGTGCTTATTTCAAGACAGCCATGTCTTGAGTACCTAAAAGGGACAATTATTGGGGGTTGATTTTCCTGTGAAAATTCACATGTGGAGCAGGCCTCCAGCTTTAACTGCTGCCACATAAAACTCAGCAGGGTGTTACCTGGCTGGGCAGATGTCTTTGGGGTGAAAGAAAGCTTGCCTGTTCTGCTTATTTATCTTGAGTTGCCAACTTCACTTGATTTTTTTTGGCCTGAGGATTCTTTACCTTTTTGCAGGTTCAACAATGCATTTACTAAGACTTAAAAATAATATCCACGGCCAGGCATGGTGGCTCATGCCTGTAATCCCAGCATTTTAGGAGGCCGAGGCAGGCAGATCACCTGAGGTCGGGAGTTCGAGACCAGCCTGACCAACATGGAGAAACCCTGTCTCGAGTAAAAATACAAAATTAGCCGGGCATGGTGGCAGGCACCTGTAATCCCAGCAACTGAGGCAGGAGAATCGCTTGAACACGGGAGGTGGAGGTTGCAGTGAGCTGAGATCACGCCATTGCACTCCAGCTTTGGCAACAAGAGTGAAACTCCATTTCAAAAAAAAAAAAAAAAATCCACAACATTTAACTGTACTTGGTAAGAAGGTTTTCCTAGGAACCCAGCCTATCATATTGCTCCTTTGCTTTTTTTTCCTGTTACACACCTCTCCTTCTTTTAAATAAGTAAGGAGATCATATAACTTATTATCGAAGCCGCTTTTGAGAGTGAAAAGGGACACTTAATTATTATTATTTCATGTTTCGAAATATTTTCTGACACAGCCGTCTATATTGGTGAACCTATAAAACAGTTCTATTCAAAAATTACTTTCAAACATGAAATGCTTTCTTAATAAAAGAAAATACATACATCAAAGTAGAAAAAGGTTAAAACTGCTTTATATTGTTCATCTGGACATTAAAAAATAAGCAGAATAATCACTTAATATACTTTTGTGTATTTTAATCATTGTCTTCACTATCTTCTTCTAATACCACTTCAGTAGTATTTTTCTTAACACTATTTTTTCTATTGTTAATGTCAGGGCGTTTTTCTCCTTCACATAATCCAACTGCCTTACCTATATATTTACATATATGTTTATGTGCATTAACACATCAAACCATCTGTTTTTGATAACTGTGGCTTCTGTTTCTCTTGATAGAATATCACAGTTTGGTTAAAAATAAGTGTGAATTTATTCGTACCACCACCGATTACAAGTTTATTTCAGTGAAATACATTTCTCGATTCAGTGAGAATATTGTGTGTTAAAGTTTCAAAGGATCTTCCCACAAGTCAATTTCCAGAGCAGAGTTGTAGAATTTCACATTTTAATCTTCTATACAGTTTGAGCTCTTGTAATCTATATTTCAGGGTCCCCTGTTTGCAAATTTTGTTTTTAATCATTGCAATTCATTACAGGCTTCAGAGGCTGAGCTTTTTGTGTTTCATTGGTTGAACACTTGATTATGGATTACAACTTATTTTGAACCACATGCCATCAAAATTTAGATGACTTGTTTCCAAAACTCGAGTACTTTTTTTGTAGAGCATTTGGATTGACTCATGAAGTATGTTTTAAAGTTAAAAGCTGCCTAATGTCAGCAATTTCCTATCATTTCATTATTTCAAGTGTCAAATATTTCTCAAATCCAACTGTTGACAGGCAGCAAAGAGAGAACCTCACACTCTACTGATGAAATGTTTTTAATCCAATTTAAACTTCATAAAAAATTTTTGTAGTTCAGTTACTCTCAGTTTATGTAAATTTTACACATTTCAACAACTATAGCTTGTGCTTCTCTGGGTAGAATTAGAACTGTGTTTGAGCTCAGTTATGAATTACATAGGTACATCAATTACAGGTACATTTCAGCATAATAAGTTTCTCAGCTTGGAACATTATATCTTTTTTTTATTTTTTATTTTTTTGAGACTGAGTCTTTCTCCATTACCCAGGACTGCAACCTCCGCTTCCCGAGTTCAAGTGATCCTCCTGCCTCAGCCTCCCAAGTAGCTGGGACTACAGGCATGCACCACCACGCCCAGCTAATTTTTGTATTTTTGGTAGAGATGGGGTTTCACCATGTTGCCCAGGCTGGTCTCAAACTCCTGACCTCCAGTGATCCACCCGCCTCAGCCTCCCAAAGTCCTGGCATTACAGGCATGAAGCACTGCTCCTGGCTGGAACATTATGTCCTTTTTTTTTTTTTTTTTTTTTTTTTGAGATGGAGTCTCTCTCTGTTGCCCAGGCTGGAGTGCAGTGGTGCAATCTCAGCTCACTGCACCTCTGCCTCCTGGGTTTAAGCAATTCTCCTCCCTCAGCCTCCCAAGTAGCTGGGATTACAGGCAGGTGCCACCACACTTGGCTAATTTTTTTTGTTTTTAGTATAGATGGGGTTTCACCATATTGGCCAGGCTGGTCTTGAACTCCTGACGTTATGTCTTAAAGTGCTAACTCTGTTCACTGCACATACCTCATATGTTCCTAGATGAGACCACTGAAATAGAAAGTGAAAGTCTATCCAATTCTTCCATCTCATTTTAATAAGTCTTAGTAATAACTACTTGCATTTTGAATAAAGAAATGAAAAATCCAGGACAAAATAAACCAGACAGGATGCAGGGTAATAGGCATACACTGAGACTTCTAGGCAAGTGAGCATCTGGTCAGCCGAATTAAAGCCCTTGGAGGGGTTCCTGTACCCTAGGTTCTTAATACACACTTGTTGAATGAACAATCGGAGGTAGCTTATTTGTTTGAATAAGGCTTTCTGTGTGTTAGTGCAAAGGAATGACGATGGGACAGGTTTAGGCTTTGTAACAAGACCTCCCAAAGGCTAACACATAGGCGGCTGCTTCCTCTGCAAGCAGAGATGACGCTTGTGGCCCTTTTTGAAACACCTTTTTTACATGCCAGAGGTATTTAACTTGACCATACCAAATGGCTTTATCAGCCCTTTTAACTCAAATATCCCGTTGGGATCAAACATTTTTGCTCTGGAGACCTTTGTACCTGTGGAGCATCAGTATAAGGATAGCCTGGGGGTGGTAACCCAGACACAGCTAACAGCGGGGCCTGAGTGACTTGGCCAGAGTCTTGGCCTCAAATTGAGGGCACAGCAGTGGTTCTGACTGTTCCTCTTCGGGGAACGTTGTACATCAGGAGGGGCCTGACGGTAACGTTGGTGTAAAATGTCTCTGCTGTGATCCACCCTTGAAGACTGTGAGCTGTGCAGAACGAAGCAGGTCATGGCTTGTCCTCTAGGATGTGATGGGAGGCTGAAAGCATCTCCCTGCTGTGATGTAGGAGGGACCATGAGCCTTATGCTAGGCACTCCTTCCAGCCCAAGGCAGCATCGTCTGCTTTGGTTTTCTTTCTTTCTTTTTTTGAAACACTCTGCCCAGGCTGGAGTGCAGTGGCACGATCTCGGCTCACTGCAGCCTTAACCTCCTGGGCTCAAGCTATCCTCCTGACTCAGCCTCCCAAGTAGCTGGGACAACAGGCGTGTGCCACCATGCCCGGCTACTTTTTAAAATATTTTTAATAGAGATGGGGTTTCGCCATGTGGCCCAGGCTGGTCTCAAACTCCTGGATTCAGACAATCTGCCTGCCTCGGCCTCCCAAAGTGCTGGGATTACAGGCGTGAGCCACCGTGCCTGGCCTGCTTTGGTTTTATTCTGACTGTGGCTCCTAGGAAGAAAAAGAAAAGATGATGCTTTGGAAGCTGTAGGGTTGGGAAGCTGGAGACTTCTTCTGATGGAGAGGTACACCCAGTAGATACTTATTTAAATACTTATAGAAAGACAACTTTATGCCGGACACTGTGTTAGGTCCTGGCTATACAGGAAGAAGAGAAGTGGCATCTGCCCATCCTATGCAGTTCTCCAGGAAGGAGGTGGCAGGAGTGGCATTTGGGCCATCCAGGCAACTCACCAAGTCCCTTTGCAGCACTCCTGAAAAGCTCTGAGACGTTTTGAAGCTAAAACAGACAAACAAAAGGGACCAAAGAGGTGGCATGAGTAGCATGAGTCAGATGTGATTAATTCCTAATTCCTTAGCTGCTTCTTTTTGTTTGTTTTGTTTTGTGTTTTTGAGATGGAGTCTCACTTTGTCACCCAGGCTGGAGTGCAGTGCAGTGGCGCAATCTCAGCTCACTGCAACTTCCACCTCCCAGGTTCAAGCGATTCTCCTGCCTCAGCCTCCCAGGTAACTGGGATTACAGGCACACGCCACCACGCTTGGCTAATTTTTGTATTTTTAGTAGAGACGGGGTTTCACCATGTTGGTCAGGCTGGTCTTAAACTCCTGACCTCAAGTGATCAGCCCGCCTCGGCCTCCCAAAGTGCTGGGTTTACAGATGTGAGCCACCAAGCCCGGCCCCCTATTTCCTTATCTTCTTATCAGCAGCAGGACTTTGAGAAACGGCTCCGTTAGGGTCTTGCAGGGATAACAGTGATTAGAGCCTGAACACAAACTACATTTATCCCATGTCAGAAATGAATAGCTTATCAAACGTACCAACTTAAAAGATGCAAGAATTGTGCAACAATAGCTGCCTTCTTTTCAAACAAAATAAACATCACTAAAAAACTCTAATCTTAATTCTTTTTCAAGAAATGGATAATTCCTCCACATCATTCTCCTTTAAAATTTTGTAGATTCTCCCTTAAGTTACTTAATGTATGAGTTGTGGCTTCTGTGTAACGTCTTTTCTCAGACTTGTATTGGTAATGGAAAGCATTCTTCGGCTTAATTTCCTTTTAATTCCTTCCAATTACTATGCACTGTTCTTTGTGCCAAGTGCCAGTCCAGTTATCCAGTTGGTGCATTTTGTGAAAACTGTAGGATCATGGAGATCATGTTTCTTTTCTTTTCTTTTTGAGACAGCATCTTGCTCTGTCACCAGGCTGGAGTGCAGTGGCACAATCTTGGCTTACCGCAACCTCTGCCTCCTGGGTTCAAGTGATTCTTCTGCCTCAGCCTCCCAAGTAGCTGGGATTACAGGCACGCACCACCATGCCTGGCTAATTTTTTGTAGTTTTAGTAGAGATGGGGTTTCGCTATGTTGGCCAGGCTGGTTGCGAACTCCCGACCTCAGGTGATCCGCCTGCCTCAGATCACCCAAAGTGCTGGGATTACAGGCATGAGCCACTGTGCCTGGCCAGGATCATGTTTCTTTAAACCACACATGATACCCAGAAGGCATCATAATAGAGTTGGCTTCATCATCTTCCTTATCATAGGTTATGCTTGATTTCGAAAGAAATTTGTTCCTGGACAATACACAGAAAATGCACTTAACAATAGCCCCTCAAGTTTTCCCCAGCCAATGACTGGTTAGCAGTCTAATAAGGATCACATTGGACAAGTATCTTTAACACAAAACAGCACAGGGAATCCTGGGCCACTCTCATTGTTAGGCTCTCTTCACAGATATAGCCTATGTTAGAAGGCTTCTGAACCACAGATGCTAAAGAAAAATTACTTAAATTTAAGACTGATGAAGTATTCCCTACAAATGAAAAGGCAATCTTATATGACAAAGGACACTATCAGGAGGTTGAAAAACAACCTATAGAATGGGAGAAAATATTTGTAAATCATATGTCTATGATTAATATCCAGAATATATAAAGAACTCCTGTAAGTCAACAAACATCACCACACCCAGTTCACAAATGGGCAGAGGAATCTTATGGACATTTCTCCAGCGGAGATATATGCACAGCCAAGGAGCACGTGAAAAGATACTCAGCATCATTAGTTGCTAGAGAAATGCAAAGCAAACCCCAAGAAGGTACCACTTCCTAGCCAGCAGGATGTAGCTATTAAAACAACAACAGAAAATCAGTGTTGGCAAGGGTGTGGAGGAATTGCAGTCCGTGTGCGTTGCTGGTGGGAATGTAAAATGGCATAGTCATTGTGGAAAGGAGTGTAGCAGTTCCTCCAAGAGTCGCATACAGAATTGTCACATGGTCCAGCAATTCCATTCCTAGGTTACCCAAAAGAATGGAAAGCAGGGGAGCTGGAGGCCATTATGCTAAGTGAAGTAACTCAGGAAGGGAAAGCCACATTCCTATGTTCTCAGGTATAAGTGGGAGCTAAGCTGAGGGTCCACAAAGGCAGAGTAGAGGAATGGACATTGGAGACTCCGAAGGGGAAAGGAGATGGAGGATTAAAACGCTACATTTTGGGTACAATATATACTACTTCGGTGACAGGTGCACCACAATCTCAGACCTCACCACTATACGGTTCATCCACGTAACCAAAAACCACTTGGACCCCTAAAGCTACTAAATAAAATAAATAAATATAAACATTCAGTAACATTATCTTTAGAAGAACACATTTTAATAAACTTGGGCATGAAGAAAAAAGGCTGAATAATATTCCATCGTATGCGTGTGTATATCCATATATATATATACGCACACACACACAATGTATATGTCTAGTGTTACCAACTTAGTTTCCTTTCCTTCAATATTAAACGTCTCATATTTCCACCAGACTTTTTGAGAGATAGTTGAGAAATAAAGCTATGTAAGTTTAGAGTGTAGTATGTGATGATTTGATATATATTGTGAAATTATTAACACAAGTTAGGTGACACACCTGTCACCTGTCCTAGTTATCGTTTTTTTTTTTTTTTGTATTGTAGTGAAATAAATGTCTCATTTGAAAAAAAAAGAATTGAAAGCAGGAAATGAAACAGATACTTGTACACCAGTGCTCATAGTAGCATTAAGTATAATAGCCAAGAGGTAGGAACAACCCAATTGTTCATCCACAAATGAGGAGAGAAAATGTGGTATGTAAATATAATGGAATATATATTTCATTGAAAAGAATGTATCTTTCAATTTTTAATTTTTGTGGGTACATAGTAGGTGAATATATTTATGGGATCCATGAGATGTTGGGATACAGACATGCAATGTGAAATAAGCATGTCATGGAGAATGGGGTATCCATCCCCTCAAGCATTTATCCTTTGAGTTACAAACAATTCAATTACACTCTTTTAGTTACTTAAAAACGTACAATTAAGTTGTTATAGTCACCCTGTTGTACTTTCAAATACGAGATCTTATTCTTTCAAAAATTGGTTGAACCTATTAACCATCCCCACATCCCCCATACTCTCCCAATACCTTTCTCAGCCTCTGGTAACCATCCTTCTACTTTCTATGCCCACGAGTTCAATTGCTTTGATTTTTAGGTCTCACAAACAAGTGAGAACATGTGATGTTTGTCTTTCTGTGCCTGGCTTATTTCACAAAATGATCTCCATTTCCATCCATGATGTTGCAAACAACAGGATCTCATTCTTTTCCATGGCTGAATAGTACTCCATTGTGTATATGTACCACATTTTCTTTATCCATTCACCTGTTGATGGACATTTAGGTTGCTTCCAAATCTAATGGAATATATTATTCACTCATAAAAAGTGTGAAATTCTGATACATGCTGTTAATATAACATGGATGTACCTTGCAAGCATGTTGAGTAACATAAGCCACACCCCAAAGGACAAATATTGTATGATTCCACTTATACAAGGTACCTGGCACAGGCAAATTCATAGAGACACAAAGTAGAATGGTGGTTACCGGGGGCCGGGGGAGTAGGGAGTGGGGAGTTGTTACTTAATGGGTAGAGTTTGTTTGTTTGGGAAGGTTCTGGAGATAAAGGATGTGATGGTTGCACAACAGTGTGAACAGGCGCAATGCCACTAAACTGTGCACTTAGTTGCAAGGTTACAATAGGACATTTTATGTATATTTCACCACAATAAAAATAGGAAAAGGCAGGTGATTTCTAAGGACACAAGTCCCTTGGGGTTGCTAGTTCTGTCAGACTTCTCCCCTTGTTTTTCTGAATGACAAGGATTAGTAGTGGATAAGAATGAGTGGATTCATGGATTTGAGCAGGACATGAAAGAATTTCCATAGACAGAGATGAAAGGGCATTTCTGACTTGAAACCTGGGATGAGCACCGATGCAGGAGAGGCACGAAAGCTCACGGCGTGTTCAGGGCGTAGTGAATAGAGGGGTGCGTGCCCCGAGCCTGCAGAGCGGGCAGGGTTGTGTAGGAAGGCACCTTCACCCTCCTCACTCAGCCGCCCAGCTCCAGGTCCAAAGCCACCATATCATCTTTCTTGTCACCATCACATGATAAGGGGGAGTCCTTCCAGACTGCCAGTCAATGAAGTAACACACACAGCCACGGTCATGCCAGTCCGAGCCCATCGGGCGAGCCCTGAGGGGAATAACAGTCTTGGTGGCACTGGGCAAGTCCCGAGGACCCCATCTCGGGGAATAACTGTCTTGGTGGCGTCGGCGCTTCACCAGGCCTCCTGGAACCATATTCGGGATCCCCAACTGAGTGCTGGAAAGACCACTGGTCAGGAGCAGGGAGCAGGGGTGGAAGGAGATGGCTCGTCCTGACCTTGACAATGAGAATCCTGTTTTAAGCTTCACGCTGCTGACTAAACAGAAAGGCCACGGCACAGGGACAGACGTGCGCATGAAATCACAGGAAGAAAGACATTTCACGAACAAATGCATCCTCCCAAACCAGTCTGAATCCCTCCCGACAAGGTGATGTTACCACGCAACTGGCCTGGCCTAATGAGCTGGTTTCTGTCATCCCTCCTGGAAGGTTACCCTGTAACACAAGGCGTGCCCACTGACATGCAGCCTGATGGAGCAAGGTTACACCTGTCTGCCTTTTGTGTGCACAAGATCAGAACACAGTCAAGTGAATACAAATGCAACAGCTGCTTGGGGCTCAAACTTGCATAGTCTATTTTATTTGGATAGAGAGCATAAAATTGGCTCTACCAAAGTCTGGAGGCTGGAAGTAATCATAATTGTAATCTAGTATAATTACCAAGCCTAGACCTTTCACCTAGTCCTATTTAACCTCCCTTTCACCTTTCCAAGGAATGTGGAGGGATAAGAGAGTCACTGAATAAGTTGGTTGGTAATACTGTATTGTATCTCTCAAATCCATTGTTTTTTTTTAAAGAATGAGATCAATAAATATAAATATAAATTCCAATATTTTCTTCCCCAAAGCACCATCTTGTACCGCTTTGGAGAACATTAGAGGGACTCACCTGGGTTTCCAGAGCTGGAAAACAAAAGCCCCATAATGTACCCAGTCCCCACTGCACGCTGTCATCTTAGGCCCAGTCCCCGCTGCGCGCTGCCACCTTAGGCCCAGTCCCCGCTGGGCGCTGCCACCTTAGGCCCAGTCCCCGCTGGGCGCTGCCACCTTCGGCCCCGTCCCCGCTGGGCGCTGCCATCTTAGGCCCAGTCCGCGCTGCGCGCTGCCACCTTAGGCCCCGTCCCCGCTGCGCGCTGCCATCTTAGGCCCAGTCCCCGCTGGGCGCTGCCACCTTCGGCCCCGTCCCCGCTGGGCGCTGCCATCTTAGGCCCAGTCCCCGCTGCGCGCTGCCACCTTCGGCCCCGTCCCCGCTGGGCGCTGCCATCTTAGGCCCAGTCCGCGCTGCGCGCTGCCACCTTAGGCCCCGTCCCCGCTGCGCGCTGCCATCTTAGGCCCAGTCCCCGCTGGGCGCTGCCACCTTAGGCCCAGTCCCCGCTGCGCGCTGCCACCTTAGGCCCAGTCCCCGCTGCGCGCTGCCACCTTAGGCCCAGTCCGCGCTGGGCGCTGCCACCTTAGGCCCAGTCCCCGCTGGGCGCTGCCACCTTAGGCCCAGTCCCCGCTGCGCGCTGCCACCTTAGGCCCAGTCCCCGCTGCGCGCTGCCACCTTAGGCCCAGTCCCCGCTGGGCGCTGCCACCTTAGGCCCAGTCCCCGCTGCGCGCTGCCACCTTAGGCCCAGTCCCCGCTGCGCGCTGCCACCTTAGGCCCAGTCCGCGCTGCGCGCTGCCACCTTAGGCCCAGTCCCCGCTGGGCGCTGCCACCTTAGGCCCAGTCCCCGCTGCGCGCTGCCACCTTAGGCCCAGTCCCCGCTGCGCGCTGCCACCTTAGGCCCAGTCCCCGCTGCGCGCTGCCACCTTAGGCCCAGTCCCCGCTGCGCGCTGCCACCTTAGGCCCAGTCCCCGCTGCGCGCTGCCACCTTAGGCCCAGTCCCCGCTGCGCGCTGCCACCTTAGGCCCCGTCCCCGCTGCGCGCTGCCACCTTAGGCCCCGTCCCCGCTGCGCGCTGCCACCTTAGGCCCAGTCCGCGCTGCGCGCTGCCACCTTAGGCCCAGTCCCCGCTGCGCGCTGTCATCTTAGGGTTTTGCTTAGGGGGCAGATAGAAAATTGTAAATGAAACCCTTTCAGATATTTCCTGGCCTTATTTAGTAAACACATCTTTTTGAAAGAACTCTGAATACACCTGCAGATTTTTCAAAGCCCAGATTCTACACACTTCTAATGTCAACCTTGAAGGGAGATCATAGATTGAATTACAGAAAGGGGTGCTGTCAAAATGCCACATCAAATATAAACTTCACGTATGTTTCTTACCTGAAACAAACACTCACACTCATGGAAAAGCACAGGAATGTTCTAAAAATGCAAGTTTATCACGAAGGAGACACAGGAGGTTCAGAGATCATGAAGCGGCAAGCCGGGAGGAAAGATCTGAGAGAAGCCACCAGGCTGGGGCAGGATTTCATTATATCCAGAATTCCACTTGGGCTCTGCAGTTTCTTTCTTCCTGAGAATTATTTAAAAGTCCCTGGGGAAGGACAAGAGTAAGAAAAAATCAAGGGAGAGCCTCTGGGTTACTATGACAACATGACTCTTGACCCCTTCTCTCTCACCCAGCAGTGCCTAAGCCCCTTTTGCATTGCTGCAGAGATCTCTGGCATTATGATTAGCACATGCTCCTAAACCTGAGGATGATTTAAAGTGGAAGGAGATCAAAGTTTCTAAATAGTACAGTGAGCTCATCTTGACTCAAAAGATGTGTAATGGTTATAATGCAACATAACTGAGATGTTTCCTTATCCCCCCCACCAGTAAAGCCGGTCACAGACTGTTGCAAAGGCTCTGTAAAAAATGACAGGTCTATGGAAATGTCTACTGCAAAGCACTGATAACTCAGGATAATGGTTCAGGCCAAAAAAAAATTTAAAAGGAAGTGAAACCTCAGACAATGTGAAACATGTCAGAGTCGTGTTTGCATTCTAAATTGCAGTAATGATATAAACATCATTATTCCTAATCTGATCCTGCAGGTGGATCAAATAAGCACGCATCTATTAAAGAACAGTCTGCACGCTCAGTAAGTGCACAGGGTCTTATTACCGAATCTTTCAGCACATCTTCGTTTCATCTTTAACTTCATTAGAATATGTAAGTTTTGGCAGTCTATTGATTCAGGAGAAATCTATGGATCTATTATTTTCTATTTGTCTATAAAGTCCACTAATTTACCTTCTAAGTTGTTGTTTTGGGTTTTCATCAAAGTGATGACATTCCTAGCTCCTGATTATGCTACATTGAATAAAAATAAATGTAGGATTTTCTCCTTTTTGACCTAGAGCTAATAAGTCGTACATATTGGCTGAGTTACTGCAAAGAAAGGGCAAAATGAAAACACAGCTCTTATAGTCAAGGTTCTTAGGATCTTATTGAGATGAGCTCCTCAGAATCAGCCAAACTTCAAACTTGGAGAGCACGGCCCCCAGTCTGCCAAGTCTGCCCAAGACTACTGACACCAACTGCAAGCAATTAGGGTCCAACTACAAAGTTAGCAGAAAGAGCCCACCCAAGACCACTGTCACGTGTGACAACTGCATGTTTGGAGGGTTCCCAAAACCACCCTCAGGCTCGTAATTCTCTAGAGGGACTCACAGAATTCACGGAAAATACTCATGGCTACAATTTATTATGTTGGAAAGGAGACAGATTAAAATCAGCCAAAGGAAGAGACACATGGGGCAGAATCTAGGAAGGTTTCAAAAGGGACGCTTCCATTGTCGTCAGGACACATTACATTACCTTCCCGGCATCCGTGTGTGATGGTACATGTGGAGCACTGCCAACCCAGGATGCTCACCTGAGCCTTGTATCCAGAGTTGTTACTGTGGTTTCATTACACTGGCATGATTGATTGATTGATTTCCCATGTGGTCTAACTCAGTCTTCAGGTGGACTGGTACTGTGTGACCCCAAAGCCCCTGCCCTAAATCCCATGGTTGATCTTTCTCTTGCAACCAGCTTGGACCATATGACTATCAGGTATGGCCCATCCTACCCTAAGATCTTATGTGGCCAACCCTCACCATAACAAAGGCACTCCCAGTGAGTATGATGTTGTTTACCTCCCAGAAGCTCATGGAAAAGGCCACATCTATCTTTGGGCAAGGTCAAATTTTTTACTACCCAAGCCTGACCTGAGAAGTGCTAAATTGTGAGGGTGGAAAGGGGCTAGTGTGAGCTTGGATGAACTAAGTATCTGAAGAGCAATGGAAGGAACATGGAGTGTTCTTAAACAACAGAACATTTTTAGGACCATAGAGTATTGGAGTTGAAAGAATTTGGGAGATTATTGCATTTCTTAATAAGAGCACTGCCATGCAGAAGTGGCCTTGTCTTGGTAACATGATAGAAGCACGTGATAACTGTCTTTAAAGTGTGAGGGGCCCGTGTGAGCAACAGGGATTATTTTTACCCCATATAATCCTAGAGAACAAAGCTAGTGGCCATGGGTTAGAAGTTATTAAAAAGAAGATTTAAGTTTAATAGAAGAAAGAGCTTTCTAATAATTGAGGCTATTCAGAATATTACACAGGCTGTACTGGGAGATGGTAAGTTCTCCCAAGTTAAAAATATTCAAGCAGAAAGCAGATCACCTGTTACCATGGCAGTGCTTTTATTAGGAAATGCAATAATCTCCCAAATTCTTTCAAGTCTAATACTCTGTGGCCCTAAAAAGAGTTTTCAATCTTGACAGAATTGTATTCTGGAATTAGTGGACTATTTCTTTCATAAGTCATTATGTGAATTACCTTGAAAATTTCTGATATCGTACCTGAGTGCCATGGCCTTGGCATGAATATACACTTCCTGAGCAGAACTTAAGAATGAGAATATCTGGAGTAATTCAGATTCTGCTAATTCTGCATGGTTGTCACTGCGATGATGTTCATTGTTCTAGGTAAGAAGGATAAATGGGTAATAAAAGTTTCATGGGACACATATAAGTGAACTCATGTTTTATATCCACTTCAGTCATTGCAAGCGAGTCTTGTTCAATGAGATCAAAGCAGATTGGTTAGGATTTTGACTTGAAACCTTCTGTTATTTATAAATTGGAGTTATATATTTCTCCTAAAAGATTCTATTGAGACTGTTTGCTGTCTACAGCTGGTCTTTCTCCAGAAGTAGGTTGAATTGCCATGAATTTTATCTTATTCAGATAAATAGAATGCTGGTATCTAGGATCCAATAGATTCATGTGGCCCAAATTTCATCCAGACTTCATCTTCCTCTGTGTACAGTGGCAACTATTAAAATCATAACAGAGACTTGTTGGCTCCAGCCCATACTTGCAACGTAAAACCTCCACTCGGTGCAAACTCTTTCCATCCAGTATTTTCTGATGTCCCTGAGGGCTCTCATGAATGCTCATCACACGTCTCCTCCTGGAAACAACTGCTGCTTCACCAAGAATCGCAGGCCCCACGGGGAACCATCGCTTCTCTCCTGCCTGTCACTGGGCACAGCCACCAACGTTCCAGAGCCATCATGGTGCCAGCCCCAAATGACCAGGATGGTGTGGGGAAGAACACGTCTCTCCCGCGCATTATCCTGCCTCAGAGGCATCTCAAATGATGCTGCTTGCACCTCAGGGTTCTACAGTGTTTCATAAAAGAGATCGATGAGCAAATAAATAGATTAACTTCATGTACTCTTAATGGTTCAAGACCTCTGCCAACCAGCGGTCTTAGGATAAGCAAGACATGACCTCATAATAGGAGGTGTGCTGGTTGGATCACAAAGGCTGGTCCTTCAGCCAGAGTGGGTGGTTCTCTGCAGGGACCTCTTCTGAGCTCTCCCTGATGAGACAACTAATCATCGTGTACACTGCCGAATGACAGTGTTTGCAGAACCTCTAGCATGCATGCTGGCCTCGGCGATCTCTGCCAACACTTTATTACACAAGCCAGAGTCACCTTCATCGGAAGACTTGAGAACTTGGCTTCTCTATCCCACGAATGTTATGCAGTCATCTTCCCAGCATCCTGCAGGACAGACCTGCTTATGCCATTTGCAGTACAAACAAAGTACTATCTATCTGAAATTGAGCAGCAAGTGCTTTAACTTCACGTACCTCTCCTTCTGAAAATGCCATCAGGATAGCTCAGCCCATACCAAGCTTCTGGTACTTCTCTAGTACCCCAAAGCAAGTAATTCATGCCCTAAGGCATTAGCATCCTTGAAGGGAATGTTGCCAAGACAAGGCCACTTCTGCAGAGCAGATACCTTCCCCAGAGGGGAGGCGTGTAAAGTCTTGCCTCAAACGTAGGGATGTTCAGGAAGCGGTCATGGACAGCGAGATCATCAAGTCCCTTAGGAATAAGTAAACTCAAATAAAATAAAAATAAAGTGATTTTCCCTTTTGGAGGTATGTGTTTCAGTCTGGCGCAACTCAACACTGTCAGAAATAATAAAGACACTTACTTGAGACCTAGGAGACCCTTTGGGGCAGAATTGCCCTCAGCAGAGCTGGTGACGGTTCCCCTTGAGAACAGCCTTTCCCATGAGGGATAAGGAACTGCGGAGATACTGCTCACCTTGGCCAGGAGCATTGGGCCAGGGATGATGGCTTGGGACCTGGTCCCTGGTATCTCAGGCTGGTCTCCAGGGGTCACTGGTGAGCTTTCAGGGGACAAAAGAAAAGGATCTTCACAGATAGTTGGCTGTAAATAGGAAGGAGGCAGGGTCAGTGGCGAGGAGGATATTTGAATAGTCAGCATGTATTTCAAAGCCGTGGTTCTGTCCCCCTCTGGTGTTGCTTCCTTCTCCTCTTCACTCTGCAGCCGCCTCTTGGTGGTCAGAGGGTGAATGCAGGACCCTGGGGTTTGGGGCCTAGGGCTGGGAGACCAGAACTCTTGGAGCTGGCTTGATACCTGGCAATCCTCATCGAGCATCTCCATCTGTCTACGACGCGTTCTGGCACGTTGCAGGTGAAGTGGGTAGAGCGTGGGATGGTTACTGGAATCGATGCAGTTCCAGGGTGCTGTCCTTAAGAGTGCGAGTGGTACCAGTCAGTGTTCTCGGCATTTAAATATTAGTTGTTGTTATCTTGGCTATCTCATGCGTGTAAGAATTCTGTGTGTGTAGTTTCCATCCTTAAATTCAACCAAGGTATTACTGTAAAAAAAGCAAGACAGGCCTGGTGCGGTGGCTCACGCCTGTAATCCCAGCACTCTGGGAGGCCAAGGAGGGCAGATCACAAGGTCAGGAGATTGAGACCATCGTGGCCAACATGGTGAAATCCCGTCTCCACTAAAAAATACAAAAAATTGCTGGGCGTGGTGGTGCATGCCTGTAGTTCCAGCTACTCAGGAGGCTGAGGCAGGGGAATCGCTTGAACCCAGGAGGCGGAGGTTGCCGTGAGCTGAGATCACACCACTGCACTCCAGCCTGGGTGACAGAGCAAGACTTCGTCTCAGAAAAGAAAAAAAAAAAGCAAGACAAAAACTCTCTCCCTTTTCTAGAAAAGAGCATGCCTGTGCGTATGGCTGGCTGTGTGCCTACAGTTCATGTGCCTGTTTCCATTTTTGCTGCTCAAAGCCATGGATTGGTGTGTAGTCAGGACCTGCATTCTCTGCTTGGTGGTTCAGTGTCTGGGATGATACTGTTTCCCGGTTACTCTAGAGCAGAGGTCAACAAACTTCTTATGCAAAGGAGCAGGTAGCGAGCATCTTTGGCTTTGTGGGCGACACAGGCTCTGTTACAACCACTCAACTCTTATTGTAGCACAAAAGTAGCCACAGACACTATGTAAACAAATAGATGTGGCTGTGTTTTAATAAAACTTTATTTACAAAAGCAGGCAGTGTGCCAGCTTGGGCCTGCAGGGCCCTGGTTGGTCAGCCCTGTGCCTGAGTGATAACATGCTCTTTCATGCCTTTAAAAATGATTATTAAAGTGTGTTCATTATCCTGTTCTTTTTGTCCTTTTTCTTGTTTAATAAGTGTTCACTGATTTTAAAAAGACATTTTTCTAAAAATCTGGGGTTTTTTTTGTTTTTTTTTTTTTGTGTGTGTGTGTGTTTTTTGACACAAGGTCTTGCTCTGTCACCCAGGCTGGAGTGCAGTGGCGCAATCTCGGCTCACTGCAACCTCTGCCTCCTGGGTTCAGGTGATTCTCCTGCCTCAGCCTCCTGAGAAGCTGGGATTATAGGCATGTGCCACCATGCCCAGATAATTTTTGTATTTTTAGTAGAGATGGGGTTTCACCATGTTGGCCAGGCTGGTCTCAAACTCCCGATCTCAGGTGATCTGCCCGCCTCAGCCTCTCAAAGTGTGGGGATTACAGGCGTGAGCCACGGTGCCCAGCATAAATTTATTTTCAAAGGCAAGTGTGGTCAGTGTAGGCAGGGAGCGAAACATGTATGTGTAAACACAGCTACTTGAAAGAGCGGTGCGGTCCTTCCTCAGGCTCCCGTCAGCTCTGCTCCGTCCCCAGTCCCTTCCTGTGCCTGCCCAACCTGTCCTCCATAGCCAGGGCCCCCCAACCAAAACCCCTCCAGGCACCACCTCCCTCCATCCCTCCCGCCTGGCTCTGGGGAGGGGGTGGCCAGCGGCCCTGCACGCTTCTTCCTCTTTTCTCTTCCTCTCTCTTCAGACTTGATGGAAAGAGTGGGCTAAGTCTGTGCTGACTGTTGCCCTGGAAACTCTTTTGAACCTTTCTCTTTCCCTCCAAAGATTCCGAGTTCCTCCTACAGTTTGCAGCCTTCAGTACCCTGCCCCTTCCCTCCCCTGCCCTCCCTTACTTGGTTGTCTTTATTCCAAGTTAAATGATCATCATGAGGTTGGGAAAGCCGCAGCTTTCTATGCACCATGTTTTACTCCCCAAAGGACATCTTTTAGAGTCCGTAGAGGCCCACATGAAGGGCTCACCAGCAGCTGTACCGGTTTGCTTTCCACAAGGAGAGCTAAAATGCCAGTTGCTAAGCAGCATACATGCCGCTGCTTCTTTCCACAATGTAGACTTAAAAAAATCACTGTAAACATTTTACCATATGATTGAGTCATGGGTGGGGAGTCACGGAAATACACAGGGCAGGCAGTTCGCTATCACGATGTTCTCTCTCAATTCTGTCTTTGGTCTGTCTTCCTGGGTAATGTCACGTGGAGACCCAGGGGATCTGCCGTCAGCTGTGTGCAGTGGGTTAACAAGACGACGGGGAACTTCAGAGTGCAGGCAGTCCTCATCTTTTGCAGATTCTGTATTTGCACATTCACCTACTCACTGAAATGCATGTGTAACCCCAAAATCAATACAGCGGTTTCACAGTCATTCTCCGACACGGGCAGAGGGGTGAAGATACTGAGTCGCCAGATGCACGCGTTCCCCGCCGAGGTGGAGTGTGCAAAGCTCTGCCTTCACGTTTGGCTCTGATATCGTGCACATGTGTCCTTTTTGCAGTCTCCTTAGCACTGTGTTTTTCATATTTTTGTGCTTTCTGATGGTTTTTTTGCTGTAAACGGCCCCCAAGAATGGTGCTGATGTCCTATTTAGGGTCCCTAAGCACAGGAAGGCTGTGATGTGCCTTATGGAGAAAATCCGTGTGTTAGATACGCTTCTTTCAGGTAGGAGCTACAGCGCTCATGGGGGCCTAGTGTTAATGAATCAGGAATACACACACCCAGGAAAAGGAAGAGGAAGTGCACAGGGCAGCCAGCTTGATGTCACCACGTTACATCCTTTTATCCGGTCTTTGGTAAGTTTTCTTTTCTTTTTTTTTTTTTTTTGAGACAGAGTCTCGCTCTGTCGCCCAGGCTGGAGTGCAGCGGCGCGATCTCGGCTCACTGCAAGCTCCACCCCCCGGGTTCACGCCATTCTCCTGCCTCAGCCTCCTGAGTAGCTGGGACTACAGGTGCCCGCCACCACGCCCAGCTAATTTTTTGTATTTTTGGTAGAGACGGGGTTTCACCGTGTTAGCCAGGATGGTCTCGATCTCCTGACCTCATGATCCACCCACCTCAGCCTCCCAAAGTGCTGGGATTACAGGCATGAGCCACCGCGCCCGGCCGGTCTTTGGTATGTTTTCTTGGGGACTTACACAGGGTCATGTGGAGATACAGAAGGATGCGCCTTCGGCCCATCTGTATGTGGGGCCACTCTGGAAAGTGCTAAGGTAACAGCTGTAGTACATGAGGAAGCCATGGAAGAGATGAAAAGTGGCTGAATGTGTGGATTCATCAGATGATGAGAACATTTAATGTGATAGATAGCATTGGTGTGAGGCTAGACACCAAAGAAATTTACAATCATGTTACTCAAGGGAAGGAAAGTATTAAACCCTTCTTGGCTAGTGTTTTATTTTAAAGAAATACCAAATATAATTCATTATTTTGAAGAAACATATTAAATAAAGCATCTTATTAACAAGGTTATGTATTGACCAATTGAAGAAACTTTTGTCATGAGAGGTTCACAGAAACCTAAACCATATGTTAGGTTGGTGCAAAAGTAATTGAAATGGGCCAGATGCAGTGGCTCACACTTGTAATCCCAGCACTTTGGGAGGCCGAGGCGGGCGGATCGCCTGAGGTCAGGAGTTCGAGACTAGCCTGGCCAACATGGGTGAAACCCCGTCTCTACTAAAAATACAAAAAATTAGCTGGGTGTGGTGGCGCGTGCCTGTAGTCCCAGCTACTCCGGAGGCTGAGGCGGGAGAATCCCCTGAACCTGGGAGGCGGAGATTGCAGTGAGCCGAGATCGTGCCGTTGCACTCCAGCCTGGGCAACAGAGCAAGAGTCTGTCTTAGGAAAAAAAGAAAGAAAAAAAAAGTAATCAAAAAAAAATGACAGAAACCGTAATTACTTTTGCACCAAACTGTATTTCCCCTAAGAACAATGGCCCAGTATTTACAAATTCAGTGTTCACAAATATTTTATAGAACACAGCTACCATGAATAACAAGAGCTGACTGTATATGATCACAACCTAACTGAGCAGAACTCACCCTCCACTGCCCATATTGAAGACAGAGCCCAAGACGCATCCAGGTGCAGTGTCTCTGCTAAGAATGTGTGCCAGGAATGGGACAGTGCGGCTGTCCATGGATTTCTGCTAGACAGATAGATAGCGTTTGGAAGGAGTTAAACTTTCACAGCTCCTGTTCCTCCTCCTCTATATCCCTTACCTCGCCACTTTCATCACTGGTCATTTTGCTGGAAGGGAAGCCCTGGTATATTCTTACATTGCTCTGGAAGTGAGCCTTAGCCCAGCGTCGCCAAACTTACACCTTAATTGGTCCCAGATGAGAAGGAAAAACTATTGCTCTTACCCCACAGTCTTCCCCCCCTGAGGCCAGAAGCAGGTCACGTGTAAAATGGTCTGCTCTCTGCTGACAGTGGCCTGAGTCTCCCACAGTGTCTGCTGAGCTGGATAGTCCCTCTCCAGGGAGCTTTGCAGGGGATGGATGATGACACATGGACATGGGGACGAATCCGTCTCATCTGGAATCGCAGACACAGCATGGAGATATGAGCATGCGGCATGGGAAATAGGCTTCCTCAGCCTTCAGGATCAGGGAACATGCCAGAGATGCAATGACATTTGGCAGCAGTTGAGAGTATGAGTGCTGTTGATGAAATAAACAGAGGCCTTTAAAAGCAAGGCAGGAAAAATGTTGGGACGAGTACAGGAACAGAAAAACAGCCATTTCTCCAGGTCCATTCAAAGACTTAGCAATGCTCCCTGCAAACCCCAGGGCCTCATTATCACTACTCAGGGCAGTGGCCCCGCACAGCACCTGCACAGTTGCCAGAGGAGGCCTCTCTATAGGAAGTGCTGCTTTCTGTTGTGGATAGAGTGACTGGCTGGGCCTCTCTCTGTGTTTCTCCCCTAGTCTTCAGGAATATGAATGCCTTTTCCTTCAGTGCTACTAGGTGCAAATATGCGAGTTAAGGGACAATGCCAATAAAGTAGCCGCAGTTTCCTGGCTAAAGGAACTGTGCAGGTATTAAAAACCCACAGATCTTCAATCCAGGTTCGTGGCAGGGGGACTCCTTTTTGTTGCAAGATTGTCTGTGTGTGGAAACCCGGAGAAAGGCCACACATGCAGTTAGCATGCCGAGTCACCAGGCACAAAGCCCTTTCTCCTGATCCCCTCCTCTTGTTTCTATTCCCAGGCCTCATTATGTGTAATGTCATAGACACACACGCCCAGGAACATCCCATCACAGCCAGGACAGAAGCGCCAAGGGAGGTGCTTTGCACAAATTCCATCTTGGAGTTAGAAGCACTTGCTCGGTGCTTGCCAACTACAAATAGCCCCATGCTGGAAAATGATGCTAATTAGTATGCCATTAAAAAGGGGGGGGGATCACCACCCACAACAAAATGGCCGTGTGCAGGCCTGAAGCCCTGCCCTGAGGGCCACAGGGAAGCATGGCCGCTAATGCAGCCTAATTCACTTTGTTTGGCAGAGAGAGCAAGCTCGCCATGTTGCTGCGGGAGTCTCTGGGGAACATGAACTGCCGTACCACCATGATCGCGCACATCTCGGCCGCGGCCGGGAGCTACGCGGAGACCCTGTCCACCATCCAGATTGCATCGAGAGTCTTGAGGATGAAGAAAAAGAAGACGAAGGTAAGGAGCTCGCGGGGTGGGGGTGGGGGGGGGGGTGAGGGAGCCTTTGGAGCCGTGCCCTGGAACAGAGTCAGAAAAAGCTAAATCAACGTTGCCAATCCCCCAGCATCAGGAGATGTGACTTGGAGCTGACAACACGTGGCTCAGGGTCCACTTTGGGGCAGGGAAACCTTGGGGCTGATACAAAGTCATGTCACCTCCCCACACCTGGTGCTGGCCCTGGTCACCCAGCCTGGACTCCTGACCGGAAGCACTTGGTCCGCTTTAGAGAGTATAAATGGATTGCTACCTCAAGAGGAAGAACGTTGGAGGGATGGAAAATATTGTTTTTCTCATGCATGGCCTTGGTCCTGTGTAGGTGGAGACTGTGTCCTTCGGGGGCTTGGCGCCAAAGAGGTTCTCAACTCCCTGCTCTCAGGGCCCCTCCACTGCTGCATGTCCAGGAGTCACTCCCTGGCTGCGGCTTTTGTCCTGGCAATTCAGTGGTTTCTGGATGATACTGAGTCTGCTGGACATCGCTGGGCTCATTTTCTCAGGCAGAGGCCAAGCCAGGATGGTGGCAGGGTGGCAAGTATTTGAGAAAACCATCATGATCGTGGCCACTCAGTGGCAGGGGCAGCTGCTGAGGTGGGGGCCTTTTTTCCCCCCTTCTCTGTTTTGTACCTTTTTTATCTTTAAATAGCATTTCTTAGCCAGTGTTCGGCGGCACAGGGTGCCAAACATTGGTGAGCCAGCAGCCCTTAGCTGGTCAGGCAGGGCCTGGATGGTCACCTCCTTTCCTGAGCAGCTGTTTCCCCAGCGTGCCACACGGGGCTTCCCCTTCACAAATGCAGTGGTGATGTGACACCGGGCACGCGGGCATGGCACCCCGAGTGGCCCACGTGCAGGAGGCCAACGGGGGTGGCTGTCAGTAGCCTGTGTCGTCAGGGGCCTTCACCACTTGCCGCGCACAGCTGGGCTCCCGGGGAAACTGCCACGGCAAGGCCACCACGTTAACTGCTGTCTCACTCACAGTACACATCCAGCTCGTCCGGCGGGGAGAGCTCCTGCGAAGAAGGCCGCATGCGCAGGCCCACCCAGCTGAGACCCTTCCACACCAGGACCACGGTGGACCCTGACTTCCCCATCGCTCACCTGTCCAGCGACCCCGACTACTCCTCCAGCAGCGAGCAGTCCTGCGACACCGTCATCTACATCGGGCCCAACGGCACGGCCCTCTCTGACAAGGAGCTCACCGACAACGAGGGCCCCCCAGACTTTGTCCCTATCGTGCCGGCCCTGCAGAAGACCCGGGGCGACAGCCGGCCCACAGAGGCAGGAGAGGCTGCAGCCAGCAAGTCAGAAAGGGACTGCCTGAAGTGCAACACGTTTGCCGAGCTGCAGGAGAGGCTGGACTGCATCGACGGCAGCGAGGAGCCCAGCAGCTTTCCTTTCGAAGAACTGCCTGCTCAGTTCGGGCCAGAGCAGGCAAGCAGAGGCCCCCGGTTAAGCCAAGCAGCGGGGGCAAGCCCACTCTCTGAGTCTGATAAGGAAGATAATGGGTCCGAAGGTCAGCTGACCAACAGAGAAGGCCCTGAACTCCCAGCCTCCAAGATGCAGAGGAGTCACTCACCTGTGCCCGCCGCGGCACCCGCCCATAGCCCCAGCCCGGCCTCACCCAGGAGCGTCCCGGGCAGCAGTAGCCAGCACAGCGCCTCCCCACTCGTGCAGAGCCCCAGCCTCCAGAGCAGCCGGGAGAGCCTCAACTCCTGCGGCTTCGTGGAAGGGAAGCCCAGGCCCATGGGCTCCCCCCGGCTGGGCATCGCCAGCCTGTCCAAGACCTCGGAGTACAAGCCACCCAGCTCTCCTTCCCAGAGATGCAAAGTCTACACCCAGAAGGGGGTCCTGCCGTCTCCCGCCCCACTGCCTCCCTCGAGCAAGGATTCCGGTGTGGCGTCTAGTGAGTCCTTGCTGCAGCCCGAGGTGCGTACGCCCCCGGTTGGAATGAGCCCCCAGGTTTTGAAAAAATCCATGTCTGCTGGGAGCGAAGGGTTCCCGGAAACTCCTGTCGATGATGAGCAGCAGGCAGCTACTCCTTCAGAGTCCAAGAAGGAGATCCTGAGCACCACGATGGTGACGGTGCAGCAGCCACTGGAGCTGAACGGTGAGGACGAGCTGGTGTTCACGCTGGTGGAGGAGCTGACCATCAGCGGGGTCCTGGACAGCGGCCGCCCCACCAGCATCATCAGCTTCAACAGCGACTGCTCTGTGCAGGCCCTGGCCTCGGGCTCGCGGCCCGTCAGCATCATCAGCAGCATCAGCGAGGACCTGGAGTGCTACTCCAGCATGGCCCCCGTCTCCGAGGTCAGCATCACACAGTTCTTGCCCCTCCCGAAGATGAGCCTGGATGAGAAGGCCCAGGACGCAGGGAGCAGACGCTCTTCCATCAGCTCCTGGCTGAGCGAGATGAGCGTGGGCAGTGAGGGTGAGCAGTCGTGCCACAGTTTCATAGCCCAGACGTGTTTTGGGCACGGGGAGGCAATGGCAGAACCTGTGGCCTCGGAGTTTGTCAGCAGCCTCCAGAACACCGCTGTGGTGTGCAGAGAGAAGCCCAAGGCCAGCCCCGACAACTTGCTCATCCTGTCTGAGATGGGAGATGACTCTTTCAACAAAGCAGCCCCCATAAAAGGCTGCAAAATATCCACAGTGAGCAAGGCCATGGTCACCATCTCCAACACGGCCAATCTGAGCAGCTGCGAGGGGTACATCCCCATGAAGACCAATATCACAGTTTACCCCTGCATTGCCATGAGCCCCCGGAACATCCAAGAGTCCGAGGCCCCCACTGCCACCCCCAAAGCAGGCCCCACATTAGCCCAGTCCCGGGAGAGTAAGGAAAACAGTGCAAAGAAAGAGATGAAATTTGAGGACCCCTGGCTGAAACGAGAAGAGGAAGTGAAAAAAGAGACTGCTCATCCCAATGAAGGAGGGACGATGAGGTGTGTGACTGCCACGGGCCCCTCGAATGCTGAGACCAGAGCAGAGCAGGAGCAGGACGGAAAGCCCAGCCCGGGAGACAGGCTCAGCAGCAGCAGCGGAGAGGTGTCGGCCTCCCCGGTCACTGACAACTTCAGGAGGGTCGTGGATGGGTGTGAGATGGCCCTGCCTGGTTTGGCCACCCAGAGCCCCGTGCATCCCAACAAAAGCGTCAAGTCCAGCAGCCTTCCCAGGGCCTTTCAGAAGGCCAGCCGGCAGGAGGAGCCGGACAGCCTCTTCTATTACTGCGCTGCTGAGACCAACGGGGTGGGTGCAGCCTCGGGCACCCAGCCCTCCAAGGCTACCCCGGAGAGGAAGGTGGCTTCCCCCAAGCACTGTGTTCTGGCTCGGCCCAAAGGGACTCCCCCTCTGCCCCCTGTCCGAAAGTCCAGCCTGGACCAGAAGAACCGGGCCAGCCCTCAGCACAGTGCCAGCAGCAGCGGCACCAGCAGCCCCCTGAACCAACCAGCCGCCTTCCTGGCGGGCCTCCCAGACGAGCCTAGCGGCAAGACGAAGGACGCCAGCAGCAGCAGCAAGCTCTTCAGTGCCAAGCTGGAGCAGCTGGCCAGCAGAACCAACTCCCTGGGCAGGGCGACGGTCAGCCACTACGAATGCCTCTCCCTGGAGCGGGCCGAGAGCCTGTCCTCCGTGAGCTCCCGGCTGCACGCAGGCAAAGACAGCACCATGCCCCGCGCGGGGAGGAGCCTGGGCCGCAGCGCCGGGACCTCGCCCCCCAGCTCCGGGGCCTCGCCCAGGGCCAGCCAGTCCAAGATCTCCGCCGTGAGCAAACTCCTCCTGACCAGCCCCAAAGCGCGCAGCCTGTCCACCTCCACCACCAAAACCCTCAGCTTCTCCACCAAGTCCCTGCCGCAGGCGGTGGGCCAGAGCTCCAGCTTGCCCCCCGGTGGGAAGCACATGTCCTGGTCCACGCAGTCCCTCAGCAGGAACAGGAGCTCGGGCCTGGCCTCCAAGCTTCCCCTGCGGGCCGTCAATGGGCGCATCTCAGAGCTGCTGCAGGGTAGCGCGGGCGCCCGGGGCTTGCAGCTGCGGGCCGGGCCCGAGGCGGAGGAGCGCGGGGGGGCCCTGGCCGAGGACAAGCCCGCGGCCGCGCACCTGCTCCCGTCGCCCTACAGCAAGATCACGCCCCCGCGGAGGCCCCACCGCTGCAGCAGCGGCCACGGCAGCGACAACAGCAGCGTGCTGAGCGGGGAGCTCCCGCCGGCCATGGGGAAGACGGCCCTGTTCTACCACAGCGGCGGCAGCAGCGGCTACGAGAGCATGATGCGGGACAGCGAGGCCACCGGCAGCGCGTCCTCAGCGCAGGACTCCACGAGCGAGAACAGCAGCTCCGTGGGCGGCAGGTGCCGGAGCCTCAAGACCCCGAAGAAACGCTCCAATCCAGGTAGGCGGCAGGGCACAGGGACGCGGGTGAGGAGGGCGGCAGGTGGGCGAACTGCCCAAACCCCACTGCCAGGGTGTCCCGTGCCCGTGGGGAGGGGGCGTCCAGGCCTGGCCTCTCCTTTCCCATGGCCCGGCACCCCGCAGGGCTCCGCCACTGTGAGAAACTGCCCTACTGTGTGCCCTCATCAGGCTTAGGGCTGTGAATCCCTTGGTGCTCAGCAGGGTGGAAAGGCGAGGGCCCGGATGCAGATGGCAGCATGACCCACACCTGCTCGCTCTGGGGGAAGCCTGGCTCTTCGCCATCCATTCCCTCACCCCTGCCCCTCTGCTCAACAACCAAGGATCCTGTGGACGGTTTACAGCCTGTTGAGGGATCAGGTGAGGGTACCTACCCTCATGACCTGGTGGCTTCAGAAGCCCCTCCTGTGAGGTTGGTGGCCTGCAAGACTCTGGCAACCTCTCTCAGGGATGTGGGATAACGCACAGATTGTCCCATTGAAAGTGGAATGGCGAGGCCCTTCCTCCACCTCCACCCCAAACATATTTCTGGACAGTCATGTTTGCACACCTGCCACAGGGCCTGCAGTGCCCCCCACCACACATACCATGATGCCTGAAATGCATGATTTTGGAGAAAGTCTTTGCCATTTCTTTTTTTCCTTTTTTTGAGACAGTCTTACTCTATCGCCCAGGCTGGAGTGCAATGGCGTGATCTTGCCAAACTGCAACCTCTGCTTCCTATGTTCAAGTGATTCTCCTGCTTCAGCCTCCTGAGTAGCTGGGATTACAAGCGTGCACCACCATGCCTGGCTAATTTTTCTATCTTTAGTAGAGACAAGGTTTTACCATGTTGACCAGGCTGGTCTCGAACTCCTGACCTCAAGTGATCCGCCCGTCTCAGCCTCGCAAAGTGCTGGGATTACAGGCGTGAGCCACCACGCCCAGTCAGTCTTTGCCATTTTTAAGAATCTCCTATCAAAAGGCACGTACTCCAGAATAATTAATATATAAAGCCCACAGACTTGTTAATTGGAGTCTTGGGTGGCACATGACAGTAAGTTATGATGGGCAAGGAGAAGAGGACCCAGGTCAGAGCTGGTGGCCCTGGAGGTCTTGGGGTAGGTGAAATGAAAGGATGGTAAGGAGAGAAAAAGACAGACAGAGGCAAAAGTTCCCAAGAGCAACTGAAGCTACTTGAGAATTTTGCCTGGAATCATCTCTGCTCTTAAGTGGCTTCCAAAGAAATTACCCCTGCTCATTCTTTAAGGGCTTAAAAAAAATAAATGAAATTTACGCAGAACCCCACGTGCAATTCTGTGGCTTGGTTGAAGCCAGGGCGGCCGGGTTCCTGCCCTCCTGGCCTGTCTCTCCCCTCCCGCTGCCCTTCTGTGCAACACTAGGCTCTTCACATGCTCTCAGAAGCCAGGTCCCTGTAGGGATCCGTGCCCGCAGCATATCTGGAAGTAAAAGATGGGGTGAGACACAGATGTAGGGCTTCCCCTTTCCTACTGCTCCAGCAACTGCCCCACAGGCTTGTTCTCTGTCATGGGGTGGCTTCTTCCTGTTCTCCCACCACAGGCGAGCACAAACTCTGGAATGTTCCAAATGTAAGGGCTGTGGTCAGTGAACATTATAAACCATTCCTCTTCCTAGAATCAAAGAAATCCACCTTAAGGGATGGTGTAGTTATACAGATGTAGTTTTATGACATAGACAGCCCCATCCGCTCACCTCATCACAGATCACAGAACTTGGCCATGGGGATGTTAGGCTCTAAGCATGGTAGGGAATCATCGTGGCTGTCAGTACCTTGACATCTTTATTTGCTGGGGGGGTATGCTTCAGTCTTTGATACGCTTTGACTCTGCTTTACTTCACCCCTCAATCTCGGTGACAGCACTTGGAGCAGAACCCCATTTAAGACAAGTTGAAAAGGAAGAGCCATTCCGTGTAACATAGCAGCTGCTGTGTCTTATGGTCAGGGCCAAGGGCATTGAAACGTATTGATGAGAGTAAAAATAACAAGCAGGAAAGCATCTGCCGGCCTTCCCAGTACCTGGTTAATGAACTCTTGTTATTCTAATCCACGCAGCCTCGGTCTTCAAAGTCCAGATGACTGTGTGGCATCGGCCGCGTGGCCACGTGTGTTTCAGTGTCCCACAGTGCTTTCATGGACTCAAATTTAGTGCCTTGCGTCTACCAGTCCATTTCATTATTTCCGTGGCTTTCACAGGTTTTTGTTTTTTTTCCCAAGACTTTTATTTTTTGGTTTGGCGGTTACACTAGAGTAAAGAGGAAGAACAATGATGGAAAAACAAACGTGTGAAGTGACTGCTTGGCGAGCAGGCAGCAGGCTCTGCATACGCCCTTGCTCTGGGCTAAGTGCTTTCGTAAATGCTGTCCTCTAGGAGCCTCTGGTTAGGTAAGGCTATTGGAGGAAAACAGTGTAAAATTAAAATGCCAGGGCAGGTGCTAGAAATGGATTTCATGTGGAATGTCAAGAGCAGAAGACCTTTGTGATGAGCTGCTGTAGATCCAGGCTCCATGATGGATGTGGCAGTGGAGATGTGCTGGTTTCAGGTTAGGTGACCTTGTCTTGCTTATTTATGATTATTATTAAGAGAAACGGTGGCTGTCAGACATGATCAGCATAAATCAAAAGCAACTTCTTTAAGAGAAGCTATAAAACTCCTCCAAGGAAATTCCTACTAGATGGCTAGAGTTTACAATTATGAGAGGTGTTTGGAACCAGAGAGGAGACATCTTTTGTCTGAGATGGCTTTTGAATTTGGAAAATTTTAATGCTTATTTCCTTAGTAAAAATGAACTAGAATTATTGGGAAAATAACCTTGACCTCTCTGATTCCTTGGTAGTACATGTAACAGCAGAAACGACCAAATATTACTGTGGTTCCTTCTTGTCTTCTCATTCTTGGAGGTCCATGTCGCTGAGGAGTGCGCAGCATTGGGCTTGTTCCACCGGCCATAGCAGGGTGCAGTGAATTAAGTTAGAAAGCAGGAGGAGGCTTAGAATCTTGAGCTGTGTGACCTTTGGGGAATAACTGTCCTCTTTGAGCTTCAATTTTCTCATATGCAAGTAAAACGAGAAGATTGATAGATAATAGCCATGGTCTCTCTGCTGCCCACATCATATGAGACTATGCAGATAATTTAAATACTGTTAGGGTCATGTGATGTCTTTTCCTTAGAGCAATCTGTAGTCAGTGGGGTTTATTTTCAGTTGTTCAACATTGACCAGGTATCTTCTGTGCTCTTAGAGCTTGGTGATAGTTTCTGGTGTGTGGGTGGAGGTGGAGGCAGCCGGCACAGGGGACAAGGCCACTGTAAGAAGTTTGTAATCTAATCGGAGAGAAAGGGTGAAAAGCGTGGAATAGAGAACAGTGAACTGAGTGCATTCCCAGATGCTGAGTGGGGTAGTGAAGGCCCAAGTGGAGAGAGCATTTAGACAAAGCAGGATCCTGCAAGGCAGAGGCTGCAGAGAAACGTCGGGATTGAGCTTGGTCCGGGAGGGTGCTTACATCGGGACAGGCAGAGAGGGCGCAGGGCATCGAGGCTGAGGCAGGAATGGGACCGCAAGCTCCCAGCGGCAAGAGCCTGGCCTGTGGGCGACACAGCGAGATTAACTCAAGGAGGGACCGTCCCAGCAAGCAGAGCAAGACGCTAGCAAACGCAAGCCACAGTCACACCCGGAACAAACGCAAGCCACAGTCACACCTGGAACATCTGGGAGCTACAAGAACAGTACACATTATTCTATATTCTACATAGTTCTAAAAGAATATCAATATATTATTGTAGTTGGCAATGGGGAGTCATTACAGGCTCTTGACCAACAACGTGATAAAGTGAGAGAAATGATGTTGCTTTTATTGATGGATTTTCATTGCTTCATCAACAGCTCCTTGCCAGCCCCTCTATGGTCAGCAAGATGAAATTGTGTATAGCCCAGAGCCAAGAATGAGCCCAGGAGGGAAGGGAATGTCTGTCCTGGCCAGTGCACATATCAGCAGCTGAGGATGTCAATCCATGATACACAGTTGATGCCATAATTACACCAGCTGAGCCCCTACCCTGAGCCCCCAGTCCTCGCGCTCCCCCGTCCCCTATCATCCATTATATGTTATGTCAATTCTATTTTCTTCCTCCAGTCTCTTAACATTTCACCCTCATCCTGGTGTGTTACTTCCTTGGATTCTTTCCCTTGCTTTCCTTTTCTTGGACTGGATGGGGAAGTCTGACAGTTAGATGAGCACCTTGGTCTGAATTAAATTCATTCCCACCACAGGGAGGCTCAACACCAGAAAAGCCCTGGAGTGAGGGAGGGTCTGCCTGAAGAGAAGCCCCTCAGGGAAGCATGGAGGTTCTGGAATGCTCCAGGCCTTGGCCCGCCTGGACATGAGCAAGGCCTGTTCTGCGCTCGACCCAGCCTGCTTGGTGCCCAGCACTGGGCTGGTGCAGGTTACTGTTGGATATTATTGGTTGATTCATTGATGGGCTGGTTGCTTGGTTGGCGGCACAGTCCTAAAAGTTTACTCATGTTTATTTTCTGTGTATTTCTCATATCTTTTTCTGCTGGTGCTAAGTGCTTTAAGTGTTGGGTCTAGTCTGCTACTTTGTCATTCTAAGCATCAGACCCTGTGCCGTTCTCTTGGTGCTGAGTCAACATTACTGACTGATGGGCCTGTCTTGTGAGTTGTGACTTGCACCTGTAGTGAATTGAGCTCCCAGGCTACCAGGTTCAGTTCCCAGGGCGCTGCACAAAAACTTGTGACTAATTGCTCCTCACCGAGGGCACCATGGTTTGCTCTGCCAACCTCTCCTATTCATTTGGTTCTCAGGCACATCCTGGTTTTGTTTTAATAAATTCAAGCAGCACAGTGGTCACTGGCTTAATGAAAACCAGAGGAAGGCAAGCCGCTTGCTGTCAGACTTCAGATTTCCAGAATGTTTCTAAGCGAACCAACCTAGAGCCAGTTGAGAATAGGTTCAGAATGAGAGCCTTTTTGAATACACGGTTGGGGAAAAAGGAGGAAAGTCATTGATTCTCTCAGACACCAAGGAAGCTCCTTAGACTAGAACCCCAAAGACAGTGGGTGGCGCTGATGCTGTGAGGTGGCACTGTGGTCCTAGGAGCAGAGTTCAGAATCGCGGAGAACATGGGAGGAAGCCCAGGCTTGGCATCGAGGAGAGCTTTGTGGCCCCAGAGAATCTGCCTCTTTCTCATCCCCAGCACGGGAGCACTTGCCTTTTCAGCTGAAACATGACAGCAGGCCATACAGCCAGCGTCGTTCTTCATCATGGAGCTGGCCCCTTCCTGGTCAACAAAATCACATGGATTGATTCACATTCTCTTTCCCTCTCTGCTCTGATATCATCTACAGTTCCTTTCAACATTAGTGCTTTGTGCTTTTTTGACTGTCTTCCTAGTGCCTACTCTTTGAGTCAGAATGCAGACAGTGGGCGATGGAGTGAAAGCCATGCTGGAGGGCTCTCAGGAGCAGGAGTTTGGGAATGGGCAGAAGCATATTCCCCAGGGGGAGCTGAGAGGCCTCAGCACTCAGAACACCCATGTTTCCCAACACTTAACCTCAGCAGCAGCATCTGCAGACTCGTGTGGGGACTTCTGTCTGGACTCAGGGATGTTAAGAGTAGAAGGCCCAATGTCAGCTTCTCACGTGGGCTGTCAGCACCGCAGATGATACCGGAAGATGGACTGTGATGGGTCAGCGATCCCTCTGACTGCACGCAGCTGTCGGCCAGGCCTGGAACAGGAGGGGCGAGGGGGTGGGCTCAGCCTCTGTTAGTGGGAGAGGTCCTGGTTGGAAGTTTCACTGAAGTATCAGTGTTGACTTTCTCAGGTCAAATCTGGGCCATTTCATGCGGTAAATCCATGTTGGCAGGTATCAGCCCAAGTGTTTTGAACATGCTGCACTTGTACATGCCTGGACCAAATGCCAGGCTGATGAGCAGGGAGGGGTTGAAAAGCAGAAGGGAGCCCAACCCACCGGCATCAGCAGGAGGCTGGCCCTGGCTGTGGCTCCCCGATCAGACAGGCGGCGTCCAATGGGGCACCACACGACTCCCGCCAGGGTGGGGCTTCCCCTGTACCTTTCTTAGAGCTGATGGTCCCCTGACCCCACTCGCAGCCTGGAAGGAGGGGATCCCTGGCAGAGACCGGGCTTGGCAGAAAACTGGGCATCTGCTTGAGAGGTGGAAATGCTGGAGCATGCAGAAAATCTAAGAACCCTTATTTATATGGGGCCCCAGACCAAGACCCTCGGGTCAGTCTTTGCCCAGGGATGGCATAGCAGTACCATCACTTCCTGTGCCCTTTCCAGTAATGTGAGGGCACCATCTCTGCCCCTGAACTCCCTTCAGGCCACTTCACTCCATTTCCTCAGCCTGCCCACATTACCCCTGCCCCAGTACTTGGCTTCCCTCATCATCACCTCAGTGAAGCTCACATGCACCTCTGGAGGGAGACAGGCGCGGGGAGAGGGAGCCTCAGCTGGAGGTGCAGGAACTGAGTATCAGTCCATTCACGGGATTGAGGTTCTGGTACCCAAATTCAGAATTTTACAAAAATCCAAGACACTTATTCATTCGTGTGCAGGAAAAAGGTATTCCTAGCCCCCAAACCACACCTAACCTGACAGTGGGCACTCACTTCACCTTGGGAGGGATCGACGTGGTGAGGAAGTTCAAGGTTGCTAGATGGCATGGAAAGGAGGCAATGGGAAGTAGATACCCGCCAGGATATTTCTGTGAAGCTGTTGTAGCCCAGTGAAATGTCACTCTCCAGGTGTTTTTATCTTCTCTACTCCCAGCTCACATGGCGCGCTGGCATGGGTATTGGCAGGACTCTCCAGGTGTTTTTCTCTACTCCCAGCTCACACGGTGCCCTGGCACGGGTATTGGCAGGACTCTCCAGGTGTTTTTATTTTCTCTACTTCCATCTCACATGGTGCCCTGGCACGGGTATTGGCAGGAGATGGAGGGTGGCTCTTATCCAAGACATTTTCCCATCCGATCATATCCCATCCGTGGTAGCCAGGCTCCAAGATGGCCCCCATGGTCTCTGCCTCCTGGTATTCACACCCTTGTGTAGTCCCCTCCCGTATTTACCAGAGTTGGTCTCTGTCGAGTGAGATAAGGCAGAGTGATGGTATGTCACTTTCAAAAGTAGGTTATAAAAGACACTGCAGCTTCTGTGCTGGGTGCCCCTCTTGCTTTCTTGGGTCATTCCCTCTGGGGGATGCCAGCTGCCATGTCATCAATAGTCCTGTGTAGGAGAGGCCTGCATGGCAATGAACTAAAGCCTCCTGCCATGATGACATGAGTGAGCTTAGAAATGGAAGCTTCAGCCTCAGTCAAGCCTTCAGATGAGTGCAGCCCTAGCTGACAGCTTGCCTGTGACTCCAAGAGGCTCTGAGCCAGAACCACCTGGCAAAAATTGCTCCCAGATTCCCAACCCACAGGGATATGTGAGATAAATGTTTGCTGTTTTAGCCGCTGGGTTTGGGGTTTATTTGTTACACAGCAGCCATTTGGAAGCTAGAGTTGAGGCACACAGAAGCTAAACAGTTTGCCAACAGTCAGCTAGCTTGATCAGACTGATTTAAAAGAAAAAAACCCCTCTGATCTGGTCACTCCCCAGGGTAGGTGTCTCACGCTAAGGAGACAGACATTTGCTTTATTCCCGTGGTTGATGTTAGTTTCGTTAGTTGGGGCCTGCACTTTGTTGGAAACTAAATGCGATTGTGTATGTGTATACACAAGATCAAATCTGGGCTCTAGAAAGTGAGGTTTTGGCCGGGCACAGTGGCTCATGCCTATAATCCCAACACTTTGGGAGGCTGAGGCAAGCGGATCACTTGAGATCAGGAGTTTGAGACCAGTCTAGCCAACATCGTGAAACCCTGTCTCTACTAAAAATACAAAAAATTAGCCGTGCGTGGTAGCGGGCACCTGTAGTCCCAGCTACTAGGGAGGCTGGGGCAGGAGAATTGATTGAACCCAGCAGGCAGAGGCTGCAGTTACCTGAGATCACACCACTGCACTCCAGCCTGGGCGACAGAGTGAGACTCCCCCTCAAAAAAAGTGAGGTTTAATATGAAGCCAAAGGAGCTCGGAGCCCAGAGTTCACTTCATAGAGAAAATTAACACAGCAGTGAGTGTTCCTTGTTGTCTCCTGGAGGAGACATGCTTCAACTGACATCTGTTCATCAAAACTTCAGTCCCCTGTACCATGCAAGAGTTTAGTCTCCATTCTGGGAGCCATGTGCTTCACTAATAAATACCCAGGGTCTCTTCTGCTGCGAAAGAAAGAGGATAGATACTGGGAGAGAACTAGCAGTCCTCGTCACAATGTGTGAAGCGTGTGAAATAGTACCAGGCACGTAACCAGTGCATGTGAGTGCTACTGCTGCTGTTATAAGCAAATAAACAGTGTTTTCTGGAACTCCTGTAATGACATCAAACGCTAGGACCTTTTGACCTATCCATGCTGAGGATGCCCCCTAGGCTGCATGTTTTACAGGTGGAAACTAGGAGGCAGTTCTAAAGATTCCTCAGGGAGTTTGCTGAGCTAAAGCCCAAGTGTTGGTTTAGGGGAGTAAAGGTGGAGGTGGGTGGTGGGAAGTGGGAGTGTTTAGCCCTACCTCAGATCCTGGGGTGCTTGTCATGACCTCCTCTGTTACATCCACAAAATATTTAAAAGATTGAAATTCAGGCTTCAACTGAATTTCAGGGTATAGTGGCTCACACTTGTAATGTCAGCACTTCGGGAGATTAAGGTGGGAGGATCACTTGAGGCCAGGAGTTTGAGACCAGCCTGGGCAATATAGCAAGATGTCGTCTCTCAAAAAAAAAATTTAATTAGCTGGGTGTGGTGGTGTGCACCTGTTGTCCCAACTACTTAGGAGGCTGAGACAAGAGAATTGCTTGAGCCCAGGAATTCAAGGCTGCAGTGAGCTATGGATCGCACCACTGCACTCCAGCCTGGGCAACAGAGCAAGACCCTGTCTCAAAAAAACAAAAAAAAAAAATTGAAATTCAGAAAGACTAACTCTCTGGGCTTATCCCCCTCCTCAGGTTCTCAGAGACGGAGGCTTATCCCAGCACTATCCCTGGACACCTCTTCCCCTGTGAGAAAACCCACCAACAGCACAGGCGTCCGCTGGGTGGATGGCCCCTTGCGGAGCAGCCCGAGGGGCCTTGGGGAACCCTTTGAGATTAAAGTCTATGAAATCGATGACGTGGAGCGCCTGCAGCGGCGACGAGGGGGCACCAGCAAGGTGAGGCAGCCTCCTTCCCACCCCCTGCCCACGTGGTGGCAGCTCCCCACCAAGCCTGAGCAGGCGCCAGGCAGGGCCCTGGGGAAGACAACTCAGACCCGGGCTTCCCAGCGGGCTTCTGGCATGGGTGGTGGGAAGGGGGCTTCTGTCCTAGCAAAGGGCCTTTGGACAGAGGCCTTGGAGAGAGCCCCATGTTTCTCTTCCTGAAATGTTTTAAAGGCTTCAAAGCCAGGGGTGGGGGGGCTGGTGATCTTGGGGGCTTTTCTGGCTCCTTGAGGCTCCCCGTCTTAACCAGCCTTTGTCCAACTTGAACACCCACCACCTGCTTTCTCAACTTAAGAATGGCCTGTCATAGTCCAAAAATGGTCTGTCATAGTCCAAGAATGTTCTGTCATAGTCCTACCTTGTGAGGTGTCTGAATTGAGGTCTGTCAAGGGAGAATTTGGCAGAGATGACCCATGTCCCTCCCACACGTCTCCAAGCCCAGCCTGCTTTCCATCAACGATACTCACAGGTGCTCCTGTGGTGTGGGCTGGGTGTGAGCGGAAGGGCCCTTTCTCCTCTCTGTCTGTGTGCTAGGAGGCCATGTGCTTCAATGCAAAGCTGAAGATTCTGGAACACCGCCAGCAGAGGATCGCCGAGGTCCGCGCGAAGTACGAGTGGCTGATGAAGGAGCTGGAGGCGACCAAACAGTATCTGATGCTGGATCCCAACAAGTGGCTCAGTGAATGTAAGGCCGGGGTGCCTTCCCACCCTTGTGACTAATGGGTTCACCTGCTCAACCGGGCTGGCGTGTAGCCCAGGGTGACAGTGACACAGGCTGTGTCCTCGTCCTCAGTCACAGGATGCCCATCAAATGGAGGAAGTTGCACCGAGCGAGCAGCCCTACTCCCCTGGGGATGGGCGGGAGGGGCCGGGACAGCAGAGGGGTGGTGAATATTGCTCTTGCAAGATTATTTCTACGTGTCTCAGTCCAAAGCACCTGAAAATGAGATCTTTCCCCCTGCATGTGGCAGAAGATCACCCAGACATGAAGGCTGTATTACAAATCTCCTAGGCCACAAAATCACACTGCATATCTAGCCTGAAATAGACAAGAATTTATAGAGCCCTTAATAGGGTAGAGTGTACAGTCCTCGAAAAGCCACGCAGAGAACCCAGAAAGCAAGGAAAACATTTTTGAGTGGGGGAAAAAAAAAAAAAGACAGACAGCCACAGTGTTATTTCCATTTAATAGAAAGCCCAGGATGACCATAACCATCTAATAACAATTCAGGACAATTTTGCTCTCTTTGAAAGGTGGATTCAATTGTCTTATTAGTTCCTGACCATTCCATTTAGCACAAAATAAAACTTCAGTCTGGTCCCAGCTATTACACGGATATAGGAGCTAATGCTGGAAGACTCAGTCTGTGACGTGAAATACATTCCTGCCATTCAAGTTCCCTCTGCCTCCCCTTCCCATCCAGCCCTCAGCCTCCGGCAGGCCTCCTTTGTACAGCCCCTCCCCTGCACTGCCCCAACCCTCTTCCAGTCTTCCCCGGCCAGTGCGGAGGGCCTGCAGGTGGAGGCTGGAAGCTTAGGTTTATGTTCCAAAGCAGCTGGTTGAAAAAATATTGGTGTGAAATGGTCCTGGGTGAAGGTGCGGAAGAAAGTGGCAGGACTTGTCAGCCTCCCAGCTGTGCCTTCCACATGTAACTGCAGTCTCGCAGCAGCTGCCTCTCCACAGGGATAAGGTGATAACATTTCCCTAAGTTCTCATTGGATTCTTGGGACAGTCTGTGGAGCATTCTATAATATTAAGTTGCAGCACTTGCCACTGTGGCCACAGGCATACAGACCTGCTTTGGCTGCTGGCTTTCTCACATACTAGCTGTGGGACCTCAGGTAAGACACTTCACTCTGAGCCTTGACTTCCTTAGCTGTAAAATGGGGAAAATAATGGTGACTACACCATAGGGCAGTTGTGAGGTATCAATCAGTTCCCGTTGGTCCTCTTGGTGCTTACTACACTGCTTGGCCCAGGATGAGAGCTCAGGATCTCGTAGTAATTATTACTATTATCCCAAAGTTCAACAACAGGAGACATTTCCTGGCCGGGCATGGTGGCTCATGCCTGTAATCCCAGCACCTTGGGAGGCCAAGGTGGGCAGATCACTTGAGCCCAGGAGTTCAAGACCAGCCTTGACAACGTGCTGTGAAACCCCGTCTCTACCAAAAATAAAATACAAAAATTAGCCAGGCGTGGTGGCGGGCACCTGTAATCTCAGCTACTCAGGAGGCTGAGGTTGCAGTGAGCCGGAGATTGCGCCAGACCCTGTCTCAAAAATAAAAATAAAAAACAGGAGGCACTTCCTTCGTGTCTGCTTGCATGATGCACTGAGGAGCTGGATCTTCTGTTAGAAATTTGAGCAAAGACATGAACTAGTCCTGCGAGGGCCTTTCATCGAAGGCGCTAATGGGGAGGGCAGACGGGCGAGGGCGTTGGTTACTGTCTGCGCGTGACATGCGCACGGGGCGCTGTGCTTATCCCTCCCCGCTGCGGATACCGTTTTCCTTGTTTCAGGAATCCCTGGCCACTTCAAGATCCCAGGGGCCTCCTTTCAGTCAGTTCTCCTTCATTTTTGCTATTTTCATTAACATTTTATTTTCAAGAACTGTTTATGCCCAAGGCCGACTTGAAAATTATCTTCATCTTACAAAGTCATATTTTTCCCAGGATGGGAACAAGCTGAAACATCAATACATATGTGTTTAGATGCTTCCAGGAAACAATTGCTTCCTTCTAGTCTTTGTACATGTCAAAAATCACGTGTTTTTGATGCTGAGAAAGAAAATGAACAGAAAGCTACATGAAAGGGGAAATACAGATTGTTTCTTGAAGATGAATTGAAAACAGTAATGAAAAAAAGGATCAATGAGCTGCCTGCTGACTATTCCCTGTGGGCATGAGGCAGGGGACTGGCATGGAAAGATCCATTTTTAGTTCTATTTCTTCGTTCTGATGCCACTTTTAAGGTTGTCCAGTAATGTAGTCTGAGGTGGTCATAGAATGATGGCTCCTTTTGCTTTTTTGTTTTGGTTTTTAAATATTAAACTGGTATTCAGGGCCTTCGGTCTCCTTCCAGCTCTAGTCCTGGTTAACTGTGTCAGCCTCAGTGAGTCACGTCACTGTCCAGCTCTCAGGGACCTCATCTGCAGAAAGAAGACACTCTGCAGACAGCATCCACTCTAATCCCCACTGTTTCCATAGCACGGCATCGTTTTCAAATCAAGTTCGTGTTCATTATCACATTTTATTCTTCACAGCAACTCAAGGCAGGCAGGGCAGGCAGCGTAGGAGTTACTATTCTCACATGCCTTTAAAGACACTGTCAGCAGAGGTGGAGGTCCCAGAGCTTGTCTCTTCAGAGCTTGTCTCGTGCCTGGGGTTCCAGGGCCATCCCACCACCTTGGGCTGCTGTCCATGCCTCTCCTCCTCGTACCGGGAGCCTGCTGGACCCCTGGACCTGGGCCAGGGAGCCCATCCCTCTGCCCGGCCACCTCTGGACAAAGCAGGGGACTTGATGCCAGAGGGGTTGATCCCAGATACCTGCTCTTCAGGCCTGGAAGGATACAGACTTTACTCTGTGCAGGCCTGAACATCAGGAAAGGCATCTGGGTTATAATCCAGAAACGTCCTTTCATATAAGGAGGCAGAGGTATAAATGTCACTCAACTGAGACCCCCAAAAGGGAGGGACTCTCCCCACCTCAGCTTGAACTATTTACTTGATAGTGAATAGTGTGGTAGCATCTCTCAAATCCCGGGATCCATCCTGGATCCTCCATGGCTGGAGGTAGGGGGAGCTAGAATGTCACCTTATTGGTCAGTAGACTCTCAAAAAAAACCTTAAGGATCTAAACACTGGTAAAGAGTGTTCCATTCAACCCAAAAGAGGCCGAGAGTCAGGCAGGAGGGAGCTCTGCGGTGGCCTAAGGCAAGCGAATTAGACCTTTAGGCCAAGGGGTAGATGTGGGGGTGGCAGCTCCAGGCTGAGCCGTCGGGAGTTGCTTCTCACCCTGTTTGCTCTGCATCTCCATCAGGCTCTTCCTCTCTTGCAGTTGACTTGGAGCAGGTTTGGGAGCTGGATTCCCTGGAGTACCTGGAGGCACTGGAGTGTGTGACGGAGCGCCTGGAGAGCCGTGTCAACTTCTGCAAGGCCCATCTCATGATGATCACCTGCTTCGACATCACCTCCAGGCGCCGGTAGATGCGCCAGACCCTTGTCCTAGTGGTCCCCCGCTCCCCAGGACTTCAGAGATGTTGCACGCCCCTAGGCCCTCTGTGCTGGGGCATCAAAGACAATGAATGAGGATGAAGGTTGGTGGCAAGTCTGGAGCGAGCGTTGAGTGGAAGGCGAGTTTTCTTTTGTTTTCTGTAGGAAAGGTGCAAACGTCAAACACCGTGGAAGGAGAAAAGGATGGGAAGCCCGAGGGGTGTCCAAGCCCTGTGAGACTGAAAAAGCACTTTGAGGAACCTTAAAGACCTTGTTTGTACATAAGAACTGCTAGCAAAAGAGACCTCACTCTTCTCTTGCTTTCGTGAGAAAGGAGGGGGGCGGATGTAGGATTGCTGTGGAAAGCGAACACAGAACAACAACAAAAAGACCCAGAATGACTGATTAAGTGCCTTGCAAATCTTTATTATTATCCAAACATTTATGTTCATACTTTCTTGTGTACAGATGGTGCTAGTCAAGATGAAAACAACAAAACAAACAAGAAAAACATTTTGGAAATGTATTCACAGCTCGTTTTCTCTTGGTGTTTTATCCTATTTCTGACTTGCTGTTTTTAAGTAAGTTGTGTTTGTAGAGCTATTTCCTAATCAGTATTGCTTATGAATAAATGTTACCTGTCTTTTATGGTTATTCTGGTGAGGCCACTCAAACAGAGAGACTTCCTCGGCACGAGCCAGTGTGTGTGTTTCCAAAGTAGGTTTGGAGCAGCAGGTGACCTCGATGCCACATCCCAACAAGCAGTGCGGTCAGGGTAGACCCAGAAGGTTGATTGTGGGGCAGGTGCTTTAGAGACCAGGTGAGGAGATGGACCCTGCAGCACAGGGGAGGAGGAGTCCTTTGCGACCCGGGCCCTCCCTGCTCCTGGGAGGTGGGCTGTATGTTCTGTAGACAGTTTGCCCCCCTCAAGTCCTCCACATGTGTGGTTCCTTGACCCACAAATCCACAGTTTGCATGGCCCTCAAAATTCATATTCATTTTTATTCCAAAAAGTCTTGAAGGAAAGCTGGAACCAATTCACCAGAGCCATATTTCTTTAGTATTTTCTAGTGTTGTGTTGTAGATTGATTAAAGTGGGTTTTTCCCCAGCTGAGAGACCTTCTCAGGCTTGTTCAGAGACTTCAACTGTATTGGATTAGAACAAGGATTCTTGAGACTGTACATCTTGTCTGTTGTCCAGAGTACAAGGATTTCAGCTCTCCTATGTCCCAAAGCCTCTATGCCAAGAAGGGACAGGCTTGTCCTCTCAGTCTTTGCTCCTGCCCAAAGGCAGAGAGAGCTTCCCCTCCATAACTCACACAACCCTGGATAGGCAGAACATAGCTGAAGACTATGGATGTCCAGGTCTTGGCTCCCAACAACTCAGGACCTCAAATTCAGATGTTCCTCCTTATAACAATTCCCTTAGGAATTATGATACCCATTTTAGTGATTGATAGAAACCTGGGGTACAGAGTGGTCAAGGGATTTCCCTGATAAAAGCTGTGGTGCTGATGATAGTGCAGCCCAGAATCTAAGAGTCCCTGCAGCCTTCGCATCGAGGATGGTACTTAGGCGTGTGCAGAGCACGCTTCCCTTTTGCCCTCAAATGCAGCATATCTTCATGAGCCTATTTATTTCCAAGCTAGGCTGTCTTTATTAACCAACAACTCAGCCCCAGCCACTCCCCAAGGGGGGAAAAAACACTACATTTCTTGTCAGTGTAGCTCTGGACACTGCAGCCCACACAGCTGGCTGAACTCGGTAAATGGGAACCGAAGTCTTGTGAGCTTCACATGACCTGATCCTTTGTTATCAGAACAGGGTTCAGGTGGCCCTGTTGGCTCATGTGCTTTGGAAGCCAGCTCCCTGGGTCACGAGTCCGGCTTTGCACTTTCCATAAAAGTCTGCTTCTATGCAAAGGTGCAAACAGGAGACATGCCCAAATCTGCTGGCTGAACAGGCTAAACTACAGTGAGAGGCTGCTCTGGCATGGCTCGTTCTTCCTTCTATGCATCTCCCAAGTCTGACAAGTGTGTTGCCCTGGGAAGCAGGACCTCCCTGAGCTCCTTAACCTTGACCCCATTCTGCAGGACAGTCGCGTGCTCTGGGCTCGCCTCTGGCCTCAAAGCACTTGTGTAAGTGGGCTTGCTTAACAGTAATATCCTTGGAAGCTTCTGGACCCAAAGGGAAGCCAATCCTTCGAGTTTGCCGTTGGGCTGCTGGTTGCTGGTTTCAAACATATAGTTCATGAAAAGTCTTTAATTGGAGATTTTCAAAGGTGAATATTCTGTTTTTGTTGGAAAGAAACTCATCTGATGAGTCATCGGTGAGTTTGGCTTTTGCCCCTGCCACATCCTCCCCTGAGGTTCCTTCCATGCTGCACTGCCTTCCTTTAGCCAGTGACAGAGCCTGGTGCCCTTCCTGGACTGAAACCGATGGAATCCTTCCGAGGGGAGTGGCATTCGGCTTGCCTCCTGCCTAAATCTGCTTTTATCCATTTGTAGCAACTTTATGCTATAACAAAAGGTTGAATGAAACCAGGAGTTCTCTTAGCAAGTCAGACTCCTTCCCAAGATGCCAATCACAGAACACCTCGCAGGACCTCGCAGGCCACAGTGAAGGAGAATGCTTTATGTTGATGTTGTCCATTCTCTCTCTCTTCTCTTTGCTTTTTTTTGACCTAAATAAGCTGCAAACATGTTAATTTACCAATATTGATAAACCACATGAAGAAATCAGGCATTTTACGTTATGATGTGCTTGTTCCTGTCTCTGCCTATAAATTGACTGTATTGATGATGAAGGAAGGAGTTCCGGCTGACCATTCTGAAGCAGTCCCAGTCACGGGAGGATGCCTTACCCAGTGGCCGGACATGATAGTTCCAGGTCTCCCCTTGGTTTTGATGATAGAGAACCCAAGGAGGCAAGGGGAATGTCAAAGAACCCATTTCTATTTCATTACCCACAAGCGAAAGGACTAGAAAAAAATATTTGAAATTAACATTTAGATGCATAGGTCTTAATTCCTTGTGTGAACCTGTCCTCCTCACCCCCTGCTCCAAATATATGAGGTGGAAGCACTAGCAGTGGAGCAAAACTAAGACCTAAGAACGGGCGATGGTGCTATTGTGTCCCTGGGAGTCACTCCACATCGCATTGCATGGTGGTGCTGAGGAGCGAGAGTTTGCTTTATCATGGGCTTTCAGTTCCCACCTGCGAGCTGCAAACTTTGATCTTGTTGTCCTTGAATTCCCCTCTACATCATGAGGAAGCTGTCTCTTTCATCTCTTCCGGATTTGAAATCAGAACACTCTGCCTGTTGTTTATTCGCCAGTTGCCATTCTTAACATGGGGGAGCATTAAGATGCAAATGCAGAGATGTGTCCCGTCTTGACAAAGGTGGGAATCCCGGAGCCGGAGAAGGGGCTCCTCGCATGAGAAGCTGGGGTAAACAGCCAGGCATCGCAGCGTGGGGAATTAGACAGGCAGGAATCTGGCCTGGTTTGTCATAAATTAGCCTTCAACTTGAAGTCTATTATGTTCTTATAAGGCGGTAGTGACTTCAGTCCAGCCGCATCTACCACCCAGGGTGGAGGTTCAAAAAGTCTTATACGCACCTACAAGTCTCAGGCTTGCTGCTCAGACTTTCTGATAAAATCTCAGAGTTCTGTTTGTATTGACCAAAAATGCAGTTGTGCCCACTTGGGTGTGTATCTCATGTCCTTGTAAACCAGCCACCTTCTTTGGATAGAAGGCAAGGCTGACAAATCTGCAGATTTGTTCAATGCAAACACAGCCGTCTATATCATTGGCCACTGCTGATTATATTGAGTGTTTTTAGGATTTCTAGGTTTCTTATTCCAAAAAGGATTTTAGACTGTAAAATGGCTAAAGATGAGTTAATTTCCAAACTAAAAACGGAAGGAGTCCTGCCTGTATTCATCGTTCTTTCCTGCTGGACTAGTAACCCATTCTTGGAGCACACACAGAGTCCCTCGCTTCTAAAGACAATACGTCTTAAACCCTGAAAACTTGCCAGCGAGAAAGAGGTTGGAAGTCCTGTTTGCTATTAGTTGAGGCTAAGCCGTCTGCTGCCACTGTCCCTGGGGCCTCCATGCTGCCACCGGGGTGTGTGGCCCAGCTGTCCCCCCATGAAGGACACTCTTCAATGCCACCACACGGGAGTCTGGGCAGGGAGGAAAGGCACACAGCCCACTTTTCTCTGCACCAAATGAAACAAAGCTGGGTGTTCAGTGTCACTGATGCAAGTAAATGGGTCTCAAATTTTGGTGGGGGCAGGTGGTACACTTAGTGTTTCTTTGGATTCTGATACCTCTTTTTCCACCTCCAGCAAGTATCTGTCAACATTGGTGGGTAACAGCTTATAAAGTGCATCACTTAGCAATCTTCCTGACAAAATGACACATTTTAAAATTACAACCTGTTCATTATTTCCATCATAATGCAAGCGTAATTCTAATCCAGGAGAAGATACTGTCATTTAAGCTCATCTTCTCGAAAAAATTTTTTCTGAAAATTCCTGGAAACTAATTTATCCCTCCCTAAACAAACACATTCTGCTTTTGGGTGGCCCTACCCAGAACCTGCAGCAATGTCATAACACTGGACACAGTGCGGCTTGGGGCAGTATCAAGCCTTCATTGCATACAAACCTTATTCTCTAAGCATAGTTGTTCCCAAGGTCCACACGTGTGGAGGCGAGTACTGAAATACCACACTCACACATGTATTCCATGCGTACCTAGAAATTACCTTCAACACTAAAAAAGGTTCCTTCTTTCATTCCCTATCCTGCTAACAGCCCACATTGTCATATTTGCTTTATGAAGAAGTTCTAATTTATTTGTGAACTCAGGATGTTGCTTTACAGCATTGCTCGTGTTCTCTCATTTACTTATTATGCATCACGGTTGGAAATGCTATCCACGTGCCGTGCGTCGAGGTGAAGATTTGCTGGATCTGTCTGTGGCTATTTTTTTCCATGTTTTTCTCACTCAAGCAAAGTCTGTTAGTGGAAACATGGGCTGGGAGATGGGGAGAGGACAGATAAATCAAGAGAATAGGGATTAGGGTCCAGTCCTCAATGCACAGGGCTTAGTTCAAAATCTAAGCTGTTTCTGTAGTAAGCAGCCAAATGGGAAAGATCCCTTCGTTTTGAATTTGATGAGAATGGGCTTGGAAATCCACGCCCACCGGCTTGCATGGAAGAGGATCCAGCCTCTTCCTAATGGTTCAACATTAAATTCCTGAGGAAAGTGCTGATAGTATTAGTTCCCTCCATTTCCCTAAGACTCCCATCCAACCCCTAGTGCTACTGAAGAGGGTTTGGGAAAGCAACTGGAGTTCCTTAGCTTGGATATATATTGGCCCGAGTTCACAGAGTGGTTTTATAGCAAAACAGGGACTTGAGTCCAGCTTATTGGATTCTTCCCATTAGATCATACTGCACCAGGTATGTGTAGACATGAACACATATCATTCCTCTAAGGTGTGTGTACATACACGGATGTGTGTGTACAGGAGGTACCTGACATGGTGAAAGGCCATAGGACAGAAAACCTGAGTTCTAATTCCGGCTTTGCCAGTCGTCCCGTCCGTGATATATTACCTAACTCCTCCAGAACTCAGTTTTCTAACCTATAAAATGAAGACATTGTGCTAGATGATCTTTGTGGTTCCTTCAAGCTCTGGATCTCTAATTCCATGATTAGTAATGTATGTATGTGTATGTAAATATGCTTATCTGTAGAAATGGGCCCATTTGAAAAGTGGAGACAAGGCCTGCCCAAGTGCATTTATTGTGCCAGAAACAGCGAATTCCTAAATAAGTTCATAAAATCTTGTTTTACAATTCAATGGTAGTGCTTAATGTTATTGTCTGAAATCCACTGTTTAACCAGATGGAAGACTCTGGGGCCACTTAAAACATTGTTAGTTCACAAGTGTTTGCTGTTAAAATGCTTCAATAAAACTCATTTGTTAAAGTCAGAAATTCAACTCTTCTGTACTTGGGCAGGTCCCAGCAGCCCCTTGGCAGGCTAGTTTTGTGCATGGGCCTTTGCAAGCTATATAAACGTTAGGTGTTGGCTTGATTATGATAAATATGAGCAGGCTCCCTGGAGAACAGTCCAGAAAAAAAGAGTTATAGTTCTCACAAACTGGTGACATGAATCCATTAAGCTGTGTGGCATTTTCCAGTGTAAAGACATTGTTTGCTGGCTACGATCTCTGACTTTTTGTGGCATATGAGGTGTAAAATGTTGTCAAAAAAGAATCTGGTGTTTAAAAAAAAAAATCAAACTATGGTGGCATTAAATGTTCACTTTTATTCTACCCAGAGTTGTGAATTCCTCTATCCAGCTTCTCCTTCTGTGCCTTGGGGGAAAGCAGTTCAAGAGCTAGGGGTGGGTGCTTCTCACGGCAGCAACACCTTGGCCCAAGTCTAGCCCCCAGGCCTCTCAGGACCTCATGGGATGAGGCCTGTCTAGTCGCCCTGTGGAGCTGGCCCCCAACAAGTTCAGCAGCTCAGCCAGGAGTGAGTAGAGGTGTCAGCTAAGTCCCAGAGTCCCTGGACTTGTTCTGCACGCCTGAGAGCCAGACGCTGGGGAAAGTGTGGAGAAGCTTGTGTTGATAATGGGATATTTTCTGTTGCCCTCCCTCAGTCCAGTGTTTCTGGGGCTTACACAAAATAAGGGAATTTGCAGTCACTGTAGATTGCTTGGGCCTGGATGCATGGGCCTCTGTTACACTGGTGCTTGGTCTCAGTTATAACTGGGCACATTCAGGCAAGAAGGCAAAAACAGATCAGAACTAGAAAAAGGTCTCTCAGGGTAGCCCCTTCCCTTGAGGACAGTCTCCCTCCACTGCAGACATTTCCCTCTGAACAGTAATGAGGGACTTTCCTAGATGCTGGTGCCACATTCATCCAATCAGCTGAGTGCTCCACAGCCCCAAGAGATAGGGCAGGATGGCCACTCAAAGCAAATACATACTCTTCACTCCTGGCAAGATCCCTCTCTGAGTCCCTGTCTCCTACTGCGCCACGCTTGCCTGGACATGCACACCTCCAAGCCTCCCTGCTTTTCTTCTCCCCAAATCCTAGCCAAGACCTTCTTGGGCTCCCTTTGGGTAAACCGAGCAGAAGCCGTAAGGGTTTTCTAAACATAATGCCTTCAACTAGAAGAGAAGGTAGAGGTGGTGCCAAACTGATCATTCCCTTGGGGAGGAGACGATAGAAAGGCAGGCTCTATTATAGAATTGTTTCTAATGCCCTCACTCCTCCCAATTAAAGACCTTCTCGGTGCTCTGCTGGCCGGTCGTAGCCTATAATACATCTTGTCCCAATTCACATCAGCACCTCTCGTCTCTGGGAAGGATATGTATTGTGTGGTCATCAGAAGTAACTTTTCATTAGGGGAAAAAACTATCCAAATATACAATCTTAGGTGGATCTGTCCCTCAAACCATTAAACTATCCAAACTGTTCTTACTTTTATTCTTTCCATCCTTTTTGATCCTGTCTCTTTGTCTCAGGGAGGACAGTGGCCATTCTGCCTACCTTGGCACCATGCTGCATTTGGCCAGACGCCCCTGGGACTAGAAGGTCATAGAAAACAAAGCAAGGTGATGTCATTGTCCAGCAATGGCAGATCAGGCTATGCCTGCACCTGGATGGAGAAAACGCCTCCGCATCTATGCAGGACCTGTTGCAGTGTCTGATGCTTCCACTTGTTTTTCTAGCTGAAGGTGCTGTTTCTAGAAAACCCTTATAAATCTACAGAGCACTTGGAGTGTAAATGCATTGACCTGCCAGTGGCTGCAGTGTTCCTAACACCCATGGATATCTCTTGTTCTATAACTCCAGTGGCTAGAACAGAACATGGAACATAGTGGGTGCTCAACCAATATTAGCTGAGTGAATGAATCAATCAATTAATCAACTTTGGGGGAAGAGGCAACAACAAAAACCTGGGCAGGGGCCTGCAGCATTTCAGACTCCCGTGACAAGTGGATCAAAGGTCTGCATTTGCAAACCCCTACTGGGATTAATCCCTAATTCCCAGTGGAGAAGGAGCACCAGGCCCACACAAGGCCAGACCCACGCCCTGGGCTTCTTACGCACACAGCCTTGACCTCCACAGCCACGGAGCAGCCTTGGCTTTCAGGCCTCCTAAAGCATGTTTCTAAGAGATGAAAAAGAGTCGTGTTCAAGCTCGTGGATTCCTTCTCAACATGTATAAAACAATCGTTGAGCAAACCCTCACTGAGCAGCACTCGCACTGTCCCAGACACCGTGCTGGCTGCAGTGAATGAAACAGGTTCCAGGCTCCCAGAACTCAGTGAGGTTGGAGAGCCGGGCCGGCACACAGAAACGCTGCTACAAACACGCAAACGTGCTCCCCTCCATGCAGGGCAAACCCTCCTCAGGGGCCCCTTTTCCTAGAATTTGGGCCCTTGTCCAGGCCTCACCTCCAGAAGAGTCTCCTTAAGCAGGAGGCTGAGAGGGCAGTGAGGCGGGGAGGGAAGGGGGACAGCCAGTGTCACTGCAAGTTGCTTTATTTCTCCTGCGGAAGTCCAGCCCTCCCTCACTCCCCTACTCCCCGGCGCTTCCAGCTTCCTCCCCGCAGCAGGTTAACACGTGCATTTGCCAAGAGCTCAGGAAGGGTGCGCTGTGAGCATCCAGCCAGCTGAGGAGGTTGAGGAGGAGGGGACTGTCCCCTGGGCAGCCACCCCGCTGCCACCTGAGGAAGCTACTTTGGGGTCCACCTGCATGCACGGTAAGCAGCATGTCCTTTCTTTTTCATTTTAAAATTATTACATTGCCCCGCTCAGCCCATCCTCTGTGCTCTCCCCTCTCCAGCAGGTTCTGGGGTGCAGATGTATATTACGCACCTTTTGTGTGCTCAGAAGAAAAACTCAAAATAAAGAGCTTTATAGACCACAAAGATCTACAAACCCCCAAAGTCCCTGATGGCCCAGTGAGAGAAAGGCCACTGCTTTTTACAACTGCACTTTGAAAATATGGAAATTGAAAATAAAAAATTACCTTCATCTCACCCCAGAGAGAACCACTATTATTTAATAGATACACACACACACACACACACACACACACACACACACACACACACAGAGGCACGTGCGCTTTTACAAATTTTGGATTATCCTGGATATGGTCCTTTTGGAACCCTTTTCCCCTTTAATAATCCTACCATGTATATTTGTTTCCCCAATTGGCACATGTGCTCTGACAACATGACTTTAACATTGCAGAATATTCCATCACAGAGATCGACCGACTCTCATTCATGCACGGCTACTATTCCCTGCTCTTGGACCATAAGATTGCTTCCACTTTTTCACAATTATCAGTTACACTGTTGAACATAAATCAACACATATTGAATATAAATCTTTTTTGTTAACCTGACAAGTCCGTAGGGATAAATTCCTGGAAGTAAAATAGCTATAACAAGAGGAATAAAAGATTACAAGGCATGTTACACACATTGAGGGTGGCTGTGCTTTAAACTGTCCAATCTCAATGATGATTAGAAGCCTTCCCTGACGGCCCCAGATGGAGTCATCTCTTCCTCTCTTAACTTTTATTTCATTGATTCACTTATTTATTCATTCTACAAATATACATTAAAAAACTCTGGCCAGGCACGGTAGCTCACGCCTGTAATCCCAGCACTTTGAGAGGCCGAGGCGGGGGGATCACTTGAGGTCAGGAGTTCTAGACCAGCCTGGCCAACATGGCAAAATCCCCTCTCTACAAAAAATACAAAAATTAGCTAGGCATGATGGCGCGTGCCAGTAATCCCAGCTACTTGGGAGGCTGAGGCACAAAAATTGCTTGAACCCGGGAGGTGGATATTGCAGTGAGCCGAGATTGCACCACTGCACTCCAGCCTGGGCAAAGAGCAAGACTAAGTCTCAAAAAACAAAAACAAACAAACAAAAAACTCCAACATGGGACAGTGTTCCTGTTGTAAGATGTGCCAAGTTCTTAGTATACACTTCATCATATTTTAATGTATGACATGTTTATCTGTCCTTAAATATTAGGCATCAGGCTCACGCCTGTAATCCCAGCACTTTGCGAGGCCGAGGTGGGCAGATCACAAGGTCAGGAGATTGAGACCATCCTGGCTAACACAGTGAAACCCATCTCTACTAAAAATACAAAAACTTAGCCAGGAGTGGTGGCGGGCGCCTGTAGTCCCAGCTACTTGGGAGGCTGAGGCAGGAGAATGGCGTGAACCCAGGAGGCGGAGCTTGCAGTGAGCCGAGATCGCACCACTGCACTCCAGCCTGGGCGACAGAGCAAGACTCTATCTCAAAAAATAAAAAATAAATTTAAAAAAATAGGCATCAGGAGGGTAGGAGCTCTTTTTATGGCTCCCTGTGTTTAACACAATGCTGGGCACAAAATCAGGTTAAGATTCAGAGGGTTTCGACAGCCAAAGCTATCGAAGGGCATGGCATTTTATACACAGTATAGATATCCATACACTGGAAACACTTTTCTGGGGATTCTGACGTGCATCTCAGCCCTTGCTGAGAACTCTTAGCTGAGGGGCCATGAAGCCTGGGTGCTCGTGTGAAACTGCAACTTGCAGTTGACTTTGAGGGAGTCTCAGTGCGTCTCTGGGCTCCATCTCCTCATCTGTGTAAGAGAAGTGAAGCCCAATCTGTCCTGCCTAGTTTCCCCTGGGTTTGTTCTGAGGATGAAAGAAGATGCTGTGTGTAGAACCAGGTCATAATCTGGTAAGTGCTCAACAGACATAAGGTCCTGGGATAACATACACTTGTTTTGATAATTACAACAAGATTCCTCAGGCAGCCTTTACTTCTTTCCTAGACTGTGCCCGCTACACAGTTTCTTCATTCAGCACCTGCCTCATTCTCTCATGTTTTTTTTTGGAGACAGGGTCTTGCTCTGTTGCCCAGACTAGAGTGCAGTGGCACAATCATAGCTCACTGCAGTCTCAAACTCCTGGGCTCCAGCGATCCTCCTTCCTCAGCCTCACAGGTAGCTGGGACTACAGGCACGAACCACCACACCTCTCTAATTTTTTAAAAAAATTTTTTGTAGAGATGGGGTCTTGCTATGTTGCCCAGGCTGGTCTCAAACTCATGGCCTCAAGCAATCATCCCTCCTTGGCCTCCTGAAAGGCTGGAAAGCCACTGCATCTAGCCCTATTCATTTTCTTTCTTTCCGAGACAGAGTCTCTCTCTGTTGCCCAGGCTGGAGTGCAGTGGCGCAATCTTGGCTCACTGCAGCCTCTGCCTCCTGGATTCAAGTGATTCTTGTGCCTCAGCCTCCTGAGTAGCTGGCATTTCAGGCAACCACCACCATGCCCAGCTAATTTTTATATTTTTTGTAGAGATGGGGTTTAGCCATGTTGGCCAGACTGGTCTTAAACTCCTGACCTCAGGTGATCCACCCAGCTCCTAAAGTGCTGGGATTAGAGGTGTGAGCCACCACGCCTGGCCCCATTCTTTTAAAAATATCAGTGGCTTCCATCTATTAGAAGTAGGTTGGGCTATACATCACACTATCCCTAAATCTTACTTTCATGTGGTTTGTTTAATAATTAATTCCCAGTAAGTCTCAGGGGAGAGTTCTGCAATATGTATAAAACTTCGGCAAGATGGCATATTAGGAACAGCTCCGGTCTGCAGCTCCCAGGGAGATCGACACAGAAGGCGGGTGATTTCTGCATTTCCGACTGAGGGAAATTGATATTAGGGCTAATATCAAGAATCTACAAAGAACTTAAACAAAATTACAAGAAAAAAAACAAACAACTCCATCAAAAAGTAGGCAAAGGATATGAACAGACACTTCTCAAAAGAAGACATTTATGTGGCCAACAAACAAATGATAAAAAGCTCATCATCACTCATCATGAGAGCAATGCAAATCAAAACGACAATGAGATACCATCTCACACCAGTTAGAATGGCGACCATTAAAAAGTCAGGAAACAACAGATGCTGGAGAGGATGTGGAGAAATAGCAATGCTTTTACACTTTTGGTGGGAGTGTAAATTAGTTCAACCATTGTGGAAGACAGTGTGGCGATTCCTCAAGGATCTAGAACCAGAAATACCATTTGACCCAGCCATCCCATTACTGGGTATATACCCAAAGGATTATAAATCATTCTACTATAAAGACACATGCACACGTATGTTTATTGTGGCACTGTTCACAATAGCAAAGACTTGGAACCAACCCAAATGTCCATCAATGACAGACAGGATAAAGAAAATGTGGCACATATACACCATGGAATACTATGCAGCCATAAAAAAGGATGAGTTCATGTCCTTTGCAGGGACATGGATGAAGCTAGAAACCATCATTCTCAGCAAACTAACACAGGAACAGAAAACCACACACCGCATGTTCTCACTTAAAAGTGGGAGATGAACAATGAGAACACATGGACACAGGGAGGGGAACATCACACACCAGGGCCTGTTGGGGGCGTAGGGGGAGGGGTGAGGGATAGCATTAGGAGAAATACCTAATATAGATGATGGGCTGATGGGTGCAGCAAACCACCATGGCACGTGTATACCTACGTAACAAAACTGCACGTTCTGCCCATGTACCCCAGAACTTAAAATAAAAACTAAAAATTAAAAAAAGGAGAGTTGATTTCAAATTGGTCTCAAAGAAAGGCAAGAAAGTTGGTCATACGCAAATTAGCTTTAGTCATTTCAAATAGTATACATGTATCAAAACACCATATTGTACCCCATAAATGTGAAACAATTATGATTCATCAGTTAAACTTATATTAATTAAAAAGATAGTATGGTGTAAGCATGAGGATCAATATATGGAAAGAGACTATAGACTCTCATATTTAAGGCATTGATTTTTGGCAAGGATGAGAAGACAATTAAATGGGGAAAGAAGAGTCTTTTTAAAAAATGGTGCTGGGACAATTGACTATCCACATGCCAAAGAAGGAGTCTGGACCCAAACATCATTCCATATACAAAAATTAACTCAAAGTTCATCATAAGCCTAAACATAAGATCGAAAGAAGGCAGTATAAATACTAATTTTCGTGACATTAGATTAGGCAATGGTTTCTTAAATATGACGCCAGAGTGCAAGTGAGGAAACAAAAACTAAACATATTGAGCTTCATCGAAATTTAAAAAATTTGTATCAGAAGATGCTATTCAAAGAGGGGAAGACAATCTGCAGATTGAGAAAGTATTGGCGAATCATCTATCTGATAAAGAACCAGTATCCAGAATACCAAAGGAACCCTTACAGATCCATACAGATAGAAATCAGATTAGCAGTAGGAAGCTGTTTTGGTGAGTGGGAGGCAAGAATGGTCAATGCCTGCTGATGGGCCAGGGTTCGTTTTTGGGATGATGAAGATTTTTAAAATTAGATTGTCATGTTGTTTACACAACTCTGTGACTACATTTACAACTACATGTCAACTAGTTAATTATTAAGGAATCTAAAATTATGGTGGAAAGGGTTTGATCAGCAGGTCTGGTTTCTTCAAACCTGACATACTCCTAAGAAAAAGGTTCTCTGCATGACTGACTTCTGCTTGATCGAGAGTCCCTGGATATTCTGCTTGATAAGAACGTTTGTCCATTCCTGAGTCTGTGGGCCACACTGTACCAACTTGATCAGAAAATTTATGTTAATACTATGATTTATGGTGAACCCCCCCCCCCCCGCCAAAAAAAAAAACCAAAGAAACCTTTTTAAGCAAAGGAGCTTGAAGTGGTCCCACAGACGGCTCCCGTGTGCTGGGTGGAGCCCCCTCTCCATCATCAGGCACTCAAAGGAGCATCTGCAGAAAGTCTCACCAGGACCAACTCTGGTGGCAGGAGGAGCCAGGCCTGCAGCATGCAGAGGGGACACCTGACTGAATGGAGCTCTAGACCTAGAACTTGGTTTCAAAAGGGGCAGGGCCCTGGCTTGCTGGATTCTTATACCCACCTCATGCAAGGATGGTGGGCTTGTAATATTTTTGAAGTCAATCACATATCTTTAACTCCACTTCTTTTACCAGAAAACCCCATTTCTAAATGGCGTATATGTTCATTCCTGAGCCTCCTGGTTAGATTTGGGTAATGATATTTAAAATGCTTCCTACAGGGACCTCTAGAGTATCAATTCCTGAAAAGAGGCCCTCAGACGCTAACTAACCACTCCTGAATCATGGATTCCAGATTATTACTGCAGAAGCTCGCTCACACACACACACACACACACACACACACACACACACACACACACACGGCTTATACCAAGTACTTTACTTTGAAATAAATTACTACCCAAATAATAGACCAGTATTCAGTATTCATTCTACAGCCACCACACTGGGGAGAGGCACCAGGCCCCACTCAGCACACAGCTGTTCCTCACGCCCTGTGCCTCAGTAGGGGGTGGAAAAGGCACAGAGGCCATTGCTCAGACCCTCTCCTGCAGCCACCACGTGGGTGTGGACCCGATTTATCCATTTTCCACGCCAAAATGAAGCAGATAATAAGAGAGTCTTTGCCTAACACCGTGTCTCTGAGAAATGATGAATTATGGATTTAGGCGGCATTGTGCACTCACACGTGCGTATCTGTTGGAAGGCAAGGCAACCCCTACCCTGGAGGGACGTGCGGGCTCTCTGGAGAGGAACATGCACGTCCCACACATGCCCAGCCTAGCCCCTCCGAGGCTGCTGAGGTAGGTGTCTCACGGGGCTTGGCCGTAGAGGTTCCTGGGGTGAGCGAAGGTGAGGAGGGAGTGGGAGACGTGATGGGCACTCGTGGCCCTGCTAGGAGCCACTGCTCTACATAAAAACCAGCCACAAAAGGGAGCAGCGGCAGCCGGGTTACTGCAGCAGGGACATAGCTGTAACGAGCAAGGTGTTCCTAAAGGCAGGCTCAGAATTCTCTGGAATGTCCACCTGCTCCTGACGCTGAGGTTAACCAGCTCCTCTGGGAGTGTGGACCCACCCCGGGAGAATGATGGCCAGAGTGGCTTCAATGCCGGGCTAAGCAGAAGTCGCCGGCCTAGAGGAGCTGCTGATTTATTTTTTATTTTTGTTTTCTTTTTTAGAATGGATGTTTTAATTCTAGAGGAAAAAGGAAAAGAATATCTAGCTGTAGAAGCTAGACCTGCCTTGAGTGGGCAGTAGGCAAGCTGAGGCCTGGGTTTCTAAGTGGTTGAGAGGAGGCTGGAGACCAGCAGGGGTCAGACGCTGAGACGAGACAGATTTAACCCTCATCACAATTTTGCTCAAGTCCTGGGGTTCCTGCCCCACCAGTTTCCTTTTCGGAAGCCTGAAAACATAAACCAGGTTTACCAACACCCTCAATTCGCAACCGGCCCCTTCTCTCCGGTGGATGTGTTTGGGAAGCCAGGCATAGAGAATATTGCCATTGACCTCCTCCTGCTCCTTTCCTTCTCCCGCTTTATTAGCATCGCATGAATGTGATGGGTGTGTTGCCAAAGCCAGAATCAGTAGTTTAGACGGTGAGGGCAGCAGCAGCTCAGAGAAGGGAGCAGCTGAAAAGTCTCAGGGCTTGTGCACCACCTCTTGAGGCCAGCCAGCCTTGCCCTGTCTCCAGGCAGCTGTGCTCCTAAACCACGACAAATGACTAAGAAGTTTTCTGCTCAGGGGAGTCCTGAGGGAAGGAAGGTGCTCTTTCCCTGCAGGTACATTTGACGTCACTCAGGCACAGGGGGCCCCTCCCAGCAGCCTCCAGAAGCAGCCTCCAGAGCCTGGGTTGGTGACAGCCCGTCTAGTATTTAAGCATGATTCAGCCACCCTCCCTACTCCCGTGTAAATCCGTGGATATGCACGGAATCCAGCTTCCTCTTTCTGCACATACACACATCCTTTTGGCTATTTCTCTGGAGGACCCTGACTAACACAGGCCACTGACCCTCCATCACTGTGGGCTTCCTGTTTCTGCAGTAAGCACTCCCTTTGGGAGAGTCCAATGAGAAAAAAGGAAAGAACCTCATTATGTCCCTCCACGTCAACACTGACTGTGTGAACCCTAATTACTGCACCTGAATTATTCTTTTCCAGTTGCAAAGAAGGAAATCTCTAAGGTCTTTATTAAAACCTACAAAACTTCTAAAGAATGGTAAAATGGGAAGGCTTTTTTGCATTGGCAGGAGCATAAATAATTCCTGAGGGCATCTGAACTCCAACCAGGTCAGCTCAGCCCAGCTTCCCCAACATCCCCCTTGCCAGGGAAGAGGCAGAGAATAGTAACTCAAGTTTATAGAGACTGTATTGTTGCCTTTGATCTTCAGCACCACCCCACTGAGGTAAGCATTAGCTCATACCTTTGGACAAGGGCAAGTCAGAAAGTGAGAGGGAAAGTGAGAAAGGCATTTGGAAAAAACAGGGAGGAGGACTTGGTCATTGCTTCATTCATGTATTCATTGCACAAATATTTATTGGCTACCACAATGTGTCAGCTGTGGTGCTGGAAGTGGAGAGACAATAGCAAGTGAGACAGAGAAGGTCCAAACCTTTACCCAACGGAGTGTATAGTCCAGCAAACATTTCCTGAAGGCCTGCACCTGGCAAGGCACTGCTGGCAAAGCCCAAGAGTACAGCAACCCAGCTTAAAGGAGGGTGATCCAACTTTGAAAGCTGCCCCTTCTGTGAGCACCCTCAATCCCTCAAGCTTATTCTGCCTCACTAATGATTGCTCTCCCTTCCATGGTCTATTGTACCATCTTTCTCTCCCTATTGGCCTGAGAGCTCTTCCAGGGCAGGACCACTCTCCACTCAGCCCAACACAATGTCTGGCGCACGGTTCTTCAGGCACATTCATCCAATGATGACCTGCAATGAGCTGAGCATGGTGTCAGCAGCTGAAGCAACAGAGAGGGAAGAAACCCAGGCCCCTTCCTCCAGGGATGTGGAGTCTAGTGGGGGAGAAAGATAAAGAAAGAAGCAACTATTTTGATATGATAAATTTCCTGGGGAATGACTAAGTGCCAAGCTGTGCAGAAGAAGAAATGCTGGCTGGGCCTGGTGGTTCACACTTGTAATCCCAGCACTTTGGGAAGCCAAGGTAGGAGGATTGATGGAGGCCAGGAGTTTGAGATCAGCCTGAGCAACAGAGCAAGACTCCATCTCTACACAAAATTTTAAAAATTAGCCAGCTGTGGTGGCACACAACTGTAGTCCCAGCAACTGGGGAGGCTGATATGGGAGGATTGCTTGAGCCCCGGAGTTCCTGGCTGCAGAATGGCCACTGCCCTCCAGCCTGGGCAACACAGTGAGACCTTGTCTCAAAAAAAAAAAAAAAAAAAAAAAAGCCAAAAAGGAGAGAGGAGGGAGGAGAGAAAAGAGGAGGGAGGAAGGGGAGGTCAAGGAAGGAGGAGGAGGAACATAGCTGTAATGGGAAGACAGGGAGGAAAAAGGAGGATGGAAGACATGCTTAGATATGTCTTCATGGCTAGATGGTAAGTTCTGACTGGGCAGAGATAATGTCTGTTTCCTTAGTACCTAGCAAAGGGTCTTGCACTGGGTAGATATTCACTGTATTTTCAGTGGGGAATGAATTCCCATAATAGGGAATCTGAAGCCCTTAAAGAAAACCAGAATAGCAAAGAATAGAATAATGTTTACTCTTTTATATTGATTAGAAATGCATACTCCACATATAGAAACTACAAACTCAACAGAGTAAAATCTCAGAGAATGGTTTTTACACATATTTGCAGTGTGATCAGTCAATGTTCCTGAAAGCTAATAAGAATCCAGTAACCATTTAATATTAAATGTATGGAGAAGCTACCTAAATCCTAGGGTCATGTTGCTTGTCCCTTGAGAGAACACCATTTTCTTGTCTAACTCTTATTTTTATTCACATTCATGATCATACATGCATGTGCAGCCACACGAACATCAACATCAATATCTGGTTTCTAGAGTAGATTCTCAAAAGGTAGGAAAACCTGCCTTGATAGCATCTTACAAAACTCAGCACATTACAACACACAGATGCATTCCAATCGTGAAATCTCTCAGGACGAAAAGTATTCTATGGGTGATGCTGTTTTTTTTTTTCCCCAGGTTTTGCTTATTAATGACCCAGCCAGGCTTTCTCACATTGTCTTGTGCTAGAGGCATTGACTCCTCACATCGGAAAAGTAAAATGCCTAGAAATGCCTAAAGGAGAAATAAAACAAAGTGGTTGATGCTTAGAAAGAAAAGTCATCCAATTCACTCACAGTGGGTCATGCTGCTTAACTCAGCCACAAGGAAATCCCAATTCATGCAAAAATAATTCTGTCTTCATTATTCTACAATCCAGTGGGTGTCTATGATAATTTGAGTACTCCTTTCTTGAAAAGAGAAGATCAGCACGTGTGTCTTTAACAATACATTCCTCTTGGTCTTGCTGAAATGCTGCATTAGTGACTGCATCTGATTGCACTGGAACCTGGCTCAGGCCCCCTACTGATGCTCTTACAGGCCATTATTAATGCGTACCCCTTCAGGGGCTGTAATTTGGGACTCAATTTGCCATAAAATTGTCCTAAGTGTCACCTTAGTAATCGGAGATCACATGACCCATGAAACACATTGAGATGAAAGATGGCACCTCTTGGAAATGAATGTCAAATTTTCCCCCATAGTAAAAAGGCACTAGCCATTGTATTTGCAGTGGATTTCACTGTGCCTTGAGATGGGGAGGGGTTACAATGTTCCCTATGCACATGCCTTGAGCTGGGCCTGCTAGGCCTCAGACCAGAGCCTTCACCTACCACATACCCTGAAGACTCAACACACAGACTCTAGTAATTCAGCCATCCCTCAGGTGGATTTTGATGGTGCTTATCTTTTTAACCAAAAATCCATATGTTTTCTAACAAAGGAGTTTTATCCTAATTCCAGATACAAAAAGTAGGTTAGATGTCAAGTCTGGCAAAACAAAAGGTAGTTTGATTAATCATTATGGAAATGCCAATCAAAACCACAATGAGACACAATTTCACACCTATCAGGATGGCTATTTCCAAAACAAACAAACAAACAAACACAAAACAGAAAATCACAACGGTTGACAAGGATGTGGAGAACCTGGAAGCCTTGCACGTGGCTAGTGGGAAGGTAAAATGGTGCAGCTGGCATAGAAAACAGTATGGCAGCTCCTCAAAAAAAGGAAACCCAGGATCACTATTAACATGTGATCCAGCAACTTCACCTCTGAGTACACAACCCAAAGAACCGAAGGCAGGGACTTGAATAGATACCTGTGTATCAGTGTTCATAGCAACACTATTCACAATAGCCAAATGACAGTAATAATGATCTACATGTCTACTGGCAGATGAATGGATAAACAAAAGCGGATACAGACATACAATAGAGTGTTATTGAGTCTTAGAAAGGAATGAAATTCTGACACATGCTGAACATTTGCCCATGGATGAACCCTGAAGACATGATGCTAAGTGAAATCAACCAGACAGAGAGAGACAAATAATGTGTGATTCCACTTATACAAGATGTGGAGAGTAGTCAAATTCACAGAGACAGAAAGTGGAGTGGTGGTTCCCACGGTGGAGCAGGGGTCATTGTTTAATAGTATATAGTTTCAGTTTGGGAAGATGAAAACATCTGAAAAATGGATGGTGGTGACGGCTGAAGAACAATGCGAATGTACTTAATGCCACTGAGCTTTATATTTTAAAATGGTTAGAATGGTAAAGCGTACATTATGTACCTTTTATAACAAAATGTTTTAAGGTTGATTGGTTGTCAAAACACTAGAATTTCACATTTAAATGGACGAAAGCCAAAACGAATGCAATGTGGGACTGCCCTGGAAAACTCTGGGCATTTGGACGGCCATCTTGAAACTGTGCTGTAGATAAGGTAGATCAAGACCAGGAAGCCCTGGGGAGAAGGTGGCAGGGATATAGAGCTGGAGAGAAGGGGAACTGTCTGCCGCTTTCCTTCAGAAAAGCCTGCAGTGGCAACTTGTTCACCTCTAGCCTTACTGCTCGGACTGCAGAGGACGCTGGCACTAGCACCTTTGTCTATCTCAAGGGCTCTGTTGGAAACTTGAGTCAAATCAACTACCTTGCAGCCTTAATCTACAGTAGTTATTTTTGTTGTTCCTTCTGTTCCTGGTGACACTTGGTTCTGAATTTAGTCTAGCAGAATGAGAGGGCCTGCACAGGGGCCCTGCTATAAGTTACCTTCACTCACAAACTGCAGGCATCCCCACCCCTAGTTACAACACACAGGTAGCAACATGTCTTCATATGTTCTAAAGCAGAGAAAAGAGCCAATGGAACTTATAAGCTGTAGCTTATAAAGCACTCTTAGATGATTCTACCATTTTTTTAAAAAAATTACCATGATTTATCTGGTCATCTAGAGGGGCCAGACACAGTATGATTATGATGCTCTTATGAACTTCAGAGCACTCCTAGAGGCCACTTTTAATGAAGTACAAGCCTCCTGACTGGAGATTAAGTCAATATCCTTTATCACACTATTGAAAGCACTGAATATTTTGGTATCGACTCTCACTACTCTATTTCAAAAGAGGCTGAAGAAGCTGAAAAGCTGAGCAGCACTTCTCAGTTTCAAGAAACTAGGAGGCAAAAACTGGAGTCTAGGGCTCAACAATGAGGGCCTAATAATTCCCTCTCTATTTTGGGGCTGAGATCTCAAAGAAATGTACCCTAGGAGTAAGGGTGATGGAAGTCTACTAAAACTCAGCAACAAATTATCTCAATTCTTGAAGTGGAATTAAGGTGATCAAGATTGCTAGTCTAGGGGAGGGGTGGAGCAAAATGGCTGACTAGAAGGCTCCACTGATTGTCTCCACAGCAGGAATGCCAAATTCAACAGCTATCCACATAAAGACAGCATCTTTATAAAACCAACAATCAGGTGAGCACTCACAGTCCCTGGTTTTAATTCTATCACTGAAAGAGGCACCAAAGAAGGTAGCAAGGAGAGTCCTGAATTGCCTGTGCCCCACTTCCTCCATTGCCCAACAGCGGCCATGTGGCACAGAGCAAGAACCTGTGTACTCAGGAGAGAGAGCACAGTGATTATGAGACTTTACACTGAACTCAGCACTGCCCTGTCACAGTAGAAAGCAAAACCAGACTGAACTCAACTGATGAACGCCCAGGGAGGGAGCATTCAGATGGGCCCAAGCTGGAGGGGAACCGCTGTCCCCGTGGGGGGAATCTGAGTTCCAGCAAGCCTCACCACCATGGGCTAAAGTGCTCTGGGGCCATAAACAAACCTAAAAGGCAGTCTATACCACAAGGACTGTAACTCTTAGGCAAGTCCTAGTGCTGAGCTGGGCTCGAAGCCAGTGGGCTTGGGGAGCATGCAACCTACTGAGACACCACCCAACACAGCTAAAGGAGTGTTTGCACCAGTCCTTCCCCAACCCCAGGCAGCACAGCTCTTGGCTCCAAAAGAGATCCCTCCATTCTGCTTGAGGAGAGGGGAGGGAAGAGTAAAGAGTAAAGAGAACTTTGTCTTACATCTTGGGTACTAGCTCACCCAAAGTAGGATAGGGCACTAGTCAGAGTTGTGAAGTCCCCATTTCAGGCCCTTCCTCCTGGATGACATTTGCAGACACACCCAGGGCCAAAAGGGAACCCACTGCTTTGAAAGGAAGGACCCAGTGCTATCAGGATCCATCACCTGCTGGCTAAAGAGCTCCTGGGTCCTGAATAACCAGCAGCAATATCCAAGTAATATCCAGGTGGTGGTAGCCATGGGCTGCCTGTGGAAAGGGGAGGAAAGAGTGGGAAGAGCTGGGACTCATGGTTTGAGTGCCAGCTCAGCTGCAGTAGAATAGAACACCAGGTATATTTCTAAGGATTTTGGTTCCAGTACCTGGCTCCTGGACAGCACCTCTGGACCTGCCCAGGGCCTAAGGGAACCCAATGCCCTGAAGAGAAGGACACAAGCCTGGTTGACTTCACCACCTGCTTACTGTAGAGCCCCAGGGCCTCAAGCAAATATAGGCCATAGCCAGGTAGTGCTTATAGCAGGCCTTGGGTGAAACTCACTACTGTGCTGGCTTCAGGTCTGACCAGTGCAGCCCCAGTGATAGTGGCCACAGGGGAGCTTGTGTCACTTCACACCCAACTCCAGGTAGCTCAGCACAGGGAGAGAGACTATGTTTGTTTGGGAGAAAGTAAGGGAAGAGAACAAGAATCTTTGCTTGGTATCCAGAGAACACTTGCAGATCTTATCCAAGACCACAAAGGTGGTACCTCTATGAGTCTGCAAGAACCACAGTGTTACCAGGCTTGGGGTGCCTTGTAATACAAACATGACTTAGATAACACACCCAAGTCCTTTCAAATACCTCAAAAGCCTTCCCAAGAAGAACAGGCACAAACAGCCCAGATTGCAAAGACTATAAGTACCTAACTCTTCAATGCCCAGACACCAAAGAACATCCACAAGCATCAAAACCATTCAGGAAAATGTGGCCTCACCAAATGAACTAAATCAGGCATCAGGGAACAATCCCAGAGAAACAGAGATATGCAACCTTTCAGACAGAGAATTCAAAACAGCCATTTTGAGGAAACTCTGAGAAATTCAAGATAACACAGAAATGGAATTCAGAATTCTATCACATAAATTGAACAAAGAGATTGAAATAATTAAAAAGAATCAAGCAGAAATTCTGGAGCTGAAATTGCAAATGACGTACTGAAGCATGCATCCGTTATTGGCCTTAAAGAGGAGGTAGAGAAGGAGATAGGGATAGAAAGTTTATTCAAAGGGTTAACAGAGAACACCTCAAACCCAGAAGATATCAATATCTAAGTACAAGAAGGCTACAGAACACCAAGCAGATTTAACTCAAAGAAGACTACCTCGAAGCACTTAAAAATCAAACTCCCAAAGGTCAACAATAAAGAAAAGATCCTAAAAGCAGCAAAATAAAAGAAACAAATAACCCATTGGAGTTTCAATATAGCTAGCAGCCGACTTCTCAGTGGAGACCTGATAGTCGAGAAGAGCATATTTAAAGTGCTGAAGGAAAAAAACTTTTACCCTAGAATAGAATATCTATCGAAAATATCCTTCATACATGAAGGAAGAATACTTTCTCAGATAAACAAAGGCTGAGGGATTTCCTACAAGAAACGTTAAAGGAAGTATTTCAATCAGAAAGAAAAGGATGTTAATGAGCAATAAGAAATCATCTGAAAATACAAAACTTACTGGTAATAGTAAGCACACAGAAAAACACAGAATATTAAACATTGTAACTCTGGCTTGTAAACTACTCTTACCTTGAGTAGAAAGACTAAAAGATGAACTAATAAAAAATAATAACTACAACTATTCAAGACATAGTAATGTATTAATACATACATTTAAAAGTTAAAAATATATAAATTTAATATATAAATTTTAAAAGTTAAAAAACATGGGATGAAATTAAAGTGTAGTTAACATAACCATTATTAGGATTTTTTGCTTCTTTGTTTATGCAAGCAGTCTTAAAATAATGGGTAATAGATATTATTTGTAAGCCTAATGGTAACCTCAAATCAAAAAACATACAATGGATATGCCAAAAATAAAAAGCAAGAAATTAAATCCTACCACCAGAGAAAATCACTTTCACTAAAAGAAAGACAGGAAGGAAGGAAATAAGAAGGAGAAGACCACAAAATAACCATTGCATTGGGCCATGCAACCCAAGAGAGTGAGGAAAAGCAGGGTGGGGCAACAGACCACCCTTGAGCGGGGTGGAACCAGGTGAGCCCTCACCCCAGGCAAGAAAGGTGGTGAGTGATTGTACAACCCCGCCCAGGAAGCCATGCTTTTCCCATGGATCTTTGCAACCCGCAGATCAGGAGATCCCCTCGTGCGCCCAGCAAGGCCTTGGTTCCCAAGCACAGAGCTGTGTGAACTCTCGCAGCTGCTTGGCCATGCACAAAGACCCAGGAGTTTCTTGCATACTCCACCCCAGGAATTCCAGTGAGACAGGAGATCTTCCAAGCATTCCCCTAGGAAGGGGGCTAAAGCCAGGACACTAAGCAGCAGCATCCTGCAGGCCCCACTCCCATAGCACCTCACGAGTTAAAACCCACTGACTTGGAATTCTAGCCAGCCTGTGGCAGCAGGCTGGAGATTGCTGGAGACGACCAAGTTCCCAGGGGGAGGGGCAGCTGCCATCTACATGGCTCAAGTCAGCCATTTTGGCCTGCCAACTCCAGGAGTCTGCAAGGTCCAGACCAAAAGGAATTCAGCGCCATGCCGCGCAGCCAGCTGCTGTGCTAGATCGCGGCCAGGCTGCTTCTTTAAGTGGGACCCTGACCCATCCCTCCTCACTGGGTGGGGCCTCCCTGTGGGAATTTCATAACTCTGATCTCTCCCTGGGATGGAACCACTGTGGGGAGGGGCGGCCACCGTATCTATGGTTCAGCCTGCTGGCTCTGGAAAGTCCAGGTGATCTGGAAAAGAGGGGCTCCTCCCACTGCAGCACACCTGCTCTGCCAAGGGGCAGCCAGACTGCTTCTTTAAACGGGTCCCTGATCCCATTCCTCCTGACTGGGTAAGACCTCCCAATAGGGGTCTCCAGACACCTTCTAGAGGAGCATTTGGGCCAGCATCAGGTCGGGACCCCTGGGATGGAGCTCCCAGAGGAAGGAGCAGGCTGTCATATTTGCTGTTTTGCAGCCTTCACTGGTGATACCTCTAGGTGCAGGAGGGTCCAAGGCAACTAGGGTCTGGAGTGGACCTCCAGCAAACCACAGTAGCCCTACAAAAAGGGGCCTGTTAAAAGAAAAACAAACAGAAAGAAAAACAACAACAGCACAGACCCCATAAAAACCCATTAAAACGTTAGCAAACCCAAAGATCAAAAGTAGGTAAGTCCACAAAGATGAGAAAGAATCAACACAAAGATGTTAAAAACTCAAAAAGCCAGAGTGTTTCTTCTCCTTCAAATGATGGCAGCATCTGTCCAGCCAGGACACAGAACTGGGCTGAGACTGAGATGGATACATTGCCAGAAGCAGGCTTCAGAAGGTGGGTAATAGCAAACTTCACTGAGCCAAAGGACCATGTTCTAACCCAGTGCGAAACAGAAGAATCATGATAAAACATTACAGGAGCTGATAACCAGAATAACCAGTTTAGGGAAGAACAGAAATGACCTGATGCAGCTGAAAACCACAACACAAGAACTTCACAATAATGCAATCACAAGTATCAACAGCCAAACAGACCAAGCAGGGGGAAGAATCTCAGAGCTTGAAAACTATCTGGCTGAATTAAGATAAACAAACAAGAATAGAGGAAACAAAAAAGGAACAAACAAAACCTCCAAGAAATGTGGGATTATGTAAAAAGACCGAACCTCTGACTAATTGGGGTACCTGAAAGAGATGGGGAAAATGAAACCAAGTTGGAAAACATACTTCAGGATATCATCCAGAACTTCCCCAACCTAGAAAGACAGGCCAACATTCAAATTCAGGAAATGCAGAGAACCCCAGTAAGACATTCCATGAGAAGATCAACCCTAAGACACATAATCATCAGATTCTCCAAGGTTGAAATGAAAGACAAAATGTTAAGGGCAGCCAGAGATAAAGGCCAGGTCACTTACAAATGGAAGCCCATCAGACTCATAGCAGACCTCTTAGTGGAAACCCCACAAGCCAGAGATTTGGGGGCAATATTCAACATTCTTAAAGAATTTCCAACCCAGAATTTCATAACTGGACAAACTAAGCTTCATAACCAAAGGAGAAAGAAGATCCTTTTCAGATAAGCAAACGCTGAGAGAATTCAACACCACCAGGGTGCCTTGCAAGAGTTCCTGAAGGAAGCACTGAATATGGAAAGAAAAACCATTATCAGCCACTACAAAAATACACTAAAGTACACAGACCAGTGACACTACAAAGCAGCTACATAAACAAGTCTGCAAAAATAACCAGCTAGCATCATGATGACAGGATCAAATTCACACATAACAGTATTAACCTTAAATGTAAACAGGCTAAATGCCCCAATTAAAAGACACAGAATGGCAAGCTGGATAAAGAATCCAGCCCTATCAGTGTGCCGTATTCAAGAAATACATCTCATATGCAAAGACACACACACGCTCAAAATAAAGGGATGAAGGAAATTTTACCAAGCAAATGGAAAACAGGAAAAAGCAGGGAGTGCAATTCTGGTTCCAGCAAAACAGAGATTAAACCAACAAAAAATCAAAAAAGACAAAGAAGGTCGGGCACAGTGGCTTATGTCTGTAATCCTAGCACTTTGGGAGGCCAAGGCTGGTGGGTAACTTGAAATCAGGAGTGTGAGATCATCCTGGCCAACGTGGCAAAAGCCCGTCTGTACTAAAAATACAAAAATTAGCAGGGCATGGCAGTGCACACCTGTAATCCCAGCTACTTGGGAGGCTGAGGCACAAGAATTGCTTGAACCCAGGAGGTAAAGACTGCAGTGAGGCAAGTTCGCACCACTGAACTCCAGCCTGGGTAGCAAAGACTCTGTCTCAAAAAACAAACAAACAAACAAACAAAAAACAAAGAAGGGCATTACATGATGGTAAAGGGTTCAATTCACCAAGAAGAGCTAACTATCCTAAATACATATGCACCCAATATATATATATGCACCTAATACAAGAGCACCCAAATTCATAAAGCCAGTTCTTAGAGACCTACCAAGAGACTTAGACTCCCGCACAATAACAGTGGGAGACTTTAACGCCCCACTGTCAATATTAGACAGATCAACGAGACAGAAAATTAACAAAGCTATTCAGGACCTGCACTCAGCTCTGGGTCAAGTGTACCTGATAGATATCTACAGAACTCTCCACCCAAAAACAGCAGCATATACATTCTTCTCATTGCCATGTGGCTCTTGCTCCAAAATCATCACATAATTGGAAGTAAAACACTCCTCGGCAAACACAAAATAACTGAAATCTTAACAAACAATCTCTCAGACCACAGCACAATCAAATTAGAACTCAAGATTAAGAAACTCACCCACAACCACACAAATACATGGAAATTGAACAACCTGCTCTTGAATGGCCCCTGGGTAAACAATGAAATTAAGGCAGAAATCAAGAAGTTCTTTGAAGCTAATGAGAACAAAGAGACAACATACCAGAATCTCTGAGATGCAGCTAAAGCAGTGCTAAGAGGGAAATTTATGGCACTAAATGCCCTCAAAAAGCTAGAAAGATTTCAAATACACAACCTAACATCACAACGAAAAGAACTAGAAAACCAAGAGCAAAGAAACCCCAAAGCAGGCAGAAGACAAGAAATAACCAAGATCAGAAGGGAACTGAAGGAGATAGAGACACACACACACAAAAAAAAACTTCAAAAAAAATCAATGAATCTGAGTTGGTTTTTTGAAAAAAATAAAATAGACCACTAGCTAGACTAATAAAGAAGAAAAGAGAGATGAACCAAATAGATACAGTCAGAAAGGATAAGGGGGATATCACCACTGATCCCACAGAAATACAAACAACCATCAGAGAATACTATAAATACCTGTATATACATAAACTAGAAAATCTAGGAGAAATGGATAAATTCCTGGACACATATACCCTCCCAAGACTGAACCAGAAAGAAATTGAATCCCTGAATAGACCAACAGTGAGTTCTAAAATTGAGGCAGTAATAAATAGCCTACCAACCAAAACTAGCCCAGGACCATACAGATTTATAGCTGAATTCTACGAGAGGTACAAAGAGGAGCTGGTACCATTTCTACTGAAACTATTCCAAACAATTGAAAAGGAGGGACTCCTCCCTAACTCATTTTATGAGGCCAGCATCATCCTAATACCAAAACCTGGCAGAGGTCCAAAAAAAAAAAGAAAACTTTAGGCTGGGTGTAGTGGCTCACACCTGTAATCCCAGCACTTTGGGAGGCTGAGGCGGGTGGATCACCTGAGGTCAGGAGTTCGAGATCAGTCTGGCCAACAAGTGAAACCCCATCTCTACTAAAACTACAAAAAATTAGCTGGGCATGGAGGTAGGCACCTGTAATCCCAGCTACTGGGAAGGCTGAGGCAGGAGAATCGCTTGAACCCAGGAGGCAGAGGTTGCAGTGAGCTGAGATTGTGCCATTGCACTCCAGCCTGGGCAACGAGAGCAAAACTCTGTCACAAAAAAAAAAAAAAAAAAAAAAAAAGAAAGAAAGAAAAAGAAAAAGAAAAGAAAAAAGAAAGAAAAGAAAAAAGAAAACTTCAGGTCACTATCCCTGATGAACATCAATGCAAAAATCCTCAGTAAAATACTGGCAAACCAAATCCAGCAGCACATCAAAAAGTTTATCCACCACAGTCAAGTAGGCTTCATCTCTGGGATGCAAGATTGGTTCAACACACACAAATCAGTAAATGTAATTCATCACACAAACAGAACTAAAAACAAAAACCACATGGTTATCTCAATAGATGCAGACAAGGCCTTTGACAAAAGTAAACATCGCTTCATGTTAAAAACTCTCAATAACTAAGTATTGAAGGAACATACTTCAAAATAATAAGAGCCATATATGACAAACCCACAGCCAATGTCATACTGAATGGGCAAAAGCTGGAAGCATTCTCCTTGAAAACCGCACAAGACAGGATGCCCTCTCTCAACTACTCCTATTCAACATAGTATTGGAAGTTCTGGCCAGAGCAATCAGACAAGAGAAAAAAATAAAAGGTATTCAAGAAGGAAGAGAGGAAGTCAGATAGTCTTTGTTTGCAGATGGCATGATCCTATATCTAGAAAACCCCACTGTCTCAGCCTAAAAGTTTCTTAAGCTGATAAGCAACTTCAGCAAATTCTCAGGATACAAAATCAGTGTGCAAAAATCACAAGCACTCCTATACACCAACAACAGGCATGCAGAGAACCAACTCATGAATGAACTCCCATTCACAATTGCTACAAACAGAATAAAATGCCTAGCAATACAGTTAACAAGGGAAGTGAAGGAACTCTTCAAGGAGAACTACAAACCACTGCTCAGGGAAATCAGAAACTACATAAACAAATGGAAAAACATTCCATGCTCATGGATAGGAAGAATCAGTATCATGAAAATGACCATACTGCCCGAAGTAATTTACAGATTCAGTGCTATTCCCATTAAACTACCATTGATATTCTTCACAGAATTAGAAAACTATGTTAACATTCATATGGAACTAAAAAAGAGCCTGTATAGCCAAGACAATCCTAAGCAAAAAGAACAAAGCTGGAGGCATCACACTACCCAACTTCAAACTATACTACAAGGCTACAGTAATCAAAACAGCATGGTACTAGTAAAAAACAGACACATAGACCAATGAAACAGAATAGAGAATTCAGAAATAAGACCGTTCACCTACAACCATCTGATCTTTGATAAACCTGACAAAAATTAACTCAAGATGTATTAAAGACTTAAATGTAAAACCTCAAACAATAAAAACCCTAGAAGAGTATCTAGGCAATACCATTCAGGACATAGGCACAGGCAAAGATTTCACGACAAAAACACCAAAAGCAATTGCAACAGAAGCAAAAATTGACAAATGGGACCTAATTAAACTAAAGAGCTTCTGCACAGCAAAAGAAACTATCATCAGAGTGAACAGACAACTTACAGAAAGGGAGAAAATTTTTGCAATCTAGCCATCTGACAAAGGTCTACAAGGAATTTAAGAGTCTAAAAGGTCTTAAACAAGTCTTAAAAGTCTACAAGGAACTTAAACAAATTTACAAGAAAAAACCAAAAAACCCCTTTAAAAAGTGGGCAAAGGATATGAACAGACACTTCTCAAAAGAAGACATTCATGCAGCCAACAAACATATGAAAAAAAGCTCAGCGTCAGTGATCATTAGAGAAATGCAAATCAAAACAACGAGATACTAGTTCATGTCAGTCAGAATGGCAAGTATTAAAAAGTCAAGAAACAACAGAGGCTGGCAAGCATGTGAAGGAAAAGGAATACTTTTACACTGTTGGTGGGAATGTAAATTAGTTTAACCATTGTGGAAAATACTGCGGCAACTCCTCAGAGATCCAGAAGCAGAAATACCATTTGACCCAGCAATCCCAATACTGGGTATATGCCCAAAGGAATAGAAATCATTCTGTCATAAAGATATATGCACATGTATGTTCATTGCAGCACTATTCACAATAGTAAGGACACGGAATCAACCCAAATGCCCATTAACAATAGACCAGACAAGGAAAATATGGTACATATATGCCATGGAATACTATCTAACCATAAAAAGGAATGAGATCATGTCCTTTGCAGGGCCATGGGTGGAGCTGGAAGTCATTATCCCTCAGCAAACTAACACAGGAATAGAAAACCAAACATTGCATGTTCTCACTTATAAGTGGGAACTGAACAATGAGAACACACGGACACATGGTGGGGGAGAACAACACACTTTGGGACCTGTTGAGGGGTTAGGGGGAGGGAGAGCATCAGGAAGAATAACTAATGAATGCTGAGCTTAATACCTAGGTGATGGGTTGATCTGTGCAGCAAACCACCATGGCACACGTTTACCCATGTAACAAACCTGCACATACTGCACATGTACCCCAGAACTTAAAACAAATGTTGATGAAAAAAAAATGACAGAATGGCTGAATTGATTTAAAAAAGACCCAATGTTCTGTTGCCTACCAGAAACACACTTCACCTGTAAAGACACATACAGATAGAAAATAAAGGGATGGATAAAGATATTCCATGCGGATGGAAACCAAAAAGGGACATGAGTAGCTATACTTACATCAGACAAAACAGATTTCAAGTCAAAAACTACAAAGAGAGATAAAGAAGATCATTATATAATGATTAAAGGATCAATTTGGCAAGAGAATATAACGATTGTAAATATTACATGCACCCAACATTGGAGCACACAGATATATACAGCAAATATCACTAGAGCTACAGGGAGAGAGATAGACCCTAATACAATAATACATGGAGACTTCAGTACCTCACTTTTAGCATTGGACAGATCTTCCTGACAGAAAATCAGCAAAGAAATATCAGACTTAATCTGCACTATAGACCAAATGAACCTCAAAGATATTTGAAGACTATTTCATCCAGTGGCTGCAGAACTCACATTCTTTTCCTCAGCACGTGGATCATTCTTAAAGACAGACCATATGTTAGATCGCCAAGCCAGTCTTAAAACATTCCAAAAAGCTGAACAAATATCAAGTATCTTCTCTGACCACAATAAACTAGAAATCAATAACAAGAGGAATTTTGGAAACTACACAAACACATGGAAATTAAACAATATGCTCCTGAATGATCAGTGGGTAAATGGAGAAACTAAGAAGGAAATTGAAAAATTTCTTGAAACAAATAAAAATGGAAACACAACATACTAAAACCTATGGGATACAGTGAAAGCAGTACTAAGAGGGAAATTTATAGCTATAAGTGCCTATGTCAAAAAAGAAGAAAAACTTCAAATAAACAACATAAGAATGTATCTTAAATAAACAACATAACAATGTATCTTAAATAACTTGGCTTTGGTTTGCTTTTGCAAAAGTAGTAGAGAAAAAGAAAGATTAGAGCAGAAATAAATAAAACTGAAATAAAGAAAATACAAAAGATCAGTGAGACAAAAAGCTGGTTATTTGAAATGATAAACAAAATGACAAACCTTTAGCCAGACTAAAGAAAAAAGGGAGAAGATCCAAATAAATAAAATCAGACATGAAAACAGAGACATTACAACCAATACCACAGAAATTCAAAGGATAATTGGTGGCTCCTATAAGAAACTATATGCAAATAAATTGGAAAATCTAGAAGACATGAATAAATCCCTAGCCACATAAAACATACCAAGATTGAACTGTGAAGAAATCCAAAACCTGAACAGACCAATAACAAGTAATGACATTGAAGCTGTAATAAATAGTCTCCCACAAAGAAAAGCCCAGGACCCAATGGCTGAACTGCTCAATTTTACCAAACACTTAAAGAACTAATATCAATCTTACTCAAGCTGATTCAAAAAAGGTGGAGGAGGGAATACTTCCAAATTCATTCTACAAAGCCAATATTACCCTCATACTGAAACCAGACAAAGACACATCAAAAAAAGAAAACTACAGGCCAATATCACTGATGAATATTGATGTAAAAATCCTTAGCAAAATACTAGCAAACCAAATTCAACAATACATTTAAAAGATCATTCACCATTAACAAGTGAGATTTATTCCTGGGATGCAAGGATGGTTCAACACATGCAAATCAATCAATGTGATACATCATATCAACAGAATGAAGCACAAAAATCATATGATTATTTCAATTGATGCTGAAAAAGCATCTGATAAAATTCAACATCCCTTCAGGATAAAATCCCTAAAAAATGGCTATAGAAGAAACATACCTTGACATAATAAAAGCCATATATGACAGACCAATAGCTAGTATCCTAATGAATGAGGAAAAACTGAAAGCCTTTCCTCTAAGATCTGGAACATGACAATGATGCCCAATTTCACCACTGTTATTCAACATAGTACTGGAAGTCCTAGCTAGAGCAATCAGACAAGAGAAAGAAATAAAGGGCATCCAAATTGGAAAGGAAGAAGTCAATTTATCCTTGTTTGCAGATGACATGATCTTCTTATATTTGAAAAAACCTAAAGACTCCACTGAAAAACTATTAGAACTGATAAACAAATTCAGGGAAGTTTCAGGATACAAAACCAACATACAAAAATTAGTAGCATTTCTATATGCCAACAGTGAACAATCTGAAAAAGAAATCAATAAAGAATTCCATTTACAATAGCCATACATAAAATTAAATACCTAGAAATTAACTTAACCAAGTAAGTTAAAGATCTCCACAATGAAATATATAAAACAATGATGCAAGAAATTGAAGAGGAAACAAAAAAATGTAAAGATATTCCATATTCATGGATTGGAATAATCAATATTGTTAAAATGTCCATACTACTCAAGACAATCTGCAGATTTAACACAACCCCTATCAAAATACCAATGACATTCTTCACAGAAATAGAAGAAATAATACTAAAATTTATAAGGAACTACAGAAGACCTAGAATTGCCAAAGCTATCCTAAGCAAAAATAACAAAACTGGAGGAATCACATTAACCTGACTTCAAATTACACTACAGAGCTATAGTAACCAAATAGCACAGCACTGGCATAAAAACAGACACATAGAGCAGTAGAAAAGAATAGAAAATATAGAAATAAACCCATATATTTGTAGTGAACTCATTTTGACAAAGGTGCCAAGAGCACATATTAGGGAAATGACAGTCTCTTCAATAAATGGTGCTGGGAAAACTGGATATCTGTATGCAGAAGAATGAAACTAGACCTCTTTCTCTTGCCATTTACAAAAATCAAATCAAAATGGATTAAACACTTAAACCTCAGACCTCAAACTATGAACTTCTACAAGAAAACATTGGGGAAACTCTCCAGGACATTGGACTGGACAAAGATTTCTTGAGGAACACTCTACCAGCATAGGCAACCAAAGCAAAAATGGACAAATTGGATGGCATCAAGTTAAAAGCGTTTGCACAGAAAAAGAAATAATCAACTAAGTGAAGAGACAATGGGAGAAAATATTTGCAAATGATCCATCTGACGAAGGAATAATAACAAGAATATATAAGAAGCTCAAACAACTCTATAGGAACAAAATTTAATAATCCAAGTAAAAAATGGGCAAAAAGATCTGAATAGACATTTCTCAAAGGAAGACATACAAATGGCAAACAGGTAAATGAAAAGGCACTCAACATTACTGATCTTCAGAGAAATGCAAATCAAAACTATAATGAGCTATCATTTCACCCCAGTTAAAACCACTTTTATCCAAAAGACAGACAATAATAAATGCTGACAAGGATGTGGAGAAAAGGGTATTCTCATACAGTTGGTAGAAATATAAATTAATATAACTACTATGGAGGATAGTTTGAAGATTCCTCAAGAAACCAAAAGTAAGCTACCATGTGATCCACCAGTCCCACTGCTGGAGATATACAGCCCCCCAAAATGAAATCACTATATTGAAGAGATATATACACTCCCACATTTATTGCAGCACTAATCACAACAGCCAAGCTTTGGAAGCAACCTAAGTGTCCATCAACAGGCAAATGGATAAAGAAAATGTGTTAAATACATATACACAATGGAATATTATTCAGCCATAAAAAAGAATGAGATCCTGTCATTTGCAACAACATAGATGGAGCTGGAGGTCATTATGTTAAGTGAAATAAGTTAGGCACAGAAACACAAACTGCCATGTTCTCACTTATTTGTGGGAGCTAAAATTTAAAACAATTGAACTGATATAGATAGAGAATAAAATGATGGTTTCCAGAGACAGAGAAGGGCAGTCGGGCAGTGGTAGTGGGTAAGTAGAGATAGCTAACGGATACAGAAAAAGAAAGAATAAGACCTAGTATTTGCTAGCACAGCAGTGTGATTATAGTAAAAAAACAATTGAATTTTATATTTTAAAATAACCGAAAGAGTATAATTGAATCGTTTGTAACACAATGAGAAAAGCTTGAGGTGATAGACGCCCCCATTTAACCAGATGTGATTATTGTGTATTGCATGCCTGTATCAAAATATCTCATGTAACCCATAACTATATATACCTACTATGTACCCACAAATTTAAAAATAAAAATTTTTTTAAAGGATTGCTACTTTGACTAGCCACATACCAGAAACAAATATAAATCTTATCTGGAAGATGATAACATTTTTCTATGTCTAAATTATGTCAGTAACTTTTTATATACAATGTTTAATACTCAATTAAAACATAAGCATAGAAAGAGACAAAAATAACATGAAGAAAACTTGAATGAAACACAATGTACGCTTGCTACAGTTACACAGAGGCCTAGATAATGAAATTACCAAATACAGACTTTAAAATAGATATGCTTAATGTAGTCAAAAAGAAGAAAGACAAAATTGAGAATTTTCACAGAAACTAGGCTATTTAAAACACAAAAATAATTTCTATAAATGAAAAATAAAATAGCTGAAAGTAAGAACTAAATAGTTAGGCCTAACAGCAGCTTAGACTCAGCTGAAGATAACACTAATAAACTAGAAGAAAATTCAGAAGAAAATGTCTAGAATGAAGTTATAAAGTCAAAAGAAAGAAAAAATAGAACAGGGTAAGAGACAAGGGGGCAGAGAAAGAAAGTCTAATATACATGGAACTGGAACATTTGAGGAAGCAAGAGAAGGGTCAGAAGCATTATTTGAATAAATATTTGCTAAGAATTTTCCATTACAGATGAAATAAATGAAACCAGCACTATTCAAGGACCCCTACAAATGCCAAGTAAAATAAATGAAATTTCAAATTAAACATCATAATAAAACTGCTGAAAAGAGGAGAAAACAGATTACTATGTGGGGTAATAAAACAGATTACTATCAAAGGAGCAATAAGACCGGGTGCTGGGGTTCATGCCTGTAATCCCAGCACTTTGGAAGGCCAAGGCGGGTGGATAGCTTGAGTTCAGGAGTTCAATACCAGACTGGGCAACATGTGAAACTCTGTCTCTACCAAAAACAAACAAACAAACAAACAAAATATTAGCAGGGCGTGCTGGCACATGCCTGTGGTCCCAGCTACTGGGGAGGCTGAGGCACAAGAATCACTTGAGCCTGGGAGGCAGAGGTTGCAGAGAGCTGAGACTGCACCACTGAACTCCAGCTTGGGTGACAGAGTGAGACCCTGTCTCACAAAAAAAAAGGAAAAAGAAAAAAAAAGAGGCAATAAAAGAATAGCAATTGACTACTCAACAGAAACTATGAAAGTCAAAAAACAAAGGTTATGAGGCTAGATTTAAAAAAAAATTCCATGCTATGCTGTTTACAAGAGACATATCTGAATGACAAAAATATCAAAAGTTTAAATTTAAAAGACTGGAAAAAGAGAACTTTAACTTTACTAGAGATTGACAAACTGCTTGTCAAAGTGGTTGTATAAATTTTACTCCCTTGTGTAGGAGTTCTTGTTACTCTACATTCTGTTCAACATTTGCACTGTCAGTTTTTTTTTAACTTCCAGTTTGATGAATGTATAGTAATATCTTATTGTGGTTTAGATTTGCATTTCTCTGATTACTAATGTAGTTGAACACATGCTCATGTTTTTTTGACCATTTGGATTTCCTCTTTTGCCTGTTTAAATTTTCTGCCATTTGATATATTTGCCTTTGTTCATCAAAGTATAGTTTATTAAACATTCTAAATACTGGTCTTTTGTACCTTGATGGCTTGTATTTACATTTTTTAAAATGTATTTTTTTCACTGTCCTATCTTCTATGAAAGAATCACATACTGGTCACTGACTCAAAGTCCAAACAACAGCTATGAGAGAGCACCAAACATCCTGGGCTTGTCTCCAAGTTTGTGTTGTAATTGAAACTTAATTAGACCATACCATATTCTGTCAGCTCTGCATGATGGGGTGTGTGCATATATACATATGCATATAAATATATGACCAGTTAATTCCACAAACTTGGTGGTTCTGGCAGAAACAATGTGGGGATGGAAGACTAATCACACACACACACACAAACACACACACACACACACACACACACAGGAATATATATATTCTAATCTAGTAGAACAAATAATTTATCCTTCCAGAATGAAAACCATCCAACATAATTCACCTCAACCTGTTTCCAGATGGCAGCCTGGTTCTACTAGGGAATGGTGGACTTTTGGAGTTGGTCTCTGATGCTGGCAAACTGGGTATTCTGCAGTGACAGCAGGTAGATCATTCTTGGTAAGAGGAATCCACCTTATCAAATCCACAAATGGTCTCCATTCCTGTCTCCATGGTTACCTTATATATAAGTTTATGGTGCTTATATATAATGATTATATATTATATATATATTAGACACTAGTCTGTCTGTATATATAACTTATATAAGTATATGGTATCTAAATACTTTTTATATAAGTACATGCCAGGGAGGCTGCCATTCCCAAAATAAATAATCTTGTCCACCTGATGATTGAGAGCCACCTTTATATATATTTTACAGGATAAACAAATGGGACACAGATATCTGCGTATTTTGTCCATTTCAAGAGGTACACCCACATACCTGTAACTCTTTGTTGCCAATCTTTTAATATTTCTTTCTGGAGATTTTTTTTTTGAGACAGGGTCCTGCTCTGTCACCCAGGCTAGAGTGCAGTGGCATGATCTTGGTTGACCGCAACCTCTGCCTCCTGGGTTGTAGCGATTCTCCTGCCTCAGCCTCCCAAGTAGCTGGGACTACAGGCACATACCACCATGCTCAGCTAATTTTTGTATTTTCAGTAGAGAAGGAGTTTTTCCATGTTGGCCAGGCTGGTCTCAAACAATCTTATAATATTTCTTGTCAAGTATCTGAACATATGGTCTAATCATTAGCCACTGCCATGTTAGTATGGATCTGTACCTCAGGTTATTTTTTATCCATATGAGGCAGAAAACCAGATGTACATCTTGACGTTCTGCCCATTGGGGGGATTTACTTTTATGGTCTTTCAGGAACACTCTCGATGGTATAGTACAACATTGGCCAACTTCTAGCTGAGGACAGCATATCATAAAGGACAATCTGTAAATGAGCCCATTATTTTTCTTTCTCTGTCAACTTATCATAAAGAATTTTCTATGAGGCCAAAAGTGTAAATTAAAGGTGAGATAGCCGTGCAGCAAGAACTGGTGTCAAGAGAACCTGAGCCACCTTCTCATGCAACTTACTCACGCCTTCATGACTGATTCGAACCTGACCTCTGTATGTACCATTTCCATTTGGTGATGGATTAATTGTTCATATTCCAAATTTTGGGTCTTGATGAATCAGTTAATACCCACTTCATGTTAGACAGCTCTGTTGCAAACCAGGTGCCATTTCTCAAAAGAATTATCTACAGAAGAGGGAGTGCCTTTGCTCCAAAATTCCAGGGATCTTCCTATTGATAAATGCCACTCAGTAAATGGGTCAGAGTAGCATAGTCAAATGGGATCTCTAACACTGAAAAATCCAAAGTCCACCAAGTGCTATGTCACTTTCTAATTGGTATATTCCAAAGGTGCAATAACTCATCTTTCACTTTGGAGGGAATAACCTCAAATTCTCTACAGTATTGTAATTTAGAAACTTCACTTCTGTGGTGGGATTTTGGCATGTATGGTCTTAGTAGATCAGTGAAGGAATTTGCCATTTACTGTTCACCAGGCCAATTTAGCAGAATGTCATCAATGTAGTGAACCAAAGTAACGTTCTGTGGGATAACAAAATGATTCAGATCTGGGAAGACTAGATTTTGGGAATGCTGACACAGTCTGAAGGCAAAATTGTGAAGATGTACTGCTGGTCCTACCATGTAAAAGCAAAGTGCTTCTTTTCGTCCTTGCAAATTGATATAGAAAAAACTAATTGAAGTCAAAAAAACTCTGATTTCCACTTTGCCCATACTAATTATAATGACTGTTCCCACCTTCTCTTTGGAGGTTAAGTTTTGTCCCTCTGAAATCTTATTATTCTCAGTGAAACTAAAGAGCCCATTTCAGGGCTGGCATCTCTCATCATCCTCCCTGGGTTCTGAAGAGCACAGCCACCACGGAGTTTTTCAAAGATGAAATGCTCCTCTCATTGAAGCATTTTTTTTTTTTTTGAGACAGAGTCTCGCTCTATAGCCCAGGCTGGAGTGCAGTGGCGTGATCTCAGCTCATTGCAACCTCCGCCTCCCGGGTCCCAGTTTAAGCAATTCTCCTGCCTCAGTCTCCCGAGTAGCTGGGATTACAGGCATGTGCCACCATGCCAAGCTAATTTTTGTATTTTTAGTAGAGACAAGGTTTCACCATGTTGGCCAGGCTGGTCTTGAACTCCTGACCTCATGATCTGCCTGCCTTGGTCTCCCAAAGTGCTGGGATTACAGGAGTGAGCCATTGCACCCGCCCACTAAGGCATTTTTTAGTGCATTAGTAAATGGAGTGTCCTCTGGGGTATATGATTGAGAGCTACCTTGGAGTTGGGGTGGCTGTGGGGATGTGATAGCCATGATGAAACATTCCAACATTTTAATATCTTTAAGTCTTTGTACTGCTTCCTCTTCAACACACCAGGAAGTTCTGACATCTCAATCTCATTTAACGACACAAGTTTAGGTCTCAGTTTCAGTCAAGCAAGCAAGCAAATTGTTAGAGTCAGTCTTAGCCATCAGGCTACAACATTAAACCCACAATCTTTATTGATAAATTCAGTCTGATCCAGAATTATATTACATCTTCCTGGCTCTAATATCTTTAGACTTATTTCTTACACATATTCCCCAGGATATATAAGCTATCTCTTCCTGAAGTAGTCTTCACACAGTGTGAGAAATATGACTGTAGCTGTTCATCTGGAGGCAATGAAGGGTGGTAGAGGTGGGCCTGGAGAAGAATAAGAGTATCTCTTGTGAAGTCAATTGTTTCTGGTGACATTACTACAGAATCTTCTGTCAAGGGAAAAAAAGCAACTGTCTTCAGGTAGGGGAGGTGGAACTGCTTTCTTTCATAAGGAAGGCTTGAGGATATCTGGGAATTCAAGGTTGTCAGTTTGTCCAATTTCACACAAATATTCCTCTTTTAAACTTGTTCTTTCCCTATCAATGCCGTATCTTTTATGTTAGAGACTTGGGGCTTTGCATTCAACTTTATGGAATTCTAGCCACAACTACAAGAAATAATCCTTTTAGGGCTACTTTAGAAGTTTTCTGCTTCCCTGATTGCTTTTTGAGCAGAGAACACTAAGTGTTTAGAACACTAAGTTTGTAATTTTTTTCCTTTGATCTCTCCAGCATAGTCACAAACAGTGATCCCACTCCACAGTCTTTAAGTCATCCTGACTATAGTACCAGTGAAGTGCAGAGCAACTTTTTTTCCTAAAACCTTTCTTCAGCAGGTACTTTATCCCAGGCAGGCAAAGGGGATAATAAGTATTCACGATGCCACTGCTCTCCATAGATTAACAGTAACTATTTTCACCAGCAATTAGGTCTTCACTGCATTCAGGCTCAAAGAAGTCAACAACAGATTCCATAATCACAAGTCTGTTTCCTGAGACCCCCACTCAAGCTATCAGCTGTGTATGCTGAAGTACATTTTGGAAAAAAGAGGGACTGGATACTGGAAATGACTTATAAAAGTGTTTGGAAGGTGGTAGTCCAGAATTTAGTAAGAGCAGAAAGCGGGTATCATGTCTGACCATGGAGGAAAAAAATGTAGAAAGTAGTAATCGCCAGATCCCAGGAGCCTCTGCATAGCCTGGAACGCTAGTTGTCCACTTTCTTTCTTTTCCATTCCTTCTTGTAACACCAACCTTCTATCTGTGATCACTCCTTCTGCATGATGTACATACATTCTTAGCATTTTTTTCCCAGTGAAGGTCTGTTAGTATTCAGCCTTCTCAGGTTTTGTTTTAAAATGTCTTCATTACAACCTCATTCTTGAAAGATAATTTTGCAGAGTATAATATTCTACAGTAGAAGTTTTTTTAATTTTTAATTTTGAAATAATTTCAGACATGAAAAAGTTGCAATAATAGTACAAAGATTTCCCATATGCCTTTCACCCAGCTTCTCCAAATGTGAACATCTTATATAATCATAGTACAATGACCAAACCAAGACATTCACACTAATATGCAGTACCATTAGCTGAACTACACACTTAGGTGAATTTTACCGTTGGCTCAGGATCCAATCTATACATTCTCATGGCAGATAAGAGCTCATGTCTCCTTAGTCTTCTCCAATAGGGAGCAGTTCCTCTGTCATTATTTTCTTTCATCAACTGAAAACACCATTCCATTGTTTCTGACACCCAGGGAGGCTAATGAGAAATCATCCGTGAATCTAACTGGCATTCTTTTGAAGGTAATCTGGCCTTTTACTCTGGTTGCTTTTTCTTCAGTTTTCTCTAAATTCACAATTGTATTTTCTGTTATAGAATTATTATTTTTTATTATGTTTGGGGGGCACTGGACCTTAGAATCTATGAATTAGTGCTTTTATTAGCTTGGGGAAATTTTGAACAATTATATACTCAAATATAATCTCTGCATATTCTTATTCTTCTATCCGTATGGGTTTTTCTTAGATCAAATGTATGGCAGACCTTATTTACTGTATCTTCCCTAGTTCTTAGTTACTATATTTTTCATATTTTTCTCTCTGTGCTGCATTATGGATAATTCCCTCTGTTTGGCAGTCTACTATTTTCCCTCCTCCCATGACTAATCTGCTGCCAAGGATATCCACTGCAGTTTTCATTCTATTACTGTATTTTTCATGTCTAGAATCTGTATGATTCTTTTTCAAATGTTACTTTTGTAATTACTTATTCTCTGTAGTTCAAAAAGCCTGTCATTTATTTAGTGAACTTAATTTTTTAAATACATATTATTTCCAGTATTGAAATTTGAGTTTGTTTCTGTTGTCTGTTGTTTTCTTTGTACTCACTCATACTGCTTTTGTTCTTTTTTTCTTTTTTCTTTTTTTTCTTTTTTGAGACAGGGTCTCGCTCTTTTGCCCAGGCTGGAGTGCAGTGGCGTGATCTTGGGTCACTGCAAGCTCCGCCCCCCGGGTTCACGCCATTCTCCTGCCTCAGCCTCCTGAGTAGCTGTGACTACAGGAGCCCGCCACGATGCCTGGCTAGTTTTTTTTGTATTTTTAGTAGAGATGAGGTTTCACCGTGTTAGCCAGGATGGTCTCGATCTCCTGACCTCGTGATCCTCCCACCTTGGCCTCCCAAAGTGCTGGGATTACAGGCGTGAGCCACCGCGCCCAGCCCCTTAAGTTTCTAATTATCATTGATCCGTCATTTGCTGGTGTTGAAAAGTGACTTGTGGGCTTTTCCAGAAGCCAAGGTTAAGTGTATTCTTCTCCAGTGAGGCTTTTCATTTGTTTCTTCCAAAAAGTTGAAAGCTTTACTAGTTGAGAACCACCTTAAATCAGTTAAGAGATTGAGGTTCCTTGGTCAACCCAGGCTTTGCCTGCCTAGATTGCAAATTTACATAAGGTTTGGTCTTTAGGCATTAGTGTTATAGGGTCTTTTTCGGGTCTCTTCTTTTATTAATAGTTTACTGCACTTTTCAGCACCAAGATATCCCTGAGCCGTTTCTCCTTACAGTGGGTGTTTAGTCATTTCAGGTCCCAGTTCACTATGGACAGGATCTCCTTTAAGTCTGACTACCTTATGGAGCTCATGAGCCTTAACTTCTGACCCTTTTCTCTCTAAAGTTTCTTAAGTTCAAGTATGTGGTACTGAGAAACGCCTTTAGTGAACAAGCAGCTTTGGTACTCTGCCTTTGCATAGTTCGCTAACCCCTCCATTACAAGCTTTCATCCAAATATAAGCCTGAAATTTCTCTACTGCCTTTTAATTTTTCTAGTGTTTTACATGTTATTTTGTATTTTTCAGCATTTTTCATCGTTTTTCATGGAAAGTTGTACCACAAAACTCAGCAGTGTATAATCCAAATCCATGAAGTCTCCAGTCAGTTTTATGGAATCTTACTGTAAATCATGAACAGAGAGCCAATGGTCACCAGAAATCTGAAGAAAAAAATATATATATTTATATGTATACAAGAGATGAAGCCCAATACAAACAAAATAGATGGCAATTTGATAGAAACAAACTATGCAGTGAGAAAAAAAAAATCGACCTTTACTCCACTATCATTAGTATCCCTAGAAAAGATATTGAATCCACAAAACAAGAACAAGATTTTTTTAAAATTGAAAGATAAAACAAAATCTCTTGAAAGTTAAAAATAATGCTAGTCAAAGTGAAAAAGTCCTATAAAAAGTTTGAAAGGTAAAATGGAGAGAAACCTTTATAAAGTAAAGGAAAAATACAAACAGATAGAAAACAGAAGAGACAAGAAAATTAGAGAACGAAAATACGAAGTACCTTCCTAAGAAAGTATCCAGAGGAAGCAAAATTTGGGAGACTTACAGTCTTTATTCTACATTTACTTTCAAAATGGTAGGTTGGCATTTACAATCCTGGGGTTGTACATAATTTTCTCTTAGAATTTTAAAGGTTTTTCTCCATTATATTCTAAATTTCATGATTGTTTTTGAGAAACCTGATAGCATTCTCCTTGATCTTTTGTAAGGAACTCTCCTTTATTTCCTCTGTGGAAACTTGTAAGACCTTTTTGTTTACTGTGTTCTGAAATTTCATGATTATGTGTCTTCATGCGGATTTCATTTTATTCATTGTACTGGACAATCAAGGTCCATTTCAATTTGAAACAATGACATATTTTAGTACTGTGATTTTTGTCTTGCAATTATCTTTATTTCCTTTCCTCCATTTCTCTATTCTCCTTGAAACTCCTATCATTCATAGGATGCTAACAATAGTAGAGTTATATTTTGTTTTGTGAAGATTATAAGACAGCATGCTCATGTTCAGAGTTCTGAGTGGAGGGAAAATAGTACATATAATCTACTAATTTTTTATTTTTGCATTTAAATTTGTACTAGCATGTGTTGCAAGGACATAAAGGCAAAAAAATTAAAATATATTTATCCTAGGCTGCTGAAAAAACGAGTCACACAATAGGAGGAAATAAAAAACTCTTGACATGCTTCTCAACCCATGTGACATTTTATACACATGGACACAAAAGCAAGCACACTGAAAATAAATTCACAATCAAAATTACAAAGTATGCAAGGAAGCTGTCAAGGGACAGACAACAAACACGATAAGCAAGAATACTACAACACTCCCAAACTTTTTCATAGAAGAAAATTAAAAAGAATTTAAAGTATACAACTATATGTAAGGAGGAAACCATAAGACCTTATGAAAAGTCAAAAAGAACGTTTAGGAACAAAAATTATATAGTTGAAGTGAAAGGTTCAGTGAATAGGATAAAAGCAAGTTCAACATATGAAAATCTCACTAGTAAAGTGGAAAACACAGCTGAAGAAATTAACCAGAATGAAAGAGAGAGAGGTAGAGATGAAAATTTGGAAGAAACGTGAAATGACAATGTTTAAAATCAAGTTAATGAATTCTAGAATGAGAAAATAGAAAAAAAGTGGAGCGGGCGGGAGCGGTGGCTCACGCCTGTAATCCCAGCACTTTGGGAGGCCGAGGCGGGCGGATCACAAGGTCAGGAGATGGAGACCATCGTGGCTAACACAGTGAAACCCCGTCTCTACTAAAAAGACAAAAAATTAGCCAGGCGCGGTGGCGGGCGCCTGTAGTCCCAGCTACTCGGGAGGCTGAGGCAGGAGAATGGCGTGAACTCAGGAGGCGGAGGTAGCAGTGAGCCAAGATCACTCCACTGCAGTCCAGCCTGGGCGAAAGAGCGAGACTCCGTCTCAAAAAAAAGAAAAAGAAAAGAAAAAAAAGAAAAAAAGTGAAGCAAGGTATATATTTGAAGAGATAATTTTTGAGAAATGTCTAGAATTGATGAAAGACTTGAAGCTTCCAATTCAGAAAAATAAAACAAACCCAGAGGACGTTGTAGTATTGCTCACAAAATAGCTTTGGAGCAAGAAACTAAGTTCACAGCAAGAATGTGGCAATCAGCTCATAAAGTCCGTAGAATGTACTGGTCATACTGTGTTCCTTCATCCAGAGGCAGCTGGCCTGATAGAATCGTGGAATGATAGGACCCACTTATGTCATTAGCTAGGAGGCTACCCTATGAGTGTGGTCCTATGGGATTTGATAGGACCCACTTATGTCATTAGCTAGGAGGCTACCCTATGAGTGTGGTCCTATGGGATTTGATAGGACCCACTTACGTCATTAGCTAGGAGGCTACCCTATGAGAGTGTGGTCCTATGGGATTTGATAGGACCCACTTACGTCATTAGCTAGGAGACTACCCTATGAGAGCGTGGTCCTATGGGATTTGATAGGACCCACTTACGTCATTAGCTAGGAGACTACCCTATGAGAGCGTGGTCCTATGGGATTTGATAGGACCCACTTATGTCATTAGCTAGGAGACTACCCTATGAGAGCGTGGTCCTATGGGATTTGATAGGACCCACTTACGTCATTAGCTAGGAGACTACCCTATGAGAGTGTGGTCCTATGGGATTTGATAGGACCCACTTACGTCATTAGCTAGGAGACTACCCTATGAGAGCGTGGTCCTATGGGATTTGATAGGACCCACTTATGTCATTAGCTAGGAGACTACCCTATGAGAGCGTGGTCCTATGGGATTTGATAGGACCCACTTACGTCATTAGCTAGGAGACTACCCTATGAGAGTGTGGTCCTATGGGATTTGATAGGACCCACTTACGTCATTAGCTAGGAGACTACCCTATGAGAGTGTGGTCCTATGGGATTTGATAGGACCCACTTACGTCATTAGCTAGGAGGCTACCCTATGAGTGTGGTCCTATGGGATTTGATAGGACCCACTTACGTCATTAGCTAGGAGACTACCCTATGAGTGTGGTCCTATGGGATTTGATAGGACCCACTTACGTCATTAGCTAGGAGACTACCCTATGAGAGTGTGGTCCTATGGGATTTGATAGGACCCACTTATGTCATTAGCTAGGAGGCTACCCTATGAGTGTGGTCCTATGGGATTTGATAGGACCCACTTACGTCATTAGCTAGGAGGCTACCCTATGAGAGTGTGGTCCTATGGGATTTGATAGGACCCACTTACGTCATTAGCTAGGAGGCTACCCTATGAGAGTGTGGTCCTATGGGATTTGCTTATGCTTTGAATCACCAAGTGACATACAAAGCTGTTTCTCTTACAGGCAAAATACATGTTCTAGGAACCAGGCGGGGGCAAGGTGTTGAGCATGGCCTCTCACAATTACAGTTAATAATGTATTTGAAGAATTTTTGCTTCCTTTCCCTGTACCCTTCGGCTCTGTTGGTTCAAATGCCGTGGTTCTAAGAGAGGAATGACTCCTCCAAGGAATACAACAATGGTTCCATTATTATGGAAGTTGAGACTGTCACTTAACTGAGACTAGCCACTTTGGGCTCTTCAAGCTTCAGAATCAACAGGTGGAGAAACAGATTACTGTTCTGGCTGGGTTGATTTTTCCTACCATTGAATTGCTGTTGTACAATGGGATAAAGGAGAATCATGCCTGAACCCAGGGGTTCTCTAAAGTACATCTTAGTAATTGTATTAACTAGTTCAATGGAAAATGGAAGCAATCCAAAAAGGTGAGAACACTAAGGACACTGACAGTTCAGGAATGAAAACTGAATCACTCCACCAGGTAAAAAGCTTAACAAAGCAAGGGGCTAGCTGAAGACTAAAAGGTCACAGAATTGGTAGAAGAATTTTAAGATATCAACTCAACTCATGAATATTTAAAAATCAAGGATCATATGAAGAAAGTTGGTGATGGTTAACTTTACAACTGGACTCTGGTTTATCATGCTTTTTTTTTTTTTTTTGAGACAGGGTCTGGCTCTGTGGCCCAAGATGGAGTGCAGTGGCATGATCTTGGCTCACTGCAACCTCTGCCTCCTGGGCTCAAGTGATCTCCTGCCTCAGACTCCTGAGTAGCTGGGACTACAGGTGTGTGCCACCACACTCGGCTAATTTTTGTCTGTTTTATAGAGACAGAGTTTTGCCATACTGCCCAAGCTGGTCTTGAACTCCTGCACTAAAATGATCCTCCCACCGTGACCTCCCAAAGTACTGGGATTACAGGCATAAGGCACCATGCCTGGCCTAGAGTAGAGTTCTTAATGTTTTTGGAAATACTATTCAAAGGAACTCAGGGCAAAAAACAAAAGCAAAGTAAAAAAATAAATGACAAACTGAGAGACTAAATACCACAGATAAGGGAAATCTCCCTAATATACAAGAACTAAAGATCAAGGGAGGAAAAAAGACCAAAAAACCTGAGAGAAAAATAGACAAAAGACATGTAAAGATTTGTTCACAAAAATGTAGACACAAGGAAAAGAAACTGTCAACAGAGTAAACAGACAACCTACAGAATGGGAGAAAATACTGGCAAACTATGCATCTGAAAAGGTCTACTATCCAGCATCAAGAAGGAACTTGAAGTTATAAGAAAAAAGAACGCCAGTAAAAAGTGGGCAAAGGACGTGAGCAGACACTTTTCTAAAGAAGACATACATGTGGCCAACAATCATATGAAAAAAAACTCAACATCACTAATCATTAGAGAAATGCAAATCAAAACCACAGTGAAATACATCTCATACTAGTTAGAATGGCTACTACTAAAAAGTAAAAAAATAACAGATCCTGGAGAAGTTGTAGAGAAAAAGGAATACTTAAACACTGTTGGTGGGAATATAAATTAGTTCGACCATTGTGGAAGACAGACAGCATGGTGATTCCTCAAAGACTTAAAAACAGAAATACCATTTGACCCAGCAAATATACCCAGTATATACCCAAAGGAATATAAATTGTTCTACCATAAAGACACATGCACGCATATGTTGACTGCAGCACTATTCACAATAGCAAAGACATGGAATCAACCTAACTGCCCATCAGTGGTAGATTGGATAAAGAAAATGTGGTGCATATACAACATGGAATACTATGCAGCCATAAAAAAGAATGGGATCATATCCTTTGCAGGAACATGGATGGAGCTGGGGGCTACTATCCTTAGCAAACTCACACAGGAACAGAAAACCAAATACCATATGTTCTCACTTATAAGTGGGAGCTAAATGATGAGAACACACAGACACATAGAGGGGAAAAACATACATTGGGACTTATCAGAGGGTGGTGGGAGGAGGGAGAGGATCAGGATAAATAATTAATGGGTACTAGGCTTACTATTAATACCTAAGTGATGACATAATCTGTACAACAATCCCCCATGACACAAATGTACCTATATAACAAAGCTGCACATGTACCCCTGAACTTAAAAGTTAAATTTTATACAGAAGATAGAGAGACAGAGAGACAGACACACAGGCACACACTCAGCAAGGTATGGTGGTTCATAGCTGTAATCCTAGCACTTTGGGAGGCGGAGGTAGGAGGATCTTGAGGCCAGGAGTTCAAGACCAGCCTGGTCAACAGAGGGAGACCCTCCCATCTCTATTTAAAAAATAAAAAAGATTAAAAAGAAAAAGACACTCAACTTCACTAATTAGAAAGTGCAAATTAAAATTACATTGAGGGGCCAGACACAGTGGCTGACACTTGTAATCCCAGAACTTTAAGAGTCCAAAGTGGGAGGATTGCCTGAGGCAAGGAGTTTGAGACCAGCCTGGGCAACACAGTAGACTGTTTCTACCAAAAAAAAAAAAAAAAGAAAAAAAAAATAGTTGGGCATGGTCGCATGCACCTGTAGTCCCAGCTACTCAGGAAGCTGAGGTAAGAGGATAATTTGAGCCCAGGAGTTTGAGGCTGCAGTGAGCTATGATCACATCACCACACTCCATCCTGGGTGACAGAGCAAGACCCCGTCTCCAAAAAGAAACAAACAAAAAACCCCACTAGTGGGCCAGGCATGGTGGCTCATGCCTGTAATCCAAGCACTTTGGGAGGCTGAGGCAGGTGGATCACTTGAGGTCATTAGTTTGAGACCAGCTCAGCCAACATGGTAAAACCCTGTCTCTACTAAAAATACAAAAAAAAAAAAAAAAAAGTAGCCAGGTGTGGTGGCACATGCTTGAAATCCCAGCTACTTGGGAGGCTGAGGTACCAGAATTGCTTGAGCCCGGGAGGTGGAGGTTGCAGTGAGCTGAGATCATGGCACTGCCTGGGTGACACAGCAAGAGTCTGTCTCAAAAACAAAACCAAAAAACTACATTGAGATACCATTTCTTACCTATTAGCTTAGCAAAAAATTCAGAAGCTGGACAATCCAATCTGTTGGCAAGGCTGAGAGGAAACAGGCATGGTCATACAACCCCTCGAGAGGTGAATTTGACAATACCCTATAAAATGACATATGCGTTTACCCTTTGACTCAACAACTCTACTTGTAGAAAATTATCCTGCAAGATGCATTTCCAGCAATGTGGAAAGACAGAAGGCCAAGATTATTCCTCATGGCATTATTTAAGATAACAAAATACATATTATACCTTTGTATTGACAGATAGATGCCAATATAAATCAATAATGGGAAAACCCTAAAATTGAATTCAAATAGAAACAAACTTAGATATTAAATTAAATATGTAATCATACAGAAAATAACAATTCAAGTAACTTTTAAACGTAGTATTCCGATTATAAAAGTTTTTGTCTAAGGAAAAAAAACACTGGAAAGGAATCTCAAATTTCACTTAGGCTTGTGTTTGTCATGGTTGTAATATAATAATTTCAAAACTACTTTGTATGTATAAGGGAAGCACAAACATGGAAGGAGAAAGATGAGGAACCACCCCAGATGTTGGATTTTAATTGGTGGATTCATGATCTTAAAAAGGCCCAGGTTAGGAGCAACCAGGTTAGGGTTTCTAAATATCACTCATTACCAAAAGAAATGAGATAAGTGAGGGGGTCTTTGCAGTGGCTGAGAAATGAGGTGCTGGGGCCTGCTCAGGGGCTGGGAAACAAGGCTGAAATTCAAAAAAGCACTTTGGGGGATGAATAGATAGAATTGCTTCCCTCAGTAAAGGAGAAGAGAGAATCAGTAAGTGAGTTTCTATGATGAAGAGTGGAAGGGGCCATGATGGCACTGAACTAAATATGAAAGGCAGAGAACTGGTTTTTAACATGTTTTGAATCAATTTTGAATATGTTGACTTTGAGCCAATAGCTTTCAGATGCTTACAAACCTCCAAAAGTTAAGGGGGTGTCCCAATTTGGGGGTAGTGTTTCTGGTCCTTCTCCTCAACCAGTTTGATCTCTTACTTACTTCAGGGACAGAGAGGGCGCCAGGGGCTTCCTGATGCTTCTGCCAACGATTGCCTGTCATAGGGATTACACGATGCTCCACAGACAACACCCAGAATCTTCTCCCTGCAGGATCCCAGTGGGCTACTCTTGAGTGAGCGAACATCAATTCCCAATTGGGGCAGAAAAGCATTTTCAAGACCTAACTCAGGGACGGGCCCCCACGTGTGGAATTTCTCTTTCATCCCTGCAGCGAAGGCTGACTCGGGGCCTCTGTGGTTTGTGGCTGTCTGGCTTCATCAGGCTCTGGCTGCCCCCCTGCCTGCCCAGTGCTCCTGCCTGGCTACAGCAAGCATGTCCTGAGCATCCATTCTGAGCAGGCTTCCCGGGCAGCCTTCCTCCCCTGCACTCTTGGCATTCATGTGGCATGGCTATAAATTATGCCCAGCATGTTCATTTTCAGTTTAAATGTGTTCTCATCCCAGAGGAGCAACTAATGGCATCAAGTTACTGACGTGAAAAAAGCCTGCCGCTACAATGACTATGGATTAATGAAATAGCAGTCATGGAGGCCGGGGTGGCAATAAATCGTCAGCCACTGGTGACACGAATTTTAAATTTTGTTCTCCACCCCTTGCCCCCTTCTCCAAAATTATTTTGCTGTAAAGTTGTTTGGTAAATGTTTACCTTTGCTTAGATATTTGCTTTCTATTAAAAGTTGATGCAGGCAGGGCCCCTAGCTCTTAGAAAACTGGAAGCGGGATGAGAGGGATTTAAAAGCCTATCATGCTTTCTCTAGGAGGCGTGAAGGCAAATCTCTTAATCCAGGATCATCGCTGACTGATAAATTTCATTCAGAAAATTTGGCAAACACAAGGTTCTTTCAGTGAACGCTGCTCATCTGGCATGTAAGTTACTATTCCTACCTTCTGTTATGACTTTTTTCCTAATGAATTTAAAATGAGGAACCCGTACAATTCCCACCAGTGTTTTTGAAAGGTAGCAAGTCTATTTCTCATTTGATGAAGGGCCCCAGGGTATCCACTGATGGGCCACAGGGAGTCTCAGAATCTCTGATCCTAAAAGCAAACTGTTCATATGTACAGTTGGCCCTCTGTATCTGCAGGTCCCGCCATCTGTGGATTCAACTAATATTGGATTGAAAATATTCAGAAAAACACTGCATTTGTATGGAACAGGTACAAACTTTTTCCTTGTCATTATTCCTTAAATGCAGTATAGCAACTATTTACATGGCATTTACATTTTAGTAAGTATTGCAAGCAATCTACAGATGATTTAAAGTATGCGAGGATGCGCATGGGTTATAAGCAAATACCACGCCATTTTATATCGGGAACTTGAGCACCTGTGGATTTTGGTACCCAGGATGTCCTGGAGCCAATCCCTCATGGATACCAAGGGAAAACTGTATGGTTTTCTAGAAAGAAGGTCTTTAGATTCATCAAATTCACTAAATGTTCTGTAACATCAAAAAAAAACAAACAAAAAAACAAAAACAAAAACAAAAAACGTAAGGCTAACTATGGTGGACTGCAGTGATGGCTCCAGTTTCTTCCCCCCCAGGTGTCCATGCCCTTGCAATGGTGCTCTGCAGTCCCTCCTAATGAGGAGCCTGTACCCATCCCTTGATTCTGGGGTGGCCTTGAGATTGGCTGTGGTCCATGGGATACTAATATGATACAAGCAGAGTTGGAAAAAGTATTTGTACACTGGGGCTTGCCTCCTTACAGTGCCCAGAACTCCACAGCCACGTGAACAAGGCTGGGTGAACTGATGAGCTACATGGCCCAGTCACCTCCACTTCCCAGAAGACCTACCTACCAGCAACCACATAGAGTGAGCCCACTGAGACCAGCATGCCTAGGCCAAACCAGAAGGACTGTCCAGCTCAAACTGCTGACTTACAATAACCTTAAAAAAAAGGTTATTTTAAGCCACTAAGTTCTGGGGTAGTTTGTTATGCGGTAAAGCTAACTGCCTTGCTAGGCTGGGGAAGTTCTCCTGGATAATATCCTGAAGAGAGTTTTCCAGCTTGGTTCCATTCTCCCTGTCACTCTCAGGTACACCAATCAAACGTAGATGTGGTCTTTTCACATAGTCCCAAATTTCTTGGAGGCTTTGTTCATTTCTTTTCATTCTTTTTTCTCTAATTTTGTCTTCTTGCTTTATTTCATTAAGTCGATCTTCAATCTCTGATATCCTTTCTTCCACTTGATCGATTTGGCTACTGATACTTGTATATGCTCCACAAAGTTCTCGTGCTGTGTTTTTCAGCTCTATCAGGTCATTTATGTTCTTCTCTAAACTTGTTATTCTAGTTAGCAATTCATTGAACCTTTTTTCAAGGTTCTTAGCTTCCTTGCATTGGGTTAGAACATGCTCCTTTAGCTTGGAGGAGTTTGCTATTACCCACCTTCTGAAGCCTACTTCTGTCAATTTGTCAAACTCATTCTCCATCCAGTTTTGTTCCCTTGCTGGCGAGGAGTGTGATCCTTTGGAGGAGAAGAGGCATTCTGGGTTTTGGAATTTTCAGCCTTTTTTTTTTTGCTGGTTTCTCCCCATCTTCATGGATTTATCTACCTTTGGTCTCTAATGTTGGTGACCTTCAGATGGGGTCTCTGAGTGGACGTCCTTTTTGTTGATGTTGATGCTATTCCTTTCTGTTTGTTAGTTTTCCTTCTAACAGTCAGGCCCCTCTGCTGCAAGTCTGCTGGAGTTTGCTGAGGTCCACTCCAGACCCGGTTTGCCTGGGTATCACCAGCGGAGGCTGCAGAACAGCAAAGATTGCTGCCTGTTCCTTCCTCTGGAAGGTTTGTCCCAGAAGGGCACCCGCCAGATGCCAGCCAGAGCTCTCCGGTATGAGGTGTCTGTTGGCCCCTACTGGGAGGTGTCTCCTAGTCAGGATACACAGGGGTCAGGGACCCACTTGAGGAGGTAGTCTAACCCTTATCAGAGCTCGAATAGGCAAAAACTGGAAGCATTCCCTTTGAAAACTGGCACAAGACAAGGATGCCCTCTCTCGCCACTCCTATTCAACATAGTATTGGAAGTTCTGGCCAGGACAATCAGGTAAGAGAAAGAAATAAAGCGTATTCAAATAGGAAGAGAGGAAGTCAAATTGTCTGTGCTTGCAGATGACATGATTCTATATTTAGAAAACCCCACCGTCTCAGCACCAAAATCTCCTTAAGCTGATAAGCAACTTCAGCAAAGTCTCAGGATACAAAATCAATGAACAAAAATCACAAGCATTCCTATACACAAACAGAGAGCCAAATCATGAGTGAACTCCCATTCACAATTGCTACAAAGACAACAAAATACCTAGAAATACAACTTCCAAGGGATGTGAAGGACCTCTTCAAGGAGAACTACAAACCACTGCTCAAGAAAATAAGAAGACACAAACAAATGGAAAAACATTCCATGCTCACGAATAGGAAGAATCAATATCATGAAAATGGCCATACTACCCAAAGTAATTTATAGATTCAGTGCTATCCCCATCAAGCTACCATTGACTTTCTTCACCGAATTGGAAAAAAACTACTTTAAATTTCATATGGAATCAAAAAAGAGCCTGCATAGCCAAGACAATCTAAGGCAGAAAGAACAAAGCTGGAGGCATCATGCTACCTGACTTGAAACTATACTACAAGGCTACAGTAACCGAAACAGCATGGTACTCGTACCAAAACAGATACACAGACCAATGGAACAGAACAGAGGCCTCAGAAATAACACCACACATCTATAACCATCTGATCTTTGACAAACTGGACAAAAACAAGCAATAGGGAAAGGATTCTCTATTTAATAAATGGTGTTGGGAAAACTGGCTAGCCATATGCAGAAAACTGAAACTGGACCCCTCCCTTAAACCTTTTACAAAAATTAACTCAAGTTGGATTAAAGACTTAAACATAAGACCTAAAACCATAAAAACCCTAAAAGAAAATGTAGGCAATACCATTCAGGACATAGGCATGGGAAAAGACTTCATGGCTAAAACACCAAAAGCAATGGCAACAAAAGCCAAAATTGACAAATAGGATCTAATTAAATTAAAGAGCTTCTGCACAGCAAAAGAAACTATCATCAGAGTGAACAGGCAGCCTACAGCATGAGAGAAAAATTTTGCAATCTATCCATCTGACATAGGGCTAATATCCAGAATCTATAAAGAACTTAAATTTACAAGAAAAAAACAACCCTATCAAAAAGTGGGTGAAGTTTATGAACAGACACTTCTTAAAAAATGACATTTATGCGGCCAACAAACATATGAAAAAATGTTCATTCTCACTGGTCATCAGAGAAATGCAAATCAAAACCACAATGAGATACCATCTCACACTAGTTAAAATGGCAATCATTAAAAAGTCAGGAAACAACAGATGTTGGAGAGGATGTGGAGAAATAGGAACACTTTTACATTGTTGGTGGGAGTGTAAATTAGTTCAACCATTGTAGAAGCCAGTGTGGTGATTCCTCAAGGATCTAGAACCAGAAATACCATTTGACCCAGTGATCCCATTACTGGGTATATACCCAAAGGATTATAAATCATGCTAATATAAAGACACATGTACATGTATGTTTAATGTGGCACTGTTCACAATAGCAAAGACTTGGAACCAACCCAAACGCCCAGAAATAATAGACTGGATTAAGAAAATGTGGCACATACACACCATGGAATACTATGCAGCCATAAAAAAGAATGAGTTCATGTCCTTTGCAGGGACACGGATAAAGCTGGAAACCATCATTCTCAGCAAACTAACACAGGAACAGAAAACCCAACACCGCCTGTTCTCATTCATAAGTGGGAGTTGAACAATGAGAACACACGGACACAGGGAGGGGAACATCACACAGCGGGGTCTGTCGGGGCAGTGGGGGACTAGGGGAAGGATAGCATTAGGAGAAATACCTAATGTAGATGATGGGTTGATGGGTGCAAACCACCATGGCACGTGTATACCTATGTAACAAACCTGCACGTTCTGCACATGTACCCCAGAACTTAAAGTATAATAATAATAATAAACCTCAAATGAGAGGAAAAAAAAAGCTAACTGATACAAGTACCAGACCAGACAGTGTCCGTTTTGAAGATGGGGATGTGTCTTATTCAGTCTTTGTATCTCCTTTCCCTTTAAACCCTGTAACCATTCAATATGTATTTGTTGAACTGGGTAGAAATGGCCCCTTGAAAAGGCTGCAATTAAACCCCTTTTTCTCAAGGCTACTCAGTCAATCAGGAGGGAAACAGCACACCAAGGATTCCATTTCCTCATTTTTATAAAATGGGCTTCAAAATACCTACCTTGTCATGCTGTTGTGGTTGTTAAAGATCCTGTGTGCTTTAGAGATGTCCTTGACACATAATAGACGGTGGCTCAAGCAGAAACAAGCTTATGGAAAGGCTTTAGAACTCATCAGCATGCAGGATATTGTATATTTTTTTTCTATCAAAGTGGTCACCATGTGTTCAGCCTAAGAGGACTCCAGTTTCAAGTCATCAGCTTTCTCTGTTGTAGAAGTAAGGTTGGTTTCTTCACGCTCCATCAGACATCCATGTGCCATTCTAACAGTGCCTGGTCAGAGGACTCGCGGCGCCCTCTGTGAAAGATGGGGACGGCTCCTGAGCGGGACTCAGGAATGTGGGTTGCTACTCTGGATTCTGCCACCGCCCATTTCCTTGCTTGTGAAATAAAGTGTGGATGACTGCACACTCTCTAAGAATCCTTTCAGCTCTAGGAATCCACGGGCTTCAGTTACCACCAGTGTCATCTAAGCGTGAGGGACTGCACTGCTCACAGGATCCCTGAGCCATAAGACAATTGACGTTTTTAGAAGTGGAAAAGAAAAGGTTTTCTGTATTTGTCTAAAGTAGAAAGGCAGAAGAACAGGCCAAAGAATTAGGAAATAATAAAGAGGAAAAAGCAAGCAAGCAAGTCTGATTTGAGCTGGGATGCGAGAACCTTGCTTGCTGCAGGATAATGGAGCTTTACACTGTGCATACCACACTCACACACTCACATGCTGAACCACACATTTGGCTAATTACAGAAAAAATTTCAAGGAAAAAAACAGACATACACAAGGAGTTATAAAATGCCGATGAGAAAGGTTTACACAAAGAGCTGTGAGACATTCGAAAAACTGGTTTTGGGCATTAAGACTTCCTATCCTTTTCTAGTAACATCTAAAATGGCTTCTTCCTAGCATTTAGGATAAAACTTCTTGTGTTGGACAAGTATTTGGAAGTAAATAACAAACACAAACATCATTTATCACAAAGAGCAAAAGATGACATCTCAAAATTCTGCTTCTTGCCAAAATGGACATTAAGTTTTTGCTTGGAAGCAAATGTGAAAATAGTGACATTTATCTAATTATCCCTACATATATCCAAAGAGAAAGTTATAACTTATTTGTCATGCTTTTAATATGATTTTCTGTCTTGAATGTTGGTATTTTAAACATTAAAATCGCCAATGAGTAAGCAAATAAGACAATTACCAGATGGCATCCTCAACCAAATGTTTTGAATTTATTATAATCGTGCTTCTCTACAACTAATGATTCTTGTGGTTTGCAAACCATGTCTGCCTTTATTTACCTACACAAACACGGAACAGAATTTCCAATAGGAGAGGTTCACACAGCTAACAAAGCATAGAGTGTGTGACCTCAATAAGGCATTCAACAAAGACACACGCCGTATTTCCCTCTGACTGCGTTCCCTTAGGATGCTCTGATGTTGGCGTCGCATTCTTCTAAAAGTAGAATCAAATCTTCAATCAGGCTGTGTTCTCTGCCATGTGTCACTCTCATAATATCAAAAGCCTAAAGAGAAAGGACGGAAGAGAGATTAGACCCCAAAATAGGTGAGCTCAGGCCATTCCCCACCTTTACCCCATGATGCCAGGGGCCTGGTGAACCCCATAGGTTCACAGGGTGAACAGTCTTTAACAGGCTCACAGCACTGTGGTTCTCCCAGCTGGAAAGTCACATGAAAAGGGTGATTTCTGAATGTGGTATTTGGAAAGCAGACTCACTATTCGAGTCATGCTGGGGCCCAGTGACAATCGATGATCTTCAAAGACTGTCAGTGCACAGGTTTGGTGGGTAGTCACAGGGATAAGAAGAGTTACCAAAATGATTGAGTCATATGAAAGACCATGCTGCTACCACCTTAAAATTTTTCTTTATTGCACACTCCATTCAATTCTCATCTATTTGCACCAGGATTATTATATACATGTATTCTCACATTTTTTTTCATATCATATTATAGCATTGGCATTTCAACAGTCCTCTCCTTCACTGCTCATATTTGGTCCATTATTAAATCTTGTCAACTCTTATCTTCAAAATATTTCTGAAATCTGTGTGGGCTTATGAGTACTTCAATAATAGAGTATAATAGAAGTAAAGCAACTGACTTGTGAGACTAGGTCAAAAAGGCCTCTGTGTTGTTTACTGGTCAGTATGTTTGCTCCCAGAACCAAGAGACTCCATGCTGCAAGGAAGCCCAAGCCACATAGAGGGAGGCCGTGTACAGGCACTCTGGCTGGCAGTCTTAGCCAAGCTCATCTTTCAAGTCATTCTAGACAAGGCACCAGACATGTACATAAATAAACCTTCAGACGATTCCAGCACCCAGCTGAAGACTGCCAGATCTGTCTTCCCAGATGAAACACCAGACATTGTAGAAAAGAAGAAAGCCATTCTTATGCTGTGTGCCAATTCCTGACACACAGAATTTGTGCGATAATTTTGCTGTTGTTTACTCCATTAAGTTTTGGGATGGTTATGGAACAACAAACAACCAGAGTATCCTTGAAAATATTTTTGTAATAAATAAGAGATAAGCAATATTATCCTGCCCTGCCCAAATAGGGGGGGGTGGGGTGGGGTGGACTGGGGAGAAGGGAGGGACACCAGAACCACTGCATTTGATGTAAATGTGCCCAGGAGACTTGTAAAGATATGACTCTGGTGGCTGTTATGCACCCAAAGTACCTGGAAGTGGCACTGAGGCTCTCAGCCTTAGCTACACAGCAGGATCAACCAGGGAGCTTCAAAAGAGACACCAAGGGCCAGACCCTGCACATCAACAGCTGAAGCCTGCTCTCCAGGAAAAAGGCCTAGGCCCCAGGAGATTCCAACATGTTCTCAAGGTTGAAAACAACTGATAAAGCAAACTCTCAACAAATAACATCAACTACTCATGATTCAGTGTTAATTTATAGCCAGAAGAATTACCATTTTAATTGTTGTATATAATGAATGCCATCATGCTTATAAACCATTATTTACTAAGCTACTCCTGGAAATTTAGATCACCTCCAATTGTTTATTAGGATATGATGCAGACCTTCCAGAATAGATTTTTTGCCTTTCTTGGATATTTAAGAGCAATTGCTAGGGGTGGAATTCTTGAGCATGAACATCTTGAAAACCACAGAGATTTCAGACCTTGGTGGTCATGTGGTGAGACGCCTGCATTTTGCAATTCTGCATGCAGGAAAACTTTCCATTCTACGTTGGAAAAACGCTGAAGCTTCGAGAAACAAAGCATTTCAGGGGGATGGGTAATTTCAACCTCTGTTTCTGGCTTCTTTTTTCACCTCTTGAATGTTCCCTTTGGGCTGGAAGGAAAACAGGCAGACAGAGGGGGTCTAGATTTGCTGCTGAGAGAGAGAGAAAGAGAGAGAGACAGAGAGACAGAGAGAAAGAGAGAGAGAGAGAAAAAGAGAGAGAGAAAAAGAGAGAGAGAGAGAGAGAAAGGGCCAGCGCCTCAGACCCTGGCCTCTCAGCTTGGAAGACAGCTCTGTTCTGAGTCCAGTTGTGACCCCGCACTGGCAGTCTGGCCCCTCACCCTGTGACACTCCAGCTGCAAAGCCCAGAAGGTGGCTGGAGCTGAGATGCTGGCGGTGGGAATTCACTTCCTATTCACGCGAGCAAGTCTGCTCTGTGGGTGCACAGCATCTGCCAGCAAATCCCTAGGCAGGGGGCTGTCCGGAGTGCAGGGGAGGAGTTGGGACCAGCCCCCACCTTGCAAGCAGCCCAGCTCTATGAGATTCCCCTGGGCAGAAGATTAAAAACAAATGTTTGATGCCATTCATGGAGCACATGCCTCATGTTTTATTCTCTTTTCTCCACACTGCCCTGGATCCTCCGCTGCTCTGGACACCTTGAGGTCTGAGGCAGAGACCTGTGTGACAGCACGATTGCGGAAAGAGAAGGTTTCTCAGATCAGAGAGCCTTCATGGGAAATTTTCTTACTTGAAAGCACTCTTAGATGTTCTCTTCCCTTTTACTCAACAAAGAGCCAGAGTGCTTGTGATCTGGCAAAGGAAGATGAATGGGGCAGAATCACTGCCTGGAAAGATCTTTGCAGAGAGGGACGTAACCCTCCATCCTGAAAAAGGCCAGACTAACCTGCTCGGCCTCGCCTCCCTCCCTGCCCTCACAGAGGCCCTCGGCTGGGTGAGGGCCTGGCCTTGTTGCTCAGAATTTCCAGACCAGCCTCTTTTTTGCCCTCCTGGTTACATTCCCCAGGTTCCCCATCTGAAGAATGATCTGTGCTTCTCTCTGACTTGACTCAGAGGCTAAATGACAAAGCCATCTTCTTGTCACTTCAACAACATAAGTTCACTGGCATGCTTTGAACATACTACAGGCTCCAGGCTTCCTTCCTCGCTCTTTTCTTCCAGTTCCAGTGGTGAGTTTCACTTTCTCCTCTTTTGCGGCTTTAAGAGTAAGGTCTACTCCCCACTGATCCAGTATATTCCTGTTCATGGAAGGGGCAGACCTGCCCATCCCACAGTAGGGTAACTACTTCCAGTTCTTCAGCCATTCTGGAATTAGAGCCACAGCCAGGAAGGGGGAGTTTCCTGGCCTTCCTCCAGCTTCACATCCACACCTCACAGCCTGCTTCCTTGAGGAAAGACCAGAAGGATCATCTAGTCCAATACCCTCATGTTATGGAAGGAAGTGCTTCCTGAGGTCACCTGGCTTGAGAGTTAGACTAAGGATGACCTCTCGGCTCTCGGGACTCAACCCAGTGTGTCCATTCCATGACTGCATTGTGCAGCCTCCCCGTATGAACAGACTGCAGTGACCAAGGAGAGGAGCAGAGGCTCTCCTGGACATGGCTGCTGAGATACCCTGAGGGGACACAGGTGCCTTCCTTGTCAAGATGCTGCTGGTCATGTTCTGTGTTCTCTTACTTGATGCTGAATGCATCACCAGGAGCAAAGGGGAACAGGGGCAACCCTCAGGAGTGTGTGTAGAGTCTGAGATACTAAGTTTAGAGGATCTCGTCCATAGGGTGGCTGGAAACAGAGAGGAAATGGGCATGGGTAGGGGCAGAGAACTAATCTGAAGCAACTGAAAAAAAAAAAAAAGAAACTACATTATCTGTCTAGAAAGTAAAACGCCATATAGATTTGATTAATTCACAAGCAAACATACTTTTCTCTGAAAGATGGGCAGATGTAGATGAGAAAGGGAGAGAAAAACGAGAAGAAAGAAGTAAGATTCAGTAATGTGCAAAATATGTTAGTGACTGTGTGTGCGGGTGTGTGCGTGGATGAATGGTGTGACACAGGTCAGCAGGAAGCTGCAATTCACACCTGGTGATGAGGACATCTGGTCCTTGTCTTGAACATCACCTGGGCCTATGGGTGAGCTGGGGCAGACAGTCCTCAACAATGTACGGAGAGGGCCCTGTGTGGCCCTGGGCACAGCCCTTCAGCACTGGGTGAGCTGGGGCAGACAGTCCTCAACGATGTATGGAGAGGGCCCTGTGTGGCCCTGGGCACAGCCCTTCAGCACAGCAGGAAGATGAGGAGGGCTTCCCCTCACATTACCATCCCCCAAAAAAGTTACAATAAATTTCTGACAAACGAGAGCAATTGTTTCAAGTAGCTCTGTGTCTCCCTTCTCCTACCACTCCCATCTGTCACCCATGCGCATGTCAGAGAGGACAATTCTGGTTTAATTTCCTGCAGTAGCATATAAAACAGATTAAGGAAATATAAAATTGGAGCAGGCTGGTGTTGGGAAAAGCTTATCTCTTTCCATTAAATTTTATTTTTTTTAATGATAGCATTTAAAAAGAGCCTGCACATAATCTTTCACAGAGCACTCATTTGATGCCTCCAAGGAGGGTGCCTGCTACACCCACATCCAGACTCGAAATGTCACATGAGAAAAGCAGCATAGCTTGTCTGCCACATTACAGGCATACAGTTAACTCAGTAATAGAGAAAGGGTCCCCAGAATTGATTTCAATCTCATCATATCTGTTTTTTTTAAGTAATTTTAGAATTGTGGTCATATATTAAATAAAATGAATTTAAATCAAATCATAAAGTTGGAAACAATATACCTTTCCTATTAATTTTAATATGAATATATTAAGCTTATCAAGGATCTCAAACAGTTTCTACCATGAGCTTGAGGAATCTAGTAAGTGACTTCCCAAGTATGATTTAAATATGGATATAAAATCAGAGGGAAAAGAAATGTATGCATGATAAGAACCCCTGGAATCAAATCACGACGGGAAAAAAATAAAGCAGGTTTTCTTATTCTGCCCATCTCAGAATGAAAGTAAAGCAGAGGGTGGGGCACAGGGAGGAGGAAGCTGGTCTGGGGCATTCAAAGGAGGAAATGCAAGAAGCAAGAGGTACAACACATTAAGCAGCTCTGGAGGCACAAAAAGCCCTTTGCAAGGACAGCAGAGAATCCCAAAGACTTTGATGATCCACCTCAGCTCAACAGCACCCCTGGAGACCCCACTCCACTCTACATCTTGGATAACTTCAAGTGTGTATTCCGCTGGAGGAATCTGTCCTTTTGGGAGGCAGAATTTCCTTAGAGATAACATCTACCCATTCATTCACTCAATACTGTCTGAGCAGCTTTAATGAATAAAACTTGGCCCTTGCCCTGGGAGAAGCTCTGGCATAGTCAGAGGGACAGAATGTAAATACCAGATCATTGCAGTGGAACGGTGTGTGTTCAACAGAGATGCAAAGTGCTGGGGCGCCCAGAGGAAGGAGGAACCAGGTGGCCCCACGGCACCCTCAGGAGGGGTTACAGATGTGGTGAGCTCAGGTCTGTGCTTTCCAGTGGTAGTAACCATTCCAGAAAAAGCATGGCTGTTGTATCACTGTTTAATCAATCAATCAGTACATATTAATTGAACTCTGAGAGACTCTGAAGAAGTTCTGTTTCCTCAGCTAAATAATGAGACTGGACAATATAAATTCTAAGGGCAACCCAAGTCCCAATGTGTTGTACAATGTGCCATGCCAGACACAGCTACAAGGTGTGGATTTGGTTTTGTTTCCAAATATTGTTACTGATTTCTAATTTAATTCCATTGTGGTCAGATAATTTACTTTGTATTAACTTGAATCTTTTTATGTTTATTGATATCTGTTTTGTGGCATAAAATGGTCTCTTTTGGTATTATAGTTACTTAAAAATGTGCATTCTGTTATTGTTGGGTGAAGTGTTTTCTAAATGTCAGATCCCATTGGTTGATGGTGTTATGGAATTATTTTGTATCCCTCCTCAGTTTCTGTCTAGTTGTTCTACCAACTGTTGACAGTGGAGGTCTGATGTTCCCAGCTGTGCTTGTCTATTTGTTCATTTCTCCTTTCAGTTCTATCAGTTTTTGTTTCTCATGTTTTGCAACTGTGTTGTTTGGTGCATACATATTTAGTACTACTATGTCTTTTTGGTAGACTGACCTTTTTTTCATTATACAATGTCCCTCTCTGTCTCTCATAACATTTTCTTTGCTCTGAAGTCTACTTTACTTAATATTGATATAGCTACTCCAGCTTTCTTTTGATTGTGTTTTTATAATGTATCTTTTTCCATCCTTTTGCTTTCAACCTATTTGTATCATTCTATTTAAAAAGAATTCTTACAGACAACATATGCTTGAGTCATTTGTTAAAAATCTGTTCTACTAATCTCTGTCTTTTAATTGGTGTATTTAGGCAATTTACATCTTTTACATAGACTACTTACATAATTTACAATGTTATTATTAATATATTAGGGCTTAAATCTGCCATTTAATTTTTTGTTTTCTGTTTGCTCTCTTTTTCTTTCTTTTTCCTGCATTTCTGTGGATTAAACTTTTTTTTAGAATTTCATTCTCTAGTGCTTTTGAGTGTATTACTTTATATAGTTTTGTGGTTGCTCCACATCTTATTATTTATATATATTTTATATATATATATACACACACATATATGTATATATAACTTGTATATAATATACATGTGTATGCATATTATATATGTATATATACAGATATATATGTATATAACTTATCATACTTTACTAGTGTCATCATTTTACCCGTTGAACTCAAGTGTAGAAACCTTCCCTTTACATTTTACCCTCCCCCACTCCCCCATTTGTAATACAATTGCCCTAAATATTTCTACTACATACATTTAGAATCATATCAGATAGTGTTATAATTTTTGCTTCGACTATCAAACAATCTAGAAAACTCAAGGGGAGAAGGAAAGATCATTTTACTTACCCACACTTTTGCTGACCATATTCTTTCTTCTTTCCTGATGTTCCAAGAGCTTTCTTTTATTATTTTCTTTCTGTTTAGAGAACTTCTTTAGCCATTCTTTTACAGTAAGTCTGCTAGCGATAAGTTCTTTTAGTTTTCCTTCATCTGAAAATGACTTGATTTCTTCTTCATTCCTGAAGGATATTTTTGCTGGACAACATACATTCTAAGGGCAACCCAAGCTTTGGGTTAACAGTTCTTTTCTTTCAGTACTTGAAAAAAATATGCTACTTTCATCTGGCTTCTGTGGTTTCTGATGAGAAAATCACTGTCATTCAAATTGTTTTTCCTGTACAGGTAAGTTGTCATTTTTCTCTTGCTGCTTTTAGGACTTTTTTTTTTTTTGTCTTTAGTTTTCAGAAGTTTGAGTATGATCCACAGTCTTGGTGTGAACTGCTTTCGGTTTATACTGTTCGGGGTTTGCTTAGCTTCTTAAATCTACAGGTTTATGTCGCCTGCCAAATTTGCAAAGTTTTCCACTATTAATTCTTTTTTTAAAAACAATATGGTAAAGTACACAAAACACTAATAGTTACCATTTTAACTATTTTTAACTCTTGAGTAGCATTAAGTACATTCACATTGTTGTGCAACCATTACTACTATCCATATAGCCATAACTTTTGCATCATCTTGTACTGAAACTGTGTACCCATTAAACAATAGCTTCCCATCCCCTCCTCCCTTCACACTCTGGTAACCACTGTTCTACTTCTGTCTCTAGGTATTTCACTATTCTAGGTACCTCATATAAGTGGAATAATATGATATTTGTTCTTCTCTGTCAGGCTTATTTCACTTTGCATAATGCCTTCAAGGTTCATTTATGTGTAGCATGTGTCACAATTTTATTCCTTTTTAAGGCTGAATAATATTCCATTGTATGTATATATCCCATTCTATGGGTTGCTTTTTATTTTGTTGATGGTATCCTTCGATGCCCAAAAGTGTTTAATTTTGGTGAAGTCCAATTTGTTTGTATTTTCTTTTGTTGCCTGTACCTTTGGTGCCATATCCAAGAAATCATCACTATGCCCAACGTCATGAGGCTTTTTCCTTAATGTGTTCTTCTAAGAGTCTAGTAGAAGTTTTTGCTCTTATGTTTAGGTCTTTGATCCATTTTGAGTTTCTTTATATGGTGTTAAGAAAGGGTCCAACTTTATTCTTTTGCATGTGGATATGCAGCTTCCCCAACACTATTTGTTGAAGAGACTGTCATTTTTCCATTGAGTGGTCTTGGCATCCATGTTGAAAATCATTTGATCATATATGCGAGGGTTTATTTCTGGGCTCTCTATTCTATTCCATTGGTCTATATGTCCATCTATTCCAGTATCACCCTGTTTTGACTACTGTAGCTTTCTCGTAAATTTTAAAATCAAGAACTGTGAGTTCTCCATATTTCTTCTTCTTTTTCAAGACTGCTTTTGGCTATTTGGGATTCCTTGAGGTTCCATATATATTTCAAGATGTATTTTTCTACTTCTTCCCCAAAAAAGCCATTGGGATTTTGATAGAGATTGCATTGAATCTGAAGATTATTTTGGGTAATATTGACATCTTAATAATACTAAGTCTTCGAACCTATGAACATGAGATGTCATTCTCCTTATTTATGCCTTCTTCATGGAGAATAACTTATTCAGTTATTCTCAGATAATAACTTACTTGGTTTTGTGTTATTGCAAATAGCATTATTCTCTTAATTTTGTTTTTGAATTGTTCATTTTTAGCGTTTAGAAATACAACTGATTTTTGTGTGTTGATCTGTATCCTGCTACCTTGCTTAATTCACTTATTAGTTCTAACATTTTTTGGTGTGTGTGTGTAATCTTCAGAGCTTTCTCCATATGAGATCATGTCATCTGTATATAGAGATAATTTTATTTCTTCCTTTCCAATTTGGATGCCTCCACCATTATTTCTTCAAGCACTTTTTCCACCTCACCCTCTTTTTCTTTTCTTTCTGGGACTCCAATGTTAGATCTTTTGTTACTGATTCATAGGTCCCCTGAGGCACTGTTCAATTTTACTTTTTCTTCAGTATTTTTTTCTGTTTTTCAGCTTGGGCAGTTTCAATTGTCTTATCTTCACATTCACCAATTCATTCCTCTGTTTCCTCCATTCTGTTGTGGAGCTCCCTTCTGTTTATTTTGATTATTATATTTATCAGTTGTTAAATTTCTATTTGTGTCTTCTTTACGGCTTCTACTTCTTAACTGAGATTTTCTATTTTTTCCATTTATTTTGAGGGTGTTTGTAATTCCTTGATGAAGCATTTTTATCATGGCTGCTTTAAAATCTGTCAGACTATTCTAACATCTCTGTTATCTTGGAATTGGCATCTACTGATTGCTTTTATTTTCATTAAGATTGAGATATTCCTGGTTCTTGGCATAGTGAGTGATTTTTAACTGAAGCACAAACATTTTGAGTATTCTGTTATGAGACTCTGAATTTTACCTCAACCTGCTTTAGCCGGCTTTCTCTGACATCACTCCAGCAAGAGAATGAAGTGATGACACCCTGTTACTGCCAGGTGGGAGTACAAGTTCAGGTTCCCTATCTGGCTCCTTGTTAGTACTGGACTCATACTTCCTGGTAGGTAAATTTCTGCTTATTTCCCATAATACGACTTAATCACTGTGTTTGCATTTTATCCATTATTTTCTTATCTTTTCTCTTTTTTGGTTCAAAAACACACTCTTGGAACTATTATTCTCTATTTGGAGGTCAGTAGGAATCACTCATAAATATTAGAGCCAGGGGCTTCCAAACAACTCTTTGAAGGTATTAGTGACAATTACGGAACATCCTTTCTGCATGCCTTCTTACTCCCCCTCTTTCCCTCCCACCTCCCCACACGGTAACGTATGATGTTAAGTGTTTAGAGGAGGGCTTTTTAACCTAGACACCATGGATACTAAGTCCATGGAAGGGCTTCAGGGAGCCTCTGAAGCTGCCATCCCCACCAAATATACAAAAGGTTGTGTATATTTAACTTTTCTCCGGTTAGTCAGTGGCCCTCATCAGATTTGTAAATAGGGACACAAACAAAGAGGTTAAGAATCACTGTAGCGGATTAAGACATGGGAACAACAGAACTGCATGCTCTAAATCAGCCATTGCTGGGGCTGAAAATCAGGGCAGCCGATGCAGGAATACAAGGAGCAATCTCTAGGGCTTGCGGCCTTGTGCTGTCCGTTGAGATGCAGAAAAAGCTAAAAAGATGCTCAAGGGGTAAAATACTGCAATAAAATCAAATGAGAAGGGAAAAATTGTAATACAAAAAGTTTAAATACAGATTTTTAAAAAAATGGATGCCGAGGGGAAAGAAGTCTAACTTTTGCAACCAGATTTTTGCTGAAAAGCAACTACACTAGGGCCAGGGTGAGGGAGCCTGCAGCATGCAGGGTTCACAGGAAAAAAACCAACTCTGATTAACAAGACAGCCCAGATGGGTTGTCCTTGAGGTCCAAGAAGTCAAATTAGTAGCAAACAAAAGCCTTCTAAGAAATAAATGGAAAGAAATAAAAGTAGATTAGAGACAGGAGAGGGCAGGAGGGAAGCACTGGGAAGGGACCCCAGGACTGTCCTGTGGCAGCAATCACAAGAATTTCAGCTGAGCCCAGTGGAAACGGAAGACTAAACCAAATCAGAGCTGGGCTAAGTGGATTCCTTTCCTGGAGGAGGCTGGAGCCTAACTGAATCTGTAATAAATTTCTGTTTCTGAAGCTCCTCTGATTTCTATTCAAACTCAGTCTTCAAAAACCTTATTCAAGTGATTTCATTCCATTATTTCCAGGGTTTCTAAGACAAGAAAGAGCAACCCGAGGGTGCCCGTCTGAAGATGACATCAGTTTCAAAAGGCAAAGAGCATAGCCTCCCTTTTCCCTCTCCAGGTTACCCGAGTCCTGAGAAAGCTCAGGAAAGAAAGACTTTCTGCAGGAAGAAACTGACCTGCTTCTAGACTCACAGGTCACGTGAGCTTTCCTAGGGACGGATACATTCAGGCCACCCCTCTGCTAGCAAATGCTCAGCAAAGGTCATGAGAAGATCTGGTCCATTAACTGTAAACAGCTAACCAGCAGGGTCAGGGGGAGGCTTTTAAAGACTTCTATCCATTAAAAAAATCCATTCATTCAAGCATGTATTTAAGAGAACTTGCCGTATTGGGGGCATGTGTGTCTATGTTAGGTGGCACCAGAAGACACAAAAGGAATGTAAGGTCCCTTGAGGGATTCCCACTCACCTTGGGGAGCAAAACACTGCTGGGGAGCAGTCATAGAACATAATTGTTCACCAGAGGAACCACCGTGTACCCCAAACTACAAACACAAGTACTGAACAGACCAGCTAGTGGGAGAGTGATCAGAACAAGAGTTCCTGTAACAATACCCATCTTTAATAGTTTCAGAATGCTTGAGATTGGCAAGCACACTCTCCCGCATTGCCTCGCTTACTCCTCAAAACAAGTCTATGGGATAGCTATCAGCTTCCTTTTACAAATGAAATTATATTCAGAGATTAACGCAAATGGTGGGACTGGAACATGAACCTACTGACTCTAAATCCTTGCACTCTTTCTACAACTCTGCCAGGAGTGCATGTTTGCTCCTTGGTTGATCATCAGACCTTGGCAAGAGACTCAATGACTTTTGTAGAGACACACAGCAAGTTTGGGTAAGGCCACCATTTAACCCCAGGCCTCATGACAGATAATCTGATGCTGCTCCCAGAATACCTTTCATTTGGCATCTATCAGGGTGTATGCCTGAGCTTCACCTTGGTACCAAGAATAGGAAAAGCTAACATGATTACGAAGAGAAGCTTCTGAAAGAGGTGATGCAACCTCATCAGAAGGGTGTGAGGGCAGCAGAACAGACCTGGGCATGAGGGATGTAAAGGGCAGTAAGAGGGTCATCTGAAGGGCTGGTGATGGTCAGTACCATCAGCCCAGGCCACATTATCCTGAAAATCCATAGCGAGATGTCTGTCTGGGTTTGTTCAGGCTTGTCCTTATAGTTGAGGGTATTAGATGTCTCCTTCAGAAGTTCTGTATGCAATAGCAATGACTAAAGCTTCACATAAGAAGCAATCTAAATCTTCTCTGATTTCTCTCCCATATTTTTCCCTGAGTTGGCATCATGGGTTCGGTTAGATCTTAAGGGATTTCTGCACACTGATCTTACTAGAGAGCCTCATCTATTTAACTGGACCAGTCTAGAGGAAAAGAGCAGAGCCTTGGTTTCTGGCCTGGATTGAATGACTTGTACATGTCTATCTCCTCCATTAAATTGTACACACCATATTCAGTCTTTTTTTTTTTTTTTTTTGAGACAGTCTCACTCTGTTGCCCAGGCTGGAGTGCAATGGTGCAATCTTGGCTCACTGTAACCTCTGCCACCTGGGTTAAAGCGATTCTCTCACCTCAGCCTCCTGAGTAGCTAGGATTTCAAGCACCCGTTATCATGCTCAGCTAATTTTTGTATTTTTGTAGAGACGGGATTTCACCATGTTGGCCAGACTGGTCTTGAACCCCTGACCTCAGGTGATCCTCCTGCCTCAGCCTCCCAAAGTGCTGGGATTATAGATGTGAGCCACCGTGCCCAGCCTGAGTCTTATTCAAAGTAGTAGAAGTATGTGATCACCGTGTTGAATTAAATTGAACAAATACACCTGGCTCTGCCTCTGTGCGACTTTAGGTGAGCTCTTGCATGTCTCCAAACCTGAGCGCCTTCACTTCCCAAATAGGAATGAAAATGCCTGTCCCACTGACCTCACACAGCCGTCAGCTGTCATGGGGACTGAGTGGGATCACGGATCACGTATGTACGAGCAGTATTCATAGTTTCTAGTCCCATATAAACACAAAGGTCTAGTTTGATCACTTACGAACACCTACTTGCAGGTGACCCTGTGTTGGGTGCATCGCACATTAGGAAATTTCCTGCACATTGTTTTTCTGTCAGGACTTTCACACAGTAGGCCCTTGATAAGGATCTGCTGTACCTTGCTGATTCGACTGGCTGACAAGTACCCCCAAGACCAGAAAAGGAAAGTTCTCCCTGAGGCTGCAACAGACGGTGCGGTGTTCTTCCCCCGCCTGGGTAAAGATGCCAGACATGATGAAAAGAACAGAATAGCTGAGTGCCCTCAGGGAATCCTAGTGTTACTCCGTTGGCCACACGCTGACTTTATGTAGAGATCAAGTAAAGGCGCTATGGCTAGCATTCGGCGCAAATGAGCAACTGTGGAATCTGGCTTCTAAGAATCCCTTCGGCATTTCTCATTTCTCTTAGGTCCATGTGGGCGGCTGCCAGTGTTATGGGATCAGCCGGCCCCTGGACACACCCTGAGCAACCCTGACGCCCGATCCTTCCACCGTCACTCTTCCGCACACAAGGGCATGGCGGCCCAGAGGGTCCTGTTAAAGTGTCAAGTGCTTCCTATGATACCCACACGCCAGGTCTCCATACAACCCACCAGTGCCTGGCCAGGTGAGCATGTGAGCTCTCCTTTGGAAGGGTCACAGACTAGAGGAGAGGAAGTTCCGCTGAGGTGGGAATGCCTGGGCCAGACAGCAGAGAGCCCTGGGCTCCTCTGGGCAGAGGAGACTCCCTGAGCGGATGAAACTAACCATCGTGTTTTAACAAGCTATTCCAACCCTAAACCAGTTCTCCCAATTAGTTTCTTGACACTTATTGCCAGAACCGTATTCACTGGCCTCCTTCGCTTCCTCCCTCCTCCTTCCCTCAATAATGAATACTTCCTAAGTTCCAGATCCCTTGCATGGCACTGAGCTGGTTGCCAAGATAACCACGAAGCCCTCACACTCTCCTGGGGGCAGGGGTAGGGGTGGTCATCGGGTATGCCTACTGCAACGTGAAAAGGGCTCTCCTGGCAGGGTGGGCAGAGAGCTGTAGGGGTAGGACCACAAAGTAACACTGGAATTGGGCCTTAAAGGATCAGCAGAGTTCTGCCAAGCCCAGGGGGTTGTGATGCGGAGAGCACTTAAGGCAGAGGAAAAAATAGCTGTGTGAAGATGGAGGAGTGAGAAGTTCAGGGTCACAGTGGGTCCTGGTGAACAGCAGTGATCACTGGGTGGGTGGAAAGGGAGAGAGGAAGGGCGGGGAGAAGAGGCTGCAAAGGTGAACTGCCACACAGATGGTCAAGGGCTTGCCATGCAAGGGACACGGACTGTGTTCTGTGGGCAATGGGGAGGAGGCACAAACAAGGTCAACTGGCTAAATGTGGAGAGGGCACAGGAGCAGTGGTGTTCTGAGACTGGTTTGTACCAAGTGGCAAGAGTAATTGTTAATATTATTTTTATAAGAAGGTTGATTCTACATTTAAAATCAGCCATGGTGGGCATGCCTGCATCACAGAAACAGGCAAATGTCACGAAGCAGGTTTTTTCCACAGTGGTTGTGAAACATTTACCAGCACACACTGGGCATGCGTGTGTATGCGTGCACACATATATAGAGCTGCTAACAAATCACAAAGAGGCCCAGCAACAGCAGAAAAAAAGGATGCCAGGCAGAACTATGTGAGATCTTGGCACACTCACCAGTCTCAGATTCTTCATTGCTTGGGGAAACATGCCTTGATGTAGCTGCAGTTTGCCAACTTTCATCACTTGAACCCCTCTGACGGGATGGTTTCCTGGGAAAAAAATCCTGGAAGAAACCAAACGGCAAACAGTGTCAGCAGCCCTCACCTCTGCAGTCAGCAGCCCTCACCTCTGCAGTCAGCAGCCCTCACCTCTGCAGTCAGTCAGCAGCCCTCACCTCTGCAGTCAGCAGCCCTCACCTCTGCAGTCAGTCAGCAGCCCTCACCTCTGCAGTCAGCAGCCCTCACCTCTGCAGTCAGCAGCCCTCACCTCTGCAGTCAGCAGCCCTCACCTCTGCAGTCAGCAGCCCTCACCTCTGCAGTCAGTCAGCAGCCCTCACCTCTGCAGTCAGCAGCCCTCACCTCTGCAGTCAGCAGCCCTCACCTCTGCAGTCAGCAGCCCTCACCTCTGCAGTCAGCAGCCCTCACCTCTGCAGTCAGCATTTCATCAGGAGACTACGAAAGTGGGAGCAGACACTAGCTGTGAATGTTAATGAGCTACTGAAAGGAAATTAGCTTTGCAATCCAGGAGAATGCAGTACTGAGGGGAATTGACACAGGACTGGTCTCCAGCTCCTCAGAATGTGTTTTGTGTTAGGGAAAAAAAATGACAGGACTAGAAGGTCTCCCTCATAAACACTAGAGAAGAGAAACAAAAGTTTGGAGCTCTGCGTTGATATTTGGGAGGGGTGGGGCGGGGAGAACAGGTGCTAATCTTCTCCTCCAAGCTCTTCCATGAAGCATCAGCATTAGCACTAGCACAGCCCTGGAACAGCAGATTGCCTCTCAATATATATTTGTTGAATAAACAAAGTTTTCATCATCCCCCAACTAGATCCTACCACATCCCCCTTTTAACTGCAAAGCCCTTTGACTGGATCTCAGCTGTGGAGTCCATCATGGTACACCTTTCTTATAAGCACGTGTGTATTTATTTATCATCTCACTGGATTATAGTGCTTTTTATTCAGGCACCCCATCTGCGTTCTCCATGATGTCTGACATGCAGGAGGAACTCAATCCATACTGGACCCTTTCACATAGAACAGAATAGAATACAGTGTTGTCGTGGACCAAAGAAAGAGGACGCACACGCCTCTGGCTATGGGCTGTTTCAGACCCTGGGAAGAGCTGTATTACTTCAATTCAACAAGAATTTACCATATTGGATTTAACCAAATATGAGCAGTTTGGCCTCTTCTGGCCCCAATACCCCCTACCCCTACTCCTAGAGAATACTGAGCCCCTGCTGTATATGCAGAATTGTCTCTGGTGGAAATGCCTACACACACACACACACACACACACACACACACACACACAACCACAGTTTAAATGAGCTTTTCAGGACAGGTGTGATGGCTCACACCTGTAATCCCGGCACTTTGGAGGCCGAGGCAGGCGGATTGCTTGAGCTTAGGAGTTTGAGACCAGCCTGGGTAACAAGGCAAAACCCTTTCTCTATAAAAAAAAAAAAAATACAAAAATGAGCCAGGTGTAGTGGAGCATGCCTGTAGTCCCGGCTACCTAGGACGCTGAGGTGGGAGGATCACTTGAGCCCTGGAGGCTGAGGCTGCAGTTTCACACCACTGCACTCCACTCTGGGTGACAGAGTGAGACCCTGTTTCAAAAAAAAAAAAAAGTGTTTTCCTTGAGGCTGAATCATCCCATTAGACACAAGATAAACATTCCTGCAGGAGTTAAAACAATGTTACACGACGGAGCATGATTTAGCGCCCAAATAAGGCATAACTTAGTATACCCTAGATGTCCAGTTCAAGTTTGTTGAATTGAACTGAGAAAATGATACAAGTATTGTGAAGACAAAGAGGTGACTGATGGTTGGTTGGACTGGGGAAGGCTTCCTGGAGGTGGGAAATTGGAGTTACACTGGCTCCCAAGGATCTGGAGAGGCTTGGCTGGGTAGGAGAAGGGAAGCATATCCCAACCGTCAGAGAGAACGAGCAAGGGCGCACTCTAAATGCTGCTTCTCCAGGGATGGAGGTGCCTGCCCACAGACATCACTAAGATGATCCTAGAATCCATCACTCACGCAGGGCCTGCCATGTGCCAGGCGCTGTTCCAACCGCTTCTCATCCATGAACCCAGAGAACCCCATCTAAGCTCTATTATATAACAGTGATGAGGCAGATTTACCAGGAGAGACAGGTATGTTCTCTGAAAATGCACACATATCTGCAAACCATTCCCTCTCGCTGAATCTTAACTCTTCCCCCCATGAAATGTGATATAGAAACACTTTTTTTTTCATTCATGCTCTTAAAAAGTAGAAAGCAGGACCCAGGAGGAAAGTATTTAAACCGACAGAAAGTTGGGCATGCCTCTTTTAAAAAGCTGCAAAGGGGCCGGGCGCGGCGGCTCACACCTGTAATCCCAGCACTTTGGGAGGGCGAGGTGGGCAGATCACAAGGTCAGGAGTTTGAGACCAGCCTGGTGAATATGGTGAAACCCCGCCTGTACTAAAAATACAAAAATTAGCTGGACGTGGTGGCAGGCGCCTGTAGTCCCAGCTACTCTGGAGGCTGAGGCAGAAATGCTTGAATCCAGGAGGCGGAGGTTGCAGTGAGCCAAGATTGCAGCACTGCACTCCAGCCTGGGCAACAAGAGCGAGACTCTGTCTTAAAAAAAAAAAAAAGAAAAGAAAAGGCTGAAAAGGAAGCGGAAGGGGGAACAACAAAGGAGACACTGGCTCCTGGATTTTTCTTCATCTCTTCAGTATGCCAAGGGGTCAATCACTTTACCTCTCACCCCTTACGAAATGAACATCATTATCTATTTGTGTAGAAACGACTTTAAGATCCCCAGACAAAAGGCATAAGGGCAGGACGCCATTATCAGAGGGTAACTGCCCTGGACACTTTCCTTGAAAAGCACGCCTGGATTTGGGGTGTTATGTTATTACTAAGAATGTAGCATCATTAAATTTAAAGGCCAAAAAGTGATTTTACACTAATCATCACTCCACTAAGTGGATGTCTGTCATGTCAGTTAGCAGAAGGAAAGACAATCTTCAGTTCTACGATGGCAGAGAAAGCGGTGTGTCATTACGCCATGACAGGTACCTGCCCCGGTAGCTCAGATATTTCAAAATGAAGTAGAGCTTACGAAGGAGGGCATGAGGAAGCGCTTGTCCAGGGGCACTTCCAAATAAATATTTCCAGGGCAGCCTCACAGCTCTATGGGGCTGCTGATTGCGGGCCTGGTTGGTTTCTGGAGGCCTCCCAGCTGACATACAGAATAAAAATCATGATTCCTTGCTGGAGCATAACTCCAAGGAAAGATGGTCAAGCTCACTCCTGCTGGGAGACATTCTTCAAAGGTGTGGCCTTCCATCCACTTCATGGTGTAGAGCAGGGATGGGGAGAGAAAAGGGCCTGGAGGTAGTAGTCTTGACAGGACAAAAAGACGGTCATCTTTTGATAGGATTGTCAAAAATAAAGACCAGGATTAGAGTCCAAAGTGAAGCAGCAATCAGGTGTGTCCAAGGACTGTGAGGACTAAAGCAGGAGTCTGAGTGAGAAGGTGAGGGGAAGATGCACCTACGAGATACTGGATTCCGGGTCCGGCCCCATAAGCAATCTGCAGAAGTCCAAAGTGAGTCCCTGCCCTTGGTTAGCATGTAGTTTGCAGGTGAGGCAAATGAAATCATGATATAGAAAGGCGTGTGACAGCCACCTGACCAGGGCACAGTCCTGGTCAATATGGTGAAACCCCGTCAATATGTGTGAAACCACACAATGTGTGCTCTGGGAGCAGCCGGGACCACAGTGATCAGGGGAGTGGCAGAGCCTGAGTGTGTTTCCACTGGAGATGATGATGGGATCCTGGGACAAGGGAAGGGATGGATGGTTGCTCTGGTGATGGGATAGGAAGCTGAATGCCAAAGGGCAGTGAGCATGCTGGTCCGGCCAGCAGAGGAGGGGAGTGGGAAAGGAGGTGCACTCAAGGCCAGGCTGTGCAGAGGCACACACACACGCAAAGCTAGGAACTCTGGACTTCTCTTGCCAGCAGTGAGGCCAGGCTGTGCAGACACACAGGTGCAAAGCTAGGAACTCTGGACTTCTCTTGCCAGCAGTGAGGCCAGGCTGTGCAGACACACACGCGCAAAGCTAGGAACTCTGGACTTCCCTTGCCAGCAGTGAGGCACTACCAAAGGGGGCTGAGGATATTTCATCAGAATAGAAAACCAAGAAAATTGGAAAACAGACCCTAGAGGCAAAAATAGTTGAGGTAGGATAGCAGCAATATCAATAGAAAAGAAGGACTTGGTACAAGAAAGGTTATGCAGCTGATTTAACAGAATCTGGGGATCCAAGGGGGTGCAGTGGAGTCTGAGTTGACTCCATGATTCAGAAATAGAAACGCCTCCACAAAAACATACAAGCAAACTATATAACAACAAAATCATTCAACGAGGTAGTTTACTTGTTTGGGTGATATAAATTTTCCTTTCACAGGTATAATGCTAGCAATCACATGTTCCAGAATGCTTGGCCTAGATTGGAAAAAAATGTTTTTGGTGTTTCTATGGTGAATAAGTGCATAAGAAGAAATGGGTTTAAACAAGCAGAGAAAAGAAGGAAATGTACACACCAGCTTTAACTCAGACCCACAAGCACCAGGATCTTACTGATATATTTTACAGGGAGGCTGAAAGTCAGGGAACTGGGATCTGAAGTCAAAAGGACATGGAGAAGAAATATCTGATGCCAGGATCTCTATCAGTCTGGCTGAGGTTGCTGATCTCTATTGGTCCTACGTGACACAATTACCAATCACATTATTCCGTTACAGATGGCAGCTTTGGCATTCACAGGGTAGGAAAAGGCCTTTGTTATTCAGGGCTACTGCTTTCGTTTGAATGTGTTCCCTCCAAAATTCAGATGCTGAAACTTAATGGCCAATGTGGTAGTGTTTGGAGGTCCGGCCTTTAAGAGGTGATTAGGTCATCAAGGCTCCTCCCCTTGTGAATGGGATTAAAGCCCTTATAACACAGGTTTCACGAAGTGTTCAGCTTGTTTGCCTTCCACTGTGTAAGGACACAGTGTTCCTTCCCTCCAGAGGATGTAGCAACAAGACATCATGTTGGAAATGGAAAGCAGCCCTCACCAGACAACCTGCTGGCACCCTCATCTTGGATTTCATGACTTGAACTTCCCAGCCTCCGGAACTGTGAGAAAAAAAAATTCTGTTCTTGGTGAATTACCGTCTATGGTATTTTGGTGTAGCAGCACAAACTAAGTTAATACAATTATTTTTTAAAAACGGATGCAAAACATATTACTGAACCTGAAAGGAGAACTTAACCTGCCTATTTAAATTGTATCTTAGAGTAACTAAATAGCTCCAGTTGTATGAATTTTAGCTGATAAATGTGGAATGATGATGGAATTAGAAAAATCATTTTGCAACTCCTGGAGAATTATTTGACTGAGGGGAGAAAATATCACTTGATGAAACCATTAGATAAAAGGATGGTAAAGAATTTTACGGTGGGTGGATTAACTTGTTACCATCTAAATCCAGTGATCAATCTTAGCACCACCGAAGTAGGATAACTAGACGCTAAGTGCCATCCGATGCAGAAGGAATTATTTTTGACCACCTGTCAACGATCCTTGTGAAACAAAACAGAACCCCACACACTGAAGCTGAATCTAACCAAGGCTGCAAAGTCAAATCCCATTTCATGCAAAAAACAAGGGACAGAGGGACAAGTAGAGCAGTCAGCTGAATCTGGGGTACGGGAAATTCTACAAAAGCCTGGACCCGGGATCTTCAACAAGTCAATCACATCGAAAGAAAAAGATGGTAGCAGGAGAAGAATACTGTAGATTAAAAGAGATGTAAGAGATGTAACAGCCAAATACGAGGTGCAGACCTTGTGTATCCTTACTCAGCCAAGACAACTGTAAAAACATATTTCTGGGATAATCCAGGAAATCTGAGCATGAAATGGCATTGTGCATGGAAGAAAAAATGTCCTCATTTTTCAGAGATACAAAACTGAGGTACATATGAATTAAATGACCTAATATCTGAGATTTCACTTAAATATAGTCAGTCCTCTGTATGCACAAGACGTTAGTTCCAGGATCCCCACAAATACCAACATCGGTGGATGTTTAAGTCTCTTAGAGTCAGCCCATGGTATCCCTGGGTTATAAATCCCCAGGTCCAGCATCTGCAGGTTCCAACAACTGCAGATCAAAAACACAGTTGGCCCTGCATATCCACATGTTCTGCATCCAGTTCAATCCAGCAGAGATCACTCAACGCAGAAGCCATGAATTTGGAGGGCCAACTGTATCTTCAGCAGATTTTCAGCTTCCAGCAATGGTGGAGTAGCTTATTTCAGACCAAGCAGCTTATCTGCTGCTGAAAACACGAAATGCTGTAAACAGGAAAACACAGACAAAAAAGTATTTTTAAGAATCTGTTTGAAGGTATCAAGGAGCCACTGAGGCAGCAAGATCTTGAAAAGTCAAGATCATGGAAAGAGTGGAAGGTGAACCTTGTATTCATTGGTACTTTTCCCTTTGATGATCTTAGAGACAGAGAGGCTCACCAGCTGAGCAATATTTTTGGCAGTCTCATAGAAAAGGAGACACAGAAACTGGAATTCAGGGATCAACAATGATAACAAGGAGCTCTAGTAAACATTCCTGGCTTTCGACTCTGACCACCAAAGGACTACAATCTATCTAGGTATAGTAAATTAGAAATAAAGCAGCCATTACAAAGAATGAATCACTTCAAATCCTGATTGGATTAAGGTACGAACTCTTTCTATCCTGATTCCCAGAAGCAAAAGTAAACATGTCTGAAGGAGATAACATCATCCTCAGCCTCAACTTATCTTAAATTTTCTGTATAATGTTCTGCATTTGGTAAAATTATAACCCAGCATACAAAAAGACAAGAACTCTCTGAAAACCAAGAAGAACAATATAGACAGTGAGATAGACCTACAGGTACTGAAATGGTAAGGTTCTCATACACAGACTTTAAAATAGCTCATAAATATGTTTGAGAACTTAAATAATATGTAAGAATTTTAGCAGAAAATCAGAAATTATGTAAAAAAATAACCAGTGGAAATTTTAGAACTGAAAAATAGAAAACTAAAATTAAGAACTTAACAGTCTAACATTAGATTAGTCAGAGCTGAGGAAACAATTAGTGAACTGCAAGGTAGGTCAAATGAACATATCCATCAAAGACACAGAGACAATGGAACAGAAATAAACAGGAGCAGAGGTCTCATGTGTGTCAACTGGAATCTCAAATGAGAGAAAGGAGAGAATGGGGCAGAAGCTATATATATATATATATAAATATAAATATATATACATACATATATAAACATATATACATACATATATATACACACACATACATACATACATATATACACATATACACATGTATATACACATACATTCATATATACATGTATATATACATACATATGTACATGTATATATACATACATATATACACATACATATGTACATGTATATATACATACATATATACACATACATATGTGCATGTATATATACATATATACACATACATATGTGCATGTATATATACATACATATGTGCATGTATATATACATACATATATACACATACATATGTGCATGTATATATACATACATATGTGCATGTATATATACATACATATGTGCATGTATATATACATACATATGTGCATGTATATATACATACATACATACATATGGCTGTAATGGCGGAACATTTTCAAAACTAAAGACAGCAAGTCACAGATTCAAAAATGGTAAGAATTGCACAGAGACTACAATAATTCAACAAAGGGAAAAAGAAGAAGGATGAGGGATAAGGTAGGCGTGGCAAAATCTTGATAAGAATTACTGAAGCTGGATGATAGACATATGAAAGTTCATATTATTCTATTTTTGTGTACATTTGAAAATTTTCATAATCAGGGCACTGGATTTTACTTTTTCACTTTTAGAAATGACGGACTTCGGGAGATAGCCTCAAGTTTCAAAAGATTTGGAATTTTACTAAATTTTGAGCCTTCTGTAGAAATAAAATGATACATTCAATGAACAGTGTATAACGGCCTTCCAATGCTGTTTCAAGACATTAGACAGACATAGACTTGATAGCTAGAATAATAGCAGAGGGAGCAACAGCCCACATTGAACATTAAAAGGCTTCGCTTTAGGTCTTAAAGCAAATGTAGAAACTCAGTGTCATATGCCAGGAGTAAATGGGACAAAGAGGCATGAAGAGGCACATAGAGTCAGTCATTTGATGTTCCTTAGGCTCTGTTTAATTTAAAGCAGCTGTTTTATGGAAGTTATTTATGCCTTTGTGGTAGGATAACTTTATTAGTAATATGATACATTTTTGTTGCTGGGGGGAAAAAAAGGTCCTAACATCAGGAAACAAAACCAAAGGGGGGAAAAAAAGGTGGGCCCTACTGTCATGAAACCACCTCAGAACACGGAGAACTACTTCTTACCATGACCTTAATTAACCCAGGCTGTTACTCTGGAGAGGTGCTATTTCCCAAGTGGGTGATGAATCATTGCTTCTCCATCACCTCTACTGCTGTGCTTTGTTGGTGACAGGGAGATCAGGGCCGTGAATTCTTGTTTCCAAAAGAAAAAGAACTTGGGTTCCAGCCCAGACTGAACCCTCAGCTCTTGTTTGGTTTCTGATATGTGCTATTGGCCTCATATCATTAAGAAAGATGGATCTGCACTCCCCCATCTCTATGTGAGTAACAGAAAGAAAATTCGCGGTGTCACGCAGGATTTGACAACATCACAGTGAGATTTTATCTAATGCAATGAAATTTTTCTTGCATTTCTTTTACTTCATAAACTGAGATACATTTCTACTTCTCTTAAAACCTTCCACCAAATAGGTCCTTCACTCAAAAGGTGGGGTTTAGGCCAGGCGCCATGGCTCACACCCTTAATCCCAGTGCTTTGGGAGGCCAAGGAGAGAAGACTGCTCCAGGCCAGGAGTTCAAGTGCAGCCTGGGTAACATAGTAAGATGCCATCTCTACAAAAGGAAAAAAAAAAACAATTTAACTAGTCAGCCATGCTTGGCGTTGCACAGCTGTGGTCCCAGCTGCTTGGGAGGCTGAGGTGGGAGGATCACTTGAGCTCAGGAGTTTGAGGCTGTAGTGAGCTATGATGGTGCTACTGTACTTCAGCCTGAGCGACGGACAAGACTATCTCTACAAATAAATACATAATTTTTTTTAGAAGTAGGGTTTTCTTACTCTTATTAGTTTGACAATTAAGAGTTACTTGCACATGATCCACTATTAGAATCTTTAATCAGATAAGAATAAAAGAGACTTTCAATTATCTGAAATGTCCATGTTATTCAGGCTCAGGAGCACAGAGGGTAGGAAAGCAGTAGATAAATTAGAACGAAGGAGATACAAGATTTGGGCTGAAGACATGGCTCTTCCAGTTAGTTGAGTGACTATTTCACAATTAATGTGATAAGAGACTGGAGAGCATCTGGAAATGTATACAACTCCATAAGAACACAAACTAGTATTAATAAGTTTCCAGGGCTAGTAAATGTATGGTAATTAGTGGAATGCACTGTTGCACCCACATGGAGATTACACACTGGGCAGCGGGGGGGGCGGGGGGAATCACTAAAAAAAAAAAAAAAAAAAGCATGATAGCATCAAAATGGTCATTTTCCACAGCCAAAAACAAACAAAAAAACAGAAAACCACTTGAACTACTTCTACATTTGCCTGTTTCTTTTAAAATACAAGGGGCTTGGGCAGCAACACACAGGAAAGCCTGGAGTAGTTGAGATGATTCTGGGTGAGTGTCCTCATTAAGGGAAAGACTTATGTTGCAGATAGGGCTAAGCATCCAATAATGAACCAAACTGGGGTTTTGGTCTTTCCTTCTAGAAAACACACTGAGAAACTCTTGCCTATATTTGTAACTTTTATATTAAGTGTGTTCAATTATGTTCACTTCATGCTGGACTTAAAAATTTCCTCACTCCCGTGCCCGCGAGCAGCCTGGCTGGCAGCAGGGAAACCTCAGGGGCTGTGTGGATGGCCCTCAGTGTGGCGCAGGGGTGAGGACTGGCCAGCATCTTCCAGGCAGGCAGGACAGTCCTCCACTTCATGTAAACAGTTTCCTCTCGAAGACTCCTAACAGTGAGAATGCTGTCCTTTTGCCTGTCTCATATATGACAGCACTATTTTTTTAGAGTGTGAAACATTTGATGACATCTTGAAGGATTTCAGAAAGGCTGGCTAGCACAACTGAAGTATAAAATAACCATAATTTACTTTAATACATCCTTGAGAAAAAATGGTAATGAGATATTCCCTACAAAAACTGCGTTTATTCTGTATAGTCTATCCTTGTGTGGGATAAAGTTCTGAATGTACACACTCAAGCCCTCCAAAGATGGTCATATCATTCAGATCATTCCTCAAGAAACTTGACAGCAGAAAGTTTAAAATTTTCAGAAAATTTTAAATTTATTTGAACGTTTTAGTTCAAGTTTATAAAAGTCGGTTTATATTCTACTCCTAGAAATGCAGCAGGCATGGTAGCTATACCGATTCAATGGGAGCATACTGAAAACAATGTAGAACGCTTGATGAAATATTCTAAAAAGCAGTAAGATGCTGGCAAGATAGGAAGGCATTGTCAGGCCAAAATGTGAGTGAAGAAGGACTCCTGACAAGTAAGCAGAATAGCTGGACTGCTGGTCTGCTGGAGTCTCTGTCCTCCTCTGCTCTGTGGGACTTGGGGGACAAAAGAGCAAGCCCACTGTCTCCCCAGCAGGACGGGGTCTACTAGGAAATCCTTCCTTCCGTTCAACTTATTTGGAATGGTAAGTAAGACATGATTGCCGGTAACAGAAGGAAACAGATTACATTCAAGAGTCCCAGAGAGCTGACAGGCAGTTGCAGAGCGGAAGCTGAAAGCCAGTGGAATGACATCTTCCCTGTTCTGAGGGAAACAAACTCCTCCTCTACAATTCTACATCCCAAAACACATCTTTCAAGAATAAGGTTGAAGAGCTGAAGGGTGCAGGGCTTCTGATGATGATGAAAATCTCCTAAAATTGACTGTAGTCATGGTTGCACATATATTAAAATACACTGAAAACCACTGAAGTATACACTTTAAATGGATAAATTGTAAGCTATATAAACTGTCTCTCAATAAATCTCTTAAAAAAGATAAAGATGAAATAAAAATATCTTTAGACAAAGAACAATTTAAAATTTGCCACCAGATCTTCACAAAAGGAATTTCTAACATTCTAGTTGAAAGGAAAATCATCCCAGATGGATGGTCTAAGATACAAGAAAAAATGGACAAAGAGAATGCTTAATATGGGCAAATCCATGAATACTGACCAAATAATTTTTGTGGGTTAAAATATGGTAAAAATTAAAATACACAACACTTGTAGCATATGTATCAGTAGGAGAAACAGTAGTATTCAAGCGTTTTAAAGCCTCTCTACATCCACGAAGAGCGTAAGAAAGTAACATACTTTCTTTACAATTCTTTAAACAGTTCATCTGTGACTTATATATCCTTCACAATGTGATTTATTTAATAATTTTAAAAGTCTTAAACACTGATTTAATGTTCTGTTTTAATTTCTGAGTACAAAGCCAGTTTGCAGAGAGCAGTCAGGTTAATAGGTAATCTAGGGATTTAATGATCTCAAAGATCGAGTGTTACATCAGTAAGAAAGGAGCATTGTCGTTAAAAAAAACCTACATACCTTTTCCTTGTTTGGAAAGAAAAGAGGAGAGTCATAAAAATTAAACATGAATAAAAAGCTGCACAATTTACTTTAAAATAGAAGATGAAATATAGTTTGGCATCAATGAGCTTACCAAGCCGTATGTATCTGCATCTACAATGTTGTTTAACAACCCTATACTCATGTGATGTTGTTGACATATATTTCAGTAGTGTTACTGGTACTTTATTAAAATCAATCACTACAGATGCCAAGTACTCAGAGCCCACAGACCTTGAAGAAGTCATAGGATGCGTTTCCATAGCACAGGTGTTGGAAGGTGCCGTATTGTGGTGCTGGGAAGCAGAGATGTTCTCTTCTTTGAAGATTTTCAAAGAAAAAATATAGCCTGTTGTAGCAGAGCAGCTAGCACTGCTTAGATGCAGAATCATGAGAAAGTGAGGCGATAGCAGAGGCTGGTAAACTCCACCTCACAAGCCAAATCCCATGAGCAACATGCTTTTGTAAATAAGGTTTCGTTGGGACACAGCCGTGTCTATTCATTTACATATTGTCCACAGCTGCTTTCAAGCTACAAGAGCAGAATTAAGTAGGTGGATGTATGGCTTGCAAAGCTGAAAATATTTACTACCTGGCTCTTCACAGAACAGTTGCTGACACTTGCTCTACAACAAAGGAGTTACTAAAAATAAGAGGCTAGGAAGAGGATCCCTTACAAAAATGATCGTAATGGACAACCATGAATAGGTCTGGGAGGTGGGGCTGCCTAGTTGTCTGCATCACTAGTAAGAATAATGGTAATTACAGTAACAGCAGTTCATACAGTTAGTGCCTTTGCCTCATGTCACTGTCCTAAGGACTTTGAGTTCAATTTATTCTAAAAAAAAAATCTTATTCAAGCAGACTCTGGTAATGATGGCATAATTAGTAGTTCTTGTCCATAGAAAATGAGTACAAAACTAGTCAAAATTGCCAAAGGCAACCACTTTAGGGCATCAGAAATTGATCTAAGGTAGAAAAAAAGTTGAGAAGTGTTTATTTTTTTTAAAAAATAACTATATTTTAAGGTAAGAAAATCAGGATTCTATGGTCTTCTTGCCTGAGGCTATTCCCATCTACCATTCACCCCCAAGTCAGCCTTAGAAGGAATGAGACCAACTCTCCATATCACAGGGATAACTGGGAAATTGCATGTACACAAGGGAGACCCAAAAGAACCTCATCAAAAGTAAAAATCAGATGGGATTTGAAGACCTTAAATGTATCTTCTCACACACAAGTGACCAGCAGAGTGGAAGCTTTATAGGCTCAAGGTATTTCCTAGAGGTCCCCCTGTGTCTTCTGCATAGCTTAATGGTCTGCCCACATCACAAAAAAGAAGAAAAAGAATAAAACACTAAGCAAAGACAATACTGATGAGCTCCACTGCGTACTCCACACTCTGCAGCTGAAGTCCAAGCAAGTTACAAAACAATACACCACAAAATGCTCACCAACTACTCTCAGAACAAAACAGAATGCAGAGTTATAATACATTATTTAAAATGTTCAGTTCCCAAACCAAAACCACTAGATATACTGTCTCTACACCCTGCCCCCACCCCCCCAAAGAAATAAAGACAGAGGGCAGGATAATGATACAAAGTGTCAAAAGAAACAAACTATCAGCCGAGATACCTATATCCAGAGAAACTACCATTTAAAAATGAAGGTGAATATAGTAAAGATGATGAGTCTCTTTAAATTGACTTAGTGAAACTGTAATAAAAATCCAAGCTTGATATTTGTAGATATAGACAAACTGTTTCCAAAATTTATATGGAAACACAAAGGAATTAGAATAGTCTAAGCAATTCTAAAAAATAATAAAATTGGAGGGCTCACACAATCCAATTTTCAGATTTACTAGAAAGCCACAGTAATCAAGACAGTGTGGCATTGGCAAAGAGATACACACAAAATGAATGGAACACAATAGAAATTCAAGAAATTGATTCACACAAATGTAGCCAATTATTTTTTTTCCCCAAAGGCATAAGAACAATTCAATGGAGTAAGGATGGCATTTTTAACCATCTTCAACAACACCTGTTATCTACCTTTTCTATTATATCCATCCCAGTGGGTGTGAAGTGCTATCTCACTGTGGTTTTGATTTGCATTTCCCTAATGGTTAATAATGTTGAGCATCTTTTCATGTGTTTATCAGCCATTTGTATATCTTCTTTGGAAAATGTATAGTCTAGTCTAGGAAGAAAAACGAACTTCAACCTGAACTTCATCACTTATATCAAGGTCAATGATGAGGCCATGAACTCAAATAGATCATTGACCTATACAGACTTGTAAAAATTTTAGAAGACATAGGGGAAAATCTTCATGACCTTGAGTTAGGCAAGAGTTCTTAAATATGACACCAAAAATATGATTCATAAAAGAAAAAAACGGAAAAATTAGATTTCATAAAAATTAAAAACATCTACTCTGTAAAAGATACATTTAAAAAATGGAGGCCTGGCGTGGTGGCTCACACCTGTAATCCCAGCACTTTGGGAGGCCGAGGCGGGTCGATCACTTGAGGCCAGGAGTTCGAGACCAGCCTGGCCAACATGGTGAAATCCTGTCTCTACTAAAAATACAAATATTAGCTGGGTGTGGTGGCATGCGCTTATAGTCCCAGCTAATTGAGAGGATGAAGCACAAGAATCACTTGAACCCAGAAGGAGGAGGGTGCAGTGAGCCAAGATCGGGCCACTGCACTCCAGCTTGGGTGACAGAGTGAGACACTGTCCCAAGGGGGAAAAAAAAAAAAAAGAAAAAAGGAAAATGGAAAGACAGCTTACAAAGTGAAATTATTTGCAAAATATACATCAGATTGAAGACTTGTATCCAAAATATATCAAGAACTCAATAAAACAAAGCCAAAAAGGAAAGGAAAAGAAAAAATGGTCAAGAGACTTGAATAGACATTTCTACAGAGACAATATATGAATGCCAAATATGTACAGGAAAAAATGATCAACATAATTAGGTACCAGGAAAATGTTTTCCAATGAGCACCACCACGTACCCTTTACCACAGGTCAACAGGCTAGTTCTCCATCCTCCCTCTAAACCAAATATGTATGACTTCTCCCAGATTGTGGAAGTATATATGCATTTCCTATGCTTAATTAGATAATCAAATCCCTACTTAGAGCTCAAATTACTCTAGTTCCTTTAGTGTTCTTCCTAGAGGTGCCTCTGCAGCTATGAATCTTGTTTTATACTTATCAACTTGTAAGATTTTGACAGTTTTTGGCTAAAATCAAACAAACTATCAATACTATTCTTTTGTGTTTGTGAAGATGTGGAAGAACTGGAACCCTCATATATTGTTAATAGGAATATAAAATGGTAAAGCACTTTGGAAAACATTTTGGCAATTACCTAAAAAGTTAAACAGAAGACTCGAGTGAGATGGTCAAAAGATCTGACTAGATATTTTTCCAAAGAAGATACACAAATGGCTCATAAACACCTGAAACGATGCTCAGCATGATTAGCCATCAGGAAAACGTGACTCGAAGCCAGTGTAGTACCACCTCACACCCACTAGGATGGGGATAACCAAAAAGACAGATAATAACAGGTGTTGGTGAGCATGTGGAGAAATGAGAACCCTCATACCCTGCTGGTGGGAGTGTAAAATAGTACAGCCACTTTGGAAAATGGTCTGTCAGTTCCTCAAAACGTTAAACGACAGAGTTATCATATGACCTAGCAATTCTACCTCTAGGTGTATTCCCATGAAAAATGAAAACACAAGTCCATGCAAAAACATCTATATGAAAGTTTATAGCAGTGCTATTCATAATGGCCCAGAAATGGAAACAATCCAAATGCCTATCATTTTATAAATAAACAAAGTTGATATCTCCGTATGGTGGAATATTATTCAGCCATGAAAAGGAATGAAGTGTTTATACATGCTACAACATGGATGAACTTTAAAAACATTATGCTAAGTAAAAGAAGCCAGACACACAAGGCCACAAATTATATGATTCCATTTATGTGAAATGGTATATGACAAATCCCGAATAGGCAAATCCACAGAGACACAAACTAGATTAGTAGCTTCCATGGGATGTGGCCAAAGGGGGTTGGAGATGACTGCTACCAAGCATGAGGCTTCTTTTTGCATGAGGCAACGTTCTGGAATTAAATTATGGTGATGGCTGTACAACCTTGTAAATATGCTTTAAAAAACCCACTGAAATGTACACTTTTAAAGTGAATTTTATGGTATGCAAGCTCTATCTCAATTTTTTTAAATATTAAACATTATGCCCCTGAATTCCATTATTAGGAATGAATCTACTTATGAGAAATAAAAATATATGTCCCTACAAGGTCTTATATGTGAATGTTTATAGCAGCATTATTCATCATAGCCAAAAAAGTGGAAATAACCCAAATAATCAACTGGGAGTAGATAAATATGATGTACGAGATCCATACAATGTAAACTACTCAGCAATAAAAAGTAACAAAGTACTAATATATGTTACAACATGAATGAACCTTAGTAACATGCGGAGTGAAAGAAAGCAGTGAAGTAAGGCTACATATATGATTCCATTGATATGAAATTTGTAGAAAAAGCTGAATTATGGAGACAGTAAGCAGAAATGTGGTTACCTGGAGCTGGGTATGGGTATGAACTGACTGCAAACAGGCCTCAGGAAAACTTTGAAGATGCTAGAAATATTCTAAAAATGGATTGTGAGAATTTTTGCACAACCATAAAAACTTCTAAAACTCAGAACTGTACAACTTAAAATGGTTGAATTTTATGATATGTAAATTGTGCTTCAATAAAGCTGTTAAAAATTAAACAACCTTATGAGACAGATACTATTATTGTTGCCATTTTAGCAATCAGGAAACTGAAGCATAGACAGATTAAGGAACTTGCTAGAAAATGGCAGAGCTATTATTTGATTCCAGGCAAAATGATTACGGAATTCTTAACCACTAAATCAAATCCAGTGTAATTTGCTAACTATAAAGTATAGTACTGGGAAAATTGAGAAAAATGCCGCCTTCTTCCAAGAGTCAAAGAATGATCACACATTGAGAGCACTATTTATATACCTAACTCTTTGCAAGTAACTCCATTTCCATCCTCTCTTATTAGCACACCAATTTGCAAGGTAGTTGCTATTACATTAAAAATGTACAATTTAAAACAGTTCAGCACAGGTGTCTTATAATGGTCTCCTCCAAATTCCATAGCGACCATTAAAGAAAATATGTCTGGGCCAGGTGCACTGGCTCACACCTGTAATCCCAGCACTTTGGGAGGCCGAGGTGGGTGGATCACCTGGGGTCAGGAGGTGGAGACAATCCTGGCTAACACAGTGAAACCTTGTCTCTACTAAAAGTCCAAATTTAGCTGAGCGTGGTGGCATGCATCTGTAATCCCAGCTACTTGGGAAGCTGAAGCAGGAGAATCACTCGAACCTGGGAGGCAGAAGTTACAGTGAGACAAGATTGTGCCACTGCACTCTGACCTGGATGACAGAGTGAGACTATGTCTCAAAAAAAAAAAAAATTAACTAATCAAAATTTTTTTTAAAAAAGAAACTATGTCTGATACCTCTGCATTCAGAGCTTTCTTTGCTCAGGCACCCTCTCCTCTCACAGTCTCTGAAGGCCAGGCAAAAAGGCTAGTTCTTTACCCTCCCTCTAAACCAAATACGTATCACTCCTTCTACATTGTGGAAGTGTATATGCATTTCCTATGCTTAATTAGAGAATCAAATCCCTACTTAGAGGTCAAATTACTGTAGTTCCTTTAATCTTGTCCCCAGAGGAGCCCCTGCAGCCATGAATAATCTTATTTCATTCATACTTATCAACTTGTAAGATTTTGACAGTTTTTGGTAATGCACAAACACATAGCCATAAGTACTGCTCAAGCAGTATTTTTCAAAGGGAGGAAGAAAGGGAAAAAGATGAGGGAAGAGTAAACGTTCATGAAAAGAAAGATTTCTCCCCTTTGGGAATCTGTTTATTTTGCCATTGTCAAAGTGAGGCAGGAATTCAAACACCTGATGGCATGGAAGTGGCAAAACCATGTGGGTTTGACTTGATGGTGCTGAGAAGCTGCTGGCAATGCTTTTTAAATTCTGCAAATATAATTAATGGCTTGTTTGCTATTTTGGCAACTTAAAGCAGGGGGTATGACTGCCTGTGACAAAATCAGTAATTGAATGATTAAACTAGATACTCATAGTCAAAATGGCATCTGACAATTTACCTCTAATACAACATTCCCAATTGGTTTTTAAATAGCTATTAAGATATAAAAATATTTAAATATAAAAAAATTAAATTCAACTTAAAACACTTTAAAACTAGGGCCAATGCCTGAGTCTAGAAAGAGACTACCTAATGCCAGAGTCTAGGAGTTCTTCTGAGCCACAATTTTGCTGAGGGCAATGCATAGTGAAACGCTATGAGGGTAAGACTGCCTGTCTGAAAAGAGTGACAAGGACCCTTCACACTGTCAGAATCATGGATCAGAAATCAAGTCTGCACCAAGCAAGAATCTGCACAACTGCCTGTGCACCATGTGGGGCTGGCTTCTACAGCAGACATATGCAGTCATTTTGGTCCCTCTCTCCTCAGCCAATATGTTTATTCCATATACAGACTTTAACTTCTGGGAAAATGCAGGGTAGACAGTGGAGAGAAGTGGCAGGAATGGTGTCACATTGAATACGGGCATAAGCAGGTATCATACATAACGTGATAAGAGAAGGCTGAGATATGAGGAGCCTTCACAGAAGTACATTCTACAGTATTCAGTTTTCAAGGTACTTTGTTTCATGTACCAGAAAAGCAAGCTAAGAGAAGATGCCATTTCAGTCAACCAGTTCCCAATAGATAAAAATACACTGGATTGTGAGAACTAGCTGTAGGCTGAGCATATCCATCTGTTGTCCAGTTATAGATCTGATGAGGGAATCCAAAGAGCACTAAGCCAAGGGCAACTTGTGTACCATTTCCACCAGCAAACATTAATGCTGAATACTTTCACACTAAAGTGGGAGAAAAAGCAAGGATGGCTGTCATCCATACTCATATTCAACATAATACTGGAAGTACTAGCCAGTGTAATAAGGCAAGAAAAAAAAATAACAGGATATAGAATAGAAAGGAAAAAATAAGCTGCCCCTATTTACAGGTAACATGATTGCCTATGTAAAAAATCCCAAGGAATTTTCAAAAACATTTCTAGATCTAATAAGTGAATTAAGTAAAGCAGCAGGACAAACTCAACCCATGTAAATTAATTATATATCTACAGACTAGCAAGACATACATGAAAACCAAAATAAAAAACACAGTAACACAAAATTACTTAGGTATGAATCTAAAATTGAATACTTAGATACACACCTAAAAATACCATGTACAGTATCTGTATGCTAAAACATACGAAACACAGATGAAAGATCCAAATAAATAAAGAGCCACACTGTGTTCATGCATTGGAAGACTCAATACAGTGAAGTTGTCAATTCTCTCCAAATTGATATATAGGCCAAACAATTTCTATCGAACCCCAGCAAGAGTTTTTGTAGCTATAGACAAGAGTATTATAAAATTAGCATGCAAAGGCAAAGGAACTAGAGCAGCTAGCACAATTTTGGAAAAGGAGCAAAACTAGAGGATTGATGTGATCTGATTTCAAGTGTTTCTAGAGAAGTACACTACTGAAGACCAGAAGTAGCAAGCACTAGTTCTCATGCTAATTCTGCGATGTTCACTTACCACACTGCTGCCCTGTTTCCAGTTTTCCACTGTACTTTGGAAAAGCTAGTTTGGAAGTGTTGCAGGAGAGGTATCTAAGCATCTATGTATGGCAAATGGTTGTTCTAGTCATCTACTGCTGTGTAAGAAACCACCCCAAAATGTAGTGGTATAAAATAATAACCATTTTATTATGGTCACATATTCTGACCCATATTCTATGGGTCAGAAATTCAGAAAGGATACAGCAGGATATCTCCCCTCTGTTCTATTATATCTGGGCCTCAGCTAGGATGACTTAAATGGCCAAGGGTGTCTCAAAACAGCTGCAGCTCAAAGATCTATTTCCAAGATGGCTTCTTCATTTTCACCTCTGGCACCTGAGCTCAAGTGACCAAAAAATGAACTCAAGCAGGGACTATCAACAAGAGTACTTAAGTGACCTCTCCTTGTAGGTTCTCGAAACATGGCAGCTTGGTTCTAAGAGGGAATGTCACAAGAATGACCTTTCTGGAAAGCCAAGTGTTGCCAAGGACCAAGGCAGAAGCTGCAGGGGTTCATCCACCCTAGCCTTGGAAGTCACATTGATTCACTTCTGCTGCATTCTAGCAGTTACAAGAGCATCATTTAGGGAAAACCAGATTCAAGGGGAGGGAATTTAGACTGAATTTTTTTTTTTTTTTTTTTTTTTTGAGATGGAGTCTTACTCTTGTTGCCCAGGCTGGAGTGTAGTGGCACAATTTTGGCTCACTGCAACCTCCGCCTCCCGGGTTCAAGGGATCCTCTGGCCTCAGTCTCCTGAGTAGCTGGGATTACAGGCATGCACCATCGTGCCCAGCTAATTGTTTTGGGTTTTAGTAAAGATGGGGTTTCACTATGTTGGCCAGGCTGACCTCAAGGTTGGATCGGGTGGATCACTTGAGGCTCAAACTCCTGACCTCAAGTGATCCACCTGCCTCGGCCTCCCAAAGTGCTGGAATTACAGGCATGAGCCATTACGCCAGGCCAGACTCAATTTTTTGATGGGGAAATGGTAATGTTACATTACAGAGAATGTGGAGGAGGAGATATCGTAGTGGACATCTTTTGAAAATACCAACTGTCACAATGGTTACAGTAAAAAAATACAGGAGCATTTAAAAAAATCCTCCACTAAAGTAATTTCCACTTTATCCAGGTATGATGTTATAACCTCAGAGGCCCTCTAAGTCCTTTCAATCAACAGACTAAGTTTTTATCACTCACATGGAAGGTTCTATCATACTTGCAGACCCAATACTGTGCCTTTACATGCTCCCTGCTAGGTGGTCAAAAGGCCAAAGTAGCATTAGTTTACACTCACTTCCCTACTCCCACCTTTTGGGTGGGTGATTCCTCACCATAAGGATCCCTTTGCCCAACCCCTCCCCATCCCCTTGGTGTTTTCTTTCAAGAAAAAGGGCACCTCTCCCCCAGAGAGACAGCGAGCAAGAGACAGAGAGAGAGAGCGCGCGTGAGAGAGCGAGAAAGCGAGCAAGAGAGAGAGCAAGAGAGAGCGAGAGACAGGCAGACAAGGTCTTGCTCTGCCACCGGCTGCAGTGTAGTGCTGTGACTATAGCTCACTGTAACCTCAAAGTCCTTGGCTCAAGAGATCCTCCTGCCTCATCCTCCCAAGTAGCTAGGACTACAGGTGTATGCCACCATGCCTGGCTAATTTTATTTTTATTTTTTGTAGAGATGGAGTCTCCCTATATTGCCCAGGCTGGTCTCAAATTCCTGGCCTCAAGCAATCCTCCCATCTTGGCCTTCCAAAGTACTGAGATTACAGGTGTGAGCCATGGTGCCCAGCCAGAATTTTCTAAGAGCCTTTTAGGATGCAGCTATACCATGGTTACATTTATTTTAACTTGTAGAAGTTTTGCTTTTTTTTTTTTTTTTTTTTTAAAAGCAACCACTCTTGGAGATACTAGATACTACAACTATTACCTAAAAACTTACCATAATAACTAGTTGAGAACAAAGCTTTGTAAGGATAAGCACTGAGTTGAGTTGGGGTATGGACGGGGGGGATGGTGGCAACAGAATATTAAGAAGAAAAAGAAGCCTATGGAAACCTGGGTATGATATCAAAACAACAAAGATTATACTACCTAACAAATGTAAGTACAGTAAGTATGGCATCTTTATACACCACAAGCCAAATTCACATCCACTACTTCATTAATTAAAACTGTACAGTTTATTATGTTGCTAACGCAATGTAGAACCCAAATTTCCAAGAGGCGAGGTGATTTGGCCAAGTCTTCACGGCGTGGAAGGGCTGAGATCGGAACTCAGCCTGTGCTTCCTGAACCCAGCTCTCTCCAGCCATCTCGTTGCCTCACTGAACCTCACCTAACAGTCACGTACGTTGTTAACTTCTTAACTGAAATATTTCCAATCAATGCAAGAACCCTAACACACTCTGAGACCACTGAGTACGAACAAGCCGGCAGCCCAGCATCACCCGTCCCACAGCGCCCACCAGGAGTTCACACGTGAAGCCTAATTCATCCCTTAAAAAAAAAAAAAAAAAAAGTGTTAGAAAAATATGAAACCAATGAATCTGCCAGCATGGTTGTTTCACATAGAAAATCTGGAATCCAGCATCTAAATAAACGGTAGAATACTGTTGCTACCAGCTGTGATTCCATTTAAGACACCATTTGTGGAAAATATTTATTATGGTCTTCCATTTTCTCAGCACAAAATCAAAGAAAATTGAGAAATGTGAAATTACATTGTCTTCAAAAATCCTGTCATAGAGTAACTCAGCTCTCACAGCTATCCTCTGAAGACGTTATTGATGTTCTACCAAGTTGATGGAGTAATATAATTTGCTAGCAGGAAGAAACGCTGGCAAACAGAATTGTGTTCATTAGAGCAGTATCTTTACAACGCCTTCTTCCACTTTCATTACTTTTCAAGATCACACATCATGTCACAGGGCCAAACCACAGCCTTGCTATGCCCTGGATATTTCAGTATTTTTTACAGTTGGAAGCAGATTCTTAACGCTTGTGCAAATTACAGCTATTTTTGCTAAAATGGGCTCATTTATGCTGCTGGGGAAAAGAAGCCTCTCTGTCTCCCTCTCTCTGAAGGTCTATGAGGCAGCTCTTTACATGTAGCTCCCATTACTTCAGGCTCGTACGTTCCCGCGGGGGCAGTCTCTTCCACAACCAATCCATCAGACCCAGCACTGGACCAGTTCACATCCACACTGTGAAGTAAGCATCGTTTGTCTTTACTCCCTTTCCATCCCTCTTAGTTCTGACAACTTTTCTCTTTCACTTGGGCTGAAGGACTCACCAACGGCCTTCTTAGTGTGGCCTCACAAATGCTGCCTTCTCCAGAGCAGCTTTCTCCAGAAGTTCCCTCTTTACCCAGTCAAAACTTCCAAGCCTCCTTTAGAAAAGTCTGATCCCATCAGGGTGTTAAAAAAAAAAAAAAAAAAGGCAACCTTATTAGATGAAATTACAGGTGCTAATGATTAATAATTTCATAGATAAGTTTAGATTTTGAGGGAGAAATTCTTATCAACTCAAAACAATTTTTAATAGGTAAAATTTGAAACAACACAACTACGTGCTGCATTTTCATCCGTGGGAAGGAAAAGGATTTTTGGGCACAAGCGACTCCCAGATTCCTCAAAAGCAAACCACGGAGAGTTGAGCTTCATGTGTGTGGTAGAGGTTCAAGCACGGTATAGGGAGTCGACTTTCGAACTGGGCAATGTACTGGTCACATGCTCAACCTTGCTGCTGAAGTGTCCTTTAAATCACTTAGTCCTGGGAAGCAAATGCAAGATGCATGGATGGGACCTGACCAGACTAGCACAGGGAACAGGGCAAGGAGAATGGTGAGCAGATTAACACAGGGAACAGGGCAAGGAGAATGGAGTCTAGATTAGCACAGGGAACAGGGCAAGGAGAATGGAGTCTAGATTAGCACAGGGAACAGGGCAAGGAGAATGGAGTCTAGATTAGCACAGGGAACAGGGCAAGGAGAATGGAGTCTAGATTAGCACAGGGAACAGGGCAAGGGGAATGGAGTCTAGATTAGCACAGGGAACAGGGCAAGGGGAATGGAGTCTAGATTAGCACAGGGAACAGGGCAAGGGGAATGGAGTCTAGATTAGCACAGGGAACAGGGCAAGGAGAATGGAGTCTAGATTAACACAGGGAACAGGGCAAGGAGAATGGAGTCTAGATTAGCACAGGGAACAGGGCAAGGAGAATGGAGTCCAGATTAACACAGGGAACAGGGCAAGGGGAATGGTGACCAGACTAGCACAGGGAACAGGGCAAGGAGAATGGTGACCAGATTAACACAGGGAACAGGGCAAGGAGAATGGAGTCCAGATTAGCACAGGGAACAGGGCAAGAAGAATGGTGACCAGATTAGCACAGGGAACAGGGCGAGGAGAATGGTGTCCAGGGCACCTATGAAGCATTGCTTCTACTTTCTGAGCTGCTGGAATAGACTACAAGCTTTGTGGTCTGCATTCCTCTACTTCTACTAAGCGTTCACATGACTCGGGAGGCCAGATGTTATGCCTGGCTCATGCCTACTAGGTTAAAGGAGTGGGGGATGCTTTACTTCCAATTATTGAAATGAATCACAGACTGTTTAGAGCCAGAAGGAAGCAGAGATCACCTGCTTCAACCCTGTCACCTTAAAGATGATGAAATAGCCTAGAAAAGTTGCCCTAGGCCCACTCAGGCCATGCAGCAAGCTCTAAGCCCCTCAGCTCTATCAAGTTGGGTACACAAAAGGTGCTTAATAAGTGTTGGCTAGCCTAGTGGCTGGATTCCTGAGGTCTGCTTCCTGGTTCCATGCTCCTTTCATTATAACTCCCTCCCACGCCCACCATCCCCACTCCCACATTCTTCGTTCCAGTCTCTGGTGGAAAACAATCACAGACCATGCCAGAGTCCAGAATAAGACCCCAAAGCGAGTTGGGGACGGTCCACCTACTCAGTTACTTATGACTCTAATTATGTGCCAAGTGGTGCCAGTGTGCCACTGCTATTACTACACAGGCTTCAGAAACTGGGCCAGTTCTTTCTTCCTTCCAGGAGGAGGTTTGGACTAGGGGACCGAGAAGGTGGCTCTCAGGGAAGCATTCCGAAAGTTTCTCTATCACGGAGTATCCTTTGAAGGTGAAGTCAAGAACTCCTCTTGAAACACGGCACCAGGAGCTTTTGGAGTCCAGGATGCTTGCGGATGACTCCCCTTAATGAAATGTAGGTATGACAAGGTGTACCGTGGCACTAGGTTCAGACCATGATAATGTGCCATTTCAGGGACCTGAATTCCTATTATGATGTAAGTCCTTTCAGAGAGATTTTTATAGGCAGCTCCCTAATGAGGCAAAGGTCTCCGTAGCTCCTCACGCATAAATGGAAAGTTGTTGCACAGAGGAACAGGGCCCTTTCTAACCAAGCTAGCAGGGACAGGAATGGCACTAGAACCCAGCATATTTCTGCACAGACTCAGGATTTTTAATAGTCTGCAATACGGCAAGCTGTAAGCAAGGAAATATTCCAATAAAAAAATAAAATACAGACCAAGAAGAAAGCCACAGTCAATATTTGATTATAGAATTCAATGAATGATTGGGGTAATATAAACAGGGGATGACCCCCAAATTCTTGATGTTGGCCTGAAAGTATTGTTTTTATTTATATTTAAGTACAATTGTGTGGTCTGTATTCTGAAAATTTCCTTGAAACTAAATATTGGTGCCAAATGAAGTCCACAGAGAATTTTATAAGCTCTATATTTTACCTATTTTCACCATTTTCCAATTCTCCTCAACACGAATAGCTGACTTCTTTCACTGCTCCCAAAACATTGTTGGGAAAAAGATGGTCTATGGGTTAATGGATTTCCCTGCTCAGGCTTTGTACTTTCTAGTTGGCAATTATAGCTCCTTACATACTATTGATTAAAGAAAAATCCCATCTCTGGTGTTGCATCCACCTTTGGAAAAGTGAAACTAGAATTCATTGACCAGTTTGTTCATTTATTTGTTCATTCATTCATTCATGCATTCACATTACAGATTCCACATTTACTGAGAACCCATTATGGGCCAGACACTACAGGGATAAGCTGGGAAATAAGGGAGACCACGGTTCCTGTCCTCATGGATCTTACATCACTGTGGAAGGGCCAGATACTGGAAAGTATTAACAAGTCTGGTGAGTACTGGGCAGGCTTCAAAAGGGACCTACAGTAGTCAGAGCTGCTCTAGAGAGTCAGGAAAAACTTAGAAGAGACACTTTCATTGGCTGGTAGATGAGTAAAAATTAGGCTGATGAAAAAACAGTAGGTGGAAAAATCCCAGGGGCACAAAACAGCAGCACTGAGAATTCAACGAACTGATGGATAGTCAAGAGTGTCCCAACTATAGAAGGAGAGCTGCAGTGAGGAATGAATGAATGAATGACCCCACTTGCTAGATTAGTGGAATCAACCCCAGTGATGAATGGGGCAACACGAGCAGAGCCCACTCTTATCTACCCACTGGGGCACTAGGTCCAAGTGAGGGGAGAACCCCCAGAGTCAGGGTCGGCAAAGCTTTTCAAGGGCAGCATCTGCACCTTGAGGGCAATTGTACTTTCTATACTTGGCTCCAAACCAGGCACACAGTCAGCACCTAAAAAATGTGGATGCTTTTAGAAAAGACAGTCACAAGCACGTAATTAGAGAAAGCCTCTTTTGTTCAGAGGGAGAGCCTCATTTCTGAAGCAGGAATTTCTGCCACAGATAAGCCACAATGGGGGATGAGTGAACTCTGTGATTCTTTGGCTAACTGAACCATTTGCATGGACACTGCTAATTTTGGGAAAGATGACTGAACAGCTTTATGAGTCAAATTTGAGACTGAGTTGTAGAGCCACATTTGAATCCAAGACTGGATGACTCTGTTCCACCTAATCATCAGGCTCATTCATTTCCAGATAAAATGATTTTCTTTCTGCTTACTCTGCATTCCTGAGCAAACTGTACTTTTCAGTTGCAAAATATTACATTTACCTCAAAGCCCAAGGAAAATAAAGGTAGGTGATACAAATGACCCTTTTTTGTGATTGTGGATGTGAATTTGGTCTCTGTCCTAAGAAATGATGTGCAGGAACTAGGGAGAAAGGAGGAGGCCATGGTGAAGCTCACCACCCAGGCTGCATGTCTTCAATAAGCTACACCATGAAAAAGCTACATCCCTACCAGACAAGCAATTCCTTCCCTGGTATCCAAGGGCTCAGTGATTTCATCAAGCTGGCCACTTTCTTCTTCATCCACATGGGATACCTATACTAAACTACTCTGGGCATCTTATGGGGAATAAAATCAGTTGGGGGAAAGAGAGCCTATTATGTTACCTGGGAAAAGAGATCTGGCAAGTATGAGATGCTTTCCAAATTCCTCTTGGGCACTAAAGTACTACTTGCAACACTTATTAATGCAACGGATCAGTTTATCCTGCTAACACCATGAGGATAAATTGCAAAACAGCATATGGAAATGGCAGGAGTCTCAAACTCAGGGCATGGTGACACTGTGTCTCTGCTAGTAATCAAGGTTTACGTGCTCACTGTCTGTGTTTTTCTTGAACAGAGCTGTGGAGCAGGGGTCAGCCAGACAGATTATCATTTTCTGTAGGTAACAAGTTTATCTATCTCTTAGGAAAGGAATGGGGGGAGAGGACGGGAGAAAGAGAGAGGGGCAGACAGGGGGCCTGTGCATGCTCATGAGTACATCAGTGGGTTATTTGTTCTGTAGAAATTCAATTTATTCAACAAAAATTCTGGTCTTTTTAGCCTTCAGCTAGATTGTGTCCGATACGCAGAGGCCACATGTGTTTGGAAGCCACTGAAAACCTCCTCCTCTTGCCTTCTCTGATTTCTGTCTCTAGAATTATCGCTGCCTTTCTTTTCTCTGGGCCACTCCCTTCCCCATTATCAGCTCTCCTCTCATGCTTTCTGGTAGTTCTCACTGTCATGCCAATGACAGACCATCTGATTAGACTGTTTTAAACATTCTAATTTTAAACGTGTGTGTGTGTGTGTGTGTGTGTGTGTGTAAGCGGTATACGTATTCCCAAAAGGCTGTTCGATGAAATTTGATTTATGTCCTCTTTCTGGGCTTACTCTCAAATATATATGAAAGAGTGCTGACTGTGTACCTAGAGGGTTTACAACTGAGCCAACTCATTCATTCATTCATTCATTCATTCACTCATTCACTTATTCATTCCTTCAAGGAATATTTATTGAGAACCCACAATCAGCCAAGCACTCTTCTAGATGCTGGGTACCGCTCTAGATGAGTGTTACCTCAATTAATCCTCACAGTAAGGTAAACATTATTACTCTCATTTTACAGATGACAAAATTGCATCTCACAGAACTTAAATATAATAATTGGCCTAAGCCACATAGCTAGTACACTGCAAAACTGCTCTGTATCTAACTTGGATCTTTTTAAGATGCTCTCAGCTGCTAGCAGATAGGGATTCTCTTGGTAATCAGATTTTGTAAATTACCATGCCTAATTCTTCATGCCACAATAGACTCCAAAAACAGACTTATTAATGATGACAGACTATGGGCAAGATTCTGATCACTTTGAGAAAAAGACAGAAAAGAAAATGTTTTATTCCTCAACTTCTCAGTTAGCATGGAATTCTGACATTCCATTTGTTTATCCACTTTGGGGGTGCCATGATAATGCGGAACATAGTCTATCAACATATCTGTAAGCTAGGACTTCATTAATATTTGTTACAATGAACAGATAAAGTTGTCTATCGCTAACATATAGCTTCTTTACAAACAGTAGCTCTAATCACAGTTAAGGGTGCAGACATGATCTGCAGGGTTTGGGTGGACGAAGGGAGAGGGCATGAGGGACGAGGTCGAAGTTCAAAGACAACGAAGTCTCCTCGGGATTTTATGCTGGCTCAGCTCGGTCATCTCAGTGGCTGCTGCCATCCAGTACCATATGATGACAAAATATGCTCTCCTAAGTTATAAAACACTGAGCTGAAAGTAAGAATCTCTGATAAACCCTTGAGTTTCAGAAGAGTTGCCTCCTGCCCCTTACTGCATTTCTAGTTAGAAATATCTTCCATATAGGCCGGGCACAGTGGCTCAGGCCTGTAATCCCAGCACTTTGGGAGGCCAAGGCGGGCGGATCACAAAGTCAGGAGATCAAGACCATCCTGGCTAACATGGTGAAACCCCGTCTCTACTAAAAATACAAAAAATGAGCCGGGCGTGGTGGCGGGTGCCTGTAGTCCTAGCTACTCGGGAGGCTGAGGCAGGAGAATCGCTTGAACCCAGGAGACGGAGCTTGAAGTGAGCCGAGATCGTGCCACTGCACTCCAGCTTGGGCGAGACTCCGTCCCAAAAAAAAAAAAAAAAAAAAAAAAAAAAGAAATATCTTCCATTTAAAGTTTCACTTGCATACTTGCATGTTTTCCCGGTGGCAGACACAGTGTAACAACACTAGTTTGACCATGCTTTCCAGAGCATGGCGGGGCAGGAATGAAAACCGTGGTAGCCACTTCCTCCCTAATGCCAAGGCTCCGGCTTGCTTCGTCTCTCAAATCTCCACCTGGCACTCTGTAATGAATGCCACCCAGAGGTCCACATCTCATTTTACCCATCAGTAGCACACACTACTGTTTACCATCACTTTCTTCAAAACAGGCCCCTCTTGGTCTCTCAATCCCTGCCCTCCCCTGCTCTGCCCAGTGCCCCCACCTCTCACCTCTGTGCTGCTGGGTACCTGCCACACCTCTCAATCCCTGCCCTCCCCTGCTCTGCCCAGTGCCCCCCCAACTGCCCTCACCTCTATGCTGTACCCGCCACACCTCTCAAACCTTGCCCTCCCATCCATATAGCTATTTTCTGCAGGGACCAACCATATTAGCTCAGGCTAACGTGCAAATCCCTGACCATGGCCCGCAGCCCCACATGACCTGGTTCATGCTTTCCTCTCTTTTACAAAGAGTTTTATCTCCACAAATGCTTTATCTGCCCTAAAGTCTATATTGTTTGATAATGACAGTTAACCCAGCTTTCCTCTGATTAATGTGGTCTTGATATATCACTATTTCTTCTCATTATTTTTAACCCCTTGGTGCAGTTTTCTTCTTAAGCAGCATGCAACTGGGCTTAAAAAAAACAAACAAAAAACCTGTCTCTTAATATTTAAATTTCATCTTAATCATTTACATGTATGGTGATATATGTGGATTTATACTCTCCTTATCATTTTTACCTAGTATTTTAGTTTCATCTTTCAGTCTCAACACAGGGAAAGCAGTTGTGTTCACATTCATTAGTAAATTCTATTTTCTGACATTTCAGCAATTTCTATACTCAACACTGTTCTACGCATTCTACAACTTCTCTCTGGGTTTACTTTTCTTGTAATACACATTCTTTTTAAAAAATTATTTTAACAAGATTCTTTGTACCTCTTAAAATATCTTTATTTCATTTTCACTTTTGAGAGACAGTTTAACTATAGACAGAATTCTTGACAATTATTTGCTTTCGCACATTGAAGACATTCCACGTGACCTGACGTCACTGGCTGTTGAGAAGTTCTCTCAATCAAATTGAAATCAGGTTGTAAGATTCTCTGCCAGCGACGTTCTGAAGAGTCACTAGTGTGTGTGTATTTACATTTCTTTGTATTGATACTACTCAGTACTTGGGGGTATGCTTTGAATTTGAGGGTTCATGCCTTTTAAAAACTCTGTCAAATTGAAAATTTGCTGGTCATTCGTTCTACTCTTTCTTAAAGAACTTCTTATTAGAAACTTATTGGATAGTCTCAAAATATCCCTCCTGCCTCAGCTGCTTTTGCATAATTTTAAAAAATGTCTTTTTCCTCTGAGCTGCATTCTGGGTAAATTCCTCACCACTATCTCTTAATTCAATGTATCTTTGTGGGTTTCTTTATTTCAATGACTATGGTTTTCATTTCTGAGATTTCTGATTGGTTCTGTTCCTATTCTCCTGTTCTTGTTTCACATATGTTTGTCCCCCAGTCCCAGTGGATATTATCCATTTTTTTCTCTTTAAGGATTTGGAATAAATTGAAAACTTTTATTCTATAATTTTATTTCCATATGGAGTGAATTTCTGATTGTGAATCTCAGTGGTTCTCTTTTTGATGCTCTATTTCTTTATGTGTTTTGGCATTTAGGTGTGCATGTTCATTTCAGTGGCAGGTTCTCTCCCATCTGTCTCTGTCCCTGTCTCCATTTGCATCCTACCCCCACAAGTGCCTACACCCTCATCTTGAACAGGATCTTAAATGCTAGCTCAAGGATCCTATCCCCAGTGATAGGGACATTGCAAATCCAGTCACTGAGCCAGCAGGTGGCTTGGCTCAGGCCCTGGTCAGGATCCTGTGTCTGGGATCTTATACCTCCATAGACTCACAAGCTTCATGTGGACCATCATTCCAGGCATAGGTCAGCAGTTACTTTTATCAGCCTCCCATCATAGTGAGGATGTCCTCTCTCATTTATCAACATCCCCGGTTTTCAGTAGTGAGCCTGACTCCACTTCCCATTTCACAGAGTACATATCTAGTCCATTACATTGCAGGAGCCAAATTCCCAGCCATATTGCCTCCTTTATCCGAGAGCCAGGTAGCCAGCGGCTTCAGCTCCATCACTTCTTTGCATTTCTCTTCTTTTTCAGATTCACTCGCTTTGAGCCTAGCTATATCTTTTTAATTTCCCATTGTTATATTTTGTCTCTTGTGGCCTAAAGCATGATCTAACCACGCCAGCTCACCAAGGAGTTCCCTGACTTTCTCTACAACCTCACCTCATGCCACGGGCCCATGCGCTCCAGTCACCTCCTTTGCTATCTCTTCAGTTCTCTGGTCAATCAAGATTTCTCCCACCTCAAGACCAGACACATGCATGAAGAGAAAGAGCCAAGCACTGAACGCTCTTGTCCCCTCTCTCCCTAAATACTATTCTCGGCCTTTTAATTTCAGCTTAAATACAGTCTCTCTCCCTAAATACTATTCTCAGACTTTTAATTTCAGCTTAAATACAGTCTCAGAAGGCACTTTTCTGATCACTCTATCTTAGTAACCCTATCTCCCAATTGTTTATTAATTGGATCCAGTTAGTTGTCTTCAGAGCAAAGTTGCAAACAGTCACAAGATCGCCCAAACCACAGCTTACAGGCCACACTTCTTTTTGGTAAGATGTACCTACACCACTAACATTGACAGTGGTGCTACCTACAAATATAAAGGTCAAGGATATGTACAGGTATGGCCCAATGTGAAAGACAGCAGACTTCTTGGGTTGGGAAGTCTAATTTTCTTTTCAGGACTCAGATGATGAAATTACCTGGAACTTAAGGTATTATGTCCAATAATCAAATAGTCTCTTGTTTCAATATTTTATCAAAAATAAAATATAATAAAACCTTATTGGGATGAATTGGGATGACAAAACATCCAAATTAATGGAGATTTGGAATTCTAGATTTTTTTTAATAAAATGGAGACTGATTTCTTGTAACCCTGTACAACAGCACAGAGTAATGGTTTACAGGACACTGCCAAATAGAGACCTTGCCAGGACCTACTTTAATGAACAGTAAAGAACTGTCTATGATCAACTATCTTTTTAGGGGGGATAGCATGCTGTAAAGGCAGCATGAATGGGCTAGCATTTCCCCTATAATTTCCTACATATTTATCATTTTCACAGGAAACAATTTTTTTCCATCTACAGACACTGGAAATGTGAATATCATCTCTCTCTCTACAGTACCATAAATTCAAAATCAGTGAGTCCAGATCAATGAAATTTGATATGCACAAAACTCTTGCATATTCTCATGTGAGTGTGGAGGAGAGCAGAGTGTCATCAAGACTCCACTCCACAGCCATAGTCTCCGCATCTGCAGTTAGCTCTTTTAGGACAGCTAGATCACTGCTCCATTCTATTAGCTCCAAACATATTGCAACCACCTGTTGAAGCTGGGAAGGCTCAGCATTTTTTTCTCTTTCTCCCACTGGCTCTGCAGAAAGCATCACAATTCCAATTAGTCTGTCAAAAACGAAAGGCCATGACTTAAGGTGTAAAACACCTATGAAATAATGAATTTGGAAGGACAGGAGGAGACATATCTGTACCGGTTAGTGTACTCAAGAATCAGGCGATAGAGGAAATTACTTCTTTGGTAGTGTAAATACAAAGTTTTCAAAAACAGTTACTACAAGGCACTTTCTATTCAAGTACCAAATTGTGAGATACAGAATATGAGGGGATTTGGTGAATGTTTTCCTTTGAACAGGGCTTTACTTCAGGTCCATACCCAAAGGAATATCAATCATGCTGCTATAAAGACACATGCACACGTATGTTTATTGCAGCAGTACTCACAACAGCAAAGACTTGGAACCAACCCAAATGTCCAACAATGATAGACTGGATTAAGAAAATGTGGCATATATACACCATGGAATACTATGCAGCCACAAAAAAGGATATTTCATGTCCTTTGTAGGGACATGGATGAAGCTGGAAACCATCATTCTCAACAAACTATCACAAGGACAAAAAACCAAACACCACATGTTCTCACTCATAGGTGGGAATTGAACAATGAGAACGCTTGGACACAGGAAGGGGAACATCACACACTGGGGCCTGTTGTGGGGTGGGGGAAGGGGGTAGGATAGCATTAGGAGATACACCTAATGTAAATGACGAGTTAATGGGTGCAGCACACCAACATGGCACATGTATACATATGTAACAAACCTGCACGTTGTGCACATGTACCCTAGAACATAAAGTATAATTATATATATAGATAGATAGATAGATATAAAGAAAAGATAAGAAAAGAAAAAGAAACGGCCAACTCTAAGATTTCAGGTCCACTGCAGACGCCCCCTACTGGCCGGTTTTCAAAGCTATGCCAAGACATGTCCTCTCAATTGCTTCCGGGTTCCAAAAAAAAAAAAAAAAAAAAAGGTGGATCAAGACACCAGCGAGGCTCATTGCTTGTGGTCTGCTTCTTATGTGTTCTAGGGAATTTTATTTTCAAAAGCTACAAAGCTTTTCACAATATGGGTTTGAGGATGCTCAGTACGTGAGAATTTTGGGTTGAGGTACAGAAACCAGATAAAGCCTTGTTCATTTGCTCATTAGGCATCAACGTCCAGTGTGTCCCAATGTAAATGAATCACTGTCTAGAAAGTAGAAACATTCTTATTTTTTTTTAAAAAAATATGCAACTCTTGGCTATTACTGGCTATTTCATATTCCAGGAAAGCACAGAGGATTCTGCACTGAGCTGCTGCAGGCGAGCTCACTCCTACCCAGCTCCTTAGCCTGGCCTGCGCCATCACCCAGTAGTGCCTGTGTCGAGCTTGTCTGCAGTCCCTGAGCCCCTTCCCTACCCTCAAAAGAGGAAGCAATTTCCAGTGGGAGCCAGAGCGGCCCCAGCCCATGGGGAAGGGCAGACTGAGAAGCCTTCTGAGGGAAGGATCTTGACCTGTCAACACACACACGCGCACACACACCACACATACACACACACACACACAAACACACATACACACCACACACACATACCCACACACGCACACACCACACCCACACCCACCCCACACACACACCCACACACATACACACACACACAAATACACATACACGCAAACACACAAACACACAAATACACACATACATACAAACACACAAATACACACATACACATACACACATACCCACACACACACCCACAAACACACATACACACACATACCCCACATACATACACACACACACACACAAACACACACACACATACACACACACACAACACACCACACACACACACACCTTGAGCCTTCCCCATGCTTAAGAGCCACCCAGCTTCTTAATCTGCCCACCCCAGAGCCAGGAAGAAAGAGGGAAATTTCAAGAGCCTTGGGCTCCATTCTTTGTGATGCCCAGATGTGTTTTCTCAGGCTGGGCTTGTACTGGACGAGGCTGAACAGGAGCGGGGCAGCTACCCCTCCGCTACCACTGCTGGCTTTTCCTCTGCCTCCTGTTGCTCCCTTATTAGATGGCCACTCAACGCTTAATTCCTCTCTTATGTTGTTTGAATCTCTTCAGATCACCCTTCTGGCCTTCACTACCTATTTTCTTCTTCCTCCCACTTTCTCTCATTCTTTTCCCCCTAGAACACCATCAACCCCTCAGCCCAGCCTTGCTCAGGCCCCTCAGACCATGCCTTAGTGTTCCCAGCAGGCCCTGCTTCCAACTGGACTCACTGCAGCCTGATGATGTCCTTGTTACTTTTTCACACAGCAAATATCCATCCAACAGGCACTCTTCTCTTTTCACTCCTGCCTGCACCCTCGATACTCTTCACAGAACAAGGCCTAGCCCTCTCCATAGCAGAGAACCTGCCTACTCCTCTGAGAGATGATAAATGCTCCCAGAGAGGAATCAGGGCTATAGGTGACAGCTCCTTATTCCTATTAGGTACAGAGAGGTTGAAGGGAGAGGGCTGGGCATCCAGCCTTCCCTGGTCCTCCTACACAACTGTGCAAGGAGCACAGCAACAAGAGCAACATCACAGAGAGAGAGGGGCCAAGGGGAGGGGTTGCAGCAGCTCAGCAGGAAGGTCTGCCATGTCCCACCATGTCTGATGCACTCAGTTCTCTAAATTCTGATTCCTACACTCAGCCCTGCTCTCAACTGTGTAGGATCCCAAAAACTGGGTTCTCTAAAGGGTCTGAAAACAGCCAATCCACCACAATCACCAGCAAGTGCTGTTATAGTCCCTCCTGCCTACCTTCTACTCTAAGAGTCCCTCTCTTCTCCTTTCCAATTAAATGAACACTAAATGGACTCGAATGCGTGAAGTCTGAGATATCATTACAAGAAGTAAATTTAGTTACTCTGAAGCAAGCTAGGCAATGTGTGAGTTTATGCAAACAAACATTTTTATGTTTTATTATAAAGTATAATGAATGTTAGTCATGTGAGTAAACTGGGTACAGCACATTGTTCTCTTTGTATTTTGGCTGCTGACGCTGGTAGAGGAGGCATCTGTCTGCCCTGGATTAACTTCTCTGTGGTATCTGCTAATGAACCAGTGAGGCAGAGAAGCTTCCTGCAGGATCTCCCGACCTCGGCACACCTGTCCACCTGTCCATCTGCCCACCTCATGCTGCAGCGCTGGAATTCACACCAATGAACCAGTAAGGCAGAGAAGCTTCCTGCAGGATCTCCCGACCTAGGCACACCTGTCCACCTGTCCATCTGCCCACCTCATGCTGCAGCACTGGAATTCACACCAATGTGCAAACAGTTGGCATCACTTTGAAGCCACTCCAAGGTGGCATCTGCACTTAATAACAAACACCCTGCGAAAACCGCTGTGCAGCCGTGGGCCTAAGGTATGTGCCCACTTCATCAGCCTCATTCTGGGCCACTTGTCCTGTCCCGCTTCCTTCATATCCCCATGCCTGTCACCACCCTAGCTGTTGTGCAGGTTCTTGAGTGTGGTATTTTCCCTCCTGCTACAGGGTCAGGGAGAGCTCTTCTCTGAGGCTGACCAGCCCCTCCGCTAGTTCACTTTACTGTCACAACTGGGCTCCCTTCCCATCACCTCCTGTTTCTACCTAAAAGCAGGTCCTTCCATCGGAAGCTCTTCTAACAGTGTATCTTTCCTTCCTAGCTCTTCATGCAGTTCATAACTATACACTATATTTTGGTAATGATGTCATTGTCTCTCATGCTAGAGTGTAAACTGTCTAGTGATAGGGTTATATATGCTGGGTTTTTTTTTAAATAATGCTATATCTAATAGTGCTTGGCACATAGGAGGTACTCAATACATATTTAAATATTTGTGACATTAATGAACAAATGGTATTAAGGATACAGACCAGGAGAGCTCAAGCAGAAAGCAGAACACAGCCCTGTCATGCAGATGTCCCTACGTAAATAAGCCATTAACTTCTCTAGATCAAGCTGGTTGGGAAAAATGACATCTGTGGATAACAAATGATGAAAACTTTGTTCTTAAAGACTGTTTTGTACAAATGCATAAGAAAAGACTAAGATTTTTTTTTTCTAAAGCAAGTAGTGGACATCCCAACACCATCCATGGGAGAATGAGAGACATCTGTCACAGGGCCCCAGGAACTTGGGGAAGGATTTGGGCTGGCTGACAATGACTCTTTTCTTGGCCAGTGTGGCTAAACAGTAATACCACCTTCCTGATGAGAAAGAAACAGCAACTAATAGCAGGGCATACTCATGGTTAGTTGGACATAATTGTGTAGAATGAATTTTATACAGTTTTCATTACAGAATGTGGGGTGTAGTAATTCTCTGCAAATTCTTTGTTCATTACATAAAATCCTGGGTTGAAACAGCCCTCTAGATACTATTATGCAGGGGGGCCAGAACTGACTACGTCTTATTTGACTTTTAAAGTCAAGTTTCTGGTGGACAAGCCAAATAAACAGCCCCACTTAAGAGAATTTGATCCTAAAGAAGTTTATTTTTGTCTGGGTGTGCTACATATTATACTAGAGCCAATTACAAATGTTTAAAATAGCTAAACTTTTAAAAATGTGTTTGATGCTTTTATATGCAAAAGTGTTTTCAAAAACAATAATAGTGTCAATAAACAGAGTATCGGATTTGACAAGGTGGATTGCTAAGTGGTTGCAAACTGTTCCCACAAGACGCTGATGAGTGCATCCCTCTGGCCTGGAGGGCATGGAATCAGGCCATCATTTCTAGCCACGGTAACTAAACTTACTTCTTGTCATAAATATCTCAGACTTCAGGCATTCAAGTCCAAGTCCATGATTTAGATGAAGATATTTAAGACATGTTTATCAAACCAGCAGCTGCTACGAAGCTCAGAGGAAGGGATAAGAGCTCTTATAATCTTGGCCATGGTAGTTAATCCAGCAGACTCTGCATTTCCTCATCTATAAAGTGTGATAATGATTTCGATTTTGTAGGGTTATTGTAAAGAATTAATGAGCCAAGGTATATAAAGTGAACCAGTAAAGTTAGTTATCTTCTTTTACACAAAGAATAGCAGAATCAGGATTTGTTAAAAAAAAAAAATCACAAAAACTCAAGTTGGAAAAATGTGCTAAAGCTAATAATTGTATCAATAAAAAAGGGAAACCCAGCATGTAGCTTAAACAAAACAAAACAAAACAAAACTCTATGGAAGGATCTACAAAAACAATGACACATGAATAAAACAAGTAAGTTGTTTTAAAAAACACCAAAACACCAAAAAAAAAAAAAAAAACTTTTGAGTAATGTCACCAAATCATGTTCTTCCAAAATATAATAACGCCATTTGTAGAATCTTCAGACTTGTTATATATAATCAATCAGTCCTATTGATTAAAGGAAGGTTGCATGTTTTACAACCTTAGGACAGAGATTCCTGGTGGACTGACTTTAGGAATGCGTAAACAACATTGTTACCAATGTATTCCACTGAGTTCTATTTTATAATTACTTATTTAAAATAATTTGAGTTGCTCTCATAGTAAACTTGCATTTAAGCAACAAAATTACTGAATACCCACAGAATGGGGAGATTTGACTTGGTAGTGTTCTGGCGTGAAGTTCTAGAAGTTCTCAGTGGCCACAAGCTCAGCAGGAGACAACTGCTATGAAGCCATTGAAGTCTTCACCTCAACTACACTAGTCCTAGGGCCAGAGGGCCAAACGCTGACCTCCCCATCTCCCCAAGTCATAAGACAACTCTCTTCTTCCTTTACTACAAATTATGAAAATAGTTACTTGATATTAAGGTCACAACTAATTTCATTTTACTTAACTTAATCTCTTGAAAAATGATTGGTTTTTTAAAAAGATACATTTTGCATTGCATACCTCCTCAAAGCAGGAGTATTGCAGTACTAGAGATGGAATCAACCATGCTTCAGCTACCCCTGGTTAGTGGCTTCAGGCTATAGCCTAGGGCCTGGCTCTGGGCTCCAAAGCTTTCTGGATAATAAGGTGGTTCCAGTTTCCAATGTTTCCTCATGGTGCCTGCTTGTGGCCTAAAATTCTGTGATTTCTTTTAAAACAACAAAAGTCAAGCTATGAAGAGAGTGAGGAATGAATCTGCCAGAAGGCCAGCATTGCTCTTCAAGATAATGGAATAATTGGAAGACAGAAACAGACTGGAAACCGTGGGCCTCGTCTTAAGCTCTTATCTTGGGCAAATCTCTTAAGTCATTGAGACTTGTTGAGGGGCTGCCGTCAGATCATCTTTAAAGTCTTCTCTAGTTCTGAAATTCTATCATCTGCCAACTGCCTTGGCACACAGGCAACATTGGCCTTTATGAATTTGTGGACACTGCCTGCCTCTCAAAACTGCCAGAAATGAGTTAAAAGGCATGAATGTTCAAGACTCACAGGGCTGGCAGAGAAGCTCTAAAGCTTCTAAAACTACTTCTTCTCTTTCTTCATTATCTGATTCACGGGACCTAATTTAATGGTGAAATTCCGGAATGGCGTGCCGAAACCTCTGACTGTGACATGAAAGATGGTCATCTTGCACCTGGGATTCAGTTATGAATGGCTTGCCGTATGTGCAAGCGCTCTGTCATTTGCCTCCAGCTGTTTATTCGTCACACTGGGGCACAGGAGAGGTGCTAGGAGCAAACCAACAGCAAAATAAAAACATTAATTTATGCAAAGCTTTCTAGACACAACTGCTGTTGCTGAGAAACAATTACCACTACAAACCTGGTGTTTTAGGTTGAACCATATGAACTGGCCAATTTCACTTATGAACTGGCCAATTTCACAGGTCAAAAAATGGTGACTGTCAACAGTTTCATATGGTTAAATACACACAAAGCCCCCCAGTGGCTGGGGAAAGTGGTATTCTACAGGTTTTTCTCTGAGTGCAATGATGGTGGGAAGAAGATGGACGACAACTCAAATGCAAACCCCAGCCACGTGGAGGCTAAAAAGTTATTATGTAACAAAACGACATTATAGAAATGCCTTCTGGAACTACTAGAATTAGGTGGGAATTCTTAAGGAAAGGATAATCATTATTTCTAGAGTTAACAAAAGCTGGAAGGAAAATGACAAACACACAAACCTATCAGCTTAAGAAAATTTCTAAAATTTGATGTGCCTGATTTTGAAGCCAACAGAAGAGGGAACAGAGAGATGGAGAGAAACAATGTTCCATTGGATCCTTTGAGCCCTGGATCCAACCAGGCTTGAGGCCAGATATCCCTGGACTTTCCCGTTACGTAAGTCAGTATTTTTCTTTTTTTTTTTGAGACAGAGTCTCTCTCTGTCGCCCAGGCTGGAGTGGAGTGGCACAATCTCGGCTCACTGCAACCTCCGCCTCCCGGGTTCAAGGATTCTCCTGCCTCAGACTTCCAAGCAGCTGGGACCACAGGCGCCCACCACCACACTCGGGTAATTTTTGTATTTTTAGTAGAGACAGGGTTTCACCATATTGGCCAGGCTGGTCTTGAACTCCTGTCCTTGTGATCTGCCCATCTCGGCCTCCCAAAGTGTTGGGATTACAGGCGTGAGGCACCGCGCCCAGCTGAGTCAGTACCTTTCTTATTAAAGCACATACTCATGCATTCACACACAATAGCACTCACTGCTGTGGTCTGGATGTTCTCCCAAATTAATGTGTTAAAACTTAATTCCCGGCCGGGCGCAGTGGCACTTTGGGAGGCCGAGGCAGGCGGATCACGAGGTCAGGAGATCGAGACCATCCTGGCTAATGTGGTGAAACCCCATCTCTACTAAAAATACGGGCGCCTGTAGTCCCAGCTACTCGGGAGGCTGAGGCAGGAGAATGGCATGGACCTGGGAGGCGGAGCTTGCATTGAGCTGAGATTGCACCACTGCACTCCAGCCTGGGTGACAAAGCGAGACTCCGTCTCAAAACAAAAACAAAAACAAAAAAACTTAATTCCCACTGTAGTGGTAGTAAGAGTGGGGCCTTTGGGAACTGATTAAGCCATGAGGGCTCTGCTCTTATAAATGAATTAGTACCTTATAAAAGAGCTAGAGGGAACTAACTTAGGCCCCTTTTTTGCCCTTTTGCATTCTGCCACGTGAGGACACAGAGTTCATCCCCTCTGGAGGCCACAGCAACAAGGAACCATCTTGAAGTTGGAGCGAGCAGCCCTCACCAGGCGCTGAACCTGCCAGTGCCTGGATCTTGGTGTCTCAGCCTCCCCAACTGTGCTGAGTAACTTTCTGTTGTTTATAAATTACCCAGTCTGTGGTATTTTGTTGTGGCAGCACAAAGATACCCACCACATACACAAAAGCTTATGATGCTGGACCAACCCATCTCAAAATGTTGAACTGAATCACAACAAGCAAGACCCATTTCATATCAAAAATTCAAAAAAGCTTTGGCTTCTAGTCTGATTCACAAGTACATGCGGTCAAGGCCCAAGCAGTTAAAACCCTGCACAGATAAATCGTAAGAGCCTGGGTAAAAGAAAAAAGAATTTCCTGGTAAGTGAGAATGAAAAAAAAAAAAAAAAAAAGTTTACCACATGTGTAGATTTAACCAGTACGTTACTAATGCAGAGAAGGGAAGAATCAGGCTATTTCATAATCAAATGTTGAGAATATAAGAGAGGGGCAAGTTTATTATGTCCTCATCAGAAGCAAGAAGCTGGATGTCAGGTATACTGTGAAAAATTGCACAAGCCAAGACCTAAGACTGGATTAAAATTATCAAATTGTTATTAGATGAAAGTTACTAGAATATTGTCAGATTATCCTAACCATAAGAGTATCAGAACAGTACTCAATGCTTCTAATCAGTTTTGTCTATTTTCTGAGCTGGTTAAACATTTGCTGATGTGCAATTTGTAAAGTCACAGCCATCTGTTCATTTGTGTCTTAAGTCTTCCTGAATAAATTCTGCTCTTTTACCTGTTTTGGGGAAATAAAAGTTTATTTTAATTTACTGCCAAAATTTGTGGCACAGGAAAGGGATAGGTTGAAACCAAAAACTATTTTGCTTTTTTACCATCTATTAGTCATCCTTTGAAAAATCAATATTCAGTGCTCACCCCATCTGTGGCTCCAGGCAATCAAAAGAAAATTGTGTACTGTCCCCATTCAGACTGATGATGCATTGTGCCATTATCCGGTGAGCTAATATGAGATTCAGTATCTGCTGTCTTACCTGACAAATAAGCCTTCAGAATCCAGGCTTGGGCACATTATTTGAAGAATCTGCAGCGTTAATATAATTTATATTCCCAAGTTCCTTCTACCGCTTCAGTATATGCAGCATATGACTTGAGATAGAAGGATAAAGAAACCAGAATGATTCTCTTCCTTCCTACCCCATCATCTGATCAATTCTGGACATTCATCCCTGTGGCCATCTATTACAAGTTGAGTGCCTACTATGTGTCAGAGAATATGTTAGCTGCTGGGAAGACAGTTATGAAGAAGACGGGGTCTTTCCAGTTGTTCAACTTTTTTTGCTACTCATAAAGAGGATAAAAGAAAGAGAAAGAAGAGAAAGAATTCCAGTCTGTTAGGAAATATTATAAAATTACTCCAAAGTGGGGATGCAGAATTAAAATATACCAGAAGTAAAAAAGAGAAATGCTGATGTTCTATTTCATGATCAATAATAAAAACAGTAACAGCTTATATTTGTTGAATGCTTATTTTTTGCCATCCGTATTGCTAGGATTTGTCTTACTTAATCCTTATTACAACCCTGTGAGGTAGGTACTGTAAATAAATCCATTTTAGAAATGGGAAAACTGAGGCTCAGGGAAGTTAAATTCCATGTCTACAATAAAAGATCTCAAAGCAATGGAGTTGCCGCAGAAACCTACCTGCCTCCGATACCTGAACCCTTCCTTGCTATGCTATATTGCAGGAACTTGGCCCTGAACTGACACCTTGCCAACTTGGGATATGCGTTATTTCTAAAGATGAACTTTCAAAGTGGGTTAAAAGAGGGGGAAAAATGGTAAGACATATCTTCCTAAAAGTTAGAAATGAACAGAGAAATGAGTCAGGATTGAGGACAGGGCTGAAGGTGTCTTCTGGGACCAGTCAAGAGTGGGGTGTGGTCAGGCGGCTGCTGCTCACTCCTCCTCCCACGCAGCACCCACAGGCTGCATGGTGCAACTGGGAGGCTTGCTGGAACATGGCAAGTCCTGCTGCAGGCGGGCTACAGTGGGCAGCCCTCACCTCCACTCCTGGCCAAACTGACCAGGGCCACTCTCCTTACACAGAGACCATGCTGCTGACCAGGTCTCTCTGGGGCCATCAGCCTCAGACCAGCAAAAGGTCTTACAAAAGTCAAGAAATTGCTTATGATTACAGCTCTGCAATGCAAACGCGTTTTTACCAACAAAGAAAAAAAAAAAAAGGTTGGAGAGGCAGAAGAAGAGAGAAAAAGAAACATTTGGCCAAGGCCAGAAAGGGTCCACGGAAGTCAGCCTCCGAACTTCCGGTCCAATGTTGACACCTTGTTCACTGGTGACAACTCAGGACTGTACCCCAAATTACACAATGCTACTTGAGGGAAGCAGGCCTGGCAGCAGAGAGAGAATTACCGGCACACATTAGTGAGAGCAATCGCAGCCAACTCAAAACCGCACTCGAAAACGGCCTTGCATTCATGGACTGGTAGTTACTTCCTGGTTTCTAAGAAACCAAATAAAATTAAAACTCACCATTAATAACAAAACAACACTTTATAGTCCCCCCTTCCCTTTCAGAGACGCATCAAGTGACAGCACCTGATCAAAGCTGAATTATTAAATGTCTATAGATTAATCCTGTAACTCTCAAGAGCCCAGAGTTTGTAATTTCCCTGGGAAAAAAAAAAAAAAATGAAAAAAAAAAAACAGACGCAATCTACACCGTGAAAAATTTAATTGCACTTTAATTACCAGTTAAGCTGAATAGCATGAGATATGGGTGCCTTTAATTTTTAATAGTCATTATGATTCCAAGAGAATTTTAAAGGCAAATAATTTAATCTCTTGAGAGTATTCTCCTCTTCTGCCACTGCCAAAATCAAAATGAGGACAGAAAAAAATGTAAAGGGTGATTCAAATTCTTCCAGATCATAACCCAGGACGGCCCCCAGCAATAATAAACTGGCTGTTCCCAGGCAGCTGCACTGCACGTTTTCATGATATGCTAATACAGAAATGGGTTTCCTGCAGTTGAGTTCTGGTACATTAAGCAGATAAACGCTCTTGGCTGGGGTGTTTCTTTTTTTAAATCAGATCTAAAGATGGCATACTTGTTTCTTTGTCTCTCAGAGCCTGGCACCAATATGGGCATGCATACTCCCACCTACGTAACACACATACTCAAACCTGGGCACCCATATACACATACTCTTCCACATGCTGCCATGATGCCCCAAAACATCCTTTCGAAAGGAAAAAGGGAAGAGGGTAACACAATCACACAAGGCTCCAACAAAAATGGAAATCAGCAGGTCTGAGAATTCAAAAGGAAATAAGCGTAGCCTCCACTTTCACTTTATCTGAGAACCACCTGACTCAGGAAGGAGCTGGCCTCTTGAGAGCTGGTGCAGGAGGGAGCCGCCTGGACCGGGTGAAGCTGGCCACTTTCCCCTTTCTCAAGCACACACTGGCCTTCTCAACTTGCTGAGGCTCTTGAGGTTTGCCTCTTGTGCAGGTGTAGTTGTCTCCATTGAGGCTGCAGTGTGCCTCAGCCTCTTCTTGGGGATGCTGTCCATCCCAGGACAGTGATTTTTATTTGGAAATAAATTAGGTTGTGATTTCTTTTTTTTTTTTAGTTTTTATTTGTGAGACAGAGTCTCATTTTGTTGCCCAGGCTGGAATGCAATGGCATGATCTCAGCTCATTGGAACCACTACCTCCTGGGTTCAAGCAATTCTCGTGCCTCAGCCTCCCAAACAGCTGAGATTACAGGCGTGCACCACCACACCTGGCTAATGTTTGTATTTTTAGAAGAGATGGGGTTTCACCATGTTGGCCAGGCTGGTCTTGAACTCCTGACCTCCGCCCGCCTTGGCCTCCCAAAGTGCTAGGATTACAGGCGTGAGCCACTGCGCCTGGCCGGTTGTGATTTTAAGAAGTCAGACTGGGCTCAAAGGGCTTTTCATGAGGTCTCCAAATAACTCAGGGCTCTGTACTGCCTCTGGTTCCTGCTGCTCACTACTATCAAACACATAGCAAGTATGGGCCTTGTTATTAGTGATCATTTGGTAAATCAATTACAATTTCATCTGCCAGGCAAATAAGAGAAGAAAAAACCTGCAGAACCATCTGCCACTTTTCTCTTCTCCAACTGTGCACCCATTTCCTTTCTCCAACCCTCTGTATGAAACCTGCACTGACAGACAGTGCTATGCCAGGCTTTCGGGGATTTGCCTGTGTCTCCCTCAGGGACCAATAGCACCCACCTCAGTTGGGACCCACAGAGAAAGCAGCAGAGGCGCTTTCTTCCCAAGCCCAGTGAGTTCAAAAGGAGAAAGGAGTAGAGTTCTTCTGACTTTGTGAACCAAAGAAGTAGCCCTCCCTGAGAACCCTGCTGTTGTTCCTTTGTGTGGTAGCTGGTCAGACAGACAAAAACACTCAGGTGAGAGAGAACAAGGAGTGCAACATCAGGAAGGCATTGTTTAGATTCCCAAGTAAAGGCTGAAAGCTTGGCGTGGTTAGGAGGCAAGACGCAGAAAACATCCTAGTGCGGGCACAATTGTGCCTGACCAGGACAAAAAGGGGACAATGAAAAGAGGATCCTGGCCAGGCCAGCACAGAGGCGCTTCCCAGGGCCACACTGCTCAGGGACAATTCCCTAGTGAGACGGAACTGCAGACTGGTGGCAGAAGTTTCTCTGCATTATCCTTGACAACTTACTATTGTAAAGATTTGGAATTAGCGGTGCTGAGTCTTCATCATAGATGACAGGTTCTCTCTCATTGTCATTTTCACAAAGTCCCAAGATAAAGAGACCCTCCAGGTAGCTGAAATGCGGGTACCCAATTTACCACTGGAGCCAAGATTTTGGTTTCAGAGGGGACAAACGAGGTAAGTAGTACTCATTGGGTACCATCCATTTCACCACCAGAAACCAATTTCACCAAGTTTAACAGTTCTTCCTGCTGCCTGGGCAGGAGGCGGCCTTGTCTCTTTCCGCAGTACTCTGGGAGTCTACCACAAGGCAGCAGAGCCTTCGAGTTAGAGCAGCTCTTTGCAACAAACATCACCTCTCTTGCTAGGTGAGGCCTCTCACCCAACAGGCTGGGAGAGGCTGTCACAGAACTCAGAACTAAGAGCCTACAACTCATTCTGGAGCTCAAGTATGAGACAGGCTCATTGTACAGCAATTTGTACTGGTGATCCCTCCCCTGGGGATGACCCCCATGACTCTGGCGCCCTGAGGCAGGGCACCTGTTTCAGAATCCCCTGCTAATCCTCCTTACTCCCTTCCCAGAACTCTAAGCATCCTTATACAGATGGCATTGGTACTGGCAAGACTGTGATCTGTGAGTAGTCAGGAAGCCAGTCGACAGCACCTACTCTGTTATTCACCCAAAGCCTCTGTCTCCACTGTAGCCACTGAGTTGAAGGCTGGAGGGGGCAGGGTTTGGGGAGTGATTCAAGAACTGATCATCCCTCTGACCTGTGCTATGGACCTGAGCAGCAGTTTCAGGTGTGAGGAGCGTGGAAAAGGGAAAGCCTCTTAGAGCTTATGTGTCTAGCCTGGGTAAGCCCCAGGACCAGCATCAGAATTCTGTAGTTTGAATGAGAACTGAGCTGAGAACTGCAGAGAAAGACGCACTTTTCAAAGAATTCCCCAACAGCAAATTGAAATATGGGCACGATGCTGCAGAGAGATGAGGCTGCCAAAGCCACGTGGCCGAGGAGACGGAGGGAGTGCAGTCTCCACATTGAGGCTGACTGAAAACATAAATAACTAGGCAAGATTTTTCAGTAGCTAGTGAGGTTATCAGACACTCTGGCCAAAATCCCTAGTGCTCATTACACTTCTGATATGATTTTCTCACCTCTCTCCAGGCTCACTGATGCATCTTCCAATTCAACATGGCTTCTTGCCTCTGAAAGGAGAGCTAGTCCCTCCTGGAATTTGTAAGTGTGAAGGCTGTGTTTCAGCTGTCACGTCTGGTGTATCACCGATGCCTATTCCTGTGGCCTTTCCAGTTTCCCAGTGTGATGCAAATGAACACCATGCGGCAGGTAAACAGAGCGCTGAAGTGCAAAGTACAGCTCTTATTTATAGATCAAACACCTGCCATCAATTTAAACAGTAGTTATCTCTAACTTGAAAGTTTAGCAAGATACTGAATGCCCCCTTGAAGCAAATAATTTTGAAGCAGTTCAGGTATACAGATGTGTTTCGAGCCTACTTAAGAATGCTATAATTATCATCAAAAAGACAGATTCCATTAAGTATCTGTTATGCTTTCTGTATGTGTACTCCCAGACAGATTTGAAATGTTAAAAGTCTTGGGTGTCTTAGCACTATAATTTTAACATTATATTTTTAAAGGCCTGGGCTTAGGATCTTCTGAATTTGGAAAAACATCTGATCAGAGGTTTTTGGAACAGTTAATGATCTAATGTGGCCATTCTTATCATTTTGCCTTTACAACCACAGTTCTATTTCCAGCCTCTCTCTACCAGACACAAAAATTTCATATTTGGAAAAAGCTATCTTCCTAAACACAGATCAGTGAGGAGTGAACACATCTCTAATCACAAACGGCCAATAACCACTATTTCTTGAAAGTTAAAAATCAGGTGATGTGCTGTACAGGTGCTCTATGGATACTGTTCCATTAATCTTTTTGATGAATTCTTGAAAGGTTATCTTCACTTTTCTGATGATGTAAACTGAGGCTCTGAAAGGTTGAGCATGCTGCCTGAAATCACCCAGCTAGTAAATGGAAGAATTTACATTTGAACATGGGTCTGTGTCCACTCCGAAGCCCGTTCTTCCTACTGCATACAACACACTAGCACAGAAGATGGTCCTCTTTCTTTGCTTAGATTGTTTCACAATTGATTTTCCATTTTCAGGGATATGGAATGTCATTCTGGAAGTAGGTGATAATTATGTTCGGTGGCTTGAGATTGGCATGATCTCCGGGATACGAGTCTGCAGGCCGCATCAGCCAGTCACATGTGTGGGCAACTTCCTTTACCTCGGTGGACCTTTTTCTCTTCCAGAAAACCATAAGGGTGGATTGGAGGACTAAAGTCCAACAGTGAAAACTGTTCCTTTTAATTCTAAAATCCTCTGAGTGTATGAACTGCTTCAGCTTTGCATTGAGGACAAGTTTGTGCTCGGGAGGGCCTGAATTATTTCAGTTCCCTGAATGTGCTGGCCCTCCTCGTGCAGGAGCTGCCCCAGGGTTTGTAAACCTTCCCCTACTACCAGGTACCACCACTGCTATCTGATGGCCGCACAAAGGAGTGAGTGAACACCGTCAGGAAGACATTGGTCCTGTGCTCTACGAGAGGGTGTGCCCAACCACCACTGTCCTCTCAGCATCCTCCATTGTGACCAACGTCACCAGGGCTGCCCGAGGAAACCCTAAGAGAGGGAGGGGTATTTTCCGTGAAAACACACCAGGATGCAGGTCTAGGAAACCAACCCCTGGTCAGAGTAGCCCAAGAGAGAACAGGCCCATGCCCAGTGCTTTGGTAAGAATGAGAAACTCTTACTTCTGAACAACAGTTCCAAAAAAAAAAAAAAAAAGAGAGAGAAAGAGCGAGCGAGAGAGACAGAGAAACTCACTCAGTAGCAGGAACTGAGAAGAAAGGGGGCACTCGCTCACTCAGAGTGGGCTGGGAGGGAAGGCTTCATCATTTATCAGGATATAGTCATGAATACCTCTTTTTCTTCTTTGGAAAAATACAGACTACTGTGGGTGAGTGAATCTCATCCAGTGGGCAAGCCAGAGTTTGATTTGAGCAAAGAATAGAGGGGTAGTTGGGGTGAGGAGGAGAGGAAGGCATGGAGCCATGGTCATGAGACAGCTTCTTTTTTTTTTTTTTTTTTTTTTTTTTTGAGACGGAGTCTCGCTCTGTCGCCCAGGCTGGAGTGCAGTGGCGCGATCTCAGCTCATTATAAGCTCCACCTCCCAGATTCAAGTGATTCTCCTGCCTCAGCCTCCCGAGTAGCTGGGACTACAGGCGCCCGCCACCACGCCCAGCTAATTTTTGTATTTTTAGGAGAGACGGCGTTTCACTATGTTGGCCAGCCTGGTCTCGAACTCCTGACTTCGTGATCCACCTGCCTGGGTCTCTCAAAGTGCTGGGATTACAGGCGTGAGCCACCGCGCCAGGCCTAGACAGCTTCTTTCATTTGAAAATGTTCTCTTAGATAAAATGTATAAGGGTCAACATGCAGCACACAGGCAAACCTCCTTCCCCCAGGTGCAAGCACAGCAGCTGGCCTGAAGATAAGAGTTAAATGAATCCAGCCCCCTGAAAGGAAGTCTATGCTACAGAATCAAATCAGGAAGAAAGGAAGCTATTCCCTCACCTAAGGGCATTGAGAAAGGTACATGAATAGTAATTATCTAAAAAGAGATAATCAACAAGGAGTCAGAAGGGCAAAACCCTGTCTAACTAATCTAATTCACCTTTACAGCAAGGCTGAAGACTAGGTGGGCAACAGCGCTGCATGTCAAAGGGTTTACTGTGATTTCACAAAGCTCCATAGAAAGCCTCCAAATGAAGACTGGCAGGCTGGGAAAGTCTCTGAAACCATGAAGAAAAGGGACCAGTGGAGGAGCTGCCCTCAAGAGAAAGGCAAGATGTTGAGTTGAGATGGCCTCAGAATATGAAGCACCTAACCTGCTCTGTCATTTAGGTTAATTCATGGAGCCCTATATATATATACACAGATGAATCACTGGCATGAGATCAGCTAACATATTCATTGTAGTTGCTTTTAGGTGATTGTAGATTTCTTCATTGTTTCACCTTTTCCGTATATTTTTAAATGACAGCAAAATTTTATAATAAAGTTTTTATAATAAATTTATTTTTATAATAAAGAAAAATAAACAGAAGGCAAATTGATATCCTCACGTAATGTGGGAGCTACAAAAGGGATCCTAAGTCAAAGTTAGTGCCCTTCCTGTCTAGCCTGGGAGGAAAACGTGACTATTAAATTAATTACTGAATATGATGTGAACTGCAGTTCTGAGGACAAGGACCTGCATTTCTGGTCTACTCCTGTTTTGAAGGTAAACAATTTAATAATTTCAGTGTATAGCTACCTCCAATTATCCAAACCACTGTCTTCATAGGAATATAAGAAAATTAAGGTAGATACCTGAAGCAGCACCAGGAATCAGGACAGATAGAGCTCAGTTTTTTAAAAGAAGATTCTTTCCTGGTCTTATTCAACTGGGGGCAAAAAAAAATAAAAACGAAAAAATAAAAAATAAAAATATATAAATAAAATAAAAAGAATGCTACTGTTATACCACATACTTGTTTTAAAGTCTTGCCCTTCTAGTACTGACTACACATGGCCCCAGGGACCTGTGAAATGGATGCTGCTGCAAGATTTTATTTAAACAACATCTTGATCTTCTGTGCCATGTGACTGGCATTGCGGAGAAGCTGCTCTTTCTAAAGGCTTCAAGGTCACTTAAGCTTGTGCCGGCTCTGCTAAGAGCTCTGATGAGGAATAAACTTTAAGATCTTCTACTAGACAGAATTTTGGAATTCCCAGCAGACCTGTTTCCCTTGGCTTCCAGATCCTCTCAAATGACCTTATCCCTTATCCCACCATGCACACACACACACGCACACACACACGCATACACACACACGCACACACGCACACACGCATGCACACACACACACTCTATCTTCACTGAAGGCTCCCAAGACATCTTCCTCACAAAACACACAAAACAAAGACAGCTGTCCATTGGTGCTCAAGATAAATGAAGGGTAAACTAAGCTCACAGACACCATGAGGTGAGGTGATATCAGAAAGCCAGAGCAGGACAATGGTCTTGATCCATCCGCTAAATCTTTAGGTACAACCTCCAAGGAAAATGACTTTCAGTCAAGCCAGGCAACTATTGCTACCAACAATAAAACAGAAGATGCTTTTACACTCATGGCCCCAGCATTGTTTCTCACAACTAAAAGAGGCCAAACATCCCAACCAGAAAAAAACACAAACACACACAGGAAGCAACTGTTAACAAATGGAACGTGATAGTGGCAGAGCCCAGAAGAGCTGTTGGTTAACTCAACACGAAGGAGTCCTTGCCTCTCATTCAGGGGTGCACACAGACATGACCCTATCATGCTTTTCCTTCCACCCCAATCTCCATGGTCATCTAGTCCAAGCTGTACACTCTAGTTTTTCTCAAAGTGGAGCTTATGGGTAACCTCCACCAGAATAGCTGGGGAGCTAATGACACATGGATCCCAGATCAACCAAGGGGATTTTAGAGACATGGGGCCTAGCCCCCAAGTGACTCTGATGCATATTAAGACTTGAGCATCACAGGTCAAGAAGTACACAGATCCCAGTTATCAACATAGCCAGATGGGTGGTGGTAGAAGCAATCCTGTCCCTGTAGCATCTCTCTGTGTCCTGCTCAAAAGCATTAAAACATCATTCTTAGATAAGAACAGAGACAAAGGATATGTCTTTAACACTTTACAGTCTATAAAGTTTTTCCACAGCCACTGTCTCACTGAATCAACCCCTAAGAGACAGAAATGAAAATTGCTGTTTTTACAAACTGAGAAATCACGGGCCTTTGAAGTGTTTCACAGCCTTCACAGCCTGCTGGTAAGAAGCAGAGATCAGGCCTTGGACCTGGGTCTTGTGATTCCAAAGCCCATGATCCTTCGGATTCATCAAAGCTCCACTCCAAGTGCCTACTGGGACTGCCTTGCAACACTCACCTTCTGTAGGTGAGTAGGTAAGTTGCGGCATGCCATTCTTTCAAAAGAACAGTGCACCTCTGTGACCGAATATGGGCCACAGTATCTCAAGGATATTTTGGTCAAAGCCCTGGGGTGTGGGGCAGAAGATAATGTATTCAATGAAGCTTCTAGAGAAAAGCATAATAAATAAAGAAGCTCCTACCTGTCGCTAGCCTTCCTAAATATCCCAAGAAATCAAGAATTTTCTCCCAATGGATTACAGCTGAGCATCTACTCAGAAGAGAAAATCAAGTCCATTTCAGTTTAGACGGCTGCGGCAAACTCCCCACAGAGAGTACTCCCGGGGTGGCTAGGGGGTGGACAGCGCCATTACTGTATCAATCAGGCCAAGGAGTGGGGCTTGCACTACTGTTTGCTAGAATGGAGCTCGGCTCTAAAACGGGATTCTCAGACACATTTCAGAATAGGACGACTGGAACAATGCAATACTCATCTAAGCAACTGCAAAAGCCAGGTACAACCCAACTCAAGGTGCCATCTATTGTGAGAGGTCCCCTTCATCTATGTAAAAAAAAAAAAAAAAAAAAAAAAGAGGAGCCAAGATGGCCGAATAGGAACAGCTCCGGTCTACAGCTCCCAGTGTGAGTGACGTAGAAGACGGTGATTTCTGCATTTCCATCTGAGGTACCAGGTTCATCTCACTAGGGAGTGCCAGACAGTGGGCGCAGGCCAGTGGGTGCGCGCACTGTGCGCGAGCCGAAGCAGGGCAAGGCAATGCCTCACTCGGGAAGCGCCAGGGGTCAGGGAGTTCCCTTTCCTAGTCAAAGAAAGGGGTGACGGCACCTGGAAAATCAGGTCACTCCCACCTGAATACTGCTCTTTTCCGATGGGCTTAAAAAACGGCGCACCACGAGATTATATCCCGCACCTGGCTCGGAGGGTCCTATGCCCACGGAGTCTCGCTGATTGCTAGCACAGCAGTCTGAGATCAAACTGCAAAGCGACAGCGAGGCTGGGGGAGGGGCGCCCGCCATTGCCCAGGCTTGATTAGGTAAACAAAGCAGCCTGGAAGCTCGAACTGGGTGGAGCCCACCACAGCTCAAGGAGGCCTGCCTGCCTCTGTAGGCTCCACCTCTGGGGGCAGGGCACAGACAAACAAAAACACAGCAGTAACCTCTGCAGACTTAAGTGTCCCTGTCTGACAGCTTTGAAGAGAGCAGTGGTTCTCCCAGCACGCAGCTGGAGATCTGAGAACGGGCAGACTGCCTCCTCAAGTGGGTCCCTGACCCCTGACCCCCGAGCAGCCTAACTGGGAGGCACCCCCCCAGCAGGGGCACATTGACACCTCACACGGCAGGGTATTCCAACAGACCTGCAGCTGAGGGTCCTGTCTGTTAGAAGGAAATCTAACAAACAGAAAGCACATCCACACCAAAAACACATCTGTACATCACCATCATCAAAGACCAAAAGTAGATAAAACCACAAAGATGGGGAAAAAACAGAACAGAAAAACTGGAAACTCTAAAAAGCAGAGCGCCTCTCCTCCTCCAAAGGAACGCAGTTCCTCACTAGCAACGGAACAAAGCTGGATGGAGAATGACTTTGACGAGCTGAGAGAAGAAGGCTTCAGACGATCAAATTACTCTGAGCTATGGGAGGACATTCAAACCAAAGGCAAAGAAGTTGAAAACTTTGAAAAAAAATTTAGAAGAATGTATAACTAGAATAACCAATACAGAGAAGTGCTTAAAGGAGCTGATGGAGCTGAAAACCAAGGCTCGAGAACTACGTGAAGAATGCAGAAGCCTCAGGAGCCGATGCAATCAACTGGAAGAAAGGGTATCAGTGATGGAAGATGAAATGAATTAAATGAAGTGAGAAGGGAAGTTTAGAGAAAAAAGAATAAAAAGAAATGAGCAAAGCCTCCAAGAAATATGGGACTATGTGAAAAGACCAAATCTACGTCTGATTGGTGTACCTGAAAGTGATGGGGAGAATGGAAACAAGTTGGAAAGCACTCTGCAGGATATTATCCAGGAGAACTTCCCCAATCTAGCAAGGCAGGCCAACATTCAGATTCAGGAAATACAGAGAACGCCACAAAGATACTCCTCGAGAAGAGCAACTCCAAGACACATAATTGTCAGATTCACCAAAGTTGAAATGAAGGAAAAAATGTTAAGGGCAGCCAGAGAGAAAGGTCGGGTTACCCTCAAAGGGAAGCCCATCAGACTAACAGCGGATCTCTCGGCAGAAACCCTACAAGCCAGAAGAGAGTGGGGAGAAATATTCAACATTCTTAAAGAAAAGAATTTTCAACCCAGAATTTCATATCCAGCCAAACTAAGCTTCATAAGTGAAGGAGAAATAAAATACTTTACAGACAAGCAAATGCTGAGAGATTCTGTCACCACCAGGCCTGCCCTAAAAGAGCTCCTGAAGGAAGCGCTAAACATCGAAAGGAACAACTGGTACCAGCCACTGCAAAATCATGCCAAAATGTAAAGACCATTGAGACTAGGAAGAAACTGCATCAACTAATGAGCAAAATAACCAGCTAACATCATAATGACAGGATCAAATTCACACATAACAATATTAACTTTAAATGTAAATGGACTAAATTCTCCAATTAAAAGACACAGACTGGCAAATTGGATAAAGAGTCAAGACCCATCAGTGTGCTGTATTCAGGAAACCCATCTCACGAGCAGAGACACATATAGGCTCAAAATAAAAGGATGGAGGAAGATCTACCAAGCAAATGGAAAACAAAAAAAGGCAGGGGTTGCAATCCTAGTCTCTGATAAAACAGACTTTAAACCAACAAAGATCAAAAGAGACAAAGAAGGCCATTACATAATGGTAAAGGGATCAATTCAACAAGAGGAGCTAACTATCCTAAATATATATGCACCCAATACAGGAGCACCCAGATTCATAAAGCAAGTCCTGAGTGACCTACAAAGAGACTTAGACTCCCACACATTAATAATGGGAGACTTTAATACCCCACTGTCAACATTAAACAGATCAACGAGACAGAAAGTCAACAAGGATACCCAGGAATTGAACTCAGCTCTGCACCAAGCGGACCTAATAGACATCTACAGAACTCTCCACCCCAAATCAACAGAATATACATTTTTTTCAGCACCACACCACACCTATTCCAAAATTGATCACATAGTTGGAAGTAAAGCTCTCCTCAGCAAATGTAGAAGAACAGAAATTATAACAAACTATCTCTCAGACCACAGTGCAATCAAACTAGAACTCAGGATTAAGAAACTCACTCAAAACCGCTCAACTACATGGAAACCGAACAACCTGCTCCTGAATGACTACTGGATACATAATGACATGAAGGCAGAAATAAAGATGTTCTTTGAAACCAACAAGAACAAAGACACAACATACCAGAATCTCTGGGACGCATTCAAAGCACTGTGTAGAGGGAAATTTATAGCACTAAATGCCCACAAGAGAAAGCAGGAAAGATCTAAAATTGACACCCTAACATCACAATTAAAAGAACTAGAAAAGCAAGAGCAAACACATTCAAAAGCTAGCAGAAGGCAAGAAATAACTAAAATCAGAGCAGAACTGAAGGAAATAGAGACACAAAAAACCCTTCAAAAAATTAATGAATCCAGGAGCTGGTTTTTTGAAAGGATCAACAAAATAGATAGACCGCTAGCAAGACTAATAAAGTAAAAAAGAGAGAAGAATCAAATAGACACAATAAAAAATGATAAAGGGGATATCACCACCGATCCTACAGAAATACAAACTACCATCAGAGAATACTACAAACACCTCTATGCAAATAAACTAGAAAATCTAGAAGAAATGGATAAATTCCTCAACACATACACTCTCCCAAGACTAAACCAGGAAGAAGTTGAATCTCTGAATAGACCAATAACAGGATCTGAAATTGTGGCAATAATCAATAGCTTACCAACCAAAAAGAGTCCAGGACCAGATGGATTCACAGCTGAATTCTACCAGAGGTACAAGGAGGAACTGGTACCATTTCTTCTGAAACTATTCCAATCAATAGAAAAAGAGGGAATCCTCCCTAACTCATTTTATGAGGCCAGCATCATTCTGATACCAAAGCCTGGCAGAGACACAACCAAAAAAGAGAATTTTAGACCAATATCCTTGATGAACATTGATGCAAAAATCCTCAATAAAATACTGGCAAAACGAATCCAGCAGCACATCAAAAAGCTTATCCACCATGATCAAGTGGGTTTCATCCCTGGGATGCAAGGCTGGTTCAATATACACAAATCAATAAATGTAATCCAGCATATAAACAGAGCCAAAGACAAAAACCACATGACTATCTCAATAGATGCAGAAAAGGCCCTTGACAAAATTCAACAACCTTCATGCTAAAAACTCTCAATAAATTAGGTATTGATGGGATGTATTTCAAAATAATAAGAGCTATCTATGACAAACCCACAGCCAATATCATACTGAATGGGCAAAATCTGGAAGCATTCCCTTTGAAAACTGGCACAAGACAGGGATGCCCTCTCTCACCACTCCTATTCAACATAGTGTTGGAAGTTCTGGCCAGGGCAATTAGGCAGGAGAAGGAAATAAAGGGTATTCAATTAGGAAAAGAGGAAGTCAAATTGTCCCTGTTTGCAGATCACATGATTGTATATCTAGAAAACCCCATTGTCTCAGCCCAAAATCTCCTTAAGCTGATAAGCAACTTCAGCAAAGTCTCAGGATACAAAATCAATGTACAAAAATCACAAGCATTCTTATACACCAACAACAGACAAACAGAGAGCCAAATCATGAGTGAACTCCCATTCACAATTGCTTCAAAGAGAATAAAATACCTAGGAATCCAACTTACAAGGGACGTGAAGGACCTCTTCAAGGAGAACTACAAACCACTGCTCAATGAAATAAAAGAGGATACAAACAAATGGAAGAACATTTCATGCTCATGGGTAGGAAAAATCAATATCATGAAAATGGCCATACTGCCCAAGGTAATTTACAGATTCAATGCCATCCCCATCAAGCTACCAATGACTTTCTTCACAGAATTGGAAAAAAACTACTTTAGAGTTCATATGGAACCAAAAAAGAGCCTGCATCTCCAAGTCAATCCTAAGCCAAAAGAACAAAGCTGGAGGCATCATGCTACCTGACTTCAAACTATACTACAAGGCTACAGTAACCAAAACAGCATGGTACTGGTACCAAAACAGAGATATAGATCAATGGAACAGAACAGAGCCCTCAGAAATAACGCCACATATCTACAACTATCTGATCTTTGACAAACCTGAGAAAAACAAGCAATGGGGAAAGGATTCCCTATTTAATAAATGGTGCTGGGAAAACTGGCTAGCCATATGTAGAAAGCTGAAACTGGATCCCTTCCTTACACCTTATAGAAAAATCAATTCAAGATTGATTAAAGACTTAAATGTTAGACCTAAAACCATAAAAACCCTAGAAGAAAACCTAGGCATTACCATTCAGGACATAGGCATGGGCAAGGACTTCATGTCTAAAACACCAAAAGCAATGGCAACAAAAGCCAAAATTGACAAATGGGATCTAATTAAACTAAAGAGCTTCTGCACAGCAAAAGAAACTACCATCAGAGTGAACAGGCAACCTACAAAATGGGAGAAAATTTTTGCAACCTACTCATCTGACAAAGGGCTAATATCCAGACTCTACAATGAACTCAAACAAATTTACAAGAAAAAAACAAACAACACCATCAAAAAGTGGGCAAAGGACATGAACAGACACTTCTCAAAAGAAGACATTTATGCAGCCAAAAGACACATGAAAACATGCTCATCATCACTGGCCATCAGAGAAATGCAAATCAAAACCACAATGAGATACCATCTCACACCAGTTAGAATGGCAATCATTAAAAAGTCAGGAAACAACAGGTGCTGGAGAGGATGTGGAGAAATAGGAACACTTTTACACTGTTGGTGGGACTGTAAACTAGTTCAACCATTGTGGAAGTCAGTGTGGCAATTCCTCAGGGATCTCGAACTAGAAATACCATTTGACCCAGCCATGCCATTACTGGGTATATACCCAAAGGATTATAAATCATGCTGCTATAAAGACACATGCACACGTATGTTTATTGCGGCACTATTCACAATAGCAAAGACTTGGAACCAACCCAAATGTCCAACAATGATAGATCGGATTAAGAAAATGTGGCACATATACACCATGGAATACTATGCAGCCATAAAAAATGATGAGTTCATGTCCTTTGTAGGGACATGGATGAAATTAGAAATCATCATTCTCAGTAAACTATCACAAGGACAAAAACCAAACACCGCATGTTCTCACTCATAGGTGGGAATTGAACAATGAGATCACATGGACACAGGAAGGGGAACATCACACTCTGGGGACTGTTGTGGGGTAGGGGGAGGGGGGAGTGATAGCACTGGGAGATATACCTAATGCTAGATGACGAGTTAGTGGGTGCAGCACACCAGCATAGCACATGTATACATATGTAACTAACCTGCACAATGTGCACATGTACCCTAAAACTTAAAGTATAATAATAAAAGAAGAAAAAAAAAAGCCACCGCCAGCATGCCTCCAGCTGCTGCCTCAGTCTGAGGAGCTCGGCTGTTTTACTGCTGACACCATCTTATGGTATCCTTTGCACGATGCTAACTTCCTCCGCTGAGGGTGAAGCCTCACTCACCATTCTCTGCAGCAATCCCACCAACCTCTCATCCAGTGACTCTAGTGGGGCCCTTTCACTGGGCCCACTTTGTACTTGGCTCTCCATAGTTCCTCTTAACTCCGTGATCAAAAGACATTTTTACATGTGTTATAAGCCTCTTTTAAAAAAATCTTCCTAGGAAAGACTCTCTTCAAATCTCTACTAGAACAGGGCTGCATCCAAGTGAGTCCTTAATAAATAGAATTGGATCATGGTAAGAAGACATGTCCCCTGCTCGTGTTCTTGTCAGTCCTGAATGGGTGAGGCAAAGTGCTCAGACACTGTGCTAGCAAAGGGATTTTCAGTCTCTGCCTCCCTAATTATGACATTCTTTTTCTGCCTCCCACAGGCACAAGGGCCCTGACGAGGGAGTGCTCAGTTCTTTGGTGTGAAATATAGTAAGATAGAGGCCACTGGCTTCAGAAGAATAGAGCTGGATAAAAAAGTACAAAAGGAATGCGACCAGTAACAGGAATGGTATTTAGAGGACCTGATTCATCTCTTCTACGTTGTTCAGGACGATTGCAAAATCCATTTCTCCTTCTCTGTCCCTGCTTCTCTGCCCTTCCCCCAAGCTTTCTTGCTCTCCCACATGTGCGTGTGCACACACACACGCGCGCTCATGCTCGCTCGCTCGCTCTCTTTTCTAAGGCTCCAGGCATCCGTCCCTGGAGAAGCGCACCTTGGGAAGGAGATGAAATGAAAGAAGGGCACATCCTCCTTTAACCCCAAACATCTGAAGTCAGCGCCGCGCACTACTGCGATTTCCTGGGCCAAATGCATTGTTCAGGCAAAGCTCCCATTCACGTCAACAGTCTCAGCAGGATTTATCAAATTCAGCCATATGGACAATATTCACAGATACTCATTCAAGAAGCTCTCACAGTTCCAACTTCCACCTTGTTGACTCTCTCTCATCTGTTTTTCCCACAAGTCGTTCAATTCAGTTGTTGGGCAACCGTTCAGGGAAGCCTTTAAGATAGAGATTTCTGCTCTCTCATTGGGCAGAAGAGAGGACAGGCAAAACAGTGAGACCGCCAAATGAGGAAAGAAAATTGGAAGCACTTCTCTGATTTAGTACCAAACTTGCTCCAGGATAAAACTGCACTATACCAAAAACTCTGGCACGGTATCAGGTACTATGGGGTGGGCAAAGTTCCCAGGTTTTACTTCCAGAGCTGACTGCACCAGGGAGACCCACGTGCTCCCGAAGGCACCGCACGCAGGGCATGGCATGGCCAGAATGACAGCAGATGTCAGCTCTGGACTCTTAAGGACCCAAAGGTCCAGGGTCACATTTTTTGTTACATACCAGCTTCCTCCCCTACTCACGACTGGAGAGTTGTGGCTTCTGCTCCCTTCAGTCACAGCTACTTGGGGTGTCTGAAAGCATCAGGGCCATGCCATCTAGCAATCTTCCCCAAAGTAGGGAAACAGCGGTACCCTGCACAAGCTTGGCATAGAGGTGTTCCCTCAAAATTATCTTTGCACACAGTTGGAGGATGACCAAAATATAGGTTGCCATTTAGGCAAATGACACGAAAGAAGAGATGCTTTGTAGCTAAGTATCTTTTCCATACTGGGCACCCACTAAAGGTTAGCTGTATACATGAATGGATCGATGATTGGATGAAAGGACACATGAAAGGAAGGCATTGTTTTCTCAACCAAGCCAAGTACTAAGTAATCTTTGAAAATGAAAACTCAGGCCGGGCGCAGTGGCTCACGCCTGTAATCCCAGCACTTTGGGAGGCCAAGGCGGGTGGATCACTTGAGGTCAGGAGTTCGAGACCAGCCTGGCCAACATGGTGAAACCCCATCTCTACTAAAAATATAAAAATTAGCAGCCAGGCACGTTGGCTCACGCCTGTAATCCCAGCACTTTGGGACGTCAAGGCAGGCAGATCACCTGAGGTTGGGAGTTGGAGACCAGCCTGACCAACATGGAGAAACCCTGTTTCTACTAAAAATACAAAAATTAGCCAGGTGTGGTGGTGCATGCCTGTAGTCCCAGCTACTTGGGCGGCTGAGGCAGGAGAATTGCTTGAACCCAGGAGATGGAGGTTGCAGTGAGCCGAGATCGCACCATTGCACTCCAGCCTGGGCAACAAGAACGAAACTCCGTCTCAAAAAAAAAAAAAAAAAAAAAAAAAATTAGTCGGGTGTGGTGGCGTGTACCTGCAATCCCAGCTACTCAGGAGGCTGAAGCAGGAAAATTGCTTGAACCCGAGAGGCAGAGGTTGCAGTCAGCCGAGATCGTGCCACTGCACTCCAGCCTGGGCAACAGAACAAGACTCCGTCTCAAAAGAAAAAAAAAAACAAAACAGGAAAATGTAAACTCGCCAAGAGCTCAGCAGGAATGGACGCGTTACTCTCAGAGTAGACCCCATAACAGCCACCCAGACATGTGAGAATGCAGCTTTGCCTTAAGACAGACATTAAAGGAAGAAATTCCACCACCTCTCCCTGTAATCTTTGCCAGCGTGTATCAGCCATCACTCTTGGGAAGCTTTTCCCATCTCCCTACGTTCTCTCAGATTTGGAAACCCACAACGGCTCCCAACAAGCTCCTCTAGATGGCTCCACACCTTCGGCTTGTGGTTTAAGTCCCTCTTCAGTTGTTCCTGAGTCTCAAATCTAGAGGAAACTACTACAGGGGAAGTTACTGGGATGAGATTGGCAAGCGGCCCCTCCACCTGGGATGAGATTGACAGGCGGCCCCTCTATCTGGCCTGCTTCTCTGTCTTCAGGCTGGAAAGGGGCTCACTAGGCAGGCCGAGGCCATGCGTGGCCCTCCCTGGGCATCTTGTCCCCCTCTCTGTTCAGCTTTTAAAAATGCCTTTGTGGGCTTTGTTGTGGGTAGGGCTTTCTCCTACCTGTTCCATGAGTCTGGAAGGCCCTGTGAGAGAGGAATTGATGAGCACAGCAAGAAACAGAACTTCACTGAGCATGCTGAACATGTGTCCATTATTCTAAATACATTTTTATTTAATTCCTATGACAATCTGTGAGACAGATACTAATTATTCCTATTTCACATCTACAGAAATCTAAAGTTTAGAAGAATTAAGTAACTTGCCCAAGGTCACTGCCTGAGTAATGACGTATCTGGGTCGAGAATTGAAGTCACTCTACAAAAACTCCGTCATTTTCTCCTAAACGACCTTCCTATGAAGGCAAAGACCTCCTCTGCCTTAATCATCTATCTCTCCTCCTACATCTAGTACCTAGCATGCTGCTTTCTATGTTGTATTTAATTAAATATTTGTTAAATAAAAATGGAAGAATATGCATCATGTATTTGTGCCACTAGGTTTTAAGGTGTACAGTTCAGTAGTATTAAGTATATTCACATTGTTGTACAACAGTCATCCAGAACTTTTTCATCTTGCAAAACTGAAACTCTATACCCATTGAACAATTCCCCATTTCTCCTCCCTCCAGTCTCTGGCAACCACCTTTTTACGTTGAATTTGCCTGCTTTAGATACTTCATATAACTGGAATGATATAGTGTTTATCTTTTTGTGGCTGACTTCACTTAGCGTAGTGTCTGCAAACTTCATCCATGTTGTAGCATGTGACCAGATTTCCTTGTTTTTGTTTTGTTTTGGTTTTTAAATAGAGAAGGGGTCTCACTATGTTGCCCAGGCTGGTCTCAAACTCCTGGGCTCAAGCGATCCTCCTGCCTCAGCCTCCCAAAGTGCTAGGATTACAGCCATGAGCCACTGCATCCAGCCAAAATTTCCTTGTTTATTAAGGCTGGAAACACTGCATTTTATGTCCCGCACCAAGTTTCTTAAATGACCCATTTCATCAAGTTGCTTCCTTAAAACTCCCTCCTTGTATTAGTTCATTTTCACACTGCTATGAAGAACGGCCTGAGACTGCGTAATTTATAAGGGAAAGGGGTTTAATTGACTCACAGTTCCGCATGGCTGGGGAGGCCTCAGGAAACTTAAGATCACGGCAAAGGTGAAGGCGAAGTGGAAGCAAGGCAGCTTCCTCACAGGGCGGCAGGAAGGAGAATGAATGCAGGAGGAACTACCAAATGCTTACAAAACCATCAGATCTCAAGAGAACTCACTCACTATCATGAGAAGAGCATGGAGCAAACTGCCCCCATGATCCAACTACCCCCACCCGGTCTCTCCCTTGACACATGGGGATTATGGGGATTATAATTAAGATGAGATTTGGGTGGGGACACAAAACCTAACCATATCAGTCCTTTAATTCAGCTTCACTCTCGGAAGAGCTTTAATACAATGACAGCCACCACTGCCACCTGTTGAGCACTCACACTGCGCTAACGGAGCCTCTCACACGTTTTCACAGAAACTTCAGGGTTATGACTGTGATCTGTAGATGAGAAAGTTGAGGCCCAGGGAGATTAAACGGCACGTTCAAGGCCACACTGCTTCCAAGTGCAGCAATCTGGACCTCTGACCTTCCCCAGCTCCCTCTGACTCTACAGCCTGTTGTCAGTCACTAATCTTTACTGCCTTCCAGTGAGCCTTAGAGATGATCAACACAACAGAGAGCGACACTGAGGCCCAGATACATGAGGTGACACCTGTGGCTGCGCTGCCCATTAGCTACAGAGCTGGGGTGACGCCTCGAACTCACGATGCCTGGCCCAGGGCTCTCTGCTCCATTCCACTTGCCTCCGGCCCACGTGACCTCTCCCCCAATCCACATCCCATGGTTTCCTCAAGATGCAGCTCAAGGCTCACTTCTTCCAGACAGTAAAATCCTCCCACACGCACTCCCGGTATTTCGCTTCTCCTTTGCTCTGCTGGCTGAATTCGGTTGGACACACACTCTCATAGCAGCATCATGTCCTACTCTATGATCTTCCAAGGAGGAAAGTGTGTTCCCCTTCCCATCCCACCACCTAAGAGTGTCCTGGAATTTGGCAGGGCACTTGATAAATGTTTTTTGACTGGCTATGCCATAAATTTATGCAATCTAAGAGCTGGGTGGGCCCTGCCTTATCACACTTATTTTCCAGGTGAGAAACTGAGACCCAGAGATGTGAGGTCACTCATCTGGTTACAGAGCTAATTAATGAGGAGCTGAGTCCAGAACCCAGTCTTCTGTCTTCTAATCTGTCCTCTCCTGCTGCTGAGCCCACCTAACCAGGATTCTTTATCATTTTTCAGCATCAGAGTTGTGCCCTAAAGCCTGAAGTGGGCAGACACGAAGAAAGAAAGGTTAAATTCTACATCTAGTCATTTTAAGGAGATATGAAAGTACCACCTTTTTATTTCCATAGGGAAAAAAAGATGAAAAGGAATACTGAACAGAAAGAAAGGAATAAAAAGCAATGCAAATTCCTAGTCTTTATCCACATATTAAATAAAGACATTCTGTCCTTCTCCCTCTGTCCCCTCCCACCTCAATATTGCTTGCTCCTTAAGACGGGCCAGGGAAAATGCAATTCTCTCCAGAGTAAAGTGTGAAAGACTACAGAGGTGCATTAACATTTTATAACCTCAAAATTCTTCAATAAATTAACATTATTAAAGGATATCTGGTTCTTCAGTACCTTGAAAATGAAATGACACCTTCTAGAAAATATAGATTCACCTCATTTGCAGGTTTGCTGTATTGTTAGAGCCATCTACATGTCCCTTTCCAATAAAAAGAAAGGAAGTCATACACCTCTGAAGTATTTTATAGTTAATGAAACACTTGAACACATTATTATTTTTTTGATGATAGGTCATTATGTGCTTATTTTTTGACATTTTAAAAGTTTTATTGTATGTTTAATAGACAAATAATAATTATACAAATTTATAGGGCATGGTGTAATGTTTGGGTACATGTATACATTTTTATCCCAGTAAGATGTAAATCTTTGGAGAAAACCTGATGCAGATAGAAGAGGCTTCTGATACACATTAGGACATGGATGTCAGTTTTTCTGATTGTTTTCTTTTTTTTTTGAGACAGGGTCTCATGTCGCCCAGGCTGGAGTGCAGTGGCATGATCTCGGGCTCACTGCAACCTCCGCTTCCCGGGTTCAAGCGTTTCTTGTGCCTCAGCCTCCCAAGTAACTGGGATTACAGGCATGAGCCCCCACGCCCAGCTAATCTTTGTATTTTTAGTAGAGATGGGGTTTCGCCATGTTGGCCAGGCTGGTCTCGAACTCCTGACCCCAGGTGATCTGCCTGCCTCGGCCTCCCAAAGTGCTGGGGTTAGAAGCATGAGCCACCACGCCCGGCCAGTTTTTCTGATTCTACTTACTAACTCACACTTACGCAAGAGTTGTCCTCTTCACCTTCTTAGCCTGGCTTTTTTTTTTTTTCCTGTACTACCCTCCAGAAGGAAGACAATCACTTTTTTTTTTTTTTAAGATAGGTCAACAGATTTTAATGTGAGATAGTATGAACAGTTCACTTATATGGTTTCAGAACACCTTATAACTAACCTATAAGAAGCTAACTTAATTCTAGGGATTAAATAATGGAAGTAGTGAATACTTAATCAATCAACAAGTATTTATTGGGAGCCTATTGTACACTGGGCACTATTCTAGGCCCTAGGGACATAAGATTAAACACAGCAGGGGGAGTTTCCATTCTCCTGAGGTTCCACACTAGGGCCCTTTCACGGATGAGACGACAGGCAAACTCAAATTGAAACCACAGTGAGATACTATCGCCCAGCCACTAAAATGGCTAAAATCAAGAAGACATGTAATAACAAGTGGTAGCAAAGATATGGAGAGGTACTCTCCGTATTACTCTCATATATTACTGGTGGGAATGTAAGATTATGCACCCACTTTGGAAAGCAGTTTGGCAGTTCCTCAAAATATTAATTGCATACTTACCATATGATCTGGTAATTCCACTCTAGATATACACTTGAAAAAAATTAAAATATATTTCTATATAAAAACTTGTGCACACATGTTCACAGCATTATTCTTGATAGCTAAAAAGTAGAAAGAGCCCAAATGTCCATCACTTGATAGATAAATATGCAACACTCATAAAATATTACTTGGCAAAAAAAGAAAATACTGATACATGCCACAACATGCATGAACCTTGAAACTATGCTAAGTGAAATAAGTCAGCCACAAAAAAACAAATATTTTATAATTCCATTTATATAAACTGTCTAGAATAGGCAAATCTAGATAAATAGCAGATTAATGGTTATCTAGGGATTGGGGGGCTGGGGAGATGGGATATGACCAATGAGTATGGGGTTTCTTTGGGGGTCATAAAAATGTTCTAAAATTGATTGTGGTGATGATTGCAGAACTCTGTAAATATGCTAAAAGCCACTGAGTAGTATACTTTAAATGAGTAATTATATGTTATATGAATTACATGTCAAAAAAGATTGTATATAACGTAGTATGAAGATATACTGAGAACTAGTGGAAGATGATCTCAGCAGTTTGTTCTCATGCTGCTAATAAAGACATACCCGAGACTGGGTAATTTTTAAAGGAAAGAAGTTTAATGGACTCAGTTCCACATGGCTGGAGAGGCCTCACAATCATGGCGGAAGGCAAAGGAGAAGCAAAGGCATGTCCTACATGGCGGCAGGCAAGGGAGCTTGTTGAGGTGAACTCCCATTTATAAAACCATTAGATCTTGTGAAACTTATTCACTACCAGGAGAACAGTATGGGGGAAACTGCCTCCATGATTCAATGATCTCCACCTGGCCCTGCCCTTGACATGTGGGGATTATTATAATTCAAGGTGAGATTTGGGTGGGGACACAACCAAACCTTATCAGTGTGTGGGTAGGCAACTGGCCTGGGCACCATGTTGCTGTTTTTCTTCTGTAACTCTATAGAGAATACCCCTCTGGGGAAGTTTCTGGGCCAAAAATTGGTGACACATAGTAATCAACAGATATTGCTCAGACTACTGTAGGAAGTAGAAAGCTTAGCGATAACAGATTTTCCTGGCAACACCCACCCACTAATCAGATTTACAGTTTGCCAGAGTGGCACAAGCTGTATGAAGATTCACTAAAATCTCACTTGAGATAGGCAACACCTATCTCTAAACCAGAAGAGACAGGTATTTCTTTCTTCTTCCTCTCCTTATGTCACCTCCTAACCTCCACAGTGCCCATGTTGAGTTTTAGAAATGACATTTAGAGCAAGACATAGATTCTTGGTGGGTGGCCTCTTGCCAGCTGGTCCTGCCCCCCTCCTCGCTACAGATCACAAGTGTTGGCCTGGTTTCTCTCACCACAAACAGCAGTATCAACAACCTCATCCAAATTTCACGTACCTCTTTACCAAACTAGAGCTAATCCCAAGTAAACAGCATTTGGACTTCAGAAATCTGGTTCCACGTTTGTGTGAATGACAGATTCCCCAATATTTTAGCAGGGCCTCACCCTCAGTTATTCTTTTCCATGATGACAGTTCTGTATCTTACTGAGACTAATAAATTACTGTCCTTCACAACAGAGGTACACAAAAGGCCTCAAACGATGAGCTGGCTAAAATGTAGCTGCTCTGTTAACAATGATGGAATGCTAGCCATGACATATGCATAGCAAGCAATTTTTCCTCATCTTCACCAGTGGGAAGGAGCTAGCATTTGGCCAAGACCTTTGATAAGTGCCATGGGTCCCCTCACACCCTCAGCCATGAATATTTCGGGGTAAACCAGGTGCCTGGGTAACTTTCTCATGTGCTATTCTGCCACAGCAGGGGCAACTGCCCTTACAGTCTTGTCCCAGAAGAACCACTAACAACTTGAAGTTTCCATCAGTGAGAAACGCACCTGCCACACAGACCACTTTCTAGCATCACTCACACAAAGGTTGTCGATGTTTGGACCAAGTTTGACAGAGTATTTTTTCATTTGGTTGAAGTTGTTTTCAATGTTTTCCAGTGACTGGAGGTCAAGTCTGGAGCAGTGGCTTGTATTAATAGATCCTTTGTGAGGGCAGCTGCTGAAACGACACTTCAACTCATCACTGACAAGGGAACAGAAAACACGGCCAAGCCAGGCTTCGTGGCCACCCCTCAAACTGGCCCTGAAAATGGCACTGATTCTGGAGATGGCCAAATGATTTAAGTGTGCATGCACGTGTGTGAGGGATAATCTTGGTTCCTAATTTGGGCGTTTTGAATTGGAAACTTTGCCGGACATTGCCTAAATCAATGGTCAAAGAGTACAGTTTGTTTTTTCTCTGAGTGACAGATATCAGTTTCCTAAAGCTCACTGCCTTTCTTGGAGGACGGAGGGGAGGCCTTTGCCAACTTTGTCTACCTCCATGCTTTTTGGGCTTACTTTCTAATGAATGGGCAGGTCTGGGGCATCTTTTACCACATTCAGTCCAGAAAGGACCTGTCTGTCTCATCTAACCTAAAACCTGGCTCAATAATGCCTGGTCAAGAGGCTGGGTCTCACCCTTCGGGGCTCGTTTATATAATGAGTGTCTCTGGGTTCAGATCTTCTCAATAAAACATGTCTGCCTAGCACAATCCTTCTGAAATTTAATGGCTGCAACCCTGACAGCCTTCAGGCTGGGAATTTATCTGACATCAAATGAACAGGCAGCAAACAGGATGGAGCAATCTTTCCCAAAGTGTGTTCCATGGAACTCCAGGGTTCCATGGGCAGTTAAGTTTGGGACAATGCATTCCACCCCTGTCTTATTTCTAAGATTCTAAGACATCATCAGTTTTAAGCTCCTCATCGATTTAATGTTTTTTTTGTTCTTTTTGGAGAGTTGAGGAGAAGACGACACCTGATTATAATATATCGTTTTGTTTTTAACACACAGTAAGAGCCTACATTTATCTAGATGAGCACTCAGGATTTCTTCTTTAGTATCTCAGTTACAGTTTGCATCTAATCACTCTTTGCCATCTGAGTCTAAGGGTTCACTGAGTCACTTTTGACCATTAGAAGTTATATGGAATCTTAAAGGGACAAGCTGCTTTTCATAAACTTATGATCTTGGTCTCCTTTGTATCCTTAGAATAAACAACATAATGTTGAATCCTGTAAAGAAATATTCAAGTTTCATGTGCCTTTTTTTATAAGCTTATCATTTCATATTTTCCTTAATTGAATAACGTGACTGAAAGGTATTGACTTTGCTAAGTGTCAGCTGGAAGCTCTTGACAGATTCTTGGAGATGGAGTGATAGTTCTTCATAATGGGGGAATCAGCATTCCAAGAACTGTCAAACCACCTTCTCCGCACAGTGAAGCTTCCACGATCCATTCCTAGACATTTGGCAATCTCTGTTGCCTTTAATTACTGCCCGGAATGTGACAAAAAAAAAAAAAAACCTGCTTTTATAATGCTGATTCATAACAATGTTTTTAAAATACACATTTTGGAATAATTTTAGATTTACAGAAAAGTTGCAAAGATAGTAGAGTGTTCCTATACACCCTTTACCCAGTCCTGTTGCTAACATCTTACATTACCAAGGAACATTTGTCAAAACTAAGAAGCAAATGTTGGTATGTGACTATTAATTAACCCCAGGCTTTACTTAGATTTCACCCGTGCTCTACCCACGTCTCTTTTATGTTCTGTTCTGACAACAGTGCATTCAGTTGTCATGTTGCCTCAGTCTCCTCTGCTCTGTGGCAGTTTCTCAATCTTTTCTTGACAGTCTTGAAGCGTCCTGGCCAAATATACTGTACAATGTCCTCTGATCTGTGTTTCTCTCTTGCTTTTCTCAAGACTAAATGGAGGTATTTTTGTAAAAAATGCCGCAGAAGTAAAGTACCCTTCTCATTACATCCTATCACAGGGGATGTGGCAGCCACATGGCCTCACTTGTGAAGCTAACCTGATCCCTTAGTTAAGGTAGTGTTTGCCAAGTTTTTCCACTGCAAGGTGTAGCAAATGAAGGGATCTAAGTTAAAATTCAACTTTGGTGGACTCCCTATTTTAAGAACTCACCTGAGGTGCCATCAAATGGGCAAACATGTACAAAGACTGGCTAGGTCCCTGCATCTTGTGCGGGCAGGGACAACCTCAGCGTCCTGGCCAGGGCCGGGAGCTCATTGTTGTGAGAAGCCAGACACACTCACTCTCAGGGTCTCACCCGCATGAATCTTGCACCTCATTTACCTTGCTCTATGCCCATCCCTGCTTCTGACACTGATTCCAAAGTTTACTCTAATTCTAGAAACACTGAAGTATAAAAACATGGGCTTTTTATTTTAGAATCAAGTGTACTGTAAAGGTTCTGGGACATCCTGCAGTAACCTTATTTAACCTACAGTTTCCCAAACTAATTTGATCACAGAGTCCTCTTTTCACTTAAGGCCCTTTCTTCACCTGAACCTATGAATAGAGGGGAAGGAACAGGGCTGAGCCAGCTGAATCTGCTTTGAGTCCCAGCTGCCTGACTGTGGCAAGCTTCTTCATAAAGTAATGCTCTTCAGAGCCTCTGACATCCTCAGTCACAATTCTGATGCATTTAAATGCATTTCTTTGACCTCTCATACACCCCTGGGAAGGCTCTGCTTGCACGTCTATGAGCTGTGCACGGATATACTGACAGTCCTATGGAAGTGGCTGACCTTTGTCACGATATCCGGGAGTAAAAATGGTCCAGACAGGCAGGTAAGCATGCGAACACTGAGTTCCAAAATCGTATCAGAGCTGCCTGCTCATTGGACCACTGTGAATGAGGATGGGCTCACCCCAGCCCCCTACTAACCTTTGCATCCTTTAACTGCCAGGACTCATACCTGACTCTAATAGAATGAACTTCTGTTCTCTGATACTACATCTTAACGTCCTCTGAGGAACACTGTAGTGGCAGGTGGGTAAGCTGAAAATTTAGGAAGCAAATTACAATAGACATCCTAGCCAACCTCATTTCACAGTTCTGAGCAGCCCCAGTGGAGCAATCTTCCTGTTCGGAGGATCACGGCAACACAGGGAGTAATCACCATTTCAGCCCGTACATGGGAGACCAAAAAGGGAGATCCTAGTGTCATTTAGGCCCAGGCTCTGCCTTGGCTATTGACAAGGTCTTTTAGGGTATGGGGTTACATTTTTGTCCCACTAAATGACAGCAGCATTTGGTGGGTAACATGCATACATAAGCGCATAGGGCCATCCATCAAATCAACAATTCATATAGTGAGTCTCTTGGGGAAGACATTCCCACGTTATAGGAACATGGGCCTTTTCCATTATATGAGAAAGTGAACTTACAGATACATAAGGGCAACTATTCCTTTCATTTTTAAAAATTTGTCACCTTTTACCAAAAGAAGAGTGGCACGGTAGAAAATGCATGAGACTTGGAGTTGGATACGCTTGGGCTCAAATCCTAGTTCCTGGGGCAGGTTTCCTTTTTTTTTTTTTTTTTGAGAGGGAGTCTTGCTCTGTCACCAGGCTAGAGTGCAACAGCGCAATCTTGGCTCACTGCAACCTCTGCCTCCCAGGTTCAAGTGATTCTCCTGCCTCAGCCTCCTGAGTAGCTGGGACTACAGACTTGCGCCACCACACCCAGCTAATTTTTGTATTTTTAGTAGAGACGGAGTTTCACCATGTTGGCCAAGATGGTCTCGATCTCTTGACCTCGTGATCTGCCCACCTCAGCCTCCCAAAGTGCTGGGATTACAGGCGTGAGCCACCGCACCCGGCCCCTGGGGCAGGTTTCTTAATTTCTCTGAGCTTCAGTTTTCTCATGGGTAAAATGGGGATAAAAATACATACTTGACAAGGATATTATAGGGCTCAAATGAGACAATCTGCCGAAATATTTTTAGCCTGGCACAGAGAAAATTAGTAACAAACATGGAATTCCCTTTCACTCCAAGCTCCCTTTACACTAGGGACTGTCTCATGGTTGATACCAGATGGCCCGGTCTCGATTCTGCACAAGCTTGGTACTCTAACACCCCAGTTTTAGGAAGGCCTCAAGAACAATCTGCAGGGGCAGGGGACCTTTCTAATGATCCCACACACTCTCTGGACTGTATGGGATCATTAGGAAAAACAGGTATCAGCGCCCTGATGCAAGTCCTTCTGAACAATCCAGGGTTTAGCAGGAGGCCAAGGTGTCTGATCCTCTCTGGACATTATCATGGTTGGTCTTCCTTCTGTTCTCCGTTGACGTGACTTGTTAGCGTTAACAGTGCCTGTGGCCAGGAATTAAGAGGACAGCGAAAACTTGCTTTGCTAGTTAATGCTCTCTCTGCCCCCAGAGAGGGTCGAGAGACAACAAAGGCTCATTCCTGCCAGAACCAAGAACCCCCACCTCAACTCCCAACTCCTACCAAACATTAGCCACCCATCTGACCCTCATAGACGTCTCCAAGATCGAAAAATATCCTTTGGCAAAAACGAATCATTGGCAATTTGGTTATTTTAACTACTTCTGTGGCCAGGAGAGAAGGATGAGAGTTTCAGCTGGATATAAACAGAAGCAGGAGCTTGAAGAGGATGAGAGAAAATGAAGCCAGTGCTATGATACAGTCCAAGACAGCCTGGTTTAAGTTGAGCTGAGGAGAAACTGAAGCTGATTTCAAACAAGTCTGAAAACCCGCATCCCTGTGCTCCCCTCGCATAGCCACTGGCCTTCCCATCCTCCGTGCGGTCCTGAACTGACCATGCACTCACAATAGCACATTCAGGGCTGGCCATAGGGAGCCGTCTTCGTGCAAGGCAAGTTCTTGAGAGAGGAGTCTGTGTTTATGAAGGTTAATTCCAGGCTCAGCCAAAGGCCACCTAAGGCACAAATGCTCCGAGTCGGTTGGGGTTTGTGTGTTCCATCTGCTACTGGGCACCTCTCTAGGATGCGTATTTCTAGTCAGTGGACCGTCCTAAACATGTGAAGCTGCTGACAGATGAAAGCTGGCCTTGCTTGTGGCATACATTCTTCAGGGCTTGTACCTGCTCTTATAAGGAAGTAGAACTCAGAGAGCACTCACTGGCAGCAGGGGACTGGTCCTACACTCACAGCAATGTCCCGACTCGGTTTCAGTGGTGGCTCCAATGTCTCATTTTGTGTCACCAGTGTTGATGAAACCTTGACAAGGCAAAGCAAAACGACAAGCATGCCCTGAGCAGAGCCCCGGGAATTCAACCTTTAAGTGGATAACTTGGCTTCTGGTTTGCCAAGGAACCAGGGCATCAAACAGATGAAACAGCCTATTGTCCATTTCAACAGGATTTTTCAGGAGTGGGGATGATCTTTCAAATTATCCACAACTTAATTATTTAATATTTTGATAGTCAATTACCTAAGACACGGCATCGTCACTGACCAATGAGAAGAGATGCAGTAGTTGGGCGCAGTGGCAGCACTTTGGGAGGCTGAGTGGACAGATCACCTGAGGTCAGGAGTTCGAGACCAGCCTGGCCTACATGGTGAAACCCCATCTCTACTAAAAATACAAAAATGAGCCAGGCATGGTGGGCACCTGTAATCCCAGCTACTTGACAGAGTGAGCCTCTGTCTCAAAAAAAAAGAAGAAGAAGAAGGAGAGGAAGAAGATGAAGAAGAGATGGCAGCCACAGCTGGGAGACGGGTCCTAGAGATCCCCCGTAGTGCAGGGCATCCTCCCTGTTTGCTTCTTGGATTCTGGGAAAGTCCTCGGTGGCAAGCCTGAGAGGCTGGGCAAAGGGGCTAGAGCAGTGGCTATTTACCTCCAGGGAAGAGGCATTCTACGGCCTGAACAAGCAGCAGGCAGCACCAGGTCTGGGTGATTCTCCGTCCTGCAGTCGTGGGAGATGAGGGCACGTACATGAGGGAAGCAGCACAGAAAAGAAGCCCCTGCAACCTTTGCATTTTTTATTACACCGTGTTAGTACCCAGGAGACTTTAGCCTTCCCAAATCTCACTGGATCAATAACTTCAGGAAAAAGAATTTCCAGGAGCCAATTTCCACATTAGTTTAGGTGCTGGGAGGTCTTTGGAAACTCAGCCCGAGACACCCGGAGACTTCTAGTCCACCCCCGGGGAATTCAGTTCAATCCTCTGAAACACTCAGACTATCTCCTCTAGGCACTGCCAGCTCAGGTTTCTACTCAGAACACATACATTTGTGTCTGGGGAAAGGCAAGCATGAAATATACTTCACTGAAAGGTTGAAAAGCATGGAGGGTAAGTTAATTTTCAAAGAAGAAAGGAAGCCAACGGCATAACACAATGGAATGTGTGATTCACCTCTGCAGGGCAGACATTGATTTTCCCACCAGGGAGTATCATCGAATTAGTTGGCAGTTGAAAATATGATCTCTGACTTTTTTTTTCATTCCCCTTAGGTCCTACATTTTATTTTAAGACCATGAAACAACGTGAGATTAAAAGTGTCATCCAGAAACAGAAGTGGAAAAGATGCAGTAATTCTTTTGTTCAAAGAAAATATTTTCGAAGTTATTTCATAACTAAAATTGCAATGACAGGTGTGTGGGTGGGGTGCATGGGCTCTCCTCGCTTGGTTCATATTGGACAGAGGGGAAGCCTGTGGGCTTAGGGGGCACAGACCCCTCCCATGAAGAGTCAGCATCAGGGCTGCTCTGGGTGTAACCCAGGTCCTGCACCGTTTCCAGTGGCTGGTGTCCTGGGAACAGGCATCAGTCGGAAGCCACACCTTCACCCTGCGGGGGATGAGGAGGGCTAACGGTGGGAGAAACCATTCAGGTAAGAAATGTTCTCCCACCTCCTAGATGTGTGGCTTTGGGTGAGGTGCTCAACTCTCTGAGCCACAGCTTTCAGAGCTCTAAATGGGGACTCATAATTTCTGCTCTATCTAGATACATGTAGGTCTAGGTTTAGGTGTTCTGATGCCTAACACTTTGTATACCTTCTTTAAGAATGCAAAGTTGACAAATGCAGAAATGGGAACGGAGTTTTCAAAGGGGCTCCTGCAAGTGGAAGGCCCTACAGTTTAAGTCTCGTTAGTGTCATGGTGAATCTAACTTTGCACACCTGCCTATCTCAAATAAGAGGTACGTATATAAATGTACATCTCAAACTGTAATTATATAAATACGTGATGTTGAATTACTCTATAAATCTGTAATACTTAATGTATGCTATGTGAGGTGCAGGAAATAAAGCTGTGCAGGAGACATGCAATCCCACCCGTGTGAAACCTAAAATCTAGAGGCGTTGCATTATCATCTACGGGAGGGCATCTATTCAGAATGTCCTCTGAATCCTGAACTTGGAAGTGAGGCAGATCACAGTGGAATGGCTTGATTGCTCGTCTGCAGCACTAGCCCCTCTCAGGCAGGGCTCTCTGAGGTCCTGATGCCACACCTGGCTTTCTGGGCGGTGAGCTCTGCTTGACCTCTGTCTCTGCCCTCTCCTTGCCAATCACTGCCTTCTCACTCACTCTCATTTTGAAACCCTCACAGCACCAGGCCAGCCTTTTTATTTTATTTTAATTTTTATTATTTTGAGACAGTCTCGCTCTTTCGCCCAGGCCAGACTGCAGTGGTGCTATCTCAGCTCACTGCAAGCTCCGCCTCCCGGGTTCACGCCATTCTCCTGCCTCAGCCTCCCACGTAGCTGGGACTACAGGTGCCTGCCACGGCGCCCAGCTAAGTTTTTGTATTTTTAGTAGAGACGGGGTTTCACCGTGTTAGCCAGGATGGTCTCGATCTCCTGACCTTGTGATCCGCCCACCTCAGCCTCCCAAAGTGCTGGGATTACAGGCATGAGCCACTGTGCCCAGCCCAGGCCAGCCTTTCTAACCTTTATTTTCAAACAGGAATGGATAGTGGTTTCCTGGGGAGGCGGGGGCGACAGTAAGAGAATGAGGGGGTGACAGCCAAGGAGCATAGAGTTTTCTGGGGGAGGGTAATTAAAATGTTCCGAAATTGATTGTGATGATGGATACACAACTATGTGACTACACTAAAACCCAGTGATTTGTGTACTTTCAGTGGGTCAGTTATGTGGTATATGAATGATAGCTCAATAAAGTTGTTAAAAATATGAACGGACAACCAAGAAGCATCTAAAATTCAAGAAAAGCTTGGAGCAAGAGAAAGCAGAATTAATAAGCAGGGGGAAAAATGAAGAACACTCAGTTCATTCAGAAAAAAAAACAATTTTTTAAATGACCAATTATCCTTTGAGAGACTCAAGAAGATGCTGCATCCACAAAATAAGAATAGGGAGCCATGAAAAAGGAACTATCCAAAAACAAGAAAGAGTTCTTGTGAATTATTAGAACAATAAGTTTCCTAAGAGATAAAATTTTGATTAAATGTCTGCACAATGAAGTCAGGGATAATCCCTAGAGCATAAAGCAAAAGGCCCAGACACTAGAAAAAGAGAAGTTTAACATGTGACAACCAGCACTTTCAGAATGAAAGAACAGAAAAACAGAGGAAATAAAATTAAAAAGGAAAAAATAGGGAAAACTTTTCCCAGAGCTAAAGGAAGACAAGAATGTTTAAAATAAAAGGGTCTTGTATGAATGAAAAAGATACCCATGCCGAATACATCAGTGTGAACTTTCAGAACATCAAAGAGCAGAGCAGAGCCTAAAACCTTACAGAAAAGATAAAACGGGTGATTGACAAAGGATCCAGAAGCCAAGAAGCATCAGAAATAACAGATCTTACGAGACCGTGTAATAGGCTTTTGAAATTTTCATTGAAAATTATTTTGAATGGAGAATTTTATATTCTAATTCTCCACCAAGAACAAGAGTACTAAATCTCAATCTAATAGTGGGAAATCAAGAGATACTGCCTGAAGTTGATGGAACAAGAAATAGAAATTTCAATATAGTGTTTGAGGTGTCACAGGTTGCCAATAAAAGAATTAAAGTACTATTACCTTCATGGAAAAAGAGATGTAGAATAGAGAAAAGAACATAATAAAAGCTAGATCTTTATTTTTCATACCTAGGAATGGACCACTTCTTCAGTTGTAAGAAACTTAAATCTAAAAATAGTACATAGAGGTAATAAATATAACTCTGAGAAGAAAACAGACATGGTTAAAAAAAAAAAGAAACAAAGTTGCTGCTAAGGAGCAGGTCTGAAAGGAAAAGGGAGGGATCCCAGGGGGAGAAGAAACCCACTGCTTTTTATTTTAAAAATGAGATACAAGGCCAAACTTTTTTTTTCAACTAATTAACGGGACTTTTAAATACAGATCCTAGAAGCACTGCAGAGAGCCAAGCCTTGGCATCTGGGTAGCTGCGCACTTCCAAACTATACTGCATCAAAGCATTTCACAGACCGTGAGTTGTCCAGTTACTTAAGTTTGGGAGATACTGTCATTCTTGATGTCCCTTTTACAAATTCAAAACATACATTAAGTTATTAAAAGCTCTGAGAAGTTCTGTAGAAAATAAACCATTTTGACCTCATTTAAATACAGGTCAATTTGCTGAAAGACCAATTTGATGAACTGTTAATTTGCTGATGTTACTAAATTTACCAACTTTTTTAAAATAAAGATTTAATACTCACAATGGGATTGTTTTCAAAGTTTTGACAGGAATGTGCAAGTTGCAAAAGAAAATTAAATAGCCAAAAAGTGAGTAGAGCACACATTAATATAAACAGAGAAGATTTTACAAATGAGATTTTTAGACTACCTCTGGTTTCTTTTGGACATTTCTGGATATCATTTTTAACTTTGCTTAAAATTTTAAGCATTCTAAGGTTTATTTTCCCTCATTTCCTCCATGACCTACTGGCCTTTATTATATATTTCTAACAATTAAACATTTAAGTTAAATGTAAATTCAAATGCATCTCAAGGACATCAGAATTTTAAATTAACTTAGATCTAATTCAAATTCTAAACTGATGGAAATACAAAATTAAGGTTAAACTATTTACAAATTGGTGAAAGAACATTAAAAATTCTTTACAAAATAAAATAACATTTTTAAAGCATATAAAAAATAAAATATAGTTGAAACAATCCTGTCACATATGAAATGCCAAAACTTCAGGTAGAAAAATTGTATTTCACATAGGAACTGTTCAAATGATGCCGAATTCTGTTGTCAGCCTTCCAGCATTTTAGAATTTTCTTTTCTACTGATACCTCAGACAGGAAACATCTTAATATTAGTTAATACAGTCATGTGCCACATAACATTTCAGTCAACGGACTGCATATGTGATAATAGTTGTTCCACAAGATTATACTGGAGCTGCCCTATGCACCTATATAATTTTAAATTTTATGCCATATTTTTGCCCTATTTTTTCTATGTTTACATACACAAATACCTGCCACTGTGTTACAACTGGCTACAGCATTCAGTACAATAATGTCCTGTACAGGTTTGTAGCCAAGGAGCACCATATAGTCTAGTTGTGTAGTAGGATTTCACAATCTAGGTTTGTGTAAATACATTTCATGACGATTGCGTGACAGCAAAATCATCTAATGACGCATTTCTCAGAACGTATCCCCATTATTAAACAATGCATGACTATACTCAGAAAAGCATCTTTCATTGTCAGCAATACAGGATCAAACACTTACTAGACAGGGCTAGTAAATCGTCATGGGTAAATGTGCATATCTGAAAACTAGGCTCTTTGTGGACTTGGTGTACAGTGAACTGGCTTTTGATGAATTGGCTTTCCATAATCGATTTTCGGCCAATTGACCTGAAGCCATTTTATTTAACCTAGCTTTTCCCAAATTCATTTGACCAGGATTCTCTTTTCATTTCAAGTCAATGGAACAATTATCCTGACAGAACACACTCTGGAAACCACTACTCAACAGGAAGGAAGTCACATGCTTGTACTACAGGCCCTGGGGAACAGCAAGCCGACTTGGATAATAATAATCAGAAACTGCTAACAGGGGAATTAATGAGAACAGAAACTTAACTTATATCCAGATGCCATACTTCTATAAATCGGCAGACTATATATTCTATTCACTCATCTCCACTGGTGAAAAGTTCCACATTTTATATTAATTTTTATTTTACTTTTTTTTAGAGATGGGGTCTTGTTCTGTTGCCCAGGCTGGAGTGCAGTGGTACAATCAAAGCTAACTGTTACCTCGAACTCCTGGGGTCAAAAGTGATCGTTCCACCTCAGCCTCCCGAGGAGCTGGGACTAAAGGTGCACCCTACCATGCCCAGCTAATTTTCTAATTTTTTGTAAGACAAGGTCTTCCTATGTTACCCCAGGTTGATCTCAAACTTCTTGCCTCGAGGGATCCTCCCACTTTGGCCTCCCAAAGCCCTGAGATTACAGGTGTGAGCCACCACACCCAGCTTATATGTATTTTTTTAAAATAAAAACATTTTAATAGAAAATTCATGGGTGGGAATGAAGTGTTTGTGTTTTTTCTCTCTCATGTTCTTTGGGTCTGAGAAAGCCTTACACGGCATGCTTCCATGTCATAATACTCTCCCACTCATGATGGCTGCTGTGGGAACTGCCAGCAGTGAGGGCTGGTAGGGAAGAAAGCAACACAGGCCAGGGATCACACACTTACGAGCCCACTGGGGTAGACAGGATGTGGACGAGTAAAGCCAGCCTGGTGGGGAACTAGTGGAGACTTTGGCAAACTGACAGAGAATACGCCAGGTTTAAGAAGGCAGCTGCTACCCAGCATAGCTACAGCTGCTTTGGGGATGTGGATCCACTGTACCAGTCTTCTGATTCCCCAGGCAAAACTAGAAACCTAAGTTAAAAAAAAAAAAATAAAATCTCCTGCTTTTTAGAAGTTAGCAAATATTTCATTAAAATATCCACCATGTGGCTAATCAGAAATGTTTCATATATATGAATGTATATATATATATATGTGTGTGTGTGTGTATATATGTGCATATACACATATGTGAAACAAAGTAACATCACTTGTATTACCTTAAACCACCAAGTTACACAAAAAATTATAAGCAACCAAAGCTATACTAACTCCTCAGGATGTTGTCTAGGAACCAGTCGGAGGAAGGAAAGGGTATGTGTGGTCCTAACCTTATGGACCACATGATAACTCATGACAAGAGAGGCAGTGAGAATTGGAGCTGAGTTAGTTTGTTTTGTACTTTATTTGTGGCTGAGACTAAAGAAGTTTTGGAGGATTTTGAAACTCAGAATCTGAAAGCTAGAAGGGACATTACAGTCATGTGGGCAACCTCCTATTCAATAAAGGAATTATTTGGGTACAATTCCAACAGGTAGTCAACTAGTTGTTATGTAAACACTTCCAACGATGGAGTGCTGGATGCTCCATTACTGGGTACCTGAGGTGTTACAAACTGTTCTTCCTAATTTGCTGGCATGAAATGTGTCTTTCCTCAATTCCAAGTAACAAGTCCTAGTTCCTCCTCCTCTGGCCAGGAGGAAAACTCTTCTTCCTTCCTACAAGACAGCCTTTTAAACTGTTTGGAAATTTACAGCAGGTATCCCTCTCCTTCACAGTCTTTTAACCTTGTGATGAAATACCTCCAGTTCTCATCAGCCATTTCTCATCATATGGCTACAGAATTCTTCTCATGATGGTCATCCTCAGCTAGAAACTGTCTAGATGGGGTGATGGATACATGTACCCCATCCTCTGATGTTGATACTATACTTAAAATAATGCAGCCTAAGGTTGGATTAGCTTTACTGCACTGCACTGTTCTCTCTGGACCCCCCAGATATATGTTATGATTTTTATGTTGTATGAACCAAGAAATCCAATTCAAATAGGTTGACAAAGTAAAAATAAAGTTTATCAGCCTAAGTTCTTATGCAACTCAACAGTACAGGAGTAAATGTGGTCTGAGGCAGTGTTTAAACAATGTGATCAGGATCCGGTTTTCCTCTTTCCATTTCTCACCTCTACTTCCTTGGTTTCTTTTTTTTTTTTCTTCTGATCTCTTTTAGTCCCAAGAACCCTAACGGCCTGCAGTCTTAGGGTTCTATGCTCCCTCAGTTATGAGCAGTAGTAAAGGAGAAGTCTTCTTTCTTAATAGTTCGAATGAAAGGCCAAGAACGGACGACCATCACTGGCTCCAACATGAAGCCACCTGGCTAACATGGATCACATGACCAGGGAAACATGACTTTTCTAGCTTTAGCCAATCACAGACAGACTGCCTCTGTGGTCAATCACATACACACGACATGGCTAGGACCCATTTGAAGTATATTAAGAAAGAATGCAGAAATTAATGTTATTGGAACAACCAAAAATAATCTACTAAACACTAGAAAAATTTCTCCAGCCTATTATTGAATTTTACTTCCAAATGAAGACTTTTCCCTGTACCCCTACTCATTTTGATGCCAAATGCTTCTGATTAAGGAATTAATTTGAACTTTGGTTCAGCTCTCCAAAAGATTCTTCTCTGCTTTGAATCCCTTCCATATTTGATATACCTAACTTCTACGTATTCTTCTCATTAAGTCTTTGATTAATGAGAACCATTAAGACCAAAAAAACACTGAGCTTTGAGGCACATACCCCACTGCGTATTTCCCCAAAGGGGTCTATCAATCTGTGAAAGACTATGGTTCAGAAATAGCTATTTAAAAGGTATAAATTAACCTCACTAGCTCCTATTTTTCCATCCGTAGGAAATGTGCCAGGAGACACTATCAAATGCCTTGCTGATATCAAGGTGCACTGTTTCTGTAGCATTTCCAAAATAAACGCTACATTTTGTAGCATTCTGGCTATATTACTTAATGCCTGTAGCCAGAAGGAGATAGCGCACAGGGGAACTGGAGAACCTCCAGAGAGCATGTCACACACTGCCATCAGGTACATCAGGTCCTGACATAACTTCTTTGCTCCAGGTAGGACCTCAGCTGCTTTCTAGAGATCCATCTTTTCCTTTTCCAGCTCTCAGACTTCCTCCTAAATGGCTGGCTTGTGCTCTGGTTCAAGTGGGTCCTGTTGTTCCCTTGGAAATTCTAAGAACCTGCTCTTGCAAAGCTCCATCCCCAGTGCATAACATAATGGCGGAGAGCTGCTGCTTCCTTCTCTCTCATGTAATCGTCCTTTCAGCAGTCTTTTTACTGGATTCTCTTTACCATCTTTGAGTCGTTTTCTATCTGAAATTTTTATTAGACTATTTCTGAGTGGAATAGTACAGTGGACATCTATTCTTCTGGTTTGTCCAGAGTTCACCCACCCTCCTAGGTTTTCAAGAATGTCTGTCCCATTTCAAACCTGCGTTATTGGCAGGGCTGCCAGCACCTCGTCTCCCTCGGTCCAGGCAGGGGTGGGTGTGAGACCCACAAAGGCCAAAGCCATCCATCCCAAATACACAGTTTTTAAATCTGGAGCTGGAGGGAATAGAACTTTTTCTTTTGTTACACAGATAGCAGAACATGAATGGGGTGGGGGGGAAGAAGCTGCTGGAAGCCATCTGTCTCACCACACTGTGGACAAGACTGTGAGGAAGAATGAGGACAGCATCCAGGAAGGGAAGGAAGGAGGGAGAGAAAAAGACAGAACGCAAAAGCAAGAAAGCAAAGGAGCCAGACATCAGTCCGACGGCCCAGACTGCATCCCTGAACTCCATCGCAGCAGATCTGTGGCTGGCTGTGCAGTGTGTAGGCAACAGATTCTACTCTGCGTGAAGGTGCTCAGGTGGATTTCTGTTACTTGTATTAAAATGAGCATCACAGAGTCATATGGTAGGAAAACAGAATGGTATAGTGCAAAGACCACTAGAGCCCTCTGTAGTGTAGTAATAGTTTATACTTTTCTAACAAAGCCAATCTGGGTTCAGTCTGACTCAAATGCTTTAAAAAATTATAGCCAAAATAAAATAAATGAATCCATGGCCTGAGTTTGAATCTTGGCTCCGCCATGGAGTGTGCAAGTTACTAAGTCTCAGCCTCAGCCTCTGCCACAGAGGACAAGAGAGGTTAACATCCTTCTCACTCTGGCTGTGAGGATTAGAAGGACAAGCAAGTTGCTTGGTCCACAGTAGCCTCTCAATAAATAACAGCAATTACTTTTCAGTTGAAGAAAGTTGAAAGGTAGAATCCTTAAAGTCCTTTCACCTACTCCCCTAGAAAGATGATGCTAACCAATAGCTGGCAGATGCTTTTATGATTGTTGAATCCAGTTTATCTTACGTTGGGAGGACATTACGGTGCTATTTCCAATTACAGGTGAGAGCAGATTTGTTCCTCTTTCATACTGAAGGGCAGTGTTAATATGATTGGTGTCCTTTATGCAGGAAGAGCAATTTCCATCATCTGTTTCCCTCTTTGCAGAGCAGGGCACTGTCTCCACTCCTCTCACTACTCCCAAGCCCCTGCTCTCTCCCTGTTCAAAGGCTACGGCTGGCCACTCTTGCTACTTCAGTTCCCCAGAACCTGGCTGGGCCATTTCCCTTAACACACCTAACAATAAGAATAGTACACATTTTTCCATTCTATCTCACGAGCTCAAGAGCTTTATACTAACCAGCCCAGAAGATATTTTCCTTGCTCTAAATAACTGTAATTTTGGGGGTCATTTATACCCCACTTTTTATTTCTTTCAAGGACCTCTTACTGCTCATTATAAATGCCATTATCCTTCTCTACAAGCGATCAAATATTATAAGGTCTGACAAGTTAGTTTTATTTTTGCATTGTAACTGAAGTCCCATCCATCTATCCTTCGGGAGTTTCTGAAAACTCTATATGAACTTCACTCAAAATACACAAGTAGCATGTAAGCGTGCTGCTCATATTTTTAAAATTATGAAGTGTGTCCTTTACATAAAATTAAAATGGGTTTTAATGTGTTTGAGTCATTCAAAGTTTTATCCTTCATTACCCATTTTTCAGGCCCACCTGATTTCTTTTGGCTCCCTACAGGGGAAGTGGGATTTCTGTTTTTCCTACTTTCTCTTCCACCAGGTGAGAAAAAGAAAAGAGAGCAGCTTGGTAGCTGCAGGGAAGCCAAACAAGAGACTGATTCAACAGGAGAAATTCAATGCATCCCAAAAGATTCCCTAGGATTTGGTATCCTGCTGTTTAGAGTACAATTTGTTGTAATAAGAAACTGAAGATTTTTCTATCAGGAAAGTCAAAGTGCTCAGTGATGGCTTGTTCAAGTTTAAAAAAAAAATTGAACTACAATGGAAAATGTCTTATTCTGGAAATGCTTTCATAACATAGGAAGCCTAAAGACAATTTCTCAAATCATATATATTGCTCATACACACTGGTCAACACAAACAAATGTTTTCCTGTTCAGGTGACCTAGCCCCATACACACTGGTGAACCACAAACAATTAAATGTTTTCCTGTTCAGGTGACCTAGTCCCAGGAGTGGAGTGTGGCTGCTTCCATCTTATTCCACAAGGAAGTTGTTTATACTGAAAGTCAGGCAAATACAACAGAGAGAAATTCTTTTTTTTTTTTTTTTTTTTTTTTGGAGACAGGGTCTCATGCTGTTGCCCAAGCTGGAATACAGTGGTATGAACATGGTTCACTGTAGCCTCGACCTCCATGGGCTCAAGTGATCCTTCCTTCCACCTCAGCCTCTGAGTAGCTGGAACTATAGGCTTGAGCCACCATGCCGAGGTATTTTTTTCTGTGTGTGTGTGTGTATTTCTTGGTAGAGATAGGGTTTCATCATGTTGCCCAGGCTGGTCCCAATCCTGGGCTCAAGTGATCTGCCCACCTTGGCCTCCCAAAGTGCTAAGGCCTACAGGCATGAGCCACCATGACTGGATTTTTTGTTGTTGTTAAGAGACAGAGACTGACTCTTAACCCAAGTTGGAGCATGTGGTGGTTCCCTGCAGCCTCGAACTCCTGGGCTCGAGGGATCCTCCTGCCTCAGCCTCTCAAATAGCTGGGACTACAGGCACCAACCACCACCACGCCCAACTACTTTTTTTATGTTTAGTAGAGATGAAGTCTTGCTGTGTCACCCAGGTCTGTCTTGAACTCCTGGGCTCAAGTTATCTTCCCACCTTAGCCTTCCAAAGTGCTGGGATTACAGGTGTGAGCCACTGTGCTAGGCCCACAAAAGATATTTCTTATGTCCTGGCCTGGGTTGGTGGCTCAAGAGCCAAGCAAGGTAGACTGGGAATAAGTGGGGTTGGTCCACAGCTGTGGGATTTTGGAGTAAAGGGAAACAGGTATCCTTGCTGCAGGTAGGGAGGAGCAGCAGAGGAGAATGTAGAAGGTAGACAGTGAGCAGAGAGAAAGTATATGAGCCAGAATGAAATATCTCCAAGGAGGATAGGCCAGACAGAAAAACAAATGGATTCTGAAGACAGATCCTGGAATTAGTATCTAAAACATTAGAGTTCAGGAAGCCTTTTAGGACCACGAGCATCTATGGGCTGGGTGAAAGCTATAGCTGGGAACTTCTGTTCTCCTTGGATACTGCTACCAAGGAGGCACAGGACTGGGGTCCCTCCAGGTTGGACAAAAACTTTCACTAGGAAGTTATCCAAAGGTACAAAGTAGATTCTAGTGGCTCCCTCCTGGTCTGAACTTTTCCCAGTAGACTACTGCTACCTAGAATGACTCATGCTGTCACAGGAAATCCAGCAGCTCCCCTTAGCACATGGTTCTTGACTGGGAGCTTGAGTGTTAAAAGAGGGGATTGGATTATCAGAAAGAGCAGGATTTGGTGAAAGTCAAATGGAGGAATTTGGCATCGGGAGGATATTTTACACCATGCTTTAAGATAAAGGTTTGAAGACCTCCAGTAACCTTGAGGGGGTGTGGGGGGCAGATCTTCCAACTTCCAGCAGAGATGAGTTATGTGTATGGACCAAAAGGGGAGTCAGGTGGCACTGCCACTTAGGAGAGTTCTCTAGAACCCAGTGTTGATCAGTGTACTTCTTACCAGAACTTGGGCCTCTCTAAGGTGGTAATAGTGCAGGATTATCACTCCTGATTTGAAATTAGGAGCTCTGCTATTTACCATCTTTATTTTATTTTATTTTATTTTATTTATTTTATTTTGAGACAGGGTCTCGCTCAGTCACCCAGGCTAGAGTGCAATGACGTGATCACGGCTCACTGCAGCCTTGACCTCCCAGACTCAAGCAATCCTCTCACCTCATCCTCCCTGGTGGCTGGGACTACAGGCACATGCCACCTCTCCCAGCTAATCTTCGCATTTTTAGCAGAGATGGGGTTTCACCATGTTGCCCAGGCTGGTCTTGAACTCCCGGACTCAAGCAATCTGCCTGCCTTGGCCTCCCAAAGTGCTGGGATTGCAAGCATGAGCCACTGTGTCCGGCCTGTTCACTGTCTTGATGATGACAGAGAAAAGGTATGGGTTTCCAGGGTCCTGGCATAGCCTGAGGGCCCAAGAACCAGGGAAGAGTATAAAAATGGGTAGGAATTATGTATAACTTGGGGTTTGGGGGGAAAAAGGAACTGATATCCTTGTCTCAGGTAAGGATGGGAGGCAAAGGAGGGGCAGAAATGAGAAATGCAAGTGGAATCATGCTGTCACAGGTCGCCCTGGCCAGATGTAAAGCCACTAACTTCATATTACAGGCTTTCTTGGCTCCACCCCACACGGTCCTGGGGCTCTCAGAAATGCCACTGCACAATTTTTGTTGATACTTAATCACTTGGTCGGCTGTAACTGGGTATAAAGAACCCGAAAGTGTTTTAAGCAGATTATTTCTCAGGGCAGAACCTCTATTTTACACATTATTTTATAGTAAAGGTTGGTGAGAGTTTAAGTTTGATTCTAAAGCTATCCCAGGCTGGGTTCAGTGGCTCACACCTGTAATCCCAGAACTTTGGGAGGCCAAGGTGCAAGGATCTCTTGGGCCCAGGAGTTCAAGACTAGCCTGGGCAACATTATAAGACCCTGCCTCTACAAAAAAAAATTTCTTTAATTAGCTTGGTGTCAGGGTGTGTGCCTGTGGTCCCCCCTCATCTACTCGAGAGGCTGAGGTGGGAGGAACGCTTGAGCCCAGGAGGTAAACACTGCAGTGAGAAGTGTTTGCACAACTACACTCCAGCCTGGACAACAGAGCAAGACCCTGTGTCTCAAAAAACAAAATAAAAACAAAATGAGGCTATCCTAAAATAGCTGCGTAAACAAAGCCATGTCAAATGATGATATTCCCCGATCAGTGTCCCCTGGACTGCTGGCTTCTGGGAGAAGGCATCCTCTGGTGGCCAACTAGCACCCATCAAGCTGGTCATGAGCACAGCCTCCAGCTTTACGCCAGTCACTCCAAGGCCTGAGCATGCTGGCCCTGGCTTCTGGGTACCCTTCCAGCTCAGAGGATGACAGTGTGGAGCTAAACGGGGGTTTCAGCTCCAAGAATGCCATAGGGAGGGCTTTGGGAAATCAGAGGCACTAGATTCTCTATATGAGGCTTTAAAGTAGTAGAATGATGAATGAAATCCTGAAAATCAATCGGGGACCTCCAAGAGAGATAAGTACTTGATCCACTGCAGGGCCTCCTACTCCAGCACTCTAAAAACCTTGTCCATCACTGGCCAGGCCGGATTTGGTCCAGCAATTCCTCCTCAGGTTATCAAAGGCCTGGTTTTCTGGAGATGCTCACAGGTGCCCCTCAGCTGGCTGTTGAAGGCTATCTGTAAGCTCCACCAGAATGAGGACTTTGTATTGCCTGTTTCGTTTACCACAGTGCATTTAAGTAGGTAGGTCTCCATAAATATTTTTGTTGAAAAGGATGAGTAAGTGCCTGACCCAGGAACGTGAGATGTACCCATTCAAATCAACTATGATCTATACATCCAGGAGGCCATGCAGTAAGCTGAGAATCAGGTAGAGAAGATGGGCAGGCTTCTTTAGTCCAAATGATATCTCTTGCTCTGTCTCCTACCGGCCAAGGCATATCTAAAGGCCATATTCGACTTCTTGCCTACAAATAAGATGGAGGTTCCTACAGAGATCTGATTTCCTAAAGCCCCACGCCTGCTAGCATTGATGTGGAAAGACACACACAGACTTGGGGCAGGATGACAGCTGCACAGTGGAGCTCATAACGGGGACAGGGGAGGAACAAGCAGCTTCTCAATTCTCTTGTCTGAAAGTGGCTGTGGACTATATCTAGCACTCTTGCTACAGGGAGAGTTACCAGAATAAAGTTCAGCAGCAGATTCTGGCAATGCTGTCCAGAGTGAAACAGAAGATGGGGTCCTCTGAAAGATGGTTGAGTAGTGGCCTCTACTAGCCAGGAGTGAAACACTACAGAGATGTATGGCCAGGAGGTGACGGAAAGCACAGGCTTTATGCATGTTCTGCCATGTGCAGCAGCATGTTGGAAGCAATGAATGGGTCACCTCCCCTTCCCAGTAGGGGCTACACATACATCAGCAGCACCCAATCATTTTGTTTCATCCTTAAGACAGATGGGAAATAGGCAAGCTAGATGAAGGCATGGTATGTGAAGCTGCCAGATCACCTAAGCCTGTCTGCTGTCATCCAAAGATCTGTCAGAACGTGGAACACTTGTTCAAATGCCTGAGGTGACAGCAATGGTCAGAAGAGCTGCTACATTCAGGAGAAGGGGTAGGCCCAAGGCACCCTGCCTCCTCTTTTTCAGAGGTGTTGAAGGGCCAGAGCTTATGCCAGTTCCATGCACAGAGTGTCCTAGATTTTTCTTCCAGAAGTAAGACTACAAGGCTGGGTCATTCTCACACAACCAGTAGGTTCAGGGCTGGAACCACTCCACAAAGCTGGGCAATGAAGGTCTTTACCCAAACGTACAGGTGGCATCTCAAGCAAGGTGATTAGGGCTAAAGGAAGTCAAGGTACTTTAGAGGAGTAGATGGCTGAAGCAGAGATGTTCTCATTTCTCTTGTTCCAAGAAAAGAAGAGCCAGAGAAATTGGTCATAATGTTCTCCATTACCTCCTACCTAAACCCTCATATTGGCCCTGGATTATCCATAAAAGTAAAACATAAGTAATGAGGCCTAAGCGCAAGTCAGTGGTGTAATAAATATCTACTAGTCATTGTCATATCTTCTTTCCTTCTTCTTCATCTTCCCTCTTTCTCTATTTTCCCCTCTTTCACCTCCTTTTTCATTGTATTTTATGTCTAGATTCTGCATTAAGAAAGTCTTTCAGAATTAAATTAAAAGGCTTATATTTAAAAGTTTTTAAAAATGCTTAGGTCTTGACGGACCCTTCGCCCATCACTGTGCAGGTGATCACGGCCCCAGTGTCCCAGTAAGAAATAAACCTTACAAAATGGACAGCAAACAGAAAGAGGCCCTGATGAGGCATGCCAGATAATTCAGTATTTCACACATATGAACACACGCACATACAGAGCTCAAAGTCTTGTATAGAGGGTCTTCCACTGAAGATACTTCAATTGAAAACTACAGCATGGAAAACATGATTAAGTGGCTAAAAGATTACTGTTCACTTTAATAAGCAGAGAAGAAAACATTTATTCATCTATCGGGTGAAATAATTCTCTAAATCTCATCAGAGACAATAAATGGCAAACGACATATGTGGAAAGAATGTTGGATGAAGTTCAGATAGTTATTTCTTCTTCTGGGGTGAGAACTGGCTCTGAGTTGTTCTCTAGGTCCTACTCCATGAGCATGGTTTAGGAAAAGTTCTAAACTAGATACAACAGCCAAGGACCCAGCCTGCCCTCTAGGAATGAGCTTCGTTGTCAGAGACAATGACACAAGCGTCCTCAGAGAGCAAGCTAACAACATCTGAGCAGCAAGGAGAGATGCGGGATCAGGAGAGGCAGACCCAAAGCAAGCGTTGGGTATGTGATGGCATCGAACGCGCGCTCAGGTCCGCCCACTGTAATACGCACCTGGGATGCGGGGTCAGGAAGGCAGGCTCAAGCAAGCGCTGGGCACGTGACTGCACCAAAGGCGCGCTCAGGTCCTCCCTCGATAACACGCACCTGGGATGCGGGATCGGGAGGGACAGGCCCAAGCAAGCGCTGGGCACGTGACTGCACGAAACGCACGCTCAGGTCTTCCCACGATAACATGTACCCGGCAAGCTCTGCAGACTCCTGTAGCAGAATGTCACATTGACAAAAACCCATGAAAGAACAACTGGGGTTCTTCAGAAAAGCCTGCTTGAAAACAGTAGAAGGTAGTTATGAGGAAATCTCATAGTTTATCAACCTATCTTCCAAAGCTTCTCAAAAAAAGGAGAAAAAAAAAATCCCCCGCAAAATTAAAAACTAATGGGGCTGCTATGTAATTAACTGACAATCTCTCAGTTACAAACCCCTGATTTGTAACCATGGCAGGTACACAAACTACCAGCTGCATTATACTTCCCCTCTCTCCACCTGCCCCCATTTTTTCTGACAACAAAGCACAGAAAACTATCTGAGCTGAAATCTCACTCTTATCAGCTTTCTTCTCCTTGATGGAGATTTCATAGCCCACCTCCCTTGCCTCTTTCTCTGATCACAACTTAAGTCTCTTCATCATTCTTGTTCTTCTGCCTTTTTCCCAGGTACGTCACAAAACTGTCATTCCCACCAGCACAAAAATACTATTTATGGACAACAAAATTAATATCAATAAATCTTACCCTATAATGTGGGCTTTGATGAAAGAAGAGATGAAGGCCCTAATACGTTTTGAAATGGCTTTAGATCAGAAACAATGGAAGTCAACGTCATCTCTTCTCATATTTTCTTGAGGAAAGAGTGACATTTTGGTGTGTGTGGTGGGGGAGGTACAATTTGGAAATGGTTATACAAATTTAAAATAAATATAACTTTCACTTTAAGTGCAGGGGGACCTAACTTTTGATGTACCAAGTTACCACTTAGGAATTTCTCACGTGGATTTACCCTATGGATTCAATTAATCATGGCACTGTTTGACACAGTACACATAAATGGAAACGACAGAGATTGATCTAAAAATTATGGTATATCCATGAGATGAAATACTATGTATCTGTTGAAAAGAATAAGGTAGCTAATCTGGAGCTAATCTAGACAGATGTCTACACTCTCTTGTAAAGCGAAAAAAGTTACAGAACATGGGCTAGGGAGTAATCCTTTTTTCTCTCTCTCTCTTCTTTTTCCCCCACACTAAGGAGGACCTTTGGCTTGGCTTCCCTTCCTTTTCTCTAATCCCCACTCCTCCATACACCACCTCAGCAGGCATATTTAAAAGACCTATTGGAAATGAGTCTTTCCCCCAGCAAGACAAGCAGGAAAAACGCAGAAGTGCAGGAGAAAGTGGAAGAGCCCACGTGAACAGTTCTGAAGGGAAGAGAGTTGAGAGTAACTGGGAAAGCAGAATAAAAGGAATGGGGGAAGCAGGGCTTTAAAAAAACATTCTGTGTATTATGATGGAACCATTGTTCCTGTTTTCTGGCGAAGGTTAGGATTACTGTTTACTTTCAATCCTCTGACACCATGCTAAGACGGAGGTCTGTCTGGCTCTGGAATATATTCAGACCGGCCACTCTCACACGGAACATTTCCGGAAGGAAACTTTTAGCCATGTTTATCTTTAAGGAGTGGGCCAACAGTTTGAAGATGAGGCTGATTTTTACCTTTCTGTCCTCTTAAATTGTCCTTCCCTACAAGCATATGTTAATCTCGCAACAGAAATGAACAGAGCAGGCGAATGTCCTGCGAGTCCTCTTCAAAGCCGGAAACACCCTCTGTATCTCCTTATCGCTCTCTAGTTCCGAAAGAAAAGTCAAATTTAATTAGTATTCGACACACAAAAATTTTAAAACAATGTGCTCCATTTTGTATTTTTCTCTCCTTTTTTAGGGGCTGGGGGGGAATTTATAGCCCATACAGTGGTGCTATCAAAGGCTGAGTAGACTTTCATGGGTTAGTCTGGAGACATCACCATAATCTGTAACCATCTTTAATAGGAAAATGCATCCCAAGTTCTGAACTACTAATTGGCGAATTAACATTAGACTAGGTTAAACTTTTAAATAAAATTTATGAAGTATTTTAAAATTATTTTCATTCTACTTACTGTTTACAATGCTAAGGGACAGATGAGTTTGCATATTAGTCACATATATATGCCGATACTATCAGAAGACATACTATGGGCTAATACTAAATATTATACATTTTGTTGTATGTGATTTCTAACTTGTTTTATGAAACATGAAGGATGCAATGTTGAGTTGCGTCATAAAAGCTGAGTAAAATCTATTGAGTAAAAATAAATGAGAGTAGCAAGAAGGGAGCTGAAGGCCATAATTTGGATTGAAATGGAATAGCAGCACTTTCTCCTCTAAGGTCAGCAATTAAAATTTAGCCAAGGTCAGGAGTGACAAAATCATCAAGAAAGACTTGACCTCCATCTAGTTGTTGCAAACAATATATTAACATTGTAAAACTGTTACAGCAGATGGCAATGAAATCATCCCTTGGTAACTCATGCCTAGCTAACTGTCTGTGTCCTTGGCTAAAGGTGAGCAAAAGGCCCACCTCCTGCGTCTGCAGGGAGCCGATGCGGGGGGCTGAGAGCACTCAGTGTGAATTCCCTCATGCACATGTGAGAGGTGAAAACCACTGCCAACTTCTCCATTCCTGCCTTTGTTCCAAAATTGCTAACAGGGTTGCAGGGTACCTGACCTATTTGCATACATTCCTTATTTTTACCTCTGCCTAAGCTAAAGGGGAAAAAGGCAAAGTATGACAACATCTAACCTGCCCATTTCTCTCAACTTTGTTGGTTCTGGTTTATTTATAGCCTTTTCCTCAACTACAGCTTTAAAAGCAAATGATTCGTACCTCACTCATGTGAAGTGGATCAATGCAGATTGGATTTCTTGAAATACCACCAAAAAGCAACTCAACACATGCCAGGGAAGAGAAACCAAGGGAGGCTTGGAAATTTGTCACCCAGCATAAGAACACAGCACACACTTAAAGAGATTGTGACCTGCCAAACACCATGTAAATATAACCAAATGTTTCCCAAACATAATGGACTGTATTCTGGTGGAGGACTTGGCCTCACTTACAAGAAAGGCCTCTTTGTTTAAAGTCAGTCAAACTGCCAGCTACTTAAGGTGTAAGTTAGTGCCTCAAAGAGGCCCTGGTAGATGTGGGGAAGAGAAGGTTGCAAAATACGTGCAGAACAGACACCCGTGTAGGTGTGTGGTCTTCTTTATGGATGTGGTGGACCCATGTAAAGTTTCTGTGCTTAAGAGTGGCCCGAGCAGGGCAGCCTGAGTGTCGAAAGGGAGGATGAGGCAGAAGAATCAGTGCAGCGCTAGCCAAGAGTGAGGAGCCAGCGGCTGCTGTCGGGGGCCTGGAGAAAGAAGGGTATTTTTCAGTCTGCGTCTTTTGGATGGAGTCTACCCACTCACCCAGAGGCTGTTTGGCTTCCTCAGAGCAAGCCCTGGAGTTCAGAGAGGTAACGCCAACCATCTGACCTGCCTCTTTTTGCAACACTGAGGCTCAGAGAGGAAGCCTTATCTCTTTGAATACGACTCGTATTTTCCGAGAACCCACAAGATCGATCACTCTGAGCAGGCATTTCACTGCTCATGGGAAAGTCTACAGTCTCAGCCCTCAAGCCAATCCCTTATACGTTTGATTAAAGCTGACTCACAGTCTGGATTCCAAAGCTGTTCACCCACAGGCAGTGGAGGAAACCACCTACAGAAGTCCCGAAAGCATGCTCAGGGTCAGGCTGGTGGCACTGGCTGGCCAGGGACCTCTGCCATCTGCCTGGCTGGTGGAGCCTCTGCCGTCTTCGGGGTCCTCGTGGACTGCACCAAGCTCCTGGCTCACGCCTGGCTTCCTGACCAAACGCCTCATTTCTGGTTTACTACCTTTGTCCGAACAAATATCCTAGACCCTGGACTCACTTCTGTTCTTATGTTGACCCTGGGAACTTCCTCTCCCAGATGTCTCCTGAGAGTCTTCCTCTAGCGGGAACAGGAAGTACCCTGGACTCTCACGTTTCCACCTCCTCCTCTTCACTTACAGCCATTCCCTGCCTGTTGTCCTACGCTGCATAGGTCTGGTCCTGGATTCTCCCTCTGCTTTGCCCCTTTGGGCTGACATGGTATTTGCACAGTCTGCAAAACTGGGAAATTAAAGATCTGCCCAGGTTGCAGCCCCTGTTCTCCAGGGACCTCCTCCCTCTGCCATCGCTCCTGGTCACAGGTGCTTTCGAGGTACCTTTCCATCAGCAACCTTGTTCTGTGCTAGAGACTGAGCCATTCCAACCTCAGATTATGGTCCGCATGTCTCCGTGCCCTTCCCCTTGGGCTGCTCTCAGTCTCACCTTCTAGAATTATGTTCTCAGCCGACTGCAAATCAGGGTGCAGCATCCACCAGCGCCTAACTCTCAGCAGTTCAACACTACCCCCTTCAACGCTTCTCTGAGTTATAAAAACATCTCAGGGCAAAACACCTACTGGTCTCGAGGAGCTGAGATCAGTCAAGAAGCAATTACCTATAGTTCCTTCACCTGACTCAAGGAGAAGCTGAGGCAGGGCCGTCTCCCTGCTGTCCTCCCTGGCTCACAAGGTGATTATGAAGGCAAATGATTCAACTGAAAGCATAAATCCTGAGAGAGATAAAGGACCATTCTTACTGTCAGCCAGACCAAGGGCCCCATATGGCCATCCTCACCTGGACCAGCAGAGGCTCATGACACAGCCTCTCAAGCTAGGTCCGAGCCTGCGTTCCTCTACAGCTCCCCCACCACCCTGAGCCCGCCTTTGTCATTGCAAGCGCCACATCGTATTGTAATCATCTGCTCCAGATAGAGACAGCATCTAATTAGTTTCTGTACACCCACGGTGTCTGGCACATGGAAGGAACTTTACAAATGATGAATGAATGCATAAGTGAATGAACAAGAGGAGTGAATAAAATAAGACTTGGTTTTAAACAATGGTTGAGAAGCAGCTGGAAATGCTCCATGCAAAGTAGTAATCAGAATGACTTCACAACATGGATCCTTTGCCCAGCGTGAAGACGTCCTAGCCCTTATGTCAGCCCTCTCCCTGGGACTTGCCTGTATGGCTCCATGGTCCGAGTAGCATAGAACAAGGCTTCCTCCAACAGGCCGAGGTTGATGCAGGCATCCATGGCACAGTCGAGCACCTTCAGCTGGTAGATGTTGATATCGGGAAGCCGTTCAGAATTGCTGCTTATGATCGCCTGGCACATGGCCAGAACCTGCTCCCACTCTGTTATTAACCTTAGTTAAGGATTCATTGTCTTCATCAAGAAAAAAACAACGAAATTAGATTCTCTAAAAGGCTGAAGAGCTCCCAAGCACAGGAGCGAGGGAATCACCCGTTATTTTTCACAGATGAGCTGCCTGAAAACACACTTGAGAAGCAAAAGCACAGAAGAGGCATCTCAGTGAAGTAAATTCTGTTTACATCAACTACCTCGTAACCAGGCCTGTGCTTTGGAGTTTTAAAACTTCCAAAGACCTGTTCTTTCTTCATACTCCTGGATGTGTTCTCTTTAAATCTAGTCAGAAATAAATGCAGTCCTTTATTAAACTGGACTAAAGATTACGTTAATTCGATTTTAAATTATTTACTCTGTTAGCTTCTGTTTAAAAACTGTTTGAAATTAAAGATGCTTTAGAGAGATTCCTTTTTCAAAAGGCAGAGCTCATGTTTGCTTCTGTGTCATCTGAGTTTTGGGCATACATGAACCCAAAAACTCACACAACCCACAGGCACACACTAGGTGGAGCAATTTGAAGACATAGATTTCCACTGGATCTCATTTTTTTCGATTATAAAGCAACAGTGACCCAAGCCTGTACTTAACCAAATACATTAAAATATGTTATTTTAAACCCCCAAAATAAGAGACAATATTAGGAACATGGCTTATGCACATAAATTGCTGGCAAGGGAGATGATGCTTTAAAAAGGATGGGGAGAAGACTCAATATCCACTTCTCAGTAACACTGACTTTCTGATTAACCATGAGTCAACAACTTCATCTCACGTAGCCTTGGAGTGACTTCACTTTTTAAAACTGATATTCCCTGTCTTACAGAGGCAGTCAGAGGACTGAGGACATGGAGCGTAATTTTAATCCCTCCCCAGTGAATTCTCTGGGAAACACAGCGAAGGCCAGAGTGCAGGACCCTGGGACCTCGCAGTGTCTTCACTGTGCGCTGTGTTAGGCGAGCTGGAGACCAAGGAGGGTGCAGGACTGGGACTGGTCCTTCTCTCACTCCTGTCTCACCTTCACCCAGTGGAGCTCCAAATTCATCTGCTTCGTATGTTGTCATTCCAGTAGGGTGAAAAGGTTTGAAGATCAGAAATGGCAGCCTAGCCTTTGACTGTAGTAAAGCTAGATTCAGATCTAATCTAGTCCTGTCATTTATCAGAGTTGAGGTTCTGAGGAAGTCAAAGTGCTTAATGATAGGCCAGAAATAAAAATGACTCATGTCAACGTAAGAATGAGTAATATATTGTATGTAAAATGACACAGTTCATGATGTGTCCTCTCATGAGCCAGGTAGAGTTCCAGGTGTCAGAGACACAGTGGGGAACATTTCGTGGCATGCACAAAGCACATGCTACACAAGCATTAGTGCCTTCCACCTTCCCTCTGTGACATGACCTCTGAGCCTGACTGGGCTTAAAGAAAGTGGTTCAGTGGACTGAGTTTGACTGAACTTCCCTTCGTGCCCCCACACCCCTCCCACTGCCACGTGACCTGGTCTCTTTACAATCCATGCTGTCTGTGCCATCCCCTGCCCCCAATTCAAAACCCTCTTCACTGAGGTCCTAACAGAGCACGCCCAGCCCTGAACAGACAGCCCACTGTTTATGCTCCCCTCTCCCTCTCTGTCCAGCAAAACCTTCCTCTTCGAGTGTCCATACCCTTCTCAGAACACGGCTTTCTGAAACATTAGCAAATACTTCTAATAAACCAATCAAGCCACTCCTGAGAGTGGAGACAAATACCTTTATGAACTTTCACAGGAAATGTATTTTCTTTCCAGCAAAGGCCTCCCGGAGACACAGTATCTTACTCCAAAAGATGAGTTCCTTGACGAGAATTTAAAGCACCCCAATGCACAGCTGAGAGCCTGTTCCATCACACCCAGTACAATGTTAGGATGAGTCCCGTCTTGGAGGAATTGACCCTGATCCCAGAAAAGGTTCATTTCCTGAAGAAAAGCGAGTGCATGATTTGCTCTTGCATTCATCTGACATGTATGTTCAAAGTTTGCTGAATGTATCCCCTAGAGGTTGGGGGAAGCAGTATCTTAGGCAATGCACTGATTTTGAAACAGATTGCTGGGCTAACCTCCGTGGCTTTTCATTCCAGGATTAGATATTTGACGAACTGTCAGGAGGAATGACTGTCTCTTACACATTGCTAGACATTTCTGTGGCAAGACTTGTACCTTATTTTAACATTGTGCTGTTTGACCTCCACTATTATTTGCCTGTTCATTTATGTATGTTCCCACTTATTCTAAAGAGGTTCGAGGTGACAGGCCTTAGAAGTAAAAGCCAGATGTGATGTTCTGCAGCTACTCACAGGAATGCATTTATTTTATCCCCCAGCAAGCTGGAAGGGACTACGTGCCAATTTCCCTTCACAATGCTGGCAACTGTCTCTTGCCAAACAAGGCAAAACCTTTCCTGCAAAACACCCCAGTGAGCAAAAAAATGGAATAATTTTAACTAAGAGGCTTTTCCCCCCAAGCTACTACTGACATGTATTTGCTCAAAGATTTAGTCCCTGGCATCTGTGTGGTGTTTACTACAATTCACTCTGTTCCAGTACGGAGCTGAGCTCTAGACCTAGCAGGGCTGGAGAGTGCACCCAAAGAGAACAGATTCCTAGTGGACAGAACGGATATCTTTTTTTCCTGAATACTTTTAAATGACCATAAGAGGATCAGGGGAAGAGAAAGGGAAGCAAAGTAAATTCACTTGGGAATTACTCAACTTACTGAGATTCAATGACTGTCAGACCACAGAGCTTTTATTCACTTAATCATATTACTCTACTGCTTAAAAAATCATCCCATGGCCTCCTCTCACCTATAAAGTCTAACCTGTGCATGGCAGTTAAGGCCTTGCCACCTTCCCCTCCTCTCATATTGCACAGCCGGCAGCTTCTCAGCAGCAATGCATGTTCTGTGCATCTGCACAGGTCATTCCTTGTGTTGGATGCCTCTTCTCTTGGTTGGTCTGGTGAACTCCCACTAATCCTCCCAGACGCAGCTCACTGGTCACCTCCTCTGTGAAATCTTTCAACTTCCCAAAGTTGACTATTGTGTCTTTGATGCCGCCATAAGTCTGTATCTTTACCAAAATATGTATTAATGGACATTTTACTACCCCACAATATAGGAGAGTAGTGAGTGCAGGGCTGTGTCTTCTAACTTCTGTCTGAACCATCAGGTGAATGATGACCAGCAAGGTACCCAGCACACAGTCCGTTTTCAGTAAAACCTTGTCCAGTTGAAACTGAACTCTGGCTGGGTTATCCATGGGCCCCAATACCGCTGCCAGGGACCACACAGAACAGGTCTACTCCTCTGCACATAAAGGCTCTTTGAGCCCATGAGCAGGGACCTCCTGCTTCCAGAGTTGACTGTTTTCCTAGTATCTTCCATCTCATCATAGACAGCGTTTCAAATCCCTCCTTAATTTCAGTTCCACCCCTCAAAACTAGTTTGTTTTTCTATATCCTTTTTAGTACTTCCCACCTCAAACTGAATAGAAAATTCTAGAAATAATCAGACTGGTACTATCATCTCTATCATTTTATAATCAATATTAATGCAGCCCAAGATCACAGTAGTAAGATTATATTATACTCTTAAATGTTGTTAAATTTTGCTATTTACTAAAGCCCTAAATTTTTTTCACATGTTCTTATGCATATTTACATATTTGAACTTTTTGATCCAAATAGAAATTGTATATATGTTCTTGTTATATTTCATGTCTTTAAAACTTGGATACCATTTAAACATTTAGGGATCTTTTGAACTCTTTTTTTTCTTTCGAGATACTGATTCTATCATCCCACCTCTATTATCCTCCCCATCTACGTCACTTTGGAGATTTGATAAACCTGTCCTCTGTATCTTCATTCGAGGTATGGAATTATGCATTAAAGAGGCCCGAGATGGAAAAACAACACTCCAGAATGACGCTGAATCATGTAACATCATTTTTTCAGTGTAGCTATTCAGTTAGCTTTGCTAACATCTAATGTAAGTTTCTTGATTACTTTTCGTCAAATCCCTTTCTGAAGTCTCGATACAAACTTTACCAAAGAAAGCTGTGACTCTGTGGATTCATTCGCTCTTGGAGAAACCAGGCAGCACCGTGATGATCACAGCTTTCTTTTCCATTCCTTAATAACCAATCCTAGATTCTTTACCAAGACTGCTAATAAACTCAGCGGGATATCGATTCAAAATTACGTCCTTCACCTTTAAAACTGGAAACCTCCCTCTACCTCCTTCTCTGGCTCTTTACAACTCTTTAAATAGCATCATCAGCAAATTGGAAACCTCATCTGCGACGTTCTTAGTACCTGGGATATAAATTTACCCCAGAGCCTCTGAATGACCTTTTGCAGTCTTTTCATCCACCTTGATCTCTTCCTTCTTGCCTGCTGTTTCCCTTCATCACAGCTTCACTCCAGTGAACTCCTCTACCAGGAGCAGCCTCCTTCTCAGCCTCAGCCTATCCAAATCCTGCCCCTGACTCAGGCTATCTTGCACAGTAAAACATTAGTGGAGCCTTCCCAGATGACCTTTATCCTACGTGGTCTCTCCTTACTCTGAACTTTGGTCCACCTGTGGTCATTACTATTCATGCTGAGAAAATGTGTCGTGCAGCAATCCCCACTGCCATTGTAGTCATGGCTGGTTTAATATGAAGCTTCTGGGTCTGACAGTCAATGGCACTGAATGATAAGGATTCTAAGCTATTCTTTCCTAGAGATGTTAGTGGTTATGGGAGAAGAAAATTGAGGAATTTGTTACCTTTTACATATAAAGAGACTAATTCTTACTTTCCTACTACTGCTAGGCCATGAGTTTTGATTATTACCTAAAGGTAGTGAGTTATTATTCACGCTGATTTTGCCACGATCTTCCTTGTCATTACTCAAACTGCTGGCCGGGGTCAGAGGTGCGGCCTGTGACCATGGAACAGAATGAAAACCACTGGCTCATGGAGAGGTCAAACCCCGCCTCTGGCCTCATTACCACAGGGCTTCAAGAAAACAAGGAAACAATCCCAACAGTCCACCTCAATCCACAGGCGAAAGGATACTCCAGTGTGCCTTCAGTTCTTCAATTTTTTTCAGGGATTCTTGAACTTCCTTCCATACTTGCTCATCACCAGTTAGCATATCAGCATCCTGCTCAGGCCAGAAAAGGAAGACAAATTATCTAATTAGTAATACGCAAAGGACGTGAATAGACCTTTCTCCCAGATGTACAAATGGCCTGCAAGCCCCTGAAAAGATGCTTGGCATCATTTATCATCAGGGAAATATATAAAGCAAAACCACAGTGAGATGTTACTTGATACCCACTACCATGGCTATAATCAAAAAGACAGGATAACAGCAAAGGTTAGTGAAGATGCAGAGAAATGGAAACCCTCATACACTGCACATGAGAATGCAAAATGGTAGCTTTGGAAAACACTCTGGAAGTTCCTCAAAGGGTTAAACGTAGAGTTCTCATGTTACCAATTAGAGTTACCATATTAACAGTCCTACTCCTAGGTATCTACCCAAGATAAATGAACATGTATGTTCAACAAAAACTTGTTCACAAATATTCACAGCAGCATTGTTCATAATAGCCAAAAAATGGAAACTCACATGTCTATCAATAAAATATCCAGACAATGGAATATGACTCCACAATAAAGTACTACATGCTACAACATGGATGAACCTTTCCACAATAAAGTACTGATACCTGCTACAACATGGATGAGCCTTGAATACGTTACGCTAAGCGAGAAGCCAATCACAAAGACCACATGTATGATTCCATGAATATGACATGCCCAGAAGAGGCAAATCCACAGAGACAGAGTCGATTTGTGGTTGCCTAGGGCTAAGAGGATTGGAGGGAACTGGAGAGTCACTGCTAATGGGTAGGAGTTTCTTCTGGGGTGATAAAAATGCTCTAAAATTGACATCATGCTAGTTGCACAACTCTGTAAAGAGACTGAAAACCACTGAACTGTACACTTTAACTGGGTAAATTTCATCACAGGCGAATTACACCTCAATAATGCTGATATTTTAAAAAACAGAAGAACAGGATAAATAGTTATTTGTTAGGAGACCTACAGCTAAAACCTTATTAAGTATAAAGTACAACTACACCCATGTGAACCAATTCTGACTTCCACCTAAACTAAAAACAAAATCCCCCAACACTGAAAAAATTCAAAAGAAAATTATGAGCTACCATGTATGAAATGTCTGCCCTCCTATTCAGTAAGCAGGTCCTCTGCTTCCGGTTGGCCAGTGTACGTCTGGCATCTAGCACAGTGCCTGGCACATAGTAGTTGCTTACTCAGCACTTGTTGAATGAATGACTGAAAACCACGTGTGTGCACAATGCTGAAGGCTTTACTGATATTTACTGATATTGATATTTACTGATATTTACTGATATTGTCTTATCTTCACATAGCTCTTCTATGTATGTAAGTATCTTCACATAGCTCTTCTATGTATGTAAGATCAAATCCCATGGGGTAACACAGGCAGGGAGTGGAAGAAGTCTACCCTGGGTCAGGCAATGAGAGGGCACACTGTCTATAGAATACTAAAAAATAATAATAAAAACCAACAAAAAGTAGGTCTGATGTTTATTATGTGCAACAATTCAGAGGTGAAATATTCTTCTTCCCCGCAGGTCAGAGGGTGTCTAACATCTTTCTCCCTAATATATCACTGATCATACCCAGTTTATACATGACAAAACTGAGACTCAGATTAAGTGACTTACCTGACAATCACTAGCCTGGAACCAAAATTTCACCCCAGGTCTGTTTGATTCCAAAAGGCTATCTTCTTGTCAAATATTACTCTGTTTGCCACAGATACTGCTATGGTCTTTTCAGCATGCTCAGCAAGTCCTGCTTATTTAAAGCTGCACTAATAATAGGTAGCCACCAGCCAGGTGTGGCTATTTCAATTTAAATTAATTCAAACAATAAAAAACCCAGTTCCTCAGCTGCAGCAGCCACATTCCAAGAAGCTAATAGCCGCATGCGGCTGTAGCTACCACACTGAACAACCCAGATACAGAACAGTTCACTATGTCATTGCAGAAAGTCCTGTTGGACGGTGCTGCTTTCAGGTGGCTAGTCAAAGGGTAAGCACTCTTAGAAGACACTATTCAAAACCAGGTGTTCACTATCCATGAGACTTTCAACGGGTGTCAGGGACAAGAACCACCCTAGGAAGTTACATGAAAGCAGGGCCAGTGTGGAGGGGACATAAGGGTGAGGAACGAGGGACATTTTCATACTCTAGACATCCCCCTGGAGACTCTCATGTGCCCGTTGAAGGAGGTTTATAGAACGACCCCATGAGAACCACTGCCAGAGTCAGTCTGTGTTTTTGGGAAGAAGAAATACCACTCAAGTGTGCCAGGGCAGAAGCAAAGGGAGGGGCAGAGCACCACGAACCACAGAAAACAGATCCTGAGACTCTCCTTCTGAGGCTGGCGCAGTGGGTGTGTGTATGAGGAGATGGGAGCACTTGTGTCTGCATAATTGGGCTTTGTGGGCCTCTATGTGTATGTGCTGTGCATCTGTGTGATATAGTAGAGTGGATTTTAAAAAGACACCATAGGTGCACTTTTTTTTTTTTAATTCTAAATACATCCCTAGCTTTCTGTACATGGAGGAGGGAGAAGATAAAATACCCTTAAGAAGGTAAACAACAGGCTGGATGCGGTGGCTCATGCCTGTAATCCCACCATTTTGGGAGGCCGAGACAGGTGGATCACCTGAGGTCAGGAGTTTGAGACCAGCCTGGCCAACATGACAAAACCTCGTCTCTACTGAAAATATAAAAACTAGCTGGGTCTAGTGGCACGCGCCTGTAATCCCAGATACTTGGGAGGCTGAGGCAGGAGAATGGCTTGAACCTGGGAGGCAGAGGTTGCAGTGAGCCAAGACCACGCCACTGCACTCCAGCCTGGACAACAAAGAGAGACTCCGCCTCAAAAAAAGAAAAGAAAAGAAGGTAAACAACAGTCTCCCTTCGAATGCCTGCTCTAAGCCCGTATTCATCTCCTAAAGATCACCTCCCTCTCCTGCTCCAAAGCCTTCAGCAACTTCCCACTGCCTCCCAGATCAAGCTCACCCATTAGATCTTGACAATCATGGTCATTCCTGATTGAATGTTCCAGTTTTACATTTCACAACTGGCAGCTTAAACCCTAGATCTAAGCAAAATGTTAGTCTCTATGGTAAGCAGAATAATGGATCCCCAAAGATGTCCACATCCTGCTCTCCAAACCTGTGAATATGTTAGGCCACATTGCAAAGGGGAATTAAGTTGTAGATGGGATTAAGGTTGCTAATCAGCTGACCTTAAAATAGCTGAGAGTAGCCCGGACTTTCCAGGTGGGTCCAATATAATTACAAGGGTCCTTAGAAGTAGAAGAGGGAGGCAAAAGAGGCGGCCAGGGTGATGTGCTGAGAAGAACTTAACCAGAAGCTGGCAAAGGCAAGGAACCAGTCCCCTGGAGTTTCCAGAAAGGAAGGCAGCCTTGCCCACACCTTGATTTTAGCCTTCTGAGACTTGGGTCAGGTTCTGGCCTACAGAACTCTAAAATAATAAATCTGAGTTGTTTTGAGATGCTATATTTATGATCAATTGTTACAGCAGCCATAGAAAATGTAGTCCCTAGCATACCTTCTGCTCCTCTGGCCACTGGGGCTCTTTGTGCCTGGCCCTCTCTGTACCTGGAATTACTTAGTTAGATCACTCATTTATTCCATTAACACTTACTGAGTACCTAACCAGGCACTGTTCTAGGCAGTAGGGATAGAGCAGTAAATAAATCAGATAATCATGGTGTTCATACTGAAGAGGCAGGTGGAACACACGGCAAGAGAAGATATGTGCATGCGCGCACACACACACACACACACACACACACACACACACACACATTTTGTTGGGGGAAAAACAGGGAAGAGGGATGGGGAATACTGGCACCAGGGAGTTCATTTTAAACAGGATGATCGGGGAAGGTCTCACTAAAGTGATATTTGAGTAAAGCTCATTTAAAGGAGGTGAAGGAGTAGGAGACAGCAGTTCCAGGAAGAGTGGAGGGCAAGTGCGGACGCAGAAGCGTGCCTGAATGTTCCAGGAACATGAGGCCAGCATGGCCAGAGCTTGTGGCCTGCAGTGTGTGCACGTCATATCTTCCCCACTTAACTGTAAGCTCTTTAGAGCTGAATATAGGTCTTATTCTTCTTTGATCCTGCCTCTCCCAAATATCTAGCACAGTCCGATATTTAACAAATGCTCTGCTGAATGTCTATAGAATGGATCTGGAAGAAGTGAACTAACTTGGTAATGATTTGATGTCTCTTGTGTTTATTTCAGTTACTCCTCACAACATCTTTGAAAGGCATCAATACTTGTTATTTACAGATGAGGTGCAAGATAGTCCTGAAGCTTACATAATTGGTCCAAATGTCCTTCTACCCCTAATTGCCGAGGTAGGATTCAAACCCAGGTCTGTCTGGCTCCAAAGCCCATGCTCTTTCTACTACCTTCATGCTTCAATTTGATTTCTCTCCTGGACTTGCTTAAAAGGTGAAACTCATATCTGAGTTAATCAATTCAAAATATCTTCACCCTTGTTTCCTAAGCTCTATCTAGTACTAGCGATTGAAAGAGGAGAGTAAAATCCTCCAACATAGAACCCACAGCAGATCTCATATTCTTCTATCAAGGAGGGTGAGACCGCAGCCCAGGGCAGAACAATTTCATATGGGAATTACAGTCACAACTAAATTTGCCACCAGTGAACATAACCTGATTAGCTGTTCTTTTAGGTTGACCCTAAGCCTTTATTTGCTTAACAGAAGAGCAAGCAAGCTTTCAAACTGCTCCTAAACATTTAGAAACGATACCTCTGAGAGCATTTATATTGGAGCTAGACAAAGCTACACTCACTAATAGCTATCACCTCCCTGGAGTGTTCCACTACGGTAACTGCCTCTCAGGTTCCAACTTCCCCTGACCCTACCCATCCCGCTGTGGCTGCTACTCACAATTATGTCTACACTGGGTCTGTCGCGTCTCCCCTCTCTCCACACCAGGCTGGAGGAAAACATTCAGTTGCACAGGTGTATAAACAGGACAGAAACAGAAAAACTACTTAGGGAAGCATAATTTTAATCTTCTACTTTCCTAATTTGCAAATAGAAGAGTAAATTACTGTTTTTTATCACAGTCCCTGAGGTATAAAATTAGTAAATTTATATCCTTATTTCCATTATTTCATATCCAAACACAAAGACACTTGATATAATTCAGGACAAAGTTATTTAGGAAAAAAAAATCTCTTTGAATTTTACTTTTACCACATAAAAGGAGCTTGAATGGGTGAGTCCTGGAATTTTTTTTTAGGGGATGGAAACATTCATTTTACATTCATTTAAACATCAAATATACTATTGCTGAATTTTCTACAAATGCTAAAAAGAATTCAGCCTAGAAGCAGAAGGATTCCTAAGAAAGCTGACTTTCCTGGGAAATGATCGACAGAATGAAGAACCTGCTGGTTCCAGCGCTGGTGGCATCTCTGCCCTGACCCACTGCATGACCCCGGGCAAGTCTTCCTTTTCCTGGTCCTCACCTTCCTCGCCTGCAGAAGGAGCAGCTAGTCTGGATGGCTGCTATGTAACCACTCTAGTGATTTCAGCAGTTCAGAACCAATTTAGCTCCATCTCTGGTGACTGCTCTTTTGCACAGCCCCAGAGAAGTCCTTCAAAAGCCTGTCTTTATTTTAAAAGTACAATCATAGAGCTAGTTTATGAAAGACAGAACTGTGCCGTTGTTCTCAGGTAAGAACGAGTCTCATTTGTCCATTCTCTCTCTGACCGCACAAGCCCCTTGAATACCGCCCTCCCAGTTCACTCACCCCATTCTTTCCCCTCACAGCTCCACCCCAAAATCCTACCCACGCCCATCTCTGACTTCACTGCACCCACTCTTCCAACTAAAATCGCCGTGCTGTGGCTTCTGTCAGGACTCAGCATGTTTTCTGCTGTTTCCTCGGCTCACCACTCCATTTAAGTCTTTGGCTTTCTTCCCGTTTGTCCTTTTGGGACACAGCCCCTGCTGTACTCTATCAGGAAACCTTCTCTGGTTCTGCCTTCTGGGTTAGCCTGGCCCTCCAGGCCCCTCTGCACAGCCCCTAGCCCTGAACTGACATTAATGGTTTCCTGGATTGCCTCCCCAGGTATCCTCAGAACGCCCTGAGGGACCGTGACCTCATCATAGCTGTATTCCCAGTGCCTGCAAGGTAAATCACTCGGTAAATATTTGGTGATAGAGTGAATGAGAAGTGATCTTCCACAACCCATGGGCGACAGTATTACAAGAATAAAATACCTTAACTCCACCACAACAAAGAGGATCCCAACCAAGACAACAGGTTGTTCCTTTCACAGCACACGTCTACCTTGACTCTAATATTACTACACTAAGATCAGATACGTTCCCACCGCAGCTGTGGGTATTTGTCAAATACTACAGCTGGCATTGGTCATCATTTAGAGCCTAAGTGTGACACCCTCCCCCAGCACAGGAAACCCCACGCCGGCTCCGGACCCACGCTTTCTGACAATCGCGTCAAGGGTTATTTGGGGAGTGGGCTCGCTTACCTCTCCTGGCTTCTACCTCAAACACCATCCTGAGATTCTAATGGTGCTCTTGGCCCAGAGGTCCCTCGCTCCATCTATCCCTGGATGAATCAGTGAGGCCACCTACATTCCTTCATCCATAGCTGCTGAATCAATACCCCAGGATCATTTCCTTAACTGTAAAAATAGGTACCAGATGATATGAGATCATCTCACCGCCACATAAAAGGGTATCACTCAACACGGTTACATTCAATTGGCCAAACGCTTCCTTTGGGTTTCAGAGTGGGAAGTTTACCTGCCAGATACCAGTAGTCACTGTGAATTACAAAGCTACGTTTCTTCCATAGGGAAAGTTTGGAGTCCAGCCAGGCTAGCTGAGTATAAACTTGAGAAAGTGACCACGGGCTCTGTGAGGTTAAACATCACACGAATCCACCCAGACCCACCTTGCAGCTCGAACACTTGAACAGATGTGTTCACTTAGCTTGCAAGCGTTTGATGTTGAAACTCGTATGCTGGGCCAATTTCAGATGGTTCTCATTAAAAAGAAGAGGAACAGGAGAAAGGTAATCTGCTTCCCAGTACTTCCTGTTATCCAGTACTCATGCAAACTCTAATTAGATTGAAGAGAGATGGAGTATAGGAAGAAAAATAAAAAATTAATGAACACTTACAAACTTTTCCAGTAATTCAATAATTCATGTCTTAAACGGAAGAAAGGTTTTTAGTTTTAGTTTTTAAAGTAGAATGAGGTTCAAATACAGTGTCTGCACTCAGGAGAGAGATTGGAAAGTCTTGAAATTCAAGATTCTGAGGTAATTTGCAGTGTCTTTGACTGAGGTAGTCTGGTTGAGGCAATATACTGGGACTAGATTAATACACAACATCATTCAAAACCTTTATGATTAAAAGGAGACAATTTCCACCTCCTTTGACAAAAACAACTGAAAGCAGTTCAGATGTAACTTGAGGGGAAAAGTGGCTCTTTCATAAAGCGGAAAAATAGTGGCTAAAAATAGAGCATTCACTGTTATATCAACTACAGACCAGTCAGTGGACATTATGGGCTGGGGAATAAGGAAAAGGAAGGAATGTTCTCAGGTTGAAGCACGATCAAATTGTAGTATGTTCTAATTAGCAATTAATCAGCAAATGTACACAACGATTAACAGAAATTAGTGAAAAAGAATGCCGGGCTTGGAGCCATAAGATGTGGAACTGAATCCCTGCTGCATATCCCTGCTGCCGAGCTGTGTAGTCTTGGCAAGTCCTTCAACCTTCCAGAGGCCCAATTTCTTCAGTGGTAACGATTCTCTAAGGAGATGCACCTTCTCATCTTTTCCTCTGCACCCTCTAGAGTTACTTACGTCCTAAATGTCACAGTGGCCCGAGTTTTCAATCCCCACCCTACAGGGCGGGGACCAACAGGAGGCTGACTAGAGTCAGCTTTGTTTGGTGGGAAAGAAAAAAATGGTGGAGGAGGGAGCACATTACAATGTAATCAACAACCAACTATGCTGTGACCCCACATCTCTGCACATCCCATTCCCTTTGCCGGGAAGGCTCTTCTTCCTCAACGTAGTCATCCAAGCAAACTTCTCTGATCCACCACAAACCACACCAAACAGCCTCTGACATCCACAGGCACAATCCCTGTGCACTTCCCCCTGGCTTTCATGATGCTTGCTCTACTGCCTGGCGGCAATGAGCGTAACTGTGATGCAGATGAAAAGCATGTCCTCCAGATGCTGTCATCAGCCCACAGATGAAGTAAAATTGGCTTTAAAAGGTTATTTTTTCATCTATTTCATGAAATTGTGGGATCTCAGTGCCTTTAACAGATGTCCACAAGCAGGGTGTAGCAGGGCTCTGAATTCTGAGTCCAAGCAGCTGCTTGCATCCTCGCAAGAGCCCAAAGTTCCCGCCTCCTGCTGCTTCACCCATCTCCTGAGCTGGCCGACCCCAGGATGGATGTCCTCTCTCAGATGAGAGAGCCTTCTCCCATCAGGCAGCCCCGTCACTCCCTTGGATCCAACTGAGGAGCACTTGGGCAACCAGGGGCTGTGAGCCCAATCCAAACAAAAATGCTCGTGGTGAGGAGAAAAAGTCATCAAACAGCTGAAGCCACTGGCAGCTCTGTTCCATTTCACTTTACATTCCCACCGTCGCTGCCACCATTTGCCAAATGCCCATTTAGCTTTAGATCTCAGGCAGAAACAGGGCTCTCCTGCAACTACAAATTTCCACAAACCACACATTCAAACCAACTGCGATTTCAAGGTTCAATCTCCAGCTACACAGAATTGCCAGAAGGAAGGGGATATTCCCTTCATAGCTTCTGGGAAACGGAGTACAGCCTTGAAGGTATGAAGTCAGAACTTCTAGAACCACCAAAGGCCTTTTCCGGCTACAGCCTCAACACCTCCCCTCCCTCTGTGTGGGGATGTTCCCATCCCAGTGAATAAAACTGCTTCTCAGAGAAATAAGCTTATTTGCTTATATAAAATCAAGTCAACCTGGAGAGAATAAAAACAGCATCTACACGTTGAGGGCAGTTTGAGAGCCTACCTCTTGTCAGTGGTGCTTGCTAAAAATGAGCCTTCTGTAGAAAAGCATTTTGTAGAAAACTAGCATGATGGGCTGATATACAAGGGCAGTTAAACACACATGAATACATTTAGGAAGGAGACACTTGCTTGCACCCTCCCCCCATACTGGAAAGGTATGTTCCTGATGTAATAACACATAATGGGGATTAGATGACACAGAGGGCTATGAGCTCCACTTGCAAATGCACATTCAGACAAATTCTTTTCACATCTGTAGAGAGACTACCAAATGGATGGCTTAGGCTGCTGTAAGCCCATACTCACAACTCCTACCCAAGTCCTGCCAATACTGTTGTGTAAACGCTACCAGGTGGGAGGTTTGAGATTCTGGGAAAAATGCAAAGATTTTACAGGAAAATTGTTCTCCTGACAATAGCCATTAAGATAAAGTACACCTCCAAAGTTCAGGGTGAGTTTTGTCTTAATGAAGACCAAAGCTGCAGCCCTCATCTCCTTTAATCGGCCACATCTCCATCTTTTATATTTTCTTCTTTGAGGACAGATGCTCTCATTCTCCTCTGCCAACAGAGATAAAAATGCTTTAAGCTGCCGCAGAACAGATTCAAGTGAGGTTTAAAGGGCAGGGTCCCGAAGGCAAAGGTTATAGGATAACCTAGATGTGGCCACTCCAGAGACATTCAGACATAGGATGAATGATAGCTTGATTTGGGTTCTGTGCTGTTGGCATGTAAGACTGTGTGACAGGCAGCACTACGGAAGTGGAACTAAGGAGGCCGGGCCCTGGTACTAGCTCTGCCACTGGCCAGCTGTGAGGCCTAGAGTCTAACAGTGCCTCCTGGCTCTGCTTGCCCAGGTGCGAACTTCATTAGGGTTACCACTGAGATGGAAACGAATCCTTCCACTCCATTAGTCGCCTATGTGTAAAGTATATGTTGTCCATGAAAAGAGACCTGAAATTCTGATAGGAAGGTTGCTGGGGTTTGTGACTGTGCAACAAATTGTAAATGCCTTTGTTCCGATTTGTCCCTCCTTCATTCTCTTTTAAACTGAGTTTTCTCAAGTATAAACAACCCCAGCCATAGCACAGAGAGTCTACAGGACTGAAGACCACACTCAACATGGTACTACCTTCTGCCAAACCAAGAATTTGACAATGGTTATTTAATTCACACATTCCCTCTGACATTTGTATGTATAATGATTATAACAGGCAATATTCCAAGCTTGGGTAAACATGGTATTTGCTTATCTGCTAAAGCGAGCACATCGGATTATCTAATCTGTGGTTCTGAATTAAAGGAATAGTTTAGCTGGGGTCCACAATGACAGCTTCACATAACAAGTCCCTGAGACACAAGTCTAGACATAGCTTTATTAGGAGGCAATCTTACAGGTCAGCTAAAGAAATGATTTAATTTGACACTAGAACCTCTCTCTTAACATCAGTTAATGGAGGGTTCCATAGCGTCCCCTAAGTCTTCAGAGTTGGGCTGCAGAAATTATCCCGTTTTACAAACACTTCGTAGGGCGGCACTGAAATCCTCAGACCATGTGTCACACAAGCCAAAAGTTCAAAAGAAACATGTCGCTGTTCGAGGGAAAGAAATTACTTTAATCTCTCAGCCTTTAAAAAAAAAAAAATCCTAGAATTGTATTTTGTATCTCACTGGAAAAAAAGCCAGTGTTCCTCCCATTATTCTAAAACAAAAAAAGAAAAGTCTATAGTCTGTGAATCAATCCATACAGAGATCTGTCCCTTGAAGCTGGAGGGTGGGTCACCCCAGAGGGCAGTCACTTGGCCTAAAGGCCTGGTGAGGAGAACACTACTTTTTAAAGTTTGGGAGGAGAGAGGGGTGACCAGATTCCATGGTACAGCTCTTTTGTGCCCCACCTCGTATCCGTGAGACAGACTACACAAAATCACCAGGACTCAGACGCTCCTGCAAGCAGCTCTGCAGCCATGGAAGTGAAGTGCTGGCTGACGGCATGGCGAGCCGCTTCCTGGCACGCCAACAGAAAGCACATGTCTGCATTTTCGATTCCAGTAAACTCCAGGCTGGCTCTCAGCCAGAGAACCTCTTTGTAATGTCAAAGATAAAAGTACTGGCCATGTTTGGCACCCTGCCTCCACCTCCATTCTCTTGTAACCCTCTCATAAACCAAGCATGCAGTACTGTTAACAGAGTCTTCCAGACAAAGGTCTGACGGAGCTTCATAAACATGACCAGGTGACGATCAGACAGGTCCCTACTGCACAGGAAGGAAAGGAGGTACAGGGAGGGGCAAGTGATTTCACTCAGGACATGCTGGAAATTGTGGGGAGATCTGGAAATAGATATTCAACTATATACTCAGAATACTCCCACTACCAGAGAACTGCTCACTGAGCCGCCTGAGTTGTGCACATCTTCCATTAGAACCTGGCATGTGGACAACATCGAACCTCAAATCTGTCCCCAGCAGTATAGGTATCATCTTTGTATTGATATCTGATGAAGTTCCTCAAATTTGGATGTTCAAAATGGCTTTTTGAGTATACAAGATGATATAATGCTTCTCATACCCCTAATATTCTTCCTCTTGCCCAAGGGAATGCTACGATGCCAGTCACAGAAGATTTAGGAAATGATTACCTTTTGATTAGTTTTTGTTTTCATTTTGGGTCATACTCATTGTGGGCCAAAATTACACAGCCCTAGCTGTTTGCCTTTACCATTTCTGTTTTACTTTCCATTTAACTTTTGAGACTACTCTGAAAGTAAGATTTTAAGGTTTGTAAATGCTTACCAACTAAAATACGCAAGGATTTCTTTTCTGGAGGTAAACAAACTTACAAATCCCTCTTGCTCTGTGCAAGAACAAGGGGTACCCAGACCTTCATTCAGAGGACTTAATATGAGAAAGTCCCAGGTCTTCATCACCGGTGGAAGCTGGATAGCTCTGGATGTGCTTTTTAAAATATGTGTCAGAGGCTTTAATTCACCCCAGAGGGCTGCAGAGAGCTTACTTCCTCCCCTGTGCTACCAAGAGTGTGCAAACACACAGATACCCACAGACATGCCCACATACACGCCCACATACACACACATCCCAGGAATATGCTTTAACGGATACTGAGGGCTCCGATTTTCCCTCAAACTGCAGACCTGTTGCTCCTCCAGCTTTGTCTCTCCTCTTTGCTGTCAGGGCCTAGTAAGGTAAGGTGGGTATATACTTAGAATCACCTCAGGAGCTGTTAAGAATACAGACCGGGTTCCATCGAGGCAAATGATATCAGCATCTCTTGGGGGCAGGCAGATACCGGTATCTTTTCTAAGCTCCCCAGGTGATTCCAATGCACAGTCTGGGCCAAGGACCACCAGGGTGGCCTTTGCCGCCTCAGCCATTGCTCCGAATCTCTGCGATCATGCTGTCACTCTTCGTGCCGACATGGTTAAGACTTGCTCCAAGTATTGATGGTTTTGCTTTTCTTTTTTCTTGTCTGCTCAATCTACAGTTCTGTCTCCCATGTTCTCTGCTTTTGCACAAATAGTTTATTTACAATAGACACAAAAGTGACCAAGTCCGTGGCACTACGGGGAATAAATCTCGTGCCCTTCAGGTGCTCTTTAGCTCAATATATGACAACATCTCCCCAGTGCACCCCAGGGCCAGGTACTGGATCTGAGAAGACACAGCTGAGATGTGGCCTCAGCTTACATTCCAGTGGTTGAAACGACCAAACAAATGTATCATTTCTAAATACCGCACGTGATAACAGAGAGGTAAGCCCTGGGGCTATGGGAGCATAGAGGCAGAGCCCTCTGCCTGGCCGGGATTTAGGGAAAATGTCCTGGAGAAGAGGATGCATGAGTGCAGGCTTGGAGGCTATGGGAGCACAGAGGCAGAGCCCTCTGCCCGGCCGGGATTTAGGGAAAATGTCCTGGAGAAGAGGCTGCATGAGTGCAGGCTTGGAGGCTATGGGAGCACAGAGGCAGAGCCCTCTGCCCGGCCGGGATTTAGGGAAAATGTCCTGGAGAAGAGGCTGCATGAGTGCAGGCTTGGAGGCTATGGGAGCACAGAGGCAGAGCCCTCTGCCCGGCCGGGATTTAGGGAAAATGTCCCGGAGAAGAGGATGCATGAGTTCAGGCTTGGAGGCTATGGAAGCATTAGACAAGGAGAGACAAGCAGGAAGGCCAGTGGCAGAGAAGAGAAAGACGTCCCTGGGGAGGCCACGCTGTTGGGTGCTTCTGGTTCACTCATGCATGGCAGGGCGGCGCTGCGGAGACGGGGCAGCTCCCCGGCCCTCTGCTGCCCTACTAGGTCTGCAGTTACTTGCTGTTCAGAGGCTGCTTTTCCTTAGAGGCTCTTTTCCCCACTAAGCTGAAGGGCTACTTCAGAATGAGCCCACAGACCCAAAAACATAAAGCTGAATTAAACGGTTCATCGGGGGAAAGGGGTGGAGATAAAGGTTTAGATATGAGGTAGAGAGGTAGGGAAGGGGTCAGATCAAAGAATGAATTTGATCCTGCATGGGCAACATGGAGACATGGGGAGATTTTAAGTATAATCTCTATGTTTTTCAAATATTTACGTGGAAAATACACTTGCAGGTGGGAGGGACTGAAGGCGGAAGGCGTTAGGTAGATGTTTCAACAATCCAGAAAGAGATGACGTGAATCTGAATAAGGCCGTGCCTTAGCAACAGTGAGAGAGGAAGAGAGAGACTGAAGAGAAAAGGAACGATTCAAGAGAGTGTAGCAAGATGATAACCCGGGAGTAAGTCTGTGGAGAGTAGAGGAGGATTCCAGGACAACGGCCATGCATCTGGCTTCAGTGGCTGAGTGCATGGCGAAGCCTTCCGGTGAGATGGGGAATGTAGAAAGGTGTTTAGGAAAGGGACGTTCGCTTTTGGACACGCTAATATAAGATGTCTGCAGAGAATCCAGGTACAGTTACCCCTAGGGAGCGGGAAATATGAAACTAGACCCAGAAGACAAGCGAAAGTGAGAAGTGTCGATTTGGAAGTCAACGCCACACAGGTGGAATCTGAAGATATGGGACAGAGGAAATCACCCAATCCAACAGGGCCCAAGAATTTCAGGGGCAAAGCGGAGAAGTAAAGGAGGGCACGGAAACGAAAGGAGAGTGTTCCCAGGAGGAGGAAGGAAGGGACAGGTGGCGTGGAACTCAACAATGGCATCAATGGGGAAGAGACTCAAAGGAGGTCAATGGATTTGAAATCAGGGGCTCACCGATGACATCAGAGACAGCGTGCTTTGGGGAGTCATAACTCCCATTGTGGGAGTTAAGAGAAAACAAACAGGGTCATTAAGTGTGCAGACGACTCAAGGGGTTTCACAGATTAAAGAGGAAACAATGGTTAGAGTCAAGAGCTGAGCTGGAAAAAGAGTTTGTTTCTTGTAACGGGAAAGTGTGGGCATGTTTATGCCACAGGGAAGGAGTCAGTGGACACGGAAAGGCAGACCCCAACAGATGGGGCAGCAAGGGGGGCGAGGTCCACGAGGAGGCAGAGGGTAGGGTCAAGAGCACAGGTGGTGGAAGCGGGTGGTGGGGACTCGGCTTTGGCAAGCAGGTCCCCTTTTCCTCTAAGAGGAAGAGAGAGAATGGGTGCAGATAGAGTTGCATCTGGAAGTCAGCAGGGTGGGAAGTTGAGATGGGCTTTATGTCTGATGGACTCTTTTTCCTTATCTACTGAAATCAAGAGACAGCAGAGGCTTAGGAGGATGGAGCAGTAGTGAGGGTCTGGGAGTGCTATAGAGAATGGGTAAAAAGGGGCCAGCTGAGGACAACTTGGCAAGGAGGAAGCCCAGCTGAGGGAAGGCCAGAAGCAGCCCCAGCACCTGTCTGCAGGATCCTGTGACTTTCACAGCCCTATTGCATTACAAGGGCCTGAACTGCAGGAACATACTGTTGATGTCATCAGCAGTTGGAGGGTTGGAGAGGGACAAGGCAGGGATGGCAGGAAGAGGGCGTTGAGCTTGTGAGTGTAAACAAACATGGGTTCCGGCAGAGAAAGAAGGGAAGCTGCCTATGCTAAGATTTTCAAAAGAGTAATGCCCCTTTTCTCCAACTACACTTTAGCCCATGAAACCAATTTGTATTTGTTTGGCCTCCAGGAAGAGCAGTGTTATTTCTTGAATCTAGGTTTCATGTTAACACATCTGAGAACCGCTTGCCCATCTCCCCATTTCCATTTTCAGTGCAGCTGTAATCTTGATAATGAGGGCACAGTAGTCATTAAACTATTGGAAACTATGAGTCTGAAAATGCTTGACAGTCGCTTAGGTTCCCATTTGCTTTATTCATTTCTAGTCTGTACAAGGTTCACGTTCTAGAACAACATCTGAGCACACTGCTCACAAACAGCTGATAAGCATTTCCCAATAGGACTAGATGACCTACCTCATAGGGTGGGCCTAAGAGCTAAATGAGATAATATGCAAAGTGCTGTGCATAGCAACTGGCTCGCAGTAACCGCTAAATGCACATGAGCTGTGCTGTTACAGAAGAGATGGGGAGTAGGCAGCAGAACACTGCGATGGAGACGAAGAGTGTAAGAGGACAACGCTGAGTAACCGAGGTGATGAAAAACGCTTCAGTGCTCTCTGAGCAACGAGAAAGCATGGAAGAGACAGAGTCGCTGCTTCAAGCGTGTGAGAAACATCAAGAGATCACAGAAAGCTACTCAATTCTTAGGGTTTTTCCTTTCTCCCCAAAGAAGTTATTCTTCATCAGGAGAGAGCAGAATAGGAATCTTAGAAAAGTTCCCATCTTTAATTCCAGCTGAACTATATTCCAGGACAGTGAAAGAACTTGGAAAATATGGTCATGAAACTATTCTTACTCCTCTCTGAAGAACTGAGAGAAAGGGAATGGCAGCAGAAGACCAGAGTGGCGGCAAATATGGTCTCAAGAAAATAAAAATAAAACTCTGTAATGGAAGTCTTCAAGCAAGTAAGTCAATGTCTGTCTTTGACCAATGCTTATTAAGAATTTTAAAACATGGTGTTCCCTAGAGACAGCACAGGTGCGTTGCTGTACACACCAGAGACAGCACAGGTGCGTTGCTGTACACACCAGAGACAGCACAGGTGCGTTGCTGTACACACCAGAGACAGCACAGGTGCGTTGCTGTACACACCAGAGATAGCACAGGTGCGTTGCTGTACACGCCGGAGATAGCACAGGTGTGTTGCTGTACACGCCGGAGATAGCACAGGTGCGTTGCTGTACACGCCGGAGATAGCACAGGTGCGTTGCTGTACACGCCGGAGATAGCACAGGTGCGTTGCTGTACACGCCGGAGATAGCACAGGTGCGTTGCTGTACACGCCGGAGATAGCACAGGTGCGTTGCTGTACACGCCGGAGATAGCACAGGTGCGTTGCTGTACACGCCGGAGATAGCACAGGTGCGTTGCTGTACACGCCGGAGATAGCACAGGTGCGTTGCTGTACACACTAGAGATAGCACAGTTGCCATGCACACCGCTGCTGTCTCTAGTGAATGCTGTTCTTGCAGCTGCAGCACCAAGAACAAATCCTGCCAATCTGAACTCATTTAATTCCATGGAGATTATACAAGTATATGCAGCAAATATTATTAATACCATATTGTTCGATTTCAACCAGGATTTGTTAATATCTTCATAATATTCTGGGGGTAAGATAAGGCTATCTGGTTAGGATAAGAAAGTATATATAGGTTCCTGGCTGGCTGGCTGAACAACCAACTATATCTTAGGATTAACTGATGTCAGCCTTGAATCACTCCTTGGTAGGAATCATTTTCCTTATTTTATAGATATAGGTGAGTTTCAGAGATGGCCAACTGCAGGCCAAATAACAACAACAACACTTACTGAGGGTTTATTGTGCTAATTACTTTAAACACTGTATCTTATTTAATCATTTCAACGAAGTATCAGGTAAAAACCAGTCCAATCCTTATAGAAGACAAGACTGCAGCTGAGAAAGACAGGTTAACCTCCTCAAGTTCAAGCAGCTACAAAGTGGTGGAGAAGGACTTGAACTCCCAGTTGTATAATTCAGAAACCTGAGTGCTCTCTGCTACACCACACTGCCTCAAATATTCAAGTACTTGAAGACTGGTAGGTGGGATAAGAAACCTATTTGCTCTTTATTGTTCCGAGGGGCAGAACTAAGACCCTGATGTAAGTGGAAAGAGGCAGCTTTTAGTTCATGAGATTAATTAACTTTACAATCACAGTTGCTCAAGAGTGGAACAATGTGCTCAAAAAGAGTGTGCTGAGATCAGCACTAAAAATGTTCACATTGAGTACGGATACCCACCCAGGGCACACACTGTCCAGGAGATACTTGCCCTGGGTGGGTGGGTCTCTAAGGGCCCTTCCCATCCTGGGCTTATAGGCCCCTATGAAATGATTCTTCTACATTTGTTCATTATAAAAATATACAGATCTCCAACAGGATAATGGGGATATTCATGCTTTTGACCAGATTAGAAAACTCACATATCTAAGTATACCACCAAACCAACACTGTGTTACTTAAGTCTGGTTTCATCAACTCTGGAATGTGTGCATTCTTGGAGGAGGAAAGAACACCAGGGGCATGAACTGCAAGCAGAAAGGAATCTGTCATGATGATAACTGGAAACATATATCCTGTCTTTCCAACGGGTGGTTTACATGTGAGTTTGTAGGTCTTGGCATGGGGAAGTAAGATAGGCCATACTCAGTATTACAAAGTGTTGGAGGAAGAGAGGGCAAGAATATCCCTTCCTGATAGCCCATTGTTTAAACTACCATGAAATTGTTTTATGAGTAAAAGTCATTTTGAAGCATCAGGTAATAGAGATTTTTGGCATGTCCTATAGAGCTTAACTCCATGCTAGGCAAATAACAGTATTTATTCACATATTCACTTGCGCAACACAAATTTATTAGGCACTGTATTGGGCACTGAGGACAAAATACAGAACAAGACTGATAGGGTCATTAGTACTTTCCTAACAAGTAAGCAAATACACAGCAAATATAAAAATGATACGTAACGTTTGCTAGTGCAATAATGGAAATAAAGGCATTGCAGAAAATAATGAGGAGAGCAGCACCTGATTTTCATAGGGTAGTCAAGGATCTCTCCCCAAAGAGGTAAGGTTGAAGCCACGAGCTGAAGAATGATGATGAGCTAGGCAAGCACAAAGCTACAGGAAGATGATTTTGGACAGAGGGAAGCCAAGTGCAAAGGCCCCAGGACAAGAAAGAGCTCGGCATATTCCAGCCGTGAGCCTGAGCCGAGACTGGTAGGGTGAACAGGAGCCAGGCCGCACAGGGGCCTGCTGGTCTTGTTGGGGAAGCTGGATCTCCCCTCCAAGAAAGTGGGAAGTTGCTCAAGAGCTAGCTTCTGAAAACATTCTCTGGCTTTTGCGAGAAAACTAAATTCCAAGACAACAGTGTGGAAACAGGCAGACCGCTTAGGGAGGCTCTTGCAGTAGTGTAAACAACAGAGAAGGGTGCTGAAGAAACACTCACAGGATTATACATGTTGCTGGAAGGGGAGAGAGGCAAGAAGTGACAACTGACCTCTATCAATCGTGAGGTCTTGACTTGACCTCATTCTGGCACGCTGCTTGGGAAACACTAGCTGGGTTTATTAACCCAACTGTGGTTGCCACAAACAGCAGCTGCTAAACCTTTTTCTGGTTTTCAACAAAAATCCCCCATATATCTTATGTATTCTCAGCTCCCTAAGTCATCAAACCTTCATCTCATCTGAAAAGAGAGCCTATCTGTGGCTTGAATCACTACAATGAGCCAAAAATCAATTTATAATTTTGGGTAATAGTTCTAAATCTATTTTCAATCATGTGGGGGTGAGGGGTGTTGAGAGGAAAAAGCGAATGAAGTTTGAGAAACTAGCAATGAAGTCTCTCAGTCAACAATTTAATGACTACAAAATAAATAAATAAATGCACTAGTGTACCCTTGGGTCCCAGTTCTTATTCAGTTACACATCTGTTCTGCAATAGAATGAGGGAGTTAATTACTTTTCTATGACATGTATGTATTTTGTGAGACACCACATTGCACCAGTTAATAATGATCTACCTTCTGTTGACACAAAACGTTTAAATTAATAAAAAAATCTAAATGATATATCACATAGCAAAGCATACTTCACTGAAAGGCTGGATGGCAGGAGTAGTAATTTTCCTGGGTAGAAATAATTGAGATGAGCTTATGGTAGCATGAAAAGCTCAATCAATAAAGAGACTTATATGGGCAAACTGTTTTCAAGAGTACACTCTTTTTAGAAAGGGTAGGCTGTGCTTCGCTAATAGCTAATGTAGCAGCACTGTGATTGTTAGAGAAAGAAACTGAGACTGATACCCAGTAATTGCCCATAATTGACAATATTAGCAATTTTCCATTTGAATCTGTCTGTTCAATCTTTAGGGTCAGAAAAGACAAATGTGAAAAGGGTAAAAACAATCCCTTGAAGCTCTATTAATACTAAAAAAAATCTTTGTGCTCTTCACTGAGTGTACCCTTGTAACTAGATACTAAACCAACTGCATTATGGAAACAGCCTATTTTTTCCAAACTGCATAAGCAATATTAAATGACCTTGGAAAAATCGAGATAATATGTAAAGTAGACTCCCAGCACAAAGACGGAAGACATACTGTAAATAAACTTGACAAGAGTGCCTTGTTCAAGTCTCAAAACCACCCAAGGAAAAGTCTGAAACCCACAACATCCTGTAATTATTTTGCTATTTTCCACTTATTTTGGGTTAAAAAACAAAAGTCTCCCACTTTTCTTTCGTTTTTAAATTCATTCTCACTTCTTTCTTAAAAACTAGGGGAAAAAAACCCCAAAACATCAGGACTGGAGTCAAGAAGTTTATTTCCTGTATAATAATTTCTTTCTTTTGGGGTGCCAACGCTAAAAGACTATTACTTCTTTCTGACCATTCAAGCCCCTGCTCTTCACCGTCCTTCATGGTTTAAAGCAGCCTTTACCCATGCTGGCCCACAGAGTATCATGAAAGGTCCATGGACGTGACACTGTAAGAATTTAGGTACAAATCTAGCGAGATGAATCCTTTTCTAATTCTTGCCTATTTTTGGCTTTTCAGGGAGCTTCATATACTAGGGACTTCTTCTAGGCTATTGAGTACATAGTAGGTATTTAGTAAATGCTGGTTGTCATGGGAAGCAACAGATAAAGGTGAAAATGGCCAAAACCCAGAGTGGGTGATGTAAAAAAGAAAAATTGTCCAATTTTATAAAGTTTCATGATTTTTTTCCTTTAGCGGTAGGATGTCTAATATTTCTATTTAATCTCAAATATTAAATTTATACAGGGATATCCAGGTCAGAGGATTCCAGAACTTGAGGATTAGGAAGCTTTTTAGCAATGCAGAGATCAGACAGATGAAAAAGACTGTTCTTAGAAGACCTGTACAAAACAAATGCCACCATATCTTCTTAAAAAAGCCCAAAAGGTCAGTACATCGAATCCAAATACCTATAGCTGAAGTCTATTTCTCCCAATCTTAGTGAGGACTGAAAACTATAGGTCTCCCTGACCGTGATGCAGCATGGTTGTCTGGGGTAAATACCCGAGGTTCATTGTCTCATGCCAGGGTAATCGAGGATGCAGACACACAAAGTGATTTTGAGAACGGAGGTTTAATGGGCAAAAGAGAGAGAAAAGAGAATAAGCTCTCTCTTCTGCAGGGACAGAGAGGAACCGGAGTGGTCCTTCCGGTTTTGTGGTGAAATGCACGGGGGTTTTTATAGACAAGCTTGAGGAGGCAGTGTCTGATTTACATAGGGCCTGAGAGATTGGGTGGACCAGGTGTGATGTTTGTATAGCACCTGAAGAAGCTGGCCATCCCACCCTAATCTTTTATTATGCAGGTATCTATGTGGGAGGTAGCCATGTTGTCTGTTCCTTACTGTACACATGATTGAGAAAAGGGAAGATGGTGCCACTGAGAGGTAAAGCCAGCAGGACTTTCTGGGTTGAGTGGGGACTTGGAGAACTTTTCTGTCTAGCTAGAGGATTGTAAATGCACCAATCAGCACTCTGTAAAAACGCACCAATCAGCACTCTGTGTCTAGCTAAAGGATTGTAAACTGACCAATCAGCACTCTGTAAAATGGACCAATCAGCACTCTGTAAAATGGCCCAATCAGCAGGATGTGGGCAGGGCCAAATAAAGGAATAAAAGCTAGCCGCCTGAGCCAACAGCAGCAACCCACTCGGGTCCCCTTCCACGCTGTGGAAGCTTTGTTCTTTTGCTCTTCACAATAAATCTTGCTGCTGCTCACTCTTTGGGTCTGCACTACGTTTATGAGCTGTAACACTCAATGCGAAGGTCTGCGGCTTCACTCCTGAAGTCAGCGAGACCACACACCCACTGGGAAGAACAAACAACTCTGTACGCGCCACCTTTAAGAGCTGTAACATTCACTGTGAAGGTCTGTGGCTTCACTCCTGAAGTCAGCAAGACCATGAACCCACCGGAAGGAAGAAACTCTGGACACATCTGAACATCTGAAGGAAAAAACTCCAGACACACCATCTTTAAGAACTGTAACACTCACCATGAGGGTCTGCAGCTTCATTCTTGAAGTCAGTGAGACCAAGAACCCACCGGAAGGAACCAATTCCGGACACACCACCATGTTGAACATGCCTGGCCCCCAGGTAGCCTTTTCTTATTGGCACAGCTGCCAGCATTCACCCCTGCAAGCTTCCAGCTTGCTTGTCTATGTCTGTGACTCGATTTTACAGGCTGTTCTTTGTTAGAAAAGATGTGATTTGGGGACTGCTTTTCATTAAAGGGAAAACCTTACCGAGGACTTCCTTACCCTCACTATCTGCCCAACTAATTTCTTTTTAACTCCTATATCAACCAGATAAGGCCCCCCCTTTCTCCTGCAGGCTGAAGAGTTTGTACGCCCTTAGTCTTTCTTTAAAGTCTTACTTTTCTGCAGTGTTTCTCTATTAGAGGTTCTCTCTGTCCCTTTTTAAGTTATGGGGCCACTATATAGTTATGGGACAGCTGCATAAAAATGTTCATGGTCTTTTCTTGAGCTGAAAGACAATGATATAAAATTAAGGAGGTTAGTATCCACAATTTTTACAATGATTTTAACTGACCTTATTCATAACATGAAGTAGTTGTAAAAAGTAGATATTCATTTAATATGATGTCAAACTAAGGTAATTTTCCTCATCCTCTGAGGCTGCTTGTTACTCCCATTGGAGTACTCACCCATGTTGAACGCAACCTAATTGTTCAGAAATAATTAACATGTTTTTATTTCAGTTGTAGAAAACATAATTTATTAATTGGCTGCTACTTTATGTGTTCCATTTTAAAAGGCACAATAAATAAGAAATTAGCATAAGAAGGTATTGAAAAAATGCCAAGATTGACTAAATTCTGAGAAAAGCAAGATAATTCCAAATTAAGGATGAGTAAATTTATTACATAAAGGAGTTTAATGACAAATGTGGAGACAACTGTTTTATGGGCCTTTAGCTACAGCTTTCCAATTTTAATGTTATAGAGAGGAAAGCATTATCAATGCTTTCATAATTCCAGGATTCTAATTTACATATCAAAACAAGAGAAAGAGAAAGCCCACATCTCTCCTTACTTATTAGAGTTCTCGGGGTCTGAAAATGGCTTGTCAACAAAGGTTGAAAGAAGAGGAAGCAGAAGATATGCTGATGGCTGCAACTGAAGCAATACAATATCCTAATTACTGGGAAGTACAGCTAGTTTAGAGACCATCACACCCTCGCCTCAGCAATTAATACCCAGTACAATTGGTAAACGTTCTAATCTTTAATTGAAGCACCCAGAAACAGCCTGTAAGCAGATGAGTATTTGAAACAAACCATTTGCCATATCCCCGGGTATTAATCGAACCCAAAAGCATCTCATTCTTTGTGGGGGAGGAAGAAAGCTGCCATCATAGATATGCATAAGCAGCTCTCTACAAGCTCTTCTTCTGGGTGTAATGATGTGAAAACCATGCTAATTTCCTTGCCCGATATTTGAATTTTTTATTCTTCATGCAATCATTTCTGACTTCTTGGTTCTACACACACTCACGTTTTTCTGGCTATTGCGGGTCGAAAGGCCACCCTCACTGTTCTAACAATGACTTCCCATCCCTCCATGATGAAAATGCAAACCCTCTGCCCAGCATAGACCATCCCTCGCCACCCACTGCTGGCCTTAACAGCCTTTATCCTCCAGCAATACTACACCATTAGCCTGTTCCCTGATGCGCCATATTCTCTCAAGCCTCTGGGACATTTCACAGGGTGTGTCCCTGTCAGAAGCATGTGAACCAGAGCAACTCCATCTTGAATAGGGGCCTGGTAAAATGAGGCTAAGACCTACTGGGTGGCATTCCCAGATGGTTAAGGCATTCTAAGTCACAGGATGAGATAGGAAGTTACCACAAGTAACAGGTCATAAAGACCTTGCTGATAAAACAGGTTGCAGTAAAGGAGCCGGCCAAATCCTACCAAAACCGAGATGGCCATGAGAGTGACCTCTAGTCATCCTCACTGCTATACTCCCACCAGCACCATGACAGTTTACAAATGCCATGGCAACGTCAGGAAGTTACGCTGTATGGTCTAAAAAGGGGAGGCATGAATAATCCACCCCTCGTTTAGCATATCATCAAGAAATAACCATAAAAACGGGTAACCCGCAGCCCTTGGGGCTGCTGTGTGTGGAGGAGTCATTCTTTATTCCTCCACCTTCTTAATAAACTTGCTTTCACTTTTTGGACTCGCCCTGAATTCTTTCTTGTGTGAGATCCAAGAACCTTCTCTTGGGGTCTGGATTGGGACCCCTTTTCCAGTAACATCCCCAGACTGAATCTCTTTGAAACCATCTCAATGAAAATTCCTATACAACCTGTACATCTCAGGTCAATGTCTCCTGTGAAGTCTTTCTAGACTGACCAGATATTTTTTTTCTCTTTCATTGCCACTATACTTCAAACAGGCTTCCAGTAAAATCACTGCCACACCAAATTAAACTGTGTGTCTGGGTATCTATCTCCACATTAGAATGGAAGCCACCTACAGGAAGGGGACATCTTTCAATCTCAGGATTCCCATGGTTGGCCTATGATATATGTCTCACATCATGAAATACTTGAGGAAGAAAGAAAGGGACAAAAGGAGAGAAACAGGGAGGGAGGGAGAGATTCAAGCAGGTTTGCTGAAAGACTGGAGATGAAAATGGTAATTATTGGTGAGTAATAAGCAAAGAAAAGGAGACTTAAGTCTATTTAAGCCCTAAGCAATATAAGACACCTTATTTCCAGAGAGTTAATGTTCAAGCTATAAACAGAAAAGACTTATTCCTAATTCTAGGGAGAGTCAGGGCTCCCTGGACTCTCCACAGTAGCTAATGCTTCAGTCTCTTCTCACATGATAGACCTGTCATGGAGTCTCACCCAAGTGGGTTGTAAAAGCACTGGCCAATGTCAGTCTAGGGTCTTAAATGGACACTTAAATATACTAAATTATTCAGTAGTAAAGCCAACCCAAAATATCTATTTTTCCTGTTTATATTTCTAGAATTCTACCATCTAAAGGGCTTGAGAAATTGGACAAAGATAGTATGTTAAGTATTTGAAAATGAATACATAAATGGAAGTGATCTCTCAAGAAAAATAATGTAAATAAATAAATAGGTCTAAAAGTTCCCTCTTGATGTTATTTTACCTTTATTTACCTTTTAACCTTGCTTCCACAACCAAGGGCAGTACCCACAGTGCTTTATCAAAAGAGCACTGCCCCAGAATTATGATACTTCTATTTTCTGGGCCGAATTGTCCAGTGTCACTCTATTTGTGAGTGACACAAGTCATTTCTCCTCTCTGCAAAATGCTGATATTGACCTAGATGCCTAATGTTTCTTCTAGCTATTCAAATTTAACTGACTTTCTGACAAACCACTTAGCTTGTGTGATATTCGATGGATCTAAGTACAAAGTATGCTCTCTCACGTCTACCTTTTAAGCTCTGAAGGTATGCAATCAATAACATGCAGAAAGAGCCCAATCTGAGTGTCATTTCAGCAGGTTTTGAAGACAGAGTGAAGAAATGCATGTGTTCTACATCAACCATGTCTACCTGAAGCCCAACAGCAACTTCTCAGAGCAGGGAAAGAGAAAGTGGAACCACATTTGGTCACCTACCATCCCTAATACACGGAGCTGCATTACATACTCCCTGTAGCTTACCAATGCCACCAATTCCCCAGCTTCATTCTTCCAAGGATGCAATGTCACTAGAGGGCGCAGTTAATGACTATATAAATAGTGAGCCCCAAGATAGTTATTGTGAAATTTAACCTCTTTCCATATCCCAACAGTGAGCTGTTAGTGGAACTTTATGTGGCAGAGACCTATAGAACTCCAAAGTTAGGTAAGGTCAAACATGTCATGTTTTAAAGGCTTTGAGCACGTACTATGGACCAAAAGCATAAGCCTTCAAGTTCACTGTTGAGCCCGATTAACAGATAAGGGGAAAATGTACTTTTTGAGAAAAATAAATAGGTTAATTTTTGCATGGCACCATGTTCTCTTAATTTCTATAGAGAGTGAGATAACAGAAGTGACTAGAATACCTTTTTCTCCTTCTAGGACATCCTTCCCATTGACACTGGAGGGGCCAACTACATGTTTTAATCAGAGCCCACAGCTGCCCACACCCACTGCAGAGTGAGCTACTCTTCACCAACCCTGCAGCCCTGAAGTTTCTGTGACCACTGAAGAGGCCTGTTTTCAGACTTAGGGTCAAAGTGTGGGTGACCTCCAACACCTACTGTAATGAAGGAATAAATGGCAATAGAAGCCTTGTCTGGTCTCTGTCCCATGGCATTTTATTATTTGTTTCATTGTGAGATTCCAAATGTGGTCTTACTCAGAAAAGAACAATAATTCTTACATGGCAAATTCTGAAAGAGGCATCAATGCAATCCCTCTCAAAATACCAATGACATTCTTCACAGAAACAGAAAAACTAATCCCCAAATCTATATGGAACCACAAAAGGTCCATAATAGCCAAAGCCATTCTGAGCAAAAAGAACAAAACTGAAGGAATCACATTACCTGACTTCAAATTATACTACAGAGCTATAGTAACCAAAACAGCATGGTACTGGCATAAAAACAGACACACAGACCAATGGAAAGAAATAGAGAATCCAGAATTAAATCCATACATCTGCAGTGAACTCATTTTTGACAAAGGTGCCAAGAACATACACTGGGGGAAGGATAGTCTTCAATAAATGGTGCTGGGAAAACTGGATGTGCAGAAGAATGAAACTAGATTTCTATCTCTCACTATATAAAACAATTAACCAAGATGGATTAACGACTTAAATTTAAGACCCTCAAAGTACGAAACTACTAAAAGAAAACACTGGGGAAACTCTCCAGGACATTGGTGTGGGCAAAGATTTCTTGAGTAACATCCCAAAAGCACAGGCAACCAAAACAAAAATGGACAAATGGGATCACATCAAGTTAAAAGCTTCTACACAGCAAAGAAAACAATGAACAAAGTAAAGAGACAACCCACAGAATGGGTGAAAATATCTGCAAACTACCCATCTGACAAGGAATCAATAACTAGGATATATATAAGGATTTCAAACAACTGAATAAGGAAAAAAATCTAACAATCTAATAATCTGGGCAAAAGATCTAAATAAACATTTCTCAAAAGACGACATACAAATGGTGAACAGGTATAAGAACATCCCGCATCATCAAAGAAATGCAAATCAAAACTACAATGAGATATCATCTCACCACGGTTAAAATGGCTTTGATCCAAAAGATAGGGAGTAACATATGCTGACAAAGATGTGGAAGAAAAGGGAACCCTCGTACACTATTGTTGGGAATGTAAATTAGTACATCTACTATGGAAAACAGTATGAAGGGTCCTCGAAAAACTAAAATAGAACTACCATTGATCCAGCAATCTCACTGGTAGGTATATACGCAAATGAAAGGAAATCAGTATATCGAAGAGGTATCTGCACGCCCATGTTTATTGCACTACTATTCACAATAGCTAAGCTTTGGAAGCAACCTAAGTGTCCGCTGACAGATGAATAAAGAAAACATGGTACATATACACAATGGAGTACTAGTCAGCCATAAACAAGAATGAGATCCTATCACTTGCAACAGCAAGGATGGAATGGGAGGACATTGTGTTCAATTAAACTAGCCAGACACAGAAAGACCAACTTCACATGTTCTCACTAATTTGTAGGAGCTAAAAATTAAAACAATTTAACTCATGGAGATAGAGAGTAGAATGATGGTTACCAGAGGCTGGGAAGGTAGTGGGCAAGGGAGGGAACGGGGGATGGTTAATGGGTACAAAAATATAATCATATAGAATGAATAACATCTACTATTTGATACAACAGGGTGACCAGAGTCTACAATAATTTACTGTACATTTAAAAATTACTGAAGAAATATAATTGGAATATTTGTAACACAAAAGAAATGATAAATGCTTGAGGCAATGGATACCCCATTTATCCTAACATGATTATTACACATTGTATGCCAGTATCAAAATATTTATCTCATGTACCCATAAATATACACGCCTACTCTGTAGCCATAGACATTCAAAATTTAAAAATACAAAAATCCATAATGTTTACAAAAGAGGATTGGTCTCTTGGGAAATAAAGTGCAGAGACAGCCCAGGATGACATCCATCCACTTTGTCCAGGAATCTGGGGAGAGGGGAGCAATGACCTGGATGTGACTCTGTGCAGTGCCACTCATGCTGTCTTCTTACTCAGCTGTACTTCCCTTCCTTCTGCTATGTACACCCCCTCAGTGACAGCAATGTCGGGAACTGTAGGGGTGAAGAGGACAGCACGAGTAGTGACGAAGGACAGTGATATGCCCCCTAAGTCTGGACAAAGGTCAGCTTACTTCTGGAAGGAGAGCCCAGGTTAGGAAGTGCAGGGGAGCAAGCCAGGAAGAATACAAGAATGAAAAACAAGCTGAGCTGAGCATGGTGGCTCACACCTGTAATCCCAACACTTTGGGAGGCAGAGGCAGGAGGACTGCTTGATCCCAGAAGCTGAAGACTAGCCTGGGCAATACAGTGAGACTCCATCTCTACAAAAATATTTTTTAAAATTAGCAGGGCATGGTGGCACATGCCTGTAGCCCCAGCTACTGAGGAGGCTGACATGGGAGGATTGCCTGAGCCCAGGAGTGAGCCATGAACACACCACTGCACTTCAGCCTGGGCGAAAGAGTGACGCCCTGTCTCAAAACAGAAAAAAGAAAGAAAGAAAAACAGCAACCACCCCAGCACAGCAACCACTGGAACCAAACCAAACAAGAGGCACTAGGCACAAAAAAAGGGGGAAGAAAGCAGAGACAACTAAAAATTGGAACAGGAGGAGTTAAAAAACTGTTAAGAAAATTATGTGAACAATTCAGAGACTCTGATCAGCAAATGATGGGAACTGAGGATGCTGTATTTCTTGGAACCTCCCAAATAGATTATTTCCCCAGATCATTCAATAATAATAATGGCTACCATTACCAAGCATCTACCATCTCCCAATCTATACATATATTATCTAATTATCTAATTGAACCCTTAAAGTAGCTTTGCCAGGTTTAGAGTATTCTCATTTTACAAAAGAGAAAATTAAGACCATCACAGGGAAGGTAACTTGCTGATGTCAAAGGGTTGGTCAACAGCAGAAACCAGAACCATCTATCTGCAAAGCACATGCTGTTTCCACTGTATCAAGCTGTCCTCTTATCCACCATTTGGATTTCATGTCTCTGGCCAGTTGCTGATGCTCCAGAACTAGAACCCAACTTCTGCTAAATCTAACTCTGTACTCTTTGTATAATATCCTGTGGCTTTAAATAAGATATTGACTCAGCAAATGGTACTAGAATCACTGGCTATCCACATACAAAAAAGAACATTATGCATACACATAAATTAACTGAAAATGGATCAAATTCCTAAATGTAAAACCTAAAACTATAAAATCTAATATGAAACACAGAAGAAATATCTTTCTCCTCTTGAATTAGGTAAAGATTTTCAGCTATGGCTTCAAAAGACTGATCCATGAAAGAAAAATACTGATAAACTAAACTATTTCAAAATTTAAAACTTCTGCTTTTCATTCTGTGAAGAGAATGAAAAGACCAGCTGCAAACTGAGGAAAAAAACATGTATAAAACATATGTCCAACAAAAGACCTGTGTACAGGATAAAGAACTCTCAAAACTCAGTAAGAAAACACCCAATTTTTAAAATAGGCAAAAGATTTGAACAGATATATCAACAATTAAGATGTACATGTGGCACACAAACACGTGAGAAAACACATTACAGTACTGCAAATTAAAACCACAATGCAATGTTACCACACTAAATGTATTAGGAGGATGAAAAACAAAAAGAAAATCTGACAAAAACAAGTGCTGGTGAGGATTTAGGGTAACTGGAACTCTGAGTCATTGCTGGTGGGAATTCAAAACAATAGGGGCTGCTTTGAAAAAAAGTGCAGCAATTTCTTATAAAGTTAAACATATATTTACCATAGAGCCCAGCAACCCCACTCCTAGGTATTTGTCCAAATAAAATGAAAACTTATATTTGCACAATAACCTATATGTGAATGTTCACAGTGGCTTTGACAACCACCAAAACTAGAAAACAACTCAAATATCCTTCACTTAGAAAAACAAACTATGAAATAGCCACGTAACAGAATACTACTTGGCAATAAAAATGAACCAACTATTGAGATTGTCTGTTATAAATGTGTGTACAAATAACACGGCTAAGCAAAAGAAGCCAAATGAAATGGCTGGTTAATGTATATGATATTCTGGAAAAGGTAAAATGGTAGTGACAAAAAGAAGATCGGGGTTAGCAGGTGCTGGGAGTGGGGTATAGAGATGGATATAACGCGGTATGAAGGAATTTGGGAGTGGTGGTGATAGAACTCTGTCTTGATGGTGGTGGTGGTGGTTGTGGTCACAGACTGCATTTATCCAAGTTTGTAGAACTGTACACTAAAAAGGGTGAATTTTACTGAATGCAAATTACACTCCAATTCTTTAAAAAGATAGGGAAGGTCTATCTGTTACTCTTATCATTATAGAAACAGCATAGTGAAGAGATTAGGGCTATACTCTTGAAAGCTCCTGTTGCCTCATCTGTAAAACGGCAGTAAGAGTAACCCTAACTTTGATATGGTTGTAGAGAGAAATGAGATGAGGCATACAGAGAACTCTGCAGAGTACCTCCTGAGAGGTGAAGCCAGCTGGACTTCCAGGGTCGAGTGGGGAATTGGAGAACTTTTCTGTCTTACAAGGGGATTGTAAAATGCACCAATCAGTGCTCTGTAAAAACGCACCAATCAGCACTCTGTAGCTAGCTAGAGGTTTGTAAAATGGACCAATCAGCACCCTGTAAAATGGACCAATCAGCACTCTGTAAAATGAACCTATCAGCACTCTGCAAAAGGAACCAATCAGCAGGACATGGGTGGGGACAAATACGGGAATAAAACCTGGCCACCCCAACCAGCAGCAGAAACCCGCTCAGGTCCCCTTCCACGCTGTGGAAGCTTTGTTTTTTCACTGTTCACAATACATCCTGCTGCTGCTTACTCTTTGGGTCCGTGCCATCTTTAAGAGCTCTAACACTCACCGCAAAGGTCTGCAGCTCCATTCTTCAAGTCATCAAGACCATGAACCCACCGGAAGGAACCAACTCTGGACACACTAGCACACAATAAGTGCCCCCATAAGCTTTAGCAGGTATTCTAATTTCCAGTAGTATCTGAGGAAGAATCACCTTATTGTACTAGACTTCCTGAACACTACTGCGTACCTGTGTACCATGTGTTGGGCTGGGGATGGTACTTGGTACACAAGAACACATACTCTGTATCACATTAGCTGCCATCCCTCAATCTGTCCTCTGAGCTGGAGGCTTATGAAGCTCCAAAGACGGTAGAAAAGAATGTGTGTGCAAGAACTGGAAAGGTGAGACAGAATTCACGACACCACAAATTGTGGAGAGACCATCTTTTACCGGAGGTGGACATAACAGGGCCACGTGAAGGAGCCTGGTGAGCACAGCTGCCTGTCCTCTGGGGAGAAGGCAGAGATGAAGTGCCACATCCTGTGATGTGGTGAACACCACAGTCCAAGGCAAACACAATAGCTACATTGTTTATTTCTCAGCCAACTTTACAGCCCATTGTAGCATGCCCAGAAGCCTCTCCCCGTATGTCATAGCAACACTGCAGACGGGATTATGTGGTTATGAAGTCAGTAACTCCTTTCCTTGATTAAACATGAACTCAAACAGACAGTCATTCACTCTGGGGGAAACCCATTTTTCTGCTTGTCTGGAGAAGCAAGACACAGGTAACATACAGCAATGTTAGGTTTCAACTAATTAAAAATGGGAATGAACACACACACACATGCACACGCACGCACACACTTCTTCAGTTCCCTGTCAAATCTTCCTGAGGACAACATAGTTTGGTTATGATGAAAACTTTAGAAACGGGAAACATTCTGCTTAGATTGTTAAAATTGAGAACAACACAGAGCTGGTTGGGCTCATCATCCCACCAGGAGACAGTTCTGCTTACAATTAATCTAGCAAAATAGAGTAAGGCAGCAGAAAAAATCTTGGTTTCCTAGTGACCTTTAAGTAAGTGCTCCCATTTCAAATAGACTCAGTACCATAAAAACTTTCTTGGGCTGAGAACTTTCATTTCCTTTGAAGATAACTTTAGCGCTAACATTCATTTCTTCTTCTTCAGACAATCATTGTTTCTTCCTTTCACTCAAACCTGCCTCTGTTGCCCGGTTTTCACGGTTTACAGGGCATAGCCCAGGTGATGTACAGCACACATGGGAATCAAGGCAGTTCCCACACAGCACCAGCACAAAGTCGTTTCTTTGTAGAAGCTGGGCTTCTTCAGGGCTGCGTAAATCATAGGTGTCGTGGAGGGTCTCAGAAGGAAACGAGGGAAGGCAATTCTGTGTTGCAGAAAAAGAGTTTTTCTAAAAAGAAGCTGAAATAATTACCAGAGACAAAAATTAACATTGCTTTATATTTACAGAAGAAACTAAGAGGAAGTAGGCTTAGAATTGTAGCATCAGGGAATGAGAAGTTTATTAAGGCTTCTCCCCACTACAGAACCACTTATTAAACTGTTTCCAGAATGGATACATTTTCACAATGATCCTACTCAATCTCTCTTCATAGAAGGCTCTGTGATAAAAGAAGATATAGATCCCCTGCTCCACAGACGGCTGACACTGGGTAAAAGATGCACACATACTTGGAAGCCCTCAGGAAAATTAGATCATTATCTTCTCATTTTTCCTTTGCCTCCAAAGACTTAGATTTTTACCTATGTACTCGAAAAGCAACTGCAGACTTCCAATCAAGATGCTGTAAGTTCAAACCTGGAAGCGTTCCCTTCTACTCCAAATCCATAGTAATGACAGGTAAAATATAAAAACAGGAACCAAAAATAGCTTTGCCAAGTCAAAAAAAAAAAAATAGGCAATGATCTCCCTGGACCAAAAATAGAACAGAAATGCAAAGCAATAAACAAAGCTGAAGCTCCAGGGCCTGAGGTCTGGAAGTAGGTGGCAGTAGGTACAAGCTGAGTGCTGGTGGTTAAACAGGGAATACAAATGTTTCACATAAAAATGGTGAGTACAGTCAACCTTAAAGCTTAAAGCCAGAGAATGGGGTGAGGCTACCTTGCTTGAAAAAAGAGGCCGGGATAAACAAAACCAGGGCTGATGACCTGTTCCCCTGTGCTAGATATTTACAGGAAGCTGTGGGCCTGAAGGGGCCAAACAGAGCCATGCTCTCTTGTCTAGGTACACAGCCATGACGCCCACCATCTAGGCAACACTTCTGCACTAGCCTCAGCATCACTGGGGCGCAAGAGGTCCAAATGCCATTAAGTTCTGGTTTTGAACTGGAGGCTGAGGGGCTTGGGGGAGGCAAAACTACCAGACAGAAGGGAAGAGCACAGAAGGAGTGAAAAGAACAAAACAAAAAAACTGTCCACTAAAAATGAGCCTGCCATACAAAATTCCAGAACACTGAGTGAAATGCAATGCTAACCAACTGAAAACAATCAGAACATAAATTCCCTCCAGTAAAATAAACTTCATGGAACTAACACTTAAAAGAAGTGTGATTAGAATACCCAAAGAGATAAATAATGTAGTAGCATGCATTAAAGTAAAAAAGAAGTTATAAAACCCAAATAGGCAGAAATAAAACACAGAGACGTGAAAAAGAACAAATTTGAAATCTTGGAAATAAAAATTGGTCTTTAAGCTGAACCAGTAAGCAGAAAGTATCCCTAGCACCTGACTTAAGGGAGCTCTAAGTTTAAAAACACGGACAAAATGCCAGAAGCTAAAATGGGTTCTCTTTGAGGAGCAGGTCGTGGGCAGGAGCAAGAGAGGAAAGGGGTACCATTGTTTGCAACTGTGTTAGAGTACTTTAATTTTTCAAACTATATACATGTATTACTTTAATAAAAAATCAAAATAAGAAATGTAAAAGCCCATTTGCAAGAAATAACACTAGTGAAGGATTACCTGAAGGATTTGCAGCCACTGCTTTCCTCCATAGAGACTAAATTGTATTCTTGGAAAGAAACAAACCATCAAAGAGATATGATCTTAGATTACCTAATTTTTCACCCTTCTAGTTACCTCTTTTATTAAGAAGTATTAATTTGGCTGGGCACGGTGGTTCACACCTGTAATCCCAGCACTTTGGGAGGCCAGGGCGGGCGGATCACTTGAGGTCAGGAGTTCGAGACCAGCCTGGCCAACATGTTGAAACCCCATCTCTACCAAAAAAGTATAAAAAATTAGCCAGGTGTGGTGGTGCGCGGCGCCTGTAATCCCAGCTATTCAGGGGGTGAGGCAGGAGAATTGCTGGAAACTGGGAGGCGGAGGTTGCAGTGAGCTGAGATTGTGCCACTGCACTGCAGCCTAGAGACACAGTGAGACTGTCTCCAAAAAAAAAAGAAAGTATTGTCAATCAGCTATGATGAAGAATATTATAGAAATCAGTGATTCCACTCACTGTGGAAGTCCAGTAAGAATGCTTTGTGTTAGTGAACTAACACAAAGAATGCCTCAGGCCTCAGTGCAGGGAAAAACTGCTCTGGCTGTGTTTTCCTTCTTAGGGCTACTGTGAATTTTGAAAGTAGTCTTTTAGGTTTGGCTGCTGATACATTAAGGGTAAATTCATCATTTTTCTAGCTGTTATATATTGCTTCTAGGCCTTTTGGTTAAGTTCAAGTGTAGTACTTCTAGCTGTTATATAAAGGATCATATGGTATAAATTCTGCATACTAAACTACTTTCATCTTATTCTTTGTCACTTTTATTTCTCAAACGAAAATAAAATTTATTGCCGTTGTATTACATATGCAAGTAGATACATATATACATGTGTATGTATCCTTGTGAATGTGTGCGTGTAAGCTACTTCAAAATCTTTTGGGTGGAGGAAAGGGAACAATTAGATAAAGGAAATTGGTATTTTGAAACAGAAAAAGGGAACAAAAGCAGGTTGAATGTTAGGGTCACAACTAGAGAGCACTGAATGGCAACCTATGAGGATGAAGTTGATCCTGAGTGCTAAAGATAATGCTGAATGCTTGAACATTTCTGAGCAAAGTAACAACATGAGAACAGTGGCATCTGAGAGAGTTTACCTAAAACAGCGTGTGCCAAGGATGAAAAGAAAGAAATTGAGAGCCAGGTGAATAATCAGGGGCTATTTCAATAATCTAGCAGTGAGGCAACAGAGCTTTGGATAGACTGATAGACATGGTGTTTCAAAAGAATTAACTCTAACAGGACTTAGGAAAGAAAAATTGACATGGCAAGTAATCATAGCTTGTTTGTTTTTTGCAACAAGGCATGTGACATCCAAAGCAGCACGCTATGTTCTCACCACAAACTTATGGAAACAATCAATTCCATTTGGTCTGTTCAGCTCCGATTGCCTTGGATTCTGACCTGGGCAAGCCATGAGGACCCAAATCATTCAAAAACCTCCCTCAGAAGGTAAGTTTTATTTTTTTCCAGAAATTAAGCTGCAGCTGATTACAAATGACAACTGTATATATGCAAATTATACTTGCTATTAAAAGGGTTCCTGCCTTCCTGAAACAAAATACTGTGTAAGTCCAATAATATGCAGATGTAGACACATAATAAATATTGCTTGATGCAGAAAACTGGTGAGATGAATTTTCTAGGTTCCAAGAAAAGCAGAAAAATAAGCTTGGAAACTTTAAATCCAGGAACTGAAAATTAATTTTGATTGAACTAATGTTGAATTTATGATCTTTTGGGAATGCATTAAGCTGAATTTACCTCTGTATTTTTTTTTGAGGCAAATTGATAGTACAGAGATCTCAGAGGAGTGTTTACATCACTAAACAAAATTCTCAAATAGAAACTTAAAAATACAACTGAAAAATTAGTTGCAAACTAAGTTTATATTCTCATCTAAGTACATACTCTACTCTCTTCCACTAGAAAATATTTCATGGAAACATGGGAAAACAGGAGCGGGGAGGGGCCCTATGGCTGTCTAGTGTAATTCTTTAATGTTACAGAGGATGGAAAGAATCCAGAGAGGTTCAATGACTTGCCCAGGACCATTCAGTGTGTTAGATACAGCATGGACTATAATCCAGCAGAGTAATCAAGTACTGTTTTCATGACACCATTAGACCCATCTCAGTATTTTAACGGTCAATGTTATATGTTAACTTGAGTGGGCCACAGGGTGCCCAGATATTTGGTCAAACATTATTCATAGAGTGTCTGTGAGAGTATTTCTTTATGAGCTTGCCATTGGAATCCACAGACTCAGTAAAGGAGTCTGCTCTCTCTGGTGGCACTTAACTAACCAGCTGAAGGCCTGAGTGGAACCAAAAGGCTGCAATTCCCTCAAGTAAAAGCAAAAGAGAATTCCTCCTGGCTTACTGCTTGAGTTGGACTGATCAGTTCTTCTTGGAACTTGGGCCTGCCAGCTTTTGGAACAGAACTTACACCACTGGCTCTCCTGGTTCTCAGGGCTTCAGACTTCTCCTGAAACTATACCATGGCTCTTCTGGGTCTCCAGCTTGCCAACTGCAGATCTTGAGACTTCTCAACCTCCATAATCAGGTGAGACAATTCCTTAGAATAAATCTGTTTCTCCACCCCATCTTGTTGGTTCTCCTTCTCAGAAAAACCCTAATTTTAATATTAAACGAACCTTTAGCTCAATAGAGTAAAGAAAATGGTCTCAGTGGGTATGGTAGACATTATGCACTAGCTACCCAAAATCCATTTAACATCTCTCTTTTCTCTTGTCTTCCTCTTGCATAAAGGCTAAAAAGCTAAAATACAGTTCCTAGCCTCTTTTATAGCTAAAGGTGGCCATATGACACCATTCTGAACAATAAAGTAAATGACATCATTTTTGAGCCATAAAGTGTAGGTAGATATCCTTAGGAGGTCTTCCCTTTGCTCTTTGCCTCTTATTACCCCATCTTTTTTCTCCAGAGCTTAGATACACTGACTGGGGTTTGGAAGCAGCGGTCATCTTCAGACTGTAAGGACAAACCCAATGCTAGGGATGACTATGGAGGAAGACAGAAGGATTTCAGGTCCATGATGAGATCTATGAGTCGCTGCTGTCATCTTGGATTACTTCTCCAGAATTTTTAGAACATGCACCCCACCTACTGAAGCTACTTTTAGTTGGGCTATCTGTTATTTATAGCCAAATCCTTTCCTAATATACTATTGCAGCCCAGATGTCACCTGTTACAATAAAACTAAGATCACTATGACCCCAATTTTAATAAAAGATCATCATTCATTCACTCAAGAATTTTCTGAAGATCCACCATATTCATGGCACCTAAGAGGAACTAAATTCAAGAGCCTTCTCATTTCCAACCAAGGATGCTGGTGGAAAGCTACCTTGCTAACATTCCAGATCATGGTCTGGGAGGAATCCCCGGGCAGTTTCCCATGATTTCTGTCATTCTTGCCTGTGGCAAAAGGCTAACAATAAAGTAGATTGAATCTTCAGGAGCTATTAGTAGAATGTTCAACTTTTCCCACTTAATTCCCTTATTTTCAAAAGTTCTTCTTAAGGCAAAATGGATCATGTTCATGGACTCCTGCAGCATTAGAATGAGCTCAGGGTCCTTTCTCATGCAGTGAGAGCAACTACCTCTCTTGATTCATGTTGCCAATGGGAGTTACAGTGAGTTGTGGTATACTGGCAGGAGCATTAGATTTAGTCATGACATCTGGGTGTCAGACTTGGTTTTGCCACTTTTTCCTTTAAGTCCCAGGGGTAAGTCTCAGAGGCATATCTCTGAACCTTTCCGAGTTTCACTTCCTAATTTACTTATAATTACTCAGACCAAGAAAGATAACAATTACGAAAGAATTCTAGCGAGGTAAACATTCTTCCAAAGTAAGATTTCTTTAGACAATCTGATTATGTGAAATATTTCATATTGGACCTAAAAATAAGTAGGTCCAACATGAAAAAGGTATATGAGTAACAGAAGAAAAGTCCATTCATTATCTTCATGGCATTTACTTTGTCTCTCCTTTCTCAGAGTAAAAGTTGTTAGATAAGTGATCTCAATCTAATAACGTGCTGCAGTGGAAAAGCCTTATGGAGCAAATGTTAAAGAAACAGAGAGACGTCATCAAGATGGCTGACTAGAGGCAGCTGGCACTCATCTCCTCCACCAAAAAGAAGGAAAACAGTGAGCAGATAACCACAGGTTAAACAGAGCATCTAAGAGGGAACAATGGAATTCAGCACAAAAGGGACAGGGACTCTCCAAGGCACAGAGAAAGAGGGCAGATAAGCAGCAGTCTCAGCCAGGATTGGCTCAGAGCCAGGAAAGGCTCCCCATTGTAGGGAAAAGGTAAGCGAGAGATCTCCAGTTGTCCACATTACCACCACAGATGCCTGCCATCCTAGCCACAGGAGAGCTGCTCAGCTTCACAGGCCCTGAGCCTAGTATAGGGAGTTGACTGGAGTCCATCACGGAATTGTTCCCGAGGGCATTCATGCTGCGTTCTAGTCACCCCTCAGGACCCAAGGTGCTGTGGCATGGCACCATTTTAAGAGCTCAGCAACCACCAGACTATGTCCTGCCCTGGACCCCAGAAGCCCCTCCATTCCACATCCCTGGAATGCCACTCATATTCCCCCATATCCACTCAGAGGGCTGCAGTATCATGAGGCCAGCTGGACCAAGTGGTACAGCCAGATATCCAGTACTCTAGCCCACACTGTGTCCTATACCCTGGGGACCAGCAGAACCAGTGCACCAGGGAGGCTGCCCCCATGACAAATGGAGCTGAAGCACATTTTCCTCAAAGCATGGGAGCTGCCTGCCTGGGGCCACTGCCACCTACAGCGATGCCACCCCTTCCAAGGACAAGGCCACCACACACCTGTACATGCCTTCAGGGGACCTGAGAACCAGCTCTCTGGGGCACAATGTCCAGAGGCCCCATCTGTATCCTATCTGGGGGCTGGAAGATAGGCTAAGCCTGCACATGGCATCAAGGAAATTGAGGACAGGCCTGGGTCAACCCATCTCCAGTGGTGCCATATGCACCATTACAAGGCCTGCCGACAGTCTCATGTCATTTAGACACCTAAGGACCAGAATGCCTGGCCCACTACCACCATCACCAGTACCTACATGTGCCAACAAGGGGCCTAAGAACCAGCCCACCTGGTGTCTCCATCCCCAGCAAAGGTTGCCCAAGCCTCCACTAACAATCACAGCCTAAGCCACTAAAGAACCTGTGATCACTGCTGACACTGATTATGGACAAAGAAATAATATGAAGACCATAGTACTGTTCCTACCCAAAATCAGAGCTAAAGAATTCTACCCAACAAATACTGTAAATATATCTACATGAAAAAGTCATTCTCTATGAAAGCCAATCCAAAAACTTAGAAGAAGCAATTATGACACCAGATACACAGACGTAAGGACACAAGAAATGTGAAAAAGAAAACATGACACCTACAAAGGAACACAATAATTCTTCAGAAAAAGATATCAAAGAAAAGGAAATCTATGATATGCTTGAAACGAAATGCAAAATAATGACCTCAAGTTAACTCAGTGATATACAAGAGAACACAGGTAAACAATATGAAAAACTCAGAAAAGCAGTTAATGATCTGAATAAATTCAAAGACATATCGTAAAAAGAACCAAAGAGAAATCCTAAGACTGAAGAATTCAATGAACGAAATTAAAAAATATAATCGAGAAGCTTCAACAATAGGCTAGATCATGAAGAAGGAATTTCTGAATTGAAGGCAGAGCTTTTGAAATAACACAGTCCAAAAAAGGTGAAAATCTAACAAAAAAGAATGAAGAAAGCCTAAGTGACATATCAGACATCATAAAGTAAAAAGTATTCAAATACCGAAATTTCCAAAAGGAGAAGAAATTATAAAAGTCAGAGAAAACAGGCAGAGCAAGATGCTGGAATAGAAAGCTTCACCAATTGCCCCCACCCCCACAAGGACACCAAGTTAACAACCATCCACACAGAAAAAAACACCTTCATGAGAACCAAACGCCAGATGAGCATTCACAGTACTGGGTTTTAACTTCCTATTGCAAAAAGGGGCACTGAAGAGATAGAACAAACTGTCCTGAATCGCCAGGGCCACCTCTCCCTGACCCCCAGCAGTGGTGCGTGGTGACAAGAGCATCTCTGGGTGCTAGGGAAGGGATGATATAGTTTGGCTCTGTGTCCTTACCCAAATCTCATCTGGAATTGTAACTGGGGCTTGCATCCCCTGAAATAACAGCCTGAGCTGTGCCTTGGCCTCTTTTAGCCACAGCTGGAGCAGGTGGGATGCCCCAAGTCCCGAGGCTGCACACTGCAGGGGGGGCCTGGACCCTGCCCATAAAACCATTTTTTACCTCCTAGGCCTCTGGGCCTGTGATGGGAGGGGCTGCTGTGAAAGTCTCTGAGATGCCCTAGAGACATTTTCCCCACTGTCTGGTGATTAACATTTGGCTCCTTGTTTCTTACGCAAATTTCTGTAGCCAGCTTGAATTTCTCCCCAGAATATGGGTTTTTCTTTTCTACCACATCGTCAGGCTGCAAATGTTGACTCCATGTCTCACATCCAGGTCATGTGGGGATTATGGGAAGTACATCTTGAATTGTAATCCCCATAATTCTCACAGGTCAAGGGAGGAACCTGGTGGGAGGTGATTGGATCATGGGGGCTGTTTTCCTGAGAGGGGGGTGAGTTCTCATGAGATCTCATGGTTTTATAAGGTGCTCTTCCCGCTTTGCTCTTCGTTTTCTCTCTCATCTGCCACCATGTAAGACATGCCTCTTCCTCTTCACTATGATTTTAAGTTTCCTGAGGCCTCCCTAACCATGTGGAACTGTGAGACAATTAAAACTCTCTTCTTTGTAAATTACCCAGTCTCAGGTAATATCTTCATAGCAGTGTGAAAACAGACTCATACAAGGAAGAATACAGCAATGGTGAGGCACTGAACTCAGTGCTGTCCTGTTAGAGGAGAAAGGAAAACCAAACCAAACTCACCCAATGTTGCCCACAGAGGGAGCATTTAAACTAGCCCTAGCCAGGGGGCAATCTCCAATCCCAGAGGTCCGAACTTGAGTGCCTGCAAACCTCACCACTGAGGGCCAAAGTACTGTTGGTCTCTAAGTAAACCTGAAAGGCAGTCTAGGCCATAATGACTGCAACTCGTAGGCAAGTCCTACAGCTGAACTAGGCCCAGAGACAGTGGACTTAGGGGGCATGCGACATACTGAGGCACCAGCTGGGACAGCCGAGAGAGTGCTGGCATCACCCCTCCCCTAGCCCCAGGGTGCACAGCACCTGGCTCCAAAAGAGACCCCTTCCTTCTGCTTGAGGAGAGGACAGGGAAGAGTAGGGAGGACTTTGTCCTGCATCTTGGATACCAGCTCAGCCACAGCAGGAGAGGGCACCAGCAGAGTCGTGAGGCCCCCATTCCAGACCGTAGCTCCCAGATGACATTTCTAGACATACTCTGAGCCAGAAGGGAAGCCGCTGCCTTGAAGGAAAGGACCCAGTCCTGCCAGCATTCATCACCTACTAACTGAAGAGCCCTTGGGCCCCGAATAACCAGCAGTGACACCCATGAATTACATCGAAGGCCTTGGGTGAGTCTCCGGGACTTGCTGGCTTCAGGTGAGACTCAGCACATAACCAGCTGTGGTAGCTACAGGGCAAAACTCCTTCTGTTTGAGAAAAGCAGAGAGAAAAATAAAAGGGACTCAACTACCAACATCTTAGGTACCAAGAACCCCAAGAATGGGTTCCTGGGGTCCCTGACTCCAAGACTTGAGTCTTAGCATTTCTGGGCCTGCCTTCGGCCAGAGGGCAGTCCTCTCCCCTGACGAGAGTCCCAAATCCCTGCAACATTCACCACGAGCCGACTTTAGAGACCTTGGGCCTTAAGGGAATGTTGGCGGTCGTCTGGCAATACTCCATGCGGCCAGGGGTAAAGGTGGCTGCGGGGTGAGGCTCCTGTGCCTTTGGAAAAAGGAGGGAGACTGAGAAACATTGAGTCTTACAGTTTTAGTGCCAGCTCAGTCGTAATGCAAAAGAATACCAGGTAGACTTTTAAGGTCTGACTCCCAGACAGTACTTCCGGACCCACCTGGGGCCTTGGGGACCTCATGGCCCCGAAGGGAAGGACAAAGGCCTTGCTGGCTTTGCCACCTGCTGATTGTAGAGCCCCAGACCCTTGAGCAAACACAGTCAGCAGCCAGGGAGTGGTTACAGCAGGTCTTGGGCGAGACCCAGCACTGTGCTGGCTTCAGGTCTGCATAAAAGCAGAAACATGGAACAATGGAACACAACAGAAAACCCAGAAACAAATACACACACCTATGGTGAACTCATTTTTGATAAAAGTGCCAAGAACATAGAAAAGACAGTCTCTTCAATAAATGATGCGGGAAAAACTGGATAGCCATATGCAAAAGAATGAAACTACACCACTATCTCTCACCATATACAAAAATAAAATCAAATGGATTAAAGACTTAAATCTAAGACCTCAAACTATAAAACCACTACAAGAAAATATTAAGGAAAATCTCCAGGACACTGGGCTGGGCAAAGATATTTTTAGCAATACCCTATAAACACAGGCAACCAAAGAAAACATGGACAAATGGGATCACATCAAGTTAAAAAGCTTCTGCATAGCAGAGGAAACAATCAGCAAAGCGAAGAGACAACCCACGGAATGGGAGAAAATATTTGCAAGCTACCCATCTGACAAGGGGTTAATCACCAGAATATACAAAGAGCTCAAACAAATCTATAGAAAAAACAAATCTAATAATCTGATCAAAAGACGGACAAAAGATTTGAATAGACATTGCTCAAAAGAAGACATACACATGGCATACAGACATATGAAAAGGTGTTCAATATCACTGTCAGAGAAATGCAAATCAAAACCACAATGAGGTATCATCTCACCCCAGTTAAAATGGCTTATAATAAAGACAAGCAGTAACAAATGCTGGTGAGGATGTGGAGAGAAGGGAACCCTTGTACACTGTTGATGGGAATGTAAATTAATACAACCACTATGGAGAACAGTTTGGAGGTTCCTCAAGCAACTAAAAATATAACTCCCATAGGATCCAGCAATCCTACTGCTGGGTATATACCCAAAACAAAGGAAATCAGCTTATCGAAGAGGTATCTGCACTCCTATGTTTGTTGCAGCACCGTTCACAATAGATAAGATTTGGAAGCAAACTAAACGTCCATCAGCAGATGAATGCATAAAGAAAATGTGGTACATATACACAACGGAGTACTATTCAGCCAGAAAAAAATGAGATCCAGTCATTCGTAACAACATGGATGGAAATGAAGGTTATTCCATTAAGTGAAATACCAGTCTCAGAAAGACAAACATATGTTCTTACTTATTTGTGGTATCTAAGAAAAATCACACGTTCTTATTTATTTACTTATTTATTACTAAAAAATCACGTTCTTACTTATTTGTGGTATCCAAAAATCAAACCAATTGAACTCATGGACAGAGAGAGTAGAAGGAGGCTTCCCAGAGGCTGCAAATCGTAGGTGGTTTACAGGGGAGGTGAGGATGGTTAATGGGTACAACAGAAATAGAAAGAATGGGTAAGACCTACTATTTGATAGCACAATAGGGTGCCTATAGTCAATGATTACCTAGTTGTATGTTTTAAGATAACTTAAAAAATGTAATCGGATCGTTTGTAACTCAAAGGATAAATGCTTGAGGGGATGGATACCATATTTTCCTTAACATGCTTCTTTCACATTGCATCCTTGTATCAAAACATCTCATGTACTCCATAAATATATGCCCCTACTATGTACCCACAAATTTTTTTTAAAATAAAATAATTTAAAGTCAGAGAAAACCTATTTAATGAAATAACAGCCAAAACCAAAGGAATTCATCACCACTAGACTAGCTCTAAAAAAAATTCTTAGGAGAGTCCTATATCCAGCAGCAAAAGGACAATATTTGCCATCATGAAAACACACCAAAGTAGAGAACTCACTGATAGAACAGATACGCAAATGGGAAAAAGAAGGGAATCAAATGTTATCACTACAGAAAACCACCAAACTGTAAAGGCAAACAATACAAGAGGAAGAGGAGAACAAAGGATTTACAAAACAATCAGAAAACAATTTTTAAAATGTCAGGACTAAGTCCTCTCATATAAATAACCATAACTGTAAATGGTTTAAATTCCCCCAATTAAAAGATTGGCTGGATAGGTAGGAACAACAACAACAAAAAGAATCTAACTATATGCTGCCTACAAAAAAACTCACTTCAATTGTAAAGACAGATTAAAAGTGAAGGGATGGCCAGGCATGGTGGCTCACGCCTGTAATCCCAGCACTTTGGGAGGCTGAGGTGGGCAGATCACGAGGTCAGGAGATCAAGACCATCCTGGCCAATATGATGAAACCCTGTCTCTACTAAAAATATAAAAATCAGCTGGGCGTGGTGGCTCGTGCCTGTAATCCCAGCTACTCAGGAAACTGAGGCCGGAGAATCCCTTGACCGAGGGAGTTGGAGGTTGCAGTGAGCTGAGATCGCGCCACTGCACTCCAGCGTGGTGATAGAGTGAGACTCCATCTCAAAAAAAAAAAAAAAGTGAAGGGATGAAAAACAATACTCCACGCAAACAGAAGCCAAAGCTGAGCAGGAGTAGCTGTAGTGTATCACACAAGATAGACATTAAGTCAAAAAAAAAAGAGAGACACAAAAGGTCATTATAAAATGATAAAAACATCAATTCAGTGATAGGATATAACCATTGTAAACATATATGCGCCCAAACTGGAGCACCCAGATATACAAGACAAATATTATTAGGGCTAAATAGACAGAGAGACCCCAATACAGTAATAGTTGGGGACTTCAGCAGTGGACAGATCATCTAGACAGAAAATCTACAGAAAAATATCACACTTAATCTGTACCACAAAGGAATCCAGCAGATGTTTACAGAACATACATCCAACACCTGTAGAATATACTTTCATCTCATCAGTAAATGGAACATTCTCCAAGATAAATGACACATTAGTCCTCTAAACAAGGCTTAACACATTTTTAGAAATTGAGATCATATCAGGTACCTTTTCAGACTGCAGTGAAATAAAACTAGAAATCAGTAAAAGAAACTTTGGCTGTACAAATACATGAAAATTAAACATGCTTCTTGGGTCAGTGAAGCAATTGAGAAAAAGATCAAAAACTTTCTTCAAACAAATGAAAACGGACATACAACATATCAAAATGTATGGGTTACAGCAAAAGTAGTGTTAAGATGGAAGTTTATAGCAACAAACACCTATATAAAAGAGGTAGGAAGATTTCAAGTTAAAAAGTCTAACAATGTATCTCAAGGAACTAGAAAAACAAGAATAAACCAACATCAAAATTAGTAGAAGGTAAGAAATAAAGATCCAAACAGATCTAAACAAAACAGAGATTAAAGAACAATACAATACAAAAGATCAATGAAACAAAAAGTTTTTTGAAAAGATAAACAAAATTAGTAAACGACTTGCTAGATAAGAAAGAAAGAAAAAGACTCAAATAAGTAAAATCAGTGAGGAAAAAGGGGACATTATACCAGATTCCCCAGAAATTCAAAGCATGATTAGAGACTGTTAGCAACAACTGTATGCCAATAAATTGGAAAACCTAGAAGAAATGGATAAATTCCCAGTCACACACAAACTACCAAGATTAAACCGTGAAGAAAACAGAAAACGCAAACAGAACAATAGCAAGTAATGAGATAGAAACAGTAATAAAGTCTCCCATCAAAGAAAAGCCTAGGACCTGATGGCTTCACTGCTGAATTCTACCAAACATTTAAAAAAGAATGAATACCAATTCTACTCCCACTATTCCAGAAAAATTAGGAGGAAATACTTCCAAAGTATATATATAAAACCAGCATTATATAAAACCAGCATTACCCTGATACTAAAACTAGACAAAGGCACAACAACAAAAAACTAAAGGCCAATATCACTGATTAGCATAGACACACTTTTTTTTTCAACAAAATACTGGCAAACCAAATTCAACATTAAAAAGATCATTCATCATAATCAAGTGGGATTCATCTCAGGGATGGAAGGATGGTTGAACATATGTAAATCAATAAAGGTGATACATCACATTAACAGAATCAATGACAAAACCATATGATCATTTCAATAGATGCTGAAAAAAACTTTCAATAAAATTCAATATGCCTTCATGATGAAAAAAATCTTAACAAACTGGGTATGAGGGAAACATACTTCAGAAAATAAGGGCCATATATGACAAACCCCAAGCTAGCATCACACTTAATTGGGAAAAACTGAAAGCCCCTCCTTTACCACGTGGAACAAGACAAAGATGTCCACTTTCACCACTTTTGCTCAACACAGTACTGGAATTCCTAGCCAGAGCAATTAGACAGGAGAAAAAATTAAAGGGCATTCAAATTAGAAAGGAAGAATTCAAATTAGCCTTGTTCACAGACAACATGATCTTACATCTAGAACCAAGAGACTCCAACAAAAACTGTTAAACTGATAAATTCAGTCAAGTTGCAGGATACAAAATCAACATACAAAAATCAGTAGCATTTCTATATGCCAACAGCAAACATCTGAAAATAAATAAAGAAAGCAATCCCATTTGCAACAGCTACAATAAAATAGCATAAACACCTAGGACTAAACTTAATAAAAGTGAGATCTCTACAATAAAAGTATAAAGCATTGATAAAAGAAATTGAAGAGAACATAATAAATTGGAAAGATAGCCCACGTGGATTGGAAGAATACTGTTAAAATGACCGTACTATCCAAAGCAATCTACATTTTCAATGTAATCCATATCAAAATATCAATGACACTCTGCACATGAAAAGGAAAAGGCAATCCGGAAATTCGCATGGAACAGCAAAAGCAATCCTGGACAAAAGGAACAAAGCTGGAGCCATCACGTTACCTGACTTGAAAATGCTCTATAAAATTACAAAAAGCAAAGTAAGCATGGTACTAGCATAAAAATGGACACATGGACCAATGGAACACATGAAAGAATGTAGAAACAAATCCACACATTTAGTCAATGGAGTTTCAAGAAAGTCATCAAGAAAATACATTGAGAAAGGAAAATCTAGATAGCCCATATGCAAAAGAATAAAACTAGACCCCTATCTCTCCCCATATACAAAAGTCATATCAAAACAGCTTAAATATTTGAATATAAGACCTAAAACCATGAAACTACTATAAGAAAACATTGGGTAAACACTTCAGACATTGAGCTGGGCAACTACTTATTGAGCAAGACCTCCAAAGCACAGGCAACCAAAGCAAATATAGAAACATGAGATCAAATCAAGCTAGAAAGCTTCTGCACAGCAAAGAAAATAATCAATGAAGAAACAACCTATAGAATTGAAAAAAATTTTGCAAAGTATTCATTGGACAAGAGATTAATAATCACAGTATATAGGAACTCAAACTCAATAGCAAAAAACAACCCAATTAAGAACAGGCAAAATATGCTGAATTCATAGAAATGGCCAACAGATATATTAAAAAATGTTCAATAACATTAATGGTCAGGGAAATGCAAATTAAAACCACAATGAGCTATCATCTCCCCAGTTAAAATGGCTACTATAAAAAAGTAAGAAAATAACAAATGCTGGCAAGGATGTGGAGAAAGGGGAAGGCTCACACATTGTTGGTGGAATGTAAATTAGTACAGCCACTGTGGACAACAGTAAGGAGGTTCCTCAAGAAACTAAAAACGCAACTACCATATAACCAAACAATCCAAACGTTGGATATAGATCCAAAAGAAAGGAAATCAGAATATCAAAGAGATATCTGCACTCCCATGTTTATTGCTGCACTATTCAAAATAGCCAAGGCGTGGGTCAACCTAAATGTCCATCAATAAGTTAAAAAAAAATGCCATATATATATATATACACACATATACACACACACACAACTGAATATATTTCCTCTATAAAAAGTAATAAAATCTTGTCATTTGTAGCAACATGGATGGAACTTAAAGACATTACATTATGTGAAATATGCCAGGCACAGAAAGACATATCTCATGTTCTCACTCATACATGGGAACTAAAAAGAAGGTGATTTTATAGAGATAGTGAATACAATAGTGGTTTTGAGGCTGGAAAGAGTAGTAGGCAGAGGGATTAAGAGGGGTTGGTTAATGTATACAAGATTACAGCTCAATAGGAGGAGTAAGATCTAGTGTTCAGCTGCACAATAGGGCAACTATAGTTAACAATAGTTTACTGTATATTTCAAAATAGCTAGAAGAGAAAATTTAGAATGTTCCCAACATAAATAAATTTTTGAGGAGATGGATCTCCCAGTTACCCAGATCTGATCATTACACATTGTATGCTGGTATCAAAATACCACATATACCACACAAATATGTACAACTATCATATATCAATAAAAATGTTTAAAAAGCAATAAAGAGCATTTAACTTGGAAGAAATCACATTGTCCTCCCTTTGCAGACAACATGACCTTATATATGGAGAAACTAAAAGACTCCACCAAAATACCCTTAGAACTGATAAATTCAGTAAAGCTGCAAGATACAAAATCAACATGCAAGAATCAGCCGTGTTTCTATACACCAATAATGAACTACCTGAAACAGAAATCAAGAAAGTAATCCCATTTACACTAGCTACCCACCCCCCAAAAAAAGACACCTAGGAGTAAATTTAACCAAGGAGGTGAAAGGCCTCTGCAATGAGAACTATAAAACATTGATAAAAGCAACTGAAGAGAACACAAATGGAAAGGCATACCATGCTCATTAATTGGAAGAATTAATGTTGTTAAATGATGATACTATCCAAAGCAATCTACAGATTCAATGCAATCCCTATTAAAATACCAATGATATTCTTCAAGAAATAGAACTAATGATCCTAAAATTAACATGAAAACACAAAAGACCCCAAATAGCCAAGGCAATACTGAGCAAAAAGAACAAAGCTGGAGGTATCACACTACCTAACTTCAAAATATCCCACAAAGTTATACTAACAAAAAAAAACATAGAATTGGTATAAAAACAGACATATAGACCAATGGAACAGAACAGAAAACGCACAATTAAATACACATTATTTATAGGCAACTGATTGTCAACAGAGGCACCAAGAACACACAGTGGGGAAAGGACACCTCTTCAATTATTTGTCATCAGAAAAGTGGATATCCACGTGCAGAAGAATGAAACTAAACCCTTATCTGTCACCACACAGAAAAATCAACCAAAATTAATTAACTACTGTGAGCCTGGAAACTATAATACTAAAAGAAAACAGGAACACTTTTACACTGTTGGTGGGACTGTAAACTAGTTCAACCATTGTGGAAAACAGTGTGGCGATTCCTCAGGGATCTAGAACTAGAAATACCATTTGACCCAGCCATCCCATTACTGGGTATATACCCAAAGGATTATAAGTCATGCTGCTATAAAGACACATGCACACGTATGTTTATTGTGGCACTATTCACAACAGCAAAGACTTGGAACCAACCCAAATGTCCAACAATGATAGACTGGATTAAGAAAATGTGGCACATATACACCATGGAATACTATGCAGCCATAAAAAAGGATGAGTTCATGCGTTTTGTAGGGACATGGATGAAGCTGGAAACCATCATTCTCAGCAAACTATCGCAAGGACAAAAAACCAAACACCACATGTTCTCACTCATAGGTGGGAATTGAACAATGAGAACACATGGACACAGGAAGGGGAACATCACACACCGGGGCCTGTTGTGGTGTGAGGGGAGGGGGGAGGGATAGCATTAGGAGATATACCTAATGTAAATGACGAGTTAATGGGTGCAGCACACCAACATGGTACATGTATACATATGTAACAAACCTGCACGTTGTGCACATGTACCCTAGAACTTAAACTATAATTTAAAAAAAAAAAAGGAAAACATAGGGGAAACACTTCAGAACATTGGTCTAAAGGCAAAGATTTTATGGCTAAGACCACAAAAGCACAAGCAACAAAAACAAAAATAGATAAATGAGACTGTATTAAACCAAAATGCTTCTGCAGAGCAAAGGAAACACTCAACAGAGTGAAGAGACAACCTATAAAATGGCAGAAAATATTTGCAAATTATGCGTTCAAAAAGGAACTAATATCCAGAATATACAAGGAACTCAAACAACTCAACAGCAAAAATATCACAAATATTCCAATTCAAAAGAGGGCAAAGGATCTAAATAGATATTTATCTAACACATATAGAAAAGGCCAATAAAAATGCTTATCAGCAACCACCAGGAAAATGCAAATCAAAACCAAAATGAGGTGTCATCTCACCCCAATTAGAATGACTATTATCAAAAAGACCAAAAAAAATAAAAATAACAAATGCTGGCAAGGATGTGGGGAAAACATACTCTCATACTAGGCTGGTGCAAAAGTAATTGCAGTTTTTGCCATTAAAATTAATAGCTACCCACTCCCAAAAAAAGACACCTAGGAATAAATTTAACCAAGGAGGTGAAAGGCCTCTACAATGAGGCCACTGCCATTACTTTTAATGGCAAAAACTGCAATAACTTTTGCACCCACCTAATAGTATAGCCATTATGGAAAACAGCGTGAGGGGTTCTCAAAAAACTAAAAATAGAACTACCATACAATCTAGCAATTACAGTACTGGGTATTTATCCAAAGGATAGAAAATCAGTATATCCAAGGGATACCTGCAGCCCCATGTTTATTACAGCAGCACTATTCAGAAAAACTAAGATGAAATCAACCTCTATGTCCATCAATGGAAAAATGGATAAAGAAAATGTGGCATACATACACAATGGAATATTATTTAGTCATGAAAATGATATTCTGTCATTCATGGCAACATGGATGGGCCTAGAGGACACTATGTTAAGCAAAGTCAGTCAGGTGCAGAAAGATAAAATATTCCGTGTTCTCACTCATATGTGGGAATTTAAAAAAATGGATTTCATGGAAGTAGAGAGCAGAACTGTGGGTACTAGAGGCTACGAAGGTGGGGAGAGGTTGGTTAATGAACACAAACTTAGGAGGAACGAATCTGCTCATCTGCAGCACTGTAGGGGGATATGGTTCACTTAATTTTATTGTATATTCTCAAAACGCTAAAAGAGGATTTTGAATATTCATGACATAAAGAAATGATAAATATATGAGGTGACAGATATGCTAATTACCCTGATTTGATACTACACATAGTATACACATAATTAAGTATCACTCTGTATCCCACAAATATGTGCAATTATTATGTGTCAACTAAAAACAAAAGGAAAAAACTATAAGGATAAAAAACAGATCAGCGGTTATCAGGGGTTGGGGTAGGGGTGGTAGGGTTGACTATAAAGGGACATGAGGGCACTTTTTTGGGAAATGAAACCATTCCGTATCTTGATTTTGATGGCAGTTTCATGACTGCGTTTGTTGAAATCATAGAACTGTCTCACTAAGTAGGGTAAATTTTTTGCATGTAAATTGTACCTCAACAAACCTGATTTTATTTTAAAAAACATTTTTAAAGAAATAAACTAGGTAAAACTTGGTATGTTGTTTACCGAGCAATAACTTGTCAATCATAACGTAATTCAACCCACTTACTACATATGTTCTACTAGCACTCTGGCCTTCACCCATCCTTTTAATTAAATATTTAATGCCTACATTCCCACTTGACTCTAAACTCCACAGATCCTTACCTTTGGTTAAATCGGTTAAATCTCAGCTTGGTGGGTGACAAAAGTTCCAGGAAACAAAATATATGCAGTTCAATGAGTTATCTTATTTATCTGTTTCCTACCATGTACTGAGGGTCATTACTTTTGGGTTTATGAAATCAAGGCAGAGTTCTCTGAAGATCACTGAGATTTTGCCGTGGAGGTGTTTCAATCCGGTTCCATACTACATACCTTGTCCTGGGTTTGGCAACGGAAACAGTCACATTCAAAGCAGTACTGGTCCCTCAGCTGCTTCCGGCGCTCCTCACTGGTCATCAGCATATCCAGGTAGCAGATGGTGAGCTGTGCAGGCCAGAGAGAGGGAAGCGCTGAAACATCTGCTGTGCTCATTTCTTTAACAAATGGTTATTATTATTGCTAATTATTGGAGTAAAACTTGTTTTTATTATAAACCAAAAATATAAGAGAGAAGGTACCGCTTATAGTTTCTCTAACCAAATGATCACACATAAATTTTTAATCTATTTCCTTTCAGTCTTTGCTATGTGGTAAATATATATGTATCATATATTTAAAGAACGGGTCTTATGATCTCTACCCACTTTTGTATCTTAGTTTTTTTCACTATAGGAAAATATCAAAAACTGTTGTATGTTTGGTATTACTAAGGTTTGCTAATAAATTCTATAACCATTAGCAATCAGAGAAGCCAAATTAATCCTGGCAACCAAAAGGGTGGCAGATGATACAGCCAGATTGCTCTTAAATTCTAACCAATTCTATAGCTGCCTCATGGAATTTAAGGTCATCCAAATTTGGTATCTTTGAAATGAGAAAACAGTTCTCTTATTTGTATCTAGGTTTAAAAAAAAAGGGGGGGGGGTAGAATAATTTCCAAATAGGGGAGAGTTTAACTTGAGAGTACCACCACTGATGGAAGCATTTAAACTGACTGCCTTACACCCTTTCAGAGTAATATCCCCTGCCTTGGATGGTGAAGGGTTATAAATGAGAGGATATATTTAAAGGACTCCTCGGACACTCTCTAACACTGAGTCCCATTAAGTCACCGGTCTTTAGGCAACATCATAATGCTTGAGCGTTTTGCACTTGATTAGATCTCTTATGAAAGTCTAATTCAAAATCCAGAAAACAGAATGCTTGATCTTCCCCTCAACCTGTTCCATCTCGGCTAGAGCATTCTCACTCTCAGTTGACAGTAACTCATCTTTTGACTTATCCAAGTTGAAGCCTCAGAGTCATCCTTGACTTCACTCTTTCCTTTACACTTGCCATCCAATCCACCAGGAAATTCTGCGGGCTCCACCTTAAAAACTACCCAGAATCAACCACTTTTTACCTTTTCCAGTGCTACCATCCTGGTCTGAGCCATCATTACCTCTCACCTGTAAAATGTAATAGTCTCACAACTGGTCTCCCTGATTCTTTCTCCAGGCCCCCTGCACTCCACCCTCTAGCCAGAGTGATTCACTTAAAATATGTCAGATGACATGTTCTGTTTGAAACATCACAACAGCTCCCCACTTTGCCTGAGTGAAGGCCAGGTCCTTCTAACTCCCCAAGTGCAATTCAAAGTATGGTCCCCGCATTGGTGCCAGTGCGCACTGTGGGTTACCAGTCCATGACGACATGAGTCAAGAAACAAAGTCAATATTTAGAAATGTTTTTTACTAATTTGGTAAGGGTAATTTTATGTGACTCTAATAATAAAACATTGGGCTTTAAAAAAAAAAAAAAAAAAAGACAGGGTCTCACTGTGCCACCAAGGCTGGTGTGCAGTGGCATGATCACAACTCACTGCAGCCTCAACCTCCCAGGTTCGGGTGATCCTCCCACCCCTCAGCTTCCCAGGTAGCTAGGGCTACAGGCATGTACCACCACACTGGCTAATTTTCTGTATTTCTTGTAGAGATGGAGTTTCACCATGCTACCCAGGCTGGTCTTGAACTCCTCGGCTCGAGCAATCCTTCCTCCTTGACCTCCCATGGAATTACAGGCGTAAGCCACTGCACCCAGCCCTTCATTTTTCTAATAATTTATTTTCACTAGATTTTATAAAAATACTGGTCTGCAATAGATTACGAAGGAAAAGAAAAACTGGTCCTTCGTCATAGGTAGAGAAGCAATGGCTTCACATCATCCCACCTGTTCCCTCTCATTTCCCAGTTTCCCTCGTTGCTGCTGCTCCACCAGGCTGGCCTCCCGTCTGGCTCCACACACACTCCTACCTCAAGGCCTGTGCACTGGCTGTTCCCTCTGCCCTTCCGCCCCGTTTACTATGACAACCTCCCTCATCGCCTTTGAGTTACAGTCAAATCCCACTTTCTCGTTCAGGTCTAACCTCAATGCCCTATTAAAAGTAACAACCCAATTCCCTTACCTGCTCTAGTTTTTCTTTTCCTGTATCATATATCAGCTTGTACCATACTGTAGAAATTACTTCTTTGCTTTTAAAAGTAGAAAGTAATCATGGCGGTATGTGTGGTGAGGGGAGAAGTGAAGACTTTGGCAGAGCAAGAAGGCAGGATTATCCACTGAAGGGATGCAAAAAACTCCCTAGAGCAGAAAACTCCATGTGGTTTTTGTTATACTTAAAAGAAAGCATCTCATGTCTACAAAGCATGATCTTACTTGTTTGAAATCATAGTAGGGCAAAGGCAGCCACCCTCTCTGACAGAAAACAAAGCTTTGGGAAGGACTCTCTCAAGCTGTAGGGGTGATGGTGGATGGCTGGGCTGGCCAGCCAGATCTGTCAAATCCACCATGGCCGTCACCATCACCAAGGGGACAGGAGTCACAGCCTGATCTGGCTGGCTGGCTCTCCATAGATTCTTCACATTAGGCAACCATAACATGCTGCTCCACACACAGAAACAAGAATATCTGCCCTTAAGAGATACAGACAATGACGTTACTGAGTATCTACTGTTTGTGGCGAGGCAGCATAGCACAGTAAAAACTGGCAAACGTCTTGGGTTCAGGTAACACTGAAGACTGCACCCAGATCTCTTGATAAGTCTGATGCTCTTTTTACTTTTACATGGCTGCTTCTCATACTTGGCAGGGAGAGAGGGCTGTAGAAGAAGCTGGCGTCTCTTAAGGAGTGTCCGTAGCACCGTCAAACCTAAAATACTCACGCCTGTGTTAGAGAATGTTCTGTGGCAACTGAGATCCTTCAGCTGAGACAACAGCCACTTTTTGATTTCCTCCATGTTTCTCTTGCTTCATGATCTGAAGCCAGGGTTGCCTCTGAGGCACAAAGGGTCACCTATACCAGGCAAGTTCCTCTTGTTTCTAATGAATGCTATGTTCCAAATTCCAAATAACCTATTTCCAAGCTCACTTTTTGAAACAGCCTATGAGTAAGTCTGGGACAGTAGATAGATTCATCTTATACTATCAGGCTCTGTGGGTCCCAGTTTCCTTATAGGAGGTGAGGTAGCAAATGAGCGCATCCCTATGTCCCCTCTTGGGTTAACTCTAGGACACTAATTCTGAATCCAGCCCAATGGCTCTTAGTCATCAACTCCCATTATCAGAGCAGGTAAATGGACAGTAGTTATTGGGAGATTACAATGTGCCCAGTGTGAAGCCACTAACTCCAGGGCCTGTCACGCCAGAAAAAAATGTGCTTGACTAACCCAAGACTTTATTACAAGGGCCAAAACTCATGAGTGATCTTGTCAGGCAGCGAATGGCCAACAGGAGACTAGTTATTTCATTTAACCCCAATAAATGGACTCTTAAAGCCTCCCTCGGCATACTATAACTGCCTGGAACCATTACCTGGACTATGCAATGGCTTTCTAACTGGCTTCCCCGCTGCCTGCAGTGTACCTTTCATCTTCTAAACTGCTTTGAGAGAGATCTTCCTAAAACTCGCATGTGATCACGTCATTTCTCTACATAAAAACTTGCGATGGTTTCTCACTGCCCTTGAATAAAGGCACACAAGGCTTTCCCTCCGCTGTTTTTCTGTCTGCCTTTCTAGCCTCCATGTCTCTCCCTGAACCCCAGCCTGTCACAGTTATGTACATTGCTAGACCTCTGAAACAATGAACACCATGCCAACATGTGCCTGGGCATCACTGGCTACGCGAGCCTCCCCTCCACACTCAGCCTCCTGAGAGCCGCTCATCCTCCAAGCTTGGCTCAAATACACCTCTTCCTATGGCGACTGCCCCATTACCTCAGAGAAAGCGACCCATTTTTGTGCTTCTTTTATGCCAATGAAGTCTGCAGCATATCTGGTTATCAATTGTGAAGTGCTTAATGGCAAAAATATTTTATTCATATTTTTGGGAAAAAACAGCCAGATTACTAACTGGTAATGACAGCTAAAATCATGTTATTAGCCAAAGATAAAAACCTTTATTAAAGACTCATTGACTCACTAGTTGTAATGGAATATCTGCTCAGTAAATGTAAGGCTCATTTAGTGGGAATGTATATGTGAAACTTGGCCATTGATCAGTAGACACCTTAAGGGCACAGAACAAAATTGCATTAAAATATTAATGCCATTGACCACTGCTCTGCCATTTTAGTGCAGCTCTTATAGAAAATGCAGTAAATCATTTCTGACATTAGAGTAATATAATGAAGAAGATTTTCTAGATCTTGAATACATAGCTTACATTAAAATCTCAAGACAAAATGAACTCCTTTTCCATGAAACCATCTTTTCATTGTCTACAACTGCGTGGATAAGATGAGCAAGTTAAGGCCGGGCGTGGTGGCTCACGCCTGTAATCCCAGCACTTTGGGAGGCCGAGGCGGGAGGATCACGAGGTCAGGAGATTGAGACCATCCTGGCTAACACGGTGAAACCCCGTCTCTACTAAAAATACAAAAAATTAGCCAGGCGTGGTGGCGGGCGCCTGTAGTCCCAGCTACTCGGGAGGCTGAGGCAGGAGAATGGCGTGAACCCGGGAGGCGGAGCTTGCAGTGAGCCGAGATCGCGCCACTGCACTCCGGCCTGGGCGACAGAGCGAGACTCCGTCTCAAAAAAAAAAAAAAAAAAAAAAGATGACCAAGTTAAAATTAGACCTTGTTTCATTTCTAGAATTCCATGATCACAGTTACGAATGTTTCTGTTAATACTGGCTCTGAACTGGAAAAAAGCCTGAAAAATATCACTTCTTTTTAAAGTCAAACCTGAGTATCTTTGTGTCTCTTGTTTCACAAGTTGTGTCCTTGTTTCACAAATCCTGCTAATTTTATCTTCTTAATATTATAGTCTTCAGGTACCTTATCACAAGCCACCACCTGAGCTCCCCCTGACTTCAGGCTACCACTGTTATCTCTTCCCAGGATCATTACATCACCCTGACGCTCATTCTCCCAACCTTGCCTACACATAGAAAAGTGGTCATACAAAAATAAGCAATGAGCAAAGGACATCCTGTTCAATAAACGGTGCTAGGACGGCTGGCTAGCCATATGCAGAAGACACCTACCTTGTACCGTATATAAAAATTAATACAAAGATTAAAAATTTAAATGTAAGACCACAGACTTTATGCACCCTAGAAGAAAACCTAAGAAACACCATTCTGGACGTCAGCTTTCAGAAAGAACATATGACTAAGTCTTCAACAGCAATTGCAACAAAAACAAAAATTGACAAGTGGGACCTAAACTAAAGAGTTTCTGCACAGCAAGAGAAACTATCAACAAAGTAAACGAACGACCTACAGAATGGGAGAAAATATTCACAAACTATGCATCTGACAAAGGTCTAATACCCAGAATCTATAAGGAACTTAAGCAATTCAATAAGCAAATAACCCAAGTAAAAAGTGGGCCAAAGACATGAGCAGACACATTTGAAAAGAAGACATACCAGCAGCCAACAAACATGGTTTTAAATGCTCCACATCACTAATCAGAGAAATGCAAATCAAAACCACAACGAGAAACCATCTTACACCAGTCAGAATGGCTATTAATAAAAAGTCCAAAAATAACAAATGTTGGTGAAACTGTGGAGAAAAGGGAACACTTATACACTATTGGTGGGAATGTAAATTGGTTAACCCACTGTTGAAAGCAGTTTGGAGAGGAGCTCAGAACTACTATTTGAGCCAACAATCCCATTACTTGGTATATACCCAAAGAAAATAAGTCATTCTACCAAAAACACACATGCACTCACGTGTTCATCACAGTACTATTCACAATAGCAAAGAAATAGAATCAACCTAAGTGCCATCAACAGTGAGCTAAAAAATGTGGTATATATATATACCATGGAATAGTATGCAGCCATAAAAAAGAATGACATCATGTCCTTTGTGGCAACATGAATGCAGCTAGTGGCCATTCTCCTAAGCAAATCAATGCAGAAACAGAAAACCAAACCCAGCAATTACAGATTTCTCATAAATTGTGGAAACAAATATTTAGAGAATCTATCGAACCAAACACCCAATGTTCTCACTTATAAGTGGGAACTAAACACTGGGTACTCATGGACATAAAGATGGCAATGACAGACACTGGCACTACTAGAGAGGGAGGTAGGGCAAGGGGTGAAAAACTGTTGGGTACCATGTTGACTACCAGGGTGATGGGATTCATCACACCCCAAAGCTCACTATCATGCAATATACCCATGCAACACAGCTGCACATGTGACCCCTGAATCTAAAATAAAAGTTGAAATTATTTTTTTAAAAATCACAATTAGGTTACTAAATATTCTTTTAGCTTAATTCAAAAGGTAAATGAAATTACATTTGTTTTACACTTATCCATTCTTAAGAATGGGACAGGGACTTTTATAATGAATTTAACTGTGAAATCACAATTTAGTTATTTATTGAATATAATTTAATAAAACCCCGTTAAAAGTAATTTTATCATCTTAAGCCAAAAACAAAAATCAAACTTGTATGTATTTGTATTCAACAGCCTAAACCTGAAAGCACCGGCTCATTTCAGACTTAAAGGTACCTTCATTTAAAGTGAAACTGGTCATAACACTTTCAGCTTCAATTTCAGAGGAGCATGTATTAGAACAAAGACTGCTTATAGAAAATGTTAATTTAAGAATGGAAAATAATCTGTGTAGATGTCATCATGGACCAACACTTCTACACACAAACCAAATGTTATTCAACAGTTGTAGCAATCTTTCTTGCCGAGTCCAAACATCAGCCAGACCACCTCCACCAACGACCAATTATTCTGCTTTGATACGTGAGATGAGATTTACTATAGTTTTGATAGATTCTCTAAATATGTTTCCACAATTTATGAGAAATCCCTAATGTCATATTTTTTTTGGACACTCACCATTTGAGCTCTACTGTTCCCTTCAGGAAACTCTAATCACAAATGGAAGAAGAAAATCACTATGTATTAAGCATGATGTGCTGGGCACTGTCCTAGGTAAGTAATTTGTTACTTCATTCCTGAGAATGAAGCTTTATTACTAACCCCCTCCACACTGCGTAGTAGTAAGTAGAGCACTGAACAAATCATTTCCCAGTTTAAACCTTACATTTTCTTCCATAAAATAAAAAAAATGAATATGTAACATTACCTGAGTTTTCTAAGATTCCAAAGATGGTACAGACTACTTAGGTCTTACTCAGTTTTGTAGTCCTTGGGTTTTGTTTTTTGTTTTTACCTATTAGGCTTCATCTATTGCTTCCTAAATTGAATCACCCTATAAATGTTCCCTATCATCATAGCCATGGTCGTATATACAAAAAGTGAATGAAAGGCAAAAGAAACATCACGTTTCAATCATATGGTTCAACGAGTTGAGAAAAACTCACACTACAGCAACAGTGACTGAGGTAAAATTGAATGTACACTGAGTAAAATGTTTGTGATATCCCAAATCTAACTCAGGGGTTAGAATTGGGTGGGGTTTTAAAAATTGTTTTCTTCAAATGTTTTATATATAGTACATACAATAAAAAACAGTAACATTTGTAAACATGCAGGAAAAAAAGAAAAAGAAAATCTGGCCACGCAGTTCCTTTGCTGAAACCCTTCAATCATGTCCCGCTGCTCGTCCTTCTCCCTTCCACAAATATTTACTGGGCGCCTCCTATAGACCAGCCAATGTTATGAAACCTTCAGCTAAACCAAGGTCTGTGATAAGGCTCCCATGGGGTTTGTCAGTCTGATCCCTACATCTTCCCTCAAATTCGGGTCACATCTAAATTCTTTCGTCGTCTATTGATGAGAACTGCTTCTTACTCCTTGAACTCACCATTCTGTCCCTGGCCTCTGTGTCTCTGTCTACAATGCCTTTTCCAGCCTCATCCAACTCTAACTCCATGGATCCTTTCAGAGTGTAGGAGTCAGTCCTCTGGAAGCATTCCTTAACCACTCTCCACTCCCTCCCCTTACTAATCACTCGAGTGCTCCTGCTCTGAGCTGCTATAAGACTGTGCCCATTTACACCACTGTGCATCTTAATTCTATTATCGTTTTCTGTTCTCTGTCAGTTTCCTCAACTATACCTTGAACTCTTGAAGTCAGGGCTGGGTCTTAATAATCTTTGTATTAGAGAAGGTTTCTAAAACTGCTACCAACTCCTGACATCCAGTAAACATGCAGTGAATTCGTTTAATGGTTTAGCAAATAAGATGACTAACAGAGGAAACAGACTGTCTTAATCCCAAAAGACATCAGATTAAGACTGACATTGGGGATACTAATGCATTCAACTTGTGTCAATCACATTTCTCCCAGTTGATATGGCGCCAGAGAATGCTGGCAGCCAATGGCATTATTTGTAACAGCTACAAGTTATTTTAACCAGGAACTCCCATAAGACTGCTTTGGCCTACCCAGCTTTCCTCCCTGATCCATGTTTTATAAAACTATCAGACCAAATGAATTTCATATTTAAGATAATTTTGAAAAGGTAGCCATCAGCAATCCAGTCAAGTGAGCCATGACTTAAATGATATTACACATCTCTCTCTCTAGGAGGTGGCTGAATGAGGAGACAAAAATCCAAAGTCAAATAAAAAAAAAGACCCAATAACTCAGCATTACAATGGAGAGCCTTAAATAGCAAAGTATTATAAATGTTGCTGGTTTGCAAGGAAACTGTCCAAAGAGGGTCCAAAGGATGGATTTATATAGAGAGAAACATGGGGTAAGAAATTTCCATGGCAACTTCTGTTATCACAGACCTTGTGCAATTTTCCAGCTCTCCTTGTGTGAGGTTTGAAATGCTCCCATCTTAAACTGGCAGTAGACTGGCTTTCATATTCCCTTCCTTTCAGGAGCCATGGGACACCACTGAGGACTGCCAGTCATTTGTAAATGTCTGAGACTCTATTCCAGCTTTTTTTTTTTTTTCTGAGATGGAGTTTCACTCTTGTTGCCCAGGCTGGAGTGCAATGGTGCGATCTTGGCTCACTGCAACCTGCGCCTCCTGGGTTCAAGCGATTCTCCTGCCTCAGCCTCCTCAGTAGCTGGGATTACAGGCGTGCGCCACCACACCTGGCTAATTTTTTGTATTTTTAGTAGAGACGGGGTTTCACCATGTCGGCCAGGCTGGATGCAAACTCCTGACCTCAAGTGATCCACCTCCCTTAGCCTCCCAAAGTGCTGAGATTACAGGCATGAGCCACGGTGCCCGGCCCTATTCCAGCTCTTATTTTATCTTTAAGAAGTCTCATTAATTTACTCAACAAATGTTGATTGAGGAACTTCTGCCTCAGTTGCTGTTGAGTCTTCCATTGTGAATCCCATATTCTGACACTCAGATCCCAAATAGCTCATATTAAAATTGTGGGTGCCCTAATGAGCACTAAAGCCAAATGCAAAGTTCATGATAGGAAATTACCAAAATGTCTAAATTTTTTTCCCAAGGAATTTTAACTTTTAAAAAATTAATACATAATATTTATACATATTTATGGGGTCCAGGTACTATTTTGCTACATGCATACGATGTGTAATGATCAAGTGATGGTATTTAGGTTATCCACGACCTCATGTATTTACCATTTTTGTATGTTGGGAACACAAAATGTCTAGATTTATTCCTTAATTTAAAGCTAATATTTGTACAATAAATAGGAATTACCCTGCTTAATCAATGCCTCAAACTGTCTTTTCTCGTGGCTCTCCCTCTCCCCTACCTCTGCTCCAAGGGGTCAGTTTGAAAGGCATAGGATATATTTTAGTTGTTGGGGGATGGCTACAGGCATTAGTTAAGCACACGCCAAGGACACAAGTCTTCTCCAAAGATGCAACAATCCCACACGATGAAGAACTGTCCCATTCAAAATGGCAATAGTGTCCCCACAAGAAATACTGCCGGTCATTAGAGTAAGCTCAATATAATAGAGAGTCGATTCAACAAAAAGTTATCAAATGCCTCCTGGATGCAAAGCAAAGTGCTAAGAGATAGAGAAATAAGACACGATTGTCTGTCCTCATAAAGCTCTAAATAGGGAGGTCTCCAAAACAGCCATAATATGTGCCAAAAATGTATTCATAACCACTATAAGGGAGAACTCAAAGGAAAAGCACTTCTTCTAATATGGGAAATCAGGGAAAGAGTTACACAAGAGGTGTGACTGAAAGGGTATCTTAGTCCATTTTCTGCTGTTTAATATGGGAAATCAGGGGAAGAGTTACACAAGAGATGTGACTGAAAGGGTATCTTAGTCCATTTTCTGCTGTTTAATATGGGAAATCAGGGGAAGAGTTACACAAGAGATGTGACTGAAAGGGTATCTTAGTCCATTTTCTGCTGTTTTAACAGAATACCACAGACTGGGTAATTTATAAATAAATTTCTCACAGTTCTGGAGGCTGGGAAGCATGATGCCAAAAGCATGGCACCGGCATCTGGGGAGGGCCTTCTTGCTGCCTGATAACATGGCAGAGGGCGTCACATGAGGTGGCAGCAGGAGTGTCCTCTTCTTATAAAGCCACCAATCTCATCATGGGGTTCCCACCCTGATAACCTTATCTAATCTGGATTACTTCCCAAAGACTCCACACCTCCACAAACCATCAGCAAGAATTTGGGGATAAAGTTTTCAACAGATGGAATCTGGGGGACACGTTTAAATCCTAACAAACAGCCTCGAAGGGCATATAACATTAAGACAAAGAGACATAGTGGACAGAAACGATGATGAATCAGGGGAAACGCTGTTCAGTAAGACCTACAAAATGGAATGGAGAAATGTTTATTCTCTTAAACTGGTATATATGAAGGACTTGTGGGGAGAATCTTCTTTTTGTTGAGAAGATGCCTTGCTAAGTACCACAGGGAAAAATATCTGAGTCTGAAGGGCTTTACACTGAGTGGAAATGTCTCGTATTTGGCAAGAGGAAGGATTTGCTTGTTGCTCCAGAGATGGAAAGAGAAAGATGTGAAAAAGTGAAAGCAGCACCTAAAGACAAGGTGTCTTATTCAACTAAATGAAAAGCAACCATGGAAGAATGACTGGCAGCCCAGCCTAGGAAAATAGAAGAAACTTTCTTTGTTGTTTCTGAAAATTCCAACCAACTCTAATTGCTTTTGTCACGTTACTTGGTTTGTTTTTTAATTTGCAAAAACATCATCATCATCATCGACAACAGCAGCGGCCACTCTTCAGCCCCCAAATGAATATTGCTGAAAATAGATAGTGGTTTCATCTCTTACCTGCCTTGAAGTCCTTTGTGGCCCCAGAAAAAAAAGAGAAAAAACTACATTCTCCATCTCACTGACATATATCCCAGTATATTTCATACACTGGTCCTAAAATCTGGAAATTTAGCAAGTAGTTGTATAAGAAGTGGTTCATTCCACTGAAAATCAGTTTGGGGAGAATCTTGTCAAAGCCAAATCCCTGTCTACATAAAATATGGTACCTCTGAGTTGAGGTTTTATTGGCTGAGTGCTGCATAATTGCAATAAAAGCTTTCAATACTGTTTTCCTTGCAATAAATATCCACTTTAGCAAATTGGAAAGGAGAAGGAAACGGGGTTCTGGGAAGTATAAATATCTGTAACTCAGAACTCAGCATGGGTAGTCACTGTGCAAACCAGTGCAGGCTTAGGTTCAGAGCCCTAGAGCAGCCCGTTTGCAGCTGTCTTGTAAGAAGGTTCTTCACCAAAAGAGGCTGGCTGGACAGTCTGTCAAACTGGAGGGGTCAAGGCCAGTTCACTGCTGGAGGTCATCCTCCCTGTCCTCTATTCCCTTTGCATCTTTGCTGAAATGATCACCCAGAGATGCTGATGGGTTTGTCAAGTCCCAATGTCAGCCTGAGACAGTATAAGCTGTTTGCTTTATTAGCACAAAGTTAACATGCATAATTACCTTCAGTGTAACCAGTGGCCCTTCGAGTAAAGAAGTCTTGGGGATCCCACTCACAAGCTGGGATGCCCCCCCTGCCCACGGAAGGATATGAGAGGCTGCTCAGCTGTTGCCACTGAGGAGATTTCATGACTTCCCTGTGTGTGCATAAAACACACACCCTCTGTCATACACAAACTCCTCTCTCTCTCACACACAGGACAGGAACTGTCATCATCCAGAAATATGGTGACCTCTCCCCTAAAAAATTAGCCCATTTGTAATTTGGGAGAAGAAAGGATAGGTTGCTGGGGAGAGGTGACTGAACTACAGATACTCTCACTGGCAGAAGGACAATGAAAAGTTGTCCCCTCAGGCACAATCAGTTTTAGGGATGGGCCGAGCTGAGAGGGTCTTTGATAGGAAAGAAGGCCAGGCTGGGAAGCATGAGTTTCCTTACCTCCTCTCCCACCTCGATGTCTCGGACTGCTCGCAGTAAGAGGTGGGGCCCATTAAACACAATCGAACAGTTGGGGTCACAGCTGTGATTGAGCAAAGAGATACTGGAAAAAAAAGGGGGGAAGACTGTCACAGCTCAGCAGGTAGAGTCAACTAAATTTAACAAATGCAGTGGGTAAAATACACCTTCCTTTGGGGGGCAGCAGCAGGTAGGGTTGACAGGACACCAGGGATTCAGTATTCGGGGTGCATTCACAGAAATGTCACTAGCACACCTCCTATGAAGTGCAATTCTCCCCAAGATGCAGGCTAATTAGGGAATTCTGTCATTTAATAATAAAAAAATTTCCTGAGTCCTTTTTGGGGATTGGGGCATAGTTGACTGATTAGATAACAGTCAATAAGGCAACCCAACACGAAGGTCAGAAAGAAACTGACTCAGAAAGAAATACTTAGAGAGCTGGGTGTGGTGGCTCACGCCTGTAATCCTAGGACTTTAGGGAGCCGAGGTGGGTGGATCATTTGAGGCCAGCAGTTTGAGACCAGCCTGATCAGCATGGTGAAACCCCGTCCCTACTAAAAATACAAAAAAATTAGCTGGGTGTGGTGGCACATGCCTGTAGTCCTAGCTACTCAGGAGGTGGAGGCAGGAGAATCGCTTGAACCCGGGAGGCGGAGGCTGCAGTGAGCCGAGATCGCACCACTGCACTCCAGCCTGGGTGACAGAGTGAGACTCCATCTCAAAAAAAAAAAAAAAAATACTCAGACATAATGGGATGCAGCAGCCAAGACACCACTGACCTCTCCCATAGGATCTCATTTGTTGAGCTCCTTTGGAGAAATGGCCGCCTTTGCTAGAACATCCACACTGAAAGATAATTAGGACTATTTGCTCTTAAATAGAGAGCTGACGTTATTTTGCCAACTACATCCTGATGCATCCTGGGCCATGGTCCAGTCATTTTATTACCTTGGAGGGACATTTCTTACCATCTGGGAAACAAAATGGATTTAAGCTGCTATCAGGAATTGGTAATAATTAGAATGAGCACTTACTATGTAGAAACACTTTCTTGCACTTGAGCATGTTCATCACATTTAATCCTTACAACAATCTTATGAGGATCATTTACAGGTAAAGAGACTGATGCACAGAAACTAAACGACTTGCTCAAGGACATACAGCTAGTAAGTGGTGATGGAATTTGGACCAGGTGGCCTGAACGCAGAGCCCATGCTTTGAATCATCCTATGTTACTGCCTTTTGAGAACCACCTACCAGTAGACCTGACCTACAGTTAATCACAATTGTGAGAAATAAGGAAAAAGGCTGAATTCTTAGATTCACAATTATTAGAAAGTCTAAATTTGTATTTGGACTCTTAGGGCATTAAAAACAAAATGAAACTGGGCGTGCCTATAGTGCTTGTGGAGAGACGGTTTCATAGCTCAGTGGTAAGAGTCAGCTCAGCAATAGCTGGAGAGAGCATTCAGGGGCCAAAGCCTGAGAGTTTTCTTGCCTCCTTGAGTGAAAGGGCTCAGAGTGTGCCAACTCGAAAGACAACATGAACCCAACTGATACGTACGGCAAATCCGGTGAAATCAGCATGTGCTGCAGCTCGGGAAACTGGGGAATAACCAGAAATCAGCCCGATGGTTAATTAGCACCCACCGTCCTCAACTTCTTCACCCAAAGTCCCCCTGAGAACAAGAGTTTAGTTCTGAGATCTGCCCCTTTGTTAATATCACAGCGTATAATGTGGGGTTATAAAACTGTTTTCTTTCAACTTAACATTTTCCATTTTTTTGTAATTTATTGCTAAGTTTTAAGCTTGGCTCTTGAACAAGCTGCTGCAACTGCCTTTCTAACTACCTCCAAAGGGCTGGGGATTTGGGTGGGAATGAAAGTGTGTCTTCCAGTACATGAAGTACCATACACCATACCTGGGATATAGGCCAACACCAACTTCCTGCATCTCCGCATTACAGATGGTGAAAGAGTTGCAGATCACCTGTAAACACAAGGGGAACCGTCAGTATTACTAGAGTCACTTAAGAAACTTCATAGCCAAGAGAATAAAAAATGTTCAAACTCAAATGTAGGAGCATCTTAGTAGTTGCTTAAGAAAGAGTGAAGCCAATCATGGATGCTCTTTGACTTACAACAGAATTTATCTCGGATATACTCCCCCTAAAAACATCAGGTGGTTAAGGGCAGAAATACCAACCTCCTGGGGGGGAAAAAAAAACAAACAGACTGAAACCAGCCAGGAACCATTAATTTCAGTCTCATTATCCACTACCCTAAAGTTACAGTTACATGAAATGTTCAAAATCCAGAATACGAACAAGCTATTTATTGAAAACTAGACTCCTGCTGTATCACGATTTTTTCAAACTGCATGCAGTTTCCAAATGCCACTGTGTATCTGTTCAGTGATAGCAACTTGTCTCTTACTCCTACAAAAAGCGAAGTATCCCATGAGTGAGCCTGTCGTGTGATGCATGTTGGTGAAGACCACAGGGAGCACTGCAGGTCATTTAGTCAGGCCATGGCATTTACCAGGAGTCCATCACTGGGTATATGACACAGTCCTGTCTTATGCAGGGACGGAGCAGAAGCAGTAAAAAACACAATCGACTGTGCTCAAGGAACTTAAAAACCTCGTTTGTGAAATAAGGTTGATGTATGAGGTCACACACAACCATGGAAAGAGCACTGGACCAGAATCAGGAAATCTAGATCCTGGCTAAAATCACTGCTTCAGACAGGTGCGAGGAAAAGAGCAGTGAAGAAAAACAAAACAAAAGTTCCTGCCTCCGTGGAGCTCAAGTTCTAGTTGAATACACAGATTTTTTAAAAAACCCAATGATAGAAAAATGTCACATGTAGATAAATGCCAAGGAGAGAAACAAGGTCCTTGCAGAGAAAAAAAGTTGTCAAGAAAGCTCTTTGGGATGAGTTGACATTTAAGCAATGACCTGAAGGGACTGCTGAAATGAACGTGTGTATTTATAGGCGATAAAGGCTCATATCAGGAGAAAGAGCAAGTGCAAAGGCCCTACACTAGGAATGCCCGTGGTAACAGAGGAACAGCAAAGAGGCTAGTGTGACCAAAGCGGAGCAAAAAAGTAGGGGGCAAAACACGAGCTCAAAGAGGGAGGGGGATCACTTACGGCCCTACCGCCATATTTGGGTATTGCTCTGAAGAAGATAGAAAGCCACTGGATTTTGAGCCAAGGCATGAAGGAGTCTGACTTCTGCTTTAAAAGGATCATTCTGGCTGTTGTGTAGAGAATGGGCTATAAAAAGGTGAATGGAAGTGGAGAAAATGGTTAGGAAGTCACTGCTATAGCCCAGGTGACAGACAATGGTGACTCGGATGTCGGTGGCAGGAGAACTGGGTAGCACAGCCAACAGGCCTTACTTACTGTGGGACGGCTTGTGGGCAATGAAAGGAGTCAGGATAATGCTCGAGTTTGCAGAGACAGGACTCTTGCTATATTGCCCTGGCTGACCTTGAACTCCTGGCCTCAAGTGGTCCTCCTGTCTCGGCCTCCCAAAATGCTGAGATTACAGGAGTGAGCCATGGCTCCTGGATTTCATCTATATTAGTCTGAGTGTTACGTGTTAGTCTTTCTGGGCTAGTAAATAGAAGGTTTGGTTTTTTGCCTACTCTCACTTTTATTTAAAATGCTGGCTCCATTCAGCACTATCTCAATTAACAACCTGACAGGAAGTATTTTTGACATACACAACTGATAGCAACAGCGGATATGCTCGAGTTTTTGGCCGAAGCAAGTGGAAGATCATAGCTACCATTTATTAAGTTTGGTTACAGGGAGTTGAAAGCAAGTCCAACAGTTCGGTTTTGGTTAAGTTAAATTTGAAATCCAAGCCAAGACTAAGAATGAACAATTGGAGTTCACAAGAGGAGTTGCGCCCAGAGATATAAATTTAGGATGAAACATGACAAAGGCCATCAAAAAACAAAAAAAGGAGAAGAGGCTAAACATTTGAGATGAACCAGAGACTACAAATGGATGCTGACTTGTTATAAAGTTTCTGTAAAGGAAAAAGTGATGACGAATTTCTCAAATCAGGTTTACATGAAAGAACACGAAGTATGAAAACACACTGAGTCCTCTGAGACTCTTCCACTGCTCCAAACAGCTCTTACGTGAAATCTAGTGCACTCTAGCATGATTTGGCTTTTTTCCCTCTAAATATATAAAATTGCAGTTTCAAATCAGGAGCAAAATTATACATATATATTTGTAAACAAATGCTAAATTGCTTTAAGGACAACTATTTTGCATTAAGCAGCAACAGTACATTGTCTATATATACTTATGTATAAATTGGATGGTAAAAATATAAGACAGAAAGTCCTATGTTTAATTTTTGAAATTTTAAACATTTTTAAATGTGTATAATTTGGGAAAGGATACAAGTTTTAACAAATATTTTAAAGTATAATGAGAACTTTAGTTGAAATAATCCACCAACAAAAAAACCAGGTCAAACACATCTGATCTGTTAACTTCTGAATCAAACCAGCATGGTTTTTTCCTGGACTATGAAGCAAATTAACGGTTTTTTCAAAATAGGAAAAATCTTTATCAGTTTTTTTCCATCGGTTTATTTCATGGATTCTGATGGAATGTTTAAGAAGGAAAAGCTAACAAGAGGAAATGTCAGCTTGCTTGTCTCTTCCACTGGGAAACTCTTCCTGATTTCCTAAGATGACTTCCCTCTTTAGCAGCATTTATCATACTGGATCATTATTTACCCATTTACTTGCCATCATACACAACTGGATCGTAAAATACTTGGGAGGGCAGACACAGTGTTTCATTCATCACTCTAATCCTGTACCTGGCTCAAAGCCTGGCAAACAGAAGACACTAATAAATCTATTTCCTTTTCTTAGAGACAAGGTCTCACTCTGTCACCCAGGCTGGAGTGCAGTGGTGCGATCATGGCTCACTGCAGCCTCGAACTCCGGAGCTCAAGCAATCCACCCTCACAGCCTCCGGGGTAACTGGGACTACAGGCTGGCACCACCACCTCTGACTAATTTTTTAAAACTTTTTGCAGAGACAGGACTCTTGCTATATTGCCCTGGCTGACCTTGAACTCCTGGCCTCAAGTGGTCCTCCTGTCTCGGCCTCCCAAAATGCTGAGATTACAGGAGTGAGCCATGGCTCCTGGATTTCATCTATATTAGTCTGAGTGTTACGTGTTAGTCTTTCTGGGCTAGTAAATAGAAGGTTTGGTTTTTTGCCTACTCTCACTTTTATTTAAAATGCTGGCTCCATTCAGCACTATCTCAATTAACAACCTGACAGGAAGTATTTTTGACATACACAACTGATAGCAACAGCGGATATGCAGAAGCTCTCTGGCTTTTTTTTTTAGTGCAAGAATAGGTAGATAATATGTCCATGTGTGCTCAATAATTTGAAAGGAATTGCTCTTTATATCAAGAATTAAAAGAATGGAAATAAAGCCCAGAAATAAAAGTTTAAACATTTTTCAAAGTACTGTCTTTGTGAAAACAGTTTTCTTAGGGAATTGCACAGGTTAAAACAATTAATGAATGCTTACTTCACAAAAAGATAACATTTAGAAAAAAATATTAATGGTACTACTTCAATAAAAAATAAATGCAACTGGGTTAATGAATTCTTTCTAAAAATTAAGCTTGAGTATTACTTTAGAAATTTTTACCATGTCTTAAAACTAAAACACATATTTAAAGTGTTTTATTATTGAATGCAAAGTTATATTTACTTTTTGTAATTTTTCCTTTAAACTAATTGAAAGCCTTCATATATAATATTATAGTTTTTCTAGATGACAAAAATCTAGTGAGTTGTCATTGAGCCTCTGTATTTTATAAAAACAACTACAGTGAAACTTAAAATGTTCTGTGAACCAAATTCTTATATCATTTGGTTCAGAGTCTAGGTCCAGAATCTGACATTTGTGTCCTGGGGTTAACAATTCCCCAGTAGATTAGACACAAATAGCAAAATCAATACCAACACACAAAGTGAATACCTTACAAAATGAGTGTATTACCATGTATTCAAATTTCACATTTTTCCTGAAAGTCTTAGGACTAAAGGCTTTGTATTGTAGCAGCAGTTAAACTGAGATATTTGCAACACAAGAGAAAATCACTACTAAGCCATTATCTTGCAATGGTAAAAATCAGAACAGCCATAAGCAAACTCACAACCAATCAGAGCTGAGTAATTCTACACCATAACACAAGAACCCAGCCACTTCCCAGCCCCCTCCCCCAATTACTGAATTCTACACAGCCTATTTCAAATAATACTTTCAATTTCCCAATATATATACAAATTTTAAAACACATTTAAAAAGAAGGGGATTCAGTTTCTGAACACAACTATACAGAGGTTTCCTCCAAGACCATCTGCATCTCCTTTAAAACTTTTCTGTCTAAAATGTTCAGTACAGTGTCTGGCACAGAAGACTTTAGGCACATCAAGTTTACTAACTAGAGGGACTAAATGTAAATTTTCAAAACGGAGTTTAATGTACTTAGTTTTATTAAATTCTGGACAGAAAAACTGGAAGGAGGAAGAGTTGGCAGGTATGAAAACCAAAAGCAGAAGTTTTTACACTACATAATTGCCTCTGCCCCCCGGCCCCCCGACTCCTAGAACTAATATTTCTCTAACTTTAAAAGCACAATAAGAATTTTAATCAGGGTATATTTTTCTCTACCCACAGAATATGACAGGTTATTAAGTACAGATTTTTTTTCCAGAATCTTCTCATAAACCTTAAGATATTAAAAATTGTATCTCCCAATCCCTCCTTATCTGTATGGCAAATATTTATCCATCCTTCAGGACCCAATTCAGTCCTTGCCTGTCCCATTGCCTCTTTTGGTCACATAGTTAAAGGGTTTGAAATCTCCAAACCAGAACAGTGGGAGGCGACCAGGCTGGCGACGGAGGTCAGCTCAGGAGAGGAGAGGCTATACTTCTCAAATGATGATTCGCAAATCCCAGAATCCACAAAGTGTTACCGGAAGGTTTACGAGAGTACAGGTGATTTCGGCATCTGTTTCAATTTCAATTAAAAAAAAAATCGATAATGGAAACAATGACCAACTACATTTCCCTTTGCCAGGAAGTTGCTGGAGGGTCTCATGTTTTACCAGGGAGCATGCTGTAAGGTTGCGGGGACAAAGGCCCACGCTCACGACTTAGTCACTAAGCTGCATCTTCACTACACTGCTAGTCTTGCGACAATTTGACATTATAGTTTTCCATTGTTTCTTAGTCACGTTATTTCATTTGCAAACCTAATGGACCCCTGATTAAAGACAGAAGCAAGTAGGAGATATGACTCCAAAGCACAATGTAGACAAATGGGGTTGCATCAAACTAAAAAGCTTCTGCATAGCACAGGAAATGGTCAAGAAAGAGACAACCCACAGAGTGGGAGAAAGTATTTATAAACCATACAACGCATAAGAGGTTAATACCTAAAATATATAAGGAACTCAAGCAACACAATATCAAGAAAACAAACAACCCAATTTTAAAATGGGCAAAGGATTTGAGTAGACATTTCTCAAAAGAAGACATATAAATGGTCAAAAGATTCATGAGAAAATGCTCAATATCACCAAATGCTCAATCATTAGGAAAATACAAAATAAAATCACAATGAGGTATCACCTCATGCCTGTTTCATTAAAAAGATGAAAGATAAACGTCGGTGAGGATGTGGAGACAAGGGAATTCCTGCACACTGGTGGAGTCTACATTAGTCCAGCCATTATGAAAAACTGTACAGAAGTTACTCGAAAACCTCAAAATAGAACTGCCATATAATCAAGCAATCCCATTTCTGTACTCAACTAACTAAAATAAGAGATATCCGTGCTCCCACTCTCACGTGCACTGCAGCATTTTTCACATTAGCTAAGATATGGAATTGACCTAAGTGTCCATCAACAAATGGATCAAGAAAATGTAGTATAGATACACAAATGGAGTAATATTCAGCCCTTAAAAAGAAGGAAATTCTGTCATTTGCAACAATATGGATGAACCTGGAGGACAGTAGGTTAAGTGAACTAAGCCAGGTACAAAAACACAAATAATCCATGATCTCACTTATATGTGGAATATTAAAAAGTCAAACTCATAGTAATAGAGTATAATGGTGGTTACCAGAGGCATGGGCTGGGGAGAGAAATGGGGAGATGTTGGTCAAAGGGTGCAAAGTTTCACCTTCTTCACAGGAGGAATAAGTTCTTGAGATCAGCACAGCATGATGACTACAGTTAATAATAAATTGTATATATATTTCAAAGTTTCCAAGAAAAAATTTCAAATGCCTCACCATAAAAAATGACATGAGATAAGGGATATGCTAAATTAGCTTGATTTAATCCTTCCACCTTGAATACATTTACCAAAAATTCACATTGTACTCTAAATATATACAATTGTTATTCGTTAATTAAAATTTTAAATAATTTAATAAGACAGAAAGCAAGGATGTTGAAAAACAAGGGAAAATACATAAAATGATAATTCTATAAATTTGTCTCAAGATGCTTTATATCATGACTTACCAGGTTGAAATTCTTATAGAGCACCTCAAGACATCTCTAATATTTGAAAAAATGTTAGAAGGAGAACATACACTGAATACGTAATCTTATTTTTTTTTTTGCAGATGGCGTGAAGACCACGAAAGTCCCCAGTGTGTGATTTGGAATGTGCTTGCACTTTGCTACCTAAAACCTTTCTTGTCTTATAATCGAGAAAAAGAACATAGAAGTCATGAAACATAATCCAGCTGGTTTCTTAAAGAGTTAATTCTAAGAATGTGAAGCATCAGGTCATGAAAGCAATATGCAACCTAAGGCCCAAAGCAATAATATTTCATTTAAAAATTTGTGTTGATTAAGGCCAGGCGCAGTGGCTCACTCCTGTAATCCCAGTACTTTGGGAGGCCAAGGCAAGTGGATCGATTGAGCCCAGAAGTTTGAGACCAGCTTGGGCAACATGGCAAAACCTCGTCGCTATAAAAAATACAAAAATTAGCTGGGCATGATGCCATGCACCTGTAGGTCCAGCTACTCAGGAGGCTGAGGCTGCAGTGAGCCATGATCGCGCCACTGCACTCCAATGACTGTCCCCACCACAAAAAAAAATGTTGTGGTAATAATGTTTTTACAAAACTAATTTACAGCAGGTTAAACCATGCGGTATCACGTGATAAAGGAGAAAACTAAAAATTTGTCTTTATATGCCATGATTATTAAAGATTTTTACAAATTCACTTTGTAATACAAGTAAAAAATAAAATAATAATATTATTTAAGAAAACTCTTTATCCCACCACACATGACAATATATTTGGGAATTTGTCTTTCTAGACTGCGATACATCCAACTGTTTTCACAACTGCAGTGGTGTCTGTCCCATTTCAAGCTCTGGCCACAAATAAGTCTGCAGTGCACACTAGACACACAAAATCCTCAACAATCACTTGTCAAGGCTAAAATCAATATCAAGGCCAGTATCATAAGGAATGGCAATCATAAAATTGTGCTTTCTATTTTATCTCTCTCCCACAGTCAAACTGCCAAATGTTAGCAAATGAAGCCCCTTTAGATAACATGCTTTCTAAAATCCACAGATTTTCATTTTCTAAAAGCTTTACTCACAACAGAACTTATAAACAACTATCCTTGCTAATAGCAAAATAGTCACATATTTGTCCACTGTTCCTTCCCTGAGGCTCTTACCTGGCATTTCACCTCCTTAAAGCCATCTGATGAAACAAGCACTTACCACAGATGTCTGTCAAATACGTATAGAAGGTATAAAGCTCTGACACATCATTTTCATTGTGTCATTTTCTTCCCACATCCTGAGGCTCAGAAATTCTTCAATAATTTATTACACGACATCATTATAGGCTTCCATAGCTCCGCGGTCACATCTACCAATTTCATTTAGATGTGCTCCTACCCAAAAGGTTTATCACAATGAACTGAACTTTCTCCCATGTATCGCACTTAAAGATTCTTTTGTTCAGCTTAAATCTTCAAAAACATTCTCTTCTATGATACTCTAGTTTCACTATTCTCTAAGTAAGTGGTGTGGAAATCCACCCCCAGCAGTACCAGGACGCCTCACTGTAATCTTACTCCCAGTACTAAATTCCTAAATCAAGTATGCTAGGTGCTGCATAGCACCTGACTGAAGTTGAATTAGATATGGCAGCGTGTGGCTCAAGTTATCTGTTTTTCCGTCAAATTAATGGAGAAAAGAAAACTACAGAAAAATGTTACACGTGAAAGGTAAGACTGCACACTAATCAACTGCTTAAAGTAATCCCCAAATGAAAGATACAGTGTGTGCTGAGGTTCCTTTCACTATGCAGAAATTAAGGTGAATATTCTCTCCGGGTGAACTTTTGGCAGGCAAGGGTTTGCCATACCGATGATGCCTGACATCTCAGGGAGTGAAACCCAAAAGCAGGTATTTCACACGACAGTAGCTCAAGTGTGCATGACTCGTGTACAAGCTGTGCGGGCCCGCATGAAGGTATTTTGGGGACTAGTGCGTGGCTGTTTCTGGCAGCCAATGGCAGGCTAGATGGGGAGCACCTTGGTGGGCCAATCCTTCTTTGCTTGCCCAAGCATGCCTGATCCCTGGATACGGCCCGATAACCTAGTGGGCAGGAGCCAGGGAAGAACAAACATGGATCAGATGAGAGAGAGTCACAACTTTAATTATGCAGTCAAGAGGCATCAAGAAATGAGTCTCTGAGGTCAGACAGCCCCTCTTTTGATCTCTCCAGGTATGCTCCTTTATTTTTGGAAATACAGAAAGAAATAAAAGAGGAAATTTATCATGGCTTCATTCCAACTCCTACACTGCTCCTTTGTATAGAAGTAGCTCATAATTCTTCCCCTTCTTCTTCCAGACACTTTCATAGATGGCCAGATACACAAATCAGACTGGTGGGATTTCAATGCAAGGGTATCATTTGGTCATTTGTCTTCTCTTCTGGTACCATTTTTAACTAGTCACCATCACGAATACATAAATAGTACCATTCCCAGCCTCTCTCCTGACCAGATTCCTGAGGTGGTAAGTAGCTAAAACACCAGCATACTGCCCCTACACCGCTTCAGTGAGTTGCTGCAGCAATTTGCAAGGAAGGTTCCCCTTTCCTGACTCAAGAGTTCATCAGAATGTGAAGAAAAGAGGAGTTCAAGACCAGCCTGGCCAACACGGTGAAACCCTGTCTCTACTAAAAATACAGAAATTAGCCGGGCGTGGTGGCCTGAGGCTATATTCCCAGCTACTCGGGAGGGTGAGGCAGAATCACCTGAACCTAGGAAGTGGAGGTTACAGTGAGCCAAGATCACACCACTGCACTCCAGCCTCGGCGACAGAGCGAGACTCCATCTCAATAAAAAAAATTGAAAAATAAAAAAATTTAAAAAAAAAGAATGTGAAGAAAAGAGATAATTTAGAAAAGTAGATTAAACATATTTTCTTTTGTAATGGACATTGCTGAAAATACAGTTTGACAAACTCTTGTTAGCTAGTTAGCAGGACCCCCTTGACTAAGAAAGCATTATAGAAGTATCGGTTTAAAAAGATAGACAGGCCAGGCACCATGGTTCACACCTGTAATCCCAACACTTTGGGAGGCCAAGGCGGGTGGATCACGAGGTCAGGAGATCGAGACCAGCCTGGCCAATATGGTGAAACCCCATCTCTACTAAAATACAAAAAATTAGCTAGGCATGGTGGTGGCAGGTGTCTGTAGTCCAAGCTACTCGGGAGACTGAGGCAGGGGAATCGCTTGAACCCGGGAGGCAGAGGTTGCAGTGAGCCAAGATCGCGCCACTCCACTCCAGCCTGGCGACAGAGCAAGACTCCGTCTCAGGAAGAAATAAATAAATAAATAAATAAATAGCCAAGCCCTGGCCTAGAGGAGACAGGCTGACTGTTGGGTCCAGATCCGGTCCCCATCAACTTTTCTAGTCTCTTCTCTAGTGTCTGCCTTCTCACGTTTTCCTCTCAGTTTTCCTGTCTTCACACCTTCATGTCTCTGCCAGGTGGAACAGTCCCACTGCTTAGAATGTTCTCCCCTCCTTCCTCTAGCTACTGAAATACCACTGGTCCCTGAAGAACGGTTCGAAAGTCTTTTCCTGTGGGAGGCCTTCATGTCATTGAAAAAGAAGAAGAGACAGGGACAGCTGCAATCACTGTGGCTCCAGTCGGTGCCGGGGAGACTGGGTGGTTTGGACTGGGAGGAATTCTCCACAGTGCAGCATAGCGGCTATGGCAAATCATGGCCAGACTGTTTCTTTAGGTGGGTCGCAGATCCATCCCTCCTCACCTTCCCCTCAGGGAATTTCAGCAACTCCAGCCAGGGGTTTACGGACAGAACTCTGATCTCCCTGGGACACAGCACTGGGGGGAGGGGCAGCTATGGTCTCTATGTTCAGCAGACTTAGTCTTTCCTGCCTGCTGGCTCTGAAGAGTCTATGCAGTCTGGACAAGGGGAATTCCCCCCAGCGCAGTGGACCTGCTCTGCCAAGGGGCAGCCACACTGCTTCTTTAAGCATATCCCTCCTCCTGTGCCTCCTGACTGGGTGAGACCTCCCATCTGGGGTCACTAGATACCTCTGACAGGAGCATTCTAGCTGGCATCAGGTCAGTGCCTCTCTGGGAGGAAGCTCCCAGAGGAAGGGGCAGGCAGCCATCTTTGCTATTCTGCAGCCTCCACTGGTGATACCTCCAGGTGCAGGAAGCACCCAGGTGAATACGGTCTGGAATGGACCCAGCAAACCACAGCAGCCCTATGGAAGAGGGTCTTGACTGTTAAAAAAAAAAAAAAAAAAACAGAAAGCACCACTACCACCATCATCATCAACAAAAAAGACTCCACAAAAACCCCACCTAAAGGTCAACAGCCTCAAAGATCAAAGGTAGATAAGCCCACAAAGATGAGAAAGAATCAATGCAAAAATGCTGAAAACTCAAAAAGCCAGAGTGCCTCTTCTCCTTCAAATGACTGCAACATCTCTCCAGCAAGGGCACAGAACTAGGCAGAGTCTGAGCTGGATGAAATGACAAAAGTAGGCTTCAGAAGGTGGGTAATAACGAACTTCACTGAGTTAAAGTAGTTTGTTCTAACCCAATGCAAAGAAGCTAAGAACCATGATAAAACATTACGGGAGCTATTAAGCAGAATAACCAGTTGAGAGAGGAACATAAATGACCTGATGGAGCTGAAAAACACAACATGAGAACTTCACAATGCAGCCACATGTAACAACAGCTGAACAGACCAAGTGGAAGAAAGTATTCAGAGCGTGAAGACTGTCTTGCTGAAATAAGACAGGTAGACAAGATTAGAGAAAAAAGAATGAAAAGGAATGAACAAAACCTCCAGGAACTATTGGTTTATATAAAAAGACCAAATCTACGACTGATTGGGGTACCTGAAAGAGCTGGGGAGAATAAAACCGAGTTGGTAAAACATAACTCAAGGTACCATCCAGGAGAACTTGCCCAACCTAGCAAGACAGACCAACATTCAAACCCAAAAAATCCGGGGAACCCCAGTAAGATACTCCATGAGAAGACCAACCCCAAGACTCATAATCATCAGATTCTCCATGGTTGAAATGAAAGAAAAAATGTTAAGGGCGGCCAGAGAGAAAGGCCAGGTCACGTACAAAGGGAAGCCCATCAGACTAACAGCAGATCTCTCAGTGGAAACCCTACAAGGTGGAAGAGATTAGGGATCAATATTCAACATTTTGTTTGTTTGTTTGTTTTGAGACAGAGTCTCACTCTGTCACCCAGGCTGGAGAGCAATGGAACAATCTTGGCTCACTACAACCTCTGCCTCCCAGGTACAAGTGATTCTCCTGCCTCAGCCTCCCGAGTAGCTGAGATTACAGGTGCATGCCACCATGCCCAGCTAATTTTTTTGTATTTTTAGTAGAGACAGGTTTTCACCATGTTGGCCAGGCTGGTCTCCAACTCCTGACCTCAAGTGATCTGCCTGCCTCAGCCTCCCAAAGTGCTGAGATTACAGGTATAAGCCACTGTACCCTGCCTCAATATTCTTAAAGAAAATAATTTCCAACCCAGAATTTCATAACTGGCCATACTAGGCTTCATACGTGAAGGAGAAATAAAATCCTTTTCACACAAGCTAATGGTGAGGAAACGTGTCACCACCAGGCCTACCTTGCAAGAGCTCCTAAAGAAAGCACTAAATATGGAAAGGAAAAACTGTTACCAGCCACTACAAAAACACACTGAAATACACAGACCAATGACACTATGAAGCAGCTATATCAACAAGTCTGCAAAATAACCAGCTAGCATCATGATGACAGGATCAAATTCACACATAACAATATTAACCTTAAATGTAAATGGGCTAAATGCCCCAATTAAAAGACACAAAATGGCAAGCTGGATAAACAGTCAAGACCCATCAGTGTGCTGTATTTAAGACACCCATCTCATGTGCAAAGACACACACAGGCTCAAAATAAAGGGATACAGGAAAATTTACCAAGCAAATGGAAAGCAGAAAAAAAGCAGGCATTGCAATCCTAGTTTTTAACAAAACAGACTTTAAACCAGCAAAGATCAAAAAAGACAAAGAAGGGCATTACATAATGGTAAAGGGTTCAATTCAACAAGAAGAGCTAACTATCCTAACTATATATGCACCCAGTACAGGAGCACCCAGATTCATAAAACAAGTTCTTAGAGACCTACAAAGAGACTTAGACTCCCACACAATAATGGGAGACTTTAACACCCCACTGCCAACATTAGACAGATCATCAAGACAGAATATTAACAAAGCTATTCAGGATCTGAACTCAGCTCTGGATCAAGTGGATCTGACATACCTATAAAAATCTCTAACCCCCCAAAACAGAATACACATTCTTCTCTGTGCCACATGGCACTCACTCTAAAATTGATCCCTTCTAATTGTTTTACTAATTGGAAGTAAAACACTCCTCAGCAAATGCAAAATAACTAAAATCATAACCGTCTCTCAGACCACAGCACAATCAAATTAGAACTCAAGATTAAGAAACTCACTCAAAACCACACAACTACATGGACATTGAACAATGTGCTCCTGAATGACTCCTGGGTAAATAATGAAATTGAGGCAGAAATGAAGAAGTTCTTTGAAACCAATGAGAACGAAGAAACTATGTACCAGAATCTCTGGGATAGAGCTAAAGCAGTGTTAAGAGGGGAATTTATGGTACTAAAAGCCCACATCAAAAAGCTAGAAAGACCTCAAATCGACATCCTAACATCACACAACTAAAAGAACTAGAGAACCACGAGCAAAAAACCCCAAAGCTAGCAGAAGACAACAAATAACCAAGATCAGAGAGGAACTGAGGACAGACACACACACACTTTCCAAAAAAAAAAAAAAAAATCGAAGAATACAGGGGCTGAGTTTTTTTTTTTTTTGAAAAAATAAAATAGGCCACTAGCTAGACTTAAAAAGGGAGAGGAATCAAACTGACACAATGAAAAATGATAAAGGGGATATCACCACTGACCCCACAGATATACAACCAACCATCAGAGAGTACTATAAACACCTCTATGCACATAAACTAGAAAATCTAGAATAAATGGATAAATTCCTGGACACATACATCCTCCCAAGACTAAAGCAGGAAGAAGTAGAATCTGAATAGATCAGTAACAAGTTCCAAAATTGAGGCAGTAATAGCCTACCAACCAAAAGCAGCCTAGGACCAGACATATTGACAGCTGAATTCTACAAGAGGTACAAAGACGAAGTGGTACCATTTCTTCTGAAACTATTCCAAACAATTGAAAAAGAGGGACTCCTCGCTAACTTATTTTATGAGGCCAGCGTCATCCTGACACCAAAACCTGGCAGAGGTACAACAAAAAAAGAAAACTTCAGGCCAATACTCCTGATGAACATCAGTGTGAAAATCCTCAATAAAATACTGGCAAACCAAATCCAGCAGCACATCAAAAAACTTACCCACCATGATCAAGTAGGCTCCATCCCAGGGATGCAAAGCTGGTTCAATATTTGCAAATCGGTAAATGTAATTCATCACATAAATAGAACCAGTGACAAAAACCACATGATTATCTCAATAGATGCTGACAACGCCTTTGAGAAAATTCAACACCCCCTCATTGTAAAAACCCTCAATAAACTAGGTATTGAAGGAACATAACTCAAAAGTATTAAGAGCCATATATGACAAACCCACCCAGCCAATGTCATACTGAATGGGCAAAAGCTGGAAGCATTCCTCTTGAAAACCGGCACAAGACAAGGATGCCCTCTCTCACCACTCCTATTCAACACAGTATTGGAAGTTCTGACCAGGGCAATCAGGCAAGAGAAAGAAATAAAGGGTACTCAAATAGGAAGAGAGGAAGTCAAATTGTCTTTGTTTGCAGATAACATGATCCTGTATCTAGAAAACCCCATCGTCTAAGCCCAAAAGCTTCTTAAGCTGATGAGCAACCTCAGCAAACTCTCGGGATTAAAAAAAAAATCAATGTGCAAAAATCACAAGCATTCCTATACACCAACAGACATGCAGAGAGCCAAATCATGAATAAACTCCTATTCATAATTGCTACAAAGAGAATAAAATACCTAGGAATACAGCTAACAAGGAAAATAAAGAATCTCTTCAAGGAGAACGATAAACCTCCGCTCAAGAAAATCAGAGGACACAAATAAATGGAAAAATATTCCATGCTCATAGATAGGAGAAATCTTTATTATGAAAATAGCCATACTGCCCAAAGTAATTTATAGATTCAATGCTATTCCCATTAAACTACCATTGACATTATTCACAGAATTAGAAAAAACTATTTTAAAATCCATATGGAACCAAAAGAGAGCCTGTAGAGCCAAGACAATCCTAAGCAAAAAGAACAAAGCTGGAGGCATCATGCTACCAAACTTAAAACTACACTACAAGGCTACTGTAACTAAAACAGCATGGTACTGGTACAAAAACAGACAGATAGACTAATGGAACAGAATAGAGAACTCAGAAATAAGACTGCACATCTACCACCATCTGATCTTCGATAAACCTGACAAAAGCAATGGAGAAAGGATTCCTTATTTAAAAAATGGTACTGGGGGAACTGGCTAGCCATATGCAGAAAACTGAAACTGGACCCCTTCCTTACACATTATACAAAAATTAACTCAAGATGGATTAAAGACATAAATATAAAACACAAAACTATAAAAAACTCCAGAAAAAAATCTCGGCAATACCATTCAGGACATAGGCATAGGCAAAGATTTCATGAAGAAAACATCAAAAGCAATTGCAACAAAAGCAAAAATGGACACATGGGATCTAATTAAAGAGCTTTCGCACAGCAAAAGAAACTGTCATCAGAGCAAACAGCCTACAGAATGGAAGAAAATGTTTGCAATCTATCCATCTAACAATGGTCTAATGTCCAGAGTCTACAAGGAACTTAAACAAATTTACAAGAATAAAACAAACAGCCCCATTAAAAAAATGGGCAAAGGACATGAACAGACACTTCTCAAAAGAAGACATTTATGCTGCCAACAAACATGAAAAAAAGCTCAACATCACTGATCAGAGAAATGCAAATCAAAGCCACAATGAGAATCTCACCCACTCAGAATGGTGATTAAAAAGTCAAGAAACAACAGATGCTGGCAAGGCTGCAAAGAAATAGGGATGCTTTTACATGGTTGCTGAGAATGTCAATTTGTTCAATCATTGTGCAAGAGTGTGGCAATTCCTCAAAGGCCTAGAAGCAGAAATACCATTTGACCCAGCAATCTCATTACTGGTTATATACCCAAAGGAATATAAGTTATTCTACTACAAAGATACATGCATGTCTATTTTCTTTGCAGCACTATTCACAATAGCAAAGACAAGGAATTAAATGTCCATCAATAATAGACTGGATAAAAAAATCATGGTACATATACACCATGGAATACTACACAGTCATAAAAAGGAACACGATCATGTTCTTTGCAGGGACATAGATGGAACTGGAAGTCAATATCCTCAGCAAACTAATGCAGGAACAGAAACCCAAACACCACATGTTCTCACTTATAAGTGGGAGCTGAACATTGAGAACGCATGGACACAGGGAGGGGAACAACATACACTGGGGCCTGTCCGGGGATTGAGGGGCGGAAGAACATCAGCATAAATAGCTAATGCACGCTGGGATTAGATTAATACCTAGGTGATGGGGTGATAGCTGCAGCAAACCACTATGGCACATGTTTACATACGTAACAAACCTGAACATCCTGTACATGCACCCCCGCAGTTAAATTTAAAAAAGGAAACAGCACAGCAATATTAAAGATAGTACTGCCTAAAATACCACAATTTAGGTTTTTTCTCTGAAGAGCCAGAAAGGAGATACAGGAAGAGCTGAATACAAGTGACAAAGAATCCGAACAGGAAAGGAGAGATGGTCTCAGAGTTGTTCCAAACCTACTTGTCCTCAAAGCTCTCCTCCACCCCCTTCCTCCACCGCATGTGGAGGCCACCTGAAAAATCCCACCACTCAACACATTGTTTTCTATCAAACAGGTCTTTACACTAAATCCCAAATATGTTGTCCATGAGAGGAACATCTGACGTTCCCACGCCACTCACGTCTCGAAGCACTTCACCTCACCTCTTCCAGCTCTCCAATCCCCTCACAAAGAAGCTATGAGTACAGTATCTTCGTGAAAGAAAGGTAAGAGAACTCAACAGACGCTTCTGAGGCTACAGGGTCCGATGTTCTCACGCATCAAGGAAATTTGGTCAAAATAACCTTCGCAGAAAACTCAGTTATGAAGGAAGTACGTACAGGCAGAGGGGGGAGGGGGTTAAGCTAAAGGTCGGGTCTGAAACACAGTGTTGTACACTAGACCCATCAGAAGGATAGATTTGTTCATTCATTAAGGGTCTATTATGTACCAAGCACAGCGCCAGGCACTAGGAAGAAAAGAGGAAAAATTGTCCCTTTTAATCATGTTGCTATTATTTCACCGCCCAAGTAAAACAAAAATGTAAAAAACTCCCCATTTCTCTCTAATTTTGACAAATTTTAGCCTTCCTCAGCCAAAGATTACTTTCCTGACTATTGGCCATATTTCTTTGTAAGTCACTCTGTCAAAACATAAGTTGCAATAATGCGGGGCAGCGTCGAATCTGCCAGATCAATTTAGAAACAAATGAGTCTGCTGCTCTTCCGTGGCCCTGGGAGGCGGACTGGCCTCCACGTACTCTCAGATCGTCCACAGGAAGAATTGCTGGGGATTACTGAAGACCAGCTGGGAAGCGTCAACTAAAATGGATGGCCTTTGAATTTTCCACTCTCCCATTGTCTAACTACAGCCAGCCGCCATTCCCAAATTAATGCCACAGAGAGAGAGAGATATTCTCTCCTAAGGCAGGCTGCAAAGATAAATCGGCTACAAAAGAGCAAGTAGCTAAAGGAAGAAACAGAAAATGAAGCCTTGGCACTCTGTCATGTGAATGTCACAGTATTTGCAGGAATTCATACACAGCACAACCAGAGACAGAATAGAAAAGTAAGCTTCCGTCCTACCCTGGTCCTCCTTCATATCCCCCCAAAACGAACCCAATTGTTTCCTGTTTTGTGAATGCCTTCTGCTACCCCATGTCACCGTATTTTAAAACATCAGGGATTCAGTTGCTTTATGTGGGGTAAAATGTGTTAAATGTGCCTGCATTTCTAAACCATTGGCTAATGAGATTTTATTAGGAAGAGCCCAGAAATAAATTACCAGAATTTACCAGAAAGCTATAAAATGGAGGGATTGTGACGATTAAATGAGAAAATACATGTGGGCCTTGGAATGACTCAGGGCATATAGGAAGCTTAGTAAATGGTAGCAAGATCATAATTATTACCATAGTTCGATCAACTGTAAGACCCACTCAATAAACAGTCCACACCATTATGTTACGTACAACTAAGAAAAAACACTACCAATTAAACTCTGTCAGCCTGTGTATTATAAATCAGATATCTCAGAATTAATGAAATACAGTATCACTACATATACCTCTAGGTTTCCGGAAGTAAGTCACAGTGTACGTAACTAGTGACAAAGATTCTTTACTTGGCCAAACTCAGAGGAGATTCTTTACTTGGCCAAATTCAGAGGAGATTCACGCCTCTGAATCTCCTAGGTCCATCCGTGTTGTTCCTCGAAATCCAGTTTTAGCAAAAGAACCCTGCCTAGCCGGTTTCGCCAGAACCTCGGTACTCAGAATCTTCATGTTCCTCATCCTTCACCACCCTCGGGTGCTGTCTGATCACCCTGGCCTGTCTTCACCAAGAATCCAGTTAGGTAAGAGGGGCCTCAAGGTGACTGAGAAGATGCATCTGGAACTTGCTTCCTCCACAAAGAAGAATCGAAACAGCAGGACGGAATCACAACTGGAATAGATCATCTAACAGAGAACAGTGGAATTCAACATGGAAGTGACAGGAGACGCCTAAGGCAAGAAAGGAGAGGGAAGCAAGGCAGCCTCTTTGGCTGGGACCCTGAAGAGGCTCCCCACTGTGTGGAGAGAGTAAGTGAGAGATGCCCAGCCGTCCACATTCCCACATGGACTCCTGTGATCCGAGCCACAGGAGAGCCTCTTGTGGTCCTTAGACTAACAGAGTGCTGCCCGGGGACCACGCTGTGGCACTGCTCCAGGGAGGGAGCTTGTGCTGGGCCCCACATACTGCTCGAGTCCTAAGCAGCTACAGCACAGCACCATTTTGAGGGCCCAGCTTCCACCAGGAAGCATCCTGTCCTGGGCCCCAATAGCCCTTGAATGTCCACATTCCTGGAGCCCCATTGATATCCTCCACCACAGCCACTGCGGGCTCCTGCTGCTGCCAGGGCTGAAGCACAAGCCACTAGCAGTGACCCTGTGGCCCCAGCAGCAAGGCCACCATGCACATACAAGTACCCTAGGACAGGTTAACCCACCTGCAGCCACCACCTAGGACCAAAGCACACACTCTTCAGGACACCTGGCCCAGTTCCACCAGCCCCAGTGACCAGGCAAGCCATGCAAAGGCCTGGGGATCGCCCTACCCTGTCCATCCACCACTGTGGGCAGCTGAGCAGTTCCTCTGCAAGCCTGAGGATGGGCCTGCCCGACCTGCCGCTACCAGCACATCTAGCATCCATTGCATGTGCCAACTGCAGGCCTAAGGACCGGACTGCCCAGCCGGGTGCAGCCAACACCAACACTGGCCACTTGGGAGCCAGGGGATCCTCCTGCCATTGCTACTGCCATTGCCTATGCCACGCCCATTGCCCAGACGCCCAAGGACCCTCCCACCCAGCACACTGATGCCACCTACCACCAGCACCCAAGCAAGCCAACTGGATGCCCAAGAACTGACATGCCTAGACTTGCTAATGTGGATGCCAGTGTACACAGCCTTGAGGCCAAGGACAGGCACATTTAGCCCACCACCGCCACCGGGGGGCCCAAGGACTGGTGCGCCCGGGGTCCCTGTCCCCAGCAAAATTTCACTGCAGCTTCTGCTCACAACCACACCACCCAGAGCCACTGAGGAAATTATAGACACCACGGATGCCGATACAGCCAAAAAAGAAAAAGAAAAAAAATCATATGGAGACTACACTACCGTGCGCACCCAGAACCAAAGCCAAAGTACCCAACCCAGGCCGGATGCGGTGGCTCATGCCTGTAATCCCAGCACTTCGGGAGGCCAAGGCGGTGGATCACTTGAGGTCAGGAGTTCAAGACCAGCCTGGCCAACATGGTGAAACCCTGTCTTCACTAAAAATACAAAAATTAGCCAGGCGTGGTGGCACACACCTGTAGTCCCAGATACTTGAGAGGCTGAGGTGGAAGAATCTCTTGAACCTGGGAGGCACAGGTTGCAGTGAGCCAAGATTGTACCACTGGACTCCAGCCTGGGCAACAGAGTGAGACCCTGTCTCCAAAAAAAAGAAACCCACCCCCCCCCACCCCCCCCAACCAACCAAGCAACAACAAATGAAAAAACACAGTGCCCAACCCAAACACCACTATAGACCTATCTTCAGGAAAAATCCTCCCCTGTGAATGCAAATTTAAAAAACTGGAAGGAGCACAAGTCACTGTCTGTGGAAGAGAAAGTGAAAAATAAATAAAACAATTTAAAAATGGATAATAAATAAATGTAAGAAGCAATTGTTAGACCAGGAGTGCAGACATCAATTTAAGGACACAAGAAACATGACAAAAGCAAGGACATATGACTAAGAAATACATTAATTCTCCAGCAACAGATTCCAAAGAAAAAGAAATTTAAAACATTTTTATTAATTAGTAAAAGAAGCCTGACCTAATCCTGTTAGGTGAGGTTAGCCAGAATCCCCCTTACCTGGATATTTCCTCTTGGTAATTTTCCATCTACCGACCCCCACACTGCCCCCTGGCTACCAATTCCCACGTGCCCGCAGTGTATTTGGAGCTGAGCCTAATCTTTCTCCCCCAGTGCGAGACCTGGCTGCAGTGGTCCCTGTACCTGTCGCCATGGTCCTGTGCTTTAACAAACAGGACTGAGTATTTTTTTCTGTAACAGCAGGATCTGAGTACAGGCTGTTGGTGTCACCACAGCCACACTAGGCCCTGAACGTCTGACCACCCCCTGTTCTTGGAGCCTCGGTCACTACACAGATTGGCTTGCTCTGGCCTTCTTGACTCTTAACATTGCCCAGAAGGATTCACCACCACTTTCAGCGTCATGGTTCTTTGCTTTCACCATTCCGAGTCAGTCGTCATAGAATATGCTATCATAAGTCACTCAAAATCCAAAATACGCCTCTGATGTAAAGTTACACTGCTTATGCCAAGTCAGTGGTCTTGCCAAACGTGGCTATACTCTGGAGGTGACTTTGTGCACATATGTTCCCAGTATTTTCTATCCATGCTCAGTTAAGCAGTGCCATTTCCCTTGGCACAGAGTTTAAATTAGTTATTTGCAAACCTAAATTCACATTTCTTTTTCACCTATCACACCGCTCTCTCTCAATAACAGAGTAAAAACACTTATGCAGATAATGTAGGTAGGGAAACTGGGGATGGATTTCACAGTCATTCATCATTAGCCTGACAAGTCTTTGAGCTAGGGATTGAACACTCTGGCATATTAGTTGGCTATTTGTTATTGAGAGCACCGGCTCTCAAGATCACAGGACATATAAGGTAAGTGATGAAGGATACACAATGGCATTTAGAGAAACTACACAAGAACTGAAGAAAAACAAGGAGGCACATTGTTTCTGCATCACTCTTATTACCTGCAAACCAGGGGGTGGATAATCTAAAATACCAGCCGAGTCCATGGCAGCCGACAGCCTGTTGCCTTCCTTGGTTACAGAAAGATGCGGGGGTGAATTACCCACTCCATGGCTGCTTTACCGCAATGCACAATACACGTCAGATCTCTTTTGAAAATACTCGTCGTGGCTCACGCCTGTTATCCCAGCATTTTGGGAGGCCGAGGCGGGTGGATCACGAGGTCAGGAGATCGAGACCATCCTGGCTAACACGGTGAAACCCCGTCTCTACTAAAAATACAAAAATTAGCCGGGTATGGTGGCGGGCGCCTGTAGTCCCAGATACTTGGGAGGCTGAGGCAGGAGAATGGCGTGAACCCGGGAGGCAGAGCTTGCAGTGAGTTGAGACCGCGCCACTGCACTCCAGCCTGGGCGACAGAGCGAGACTCTGTCTCAAAAAAAAAAAAAAAACAATTGTCATGATATAGTCAATTCCTACCTCCTACGAGTCTGACTGTGCTGCTTGTGATCTGACCAGGAGAACTCTCCACTTTTCCCCTGTGTTGTCCTTTTTCATAATCACTGCTTAGTAATCACTTCCACCAAGAAGAAACGTCTCAACTTTCTCATGTGTGAGATTCAACCAGTCACCCTACTCTTCATTATTACAAACAAAAGGTCAAGTTCTCCTTTTCTTGAGTTATATACAGATTTAATTAGTTATTTCTAATAAAAAATAAAATTCCACATGATCCTTTCTTTCCCTCTAGCTTTATTTTGCACAAATGCTCTCATTTCCCCCCTACATCTAAATGCAAAACAGCGTATATTCACTAAAGGAATCAGGGTTTGATAATTACAGCAAACAACTGAATTTGCATATGTGAGGTTTCCAACTTTGAATTCAAAGACAATGAATAGCAAAATGATTTAAATTAGAATTCATCTGCCGTTTCTGGAAAAAAAATGTTATCAATGACAGGAAAAGAAATGTTAGTGTCAAAGAAAATGAAACAGAAATACCTGTAAATAAGGATGAGTATCTATCAATTATACCATGATAAAGCTGGGTGTGAGGGAGATTATTACTGTAAAACTTGTTTGAAGGGGAAAAAATTAACCAAAGCATTATCAATAAACGACTAAAAAGCTGAAACGTAAGGATCACTTTGGGAAATGAAGCAAAATCAAACACCAGGAAACAAGGCATGAAAAGAAAAGGATTAAGGGAACAGATGAGTTGATGACAAAAAAGTTACAAAGACCAGGAGGAAAAAGAAATATGAGAATTACCGATTGTAATAAAGAAAAAGAATGACAAGCATAGAAAAAAAAAATGACATTTTTATGGCTGCTTGATGATAGTTCAGTCCATTGTCAACCTAACTAGAATCAATCAGAAAGCCGATCCTCAGAAGCAAATGAATGAAGAGGCCTCTGGGTAAAGGCTGAGAGTACTGGTTGATGGGCATCACTGTTACCACTGTTCTCACCTAACTTGAGAAGATTGTGATACTAGCTCCCCAAATGCTCCTGTTAATGGCACGTACCCTACTCTTAGCAGGTCTCGCATTCTGTGCAAAAACGCTAAAAGTCAACATAATAGGTTTTATAGTGTAATGGAGACAGATCAGGTTTTTACTAAGCTAAAAGGAGATACAGCCTTGGCTACGCACTCGAGCAGAACGCTGTGAAAACACATACTAAAATGATGAGCCTGAACTCCCCACATGCCCTCAAGTGCATACAGGGTTGTGTCTCCGCAAAAGCCTCTACCCAGTGAGGTTTCCTTGTGCAGGGGATAGTCTGTATCTAGATGCTATATCAAGGTGAAGACCAAGTATATTTAGTTTTCATAAAATACTAGATTCCAAACAGAAAGGTAATTATCAGACAGAGTAGGTGGCAATTAGAGGCTGAGCAGGAGGCTCTAAGAATCTAAAAGGAATTTGGTCGGCATGTGATCATGAAATCCCCAAAACATCCCAGAAAGTGATAAAAATAAACACCTTTGGGTAAAGTGTTATTTCCCCAAAGAGGAATTGAAGCTAGTTAGATCTCTTTGGTCACAATATATATTATCAGTATATCTGGAGAAAGAAACAAAGCAAGATTACCTTTTCTTCTTCTTCTTCCATAGTGTAAATTTGCTACATTGGGAAACTTCACTGCACATTAATATATCAACTCCAACTAGACCAAAATCTTTTAATTAACTAAAAACATTTTTTAGGATGTAACTCTGAAGAAAATAAAAAGTGAGAAAAAGCAAACATAAAGTAAACTGGCTTAAAAGTAGGGTTCAGTTTGTTTTGTTTTTGAGACAGAGTCTCGCTCTGTCACCCAGGCTGGAGTGCAGTGGTGTGATCTCGGCTCACTGCAAGCTCCGCCTCCTGGGTTCAAGCAATTCTCTGCCTCAGCATCCTGAGTAGCTGGGATTATAGGCGCCTGACACCACGTCTGGCTAATTTTTTGTAATTTTAGTACAGACAGGATTTCACCATCTTGGCCAGGCTGATCTTGAACTCCTGACCTCATGATACACCAGCCTTGTCCTCCCAAAGTGCCGGGATCACAGGCATGAGCCACCGTCCTTGCCAAGTAGAGTTCAGTTTTTAAAAATAAACAGCAGCAACAACAAAAACCCCACATGCACTTTCAAAAGTATGTTCTGTGATTACTCTTGTGCCTGGTTCTTCAAACACAGGACTTTTCACAAATGAAGCCTGCATGTTCAACGCTGAATAAGATTAAAAGGTGTTTAGTTCATTGTACCTACAGAAACACAACAGAACTTCAGCAAGATTTTCAACAATGATTATTTTAATTTTAAAAAGGATTTTGTGTAACTTTGTTTAAATCTGATAATCCTCTTTACTTCAAAAAATTAAAGAAGAAAGTGAAAGTAATACTTGGAAGCAAAATGAAACTAACATGAAGTGTATCAGGTACTTTTACACACTAACTCACTGATGTAATTAAATTACAAATGCTCAGCGTCCTAAGGGGTCAACACTGTAATTAGGAAAAGTGTATTTCTCCTTAGTCCTTATACCATTTGCCCTGGTATAAATGCTTGTAGTAAACATTGTTACTCTTTCTCAGACAAGCATTTTAAAGATGCTAGTTAAAATGTAGTTGGTAGCTAGTTTCCTGAGTCAATATGGCAATTATACCAATAAAATTGCAGATCAAGATGAGCCAGAGGAGGCAGTAAGGAACAGGCCAAGGAAAAAAAGGAAGAAAAGGGGACGATAAAGAAACTGGTAGGCCAGGTGTGGTGGCTCACACACCTGTAATCTTAGCACTTTGGGAGACTGAGGCGGGCAGATTACTTGAGCCTAGATGTTTGAGACCAGCCTGGGCAACATGGTGAAACCCTGTCTCTACAGAAAATGCTAAAACATTAGCCGAGCATGGTGGCATGCACCAGCAGTCACAGCTACTCGGGAAGCTGAGGTGGCAGGCTCGCTTGAGCCCCCAGGAAGCAGGGGTTGCAGTGAGCCAATATAGCACCACTGCAGCCACTGTCCAGCCTTGGTGACACAGCAAGACTGTGGCAAATTAAATTTAAAAACAGTGGTAGTTTATTCCAAATTCATATGCTAATCAAATCATATCTCTGTGTCACTCTCACATTCAGCCCTTTCTTCCCGTGTCCGCTGCAGGTATTTGTCTCCTATATTCAATATCTCTTACTTGCAACTTTCCAAGTCAATCTCTCTGGTCCCTGTCTTTTTCCAAACCATTCTTTAAATTGTCATCAGATAAATCTTTTTTAAAAACAGATTTGATTTTACAAAAGAGAAACAGGAGATCTACCCAGTAGTTGCAGAATAAAGACAAAATTCTCCCGTGTGACATCAAACGCCCCCTATAATCTACTCCCATCTTGTGTTTCCCTGCACCCAACACGTATCTCAGTTATCCTGGCTTCTCTGTCATTCCCAAGTCACGTTGTGGGCCCATGTGGTGTTTTGTTTTTGTTTTTGTTTGAGTCTCGCTCTGTCGCCCAGGCTGGAGTGCAGTGGCGCGATCTCGGCTCACTGCAAGTTCCGCCTCCCGGGTTCACGCCATTCTCCTGCCTCAGCCTCCTGAGTAGCTGGGACTACAGGTGCCCGCCACCATACCTGGCTAATTTTTTTTGTATTTTTTAGTAGAGACGGGGTTTCACCGCATTAGCCAGGATGGTCTCGATCTCCCGCCTTGGCGTCCCAGAGTGCTGGGATTACCGGCATGAGCCACCGCGCCTGGCTGCCCATGTGGTTTTATGTCTTTTCTTTTTTTTTGGCATATGATTGCCAGGTCATAGCTTTTATATCTTTATTCATAGTTTCCTCTTTTAAAAATATCTTTTTCACTACTGCTATCGCTCATAATTTTATTCATCCTTTAGGATCCAGCTTAAATGTCACCTCCTTCAAGAAACTTTCCTACATCCAAATAGATTTACCTGATACCTGAGTATAGATAGTACAGTATATTGTTATAATTGTTCTATTTTAGTATTATTGTTGTTGATCTACTGTGCCTAAGTTATAAATTAAACTTTATTGTAAGTATGTATACATAAGAAAAAACTGTATACATGAGGTTCAGTACTATCCATGGTGTCAGGCACCCTCTGGGGTACTGGAATGTATCCCCCATGGATAAGGGGGCACTAAACAACATATCGTATGTTTAGCTTCACATACTTTTGGCTACTTACAGATGGAATCATACTGCATTTATGATTTTGCAATTTGTTTTGGGTTTTTTTTTTTTGGCTTAACATTATATCCTAAGATTCATTTATGTTGATGCATGTTGCTATAGTTCATAGCTGACAGACCTCTTGATGTGTCTTCTAGGAGGTGCTTATGAAGAGAATATCCATAGGAACACTGTAAATGCAAAAAATTACAAATGACCCTATGTTCATTACTAGGTTATACAAATAGATAACATTATTTTCTATTTTTTCATTTTTCAGAGATGGGGTCTCATTTTGTTGCCCAGGCTGGTCTCAAACTCCTGGGATCAAGCAGTCCTCCTGCCTGGGCCTCCCAAAGTGTTGGGATTATAGGCGTGAGCCACAGTATTCAGCCTCTTGGTATTTTCTATACTAGCACCTACTAATGTATATGGCACATAGTATACTCTCTACAATAAATGCTTTTTAAGATAAATGAATTTGAGAAGAAAAGTTATGTCTGATTCATTGTGGCTTCCTCATCCATAGAGGCCAGCACATGCTCAGATGCTCAGTCAAGATCTGATATTCAGCCACAAAAGGCTAGCAGTGGACAGGCAGGAAATAATCTGAGCTGACACAAGTGAGGGAGCAAAACAGGACGTGTGACGTGTTGGGTGCCTACCCCTAGCGAGGCAGGCAGAGCATTATTTTTTATGAGGTTAATTCCACCTGCTTACTTTTGAGTCCTACAAACCACTGTAGTTCACAAGAATTCCTTTCTTCTCTTGTGACTCTCTGTCTCCCCAGCCTCGGCTAATTCCCTCTCCCTGTCTTTGTCTCCCTCCTTCTACTTCTCCTCCTCCTGCTGTACTACTCCCCTACTCCCCTGGGTATGAGCCTGCTTCGGTACTCTGGGAAGGGTTTAGTGATGGTGGTAAAAATTGACTTCTTGATTTCCTTCCTTGCCTGCCAGCGAAGTCATCTTCCAGCAACTTCTTCCATTCTGTTGGAGCAACGATTTGTCTCTCACTATGCCATCCTTTGGTTTGAACATTGCATACCCATCTTAAGGCAGTTGATCCACCCTGCTTATTGCCTTTTTGGCATATTGGATGCCAGCTCTTGAGCAGAACCAAACCCCTGGAAAACTGATCACCATCTCAACATCTTATTAAACTAATTCTCATTTTGCTAAACTAGAAACGAATCATCAGGCTAACACTGCCAGTGAAGATGCAATGTAAGACAAATTATACCAAACCACCAATAGGCATGTATTCATCTGCAGCACTAGCCAACTACTCTCAAAAGAACTGATACAGAAAATGATGAAAAGTAATTAAATCCAAAAGTAAAGAGACGACTGCCAACTACAGATAAGTTTTTCCATGAAATTGAGTATTATTCAGTTCATCTCACGCTGACTTCATTTTATTACAGTTTAGACCTGACTAGCTAAAAAAAGAAAGACCATCGCTTTGACACACAATAGATGTAAAAATAAAGCTGACATGTCACCCTTTCCTTCATTCCTGTTTTCAGTATTCAATCTTCCCCCTTTCCCTTTCCCATCACCTACTACACTCACTTCCACTGTAACATTTCTTTCTCCTCTCTTAGAAAAGATCCTTAGAGGAAATTTAAATGTGGCCAGTCCTTACTCTTTAACGTCAACGTTTCTCTCAGCATGCACTTCTCTAACTTGAGCTATCATTTCACTAAAATAACTCAACTCTTTCTTTTCTGAATCTTCCCTAGCATTGCTGTATTTCTTACACCCGCTTGGATTCATGCCCACTCGCTGCTCAGGATATATTGTGTCTATACTTCAGTAGGCACAAAATGCTTTTTCAAACAAAACGTATCTGTCATATCAATACTGTTTCCTCCATATATGTCAACCAAATTAAATAGCTTCCCTGACCTTTTGTCTACTTTCTTCGTCTTCCGAGTATCCTCATCATCTAACTCTTGGCCTGGTAAAACAGGATATGTGGAAAAGTCATAACTTACCTTCCTCATTATTTTCTCTATCAAGCCATAAAAAGTAATAAGGGAAACCTTTACTTTGGGCTTACCTTCACTCCAAAATGTAGAATTGTGTGGTTAGGTTTAAAAAATGACAGAATTCTTGCAAGAAAATGTTAATCGAATGTTAGAACTCCTAGCAGACAAGGTAGGGACGCTGAATGTAATTATTCAGAGACTTTGAGAAAAAAAAAGGGGGGGAGAAGCAAGCAGGTTTTCTATCTGCAATGAGCCCAGCACTTTATGAGGTGCCTGTCTAGATTCTTTTTTTACCACAAAAGTTGGGAGAAGCTACTATCACCCTCATTTCACAAACGAGGCTTCTAAGGCTCAAAGAGGCTTAAGTGGTGCCAGATATTGAATCCAGGTTTTTCTGATCCTTATGTTCCAAAGCAGGACAAGTTAAATCTGAAAGCATCTTAAGAGGAATGAGCTATAAAATAACATTCTGACAATACAATCATACATGATGCAGACTGCTTATCCATGAAGGCCCTTCACAATCTGGCCTCTGCATCCTTTCCTCACCCTTCCTCTCATCACTGGCCACAAATCTCCCTTTTTCCAGCCCTACAGAACACCATACACCATTTTCTAAAGTGCTGTGCTGATGAATGTACTTTCCACAGGCTCTTTCATTCGTGTGACTGCCCTTTCTCTTGCTTCATCTATCTCCTACTCCAAAACTTAGCTCAAGGGTTGCCTCCTTCAGGAAGCTTTTCCTCATTCTCCAGTCTGATTCAGGTTCTCCTCCTCCGTAGCAAAGTACATACCCCTAACAATACCACTTACACCACTGAACCATCATTGCTGATTTACTTGTCTGTTTCTTTTACTACTAGGGTTATTCCTAGAAAGAAGCAGCTACATTTTATCCTACTTTGTATCTCTTTCATATAGTACAGTGACTGACACATCATAGGTGCTCCAGACCCCAAATAGAAGAACTGGCACAGAAATCAAAGGGTAGTATATCTGGGATCACCACCCTGGGGGAGTGGGCTATCTCATGAACCAGTATTTAAGCAGAGGCTAGATAATAACCTTTCAGGAGCATTAAGAACTCTTTTTTGTTGTTGTTTGGTTTTTTTGAAACAGTTTCATTCCGTCTCCCAGGCTGGAGTTTGGTGGCATGATCTCAGCTCACTGCAACCTCCGCCTCCCAGGTTCAAGCGATTTTCACGTCTCAGCCTCCCAAGTAGTTGGGATTATAGGCGTGTGCCACCATGTCCAGCTAATTTTTTGGGTTTTGTTTTTGTTTTTTTAAGGAGAGATGGAGTTTCTCAAAAAACAAACAAAGAAACAAACAAAAAACAAACAAACAAACTCTGGCCAGGTTGGTCTCAAACTCCTGGCCTTAAGTGATTGACCTGCCTCAGCCTCCCAAAGGGCTGGGATTACAGGCATGAGCCACCATGCCCGGCCAAGAGCTCTTTACACTAAGTGAGGAGCAGTGTTAGGCAAGCCAAGACATCCGTGCTTGCTCTGCTGTTCTACGGCTCCCGACAGCTCCAGATCAAAGTTCTCTGATGAAGATGGGCCAACATCTCAGAAGATAGGATGGCACAACAGTAACACAGCTATCATAGTTAGAAAACCTGGGTTCTGGCTCTGACTTGGTTGTGTGATTTTTGGTAGACAGTCCCAAAAGTCTTGGGTGATTTCATCTCAGTTTCCCTATTTATAAAACAAAGGGTGAAAGGTAAGCTAGGGGGAGCTGACCAACTAGATGGTCTGTTAAACGCCTTCCAGTGCTAAGAGAATTGCCTCATTTTCCCATTGCTCACTGTGTTCTCTTGTGACCACCTGAAGGTCTCTGCCAGCTCATCTTACACCAGTGCTGTCTTCCCTGTTTGATGGCTCATTTCTCTAAATAAAGCATAACATTCACAGAACAAAATGAGTAAAATCTCTGTTTTTTTAGTTCACTGGACAACATCACTTTTCTTTTTTCATTTTTGAGACAGGGTCTTGCTCTGTTGCCCAGGCTGTAGTATGGTAGTGCCGTCACAGCTCACTGTGGCCTGGACCTCCCAGGCTCAAGTGATTTTCCTACCTCAGCCTCCTGAGTAGCTGAGACTGCAGGTGTGTGCCACCATGCCCGGCTAACTTTTTCCATTTTCTGTAGAGACAAGGTTTCATCATGTTGCCCAAGCTGCTCTCAAACTCGTGACTCAAATGATCCACCAGCCTCAGCCTCCCAAAGTGCTGGGATTACAGGTGTGAGCCACATGTGCTCGGCCACATATCTTTTTATTTTAAAATATTAATAAAACAAAATTATGCAGGTAAACTCTGAGTCCAAAGGGAAATTGGCATTGACTTACAAAATTTAATCAGATACTTAGAATTCACTGAGTTAACACGTGCATACTTGACCTTGCTTGATGCAAAGATCTGTGATATGTAATCATTTGCTATTTCACTGAAGAAGTTTGAATCCTCCTTGTTGTAAGGTTGACTCCACAGGAAAAGACTGATTCACACGGCTTTGTTATTATTGGCTTTTTGTTATGAAAGCAGACAATTTAGGTCAAGGGACAACAATCTATTTTTCTGCCTGAAAATGACCCCGACATGAAAACCAACTGATAGATTGGTTCATTTCTATTACCAGCACTAAAGAATGGGCATAGGGCTGGGCACAGTGGCTCACACCTGTAATCCCAGCACTTAGAAGGCCGAGGCCAGCCTGGGTAACATGGGAAAACCCCCATCTCTACGAAAAAAAGACACAAAAATTAGTCAGGTGTGGTAGTGTGTGCCTATAGTCCCAGCTACTGAGGAGGCTGAGGTGGGAGGATCACTTGAGCCTGGGAGGTGGAGGTTGCAGTGAGCTGAGACCATGCCACTGCACTCCAGCCTGGGTGACAGAAACCAGACTCTGTCTCTAAATAAATAAATAAATGGCATAAATTAGCCTTATAAATTACTTTAATCCTGAATTTATAGAATCGTTACACATCTAGAGGAATTACTTAACTTTTTCAGATATACTTTGCATTTTTCACAGAGAGAAAAAGAATTACATAGGCATTTTCACATTTGGAAGTTCATAACTCCCTCGGGACCTATTCCACAGGAAGGCTGAAGGCCAAAGGTCTCTTGTATATTATCTAACTCCTTAAAATGGCAACATTAAAAAAAAAATCTAACCTCCTTCTCCCCCAAATCAATTCAGTTTGTTGAAATTCTTCCATATGCCTTAAAACTACCAAGGGAAGGCAGAGTCAGACAAGGTTTAAATGTTTGTAGGCATCTGAGAAAGAATTGAAAACAATCAGAGTAGAGATGGTGGTCTACTCTGCATTCTCCCTTGGGCACCACCACAAAGGCACTTCTCTGTACCCATCAGCAGAGCCGCACATGCTCTCTCTTCTCATAGAAACAGGGTCAACCCTCATTTCTAGGAACATAATTTTCAACCACAAAGTTCCCTTCCATTTTCTACTTTCCTGACATCAGTCTGCTAAGTGAAGATATCTGGGTAAGAACTCCAATTTTAAGGGGAATGAATCTTTACAGAATGTACTTTATCTTGTCAGCACTTTGAATCTAAATTTCCTTCTCACCCTTTCACCCTAAAATATCAGCTTGCATCAGGCACAAAGGAAGATGCACAGCTGCAAGTGCTCAAGATGACTAAGGAAGGAAAAGCAGACAAGTCACTAATTACTCTCCAAACTGGAGGCCCAAACAGAAGAATCATCCTTCTCTTCTACCTGTTGTTTCTGGAATAGTTTATGTCAGTAATGGAAAATTTAAACACTGTCATATAATTCCATTTTTTTTCCCCACTCCAGCTCTTAAAAACATCCTAGATGTTAAGATGTGTAGCCTAGGACAGTGGTTTTCACACAGTGCTCTAAGGAACCTTTAGAGCCAGAGACACAGAGGAGGTATCAATAGGAGGGGTCTGACGCATCTTCGACACATGTTACCATAATTAACATTTATTTTGAGACTGAGAACGTAGGCTCCATGGAAGCTGGGATTCCTGTTTCCTCACAGCCATCACCTCGTTCTTTTAACAGGGCCCAGAATACAGTAGGCTGCCGGATAAAAGTTTTTTGACTGAATAAACTGCACGGTTATTACAGCTGGGAACTGATTTCGCTGATTTCCACAGTAACCCTGTGAGGCATGTATAGTAGTTATCCTCACTTTGCAGATGGGCAAACTGAGGCTCAGGGCAGCCTGGCTTCCAAGACCCTCCTTCTAAACATCATACCACACGACGCAGCCTCCCACGTGAGCCAGCAGCTGTATTTCATCGGTTTTACATATGAGGTTTCCCACCATTTGACTGAAGAAAGGGTTGATGTTAGGGGAAAAAAAAAAACATTTAAAAACCACCAACTTTATGGTGAAATCCAAAGGCTGCAAGTAATAAATCTCACTCCTTGCTCTGTTTTTCCTGCCACCCTTGGGACTTGATGCAAGTGGCTTAACTGCTCATTGTTTCAGGTTCCTCATCTTATTTTACAACCTATCTTGCAAGATGAGTATACATGAAATATTAGAGGATCCTGATGTTGTCAGAAGTGTAGTTTTGCGGATGTTGATCCCAGAATTGTGAAACAAGGACACGGTTGAGATGATCGCTAAACTCTGCCTGAAGTTCAACGCCTCTGTCATTGAAGACCTTGCACAGTGCCGTCCACATGGTTATTTTATTCCTCAATGTCCTTGCACTAAACAAGCCATATGATTTTAGGTTTCGTGGCCAGACAGCCTGGCTAAGCTCCTATCAACATGTCAGCCAGATGAGGTGAAGAGATGGAGAAACAAACCTGCATGTGGGTTGCGTCGAACAATAAAGAGAAAACAGAGACCAAAAATCTTGTGCCAAGGTTTGACCTCAACCACCACAAAACCAATCATCGCTGTGTTGTTTCACTGTTTCTAGAAACATCCATAGAGGAGAAACCAAAGTCGGCCTGAATACATGTTAATAGCTTTCACGGGCTTACTTCTGATATTTTAAACAGGCAACAAAAAAGAAAAACCAAGTTTCAGATCTTGCCAGAAATTGGGGTTTCACTTAACTATAAAACAGTCAAGGGGAGTTTATCAGGTAAGACACGAAGCCTTTCTTTATAAGCTCTTATAAGACTAGAGACCACTGGATTGCCATGCAGTTACTGCCGCTGGCATTGTGCTAAGAAAAATAAAAATGTTCAAAGTCCTGTTTTTAAAAACAGGATGAGACTTCTGGTTTCTGATCTGGTATGTAAGAAGCTTACAAGTCACCATTCCATCCTAACAACAAGTAAAAAGCTAAACAAACTAAAAAATCAACCATTCTTCTTACACATTTGAGATGCTAGATATATTAGCTTAATTTAATTATTCCACATTGTATTAAAAACTCACAATACCACTTTGCATCTTATAAATATACACAACTATAATTTCTCAATATACAGTGTTAAAAAAAAATTCTTGGATCTGCCAAAGAAATAAGGTCACAGGGCAAGCTGCTGCCCCCAAGACTAGAGAGACAGAGGGGCGCATACAGAGCATTGCAACTTACTACAACAGAAACCTCCATGGAAATCAGTACCCGGTAGAAACCTCAGTTGTACTCGACATACTGCTGGGGGTCTAGAATGAACAACTCTTCGAGTTTAAAACTCCAGAGGTGCCCATCATGGGGAGTAGGGAGGGATAAGCTTTTGTGAGTTGTTTTTTTTCCAGGAGCTCTAGCAGGGCCTCGCAGTGAGTATCAGAGAAAAATTCCCTTATGCTTCCAGTGGAAAAAGGAGGAAAAGGACCATTTTGAAAAAACACCAGAGATCAGCACCATAGGAAAAGGAAAAAAAAAAAAAAGAAAAAAACACCAGAGAATTATGTTCTTAACAAGGTTTTGCCCTCCGGAGAAACTAACCAGACCCTAACTTGCTGGGGCTTTGGCAGAGCCTAACCTACCTGGGGAAGGAAAATACCCAACTCCAGCCCACTCTAGTCATCCTGTCCCACAAGAAAACAAACAAACTGAGAAGCACTGAGTGAAGCTCACAGTCCAGGGTCACGGGCTCACTAGAAGACTAAGACCCACTCACAGGACTACAGGAGAACAATTCCATTCTGAGTTAGCCCACTTTGCATTGCTATAAAGACGTAACCAATGCTGGGTAATTTTCAAAGAAAAGAGGTTTATTTGGCTCACGGCTCTGCAGGCCATACATGAAGCAGAGTGTAGGCGTCTGCTTCTGATGAGGGCCTCAGGAAGTTCACCATCATGGCAGAAGGCAAAGAGGGGCCAGCATGTCACATGGTGATGGAGGGAGCAAGAAAAGGGAAGGAGAGCCAGACTCCTAACAACCAGCTCTTGTGTGAACTGACAGAGCAAGAACCTGCTCATCACCAAGGGGAGGGCACCACGCCATGCATGAGGGGTCCACCCCCATGATCCAAAACCTCCCACCAGGCCCCACCTCCAACACTGGGGGTCATATTTCAACATAAGCTGTGGAGGGGACAAAACATCCAAACAGTATCACTCCCCAGTGATTTACCACCACATCACTAAAGACCCATTCACAATTCTTTTTACCCAGTACATCATGACATCCGTCTTTCAGCAAAAACTTACCAGACATACTAAAAGGCAAAAAACACAGTGTGAAAAGATTGAACAAGCATCAGAATCATAGTCAGATACAGCAGAAATATTGGAATTATTCCACAAGAAAATTTTTGAAAATGATGAATAAGCTAAAGGCTTTAATGAAAAAAGGACATGAAAGAACAGATAAGTGTAAGCAGGTGAAAATTCTAAGAAAGCAAAAGAAATGCTAGAGATCAAAAACATTTTAACAGACTTGAATAATCCTTGTGACCAACTTATTAGGAGACTGAACACAACTGAGGAAAAATCTCAGCTTGACGATACGACAACAGAAACTTCTGAAATGAAAAAGCAAAGAGAACAAAGATTGTAAAAAAAAAAAAAAAAAAAAAAAAGAATATCCAAGCACTGTAGGACAACTAGGACAACTATGAAAGATGTAACATACATATAATGGGAATATTAGAGAATAAAGAGGGAAAGGAACAGAAGAAATAATATTCAAAACAATAATGACTGAGAATTTCCCCAAATTAATGTCAAACACCAAACCACAGATCCATGAAGCTTAGAGAACACTAAGCAGGATGCCAGGAAAACCACCTCTGGGCATATCATATTTACAACTAAGAAAATCAAAGATAAAGAAAAAAAATCTTTAAAAAAAATACCCCAGAGGGAGGAAGAACATACTTCAGCGGAGGTAAAAGAAAAACTTTTGTTTTCTTATTCCTAATTGATCAACACACAATATCTTTTTCAAAATAATAGCAACAATGTACTCAATTATGTATGCATATATATGCTTATGTATAAGTGAAATGAATGACAGTGATGATTCCAAAGATGGGAGGGAAGAATTGGGAATATTTTGTTATTATAAGATATTTGCACTACTGATAAAGCAGTTTAATGTTATTCGAAAATGGACTTGGATTAGTAGTAAGTGTATATTGCAAACTCTACGGCAACCATTTTAAAAAGTAAAAAGAAGTATAATTAATATGCTAATAAAGGAGAGAAAACAGCATCATATAAAATCCAGCTTTATTCATAATTTCCAAAACTTGGAAGCAACCAAGATGTCCTTCAGTAGGTGAATAGGTAAACTGTGGTACATCTAGACAACACATTATTCATCACTAAATAGAAATTAGTCATCAAGCCATGAAAGGACATGGTAGAACCTTAAATGCATATTACTAAGTGTAAGAAGCCAATCTGAAACACTTTATATGGTATGATTTCAACTGTATGACATTATGGAAAAGGCGAAAGTATGAAGATAGTAAAAAGATCAATGGTGGCCAGAGATGAGAGGGGAGGGAGAGATGAACAGGTGGAACATGAAAGATTTTGGGGGCAGTGAAAAAAGTCTGTATGACGCTCTAATGGTGAAGACATGCCATTCTACATTTGTGCAAACTCACAGGATGTACAACACCAAGGGTGAGCCCTAATGTCAACTCGGGAGTCTGGGAGATAATGTGTCAATGTTGGTTCATCGACTTTAGCAAATGTACCAATCTGGTTTGGGATGTTGATGATGATGGGAGATAGGGGTGGGGCAGGGAATGGCCAAGGGTTATATGGGAAATCTCTATGCTCAATTCTGCTGTGAACATAAAACAGTTCTCAAATAAAAAGTTTATTAATTTTTAAAGGATTTTTACACAACTAAGCCTTGATAAACATTTATCTTCTTTCTTCTTCATCATAATTATTTTTCCTCATTATTTTGCTATTTTCCTTCTCTCCTTCTCTCTCTCTCTCTCTCTCTCTCTCTCTCTTTTAGAGACAGGGTCTCACTCTGTTGCCCAGCCTGAAGTACAGTGGTGCTATCACAGCCAACTGTAACCTCGAATTCCTAGGCTCAAGCAATTCTCCTACCTCAGCCTCCCCACTAGAACTACAGACGCCTGCCACTATGCCTGGCTAATGTTTCAGTTTATTCGTAGAGATGAGGTCTCATTATGTTTCCCAGGCTGGTCTTGAACTCCTGGCCTCAAGAACTCCTCCCACCTTGGCCTCACAAAGGGCCGGGATTACAGGCACACATCACTATGCCAGACCCAATTTTGCTATTTTCTAGCATAACAGAGTATGCACACATTAAATTAAATGTGAAAAACAAAGGCAAAAAGAAAAATAAATCAACAAAAGTTCTCCAATCACGACTAAAATCATGGACTATTTTCTTCTAATCTTTTCTACAGGCTGATTTTTAAAAATATTACTTAATTCATGGAGAATATCAACCAGAGTGCTCAAGATCTGGCCCTTGGGAAGACAGGCTTTCAGATCATCTTGAGTCCTTATTTCCTTCTTACCCCCAACCTCTGCTGTGCCTGGTGCTCAGGGCCCCTCTCCAGAAACCGTCACTCTGAAGATGAGCAGGCACATTCAAGGCTGTAGGGAGTACAGGGGAGGATCTGATGCAGTCTTTCAAATACTCCTTTTCTTTTAAGGTCCCCATATGAACCTATCCCCCCTCAGGATCTCACTTCATTAATTTCTGAGCCTTTCTGAGCAGGAAATATGCTTGCTTCTCATCGATACCCACCACTGTAGGTATTCAGATCCCACCTAGCTCCCCACTGTTAATTCAGTCATCAGAACTCCAACTGCTTTTTGTCTTCATTATTGATCCATGTGTTATAATGACTTTTGATTCCATCAAAAGTAGAATTTGTTTTTCCATTCCTCATTCTCCTTGCCATTCTACGGTGATGGATGATTTCTGAGAGAAGAAAGAGGTAGAAATCTCTCTATTCCATCACAATTCTTATTCTTACATGGTATTGTAATACCATATTATCTTTATTAAACTGGCTTTATAATATATTTCACTGTCTGGCAGGAACATGGTCATTTCAAATTTGACTGCATGTTTCAAAAAAGTCTTTTCTATTTGTCTTTAAAGTCATGGGCAAGTTACCAGATAAGCTGAAAAGAAGTTCAATATCCTAAATTCAAAATCCTAAATGTTCACGTGTAGACCTTCCTATCAACTCAGACAATGCCAGGCACAAACCTATAATCAGTACCTGCTGAGTGATTGTGAACAAGCCATCCAAGAAAAGTCAAATGCATAGGGGCATTTGTGGAAGTGTGGAGTTGTCTCTGAAAAGCTGTTGCACTGTGAACTTGTTTCAGCCTGAGAGGCAAGAAAGGTTGGCCTGTGATTACTTCCGGTGTCTACCTAGTGTGAAATGTGTTGAGTCAATGAAGCATCTGGAACAGACTTAGTTCAACTGGAAGGTTCATGACTGGGATGCTTCCTGGAGCCCTCAGACCAGAGGGCAGACATAACCCAAGAATTGCTTCTTATTAAAGGAACAGAGACAAAAACCTAAACAGAGGGATAACGGCAGAGCATTAAATGCAGATAATTCCATTTGCGACTAATTTACCCAAATAAAATAGCAGAAAGCAGCTTTCAGTGGAATAATTTAAGGCAACAGGCAGGAGAGTGGCGTGAACTATTATTTTCATATTTCCATTGCTTACTTGTCACTTCCAGTGAATATTTAACTTTTGAGCATCCACTTTGTGGCTTAAGGATGTTCCTAACTTCCCCAAACTTTGCATCCTTGACCAGTACACTACAATATTTATTCACAACCCTGGGAAATACCTATGGGAAAGTTACTGTTCCCTGAACGAAATACATGAAAATCCAGATTTCTCTACTCGCTGACAGTTTATATAGATAATGCTACTTCCCCCTCAATTTATCTCTACTCTGTTTCAATCTACACACTGCTGTCAGAACAGCATTAGACCACAGATCTGAGCCCTTTAATCCCCCCCTCAAAAATGGCCCCCCTCTGCTCACCAGCTCCATGCTGAGGCTCTCACGTCCTTCTCATGATATAACCCCCATCTACTGAGACACTCAGTTCTCCTCAAATGAATCTACTCTCCATTCCCTGACTAAGCTGCAGCGTTCTCACCTCAGTGCCTTTGCCTAGGCTGTGTCTTCCATCTGAAATGCCCTTTACCAGACTACTGGAATGACAACTCTCCTTCAAGGCCCAAGTGCCTCCTATATTAAAACAATAATGGTTAGAACTTTCCATTTCAACAAAATGATGCAGAATTCACCTTATATTGAAAAAGGCAGGTAGTGAAGGAAATTCAGTGTACGAGTAACAATGCACCTCATGTAAACCACTGTGAGGTAAAGAAAAGGCAAGGACTTTAAAACCAGATATTCATGGATTTAGCTCCCTGGTCTGGCATCTTTGAATCCTGTGACTCGGGGCAAGTTACTCAAGCCTTCTGGAACTGAGTTTTCTCCTCTATACAATGGACACAATGGTACCTGTGTCACAAGTGTGGACTGTAGACACAAACCACGCGTTTCCCATATTCCATTTAATAATTCTGTGCTGCCCTCGTCTTTCCCGCGTTGTAAATTTCAGCCTTCTCAGGTCTGTGTCTTTCTCCTGTGCCGTTCAACAGTGGAGGCTTAGTTCCCAGTGCTGGTGGAAGATGCCTCCGTACACTGTTAAGGAGGCAATGCTTTCTCTTCCTATCATTGATAATATTCTGCATCATAGGGCTATGAGACCTCCAGGCTTCAGAGATTACCACTGTGTCCTGTGGAGGCAACCTCTAAAAAGTATGTAATTCTGATTTTCTTAGTTAATAATGTGTCACTCTGGTAACACTATTTAAATGGGTCTCTATTTTCTCAAAACGTAAGTACTTCTGAGTTCTCTTTGTTAAGCCAGAAGGGGAGGCAAAAGAAAATAACTTTGCTAGCTTTCTTATTTAAATTGAGAGCCTGGGATCAATGAAAATCAACACGGGTTTGCTGTGAGAATGAACCACAATAATTAATGACTCTTCAGTGGCTAGAACATAAAAGATAGCCAGTGTTAGTGAGACCATCAGCAACAATACAACTGCACAACTTCTACTAACAATAATGACGTGGACACTGTTCTGCCAGACCTTCCAGTCCACAGGCCTTTGAGGCCTTAGCCAAGACTTTTCTCTACTGGAGGGGTAAAAACCACTAAGCAAAGCCTCGCTTGTCTGAGTCAGCTGAGTCTCATAGCCAGGGTATTTGTCTGACCCTGTTTTCAGTGCTGAATTTGCCATCCTGTTGTAAATCAGTCAGCACAAACTCAGAAACATACCCGTTCATTTACTTAACAGCACACAATCCTTCAAAGGGCAAAGTGGTTTGAGGAAATCCAAACTAACCAAGGGGGGAAAAGGCCAGGAACACAGATTCCTCTGCTGAAGATAAATGGTAGCTATCAAATCTGCACACAAATCCCTGAATAAATACCAACAGCATTCCTTCGTGTTGTTTTGAAATTCAAACTACATTAGGAAAAGAGCAAGGTGCCTTACTTTTTGACATACCACTAAGTCTTCACTCCATCAGAATGCTATTAGCATTAGTGGCAGATTTTATTACCTCTCTAAGTGTGTATAAAAACCAAGTGTCTCTAAAAAGTATTATTTTTGTTGACATTTATCATAAAGACTATTAAAACAACATATAAAAATGTCAACGTTGACTTTCTTCACAGAAATAGAAAGAACTACTTAAATTTCATATGGAGCCCAAAAAGAGCCCATATAGCTAAGACAATCCTAAGCAAAAAGAACAAAGCTGGAGGCATCATGCTACCTGACTTCAAACTGTACTACAAGGCTACAGCAGCCAAAACAGCATGGTACTGGTACCAAAACAGAGATATAGACGAATGGAACAGAACAGAGGCCTCAGGAATAATACCACACATCTACAACCATCTGATCTTTGACAAACCTGACAAAAACAAGCAATGGGGAAAGAATTCCCTATTTAATAAATGGTGTTGGAAAACTGGCTAGCCACATGTAGAAAGCTGAAACTGGATCCCTTCCTTACACCTTATACAAAAATTAATTCAAGATGGATTAAAGACTTCAATGTTAGGCCTAAAACCATAAAAACCCTAGAAGAAAACCTAGGCAATACCATTCAGGACATAGGCATGGGCAAGGACTTCATGTCTAAAACACCAAAAGCAATGGCAACAAAAGCCAAAATTGACAAATGGGATCTAATTAAACTAAACAGCTTCTGCACAGCAAAAGAAAAGTATCAGAGGAAACAGGCAACCTACAGAATGGGAGAAAAATTTTGCCATCTATCCATATGACAAAGGGCTAATATCCAGAATCTACAAGGAACTTAAATTTACAAGAAAAAAAACAACCCCATCAGAAAGTGAGTGAAGGATATGAACAGACACCTCTCAAAAGAAGACACTTATGTGGCCAAAAATTATGAAAAAAGCTCATCATCACTGGTCAGAGAAAAGCAAATCAAAACCACAGTGAGATACCATCTCACACCAGTTAGAATGGTGATCATTAAAAAGTAGGGAAACAACAGGTGCTGGAGAGGATGTGGAAAAATAGGAACACTTTTACACTATTGGTGGGAGTGTAAATTAGTTCAACCATTGTGGAAGACAGTGTGGTGATTCCTCAAGGATCTAGAACTAGAATTACCATTTGACCCAGTGATCCCATTACTGGGTATATACCCAAAGGCTTATAAATCATTCTACTATAAAGACACATGCACACATATGTTTATTGCGGCACTATTCACAATAGCAAAGACTGCAACCAATCTAAATGCCCATTAGTGATAGACTAGATACAGAAAATGTGGCACATATACACCACAGAATACTATGCAGCCATAAAAAAGGATAAGTTCGTGTCCTTTGCAGGGACATGGATGAAGCTGGAAACCATCATTCTCAGTAAACTAACATAGGAAAAGAAAACCAAACACCACATGTTCTCACTCTTAAGTGGGAGTTGCACAATGAGAACACGTGGACACAGGGAGTGGAACATCACACACCAAGGCCTGTCAGGAGGTGGGGCTAGGGGAGAGATAGCATTAGAAGAAATACCTAATGTAGATGACGGGTTGATGGGTGCAGCAAACCACCATGGCACGTGTATACCTATGTAACAAAGCTGCACTGTTCTGCACACATATCCCGGAACTTAAAGTATAATTAAAAAAAAAAAATCAATGTGTCATTTGAGTAGGTCATTGCACCCAAACTGGCTATTGCACAATTTCAGTTTATACAATCTATTAAGAGAATGCACACGCTCTCGTCTGGTTAGAATGCATTCTTCTTCCTGAGGGAAAACCTGAGCTTAGGTTGTTCTTCTCTCTGAAACATCCCCACTAACAGGGATGTCCCTTGAAGGCCGCAGGGACTCTACCTTTTATCTCTAAATCTCTGGAGCCTACCTTGGTGCCTGGTACATAGCAGTCACTCAATTCATGGTTGGTGGGTTTATTTTTTTAAAAATAGCAGCTGTCATTTAACCAGATGCTGCTTTGTGGGAGGCCCTTTGCTTACATGATCACTAACACTTAAAACAACTCTGTGAAGGAGGCTAACTAATCCTGCCTTACAGTTGAGGAATCTCAGATTTAGGAAGATTAAGAAACTTGTCCACAGCTACATACCTGGTCAGTGAGTAAAAGATTCAAACTCCAAAGCCCAGCTTTGCAGAGTCTGAAGCAAACACTATGCTGTACAGAGTCTAGTCACCTATAGTCACTGCTGATCTTGCCATGTCTCAGGCACCACTGATGCCTCACTATAACTGAACCAAGTGGGAAGGGGGCACTGATCTGAATGTATTCTGACAACAGACCATGCCCTAGGATGTAAGTCCCTGGTACAAGACTGTTTTCATTATTCTTACTTCTGTCTCCTAAAAGCAGGCAAGAGAACCAGTTTTTGATAGATTAGAATTGCACTCTATTTTCATTCTGATACCAAGTCCTGAGACACCTTAGCTGGCTAGGTAAGTCTGGTGGTGAGAGACCTGCTGCTGAAGCCATAAGCGAGTTAACATATGTGAATTTCCTCTGTAAACTCCACATGGCTCTATGACAACAACACAGTGTTCAATGGTATCACGGTGCTGAAAAGAGCACAGATTTTTAAATCAGATATAACAGAATTAGAATCTGCACCTCCCCCTTACAACCTCATCATCTAGGGCAAGTTGAGTTAATTAACCTCTCAAATTTCTAATTCATCATCTGGAAAGTGTACCGAATAATCTGCACATTGCAGGATGTGGTGAATATTGCTAGGTGTTCACCAACATCTGTTCTCCCTTGCTCCCAGGGCACAGGCCTGAACTACATTTCCCGGTTCCTCCCTCGACCCCTGGAATCAGGCACAGCTACATGACTAAGTTCGCTCCAACTGAGTGGAAGTGAAAGAGTTGGGAATTGCTTCTGGAGCTAAGCCTTGAGACTGTGGGTTGGCCCTGCTGGGCTCCTTTTTCCACTTCTTGTGAAGGCCTGAGGGGCGGTGGAGCAACACCATGGAAAGAATCCGGGCCCTGAATAACAGCATGGAGTGGAGTCGCCCACCCACCTGGTACATACATTACACAATCAGTGAAAAAGAAATAAATGTCTATCTCCTTTGAAGCTACTCAATTATCATTATGTCCCTTTGTTACGAGAACCTGGCCTTACCTTTGCCAACAGTGTATTTCCACCTATTATAATGCCTGGCACAAATTGGGTACTCAATAAATAAATGATGTCATTGCTGCTGCCATTACCACTACTGCCACACCTACCATGCAAAGCAGTTCCCTTCTCACACACATTGAAGGCTCCACGGCCACAGACACCAACTGCTGCCCTTAGCTACAGAAAGGAAAGTTAATGAAATGAAGATGGCTCTGGAGGAAAACAAAATCAAAACTTTCAACTCTAGAAGAAATAGCTTAAAGCACATGCCCTATTGAAGGACAAACACTTAGCTAAAACAGCCATCATCGTTGCTGCTTTTGTTAGGTATTATGTTTTTGAGGTTATAGCAGGAAAGCTTATAGACACAGCACAAGAAGGAAATTTAGGAAGGCATATAATCGGGGTGTCCATGTTATACACAGGGTGTTCACCCAATCTGCAAATGTTTATTAAACTATTCACCAAATATTTGTGAAACCAACGAGGTACCAGGTATTTGCTAAATGGAGGTACAGATAATAGCCTCACCCTCAACTTTCACAGGAGTTTTATCAAAAAAAAAAATCAAATGAAAATAAGTAGCTTATTGTCTACATGTGACAAGGGAAAAAGGAGAGGAACAAAAACTACCCATGTTGTGAGGCTGCACGAGAGAGCAAATATACCAAAGAATCTTGCTTTATTTTCTCAGCGAAAAGAGTTCTAGTGCACCCATCAGTTGCTCATGTAACCAGACACTGTCCAAGGAGCATTGGACCATCCCAACTCAAGGACAAATGTCCCAGTTAGCCATGGCTAAAGAACACTTCCCTTAATAACGTCTTTTGATCGGCACGAGGAAATCTACCTATATGAGTACTTTTTTGGGGGGTTCAGTGAGTCACTCACAGACCTATTTCTCACCAAGTCATTCGGAAACATAAATGCCCAGAAAAATAAAATTTAAATATGATAGGACTTTCTGGATGTTAAATTCAATTTCAGAGTATTTTCTCATATGAGAGTCATTTTGTAAAATAGACTTTTGCATTTTAACAAAACCATCATCATTAATACCTATGCTTATAGGTCTAAACAGTTTCAATCAAGTCACAAACTAAATCAGGCTGCCCTTCCTCCAGACCCTGACTTGCTAACAGATGCCACTATCTGTTCAGGCACCCTCCTTTCCTCTTCCCACCTCTCTCAAAGCCACTCCCACTGTGAGTATCCTCACTCTGACACTCGTATACTGGAAGATGATTTTTCAATGAGAAAAAATCTCTCTTTAAGTGACATTTTTCAAATTTAATATGACTAAGTTCTGCCCCCAAACCTACTCCTTAGATGGGAAGATTCATTCCCATCTGAGAGATGACAGTATTTAAAACCTTCCCCTTTTTCTCTAATACATGAGCAGTATTATAAAACCTTCCCCCATTTCTCCCCAATCCATGTCATCCAGTCTATCAGAGTCATGACAATTCTGACCCCAGAATGTATCTTGAATCTATTTCATTTTTCCCATCTCCTCTGCCAACCTCCTAAAGCCATTGTCTCTAGCCTAGGGAAAGCCATCGTCTCCGGCCTAGGGAAAGCCATCATCTCCAGCCTAGGGAAAGCCATCGTCTCCGGCCTAGGGAAAGCCATCGTCTCCGGCCTAGGGAAAGCCATCGTCTCCGGCCTAGGGAAAGCCATCGTCTCCGGCCTAGGGAAAGCCATCGTCTCCGGCCTAGGGAAAGCCATCGTCTCCGGCCTAGGGAAAGCCATCGTCTCTAGCCTAGGGAAAGCCATCGTCTCCGGCCTAGGGAAAGCCATCGTCTCCGGCCTAGGGAAAGCCATCGTCTCCGGCCTAGGGAAAGCCATCGTCTCCGGCCTAGGGAAAGCCATCGTCTCTAGCCTAGGGAAAGCCATCGTCTCCGGCCTAGGGAAAGCCATCGTCTCCGGCCTAGGGAAAGCCATCGTCTCTAGCCTAGGGAAAGCCATCGTCTCCGGCCTAGGGAAAGCCAGCGTCTCCGGCCTAGGGAAAGCCATCGTCTCCGGCCTAGGGAAAGCCATCGTCTCCGGCCTAGGGAAAGCCATCGTCTCCGGCCTAGGGAAAGCCATCGTCTCCGGCCTAGGGAAAGCCATCGTCTCTAGCCTAGGGAAAGCCATCGTCTCCGGCCTAGGGAAAGCCATCGTCTCCGGCCTAGGGAAAGCCATCGTCTCCGGCCTAGGGAAAGCCATCGTCTCCGGCCTAGGGAAAGCCATCGTCTCCGGCCTAGGGAAAGCCAGCGTCTCCGGCCTAGGGAAAGCCATCGTCTCCGGCCTAGGGAAAGCCATCGTCTCTAGCCTAGGGAAAGCCATCGTCTCCGGCCTAGGGAAAGCCATCGTCTCCGGCCTAGGGAAAGCCATCGTCTCCGGCCTAGGGAAAGCCATCGTCTCTAGCCTAGGGAAAGCCATCGTCTCCGGCCTAGGGAAAGCCATCGTCCCCGGCCTAGGGAAAGCCATCGTCTCCGGCCTAGGGAAAGCCATCGTCTCCGGCCTAGGGAAAGCCATCGTCTCTAGCCTAGGGAAAGCCATCGTCTCCGGCCTAGGGAAAGCCAGCGTCTCCGGCCTAGGGAAAGCCATCGTCCCCGGCCTAGGGAAAGCCATCGTCTCCGGCCTAGGGAAAGCCATCGTCTCTAGCCTAGGGAAAGCCAGCGTCTCCGGCCTAGGGAAAGCCATCGTCTCTAGCCTAGGGAAAGCCATCGTCTCCGGCCTAGGGAAAGCCATCGTCTCCGGCCTAGGGAAAGCCAGCGTCTCCGGCCTAGGGAAAGCCAGCGTCTCCGGCCTAGGGAAAGCCATCGTCTCCGGCCTAGGGAAAGCCATCGTCTCCGGCCTAGGGAAAGCCATCGTCTCCGGCCTAGGGAAAGCCATCGTCTCCGGCCTAGGGAAAGCCATCGTCTCCGGCCTAGGGAAAGCCATCGTCTCCGGCCTAGGGAAAGCCATCGTCTCCGGCCTAGGGAAAGCCATCGTCTCCGGCCTAGGGAAAGCCATCGTCTCCGGCCTAGGGAAAGCCATCGTCTCCGGCCTAGGGAAAGCCATCGTCTCCGGCCTAGGGAAAGCCATCGTCTCCGGCCTAGGGAAAGCCATCGTCTCCGGCCTAGGGAAAGCCATCGTCTCCGGCCTAGGGAAAGCCATCGTCTCTAGCCTAGGGAAAGCCATCGTCTCCGGCCTAGGGAAAGCCATCGTCTCCGGCCTAGGGAAAGCCATCGTCTCTAGCCTAGGGAAAGCCATCGTCTCCGGCCTAGGGAAAGCCATCGTCTCCGGCCTAGGGAAAGCCATCGTCTCCGGCCTAGGGAAAGCCATCGTCTCTAGCCTATGTTATTGTGACACTCTTAACCTCATCTCATGCTTGACCCCTTGAATCCATTCTCTATATACTTCTCTAGACAGAATTAGAATCATCTTTTTACAAACATGAAGGATTCAGTCACACCCACATTTCAAACATTTCAATGGTTTTCTGCTACTTCAGAAGAAAATTGAAACTTCTTCAAATGGCCTAACACGGCTCCGCTTGATCCAGCCTCTACCACACAACAGCCATCCCCACTCTTCTAGCCTTGCTCCCTCATGGCATGGCTTTAAATGCCACCACTGGAGGAAGTCCATCCTTAATCACAAAACCGAAAGGAGGGGCCAGGCGCGGTGGCTCACACCTGTAATCCCAGCACTTTGGGAGGCTGAGGCAGGCAGCTCACTTGAGGTCAGGAGCTTGAGACCAGCCTGGGCAACATGGTGAAACCTCGTCTCTACTAGAAATACAAAAATTAGCCAGGTGTGGTGGTGCACGCCTGTAATCCCAGCTACTCTGGAGGCTGAGGCGGGAGATTTGCATGAACCCGGGAGGTGGAGGTTGCAGTGAGCCGAGATCGTGCCACTGCACTCCAGCCTGGTGACGGAGTGAGACTGTCTCAGAAAACAAAAAACAAAAAACCCCAAAACTTAAAAGATTCTCCCTTGCATGAGAATCTTATTTGCCCTCCACTTACCACCATTTATAATAATTCCTCTTTTTGTTTCCTTCCTGCCCGGTTATTAACACCTCTGAAGGTCGGCCCCATGCAGGGAACATACTACTTTTATAGTGCACTCGGCTGGCAAGCAGTCTTTCTCACTTTCTCTGTGTTGTGTCTATGTATACACAGCATATCTGTGAGGGAGATATTAATATTATTCCCATTTTACAGATAAAGAAGATGTGAAGCATATGGAGGCTAAGCTCCTCCCTCCATCAGGCCACAGAGCCATGTGCGAGCCCAGTCTCACCCCAGCATCCTGGCTCCTGTCAGCTGTCGTTTATCATCACTATACACCAGCACACCTGGCTCTCTGTAGGAGCTGAGTGAACATGGGCAGAAGGAATCATGAAGTAAACTCTTCCAAGTTGGAACATCCAGAGACATTTGGTTCCTCTCTAGGTGCTCTTACCCATTCCCAGTTCTACTATTTATGCTGGGAGGCAGCTTCTGTCCCTTACTAATTGATAAGTTCATCTATGGCAAGAATCATGATTTATCCATCTTCGTGCCTCTCATGATACCCAACAGTAGGCGCTCAAAAACCTTTTCCTAGTGTGTGCAGGCATTTAAAACTCAGTAGAAATTAACCACAATTGCAACGAAGTAAAATTCAACTAAGAGTTCCCACAAAAAATAAGTACAACAGTCACCATTCCAGTCATTTATAGAGCTGATCTGAATCCAGAGGTAAGTTTCCAGAATTAAAGAGCTGTTTTATAGACTGCATCTTTCTACTTCATGAGTGGGTAGAAATCATCTTTATTAGAAAAAAAATAAGTGCGGGAGGGCGGGGGGCAGAGAGAACTATTTCAAAAGGTTTTTCCCTGTTTGTCCTAAATCCTCCAGAGCAGGCAGTTAAACGTTGAGTCCAGCGTTTCGGAGCCTGGCCAGTCCATTACAGGCCTTGGTGGTGAAAGGCAGAGTGGCCTCATCCAAGCTTTGTCTCTCGTCAGCAATGCTACCTGTGCTGGCCTTTCCGCCTTACTTCCCAAACTCCTCTCCCATTTCTCATTTCTGCTCCCATTTCCCCTTGTTCCCTCCAACACTACGAAGGCAAATTATGGGGCTCAATACTGAGAAGTCCTTTCCACCTTATTGATAATGAATTTCTTTCCTGGGAAACACCTGGGAAAGAGACCAAAAATTCAGGACAGTACAGCCTAATTTGAGGTATCTGTCCATTCTTGGCAGGTATGCATTGCTAAAAGCATGTGACTACTACCATACATCAGAGAGCCCTTTTATGGAACGTGGCTCTCTGCTCCATGAGTGGGTGGAAATAATATTTAGTGAAAAGAAGAGTCTCGGCATCTTAATGAAAGAAACCTAGGTAGGAGATGAGTCATTTAAACCCTCTCTCTGTCATCACCATCAGCACACAGAAATAGCTTGAAGAAAGAAGGAGTCAACTCAAATGCCCAAGGAGGGCAATGGCAACAGAGATTTGGGAATCTTTTCCAGGGTAAAAACAACTGGGATGGGCCAGGGGTGAATAAGGAAGCTCCATCCTGTCTAAAGGCGTCTGTTATGGGGTGAATTATGTTCCCTCCAATAAGATTATGTTGAAGTCTTAACCCCCAGTACCCTAAAATGTGACCTTATTTGGAAATAAAGTCACTGTAGATAGAATGAGTTAGGAAAAGATCACACTAGAGAGTAAGTAGGCCCGAAATTCAACATGACTGGCATCCCAGTAAGAAGGTGGCCATGAGAAGACAGACACAAGGAGAGTTCCACCTGAAGACGGGGGCAGAGACTGGGGTGATGCAGGTACAAGCAGGGAACACCAAGGACAGCCTGCTGCCAGCAGGAGCTACGGGAGAGAAACGGAACAGTCTGCCTCAGAAGGAACTCACCCTGCCCACACGCCCTGATTTCAGACCTTTACCCTCCAGAATTGTGAAAAAAATTTTGTTGTTTTAAGCCACCCTGTTTGTGGTATGTCACCATGGCAGTTTTAAGAATCGAATACAGCATCCCAATTCAGACTTAAAAAACGCAAGATGACCAAACCCAGCCCCGGCAGCCAGATGGTCTCTAATTCCAATGCTCACTATTCAGTGGGCAGTCACATTTCTGTCAAAAACAAAAATGCAGTTACAAAACATTTTCTGGCTAAACAATGCATTCTCCTGGATCTCACACATCAGCAGAATTATCTTCCAGATCCCAGGGGTGAGAAGTGCAGCTTCTGCGTCAGACACCAGTCTAGTGGACATCGCACGCTAGCCCTGCCACTCGCCAGCTGTGAGGCTTTGGGAGCTCTGTGCCTCAGTCTCCTCCATCTATAAGTGGGAATGATAGTGAAGTCGGCCTCACAGATGAGGATGCAGGGCACACTGGGAAGCCTGCTGAATTACAACGAGGGGGAGAACTCAGCAACCCAAGCGGCATGATCTCTATCACAGGCTGCAGCACTGGATTTTACCTCACTGTGCATGATTTTTCATTTGCTTTACTGTGAACTCACCTAGGACGGGGTCCAGGCCTTGGTCACTTTTGCTCTCCTTGCACATGTGTGGCAGGTAGTCAGACATGCCTCGGGAATGAAGGCAGGAATGTACTTCATCGACTCCACTCCTGTGATGTGAGATCCCTGAGGGCAGGACCCAAGTCCTACATCAACCCTAGAGCCCAGCACCAGGTAAGAGGCCACACAGAGGGCAACGAAGTCATTGTGTTGGAGGGACGTCTGTAGATGTATTGCTCAACTCTGCCAAGCTAGCATGGGAGCAGGAATTAAATGCTTCATTCCAGTTTCAAGGTCTGAGTTTGTCTGTTTCCTTTCTGCTTATCACACACATGACATGTAGAACAAATTAGGGTGATGCTTCCTCACTGAGGATTTTTGGGAAACCTATTAAACCAAGGTGGAAAAAATAATTCAAGAACATGACAAATGCAGCTGTCAGTAATTCTGCAACAGGCAGCAAATGCTGAGAAATGCACTTATTCTCTATGGCTGCCGACATTGACTGGAAAGCTGCTTTGCAGTCTGGGAAACAAATCCCTACTCCAGACTGTATGATATGGATTCTGTCTCACTGGATTGGCACTGTCTAGACTAGCAGTCAATAAACTACAGCCCATGGTACCTCGGCCACTGTTTTTGTAAATCAAGTTTTGTTGGTACTCGTCCCTGCCTTTCCAGTTATGTATTGCTTATGGCTGCTTTTGAGCTACAAGGCAGAGTAAAGCAGTTCTAAGAAAGACGGTATAGCCCAGAAAGCCTAAATCATTCACTATCTGACCCTTTAGAGAGAGGTCTGTTGATCCCTAACTTGGAGTATCCCACTGTGATTACACTTAAAATTAAGCTTGAAGAGGACAGAAACCTTGTTTATCTGGGTCAGACCTATCTAGACGATGACCTACCTGATTTATAGTAGGTGCTCAATAAATCTGCAAAGAATAAACATGAGGCCAAATAAATATTGAGGTTTTAGGACAGGTAGTGCCAACAGCACACAGTGCTAAGGGGATGCCTGCTGGGCTAGACCACTGTCCCGAAGCTCTGCCCTTTTTGAGAGGATGAGGATCTGCCACTGTTGGGTGTCCCTTGGTTAACTAGCTACCTGAGAGCCCTCTGGGAGCCCTGGGCTGCACAGACAACCAGGACATCTTCATTTTAAGAATTCAATAGCATTGAGCTGTCAGGACAGATTAAACCTAACTAAGAAGAACCTTTCAGAATCCTTCTTCTATGTATATACATTTACATTAGAAATGTTTTAAAGGAATAAACACTTGCAAAGCAGTTTAAATTTAAAGGTTCCCTTATACAACTGAACCCAAAACAGCTGTCAGAAACCAAACATTTATAAATACAAATGCTCAAGGTACCAAGTGAAAAAAAGATTTTTAGATCTAAAAGAAAAAGTCCAATCTATCCTGCCATAACAAAAGCAAAGAAGGAAACAGAAAAGCCAGACTTTCCGAGAATGATCCTTTAATGTTAATACTGAAAGCATGTGTAAGTTCTGGCTCCAATAAAGTTGTTTATGGTTAGAGTTAAGTAAGAAGGGGTCCTTTAACTTGGGAAACGATTACATAGAACTTGTTGCAGAAAGGAAGAATTCCATACTATTTCTCTTTTTCTATTTTGTCCTCTGAAAGAACTGTTGCTTCCATGCATCAGGTCTTCAAACCAGGCTTGGGCAGGCGAGTCTCCCAGCCCTCCCTCCAGCCTGGCTCTGGGTGCAGACCCACGGTCATGGGGACCTGGAACATGTGGGGCCTTCTTTTAGGAGGGTTTGTGGAACTGTAGCTCTTTACATAACCCAGAGATATTCTCCCTTTACATTTTTTGGGTAATGCTCAATTCCATCTTTAAAGAGGTGGAAGTTTTAATAACACAGCTGGAATAGAATCACATTTCGAGTTTTTGAGACAGGATCTTGTTCTGTCACCCAGGCTGGAGTGCGGTAGCATGATCACAGCTCATTGCAGCCTCCACCTCCTGGGCTTAAGTGATCCTCTGGTCTCAGCCTCTGGAGTAACTGGGACCAGCATGCGCCACTGCAGCTGGCTAATAGTTTTTGTAGAGATGAAGTCTCACTATGTTGCCCAGGCTGGTCTCAAACTCCTGGGTTCAAACAAGTGTCCTACCTGGGCTTCCCAAAGTGCTGGGATTACAGATGTCAGCCACTACATCTGTCCCACATTTATATTTAAATAGAAGTAGCATCCTATAGTCTCAATTTCTGATCAAATGTGAAACAATCAAAATGTCAGTCTGAGAGTTGATCTAATATAATAGTAAAGGCTCACTTATAGGCTAAATACTTTCATCAAATAAATCTTAAAGTAACATTTTCTAATTCAGGTTTTGTTTTGTTTTTTACTAATCCCCTTCTAAACCCACTTAATTTGTATTTAATTCATATTCCCAATAATAAAATCAAGGAACTACGGAAACATTGCATATTCCACTAAACTGTGTTTACAATATTAACAAAATCTATTTACTCCATAGAATAAGCAAAAACTCAGACAAGAATTGACTCACTGGGTTCGCTTTGAGGACTGTTATATTCCATTTAGAGGTAGGATTTCCTTATTTCTTTCGTAGCCACACCTTTGGAGATGTGGCCAAGCATTCTTTACACGAAACAAGAAACACTTGCAAAGCGGTTCAAATTCAAAGGTTCCCTTATACAGTTGAATCCAAGACTGCTGTCAGAAACCAAACATTTATCAACACAAATGCTCAAGGTACTGAGTGGAAAAAAGGTTCTTAGATCTAAAAAGTCCAATCTACCCTTCCATAGAAAGGAGCTGGGGCTCTGCATGATGGTAGATGACTTCCAACGTGATCTTTCCCCCCATGCTACCAGCTGAGAAGAGCTCATACTGAAGGTCTCACAGAGACAAGATGCCTCATCTCCCTAGCCTTATTTTGTGGCAGCTTTCGGGACATTGTTTTCAGTTATAACTTTTCAGACTCTTTCACCCCATGGGGGTTGTGTTCCCATATTAGAATTAGTATAAATGCATTTTCATCAAAAGGAAAGAAAATAGAAAAAGAAAATTAATGACTAGTTACAGCAAATTCTTTATTTCCCCTAAAAACTAGACACATCAAAATGCTGCTTCTTTATCCAAATTCTTCACCATATTGAAATCATGAAATGAAACGACAACCAGCTTTCATGACCAGCTAAGAAACGCATTTGATGAGATCAAAAGTCCAGCACGTGGCCCCCTGGGACCCACGACCAGATGCCCATGGCAGATTTTTAAATTGTTTGACTTTTCTTCTTAAAAATCTACGTTTTGTTTTGCTCTTGTTCATTTCAAACCTCCTGTGTGGGAGTGTTAATAAAATCTAACATCTGTAAATTTCTCATATTGGTTTGATGAATCCTTGCTCAAACATTCTCCTTTATTCTGGCTCTAAATGATGTGATCTCAGCAATCTCCTGAAAGTATCCAAAGATTAAGACAAAGATTTAAAAGCCCCATTGAAACCACAAACAAAAAGCCCCTGAACACCTCAAGACTGAGTCTCCCAACACAGGCTATGATGGAATCGTTTCGGTTTCAAGGAATCAGTAGCAAGAAGAACAGTCAGCTCCTGCTGAGAAAGGGCCAGGAGGAAGAGTGTAATGAGGGAGAGAATAAAGGTATGCTTCAGCTTAAAACTAATCATATTCTAGGTCAATTAGAATGCAACATTTCCAAAACCTTAAATGTGTATTTCATTTGAGTAAACTCAATCAAGTCTACTCTTTTTTTTTTTTTTTTAAATGGAGTTTCGCTCTTGTTGCCCAGGCTGGAGTGCAATGGCGCAGTCTCGGCTCACTGCAACCTCTGCCTTCTGGGTTCAGGCGATTCTCCTGCCTCAGCCTCCCAAGTAGCTGGGATTACAGGCGCCTGCCACCACGCCCGGGTAATTTTTGCATTTTTAGAAACAGGGTTTCACCATGTTACCCAGGCTGGTCTCAAACTCCTGACCTCAGGTGATCCGTCTGCCTTGGCCTGCCCATGTGCTGGGATTACAGGCATAAGCTACTGCACCCAGCCCAACCCTACTCTCATCTCAGGATTCAATGGACAAAACTGCTTTCTAGTTCAAAAAGAAAAAGTATGTCATCAGGAACAAAGTCCATCAACTTCACAACCATGCAGCACAAATCTATTTGTGCCTGCGCCCGCAGAAGCACCTCCCCTCCTGTGCAAGGGCGTGTGCACTCACCTGGGCCCTGGATCCCGCCGTCCCTCTTCATCTAGGACAGGAGCTCTCCAGCTTGAGTGTGCGTGAGAATCACCCAGAAGGCTCATTGAAACACAGGCTGCTGGGCTCCAAACCCAGAGTTTCTAATTGAGTAATCTGAAGTAAGGACTGGTAATTTACTTTGCTAACAATTTCCAGGTGATGTTTTATGATCCCAGAGCAGACTCTGAGAACAACTAATCTAAGACCTGCTACACTGATTATCCTCTCATCCTACATTTTTGAGTCTCTCCTTTCATATTGCTTCTTTCCCTAAGCATATAAACATGTTCAAATTTGTCATCTTAAAACATAAACAAAAGTCTCCCTGACCTCCCTGGGAATGCAGTGTATTTCTCTTTCCTTCTGTACACATGTAGGTTCTTAAGAGAATGTTCTCCATACACCACTTCCATCCGACTTCTCCTTGCTCTGTAATCTATTTGCCCTCTCAACTCTGCTGAATGTGCACATCTCACGACCCCACATGAACTTAACAGTTTCCAGGCCAATGGATACTTCTTAAGTCCCTGTTTGACTCTCTGCCTTACCTACCATCGCTCACCTGACCACACAGCATTCCCTCCTCCCTTGGATTTTATAACCTCTCCCTATCCTGGATCTCCTACCACCTCCTTCACTGCCTCCCTTTTGGTCTCCCGTCCTGGAATATCTGCTTTTCACCATCCCTATAAGTACTGGGGATCCCTTGGGACCTGTCCTTGGCTCTCATCTTCTGATGCCATACATTTTGCCTGAGAGTTCTCATCCATGCCTGTCTTTCACCTATAATCTATATCCTAATGGCTCTCAAATCTGGACTTCTCTCCTAAACTTCAACTACATAGAATGATCATCAATCAGACAATTCTATTTGTCCAACAGGCATCTCAAAGTTATCAATACTTAAAAGTGAACCCATTAATTTCTACCTTGTTCCTGTTCCCCTTCCTTTATTTTTTACCTAACAAAATGGCTCCTCCAACTGCTCACTCATGCAAACCACCTTTATGTCCTTAAGGAAAAACATGTCCTTACGTCTCAAGCACAATCACAATTAAGAGGTGGGTCCAATCCACCTCTTAACTCTGTCTCAAATCTGCTCCCTTATTCCCGTCTCCAAGACTGTTGCTCCAACTTGGGTCAACATCATAATACTTGGTTCTTCCCTTTCTTAACTGCATTTCTAGTCACCTCCTTCTCATATTTTAAGCTACAATAACACCAAAAACTAGTTAATGATATCTTTGAATGTGGCATGCTCTCTTACAACGGAAAACTTCTATATATTTTATTCCCTCTGCTTGGAAAATTATTAAAATCCCTGCACCAACATGTTCTTTCCAAAACCTTCCCAAATATTCTTGACTTTGGACTCCTTTCTGGCTCTCATTCCACTTGAAACCTGCCTCCATTACAGCAATTACCTGTTTCCAAGCCTAACACTGCGCCATTCAAAGGTAAATCCTTGAATTCCTAGTGCTGATAATACCTGGCTCAAAATAGGAGCCCTACTAAAAAGTACTTTTATACAACATACATCAGTGATTCTGAACAAGGAAACACACTCCCCTGGCAGTAGAGTAAGCGAGTCTACCAAACATTTTAGGATCGTTTTTAGCGTTTAATTCTCCTCCTACAGAATTTTAGATAACTAACATCACATTTATTTCATCTCAACTTTAACATGTTTCATCTCTTGTTTACTTCGTTTCTTCAAGGAACTGAAAGAGGACCCACTGAAATTCAGTTTGGGGATGTTAGGAACCTGTTGGAAGATTTTCTGGAGAAGTTTTCTCATTACAACAGTGTTTCTTTTCTAGTCATTAGAAGAATGAAGGGAGCTGAGGGAAGCAGATACTTGAGAGTTTTACATTTTCTGTACCTCAGTTTGTTCTCTACCATTTCAATAAAAGACAGCTACTCCCAAATACATTTTTGCTGTATGCAACTGTGCTGTTATTCCTGTAGCTGGTCCAAGTTTTATAGATTACTCACACAGCCCCCTAGTGAGCCCAGCTGCTTTTATACTATTATGATGCCATAAACAAAATTACATAACATTTTAAGGCCAGTAATAAATGCCTCAACTAGCTGACTGGAACATGTAGCATTTGGGCATTTTCACGGTCTTCAGTGACGGTTTTACTGCCCTGAAAAGCCCACCCTGTACGTTATCAAAGAACAGGAAGTCTCCATGTCTCCACTCTCGGTTGTTCCAGCCTAAAGGTGACCCACCCACGCCCACATGCAAGGCTGGCAAGAACGGGTCATCATCAAAGAGAATATGCTAAGTGCATTGAAACAGGCTGTATACAACCTTCATCAAGCTTCAAGTAGTTAAAATCGTGCCTTACAAGTATTTTTAAAGAAAACTGGTAGAGGTGGATACAGCAAATAAACATGTATTTGAAAATCCAGAGACAAATATAAGTAAAACTTGATGAACGTATTTGCATTTTATGTAAATGTCAATGTACATGTTGTGGAACAACTTGGCTCCCTGCTGGAGAGCATACCTCATTTTAAATGAGTCACCACTTGCGGATGAATAGGAAAACGCTGACAGATCCATGCGAGATAAAACGGATCACAGCAGTCTTGGAATCAACACACTTTTATGATGAAACCAACTCATATTCATGCCTCCAAACACAGCTTAGGCTTGAAACCAAGTTGCAGAACGTCCAAAAATTCTTGAAGAATCCAGATGTTCCCATAATCAGCCACTGATCAATTTCCCAGGAGAAAAGGACTTAAACAAGGATGGGAAATTCTAAGATGTTTAATACCCAGAGGATATCTGCACCCAGAGAAATGTCACACTCAGACCACAGGAAGCTATAGCTCTGCTGTTGACTGATGTAGTCAGATGTCTAGAATTTTATGCCAGCCTCTCCCCCCCACACACCATTACTGTTTTGAGATAAATTAGCAAACACCAAAAATTAGAGGTAAAAAAGATCTAAAAAAAAACAATTGAAACGAACTAAAGAAGCCAGAGCCAGGGAGGTTTAACAATCATTAGTAACAGGTGATATCCACTGAAACTTTTCCATGTTCTTCCAGCTTCACGCTAAGAACTTCACGTTTTCTTAACTTATTCCTCACAACGATTTTTAATTTAAATTGATTATTCCCACTTTATAAATATGAAAACTAAGACTTAGCAATATTAAGAGATTTACCCAAGGCACACGACTTATCAACAGTGGAGACGGAATTTGAACTCAGTCTTTCTGATTCCAAAGTCCCGGCACTTAAGCACCACACTGGAGCCTGAAGCAAAGGCTCATGTGTGACCCCAGTCTTAAACATCTGAGGGTTTGTAACGTGGAAGACAGAACAGCTTCGTTGTATTCTAAAGCAGGAGTTCTCCAAACCTGTTTGTACTGGAGAATCATCTCTGAAACTTAAAAAGAAAAAAGAAAATCCAGTTTCTACAGTCCCACTCACAGACTCTGCTTCAGCGGATCCGGCATGGAGGCCAGAAAACTGTATTTTTATAACGCTCTGCTGGGTTTGAGAATCACCGCTCCATACCTCAGAACTAGAATAAACGCAGAGGAATCACTAGGAGGCAGGTTTGGCTTTACGTTATTAAACAGACAAACCAAACCAAACACACACACACACACCGCCACCCACACACCAGTCCTAACCACAGGGCTACACAAGCCTCCCCTGCCCAGTCCTAACCAACAGAGCTTCCCAAATGGAGCTGTAGCTGCCTGCTCAAGTGCCACGATATAATGGAGACAACCCAGTCTCTGGAAACAGAGGCTGCCATTTCCAGTTCTGATTCAGCCATTCTCAGGTGTGTAGCTCTGGTCAAGTTATTTTCTCTGAGTCTCAGTTTGCTCAACTGGAAATTGTTGGAGAACACTTACCTCAAAGAATTGTTAAGAATTAGAGACAATTAGGTAAAATTCAAAGAACCGTGGCTGATGTGGCTGATGGTGCTCATAAGCAAACGGCACCTGCCCACTTGAAATGTAACCATCTTCTTCTATAGCTTCTGTAGCTTCTGTAGCGAGCCTCTGCATGTGGACAGCGTGGGCCGCCTCTGCAGCACCCTTCCCCTTATTCCCACCATTGTCCCACCCACTGACATGGCCACGTCCTATTGGCTTCAAGCCCAGATTTTAGCAATGGGCTCTGATTGGCCTAATCCAATCAGCCCACACCTGGCCCCCTTGCCACAGCCATAGGCAGGGACCAGAGCCCAGGCCAATCAGCAAATGGTGTTCCTCTGGCAGAGAACGGCTTGGGAGGAGGCTGAGCATGTGTCCAAAATTGGGCCAATCAGAGTGAACTCAAAGACTTTTTTTGACAGTAGGAGGAAAGGGAGTATCTCCTCTTCCAGAATGTATGACACGTCAGCCTAAGAGCTGACACTCAGCAGCCATTCTGCTACCAAGAGCCTTTATCAAACTATGTCTGAAGCCTGGGCTATCTCCATATATTTGAGATCTGTGAACCAATAAATTCCCCATATCATATTATTTAAGCCTTGAGGTTGTTTTTCTATGGCCAAGGCTGGACACATTGTAACTTATCCAGAATCCCCTGGCTGGGAGTGGTGAGATGTAACCACTTAGATCATTTCTAACTTCATGATTCCATGACTTCTTAGACTTTATCCAATTAATACCTGTCTTCACATTTATAACACTTCTGATGACTGGTTTCTGCAGCCTGGAACATCCTGTCCCCCTTTCTCTTCTTAAGAAATCCTGCTCACCTTTTAGGACCCAACTGAAATGGTTCCACTGCTGCAAGATCTTTGAAGAGGAGTCAGTTAATCCATCTTCCTGTGCACTCCCCCAGTACTTGACCATTTCCTCTCTTATCCTTAATTTCATTGTGTACTTTTCTCACTCCTATCTTCACCTAAGTTTAGGCTGTGTGCACCTTGAAGACAACACCCCCTTCCCTAGGCATTACTTGTTAACAGGCCAACTGTGCAGCAAAGTAGCACAAATCCAGCTTGCTGCACATGTCCAATGCCTAAGATGAGGCTGGGCCCGCAGCAGGCTTGCAAGAAACAACCACTCATTCATTCAATGCCACATGAGTGGTTAACTGGATACAAAGGAGAAGCAAACACAACAAAGGCTTCTGCCTTAGCCTTCCAGGTGTCCTACCTTGTACCTTGAAGGGATTAGAGAGAAAAACATTCTGTATCTTGCACTGCTGATTTCCAATGACAAGTGGGGCTTCCCCCCTCCCACAGAGGATTACAGGCCAACTTGGGTATGGTAGGGTTTTGGGGACTGGAGGTGGTTTAGAGTTTTTTCCAATCTTATTAAACTTACTCAGAGCTTAACATCTATTAATGAAATTACGTTTTCTATAATAAAAGTAGAGACTCAAATCCTATAGATGCCCTGACCTTAAGATATAAAAATTCAATTTTAAAAAATATTACACATACCAAATACAAAAGCTCTATTCTGTGACCTCTTCTCTAACACCGACAACTGTAAATTTAATATCATCCTATGTTACCTGAGGTAGTTGGAAGGTGTTTCTTCTACGTCTGTTGTATCTAGCTTTTTCTTTTCAGATTTTATTATTTATTTATTTTTGAGACAGGGCCTCAGTCTGTGGCTCCCAAGCTGGAGTGCAGTGGTGTGATCATGGCTCACTGCAACCTTGACTTCCTGGGCTAAAGTGATCCTCCTGCCTCATCCTCCCGAGTAGCTGGGACCACAGGGATGTAGCTGGGACTACAGGCCTGCACCACCACACCTGGACAATTTTTTATTTTTTGTAAAGACAGGGTCTCGCTATGTTGCCCAGGTTAGTCTCAAACTCCTGGGCTCAAGCAATCCTCCCGCCTGGGCATCCCAAAGTGCTGGGATTATAGGCATGAGCCACCATGCCTGGCCAGCTTTTTCTTTAAGTGAGAAAAATGGTGAGAGAGAACTGTCTCCTCCTCCTACTCCTACTTCCTTTTGGTCACACAGCTATCTCGACCTTGAATAAAATTTCTGGATCTGACATGGTTTCAGTGGCTGCAATGAGAAAGGAAGTATACAGCACAAACTAGGAGTAGATTTGTTATTCATACTCCAACACCTGATTACCTTCTCAAAAACCAGGGTATTTCCTGCAACCCAGATTCCTCATTGACAGGAATCATCTCGGTCTGAAGGAAGGGATCAGGAGCCAAGAAATAAGAGTGGCCTCTAGAAGCTGGAAAAGGCGAGGAAGCAGATTCTCCCCAGAGTGTCCAGAAGGAGCCGGCCCTGCCAACAATCTTGAATTTTGGTCCAGTGGGACTCATGTCAGACTTCGGACCTACAGAGCTGTAAGATAACACATGTGTGGTTTTTAAAGCCACTGATTTGTGGTAATTTGTTATGACAGAAACAGAAGGTGAGTGCACTGACTTCCCTGTACCAGTGACCACTAACTGGCATCTACACTAGTCCCTTTCCAAACAGTAGTGCTGTTTAAAAAAAATTGTTATGTTTATCAACATAAAGCATCATAAGAAGTCACAATCGTAAGTTGAAGTCAATTAGAAAAAAGAAAATTTTAACAATTACCAAAGATCCAAACAAGAAAAATTCAGTATCAAACATTCCTCTTATATTCACAAAAGAGACCTGAATACACACATGCTTTAACTAACATGATTTCTTTCCTATATGTGGAAAAAATGCACTTATTCATTAATTCAACACATAATTTACAGAGCCTCTCCCACCTGCCAGGCACTGTGAAGAATCCTGAGGGTTTCCTGCCATCTATCTGAGCCAGCGCAGGTGTGGAAAAAAATTTTCACATTAGTTGATTAACGGTAAAATAGGAAAAAGGAATAGAGCCACAGCTTAAAAGTTATGTCGTTATAGACAGAGATACTGGCAGAGAACTAAGCCACGTGCATTTGTTATCTGTTTCTGAGCAGCTTAAAGCAACCAGCTAAATCACTTCACACAGTTCTGAGGGTCAGGAATCCAGGAGTGTCTTAGCTGCAACGGTTCCGCCTCAGGGTGTTTCAGGAGGTTGCAGTCAAACTGTCAGCCGGAGCCACAGTCAACTCAAAGATGGACAAAGGCTGGGGCATCTAAGCTCACTCCTGTGGTTGCTGGGGAACCTCAGTCACTCCCCGGCTGTTTGCCAGGGGCTTGGGTTACTTGCCAGGAGGGCTTCCCCTTAGAGCTGCTACAAGAAGGCAGGTGGCTTCTTCCCAAGTGACCCGAGAGAGAGATTCTGACCAAAACAGAAGCCAATGTGTTTTACAACTGAACCCCAGAAACGGCCTGCCATCATTTCTATCATATTCTATTGGTCACACACACGAACTTACAGCTGAACCTCAGAAACGGCCTGCCATCATTTCTATCATATTCTATTGGCCACACACACCAACTTACAACTGAACCTCAGAAACGGCCTGCCATCATTTCTATCATATTCTATTGGTCACACACACCAACTGTGATGCAGTGTGGGAGGGGAGTGCCCATGGGTGTGAACCTCGGGATGCAAGAATCATTGGGATCAGGTTGAAGCCTGACTACCACACCATGTTCTTCCAAAACATTTCAACAAAGGAGCCATGTAGTAAAATCAGCATGGTTCTAGAATGGCCGTCATGGGGCCTGGAGTAGCCATGGATCGGCCACTTCTAGAATGGCGGTCATGGGGCCTGGAGTGGTCATGGATCGGCCACTTCTAGAATGGCGGTCGTGGGGCCTGGAGTGGTCATGGATCGGCCACTTCTAGAATGGCGGTCGTGGGGCCTGGAGTGGTCATGGATCGGCCACTTCTAGAATGGCGGTCGTGGGGCCTGGAGTGGCCATGGATCGGCCACTTCTAGAATGGCGGTCGTGGGGCCTGGAGTGGTCATGGATCGGCCACTTCTAGAATGGCGGTCGTGGGGCCTGGAGTGGTCATGGATCGGCCACTTCTAGAATGGCGGTCGTGGGGCCTGGAGTGGTCATGGATCGGCCACTTCTAGAATGGCGGTCGTGGGGCCTGGAGTGGCCATGGATCGGCCACTTCTAGAATGGCGGTCATGGGGCCTGGAGTGGTCATGGATCGGCCACTTCTAGAATGGCGGTCGTGGGGCCTGGAGTGGTCATGGATCGGCTACTCTACAATCTATCAAGGCCTCGGTTTCCAAAGCCGCAAAATGACAATGGAGTCCCATCTATTAATAAAATATTGGGAGGTAGAAGGGCTGCTGCTTCTGCACTCAGCGTTTACTGGGTGTTCATCATGTTCCAGACACTGTTTGAAGCGTTACACCCTTATTAACTCACTTTCTTCTCATTATAACCCTCTGAGGTGGTTACAATGTTCACTGCTGTGTAAGAGCTGAGAAGACTGAAGCAAAGAGAGTTCATCCATTTGCCAAAGCCTCACCATTAGTAAGAGGTAGTCAGGATTCGAACCTAAGTGGTTTGGCATCTAAGTCCACATTATAACCCACTGTACTCTCTAACAGAGGGTATGGAAATGATGCAAGTCAGTAAACTATAAAATCATCAGCAATACTAAACTTTAAAAGAAGAAACCACGTTTAAAAAATTGGTTAAAAAATAGGAGCCAAGCATGGTGGTGCTCACCTATAATTGCAGCTACTAGAGAGGCTGAGGTGGGAGGATCACTTGAGCCCACGAGTTCAAGACCAGGTTAGGCAACATAGCAAGACCTTGTCTCAAAAAAAAAAAAAAGATAGATAGATAGATAGATAGATAGATAGACAGACAGACAGATAGATATAGATTCCATTTACATGAGGGACCTAGAGTGGTCAAACTTATAAAGACAGAGGGATGGATGCCAGGGCTGGGGGAATAGGGAATGGAGAGTTAAAATTTAATGGGCATAGAATTTTAGTTTGAGATATTGAAAAAGTTCTGGGGATGGATGGTGGTGATGGTTTCACAACAGTGGGAATGTATTTAATGTCACTGAACTATACACTTAAATGATTTAAATGGTCATTTTTATGTTAGGTATATCTTACCACCATAAAAAGAAGACATTAAACTACAATATCCGATATTCCATCCAGGGGCTTCCTCAAAATGGAAAATCCCCATGGTTAATCGCTTTAGATGCTTAGAAAATCGTTCCGTTCTAAGGTGTAGGAAGAAATTCAAAAGGACTTGTCTTTTCTGGTTGGTCCATCATCGCTCTCTCAACTTCTTTTCATTGCACTTTTCATTACAGAAATAAAATAAAATGTCGGAAGAGTTTCCGTTACTCTTATCTTTCGCAAGTCACATAAGTAGCAATTTTTAATTTAAGTGCATTCCATTCCTAAAGCCAGGAAAACCTGCCCACACGAGGTGCTTCATAGCATACACATTAGGAACTCCTCTATGGTTCTCATTATTTACACCCTTCCTCGGATGTGCCCTGTGTGTTTCGAGAGTCAGAGATTGGCCCAACAAAATGAAAGCGAAGGCGTCAGCTGAGAGGGATGCGGGGCTTTAGGTAAAGGACACATGATGAGAGGCCCTGGCCGTCGGGTTACTGTTGTCCACGTGTCGGATGGCTAGAGACGCTGTGAGAGTTACTCTCTCTAGAGGTCAGCACTTTGGATGCCCTCACCCTCTGAAATAAGCATTTTCTCCCGGGACATCAAGGAGCTGGGGACTCCAAGCATTTTCCTCACCACTCTGGTCATCTCCCACATTTAGGAGGAAAGTTCTACTTCCATGAGGCCTTTGCTTACCTCATATCAGAAATAGGGGAGGGCCTTCTCATAAAATGACTTTTTATGCCTTAGTTAAGAGCATATGTTTAATTTACCACTCACTTCCCTCTCATTATCCATCTATGTGCGGATCACAGTACTAGGTGGTATGAAGTGAGACTGAGAAAGTAAGAGATGAAGAAACTTAAAAAAAAAAAGCCGTAAAAAGGACACAGGTAAAATCTAACCTTCGGCTGGGCGCAGTGGCTCACGCCTGTAATTCCAGCACTTTGGGAGGCCGAGGTGGGTGGATCACAAGGTCAAGAGATTGAGACCATCCTGGCCAACATGGTGAAACCCTGTCTCTACTAAAAATATAAAAATTAGCTGAGGGTGGTGGCATGTGCCTGTAGTCCAAGCTACCCGGGAGGTGGAGCTTGCAGTGAGCCGAGATTGCGCCACTGCACTCCAGCCTGGTGACAGAGCAAGACTCCGTCTCAAAAAAAGAAAAAGAAAATCTAACCTTCGAAAAAATGGAATGATTAAGACACATGAATAAATAAAACACCACTTACCTAGAAGTTTCTAATGTCCACTAAACAAATTGTCATGCTTGTTAAAGCTACATATCACAGGTGGCTTCATAAGCCTCAGGACAACCTGAGAAGCAGCCCTGTGTTACACGGAAGTCATGGGACTAGAGTAGAAACAACTAGGTCCAAACCCTGAATTCCGCATTAATTCATTTGTTGATTACAACGTCCACCCATATGACAAGTATTTAGCCTAAGTCTGTTTATACACCTGAGAAATGGAGAACAGTAACAAATGCCTGAGGGTGCTATAAGGATTAAACAGGTAATTTATGCCAACGTGTTTGGTAAATATTTACAGATGATACAATTATGAACTGTAGGGCTGGATGATATTTCAAGATATCAATTTGTGCTCTTCTCTTTGCATTGCCTTTCTTTTTCTCCCACAGATCAGACTCTGCTCGGTGCCTCAGGGGAGGCATGTGGCAGTAGAGAAAGCAGAAACCATCTGCAAAATCTGGGATGCAGTAGGGGGTGGGGGAGAGACTAATGCAGCCTGCAGGGCTGACGGAGCAGGGGCCTAGGCCCCAGTTCTAAGCAGGGCTGCCACCCAGAAGCACAACTTCCCCAGGAGGGGGATTTGGATAGACAGAGACACATGCAACTCCTGAGTCCTATGTGTGGCAAGGATGCATCAGAGAGCCAATAGACCTGCACAGGGGGCAGGCTAAGAGAGCCATGCCCCTAACAGCTTGGTCCTGGGGATGAGCCCAGAACCCTGAGAAGGGAGATGAAGTTTTCCACCACACCAGTGGAAAGACAATCAGCCAGAAATTGGGCAGATGTATAGAAAAAAAAAATGAAATGTTATTTTTGGCACATTAGAGTTTGGGGACTGAGTTTTATACCCATTATAATATTTAACTTCCCAACACCTAAAATCCTTCTGGCAGTTAACAATGAATGCCCAGTGGAAGAAATGTTTCTTGTTTAACTTTATAAATACTTATATAGAAGCCATCTTCTCTGACTAAAAAGACCACAGATTGTGCTGCTCTAATGAAAAGAGCATTGGCAGGGCATAAATTCTGAAATGATTTTCTATATGTTGCTAGCCACATAGAGGATGCTAAATAAAAAGCTGTTGGCTGATGGGTGACAAATTTTCCAGGGCAGCTCATAACTTCCCCAGACTCTTGCGATCAATGGCACACACCTGCCAACCAGTGGGCTGGGATTAGGGGTATAATGTGTTGTGATGAATGGACCTTTTCTCCATGCAATGCTAATGGGTTTATATAGAATAGAATTCATGATACAGGTGTTATTTTAAACACTGTGCTCTAACCACTTGAAAATTGAACAAATAGACACATACTCATTAGGCCGGGACCATATCTGTCAAGTTACCTAATGCATTCCCAGAGCCTAGAAGACTACTAGGCACAGAGTAAAACTTCAGTAACTATCTGGTGAATGTTAAGTCACAGAAGACACAATACTGCCTCTAACTTCACCTATGAAATGCAAAGTAGAGGCGTAACTCCAACAAATAAAGCCAAGCCCAGTATTTAAAAGCCCAAAACAAATCAAGTGCAACAACAGAACAAGAGCTGGCTAGCTTTCCAGTGTCCCCATCCAAACTAGGGACACCTACAGAAACACAGAAAGTTCAAAGCCTATGGGAGGGGAACGTGGGGGAGGGAGAGGGACTTATTCACCAGCCCCAGCTTTACGCTTCCTCCAGCTCCTCCTCTTCTTCAGCAAGATGCCTCTGTGCTTTCCATGAAGAAGTCAGCCCCAGAACATGACCTGCATCTCAGAGAAGTTCTGATGTACGAATTGGCACTGAGGCGACGTCGCTGGTGCGGAACACCATGGCGTCTGTGTCTAGGGTATGCGCATATGCTGCGTTTTTCCGCAGGTGCCTCGCAGTCTGCTCTGGCTCTTAGGGCTTCCGAACTCAGTTCAGGGCATGGATTTTAATTAATGAAATGAAACACTGGCCCTACAAGATGGGACACTTAATGAATTTATTTAATGATGCCAAATATGGGGAGCCCCTTTAGGGAGAGAAGCAAAAGGAACAGGAGAAAAAGATCGATTTGTTAAAAGACACTCAAAGCAACTGAGTGTTAATCTAAGACGGGGGGATGTCAACTGGGGAGTGATCCCCAGAAAATCAACTTCATTGTGAGATCAGAAGTACGAGCATCTTTCTTTCGACTGGAATTCACTGAGCGTCTACTGAGCTGCTATTTCAGCACGCTTGCTGCTGGGAGACACAGAAGACATCCTTCCTCCTCAACATGCTTTTGATAGACATTATTAAGAAGAACTATTTTTTTGGCTAGCAATGCACTTTCACCTCACATGATTTCACTTCCTTGGAGCCGTGAATCAGCAGTGGCAGGGATTATCTCCCCTGAGGAAAACCAAGACGTGGGCTGGCTGGCTGGGGTGGGGTGGTGAGAGGCAGTGCTGTGCAGGAAAGGACTTTCTCCAGGCCAGCAGGCTATGCAGTTACACAGAGGAGCAAGCCCTGCACCCACCATCATGATTCCCAACCCTTCCCCAGACCTCAGCACCTCCACCACCACCAGGGAAACAAGACACAGTCACGGCAGCTGACAGCACTTTAGGACAAAGGGGGAAGGACAAAGGCAGGAGGTGAGGATGGTCAGGGAGTGATCAGAACTGCTGGGAGAAAGAACAGCCATTGCTAAGTGTGTCTTCAAGCCCTAAACTTCCCTGGAGAGATCATAGCTTTCTCTGGCAGATGCTCAGACAAGAGGTCATGGATAGGCACTGCTCTGGCAATGCCCAGAAAAACCAACCTCTTTCTTATCCCACTGAGAGGCTGGATAATAACACAGTCTGTAGACAAGGAAATTCAATGCATGGCATTCCTCCAGGGAAAACGCTGTGCTGGACCAGGGCCAGGGCCTGCCAACACCTGTGAGCAGACAGATTCCAAAATGTACAGTCACAGGCTGGCTCCTCTGAGGCTTGGCTCACAGTGTTTCATCAAAAGAAATAAAGATAAGGAAGTATCTTCCTGCTATCAGCCCCTACTTCAGTGGCACCCCACTCATCTCTTACCCACCCTTGGGGAGGGAATGGAGATCTTTAACCCTGAGTAAAGAGTACAATGAAACTTCATTTTCTGAGCTCCCAGAGGTTTTGGAACGTGATAGCTCCTACAGAGACATGATTCTTGCTGAATAAATAATTCTAAGTCAGTGACCTGACTAGGGACTCATGTCTGAAGCACCGTTTGATTCTTCAATTTTCAATTTTTCCTCCTTTTATTTACTAGCCAATATTTCCATGTGACAACCACATGCCCATCCCATTAGGAGGGCTATTACAAAAGAAATGAAAAGTAAATATTGGTGAGGATGTAGAGAAACTGGAATCCTCGTGCATTGCTGGTGGGGATGCAAACTCCTGCAGCTGCTGTGGAAAGCAGTCTGGATGCTCCTGAAAAAGTTAAACTACCAAACCATCTAGCAATTCTGCTTCTCGGTATATGCCCAAAGCAAATGAAAGCAGCGACTCAACAGATACTTGCCCACCAATGTTCATCGGACATTATTCAATTTCCAAAAAGTGGAAACATCCCAAGGGTCCGTCATCAGATGAACAGAAAAAATGTGGTGTAGACAGAAAATAATACTTTGCCGTAAAAAGGAAAGGAATTCTAATAATCCTACGGCACGGACAAACCTTGAAGAGATTATGTTAAGTGGAAGAAGCCAGACGCAAAAGGACAAATACTGTGTGATTCCACTTACGAGAGGTTCTGAGAGTAGTCAAACTCACAGAGAGGCAAAACAGATTGGTGGTGTCCAGGGTTGAGGTGAAAGGGGAGTGGATGATTGTCGCTTCACGGGGTAGGAATTTCTCTGAGGTGATGAAAAACTTAGAAATAGATATGGTGCTCAACACTGTGGATGTAATTAATATCACTGAATTATACACTCAGAGATCATTCAAATCACAAACTTTATGTTAGATATATTTTACCACCAAAAAAAGCCCACAAAAACAACCAAACATGAAACCAAACTATAAAGAAGAAAACGAGGTGGAAATAAAAAAAAATAAGAGCTTAAGAAATAAAAGGGGAAGACTGCAAAAAGCACACAGAATAATAACATTAGCAATGCTGCCATATTAACTGCAAGTAGATAGTATTTACTCTGTGCCAGGAATTGTTTTGGGTGCTATCCATATAACCACTTGTATAACCTTCATGGGAACCCCTTGATGTAGGTTTTTATTATTATCCTCATTTTAAAGTTAATAATTCTGAAAACCAGCAAGGTTAAGTATCTTGCCCAAGATCACAGAGCAAGACGTGGCAAAGCCTAGATTTAAACCCAGAAACTCTTGACCTGGAATCTATGTTTTTAAACAACTACGCTGGTTGCCAGTATAAAAGACCTAAGAGTGAGTCAAAAAAAGAAAAAAAGAAAGAAAGAAAGAAAAAGGATTTAAGGATAGGGATGTATAAACAATTATATACTACCTAAAGCAAGAGAGAGAGAAAGAGAGATAAAGACTAATGAAACCAACATACTGCATTCTTATTTCAAAAGTCAAATATTAATTGTTGCATAAATAGTACAGGATACTACTGATCTTCTAGGCTCACCCAAGTCTCTCCCAGAAAACAAACAATAAAGCAGAAAGAGCACGGAACTCGAGGTTGTAAAATCTGGTTTTAAATCCTGGCTCAATGACTTACTTTGCTTACTTCTTCATTTAGCGACTATGCAACGAGTACCTGCTAGGCACCAGGGAACGTGCTGGCTAGTTCACTCAACGTTTTGAATCCTAGTTCCTCTTTTATAAAATTGGAATAATATACCTACCTCACAGGGTTGTTAAGAAAGCTAAATGAGATAGGCTATGACTGTTCTTGACTCCTAGTTTACACTCAGTAATGGTTGACTGAAGATGTTTTCTCTTGCCTAGTTTCTCAGAATAAAAATTCGTGATGATGATAAGATATATAAATCATGCGGCTTGGGTTTTCAATGGAGGCATTGTGACTGCCAGTCTGTAGACAAATCTACACAGCTACTCGGCTCCTTGTGCCCCACCCTCTTTCTTACCCTTAAGCTGGCAAGATGATGACACATGGCAGGGCACCGATAAGTGTCGGTTTTTTTCTGTTCTTCCCAGAAGGGGTGGGAAGAGACAACAGAAAGGAGAAAGGAAAAGGAGACAGGAGAAAAAAGGAACACGGAAGAAAAAAAAACAGAATGTGAAGATGGAGATAGGATATTGCTTCCTTCCCTTCTCTCCCACTGGGGTAGAAAGGGCTGTGGTCTGCAGGGGGCGCCCACCTTCCATTTCTCTCTAGAACGTCCCATAGCATCAACCATGCCCCTAAACCAAAAATGACACAAACCTTCTCCAGACTCTAAAAAGCCCCTTTGGACCACACAGGACTTCTCTCTGTTTCCCCCTCCCCTGGACACCACCATACACACAGTTCAATGATGACCTTTTATTTTGCATCATGGCCGAAACAGTTATTAAGGAGTTTCATTTCCAGGGCGCTCACTAATCAAGATAACAGAGACTAAAATACAAGGCCTACAAGCCTTACACTCATCACTGGTGATTCTCTGAGTTCACCTTGTCAAGTAAACTGTAAGATGCTGGAAGACAGAGAACATAACTAACAGAACATATCTATCAGTGAGTATTTGCTAAAGCCACATCTTGACTTATGACATATGGAGTGTTTGGAAACAAAAGATCACATTTCTACATTCCACGTAGATCGAAAGTCTAGCTAACTTAGAGACTGCTTTATTTTGTCCGAGTAAGGTTTTCCTTAATTTCTAAAGTTCTGTGATGGTAAGAAGAAGCCCACCAATTATCAGCCCATTTACACCACTTCACTCAAGTCTTACAAAATGAGGCCGGTGTCCTGCGCCCCTGACGAGGAGGGAAACGAGACTGATGCAAATGATACTCTAAGGCCAACAGACAGAACCATATTTAGGATCCTATCAGGCTAGCTCCAAACGCGGCCTTCGCACCTATTCACCTGAAGTTCCTTGTAATTTGTTAGTGTGAATTAAATGACATCTCGGAAAGTGTTGCTTCTGACTAGTGAGAAAGTTTTATGTCAAGAGAAGATGAATTGCTCCAAGGAGAAAAATAATGCCAGGCAAGTCCAAACACGTCTGCCTACCTACAAGTATGATTCCCACAAGCACGTCCTCCTCTTGCCAACCCATCTTCAACCTTATAGGGTGCAGATGTTTTTGAAAGTTTCTCCTTGCTCCAGGTACTATGGAAGAGACAGTGTCTGGCTTCATCCTGGAAACCATGGGGTATGTGGCATCCATCATGTTTTGGAGATGGGCCGTTTTTACATTAGCCACCCTTGCCAAAATCTAAGAAGCATGGCTGTTTCTCATCATGTGGTCGCTGGCTCTGCGAGCTGTGGTTTGAAGACGGAAACAATAATAATCCTATACATAAATGACTAACATTTTATGGGGAAGACAGAAAATAGTTTAAATGTTTTCCATGATCCTCTTTTTGAACTACAAACGATAGTCAAACAGGGGTCATTGCCCTGGCTGATAATTTTCAGAATTGCAGACCCTACAGTAAATAACATTCACAGATGGTTCCTTTCTTTGAATATCAATGCTCTGCCTTTTGGGAGCTGGCAGCTACTCAGAGAAGAGCATTAAACTGGCCAGAAAGAGACCTGGGATCCTCTGGATCTCTTTCCTTTGTTCAGAACAAGAGATTTTGACAGATTCTCCGGCCGCCAGTCTTCCAGCTCTGGTTTCCAGCTCTGGTTCTGGGCGAAACCCAAGAGATCACAGATACTTTGTATACTTTCCACATCCACCACTGTAATTGCAGAGTCCCTATCTTCCTTATGATTCTATTTACTAGAACCAAACCCATCATTTTTGAGACATCGCCAAATTCACTGCAGGAACAAGTCATAAGTCCACTGAGAAGCGCATGTCAGTTGTGAGGAGACTCCGGTCTGACGGGCAAGATGACCACCTCCTTTTTATTTTATTATTTTTTTAAATGGAGTCTCGCTCTGTCGCCCAGGCTGGAGCGCAGTGGCGCGATCTCGGCTCACTGCAAGCTCCGCCTCCCGGGTTCACGCCATTCTCCTGCCTCAGCCTCCCGAGTAGCTGGGACTACAGGCGCCCGCCACGACGCCCGGCTAATTTTTTGTATTTTTAGTGGAGACGGGGTTTCACTGTGTTACCCAGGATGGTCTCGATCTCCTGACCTCGTGATCCGCCCGCCTCGGCCTCCCAGAGTGCTGGGATGACAGGCGTGAGCCACCGCGCCCGGCCGCCTCCTTTTAAAGTAGTTCCCAACCCATTCTTCGGCCTCGCTGCATGGCTCACACGGAAACATCTCAGTTTCCCACCGCACGATGTAAGTGCGTCCTACACTCACCAAAGAGAAAAGAAGTCTGAAGGATAAGGCAGAGAAGAGGAAGGTTATAGGTGGGAGGATTGGTGAGCAGGCAAGAGATACGATGGAAGAGGCAGAGGGAAAGACGGTAAAGGGGCGAAGAAATGCCAAGTGAAGATGGGTAGGCACACGGAAGAACTGAACCCAGAGCCAGAAAGGTGAAAAACTCTATTAATCTATGGGGCTCCAATTCACACTTCATTAGGCTTCGGAGGGTCCCAGCAGAAGGTTGTCGTCTGCGTCTCAAACCTCTGGCAGGGGCATCAGGTGTAGCTACGCTACCACAGCGCCATCTGGTGGAGTGGTGGGACTTATCATGACCTAATCAGACTCTTTTAGGACTAATTCCATCTTGCAACAATTCCAGGCAATAAATACAGGTGACAGAATATATTATCGAGGAATATGGACAACTGAAGTTCACACATTTTTACGTCCTATGGATTGTCTCCTCTCAGAACAATTGTAGAGTAACTTTACAATCCACATACTGAAAGATTCCCTCCCCATTCCATTTATTTCTTCCCACCCCATTTTGAACGGCTCAGCTATCAACAAAATTTTCAATAAGAAATACATTGCCTTTAGATGTACCTTTTTCAGCAATGTAAAACTACCTTACTTATTATTCTAATGATCTCTATTTTGAGCATCTCTTTAAATTACATACAGATCAATGTCATGAAGCATTAAATTTATTATAATATGTAATATAAATATCTCACACATCTAGTCATTAAACACCAATATTTACTCTGTTGCCTTTCTTTCTCCACAGTTTTCCCATGTGATTCTCTTAAGAACAAAATATGATACAGTCATGTAAATCTAAGTGATTTATTACACAAGTCATTATCCTAGAGATACTGGGACCCACGACATGGGGCTCCACCAATGTTCCTCTGTTATATAAGCTCAGGTATGAGCTCTGGGAAGCCACAGGGCGTGGGAGCAAAACCACATGCTTTGGCTCAGATCTCGACTGGAATTCGGGCACCGCCACTTACTAAGTGGCCCTCTCAAGCCTGTCTCCTATCTGTAAAATGGGAATGAGCCTACCGACTTCATAGGATTGCTGTGAGGATTAAATGGAAATCGGTATGCAAAATGGCTAGCACAGTGCTAACATCTAGAAGGTGCTGCCCAGCCCCAAAGAGATCTACCAGAGAAATAATAATTCTCATTTTTAGTCAAGCTACAAAATAAGACTCCTCATTTCTGATTTGTTTTATAAAAATGCAAAAAAGAGAGAGAAGAAAAGCCTTCCAAGAATTCTGATACCGCTCACCCCAGTTTTCACTTGAAAGTCAACCAATGAATGAGCATCAGGGTGAAGATGGAATTCTGCCAGCCACAGTACCTGCAAGAGTCCACAACACACTTGACTTTCATTCATGTGTACTACAATCCTGTGGGTTAAAGGGCCATAAAAGTTGTCCTGGTTTTTCTTATACTTCAAAGGAAGCAATTTAATGGCCATGAATGACAGCCTCCCGATTACACTGTAACTATGAAACATGACTGTTCTGGAATGATTTCCAGGCTGGCTCCTTCACCAAAGGAACTTCAAGGTAAGAATTTAAACAAAATAACCTTTCCAGGCTTTCATCCAGCTTCCTCATGCAAGAGGCTCTATCCTTGGGAGCCCAGGCAATGTATGTGCACACAAAGGGTTATGTAGGGTTGAGGCCAGACAGAGGGTGGTCTGGAGAGTTGTGTTGAGGCAGGGCAACCCAGAAAATGGACAGCACTGTTCCCTGGGGAGGCCTATATGCTACAGACACTATAAGAAATAAAAGAATAAGGGATAATAATTTTTTTTTTGAGACAGCGTCTCACTCTGTCACCCAGGTTGGAGAGCAGTGGTGCAATCATGACTCGCTGCAGCCTCAACCTCCTTGGACTCAGCTGATCCTCCCACCTCAGCCTCCAGAGTAGCTGGGACTACAGGCGTGCACCACCATGCCTGGCTAATTTTTTTGTATTTTTTTCTAGAGATGGAGTTTCTCCATGTTGCCCATGCTGGTCTCAAACTCCTGCGCTCAGGCCATCTGCCCATCTTGGCCTCCCAAAGTGCTGGTATTATATGCATGAGCCACTGGCACTGGCCTAATTTTAACATTTTAAGGGGGAAACATTACATGAAGAATGTTGGTTACAAAGAAAAACCTCAAAAATGTGGGCTCTGCCTATCTTACTGCCATTGCTTAATTAGCCAGATAGAGCAAGCCAAAAATATTCCCATTGCCCTATGACTCAGCAGACAAGTATAAATCTTTCTCACAGTAGCAAAGCAAATGCTTACAGCTGGAAGGCCATCACATATGGTGGAGCCAACACTGTACTTGGAACTGGATTTGATTTTCAATCCTGGTTTCTCAATTAACTAGCTCTCTGACCTTGGGCAACTTCCCTGAACATTGGTTTGCTCATCTAAAATGGGGAGAGTCACCTGTCTCTATAAAGGGCTACCCATTAAATTAGAGGATGTGAGGATAAGCAAATCAAAACTCCCTTGGTATGTCCTATGCCTCCTCTCAGCTGGAATACAGCAGGGCCTAGGAAACAGGTCCAGTTTTCTGCAGAGAGTCATATGGGCATAGTTTAAGCATGTAAAGGGGCACGCTTACAGTGATGTTATAAAAGCAAAACACAAGTACCTGCTTACTGCAGAATCCTCTCACAAACAGAGAATCCTATGAAAACTGCAAAAGGGATAAAGAAAGAAAAAGTGGGGGAAGCCAGGTCCTTCAAACCTCCAGTCAGCAGTCACTCTCAATCATTACCGGACGTCGTCACTGAATTTAGGGCCCCTGTCAGAACCAGCACACATATGGAGCCGTGGTTACAGGCCAGAACACACACCTCTTGACATTTAAAGATGTTCATCTTCGATTGGCCTCCATATGAGATGTGGAGTTTGAGAACCTAATTGTTCCCAAGCTCTGTGAATGGGTTTTATATACTCCGAAGACAACTAGATATTGAAAGGGCAAGAGGAAGGAGAAAAGGCGGGATCTTGACATTTGGGAAGCAATTCTACTACACTGTTTTAGGATTGGTTTTAAAAATTAAAGACGGTGATTTGATGTTTGTGTTGAAAGCACAACCACGTCCTGACCGCTAAAAGAAATCTAACCTATATGTCATGGTCCCCCAAAGCCCCAAAGTGGATTTTAAAGTTGTTAAAGTAAAAATCTACTTTGTAGGAAGAGCCCGCCTTGCTATTCTACCTTAAAACTGATGAGCGAGTTGGAGGGACTGGGATGTTGGAGGGGCTGGGGTGCTGGAGGGGCGGCGGGGGGCGGGACAGGGGAGACACGGGTGGTGAGGAACAGTCCAGGGATATCCAGGCTGGACCCACGTAGGTTCCTCTTCCTACCAAAGGGGAACTGGGACGTGCTCCCTGTTTCCCACACGGAACTCCTGGGTGATAATGTGAGAAGCCCTTACTGCACATCTGTCTTTCCCCACATATTTACAAAGTTAGGGGGGAAGCTGGAAAGTGATATGCAGCCCCTGTATAATTCTGACTTATTCTCAAAAGATTTTTTAAAAAACTAAAAAATAAATGGAAATCAGCTGCAGCCTTCCTGATGTGTGAATAGAGAGACAATTTAAAAGACATCAAGTGCCAAATACTGACCTGTCTCGCCTAACAAAACTGCCCTGTCTTTCAGCCCACTGAGAACAGAGGGACACACACCACAGGGAGGTGAGCTGTCTCGGAAGGAGCCCTCCATGCAGACCCCACAGCTATATTAACTGCGCTTAACATAATCATGAACACATAATCGCGGGGCTCTTGAAGACTCCATAACAGACAAGATCAAGGAGCCTGGAGCCTCTAAAACATGAAAAACAATTAGCACTATGAAATCTAAGAGCAGACACAGCCAGAGCTCGAGAAAAGGCATGGGCAGGAGCCGGACTGCTCAATCCTGCTCACTCCTCCCTTCCTTCCTGTTATACGGTTCTGTTCTGAGGTGCTGCTGAGAGGGGCTTCCTCTCCTGGGCCAGAACTGAGGCTAAGGCCCGAAGCTGAGGACAGAAAGTGATCAACTCCCCGCATTCTAAAGAGGCTGCTGGAGAAGCGGCCACGACTGGGGCCTGACATCCTTCTCTAGGGATTATCAGGCAGCACTCTGCTACCCATCCCACAGGACCATAACTTGGTCCTGTGACCAAGTTTGTCTTTGGCCTTGTGGGAGGTTTCTATTCAAGAGGAAAACTGATGCCATGAAGGATGGGATGAGGTGCTTTCTCTTCCCAGAAGGGAAAGATTTGGGTGCCTCATGAAAGGGAGTCTGGAGTCAGCTCCCTGGTCAATGATCTACTTGCAGGGACAACTCTCTGATCTCACCTTAATAAATGAGATTCATTCACCTGGCACTTTGGGTTTCATGTAGGGGGAGAGATGGAAGAGTTAGGGGAATAAAAGGAGATGAAAGGACTGAAGAAAAGGCAGAAGGAGGCCGGGCATGGTGGCTCACATCTGTAATCCCAGTATTTGGGGAGGTCTAGGTGGGTGGATCACTTGGGTCCAGGAGTTTGAGACCAGCCTGGGCAACACGGCGAAACCCCATTCTACCAAAAACAGAAAAAAAAAAAAAAATTGCCAGGCATGGTGCCATATGCCTGTAGTCCCAACTACTCAGGAGGCTGAGGTGGGAGGATCACATGAGCCTGGGAGGTTGAGGCTGCAGTAAGTCGTGATCACACCACTGCACTCCAGCCTGGGAAACAGAGCCAGACCCTGACCAAAAAAAAAAAAAAAAAAAAAAAAAAAGGCAGTAGGGCATGACAAGAAATATACTGTGGGGCAATTTGTACTCAGACGTGGGAAACAGGATTAAATGCATTAGAAAAGAACTAAACTGAAATATTTAAAAATGACAGTAATCAGTTAACAATCCGTTCCCCATGGATAAGAAGGCTGTGATTTTTACACGAAAGGAAAAGTGTTTAAGTCAGTCCCTACCACAGGGGCTTCAACAAAGTGATGCCAAAGAAAGACTACTGTCCTACGGAGACAGCCATCTGGAGGGGGTCCTAACGGTATCACCAGCTATGTGACAAAAATGAAGTCCCTTCATTTCTCTCAGCCTTTCCTTACCTGTAAACAGGGCAAGAATGGAAGGCTGAAATAGTCAGAGGTTCCAAACCTCAATGGTAATGAAGAAACATGACCTGTGCACTGTATTCTGAAAGGCCTCGGAGAAACTGTGTCCTTATCCACAGACGCACAGAGCCTGTGTTGGAGAAACATCAGTTACCACTTGCCTAGGATGTCTAAGGGCTCTTGACACATCCTGTAATGCGACGTAAATAAGAAATAAAGGTGGGCCTCACTGAAAGCAGAACTCCTCTCAGCCGAGGACTGGCTTAGCCTGAGTTTCTGGGAGGGGATCTGCCCTCTGGGCTTCCCCTCCCTCGGCCCATTAACATTTCTGTACTTAGAAGTCGGCTGGGATCCTGGTGGGCGTAAGGGCTGTAAGAATGCCATGACTATTTTTAAAATTTTGAAAAATAAATACTAGAGGCTCTGGCAGCAACAGTGCTTGGGGAGTAGCCGTACCTCTGAAGTTTTCCTTTCCTTTCTCGAGCAACGCAGGGAGGGAGCTGTTTAATGAGGAGTCTCAACACCGGGGAACAAAGCAGTAGTGTTTGCACACAAAGCTTGGTGCTGGCAATTTTCTCGGTTTCGTTTTTTCATGCTGCCAAAGTCATTTGTTTTGAAAATAAGAGCCTCTCCTTTGCCCTCAGCATCCCTATTAAGACACTAAACCACAGGATTAATTCTGTTTAGGCCTGCAGAGTGCGGTAAATCCTCTGAGACACCTCAGCACCTTCCCCAGGTGAGACAGGAGAGTCCGGGGATGAAGAATTCGGCTCTGGAGTCAGAGACTCAAGTTCAAGTGCCAGCCGTACCGCTTGCTAGCAGCGTGGCCTTGGGCAAGTCACTTGGCTTCGGTTTCCTCCTCTTAGCTGCAAAATATGAAAAACGGGCCTGCTATGAAACGACTGGCCCATAGTCAACACTCAGTAAATGATAACTATATAAAATAATGGTGGCAAAACCAGCAAAAATCGACAGGTGTGTATCGTTGGGCCATAATGTGAAACCACGCTCAAAGTACTTTAATATAGCATCCTTCAAGGCGCTCACAATGCTGCAGACTGTAGGAGCGAAGTCAGCAATACAGGTTGGAATTCATGTATTGGGGGCTATACTAACATATACAAAGTATACGTGATTTGTCTAGGTTGTTTTTGATGCAAAATAGCCTGAAGCTAGAGGACACCACCTACTCTTATCTACAGTGTCCCTTCTGTTTCTAGGAAGAGTCTACAATCCTAACTTTAATGCATTTTTGTCTAAACTAAGAGTCTTCACATTTTTTGAAGTCACAGAAATATTTGTGAATATATATTTTTAACTGGGACTTGATTACTGTGTAACATGTATGTGTGTATACACATACACACACGTACATAAAAGGGTAACAACGCAAAAGGCAATACTGGTTTGTGTATATATCATATAGTGGAAAGAATATTAGATTCCAAGTTAGATCATCTACTTCCAACACTGCAGATGGCCAGAGACGTAAGGCAAGTCTCTCCAATCAGGTCTTAGTATTCTCATTATTTAAAAAAGGAGAAAGACATTAAAATACCTTCAAAATTATTGTTGTGACCCCCGGCAGAGTAACTAGAATGAAGTAGAAGAAGCTATTGGAATATGACGTTGTCTCATGTAAGATCTTTTTTTTTTTTTTTTTTTTTTTTGAGATGGAGTCTTGCTCTGTTGCCCAGGCTGAAGTGCAGTGGCGTGATCTCGGCTCACTGCAACCTCCGCTTCGTGAGTTCAAGCAATTCTCCTGCCTCAGCCTTCTGAGTAGCTAGGATCACAGGTGAGTGCTACCATGCCCAGCTAATTTTTGTATTTTTAGTAGAGACGGGGTTTCACCATGTTGGCCAGGCTGGTCTTGAATTGACCTCATGATCTGCCCGCCACGGCCTCCCAAAGTGCTGGGATTACAGGCGTGAGCCACTGTGCCCGGCCAAGATCATGTTTATTATAAAGTTTGTTATAAAGCTCTCTTGGTATTATCCCCAATAACAAAAACTTAAAAAAAAAAACAAAACAGTATTTTTGGCCGGGCACAGTGGCTCATGCCTATAATCCCAGCACTTTGGGAGGCCGAGGCGGGTGGATCATTTGAACTCAGGAGTTCAAGACCAGCCTAGGCAACATGGTGAAATCCATCTCTACTAAAAATACAAAAATTAGCCGGGCATGGTGGCACACGGCTGTAATCCCAGCTACTAGGGAGGCTGAGGCAGGAGAATCACTTGAACCCAGGGGGCAGAGGTCGCAGTGAGCTGGGAATGCGCCACTGCACTCCAGCCTGTGCAACAGAGCAAGACTCCATCTCAAAAAACAAACAAACAAAACAAAAACAAAAAAACAACAAAAACCCCAATATTTTAAAAAATAACAGTGGAAATTGTGTTTGTGAATGTCATAAGAAGTTTCTTTACTTTTTCTAGTTCTCTGTTGAGAAACAATACAGAATCGTATGCTCTGTCTATTGGGGCAACAATTCAATCACAGCAGGATAAAAACTGACTTTTAAAAAGTGACCCCCTGCTCTTGTTTTCTCCTCTCCTTCATCAGTTCACTACCAGACCTCACACCGGAGATGAAGCTTCTCCATGCAGAGAAAGACCTCATGGATAAGAGTTGATCAACATGTATCCAGAGCCCAATGATGCCAGGAAGAAAGCCTAAACATAATTTAATAAACTCCCTCTCTGTTTTCTTCATTTCCTACTACTTTGGTTTACTCAAAAATGAGTGTTTGCAGGAGAAATCTGAGTGCATTTTTGGCAAGCAGCTGAGTTATCTTTGCTTATTCATTAAACGAACAGTGTGACGGAGAAAGTCCAAATAGGAAAGACAAGGAAAAATGGGGAAAAGCTGACTTCTCATCCCAAAATATTTCTTGGATTAAAAGGCAAACTCATCCAATCTTAAGGTTTAGAGGGCTAAAATAATTGTTCCATATGTAGCTGTTAGAAGGCATTAGATATTAACTATGGCATGGTGTCTATGGATATCTGCGTCATCTATTTAGATAGTATGTGCTGAATATCAAAAACATTAAGCTAAAGAAGGTTAAGGAAAGATGGTGTTTCCCCAAGGAAAGGTGTGCTTATCCTAGTTTGACAGTCTCCTAGGAAAATTTGGATACTTTCTTTCATAGGAAGGACATATAACATGCTTCCAGAGTCACAAGGTTTGAAGATGGCTGAAGACGTCATCTTGTCCCCACATGCAGCCCAGGAAGAGCGAAGTCTAGCACCACATTGGGACTAGAAATCTACATTTTAAATCGTATTACAAATTTAGAGATCTAATGGTGTATTAGCAAGATAAATTTCAAATACATCAACAAAATGATAGGCAGAAGGAACCTCAAAACTTTTGTGATCTGAATTCCCCATTTCATAGATGGGGAAATCAAGGCCCTAAGAGCTGAAGAAATTGCCAAAGGTTGAAAAACACTCCTCAAACACCACCTTCCTCCTCTCTGGGACTTCATATTATTTCATTTTCTTTTACTATTCTGCCTGAGCTTTGACTTTCTGGAATTTTAAATACCAATATAGGAATCATCAGCTGGTGTCAATCCTCAATAAGATGACTTAAAGTTTACTCATAATGGTTTAGCATGGTCAGAAAGTGAACATTATTCATAACGGTTTTTCATGGTCAGAAAGTGAACACTACAGGTTTGGCCTATGTGCCTGTAAAATTTAGAAAAAGGACATAAAAAGGAGGAGAATTTAAAAATCACCTAGACCACTGTCGATGCTATGAGTGGGAATTCCTACTTCCAAAGGCCCCAGTGCAAGCTCCCTCTTAGTTAGCTGCCTTCTGACCCAGCTATCTCAACAGAGCTCATTAACTCTGTTAAAACCACTAACTTATGCCATGGTAATTCACATAGGAGAATGGCATAACTAATTAATATGGGTGGAGGGGCACTGGCTCTAGCATTAAAGTGGATTGATAACTCACTGAAATCTGCATGATCACACACAAACTCCTTATCTTGCTAAGTTTACGCTTGCTCCACTACACAAACTGAACACCAGCTCTTAGTACCCTCAATAGCTACCCTTTCCTCACTGCAGAAGAACTAAGTTTTTCATCAGACACCCAAATGAAACTGATACTGGCCGTCAATATCATTATCCACTGATACTGGCTACCAACTGCTTGCTGGTACTGGCTATCAACATCATTATCCACTGATACCAGCTACCAATTGCTTGCTGGTACTGGCTGTCAATATCATTGTCCACTGATACCGGCTACCAATTGCTTGCTGGTACTGGCTATCAACATCATTATCCACTGATACTGGCTACCAATTGCTTGCTGGTACTGGCTGTCAATATCATTATCCACTGATACTGGCTACCAACTGCTTGCTCGATGACTGAACATAAGCCAACGACACTAGCCCCAAGTACTTTCCTACCTTTTCATCCACCATTAGCATAAGGAAGAGAAATTCCTTTGTTGTCTTCTTGAGGGAAAAACTACACAAAATAGAAAGCCTTAGGCTCCATTACATAAAGCGTTGAAAACCACACACCATGACAATAAAGACCCAAGCATGTTTTCAATAAATTATTTTCCTCTTATTTCACACTGTGAAAACCCACATTTGATAGACTATTTTATAGCAAATGTACCGGTTATCAATAAATAAGTAGAGTTTCCATGTGAGGAGAGAGGAGAAATCTACTCCCAGCATTTGCCCCCTTCATGGGTGCAACAGAACTTGTAGCAATTCTCTGGTTTAAACAACAGGTGGCAGTGTCATTTCTACATTTTCCCTGGCAAGAAACCTTTGCAGTTTGTGATTTCACCTTCCAGGAGGCATTAACAGTTTTGTAACCGCCTCTATCGACAGCGTGTGCATCTGTTCCTATGTAGTAAATGCAAATGCATGCAGGAAAACATTGAGATTTGTGTAAATGCAGTTTCACCAAGTGCTACTCTCCCCATACCCACGCCCCTCCCCACACAATAGTCTATGCACAGGCATCACTTCCCTTGAGGAAAGAGCACAGCAGGGAAAAGGCAGAAGGAAAATCGACTCCATCACATATGTTCTGATCCTCAATTATCATATACATGTCTGTCACCCACCCATTCCTGCCACACATACAAGAGAAAGGATACACTACAAGGTCCTGGGGCACACTTTAGGCAAATGACTGAGAAAGCGAAGTTCTGAGAAATCTTAATTCACATCAAGAAAAAGCACTCTACTGTACTGACTATTTCTGGTAGGCACTGTTTTCACTCTTCTGCTACAAAAGAGCATGCTTCATATTTGAAAGGAATCAACAGAAATAGGTCTTACATTCCCACAAGGAAAACACAGAAGTTAGGACCATTCTCACATGTGCTGAGAAGACAAGACCACGTTTCCTAGGGTTTTTGTGTGAGCTTTAAATAGGAGAAAAGTGCCATGTCAAGAATTCCTCATTCAATACCTATAGCTCAGTTTTTTATTCACATGCATTATTTTATTTTATTATTATTTTTGAGATGGAGTCTCACTCTTTCACACCAGCTAGAGTAAAGTACTGCGATCTTGGCTCACTGCAACCTCCACCTCCTGGGTTCAAGAGATTCTAGTGCCTCAGCCTCCCGAGTAGCTGGGATTACAGGCATGTGCCACCATGTCCAGCAAATTTTTGTATTTTTAGTAGAGATGGGGCTTCACCATGTTGTCCAGGCTGGTCTCGAACTCCCAACCTCAAGTGATCCACCTGCCTTGGCCTCCTAAAGTGCTGGGGCTACAGGCATGAGCCACTGCACCTGGCTACGTAATTTTATTATGTTGCAGCAGGTACTCTGTGATTTCTAGCCTATAATGTAACAGTTATTGGTTTGATATGTTACATTTATTTAATTTTGAATCTGTGGTGTTTTTTTTAAAGCAATTTAACAATGAAAATCTCGTCAATGCAGCAGGGATGAGATCAAACTGACTGATGGGTAAATCACCAGCCTAAAGGGACACGCCAGGTATTAGACGGTCTGGCATGTGTAGCTGGAGAAGTACTCAAAAATGTATAAAAGTCGATGAGCACATATACGGAGAATTACACAGAAAATAATAAGCAGCACTAGAAAGAGATGATGTGTGTTTTTTGTACTGTCCCTGTCACATAGCATCAAACGTCCACATTCCTGCTTTCTGAGATGAGAGGGTTGGACAAGTACCCTCAAGAAGCTTTCTGGTATACGGTACACAGTATCTTATTGTTTTATAAATAGAAAAAAGAGAATACAGAGGAAAAAATTAAAATACATCACCTAGAGTTCAGAGGCATTGGAGGAATTTGGCTTTCATCAGCAATTTTGCATTAAAAGCAAGTATCTGTCGGCCGGGCGTGGTGGCTCACGCCTGTAATCCCAACACTTTGAGAGGCCAAGGTGAACGGATCACGAGGTCGGGTGTTCGAGACCAGCCTGGCCAACATGGTGAAACCCCGTCTCTACTAAAAATACAAAAATTAGCCGGGCATGGTGGTGCAGCCTGTAATCCCAACTACTCAGAAGGCTAAGGCAGGAGAATTGCTTGAGCCCAGGAGGTGGAGGTTGCAGTGAGCCGAGATTGCGGCATTGCACTCCAGGCTGAGTGAAGAACAAGACTGTCTCAAACAAACAAACAAATAAAAAAGCGAGTATCTGTCCTAAGCAACACATTGTCAAGTGCGGCCCACATGATTTCCTGGTGGTCAGATAATGTTGCATTCATGCTTTCTGTAGGAAGTGGGGTTTCATGAAATAGCATGAACTATGAACTTTGAACCAAGGGTCATGGACTTATCCCTGACTCTAGGACTTAGTAGCGTGGTTAATCACAGCCGCATTATTAATGTCTCCAGTTCTCCACAATACGGTAAATGATACCATAACAGATCTTTTGTAAAGCTATGATGGATATTTTTAAAGGATTATTTATTCATAGTAGGTGTCTGATAAGAGCTACTTTTAGACTTTTGGACTTGTAGATAACTTCTTTTAATTTCCTATTAAAATACCCAGGAAGGTACAGAATCCAGTGTTGGGGCTCATAAACCAATACCCTAAAATACGGCGCTTTGACATCCTGAACTGAAGAAGCCTCCAGGTCTCTCTGGCCTTCCTCTTTACCCACTGTCTCTCAATCTTCTCTCTCTCCCAAGCAGAGGATGAACTTGTTCATTGGAGTTCCCTTATCTGCCCAAACTCCCAGACCTGCCAAAGAAGAAAACAATCACCTCTGGCTCTTTCCCTGCGTCTTCAGTAACTGAACTCCTATCCCAGGAACAAAGACTGAAATCTGTCAACACACCTGAACAGACTCCTGTCTGCTTTGCGGGCCCAACAGACGGTCCCAGGCCATGGTATGTTCTTTAAGCCCATTGAATTCCCTAAAAATCAGTTCCTACCCCGTTAAAATCATCCACACTTCCCCATCTCCCTTTCCCCTAAGAAGAAGGGTGTATACATCTGTCCCCCAGGAAGTGGTAGGTCATCACTGTGACTCTCCCTCATGCACATTAACAAACGTGTATGCTTTTTTATGCCTTTAGCAGCTGATTTTCAGCAAAACTTCAGAGGAAAAAGGGGACATTTTCCCTTGGCCACTCCACTAGCCACAGTCCTATAAGCTAAAGATAACAGAAGTTCCCCTATCCAACAATCTCAGGAAAATTTCCTTTAAGTTCAGCATTAATCACTGAACGTTCTACCATCTAACAACTGTATGGCATTTTAAAAAATGTTTAACTGAGGTTAAACATATATAATGTAAAATTTAACATTTTAAGTATTCACTTCAGGGGCTACAAAGTACATTTATATTGTTGCACAACCATCACGACCATCCATCTCCAGAACTTTCTTCATCTTCTAAACCTGCAACTCTGTGCCCATTAACAATAACGCTCCATTCCCGACACTCTCCCCTCAGAACCTGGTACCCACCATTCCGTCTCTATGAATTTCAAACATGAGGTGCCTCACAGAGGTGAAATCATGCAATATTTGCCCTTTTGTAACTACTTTATTTCACTTAGCATGTCTTCAAGGTTCACCCATGTTATAGCATGTGTCAAAGTTTCCCTTTTAAGGCTGAATTCCATTTTATATGTGGCACACATTTTGTAGATCCATACATCTGTTGACAGACATGTGGGCTGCTCTCACCAAATGTGTACAAATATCTGTTCGAGTACCTGCTTCCAATTTTGGGGGGTGTATACCTAGAAAGAGAACTGCTGGATCATATAATAATTTTATTTCTAATGTTCTAAGGAAGTAGAGAGCATTTTGAAATGTGAGATCGAGGCCTAAGCAGTCATTCTTGCTAACTGGAATGCTGGAGTGCTGAGCTGGTCATGGCTAGGCTGATCCGTCAGTGGCGGACAGAAAAGCATTGACATGAGGTCTATAAAAAAATAAGTATCAGCCAGGCACTCTGGCTCACGCCTGTAGTCCCAGCTACTTGGGAGGCTGAGGTGGGAGGATTGCTTGAGCCCAGGAGTTCAAGGCCAGCCTGGGCCACACAGTGAAACCCCATCACTTAAAAAAAAAAAAAATAGAATAGTAAAAGGGAAAGGAAACATCATGCTAAAGAAACAGAACTGGCTGGGCGCGGTGGCTCACGCCTGTAATCCCAACATTTTGGGAGGCCGAGGCAGGTGGATCACCTGAGGTCAGGAGTTCGGGACCAGCTTGGTCAACGTGGTGAAACCCAGTCTCTACTAAAAATACAAAAATTAGCCAGGCGTGGTGGCATGTGCCTGTAATCCCAGCTACTCGGGAGGCTGAGGCAGGAGAATTGCTTGAACCCAGGAGGTGGAGGTTGCAGTGAGCCGAGATCATGCCACTGCTCTCCAGCCTGGGTGACAATAGCAAAATTCAGTCTCAAAAAAGAAGAAAAAAAAAGAAAAAGAAACAGAACAACAGCATTACCTGTGAAAAATCTTTCAACACAGCAAACACAAGAAATCTTGCTCTCAGTAGGACAAAGGCAGGCAGAAGCACTGTGGAAGAGGGGCCAGGAGGGGCTGAGATGAGGGCAGAATGAGTGAGCACAGCGAGCTAACTAAGGTCAAAGAAAAAGAAAACAAGGAAGCTGGAATTATGTTACCGAAAATAAAATAGACATTGGAAAGAAATAATGGAAAAACAGTTCAGCCAATGTGTGGCCATTCAGAAGCATCCTGCCTTGTGGGTCTAATACTAAGAATGATGGGAGAAGGGGCTTCCAATCTTTTTCTATGATTTTCTTTTGTACCTAGTTAAGAACCCACTGCATTTACAGTTATCAATGAAACTGTTCTGCTTAATACCATAATACAAGTGTCTTTCCAAAGTTTTTTGTTCCCTGAGGACAGAATAACAAATGTCAGAACATGAACATTTTTAGGGCTTCTGATACATACTGTTGCCAAAAGTATCAGCAAGGTATGAGGCCATCAGCACTGCCACCATTAATTTTTATTCTTTTTTTTTATTTTGAAAGAATCTTAAACTTAAAGAACAGTGCAAGAATAGAATAGTATAACTTATTTTTTCTTAGCTATTTGAAAGTTAGTTGCCAACACAATGGCCCATCACCTCCAAATTGTGTGCTTCTTATACACAATGACATTGTCCTACACCTATGAAAACCAGGAAGTTAACATTGATACATTACTACCATCCAATCCTAGGTTCACCAATCATTCCACCATGATCCTTTTTCACAGCAAAAGGTTCCAGTTCAGAATCAAGGCTTCTGTTTGCTTGACTTTCATGAGCTTGACACTTTTGAAGACTAGAGGCCAGTTATTTTGTTGTATAATGCGTCTCAGTTTGGGGTTGCTTGATGTTTCTTCACGAATAGATTGAGGTTCTGCATCTTTGGCAGGAGCATCACAGTCATGATGCTGAGTTCTCATATCCTATCACGTGGTACATAACTTCAATCAGTCTTATTAGTGATGTTATTAATTTTGATCACTAGGTTAAAGTGTTATCTGCCAGACTTCTCCACTGTGAAGTTTCTCATTTTCTCTTTGAATTCCTAAGAATTTGGGAGTGGGGAGAGTTACTCTGAGAGAATGCACATATGACATTCCTCATCAAACTTAGGACTTTAAGCACTGAACTCACAAATTCCTATTTTATTCAGTGAGTTATAACCTATTACTACCGTTATTTTGATGCTGAAATTGCCACAGATTTGGCTAGCAGGAGCCTCTTCAAGCTGACTCCTATGTCCTGCTATATCCTCATCTTTGGACATTTCCTTACTTTATGAAACAAGAAGACATCCCAGGCTCATCTTCTACTTCTCTGTCCCAGCCCTGGAATCAGCCATTCTTCCAAAGAGCACCTTTAAGTAGAGAACAGTATTTAGAAACCAAAGTCCCAGACTAGGTGTGCACTAGGTGTTACAGTTCCCAGGCCCTCTCAGTGGACACAGCCGGGAAATATACGTATGTGGAACACACAGACACAAAGATCCGCGTCTATGTTTATTTCTACACAGCTCTTTCTCTCTGTGGAATACCAAGAGTTCACACCAGTCTCTCTAATGAACAGAGTTTTATTCCAGTTCCTTCCCTTTCCAAAACAACCAGCCGTGTCTCTGTTGCCCTCTCCTGCCCGGCTGCCAGGTTTCCACGTGAATGCTCTCACTCCCCTGAGTTCAGACACTCAGCTTTGAGCCAAAGTGGCTTCCCTCTCTCCCAGGACCCCACGCTCCACAGTCAAGGCACTCAACTTGCTCTGCCTTATCTCATGACTTTTGAACTGAGCTTTAGAGAAACAGTAAGAACAAGACATTATCAATTTCATAGATGAGTCTGAATATTTTAAATGTTTCCATCATATTTCTGTAAAAATTGTGTTTCACGTGCTTTGTCTATTTACCTATACACACCTCACTGATTTTAAACTTTTTTTCTTTGTTTAGAGATGGGGTCTTGCTCTGTCATTTAGGCTGGAGTACAGTGGCAAAAATCACAGCTCACTGCAGCTTCAAATTCCGGGGTTCATGCAATCTTCCTGCCACAGCCTCCCAAGTAGCTAGGACCACAGGTGTGCACCACCATGCTGGCTTTTTTTTTTTTTTCCTGTAGAGATGGATTTTGCTATTTTTCCCAGACTGGTCTCAAACTCCTGTGCTCAAGCAATCCTCCTGCCTTGGCCTCCCAAAGCACTGAGATTACAGGCATGAGCCACCATGCCCAGCAGATTTCTTCTTGATTAGTTTACGCTGTGTGTGTGTTAAAGGTATCAATGCTTTGGCTTAAATGTTGCAGATAATTTCTTGATATCTTCTTTGGTTCTTGACTTATTTTTTTTAATAGAAAATTGTATTTTGTTGATTTAGAAAGCCTGAACCCCTTGCTACTTTTCTATTTCCTCTGAGTCCCATTTTTCTCTGAGCTTTTTGCATTTCTGAACTTCTCCATTACTCTCCACTCCAGTGATTCTCAATCAGGGCTGATTTTGCTCCTCCCCCTGGAAGTCTGGCAATGTTTGGAGACATTTCTGATTCTGAAGACTGGGTAGGAAAGTATGATTAGCATCTAGTGGCAAAGGCCTAGGACACTGCTACACACCCTACAATGCACAAGACAGCCCCCAAGACCAAAGGTTATCCAGCCCAAAATGTCACTAGTGCCAAACGCTGCTCTGGAGTCTCTCAAACGCTTTACAGCTATTCTTTTGATTTCTTCCAAAACAAGACATTAGAAAAGAAAGGCTAAAAGAGGAATATTTTTCATGTAGGCAATGACTTTTTCTAAATCCTAGGTCTGAGTTACAAATACTGGTCATAGAACCTTATAGAATCCAAAAGCATTGTCAAAAAGACCAACCAAAAAAACCCTATCTTTGTTATTTCCACAAAAGATGATCGTAGCTGTGTTCTTGACATAAAGGGACTCACCTAATTCATAAAGTTTTAAATCTGTGTTTGTCATGTGGTCAAGAATTCATATCTAGATTACCTAGGTCCATCTGTGCTATCTTAAATGCCAATGAAAGAAAAATGTAATTATTAATTTAATTTTTTCAAATCCTATAAGGCCAGTACCAAGGTACTAAATGTAAATATATACATACATATATATAAATGTACATATATAAAATACATAGTTTTAAAAATAAAGAACAGTATTACAAATAAAATTGTTGCTTTCTCGGAACTCAGGCCTTTGAAAGAAAATACATATATAGCAGCATGGCATGAAGCAATTTAACAAGATATGTAAGATATATTAGAAAGAAAGGAGATTTTTCTCTTCACAAACACAATATATATCTTCTTGGTTATAGACTTGTTACTTGCCTGCCAGAAGAGTTTACTATCATTTTCACAAGTATTCAATTCTCAGAACCAAGGGATTTCACAGCCTCCTCTACCCAATCAAAGCAGTGTCTTATGGGGTCCGTCTGAACGTAATCCTGTCCTACTGACGGATTTGACATCTATTTCTGCCACCATTGCACAAGAACACAGCAGACTGCTGACTGCAATAAGACTTATCTAGAGGCTAACAGGCAAGCAAAATCTATACTGATTTCCTTTTCTTCAGCACAATACCTTTTAAAAAGTAGCATAAATAAAACAGTGTTCTCAAGACCTGTGATTTTCAACGAGAAATTACTAAACACATTGGGGAGGCTTCTTGTGGTCTTGATTTCCTAATGAGCTATGGGAAGTTACATAATGAAGAGAATTCTTCTTGGCTTCTTAGGTTTCAAAAGCCTACAAAGTCTGTAAATTCTGTTTCCTTTCCAACAAACACTAAACCTAACTTGGTATTCGAAACTTTAACCTCTCCATTTCAAATGCTTTAGTTTTGGTCCTGACTCATTACAAGAAAGGAGCCTGTTAGAATAGCAAAATAATAATGATGATGAAATCATAACAATAATAACAGTAGCTAACACTTATTGAACTGAGCGCTATATGTCAGATAGTATTCTAAATGCTCTATCGGTGTAAACTCACATAATTCTATGATAAGCTACAAAGTAGATACTCATCATAATAATCAGTCCCATTTTATAGATAAGAAAACTGAAGCCCAGGAGTGTGAATAGGTTTTTCTAGGTTAGAAGCAGAATTGAAGTCAGAAAGCCTGACTGTAAACTCATGGTCTTAACCACTTTTCTGGCTCTCTGATTCCCACCCTCTCAACTTTTAACGTGACTGAATCTGAAACTCATCATTCATTATAGCATCAAACCTACATCTCCCTCTTCTTAAGGCCTACCTGCATGAGCATGTACCTGTTTATACAGCTGCCAGAACAAATGTGTATAGGTTTGTCTAAGTAAACACCAAATTTGATTGTAAAAATAAAAACTAAAGAGAGTATCATTGCTTTGTAAAGGTAACGGTGAATGATTCTCAACGCCAATACCAGAAACATGTGACAATCACAAGGCAGTCACCAATTTAACAGAGAGAAAGAAAGTATGAAGTACATCTCTCAGTCTCTGATAGAAGTTCCTTTCTTCACCTCGGGTGAAGATCAGGAGTTCCGCTTCTACTGCCCTTGCTGCCACCAAACAGCAAAGTTCAAGGAAGACAGAGGAGCTTTGAAGCCTTCTGACATGGGTACAGAATTCTACTATGTCTTTTTGTTTGAGTACAAAATATAGCTCTAGCCTGAAGAAAGACTTAGAGTTAATCTTCCTGCGGTACAGATGGTATATTCTGATTCCTGATCACCCACACTGCGCCACAGAGCCCCTGACACAGAATTGTCTGTAGTCAAGTAATGGGAGGTGAGGAAATGGCCTCAGAGAAGGACTAACGTCCACAGACTTGAGTTCATACAACCACAAAAATACCTGCCTGGCCAACTAGCCACCCAGTCTAGCATAAAGGTTGGTCAAGCAGATTTGTGGAAAGAAAGAGGTCCAGGAAATGCTCCTTGGAAGGCAGAACATTTACTTATTCATCATTATATTATTGATCAGCCTCCCTACACCCTGATTAATTATCACTCCTTGATGAAAAGCTATCTCGATTCAATTCTATTGCTTTCTCAGCAATACAGGCAAAAATTTTACATAGCAAGTTTTTTGTTTGTATATTTTTATTCATTTTTCAGCAAATCAAAACCCATTCAAATGGAAAATGGAAAGATGGAAAAATGAAACTGTGCATTTCAATGTGATATTGAGCATAGTATATCAGCAGCTCACTCTGTGGGTTCTGTGTTGCTTCGACATTCTGTCTGTGACCTCTTGGAAGGTTTGACTGGTAGGGGCACAGCACTTCAAACTGCGACATAATCAACGTTTCCTCTCCTAGGTTAAGAGGGACACTGATCGCTGGAAACATGAACATCCACAGCAACTAAGAGTGAGCACTGCTGAACACAGCCACAGACTGTGGTCCTTCGTTAAACAAATGAAAGTCTAAATCAAATGACGAGAGAACTCAAATTCATGATCATTATGAAGCAAATGCATTGCTGTACTTAAGACATCAGTCCCTCTACAGAGAGGCCATCACCTCTTTGCACAAGTCAATATGGGCAAAAATTGTTTTCAAAAATCAGGTTGGTTCTCAAACATTAAAATGCACATATCAGAGAAAAATGCTCTCTCAAGCATCTCTATACGAAGATGTTCATTACAGAAACGTTTGTTATGGTGGAAAATGAGGGCCAATGTCTATCAATAGGAGATTGAGTATGAGAACTACAGTGCACAGCGAGGGGGTAAGAACGTGGGTTCTGGAGCCACACAGCCTTGCTTTAAATCCTGACTTTGACACACACTAACAGTGCGACCTGAGGCAACTTACATAACCTCTGTAAATCTTGGTTTCCTCGTCTGTATATAAAGAGTTTAGTAAAACACTTGACATATACGAGCTCAATAAATGTTAGCAATTATTATTATGCTACATTAAGTTATGTATATGGACATTTTAAAAAGATAGGGCTGTATCTATCAGTGTAGAAAGATGGCCTGTGTCATTGTTAAGAAAATGTTTCCAGCAAATTGTAGATGGGTATAACTAATATAACTCTGCATGTGCACATATTGTGTGGATACACATGGAAAGTGTGCTGGGACACATACCAAACTGTTACAATAAATCCCTTTCAAAAATTAGGAGTGGCTGGGAGGAGAAGGCTTTCACTTCTGCACTTCCCATGCTGCCAGGGTAATACCACCTCACAACAGTAAATAGCAAAAATAGCAACCTTAACTCTAGATTTTCTTATCTAAATTTTAATTCTGTGAAGAATTTTCCATTTCCCTTTTTCAAATCAGGATATAGGATGCAATTTAGAAAGAGTGAGATCACTTGTTAGACTGTACGATTTTTAAGCATCAATAAAGTATACCACTGAACTTCTCTACCAATCCATTCTCTAAACTTCCCAATCAGGTGTGCCTCTCCATTTAGGACACAGGCAGGTTTTTGTTCCAACTCACAGTGTAACTGCCCTGGTTTCAGTATCCACGGTGAATGAGAACAGCTAAGAGACACAAGTGCTGGGAATTAAAGAAGCATCTACTTAAAAACCAAGCTCTTGCTAATCAGTGAGAAGAGTCTCAAGAGATGATATGCTGAAGGCACCGAGGGAGAGCTGGGTTGGAATGTCTGTCTGTGCAAAACTGTGGTCCTTCAAAACGAGCAATTAGAAAACAGAGATGAGATAATATAGCTAGCTCTCGCAGATGAATCAAATGTCTTGTTACTAGATTAGAGAATTCAAAGATATGACAGAGAATATTAAATGTCTGAAAATGACCAAGTGTAGCTGCTTGAATCATTTCCCCCACAGTTTTCAGTAGAAAAGAGTTGTTCTTTCCCATTTTCCAAAATCATTACTATTTTAGCATTGTCAAGGAAAAAAAAAGGACTTATGTTTTGTACTTTTCACAGTGTAGAGAATGATGCTCAGAATAAATTGTTTCACTATGGGAGTTATATTTACTAGAAGAATGAAGCTCTGGCTTTCCACTTCAAGACAAAGAGAGGGACATACAACAAAAAAGATGGCACGTTCGGGGGCTATAGGGGCGTGAGTTCAAATCCTGGATTTCCAATTTCTAGCTATGTATCTTTGGTGAGTCATTTAACCTCAGAACCGACTTCACAGGACTATTACAAAACTGTGTGTGTGTGTGTGTGTGTGTGTGTGTGTGTGTGTGTGTGTGTGTTACTGAAAAATATTACCCAGTACTTAGTACACACCTAGTAGTTGTTAGCTACTATTTCAGAGAGACTTCTGTGGATGGCATATACTGACAATTTGGTTAAAAAAATAAAAAATAAAGACAGTTAATTCTTTCAAAATTATTATATGACTATCACAGGTGGGAGGGGATAAAATGAGGAACTAGAGAGATCACTGAATTTACAGCAAATGTCCTGGCCAGGTAACCTAGAGGTCAAATAGAGATGAAAATCAGGTTGCTTCTATCATAGTCCAATATTTTTTCATACTCCATCAGATTCTGCTTTCTGCAATATAATATGGAAGCGAGAAAACAAGAAATATTCCAGGATACAGTCACAGATGTACTATATAGCTTACGTTTTATCTTTTTCCCAAAAAAGAGGAACCTCATTCTGCCTGAACAACAAAAGGTTAAAGATGTATTGGTGGACAGCATCTAGGAAGAGAGATACAGGAAGTGGACAGCATCTAGGAAGGAGATACAGGAAGTGGACAGCATCTAGGAAGGGAGATACAGGAAGTGGACAGCATCTAGGAAGAGAGATACAGCAAGTGGACAGCATCTAGGAAGAGAGATACAGGAAGTGGAGAGCATCTAGGAAGGGAGATACAGCAAGTGGACAGCATCTAGGAAGACAGATACAGCAAGTGGACAGCATCTAGGAAGGAAGATACAGGAAGTGGACAGCATCTAGGAAGACGGATACAGCAAGTGGACAGCATCTAGGAAGGGAGATACAGCAAGTGGACAGCATCTAGGAAGGGAGATACAGCAAGTGGACAGCATCTAGGAAGGGAGATACAGGAAGTGGACAGCATCTAGGAAGGAGATACAGGAAGTGGAGAGCATCTAGGAAGGGAGATACAGCAAGTGGACAGCATCTAGGAAGGGAGATACAGGAAGTGGACAGCATCTAGGAAGACAGATACAGCAAGTGGACAGCATCTAGGAAGGAAGATACAGGAAGTGGACAGCATCTAGGAAGACAGATACAGCAAGTGGACAGCATCTAGGAAGGGAGATACAGCAAGTGGACAGCATCTAGGAAGGGAGATACAGGAAGTGGACAGCATCTAGGAAGGAGATACAGGAAGTGGACAGCATCTAGGAAGGGAGATACAGCAAGTGGACAGCATCTAGGAAGGGAGATACAGGAAGTGGACAGCATCTAGGAAGGAGATACAGGAAGTGGACAGCATCTAGGAAGGAGATACAGCAAGTGGACAGCATCTAGGAAGGGAGATACAGGAAGTGGACAGCATCTAGGAAGGAGATACAGGAAGTGGACAGCATCTAGGAAGACAGATACAGCAAGTGGACAGCATCTAGGAAGGGAGATACAGCAAGTGGACAGCATCTAGGAAGACAGATACAGCAAGTGGACAGCATCTAGGAAGGGAGATACAGGAAGTGGACAGCATCTAGGAAGGGAGATACAGGAAGTGGACAGCATCTAGGAAGGAGATACAGGAAGTGGACAGCATCTAGGAAGGGAGATACAGGAAGTGGACAGCATCTAGGAAGGGAGATACAGGAAGTGGACAGCATCTAGGAAGGGAGATACAGGAAGTGGACAGCATCTAGGAAGGGAGATACAGGAAGTGGACAGCATCTAGGAAGGAGATACAGGAAGTGGACAGCATCTAGGAAGGGAGATACAGGAAGTGGACAGCATCTAGGAAGGAGATACAGGAAGTGGACAGCATCTAGGAAGGGAGATACAGGAAGTGGACAGCATCTAGGAAGGGAGATACAGGAAGTGGACAGCATCTAGGAAGGGAGATACAGGAAGTGGACAGCATCTAGGAAGGGAGATACAGCAAGTGGACAGCATCTAGGAAGGGAGATACAGCAAGTGGACAGCATCTAGGAAGGGAGATACAGCAAGTGGACAGCATCTAGGAAGGGAGATACAGCAAGTGGACAGCATCTAGGAAGGGAGATACAGGAAGTGGACAGCATCTAGGAAGGAGATACAGGAAGTGGACAGCATCTAGGAAGGAGATACAGCAAGTGGACAGCATCTAGGAAGGGAGATACAGGAAGTGGACAGCATCTATGAAGGAGATACAGGAAGTAGACAGCATCTAGGAAGACAGATACAGCAAGTGGACAGCATCTAGGAAGACAGATACAGCAAGTGGACAGCATCTAGGAAGGGAGATACAGCAAGTGGACAGCATCTAGGAAGACAGATACAGCAAGTGGACAGCATCTAGGAAGGGAGATACAGGAAGTGGACAGCATCTAGGAAGGGAGATACAGGAAGTGGACAGCATCTAGGAAGGAGATACAGGAAGTGGACAGCATCTAGGAAGGGAGATACAGGAAGTGGACAGCATCTAGGAAGGGAGATACAGGAAGTGGACAGCATCTAGGAAGGGAGATACAGGAAGTGGACAGCATCTAGGAAGGAGATACAGGAAGTGGACAGCATCTAGGAAGGGAGATACAGGAAGTGGACAGCATCTAGGAAGGAGATACAGGAAGTGGACAGCATCTAGGAAGGGAGATACAGGAAGTGGACAGCATCTAGGAAGGGAGATACAGCAAGTGGACAGCATCTAGGAAGGGAGATACAGCAAGTGGACAGCATCTAGGAAGGGAGATACAGCAAGTGGACAGCATCTAGGAAGGAAGATACAGCAAATCTAATTCAGAAGAAAAGAAACAGATTGCCCTGAATATGACAGTGGCCATCAGAAAGGGAGCTGTACCCTCCACCCAAATGTGTCCCAAACACAAAGACGTCTCACATCCCTCTAAAAACCAAAAAGAGGTACCAGTACTGTGACGGTCATTTTCTGGAATTCATTAATTGAATCATGAAGAGAATTATGTTAGGTCAAAACACTCATACCTCAGAAAAAGCTGCGTCCTATACACTAGGCTAGCCCACACCAACCACAAAGAAAGCACAGACAGAAATTTCCAGGACTTGGTGTCTTTGCAAAGACGGAGACTCCAGCCATAAGCTTAGCAATGTACCCTCTTGATGAAGGAAGTGAGCATGATCTCTCCCTTTGTCATCTGAGTGATGCATGATTAAGCTCAATAGAGGTATAGATTCAGTGATGTTACTGAGAGGAAGCAACACAATTTTCAGTGACCTAAGGCGCTATATGTGAGAGTCCCAAGTGTTCTAAAGAAAAACCTGGCCCAGCACAGTGGCTCATGCCTGTAATCCCAGCAATTTGGGAGGCTGAGGCAGGTGGATTACCTGAGGCCAGGAGTTTAAGACCACCCTGGCCAATATGGTAAAACACTGTCTCTACTAAAAATACAAAAATTAGACACACGTGCTGGTGGGAAGTCCCAGCTACTTGGGAGGCTGAGGCAAGAGAATCGCTTGAACCCGGGAGGTAGGTTGCAGTGAAGGCAGAGATTGCAGTGAGTCAAGATCGTGCCACTGCACTCCAGCCCATGTGACAGAGTGAGTGAGACTTCATCCCCCACCCGCCAAAAAAAAAGAAAAGAAAATGAAAACCCATACCAGAAAAAAAGTTTCTCTTTCTTCAAAAACAGTCCTTCTTCTGACCTTCCCTAGGTCTTGCAGAAGAGAGCATAAAGAAGTCTTAGATCAAATACTCATTTATATCAGTGACTTCTAAGTAATTACCTGCATCTACAGGATATACAGAGTTTAATCACATACCCTTGAAAGACGCACTCCACTAAACAAAATTATAAGTACACCTCATTGCATGTACTGAGTTTCACTCTGCTGTGCTTCATGGATCTTGTGTTTACTAGATAGAAGGTTTGTGAATCCTTTGTTGAGCAAGTCTATTAGCACCATTTGTCCAATAGCATGTGTGCACTTCATGTGTCTGTTGTCACATTTTGGTAATTCTCACAATAATTCAAACTTTTTCACTGTTCTATCTGTGATGTTTATCAGTGTTCTTTCACATTACTACTGTAATTGTTTGGGGGCACCATGAACAGTGCCCATATGAGACAGTTAACTTAATCCATGAATGTGTGCATTCTGACAGCTTCACCAATTTCATTCCTGTCTCTCTCCCTCTCCTCAGGCCTCCATATCCCTGAGACACAATAATACTGAAATTAGCCCAGTTAGTAACCTTACAATGGCCTCTAAGTGTTCACGCGAAAGGAGGAGTTGCACATCTCTCGCTGTGATTCAAGAGCTAGAAATGATGAAGCTCAGTGAGGAAGACATGTTGAGAACTAAGATAAACTGAAAGACACATGTGTTGCACAAAACAGTTAGCCAACTTGTAAATGCAAAAGAAACACTCTTGAGGGAAATTAAAAGTGCTACTCCAGTGAACACACAAATAATAAGAAAGTGAGACAGCCTTATTGCTGACAGGGAGAAAGTCTGAGTGACCTGGACAGAAGATCAAATAAGCCACAACATTCCCTTAAGCCAAAGCCTAATCCAGAGGAAAGCCCTAACTTGCTTAAATTCTATAAAGGCTGAGAGAGGTGAGAAACGACAGAAGAAACGGTGGAAAGTAGCAGAGGTTGGTTCATGAGGTTTAAGGAAAGAAGCCATCTCCGTAACTTAAAACTGCAAGGTGACGTTGCAGCAAGTTATCAAGAAGATCTAGCTGAGATGACTGATGAGGGTGGCAACAAGGAAAAGGAGACTTTCAGTGTAGATGAAACCGCCTTATATTGGGATGAGATACCACCTAAGACTTCCATAACTAGAGGAGAGGTCAATGCTTTGCTTCAAAACTTCAAAAGACAGAATGACTCTCTTGTTAGGGTCTAATGCCAGCTGGTGACTTTAAGTTGAAGCAAATGTTCATTTACCATTTAAAAAATCCTACGGCCCTTAAGAACTGTGGTAAATCTGTACTGCCCATGTTCTACCAATGTAATAACAAAGCCTGGGTGACAGCATATCTGTTTTTAAGCATAGTTTACTGAACATCTGAAGTCCATTCTTGTGACCTACTGCTCAGGAATAAGATTGCTCTGAAAACATTACTGCTGATTGACAACGCACCTAGTCATCCAAGAGCTCTGATGGAGATGTACAAGAAGACGAATGCTGTTTTCTTGCCTACTAACACAAAATCCAGTCTTCAGCCCATGGATCAAGGAGTAATTCAACTTTCAAGTCTTATTATTTAAGAAATACATTTTGTAAGGCTATAGCTGCCATCAATATTGATTCTTCTGATGGATCTGGGGACAGTAAATTGAAAACCTTCTGGAAAGGATTCACTATTCCAGACACCATTAGGAACATTCATACTTCATAGAAGGAGATCAAAATATCAACATTAACAAGAGTTTGGAAGGTTGATTCCAATCCTCATGGATGACTTTGAGGGGGTCAAATCTTCAGTGAAGAAAGTAATCAGAAATGAAAAACAAGGCATTACAACTGATACCACAGAAATACAAAGGATCATTAGAGACTGTTACGAACAACAATCTTGACAATGCTGACAAATTGAAAAACCTAAAGGAAATAAATCCTAGACATACACAACCTACCAAAATTGAATTAGGAAGAAGGAGAAAACCTGAAAAAATCAATAATGAGTAGTGGAAGTCCTAGTCAGAGCAACCAGGCAAGAGAAAGAAACAAAGGGCATCCAAATTGGAAAAAAGGAAGTCAAATTGTCCCTCTTTGTGAATGACATAATCCTATATACAGAAAAATCTAAAGACTCCACCAAAAAACTCTTTGAACTGATAAATGAATTCAGTAAAGTTGCAAGATACAAAATCAATATACAAAACTATACATCAATAACGAAGTAGTGAAAAAAGAAATTAGAAAAGCAATTCCACTTACAACAGCTACAAAAACATAAATAAAATATCTAACAATAAATTTATTGAAGGAGCAGAGAGAACTCTAGAAGGACAACTATGAAACACTGATGGTAGAAACTGAAGAGAACACAAACAAATGGAGATGTCCCATGCTTATAAATTGGAAGAACTAATATTGTTAAGATGACCATGCTACCCAAAGCAATCTACAGATATAATGTAATACCTGTCAAAATACCAAACCACATGTTTCACAGAAATTTTTTTTAAATCCTAAAATTTGTATGGAAACACAAAAGACCATGAATAGCCAAAGTAATAATGAGCAAAAATAACAAAACAGGAAGTATCACACTACCTGACTTCAAAATATGCTACAAAGCTATAGGAACCAAAACCATATGGTACTGGTATAAAAACAAACACACAAACCATTGGCATAGAATAGAGAACCTAGAGATAAATTCACATATTTACAGCCAACCAATTGTAAAATGTGTCAAGAAAACAGACTGAGGAAAAGACACCCTGTTCAATAAATGGTGTTGGGAAGATTCCATATCCAAAGCAGAAGAGTGAAAGGAGACCATTATCACTGTATACAAAAATAAACTCAAAATGAATTAAAGATTTGAACATAGGACCCAAAACTATAAAACTGCTAGAAGAAAACACTTCAGGACATTGGTCTAGGCAAATATTTTACGGCTAAGACCTCAAAAGTACAGCCAACAAAAATAGACAAATGGCACTATATTAAACTAAAAGGTTTCTGTACAGCAAAGAAAACAATCAAGAGACTGAAGAGACAATCTGTAGCAATAAATATTTGCAAATTACATGTTCAGCAAGGAATTAATATCCAAAATATAATCCAATTAAAAAGTGGGCAAATGATATGAATAGAAATGTCTCAAAAGAAAATATGCAGGCCAGGCACGGTGGCTCATGCCTGTAATCCCAGCACCTTGGGAGACAGAGGCGGGCAGATCACCTGAGGTCAGGAGTTCGGACCAGCCTGGCCAAAATGGTGAAACCCCGTCTCTACTAAAAATACAAAAAATTAGCCAGGCGTGGTGACACACGCCTGTAATCCCAGCTACCCAGGAGGCTGAAGCAGGAGAATTGCTTGAGCCCGGGAGACAGAGGTTGCAGTGAGCCAAGATCCTACCACTGCACTCCAGCTTGGCTGACAGAGTGAGACTCTGTCTCAGAAAAAAAAAAAAAAGAAAGAAAGAAAAAGAAAAAGAAAATATGCAAATGGCCAGCAAATATATGAAAAAATGTTCAACATCACTAATCACCAGGGAAATACGAATCAAAACCACAATGAAATATCATCTTACCACAGTTAGGATGGCTGTTATCAAAAAAAGAACAGATAACATGCTGGTGAAAATGCCGAGAAAAGGGAACTCACACACTGTTGGTGGGAATGCAAATAGGTACAGCCACTATAGAAAAGAGTACAGCATTTCCACAAAAAAACTAAAAGAGAACTACCATAGGATCCAGGAATCCCAGCACTGGGTTTCCTTTCTTTCTTTCTTTCTTTTTTTCACAAAAGAAAGAAAATCAAAGGGATATGCACACCCCCAATGCGTATTGCAGCACTATTCACAATACCTAAGATACTGAATCAACCTAAATATCCATCAGTGGATATTTAACTCCATAAAAGACATACAAGTAACACCACTCTACTTTCACGCATGAAGCATTAATGGATAAAGAAAACATAGATACAGGCATGATGGAGTACTATTCAGCCATAGAAAAGAATGGAATCCTGTCATTTGCAGCAACAGGAATGAGCCCGAAGGACATTATGTTAAGTGAAATATGTCAAGCACAGAAAAACAGATATCACATATTCTGGCTCTTATGTGGGAGCAAAAAAGATGTTGTTTTGTGCTCATCAAAGTAGAATTTGTGGGTATTGGAGGCTGGGAAATGGAAGAATGGGAGGAAGGTTGTCTGATGGATACAAAATTACAGTTACATAGAGAGGATGGAGTTTGCGTGCTCTGCAGCATTGTACGCTGAATATGCTCAACTGTATTATATTTTTCAAAAAGAGGAGAGTATTTTTTAATGTTCACAACACAAATAAATATTTGAGGTGATGGTATAGTGATCACTCTGATTTGATCATTACATATTATATACACAAATGAAAATATCACTCTGTATCCCATAAATGTGTACAATTATTATGTGTCAACTAAAAAGGAAAAAAGGAGTTGCACCATCACCACACCTGTCACATAGATCATAAATACATACCCGCACACAAATTATGTTATTTACTATGTATCATTGATGTCAGAGCCCTAAAAAGCCTTATTAAGCCTCTTGACTACAGTTTTCAAACTTTTTTTGTAGTGGAACGCTTACATCAAACAATGTTACGTAAATCCCAAAATAGAATTCCCCAGTAACAGTGATCTCATGAAATCAAGGCAAGGCACGTGGACGTGTTTAGTGGGGGTGCACGAGCATGCCTGTGTTTGTAGGGAGAGGACAGGGCTGCTTCCCCAAAACACTGTTTGAAAAAATCACTGATGTATTACAAGCTTCTTATTCCCAGACAAACTTAGTATGGAATCACCTGCCAGGTAAGGAACCTGCTTATACATAAAATGAGGGCTATAGACTAGATCTTTTATCTGTATGTTTCTAGCAATGTTTTATGACACTATTATATAGGGTTTTCATAGGAAATCACATAAAGAAAGGACCATTGATATGATAATCATTATAATAAATCATACTAAATGATCTTGGTAGCAAACTAGTTGTCAAGCAAAGAAGGATTATGGGTTTATTCAGACCAACTTCTGGAATCTTATTTATGTATTAAATATATATTAAATATCAAGGTCAGAAACCAAATGAAGTATTAACTGGCAAAATCCATTATTACAATAGAAATAACATTGATCCCTGGAAATAAAAATTATTTCAGATTAAAAAGAAGTTATGGGGCCAGGCGCAGTGGCTCACGGCTATAATCCCAGCACTTTGGGAGGCCGAGGCAGGCAGATCACGAGGTCAGGAGATCAAAACCATCCTGGCTAACGTGGTGAAACCCCATCTCTACTAAAAATATAAAAAATTAACCAGGCGTGGTGGCGGGCGCCTGTAGTCCCAGCTACTCGGGAGGCTGAGGCAGGAGAATCGCTTGAACCAGGGAGGTGGAGGATGCAGTGAGCAGAGATCACGCCACTGCACTCCAGCCTGGGTGACAGAGTGAGACTTTGTCTCGAAAAAAAAAAAAAAGTTAGTGAAGAAGCTGATTTCAAAGGGTTTTACTGCTATGAAGATAAAATTAGGTTGGTTTCATTCTAGCTTTATTGTAGTCTACAGAGACTAAATTGAAACCAGCCATTTTAATTCAGAAACAATATTTAGGCTGTAGAAAGCAGAGTGATAACCACCCTGCCTTTGTTTAAAATCTCTGAGACAGAAGGGATATTTCCTGTAGCAGCATAAATTACACAGACTCTAAAGTTATGTTGAAACGACCCTTACACCCTTGCAGCAACGTGCAATTTTGTGGCTGTAATTTTCTCAAACTGCTTAATAAAACCTTCTCCTTTTTATCAGAAAAAAAGAATAAATAAAATACCAAGAACTCCATAAAAGGCATACAAGGAACATTACTCCACTTTCAGCCATGAAGTATTAATAATTAACTGTTGGGCAGGCAAACTGAGTTAGCACTCTTTTCCCATAGGACACCTTCCTGTCAAAATGTCACCCAGAAATAACCCTGTAGATTACAGGAAGGGGCTGCAATTCCCCACAGTGCATCTCATAACCATAAATGGCCTCAGAGTTTCAGTACCTGTCAGGATCAGGTCACCTAACACCTGGGAATCTCTCACTCTCCCCCTCCTCCACCCACATATTTGCCACTAACACACCAATAATTGATAGTATCTGCATTTCTGAGCATTGCCAGCCATGAGCTGCCTGCCCTAGCACTGAAGGAGAGACAGATGGCAGCCAGACAGAACGGGATGGAGAGCTCATATCCGAGTCCTGGCTCTGCCCTTGATTCACTGGGCAACAACCTCTCACCAAAGATGGGATCATAAAGCTCCATTCCCTCGCATTCAAATGCTAGGAATCCTAATGTGATCATTTCTACCATGAACTTTGGTGTCTTCTGTACTCATATTTGCTTTCTGCTCTTTTGAGGAAAAAAATCCGATACAATATTGTGACTACGAAATCATCTTCTCATTTTTAGTGATTCAAGGTCAGGTGAAAACAGAACCGTTAGTTTCCATTCCAAACACTGATACATGTAAAAAGGTTATATACTTTAGCAGAGTCCTCACTGGAAAAGATGTAGATTTGGAGAGTTCAGGCAGACATGGGTTCAAGTACTGGCTCCACTACTTAACTAGTTATGTAATTTTGGGTATGTGAACTAACTACTCTAGGCTTTAATTTCCTCAAATGTATATAATAAGAATGACAATCATGAATGCTTTAGGGATCGCTGCAGGTTGCAAGCTAAACATGCTAAATATGCAACTAGCATACAAGCGAGCAATTTGCATTCCTGAGCATTTATCCCAAAGACATGAAAAATCATGTTCCCATAAAACCAGTGCATGAATGTTTACAGCAACTTTATTTATAGTAATAAAAAACTGGAAGCAACACAGATGTCCTTCAAAGGGTGAAAGGTTAAACTGTGGTCCATCCACACCATGGAATACTAATTGGTAATAAAAAAAAAAACTAGGGATAAGGGCAACAACCTGGATAAATCTCTGGAAAGTTATTATCCTAAGTGAAAAAAAACCCCAGAAGGTTACACACTGCATTTTCTATTTATACAACTTTCTTGAAATGGCAACATTAGAGAAATGGAGTACAGATTAGTAGCTCTACAGGTTAAAGAGCGGTTGGGATGGAAGGAAAGTGAATGTATCTATAAAAGGGCAACGTGAGGAATTCTTGTGGTGACAGAAATGCCCTGTTTCTTGACCATATCAAATGTCAAAACGTCAATGTTCTGGCCGGGTGCTGGCTCACACCTGTAATCCCAGCACTTTGGGAGGCCGAGGCAGGCGGATCACGTGAGGTCAGGAGTTCAAGACCAGCCTGGCCAACCATGGTGAAACCCCATCTCCATTAAAAATACAAAAATTAGCCAGGCGTGGTGGCGCGTGCCTGTAATCTCACCTACTCGTGAGGCTGAGGCACGAGAATCGCTTGAACCCAGGAGGTGGAAGTTGCAGTGAGCCAAGATCACGCTACTGCACTCCAGCCTGGGCGACAGAGAGAGACTCTGCCTCAAAAAAATTAATTAATTAATTAAAAAATAAATTAAAAAATTTTTTAAATGTCAGTGTTCTGGTTGTGATAGTTTTACAGTTTTGCAAGATGTTGCCATCTGAGGAAACTAGATAAAGGTTACAAAGTTCTCTCTGTGTTCTATCTTACAACTGCATATGAATCTATAATTATCTCAAAAATAAAAGGTTTACTCCAAAGAAATTAAAATAATCATATTTCAGAATATCACTGCAAAGATTAAATATATAGAATTGAGCAATAATTTAAAAATTATTACGTATATGAAAAATTGCCTAGCACAGACAGTTCTTGGCAATAACAGAAGCTCATTAAATGTTCGTTTCTTTCCTCTAAGAAGTTGTACATAGACAGAATGCATCCTAGTAGATTTTTATTTGTGGATCAAATGAAGACGTAACTCCATGAAAGGGTCTGATCATAACATACACACTTTTTGGAACATTTAGCCTTTTTTTCCCTATGAATCTGAACTTTGAGGAAGTATTATTTCACACTAAATAACATTCATCCACATTCCTACAGCAAAACTGTACAACTCGGGTGCCAACTAATTTCTTCCATCAAAAAATATGACCAGTGGAGCAGGTTGTAGGGGATTATGATCCAGTTGGTTAAGAGTCACAGTCAAAAAAGATGAATCAAGGCCAAAAATTATTTGGCATGCTCTTTTACAGACAATGAAGAAAGAACATGAAAAGAATAAAGCTTGGTTTCATGTGCTCAAGAGTTCACAGCTAGTTAAGACAGGAAAAGTCTCATATATGAAGACTCAGAGAACAAGTGGAGAACAGACCATCAGTGCAAAAAATCTGCAGAAGAGGTGGAGGTGAGCATGGCTGGGGGCAAATGAGTGCAGAAGAGGGAGGTGAGAGGTGAGCAAGGCTGGGGCAAATGAGGGAATTGGGGGCTGCTGGCTCCACACAGCACCGTCGGACTGCGTGAAGAACTGTTGGCAGACGCACGACCTTGGCCTTCTGGAGGACCGCGGCAATCCTTAGTACTTTGCCGATGCTGCAATGTAATCCCATCTTTCCCAGAGTTCTCCATCCCCTGCTGCCAGATCCCTGCCGCACAAATTCGCTTGTATGAAGCTCCTGGCTACTTTATACTTTATATAAAGTATATAAGTATACTTTATAAGAGAAAATACAGACACACAGACACCTTCCTCCCCCAATATATGCAGACAGTATGAAGCGTCATAGTGTTCCGGCCTCAAAAATAAAATTAGGAGGAAAGCCTGTGGCACAGCAAACATCTCCCCAGCCTCCCACCTGACCCTACCCTTCCAGGTCACTGCCTCAGGAGATAAAATGACCCAGGAGGCCCTGTTTAAACTCAATTCTAAGTGAAGGCCTGAAGGGATGCACACACTGTCCAACTCTTTTTCATGCCAAAATTAATATAGTAAACATATCTTTGTTTCAGCAATCAAAACCTGGCAATTTGCTATGTCAACCCCCATTCCACAGCCACGCGTCTGAAGAACATATGCTTTCAGAATGGCGTTTATGATCTCAATGCCATCTTGCTACAAGCCTTCCAGCTAGGATGTTCCCTGCAGTTGAAGTAAACGGAAAGGAAGTTTCTGAGTTGAAGTAGACAGAAAGGAAGGAGGGTCACAGCCCCGTGGCACAGGTCCCAGGATGACTGCTGTGCCACTCACGAAATGAGCCTTTTGACTGACTCCAGCAGCAGGACGGGACTGTCGTTTCATGAGGTGAGCTACGGGCAGACAGATGTATCCGAATCGCATTAATTGGAACCTCTTGTCACAGGATGAAAGAATTTCAATTTCTCTGCGGATGCCTGTGTGCTACACATGGTATCTGGCAGGTGTGAGAACCTCATCTTTGATTGCCTATATTCCCAATCTCCTTTCTTTGCCTATTTTCCTGCTGCAAAGCAATTACGGCTGAAAATCAGTCTGCAACATGCACTCATCCATATTCAACTCTTTCCACTTCAGGCAAATCTTGCCCAGAAAAAAAATAATAAAAGAGAGAGACTTATAAATCCAGATTTGTCTTTTATTTTGATCCTCTGATTGTCCAAATGTTTACTTGTTGATAATCCACCATTTTCTCCACATCAAAATAAATATTCAAAAGACGCAGCTCTAAACAACTAAAGCATGTACCTGTCTTAAGTGACAAGGAGGGATGACACACCTACAAAACTTTCAATAAATCGAACCAACAGATGGGAGCAGCCAGAACCAGTTGAAAGTGCAAATGACGGAGCATTTAAAAAATATACAGTGTCACTGATTTTAAGTATGTTGAAGAAAAAAATTTAAGAAACAGTACCTGGGACTTATACCAACAGGCCAAGGTTAAAATTGGGTTGAAGAGGAGACAGGGCGTCCTCATGGAAGTCCTTCGAGTTATCATTTCACATTGGATTTGCTTTTCAGATCTTATCTGATAATTACTGAAAGCCACAGGCAGGGCCTAGAATTTTGAGATGTTTCTCAAATTTTCAGATGAAAGCTGTTTACCTGTCCCTTAAGGAGAGTTTAAACTTATTTTAATCAGTATTCAAAAGACACAACAGGATGACCATCCCCCCATCCACCCCCGCAGTCTCCTTCTCCAGAGGCATCCAATTTCATCATTTCTTGGGATGTTATTTTATACATACACAGGGACATGCTTTATATCTTCCTTTTCTTCATTTTTTACACAAATAACCATAAACTACACATCCTATTTTATTTTCTCTGTACTCTTCTTTTTCTCTCTTTTTTTGTTTTGTTTTGTTTTGTTTTTTTGAGACGGAGTCTCGCTTTGTTGCCCAGGCTGGAGTGCAGTGGTGCGATCTCGGCTCACTGCAAGCTCCGCCTCCCGGGTTTACACCATTCTCCTGCCTCAGCCTCCTGAGTAGCTGGGACTACAGGCGCCCACCACCACGCCCGGCTAACTTTTTTTTTTTTTTTTTTTGTACTTTTAGTAGAGATGGGGTTTCACCATCTTAGCCAGGATGGTCTCAATCTCCTGACCTCGTGATGCGCCTGCCTCGGCCTCCCAAAGTGCTGGGATTATAGGCATGAGCCACCACGCCTGGCCTTTTTTTTTTTTATTATCATCATTTAGTTATGAAAGCCAAAGCTGAGACAAATTCTCTGTACTCTTAATGGCATAACTGAGCATTGATTTCATATGAGGACACAAAGAGCTTCCTCATCGTTTTTTATGGCTTCAGAGAATTCCCTTGAACGGATGTAGCATAATTTATATAACCAGTTCCCTACAGATAGACATTTAGGTTATCTCCATTCTATTCCTATTACAAATAAGGTTGCAATAAATAACCTCACACATAGGTCATTTCATGTATTAGCTAAAGTAGCATGTATTAGCTAAATTCCTATAAATGTAATTGCTGAGTCAAAGGATATATGAATTTATAATTTTGAAAGATATTACCTTCATATATACATATCTGTATCTATATAGTACCTGTTTCCCTATACCCTTGCCAATACAAGGTGTTAACATTCTGCTGTTTGCCCATCTGATAGGTTAAAAGTGACATTTCAGTATCATATTCATTTGCACTGCTCTTATTATGAATGAGCTGAGGAGCTTTTCATCTGTGTCATAGGCAGCTCACCCCTGAGGACAGCATCACCTGGACTCCCTCCTCTGATAACTTCTGGGAGGCACTAGCAGGAGGTTAGCAGGTGGAAGGAGAGATATCTTTCCCATTTCCACCCTGCTTCAAGGACATATTTCTCACAATGGCTACATCCTCCATGATCACAGCCTTCTTCGGATGACCCATCTTTCCTGCTCCGGCAATGCCGTTCTCTCTCTTTGTCCCTGCCTTCAATCCCAGGGATAGTAATAGCTTCCCACATTTGCAGGTCTCTGAGTGTCACAATGTCATTCCCTTTTTGTCCCCAAAATCCTGCCCTCACCTCTGTAAGTTGCCCCATTTGGGGAGAAGAAGCATTTGTGGAGCAACCTGTTTGCTATTGCTTTGTTTTCCTGAGACACTAACAAACATATCTCCTGCCTATTTTTCTACTGGTTTGTTGGTCTTTTCATATTGATTTGTAGTTGTAGCAACTCCTTATTCATCAGAGCAAGAGTTGGCAAACTTTTCTGTGAAGTGCCAGATAATAAATACTGTTGGTTTTGTGGACCATAAGGTCCCTGTTGCAGCTATTCAATTCTGCCACCATAGGGTGAAAGCAGCCACAAACAATATGCAAACAAATGAGTGTGGCTGTGTTCTAATAAAACCTGATTCATAAAAACAGGCAGCAGGCCAGATATGGGCCTTGGGCTGTAGTTCCCAACCCCAGCATTAGGGAAATTATCTTTTCTCTGAGATATAAGCTGCAACTATTTTTCTCCCAGTTTAGTTTTTTACTTGTCTTATAGTGGCTTTGCCATGCAGAGTTTTAAAGATCTTTTATTTTACGTAGTGGAATTTATCTGTAATTTATGGCTTCTAGTTTTTATGTCAGAGGGAAAGCAAAGAGTTAGTAAAACCACAGGAAACTCAAAGAGGAAAGACTGTACCTTAAGCTAGTCAGACCATGCTACCACCAAGAGTCTTCTTAATGAGACAACTACTCATCCTTCTAAGACAGAATTATCAAAAACTCTTTCTTAAAAAGCAAACGAACAAATGAAAACTTCCGATGGAAGGCTGAGACACAAAATGGAGCGAGCATCCTGGTGGGAGCCAGGAAGTACCTATCCATATGTGCCTCGGGTAACTCTCAGGCCACCGTATTCTAGACGTTAAAAAACACTTCTCGACACAAATACGAATCCTATCAAAAGAAAATTAGAAAAGTGTTTTCTAGGTGATCGCTGTATAAAAATTTCACAAATCACCCATTCTATCAGGCTTTGCCTAGCTCCAACATCTTTCCGACGTCAGTGACATGGGGGCATCTGTTAGAGTTCTTACAACTAGGGGATCTCTCGGGATTTCCACTTCATACTCATTCTTCTGTTCCTGCATGACTGTGCTCCAGGATCTAAAGGCTCCTAGCCTTAGTTTGTAATGAATTTAGTTTTTGCATTCTATAAATTTAAAACAAATATCTTTGTGGAAATTTTGTAAGTAGAAACAGGGAAAGTAAAATGTTGCCAATTAAAATACATGTTATTTGCATAAAACAGGCAAGACTTTTAGGAAAAAAACACTGGGGAAAGGATGGGAAAAATAACAAACAAATAAACAAAAATTGGCCGTTCAAGTCTCTACCAGAGTTTAATATTTTAAAGTCACAATTTCCTTTCCTTGTTTTCTCCTACCATGGAGAAGCAGACACAGTTATAAGTGAAGGAACAAAACATAGACCGTGGAAATTTGGAGGTTTCAGCATGGATTTGCATCCTAAAAAATACAAATAGCAATGTGTAATAACAATTTAAAATCTCTTGTTGAATTACAAAAATTATCCTGGCAATTGTAGTCGGTTGCTCTGTCCTGACCAAAACAAAGTTATTCATATTTACATGCTTCATCCCCATATACATGCATATTGAGATGTATATTTTATTTATATGTTCATCTAGATGTAAACATAGGTATATGCAGATATGCACCCACCACACTTCACTATACTGTCTACAACATGTGTATTAGAAAATGTGTATTTACCAAAACCAACATATAAAACCAAAGTGGCAAAGGCTTTGGGGAATAAGAAAGACACAGCTCTGTAATAAGTCTAACACCTGTGAATGATCTGTAGCAGCCTTCGAAATGTGGGATTGCTGTATCCCTCAAACTGATACTACAAACTGAGATTTCATGTCTCCATTTACATGAATTGATTCCATAAATTCTACTAAGCGCCAATGGGTAAGACTCACAGCATGTGAGATCAAAAGAGTAGAAGTAACTGGCGACAGTTTAGTTGAGCCACAAGATGACAAACATCAGTCACAGGGTAGTAAGGAGGGGAGAATCATCCAGAGAAAAGCCGTGGAGAGGCGTTTTCTCAATTGATTAGGTCATGCTGTAATGGAGCCAAGGGCGCAGGTTCAGTCCTCTCTGCCAATGACCTATATTGTATTTCAAAGACACAGACCAGGCCCAACAGTTCTCAACATCTTGCCACTAGATCAAAAGGGATATGAGAAGAAGAGTGGCTAAGCCCAAGCTTATTTCAAGTACTAGAAAAGTAACAACATTAACGCAGCATTGATTAGTACCATTGTCTTAGCGTAAGTTACAGTTAACGTCCGACATGATCTGTGATGTAATAGAATTAAGTAAGACATTTCTCCTGGCTAGTATTAAACTGTATTTATTCAGTCAACCTTACAAGATCCTATCATGAAACAGAAATAGCATTCACTTTTCAAATAGCTGTATTCTAACACGTGGTTTGCAATTAATATTGGGCTGTTTTGGATATTTCCTGTATTACATATACAACCGGGATATTAATAACAACAAAGATGAAAACAGAAGGGGATTTATGTAGCTCCAGAGGGGTTCAATAAGTAGGAACACGACCCGGATTCAAGCTTCCTGGCACAGACACCCCACCATCACAGCTTATTCGGAAATTAAATACTTGGGCTTCGCCACCACGAATGCAAGTGCTGCCGCTTATCTTTTTTCTCACGAAAATGTGATCTTGGGCTCAGAATGGTGCTGACCCAACGTCTCACTTTTCTTAGAAGAAGTATCTCAATGAAGCTGATGCTGCCGTCTGAGCACTGCTTTCTCGTAGGAATTTGCCAAATTAACCCAAAATGCAGCCAGCCACCAAACAGAGAAACAATTTAAGTTTAGCCACGTGGGGATAAATCCTTCCGGGTGTCAAGGTCCTCAGCTGGGGCTTATATTAAACCAGTAGTTACCGACTCCATTCCCCAGAACAAAATGACTCATGGGGCTCCCGTATCTCCTTTCATTTGAAAAGGTGCTGAGGTGGTAAAATATTCTGAAAACTCCTGTAGTCATTGATTCCTCAGTTCTTACAGAGCGCTAGAATTTTGTGGTCTACATGTCACTGATTGTAACACATCTTAATATTTGCTGCTTAGAAATGTGTTTGAAAATCATGTAAAATATCACACAAATAGCAAATAACTGGAAGATAGATGGTTGTGTCTTTTTCCCTCTCTGATATATATAAATTCTCCAAGAACCACATGGTAGAAAAAAGACAGATATATAGTCACGCACTGCGTAATGACATTTCAATCAAGGACAGAACACACATACAATGGTGGTCCCATAAGATTATAATACTGTATTTTTACTATTCCTTTTCTATGTTTAGATACACAAATAGTTAACCTTGTGTTAAAATTGCCTCAGCATTCAGTACAGTAACATGCTGTTCAGGTTTATAGCCCAGGAGCAAGAGGCAATACTTCACAGCCCAGGTGTATAGTGGGCTATACCATCCAGGTCTGTGTAGGTACCTCTATGATGTGTGCTCAGCTATGAAGTTGCCTGAAGATGCACTTCCCAGAAAATATTCCCACCCTTAAGCAACACACGCTGGACCCCCCATCCTGAGGGTGGGAAGAAGCTCTTTACAGTCCCCACAAAGTGAAATGACTTCATGTTTCTCACTCTGTCTCCTCAGTGCAGACTTCAAAATAAAAATACTAATCATCAAAAGACAAAATTCTGCATATGCTGAAACCTACATAACAGCATTCTGAAGTTTCTAATAGTAAGTTTCTTATTAGCTTGTCCCAAGTTAAACTTCTTTTTGTGCCTGGGCATGTATCCCAGTGTTGCCAGGGCCCTACGTCGTAGGCACACGATAAGTCCAAGACCTGTAGTGGGTAAACTCAGCAATGTTCATACTCTCTAAGTAGGTAATGCTAAAGGAAGAGAGAGAAAAACATTCATAGCCAGAGTGATCACATAAACTGGGTATATCAGAAAAATCATGACTTCTGGTTCTGGAAGAGAATTGGAGGGGGTATAACCTCTCTTCCAATGGACCGACTCAGAGTTATACCTAGCTCAATCTAGATGGTATGTAATCTTTATTGGGAAGAAAAAAGGATGACTAAATACATATGCTTTAATCATAATTTGTATTCCTAGATGAAACTACCAATAAAAATTGCTACCTGCGTATTTCCTGGGCCCTTATGAGGTACACTCTGAAACACTTTTTCTAACACTCTCCACCACAAAATTGGTTTTATTGCTTTCATTTCATAGTTGAGAAAATGATGGATTCAAAAACATTAAGCAATTTGTTCAAGGTCTTATGACTGATAAGTCACATTTTGAGGATGGGACCCCAAGTCCATTTGATTTGAATGCCCATAATCCTCTAACTGCAGAAAGCTTCAAGTTATCTGTGTGTTCTGGAAGGCACAGCTACAAAGAAAAGCTAATATTTCCCTCTAAATTCTACCTTTATATAGCTCATCATTTGAATTTGTAACACTCTCCAGCAGTAACAAATACTTACGTTTCTCTGGATTCACAGATACATACTAAATATTTTAAGAATGGAGAGAAACTAAGATTGGAAACAAATTAATATGACAGGAAAAAAACTGTGGAGGAAAATCCATGGGAACGTATAAGAATATAACTGTAATTCAAGAGCCACATACTCAGGGTTTGTAAAAATTCCTAACTGCAGATTAAGCAATGAGGAGCTCAGCACCTTCCACAGGTTCACACTCCAAGCCACGGAGCACTCAGTGCCAACGGTCTGCTCTTGGGGAACACCGTTCAGTGACCTCTCTCCATGTAAGGACTTCACATGATTAGTGAACCGATTCTAACACAGGAGCCTCCTATGATGTCTTAAGTTCAGAATATTTCTCCCAGATCACCCCAGAAGAAATCAGAGCTGCGTTCATCAATCATTCTCTTACACGGTTTCCTTTGTATAGAACCACTTTGCACCCTTTTTGGTAAGTTACCTCCTTCTTAATCTTCAGGACTAAGCCCAACACACACTTCAAAGCCTTTCTGAACCCATTCTAGTATGGCTGCCCTGTTTTGTCTTCCCCCAACCCCAGGAACCCTGTATTTATCTTCAACAAAGCTTTGACCACACATTCTCTGCTATGTTTTTTTACTGGAGATTAATTTTTTACTCATTTTGTTAAGGCTATTTCCAGGGGCTCTGAATAGTGGCTACTCTTAATAAATACATAAATATACTCTCAGGGATAAATGAAAAATCAAATGGTCCGAGTGGCCTAACACAATTTCCAGAGCACACTGGGAAATGTTTGTCTCTTTTTTCAGCCACTGTCACTACTTCTTTATCCCCGCCTCTATCTACACATAAATAAACACATGCCAACACCTGCACTTAAGTATGCACATGTACACATATACACAGCATCGATTACTCCATGGATTAACTCTGCTTCATCTACTACCTTTCACGTAAAAACAAGACGAAGGAAGAAATTTAAGAATGTATGATATTCACACAAAATCACATAATCTACCAAAGTCTCCTCATGCATTGCCTTTATTCAGACTAATATTTATTGAGCACATAGTACTATGTAAAGCAGTAGAAGCAAATCAATTAAAATGCTCATATGTTCTGAACACAAAATGCTCGAACACCCACTACAGACATTCAGAAAGATCCAAAAAAGCAAAATTAAGTCCTGCCCATATTGAAACTATATCTTGAGATAGAACCAACACAACCAAAACAAGATGACTATTTTAAGATGAGGAATGGCTGGGAACACAGGAAATAACCCAATGGGACATGAGTGTGGCTCTCAGCCTTTGGACAGATCATGGGACAACAAATAAACACACACGTTCTCCTGCAGGGCATAGGTTTCTGGTGAAGAATCAGTGGTGACTTGGAGCGAGACACCAGATGATAATTTGATAAATGCTGTTTACCTTTAAAATGTGATTATACAGCATTTATGATGAACATGCTCAGCCAATGATGAATAATATGTGCAGTCAAGCACAATAGAAAGTTAATTGTCTGAGGAGGTAGTTCTTCCCTGGCAGCTTCCCAAAGCTCTCACAGCGTGCCTTCCCCTTCCTCCCAAACACTGGAGTTGGAGTTAGAGCCCTGCCAGAGGAGAAAACCTGGCTACAGAGAGTGGACTGGATAATGACTCGCACCAACAGTTTCTGGGATCTCCAGGTACAGGGAAGCCTGTTCGCACATTCACCTTTAGGAATATTCAGGACTCGCTCTACCTGCTGCAGTGTCCGCACGTGGTTCCTGGTGTGGTTTATTTTTCTCTCACACCTCAGTGAGGTTCTTTCACAGCCTCTTTAGTGTAAGATTTCAATTTTTAAAATGGAGAGAGATCATTCCACAAAATATTATATATTCCAGTTTTCTTCTAATTCAACAGTTCTACGAATAAAGACCAACTTGAACTGATTCACAGTGCATTTTTATAAATTAAGAGGAGTTTCTGTGCAAAAAAAAATTCATTACCTCAATTTAGTTCTCAGTGCAAATTATAATGACTCCTGGTTCAATTTATAGAAAATAATTTAAACAACTCCATGTCCGTACACACCAAAATAACATGTTCTGGGTAAGACACACAGGTGTTCATACAGGAAACATGAGAACTCCATGTTAAATGGAGATATTGCATGATGTCTATTTTACCTTCAGAGAAATGTGCACAAACTGGGTAATGATGATGCCAGTACAAGAACTTGCAAATAAATGGGTTGTTTGGGCAAGAAATTTTGTAGGTACGTAAAACCAGAACTAATTTATAGATCAGTCAGGCTCTGTCTCATGCTTGGCAGAGAGGCTAGAGGTCACTGGTCACTGAGGAAAAAAATGCTTACAAACTGATTTCCAGCCCAGTTAGCAATTTTACCAGAACTCTTTATCCTATCAAGGCTGCAGAAGAGAGGTAATGAGGTCCCATATGTACAGGTGTACAACAAATTAGGTCAATAAATAAGTCTGTTAAAAATACTTAAATAGGAAAGGTAAAAATTACTTAAACATGATAAGAACCATTCAGCAAAATTCAATAGCAAACTTAATGCTCAGTGGTGAAGTGTTAAAGTCATTTTTATTAAAATGACAAACTGGACTAGGATAACTATTATTGACTCTTTATAAAATATTGCTTTGAGAGTATAAAATACCTAGGAATCCAACTTACAAGGGATGTGAAGGACCTCTTCAAGGAGAACTACAAACCACTGCTCAATGAAATAAAAGAGGACACAAACAAATGGAAGAACATTCCATGCTCATGGATAGGAAGAATCAATATTGTGAAAATGGCCATACTGCCCAAGGTAATTTATAGATTCAATGCCATCCCCATCAAGCTACCAATGACTTTCTTCACAGAATTGGAAAAAACTACTTTAAAGTTCATATGGAACCAAAAAAGACCCCGCATCACCAAGTCAATCCTAAGCCAAAAGAACAAAGCTGGAGGCATCAGGCTACCTGACTTCAAACTATACTATAAGGCTACAGTAAACAAAACAGCATGGTACTGGCACCAAAACAGAGAGATAGACCAATGGAACAGAACAGAGCCCTCAGAAATAATGCTGCATATCTACAACTATCTCATCTTTGACAAACCTCACAAAAAGAAGAAATGGGGAAAGGATTCCCTATTTAATAAATGGTGCTGGGAAAACTGGCTAGCCATATGTAGAAAGTTGAAACTGGATCCCTTCCTTATACTTTATACAAAAATTAATTCAAGATGGATTAAAGACTTACATGTCAGACCTAAAACCTTAAAAACCCTAGAAGAAAACCTAGGCAATACCATTCAGGACATAGGCATGGGCAAGACTTCATGTCTAAAACACCGAAAGCAATGGCAACAAAAGCCAAAATTGACAAATGGGATCTAATTAAACTAAAGAGCTTCTGCACAGCAAAAGAAACTACCGTCAGAGTGAACAGGCAACCTACAGAATGGGAGAAAATTTTTATAATCTACCCATCTGACAAAGGGCTAATATCCAGAAACTATGAAGAACTTAAATTTACAAGAAAAAAATCAACCCCATCAAAAAGTGGGCAAAGGATATGAACAGACACTTCTCAAAAGAAGACATTTATGCAGCCAACAGACACATGAAAAAAGGCTCATATCACTGGCCATCAGAGAAATGCAAATCAAAACCACAATGAGGTACCATCTCACACCAGTTAGAATGGTGATCATTAAAAAGTCAGGAAACAACAGGTGCTGGAGAGGATGTGGAGAAATAGGAACACTTTTACATTGTTGGTGGGACTGTAAACTAGTTCAACCATTGTGGAAGACAGTGTGGCAATTCCTCAGGGATCTAGAACTAGAAATACCATATGACCCAGCCATCCCATTACAGGGTATATACCCAAAGGATTATAAATCATGCTGCTATAAAGACACATGCACACGTATGTTTATTGCGCACTATTCACAATAGCAAAGACTTGGAACCAACCCAAATGTCCATCAATGATAGACTAGATTAAGAAAATGTGGCACATATACACCATGGAATACTATGCAGCCATAAAAAAGGATGAGTTGATGTCCTTTGTAGGGACATGGATGAAGCTGGAAACCATTCTCAGCAAACTATCGCAAGGACAGAAAATCAAACACAGCATGTTCTCACTCATAGGTGGGAATTGAACAATGAGAACACTTGGACACAGGAAGGGGAACATCACACACCGGGGCCTGTCATGGGGTGGGGGGAGGGGGGAGGGATAGCATTAGGAGATATACCTAATGTGAATGATGAGTTAATGGGTGCAGCACACCAACATGGCACATGTATACATATGTAACAAACCTGCACGTTGTGTACAGGTACCTTAGAACTTAAAATGTAATAAAAAATATATATATAAAATATATTTTTTTACATATATATTTTTAATATATATATTTTGCTGATGTAAGAAGAAATTTTATATACATATATGTAGCAGGTGATCTTTATTTACAGATAAGATTACATAATTTGAAAATCCAACTTTAATAAAAAATCCAACTCTAATAAGAGAAGGTACTTAGATACAAAGATGTAAGGCAAATATACAAAGAAATCATTAGTTTTCTCTGTACCAGAGATAAACAGCTAGAAAATCAAATGAAAAATATTTTATAAAAATTAGCAACTTATATCAAATGCCACATAGTATAAATTTAACAACAAAATATATATAAACTGTATATAACAAACAGAAAATATTATTGAAAGATATAAAATACCATATGAACAAAAAGATAAACATATATTCCTGAAGAGGAGGTTACTTTCTTAAAATGTCATGCTTTCTAAACTTAATACATACATTTAATTCCATATATTCCAATTAGAATCCAGTGGTATTTTTTCTTCTCCAACTTGGTAAAGTAAGTTTAAAGCTCATTTGCAATAATGTCCATACAGAAGAGTAAAGAAAAGTGTGCAAAAGAATAGTGGGAGTGGAATTGTCTTGCCAGATACCAAACTTACTACAAACCATGGGGAAAAAGAAAAGAAAAGAGAATGATTCTAGAACAGGGACAGAAAAGTTGAACAATTAACCAGATAGCACAGAAAAAAGCCAAGTGTTATGATAACTTTAAGCCAAGTGTTAAGTCACTCAATTGTGACTTTTCAATTGAGTGGGGAAAAGAACCATTTGTATAATAAAAAGGCATTAGCATATGTGCACCTCCACCTGTGGAAAAAAGAAAGCTGGATTGTATTACCTCAAACCATACACAAAAGAATTTCTAGATAGACTAAATATCTCAATCTTAAAAATTATTCACCAGCCTGGGCACAGTGGCTCATGCCTGTAATCCCAGCATTTTGGGAGGCTGAGGGAGTGGATCATTTGAGCCTATGAGTTCAAGACCATCCTGGGCAACATGATGAAATTACATCTCTACAAAAAACACAAAAAAATCAGCCAGGCATGGTGGTGTGTGCCTATAATCCTAACTACTCAGGAGGCTGAGATAGGAGGATCGCCTGAGTCGAGGGAGGTCAAGGCTGCAGTGAGCCATGATCCTACCACTGTACTCCAGCCTGGCAACAGAGTGAGACCCTGTAGCAGAAGGAAAAAAAAATGTGAAAATAATTATATAGCTTTGATATAAGCAAAGATACCCATGACAGGAAACCCACAGGGCATTTTTTTAAAAAACCTACATAGTCATATTCCAGTGTAAAAAATGTAAAATTTGTTAGTAACTAAAGTCAAGAGACAAGTGACATCCTAGCGAAAATATCCGTAAAATGTTGAACAAAGTGTTGATGTCACAAAGAACACCTATAAATTGATAAGGAAAAGACCAAAAATTCACTATGAAAATGAAAAAATGAATAGTACACGTGAATCACAAAAAAGGAATTGCAAATAACCAGTATATAAAATGGTCTTCAACCTCAAGAACATGCAAACTCACGTTAGTTAACACTATTTACCCAGTAGATTGGAAAAATATTTCATTTCAAGCATTTCACTGGTAAAATACATTGTGGGTGAAGTTATAATCCATTACAAACAATATTTCTTGGGGAAATTTGGCAACACCTTCTAGAATATAAAATTCACATGGCCTTGAAGAAAAGAAAATTCTACTTTGAAGAGTCTTTTCAGTCAAAATAAAAGGGCCAGTGTGCAAAGCTGTATGCACTAGAATGTCTATTGCATATTTTAGTGACAAAAAAGTAAAAATACTAGGTCCATTAATGGGGCATGACTGAATATATCACATTACAGCCATTTCTACGGAACATAATGCATACATTATGCAAAAAAACTGTATTTTGCTGCAGTGAGATGTGATATAGTATACAGTAGTAAGGGCTCCAGAGGATGGGAGCCCGACAGCCCATTCCAAGTCTGGGCTTCACCACTTCCTAACCTTGTGAACTTCAGCAGCCTCCTTAAGTTCTCTGGACCCGTTTCCTCATCAGCAAACAGGGATAATGATAGCGACTTCACAAGGTTATTGTAAGGCTCAAATGAGATAAAGTATTTAAAGCAAAAAAAAAAAAAAAGTGTTCTTAAAATCAATTTCAAGAAAATTAAGTCACAAAGTAATGTCTGTTGTGGGATTCCTTTTTTGTCAAGATAACAGATCTTATCTCACTTACCATTGCCTGAACAAACCAAGACATTGTCCATCTGGGATGGTTTTTGTCCAAACAGGAGGCGACGGTTATTAATTAAGGAAGCGAGACTGGGTTTGGACTGTGGCATACCACGAGAGGATTTGGCTAGTTCTTAGTAAAAGGAGACCATAGCAGGCATGCAGCATTATGTACAGATGCCCTAAGAGACTGAGAAACAAGGAAAATGGGGTTGGAGGCATTTTGAGGGGAGGAGCAAGTGTGAGCATGAGCCCAACCCTGAGATCCTTCAAGAGCCCAGTTCTAGTTGCAGGCCACAAGTATCCTGACAATAAACGACTCTGTGCTTCTTAGACTCTGCAAGGGGAAGACTTATCAAAGCCACCTCACAAAAAACAGAGTCGTTAAATACATACTATGTGGTTTTTTTTTTTTTTTTTGAGATGGAGTCTTGCTCTGTCACCCAAGCTGGAGTGCAGTGGCGCAACCTCAGCTCACTGCAAGCTCCGCCTCCCGGGTTCACGTCATTCTCCTGCCTCAGCCTCCCCAGTAGCTGGGACTACAGGCGCCCACCACCACAGCCGGCTAATTTTTTTTTTTTTTTTTTTTTGTATTTTTAGTAGAGACGGGGTTTCACCGTGTTAGCCAGGATGATCTCGATCTCCTGACCTCGTGACCCGCCCATCTCGGCCTGCCAAAGTGCTGGGATTACAGGCGTGAGCCACCGCGTCCAGCCCATACTATGTGTTTTAAACACAAAAAACATAGTATGTATTTAACAGATGTCAACTGCGCTGTGCCAGTTCAGCTACACTAGGCTTCTGCCTGTAACTGAAAAACAAACTAGCATTTCAAGTAAAATGAGTAAAAAATATAAAAACACATTGTAAATTATCATTTTCTAATACTTAAGTCAGCTTATGAGATTCCTCCCACACCTACTCAGTGGCTCACAAACCCTCGGAAGGAAGAAGCACTGCATAACCCATCTCAATGTTTCAGTCATTGCTTACCACTTCAATAGCCCACTAATAAACAGTGGTTTCCACCAAGATAAAATATACAAATTTTTCAATAGACGTAGTAAATACTGAACAAAGGTAAACAGAAGTTGACTATAATATCAAAAAGTAGTACCATTTAGTATTAGTCTGAAAGCAACTAGTGAATGCATTAATATAACCAACAAACAACCTTTCACAAAATACTTAGAGATTAGGGCCATAAACTACAAGCTAGTGTTCTTTTCACTTTGAAATGAAAGATCAGAGGTTCCATATAGGCCTTAATTAGACTCATAGTCTAGAATTTTTCTTTCTTTCTCTAATTAAGAGGATCACGCAAAAACACTGAAGTAGTAGTGCCAAGATGATTCCAGCCAGGTAGCCCAGTGCAACACACACAAAAATGGTTCTATGAATTCAGAGAGACTCAATGTACAACATATTTCTTAAGACACAGCTACAAGACAGAGAGTAGGGCATCATCCATAAAACGATGGGCAAAAGATGAGGGCCTCAAAGCCAGGCCAAACTGGGTGGTTTTTCACCTAGAATAATATAAGGTAGTCTGCCTAGAGGAACAATCTCGATCACTGTTGAGGAAGAAAGCCAAGGTATATAAATGAAGAAGAGGTTCTAAGTGTCAGGTCCAACGTAAATGGTGAGGTCATAAAAAGCAAAAGGAATTTTTAGGCCAGACATGATAAAGATGAGAAATTAAGGGGTATGAAGATAACAAATTGGGTCCTTGTAAGCTGGTTAGAACTAAAATGGTGAACGCTGAGACTGCCGGAAGATTTTTGTTGTGTTGTACCAGTTGGATAGTGTGTTTGTTTGATTATGCAGGTGCACACATGTATATAAACAAGCTGGGAGGTAGCGAGCTCCTCCCAAGAGGAGGTGTAAGTTTCATGGCTTAAAGGAGTCAGGCAAAACCAATGTTCCACCTAATATTAACTATCAAATTATACTTTAATATTGTCCCTTACTGAATAACAATTCAGGATTGCTTGGGACCAATAGTAAACTGATTGAAAAAATTATCCAAATGGGGATAAGCTATGAATGTTACTAGGATCATATGATGAGAGGTAAAAGGATGGGCAAATTCAAGGCTACAGACACAACTTGATTCAGAAAATATGAAATTACGAAGAGGAAGACATACCAAGTACTATTCTTTGGAAAGATGAGAGGTTGTTAAGCAGAGCTTAATATTAACTTCTTTTTTTTTCTTATTCCTTTTTTTTTTTTTGAGACTAGGTCCCACTCTGCCACCCAGGCTGGAGTATAATGGCGCAGTCACAGTTCACTGCAGCCTCAACCTCCCAGACTCATCACCTCAACCTCCTGAGTAGCTGGGACCACAGGTGTCTCCCACTATACCCAGCTAATTTTTATATGTTTTGCAGAGACAGGGTTTCACCACATTGCACAGGATGGTCTCGAAGTCCTGAGCTCAAGCAATCCACAAGCCTCTGCTTCTGAAAGTGCTGGGATTATAGACATGAGCCACCTCACCCAGCCAATATTAACTTATTTTTTAATATAACAGACTAGGGAGTAACACAGAAGTTGGTCCTCATATCTAAAACAGAGTAAAAATACTCTTGACTATTTACATTCAAATAATGTAACTAAGACTAACATGAGTCACTTTCCGTTTTCCAATCAATTTATAGATTAAATGCTTATACCTGACACCAGAAAAAAATAGCAATTAAACTGTAGGCCATAAAATTAATTTCTTCTGCAGTACAAAAAAAAAAAGAAAAATGTAATTTCATTTCTTTTTGACCTAGATTATGCCAATTGCATTAGATGTTTTATTTCCCATATGTATCAGAATGTTCAAATAGTATATAGGCTACTAAAAAGAATCATTCCCAAATGGTACTCTCCCCAAACAACAAACTTCTCTTATTAATCATTCTGAAACTGTATGCTTACAAAAAAAGTGAGCAAAATTGGAAGCAAGAGCCTTCCAAAATTAAATGACCAACTAAATCAGACAGGCAGATTTGAATGTTTTTTAATCAGGCACTGCTGGCATGATCACAACATTTAAAATACCCAAATGATTCTGCATAAATCTAACTCATCATCTTTCTTACAAAAAGTCCAGAGCTCTAATGAAGTCCATAATGATCTGGATAAAATATACTTAATTAGATTATAAACTGCAACATAAAACGGCTGCATCATGCCTTTTAACATTTTTCTCTCTGAAGATTAGAGGATTGAAAGGGGGTTATAAAACAGCCCATTCATTTTTCTTGTCTTTTAAAGGAAGGAAAAAACCATTAGGCAGAACTAAAGTTCCAGACAACTTTTAACAAGTGACATCCAAGTAGGCCACATTCTTAGACCTCCTCAGAGATGCAGGGAACGATGATGGGGTCAGGTGACCAACACATCAATGGGACGGCATGTGATCAGACAACTCTGGGGAATGCTAATGATTTCCTATGTGATGCTGATAGTACAAGATGTACTTTATGCTTGATGATATCTAGATGAGATAGATAAGAGAAAAAAAAACCAAGGCTAATTAAAATGCATTTCAAAGATAATCCTAACATGATTTTCTAATAGTAAGCAAGTCCACTGTGAGTTTGAGATGGTGAATTAAAGACGAATCTATTCATCCACAGATACATCTATCCACTCATACAATTTATATGTTTATTTTTGGTTGAGGGAGACAGGAGGTGAGAAACAAGCATGCAACAATTGCTAAAAATGTCTTTAAATATTTATCTACAGAATTCTCAAATGTGTTATCTTGACTACTAGAGACTAAGAGCATAGCCTTTGGAGTGACCAGATCTCCTTTGAATCCCAGTTCCAACATTTGTTGGCTCTGTAACGCTCAGGTGCAGTTATGACATCTGAACACAGTGAGAACAATCCATGTTCAGGAAGTAATTATGGGAGATTAAGTGTAAGGCACTTTGTACTTTGCCTGTCCTAGAATAGGTGTTGCATACATTAAATCACAATCAAAACAGACAAGCACATTTGGGATAAACTAAATAAGATCTCTAAATAAATGAAAGGGCCAGCCTCAGTGGCTCACGCCTATAATCCCAGTACTTTGTGAGGCTGAGGCAGGAAGATCGCTCGAGCCCAGGAGTTGAAGACCAGTCTGGGCAACATGGCAAGACTCCATCTCTAAAAAATAAAAATAATAATAATAATTAGCCAGGCACGGTGGTATGCACCTATAGTCCCAGCTACTGGGGAGGCTGAGATGGGAGGATTGCTTGAGCCCTGGAGGTCAAAGTGAGACCCTGTCTTAAAAAAAATTTTTTTTAAAAAAGGGACATACCATGTTCACGATTCAATATTAAGATGTCAAATCTCCCCTAAGTGATCTACATTTCACACCATTTCAATCAAAATAGCAGGCTTTTTAAAAAGCTAACAAGCTGATTATAAAATGTTTATGAAAAGGCAAGTGAAAATAGCCAAATCAATTTTAAAGAGAGAAAAAAAAAAGTTAGAGGGCATACACTACCTGATTTCAAGATTTACTAAAAAGCTATACTAATCAGAATGGTGTGGTACTGAAGAAAGGATAGAATAGTGAGTCCCGAAACAGGCCTACACAAACATGAGCAATTGATCTCCAACTAAGATGAAAAGGCAATTTAATGGAGAAAGGAAAGTCTCTTCAAAAAAATGATGCAGGAACAACTGTATATTTGTGTGGAAAATCAAGAAAACCCTTATGTCATAACATATTCAAAAGTTAATTAAAAATGGATTATAGTTGGGCATGGTGGCAAATGCCTGTATTCCTGCTACTCGAGAGGCTGAGACAAGAGGATCGCTTTAGCCTGGGAGTTTGAATCCAGCCTGCATAATGTAGTGAGACCCTATCTCTATGGAAAAAAAAAAAAAGATTATAAATTGAAATGTAAATGCTAAAACAGAAAACTCCTAGAAAATATTTGTGACTTTCCATAAGAAAATATTTCTTAAATAAAAGAAGAAAACACAAACGATAAAAGTAAAAATTGATCAAATGAACTTTATTAAAATTAAAAATTTTGGCTCTTCAAAAGACGCCATTAAGAAAACAAAAAGACAAGTCACAAGTAAGGAGATAATATTTGCAATGCATATCTGACCCAGGACTTGTATCCATGTCATATAAAGAACTCTCACAACTCAACAACATGAAAACAACCCAAAATAATATAGGCAAAAGATTGAACAAATACTTCTCAAAAGAAAATATACAAATGGCAAAACAGCACATAAAAAGATGAGCAGTAGCATTAACTAATTAGAAATGGGAATTAAAACCACACTGGACTGCCACTGAGCACGTATTAGAATGGCTGAAATTAAGAAGACTGACACTACCAGGTTTCGGTGACGATGCAGAGCAACTGGAACTCTCATATACTACTGGGGGGAACATGAAACGTCACGACTACTTCAGAAAGCAGTCTTGTAGCTTTTTATAAAGTTAGATATAATACTAACCATATAACGTAGCCACTGTGACCACAGATATTTTCCTAAGAGAAAACGTATGTCATATAAAGATTTGTACATGAATATTCACAGTGAATGTCCATCAGGAGGTTAATGGATAAATAAAATGTGGTATGTCTACACAACACAACACTATTCACAAACAGAAAGGAATGAATTACCGATACGTCCGATAATATGAATACATCTCAACACCATTATGCTAAGCGAAAACAGTTGGATGTAAGGGTACATACTGATTTCACTCTATGTAAAATGCAAGTTGATGTACAGTGACAAAAAGGAGATCACTAATCAGCTGGGGCTGGGGGTGGGTGAGGGGTAGACTGAAAAAGGGTACAGGTAGAAAGAAGACATATAGATGGCCATTTTTATGCACATAAAAAGATACTTAACATTAGTAATCATTAGGAAAATGCAAATTCAAAACCATGATAAAATACCACCTTAACACTCATTAGGATGACTATTATTTAAAAAAAAAAAAAAAAGGCCGGGTGTCGTGGCTCACGCCTGTAATCCCAGCACTTTGGGAGGCCGAGGCAGGCAGATCACGAGGTCAGGAGATCGTGACCATCCTGGCTAACATGGTGAAACCCCGTCTCTATTAAAAATACAAAAAAATTAGCCGGGCGTGGTGGTGGGCACCTGTAGTCCCAGCTACTCAGTAGGCTGAGGCAGGAGAATGGAGTGAACCCAGGTGGCGGAGCTTGCAGTGAGCCGAGATGGTGCCACTGCACTCCAGCCTGGGTGACAGAGCAAGAATCTGTCTCAAAAAAAAAAACAAAAAAAACAAATGTTGGCAAGGATGTAGAGAAACTGGAAGCCTTGTGCGTTACTGGTAGGAATGCAAAACGGTGCAGCTATTGTGGAAAACAGTCTGGCAGTTCCTTAAAAGACTAAACACGAGCTGGCTGCAGTGGTACATCTGCAGCCCCAGGTACTCCTACTCTGCAGGCTGAGGCAGGAGAATCATTTGAGCCCAGGAGTTCAAAGCCAGCCTAGGCAACATAGCAAGACCTAGTCTTTAAAAATAAAAGAAGACAAGAAAAAATTTTAAAAAATAATTACTATATGATCCAGCAATTCCACTTCTGGGTATATAACCTGAAGAGCTGAAAGCACAGATTCAAATAGGTATTGGCACACCTTTGCTCGCTGCAGTACTATTCACAATAGCCAGAAGGTGGACATAACCCAAATATGCATCAACAGATGAATGAAGAAATCAAATGTGGTATATACATACAATGCAATATTATTCAGCCTTAAAAAGGAAGGGAATTCTGATCAATACTATAATATTGGTGAACTTTGAAGACATTATGCTAAATTAAAGAAGTTAGACACAGAAGGACAAATATTGTACGATTCAACCTATAGAAGTACCTAGAATTGTCAAAATCAGAGAGACAGGAAGTAGAATGGTGGTTGCCAGAGGCCAGGGCAAAAGGGGAATGGGGAGTTATCATTTAATGGGTTCAAAGTTTCAGTTCTGGATGATGAAAAAGAGTTCTGGAGATGGACAGTGGTAACGGTTGCAGAACAACATGAATGCACTTAATGCTACTGGACTGTATACCTAAAAGTGGTCATAATGGAAAATTTCATTATATATACATTTTACTACAATAAGGAAATAGTAAAGAAAAAAGTGGCACAGAAATATTTTGGAAGTAATGGAAATGTTCTCTATCTTGATTGTGACTGTGGCTTCATGGGTATATAAAACTGTCAAAATTCATCCAATTAAATAGATTCATTTAACTGCATAAAATTATTGCTCAATAAAGTTGATGAGGGGAAAAAAAGACACTAGCAAATTAGCAAGAATATATTTTATGCCTCTCCTCCCTGCCTTTCCTCATTTCATCCTGCAATGCCTACCAGTTTTCTATTTCATAGGAAGCAGGAGAAAAAGAAAAAGACGGAGGGAGTGCGGGCGGGGGGACATTCATTCAACAAATACTTAGATAACCTCTATTTCATACGTTACTCCAATAAGCCTGAGTGTTACAGGTTTATGGATGAGGAAACTATATGAAGTTTGGTATGAAGTCGTTTATCCAGGTCACACGAGATTAAGTGGCAAAGCTCAGTTTGTAACCACCGTGTTTCTAAGCCTTCACAAATGTGCATTGTAAAAATGTTCTCCCTACGTGTGATTTCACCAGACCTACACACATGAGGGGAAATAACAAGAGGCAAAGCCATGAAAATTGTGCACTATCAACAAGATAAAAAAAGTGTGGCAAAAATGATAAATGTTCAAGCTGATGGATATGCTAATTACCCTGATTTGATCATTATGCATTATATACATGTATCGAAATATCACTCTGTAGCCCATAAATACATGTAAACTAAAAAGAAAAAAAAAGGACATAAAATGTGTGGAAAATAGGTACTTCTGTTCACATTTAAGGACTTCTTGCAAAGAGTTCTTGAAACCTTTGTCTCTTGTAATTTCTCCTTACTTAACAATTGGGCACACAGATTAAGAACACACACTCCACAGTCACACTTCCCAGGTCCCGTCCTACTGCTGTGACCTGACATGATCTCCCTTTGCCTCAGTTTTCTCAACTGCAAAATGCGGATTATAATTGTAACTATCTGGGCGCAGTAGCACCTGCCTGTGGTCCCAGCTACTCCGGAAGCTGTGGTAGAAAGATCTGACTCCAAGTTCAAGTCCATCCTCGGCAACACAGTGAGACATTGTCTATAAAAATAACAATAATAATAATTGCATCTACCTCAAAGGGCTTTTGTGATGATTAAATAATGGATGTGAAGTGCTTAACATCGCGTTAGAGGCATACGAAATTCTCCATAAATATTAGCCTTCCTCTTCCATATAGTCTACCTATAACAGCTATGGTCTGTCTGTAATAGCTGGGTACAGGTAGAGTTACACGCAGAACTGAAAAAGCTACTTTTACAGGTAGTGGTTTGAATTCACTAATGTTGTCCTTCCTTCTTTCCTCCCTCCCACTCTCTCTCCCTTAAAATGCATTGCTGTTCCTCAAATATAGTTTTTGCATTAAAAATGTATGACGGATACAGATGGCAAATACGCATATGAAAAGATGCTCCACATCATATGTCATCAGGGAAATGCAAATTAAAATAACAAGAAGATACCACTACGCACATATTAGAATGGCCAAATCCGGAACACTGATAACACCAAATGCTGGCAAGGATGTGGAATAACAGGAACTCTCATTCACTGCTGATGGGAACGCAAAATGGTACAGCCACTTGGGAAGACAGTTTGGCAATTTCTTACAGAACTAAACATACTCATCACACAATCCAGAAATCTTACTCCTTGTTATTTACCCAAAGGAGTTAAAAACTTATGTCCACACAAAAATCTGCATGTGGATACTGACAGCAGCTTTATTCATAACTCCCCAAACTTGGAAGTAACCCAGATGGCCTTCAGAAGGTGAATGGATAATCAAATTGTTGCACATCCAGACAATGGACAATTATTTAGCACTAAAAATAAGTGATGTTATCAAGCCATGAAAAGGCACGGAGCAATCTTAAATGCATACTACTAAGCAAAAGAAGGCAGTGTGAAAAGGCTGTATGATCCCAATTATATAGCATTCTGGAAAAGATAAAGCTATGCAAACGGTAAAAAGATCAGTGGTTGCCAGGGATGAGAGGAGAGAGAGAGATGAACAGGTGAGGCACAGAGCACCTCTGTATAATACCATAAAGGTAAATACATATCAATATTCATCTGTCCAAACACGGAATGTACAACACCAAGAGTGAACGCTAACGGAAGCTGAACTTTGGTGATAATGAAGAGTCCATGGAGGTTCATCAGCTGTCACAAATGTCCCACTCTGGTAGAGGATGCTGAGAATGAGGGACGCTGTGTGTTTTGTGTTGGAGGTGGGGGAGGAGGGCAGGAGGGATATGAGAAATCTCTGTACCTTCCTCTCAATTATGCTGTGAACCTAAATTTGCTCTTCAAAAATTATCTTTTTAAAAAACATGTATGGTGGAAACTATGAATGATGAAAGAAAACCCCATTCAGTAACCTGAAGCAGCACGTTATCTTACGAAATAATAAATGATTCATTTACCTTTGGCAGAATCGGGTCATTTTCCTGCCTTTCTCTTTCTAGGGAAATAAAAATTTTACACTTTCTCAAACATTTGGAAGATTGTCTTTCAAAAGCCAGTACAAGGAAGCTTGAGGAAAGCTTTTTATAGCCAAGTATAACAGCTGGCAGTCTAGAAGCCATATACAACATTTTGCTGTTCTACAGAACTTACAGCAGCTCACAAAAGCAAAACCATTTTTATTGAGGAAACAATAAAAATTGTTGGAAAATTTCAAAATTAAATAGTATAGAAGGACTTTTATTGTAATAAAAGTAATCTATAGATAATGTTTCCCATAGTTAACAAAGGTGCCCATTTACCTACTCAAATCCACATTTCTTTTTTTTTTTTTTTTTGAGACGGAGTCTCGCCCTGTCACCCAGGCCGGAGTGCAGTGGCACGATCTCCGCTCACTGCCAGCTCCGCCTCCCAGGTTCACACCATCCTCCTGCCTCAGCCTCCCGAGTAGCTGGAACTGCAGGCGCCCGCCACCACACCCGGCTAAATTTTTTTGTATTTTTAGTAGAGACCGGGTTTCACCGTGTTAGCCAGGATGGTCTCGATCTCCTGACCTCGTGATCCGCCCGCCTCGGCCTCCCAAAGTGCTGGGATTACAGGCGTGAGCCACCGCGGCCCGGCCCACAACTCCACATTTCTAATGGACTGCAAATTCACTAGCGGTAAAAGTAAACGAGGAAGGCAATAGATCCTTTGGGTCTGATGTTACAGACAACTCAAGTGGCAGGCTTTTGCTAGATTTTCTAAGCCAGCAGAGGCAGGGATAATAAAACACATTTACCTAGAGAAAAAAAAAATCAAATTAAGATGACTTTAAGTATTCTATACTAACAGAAGAACTATTAAAAGTAGTTAAATCCATTGTTCTGAAAAACTGAACAGAGATACGACCGACTGGAGGTGTTTTTGTCTCTCTCGACTCCACTGGCACTAGGACCTTTTTCTCCTATTTTATTATCAAGCATGGTTGAGCCAGCCATTGCCATGCCCAAGTGCTGCATATCTTGTGAGTCTAAACTGAAAACAACATATCTCAGACGTTATCTTAGACTTGAGGCTGAGGAACAGATGGATTTAAGAAAAAAAACTATTCCTTTCCTTTTAAAAGGTCTTAAAAACTTTTGAGAAGCTTCAGGAAAAAGGCAAGTAAGATACGATTATTTTGTGGCATAATAAGATTTCATTTTCTGAAACTCAATCAGGAGAACTAATGAAGAAGAAATGTGCCCCTTGCTTGCGGAAGCCAGCTTAAACTGGTAAGAGCCTAATCACTCACAGTATTTGTTAAGCAAAATCCATTTATGTTGGAACAGTAGGCATTTAAGCATTAATATGAAAGTTAAAATAGAGAAGACAGTACAGAATACTTAAGTTACAATTTCAAATTCGACACTGTTGACAGAGCTACTCCAGAGACCACTAAATATATTGCTTAAAAAAAAAAAAAGTTGGCGGGGCGTAATGGCTCACACCTGCAATAATCCCAGCATATTAGGAGGCCGAAGTGGAAGGGTCACTTGAGCTCAGACTCAGGATAGACCAGCCTGGGCAACATTACAAGACCTTGTCTCTACTAAAAGAAAAAAACTTAGCCAGGCATGGTGGCACACATCTGTAGTCCCAGCTACTTGGGAGGCTGAGATGGGAGGATGGCTTGAGCTCAAGAAGTTGAGGCTACAGTGAGCCACGATTATGCCACTGCACTCCAGCCTGGGCAACAGAGCGAGACTGTCTCAAAAAATAAAAATCAAGGTTGCGTTTTTTTTTTTAAACATTATATATCTGAGAAGATCTCCATATATAAATATTTCATTTTAAACAGCTAATTGAAAAGTTCCATACATTTATATGTGAGAACACTTCATAAGGTTTCACCTTATCCTAATCATATCTTAACTCTAAATATTCCGTTTAACGACAACAATGGCATAACATTCCCAAAGCAGCAAAATGTCTTTCTTGATTTCTGAAGATAACAAAGGAAAAAAATAGAAAAAGCAGAAAAGCAATAAACTGTTATTCATTTTAATAAATTTTTATGATCCCTCAGTCATTACTAAATTGGATCATATGATAATTTCTCCTTTGGTTATCATTTTTATTGACAAGTTTTCAGCTGTTTTTTCTTCATTTGCAAAATGAGTCCTAGATCTCATGTCTGGCATAATCACTCAGCTCCCATAAAGAAAGACATCCAGGACCCACTTTATCTTCATGTTACTTTTCTAAGCCAGCCCATCAAAAGTCTGAGGAGACAGCCACTCCTACTACTACTGACAATACCAACTGGTTTAGTGTACACTACTGGCTGACTACACACATCTATTCCTTTTCATTCCTAACAGAATGCTGATTTTATTCACATATTCATTCTCATTAGAAATAAATGTTTTAGGCCAGGCATGGTGGCTCACGCCTCTAATCTCAGCACTTTGGGAGGCCGAGGCGGGCGGATCATGATGTCAGGGGTTTGAGACCAGCCTGGCCAACATGGTGAAACCCCATCTCTACAAGTACAAAAATTAGCCAGGCGTGCTGGCAGGCACCCATAATCCCAGCTACTCGGGAGGCTGAGGCAGGAGAATGGCATGAACCCAGGAGGCGGAGCTTGCAGTGAGTCGAGATGGCACCACTGCACTCCAGCCTGGATGACAGAGCAAGACTCCGTCACACGCACACACACAAAAAAGAAATGTCTCAAGTGCTTAAATTCTTGTAAAAATAACTGCAAAAAGATATATGAGTAAGGACTGGTAGGTACCATATGACTATTTCAGCAAACACATATCACCTGGAAAAAATGTGCTGATACAGTTTCTTTAGGATCAAATGCGTGGTAGGGAAATCCACATCAAGTCCAATAAAATGGTAAAAGAAAAAAAGAAAAAGCCAGGCACGGAGACTCGTGCCTATAATCTCAGCACTTTGGGAGGTTGAGGTGGGAGGATCACTTGAACACAGTTCAAGACCAGCCTGGGCAACACAGCGAGACGCCATCTCTACTTAAAAAAAAAAAGAAAAGAAAAATTAGCTAGGCATGGTAGTGCATGCCTGTAGTTCCAGCTACGCAGGAGGCTGAACTGGGAGGATCGCTCGAGCGAGGCTGAGGCTGCTGTGAGCCACGATCACATTACTGCACCCAGCCTGGGCGACAGAGTGAGACCCTGTCTCAAAAATAAAATAATTTTAAAAGTTAAAGCTAATAAAATATACACAAAAACCCAGAAACAGTGATGTGAAAGAACCTTTTGATTCGTTTGTGATGAAATGAGAGCTGACTTGATAGACTGGCACTATTACAAAGATGTGCATTGCCTGATCAAGAGGTGGTGCTTCTCAGAGTTTCTAAGCCAAAGATTGAATTCTTATTTTTCTTCATGGAGGTGAAAAAAGGCCACAACGTTACAATATAAAAATCTGAAAAAGGGCAGTGAATTGATTTTTCATCTACTTAATAAAATGACTTATTTGGCTGATATTTCCTTAGGATCTCAACAACCTCAAGCCAAAACTCTTCATAGTTTTTCAGGGCAGCACAAATGAATCCCACAGGTTAAATGAAGAGCTGCTCATTAGGACTGAGAATCAGGAAAGAGCCTTAGTTCATCCACATGTGATTCACATCATTGACTTAGTGCAACATAAAGATCGTCACCATTCATTGTTCCTGAGTGGGGAGAAAAAAATCCACAGAATATTTCCCCGAGATCATAAAGAGGTTAGTCACTGATTTGGGGATCTTCATAGTCTACCATTTGACAATGACTTGGCCTTTCTGCGAGAAAAAACATCCATCAGGAGTACCACTGAAAATGTGCTGAATTTAGAGCACCTCTCCACAGTGACTGCAATTATAGAACTCCTAAATCACTGAAAACACTCTGAATCTTGGTTTTAAACATCTTGTGACACCAGAAGAGGACAAAAATTGTCCTAGTGATGATGAACCTAATATGTGGTGTGTCTGTTTTGGATTACAATTTTCCCAATTACAAATGCGAGTCGTTTTGACCACTAACCCAAGAGTGCCTTGGTTAATTTCTCAAGGACAAAATGTGTACATATTGATATATTTTAACATTTCATTTTCGAAATGAATGCTATTTTATTTTTCAAAGGCAGATGATGTCTTACCTACCCAGTGTATTTATAACCCCTTTGAACACTTGACCCATATTCCTAAGCATCCTTATGGCACTTAAAATGCCTAACCAGTTCCAAATGTTCAATAAGGTTTCAGCAAATGCTTGCTGAATGAATTAATTAATGAGCGAAGGTATGTTGAAAAAAATTAGATTTTCCTGATAAGTTAATTTTGAAATAGAAAACATATAATAATAAATGCTAGCTCAAAATAATCCTAGTAAAGCAATATAAGTGACTACCTTGGAAAACTTACAGCAGAATGCATCACTGCTCCCACTCCCAAACCTGCTACCACTTTTGCGTTCTTTATGCTATGAGAGGTACCACTACATCCACAGCTGACTGCATCAGGAAGAGCCCAAGACCACCTTCAGTTTCAGTTATCTACTAGGCAGACTCTCAGGGCGCGGCACACAGTCGTACTCACAGCTGCAATTTATTACAGGGAAACAACGCCAAGCGAAGTCAGCAAGGGGAAAGGCACATGGGGAGAAGTCTGGGGAAACAGAGTGGGAGCCTCCAAGGGCCTTCCCCCAGGGAGTCACACGGGAGGCACTTCACTCCTCTTACAAGAAGCTGTGATAACATGAGAAATGTCCCAATCAGGGAAACCTGTTAGAGACTCAGTACCCAGGGTCTTTATTGGGGTTCAATCACCTGTAGGCAGCCTCTAATTTTGGACTCCTGGAAGGACAGCAGGGGATCAGCATAAACCATAATGTTTACATAAACAGTTTAGGCACTGTCAGCCACTCTTACCAGGTAAGGGGGAAACCCTTGCTGAAATCTCAGTTGCTAAATGTCAGCCAAGGGCCAAACTTGTGGACCTGCCCTTCCTTCCTTTCCTCCTTCCTTCCCTTCCTTCCCTTCCTTCCTTCCCTCCCTCACTCCCATTCCCTCCCCTCCCCTCCCCTCCTCTCCCCTCCCCTCCCTCTCCTTCCCTTCCTCCCTCTCTCCCTCCCTTTCTCTCTCTCTCTCTTAACAGTCTTCCTCTGCTGCCCAGACTAGAGTGCAGTGGTATGGTATCAGCTCACTGCAAGCTCCGCCTCCCAGGTTCAAGCAGTTCTCCTGCCTCAGCCTCCCGAGTAGCTGGGATTACAGGCGCATGCCACCATGCCCGGCTAATTTTTGCATTTTTAGTAGAGACAGGGTTTTGCCATGTTCCCTACGCCAGTCTCGAACTCCTGACTTCAAGTGATCCACCCGCTTCAACCTCCCAAAGTGCTGGGATTAGAGGCGTAAGCCTCCACGCCCAGCCCAGGTCTTTTCAAGGATAAGCAGTTCAGGCCTGCTAGGTTAACTCTTTTCTGCACAGCGACTAGGCCAGAAACCAAGAAATAATCCCAATTCCTACTTCTTCACTGTCCCTCATCTCTTCTAGGCCAAATCCTGTCAATTTTGCTCCTGAGTACCTTCCCTGTACTCCCTTCTTCCCGTCCTCACTATCGGGCTTTAATGGAGGCCTCTGTTCTCTCTTGCTCGCATCACTGCCGGACCTCCTATCTTGTCTCCTGCCTATCCTGCCATCCATTCTCCACAGGCTCTTTGCCGGGAAGGCTGCCCACTGCCCTCAACGTCCCGAGCATAGTGGAAAACAGGGCCTTTTTCTGATGTGCCCAAGTTTTCTCTCTAATTTCTCAACACTTTCTCCCTTCTGTACTCTCTGTTCTAGTCAAACTGAACTATTAAATGCAGTTCTCAGAAAGCATGGCACTTTCTTACCTTTGTCACTTTGTTCTGGCTACTTGTCCTCTACCTAGAATGCATTTCCACTTTTGCCTGGGTTAAGAAGTATGTAGGCTTTAGAAGTCAGCTGAGGCACCAACACAAACCTTCCCCAGATATCCCCATCTCCCAGTCTAATACCTCATGCCTACTCCCCTCCATGGCATTTATCCCACTGCACTGCAATTTCAGTCTATTTTATTGATCTATCCCCTATACTGTGTGTCCTTACAGGTGGGACTGTGTATCCCCAGTGTCTGGCATGGTCACTGACAAATTGTTCATGTCCAATAAATACTTCTTGACTGAATAAATGTCACAACTTCAGCAGGGTTCCCCTGAGGTCAGCTCCATCCCCCGGCCTTCTAGACCGGACTGAACTTAGACGATTTTGGCACAGACACTGGGAACCGTGCATCGTTCATGTTATCCTCTTTGCATTGGCTTTGTTCAAAAGCTAACAGCCAAATATGTGGTGGTCGTCCTGTGACCGTGTAGGTCTGCAGAGCCTATCATTTGTATACTAATTACACTTTTGGTTTCGACTTACCTTCCCCAACCTCTTACTCTGATTACTTCACTTAAACTTTATTTGTATCTTTGTGTGTGTGCATGGTTTTTTCCAAAGCTGAAATTCCTTCTGGACTAAAGCAGGATATAAATAAATATGTATATAGTCCCAAAGAGATGAAAACACTGTCCCATTGTTTAGAGGAGGTGAAACCTCAATTTTTCTCAGTATCCCATTCCTAGCTAAATCCAAAGTCTCCTAAAGCACAACTTACAAAAAGAGCTATTTTCCTCCTAGTTCTTCAGCTCAACTTCATGCAATGAAGTTACTCTAAATAAAGGAATGCACACGTGCACCCATATTTTCTTCACAAGACTTAGGAGCAAGACTCAAAGAAGTGAGGACAGATGTGCGCCTTACTTTATCCAGTCAATGTGCTACTGAAAAACTGGGTAAAATGAGTTGTTTAAATAGAATGAAAATGTCAGTTTACTAGAGATGCTCACTATTTAAAGAAACACCATGGCAAATCCATGAAGTAATTATGGGGTGAAAGAAGTAATCACCCTAAAACTTATCTGCCTTGTAATCCCAGATTTACAGGCTGAGGCAATTTTAAAGTATGATTATTAGAAAACCCTCCTCAAGTTCTACTGTGTATAAACATGCAATCCTCTTCGTTTGTTTCATCACCTATAAAGGTAACTCAAGTTAATAACCAGCCAGAAAATTCAAATTAATATTAAATACTGAAACACTGTTATCACCAAATTCACACCAGAAATTATTAGCACTTCAAATGTGAGAATGTTCTCAAAGCCCTGTTAATTCCTTCCTTCTACCCCTACTTGACAGACATTCCTTGACAACCTCCTAAGTAAAACATTCCTTCTCTACATGTCAATGGATTCCACCTAAGGAAGGCAAAGTCCTTGCTGTCAAGGAACTTATAGCCACGTAGAGTTCACTCTTTTTGTTATATCTGTTACTAACATGAGACTTTTTTCTTCTTTAATCCAAATTTTCATTTCATTTTTTTCTCCTTTACATCTGTTTTTGTTTTATAAACTGCCACTCAGGAGATAACTTTCATTAATTTGCCTTATAAAATTTCTACCAAAACCAACTAAAAGGACAAGAGAACACAGAAGAAGGACAGTACATGCAGAGTTTTAAAAACCTTAAGGAAGATTAAAAGCTCGTCACCACATAAATGTCTAAAGTTATTACTAGGCCCTACCAATTTGAACTTTGGGATGAAAACTCCTTATGAATTCATTACAGATTTGAATTTTTAAACTCATCTCAAGTACGAACACAGTCATTCAAACCGGGCTACTAAAGGGCAGCTTAGTGGACATCCTAAAAGGTTGAATTTTCATGAATTAACAGATTGGCAACGAGCTTCTCAACAATTTGGATGTAAACAAGACATTTAGAAAGCTGCTGAAAACTGTTTCTTCATGTAGGTTAAGAATTAGTCTTCCAATAGTTTTTACATTACTATTCTTATTTTTCAAATTTTTTTTACAAACAGTGAAAAGGTAATGTGTCTAAAATTCTCTGCACTGCTAAATAAGTACAGATTGAAACTATCTTATAAATGAATTTGACAATGACCCGTGACCTACAGGCAAAAGCAGACAGTGCTGTTTAAGCTGCTCAGTAAAATTTGAGCTAAACTCGAAATGTAGAAGCAAATACTTTCTAGAACACCTGATAGATCAATGTTTTAAAATCCTTGCTAATTGCTTAAGTTTTCATTCTTTTGTAGTCTGCTCCTTGTGTGTACTTAACCTACTCACAGGTATTTATGTTAATTCATTAGCTCCCTCAGGGTGGGCCGGGCAGACTATTATCTGAAAGCACTGGTGCACAGCTTCCTGGGTCGGGGACAAATAAATCTTTTCATATAATTGCATGTCGTTTTATGTGTTGCTGTCTTCCCGCTGGGAAAAATGTTAAAATATTTAAGGCTTACTATCTGGTGTGATTGTGATTTTATAATTAAAGTCTGGGACAGGAGGAGAGAGTGGCAGAATTCAGTACTTTATCTCAGTAGGAACAGTCTTTCTTTGAAGCGGTAAACTTTTAGAGAGTCAATAAAAGTAAAAATTCCGGTGAATAAGAGCTGGCAGAGTCCTTTTGAAGTCAGGTACCACCATTTGATGACAATCTAGTTTAATAAAGATAGAGCTAAAAGAATAAGAAGGACTGTATATGTCACAAAGATTGTGATTCTCTTCAGTGATAAAATCAAGTAAATATTGTCATCAAGCTAAAATATACCCAATTCTAATACAGCAACTGTTTACCTATTTCCAAATTTGTCTACATACCAGACAGCCAGTGGGGGAGAATGGTTTTATTCTGTTCTTAATTAGAACAGTATTTGGAGCTGGAACTATCTAATGGGCAAGTAAGCCAAGCATTCTCTCATCCACTCACTCCCTTCAGCATTCTTCTCTTACCCCTATCTTCTGGACCAAAAAATAAAAAATCTAGTCAGGAAGTGGGGAGTGGGAGTTGCGGGACAAGGTATGAGTTGGGGAGAGCATCTGGGTTTTATCACCAGGTGTGTCAGGATTTGCAGTTTCTTGAAATTCTAAATCTTCATGTTGCTGTGCAGACTTGTGCCTCCTGGTACAAATAATAGCTGCGCCCACACACACTAATGCCCCCCCACAGCCCACAGCCTTGGGGCGCTCCAAGGAGAGTGAGTTCAATACCAGAAGTAAGGGCAACTCGCTCCTGGGCGTGAATCTAGCATGCAAGGTCATTTTCATTAGACACGTAACTGCACAGTGACGATTTAAATCTCCTCTTATTTTCTTTGAATGAGAAGCAGATGCATAACAGCAATCTGGAGTAGAAAGTGGAGCTTTTACATGCTGTTGTATGTGCACCAAGCCCGGGAGAGGCTGAGCTCCGTCAGCATCATGTGGCAGGAAAACCGCAAATAGTTAGAAAGGCCACACTCTCCAGCACCGACTGAGTAGCTGCTGCAGGAAGGGGGACAAATGGTTCTCAGCAAGACCCTCTTCAGAAGGAACAAGAGACCGTGTGGAGGGTCCATGCGAATGAATTTGTGGTTTGCAACTGGTTTGTCACGTCTCAAAATAAGCAAATCCAGTATGTGTGACTGTTTAGAAAAGCAGTTAAGGGCGGTTGAGTCTTTCTTGGTTAATTAAGTGATTTTCATCTGGAGGTATGTTTGGAGGAAGGAGCCTCCTGGAAAGTAGGATCAGAAAGAAGTGTTTAGTGTGAAAAAATCAGTTCCAGATGATTTTGTGTATATGCCTCGTGTTTAAATTCAGACTGTTAAGTCTAGACACTGGAAATCAAACTACAGGTCAGCAAAAAAAAAAAAGAACACCCACGCAGCAAAAAGCTGTCATTTCACTGCCACCTCTGTTAAAAGGGTACAAATATGCTATGCTTGCTTCAAATCTATGTTTTATAATTCTCTTCTTTATAACAAAAAGTCTTCTGACAACACAATCAAAAATGAATAGTCGGAAGTAATGATGATCTAAACCTAAATGGTTAAAGTCTTTGCTGATGGATGCAGAGCTCAGGAGGTAGGCTATGACTGGGAGGGGGCAGAAAGGCTGAGGGAAGAACGAGAACGTAGAGACGGAGCGCAGGGTGCCCGCAACCTGCTACCAGTCAAACCCCTACCACAGTTGCCTCATCTCGACAAAAAGCATAATCGGGTACATGAGTTTACTGTTCATAATAATGAACTACAGAAGCATTTGTTATTGTTACACTAATAAAAACCACAATAAAAAATACTACTCTTATTAGTAACAAATCAAAGAATCTCCTTAATATGAAGTCAGTGTGAATGGTTCTTGGAGGGGAGCCAGTTCCGCAGGCATAACAGCCATCCTTTTGCAAAGCCATCAATCCAGAATTACCAGTCATACCTCCAACTTATGCCTTACCTTATGCCTTATGTCTTACCTTATGCTTCTGCTGAAAAAGCGAATGAAAAGATGGTCTCCCTTTTCAAAAATGAAACCATCAAAAACCAACATGGGAAGGAGAAGAATCACTGACTAGGATATGTCTGTGCAGAAAACAAGGTGGCTCTCATCTGAAAATATAACATGACAAAGGCGACCAACTACATAGAACATCATTTAGATTCTCTCCAATCTTGAGATGCTGTAGCTGGAGCACAGAGATAACCGCCCCCAGTCACACAGCCTGTCTGCTTCTGGACTCTGTATTCTTAGTCATGACCTTGTAGCTGCCTTATCATGTTCTACCATAAAAATGAAAATTGTGAAACAGAAAAATCTAAATCAAAATGTTTTAATTTGTAATAAAAGAAAACAAACTGAGAATCTGCAAAAGTTGTGAAAAGTTTCTTCTGTGTGAGGAAAGCTTCGTGCCAGATATCTTAAACTCAACATAAATATCCAACACATTTCACATAAAACAGAACAATACTGCCATGGTAATGACGCTCCTCAGTTAGACAAAAACCTCAAGAGCAGGCCTGTCTGCTGATGTTCATCACTAACCTACAGTGTATGTGTATTTGTTTTTGCCAATAAACTATGCTGTTGCCAGAGATTAAACATAAGTTCCTAAATGCATGTATGATTGTTTGTAATTACTTAATATTAATAAGCCGAACTGATAAACACAATCCCAAATCAAGAAACAAAGCCAACATAAAACAGAAAGATGGCATTGCTAAATCCCGGAAGACATCACCTCGAGCTTTTCATCCTGCCACTTTCAAGTTCACCCCCATCCAAACCCTTTGTGGCTTCCTCTGAAGAATCCTGAGGCAGAGGCAGCAGCAGGCTCACTCCTCCAGCTGCCTGCGAAGGCTGAATTCCATTTATTCCATTTGGGGTTGGTGGTGGGCAGGACGAATGAGACTGTTGTCATTCTTCCCAGGAATGCTTAGATGGACAGTGAGCTATTGGACTGCCCCAGATACCATCATCTCCCCCACATCCCTCCTATGTGGAGCCTTAGTTTGGGGGGAAAGTGAATCTCAATTGCCCCCTTCCCTCTCCCCGTCAATGAGGCAGGCTTGTGGAGGTGCTGGCCACTTCTTAGGCCTAAATCTGTGTTCAGAGAGTGGATCCATGCTTTGAGAGATGGTTGCCCTGCCCGTCCTAGACTATCTTTAAGGGTGAGAGGCACAGGAACTTAGAGAGTCAAAGACTACCAAGAGACACACCGAAAACTAGTGAGGTGGGAACTGGCAATTTCTAAACCTACGGCAACAGCACTCTCTGGTCCTTCTTTTCATTTCCTGGGACCTCCATCCTGAGGGCTGAACTGATAACATTCATCTTACTTTTATGGATGATGAGGAAAATGCCACAAGTGAGTTTAATTCTCAAAGGAGAAAGAGAAAGTGGTGTCTGATATCGATTAGGTCCAAATATACTCTCTTGGTGTTTTAGCCAGAAATACATCTGGGCATTTCTGCAGCAATCTGTAAGAGACTTTATACACGTATCCATCTCAAAATAATGCGCTTTTAGTTATTAGCCTTTATTCATTTCCATTTTGTCTTTTTAAAGTGACATCCAAAATGATGAAAAGCTTCAGGGCACTACAACACCATAAGATAATCTTCCTGTATTCACTTCCCCAAAGTACCCAGAGATGGGCCCCAAGAGGAGTCCTCCTCACGAAGAGGGGAAGCACCGACCTGAGGATCTGTCAGAACCCTGATCAAAAAGCAACAGAACAAAGTGAACGGCGAGATAAAGTGGAGAGGGAGCCATTGTGTTTACGTTCACCTAAGCAAAGTCCTAATTAGTGCCCAGTCCGACTGGAGGATGGTTTTAGTGCATTCACCTTTTACCGCCTGCAAATGCTTAAGGGTCAGCAGAACAAGCCACTGCTTTGTTAGATAATGAAACACAGATAAAAATTTATGTGTAATTGGTATGTTTTAAACTGGTATTTAAAAGCTATTTATCTCTTAGCTGGGACAAATATTCTTTTAAGTCATTAATTGGCAACCATAAATTTTAATTCTATTCTAGGCATAATTATTACAGATTTCAAGTAAGTAGGCTCCAAAACAATGAGGCTTTACTGGTTCAATCAGAAATACTTGTTGAAGGGTTTCCTAAGAAGATTACAATAGGATAAATTAACTCTATCAGCAGAAACACTGGAGTATAGAATGTCAAATACAGTAAATCCATATGTAATAAACATAGATATCTAAGATGTGTAAGTAAGTAAAAATAAGGATGTTGCAGATATATATACAATATGGTGCTGCTTATCAAAACAACACAAAACAATTTTTTGTGTGTGTCTGTAAAAAAAAATTGTGGGAGTGGGGATGTGTAATGCTAAAGGTGAGGTGCCAAAATGCTAGCAGTGGCTACTTCTAGGAAGGAGGGTAGGATGGGTGGGAGAAAACAGGGATTAAGGACAATGATGAAGGGGAATTTTGCCTTTGTTATAAAATGTTTTAAATTATTTAAAATAAAGTTATTGTGTTTATACATTATTTGTACAATTAAAATATTTCAAAATTTCAGACTTATTTATCCCCACTATAATCACAAGTAGTGATTACTGAGTATGGGAGGAGCCTAGTACCTAGGGTTGGTGCCATTATAATCCCAAAGGACACAATCCTGAATGCCATCATCCCTGAAAATATTGGTATACAGGCCTTTAAAAACAAAAAAGGCCTGAGAGTAAAAATTAGCCTGAAGTCAAAATCTCTGAAATCAAAAATCCTGAAAATCATAATCCCCAAACACTGAAACCCCAAATGCTGCAATCCTGAAAGCCAAGTTCTGGGGAGGGATTCGTGTGCTTTCCGCTGTGCTCACTGTGGACGCATCGTGTTAGTTCTGGGGGAGGGATTCGTGTGCTTTCCACTGTGCTCACTGTGGATGCATCGTGTAGTTCTGGGGAGGGATTCGTGTTTTTTCCACTGTGCTCACTGTCGCTGCATCGTGTAGTTCTGGGGACGGATTCGTGTGCTTTCCGCTGTGCTCACTGTCGCTGCATCGTGTTAGTTCTGGGGACGGATTCGTGTGCTTTCCACTGTGCTCACTGTGGACGCATCGTGTTAGTTCTATCATGTTAGACAGGACTCTTATCTTGTGGTTGTCTTCATCTGGAAATTAGCTATGGTTTAAGATGTGTATAGGTGCCAGATTCACAAGGGGTAGACTTGTAGACTTAATTTTCGGTGTCAGCTTGACTGGATTAAAGAGTTATCTAGTAACTTGGTAAAGCATTATTTCGGATATGTCTGTAAGGGTGTTTCCAGAGGAGATTAGTACATGACTCTGAATGGAGTAGGTGGAGATCTGCCTGAAATGTTGGCGGGCACCATCCAATCAGCCTTGGGCCCAGAGGGAACAAACACAGATGGTAAACTGCTTTCTCTCTGAGAGATGAGACAGACTTTTCTTCTGCCTTGGACATAAGAAACATAATTCCAAGTACACGCATTATCACAATGCTGATTTGTGTATAAGCATGGTGCATGTACATAAAAACACTGAAACTTCTTCCATAAACGAAGAAATGCCTTTTTTCTGTGTCTCCATTTGTGAAAGATAAAATTTCTTGAGACCTTGGCTCTTTGAGTGACTGTATTTGTGGCAGTGACCAGAGGTTTTTGATCCATCTCATCAAAACATGTCTGTCAGGGTATTTTTGATGACTGCAGTTACAACGATGGATGCATACAATTTCCAACCATAGTAATAAGCATTCACACAATTCACTTTCTGACCTATTTCTTTATAAATACAGTTTGTCTGTTCATAGCTATAATAGCTGAGTGACTCCCATTAGTATATCTGTGTGTTGATGCTTGCAAAGAGAATATGTATGGTATTGTTGCCTATTTTACTGTGTAAAGTGGCCTATAATGTGTTCAGTCATGTATTTATATGTCTCTAAAGTCTTCTTTTAAAATTGTAACAAATGTATTTTAAATATTTTTAAAACTTTATTCCACAATTATATTTTTGAAATTTTGGTCTCTCAGAATTGTGATTTGGGGATTTTAGAATTTAGGGATTTTAGGCTGGAGCTAGTGAATCACACCTATAATCTCAGCACTTTGGGAGGCCAAGGCGGGCGGATCGCTTGAGCCCAGGAGTTCAAGACCAGCCTGGGCAACATGGCAAAACCCGATCTCTACAAAAAATACAAAAATTAGCCGGGCATGGTGGCTCCTACCTGCAGCCCCAGCTACTCGGGAGGCTGAGGTGGAAAGATTGCTGGAGACCAGGAGGCAGAGGTTGCAGCGAGCCAAGATCACGCACGGTACTCCAGCCTAAGTGACAGGGCAAGACTCTGTCTCAAAATAAATAAATAAATAAAACTAGACTTTAGGGATTTTAATCTTTCAAAATTTCAACATTTGGAATTATGGCATTCAAGATAGTGTCTCTCAAGATTATGTTCCAAACCTCCATAGAGGTACTGGAAAGCACAACGCCAGATACTACAGAACTTCCGTATGACTCCATTCTGGCGCAACCATATGCCCATGTGTCAGGCACAATTTCCTAAGAAGAAGTCAAGTGTAATAGATGGCAAATTGATCTCGGCCTAGGTCAAGCTTGTCCAACCTGTGGCCCAGCATGGCTTTGAATGTGGCCAAACGCAAACTTGCAAACTTTCTTAAAACATAAGTTTTTTTGTGTGATTTTTGTTCTTTTAGCTCATCAGCTATCATTCATGTTAGTGTATTTTATGTATGGCTCAAGACAATTTGTCTCCTTCCAGTGTGGCCCAGGGAAGCCAAAAGATTAGACACCCCTGGCCCAGGTCAGTAGCACCAGAAGGATATCTAGATAAGATCAAACTAAATTAATAAGCAGTCTGCAGCTCCAAAGCATTGACTTTGACCAGTACTTTTGAGAATCCTTAGGCTAATTCCTAGTAAAGCATGTTTTGCAAATAAAAAAAAAAATTATCTTCCTTTTTTATTTGTTTGCCAAAAAAAATTAAAAAAAAAAAAACTGTGAACATACACTAGAAGCAACAGCCATAATAAAACTTCTGGTAATAATAAGGCAGCTCCTCCCATATATAACATACCAAATATAACAACTATAAGCTCTGGATTCGACATTTAAAAAAACTAACTGAAGGTACTAGAGAGTGGCCAAAAGCAGACAGAAACTGGAAGGGAGTTAACACTTGAAAAGAAATGAAAAACACTAGATGAGTTTCTTGTTTATAAAGCTTTTTAAATTGAAGCCAGAAATTTTCTGGCTGTGCCAGCTGGGGCAACTACAAGTTGGATAGAAATCTGCAGCTTCTTAAAGAAACAAAAGGAAAGTGATAGGAAAAAAATCCCAGTGAGGGCCACAGAGTCTAGTGCATAAAATGCCTGAATCTCTGGGTGACCCCTACTATCCACATGCATTGAGGAGAGGCCCAGCAGTCCGGAAAAGTCTAAAAGAACTGAAAAGTGATTTCAGTTGCTGCCCTTGACAGGGGTAACAAAGTTGGAGCACACATCTGCCAACATAATAGCATGCTAAAGCAATACACACACACACACACACACACACACACACACACACACACACTTCAGAGGACTATAAGAGAATCCACAAACCTATAACATATTAAAAATGTTCTGAATAAAACCCAAAATTACTAGACATATGAGGGAAGAGGACAGGGTGACCCATTCTCAAGAAAAAAAAATTCAATCAATAAAAACCAACCCAAAATGGCCCAACTGCCTCAAAAACTAGGTAAGAATGTTTATAGTCAGCTTTCATTACTATGCCCAACAAAAGACAGGAAAATATGCTTGTAATGAACAAATAGGAAATATCAACAAAGAATCTTAAAAATGTGATATGAATAAAATGTGAAATGAATGAAAAATAATCCAATAAAAATGGAAGAGGAAGAGAGAGACACAAATAAAAGAACCAGAGAGACGGCAGTGATAAGAACTCAGTCTTACATGGTAAGAACTCAGCATGATATTGTTGCCTGTGAAGACAAAAGGAATTTTCCATTTTCTTATGCCACTAAGTTTGTGGTACTTTCTCACAACAGCAATAAGAAACAGAAATGTGCTGAAAGAGAAGAAGAGAAGCTGCCAATCTAGAATCCTCTATCCAGCAAAAAATTGTCTGCAAGAATAAAGGCAAAATAAAGACATTTTCATATAAAAGAAAACTAAAATAATTTATTACCAGCAGACCTGTACTACAGGAGGTGCTAAAGGAAGTCCTTCAGGCTGCAGGACAATGAGACTAGATGGAAGGCTGAAACTTCATGAAAGAATGAAGGGTGCTGGAAATGGTAAACACGTAGGGAAGTATAAAAGACTCTTTCTCTGAATTTCTTCAAAATATATATGGCTACTTAAAGAAGTAAAATGTTGTATTGAGGGAGCTTTAAAATATGCAAATATAATATATATGACATCTGTAAGATTGAGGAGTTCATATTTTACATGAAATGGGACAATGTTAACTTTAGACTGTGAAAATTTAATTATCTGTTTTATAATCCTAGAGAAACCATTGAAAAAGAACACAGAGACATATAGCAAGAAAAAAAAAAAAGTTCAGCCAAAAGAACTTTGGCAAAAGAACCGAAAGATAATATACAATAAAAATTGTTTTCATGGAAAATAGTTTTGGAAATGCTACTATGAAATCTCAGCACATTCTATTTCTTGCCAACGTATTCATCTGCATAAGAAATGGTAAGGGATACATCTGTAGATTTAAACACGCACATGAACACATAAGTCCACTAAAATGGTCAGATTTTCTACTCCTCATTCAATTAAAAAAGAAACTATATAAAGAAAGCACCAGAAGACAAAATACCAAACCCGTCTCTAGTTCAGTTCTCTGCTCCATTCACAATTCTCACCAAGGAAAGAGAAATTCAAAGAAAAGACAGAGCTGGAACTTCATTTCCTATATATAGTTAGCCAGCATTCTGCAGTGTTGTCTACACATTCACCCACATCCAAATGTACTGCCAATAGACCAACACAGAGAAGTGCTGAGTTAGGTTTCAGTGTGTTTCTAATATATCCCATTTTATTCAAGACAGAATCAAATTTTGTTTCAATGTGACTCCTCTGGGTTTAAAAAAAAAATCCAAAATCTTAGACTTAACTATATAGTCAATCAACTAGTACATAAACAAATGACTTCAGTACACTAATGCTGATAGCCAAAATAGTAAAAAAATAAGTCTAAGACATGTCACTTACTTGCTCTTTCCGGCTCATTTATTTTAACTGCTCCCACTAGCATTCTGTCTATTTTTTTTTTCTAGATTAATTCAATTCTCTTCCTTTTGGATGAGATAGAAAACAGAACAAAAAAAATGAAAAAAATGCTTTGCTTCACAATCAGTCAGTATTTATTGAATGTCTTTATTGTCACACAGTATTTATTGAAACACTATCGTTTGCCAGGCATAGAAGAAGACGAGATAAATAAGATGGCCCCTTATCATCTAAGACTTAAGTAAAATACATAGGATATATATACATAATATATATAAAACAAAGCTGACTGTTTCATGAAAGCAGAAAGGAGAGAGACAATCTTTTCAGTTGGAGAATCAGGAAAAGTTTGTCCTTGCAGGATGAGGTTTTCAGGGGTAAGCTGGGGGTGGGGAACCAGAAGCAGAAATAGGAGACCAGGGAAGTGTAGGACAATTCAGGGAAAGGTGACTGGCTCAGTATGGCTGCAGCATACAGGCTACACTGGTGGAAGCTGTGAGAGAAAACATGGCATGTCTAATTATGGTGGCTCTTGAAGCCAAGCTAAAGGTCTTGAGCCTTGTTTGATAGGCAGTGAGGTTCACAGAAGATTTTTTTAAATTGTGGAGTGACATTTTTCATCATTTAACAATAATCAGCCTTTGGAAGTATTATGTGCCAAAAACATGCAAACGAGTAATAGTACATCAAGGAATCCCACAAAATCCAACCTCAGGCAGACTGCAGTTGAGTAGGGAGCTAACTATGTGAAGAGAACAACAAGTTAGAAAGCCTTAGTGAGGATTATGCTATTGTTCTGTCTAAGCCAAGATGGCAAGCCTGGGATTGCCTTACCAAATTCAAGCTCCCAGACTACATATGATACATACATGAAATAATAATTTAAAATTTAAAAAAAAGAGAGAAGAGGAATCTTTTTTTTTTCCTGTAATCAGAATACCTATCATCCAGGAAAAGGTCATAAAACAGTGCAAAATAACACCACAGGACTAAAAAAAGATTTTTTTTTAATGTGGCAAAAATTAATACAGGATTTCCTTTGCAAATTCTCCAGGCTTTTTCCCATTCTGGCATAGATGCCACTACTCTATGTGCCCATAATGTCCTGATTCTTCCTCTCTGTAATGACAGTTCTCATCCCACGGGATTCAAGTTGCCTGTTTACGTATCTGACACCTCTGCTATTTTATCAACTCTTTAAGGGAAGGAATTGTGTTTTATGAATGACATTCTCATTTTTAAAAAGAAAACAATCGTTTGTCAAATAAAAACATAATCTGTCTTCCTTTCTTTAGACTTTCAAAATTAGCTCAAATAAAAATATATTATTGTTGACATTCAGTAAAGTACATGTTGGCAGCCTCTTTTAAAGTGCCTTTCATAAAACAAGCAGAAGATATACACACAGATACACACATACACTTTTTAAAATTTGAAATAATATAAGTGCTCTTACTGTAAAATGTCAGACAACCTTTATCTGGAGCATTCAAAAATTTCTCCCCTGCCCCAAACACTCCTTATTGGGCTATTGTTATCCCAATTTCACTCTTAGAAGACTTAAGGAGAAAAAGCATTAAATAGAATTTATGGGAGGTCATTGATTTGGACTAAGCTCCTACACTAGGCCCCGAGACACTAAAGTTCCAAACTGAAACCAGCTTGTTTAACCTGAGAAAGCAGGAGAGAGATAATAGTCTCATCCCCAACCAGGCCACTTTTAGGCACCGTGATAAGGAAGGCTTCTTCTGTTTTAATCTTCTATGAAAAAGTAACTTTGAAATGACCGGCCTTCTTGTTCCACTTCTGCTTCTTCAGCCGTCTTCTGCCTATCTAGACCATCTCCTCCTGCGAGGATGTGAAGTCCATCCATCTTTCAAGGTCAAGAAGTTTAGACTTTATTAGGAGGCAATGGAGAGTCGAAGAAGAATAGCTCAATTCACTTTCTGCAGAAGTGACTGAAGGAAGGGTACTTCCACAACTGCAAGCACAGAAGCCATTAAGAGGTTGATTCAGCGACCCATATAATGGTGGCCTCAATTAAGGGACTGGCAGTGGGGCTGAAGAAAAACGCCTAGCTAAAAGAGAACAGGAAGCAGAACTAACCAGATGTATTGACTGACTGAATGTAAAGATAAGGGAGAGGGAAAAGTCAACAATGATCTATAGGTTTCCTCTAAATAGTCATTAAACAATTATTTACTGAGCACCAAGTATCTACCATGGTTCCAGGTACCAGAGATACATCAACAGACAGAAGAATGTCTCGTTTTTATGGAGGTTATACTTTAGCAGAAGATAGACAGTAAACAAATAAGATGTCTACAAACCTTCTCTGATCATTTTTTTTTTTTTAGAGTAAAGTGAAAGCAACTTTATTAAGAAAGTAAAGGAATAAATGGCTTCTCCATAGGCAGAGCAGCCAATGTGATCATTCTGGCCAATAGGCTTCTTTTGTCTTAGGTGTGCCAGAGTACACCACGCATTTTGGAACTAGATGGCACAGAGCAGATTCACATAATATGTACAGCTTCACTGGGAATCCTTCATCCCAATGAAGCTGATAAAGTCTGAAATAGGACATACACGTTAAAAGAATGTCTGAATGATTGTAAGGATTTTTCTGGCTTCTAGCAAAAAAGTAAAATATTGTTTGTACTTCTGAACAATTTAAGGAATTTTGAAAAGAACTCCGACTCTACTTTTTTCCTATCACATAATGAAGATTGATGTATTTATTACCTGGTGGTATGAATTAGAAATGTGATCAATTTAAAGTCTAACTTGTTTCCCATCCAAACTTCCCAAGTAGACTGCACTGTATTTTTTATTTTTCTCTGATTGTTGTACATGGGTAAGTAAAACTCGTGTAAGTTTCCACATAGTTCACACTCATGGGAAACAAAAACTGTGCCTTGTATATCATCATCCCCCGACTGTCTGTCACTCACAGAATTCAAGGCACATATGAAGTGCTCAATAAACAAGAGCTTAGAGGAAATCAATGAGGCTTAGTGCATAGCCTTATTGCAAACTGTGGTCTCCAATGCAAAAACAAAATAAAACAAAAACCCCACAACTAAAAACAAAGTAGGGGATGTTAACAAGAGAACAAGGATATGAAATCTGTCTCATGAAAGCATAAACATTTCACACAGAAATCATAAAGTTGGTATTAATTTTAAATGACATTTGTCAGCCATAGAAAGTGATCTCTAATAACTCACGATAGAGCAGTTTAATGCCCAAATAATTGAAAAAAGAATTGGAGAGGTAACCTAACGGCAGATAAGATTAAGTAAGGAAAATTTCAATCTGTGTGAAGAAGAGAAGGCTTTAATTTTTCAACCCTTTGGGACAATTTGGAACATCAGGGCTCTACACCAAAACTCGACTTTATTTATCCTATATATATCCTTTATTTAGGATCCCTAAATTTATATTTTACTTTCTTCATGAACTCGTAAGTCAGTCTCCTAGGGCAGGGGTCCCCAGGGCTGCGGACTGGTACTGGTCCATGGCCTGTTAGGAACTGGGTCACACGGCAGGAGGCGAGTGGCGGGTGAGCAGGCATGACCACCGGAGCTCAGATCAGTGGCAGCACTGGATTCTCATGGAGGGTGAGCAGGCATGACCACCGGAGCTCAGAGCAGTGGCAGCACTGGATTCTCATGGAGGGTGAGCAGGCATGACCACTGGAGCTCAGATCAGTGGCAGCAATCACTTCTCATGGGGGCGTGAACCCTATTGTGAACTGGGCATGTGAGGGATCTAGGTTGTGTGCTCCTTATAAGACTCTAACTAATGCCTGATGATCTGAGGTGGAACAGTTTCATCCTAAAACCATCCATCCCCTCCTCACCACCCCATCCATGAAAAATTGTCTTCCACGAAACTGGTTCCTGGTGCCAGAAAGGTTGGGGACCACTGTCCTAGGGCAACCTTGCTTGTGTGGGTAAAGTTCTTTAAGAAAACGGGAGACTCTAGGAGAAAAAAGGACTATTATTATTGTAAAAAGAAAGATTACCAAGGACTCTTCTTTTACCATACAAAGGAGGAAATCCTTACTACACCTTAAACTTAGTGTCCAAGTTCAGTATACCTTTTTGATATAAAATACACAGAAAAGCTTAATATTTGATTTATCTTAGTGTATTATCTATCTCCCCCCTGTAGAATGTGAACTCTATAAAGGCAGAAATTTTTTATCTATGTTGTTAACTGCTGTCTCCCCAATATCTACAACAATGGTTAACAACAGTAGGTGGTCAACAGTAGCTAAGAACGGACGAAAGAATCAAGGCTTGGATAACGAAACAGCTCGTTTATGGAATGCATGTATATTTTCATAAGGATAATTAGTGTGTGTAATCAAAAGCAAAGCCCTTCTGAAAGAAGTCCATCACCAATACAGATAAGTTACCACTTTGTTTGATTATTATAAACTATCAAACAATGCAACCCACTGAAAGGAAAATGTGAGACAAATTTAACTCCTATGACCTTAGCGTTGAGGAAGGAAAGATGTACATAGCATCCATTGATTCGCTCTGGGAGGAGTGTGGTTACCTTCAAAATCTAAAGTCAAAATCTAAATCCCTAAGTCAAAACCTAAAACCTAAGAGCTGAAAGACTTCTCTGTGCTTAAGCAGGCATCCTGTTTTCACTCCGTGGTATCTAAATAGAAGCTTCAAAAGGAGACTCTGTGCATGTGTTTACAAACTGTGAGACTGCTCCAATATAGAAACAGAAGACTTTTTGTTGTTGTTTGTTTCTAGTTTTTCTTTTTTTCTTTTTTTTTGAGACAGAGTCTCACTCTGTCACCCACACTGGAGTGCAGTGGTGTGATCTCTGCTCACCACAACCCCTGCCTCCCAAGCTCAAGCAATTCTCATGCCTCAGCCTCCTGAGCAGCTGACACTACAGGCGTGCACCATGTCACCTGGTAATTTGTTGCATTTTTAGTAGAGACAAAGTTTCGCCATGTTGGCCAGGCTGGTCTCAAACTCCTGCCCTCAAGTGACCTGCCTGCCTTGGCCTCTGAAAGTGCTGGGATTACAGGCATGAGCCACTGCACCCAGCCCCTAGCTTCTATTTTTTTTAATTACTAGTGTACCAGCTCAGGATTGAATACATCTCTCCTCCTGCTAGAAAAAATTTAAAATAACCTGAGCAATGTAGCTCATACCTGTAATCCTGGCACTGGGATGCCAAGGGAGAATGATTGCTTGAGGCCGGGACTAACACTCCAAGACCTCATCTCTACAAAACAACTTTTTTAAAGAAAGAATTTAAAATAGAAGTATTTATTTCTTTCAAGTTAGCCTAAAGGCCAAATCGAGCTTCTGGATATTTGAGGAGTTCTGAAACCACGTTTGCCAAGATCATGACGGTGAGAGGAATCTGGCGTGACTAACTTTATCTCGCTTCTAGTCTCACAGGCTGGCTGCCCTTGCTCATTCCTAGGCACAGGCCAAGCTAACCATGGGAGACAGGAAGGATGGTCATAGTCCCCCCCTAAAACTAAACCCCTCTTTGCTCAGGGACCAGAGCCGCTTTTGTAAAACTAATGAAAGGCCATAAGATTAGGGTTATGGGAGGGGCCTGCAATTTGTGAAAATCTAGGCGTAGTTTCTATAGTCCCTTACTGCTCAGGAGTCATGTGGCCAGAAGTCACAAGATTTGCGACTTCCTCAATTGCTCCTACAGATAACATTACTATTGTAGTACCTAAGATAGATGTTAGCATGCTGGCAACCAACTCACCCCCCTGGACCTGTGACTTATGACTCAGTTGGTCCCGTGGCCCCCGCCCAGAGGCATACTCAGCATAGCAGGACCGTTTCCCACCCTCCTATGATTTTATCCACAACCAATCAGCAGCACACATTCCCTAGCCCCTTGCCCGCCAAACTGTCCATAAAAACCCTAGCTTCTGAGTTCTTGGTGAGACTGGTTTGAGTAATAACTCCAGTCTTTCCACTTGGCTAGCTCTGCATTAATTAAACTCTTTCTTTACTGCAATATCGTGGGCTCGGCGAATTGGTTTTGTGTGGGGAAAAGAAAGAGAGATCAGACTGTTACTGTGTCTATGTAGAGAGAAGTAGACATAAGAGACTCCATTGTGTTCTGTACTAAGAAAAATTATTCTGCCTTGAGATGCTGTTAATCTATAACCTTACCCCCAACCCTGTGCTCCCTGAAACATGTGCTGTGTCAACTCAGGTTAAATGGATTAAGGGTGGTGCAAGATGTGCTTTGTTAAACAGATGCTTGAAGGCAGCATGCTCCTTAAGAGTCATCACCACTCCCTAATCTCAAGTACCCAGGGACACAAACACTGCAGAAGGCCGCAGGGACCTCTGCCTAGGAAAACCAGGTATCGTGCAAGGTTTCTCCCCATGTGACAGTCTGAAATATGGCCTCGTGGGAAGGGAAAGACCTGACCGTCCCCCAGCCCGACACCCACAAAGGGTCTGTGCTGAGGAGGATTAGTAAGACAGGAAGGAAGGCCTCTTTGCAGTTGAGATAAGAGGAAGGCATCTGTCTCCTGCTCGTCCCTGGGCAATGGAATGTCTCGGTGTAAAACCCGATTGTATATTCCACCTACTGAGACAGGGGAAAACCGCCTTAGGGCTGGAGGTGGGACATGCTAGCAGCAATACTGCTCTTTAAGGCATTGAGATGTTTGTGTATATGCACATCAAAAGCACAGCACTTTTTTCTCTAACTTGTTTATGATGCAGAGACATTTGTTCACATGTTTTCCTGCAGACCCTCTCCCCACTATTACCCTATTGTCCTGCCACATCCTGCTCCCCCGGAAATGCCCGATAATGATCGATAAATACTGAGGGAACTCAGAGACTGGTGCCAGCGCGGGTCCTCCGTATGCTGAGCGCCGGTCCCCTGCGCCCACTTTTCTTTCTCTATACTTTGTCTCTGTGCATCTTTCTTTTCTCAAGTCTCTCGTTACACCCGACGAGAAACGCCCACAAGTGTGGAGGGGCAGGCCACCGCTTCAGTTTTGTCTGTGCAGCAGACAGGAAGAGCCAGTTGGGTGATTACAGTTCCCTTCACACAGAATAAAATTTCCTAAACAATAACACAGCTAATCTCACCTACAACTCAGATAAGTCAAAACTATGAGCCCTTTCCCTTACTGAGTCCCAAGTAAGGGGGATTCTGGTCCAAACAAACAAAAAACCCACACAATACACACATAAAGGTCACAATTTGTATTTGCTCAAGAATGATATAACTCATTATAAACCAAAACCAAACGAAATGAAAGACTTTATTAGTAAAAATTATGAAAAACTTGAAAATATGTCAAAAGGTTACCTTTATATTCTTTTAAATATTGGACCACAGTCTAAATAGGCCCACACAAGGATTTTTTTTTTTTTAATACTGTAGTATTGTTTGGCTTACTACTTATTATCTATCAGGATAAGGACTGCTAAATAACATATTAACTTGCAGATTTTTGTCCAAAAGGATGTAAATAATTTTTGTGTGATAGAAAGATAGCCCCAAAGACAACAGTTTTATTGCCCTGTAAGACATTAACCAACTTACAATTCCTTTTTTTTTTTCTTTTTTCTTTTCTGGAGACAAGAGCTCACTCTGTCACCCACGCTGAGGCTAGAGTGCAGTGGCATGATCACAGCCCACTGCAGTCTCAACATTCTGGGCTCAAACGATCCTTCCACCTCAGCCTCCCAAGTAGCTGGGACTACAGGCATGCACCATCATGCCCAGCTATTTTTTGTATTTTTTGTAGAGATGGGAGTTTTGACATGTTGCCCAGGCTGGTCTTGAACTCCTGGGTTCAAGTGATCCTCTTGTCTTAGCCTCTCAAACTGCTAGGGTTACAGGCATGAGCCACTGCACCCAGCCCAATTTACTGATCTTACAATCTTATTCTAGCATTCTATCAGTGCCTATATGTAATTTATCTGTGGAATTTTCTGGGAATCAGCAACACCATTATGTTGATTCCCTCATTCATCAGGCAAATAAATTTATGACACGCACTTACTATGTATTTACGAGAGTCATTGTTTTACTTCTGAAAACTATATTTTGATATCTTAAAGTTTTGGTATATTTTCTTCTTAGATGCCTACAGAATATAGGAAAGGTAAGTTGTTACTGTTCTATCAATGGCAACAAAAGAATGTAAATTGATTGCATTATTCATTCTTCAGCAGGCTGATTACTGATCCTATAGTAATACCATTGAATTATTTAGTAACAAAAAACCTAGTAAATAATTACAAATTATCAGTGACTACCATATTCTTTAGAGCACATTATTTTACCCCTAAAGATGTGCATTAACATTTTGTGATTAGAGTACCTAGACGACTACAGAAAAGAGCAGAAATGATCACTAAATGCTGCATGTACCTCCTGTGTTTTACTCCTAATGCAGCTTTAAAGCTGTACATCCTAAAGAATATTGCATTTTCTCTTTTAACAACATAAATTTTATCTCCAGCAAAGAAAGTGTTACACTATCTATAGTAAATTTTAACCACTTCAATATAGAAGTATTTACAGTGTGATTTATGTGTATCTGGGTTAGTTTCCACTCACACCCTAATGGTATTAGTTAACATCTGAAGTACCCTAATGAGGAATTAATCCAGAGGTGGATGTTTATCATCTGACACACGGTGACCATCTGCCACAATGCTAGAGGTAGCTACTGATGGGGTCCAAGACATCCCACCCCACAATATGGTACTTTGGCATATTCGATATTTTAAGCTGAAGGATTTGAGAAAACAGACCTTCCCCCTCCCCTTCTCCCCTGAAAAAGGTTATAAAATCTTTCCTACGTTTTATGACCTTCCCCGAAGCAGGTCAAAGGGCCCTAATGTGTGAGGTGCCCTCCCTATACCCAGAAGAAAGGGGCATCCTTATCTCCAAACATGCAGTGACATAGAGACCTGAACAAATAGGTCTTACTAAGCATCCTCCAGTTTATAACATTCAGCTCATCCCCCGCTTTGTCTTATCACATTTCTCTAAGACTCTCCGCTCTTCATCAAACCTACTGTGAAACAAGCTCACGTTTAATTGCTTCTTCGGGTCTTCGTTTCCTTATGAAGTCTCCCGTGTCACATAAAACTTGAATACATTTCTAATAAAATAAATTTTATTAGAGGGGGTCCCAGCTACCCAAAATAAGTAGCAGGAAAGATACTTTTCCTCCTCTTTGCTACAAAACATTTTCAAATATCTTTGTTTCTGATCAACCTTAAAGGGTTTGATAATTTGCATTATAGATAAAAATATTTTTCCTTGGTGAAACAAGGAATGTTTAAGATATGTGGATGGCTAAAAATAGTAGAAAAAGAATAATTAGTTTATTTCCTTTTGCCTTTGCTTGAACAATGTACAAGAATCTAGCATGCCGAATGACTAGAATTACCATAGGTTGCAATTTGCCTGTTACAGTGCCAGTTTACATTTCTTATCCCAACATAATCATTAAGAATGCCCTCTTTGGTTCTCAAAGCATTCTGCTTTGGACCACAAATTATACGGACACTCCACCACAGCATACCTTTCTTAAAGGCCCCCTAGGCTTAATACTAGGATGGACCCTGTATGGATTTTTGTCAGCGAACTGCTACTAGGTTAGCTGAATTCTGAAGCTAACGCACTGTTTCACCTGCTTCAAGTGAATCTTTCTGTGATAAATTTATAGAACAAGTGGTGTGACAGTTTTTGCGCCTGCCTAATAAATGTTTGTACCTGTGCATGAGTCAGTCTGAGACTTGCTTTTATTACAACACACTGCCTGGGACTGTGCTTGCAGGTGAGAAGACCTTCAGTTTTCATTTGCTCCTATCTACTAGAGGCTACGGATATATTTTCTTTTTTTTTTTTTTCTACACTTCACTTACTAGATTTATTACTAAGTACTTGATGCCTTTTATTTTTATTTTTAGATTTCAGTAAAATAGTTTAATCAAGTCACTAAACAAGCAAATGACAGCAAAAAAAAAAAAAGCCTCAGAGAGAGAGAAGGGAAATCAATATCTAGTTGCTACCATATGATACGTAAAATGCCCAATTCTCTTTTTTTTTAATTTTTTTAATTTTTATTTTTATTTTAAGTTCTGGGATACATGTGCGGGACCTGCAGGTTTGTTATGTAGGTAAATGTGTGCCATGGTGGTTTGCTGTACCTATCAATCCATCACCTAGGTATTAAGCCCAACACACATGAGCAATTTTTCCTGATGCTCTCCCTCCCCTCGCCCTTCCGACAGGCCCAGTGTGTGTTGTCCCCCTCCCTGTGTCCATGTGTTTTCACCGTTCAGCTCCCACTTATGAGTGAGAACATGCGGTGTTTGGTTTTCTGTCTCTGCGTTAGTTTGCTGAGGATAATGGCTTCCAGCTCCAACCATGTCCATGCAAAGGGCATGATCTCATTCATTTTTATGGCTGCATAGTATTCCATGGTGTGTATGTGCCACCAAAGCTCCTCTATCTATCTGGCAGTTCCTTGCAGATGAAAGCTCCTCCCATGATTCAGAATAATTAGAGCTTTTGGCCAGAAGAGTTCTCAAAGTCTTGCCCTTATAGCTACAAACCCATGAGCCTATTTCTAGATCCTCCCCGTTTTTCTTATTATAGAGGGAATAAGCATCTCTTGCTACTTTTTATCACTAAACCAACATCTTTCTTCCCTACTAGACATAAGTTCCACGAAGCCAAGACCGTTGACTTCCTTAATCATCTCTAGAACCCTGGGTTCTAGCACATTTGGTCCTCATCAGTTAGTCAATATCTGCTGAATGAGTAAATTTTAAAAAGTGTCCTTGATTTCTCCTCCAGACCATTAGTTGTTCTTTTCCTGTTCAAATAGTCGGAAAGCAAAGGCAAGGAAAAAAAATCTCAGAGGCTCGCACAAAAAAAGCTACAAGGAAAAACAAGTTCAGTTAGTTGTTTTCCGTGGTATCTACGAAACTTTTTTCTAAAGAAATAATGTGTTCTGTCCAAAACACTTTAGCCGACCAACATAGCAACTCTACGTGCAATAACGGCACGACTGCACTGATTCCGCGTCTTGATTTTAACTTTCAACAAGTAAAACAAACACAATTTGCAAAGCAGAATTCCAACACTGCTGTCATTACGGCTTTAGATAAAGCACCACTGACAGGGCCCCCTCTAGATTCTACATGAAGACTTACGCGGACTGAAAGCCGTCCTCAGTACTCCAACTGTTAACCAAACCGCCTCCCAACTCTAACCAACTACATCTATAGCAAGCAAGTCTTTATATGTAAACATAGAAAATTATTATTTTTATCTAGTCGCACAATGACTTTCTAACTAAGCTTTTATTGAAAAAACATACATCTCACTAATAAGGAAAAAAAAGAGCAATCACTGATTTAGAATAAATGAGATGCTCTTCGTCCTCTGTGAGCCCCTTTGACTCATGAATTGGTTTAACTTCTGAAACCTCCAGTGTAGACTGTCCCTATCTACAGCGAGCGCCACGCACTTATGAGCAGGAAACACCCATCTGACAAAGCTCAGAACTGTCACGGAAAGGTAACCCAGGTAAAAGCGCATCAGAACAGGGGGACACACACACACTCTCTCTCTCTTTCTCTCTCTCTCTCTCTCTCTCTCTCTCTCCCTCTCTCCTTCTCTTTCTTTCTCTCTCTCTCTATTCAGGAGTTCTCAATTTCCCATTTCTCCCGGCTTAAAAGTTAAGAGTAATCACGCCTGTAATCCCAGCACTTTGGGAGGCTGAGGCGGGTGGATCACGAGGTCAGGAGATCAAGACCATCCTGGCTAACACGGTGAAACCCCGTCTCTACTAAAAACACAAAAAAATTAACCAGGTGTGGTGGCGGGCACCTGTAGTCCCAGCTACTTGGGAGGCTGAGGCAGGAGAATGGCGTGAACCTGGGAGGCGGAGCTTGCAGTGAGCTGAGATCTTGCCACTGCACTCCAGCCTGGGAGACAGAGTGAGACTCCGTCTCAAAAAAAAAAAAAAAAAAGTTAAGAGTAATGAGGGAAATTCCATGAAGTAGTCCAACTAAAACTTTATTTTATCCTAGAGGTAAGTCTGAGGACATTGATTAATGCTTATTTTTGTTTTCAGTACAATATCCCCAAAAGTTTGAAAAATTAGCTTTGTCACAATACACTTCCTATATTACACCCCCTTCTAATAATTTCAGACAGCTTATAATTTGTATAGGAAGATGGCAAATGTTTTTACCTTTATGAAATTTATGTGTACATACACACACATATATATTTTATATCCAGAAAAGTTTTAGCTACATTTTTAGTTTCAGAGGCTTTGAATTCATTGATTATTGTGTAGGTAATTACTTGACCTTATATTTATTTGAGATGATCTTTTATTTTTTGAGACAGGGTACTGCACTGTCACTCAGGCTGGAGTGCAGTGGCGTAAACACGGCTCACTGTGGCCTCCTGGGTTCAAGAGATCCTCCTACCTCAACCTCCCAAGTACCTGGGACCACAGGCATGCACCACCATGCCCAGCTAATTTTTGTACTTTTTTGTAGAGATGGGGTCTCACCATGTTGCCCAGGCTGGTCCCAAACTCCTGGGCTCAAGTAATCCTCCCGCCTCAGCCTCCCAAAGCGCTGGGATTACATGTGTGAGCCACTAAGCCCAGCCACTTGACCCTACTTTTAGAAAATTCAATACATAAAGATGACATTTCCCTGGAACATTCTTTCTCCTATAACCAAAACATTAGGCATGAGTTACATTTTCCATGTCCATGAGTAGCACTTTATGTTATTATATTTCCTAAGAACTATTTTAATTATAAATTTTAGATGCAGTGAATTATTTTGGGAAAGGTGCATATCCAACCCATCCCTATTTCGAGCCAGAACAGCTTAGATTCCTGAAATCACTTCAGTTGCTCCTTTAAGACCGTGAGAAAGGAACATACGAATCTTCACAAACCTTCACAGAAGCTTGTTGAAGATTTTGGTTTCTAAAAATATTTCTATTTCACTTGATCCAGATTTTCATGTTATATTTCTTTTGCACACCCATGAAAACAAGTTTTCAACTACTCAACCAAAAGTCTCGGGTAGAAAACTGCCCCTTTATCTCACAGTGGTATGAACAGGAGATGAGTGGACGAAACTTTTAGACTTTTACCGGCTGTTCCTGCCCCAAATGCCCGCCACTCACATGTTTTCTCGCCCTCCAAATTGCTCAGTTTTCATGATGCTGCATTTAAAACCTATGTCTGAAATTGGTACTTTGCTTTTTTTTTTTTTTTCTGGGGGAGGGGTGTTTTTACAAGGGAGATTTGGGGGAAATGTGGGTATGGAGAAATTTTCTTTCCATTTTCCACTGGCTGGCACTAGAAGAATCCAGTCAGTTTTTCTCTGTTCTTTTTCTCCCTCTGTCCTCTTGGTACCAAAGCAGTCACCATCACAAATTCCCTTTCTTTCTATTAGTGGATATGGAATTATCTAGCATTATTAAGAATAAGGTGAAACTGTCTCAGACCCAGGCTTAAATTGCAAAATGACAAAATATATTAAAATACTAAAGTACAAAAGAAAAGATACAGAAAAATTCTACAAAGGTATATATGAATGGCCAAACTGTCCAACATACATAATCCTTGCATAAGCACCCAGTATGTCCTAACAGAGAAAGAAACCAGTTCCAGAAAAATTAAGTCAAAATAATCACATATAAGAGCTTCTCTCCTTTAGCCCTTCAGTGACAGCTGAAAGTTGGTCATTAAATGGGCATGGAAGAAACAGAGAGAACACCATCTTCTGTTTGAACAAAATCCTGATCTCCACCAAGAACTGAAATTGGGTCTTCTCCACTTGGAAGACTCCTCTCTCTATAGAGAAAGAGAGAGAGCTGTTTTTCTTTCTCTTTTTTTTTTTTTTTTTAGATGGAGTCTAGCTCTATCACCCAGGATGGAGTGCAGTGGCTGGATCTCTGTCTGCTGCAACCCCCATCTCCCAGGTTCAAGTGATTCTCCTGCCTCAGCCTCCTGAGTAACTGGGATCATGGGCGTGCCCCACCACATCCGGCTAATTTTTGTATTTTTAGTAGAGACGGGGTTTTGCTATGTTGGCCAGGCTGGTCTTGAACTCCTGACCTCAGGATACACCTGCCCTCCGCCTCCCAAAGCGCTGGGATTACAGGCATGAGCTACCACACCCGGCTCTTTCTCTTTTCTTTTGCCTCTTAACTCTGCTTCTAAACTCCTCTTGTGTGTTCATGTCCTAAATTTTGCTGACGCGAAATGACGAAGCCCAGGTACGTACCCCAGACAACGTAGCCACTTCATACTGGGAACCTCGTCGGGGAAACCAAGGTACAGCAGTCACCGAAATGGTGAGCAGAGGAACGGACTCCAACTCTGCCCTTTCATTTCAAGGCTCTCGGCCTAAATGTTAGATCCATATCAAGTCAGTAACAGACATCCGTCAGCCAGTTAGAAACGCGGTTAGCACAGCTGCTGTTCAAAGACTGGGATGCCAGGCGTACTGGGGAAAACATGGAGAATCTCCCAGCACCCATGGGTTGCTGGGCATATTGGCCACGTGTGAACAAGCTTCCTTTCATGAAGGACTTAGCCATCGCTTGAAGCTGGAAGAGGTTCTGGAGCAACTGAGGATTTCTGGCTGGGGCTACCGCCCAGTATTACCCAAATCCTCCTGGACTGACCCCAGCCTCCACCGCTGGATGGGGTGTGGGCAACAGGATTCCAACTTTCCTATGTAGTTTCCTCCTTTCCTGTCTGCACCCACCATACCTCCTATCTTTTCCACTCGGAAGACCCCTCTCTATAGAGAGAGCTGGTTTTCTTTATTCTTCTGCCTATTAAACCTCAGCACAAAAAAAAAAAAAAAAAAAAAGAACTGAAGTCGGTTCTGGACTCATCCAGGGAAAATGTGCTTTAAATTTGGCTGTGGTGTTCTCCAATGGTCAAGGAGAATATGCTATTGATTTGTGCTCTGGCATTACCACTGCACGCTGACAGGCAGTTCTTTTAAACACATACTTGTGTGGTTTAGACAATGTCTGTGTATGACTGAAGCTTCACTTGAAATCCTAGTAGTTCTTGGAAAAATGTGAGCTCAATGAGCTAAATATAGTGCCAACAGGCATGAGTGATTAGCATGGTGCTAACTCTGCATCAGAAATATTAACTTTGTGTTTCCAATGCTACTTTCAACTTAAACTCAAAGGTTTTTTATATAAACGTTTAATAATACCTATAGCCTTTCTATTGGGCATGAATTCAAAACAGACAAGAAAATAGGTGTCTTAACCACATTATCACTGCTCATCACCAACAAAACTGTTAATAATCATAGACACAGAAATCTGGATATGTCCTCTAGTCATTTAACACAATTTTTTTTAAAAAAGTATATGTAGCTTTTACTAATAAATATTATATAAGATTCTGTTATCCATTCAAATCTTACTTTAAGAAAAAAGTCAATTTAGACTAAAGGCCATGTATGTGGTATTATACTTCACTTTTGATAAAATCTGATGAATTATAAGGCATAATCTTACTTTTTCAGGCTGGGGGTCATTTTAAGTGCTTATTTTTTCCAAAGAAGTGAGGAAAAAATGCTGAAATGATTTCAAAATTCTTACATGCACAGTGCAAATTTAAACTGCTGTTCGAAATTACCCAAGACCTATCAGAAAAGAGGAAACCACAGGAGAACTAGAAATAAACCTATTTCCATTCTTGGAAAACCATCCTGTACATTAAAAAATGTCACGCTTCTCATAAAAACAGGCAAATAGGCCAGTGGAATAGAACAGAGAATCCAAAAACAAATCTGCACATTTACAGTCAACTCATTTTTGACAAAGGCACCAAGAACATACATTGGGGTAAGGACACCCTCTTCAATAAACGGTGCTGAGAAACCTGGATATCCATATATAGAAGAATGCAAGTAGACCCCACCTCTCACCACATACAAAAATCCAATCAAAATGGATCAAGGACAAATGTACAACCCAAAGCTATGAAGCTACTAGAAGAAAACATTGGAGAAATGCTTCAGGGCATTGGCCCGGCAAAGATGTCTTTTGATAAGACCACAAAAGCACAGGTAACAAAAACAAAAATAGACAAATGAGATTATATCAAGCTAAAAAGCTTTTGCATAGCAAACAAAACAATCAACAGAGTAAAGAGACAGAATGGGAGAAGATATTTGCAAACTCTCCATCTGACAAGTGATTAATAATGAGACTATATAAGGAACTCAGCTCAATAGCAAAAAAACCACCAAAAGCAGAAAAAAAACACAAAAAATGGGCAAATTAACTGAATAAACTGAATAGACATTTTTCAGAAGACAAATGCCCAACACATATATGAAAAAAATTCTCAACATCATTAATCATTATGAAATGCAAATCAAAACCATAATGAGATATCATCTCACCCCAGTTAAAATGGCCATTTTAAAAAAGACGAAAAAGAACAGATGCTTGCAAGGATGTAGAGAAGGGGGAACTCTCATATCCTGTGGGTGAGAATGTAAATTAGTTGAGCTGTTATGCAAAAGAAAACATTATGAATGTTCAGTGAAAAACTAAAACTAGAACTACTACGTGACCCAGCAATCTCACAGGTGGGTATGTATCCAAAAGAAAGGAACTCAGTGCCTCAAAGAGATGCCTGCACTCTCATGTTTATCACAGCACGATTCACAACGGTCAAGATACGTAACCAACCTGTGCCCATCAACAGATACATGCATAAAGAAAATATAATGCATATATGTGTGGTGGAATATTACTCAGCCATAAAAAAGAATAAAGTCCTGTCATTTGCAGCAACATGGATAAGCCCGGAGGACAATATGTTAAGTGAAATAATCCAGGCACAGAAAGGCAAATATCTTATGTTCTCACTCACATGTGGGAGCTAAAACAATTTGAGGTAGAGAGTAGAGGGGTGGTTATCAGCGGCTGGGAAGAGTAGTGGGGGATGAAGAGAGCTTACTTAATGGGTACAAAAATATAATTATTATGTACAATTATTATGTATCAATAAAACTAATAAACTGAAAATGATTTAAGTTCCTAAAACTTGATAACAAAACCTCAGAGTAACAATTTTTCACTTTATTTTTTAAAATTCCAATAGAAATTCTATTAGCAGAAGATAAAATTTTAAAATGGTATCAAAGGGTTCTGTGCATATTTGGATACATTTAATATATAAAAACAATCCCATTCATGGGCAGCCCCCTCTTACCCGCCAAATACTTTTTTAGAAACAGAACCACACAGCCCACACAAATTCCTGGTTTACTAGAAGTCGGTGTGGCGTGTGTTTCACTATCCTGCATATATCCCCTATGCGGACAGGGGCAGAGCTGTGTCTACCAAAAACCCACTTGGCCATAAGGGAGGTGGGGCCCAACATGTCCTAGGAACACAGCTGTATTCTTACTACAAGGACTACTCCAGCCGCTCTCATGGGGGCAGCTGCCTGCGGGAGACCACCAAGATGATGCAGTGTTTGTGATATTCACGTTATTTCTCATCAAAGGAAAAAACACTACCATGAGGGCTGGTGATAATGTTACAGTGAAACTAAAAAAGACAGGGAAAGGTACCTCACGTGCCAGGTCCTGTGCCGGGGACTTTCCATACACTGCGTCCTTTAATCCACACACCAACTCCGTGTGGGAAACACAGCAGTCTACCCAGCAGTATACTACCCTAGGAGGGCTCTGATAGGTTTAGTAACTTTCTTAAACTTAGAAGAGAGCACTGAACCATAAGCCCAGTCCTTGCACTTCCGCCTGCTGTGAAAGACTACAGGATTTAAGTTTTGTATCATTATGACTTAGTGTATCTGGATACTTGGGGCTCTCTCAGACTGATCTTCTAGAGAGCATGTCCCCCACCTCGCCACCAACAGTCCATAACTTTCCAGACTTTTAAAGCCCTCTGGGTTGTAACAAGGTCAAAGAATTGCCGTTCAATGCCCAGGCAGATACACAAAGGTCCAGAGCCATTGCTTTTTCTATAGCAAAACTCACAGGATCACTCCTGGCTGTCCCTCAGGACTTTAAAGTGACATATCACATGAGCCATACTACATTTCTTCACGGCTAATGTCCCTCCAGAAATACCAGAAATCAGTATCATAACAAACCTAACACACATCACAGTTCCCACTTTTCATATCTAACCTGCGTCTAAATCTGCTGAGCGTATCTCGGAGCCTCTCTCCAGTTTGCCTCCTCGCCATTCCCTCCCTCCATGGCGGACTTTCCTCTTCTGTGGCCCTGAGTGTTTGCGGCAAGCCCCGCACTGGTATCTCTATTAGACCCTCTGCCCCTCCCAGCGACGTCTTGATCCTCTTCTGCTCGGGCACCATCTTCTTCAAACAGCCTTCTCTGGTCCCCTCAGCTGAACTGCAGGCTCCTCTTCTGGGCTTCCAAAGCCCCGTGCACATATCATCACATCAATGATGCCCAGCACTGGAATGTGTCTGTCTGTGTCTCCCCACACCATGCGCTTGCGGGTGGCTAGCACAAATACAACTTCATACATCTTTCCTTCACAGCAAGCAAAACAATTCGAAACAGGAGTTAAGACTGTCCAGGAGAAAGGGGAAGGAGCCCATGGCCATTTCATATCTCTTCATAGCTACTCAATCATTAATTTAACAAATAACTTATCGAACTTATACTGTATGCCAGATAATCCGCTAGGCACTCCAAGCGCAGCAGTGAGTGTAGACAGGGGCAAACAACACAGCAGAGGAGTCAGCACGCAAATGTAATATGCAACAATAAGGTGCAGACAAGCTTCTTTGGGAGCACAGATTAGGAAGACAAATCATGTCTAAAGGATTCAAAGAAGACTGCACAAAACCTGGATATCTGAGCTTGGGACTGATGCATCTGTGGGAGTTAACCAGTAAAAGACACAAGGAAAAGGCAGGCTGACATCAAAAACACCAGTCAAATCAATCAAGCCATAACCAGGCCTTAAGCCCAGCTGCTTTCTTTTAAAGGAGAAAAGCAGCCTGAGCAACACAGTGAGACTCTGTCTGTACAAAAAATCAAAACTAAGCCTAGCATGGCGGCACGTGCCACAGTCCCAGCTACTCAGGAAGCCAAGGCAGGAGCATCACCTGAGCTCAGGAGCTTGAGGCTGCAGTGAGCCGTGATTATGTCATTACACCCCAGCCTAAGCAACAGGCAAGACCCTGTGTCAAAAAAATACAAGAAAAGTAAATAAAGGAGAAATGGCCTGAACATCAACTTCAACTCCTATTTTTCATAGAGCAGGACCATTATTAAAACTCCCTTGAAATATCCATACAAAGACACCTTCTATCAAGCCATGATTATAGTATTTTCTTCAATATTTATTGGAAATTATATAAAATATTTCCCCCATGAACAGTAGACATGCAATTCTGTGAGAACCGAGTAAATAAAACCAATATATATGAAACAGTACCTTTTCTGCAGTTGAGAGGTAAGCAAAAGCATCCTCTGTTTAATAAACAAGAAAAAAATGTTAAGGAAGAATGTAGAATAGGTTGCCACCAAATATGCAAATGCATTCACGCTTAATACCTATTCTTAGCTCAAGTGTCTAGAGGTTGCTTTGTGTCTTGGGCATCAATCTCAGAGCAAGCAGAATAGATGATCTGAAATATTAATCCTAAACGGGTCTTGCCAGTGGGCAGCTGTGGGCTCAGCAGAACCTCTGTGTAGACAGTCTCATTACCTACTTGTTCAGGCCTCTTTGCTGGCAAAAAGTATAGCTGAATAAACAGAAAGACAAGATCTGCAATGCCTCAGCACTCAGAAAATCATGACGATGGGAAGAATGAAGCTCTGAGGTCGAAATCTTTTAAACAGCAATAATCTTTGCGCTACATCAGACACCTGGCAATCTCAGTCCATTGTACTTATGGGAATGCTTTCTAGATGTTCTGATTAATACGGGTACTTGGGAGCCTGAACACAAAGACCTAACTAGAATACATTGCAATTCTGAGCCTCAGGCAATGTATATGAAAAAGATACCAGAACTAACTTTTGTTGAATAAAAGGATTCACGGTTCTTGCAAATGGTTATCATTGTAACAAATGGTTATGATTGTAACAAATGGTTATCATTGTAACTCTATTTCCAGCTACATGACAACAAGTACAGTTTATGGGAAGAGACATGTGCAACAACCACCAAATGATCTGTCCACCTTATCAAAGACAATGAAATGATGAGTCCCTGCTCGTTTCTAGATATTATTTATCCAAGTTGTTGATTTGTAGGTGCTCATTCCATTTTCTCCTACATAATCTAGTAATCTATAATCCAGTAAGAAACTCACAACATAGACATGCAATTTACAGTTTCTGCACAGGGTCATTAAAAATTCTTTCATTACAAAGTATTTCTTGGATTCTTAAATATTTGGAAAATGCACAAAACACGTGAAAAATATAGTTGTTCAGACAAAGAAACGTCATTCTGATCTCATGTTTTCTCCCCAGGAACAGACTTCACAGCAATCCATTCCCTTTACATTTATTGTTTCCTTAACTTGCACCAAGCCTGAGGAGGTCAGTGCTTGGCACACATTAAGAAAACAATAAATAGGGAGGGGGTTACAAACTATGCTGATTTCCCATTCTATGCCTCACTCTGGGTGAATTCAACCGTCTGAAGGGATAGCAAAGTCAGAAGTATGTGGCAAGTAGCAGGATGCTGAGATGGTTCCAGCTCAGACAAGGTTCCAGGAGAGAGAGCCAACCCATCTTTCCCAGGCCAAAATGTTTTCCATGTAATAAAGGTCACCAGTGGTTGCCAATATGCATATACGAACTATATTGGCTTGGTCAGAGTTAGCTGGAAAAGCAAAAGCTCTGTAGTACTCCAGAGTTCTCAGATAGACCTGTCCAAAACCTCTCATTCCTTTGTTCCAACCTTTAATTTCCAACCCCCACAATCCCACCCCAGTTTCCAACCAGTACTTTCACCGAGAGGGCTGTACCACTGCCTGGGAAGTCACACAATACCTTCTGCTTCGTGACCAACTCAGACTTGGATATCTACCTGCTACCTATCATATCAATATGATGTAGAGGAGTGTCCGGGGCCCTAGACCTAAATCACTTTGTGTGGCACCTGCATCAGCCTTCCTTAGTGACAATCTTAAATCTAGTTGGTTTTCTTTGAGAATTTATTTCCTTCCCAAGTATATTTCTGTGATTAAAATTATGTGGTGTCAGAAGTTTAGCTTCAATTATATTTTACAGACACCTGTCTACATTAAATTTACCTTCTTGCTTTTCCACCATCCTTAGTTTTGTTGTAGTGTTTTTGTTGCAACCCTGTTCTTCCTTCCTGTGTCTAATTATTTAAAAATTACCACTAAACTGATTTTTATATTTTATTTCCATCAAGATAAAAAAGATACAAATAGATGCCCTCAAAAAAGTTAATGATCAATTGGGTAAAACTATATCTATACCCGCACCCAAAAAGATAGCATAATTCAATGCACACATGCAAATCAAGAACAAGAAAGATGATGGAATTAGCTCCGAAACTACTAATCTTCACATTAACCTGCCTCTTGCATGTCAATAGTTTATTTCAAATATTCGGTCACTGTCAATCTAAGAAAGTCCTAAATCCAAAGCCCTGCGGGAATGACGTGAGTTTCCTGGTGTCCAGCACACGTTGGAAATCCTGCTGTGTGAAGAGGGTTCAGAGAGGCCAAAAGGCACCATTCATGGACTTTAGGAGAAAATATTTTGTATTTTGTGCATTTAGAAAAAGGCCACAATTTGAATGTTTAAATATTTAAAGCCAATAAACAAGGAGCTATTATTTAATTTTTAAAAAATCTTTTTTCAAATTTCCCTGGAATATTTTATTTCATTTACAAAATAAATGTATGAAGATGACAAAATCTTACAACTTTTTTGAGGCTGAGTGACACACTTTATCTATACTGTTCTAAATTTTACATTAACAAAATTATGTTCATCACTTAGAATGTGACATTGTATTTAGAAAGTCAGCTTCCCTTGTCCTATTAAAATGGTATTTAGATTATAAGTATTTTATTATACTCAACTTTTCAAAAACATAATTATTATATAAAGAAAGATATGTGTAGCTATATGTACATATATATACACTCACACACACACATTTGTAATCCTTTCAGGCTTACACATAAACACATGTTAAAATATTGAAAAGCAGTTCCAAAAATAACTAAAATGTCATTTGCCAAACTACTTCTAGGCTATCTCTGGGAATAGTAGAATTTTTGGTCATAAAAGGAACAAAACGTTTCCTATTTTGCTTTTCTCCCACCCTTTTCCAGCCAACCTCTTCTAACCAGTCTCCATCTTTAAATAATGCTAGAGACCTACAATAGTTTTCAACTATCAGATTTAATCTCTTTGGTTGTATCAGACTGATAAGTTGAAAATAAATGGTAATAGCCAGTTTGTGTCAGGCCTATCGGGCAAGTTGTTTCTTCAGAATAATATTCAATTTGATACGTATTTTGAAACAAACATTTACTTTGTTTCATGGCTGGCTGTGAATAAATAGTTCTCTAAGTTCTTAGTGAAGGGACAGCAACATTTGACCATTCTATCTACCCATCTGCTTCTCTGTGGCAACAAACTGATTTCCATGGGACGCTTGACTAAAGCAAGGCTGTCTGTCCAAAAGAAGTAGAACTATGTCCTCAATAGGCAATGGAACAATGACTGAAACTGAGTCCTAGCACTGTCACCAATATCCCGAACAATCAAGCTTCAAACCCAAAAAGGTGCAAATAAAATTTAAGACTAGTTTGGGTTTGGTCCCAATGGGGCTAAGAAAAACTAGTGATTGTTGAACACTGGATTCACTGACAACTGGAGAGAAAAAATTAAAATTCCAACATTATGATGTCAATAATAATTTCATCTGCAGCAACATTCAGGAAGCTGATGAGATGATCCTAACGGGTGATTTAAAGTGAAAGGGAAAAAAAACACCCTTGGCATAATTTAATAAGATCTTCAGACTGAAGCATATTCAAGGGTTTCATGAAAGACCTTCTCATGGCCTTTTAATAGCTCTTTCCAATTCCAATTAACTGGTTAAATGCCAATTCTCATTACCTCATCAGAAATCCAAAGCCAGTCTTTTCTGATTAAATCATTAAATAACTGTTAACAGTACAATGACTAGTAAGTATTTATGGACAGCCCAGCACTGATATGCAGCTTTCAGTTCTCCGTGCCAAAGGAAAAACTGGAGTGGGCGATTTAAAATCATAATAAATTCTATTCATCTTCGGAATGTGCTAGGATATATTTACCTAAAATATTCACTCTTCTTAATTGTTTTACTGGCACTAATACATAGATTGGGAAGACAGGCATGGTGGCTCATGCTGGTAGTCCCAGCTACTTTGGAGGCTGAGGTAAGAGGATCCCTTGAGCCCAGGAGTTCAAGGCCGTGGTGAGCTATGGTTGCGCCATTGCACTCTAGCCTGGTGACAGAGCAAGACTTCAACGCATTAAAACAAAAAAAAGTTTATTGTAGATTAGTATAACCTTTTCATACTCTCAATAGACTGCAGAAATGATGATTAAAAGGGAGTTCATTTTCGTGGAAAAGCCAGGTAGGTAGTGAAGAAATGGGAAAACATGTCAACTGTGACCTGCCGCTGCCTGGCAGCATGACGAGTCAGATGGCCCCACTCAGGAGTCACTCCAAGGCCTGGGGACGTCTCCACTGGGCAATTACCACACCAACAGGCAATGCCTATGTCAACTCATACCAAAGCTCACTTTTTCCACAGATCTGCCTGCAACCCTTGCTTCCCCTCCTCCCTGACTGCTTGCTGACCCTCAGGACTGGACAAACATGGCTCAAGAGACCAGGGTTCTGGTTCCAAGTCCAAGCTTGTCACCATCCTCCCAAGACAGAAGATATTCACCCTCAGAGTTGGAAAAGGTCGGCTCTGCCACGTCCTCTTTCCTTTTGCACTTTTATTTTTTATATTCCTGAGCATCATGGGACAGTGCTCCTCTGAGAAAATGAATGCGACTCTCCAGAGGACGATCCACAGCAAACCCAAAGCCTCCTTTGCTTACAAGTTATAGAAAGATCCCACGAACACTCTATTCTCTATGCAACTTCTTGTCCATGCAGTCTTACCACGGAGGAGGATATTATCATGGAGAAAAACAGGCTTTGACTTAAAAAACAAAATAAAATAAAGCATAATCAACTAAAACTACCATTTAACTTACGCTGTAGGTCACTGCGGCAAAGAAATGATCAAGTTTCAGTATCTTCCAGAAACTAGATATATCGTCATAGCTTGTTTAAATGAATACATCACTAGTAATATGTATTTTTAGGGTTTTTTTTTTTAACAGATTAAGAAGCTTATAATATGTGAAGTTCTGTCCACAGTTACCTGAGATGTTAGGGTTGGTTGAGCTTCAAATAGATACTTCCAATGAGAAGCAGCCAAATATAATTTTTTATGTGAGAAAATAACTGCAATGCTAGTATGACCCTTTATTTTCCTAGGGCTAAAGTCAGAAAACAGAAACAAATATAAAAGTATCACATTCGTGTCAACGGCTTAGTGAAGACAGGACCTTATTATCCTTTAAATGCTGCTTAAAATGCTCCCAGACTCGCCCGTTTATCTGCTCCTCTTCCAGCAGAGTGTCTGGCACAAAATGGCTGTTCCTTCAATCTCTGCCAATCCCCATCCACATCTTTCAACTGGCAGGAATTTCCCTAATTAAATGCTACCTGCAGTATTTTTACCACACTCTCAATCATCACTGTACTTAAAAGCTTAGCTCATAACTGTCTTTTAATACTTTAAAAAATATGGCTTATGTAAATTTTATAAAAATCATTTAATTGTACATTGAAAATGGTATTTTATGGCATGTAAATTATGTTCATATGCAGTTAGGTTCTTGTTCTCAAGTTATTTCATTTTGCTTCTTTTTCTTTAAAATTTATTCAACACAACAGTTCAAGGAATGAAAAGATTCCCTCTTTTTCTTTAACATCTTTTCACTCTTCCCGGTAGGCAAGCGTAAGATAAACATTAAGTGACACATAAATTGCCTCTTTCTGTCTTTTGAGCTCAATGCCCTGAAAGCAGCCCAATCTCCTACCTTTTATGTTTGTTGGTAAATTTAAACTGAAGAATTAAACAGGATGCAGGTGTTTGAAATTCTCTTTGTTCAGCCTACGTAAATACCTCCATTATCCATTTTAACAATCTATTCCTAAATGCTGATGATTCCCAAAGTTCTACCCGGCTTTAATTTCTCCACAGACCTTTGCATCTGAGTACATAACTGCCTGCTAAAGATCTCCAGGCACCTCATATGGTTTCTGGAGCTGAACTCATCATCCTTCTTCCCAGCACGCACAGGCTCTTAGCAATGCTTCCACTATGTACGTAGCTCAAGCTTGAACCTGTGTCACCTCGAACTCCTTGCCTCTCTCCTACTTTCTGACTTGAATCCACCTCAATGTCCTACCAATTTTACTTTCTATTTATTAACTCTTTAGTCTGTCCCCAATATTGCTGCTCTAGTTCAGATTCCAAATATTTCTCACCTGAACCACTGCACCATCTCTCAGCTGTCTCCCTTCTTCTCTACATCTCAGATCCCCTTCTCCATAATGGCCAGCACAATCCCACTGAAACTCCATTTGGTTGGTTACTTCTCCATTAAAGGGTAAACCCTTTAATCGCTGTTCCTCTCTTTCTCACTCAACCACAAATTCTCACATGTCATATAGAACCCAGCCTCTGAGAATCTGGCCCCAGCCATCTCTTCCTCTAAACCCTACAGTCCTTTCTTGGAATGTCTCTCTTGTTTTCACTGGCTAGCACGTTCTCATCTCCTAACAGTATTCTAGGCCAGGCATGGTGGCTCACACCTGTAATCCCAGTGCTTTGGGAGGCTGAGGCAGGAGGATTGCTTGAGGCCATGAGTTGGAGACTGGCCTGGCCAACAAAGTGAGACCTTGGCTCTCAAAAATAATAATAATAATAATAATAATAATAATAATCCTACCTACTCCAGAGGCTGAGGTGGTATTAAACCCAAGTGTTTAAAGCAGCAGTGAGCTATGATCATACAAGTGCACCCCAGTCTGGGTAACAGAAGGGGACCCTGTCTCTATCAAAACAAAAAACAAAAACTATTCTCCTTCATTGACTTTCATGGCCCCACATTCTCAGCAAGATTTGCTAATTTTGCTACGGCTCCTGTGAGCCTACCCACTCCAACCACACTGCTGTATTTAAGTGCCTGTCCTCCACTTTAAAACGTGAGCTACCTGAGGGCAGGATTTATGTCTTGTATTTCTATCCACAACTCATAATACAATGATTCTTACAAGGTAAGCTGTCAATAAATATTGAAGAATGAACAAATGAATATAGGGAGTTCAAACATGAGAACTAAAGGTCTATATCAGAAAACTGTCAGTCAAGATTCTAGCTGTTATAATACAGAAGGCCCCATCACATTCCCCAAGACAAATTTATATTTTCCCACTGTCCTTAATTTTATTTCTTATACTCTCATTCCTGAAATAATGTTGATTATTTTGAGAACAGAATATTAAGGCTATCGAGAGTGATGCTTCTCTCTCCTCTTGGATGCAAAAATTATCTGTATCTTCATCCACAGGAAAACATGTCCCTCCCTGTGATTCAGTTTGTCCATGTAAAAAGAAAAAAAAAAAAAGCTCGTGCTCCTCACCTGGCCCCCCATCTCTTCCCAAACGCCACTCATTCACTTTCACCTCTGAGACAGCCCTCAGATTTATTCCCTCCTCTAAATTCCCAGAGCCACTGCTATAGTTGAGGTCGTTATCATCTCTTATTTAGACTGTTTTGACAACCTCTTAACTAATCTCTCCCCTTCTAGTCTCTCCCTTTCGTAACCCACTCTTTATGCGCCTGGGCTCTAACCAAAACTGATCATGCCTTAAAATCTTCTCATGTGAATAAGAAAAAGCTCAAAATTATTAGTGTGAAAATCAAAGCCTTATGCTGTCTTGCTTCATTCTACCTTTCTAACCTCACCTCCCTGGGTGCATTCTAGAACCCACCCATCTGCTGATCACTTCTCAGCAGGTGCTGTGTGCCACCTCTCCTCATTTGTGCTCATGCTTTTTTCCTTTGACTTTATCCCTCTGTCACCCTGAAAACTCCCTACTCATCCTTGAAGAAAACCTTGTTCAGATGGGCCATTCTTCTATAAAACCTTTCAACCTGCCCAATTACAAATCATGACTCTTTTCAGGGTTTCTGTAGCATTTATCTTATACGCCTGGTATGGAACACAAACTATTAGTTCTAGCTCCACTCTAAAATGGGAGCTCCTTTGAAAGAAAAGTCTATGAATTACACATCTTCGAATATTCACTGGCTGAGATAAGGCAAGAACAAGTCTTACCACTGAATTTTCAGGAGCACCTAACAAAGCTCCAAGATGGAGATAAATTTGTGGAATAAAAGAATCACCCACTTGTAAGAGCGAATATGCAGAATTGGGTAAATGAGTTAACATAAAATACTTTGAAAACATAAATATGTCCAAAATGATTTAAACATTTACTGTGAAACATCCCTGGTATACAAAGACTAGAACGGTGCTACTCAGAGCATGCTGTTCACCAGAGACTGTGGTGGGCCCACTGTGAAATAAGACACAAAATAAAAAGAATAAGTATTTAGAAATGTCTACAGCAATGTGATACGGCTGATCCATCGAAATGCAGGCTGAGTGGGCTCGTCTCCTGGGAGAAGGTACTGGCTGGTTCGGGTCTTGTCGAACTTGTGTATAAAAGTGACACATGGGGCAAGAGCTGCAGGCTGGTCATGCTGCAATAGGACGATGTTCGTCTGAGACAGACTGGAAATGGGGGGGGAAAATAACACAAGCCTTTCGCGAGATACTTTAAAAAGCAAAGGGAGTAAAATAAGAAACTCCAGTGTACCAGAACCAATTTCCTCATATTTACCTTCCATATTCGCTTGAGATCTTTCCTCCCCATGATAAAAAAAAATTATAGATACAGTTGAAACCACCTCTATGTCCTTCCCCAACCCTTGTGTTCCCCCTCCTGCTCCTATATCATTTTTTAAATAGGCTACCGTCAAAGGAAAAGCAGAGCTGGATAGCAGAGCGATGAAAATATTTTTTATCAGGACTACAGCAAGAGGGGGAAAGAGATCTCAGTCAAGACCCCAGGCTGAATCCAAACACAGCATCGGCAAGTGGGAATTTATAGCCAAAGAGGAGGGTGGCAGTTGGTGAATGAAAAATTATTAAGAGGCAAAATCACAAGTAAGAGGACATTCTGGCCACACCATCCTAACAGGATTCTTGCCGAAGACAGGCCAAGACGATGAGACATCATCCAATGGGGGATGAGGAAGCCAATCAGACACTGAGACTGATCAGATATGAAGGACTGGGGTTCTGGCTAAATTGACTTAGCAGGGTCCTTGCTAAAATGCACACAGATGGGCCCTGGTGGGGACAGAGTTCAGGAACCTGACTAAAGTTTAGAAAAGCAAAGAATCTTTGTCAGCACCAAATCCCGTTTAGGAGGATGAAATTTTCCTGTTGAGGATTAGGGTCATGTTTTATTTCACCAAAAAAAAAACACTAAAAATGAACAATGATCAATGTCATTGTACAGACTCTAGTCTGCTAAATATTATGTGGAAAGGTGCTATGCCCCCTTGTCTGTGACCCTTCAGCCCCAACTCATACAACTCAACTCCTGAACTCCAAGTGAAAGGCCCTCTGCTGCCCCAACCTGCAGAGGGAGAAACACCTTACTGAAATGTCTACAATTTGGAAAGAAAGACTAAAGAGCATGTTGTATGGCTGTAGAAAGAATAACACAGACAACGGATTTATTGCTAATAAAACAGACTAAGAACAATGGGCTGATGAGACTTAACTAAAAAGATGTTTATTCCAATGTTAGAGGTTACCTCAGAGAAGACACACAGAGAAAAGAAATGCCCGAAATGCCAGGTGGAAAGTAATGGGCTTTCCACGGTTAATCAAATGGGCACTGCCATGCCAACGTGCCCCCTGAAATTCAAACCCTCTATTTTTGCATGGCTGCCAACTCATTTCCAAAACATCCACTGCTAATCAAACTTGTTTGGCTGCCTCCTTATCGAAACTTTACAAAACTTTAATTTCAGCCTCATGAGCCCTGCAGCTGTAAATTAATTGAATGAAATTGACAAACATTATGCAGTGAGATAAAGCACTTTCAAAGTCTTTTCCCTATTCAGTTGACTTAGCTGCCCAGCATGCCAGTTTTGCTTGACATGAGTTCAGAATCCCTGGAAACCTTCCTAATCCTACTCTCTAGGCCTTGTGCCTATTCATGGAACCATGTTAACCCATATCCGGAAAATTAATAAACCTCGGATGGGTTTAAGCACTCAAAATACTCCTGATACTTCTTGCCATTCATTACATTGTAGACATCCTTTGCAACAGGAGAATCCTCCTCAAAAGACCACGAGGGCAGCAGATAAAATCCCTGCGGTTATAAGCATACAACAAAATGTCTCATTTAAGATTACTGCAGTCTGAAGCCAGGAATTAAATTTGCTGAAGGTGCAGTCACTTATGCCTCAGTTAAATAAAGATAGTCCCAAAACTGATTTCTGAACTTACCCATTTCTCAAAGGGAGTGCAAAATTATCATGATTTTTAAACAGCAAGGCGAGTAAACTGATCGCCTCTGTATCTGCCAACTGAACAAATGAGTCAGCTAATCAGTGGTTACATACATCACACTGACAGAGAGGAGAGAGAAGACCATTAACTTTCTGAAATGAAAAGTCCTAATATACTGAGGTGCCACAAGTCACTTAGGATTTCCGTGGTTATGAAAGAAGAATTGAAACGTCTCTTCCCTCTGGTGGGTTTTCACAGCACAACTGCCACAGCTTCCAACTGAGGTCTAGTCTCTGACCTTCCCTCTTCATCAATGTTATCAGCATCTGGAAGCCCTCTGGCCTATGTGGAGCCATGGGGACAATGGAGGCAGTTTCAAAGCTTCTGTCTTATGACAGAAAACCTGGGTGTAAAACAACCTCTGATATGAACTACTAAGGGACTTGTATAGGTTCCTTAAACTCTCCGAACACTGTTCTCAACAGCAAAGTGAGGAGAAAAACAGCTCTCGAGTAGGGTTGGTATGAACGTGAAAAAAGAGAAAGTAATACAAGAGTTGGGCATATAATAGGCTCTTAAAAAGAATTCTGAAGGCCGGGCGCGATGGCTCACGCCTGTAATCCCAGTACTTTTGGAGGCCGAGGTGGGCGGATCATGAGGTCAGGAGATCGAGACCACGGTGAAACCCCGTCTCTACTAAAAATACAAAAAATTAGCCGGGCGTGGTGGTGGGCGCCTGTAGTCCCAGCTACTCGGGAGGCTGAGGCAGGAGAATGGCGTGAACCCAGGAGGCGGAGCTTGCAGTGAGCCAAGATTGCGCCACTGCACTCCAGCCTGGGTGACAGAGCAAGATTCCATCCAAAAAAAGAAAAAAAAAAAAGAATTTTGAAATGGAAATGTATCTATTTTTCCTTTCTTTAGAAAACAGAAAATGAAGCCAACATATCTCATCACAGATTGCTCTTTAAATATGCGACCTTATACCAAAAGCAGACAAGTTCACAAAGAGATTATTTTTATAATTTAATCACAGAAAAGACTAGACTATCAGGTAGTTGGTGGCTACAGAAGTGACTGCTCCCCACTCAAGCAAGGAATGGACAGAATAAGTCCTTGAAATAAATGCTCAGGTCTTCCCTTAGTAATTCTGGACAGTGGGGAAATTAGCTCATTCAAACAAAGTTTATTAAATAAATAAAATCCCAGCACTTGTCTCTTTAGACAAAAACCACATGGAAACAATACAAAAGATTGCTAATGCTTTGGCGAATGAATCACTCTTCCAAATGCCATTTACAAAAGCCCACCAGACCTCCAGCTGTGCTGATGCCATGGGAACCCCTAGGGCAATTATAAGTGGATTTAACTCAAGACCAGAAAACAGGAGTAATTTTTAAAGACCCAAAAACTTCCAAATAAATAAATCTGGAAAGGAATTACTGTTTACACCACAGAGCCACAGGTTCAAATAGCCAAACTTAAAGAAGAAAAAACACACATGTATATATCTACTTCATCATGTAATCTCTGAACAATAAGAACTTTATTGAGTTGTCACTAAGGAAAGAGCAAAATCTAAGATAGTAGTTTCTGGAAAATGAAAGTCCAGAGAAACTTGGCCATAAAATGAAAATTATAACGGACTTACAGAGCTGGTCTTCTTTGGGTTAAGAGACAAAGGTCTTCTTGTGCAGAGGAAGAATTCAAAAGAGGAATTCTTAAGTAGATGGCTGATGCATCCACGTCTAAACATCCAAAATCTACCAAGCACCTACTACATAACTAAGCCCTGTGTCAGAAGCTGTGGAACAAGAAGAACCACTAAAACTTATCTCTGACCTCAAGAAGTTTATAGTTCAGGGAAGTGACTGACAATCATAATACAGAGGCATAAGGGCTATCCAAATAGGGTCACGGGTTACGCTATGAATACAGGTATCACATCAGAAAATTACCGTACTTAAAATCTCAGCAAAGAGATTATACCCTCACACAATTAATGTTATCAACATCCATCCAGTCTCTCAAGCTCACCCTCTTCAACAATCTTTGCTTTACTGAGTTCCGGGTGGACTATTTAAATATCATATAAATTGATTCTGACATCACAATCACTGCCTGCTTCCTAAAACTTGCCCTCCACCGTCTATTATAAATGCTTTCCAATCAGTGCTCCCATTCTTCATTCTATTCACCACTTAGTTACTAGAATGTTTTTCTCAACTATGAATCTGACTTCACTCCCTTTCCTGAAAACCTCCTGTAGTTCCTGTTGTGTACGGGATAAAGGTCAGACAACTTAGTATAGCCCAGCTCAGTCCAGCTAGCAAAGCAAATACTAGCTTTATTCCCTGCAAGCAACGTAAGACAAAGACAACCACACTAAACTCAGTATTAGCAGCCCACCATCCTCCCTGAGGCCTCCACTGCTTTGCACACACTCTTCTCTTTCTCAGAAGGTCCTTTCCCCTCCTCCTGTTGGTGCAGCCAATTCTTTCTCTTCCTTCTAATGCACCATCTTCTGTGTAGTCTTCTTTGACACTAGGTAGGGTTACATCTTTGCTCTGTGTTTCTATAACACTCTTCATATGCCATGGAACTGCATTCGTTATATTGGTATAATTTTATTTGTCTTTTTTCTTCCTAGACTGTGAGCTCCTGGAGTTCAGGGACCATTTCTTAATCATCTTCCAGAACCTATCACAATGAATGACACGAAGAATATATTTGATAAAAATCTGATGAATGAACCACTCTAAATGCAACTCTAATAAAGAAAATTGCTGCCTATTCAGTTGGAACTGTACCATGTTACAAACGTAAAATTATGTATAGTCTGATAAAGAAATACTGTAATAGCCTTGGAAACAGCTCACATACAATTTTTTTTATAAATGGATTCATTACCATATAACTGGACCAGCTTACTGAAGAGTAGCCCTACAGTAGTCACTTTGCAGTTTGCAATTCATTTGAGGTTCAAAGCTAGCTCAAGGGAAAACAACATTAGTATTAACAAACTTATTTTTAAGCTTAAGGTCAGAATTTAAGGGAAAATAAATAAATATAATATGTTCTAAGAATCCAAAGGAATTTTAAAAAATTGCCCCCTGCAGCTGTAATTTCTGCATGGATGAGAAAACCTTAATTGCTTGCTGGCTTCCAAGAAAGCCATTAACCTGCATTTAAAAATTCAGCTTTCATCAAGAACAACCTCACACATCCAGCTCTCATGGAAAAAGGAATAGAAGCCTCTGACCTAGTTTTCAATTATTACCAAACTACTGATAATTGATCTCCTGGTCTCCAGGTTTGTTTGTTTTACTAAAATAAATTCCCTCTGGAGCTGCAGGTGCTTACCATGGGGCTGCGCAGGTGGAAAGCAGCCCAGTCTTACTATGAGGATGTCCGTTTGCCATCTGGGAACAAGGAGGAAGAAGCAGAGACCTGGGCAAGACCTCAGAGTAAGTGTCCTTTTTGGCGGCTCCCAGGGGTCCCCATCATGTGTTATAGGAAGGCAGAATTATTTGAGATAAGGATAGGAGCTGAAATAAGCAGTGCTAATACTGGTTAAAAGTTGGTGTTTCAGCTGCAGTCACAACAGATAATGTCTCTTCAGTTATATTTCCAAGTTATTTCTCATTTGGCAATGTACACTTACACCAAAACTGGGAAACTCTCAGAAGTGGCAGACCTTGGCAACAAGTGAATGGAAACTGTGAATTACAGTACATGCCACTGAGTAAAGGTTGCACATCTAGAAACCAGAAATCAGGTTCTGTCTTGGCTCAGCGTCTAACTAGATGTGTGGTCTTAGACAAGTCATTTAACCATTGGGGATTCAGTCTCTTCATCTGTAAAGAGTTCATTTAGATGATCTCTTAAGTCCCTAAGGTCCCCATTGTTAGGTCCAGGGTCACGTTCCAGCCCATGCTGAGGCCGGAAGGGAGTGGGTAGATGAATGGCAGACAGCTGAAAGAACACTCAGGGGGCTACAGGTAGATGAAATACAATTTTATTCAGCAGCTCTCTTACACTGTGTGTCTCGGCTGCTTGTTCCAGCCACTCCCAAGCACAGATCTCTGCTGGCTCTCTCTCCCTTTGGGGTCAACAGCTTAACTCTTTCCCTCTGAGCGCAAGCAAGCTGAGCTGTGTCCTGGCTCCCCGCTGCAAGACAGACAGATCTGCCGCTCTCTCTCTTTCTTTGGGTGCAAGCACGCCTGCACAGTGTCACCAGGGCAATTATACCTTTTAAAGACAACAGTGGCAAAGAGCCAAGTGATGGCCCTCCCATGTTATGGCTACATAGCTGTTTACATTACACATGGAGTTGCGCGCCTGCGCTACAGACTTGCTGAGTCACCCGGGATGTTTACCTCAGCCCATCCTGCCTGGCTGCAGTGCAGCCATGTTCCTTACACCTACCAATTTAAAAGTACTGTAATTCCATTTTAAGGGTTCTAAACCATGAACCATGTTCATGGTTTAGGATTTTAGATACTTCTCATTTGAACTTAGGAGCGAACTCTGCATTAGGACATTTCTCCTTTCATTGTCCATAAGATAACTCACCAAATCCTTGCGCAAAGAGAAACAAATATAAACTACATAAGAAATGACAGGTGAGCCTTACCAAGGACCCTGACCCATGCATAACATCTCAGTATAGCATATATATATATAGTATATGATAGAAACATGCCGTGGGCTTTCATACCCTCTACAATAGTTAATTATAAGTTTCATCCCCCAAAGAAGGCAACTTACATACTTAAGTTTTTCTAAATAGAATCCAGGTGCTTTCACCAGTGATGCTCTCCAAGGGATCCCATCATAGTAATCAGTCTAGCCAGTGCCAACTTCAGTTCTACTAAATTTAATGCCCTCTTATTTTGACTCAGGAATAAATTATCTCAATGGCTACTCACATGGTCCAGCATAGCAGAAAAAAAAGCCACACTGAGCAAGCAGTGGTCCTTTCCATGCTACACAAGCAAGAAATGCCTATAAAGACAGACTTGAGTGCAGTCTAAAGAATCTTTTGCTTTGCCTTAACACTCTACTTCTGGATATCCTTGCTCAAAAAGAAGTCTACTCAAGGTGTGTATCTTTCCTCTTTATAAGCCCTCTGGCCTCAGGAAGACTGGTTTCATTCATGTGGTCATGTTTTTGCACAGCTTAAGATTAAACTGTATGATCCTTCCTTCTGGGTTCCTACAAGGGCATTCCAAAGTCCCCTCAAATAACCAAAACGGTGCACATCCCCTTTGCGTCCCACAGCAGTCTGCTAGTTTATGTAATACCATGACAGCTATCTGGAGTGGAACAGTGACACTGCTTTTTCCCAGACTACTTCACCATGTGAGGTAAACGGTAGAGGCAGCAATAGGTCTGTTCAGTCTATGGCTAATACAAGACCTTGCTTATGATAGACTTCAAGAGCTGCTTATTAGCCAGCTGTTAATTCATACAAACTGCACAGAAATTCATTCTGGAGCAATATTATTTGTTTCACATTATACTTAACCTTGAAAAGGTTAGTTTTTCAATGGGGGATGATTATCCTGGATAGATGCATACCCCCTACAAACATGAAACTGGCAAGTTCACTAAAGATTTCTCAAGAGCCACCAAGCTAGCAAAAGTCGCAACCAAATAATATTATATACTCTTCATGCTGAAGTCTTCAGTTCACAGAATGACTGACTTATTTTCAAAAGAGGAAGGCTGTGTTGCATATGGTAACTCTCTCCAAATCTATACTTACGAGCTAATTCTTCAAAAGGTAAGATCAGTTACCACACAGAAGGAGAAGCCATCCATTTTCTTGAAGCTGTCAAAATTTGAGCTGTCTCCCATAGGATTTCCACTGACAGTTAACGAAAAAAATCAGTATCTGTCAATTATGGAAGAAATTTAAAAGTGGTAAAATGTTCTTATAAATCGATGTTAAAATTTTGGTATAATTATTGTATACTTGGATTACTTTATTTGCTCTCCTCCAAATCATTTCTTTACTAAAGTTCCCTAAGTTAGCTTAATAATGAAGTTTTCTTAAGGAGAAATCTGTTGGTTATACACATAAATTGCTAACAAAAAAGGGATCAGAGCTAAATGGATCCAATTTTTCCTCCTTCATATGCTATAATACCAGGCTACTGCAGAATTTACACTGTGAATAATGTGTATTTTGAAAACCCAAGCTTAGAATAGTAGTATTTTGTTTCACTATCAAAAGACAAAGCAAAAAAATAAAAAATAGGCTACACTAATGTACTTGTAAAAATATACTTGGAAAAGAAACGAAACTATTTCATTTAATGCTGTCTTATAGAACAGAAATGCCAATATATTTCTACAGAAATAATTCAGCATCTTGAAGTATAAGTAAAAACACTAATGAAGACCAAATTTTTAGAGTTATTTCATACAAATAGAATAAATTTAGGTGGGGCACAGTGGCTCACGCCTGTAATCCCAGCACTTTGGGAGGCTGTGGCAGGCGGATCATGAGGCCAGGAGTTCGAGACCAGCCTGGCCAACATGGTGAAACCCCAACTCTACTAAAAATACAAAAAAGTTAGCCAGGTGTGGTGGTATGAGCCTGTAATCTCAGATACTCAGGAGGCCGAGGCAGGAGAATTGCTTGAACCCAGGAGGCGGAGCTTGCAGTGAGCCGAGATCACGCCACTGCCCTCCAGCCTGGGCAACAGAGTAAGACTCTGTCTCAATAAATAAATAAATAAATAAATAAATAAATAAATAAATAAATAAAATTTAATAAAAAGAGACTACCCATTGTTTCCACTAGAACTGCTGCCAAGGGAAATATACCTTTTAAGGATCAAGGCTTAGAATTGCTTTTCGCTTATTAGAATAAAATCTATCAGCAATCTGAAGAAATACATAAACAATCAGCAAATTCTAGTTAGATGGCTACAAACTAGGTAAATTACTAAAATGTGCCACATGAAGATAAAGTTAGTCTTGGTAAGAACAAAGGTTTAAAATAATTTTTGCTCTTAGATGTTTGCTGACAGATAAAATAGAGAACTTCATTTTCACCAAGTAACGCGAAGTATAAAAAGGCATCAGTATAGTGCTGTGCTGCTTTTGTTAAAATGGTACAAGGAGGAAAAGAGAGTATCTTCTAAAGTCCTTGAATGGGAAAGCCGTAGTTTATCACGTCCTATTATCACTTTCTGTTTACATAGCATTTGTTTCTCCCACAGACAGGGAGGTTCCTGTGGACAGAAACATCTGCTTCCTGCTTATCCTGTATCTCAGCATCTGAATGGTCATGACTGGAACACAGGCAGACTTCAGAAATAAATACATAAATATCTCATACTCCTCGAATCTTTTAGAAAAAGAGTGTGGGTAACAATAAACGTATCTGCTGAGAAATGACCACCTCACTCTACTCTTCTGCAGACTTCCCATTCTGTGCTGAGTCACCCTCAGTAGGCCTAAGTGTGACCATCCTCTTAGCACTCCCTGTAAACCTATTTAGGAATCCGCGAAAGAAAGAGAAGACCACCAGGCAGACTGGTGATGATATTTCTTGGGGAGGCTGTGCAGTTTTTCATAGTGAAGCCTACAACTTAGATTTTCAGCACTAATAGAACCCCATTATCAGGAGGAGAGAAAAGCACTAATTTCAGATGGGCTCTGACCGGGGACAGTTTTAAGAATTTATAGAGAGACACTTCCGTGTCCAGCCAGGATGTAATCATGGAAATTGGATTTACCTTCCCATCCATGTGTAACACCAACATCCAGTGGTTTTCATGATACTGAACAAAGGCAGCAATCACTGAGAGACTGGGAAATAAACAAAAGGACTGCCCCAATTTATTAAGAAAGCTTCCAGACCACAGTGAAGGTAGGTAGTGTGGAGTCCTGACAAGGTAAGTTAGCACCAACAAGGAAGAGGCCAGCCCGCGATGGGGGAGAACACTTGTTCGGAGAGACAGCTAATCACAAACAACCTGCTGTACAACATCCGGTTCCCAAATACCTTGCTCTGCATATACCCCAGCAGCACAATCCTCTCTGCACATAACCCCTCCAGCATGGCCCCAGAAAACTTCCTTTCAGCCCCTGCCTCTTGGCAGACAGTCTCTTCTCTGCTGTGCCGGCCATTGCTTCCTGGTAATGTAATTCCCCGCTAATAAACTTGTTCTCGTTTTTGTTGTTGTTGTTTTGAGATGAAGTTTCACTCTGTCGCCAGGCTGGAGTGCTGTGGTGTGATCTCAGCTCACTGCAACCTCTGCCTACCAGGTTCAAGCAAATCTTGTGCCTCAGTTTCCCGAGGAGCTTGGGATTACAGGTGTATGCCACCACGCCCGGCTAATTTTTGTATTTTTAGTAGAGACGGGGTTTCACCATGTTGGCCAGGCTGGTCTCGATCTCTTGACCTCGTGATCTACCCACCTCGGCCTCCCAAAGTACTAGGATTACAGGCGTGAGCCACCGCACCTGGCCTAAACTTGGTTTTAACTCACATCTGTTTCAGTAAATTATTTTACTTCCCGTGAAGCCAGCCTTAGCCAGTCACGCTCACAACAAGTAGAAGCCAGGTGGAGCCTGAAGGAGGCCATGAGTTAAGGTGACAAAGTTGAGAGTATAGGGAGACCAAAAAAGGCTAGAGTTTACAGGACAGAATACCAGAGAGGAAAGAAGTGTACAGGGAGAGAAATCAACAAATCTGCAGAAGGTCAGCCTTAAATATTCCACGGAGTACTAATCAGCCCATGCACATGAACACACTGCCTGAAGCTGAGACAGGACCAGCTGAAAGAGTTAGAGGTAACAGTAGCGGGTGCTCAAATAAGACCACGAATAGTGCCTGCTCCCATCAACCAGAGTAGAAAACCTCAAGGTTCAAGGGGTATTGAATAGAAGACCCAAAGAGCCTTGCCTCAGTGACTTGCCCTACACTAAATACTGCTCTGGTCCCACCTAAGAAAGGTTAAAAGCAAGACCCCTTCCCCTACATACACTAAATAAAACTGTTTCCAAATAACTTTACTGTGTTACAGGGGGAAAAAAAGCTCAAGAATAATTTGAGGGATACAAAAATAGCTAGTACCCAAAAAGATAAAATAACAACATCTGGCATTCAGTCAAAAGTTACAGCTTCAAGAGGACAAATACACGTGCAGGGAAAAAGCAGCATGGTTTCACTGGACGGCAGTGCATTTTCACTGGACAGTTGTCCCCAGTGTCATAGATGAGGTCACTGATGACAGAAAAGAAAAACGTTTCTTGAAGAAATCAGACATATTACTTTTATACAACTAGTGCTCATCAAATAACAACTACCATACAGAGAGAGAAAGAGATGACTAGCACTGGAAAGAGATAATAGATGAGCCACTGAGTACTTTCAATAAGAATTAATTGTAATCATGGCCAGGCGTGGTGGCTCACACCTGTAATCCCAGCACTTCGGGAGGCCAAGGCGGGCAGATCACCTGAGGTCAGGAGTTTGAGATCAGCCTGGCCAACATGGTGAAACCCCATCTCTACTAAAAATACAAAAATTAGCTGGGCGTGCTGGCACATGCCTGTAATCCCAAGCTACTCGGGAGGCTGAGGTACAAGAATCGCTTGAACCTGGGAGGCAGAGGTTGCAGTGAGCCGAGATCATACCACTGCGCTCCAGCCTGGGCGACAAGGGCGAAACTCTGTCTAAAAAAGAAAAAAAGAATTAACTGTAATCCTATACCTCAAGCACCCTGAGATGGACACACACACACACACACACACACACACACACACACTTTCTGCTAAATACTGTACCATGCTATAAATCCTAACCAGTAGAGTACAGCTAACACTTCACTTCTCACTTTGTAAATCACATTGAGGAGGTTTCTTTCACAGCTTATCTTATAAAATGGGGCTATAACAAGTCAATAGATTAAATTTATCAAAATATAATGGATTTGGAACAGAACTGCAGCTGTATCTTCACTGGCTCTCCTGCAGAGGAAGATACCATATAACTCAATGACTCCTTTTTTTAACTTGTAAGTCAGTGAAAAGAGGCACTAGTTTCCTGTTAACCACTAAACATTGTCCATTATCTTAAACATAGAATACATCAAAACACCTGATAGGTTTTCAGTGAGAAGCCCTCAGCTATGCTATCTTACTGTCCTGAATCACAGGAAAAGAAATATAGAATATTAATGAGAAATAGAACAGCTTTCATACATAGCACATATAACTAGTTAGCCAGGCCCATCAACATGACTTGGCCATCATTTACAGAAAAATAGTATTGCTTTAATTAATTACCACATTTTCCAAGGTTAAGGGCATGAAACCAATCAGTCAGCTTAAACCTTGTTCCTTTCAACAAACGGGAAAATTTTCACAGGCAATACTTTAAAAATAAAATTAAAAAATTAGACTGCTAACTGACTCCAAAACCAAAATTCAGTCAAAAGGCATTAACTCCCCTGAATTTTAACAAGAAATGAAATGGTTTTCCTTAAAAACTCTTACTCCAGTGGATAAATTATAAATATTAGAATGAACTGCAAAAACCCACTAGAGCATCTGCTTTTCTATAAACACATAGAATGTCTACTGGAAAACAAGCCCCACTGAAAGCTGTACTGAATTACAAATAATCCACCCTACACTTGCTTGTCAGATCTTAGAACAAAACACACAAATATATCCACTTCGCAGTATCTGTATAAATGGACAAGTAGAAATCCGAATCATGTTATCTGAAAATGTTTTGCAATCATTTTTAGAATTTAATAAATAAAAGATAGGACTTTCCACTTTCATTTCCTCGTAGTGTATTTACATTGCACAGCACCTTCCGTTAGAAGGAACCAACACGGATGTGGGCTTTCCAGTTGGTTTCTCTGCTGCCCCCTTCTGCTTCAACAAAACACAGTAGGCAGGCAACCCAGATGCCAAAAATACCTCTCGAAGCCAGGTTTCGCAGAATAAACAAATCCAGGATGACTGATTATCTCATTTTTTAAAAGCATTTTCATATTACAATTGAAATTATTTCACGTGCTTTCTGAAATCTGATCCAGGTGTCTGGTTATACAAACTCAGTAATGACAAGGCAAGGTTTCCCTCCCACTCCTGACCCCAGTGCTCGCTCTTGCGCACTCTCTCTCTCTCTCTCTCCCTTAAACTTAGAAACCCACTATGTCATGCAGGCAGCCAGAAACTTCAAGAACCTTTTTTATTTCAAGTTCCGGGGCACATGTGCAGGATGTGCAGGTTTGTTACATAGGTAAACGTGTGCCATGGTGGTTTGCTGCGCCTATCAACCCAAGAATCTTTTATAGTAAAAACATAACTACTTTAAAAACTTGGTTCTTTCATTTCCGAAAAACAGTAGAATAACATTATTTCTTTGCATTGGTCAAATTACATCTTCTTTCTGTGACAGAATTTCTTTCTGCTAGGAACTTACGAGCTAATAGTTACAATATCACGATCATCACACATAGTACAAATAGTATAGGTCCTAGGAGGCAAAGACCAATAACTGTGTGATGCTGATAATGAACTTTTAAAGGTAAGGGACTACACAAACAATAGTGATTCCGAAAATGCTCAGAATATATACTGAGCAAAATTCTCTGCAACGAGGTATATAAACCTGAAGTGCTAAAAAATTTCACAAATAATTATTTTAAATACACACTAAAGGATAAATTTAAGGTAAAAACAGTAGCTGACTTTTAGTTTATTTTTCCAGAACTCAAATGTTAGGCCAAAAAAGTCAAAGCAGAAAACATCATAAATGATACCTTTAAGGTTATTCAAAGAGTGGGAAATATTTTTAAAGCAGGTGAGATTTTTCCAAGCAGAAAGTGCACCAAATACTGAAATCACGGAAGACAGAACTCAACTCCATTCCTCACCTCAAATGCACCGAAGACCCTTAGAGACACCCTAGAAGCCTCCATTAAATCCCATCAGGAAGTTGCATGTGCAGGTATCATGTGCAATATGGTGCACCTGCACCCCAATGATCCATATGCCTCAAGCTAGAACCATCACTGACCCTTACTCAAGAATGTCAGCGATGGGAAACATTAAACGCACAAACTGTGGCGTGTTCGTTTCTGCTGGTTTCATACCCTTTCCAACAAATCCTCCATCCTCTGCCAGGGAAATCTTTGTAAATCAACATCTGCTGAGACACCTCCAGGTGATGGAAAATGCCAGCTAGTCTGAAATACCCATTCTCCCTTCTTCCTTGAGACTCCCAATTTTTTTTTAAATGTGTGCTAAAGAGAAGTGTTGTATGAAACTTCACCAGAACTTAAACTTAAAAGGTATGAGGCATGTGCCTTTTTTGGCTCTTCTGCCTTTCTTTCTCAATGCAGGGGTAATGGCTGGAGCTCCAGCAGCCACCTTGAACCGTGCAGGACCTTAAGGATGAAAGTCAGGTGCAGCACAACCAAAAGAAAGATTGACATCTGAGGACCTTTTAAAGATGCTTCTCTAGACTTGGAACACTTCCCTCTAGACGTCATTTATTTTTATTTTTAATTTTATTATTTTTTTAGAGACAAGGTCTCACTCTGTTGCCCAGGCTAGAGAGCAGTAGCACAATCATAGCTCACTGCAGCCTCAAAATCCAGGGCTAAAGCCATCCTCTCGCCTCAGCTTTCCAAGTAGCTAAGACTACAAACGCATGCCACCATGCTTGGCTAAATTTTTTTTTTATTTTTGGAAGTTGGTCTCAAACTCCCGGCCTCAAGCTATCCTTCCACCTTGGCCTCCTAAAGTGCTGGATTACAGGCATGAGCCACCATACCCAGCCAAGACTTCTCTTATATGAGAGTATAAACTGTTGTATCTTTCTGCCACTGCAGTTGGGTCTCTGTCTTGCAGCTAAGTCCAAGCTGTAACTAAAACTCTCACTCTTTTTTTTCTTTCTTTTTTTGTTTTTTTTTGAGATGGAATCTCACTTTACTGGCCAGGCTGGAGTGTAGGGGCATGATCTCTGCTCACTGCAACCTCCATCTCCAGGGTTCAAGTGATTCTCCTGCCTCAGCCTCCTGAGTAGCTGAGACTACAGGCATGTGCCACCATGCCCGGCTAATTTTTATATTGTTAGTAGAGACGGGATTTCACCATGTTGGCCAGGCTGATCTCGAACTCCTGACCTCAGGTGGTCCATCCACCTCTGCCTCCCAAAGTGCTGCCATTACAGGCATAAGCCACCACACCTGGCCTAAAACACTCACTCTTGAACAACTCTCTATCACCTACCAGAAGTTCTAAGCCCTGCTGCCTTGCCAGTTTCATCTCCTGCCATGTACAACATACACTATTTTTCTTAAGAATTCTATTCTCTATGTCTCTATGTAGGAGAGGAAAATGTTTCTTTTCTTACCCATCGGTTCGTGGCCGAGATCCCTATAACAAAAGACAGATTGACAAGAGAAAAGCATATACATTTATTTTAATGTAGGTTTTAAGTGACCCAGGAGCCTTCAGAAATGAAGACCCAAAGAAGCAGGGAAATTGGTGTATTTTTATGCTTAGGTCTGACGAAGACCAGAGAGTTATGGGGAAGTGTGATTGGACAACGGGAATATGATCTAATGGTAATAAATTGGGGAAAACTTAGCAACGCCTGTTTGTTCACATTCTTCTTGGTATCTCTCTGTCTTTGAGGATAAGGATGGTCTCTTCTCCAGGTATAGAGAGTATGCCTCTGGAATGAAGGATTTGTAACTTGCTTCAGGAGATAAGGATGAGTAGAAGATAAGAGCGACCTTCTTGCTTCTGCTGTTTGTTCTAATGCCATATTTTGGGGTAGCATGTCCGGAACCCCATCACTTATCATGCTCCAAATTTTCATAGATGAGGGGTTTCACTGCCTGAAAGCAGACCTTAATCCACCCTCTACTGACCTACTAAATTCCTAGTCTCCCTTCCTAAACTCAAGGGTCGCTTCCCGTATAGTTTTTGCTGGGCCTCTCTTCTCCAGCCCTACTGAGGCTCTCCTCTTCAGTCTTTCTCCTCCTTCCACAGCATCCCATTCACAGTTTCTACTTGTTGGATTCCTAAACATCTGTATATGTCTTCTACAAATCAATGGGCTCTTGAGTTCAGGGAGTATGTTGTGTCCAGTTCTGTATCTTCAGCACTTGGCATAATGCGTGGCTCATAATGACATTGGCCAGATGGCCAATATTTTGATTTATAAATTATGGGTCACAGGCCAGCCAAACTTGAATGTGATTTATTCTGTGAAATCATCTCCAACCCAACCATCCCTCCTGTGTGTTTCCAGACACTCTGAATGTATTTGGGGTTAGTTATGTACACATCTGTCTTCCCTGCTAGGCTGTGAGATCCAGAAGGGCAGGGAGCACCTATCACACAAGCTGGTACCCCCACCTCTGAGCACTGTGCCTGGCTTACACCATCTGCTCAATCAGTATTTTCTCAGTGTTGACAAAAATGACTACATGAAGGATGGCTTTCTTTAATCTCATGTTCATTCCACGTTGCTACAGTGGGGATACAAAAACGAATAAAACACATTTCTTGCTTTGAGAAGGATACAGTCTAAGAATATTAGAAAACATGAATACAGCTTTTAAGACAGAACATCATGTTGTGTCTGCAATCTCTAGCCCCTAATATGTACTAAACTTTAAATATTTTGTGATATAAAGACAAAACAAAAGTAATATTTTACTAGGACATTATCCTAATACATAATTTCTCTTGCTCTATGAGTATTTTTTTTAAGCCACCCAGTAAATGTGTAGCAACAAAGAACCATTTGGAAGTTATTCCCTGTCTTGCAGACTGAGTCAGATCATGGCTAACTGATGGTCGGTCCTCTCTCATGTTTCTTGTTTTGTTTTGCGTTTAGGGTTATTTCTTTTTCTTTGCTTTTCACCATTACTATGAATTTTGAAATTCCTTCCATTTTGCAAAAAAAAAAAAAAAAAAAAAAAAAAGCTTTCCTAATTATTGTTCATTATAACTGTAATCTTTTAAAAATGAAAGAGTCCAAAATTCATCTAAATGTCTGTTAAAATGAACAGAAGTTGACTTAAGATACAGTGTAGTTTTTAGTCTACATATTTAATTTTCAGTGTATTCCCAGAGAAATAGCAGTGTTGATTATCTCTCTTTCATGTCCTAAAATTAATAGCAGCTCATACTGAACCCGTCTAATGGAAGGATAAAGACTTGCCCTCCAAGGCAGTAACTACAAAATGACTGTTGCAGGAAGTAGGAAGAACATGTGCTGGAAACTGGTTCTAAAATGAGTAATCAGTGATGTCATTATAGGGAAAAGAGTGCAGCGCTAATGACAGAAACTGGGAATATCATCCGTGACAAGAGCATCACAATACAGCAAAGCGATTACTACAGAGTTCTAATCAAATAGAATATCACAAGATAATTAAACTTTCCATGTTCAGAATGAAACTTCAGTTAATACTATACCTACATCCTCTGGAGTGGTATTCAAAAATAGTTCAATTTTAAAGGAAAAACTCTCATTCTCCAAAATTTCAAATATAAATATCCCTTGCAGAATGAACAGGAAGAAAGGACTAATTAAAAAAAAAAAAAGAATCTCCAATATTCTTTGGAGATAAGTAGACACACTTATAAAGAATGCAGGGCCAGGAAAGGTAGCTCATGCCTGTAATCCCAGCACTTTGGCAGGCAGAGGCAGGAGAATCTCTTGAGGCCAGGAGTTTGAGACTAGCCTGAGCAACATGGCAAGATCCCATCTCTACAAAAAAATTTAAAAAATTAGCCAGCAATGGTGACGCACACTTGTAGTCCCAGCTACTCAGGAGGCGGGGGCAGGAGGATCACCTGAGCCCAGGTGTTTGAGGCTGCAGTGTGCCAAGAGCCAAGGCCGCACCACTGCACTCCAGCCTAAGCAACAAAGAGAGTGCTGTTTCTCAAACACAGAGTCACACACCCTTAGGAAGGTGTATTCGTATATGACAGAACTCAGAATTCTGAAAACTACTACTTGCTACCATATGGCAAATTACCAAGGCTCTGAACATCTGTCATGTATTTCAAAAATGATTCACTAAATATTAATCCCATTACATGCTAATGAAATATCCCTAGTTGCCAAGTAATTTTCAAAAATGCACCAACTAATTAAAGACCAAATCACATATTTGACTAAAGGACACGTTTCATTTAACTCTTAGCTGGACACTTTCATTGAACTCTGGATTGCCCAGTAACCAAATGTAAGACAACATTGTGTATGGTGACCAGGCCAAACTCAGCTGATGTCCTAACCAAGGACATCAAACAAACATGCCCCTGCTCTCCGGGACTAATTTCACATCTGCACTGAAAAACACAATGAAGGGCGTAGCCATGATTAACTTCAGGCCAATCAAATGGCTCCCAAAAGAGGCCAATTTTAAATCTATGGATCACAGAACTTCTTCATAGGAAGTTTCTGTCAAGGGAAAACATACTTTGAGTTTTTTGGTTTTACTTTGATTTCTGCGAAACACTCTCTATAACACCTTATAGAGCTAAAGAGAAAAATTAAGAGGAGATAACAGACTGTCCTTTACAATGTATTATCCTCTTTTACCCTGTTCTCTCACTGAAAATTGAATAACAATTACAAAGTTCAAAATCACAGAAATCTGACATTTAGAAGTGCCAGAACACCTTTCAAAAAACGAGCTGAATATGTTCAAAGCAATCCAAAATTGAAGAGAACTTCAAGGTGCAAGCAGTTGATAATCTAAACGGAAGAGCCATCTGATGCAACAGCCTACATCATTCTGCATTGGCCCTGCACGGTGGCTCACGCCTGTCATCCCAGCACTTTGGGAGGCCGAGGTGGGCAGATCATGAGGCCAAGAGATCGAGACCATCCTGACCAACAATGGTGAAACCCCATCTCTACCAAAAATACAAAAATTAGCTGGGCATGGTGGTGGGCACCTGTAGTCCCAGCTACTCGGGCAGCTGAGGCAGGAGAATAGCTTGAACCCGGGAGGCAGAGGTTGCAGTGAGCCAAGATCACGCCACTACAATCTCCAGCCTGGGAGACAGAGTGAGACTCCATCTCAAAACACACACACACACACACACAAATCATTCTGCACTGACTTTCCTAATGGTGGCAGTCCTTGGGTTCCATCTTTTTATTTTTGTCCCTAATAAAATTGAAGCTATTAAAATTGAATTACTACATGCTTGTATTGTTTTACATAAGGTAGTAAGCTAAGTCCAAAATGCCTAATTAAAACATTACAAAGGGATGCATACTGTCCATTTTTCTTGTGTTTTTTTTTTTCCCTGAGAAATGCACAATTTTACATAGGAACCGTTAACGAAATGGCAACCCTAGCACCCAAAGATGGGACTAGTTCTGCATCTGCTGCCATCAGCCTTTCTTCCTATCAACGCCTCTTACAAGTCATCTCTGTCATCCTTGTCACTATATCTATATCTACGAATATACCACATTTTCTTTATTTTAAAATCTCTCCATTTAAGATCCTTTCCACAAAAGATGTTGTCTTTGTATTTACCTCACTGCCAATGCTTAAACCATATTTTGTGTATAACAAAGTCAATAAGTGTTGAATTAATGATGAATTATCCTATCACTATTATTGCAAAAGCAACGGTTTTAATAAGTGATCAACACTCTCTTTAAAAAGTACGTTTAGCCTGTGTTCTAGTCTCAATATTGTCACTAATTGGCTGTGGATTTAAGGCAAGTCACTTAACCTCTCTAGTTTGTTTCCCAGTCTGTAAAATGTGGAGTTGGCCAAAGTGACTATTTAAAAAGTTCCAAATGAATGAATGAATGAATAAAAAAAGAAAGAAAGAAAGAAAGAAAAGTTACTTCCAGCAATAAAGACTACAGCTGTACGAGTTTTTTTTAAGGTTTTATCAACCAAATCACTAAGTCTTTGAAGGTAATTAAATTGCATAAAATCCAAAGATGCTGTCCACAAATAGGTGAAGTTTGAATAGAGCCAATTTCCTAACATGTATCCATCACCTATTAAGTGCAAAACACTGAGCTAGTCAATGTAAGTGCAAAAAAATGCCTAAGACTGTCCCTCAGTTTTCCAACCTAATGAGATAGATGAATGAGTAAAAGAGTGACTACAATAAAAGGCAGATGACATAAGGCCGGAGAGGGACACAAGCAGCATAATTTAAGACAGAAAATAACCAGGTGTGATGGCTTCAGCTAGAATATATCTTGGTTGAGAATGTATCTGATGATCATACACAGAGACCTGGACAGGCCTCTCCCCAGGCCACCCATGACACTGTAATAGAGTGATCTTCTACTTAAAACAAAATCGGGGCGGATCACGAGGTCAGGAGATTGAGACCACGGTGAAACCCCGTCTCTACTAAAAATACAAAAAAAATGAGCCGGGCATGGTGGCAGGCGCCTGTAGTCCCAGCTACTCGGGAGGCTGAGGCAGGAGAATGGTGTTAACCCGGGAGGCGGAGCTTGCAGTGAGCCAAGATCGCGCCACTGCACTCCAGCCTGGGCGACAGAGCGAGACTCCGTCTCAAAAAAAAAAAAAAAAAAAAAACACACACACACACATCTGGAATTTCCCTTATGGAGTTATGATGTCTCAATGATTATGGAACTTTACTACATTGGTAAAGATGTTGATGGCAGCATATTTAACACTTTGAATAGTCTTCCTTAGTACTTATATATTGAAGTAGAATCTGCATCCCATGCCCTTCAAAAACCCCTGCATAATGAATACTATTTAAGTCATTAGAATATAACTTTCATCATGTTAATTTTATCTGAAGAATATGCACTGGCTCTTTATTGCCTGTTATGCCACATTCAAATTCCTCAGACAAAATCCCACTGTACCTATGTGGTAAATGGGGTAACCATACTATGTATGACAAGTTTCTATGACAAAGAAACTTGAGATTTCTAGAAACCAGGTCTTTCAGATACCTCTTCACTTTGATATAGATAAACCAAAGAGGGATAAACAAATAAAATTTAAATTTTTTAGCTATTTAATATTTTAAAAGTAATCTACTGAGTATAGAACAGTTTTTAAAGTTCAGCTGAGGACCACGATTTATGAGCTCGAAGGAAAGACATACTTCGATGGAGTGGTAACATATAATAAAAGACCCTGTGGTAAAGCTAAGAGGAATAAAAGAAAGAATGGCAATGGCAAAAACAAGAGTGATGTGATGACGATCAGAAGTGGTGAGAGGGATCCTGAATAACAGACAAATATGGGCAATATGGCTATGAACCTTAGATAACGACAGAGAGGAAAACAGCCAATCAAGCAATCAGTCCATCAATGAAACATCACCACCAAGAAAACATAATTTGTAATTCGAGTAGCAGTAAAAAGGAGTGGCAACTACCTATCCACTGTATCCATTTTATACACAACAACCTTTGAGGAATCTATAAGATGTATTGGAAGGAAGAGACTAGAGGGTTAGAAACCATCGGAACAGCATTTCAGTATCCCCAGAAGCTATCAGCCAGCCATCTGGAAAGTGCTTCAAGCAGAATAATTCCAGAGCACTAAGAAGCATTACTTACACACAGCGCAGTGCCGTGCCAAGCTAAATCATGGAGCAACACAGCACTGCAGCTTGGACAGGATCCCCATCTGGGCATGAGCACTGCAAAGGAGCTTTAGATCAGTGGTTCTCACTGGGGGTACTAGGGACCATTTTCAGTATTTTCAATTGTCACAATGGCATGTGGTAGACTGTAGCCAGGCCTGCTAGACAGGACAGCCTTAGATAACAAATAATTACCCAGTATCCTCCAAGTCTTTCAGATGTTCCACCAGACTTGCCAGTAGGTGAGAAAATCCTGTTACTTCTTTGAATATAGAGCCTAACTGTATTTTACTTACAGACACAAGTGTTTCTTGCACTGTTTAATAGTCACTGAATTATCAAGGAATGCAACATCCTTAAATGTAAATTGAAGAGGAATTATACTTTGTTTTGTTTGCAATTGTACCAAGAGTTGTTCATCATTGTGAAAAATCATGTCGACAATTCATGGCATTTCAATCACCAACACAATAACCAGGCATCAATCTACATACACAGATGTTACATTTATAGGATTCTATGTATGTTTATGTGTATACTTATTTACTCCTTATTTGAAAGCTTCAAATAGAAAGAAAACCTTTTGCCAATACTCAGTTGAATGTTGTTTTACTCCTCTTTAATCCAAATATATTCATTGCAAGTAGGTCCAAACACCTGATGACATCATTTTATCTCCAGGAATAGTCAACAAGTAAGCATTTACATAATAAAATGCACCGAGAGCTATCTTTCTCTTTTCTTTATATTAAAATTGTAACACTATTTTAATACTTAAATTTATGTGTAGAGGCAGTTATATTATTAATACATTTCATTTCAGAAATGAAGGGGATATTCCAAAACACATTACAAAGATGCAGCACTGAATCTAATAGGGTTAGTAACCACTGCTTTGGATGCACAGAGAAACCGTAGAGAGTGGATTCCAATGTATCTACACAGGAAGGTAAAATGCAAAAGTACCAAAAGGTGATGCTAGCTCTGTAAAGGAAAATATCATTTGCTCATGATTAGAAGAGAGAAATACAGATTAATGCCATATAGAACTCTGAAAGGGCAGCTTTTCCTGTTCTTTGAGGATGCTTGGTTATTGTAAGTGGTCACAAGGCACCAGCTCCCATGCCAACCTGAGTCAACTGCAGCACCAAACCATAGACTGCATAAACACCTCAATATTTCTCATTCACAGAAAAGGCGAGAACTTTTTTGTCAATAACTTCAACAAAGATGAGCCCAAGTATTTTCAGAAATACTGGCATTTTAGTGTGATGATACTGCATTGGAAAGTTGGATGAAGTAGACAAAAGATAGTTGAGAAATCCTGTAGAAGAATTCTGTATTTTGTTTTAGTATTTTGTTTTTAAGGAGCTAATTTCTAGTTTGTTTTCTTCTATTTCTGTTGTCTGTAAGCAAAAAGAACTAATTTCCTTACTGGTCTAATCCCTAAACTCACTGCAGTGGAAATGAGTGAAATATGAAAAGGAGGCTGGGTGCAGTGAATCATGCCTGTCATCTCAGCACTTTGGGGGGCTGAGGCGGGTGGATCACCTGAGGTCAGGAGTTCAAGACCAGCCTAGCCAACATAACGAAACCCCATCTCTACTAAAAATACAAAAATTAGCCAGGCATGATAGCGCGTGCCTGTAATCCCAGCTACTCAGGAAGCTGAGGCAGGACAATCACTTGAACCTGGGGGGCGGAGGTTGCAGTGAGCCACGATCACGCCCCTGCACTCTAGCCTGGGAGACAGAGCAAGACTCTGTTTCAAAAAGAAAAGAAAAGAAAAATACGAAAAGGAGAGGAGATCATATAGCTAAAATGAGTGTAAACATAGATTATAATTTCCAGTATTACTATTTTAATTATTAGTATTAAGTATGCATTTATTATTATCATCAACTTTTACAAAATGCAGTAAGGGTAGAAATGTAGGCGTAAAGCAAAGCCCTATTTGGTAGAACAAAATCCTACTTGGTAGTAACAATAACAGTCAAATACCTCCAAGTCACTGTTGAAATGTTGTCTTCTCCACGAGGCCTAATGTGACTTTCTATGTAAAACTGCAAGTTGCCCCAATTCCTGCACTCCTCCTCCCCATCTCTATTACAATGTTCAGTTTTATTTCATAGCTCTTACCAGTTTCTAGCATACAATGTAATTTGCTCATTTATTATGGTTATAGTTGCCTCCTACCTCTAGAATATATTTCTATGAGGGGAGGAACTGTTCACTATACAGTCCAGCATGCTGAAAAGTGTCTGGAACAGGGTAAGTTAACCAGTATGTATTTGTGGAAAGAATGAACAACAGCACATACCATTTACTGAGTGCTTTCTATGGGCCAGGCACATTGATAAGTGCTTTACATAGAAATCTTATTTAATTTTTATTATAAAAGCCTGCAAGGTAAATATTATGAATCCCCAGTTCATAGATGAACAAACTGGGATTTAGAGAGAGTACAACAGCTGTTCTACATGGTACAACTAGTGAGCAGTGGGGCTGGCCCTCAAGCCCAGGCAGTCTGACTTCAAAGTTCCATACTCGCCACAACAGAAACTCAGTAGAGCTCAGATACTCTTTTTCTCCCTTTAGGGGGTGAAAGGAGTATATGGATTAGTCAGCTCCATTGTGCGTGTGTGTGTGTTGTGTGCTTTTTTGGTTTTGTTTTGTTTTGCTTTGAGATGGGGTCTCACTCTGTTGCCCAGGCTGGAGTGCAGTGGTGCAACAGCTCACTGCAGCCTCAACCTTCCCCAGCTCAGGTGATCCTCCCACCTCAGCCTCCCAAGTAGCTGGAACTACAAGCACACACCACCACACCCTGCTAATTTTTTTGTATTTTTCGGGGTTTTGCCATGTTACTCAAGCTAGTCTCAAACTCCAGGGCTCCAGCGATCTGCGCACCTCGGCCTCCAAATGTGCTAGGATTACAAGTGTGTGGCCCTCCCCATTGTTGATCCCATTCTTGTTCATTGCGATCCTTCAAAAAATATGCAAGATGGAAGACAAGGTGCAGGCAGGGGACGGATGCGGAATCTTTGTGTCTTCAAAATCTCTCAATTTTGCTATGAAACTAAAACTGCTCTTAAAAAATTAAGCCTTTAAAAATAATGTCTTAATGCACTTGTATTTCTGAATAGTTCAATTTTGGGGTCATGAAAGCTTTAATAGGTAATTGTTGACTTAACACCTTTACAACAATGAAAGATTTACACCTAAACATTACATGAGGTAAAAGGAAATTTATTCATCAAATACAGTAAAAAAAAAAAAAAAAAAAAAAAGAAAGTAGAAATTAAGACTAGAGTAAAGCATGGTTGACCTCAGCTTTTTTGTGAGAGTTTCTATTTTCTCATTTGGTGAAACTATCTTTGAGGGACTGACCTTTCGACATTCAGCGCCATTTCCTTTGACTCCCGGCATCTTCTGCTGCATGTTCACTATTCAAAGTAGCCCAAAGGGAACCAAGACAGTCCATAGCTATTGTTTTGCCATTTAACCAAACCTGAATAAAGAGCTTGTACACATAAGGAAAGTAAAATCTGTCAGGGGACTCACTAGAGGTTACATGAAAGAGGCTGCCATGGAGAGGACTCGTCTGTTCACGTAACATGAATAATTTCCCCATCGAGTTGAGAAAGTTCTGAACACATTTCTTTCTCTTTTTTTTTAAAGACTGAAAAATGGATATAAGCCCATAGCACCTGTTAGCTAGTCAAGCAAAGAGTGTACTCACTAAATTTGTGCATAGAAACAATCATGATCCCACAGCAAAAAATACTTCCTTACCATGCCCTTCATAGCAGGCATTTTGAAAACTGAAAATTCTGGCAAGTCAAATATATAACTGTAGCTATGTCTACTTCTGTTTAAAGGCAGAGAGAAGAGGAAACTAAGAATACTAATTCCATAATTTCAGAATGAGTTGCAAGTACAATATTGGAAAGAATATCCTCAGAAAACAGGTTCCCCAGAGGCAGGTGACCACAGCAAGTCATCAGGAGAAAAACTTATATGTTCAATTTTTCTATCATCATAGAATTCATCCCATCATAAATGGAGGGAACTCTTCACCTTGAGAGGCTACAATTTAGGATGAAAGTTTTAATGTTTAATATGTAGACAAAATTATCACTAAAATCATTTAGGCTTGTCCAACTTTTCATGAAGTTCCCAGGCCTCCGTATTTTCAGTGTTATAAACACTTGAGCTCCCATTTATAAGCCCCGAATCCATTTTATGTCTCCCGAAAACCAAAATATTTAAATTAAAATACAGGTAGCTCAGATGGACTGCCTCCGACAGGAAGATCATTTATGCTAAAACATGCTGATTCTTATAGAGTGACTACCCTTTTAAAATTAAAAACTGCATCAGTGAAAGAAAATTACAACCTATATTTATCATTCAAAAAGAAGCTAGAAACCTTAAGTAAAAACAGGGCATTTTTGTTTTCAAAAATCCAATATTTTTTCTCGTTATATAACAAAGAATTTTAATGTCTCCCTAATCACAAAAAGAAAATGCTGTTTGGATTAAAAGCAGTAGTTACATGCCACTCATTGCACTCCAGACAGTTCTGACCTTTTTGTAAGAGACCAATTTTGTATTTCCATTTCTCCTGCCTGAACTATTGCACTGGCTTGAGAGTTGGGCTCCTTCCTTCCAGTCTTGACTCTCTAATCTATATTTCATGCCATGAATAAGAATTATCTTTCTAAATCGTCATAATCATTTCATTCTCCTACTTGGAAACTTTAAACAGCTCTTTACTTAATAGAGAATAAGGTCCAAACTTCACACTGGAGCACTGAAGAAACCCCACAATCAAACCTCGTCTTAACACTCCTAGTCCTGTACACACACACACTCTATGCTCCAAGGACTAGAAGCAGATAAAGTCCTTTCCATAGGCTCAGGAACCTTCCTTGTGTGGCTTCCTCATTCCCTCCACTTGGCTGCCGCTGAAATTTGAAATCAGCACATGTTCTACTTTTCCCATGAAGACATTTCCAGTTCTCACAGTCATAATTACTTATGTCTTCCTTTGCATTCCCAACACACATACATTTTATCTTATCATGATTAGTATTATAGGGAGTTGCCTCCATTGCCCTATTTCCCTCTACTGTGTGAGATCAAAGGTCTTGTCATGTTTAATTCCAGATTATTATAACAAAACACTGTGTACATGGTGGTGGCTCAGGAAATGTTTGCTAAATGAAAGAATGAATGAATCATGTAAACATCCAATCAGTCAATCAGTAAGAAGGAATAAGGGTGAAATGTTGAGTCAAAGACAGGACTTTGAGTGCCTGCACTTTCACTTATAAGAATCTTAGGTTCTTATTCATAAGGCTGACCATGCCTGCTCTACCATGATAATAACAAGGAAAGAATATACATTTCCGTTATTTCATAGTCAACCCAAAATGACCTGAGATGTATTATACATTCCCAACACTGTGCGGGGCACATTGAGAGACAGAACATAAATTTCGGCTATAACTCTTACTGATTGTCTTTTGTCTATTGAAATATTCCCCTCCTGACTACACAAATTATTTCTTTAAAAAGGTGAGTTTGAACCACAATTTTATGATTTATGCAATGATAAAGTCTGACATAAATTTCCGGAGAAGTCTAGAACTGGTTATTAAACAATGATGAACACATATGAAGACAATGACCAATTAAAGACAGAACATTTTCATTAAAATACTTTATATGAAACTAAATATTTTCCCTTTTTTATATGGTTATAAGGCTGAAGGTCAGAAAAAGACTATAATGTTTAAATGAGAAATTCTTGATGCCCTTCTGAGCACAATGAAGAAGCACAGGGGAATGATATCAGTTATGTTTGCAACACACCCAAACAGTATAGACTGAAAAATGAATGTTGAAATTCAATTTTTAGCACTATCTCTAATGGGCTGTTATTAAGTCCTGGAATTGGGACAATTCTACTAAACATGCCCATCAGCGACTTGGCTGAGATCATAAAAGGCATGCTTACCAAATTTAGAGATGACAAAAAATTGGGAGAAGTAGTGTATATATTAAATTTATATATTTAAAAAAGCTTTACAAGAAACTCATCAGATTGGAAGACGGGCCTAAACAAACAAGATTACATTCATCCAGATTAAATTCCAGGTTCTGAATTTATGTTTTTAAAAAATTAATTGGGTTATGAAAAAAACAATCCATGTACATGGATTAGAAAACTATATGGTCAAATAATTTTTAACAAGAGTGCTAAGACCATTCAATGGAGGAAAGGACAGTCTTTTTGACAAATGCTCTTGTTAAAACTGTTTATCTACATGCAAAAGAATGAAGTTGGATGCTTACCTTACACCATATACAAAAATTAAAGCACCTAAACAAAAGACCTAAAACTATAAAACTCCCAGGAGAAACATAAAGGAAGTCTTCATGGCATTGGCTTGAGCAATGATTACTCAGGTATGATACAAAACACAGGCAACAAAAGTAAAAGTAGAAAAAGTGGGCTACATCAAAATTAAAACTGCTATGTATCAAAGAATACAATCAACATTGTGAAAAAGCAATCCACAGAATGGGAGAAAATACTTGCAAATCATTTATCTGGTCAGGGTATAATATCCAGAATATATGGATAACTCCACAACTCAACAACAAAAAAGGAAAAACCCAATTTTTAAAATGGGGAAAGGACTCAAACAGATATTTCTCCAAAGAAGAATTACAAATTGCCAACAATCACATGAAATGATGTTCACCATCATTAGTCATTAGGGAAATGCATATTGAAGCCATTATGAGGTTGCCACTTCACATTCACTAGGATGGCTACTATCAAATAAACAGAAAAGAAGAAATGGCAAGGATGCAGAGAAACTGAAACCCTTGGGTACTGTTGGTGGAAATATAAAAGATGCTATAAAAACTACAAAAAACAGTATGGCATTTCTTAAAAAAAAATAAAAATAATTACCATATTATCCAGTAATCCCATTTATGGGTATACATCCAAAAGAACTGAATAGTATCTAGTATAGTATCTAGAATATATAAAGAACTCTCAAAACTCAAGTTTGGACAACTGAACATTTGATTGAATAACTTTCCCAAAGCTTGTCATTTAAATGAACCCATGGCATGACTGAGGGAAAAGCAGAACATCATAAGATTCCACTCCCAGGCTCGTGAAGTTACTGAAAACATCTATTGGTCCAATTCCCACCAAGTAGGGAAAGGATGAGAATGTTTCCCATAACAAATCTCCATACTTTACTCAAAGAAAAATCTGAAAAAGTAAATAAATAAATACTTCTAAAGACCTGAGTGTTGTTAAACTTATTATCTAATGATAGTATCTCATTGTTCCTTCAGTTTTTAATATAGTTTTCCTTAGTTAAGAATGTATAGGAAAAGAAGGGCCAAAGGGGCCTGTTACACTGCTTACCTCACCAGCAACTATCTTCTTGATATATGTCATCACGATTGGCTGATACTAACGGAAGGAGGGGTGTGGCTTTATTAAAGTGCATCAGGAGAAACATCTTCTTAAGGAAATGTCAGCTTTCATATTATTTTATAAGAAGAAGGAGAAAGAGGGAGAACACATGTGCAAGCGAGCTGAATGCACACACGCTCAATGAACTCAACTACTGTCAAAAAAAAGCTTGAAAACATTTCACTATTTTATAATAGCCACAGCTGAGCCAGCAAATGACACTGTTGTAGCTACTATTTATATAATTAAAATTATACCCTAACATTTCATTTTAGAACTCCATATTAAACCACTTCCATCTTTAAGCTAAAAACACTTTGAAAGAAATGTATTCTTGTTATGGTCAACTAATTAAAAGTGCATTGTATTTGGACCAGAAGAACCTATTTCCATGCACAGGCTAAAGACAGCCCGGGGAAATGACTAGTGAACCTTCAGATAAGATGACATTTTAATTTTCCTTTATATATCACATCTCCTACACCTAGCTTCATAAGCATGTCAGCTCACTTTGTCACCTGCTGTATTACATTAAGAAAATGTTTTGATTTTCCCACCTTTTCTTCTAGAAGTGGCCTATGACTGACATTTCAGGAGGAATAGCCTTACTTGGAAACATTCTCTTTTAGAAACAGTACTCCCAAAGTCTATTCCAACCTAAGCTCCACTTCAACATAATTTAAAATGCAGCTTTCTATATAAGGCATTTTATATATGTTTATTAAATGCCTTATAATAAACACTTATGTATTCAATTCAGCTAGATCACGTATATGATTCATAAGTAATCTAGATAATTTATAAATTTTATACACAAAATTTAAATTATATACCCATGATTTTCATAACATAAATTAACACATACTATTTATATGCCCCTAGCAGAATATGCTTCAGAATCCATGAATCCATTGAAATAATATGCAAATTTTATATCTGTACATACATGTGCTTAGCTTTCCACAGTTTCTCAAAAGAATCTGTGAATCAAAAGAAGTTAAGAACCACTAGTCTATTCCCAAATGTCCATCATATTATTTAAATATAAGCAACATCTCTGAACAGGAGACATAAGACCCTCTGACTTTTAGAGGGTTAAATAACCATGCAGCTTTCCATTTGCATCTACACCTATATGCAACTGAAATTGATTGACCACATTTTCTTCCCCCCCTCCGTCGCTTTTAATGACTCATTTTTAATTTCCACTTAAATGCTAAATAATATCTATTTTTAAAGTGTGCTTGTTTGCATATCACACCAAACTAAAATTACATCCCCAAGAAAATGTTCCCAGTCAAGCTAAAAAAAAAAAAAAACTTAGCATATATGCTGAAGAGGCTGCTGTTTGGTACCTTGGTTAGTGCTGAAGTAGACAGCAAGAGCTGGAAATGCAAAACAGCTTCTCTGACTTAGAATTACATCAGTATTACAGCTCAGGAAAATCACATTATTTAAAACTATAACATGCTCATACAAATTCAAAAGCTGGCTCTTTTTCGGTTATAATATGCTGAAGAGCTACAGTGATTCAGTCATCTGCCTGAAAGCTTCTGTTTCAGATCTTTTCTAACAGGTCTCACTACTCCTCTGTGAATGGTTTAGAGCGGGACCTTTGGTCCCATTCATCCTTCTATACGGAGCATCAGACACAGCACCTGTGAACACAAAGCAATCCAAAAAGTTTTTTATTAATTAATATTGTATGACCTAATTAAATCCTAAAATTTAAGCTTCTGGAAGCTATTCCAGTGTGCACAGCTTAAGTATGTTCTAAAATGACAGAGGGGCAAAAGTAAGCCATCTTAGGGACATGTGTCAAATCATTCCAAACAACTATCACTTTCAGTAACATTCCTGAGTCATCTCAAGGTAAGTCCATGCTAGCAAATATAGAAGTCATTAGGCAAAGAACGTAAATTTGCTTAAGATGCAGAGGCAAAAGTGATCCCAATATCAATCACTTTAAAGCTTCATAATTAAAATGAGTCTGGCAATTGTCTCAGACACACACACACACATACGTGTATGTATATAATGTATACATATTATATATGCATAATGTATACATATTATATATGAACAGAGTAGAAATATACAGCTAAAATTATTTTAATATACAAACCAAAATGACATTTTAAATAAAAGAGAAGCGTATGACATCATCCAAGTAGAAGGAACTGCTAAGAGTCATCTAGTTCAAACTCTAATCTGGTCCATTACCTTTCAAGCATTCAAGTAAGTTTTCTGTCCTGTTTTTTAAAGGCCTCTAGGATTATATAATGTATATCAAGTGTAAGGCTTTCCAAAATCATCCTTTATTCACTTATGCAAAATAAGAAAGAAAACAATGTGAGAAAAGATGAATATTCTCAAATCTGGCAGTGCCTGCTGATAACTTCTCACTGTTAGATCAGAGAGTTATTGGTACTGTTTGTCATTCATGTCCTGAAATCTTCAAGTACACCAGGAACTGCCCATGTTCCCAAACCACCATTTCAAATTAGCACCAACAGATTGGAGTTAATAGCACATATAACACATTCTGCAGAATTTAAAGCTTTCAGGCCAGCTCTAATAGGTAGCTGTGCCTTGATTTGTGGTTATTATCCTACAATAACATAAAAATTAGCTATCCAGGTAAAGAGTGGCTCTCCATTTTTTAGTTGGCTACCCACCCCTAATTCCAAAAGCATAGGTCCATCATGTTCAGATTTTAAAGTTGAAAGAAAGGCAGACACCTTAGACACCTCATGGAGGAGCCCGGAGACAGTTGTGAATAATGCTGCCCCATCTGAGATAGAACCTTCTTTTGTTATGTACTGGGCACTTAAAGAAAAAAAGTACAACTCTATAATGGCAAAAGAAAGGTGCAAAAAAATGCAGGATAGAAGCAGGGCCTTGAGAATATATCTGGGAGTTAGAGGAAGAAGGTGGGAAAAAGGCTGAGACAATGTACAGCATGGGCTCTGCAGACTGGGCAGGGAGAACATAACAACCAGTAGGCAAGATAAGGAATACAGTTAAATGAATCAATGAGTGAGTAAATGAATGAATGAACCAACATAGGAACCAATGAACATACAAATAAAATGAATGAATAAGTGAATGAGTGGGCATGTAAATGAATGAAGTTGATGAATGGCAGGCTGGAACTAAGATGCAGACAGTCCTAAATGTCAGGTAATGAGTCTGAATTCATCCAAAAAAGCAGAATGAGAAAGACATTTCTTAGACTTCTGCAGAGCACAGTCTGCCCAACTGTATGCACAGACCTAACTAAAAGCAATGAGAGTTCACGGAAAGTTTTTAACTCTATGAAATCAGTCACTGTGGAAGATCATTCAGGGAACAATAGGCAGAGGATAAGAAACAGAAGTCTTACAGCAGGTCCAAGGACTACGAGCTAAGCCACTGGGTTGTTGTTTTTCTGATCATGCATATACTAGAATTTTGGATTTGGATTTTTTTAATTGTTATATAAGTCACGTGCTGTAATATTCATGCTTCTAAAGTATACAATTCCGTTGTTTCTCATATATTTGCAAAACTGTACACTCCTCACCACTATGTAATTCCAGAATATTTCATCACTCCATAAGGAAACTCTGGACCTATTAGTGGTTACTCGCCATTTCTCCTCACCTGAGTCCATGGGATTCACATGTTATAATCTTAATATTAATTTCTCCTTTATGTATCTCCCCAAAGTGCATACAAGGACAATATAAGGATATCTGCACAAAGCAGACTCTCAGTAAAAGATACATGATTATCTGCCAAAGAAACATTGTCAGAATTCAGGAAGTATCAAGACAATTTTCTTTGCTACCCACCTGATGCGACATTTTTACTCTCACACGGTGAGTAGCAATTTTCAAGGTTCATTAAGTTTTTTAAAGTATCACTTGGTTTCCCAATTGCAAAAGTTTAAGTTGTTTTTCTCCCCACTGGATACCATAACAACCTAAATATAGTGGCCAGATCAAAAGACGGTAAAAGTAGATGGTGCACAACTAATAACCCAATTCAGCAACCACATTCAGCCTTAGATCATGATCGATTTTTCCCTCCACCCTACAGAGTGAAACAAGTTCTGAGAACGCACAGGTGTTTCTCTGCAAGTCCCTAGGCGGAAGTAGCGGGTTATAGGATAAGCCGATTTCTTTTTCCATTTTAAAGTCATCTAAGAAGGTATTTCCATTACATTTTGTATATAATTCTACTACTGAGTTTTGGAATGGCTCTTTGGTATTTGGGAGCACACATTTTAAAAAAAAGGAAATCTCCAAATTCCTCTCAGAGATTATTACCCTGAATTTTAGAAGAAATTTCAGTTAGGCTTTGTATGTCATCCCCCATTACACACACAAACACATACTTTTTTTTCTTATTTCTGTTAAAAATGTAAAATACCTTTAATGATAAAAAGATATTCCTTAAGATAATTAAATCCAGCTGAATAAAAATATAGCATGTACGTCTTACTCATTTTCCTCAGTCTGTGCATAGGGCCAAGGGACTAAAGTTACACATAGCACCGGGGTTGTGCACAGCCCTCCTCTGTCCCGTCCTCACTCCGCCCCGAGTGCTGCGCTGTGAGAACAAGACACTCTCTTCCTATATATTCGCTCACTACTTATGAAAGATATTTGCATTAAAACAGTTGTTTTCATAATACTAAGCTTCTAGGATTAAAAAAAAATAAAGCCCGAACTGAAAACAAAAAACAAAAAACCTGACTGCATTTTGGTCAGTTCACCTCTTCCTATAAACTATTTTAAAAATGTATTTATTTATTTATTTATTTATTTTTGCGACGAAGTCTCGCTCTGTCGCCCAGGCTGGAGCGCAGTGGCGCGATCTCGGCTCACTGCAAGCTCTGCCTCCCGGGTTCACGCCATTCTCCTGCCTCAGCCTCCCGAGTAGCTGGGACTACAGGCGCCCGCCACCGCGCCCAGCTAATTTTTTGTATTTTTAGTAGAGACGGGGTTTCACCGTGTTAGCCAGGATGGTCTCGATCTCCTGACCTCGTGATCGGCCCGCCTCGGCCTCCCAAAGTGCTGGGATTACAGGCGTGAGTCACCGCGCCCGGCCAAAAATTTATGTTTAAAAAAATTTAAATACTTTGCACAGTACCTAAATTTCTTTGTACCGCTCTCTATAGACAAATCATGTGGAAAATATTTTCTAAATGCTCAGGTCTGTCAAGTTTGCTAGACATAATCTAATCCCTTTTGTATCTTCTCTCAGTAACTCAAGACTTTGTAAAGCTGCAGGACAGTTAAGACAACAGGGACCCAGGGGACAGAGCCTTCACAATCAGTCACAGCAGCCACCAAACCCCTGGCCTGAGCTATACAGAGGAAGGGGTTTTTATCTTCTTCCTTCACAATGCCTGAATACGCTCAAGGGATCCTCCATAAATAATTCATTAGCAGCAAAAAGAATACAGTCTAATCAATAAGGAGTAATGGTGAAACTCACAGCAGGTTCAGGGGACTGATTGAGTGTTACATTAATGTCTGATTAAGCTTCCTGGGAAATTTTAATTGTTCATAGACCAAAGACCTAAAATTAACCTTTTAACCTTCTGTTATAAAGGGTCTTTCTCAATGGACCAAAAAATGTTTATAAAATATATCTAATGAAAATGGGAGGCTAACATGAGTATTTCGATACATAGATTTTCTCAAGACCACACAGAAAAACAGAACTTGGTTGACTTCATTCTACCTAAAACATTCCTAATCCAATCATATTGTCTAATATTTAATGATTATTTTCCAGTGGGTGTTATAAGGGCTTTATAACACACTTTCATTTCTCAACTATCAATTCCCTATTTTCCAGGAAAGGAATTTAGCAAACTCTGCACTCTTTTTCTCTTTTTCTAGTAATTCCCTTTGTCAATTCACAGCAAAACAAACTGCATGCCATAAGCATTCAAGAAGCTGAGTTTGAAACACATTTCTTTAACAAAAATGATAAATTCTGATTTTATAGTTACACATGTAGAATTTTAAATTAAAAATTGTTGATATGTGCTAATATTACACAGAAAATCCAAGATGGTTAACAATGGTGGGTTATAGAAGGCCTTAATGACAGGCTATTTCTCCAATTTTGTTTTGTTCAAGCTAATGTTAAAAGAATTGAATATTTCATCACACTCTGAAAAGACAGCAAAGAATCCTGCTGGAAAGGAAAGAGCAGCTGATCTAAGCTTTTAAATATGCCATGGATAGTCCGCACAAAGATATGAATCACCTGTGTTTCACTCTACACTGACACAGCTCTCCCTTTCATTAAGATATGAATCACCCGTATTTCACTCTGCAATGACACAGCTCTCCCTTTCATTAAGATATTCTTTTCATCATGTATTGGTTGATCGAAGACAAAACATAAGAATTGACAAATCATTCTTTAGTTACATAAGAATATTATCTAAACCAAGATCTCTTTCAAAAGGATGCATGAAGAATGCATATATATACAAATGAGAAGACTTGCCAGTAATGGCCAATGAGGTACAAGTGCCAGGTTTCTGCTGAAATGCTTGGTAAAACAGGTAAAAGGATGATGGGTTCTGGGGATCAGGACCTTTCGCTTCAAATTCCAGCTCCACTGCTTTGGATGTGCATTATTTTGGCCCAGAAACTTTTCTCTAAGCCTATTTCCTCCTCTGGAAAATTATTAATGGTATTCATCTTGTACACGTATTCTTTGGGACTAAGAAAAAATAAAACACTTACACTTTCTAGCAACAATGTAAGGTCAACAAATGTTAGCTTTAGTATTAGTACTAGCACCAGTAGTATTAGTACCGCTAGCAGTTACTGCAGCTGTGCAACAGAGAACTGCAGTATCCCCCATCTTCATTGAATGACCTGCTCCATGATGGATTATTTTCCTATTAAAGTTTATACTTTAAAGCATCAAACCTTTTTATCCCGCCCATTTGGAAGGAAATGCTATTTATTTATTTATTATTTTTTAGAGATAGGGGTCTCAATCTGTCACCCAGGCTGGGGTACAGTGGCACAATCACAGGTTACTGCAGCCTCAAACTCTTGTGTTAAAGTGATCCTCCTGCCTCAGCCTCCCAAGTAGTAGGGACTACAAGCACATGCCATCATGCCCCGTTAGAGATGGAGTCTCACTATGTTGCCCAGGCTGCTCTTGAACTCCTGGCCTTAAGCCATCCTCCCCTCTCTGTCTCCTGAGTTGCTGGGATCACAGAACTGAGCCACCAAGCCCAGCTGGAAGGAAATGCGTTTCAAATGCACATCATGGTCACTGGCTTAGCAGAGTGGAGTCTATCTTCCTTGGTAATTCAGGACCATCTTTAGGATCAATACTTACTATCTTATATAACTTATGACAGTAGAGGTATTGTCAGGGGCTACCCAAGTGGGCAGGCTTCATTCAGGTGACCTATCCGTTCAACTGCTATGTTTTTCTTGAAGCTGGTGACTCTGTCAGGAAAACTCAGAACAATTCTCAGAAAGGTTCATAGGACACTAAATGTCTTAGGGTCACATGGAGCTAATACATAAGGGAGCAGTCACTTGAACCCAAAAGTATCTGGCTTGGAAATCAACTCTCTCTAGCAACCCATACTGAACTCAGCTGTCACTGTATACACACAACAGAACTGGAAACTCTGCAAAAGATGTAGCAGGATTTGAATTCCACACGATATGAGCAAATGTTGAACAGGGCGACAGGATACAGCTACCAAAAAGCCTAATGGTAAAACAAAGACAAACAATTATTTCTCAAATTTTATCATTTGTACAGATATTCAAAGGAATTTTAATGTCTTAAGCACACCTTGACAGAATGGTGCATTCCTATGATTACTTACTTACATTTTACTGTCCTCAATTCTCTCCTTCACAGTTATGGTAGCCAACAAAAGCAACAGCAGCATAATGTCTATTAAACATGTACAGTGTGCTAGAAACTGTGGTAAGTCCTTTACAGAACCACAGCCCCCCTGAATGTACTCAGAATTCTGCAGTAAATGACTAACATGCCAACGTAAACACATTTTTTTAAAAAATCTTCATTTAAATTTATTAAACAGTCCAGAATTCATAAAGCAATGTAAAAACTTCAAGATTCCATTTAGTAAATACATCTCCTGGAATACAGCACTAGTTGCTGTTTAAACCCTGGTGATTGAGTTCTATGTTCAGTGGAAGCAGAGTTGAGCCGGAAGCAATGAAAGACTTATTTTGAAACAAAGTTAAGTTTCCTATAAAGAAGACAAATTATGCTTAGGTTCATTCTCTTTTTCAAAGTTTTCCTCTTCCTTACTCTCACATTTAAGAAATTACCTTTAAGCAAAAAGAACTTGCTCAGAAGACAGCAGTCACTAAGAATCAGGCATTACCGGCCTCGAACCTCGTATACCACATTCTTTTTTCTTTCTTTAGCACCAAGAGGATACCTCTCTTCTGGATTCGGTAGTCCCCCTTACCCTTAGGGGATACGTTTCAAGACCCTCAGTGGGTGCCTGAAACCGCAGATAGTACTGTACCCTCTAGACTCTATGCTTTTTCTTATACATACATACCTATGATAAAGCTTAATTTATAAATTAGGCACAGAGATTAACAAAAATAACTACTAATAAAACAATTATAATAATATACTATTCACAGTCTCACGGATAGATTCTTTCTTCCTGTAGATCTTAGCAACCTCAGCGTATTTTTTTTTTCTTTCCTTATTAAGTCGGGAACTTTCACCTTTTCACTGAAGGAAGCACTTTACAGCTTCTTTTTGGCATATCCAAATTGACAGCGCTAGTCTTGCACTTTGGGAGCATTATTAAGTCAAATAAGGGTTACCTGAACACAAGCACTGTGAGACTGCAATACTCCATCTGATAACTGAGGGTGACTGCTAGGTGACTAATGGGTAGGTCGTGTATACGCATGGATACGCTTGATAAAGGAATGATTCATGTCCCGGGGGATACGGGATTCCATCATGCTTCTCAGAACAGTGCACGACTGTAAACCTATGAACTGTTTATTTCTGGAATTTTCCATGTAATATTTTTAGACTGTAGTTGACCAAGGGTAACTAAAAGCACAGAAAATGAAACCTCAGATAAGGGGGGCACTGCCGTACTTTCAGTAGAGAGTTCTTGTAAGTATATTGCTCTTTTCTGGACACCTACAAACACAAATTGGCCAGAACATCATGAAGAATGTTTAGTGTGGAGACAAGTAAGAAGGGCTTGGTGATCTTAGTTCCAACCTTTGGCAGCTTCTTCATGGAGATAAACACAAGGGTAGGAAGTTCTGTGCAAGTCTGGCTGTGCAACCAGCCTCTCTTAATTGTGTAAGACCCACATGGAATGGTAAGAAATAATTGCCACCACAATGGACAACAAAATCTCACTAATGTGAATTAACAGGCAAAAAAGCTAACCTGGATTACATTATCTTTTTTAATGGAAATACAGTTGTATATTTAATACACACACACACACACACACACACACACACATGCATCCTCCAATTAGACTAATAGTGTAGAGGGTCTTGGGACCTGCTTAAAGGATAGGGACTCTTAGTGAATCATGCATTACTGCACGAAATACATCTTCCCAAAGGCTTCAAAACAGGTGCCTTTCTTTGTAAGTTTAAACAGTGTCCTTGCAGTCTTGGGTATACAATAGGATTCTAAGTCAGTTCTCTCCATAACACATTTTGAAAGAAAAAAAGTCAAAGCAGGACAGGCATGGTGCTCACACCTGTAATCCCAGCACTGTGGGAGGCCAAGGCAGGTGGATAGCTTGTTCAAGACCAACCGGGGCAATGTGGCAAAATCCCATCTCCACTAAAAATACAAAAAATCAGCCGGCTGTAGAGGCATGTGGCTACGGTCCCAGCTACTTGGGAGGCTGAGGTGGGAGGATCACTTGAGCCCACGAGGTCAAGGCTGCAGTGATCCATGATTGTGCCACTGCATTTCAGCCTGGGCAACAGAGCGAGACCCTATCTCAAATCAATCAATCAATCAATCAATCAAAGCAGCACTATATGAATCATCATAAATGTCAAATTAGTAAAGTCTAAATTCTAGATTCTGCTTATTCATGCTTTGGGATCCCAGCCTCTATGCTTCTGGATCCTCCCATCTGTTAGGTCAACACCATTTACCTATATGTCTAGAAGAATGCTCCACTACATCACCTCACAGAAGGGCACAGGATCAAGATATTGAACATTTGATTTAATGCAGAAAAAGTAACTTTCCCAAAGCCTTGTGCTTTCCAGCCAGGCACTCGTTTCCTCACAGAACAGCAGCATGGCTAACCAACAGCTTCTAGAAGTACCTGTAAAGATTGATAACTTTAGCTGGAGGAAAAGCTGGAGATTTTCTTCTCCATTCCCTGACTGTACTTATAAGCTACTTACTGCAGCCCGGCAAGGCTCTCCTCACCTGGACGGACAGCCTCCCTGTCGAGCTGACAAGAGCTGACGGATACACCCGCCAGAGGACTACTAAAGATCGGGATGCTGCTACCGCCATGTCCCTGGCACTCTTCAGGGCAAGCCTGGGTACCAATGTCTTCTCTTATTCATGGCAAACACTGACATGGAACCAGCCTAAAAATTCTAACACAGCCCCTTCTCAATTAAATTTATTGAATGTGTTTTTGGTATTCGAAGCTCATTTTTATGTTTGCAATAATGTCAGTACAACTGATCCATTATTATTAAACTACAGTTTTTAATAAAACTCCATTTCACCATAACATCTAAAATACTGCAGCTGAACTTGATTAATTATACCCTAGAAGAAAGTAATAACAGATTTCCCTATTTCAAATACAAAATGGGAAGCTCCTGTTTTATTCTTCTAATTATATGAGAATGGGCAAAGTAATATACCCTCCCTGTCAACAAATTTCAGAAACTTGCTTTTATCTTTTTATTTTTCCTCCAGTCAGAGTCCTTGTTAATGACAGGAGCATATCATAATTTAATTAGCTGACACCAACTGGCAATCTACCCACTTCTTTTTAATTGGAATCATTTCATAGAACTATCCATAAAGGCCCATTTTGCATAACTAATAACCTTCATAAACAAGACCTTTGGAAAACTGCTGACTTTAATGGAAAGAGATACAACACTTGGACACAGGCACCATGTTCCCACTTCACAGAAGACTAGGGACACAGAATTTACTCTGCAATGTATATAACAGAGCTAATTCAGGAAGCATGAATCGGGTTTCCCGGATCTGGATAGCAAAAAACTTCCAGAAAGTCAACTTCCCCACCGCCTCACGAAAGCATCCTAATAGTTGTGTATAGTGGAAAGAACACAGGCTTGAAAATCTGAATTTGTCTTTCTTCTTTCTTTAGACAAGGTATCACTGTGTTGCTCAGGCTGGAGTACAGTGGCTATTCACACACTCAATCATAGTAAACTATAGCCTTGACCTCCTGGGCTCATGGGATCCTTCTGCTTTAGCCTCCTGAGTTACTGAGACTACACATGCCTGGCTCAGATGCAAATTTTAATCTGAGCTACAATGTGACCTTGATCAAGTTCAGAAACTTCTCTGAGCTTCTGGTTCTTATTTGCAAAATGAAAGCGATATAACATCTAACTCAAAAGGCTGTCAGGAATATTAGTTATAATGTATGTAGTGTCAGCAGCGAATAGCTCAATAAATAGCAGCTTTTATTCTCCCAATTATTACATATTAAATTTGACTAATAATACTGAATTGTTGGGATCATATTAGATAATTTTGTGCAAGTGCTTAGACAATTAAAAGGCAATATAGGCATCTGAGCTTCACTGGATTAAAGACAAGTTTTAAAGTGCTGTTCTTACATTTTACTTATTTTGATTATTGATTAACTGCTATATACTCACCAAATGTTGCTGCCTTCAATGAACCTGAGATCTTAAGAGCACAGGCTTGGCAATCAGGTGACCGAGTGTGAACTCAGCCCACTTTCTAGCTGTGTAACATTCAGTGAGTAGCGTAAGCCTCTTAAATTGACTTTCCGACCTGAGAAAAGCAGCTAATTAAAAAAACAGCATTCATCTCACAGACATCACGAAGGTTAAATGAAACCATCCATGTAGACTGCTAAGCACAATGCCTGGCACAAACTAAGTGGTCAATATATGTTAGTAGCTATTATTGAATTAGTGACAATCCAAGATCGAATCTGATACAAATGAGGAAGTGAGACTTAGAAAGGTCAAAGAGTCTTACCGATATTAAGGAGTAGAGGAAGGAATTTTATTCCAGGTCTGTCTGACTTCAAAACTCATATTCAACCCTAATGCTTTTAAAGCACTCTTAAAGCAGGCTCAGTCATTATTTTCTAATATACAGTTATTGAGTATTCACAGGCTGATCGAAGTGCCAATTGTTGAGGATATAATCGCAAGAAGGTAGAGGGTATCCCTGCCCTCAGGGAGCTTACCTATCTAGGAGAAATAGATAAAGGGCAAGACAAGAAAGCATGCCATGTTCTCCGATAAGGAAAATACACCAGCCTAAAGGTGCACCATGCAGGAAGAACAGGGAAGTGAATAAACATGAACTTTTTAGAAGAATCCAGGTACTAAAACAGCTTACGACCTTTTCTTAAAACTAAAATTTCTAGGGATTTCCAGCAACCCAGGACATTTGTATATCAAAGAATCAAACTACAGAACTGTAAATGGACCAAAAAGAAGAAAATGCTTATGGCCTGACCTCAGTAGAACACGTACCTGCACACGTGAGTTAAGGGCAAGGGTTTGGGAAAGAGACCTCTGTCCAAACAAATCTCCTTCTCCGCCAAGTGCCAACACCCATCCTTCCTTCAGCAGTTAAAGAGGAGACAGTAAACACAATTGGCTTTCTCAGAATGGAGGGTATGCAGACCCGGTGCAGGGTAAGGCATAAAAGACTAACAGAAGACCGTCCTGGGGGTGAGTTTTGAGGAAGACAGAATAAACTAGAAGTGAAGCGGAGTGTGCAGAACCAGTCTGGGAAGCAGAGACTAGAAAGGAGGCAAACTGCCCAGGAATCTAATAATGGGGCCTACACACCCATGCTAGCCAGAGCCACATACTCTAATTCACCTAGAATTGGCACAACGGCACCAATTCTGAGAGGAGGAAGGGGAAGGATGGCAGAAGAGAAGAAAGAAAGCAGCAGCTGAAAATTTCAAGAACTCTCCAAACTGTTCCTCCCTTGGTGAAGGTTGATGGTGTCGTCTAATCACTGCAGCAAACTGACACAGGGGCCTGCAGACGGTTGTGTGTGGCTTTTGGAGTTAGAGACAGGCCGTTTTCTTGTTAATCGGCAGGCAGGCGTGACAGTGTTCGGCAGAGGACAATCTGTTCGAGAATAATTAGATTGCCCCTCGCTTCTTGCGTTGGTGGCGGAAGCACCCAGAGTATTTACAATACACCATTTTGCTTCCATCCGAGTCCATATGTTCGCTGGTCAGGTTAAAACTGAGGCTGCATGGCACATTTTTCACTGTAAACAACGCTGCCCCGGCAAACCCTAGGGGAAGGGAGGCGATCTTGCTCTCTTAATTTCCCAGTCCAAGGAAAGGCTCGCCTTCAGGAACGGCAGCAGCTTCGATGATTTGTTGCCGGAGAAAGGCCACACCTCCGGGGAGTCATGTCAGCAGCCACAGGTCCAGCCAGGGGAGCAGCCCTCATTTGATGTGAGACAGGGAAAGAAGCTAGAAAACAGCCTCCATGAAGAGTATGCCTTTATAACATGTTGAAAGTCACGTGAATCAGGACGTGCTCGGTGGTTGTAATTCCATCTATTGATGGCAGCTGCTGCTGCAACAGGGAGGCCGGCTAGGGCTGCACACTCCATGGAGGCGGTGGGAGCCTCACCCATTCTGAGCTGGGGCAGGGGCTCCGTGGGTGCCACTGCAGCCACCCAAACCGTGGCTGCAGACCAGGCTTCCTGCTCTATGGAGCAGGCAGGAGCCCCGCCTTCCTGGGTGGGGCTACAGCTGCCCAAACTGCTGCTGGAGATCGGAGCTTCCCTGTGCTCTTGGTGGGGGCCGGGAGCAGACAGGATCTGCCCTCCAGGGTAGAGCTGCAGCCTCCCTGCTGCGGCTGCAGACCTGGGCTTCACGCTCAGCTCAATCAAGCAGGCAGGAGCCAGGGACAAGAGGGAGCCCCGCCTTTACTGAGTTGGTGGAGCGTGAACTCCCCAGGTGCAGACCTGGCATCTCTGCAGCCTGCACCCTGGAGGGCCCGGGAAGACACGCCCCCCACTTCATCCCTGCAGGCTCGGGGGTGTCTGCTCCGGCTGCCCAGCCCCTCTCCTCTCCAGGTGCCTGCTGTGATCTCCGACCGGGGTTGGGGCCGAGCCCGGGGCAGCAGGAGGCAGAGAGATTCCTGGGTGGAAGGCGGCAGTCCCCATAAGGCCCCTCCTTCAGACCAGGGAGGTCCTGAAGGCTGGGGGCCAGGCTGCCAGTCCGGGACTGGAGTGGGGACTTGTGGTGCCTCCTCTGGGCGTGCATGGAGGACCACAGGCCAATCGGCAGGAACTTCCTCCCCTCTGAGGTCCATAAAAGCCTCAGGCTCAGCCAGAGCAGGGCACGTGGAGACAATGGGCGAACCAGCTACAGAGAGGAGCTGCCCTCTCTGCTGAGAGCTTCAGAGACCTGCAGAGATGTCTGAACGGCCTGCTTGTGAAGAGGAGCCACCATCTCCAGGGCCTCCTCTCTGCTGAGAGCTCAACACTCCACTAGATGACCTGCCTACAGAGAGGAACTACCCACAGTGGGCTTCCTCTGAGCTGTTCTGACACTCAATAAAGCTCCTCTTCATCTTGTTCACCTTCCACTTTTCTGAGTACCTCATTCTTCCTGGACACAGGACAAAAACTCGGGCAAAGGTCCCACCAGCCACAGAGGTTTCCGGCCAGAAAAGCAACACCCCGAAGATCACATAACACTTTGATTTGGAGGCAAAGAATGGAGGAAAATGGAGGGAGGAAGAAAAGATGGAGAAAAATCTCTTAGGCATACATGCCTGCTGTTCAACAAACACTGTGCTAGGCAAGGTATACAGGCCATCTCCAAGAAAAGATGACTAAGTGACTTCTGGAACGAAAAGCACAACTGCCATCCTAACCCCCTCCCCAACATTTTCCAGGGATCAGCCCTTTACTTGTTAATAAGCAAGAAGACAATGCATCTGTTGCAACTGTGCCATCAGAGGACACCAGGGCAGAGTTACTGCAGCACTTAATTAGCTTAGGGCACTTGAAGGCTCAGCCCGGAGTTCTCAGGTGAGTGGCAGGAAAACCCTACAACTCAGGGTGGGTCCCAGGACAAATGCAGCTGATGTCAGAAAACTATGTTTGGCAATGCAGTTAGAGACAAGGAGTAGATGCCTCATTTGAGAATCATTTCTCGAAAGAAAATTCTAGAAATGTGACAGTAGCTGGAGGAGGATGTGGGGTCAGTAGAGATGAAAAATATGCAAGGCCTGATTTTTAAAATACCTCTTTTTGCATTTCAATTAAATGATTAAAAATTAGCCCTAAAAAGAACCATGGAGATCTATATCAAAACCCTTCTTTTCTCTACGAAGAAACTGAGATGCAGAAATGTTGAGTGACTTCTTGTCTGAGACACCTAGCTAATGAAGAGCAGGGCTCGACTTAGCATTTAGGATTCCTGTCCCCATCACTGGGCCTCTACTCCATCTACCACAATGCCATGCCATGTTTCTCACTCTGCCGTGACTGATCCTCAATTTTAGTTTTAGTTTTGTCTTTATTAATATGTTTCAAAATACCCTAAAGAGAAAGGTATCAGATTAACTAGAAGAAGTGATAATTTTTTTCCTTTCAAAAGGAAAATTTTAACTACCTTCACCAACAAAGGGATTAAGTCTGCTCTATGATGGAACTGCATTAAAAATAATGAGGCAGATAAAAAAAAGCTTTTATTATTTTAATGAATTCAAAAGCCGGAAGCATTATTGAGATGAGCAGTGTGTTACTGCCCTAATCCAATGTTACCATGTTTTAAAAATTATTCTGGGTAGGAACTTTTCTGCTACATCAGACAAAACCCCAAAATATGCCAAGTAGACAGAATATTAAATTAACATCAAATCCTCATCCCTTTCAAAATAGAGACCACGATTCTAAGGAGCATCCTTGAAAGCACCACCTATAAGACACAAAATTGCTCATATGAAAAGATCATCCCTCTGTCTACAGTGTAACCCAAAGATTCCTCTGTCTGCCATTTAACCCATGTCCTAAGAAATTTATGATTCTACACATTCTTTATCTGAATCAACCATTAACTTCTGTATGTACAAGCAAGTTAATTTAATCTCTCTGTTCTTTTGCATCCGCAGCTATAGAAAAAGAAATTCTGTTTTTTTAACTTACCTTACAGGGATTGATTCTATAGAAGAAAACATCACAGTAACATTTGGCATAAACACAAATTTGCCACTTTAATGTGATACTCTCTTAAGTCTCAGAAGAAAATAACAGAATCTTCTTTCCCAATTTCAATGTTCACAGAAATGTTACTCAAAGAAAGTATACTATAAACTATAATATTCCATTCTTGTGTACTACAGACTATAATATTCCATTCTCTTTCAAAACAGATCACATTTCTTGGCCATTAAGTTGACACCATTCTGCCACATTCTTGATACATCAAGTTTAGAAATTAGTACTCAGGTAACTGTGGGAACAAAATGACTCCGGTAAAGTGAAGTTAATTACATTTAACTTATTCTGAAGGGTTGTATTTTCTACCACAGCTCACTTATACAGACCACTCCCATTCTGTAATCAGGCCTAGTATTACAAAGGTATGCTGAAGCATTTTTTACATCTGTTGGTTAAAATGACTTATTACTATACTGCTAATTCTGTACATACTGTACTAATGTTTCTGTCTGCATAAAGCACAAGAATAGCCTATATGGAAAAACTGGGGCCCAAACCAAGGATTTCTCCTCTGCAGCTATGGAGGGGATGAAGCGAGTCTATTTGTCTACGAAGGGAAATGTCTGGCCCAGCCGTGGAAGTCCAGGGGTTGGGGGGACATGGAAAAAGGCCACAGGGAGGGAGACAGAACCAGAAAACCCTGTCCACATTACCACAGTGACATCCCAATGGCTTACTCACTTCCCCTCCAGAGCCCTGCCGAAGAGCCAAGAAGTCTTAAACATCATGCCCCAGCTTACCATCCTAAAAGAGATGGAGGAAGTCTTGTTCAGATGGCTGGCTCCAGGTTGAAATGATACTCTAGAGAAGTTATTACTCATAAAGTATTCCTTGGCTGGGTGCGGTGGCTCACGCCTGTAATCCCAGCACTTTGGGAGGTCGAGGCGGGTGGATCACGAGGTCAGGAGTTCAAGACCAGCCTGGCCAAGATGGTGAAACCCTGTCTCTACTAAAAATCCAAAAATTAGCCAGGCGCGGTGGCGGGCACCTGTAATCCCAGCTACTCAGGAGGCTGAGTCAGGAGAATTGCTTGAATTCAGGGGGCAGAGGTTGCAGTGAGCCAAGACCGTGCCACTGCACTCCAGCCTGGGTAACAGAGTAAGACTCTGTCTCAAAAAAAAAAAAAAAAATTCCTTGAGGGGAAAAAATAGCCCCACAACCCCCTACTTTCAATATCATTTTGTCCTTCTACATGCAGGATAGATGGACTTCCTGTTAGATAATGAATCTAACTCCCTTTTTTTTTTGATATGGTACAAAAAGTATGGGGTTCATGGCCAAGGCGTTTAAAATCCTGGTTCTGCTACTTAGTGCAATGAACCAAGTAACTTTAATTTCTTTGACCTTCAGTTTTCCCATCTGTGAAATGAGGATAACAAACCTATGTTGAAAGACTACTGGAAGAAAGAAAACATAAAAAACTCTTTGAAAAGGACCTAGCCTATAGTGTCACATTCGGCATCTACTCAATAAATATTTGTCGATCCTTCCTCCACAGTCCTCACTCCACCAGCAGACAGATTCAAACATCACTTGATTAGATGAGCAAATAATTTTCTTTAACTACCCAAGTATCTTTAAGGCCCGTTTCAACCCCGGAAGTAGATTCAATACCATACAGAGGTATTTTCAGAGCCTAGCTGTGCATTCCCAAGGATTCAGGCGTATGTAGGCCTGTTTGGCATTCTACTAGGCCTGCTTTCCAGTGACCTTCCTGTGGCAGGAGCCGAGATCTTCTGGAGAAAGTAATGGGAAGAAGCAAATGCTTACAGACTTGGTCAAAAGAAAATGGAGACATAGAAGAAGGAAATTTCAAGTGGACAACTCCAACCCCCGGGTCAGAGGTCAGCACTGTGGGATGTGGGGGCCAAAACCACAATAAATGAAAAACTGCTTCACTGAGAACGCTGCTTCTGGGAGCTCGAGGCGGAACTACCTCCTCTGGAGTCTGTGAAGCAGAACAGGCTCCCTGGAAGTGAAGGGTTCAGCCCAGTGGCTGCTGGAGCAGAAAACAAACATGGAAGTGCCTGGGTGACAAAATAAGAGAGGCTCCCGGCAGGCAGCCCACATCCAGAAGAGAGAAAAGGCAGCCTGGGACACCTGGCGTCTGGAGGGCAGGGATGATGATGTAGAGAAGTGGAGGGAACAGAGTGTTTGTTAACACATCCTGGGGACAAGGGTGTAGTCCACAGATCAGCCACAAGGACACCCAGAACTGACTCGGAGGAGCTTGTCATTGGCTATGTGAAGACCAAGCATGGAAGTACCATGTTGTTGCTATTTTCATCCTGAGCAATTATAAGTTGGTAAAGCAAGAGTTATGTGCCTTGAGACTAATGCCACCTCAGTCTCGCTGCTCACTCAGAGCAAAGTGGAGAGGAAGGCAAGGGAACCAATATTCTCCATACACTTGCTATGTTTTAGGCACTGAGTGAAGATCTTTCTCATTTAATTGCATGTAATTTCATTCTAAAGAGCAGACGAACAATTTCTTTCGATTAGATATACTTCCTCAATAAAGGCTTTTGAATGAAAGCAAATTTCATTTTGCTGATCAGGCTATACTACGTAAGTGTGTCCTTACAGAAATAAATTAACCTGAAATTAACATTACGTATTTTTGTTGTTGTTTTCAAAGACAGAGTCTCATCCTGTCACCCAGATTTAACCTTTCTCAGCCACATCTGCAAAATGGGGATGGTAAAAATAGGTAATGATAGGAGCTATTTCACACTGTTTTGAGGACTGTGTTACTACACAGTAAGGTGCCTGGCACAAAGTAAGCACTCAATAAATGTTAGCTATTTTTATGTTATATAACACTAGGCTGCTAAGCTTTGATGGAGGAAATCATGAAACAAATTCTGGGGAGTGTTTCCTCAACATATCTGATGTCCAATTTTCTCTTGTAGCTGCATGGGGCCCAGAACCGTATCCCATGGTGCAGAAGTTCTCTCAAATTTCCAACTCTCTACTCAAGCACCAAGCCTCTGCGTGTGTGCGTCTCCCTCAGATGATCTTGCTTCCAAATTCACAGAGAAAACAGAAGCCACAGCCCTGCTACCAACTTCCTACCCACCCCCATAAACAGCATTATCCTTCTCCTTTAAACTCTCCCCACTTTTGAGAGGAACAGTCCTCCTACACAGAGCATCCATTCTCCTGTGTTCCACATCCTCTCTGTCTCCTACAGTCATAACCTGGACTTCCTTATCTTCAGTCTCATTTACTTCCCACTCATCACTTCCCCTCAGCCTAAAACCCTGCTGGAGATAGGGAAGGAGGGAGGGAGGGAGAGAGGGAGGGAGGGAGGGAGGGAAATATATTTTATTTCTATTTTGATTGGCCGATTGATTTTCAGGGTTTCACTCTGTCACCCAGGCTGGAGTGCAGTGGTATGATCATAGCTCACTACAGCCTTGAACTCCTGGGTTCAACAAATCCTCTTGCCTTAGCCTCCCCAGAAGCTGTGCCACCATGCCTGGCTAATTACTTTTTTGTTTTGTTTGGTTTGTTTTTTAATACAGACAGGGTATCAATATGTTTCCCAAGCTGGTCTCAAACTCCTAGCCTCAAGCAATCCTCCTGCCTTGGCCTCCCAAAGCCTGGGATTACAAGTGTGAGCCACCACTCCTGGCCTAAGTCTTCTGTTTTAAACAATCCCACCTTTAACCTCATTCACCTCTAGCTACCACACTTTATTTATCCCTTAATAGCCAGGTTGCTAGAAAAAAAAACCCTTTATACTTGCTATCATCTCCATTTCCCCAAATTTCCAACCTCTCGTAATATGTACTGTGACATCATTAGGCACTAAATCTGCCCTTGCTTTGGGTGGGTTCTAGTGACTTCTTAAATGCAAAGTGCAGAAGACTTTAATCCTTCCTGCTTACTGCCCCATACACGAGTCACTCCCTCTTCTACATTACTGTGGCCTCATTACACTGCAAGTTTAGCAAAGGCAATCCATCAATCAATCTGGCATAGCTTTGGCTATATCCACGCATGTGGTATTGCGCGCAGCCTACATTCACTGAACAAATCGATGGAAATAATAAGGGCCTTAAAGGCTCCGATGGCTTCATTGTGCCATCCGCTCTGCTTCTATCGCTACTAACTATGGAAAAAGTTAACATTTCTCTTACTAAGTGAATGACACCTTTGGCAAAGTAAGATATAAAAGGTGTAATGTTCTAGCTGATCCTGCTCCATACAGCTCCAGGTAAGTAATCTGCCCCAGTGAGAGATCTGTTTATACCGGCAAAGTGCTTCAGGGCGTAAGTCTTCAGAATTTGACCCCTGCTCACGGCACAGAAGGATGCCCAGGACACACTATAAAGCTATTAGAAATTGAAACCAATAGCCCTCCCAGTTTCTTTTAATAGACTTTCAGATGCAGTATTTTCTGCTTTCCTGTAAAAACAGTAGAATAGTAATTAACATTTAGTAATTTTCAAAGCAGTTGTGTAGGAAGATTTCCTGAACTATGAAAGCCCACAAATTTGGCAACAAGAAGTATCACAACAGAGAAACAGCTCTTGGTTTATTGTTCATTGTTCCCCATACTTAGTTAATGTGTTACAATGACAATGTATGAAATACATGAAGTTACCATCAAAACAAACAATGTTTTTTTGTTTTGTTTTGTTTTTTGGTTTTTTTTGAGACGGAGTCTCACTCTGTCGCCCAGGCTGGAGTGCACTGGCGCAATTTTGGCTCACTCCAAGCTCCGCCTCCCGGGTTCATGTGATTCTCCTGCCTCAGCTTCATAAGAAGCTGGGACTACAGGCGCCTACCACCACGCCTGGCTAATTTTTTGTATTTTTAGTAGAGACAGGGTTTCACCGTGTTAGCCAGGATGGTCTCGATCTCCTGACCTTGTGATCCGCCCGCCTCGGCCTCCCAAAGTGCTGGGATTACAGGCATGAGCCACCGTGCCTGGCCCAAAACAAACAGTATATTAAACAAGAAAAATGAATTTATGAATTAGCTTTCTTCCCTCCCAAACTCCCTTACTCTACACAAGTCATTCCTGATGGAGAGATTGAAATAAAATGAGAAATTTAATAATGAATAATAGTAATACTATTACTAATAATTCCAGCAATTATTCTGGTATTACTTTAAAAAGAAAAAAATATTGCTTAATCTTTAGCTTTTGCTCCACAGCAAATTCCAATTCTTTCAGGACACAGCCAAGAGAAAGCAAATAATGTTCGTCCCTTATTTCCATACGTTTCTTGTTTCAAAATAGCAACCCAAAAGGAATACTCCACTGATTGTTTGTAGATATGCTGATTAAAGAAAAATATAAAATTTCAAGCCCATCAACCAGTGCTGCTCTTTAATAATCAAAAACTACCTTTACAATAAAAGGTTATCAAACCAAACAGTCTGATCATCACATAATTTCTCATGAAAGCTGAAAAGGAAATACAATCATTCACTTATTGGTTCATCTTTCACCAAACACTTATTGTACTAAATGCTGGCAATACAGAAGTGAAGATCTGCTTCATGCCCTAAAGATGCTCATAGTTAGCACCAAGAACTACACATCTCGCCAGGTACAGGGGCTCGTGCCTGTAATCCCAGCACTTTGGGAGGCCGAGGCAGGTGGATCACTTGAGGTCAGGAGTTCGAGACCAGCCTGGCCAATATGGGAAAATCCCATCTCTACTAAAAATAAAAAATAAAAAAAAATAGCCTAGTGTGGTGGCACGCACCTGTAGTCCTGGCTACTCAGAGGCTGAGGCAGAAGAATCGCTTGAATCTCAGAGGCTGAGGTTGCAATGAGCCAAGATCGTGCCACTGTACTCCAGCCTGGGTGACAGAGCGAGACTATGTCTTCAAAAAAATATATATATATTGACCTCTAAGAATCACATTTATCTTGAGCTACGGAGTTCGAAGGACAGAATTTTTTTTTTTTTTCAATTAATGTTAAGGTCTGGAAGTTTGACTTTGGCTCTTAACCTTTGGCTCACATACCTAATTTGGTTACTGTGTGTTTACTACATGCAAAAAGACTTCCTTGGGCCTATGAATAATTTCTAGTAAATGGAGCTAATAATAACTTTCCATCAGAAAGCTCTTTGTCCCATTTTTGTATCAGAAATGGGCAAGAAAAAAGTGAAACAAAATAAAACAACAACGTGAAGATTTTTTTAAATCCTGCCCCTGGGATGTTGATGAGGGCACAGACAAGCAATTTACCTGCACACAAAATTAAGTTTTTTAAATAATTTAGATTCTAAAGAAAGGAACTTTTAGAATGACATCTGCTAATACTCTAAAGCTTATAACTCTGAGTTATTGGGAAGGTAAGAACATATTTTCCCCATAAAAATAAGTTATATATCATGGTTATGATCCAAGGTGAACTCACAGAAACCTACTTTCTTTGGTTCCTTCAATAAACATTAAAAGCCTGTTATTTGTGAGGCACTATGCCAACCGTTAGGGATATAAAACCAAATAGGACTCAGTCTCTGCCCACAGGAGCTTAAGAGTCTAGTGGAGGAAACTAAATTAACGTTTGCAAGAAATGCTGTGTTTCCTAAAATATCTACAAGGTGTTTTGGGGAGCAAAGAAAACGGGCACCTTAATCAGACTACGAAAGGGAGAGTCACAGAATGCTTTCCCTTAAGAGGTCATATTTGAGCTGAATTTGAAGGCTGATGAGGAATTACCTACACTAAAAAGGAAATCACAGGTAAAAAGGTCGAACAAACCGTATTTAGTGATTTGCTGAATCATGGAGGTGGGTGACACAAAGGACCCTAGAATGACTCAGGTGTCTGGTTTGGACAAACAATCCAACGTAGGCACCATTCACAAAGAAAGGGATGCTAGGAGGTACGAGGGCAAAGATGAAAAGGTCACACGCAGACCGCAAAGCTTAAACCTTCGCCTCATATCTGTTTGGAACAGCAGTGGCTTTTTACTTAGCACTTACATCAGCAAAGCCAATGAGTAGCGAAGTCTGGGACGAGGACAAGAGCTGCCCTTGGCATCACTGCCTGTCACCTGTCCCTTCGGGGCGCCCCCCCTCCACTGCTTGGCCTCTGTTTGTAGCTTGTGTTCTGGCCTTGCCAGCAAGTGTCCTTCAGGGAGGTCTGGCTACTCACAGTTTATAGATGAGAACACTGAGGCAGAGCGATAATTGACTCGACGAGAGAAAACAACCAGCAAATGGCCCTCTTGTCCCAGAGCCCACGTTCTTCACCAGAACACTGCCTAGTTTAAGAAACAGCAGCAGTTCTGTTTCTTATAAACTCATGAGCTTCCCAAAGACAGGCTCTCATCCGGTCAGGCATCATGGGTGGATCATCAAGCAAACAGATGCCAACAGACATTCCCTCCCAAGTTATTCCTTTTAATCCTGTCCTTTGTCAGACGCAAAAGGCCTAATTCAATACTGGAATTCCTCTATATCCATTATCAGGTCACCTGGATAGCCTGTCCTAAAAGAATGAAGTCCCTCCTTGCCACAACAATAAGCTTTGTCTTTTTTTTTCCCCATAGGTCAGCTTCCTTCTTTTATATTCTGCTACAATCCGTTGTTGTGGTTAATTACACAAGAGACTAGCATGGGTGTGTCAATCCCTAGTGAAACTGCATTGAGAATCTGCAAACCAGACCATATATTACGGGGCTTCCAAATTTTCAAGTGCCACAGAATCGCAAGCTTCTGATCACTGCATTAAGGATCTAGACCTGTGGTTCAGATGAGAGATGAACTTCATAAAGAAGTATGTTGCCAGTGAGACCCCACTAGGTTGAAGATTGCAGGAAGCTGAGATGCTTAAATTATTGTAATTAATGGGCTTCTTCCCCACTGGTTATGCACAGCAGATTGAATGGACAGTTGCAGGTGCAAACTGAGAGGTAAACAGACCTTTAAATAAGTAAAGAGCCAGGGAGCACTAGCTGGGGAAGCACAGGTTTCAGAATGAATTATTAAAGCCTGCACTGATCCACAGTCGAGGGTATGACTGATTTCTAAGTGAAGACATCTTATCCTGAATGCTGCTACTTTAAGGTAAAAATAGACTCATTCTTCCCCTGACTCTCTTTCTCCATCATTGGTGAAAAATGAAACAGCTCTGTTGGTTTGTAATTGATGTGTCTGACACTAAAATTTCATTCTATGTACCATCCTCTGAAATGCACAGTAAGGGAAGAAGATCATCTTGACAGGTAAAATAGTAGGTTTTGACACAAAGTCATTGAGATATATGTGATGGAGAATTTTCTACTGAGACAAAATGCAGTTCTATTTGAAAGTTTACTACACATTTCAACTTTCACTTTGAAGAAACACTTTCAGATAAATAAATAAATACGCAATGATTAAAAGAGGAAATTGGCTTTGTTTTTTTGAGAACTACCCCGTAGAGTAAAGCATACCTTTTTATATTTACTCTTTTTTATAAAACTATTTATTGAAAAATATAAAAAGGTAGAAGGTGCTTAGAATTCCTAGCACATAATATGTGCTCAATTTATTGATGTGAATTATATTTACACATAAATATACAGACAAACCAGAATATATAAATATAAAGGGATATAATCACTCCAACACCATGAATTCCACCTTAATTTTCCTCTCCCTGACAAACTACTGATTAAATGTAAAAAGTTGCTCTTTAATCTAGATAACACGTTTTGTATGCATTTAAGAAACATTTACTGAGCACCTGCTTTACATCAGCACAGTTCTCAGTACAGATAGAGCAATGAACAAGATACACCAGGTCCTTATTCCAATGGAGCTTAATTCTACCCAGCGTGAGATATGCAGTACCGAGAAGTAAATAAATGAGAAGATATTTTCAGATAATGTTCATGATGTGGCGACAATAAAACAGAATCCACCACGAGCGTGTGGAACAAGAGCTACTTTAGAGGGAATGACCAAGGAAGGCATCTTTGAGGCAGTCACACTCAATGGAGTCCTGAAGAATGAGAGCGCCAACCATTAAAAAAGGTTTTTCTAAAGTGCTGGGGTGAAAGCACATGTAATAGCCGGAGTTAAATTCACTGCTTTCCACAGAATACCAAATAAAATGATTTACCCACAGAAAGGGTCCTTTTTCTCACTGGAGTCCCACAATGCCATTAGGGAGCCAAGCTCCTTATACCTTTTTCTTTGCCCCTCCTGGTGTGTAGCTCACCAGGGGGCTGCTCTACTACTGAGCAGTAACTCAGCCTTCCAGTGATGAAGAATGGGGAAGACTGAAGGGCAGGGTGTGTCTAGCCAGCCTAGTCAGTCCCTTCCTATCCGCAAACAGTACCTTCCCCAGAAGCCCTGCCCATAAGTGTTCACTTACATCTGCTCTAAACTGTCCCACAGATACAGTAAAGCTAAGGAAGTTTCTTGCTTTTAACTGGCATGAATGGGCCTTTTGTAGCCCCGAAAAAAAAAAAAAAAATTGAAACTCTGTTAGCAGGAAGAAAGCAAGAATGGGCACTGGCCTGTGATAAGCCATGTCTGCTGAAGCATCCTAGGCAGGGCCATGGCAAGTGCGAAGTCCCTTGTGGGATAATAGGTCCAGCTTGTAAAACAGAAGACCAGGGTGTAGGAGTGCAGGGAACACGACGGAAGCACAGCCCAGGAAGACTGTGAGTGAAATGGGAGCCACCGGTACTGAGGGTCGCCAGGTCCTGGAGTGGGGGGAGTACTTTTTTTTTCTCCACACCACCCCCCCACCCCACCTCCCAGATGTGGTCTTGCTATGCTGCCCAGGCTGGTCTTCAACTACTAGGCCCAAGAGATCTTCCTGCCTCAGCCTCCTGAGGAGCTGGGATTACAGGAGTGCACCACTTTACCTGGTGATATTACCTTTATTTTACAAATAATGAAGTAAAGTCAGTAGGTTAAGTTGACTCAGCTAAATTCACAGATTAGGAATGAGGAGACACAATTATAACCCAGCTTGATCTGACTCCTAAATTCATGCCTGTAACCCCTGTACTCTGCTGCTGTCTTCATATCCCTGCTTTAACAATATGCCTCTGAGTATGAGCTGACAGAATCCATTCTTCCAAATCCATTCCGGTTATTACCTACTGTCCTATTCACTCACATTTATAGGAAGTGTTTATTTGTTCTAATATTTTCATTTATTTCAAAGTTCTAGATAGAGAAAACTCTATGTTTTTCTTTGCCTACCTAATATGCGTAGAAGAAAAAAATATTAAAACTGAAAATGACTATCTTCATCTGATGCTGAGGTTTGGGGTGAAAATTCATATTAGTGGGAAAGCAGATCTCTATACTGCTCCTTCTCACTCTGAGATACCTGGGGAGGGAGAAAAGACAACACTGAAATGTCAAAGCTCCTGCCAGTTCCTCGGTGCTGAAACATTAATGAGCTTCTGAATGTGCAAAGGTGGGCCCAGAGCCGAAGGATGTTTGAGAGTTAAATTGCTCTGCATAATCAAGGAAAGGTAATTGAGTTTCCCGAGGAATCAGAGAATCAAGAGGTCTCCGAGAAGTGAGAAAGGCAGGGAGCTATGAAGGTGGCTGCTGTCTAACCCCACATGACGTCTCTCACGATTTCCACATTACCAGCAACACTGTTCCCAAATTCCTGACACAGAGCGATAGCAAGCTCTCACATGGGGGACAGCAGTGAGTGAGGATTCTGTGGGTGACTCCTGTGGGTAAGCATTGGGGAAATACTTTCAGATCACATCCAGGATAAACCATTATTTTCAAATCTGGGAAGATTAAATAGAGATGGTGAATGTAAAAGAACCTGTGGGACCTGGCAGAGCAACTCTGATATTCTCCAGAGCAGCAGCAGACAGAAGCTGGGGCTGTTTGCTTACTCCTCTCGCCCTGAACATTACCAACATGCAGGCTGGGACTGTGAGACAACGCCATCAGACAAGCGAGACGATGCCATCAGACAAGACAGGTGTTCCAGCGATTGCTCTAGGTAAGCCTCATTCTCTTTGTTCACTGGCAGCACCACCCCGCTCCACCCTGCGCCTCAAAGCAGAGTCCTCTACAAATGAACATGCAGCTTGCCTGGCACACCTGGCACAGCTCACCTGCATGCCGCCAAGCATGACAGACTGTCTTTGCTGTGGTTGTAAAGGCCTATTTTCCCAAGAGGCTTCTTCTCTGGGGCTCTACAGCTTTCAGCGTGCACTTCAAACTCACTGAGGACTGAGTGACTTACAGTTTTCTCTGTGTGCTAAGCTGTTAGATTGTTTCCATCTTTACACAGGCTGTTCCCTCCATTTCAGGCATCCTCTCTTCCAGGCTGAACCCGTTTTCATCAGATTATCTTTTACCAGTTCTTCAGAAAGCAATTCAGGCCTCGTTTCTCCAGGAAGCCTTCTCTGGCCTCCACCTTTGATTTCGATGGTCTCCTTCATGTTCCCCAGCCCCCGTCTATGCCTCCACCTTGGTATATCATGCTCTATTGTAATTATTAATTTACTTTTCTTTCTCCGCGAATAGATGTACCCACAGAGCCTAGCAGTAAACCTGCAACAAAGTGGTGGTTTGATCATTCTTATCAAATGTATGGCTTAAAAGTATTGTACTTCTAAAATGTAAAAAGAGAATCAAATACAGGTCTGGCCAATGACAGTATATTTCAAATGACAGGCAGGAACATGTCTTCTCAAGTCCTGATTTTTCTTTGAATGCACAGCTCTGACTTATCTGGCCTCTCTCCAGACCTTCATATGACTCTTCTCTAGTTAAGCCAATAGCAGGCTTCAAGCCAAAAACTCCTAGAAGTAGGAGTTTGCCAGGCAATAGTGCATGTGTGTTGGTTGCAAGAGGGTAAAAAAAAATATTACAAAGATAACAGCCTGGGTGCAAGCTTGGAGAGTTTCAGGAACAGAAGAGGACAGCGTGGCAGAGCTGTGGGTTCAGTAAGTGAGGTCATAGCGTGTGGACGTGTACCTGGCCGGCTAAGCAACAGTAGTTTCTTGGTGAATCTATCAGAGAAGGACTATTATACAACATAAATCAGTGGGAGCAATGTATCTAAAGTGAGAATGAGTGAAGCAATGCTATCCCGCAATGACCACTAATTGAAATGCCAACAACTCCAAGTTGGCTAAGTGAAAAGAGAGTCTTACCTCAATTACCCTAAAAGAACATTCTAGAACTAGGTTAAGCTAACAAGAATAAGCATATGTGGAGGGTGTTTCTGGGAAAAGAAGTCTGTCAGAGGCAGGCAGAAGTATCAATTGGAATGTGTCTCAGAGACAACCTAAGTTGACACCATATAAATAAATATTTCTGAAGATTGCAGCCAACTGATCTGAACTCTACTGCCACGTAAGGCATATTAATTATTTTTAAACTAATAGAATTGGTGTGCATGTTCTTGAATCATTTAAAATTCTTATCTCCTCAAGAATCTGGAATTTTTGTTTGTGTTACCCCTAAATCCAAATTTCACAATGCTGAGGAGTCCATGGTTTTCAGGCATCATTACAAAATAACCAGCACTTCCTAACAGCTGGTGGCAGCAAAAATCTGAAACTTATATCATATTTCTCAGTTACAATGCCTACTTAAGAATCACCTCAAACCTTTAAGTACAATACAATGTGAGGGTTACTCAGAGGTATAGAGACTAGTGGTATGGTCAGGATTTCAACTGTACCATATACCTGCATAATGAACAACTCAGACTTACCTCACTTGTTACTAAATATGTGCTTTATGTAAGGGAAAATTATCTTCAGCCAAAATGGTAGAGCACAACCAACTTAATATATATCCTAAGTGGCTTAGAGGCTAAGTACATAATCCCTTCAGCAGTAGCCTCAACTACATTTCTCTTATTGTAGCTAGCTCTTGCACATTTAATCATCTTCATCTGTATTGTTAACTTGAAATTTTAAATGTGCATATTCCCACAACGCATCAACTAATTTTTATCATTCTTTCATTTGAAAATATCCTTGGAACATTAATGGTTGAAGAGATAAAGGATACCATGTTCCTAAGAGAATTTATTGTGACTCTTACACTCAGTGACTGGTTGTAACTGGGAAACTCAAAACCACAACTATATATGACTATAAAATGACAATGAAAATAGTTTATTCTATACTTGTAGGCTGCTTGACATTTTCCAGCTTGCCTTGATTTTATAAAAAGAAATGACCTTGAAAATAATTAAGCATATCAAAGGGTAAGGCTGTAGCTCACTGAAACACAGCAATATGTTCACGTCTTTATAACACTGCTAAGCATTCATGAAATAGCAAGAAATTGTATTGCTCTTTAACCAAGTTCTACTTTAATTTTATAGGCTTATACATATTCACTACGAGGCCATTCTAATCTTCACCTACCTGCATTCTTCTGAACTTGGAAATAAAGGCAATCAGGACTCTACCTGCTAGACTTGGAACAGATCAGATTTTGCAAGAGGCATCAGGGTCTGGTTGATTCTTTTTCTTTCCAGCCTGTGTTTAATGAGAGTGCTCTCAATAAAAACACAAATTCAGATTAGGTTTCTGTACTCAATGTTTATTAATTTAGATACTCTTTAAAAGAGCATGTAAGCATCTTGAGAAATAAATTTAGCTACTGTCACTTTATAAAAGGAACAAGTGCAATTAAAAAAGAAACAGGAAATCGGCAATGATATGGAAGGAAAGTGCTTCTGAGACCTGGATGCTATCAGCCCCACTGCATACAACTGAGTGTGCTCCCTGCAGTGTTGCAAAGGGCTCAGAGAAATCACAACTGGCCAAATGTTAGAACCTTCCGCAGAGAAATACTGACAGAGAGGAAAGTCAGAATCTCCAAGAATGGAAGACCTAATGCTCGGAGATCTGCAGACATCCTAATAAAAGGAATATTCAGGAGGGAAGGTGCCATTTTGACTTAGTTCAAGTTCTTTGCTGGGTTTCCTCCTCTACCCCCACCCTAGCAAGAGTCAACTCAGACCACAAAATTTAAATTAAAACACAAAATGTTTAGCTGGTTTCTCCCAACTTGAAAAGGGGTTGACCTGGGATCCCAGGTGAGAGTAAACGAGCTATATAAAAATAAGGCTTCTTGGGAGGCCAAGGCAGGCAGATTGCCTGAGGTCCGGAGTTCCAGACCAGACTGGCCAATATGGTGAAACCCTGTCTCTACTAAAAATACAAAAAAATTAGCTGGGCGTGGTGGCGGGTGCCTGTCCCAGCTACTCAGGAGGCTGAGGCAGGAGAATCACTTGAACCCGGGAGGCGGAGGTTGCAGTGAGCTGCGATCATGCCACTGCACTCCAGCCTGGGCGACAGAGCGAGACTCCGTCTCAAGAAATAAATAAATAAATAGATAAATAAATAAATAAATAAATAAGGCTTCTCTCATGAGGTGATGGAATGCCTTAGAGATCTGCTATTTCCAAACCACCAGGACCAGCCCCAGTGAGCCTAATCCTTAATGCTTACATCTTTCCTCTTCCTACGACACATGGACGGGGGCATGTGAGTAACCAAGGAAGCCAGGCCCAAAGAGAAACTTCCTGGTGCCAGGATCATTTTGGATGAGCCACTTGTTTTTTGCTCATACTGGATACGTGTGCCACGTGCCAGGCACACAGTCCTGAACAAGACTGATAACGGCTCTGCTCTCATGGAGTTTATGTTCTTGTGATGGGTGACAAATGGTAATAACGAAAGATTTTGGGAAGAGTATCAATCATGGAAAACATCTATTTATCAGTCCGTTCATTTACTTAACATAGGCTACTGTTGTGCAACAGGTCCCATGTTGGCTGCTGGAAGTATACAAAGGAAACTAAAACACAAGCTAACTTTGGGAGTCAGCCACACAGAGACGGTGAATGAAGCTACAGGAATCAGTAAGGTAACCCACAGAGAGTGTGCAGAGAACAAACAAGGTGGCGAAAGAACCCCACCGACTGGGAAGACAGTAGTGCAGGAAGAAAACTAGGAGAGTATGGTGTCACCGAAGCCCAGGGAAAAGCGTTCCCGAAAGGGAGCGGTCCACAGGACACATGAAGTTAGAGTATCCGGAGGATTGAGCAACATGGAGATTGCTGCTCATCGCAACTAGAGCAGTTTCAATTGAGTTAAGGACCTGAACGCCAGACTACAGTGGAGGTGACAAGAAGTAAGAAAGTGAAGACTAAAAATGTAAATAATTTCAGTTGTGAAAGGAGAGATGATTCAAAGATAAGTAGAGGAAGAGGTGGAGCAAAGGCATTACTTCTTTTTTCCCCTCCCTCGCTTTCTTCCTTCCTAAGAGGAAGACAGGCACATTTAAAGGCTAAAAAAAGTGAAAATAATTGAGACTAGACAACTAGTAGAGTGAGGTCCATCAAATAATAAAAGAGTGAGCTCTAGAAAACAGGAAAAGACATCCTTGCCTTTGGGGATTTCGGGACAGAAAGAGGGAGGTTTGCTGATGCTTTCAGGGGTGAGGAGAGGTGAAGGGTTAAAAGTCGAAAGACTCTTCCACCTTATAGCCTCAGGCCAGGAAAACTCCCAGGCAAGATTGTGTGCAGCTGAAGAGGCCACCATGTACCAGTCACGGGTTTTTAAGTTGAGCTTAGTTGCAAATGGTAAAAGTGAATAGAGGTCGGGGAGTGGAGAAGGTGGCTTGTCTGATTATTAAAGTTACTTACAGATATATATATCTGTTATATAGATATATGAAATTTTTACAATGAGACAATAAAGTAATATTTGGGTAAGAAAAATCCACACCTTTTTAAGTAAAAATGTCCACTTCCCACTCTACATTAGGGTGAGAGGAGGCCCTGGCAATGCAGACAATGCTGAACCAATAATTTCAGTAACCTAAGAGGGCTGTCTAGAAGTAAATGGATCTACATGTGCACATCTGAATGGGAGAGATCAGGAATGTAGGTCAACAAGGGTCATCCTCGGTGACCCACACCCCCGTTACCTACACCAGGCAAACTGCTTTGCTGCACTGTGGACTAGGTTCCCCTCCCTTTTTAAAAAAAAAAGAAGAAGAAGAAAAGCACTATCTGTTTTCTTGCAACTCCTCAAGGATTTAGTGCAGTGTACGTGTCATGCTTCTGGGCAACTTGGAAAATAACCTGAGAACATCAAAGGTCTATACTGAACGTGAAAAACCCTTTGGGCACAGGCTGCACCAGGCCACACACTGCCATGTTCCCTTCACAGTCCTAAAGAAAAAAAGGTACATGTTTGTATAGGGTTCTTTCAGATGCATTTCTCTCACCGGAATCATTTGCTCCAGCATGCATGACTGAAACCTACCCTGATTAGGAGGAGGATAAGATCATGCTGCCTGAGCACACATGTAAGTCTGGTAACACCCTACTCACTGTGTGAAAAAGCATTTTATCTGTTGGCGTCACCAAAATGTAAGCCCTTTATTTGCTGAGTGTCTGCTAAATCAACATACGGCCTTCATATTTTGTCTGTTCCCCTGTTAATTCTTAAAGGTTGTTGGTTCCTGGAGTCTCGGCTGGAGTCTGGGAACCACGTCAGTCACTGTGCTTGTCCACACATGTAAAGTGCTCAAGATAATGTCTGCCTATCACAGTGTCTGTTTAACTTGCTATTGGCCCAATAACATGCAAATATGTGCTCCATAAAAGCTGCAACTGACTGTAATACCTGAGAGCTAGGGGCCACGGGATAACTTAGTCATTATAGTTTTTTCTTGAGGTGAAACATAAAATTAACAATTTTAAGAACAATTCAGTAACATTGAGTGCATTCACAATGATAAACAACCACCAACCTATCCAGCTCCAAAACATTTGTACCACTACAGAGGAAAACTCGATACCCACTGAAGGCAGCTGCTCTCGGGTGCCCCTTCCCACAAGTCCTAGCAACCATCAATGTGCATTCCGTCTCTATGGATTCGTCTACTTTGAACATTTCATACAAATGGAATCACAGAGCATGAGACCTCTTGTGTCTGGCTCCCTTCATTAAGCATGATGTATTCCGGGTTCACCCGTGCTGGAGCATGTATGGGTACTTCATTCATTTGATGGCTGAATGATACTCGATTGTATGGATAGATCACAATTGGTGTATTCATTCAACTAACAACGAGCATTTTGGCTGTTGCTACCTTTTCACTATTGTAAATACTAATACTATTTATAATATATGTATGTGAAATTAAGTACCAGTTTTCCATTCTTTTGTGTGTGTATATGGCAGTGGAATTCCTGGGTCATACATCAACTTTTTAAGGAAGTGGATTCCACAGTGGCTACAACATTGTACATTCCTATCAGCAATGTACGGGGTTCCAATTTCTTCACATCCTTACTATTTTCCATTTTACTGATCACGGCCATCCTACTACATTTCATTCTATTACATTTAACAGTAAATGTGAAGTGGCACCTCATTACGGTTTTTTTTTTTTTGAAGACGGAGTCTCGCTCTGCAGCCCAGGCTGGAGTGCAGTGGCATGATCTCAGCTCACTGCAACCTCTGCCTCCCGGGTTCAAGTGATTCTCCTGCCTCAACCTCCCGAGTAGCTAGGATTTATTTACAGGCACACCCCACCAGGCCTGGCTAATTTTTGTATTTTTAGTAGAGACAGGGTTTCTCCATGTTGGCCAGGCTGGTCTCAAACTCCTGACCTCAGGTGATCTTCCCACCTTGGCCTCCCAAAGTGCTGGGATTACAGGCATGAGCCACCATGCCCAGCCTCACTGTGGTTTTGATTTGCATTTCCTTAATGACTGATGATATGGAGCATCTTTTCATGTGCTTGTCAGCCATTTGTATATCTTCTTTGGAGAAAGGTCTATTCAACTCCTTTGCTCTTTTATATTTAGGGTTATCTGTCCTTTGGTCATTTTTAAGCAAGGTACTCCAATATTCTTCTCTATGCATACTCCTTTAAGCAGACAAAACGCGAAACAGTGCGGTGGTTAGGAAGCTGTGCTATGAAACCAGACTGCTTGGGTCTGTCCTGCAACTTAGTCACCATGAGACCTTGACAAAATTATCTCTCTGAGCCAAAATATCTTAAGAGTAAACCTCGTGGATATGTAGTAAATATTAAATAATCAATGTAATATACATATCATGGCATGTGACACATAGAAAAGCTATAAAATGTTTCAAAAGCCAATAAAAGTATGCACAGGTAGCACATTCATGTAATTACTTGTGTACTTCCATAAGGATGGGAAAAATGCATGAACCTCTCCCAGATTCAGCCATGTAAGCGCAGAAGGAACTTCAGGGAGGAAGCCACAGGTTTTTTGCCTCCATGTTAAGACAAAAATGGCCCCGTAATAATGAAAAGCACTGTGCAAAATATTAATTTTTAAATATCTTTTTAACAACATAGGAAAGGCATTCTTCTACTTTTGCAAAGGAGGCAGAACCAAAATCTGTGAAGAAACTTTGGCTATACAGACACTCCACAGGGACCAAATCTTCTGCCCCGTCACACATTCCTGGGAATTAAAAAGAATGGAGAATGTTTACAAGCTGCTGTACTTTATAATTGTTATTTCTTTGAAATGATTCTTTTTCTTTGTGAGAGGAAAATAAACCACAGTATATTGCTGAGAAGTATTAAGACTCATTCCTTTCTGTACACACACAAAAATTCATTGCACCCAGAGGAATCATGTCAAGCAGTCCACCTGCTTGGGTCTAAAAGTCATGTATGTTGTTCTGACAAGTCTACCTTGCTGCCAATACGCTTTCGCCATCTTTAGAAAGGAGTGTTTAGTAAAACAAATGACGCCTATACAATGGCCATGTACAAAGGCCCCTGTGTTCCAATTCTATCCCATACTTGAAAAACAAAGGCTCTTTCAGGGTAGGGGGTTCAACATCACCTGCTATGTACTCTGGTCCAATTAAATTTCCCATTTGTAATACACAATTTTATACCTATAATTCTTTCTGTCATTTTACATTGCTTTAATATGAAAAGAAGTCTCTGCTTCACTTGAATTCCTTAGAGAGCCTGGCTTTTCTAAAAGCTTGTGTGTCCGTCCCTACATCCCTCCCACCTACACCAAATTTAAACCTCGACAAGCTAATACATTGGATAGCAATCCAGGCAGTCTGCAAAAGACAGATGCCAAGGCCCAGGAGTCACGGGTAAGCTCATGTTTATTTTCCACACTGCAATGAATAGATAGGATGGAAGAGGTGGTCAGAAATCAGTAAACCAAGATGAAAAACGCCAAAGTTAATTTAACAAATTTAGAGAAGGAAAATTAGTCAAAGTCAGTTACAGGGCAAAAGACTTTCTTTCAAAAACAAAAACAAAAACAAAAAAACCTCTAACAATATACGCGAAAAGGGCAAAGCTTAAAAAGCTGGACTACCTAAGAAACAAAATAATGTTCCTGGAGTAGCAAACAGAAGTCCTGGATTAGTCCCCAAAATGCTCTTGCTCGTCCCAGATCACAGGTGAAAAAAGATACTTCCAGGCAGAATAACAATGGACAGCACTGGGAGTCTCAAGTTTGAGTTCCAGCTCTAAAGACACAGCAAGGCCGGGTGCGGTGGCTCGGGCCTGTAATCCCAGCATTCGGCCAAGGCAGGCGGATCACCTGAGGTCAGGAGTTTGAGACCAGCCTGGCCAACACGGTGAAACCCCATCTCTACCAAAACTACAAAAATTAGCAGGGCATTGTGGCACAAGCCTATAACCCCAGCTACTCGAGAAGCTGAGGCAGGAGAATCGCTTGAACCCAGGAGGTGAAGGTTGCAGAGAGCCAAGATTGTGCCACTGCACTCCAGCCTAGGCAACAGACCAAGACTCTGCCAAAAAAAAAAAAAAAAGATACAGCAAGAAATCTTCAGTCTAAAATGTACCTATAAACTCATTTTTCACAGATTATGGAAATATTTTTGATTTTCAAGTTTTGATAACAAAACTAGAATGTGTTACAGTTTAATTCTGAGTCTGCATCGTTCTTGGTTTTTGATCATTATAGAAAATACAGAAAACACAGAATAAAGAAAAAAGAGAATGTGACATAGTACAACTTAAGAAAAAAATAATTTGGGTGTTATTTCCTCACTATCAAAAACAATAATTAAATAATATATTTTTCATTAACCTAAAATGAAGAATTTAACACAATGATTTTCTCCCCCCTCCTAGAAATATGCTCAATTAAAAATATCAGAATAGTGTGATATATATTATGTATGAAATATAATCCAACTAATACTGCAGCATGGTTAGTTTCCATATTACTAAATATGCCTCATGGTTGCATGTAGCTTCTCTTTACATTTATTTATAATTCATTTAACCACTCCCACACTCATTACTTTTTTTTTTTTTTGCTATTAAAAAAAGTACAATTACTGCTTTCACCAAACAAGGATCGCTATGAATAATTTTTTCTTAATTTTAATTTTTCTTTTTTTATTGGCCTACTTAGGAATTCTACTATGAGTAATTTTTGACTCGATAAATATTTCTAAATTTGCTTGTCTCAAAATATAAATCAATTTACACAAAAACGGTAGCAATACAAGACTGCCTGTCTTAAACTCTCCCTAAGATTTGGGCATTAACATTTCTTGTTTATTTTTGTCAAATGGCATTTCACTATTTACCTTTCATTCTTCCAAATGAACACTAAAAAATTACCTGGAAAACTGCTTTCAAGAAACGTAGTCGAGAAAGACTGACACGTTATAATGCTCAGTCTTATCATCTACAAACATACTATGTCTTTCCAAGTAATCTTCTACATTTCTTAAAGCTCGTAGACTTCTTATTTTCCTGCACTGCTTGTGACCACTAAATACTGTATTTTGCAAAACCTTTCAGTTTTTTTATATGCAAAATTCATGTTATTTTTCAAACAACCCTCTAATTTTTTTTAAACCAGAAGATTATTTTCTATGGTTTCATAGTCTACAAATTACTACTTTCAGATTATCAATTTCTGAGTATACTTTGTTTCTTTCAGTACATGTTATGGTTCTCTATTCTAGTTTTCTAAGTGGTTTTGATTTCTACTTTGGTCTAATAGAGTTTCTGTGCTCCCACGCATTGGGTGAGGTAGAACCAATGCTGTCTGTGTACAATCAAGAATTGATTTTGGTAAACGTTTCAAAGATAACTGAAAAAAAGGTATATTTCTTTTATAAAAGATATCAAGTTTATCCTATCAATTGTTTTTTATCTTAAATTATTTTTATATGACATTAATATAATCCCTCCTTTCTTTGAATTTCTCTGATTCACCTTTGCATATCCTTTTGCTTTAAATCATAACATTTTAGATCATTCTTTTTCCAGAGGGATGGGGGTAGGGAGTGCAGGTGTCATCACTGGAAAAGAGCTTACACCTGAGAGTACTGGAGTCATGTCTTCTTAACAACAGAGACACCTGCCAAGAAATTCATTGTTAGGTGATTTTGTCCTTGTGTCAACATCACAGACACACTAACGCAAACCTAGATGAGACAGTCTACTACACACCTGGGCTACATGATATTGCTTATTGCTCCTAGGCTACAAACCTGTACAGTATGTTCTTGTACTGAATACTATAGGCAGTTGTAATACAATGGTAGGTATTTATGTATCTACACTTATCTAAACATAGAAGAGGTACAATAAAAATACAGTACAAGGTTGGGCATGGTGGCTCATGCCTATGATTCCAATGCTTTGGGAGGCCAAGATGGGGGAATTGCTTGAGGCCGGGAGTTTGAGACCAGACTGGGCAACATAGCAAGACCTCAACTCTAGAAAAACTTAAAAAATTAACCCAGCATGTTGGCAAACATCTGTAATCATAGCTACTCAGCAGGCTGAGGCAAGAGAATTGCTTGAGCCCAGGAGTTCGAGGCTACAGTGAGCCAAGATCACATCACTGCATTCCATCCTGGGTGACAGACTATGACCTTATCTCCTGAAGGAAAAGAAAGGTATGAAAGATAAAAATGGTACACCTATGTAGAGCACTGACCATGAATGGAGCTTGCAGGACTAGAAGTTGCTCTCCGTGAATGAGCGAGTGGCAGGTGAATGTGAAGGCCTAGAACACTTACTGTTCTCTACTGCAGACTATCCACACTGCACGCTTAGGCTACACAGGCCTAGAACACTCACTGTACTCTACTGTAGACTTTATCAACACCACACACTTAGGCTACACAGGCCTAGAACACTCACTGTACTCTACTGTAGACTTTATCAACACCACACACTTAGGCTACACAGGCCTAGAACACTCACTGTTCTCTACTGCAGACTATCCACACTGCACGCTTAGGCTACACAGGCCTAGAACACTCACTGTACTCTACTGTAGACTTTATCAATACTGCACACTTAGGCTACACAGGCCTAGAACACTCACTGTTCTCTACTGTAGACTTTAACAACACCGCACACTTAGGCTACACAGGCCTAGAACACTCACTGTACTCTACTGTAGACTTTATCAACACTGTACGCTTAGGCTACACAGGCCTAGAACACTCACTGTACTCTACTGTAGACTTTACCAACACTACACACTTAGGCTACACAGGCCTAGAACACTCACTGTTCTCTACTGTAGACTTTATCAACACTACACACTTACGCTACACAGGCCTAGAACACTCACTGTACTCTACTGCAGACTTTATCAACACCGCACACTTAGGCTACACAGGCCTAGAACACTCACTGTACTCTACTGTAGACTTTATCAACACCGCACACTTAGGCTACACAGGCCTAGAACACTCACTGTACTCTACTGTAGACTTTATCAACACTGTACGCTTAGGCTACACAGGCCTAGAACACTCACTGTACTCTACTGTAGACTTTATCAACACCGCACACTTAGGCTACACAGGCCTAGAACACTCACTGTACTCCACTGTAGACTTTATCAACACCGCACACTTAGGCTACACAGGCCTAGAACACTCACTGTTCTCTACTGTAGACTTTATCAACACCGCACACTTAGGCTACACAGGCCTAGAACACTCACTGTTCTCTACTGTAGACTTTATCAACACTACACACTTAGGCTACACAGGCCTAGAACACTCACTGTACTCTACTGTAGACTTTATCAACACCGCACACTTAGGCTACACAGGCCTAGAACACTCACTGTTCTCTACTGTAGACTTTATCAACACTGCACACTTAGGCTACACAGGCCTAGAACACTCACTGTTCTCTACTGTAGACTTTATCAACACCGCACACTTAGGCTACACAGGCCTAGAACACTCACTGTACTCTACTGTAGACTTTATCAACACCGCACACTTAGGCTACACAGGCCTAGAACACTCACTGTTCTCTACTGTAGACTTTATCAACACTGCACACTTAGGCTACACAGGCCTAGAACACTCACTGTACTCTACTGTAGACTTTATCAATACTGCACACTTAGGCTACACAGGCCTAGAACACTCACTGTACTCTACTGTAGACTATCCACACTGTACGCTTAGGCTACACAGGCCTAGAACACTCACTGTACTCTACTGTAGACTTTATCAATACTGCACACTTATGCTACACAGGCCTAGAACACTCACTGTTCTCTACTGTAGACTTTATCAACACTACACACTTAGGCTACACAGTCCTAGAACACTCACTGTACTCTACTGTAGACTTTATCAACACTACACACTTACGCTACACAGGCCTAGAACACTCACTGTACTCTACTGTAGACTTTATCAACACTGTACGCTTAGGCTACACAGGCCTAGAACACTCACTGTACTCTACTGTAGACTTTATCAACACTACACACTTAGGCTACACAGGCCTGGAACACTCACTGTACTCTACTGTAGACTATCCACACTGTACACTTAGGCTACACAGGCCTAGAACACTCACTGTACTCTACTGTAGACTTTATCAACACTACACACTTAGGCTACACAGTCCTAGAACACTCACTGTACTCTACTGTAGACTTTATCAACACTACACACTTACGCTACACAGGCCTAGAACACTCACTGTACTCTACTGTAGACTTTATCAACACTACACACTTAGGCTACACAGGCCTGGAACACTCACTGTACTCTACTGTAGACTATCCACACTGTACACTTAGGCTACACAGGCCTAGAACACTCACTGTTCTCTACTGCAGACTATCCACACTGTATGCTTAGGCTACACAGGCCTAGAACACTCACTGTACTCTACTGTAGACTTTATCAACACTACACACTTAGGCTACACAGGCCTGGAACACTCACTGTACTCTACTGTAGACTATCCACACTGTACACTTAGGCTACACAGGCCTAGAACACTCACTGTATTCTACTCTAGACTTTATCGACGCTGTCCACTTAGGCTACACTACATTTAATAAAAATCTTTTTCTTTCTTCAGTAATAAATTAAGCTTAGCTTACTGTAACTTTTTACTTTATAAACTTTTTTTTAACCTTTTGACTCTTGTAATAATACTTACCTTAAAACACTAACACATTGTTCAGCTGTACGAAAACATTTCCTTTTTTATAACCTTATTCTATAAGCTTTGAACTATTTTTAAATTTTTTTTACTTTTTAAACTTTTTGTTAAAAACGACGACACAAACACACACATTAGTCTATGCCTACACAGAGTCAGGGTCATGAATAGCACTGTCTTCCACGTCCACATCAGATCTCACTGGAAAGTATTCAGGGTCAATAAAGGCATGGAGCTGTCAGCTCTTATGATAACAATGCCTTCTCTGGAATACCTCCTAAAGGAACTACCTGAGGCTGTTTACAGTTAATTTTTTAATGCTTTTTTTTTTTTTTTTGAGACAGGGTCTTGCTTTGTTGCCCTGGCTGAAGTGCAGTAGTGGGATCATAGCTCACATAAACCTCAAACTCCTGGGCTCAAGCTATCCTCCCACCTCGGCCTCCTGAGTACCCAGGACTACAGGTGCGTGTCACCACACCTGACTATTTTTTGTTTTTATTTTTGCAGACACAGGGTCTCATTATGCTACTCAGATTGGTCTCAAACTCCTTGTGTCAAGCAATTCTTCTACCTCAGGCTCCCAAAGGGCTGGGACTACAGGCATGAGCCACTGCACCTGGCCAACTTTATTTTTTTTAATAAGTAGAAGGAGTGTGCTCTAAGGATAAAAGTATAATATAGTAAATATATAAACGAGCAACACAGTCATTTCTTATCACTATCAAGTATTACATATGGCACAGAATTACATGTGCTACACTTTGATAGAACTGGCAGTACCGTAGGGTTTTTAATACCAGGTTCACCACAAACACGAGTAATGTGTTGCCTGTGGAGTTATGACAGGTGGTAGAAAGTTTCCCGCTCTATTATAATATTATGGGACCAGCATTGTATACACAGTCCATCCTTAACCAAAACATCATTATGCTGCCATGACGACATTTGTTTGGTTTTCTTGTTTGTTGTTTGTTTTTAAGACCGGGTCTGGCCCTGTCGCCCAGGTTGGAGTGCAGTGGCACAATTACAGCCCACTGCAGCCTCTGCCTCCTGGGCTCAAGAAATTCTCCTACCTCAGCCTCTCAAGTAGCTGGGACTACAGGCACGTGCCACCACGCCTGACTAATTTTTGTATTTTTAGTAGAGATGGGGTTTCACTATGTTGGCCAGGCTGGTCTCAAACTCCTGAGTTCAGGTGACCCTCCCACCTTGGCCTCCCAAAGTGCTGGAATTACAGGTACGCACCGCTGCATGACTACATTTGTTTCTTAACAGTGGATCTATTCCAGGAGAGTGGAGTCCCAACAATTACTAATTATTAGTTATAATATATCTGCCTTTCTTCTTCACACTTTCATCTGGTAAGCACCTGATAAACTGAAATAACGTTTTCTCTGATCACCAGTCGATGAATCTCTGCTGCTTTTAGAAATACCTAAAATATTACAATACTTTCTAAGGTCATGAAAATCTTTTAGGTATTAATGAGAGTGTGGGTTACATGAATATGCATTTATCTATACTCAAATATCATCAAATTATATCCTTAAATATACACATTTTATCATTTATACAATACACCTCAAAGTTCAGAAATTATTAGGGGGAAAAGCTAAGTATAGCTCAAGGAGCACCTGCGCCTGTGCCCTATGTAGAAAACGCACTGGTGATACAGACAAACATTCATTTATTTACAAAATCATATTTGAGTACAAAATATTGTGTCATCGTATTTTGTAACATGGTAAATATCCCTTTATATTGCACCAAAAATTAGAGTCAGGCTTCAAGATGATTTTTACATACCTTATTATAATAAACTTAGTATTATCCAACTGATAGGAGATAAAACAAAAAGCACCGCTGGGAGAGGTTTACCATTCAGGTAAAATAAATGCTTTGTTCTTTGAGATCTGGAGTAATAACTGTCTGCTTATTAAACAAAAAGGTTATTTTTTCCTATGCATAACCTTTACAGTACAGAAGTACTCCAGACTTGAAAATCCCTCTACCACCTGAGGAGTAAAACACTTTAAATATTCAAATCTAACTTCTTAAGTTTGAACTATACTTTCCATCACAGATCTGGAAGTAGTCTGTGAAGTATCGAGGAAGACAGGGCCATTCACAGGGTGGTCATTCACTCCATTTGGGGAAACAGAGTATCTTCTAATCTGTTAGGATTTTGCTGAATGACATTTGCTAGGGGAAAGTTTTAAACATTTATTGGAGACACTCCAGGAAAATAGAGGGTAATTTACTGGCATGTGTGATTGTCAAGTGGGAGAATATGTCAATCACCTAATTATCATTATTCATTAAGGAGGGCTTTCAAATACATTGTAAATGAAACATGTGTAAAGTCGCCATGAATTCCAAGTATATTATACTGTGCAGACACAGAATAAAAACTTTTTTCAAAATACATAATTTACTTGAAGGAGTTTCCTTTCTTAAATACATTCTCTATGCAAAGCAATTTGTGCTGACTCAAGTTACCACATCTTCCACGGTCCTTTTAGAAGAGATATTTATTCAAAAGCAGCAAGATAATGGAAACCGAGTGTTTTACTCTAAGCTAATGTTACACAAAATCACTAAGATAATTTTTCATTTCGTTCCAGTACTCTCCTTTCCATTGAGTCCTCCAGGCCTCAACCCAAACCCCCTCACCAGTAACCACAAAATCATAATTCTTTTTTATCTGCTACTTAGTCTCAGAAACAAACTGTGGAGTCCCAAAATCAGGTCAGCTGACAAAATTAGCCTTCCTCAACTACACCCATAAGTACCAGTGGATCCAGGCCATTCCTACATCCATTCACCACTGTCCGGCTCTTAAGAAGGACTATATTTAGCACTTCAGAGCCCTTGGCAGAAAGAGATAAACATTAAAAAACAAAACATTATTTTGAACTGAATTGATACCGTAACAAAAAAGTAACATTTGACTCTTTAAAACATTGGAAAACACTTACATGGTCTGACCCTCAGCAACATGAAAACATATTCGAAGCAATGAGATTAATGCTTATATAGGCTTTTGTTTGTTTTGAGACAAGGTCTTGCTGCGGCCCAGACTGGAATGCAGTGGCGCAAGATCACAGCTCACTGCGGCCTTGACCTCCCAGGCTCAGGCAACTCTCCTACCACAGCCTCCTGAGTAGCTGGGCCCACAGGTGCGTGCCAACATGCCTGGCAAATTACTGTATTTTTTGCAGAGACAGGGTTTTGCCATGTTGTCCAGGCTGGTCTGAAACTCCTGAGCTCAAGCAACCTGCTCACCTCAGCCTCCCAAAGTGTTGGGATTACAGATGTGAGCCACCACACCAGCCTATACTGGCCGTTTGTTAATGGCACTGGTAATATTGGCTCTTCCCCTTAGACGGTGAGGTTAGCCACTCTTGAACTAAAAGAATGCACGTATAACATACAAACATAATGTCTGAATCCCCAAACCATAGACTTTAACCCAAATTGGTGAAACACAAAGGAAAAGGAAAAGAAACTTTAAATTGTTTTTAGGCCTGCTGTTTGGATATTACAGGAACCACTGTGATTTATATTTGGCCTGAGGGTATAAAGATCTATGATTTTATTTATGGCTTGGTTAAATCTTTTCAAAACACAAGAGCCACCTATTCATAATATTAAGAAATCAGGTGATTTAAACCTTACTACACTCTGCTAATATACTGTTTTCTTCAGTAGAAACATGTAGGAGTATGTTAGGGACAATCTCTCAATTATGAGCAAATTTACAACTTCAATGCTGTCTTCTTAAATTACATGCCATCACTTACAATCCAAACATCATTTAAGAGTTTGTAAGTTTAAAAGGAGAACAAAACAGAAACCCTTAACAACTCATTATTATTTAAGCCAGTTGCACCGAGTTACCCCTTCAATTGTCTAAATAAATTCTAGACATGGCAGCCTACTGAATAAATAAAAGCAATTGATAATCCCACTCTATAGAAAAGCAAAAAAGCACAAACATAAAATCAAGAGACCACACCGAAGTAGCATCATGGAGAAGAATAAACATTTTCAGGACAGAAAATGTTTAAGAACAGCAAAAAAGAACTAAGGTAGGTATATTAAATGAGCAAGGAATGAGCGGAACTGTTGAAAGGTGCGGTCTAAAAAGGCTGTGACCTGCTTTCTAAGTAAAGCCTAGTCCAAAAATGTCTTGTGACCAGATCAATTTCCATTCCTTCTCGAAAGATGGAAGAGATAAGCAAAACACATAGAGCTACGAGGACAGAGTGGATAATGATTAGTACATAGAAAAGTTGCTACTTCGAAGGATTCAGATATTAAGTAGAGCAATTAAAGAATTTCTCCAATGACATCAATCTCAACCAGACGGATGTTCTCAACATTTCGCCTAGCAACTCCCCCAGGCCATCCTTACAGCAGGCTTAGGGAGGGGGTACTCTCTTGGTTCCTGCTTTCAAAAAGGGTGCTGCCTCCATTTAGTGATGTTTATAAAAATGGCAGTGGTTTCCTATTTGAATGTTAATTATTGTTATGACACACAAGGTAATTTAACTTGCTTTGGTAATTTATTCATCCTTCTAATTAGATGTAGTGATTGGAAAATCTTCCAGAGTGTAGCAACAGTTCCAAAGGTGAAATGGCAGGAGGAGGGAGCTTTCCCATAGGATCGCAACTGTAAATCTGGGCTGGATGTTCAATTGCCAGTCACCTGAATGAACAACGCCAGGGATCAGAGACGGTCCTTCTGGAATCAAGCAGGTGGCACCCATCACCTTCAAGAATTTGATGATTCAAGAGGAAGGTAAAGCCCCAAAAGATGGTTGCAGCTACTCTGAAAAGATTAAAGACTGAACTTGCATGAACCGAGGAGCAATACCACACACCACCATTTTCAATCTCCTAGACCGGGAGTCGTTTACACACAGTTGAGAAATGCCGTAGACAGAGTATAAGCCAAAAACACCACTGAAGTGGGAGAGGCTCCACTCCAGTTACTTGCTTTGTGGAAGTATTTTCACGCTTGCCACATCATACCTGCTCGATCAATATTTACTGAAATAAGCAAATGAATGAATGGACAAGTGCATGCGTGGCTACAGAATAAAAACAGGCAGAGCCACTCCATCTCTCTCATTACGGCCTCCTCAGCAAGCAGACCTTTTTTCTTAATTTGAAGGTCCCCAAAGTGAGCGAGTTTCAATCAACAGAAATTTCTTTGTCTTTAATTAAACTGAGCTGCCACTGCTTCTTCTGTGAGGTCTAAGTGCCAGCCTGTAGCCATGTTCTACGCTAGCCAGAAGGGAAAGACTGAATCATATTTGTGACCAAAAAAAAAAACCCATTAGACTCCAATCAATGCAGAGCTGGTGGCTGATGACTGCAGCAATCCCTATGAGGAGCACGGATAGATACTGCCAAATGGACACATTAACTGAAACTACCTAGGCCTTAGGGGAATGGCCAGAGGCCCCTGTAGGGAACAGTTCAAGTCAAACTTTTCCTGCTTCCATTGTAGGATGGAGGATTCAAGGGCTCAGATTATATAAACAAGTTCAAGGCCATGCAAGAATGTATACAGAAATACTCAAACCTCTAACCCCAACAGGAAGAGGAAGAGGAGGAGGAGGAGAAGTAGCCAGCAGAACAAGTGGAAGAAACAGCTTCCAGTGAGGTCACTGCACCCAAAGAAGAGGAGCGGTCAAGCTAATGAAAGCCACATGGCACTGGGCTCCAGTCCTTCCACTTCAGAGTGATATGGACCTTCGCAAAAGGCCTTTCAATTGCCCTCCAAGACAGCGTCTTTCCCTCTGTTGTCCTCTTCACTGTAATGCACAAAATAATTTATTTTGGTGATGAGGGGTCTTGATCTCTTGACATACAGACTGAAAAAATGGGGGTTGTATGTATGTGTGTCCTACATATAAATCTGTCAGCAAATATTGCCACCACTGAATTCTATTTTCTCAGATTGCCCTCAATTTTGCCACTCTGAAATAATGTGCTGAATAATCTCAGCAACCAGAAATCATCATCCAGGAATGCTTCTTATGAGACAGCTGATTTATTCAGATTCACTAGATCCCTTTTAGTAGATTTAATCCCCCTTTGGGAAATGTAATAGCAAGAAAAACATCTTTTAAAAGTGCTGGAGTGAGGCCACTTCTCCTAGAAGAAGCCAGATGGTCAGATACATATTTCTCAAAACCCATCTTAACCTTGAGTATATGAGGGGATACTACATTTCATTCCTGATAAATTTTGGTTTCCATGTTGGCATTGAGCTCCAGGCTTTCTATGTGTGGATAGTGGAGATTTGGACCCTCCATCCACAGTCTCTTTCTAAGTGAAGGGAAAGATTGGTTTTTGCTGTTCCTTGTTATTCCAAAAGCTCTGGTCTGGGGCCCATGTTCACCCTGGCTCTCAGTCTGGTCAGATGCAATGTTCTTCAAAGGTGGGGACCTACTTGTTATCAGAGTAGCAGCCAAAAGAGGAGAAGGTGTGAATTAAGTACTCAGTTAAAAGGAAACATGAGACCAGGTGTGGTGGCTCATGCCAATAACCCCAGCACTTTGGGAGGTCAAGGCGGGAGGATCACTTGAGCCACAGAGTTCAAGACCACCCTGGGCAATATAGCAAGATCCCATCTCTAAAAAAAAAAAAAAATTAGCTGGGTGTGGTGGTGCATGCCTGTAGTCCTAGCTACTCTGGAGGCTGAGGTGGGAGGATCACTTGATCCCTGGAGGCTGAAGTTGCAGTGAGTCGTGATTGTGCCACTGCACCCAGCCTGGGTGACCCTGTCTGAAAAAAAAAATTAAGAAGCATGATTTCTAATATAGATATATTAGAAAATATATATCTACATATAGTAGAAAAATATATATACACATATATTAGAAAATATATATACATATATGTATATTAGAAAACATAATCTCTCTCTATATATATGTGTATATATAAACTACTTATATATATATAAGTATATATATAAACTACCTATTCTACCTTATACCTTCCACTCAAGGTCATGAAGATTTGATTTTGGAGACTGATGCAAATGTTTGCCACCTGATTTTAAAACTCAGGAGGGTTAGGCCGGGTGTGGTGGTTCACGCCTGTAATCCCAGCACTTTAGGAGGCCGAGGCAGGCGGATCACGAAGTCAGGAGATCAAGACCATCCTGGTTAACATGGTGAAACTCCATCTCTACTAAAAATACAAAAAAAATTAGCTGGGCGTGGTGGTGGATGCCTGTAGTCCCAGCTACTAGAGAGGCTAACGCAGGAGAACAGCTTCAACCTGAGAGGCAGTGCTTGCGGTGAGCCGAGATCGCACCACCACACTCCAAGCCTGGGCAACAGAGCAAGACTCTGTCTCAAAAAAAAAAAAAAAAAAAAACTCAGGAGGGCAGAAGAGAATGGGTAATCACTATACCTAGTTTCCAGCAAGAGATTCCTCCCTTTAGAAACACTCCCCAGAACTGACAGAAACAGAGAAAGAGGCGTAAGGAGCCATAAAGAGATGTGACATGCTTTAAAAGCAACAAAATATCAGGCGAGGAACATACTCTACTCTAATATGTCCATCATAGGGGTTCTATTTGTTTCCTACAGATAAAGTATCATTTAACCATGAAAATTACTATCATTCATCTCTCCACATGCATTCCCATCCTTGAGAAGTGGTAGGAACCATGCGCCTCCGGGATGTGGAAACAAGTGCTCTTGTGAACAGAGGTTTCATTCCACTGAGAGAAATGGCCATGCAAAGCAGTGTCTCAAGAGAGCAAGGCAAATCAATGTCTTGCCTAGAGTATATTTTACAAATTTCTAATACAAATGATTGCACTGAAGGACAAAGGTTTTCCTGTACTCTTCATCCGATCTTCAAACAGATACACTAGTCTCAGCTCCAGTGGAAGTAGGAGGCATCCTTGACATTATACTCAGCTGTGATGTAAGGAAATCTGTGTACTTACAAAACTAATGCAAAGCATTTCAGGCTGTCAGCTGACATCCCTGCCACTCCTCACAGCTGAGACTATTCAGTAATGGCAGTACATCTGACATCCTGTCTGACATCTAGAGGACTCAGGAAATTCAAAGAAAATACTATAAATTGTATCATTTCATGATTCACACTTCGTGCAACCAAAGATCTCCTCTACACAAAAACACAGGAAATGTCAGAATACCCCATAAGTATGTGATTTTTCTTAACTTGTATGGTTTTATTTATAAGAAATAAATTCAGTTACTGAATTATGAAACAGACACATAGGGGTCCCCTTTGGGATCTAGTCCTTAAGATGCGTTCAAGAGGATGAAGGGTGTCCATCTCTGAGATATATTAGTACTTCTACAACCCATGTGCCAAGCACCAGTTGGCTAACATATCCTCCAGATACACAGACACAACTTAAAGCAGAGAAGCCAGGTAGAGAGATTTGAAAAATGAATTCTAACACTAGCATACTAACTTCCCAAATAAATTGTTTAATTACCTTGTACCTTCATTTCCCCAATGATCAGGTAGAGATAATTACCTTTGCTTATTTCACAGGGGGCATTTGTAATAATAAAAAGAATTATTTGAAATCTTCAAAGAAAGAGCACTATTTTAACCTACTTATATAAGGAACAGAAAGAGAAAATTGAGTTAACAGTCTTAAATTCTACCAAATTAATCTAATTTTTAAAAAGAGAGACCAAGTGAAAACTCACCACTGTTGTTCTCATCGTAACTGAAATCCAGCACATTAAAGAGAGAGAGAAAGAGATCAACTTTTAAAACTTGTAAAACTCCATCCCTGGTGGCCACACTCTTATCAGTTCCCCACTGAAAACCCCTCCTTGCCATCTCCCTTCCTTCCCCTTTCTCCTATTACCTCAGCCTTCACTCCACTTACTCTTCCCGTCTCTCGACTTCTCTATCACCTCTTCCTCCCTGATAGTTATGACCTCACTCCCACTGTCACACATAGAACTGATCCAAAGGGGACCTAAGAATTATTCTAACCAATCTCCCACACAGTAAAAAGGACAACTGGAGACTGAAGTGATAACGTCACAGGCTCAGGGTCAGGTAGCCACTTACGTGCAAAGCTGGGTCCTCACCTAGATATATGACTCCCAGTACAGTGCTCTTTCCAGTACCCCACACAACAGTCTACCTGGGCCTGTTCACCAGCCTTATCCAAGAAATCCATTTATGAAACAGTTAGGTGCACTTTGTTGTTCTTCCACCATATAAAGCGCTTTGAGTCACAATTAGAGAAATAAGATAAAACTGATGACAGCAATCAGATTAGAATCCTGTATCTGGAAGACACCTTAAAACTTTAACCTTCTTTACCCATAATCCATCTTATCCAGGAAGTAAGACTCAGGAGGCCATTTCCACAATGCCTCTCCTCCCCAGACACTCATTCCTATGTTCAACATCACTTCCATTGCTCAAACCTAAATCCTTCCTAATGATGATACTGAAGCAAAATCACAATACCAGGTTTTCCAGACCCGGCTGAGAAGACACTAACTGAGCCCCTAAGTATAAATGAGCATACTTAACATAGAGAAGACACAGCTAGCACATTGCTAAATTTCTCTACACCCTTATTTTTAGCAGATTAAATAACTGTAGCCCCTTTAACTTTATCTTCTAAGTCTATTTTTGGCTTTTATCTAAGGCCCCTTTAAATTCTCCATGTTGCTTTTGGAAAGCTAGAGTCCAGAACCAAGGACAGGTAGCTAAAGTGTTTCACATAAGAGAAACTCCATCAACAAAAGTATTGCGAAGTCTGTACAAGCCCAGGGCAATCAATGAAATCTGCATGTAAACGAGGCAGTTTTCCAGACAATACTTTTCAATTAGACTAACTTACAAACTTGAGGAATAACGAGAAACTACAAAGAAAACATCAACTGCGTCTTCAAAGCATTTTCAAGCACAAACCCTAATACAGTTTACTGGATGCCATTTAATTGGGCATTCTAAGCATGTAACTAAATACAAGAAGGTTGGCATAAGAGATAAAAAAGCAAACAATATCCAAGCTAGATCCCTTAAATACTGTCAGAACAAGGTTAAGAAGAAGCAAGGTGAGAAATCAGGGAAAATGCAAATAAGAATTCCATTTCCTACAAGATAAAGAAAGATAAATAAAAATCCTGACTAGCTAGGGGAGTATGTCCAGCACCAAAAAAAAAAAAAAGTAATTATTTTATGTGTGCTCCTGATATAAAGTCTTGAAAATAATAAGGCTGCTAAATTGCAAATATCAGGGAAGTGAAGTAGTAGCTCAAAAGATTATGAAAATTGAGATTTCCAAACTGAATTTGAAAAGGAAACAGGTAAAATGAGGTCAGGACATTACAGATGAGAAAGAAGCTTCTACTATTTGGCTGGCTGTTTTAAATTAATAACCTGGAACATTAGCAGGTTTAAAGTCCTATAAAAATGACACAGAGGGAGAAGTAAATGCGGTAGAAACAGCAGTGTTTACACCTTCATCATAGAAAGGTATTACTAAAAGGATTTACAAGGTGGTAACAGGATACATATCAAAGTCAAAGCGCTTTAATAAATGATGAGAAAAGGCATTAGGCATGGAAGTAAAGCCGAAGGGCTTGAAATAACTCCACCTATCCACGTCCCAGATTATTTTAAACCAAGTAAGCCACTCCAAGATCCACAAAAGATCAGGTTGTATTTTTCCCTAAGTGGCAGTATTCCCATGAGCACCAAAGCAGTAAAGGCAGTAGGTAGAAAAACCAGGAGTGAAAAGAATATAAAACAGTAGTCCCTTCTGGGATATTGTTACACATGCTGAAAGAATCTAAATATATGTATCACGACCCAAAGAGGTCTCAGGCTTAAAATCCAAAAAGAAAGAAAAGCAAGTATATTGCCCTTTTTTCCTATCGGGAAAACCTTGTAACCACTGAAAAATTAGAACAGATAAATAGGAATGGGTCAGTATAATTAGTATCTTCTAATTATAGAAGCACCCAGATTGGCATCAAACTCACCAACTCTTGGCTGTCTTCAACAATGACCAAGCCTCCTCTGGGGAGACTACTTCTTGCCATCCTCAATATGTACCTCAGATGTGTGACTTCTTGCTTCTAACAATATCGCAGATTATGGACTAAATGTTTGTGTCCTCCCAAAATTCTTACGTTGCAGCCCTAACCCTCTGGTTCTATTTGGAGAAGGGGCTTCTCAGACAGTAATTAAGGTTAAATGAGGTCATACGGGTGGGGACCTGACACAATAGGATTAGTGTCCTCACAGGTAGAGACCAGAGAGCTCATTGACCTGCTCCCTTCCTCCCTGTGTGCTTGCATGAGGAAGGGCCATGTGAGGACTTAGCAAGGAGGCACCATCTGCAAGCCAGAAAGAGAGACCTCACCAGAAACCTAGTGGGCCAGAACCTTGTCTTAGGCTTCTAGTCTCGAGAACTGTGAGGAATTATAAATTTCTGTTTGTTAAGCCACCCAGTCTGTGGTGTTTTGTTACAGTACCCTGAGGTGACTCAGACATACCTACCACATTGATGCTTCATAGTGACTACCCAAACAGCAGGAATAAAAGTTTCAATTTGTTTCTTACATTTCCTAATGCAATGCTCTGTAAGGCTAGATGTTTTAGAAATGCTTTTTGAACTTAATAATGGTTTTAAAAAGTCACAGACTTCAATAACAGCCATCATTTTCTATAAGCACTAATGGTGTTATATGCCAAGAATTTTTAAAGGCAAATAAATTTTTCTTCTTATCTAAAAAGCTGCCTGGAGAACGCTCACCCTTCCTTTACTCACTACTGAAAACTGTCAATAGCAATTCAAGTAATATAATTCCTTTTCTTTGGAGGCAGAGTCTTGCTCTATCCCCCAGGCTGGAGTGCAGCGGCACCATCTCGGCTACTGCAACCTCCGCCTCCCGGGTTCAAGCGATTCTCCTGCCTCATCCTCCTGAGTAGCTGGGACTGCAGGCGCCTGCCACCACGCCCAGCTAATTTTTGTACTTTTAGTAGAGCCAGGGTTTTGCCATGTTAGTGATTCTTTTTTTTTTTTAGACGGAGTCTCGCTCTGTCTCCCAGGCTGGAGTGCAGTGGTGCAATCTCGGCTCACTGCAAGCTCCGCCTCCCGGGTTCAGGCCATTCTCCTGCCTCAGCCTCCCGAGTAGCTGGGACTACAGGCGCCCGCCACCACGCCCGGCTAATTTTTTGTATGTTTAGTAGAGATGCGGTTTCACCATGTTAGCCAGGATGGTCTTGATCTCCTGATTTCGTGATCGCCCGCCTCGGCCTCCCAAAGTGCTGGGATTACAGGCATGAGCCACCGTGCCTGGCCGGTAATTCCTTTTTAAGAATTACAAACACCAAAGTATCTTGTACAATGGTAATTTATGTCCACATGTATGCTAAAAATACCAAAAAGAACTTACGCAATTTTTACATACATAAGATACTTTAGTTCCTTGATTCTATGCCAATTCACCTAAATATTAACAAACTTAGGACAGTGGACCTTGGGCTTACAGAATATTAAATTGTAGAATAATAGAATCATAAAATCATAGAATCACAGACTAGAGGTTTGTCTCGGTCAAATCTCACCATTTTTTTAAAATGAGGAAAACCAGAGCTCAGTACCTTGCTCAAAGTAACATAAATAGTTCCCTTAATTCCCAGAATTGTGTTTTTTTTACTGTATTGTTAAGAAATAATTTTCTGTAAAGTAAAATAATGATTCTCAAAATTAATAAAACACATATAAAAGATTTAACTCACTAGAGAGCGAGTAAGATGCTAAGTCTGATTTTTAAAAGAATTCAAAGAAGACACAAATACATAAGCATCAGAAATGCCAGCAAGATGTAAAATGTGCAAAACTGGTCAATATGCATAGGAAAATAATCTATTGCATTCTCCAAACACAACTGCATTTTATGGACAAGAACCAGGCGCTTTACTGTCTATTTTCTACAGCACACACAATTCTAGTACAGCTCAAAGACAGTGAAAGGCAGAGCTGACCTGATGGTTGAGTAGACAAAACATGCTTTTTTTTTTTTTTCAATCATTTCAAAGTCTTTCCTCACAGTCCCTTACCATGCACAAGTACTCTGAAACCAGAGAACAGCACGGTGGGTGAATTTAAAAAACAGAATTTAGAATTCTCGTTTAATTGCTAACTTTCTGAAAGGCCTCAGAAAAAGACCCAAGTTCATTTCATATCAGCCCCAAAACTAAGAGACAATGAAAACTCGACCTATGAGAGTCTGGCACTGTCAATGTCGACAGCACTTCTCCTCTCAAAATGATCCCTCTGAATACTTACAATAATCCCACCAGGGCAAAAGGTTCACAACAGCAGTTCCTCAGCCAAGTGGTGGGAAAGGCTGTATCACATTCCGGTCTTCTGCTTCCCAGTCTCACACTCTCCCCACGTCACAGGCACAGTTACCTCACAGGAGAATGTCTCTAAAGCCCCTTAGAGTCATTATGCAAGAGGTCTCACGGAACAACTTTTCGTTGTGACTGAAGAGATGAAATGTAAAATGAGGAAACACAAAAGAAGAAATGGTCTGCTACACAAACATACAAAGTAGGTGTGATGTGCTAGATAACGAGGTGATATGCTGACGGAGCTCAACTCTGACCCCAGTTCCACAGCTCCAGTCAAAAGATCTGCGTTTAAGAAAGAAGAAACAAGGTGGCTCACGCCTGTAATCCCAGCACTTTGGTGCGGCGGCGCACGCCTATACTCCCAGCTACTCGGGAGGCTGAGGCAGGAGAATGGTGTGAACCGGAAGGCAGAGCCTGCATTGAGCAGAGATCGTGCCACTGCACTCCAGCCTGGGCAACAGAGTGAGACTCTGTCTCCAAAAAAAAAAAAAAGAAAAGAAAAGAAAGGAGAAACAAATGGGAATGAAGAGTGGAAAAGATATCAAATAAGGACCCAAAAGCACTCTGAGAAAACAATAAGGTTCTTACGTACTGTGTTCAGGCAAAGAAACACAAGACATAGACATGAAGAGAACAGAAAGCAAGGAATAATTTTTAAAACTAATTTGGCACAATTTTTTTTCTTTTAAAATGCTCAAGAGGATCATTGCAGAAAACATTCAGAAAACACAATGGTAAAGCAAGCTGCTGAGGGATTTTTCAATAGCTCCACTGTGAAAAAACAAGCACATCTTAAAACTACAAGCTTTGAAACTTTTAAATTTCTTAATTAAAATATTTCTAGATTCCGTTCATTTCTAAGCAAGACTGCAGCCCTAAAGAGACCAGTAAATTTTTATTCATCTTTTTTGAAACAAACATGATTAACAAGTCATTGTTTGAATAGAAAACTATGAATTAAACAAACAAGCAAACAACCCCACAATAATGGAACCCATTCCTTGGAGATAATGACAATGCAAAGTACAAGAAACCCATTTTGAAGCATTAGTTTCATGTGAGCACTTGTTGACGGAAATATTACAAGAAGTCCCCCTAAGAACAGCTCTCTTCATTGTCGTATCAATAGTCTTGGTGGCTCACATTCCTCACATGCACTGAGGGCCGTCTTGATAAAAAGTATCTAGTAGACCTCTTGGTGTCAAGTTGTAAAGCTCGAACTTGTTTTGGGATTTTTAAGAATGTATAATAAATATCGATTTATTAATTTACAATAAAAAAACTAATGGGTGAAAGGACCGGACACTCAGCCTCTGACCTTCATGTTTTCTCCCTGCATAGGAAGTCAAACTATAATCAGAATGTTGTCATGTCTGGCACTACAGCAAGAGCAATGAGTTGCATAAACCACGAAGCAAACAGACTGTTCATTCATCCAGCACGTCCTGGCCTAGAGCTAGAAATACAGCAGCGAACAGGAGCGATCAGAGTCCAGATTGGACTCTGAAAAGACGATCCCCTTGCCCCAGGAGCTGTGCAGTATGGCCCCAGTTTTAGCTTTCTCTGGCCTAGACAATGCCTAATGGAGCCCTGCAAAGATTCACTTCACTGACTTTTTAAAAAATATTTTTATATAACATAAAATTTTCACTTTAACCATTTTAAGTGTACACTTCAATGGCATTAAATTCAAAATGTTGTGTAACCAGGACCACTATGTCCAAAAGATTTTTGTCATCCCAAACAGAAACTCTGAACAAGTTTGCTTTTTAAAAGTGGCACAAGTTACTAACATTTGTGGTTGACATTTTTTTTTTTAATATCTGTGTTAAGAACTCGATTATAGGCCTGCCCATAATATGTTTCTTTAAGAGGTCTGCGGCCAGGCGTGGTGGCTCACGCCTGTAATCCCAACACTTTGGGAGGCCAAGGTGGGTGGACTGCTTGAACTCAGGAGTTTGAGACCAGCCTGGGCAACATGGTGAGACCCTATCGCTACTAAAAACACAAAAAAGAGCCAGGCATGGTGGTGCACATTTGTGGTCCCAGCTACTCGGGAGGCTAGTGAGGAGGATCACTGGAGCCTGCAGGGCAAAAGCTGCAATGGGCCAAGATCGCACCACTGCACTCCAGCCTGCGTGACAGAGCAAGACCCTGTCTCAAAAAAAAAAAAAAGGTCTGTATGTTTCATTAGCCATTGTGTTTATTTATGTTAAAAATATGAAGTGTTTCACAAATTTGCATGTCACCCTTGTACAGGAGCCATACTAATCTTCTCTGTCTCATTCTAATTTTTTAGTATATGTGCTGCTGAAGCACGAACTAGCCATTGGGTTTTGATTTTATAACTGTTTTCCAGAAGGCAAACTTCTAACTTCTTAAAGAGAAAGGTACCTTGTTGCCATGTCCTCCCTCCCACCCCACTACACAGAGGCGCTTTCTTCTACAATGCACACTATTTCATCCAACTCTTACAAATATCTAAAGAGATGCTATCATCAGCTTTTTAGACATAAGGAAGCTGAGACTCACAGGAATGATATTTCTCAAAGCTACTCAGGAAGCAAGGGAACAACGCAAGTGTCGGTAACAGTTATTCCATATTGGAGCATGACTGACTGGATGAATATATGTTTGTTTTTGCTATACAGCTAACATCAACTGGTTCTAAGACTGAATACTGTATTAAATTTGTTATTAAAATACATACTCCTATAACAAGAAGGGACATATAAGACAAAATAGGAAAGATGAAAAGGTTTTAAAGACACAGGAGAGGCTAAAGAAGTGGTTTTTAATGGATATACTCTGGGAGAAATTCTCAACTATTTCCCTACAAATGGGTGATATTAGTCACTCAGGGTGGCTGCTATTTTTCTCAAAGCTGTCAGACATCTCCATGGGCAAAATAAAGAAAGAGACACCCTACGGTTTATTTATGTACGTATCATGGTAGCACTCCGTGGTTTTAAGACAAATTGAAACTCCATCATATGCTGCTTTTAAAGCCCAAATAACTAAAATAAAAACTCCCAGGCACAGCAAAGGCAAAATACTGTCATTTGTATGTGCTTAGGAGACACGTGTCTCTAAAAGCAACATGTACGTTTCTCTTTTCAAGCAAATGTTTAAAGGAACTGGCACCGTAACAAACAAGGGGAAACATGGAGATCAGTTTTAAAGGCAGGATTTGTTTTTGTGGAGTCTAATTTATTTCAAGAAACCCAGATTATTAAATTCACCTCCTATCTGAGGAAGGATCTCAAAGGAAAGGTAATACAGGCTAGTCGTCCTTAAATGCCCAAGTCCAAAAGACTAGTATTTAAGACCCAAGTTTATCACTTACTAAGTGTCAGACCTTGGCCATGTTACGTAATCGCTCTCAATCTGTTTCCTCAAAATAATACTGCTTAACAAAGGATTAAGTAAAATGGTGTGTATAAAGCACCACACACAGACCGTAGCGTATACTTAGAGTTTTATTTCAGCATTAGAAAGCATGGGAGGCCGGGCGCGGTGGCTCACGCCTGTAATCCCAACACTCTGGGAGGCCAAGGAGGGTGGATCACAAGGTCAGGAGTTCGAGACCAGTCTGGTCAATATGGTGAAACCCTGTCTCTACTAAGAATACAAAAATTAGCCAGGCGTGGTGGCAGGCACCTGTAGTCCCAGCTACTCAGGAGGCTGAGGCAGGAGAATCGCTTGAACCCGGGAGGCAGAGGTTGCAGTGAGCCAAGATCGTGCCATTGCACTCCAACCTAGGTGACAGAGTAAGACTCTGTCTCAAAAAAAAAAAAAAAAAAAAAAGGAAGCATGGGAAGTAGAGGAGTTGCTGAAGCACACTGATTTAAATTACTACTCAATCAGACTAAATTTTTTTAAAATCATGATTTTCTTTGTCCCCCTCCCCAACTCACACACAAAAAGCCAACACTATACTAAATAATAGAAGATAGTCGAGGTCAAGATTTTCACCTTGTTCTCCAGCTATCATTTTTTCCCTCCCTACTTCTATATTGGATTAAGGTATTTCAGGGGCCCCAACATCAAAGTAGAACAGAAGAAGGAAAGCAAGAGAAAATGAGAGGTAGGAACTAGAAAAGCCAGTATCAGAAAAGCATACAGCACTTCCTCACTATACTAGCAAAGCTTACCATGCAATATTCAACAGGTAAATCCTGATGGATGGCTGACACCGGGTTCAAGACACTAGTCCACATGCTCCACATACTGAATACCCTAAGGTAGTTCAGAGAGAAACTGAGAGGAAGACGGAGAAAACGCACCTCACGGTGCATTCTGTATGTCACTGTCTTACACGCAGGAGTTTCAATGTTTTGGTACCAATTAAAGACCAACTATCAGTTCTCCATGGAAGCAGCAAAACATAAAAGTATCCTTGAAATCAGTACAGGGCCCTTCTGCTAGGGTCTGGTGATGTGGTTTTGAGGTTCTTTGTTTTGGATCATTCCTCGTTTGGTGGACCCACAAATAATGGTCCTGCCTAGAACCATCACTGCAAGCTAGAGTGAAAAAATGCCAGAAGACTAGGCTGGTGGGTAAAAAAACTCGTTTTTCCTCATGATTAACCTTGGGTGGCCTTGACAAGTTATGTAAGGTTTTGTTTCTTCAGAAAGACACTGCATTTTTAGAACATCTCTAGGCACAAAAATTAGTCATGTAACTGAAAGACAAGAAAATTTTAAGCATGTATTATAAATAAATGTGAATATTAGGGGTGTGTATCCAAACACATGAATAGCTCTTAAAAGAATAAGACAAAAAGATCAAACATATTTGAAATCAGAGAGATGTCTTTTCGGAACTGAACTCTTGCCACGAGCAGGAGAAAACCAGAAAGGTCTTCATGGGTTCTGGTACCTGTTCAACCATTAATTCATGATGTGTCGCTGGAAAAAGATCACAAATGTCTTCAAGCCTCATTTTCCCTATCTGTATCTGCCCAAGATCTCACTGGATTCTTGAAGAATCAAATATGACAACACAGTCATTCCTGAAGTATGGCCACGGACCAACAGCATCAGTAAGCCAGGAACTTGTTCAAATGCAGTTGAGTCCCACCCAGCCCTAATAAATGAGAAACTTCAGCAATCGGTTATTCTGATGCACCTTGAAGTTTGAGAACCACTGCACAAAAACAGATACAATCCGAAACATCTGAAAACACTGGAGTGTTGTTATTACGGAAAAAATTAAGAATCATACATTGAAGATTTTAAGAACTTTCACTTAAAAGTTGGATACAGAAGAGGCTATGCGTGGCTTTTGTTGTTGTTTTTGTTGCTGTTGTTGAAACAAGGAGTCACTCTGTCACCCAGGCTGGAGTGCAGTGGTATTATTACAGCTCACTGTAGCCTTGAATTCCTGAGCTCAAGCGATCCTCCTTCCTCAGCCTCCCAAGCAGCTGGAACCACAGGCATGTGCCATCATGCTCAGCTATTTTTTATTTTATTTACTTATTTACTTTTTTAATTTATAAGAAAAGAGGTTTAATTGAAGAAACTGGCAAAAAGAAAGGGGCTACAGAACTCATGCAACTTCGGAACCCAGCAGGGCAGTCGTTAAATGTTAAAGCTCCAAAATAACCTGGCTCATTTTTAATTTTTCTTTTGTAGTGATGAAGTCTTGCTGTGTTGCCCAGGCTGGTGTTGAACTCCTGGGCCGAAGTGATCCTCCTACCTCAGCCTCCCAAAGTGCTGGAATTACAGGCGTGAGCCACTGTGCCTAACCTATGTGTGGCTTTTTTAAAGCCAAGATTCACAGTTAATGTAAATGCTACAATAAAATAAAATCCAAAATTACGGTACCTATCAATGTTAAAATGCAGTATTATTTCCTTGTAACTTTAAAAGGGTTAAGGGAAAAGAAATAAAATTAGTAATGATTGTAATGATTACATATTCTTTAAAGAGTAAATATGAGACTAAATGTATCTCAATCCAATTATTAATAAAAAAAAGAGTGAACTTGAGATTAGCTCTCTCTAGGGAAAAAGGAGAACAGTAAGTCCTCCTGGGATCTTTACATTTTCTTGGCAAGAGTAATGCATTCATTGCTTTTAAAAAGGTAAAAGGTAAAGTCAAAAAAAAAAAAAAAAGAAATGTAGTTACAAAAGATGCATTTCAATTGATAATGAAGGCTTTTAATGTAATGATTATAGGAAATCTTGGAGGAGTTCTAATAAGTACAGCCAAATTAAGAACAAAATATGCTAAGAAAACAGAGAAGTCATATTGTTTTTCATTCTACATTCTAGTTAAACCCAATAAAACATGTGAAGACAAAAGTATTCCTCATTAGAAGTATCCTTAGGTCCCATTTATCGTCATATCTTGTTTACTACCAGTTAAGAAAATATGGTACTGCAACCTCTGACAAATTAGAGACAACCTGAGAGTCACATTAGTAGAAACATACAGATCTGAAAAAATTCTGGGATGAAAGTAAGGAAGAAGAGATTGGAAGAATAAATTAACATTTAAAATACAACAAGATCACATAGAAATAGAAATAGTTCAATGAAAAGACTTGTCCATAAAAAGCAAAATCACCAACTATCTGGAGATTTAAATTAGACTGTACTGATGAAGATATTCTTCAGAATATGTTTATTTGTATGATCTTTTATGTACCCTTCAATAAAACTCTAGACTAAGTCCCTACGACAAAAGAGGCAGCCCCAGCAGTGGCCTTGTGGCCTGATGTACAGAGACAGCAAGCCGCCATTCACTCACCCACCACCATCACACTGGCACCCCACGTTTCTCTCCAAGCTTCTTCCCCACAGTATAAATCAGATCCAAATTCGCTGCTAGTCATAGTCAGCAGAAAGGATGGAGAGGCCTTACGGTTACCTCAGACACAGCCCTAGTGGTCTTCTCCTACTTCCTCAGGGACAGCCTCCACCAGCAGCACAACAGCACACTTCCTGTAGATCTACAATCAGTTCTTCCGAGCCGCAGACGGCTGCTATGGTCCTCGCAGCTCTCCAGGTACTCACACTTCTTTTTCTCCCTCTTTAATTCTAGGCCTTCTTTTCTTTCTTACCTTTGTGTCCCCTTTCAAGCTTTCCCTTTTATTCAAACGTACACCAAAATGGCAAAAGCAGCAAAACATTCTAAATCATGTTCACGCAAGCCAGTGCTGGGGAACAAAATGGATACAAATTGGTCATTATGTTCTCTTTCATTTGGGGGTGGTGCACAATTAAGAGAGGTATGCTGTTTTTATGTACTTCTCTATAACTGCAGCTCTAAAGGTTCCTCATACCATCATGAAATTTAAGAGGTACATGAGCAATGGCACTATACCGGGAAAGTTAAAACAAAAGATTTATTAACCTCTGGGTTGTTGTTTTAAAAAAGTATCAAGGGGGTCTACACACTTCCTAAAGGGAAAAGTAAACATTTTTTTGAACACTTCTTATACTACAGTTTTTGTGGGTTTTTTTTTTTTTTTTTTTTTTTTTTTGACATGGAGGCTCGCCCAGTCACCCAGGCTGGAGTGCAGTAGTGCGATCTCAGCTCACCACAACCTCCCACCTCCTGGGTTCAAGCGGTTCTCCTGCCTCAGCCTCCCGAGTAGCTGGGACTACGGGCATGTGCCATCATGCCCGGCTAATTTTTGTATTTTTAGTAGAGACGGGGTTTCACTATATTGGCCAGGCTGGTCTCGAACTCCCGACCTCATGTTCCGCCTGCTTAGGCCTCCCAAAGTGCTGGGATTACAGGCGTCAGCCACTGCGCCTGGCTGCATGCCACAGTTTTTCACAGACATTATCTCACGAGTAGACATGCCAAACCTAGCCATCTAGAGCTGTGCTATCCAAAAGGTAGTCACTAACCACATGTAGCTATTTAAATTTAAAACATCATTAAAATTAAATTTGAAATTCAATTCCTCAGTCACATTCAACGCATTTCAAGTGTTTGATACATGAAAACGGCTACTGACTGCCATATTGCACAACAAAGAGAGAACATTTCCATTATCAGAGAAATTCTATGGCACAACAATGATCTAAGTCTCCTTCATGAAGATTTTCCACAAAAACGTCTGAAGAATTACATTGGGTCCCTTGTACAATGAAGATTAATTCGCTCACACTAAAGCTGTAACTACAATCCATATACGTGTGTTCTCTTGTACCTGCAGCCAGGTTTTCACCACTGCCAGTTTCTACGCTATACTTGGCCTACTGAGAGCTCCAGTCTTTTACAAACACTTACTACATCCTAACCTCTCTTGAATGTCTGGCAAAGGTTTGGATCAAAAAAGACATCACATTTTTGCACATATGACATAATACTTATAGTTTCCTGGAAATTTATTGGCCCATATGAAGTGGGATCCCTGCGGCAGTGACAAAACTAAGTTTATGCTACTGAGGTTTTGCTTGCCCAGGAAATATAAAAAACTTGTGACTGTGAAGTCACTAAATAAACTAACGGTTTTAATAATGAGGGCAAAAAAATATTTTAATAGGTATAATGTCATTATCAAACCACAGGAAAAGCTATACCTGAAATAGAGTTCAATTGTGGTTAGATTTCCTTTAAAGTCTCATAGGACTCACGTGGTACGGGGCCTCTGTGACAATAGGTAACTTTTCATAAATGCTTAAGCACATCTGGACTCTACTCCAGTGACCTACAAGGTAATACATCATTCTGTCAGTTTCAGAGGTACATTCACATCCTATTCTCCAAAACCAGAAATCGCCCAGGAATTCCTAGACCATACGACATGTTGCTGAAGGAATATACAAATACATACACACAAATGTGCGCACACGCGTGCACACACACACACGCACTGAAAGAATATTATAACCATTCACCTTTCTTCTAAATTTTACCTTCTGTGTTAACTTTCCCTGTGTTGACAAAGAATGCCTCTCACTAAGTCATGACCCTGCAGGTCACTGTAATACAACATCGCATACCTGGATTATTATAATGGGTGAAGGGTTCTTACATATAGCTCAACAGGAGGTTAGGAAGCCCTACGAACACTCGGATTTTTGCTTCATTTTTAACCAAAAGGGGTCAGAGCCTTTGTCAATACCAGCTGTTGCAGTGGTTGGCTGCCTGTGATAATAGGCTGCCTTTCACCTGAAAGAATGAAGGGGTGTTTCTCAGAGTAATATCTTACGATACAGAGGATGATACTGTCTTTAAAGCTAGTGAAAATCAATTTTACTGTCACTTCTTTATTTAAAAAAAACCTCCCTTTGCAGAAATATCACTGAGATGTCATGTTTAAATTTTTTTTCTACTTCACATTATTTATAAGCCAATATTTTAAAGATTTTTGGCAGTTCTTTAGGCCTGGGCAGGGGTGATATTTGCCCAGAATACATCTGATATGGTCTCCTGGTTGTTTCTAAATTTCCTGTTTTGACTGATCAATGCTTGTACAGTGCTTGTTATTAACTACTAGACAATAACTCCTGGGTACAGACACTGCTCCTTGTCTTTTTTCCTTTGTGTAATTCAGATAGTAAATGTCCAGCAAAAAGCAAGATTCCAAGGGGTAAATTCAATTGCTGACGCATTTGCATTTCTAATTCTAATCCAAGTTAAATAAATGAAAAATCCACTGTAAAAGAGAAGCACAAAAGGCAAAATCTTCACAATCATTACCCAGGGAATCACTGCTTTGTATAAAATCATTAAAAATTATCTTGAAAAATAATAAAAGCAAGTTGACTGAGACAATTATACAATTCTAAGAAATGTTTTTAGAAATGTTCTTCTAAGTATTGTTCTTTTTAAATTTTATTTTTGGCAATTCTCAACTGTAACTACAATACAACATTCTTTCCCCCAATGAAAAACAAATTTTAAACTATTTATTTAACACTTTTGGCCACCAACACTTACAGAAATAGTTGCTTAGTATAGCAGCTCAAGCAGCCTAAAAAATTTTAAAGTTAAAACTTTCATAGGGCCTAGAAGCAAAGAAAACTCATTAGCAATAAACATAAATAGTGCCCAATCTTGTTTTCTAAAACTATTCTCCAATTTCTAAATTCTCCAATTTCTAAAACTATTCTCCAATAAAAGAAAACAGGGCATATTGAAGAAATGGCTGCTTCTAGGATATGAGCAGGAAACATAAAAAATAAGCCTGAAGCATCTTGTAGTGCCAGAAAGTGAGGAGGTGCTAAAGAAAAAAAAAAAACAACTCTGCAATGATGAGGATATGTCAAACGGACACAGACATCAACTGAAAAAGTTCCCTGTGGCCAAAAGTTAGAATATTTTGGGCAAGAACATAAAGTACTATTGGATTATAACTAGAGATATAAAATAAATTGTGTACGAATACATACTGATATAAATAAAAGACAAATCTCCTGTTCAGAGGAATTCCAAATAATTTACATATTAAATACTCCTCCTTCAAGGAGGTGGAACGTGGCTCCCCACTCCTTGAGTGTGGGTGGTGCCTAGTGACGTCCCTGTGACGAGGACAGTGTGGAAGGGAAAAGGAGGAGCTCTGCAGTGGCGAAGGCTGACAAACGCGACCTCAGCTGGGTGATCAAGGTCAAAATCAACAACAAGTCAAGTCAATAGAGCATATTCCAGGTAGGATGTCATGAAAACGGCACTTTATCTCCGTGGTCTTCCTCCCCAAAATCCGTAACTCCACTCTAATCATGAAAAACAATTCAGACAGGTATTACCTTCCTTCCACGTAAGGTACATTCTACAAAATACCTGACCAATAATATTCCTCCAAACTGTCAAGGATCATCAAAAACAAAGAAAGTATGAAAAACTGTACCAACCAAGAGAAGCCTAAAGCAACACAAGGACCAAAAATAACGTGGTATCCTGTGTGGCATACTGGTACAGACACTGGGTAAAATCCAAGGGAATCTGAATAAAGTATGGACTTTAGTTAGTACCAGTATATCAATATTGGTTCATTAATTGTAACAATGCACCATACTAATATAAGGTGTCAATAGGGAAAACTGGGTACAGAATATATAGGGGAACACTCTGTACTATTCACAATTTTGCTGTATATCTACACTTTCTAAAATTTAAAGTCTATTTAAAAAATTTAAAGTCTTTCCAATACTAAATCATACTGCATACAATTAAAAATATTTATTTGTTTGCCATTGTAATTGTGGTTAAGAGTGTGGGCTAGGATAAAACTGCTGGATCTGAATCCCGTTCCCCTGTCTAAGTTGATTTTTACTATTAATAGTTATGTGCTTGACCTGTACACAGTATATAGCTAACACGGGCCCATTCTGACATCAGTTATGTTCAGCAGTCTTTGCTTTCCCAGTAAGAGAAAAGAAGACAAATAAGGCCCAATCAGCCCAAAGCTTCTCATCACAGGGTAGCCATATTTAGTAAAGAACCAGGCAACATTTGCTGAGTATCACAGGGACTAAACCTGGGGCAAACTGGACCCCCATTCACAGTCAAGGCAGGTTCTCTTTCCCAAGAACAGATGTAACCAGCAATGTGAATAATGCCTCTGGGCAAAGTGCAGGACTGATTTTAAGAGCTGTCAGCAATTTCACATGATATGAACTCTGTTTATTTCTAATATTCAAATGAGCTCAACTAATGAAATACTATTTTATTTTCATAAGCAAAAAGAGCAGTAAAATGAATTTGATAAAAAATATCTGAAGACACATTCAATAAGAATGACCGGGGTACATAGTATGTTATTCATCTTTTTTAAAGTCTACATGTTAAAAGATTTACAACCAATGAATGCTTCTTAAATGAATATTCATACAGCAATTGCAGTGGCTTTTTTACTGCCTAAGAGAGTCATTAAAGGCTTGTCATCCTGGCCCAGCAATGCCTCTGGTGCTTCTAAATCATTAGATCTTAGTCTACTGCTTTGAATGTTGTAATTGCAACATAAAAATGAGAAATAAATTACCAGTATGAACAATCAAAGGTCATGATTTTCAGCAAAAGCTTAGAATTTTATAGTGGCACCTACTTTTTAATATAAACTATTAAGAGTATTTTTCTTGACCAGACTGAGTAAATAAACAGATGCAATTAATGAAACAAATGAAAAGGCTGAGAGCAACTGGCTATTCTTTAAACAGACTATAAGTAACTAATGGGCATTAAAGGGTTTTTTAATTTAAATTTTTGTTTATAATTTCAACTTCTATTTTAGATTCGGGGGTACATATACAGGCTCGATACATGGGTATATAGTGTGATGCTGAGGTTTGGGGTAGAAATGACTCCATCACCCAGGGGGTGAGCCTAGTACCCAATAGGTAGTTTTTCAGCCCTTGCCCCCATCCCCTCTTCCCCCTCTAGTAGTCCCAGTACCTACTGTTCCCATCCTTATGTCCATAATTAATGTTTTTAGAGTTAGATTAACTGTCACTATACCTAATACAAAATTCAGTCTGGGATTGTGCCTCAGGCTATGCTCCACGTCTGCTACTACTCTAAGATCACGTGCCCTCTGTGAAGTCACTGAGCTGAGCACACCCCAGGAACAGGGAACCTGATATTTCTCTTCTATGAATGCACTCAGCACCTCGCACTGGATATATAAAGAATAAGGAAATCACTAAATAATTCTTGGATTAAACAAATGAATGCATCTGCTTGTGGAATTATTTCCAATTCAGTGCACCAAACAGGGAACTTTGGTATACAGCCAACCAGGCTATTTTAAGTTTTGTTTTGTTTTGAAAAAAGTATTTACTGTGAGGGCTTAGAGCAGTTACAGGGCTCTAAACAGAAATTACTGGATACTCCCTCCCTTCAGGACAACGTTTGACACACTTCCAATATCTTGTCACGTACAAAATTCAGAAGAGCACACCTGACTTGCTGGCTTGGTGGGGTGGATGCTTACCAGGAGATCTTGATTGACAATGACACCAAGGCTTTATCCAAGGTGGAAGTTAAACAAAGTAAACACGGAGATGCTATTCCTAGAAGAGAACAGCGTAGATGCTGAGCGAGAATGTACACAGACGTCCACTGTAATAGAGAAGATGGAGAACAGCGTAGATGCTGAGCGAGAATGTACACAGACGTCCACTGTAATAGAGAAGATGGAGAACAGCATAGATGCTGAACAAGAATGTACACAGACACCCACTGTAATAGAGAAGATGGAGAACAGCGTAGACACTGAGCAAGAATGTACACAGACAGCCACTGTAATAGAGAAGATGGAGAACAGCATAGATGCTGAACAAGAATGTACACAGACACCCGCTGTAATAGAGAAGATGGAGAACAGCGTAGACACTGAGGAAGAATGTACACAGACAGCCACTGTAATAGAGAAGATGGAGAACAGCATAGATGCTGAGAGAGAATGTACACAGACAGCCACTGTAATAGAGAAGATGGAGAACAGCGTAGACACTGAGCAAGAATGTACACAGACACCCACTGTAATAGAGAAGATGGGGAACAGCGTAGGTGCTGAACAAGAACGCACACAGACGCCCACTGTGATAGAGAAGATAGAAGAGAACAGTGTAGACTCTGAGCAAGAATGTACACAGATGTCCACTGTAATAGAGAAGATAGAGGAGAACAGCGTAGACGCTGAGGTAGAATGTACACAGACGCCCACTGTAATAGAGAAGATAGAAGAGAACAGTGTAGACTCTGAGCAAGAATGTACACAAACACCCACTGTGATAGAGTAGAGGAGAACAGCATAGACGCTGAGGTAGAATGTATACAGACGTCCACTGTAATAGAGAAGATAAAGGACAGTGTAGACGCTGAGCAAGAATGTACACAGACACCCACTGTGATAGAGAAGATAGAGGAGAACAGCGTAGACGCTGAGCAAGAATGTACACAAACGTCCACTGTGATACAGAGGATGGAGAACAGCGCAGACGCTGAGCAAGAATGTAAACAGACGCCCACTGTGATAGAGAAGATGGAGAACAGCGTAGATGCTGAGCAAGAATGTACACAGATGCCCACTGTAATAGAGAAGATACAGAATAGTGTAGACGCTGAGCAAGAATGTACACAGACACCCACTGTGATAGAGAAGATAGAGAACAGTGTAGACGCTGAGGTAGAATGTACACAGATGCCCACTGTAATAGAGAAGATAGAGAACAGTGTAGACGCTGAGCAAGAATGTACACAGACACCCACTGTAATAGGGAAGATAGAGGAGAACAGTGTAGACACTGAGCAAGAATGTACACAGACGCCCACTGTAATAGAGAAGATGCATGGGATGGGAACAACTAACAATTCCCCAGGAACTACAGTAGGCATTTTGCTTTTCATATATATGATTTGATTCTCCAAACAACCTTTTGACGTGGGTATTATCAACCCCATCTTTCTAGAGCTGAAAATGAAGTTCACCAAATTTAAGTTACTTAGCTAAAGTCATGATATCAAACCTAGGTCTTTCTAATCTCTTCTACCTCCCAACCAAAAAAAAAGTTTCTTATCAAAGCATCATGTGAAACATTAAATCCATGAAGTCTCAGAAATGCAAGTCATCTTTGAAAACAATGTTTCTTGACAACGAGGATTTCTTGCCCCCATATTAACAAGGTTTTCTCACAACATATTCATTGAATGAAAATCTTTTTCATTCAATCAAAATATGTTATTTGCTTTTATATAAACCTAAGTTTCCATGGCTATTGACAGAAAATGGTGATACCAACGTGACAAGTACAATTCTTACAGACAAATTAATAATCTGCTCATCCCTACAAGCTCAAGATTCCCCTCTAAGTAAGTCTATCAGACCTTATATATGGTAGCGGTAATAAGAGATACCAGATGAGAATATGGACACATCCACAAAAATTGCTCATCCCTAACGGCAGTCAACCTTATTAATAGGGGGTTAAAGCAGGAGCATTTTTTAAACCAATGCAAGCCCAGCACTTTTCTACCATGCAGAAAATGTGTGTTCATCTCTCTGGATCAGCTTACGCACACGCATGCTATTTTGTTTATTATTTGGGTCACTATATCTGTAACCTAAGCAGATGATAATATGCATTTTATATGAAATATTTAATTAGGCCATCAAAAACGTGGCAGTAGCAGCTGTCACGGCCTGCTGACCTTGGGAAAGGAGGAAGTATCAGCAAAATGAGGATGACAATGTTCAGATGAAACCCAGAAATGAAGTGTTTATGAAAATCTCAGTTGCTCTAACTTACCACACTTCAAACCAAGAAATGTCAGCGGAAGCATAATGATCCGGCTCACATCAATCACCTACAGGTCCACTGGGTTTATTAAAAACTATTTTCAGGCCAGGCGCGGTGGCTCACGCCAGTAATCCCAACACTTTGGGAGGCCGAGGCAAGTGGATCACTTGAAGTCAGAAGTTTGAGACCAGCCTGGGCAACTTGGAGAAACCCTGTCTCTACTAAAAGCATAAAAATTAGCTGGGTGTGGTGGCTCATGCCTAAAATCCCAGCTACTCAGGAGGCTGAGGCAGGAGAATCGCTTGAACCCGGGAGGTGGAGGTTGCAGTGAGCTGAGATCATGCCACTGCACTCTAGCCTGGGCAACAGAGACTCTGTCTCAATTTAAAACAAACAAAAACAGAAAAAAAAACCATTTTTAAATGATTTATACTGATACATACATAGAAAAAGTGGAAATATGTACTGCAAAATAATAATTATTATTTCTAGATGGTGAGCTAATGGGTGATTTTTATTTAATACTTTTACTTAACGATATTTTCTATAATGTACTTTTATGATTTGAAATATTTTTAATTTAAAAAAACAGTGACATATACATATCAGTCCTTTTATTTAGTACTGTAGTTCCTGAAACACTGCCTTAAAAATCCATTTTTCTCATAAATAAATTTGAACACATTTGATCCTTTCTCATTTCTATATGACCACCTTTACATTTTTCATATCTGACCGCCCTATCATTGGCCTATGAAGCTTTCCAATCTCTTAGCCCAAGTTCTTTTTCCAACCCAGTCAGAGGACTCCTGCTACTGCAAACCCCAGGCTGGGCCTTGACTCTGCCTGCAAGAATTCAGCTGGAACCGAGTCATCTCCTTCCCCCTTTCCTCAGAGGCTTTTCCAGAGACTTCTCCCTTTCCTCAGTTCCCCAACCCATCACCATCTCCCTCAAATCATCGAAATGTGACGTATTAAATCCACGCACAGTCTCAGAAATGCAATTCCTCCTTGAAAACAACAGTTCTTGAAAACAAGGACTTCCTGGTATCACGCTAGCTAACAAAATATACTCCAAATCCTTTTCCATTGAATACATTATGATACCTGCTTATGCATAAGCCTAAAGCCTCCATGGCTAGTGAGAGAACATGGTGATACCACAGCAACAAATCCAACCCAATCACTCCTCCACCTCTTCACCCAGAAAATAAAGGCTGGAGGCTGGGTGAGGTGGCTCACGCTTTAATCCCAGCACTTTGGGAGGCCAAGATAGTGGATCACTTGAGGTCAGGAGTTCGAGACCAGCCTGGCCAATATGGGAAAACCTGTCTCTACTAAAAATACAAAATTTAGCTGGTCGTGGTGGTGGGCGCCTATAATCCCAGCTACTTAAGAGGCTGAGACAGGAGAATCACTTGAACCTGGGAGGGTGAGGTTGCACTGAGCTGAGATCGCACCACTGCACTCCAGAGCAAGACTCCGTCTCAAAAAATAAAAGAAAAGAAAAAGAAAAAGAAAATAAAGGCTGGAGACTTAAGAACTTTCTCCAGTTTCCTTCCCTGGTCCACAGCAAATCCCTCTGACCCCAGGGCTTTGTTTCCCTCTCACTGGTCCTTCAGTGAAATTAATTCAATAAATATCCATAGAGCTTTAATCCAGATGTGTGCAAGACATTGGGGATTTGTTCAGCCACCATCAGACACAATCTCTGCTCCATCAACTCTCTCCCGCTTCTGGACACCGGCACCTCCCCATGGTTGTTCGCTAGAGCTGCCATAACAGAATACTACAGACTGGTGGCTGAAACAACAGCAACTGATTCTCACAGTTCTGGAGTCTGGAAGTTCAAGATGAAAGTATCTATAGGTTTGGTTTCCTCCGAGCCCTCTCTGGCTGGAGGAGCCACTGTCTTGCTGCCTCCTGACACGGCAGTCCCTCCGCACACATCTGCTGTTGGTATCTCTTCCTCTTCCTACAAGGACACCAGTCATACTGGACTAGGGTCAACCCTAAAGGCCTCATGTTAAATCACCTCTTCAAAGACCTTCTCTCCAAATATGGTCACATTCTGAAGTACCGGTGGTTAGAACATCAACATATGAATTTGCGGGGACACAGTTCAGCCCAGAACACACTCTCCTTCTCCTGGGTTTCTCACTTGCTCCTGGCTCTTCTACCTCAGTCAATAACATCCTCAAATCTTTTTCATATTTAATGCACCAACAACCCACTCCTAGTCCAGATCTTCCCCCTGTCCTATCTAGCTGCTTCCCATCACTGCCAAGATGTGAAAATACCCTAAACTAGAAGTCTCAAACTCAAATACAGAGGAGCCAGGAGAATCCTAAGTGGACCGGATGGAAAACAAGAGAGTACCAGTGCCTGCTAAAGGTGGAGATCACTATCCATTGCCAGCTAACTTCAGTCAGGTGTGAAAACAGAGCCCAGGGTATCTACTGTGTTTTGTAAGAGAACCCAGAAATATATTTATATGTAATTTCCCAAGTTTTATATGCTGATAATAAAAACAGAAACTCCCCCCAAAAACTGTAAGTGGGCCAAATAAAATAGGTTTATAATCTATTTTTCCCCTATTTTTTCCCTATAATCTCTTAAATTTACTTTCCCCATTTCCTGACCTGTCATTCATCCTCACATTAATGAAAACAGGCTTCTTTGTACCAATTCCTTTTCCCAGACCCCACTTAAACAGCTAATGCTGAAGCCCCCATATCTTACCTGCCATGCTTCCCTTCTCAAGTGTGAGCTCCTTGAAAGCAGATCCTGTGTCTCTATATTTCCAGTGCTGAGCACTGTGTCCAGCATAGAATGTGGGCTCAGTAAATGATTACTAAATAAATTGGCTTATCTCTTTCTTTAGAACAACCCAATGAAATGGAGGAATGATAAATCAAAGAATCTTACCTTCAATAATTTTGTCAAAGCTCACCACTTAATTTACCTATTTGCTTCACTGGTTTAGCAAGATTCTGGACCATCATGTCACATATATACTCTTACATGGCACGACAGCTTAAAATCCCCACTTTTCCTTCAAATGGCACAATTTAGCTTCCAAAGAGACAAATGCTGATATCATTCTGTCATTTACCCAAAAGGTCCATTTATCTGCATGCTTAACATTTTAGAACACAGTCAATCATCAGAAGGTAAGAAAAAAATTCTATGAATTGTCAAAATAGGTGATTAATGTTCATTCATTAATTTCACTCATAAGCAAACTCTTCAGGCCTTGACTCAGAATCTCCTGGCTTTTAGTTTTTAAACTATTCTAACATAACTTCATTTGCAGGAGAAATACATCAGGCCAGAACTATCTTTTACATCTGTTAGCCTGAGAGCCAGACTTAATTCCTGAGATACCAGTGTGCTGCTCTGCGGAGGGGGTTCCTTTGAACCCACTCTGAACTACACTGAATTTAGCCCCTTCTCACCTGTCACTTTACTTATCAATTGTCAAAATTACTCCAGAAGGGTGGAGTCTATGAAGATGACAATAAAAGAAGTTTTGTACTTAAAAGGAGGCATGGAATTTAGACGTAACAAGACAGAAACCTAGGGTGGTCCTTACAAGGAGATATAGTTCAGCTATCACAAATTAGCTCAAGAAAATACTTAGGTGTCATCTCTTTCTAACAAAGTTATTTTCTTGACCAGGAAGCTTCCAGTGTTCCAATGAAGTGCTCCAAACCCTCTTTTCTTTCACTATAAATGTGGGCATGGTCTCCCTCCTGGAGTCCTTTCCCATGACATATCCAGTACGGTCATGCCCAGTCTAGCCACATCTCGCCACAGGAAACGCACAATATGAGGGATAGTGTTCACTCTCATACATCTCTGCTTTTGTTCAATCCAGGCATAACAGGAATTAGACAGGACTAGATTAAAAGTTCCCAGTTCCGGCCCAGCGTGGTGGCTCACGCCTGTAATCCCAGCACTTTGGGAGGCCAAGGCAGGCGGATCGTGAGGTCAGGAGTTTGAGACCAGTCTGGCCAATATGATGAAACCCCGTCTCTACTAAAAATACAAAAATTAGCTGGGCATGGTGGCGAGCGCCTGTAGTCCCAGCTACTCGGGAAGCTGAGGCAGGAGAATCGCTTGAACCCAGGAGGCAGAGGTTGCACTGAGCTGAGATCATGCCACTGCACTCCAGCCTGGGTGACAGAGAGAGATGCCACCTCAAAAAACAACAACGACAACAACAACAAGAGCAAACTTCCCAGTTCTGCTACACTCTTAAGGCAAGTTACTAAACTTTTCTAAATCTTCGCTTCCTCATATGTAAAGTGGGGATCACAATATTAAAGCCTATAAAAGGTTGAACAAATACTAAATTCACTGGTGTGATGAATTACCCATCATGCTGTCTTCAATTTCCACGTCTCAGCTGAGGCTTTCCCTGATGCTGCATGTGTGGCAAGGATCGGGCTTTCTATAGAAAATATTGAATAAAATCATATTCCTCCACTGTTTTTAGGACAACTTCAATTAGATGTGGAAATACTAGGGAAAAAAAGAGTAGTCTTAAAATGTATTTTATAAAAATCTAGATACAACTTAAGCCTAAAATAAATTTAAAAAGAGAAAAACAAATTAATCCAGATGACGTATAACTAAACATCAAAATGGGGAAGGAAGGAAGGAAGAGAAACCTACATTGGAATCTATTCTACCATCAACCAACATGAACACTCCTGAGAAGAGTGTAAGAGCAGTTCTGGGCTGTCTCTTAAGTAAAAGCAGCGGGAATCCCGTGGGCAGAGAGACTTGTAATAAAGAGGCATTTAGACTCAAAGAATCTCACAGAGATACAAGAAACAGAGTTAGGGTCATATGGAATGTTCTAGGAGGAGTTCTGGGCTATCTCTTAAGTAAAAGCAACAGGAATCCCGTGGGCAGAGAGACTTGTAATAAAGAGGCATTTAGACTCAAAGAATCTCACAGAGATATAAGAAATAGAGTTAGGGTCATATGGAATGTTCTAGGAGGAGTTCTGGGCTATCTCTTAAGTAAAAGCGACAGGAATCCCGTGGGCAGAGAGACTTGTAATAAAGAGGCATTTAGACTCAAAGGATCTCACAGAGATATAAGAAACAGAGTTAGGGTCATATGGAATGTTCTAGTGGTACCAAAAACCACACAAAAATGACAGGGAAAAATTCTGTACAGAACTTGTATGCTTGAAAAAAAAGTTACAATATTATTCTTCTCTTGCTACCAATGCAAAACAAAAATCAATAACCAATTCTATTTTCAGATTTTTATCCACTGTGCTGCATAAAGGCAATTTGGGGACTGTCTGAACAGAACTTCTAACTCAGCATCTTCTCAGACAAGTAGATTTGTCATTCTAACCAATAAATAACTAGTCATACTGTGGCTAAGAGAGCACTTTATATTTAATGCTTTAATAAAGCTCTGAAAAAGTTGGGAAAACTTTAAAACCTTAGCCACTTTAGAGTAATCATATTAAATTTTAATATAGTTTTATAAACTGTGTAACAGCTCGGCTGATTTAACAACTATAAAAAGCTAAATTCACAGAAAAATAATTCATATTAATTATTGAATTCACTTTTCAGAAGCACTGATTCACCGAAAGTGATGGCAGACTCAGAAGCTTCTGAAGGAACACAGTTGAGTTCCCTAAACATTTCATTAGTGGGCATTACCAGGGAACATAATTCTATGCCAAATGTATAAGGCAGGTTTTAGGACTTCAGATTACCTAAAATGAACATAATAATGAGTAGTCACTTCTATAAAGATACTGGATATTGGATATAAAAACTAAATATGTGTTATTTGACACACCTAGTCTCTATGAATAGGCTGTACCACACATAAAACATCAGAAAATCTGAATTCTTGTGTGTAGGTCATTCATATGTTTACTCCTGTCTTTTAAATTCATCTTTATCACCATCAGATCCTCATTACTTATTGTCTGGATGCAGGTTTCTCTTTTACTTACACTGCCTCTCCTTCCACGTTTTCATCGTTATCAGTGGCCCATGTTAGTAGGTTAATCTTAGTTTGTGAGCCTGAAGATCTCTTAGCGCTCCAAGATGGAACTAGTACGTGTCATCTTATTTCCGTCTAAATACAGCCTAAGGAGTGAAAAAGGTCAATGGACTGGGAGTTACTAAATAAAGGTGATGTGGAAAACAAATCATAACATAGGAGTATAAGCTAAAGGAAAGGGCCATTATGGTAATATCTATCAAGGACACTTACAAACAGTAAAAGACAAAAGGACATACAAAGAAACGTAGAACTTAACTACAACAGAAAAGAAAAAAGAAAAGCTCTAAAGTCTACAAAATTATAACAACGATGGGATATGAATCATGTTTTTTCAATTCTAAGTGGAAGGAAGAAAAATAAATCACATGTGCCTGGTAGGGGAGAATTTGCTTAAGAAAGTTTTCTCATTTTAGATTTGCTTTCGGGGTAGACGGCACTTTTTCACTATATTCTTCAATCTCAAGTTTTCACAGGAATCACGTTAATCAGAGACAGGGACTGGACAATAAAGAACCTGGGGAGCAGTAAATTTGGGGGTTATTCTTTTGCATTAATTGGTCTAGTTAACCAAGATGTGCAAAGTGCCAGAGCAGAAGTAAATCTACATTCTCAAAATTTTTTTAAAAATGAAGAGTGACAGGGAAGAATATGCCTCATTCTAGCAAAGTCATATCTGAAGAGAGAGCTGGGAAAATAGGTGAGATTTGAAATTTGTGTCTATATGATGTAAGATAATTTTAGAATGATAGTTATTATCTCATAGGCTAAATCAAAGCACAGCTGTCTCTCTGCATGCACATTTTGATTCTGCAACAGAGGTCCTGCAAGAGCCATCATAATGCCAGCAAATTAAACAAGGAGAGTTTGAAAGGCCCAGTGATTGTGAACAAGACTGAGGCTATTTCATTCACTTCATGTGGTGAAGTGCATTACGAGGAGCTGATATGACTGTAAAATGTATGGAGACACTATTAAGCTGAAAGGAATCTAAACATGTGGATAGTTCCCTACTCACTAACACTTCATGATAATAGAGTTAAATATTCTGAATAGTTCACTTCTAAGGGATTAATACACTTCCGCAGTACTCAAAATCATGCCTGCCTTTCAACTTATTTGAAAGGTTCAGTAATAACTCCTCAAATACTCACTGCTTGTCATAGTCTAAATACTGAATTCTTAGATGCAAACACGCAGCCCCTATTGGGGCTAACGGGAGCTACATGTTTGTACCAAGGGAAAAACACACGTCTAGAAAACTGTTCTCTGCTGCTCATAGGCAATCATGTTGCATGTCCTCTCGTGGACGGTATAAAAATGTGTGACTATTTACGCTGAACCATTCAGGTGTTACAGGCACTTCCATAGTCCAAGAATGCATTAGCCAAAACCAACTAAAGTAGTTTTTTGGCTCATGATCATTCAAGCTGAATCAATAATATTAAACAGCATGTGGGATGGGGGAAAACCAAGTGTAAAGCAACATTAAAACCTCTTTCCACTCAAGCATAATTCATTTTGATCTTTACTACTGGATTCAGCTAAAGGTCAAACAATATATGATGATTTAGATTCAGAAAATATATTATTTCGCTGTTGAGTATAGTCTGAAATGAGGGCAACTAATTTAAAAGTGGAATCAATTTTAAAAATAAAAATGTAATAAAAATGTCTCCATCACAGAATATACAAATTAAGTCCCACTATTGATTACTGCCAACATTTTAAGCCTCCCTACTCATATTGGTAATGTCTTTAGTGCAACTTAATTTTCTTCATATTGTGTCATACACATTCAATGAACATCATTCCAGTGAGGGACCAAGAATGAGGTCAGAAATGGCTGTGATGATAAATTACAGACCTTAATAACTTCTGAACAATTTTAAATGTAAAGCCATCTATAAGTCATTCAGCTTGATAGATGAATGGTTAATGAATTATACAAAGTAATAAAAACCATTAATTATTTATCTGTACTACAAAATGGCATAAGGCCAAGATCTTAAACATGGTCTGCATTAAGACCAAAACTGGGATTCAGGGTATATATAACAAGAGGGTGAAAAAAAGAGTTATCTATTAGAAGACTGTATAAGCAAAAATCACTTAAGCTTTATAAGCATAGAAGATTTTATTAAAGGATTGGTCAGATTCATAACTGACAGACCACTGAAATATTATCAGCATTGGGGTAAAAAAAAAAAAAGGTAACTGGTTGATTTAGATGTTTCCTTGTTCTTTTGCTTTTTGTTTTCAGTGAAAGGCAGTTTGAAATTTCAGTCTTAGTGGTTTGTACTGCAGAACACTGAGATCAAGACTTGGGGACTTTTCTATACTTGCATTTCTTGCTCTTGCATGAGTCCCAAGCAGTGATGGGGGGCTACCCCTCCCCAGTAAGGAATAATCACATTCCAGTTTCTGGAAAGAACTCAAATTAGTCTGACTCTAGTGAATCAAGAGCAAGTCCAAGATGGAAACACAGGAGAAGCAACCTGGGAGGGAACAGACTGAACAGGTAAAACTACAGTTAGTAGCCTCCCCGTTCATGAATTACAACTGACAAATGACATCTTATCTGGTAACTCTGTCAAATCTTCACTAATCCTTCGACTTCAGTATTTCTCAAGAATGGCTCTTCTACTACCAATATCAGAATCACCTAGAGAGCCTGTTTAAAATGCATATTCCTAAGTTACTTTCCAGACCTCAGGTAACAGGACATATTCCAGAGGTCTGGAAATAGGTAACAGACCTCACCAAGTGTGGGGCTGAGAAAGCTTTTAATGATCTGCCCAGGATATTCCAATGTGCCCTAAAATTTGAGAGTCACAGTCCTAAGAGGATGCTCTTCATTACACCACCCTGCAGCAATGGTGCCTACCATCACACGCATAGTGCACACGTCAGCAACGTAAGAGATGCCAAGCTCTTAAGTGTAACAGGGTGCCTTGTATATTCCCTAAATATGTGAGAACACAGGCATGACTGGATGGATAAATGCATGAAGGAGAAAACTAACAGTACTTCTGATATAAAATAGGAATTCTGATTCCTTTAGAATTGGCTCTACAGCACTTTGGGAGGCCGAGGTGGGTGGTTCACCTGAGGTCAGGAGTTCAAGACCAGCCTCACCAACATGGCGAAACCCCGTCTCTACTAAAAATGCAAAAATTAGCTGGGCGTGGTTGCGGGCACCTGTAATCTCAGCTACTCGGGAGGCTGAGGCAGGAGAATCACTTGAACCCAGGAAGCGGAGGTTGCAGTGAGCCGACACTGTGCCACTGCACTCTAGCCTGGGCAACAAGGGCGAAACTAAAAAAAAACAAAAACAAAAACAAAAAAAAGCAGAATTGACTCTACAAATCCATTCGCAGCTCTCCAAAAATCCCCCAAGGTGCTCCAAATTTCTCACAGTCTATATATTTGACCGTACGATCTTAACTTCTCAGGTATTGATCAGAGAAAGTCGAGAGGAAGGAGGAAATGCAGGGCTTCGATTCTGATTTCGCAGAAACATGAGTGCTGCACTGCTTTCGGCCCCGCATGGTGTGCTGGCAGACACCACCACTGTCCCAGGCGCATCTGCTGTGAAAGCCGTTGCTTAGCAACAGCAATCAATGCTGTATTTCCTCTTCACCATTTTCCTGAAGATTGAGACACTGCTCCAAGGTATTATTTTCAAATACCTTCTGTTTCACTGGCCAAACATGTTTGTTAATTTTTCTGTTATAGGAAAAAAAATCATGAACCAAATTGGTCTAAGAATCCAGGAAAGGGGAGTGAGGGAAGGTCAGTATAACACCAGTGCTTTGGGACTTGTTTGATGAAGAAAAATTCTTTGACAGCTCATTGACTTTATTTGCTATACCGTTTCATTCTGCCATTTTAGCATTGATTTCTGCTACCTCATGGGATATGAAAGTCATTAGCATGAATTATCATTCTAAATGCAGATCCACAAGGTACTGCCATAAAACACAAAAAGCAAATGATTTTCAGAGACTGGTTGAATACACATCTCACATCTCTGTTAAAGCTCTTGTCTTGGTCATATTCTTATTAACCAATAACAACAAAATGTTAAAAAAAATAAACATCTCTCCACTGATACCACAATATATAATTCTTTCAGATGGGCAATGTTTCTACTAAATTAATTGGTACCTGTGATTAAAGCATACAGACAATACCAATATTTACTTTAGGAAAAAGGCAGAGAAAGTACACAAGAGGGAGACAAATAAAAGGGGGAAGAGGTAGTAATTTTTATCAATATGTCCTACCAATGAATAGATTCTTCATATAAAACCAAAAATGAGACTTGGGAACTTTACATGACATCTTCCAATAAAGAAACTTGATATTTGCTTGAAGTATATACGTGCAGATATGTTAGTAAGTGGTGGAATCCAACAAGGTGGATATTGTGTGATATTTATTTTTCATGTTTATTGAATATCTACTGTGTAAAAATTCTATGGGTAGCATAAAGATGAGTAAAATGTAATCCCTGTACAAGCTTGTGGTAAAAAAAAAAAAAAAAGTCACATAAATAAATACAGAAGAATACATATTACCTCAGATAATCACTCAAGTATTTAGTAACAACAAATATTCCACTTAAGGTGGATTATATCTACAACAGACAAAATGAGTAAATCGGAATCAAAAGCTTTTATTTTTTTAAAACACTCAACACTGGTAAGGATGTAGTGACGTAAAAATGCATCATGTGCCAGAAAAGACACGGGGCTGGTAAACTACATCAACTTTTTCAAAGATAGTTAGCAATACGCAACAAAACTTTTAAATATGCAAATTTAAAATGCTGACACAGTAATTGTATATCTAGTAAATTATTTCAAGGAAATAAAGATGCCAACAAAAGATATTTATTTCTGCTACATTTAAAATAATAAATACTACAATGTTCAATATTAGAAGAATGATTAAATGCATAATGGTAATAATTATATGATAAATGAGTACCATTAGGGTATTCAAGAATATTTTATGAAAGGAAATAATTCCTATAATGTTAACAGGAAAAACATAAAAGCAGCCAATACATAAATGCATAGATAAAATAGTGGAACAAATGAAAATGCTAATGATTTTTGGTGATTTTTATTTTCCTCTCTTTATTTTTTCTATGCCTTTCTAGGTTTTTTGTATTGACTGTCTACTGCATATTTGGTCACCAGAAAAATGTCCCCATAAATAAAATCTATCAGGCTCATTTGACTTCCTATTAACCGATCTGTTTTATTTCAACTTAGAACCTCAACCCTCACTGGTATCAAGTACTGCCAGGTTGAGTGATAGTACTCTTAAGTTTCCCAAGCAGTTTTAGACCAGCAGTTTTTCATTTCCATAAAGATCTAATAAATTTGGTTAATATTTTCCACAGAGAATAGCTGTAATGAAAGCATAAAATTTAAGTTAATCTAAACACAAATATGTACCAAGCACAAGGCATACGAATGTAGACAGGAAGTTCTTGGGTTATGAGAAATGGATTTCAGTAACTTGCTCTCCCTTCAGTGTCCTTCCAGAAGATATGGGGCCTTCAGGTACAGCATTTCTCTGGTGTCAGAATATATAGTCTGTCTACAAAAGGAGCTCTAGTATCATCCAGGGCAGGTGATGACACTGTCTACAACTAACCCTCTACCATCAGATAAACTAAAGAGTGAAGGATGCAGAGAAATGAATAAAATTAAAAGAATTCTGTCAAGGGAAGTTAGTATTCTTTCAATCTTCCTCAATCTCACATGACGTCGACACAGATACACAGGATATCACACGCTCTTTTTGTCAGTTACCTGTGACTGTGGATGCTGACAAAAGCACTTTTCTAAACCCAAACACCAAGGGCCAGACTTTCCAATGCTTACACAGCAGCATGTATGTTAATACCTGCACTATCAAAGGAGGAAACTGAAGATTTGGAATGGTGAAGTACATTGGCTAGGGTCCAGCTCATCCGCAAGAAGACAAAACTCCAGTGAGTTTTGAGTCCGGTTATCTCCTAAGTCCGTGTTTCCACCATTATAGCACATATGACCTTTCAGAAAATGGATAGGAGAAAGGCACCCATTGCAAAGGAATAACATGAGCAAAACAGAGCAGCAGAAATCAACAGAACATTCTCAGGCCCTGCACAACCAAGTTTGCTAGAACAAGGGCAGGGGAACACTCAGCTACCTGGTTTGTTCACCCAACCTGCCCTGTCTACTGCACTACCATGCCAGGACAGTGGCCCTGTTCAAAGGTCTGACGCTCCCCTCCCTGGCTCCATTCTCACTTCAGCATGATGATCTTCTCATGGTCCCTGAGAATATCTTAGCATCTGTAATGGCCATTGGCCATTGAGTAAATCCCAGTTTTAAACTTGCCTATAAAGAATGAACTTAGTGTGCTTTTCTGCTGCTTTCTCTCATTGAACACAGTTCTTTCTCTTCCTTCAAGAAGAACCTTTCTGAAGCACCTTGAATTTCCTAGTTTATAATCTCTGTGAACTCCTGCTATCAAGAGCTCTGCAGAGCTAGCTTTCATAACCTGTCCTCTTTGGTGACTCTCTCGTAACACCAAAAGCTCCCTTCTAACACCAACAGGCAAAAGATGGTCATGGTTTAATATTTTAGGTACTGTTCCAGAATTAGCCAGACTTTGGTTCTTAATGTTTACATCTGTTTGTTTACAGAAATGGTGGTATTGATCTAATGGAACACTGGAACTTGGTCTTTACAATGGCAAGTTGTGGATGAGAAGGTTGAAAAAGACAAGAGAGGAGTCTAGAAATCCAGTCAGAGATTAGATTTCACATCCCAGGTCACAAAATGGTAGGGAGATAATACATTTGTGAAAGCTTTATTTGGTAAAAGAATGCAAGATAACCAAAGAGGAGACAAAGGTCGTAGCAATCCAGCTATGACTTGTGTACTCTGTGCTGGAATGGTAAACCAAGCATGGCAAGATATCTCAAAGGAAAAATGAACAGAACTGTCAATTAACTGTATATGAGATAAAACAAAGGAAAAAAGACAGAGATGAGTTTTGAAACCAATATGTTGAAGCTCATAGTATCAGCTCATTTATTTAAGTGAAATATATGAAGGAATTGTTTAAAATAAAAACCAAGGAATTTTTAAAATAGCATGCCAAAGTAAGTAAATATATAATAAGTATGCCTCCAAGAAGTAAGGCTAAGAGAGAAACCAATTTAGATCAGTGGCCTCTTTCAGGAAGAGAGAAGGTTCTGCCCTATCCAACATTTTCTATAAGGACAAGAGAAAATATTTTTTCAATCTTCCAAAGACAGCTACCGGAATATTTAGGAACAGTCCTAAAAATCAAGAAACAGAATCTTCTGAATATGGAGGAATGATCATTAAAACAAAGAGGAATGGAGAATAGCAAAGCCATTTTGCACCTAACTTGCTGAGCCCCAAAATTATCCACTCATGTTTATGTTAGCAGTACTGTAAAAGCTTATATATATGTTCTATTATCAAATACATTTTTCCACTTTCTAGTAAGTAAAATTCATGGAAACACTTAATTTTCTTTATTTATATGGATGTTTACCTCTCTAAAAAATGCTGCTGCTGAGCTTTCTATTTTTGTTCATTCCAATTGAAATGCGATGATTCATCGGTCATTACCACAATGGCCACACGCGTGTGGAAGAGAAGCTCATGATTGTAATCTGCACAGTTGCTGGCGGCTAGATATGCCTAAAGAGGATGTGAAACCGCAGCTTCACTTCCGATGGAGATCAGGACAGTAATAAAACAGTTTCGCAATCTCTTCACTAAATACGTCTTTGTTTGCATGGTCTATGTATATTGTCATGGGGCAGGTGCAGGAAAATATAAAATATAAATATTTAAAATCCTACTGAGCTGCTGTGAAGTCAGTGACAAAGAAAAACACACATACGCTGGGGCTTCATGCATGTAGTTAAATAAATAACTTTGAGATCATCAAAAAGAGTCAGCACACCCATATTTCTTACTTTGCGCTCATTATTATTCAAAGACACCATTTTTTTTTTTAATGCTGAGCCATCTTAAAACTTTGTCAGGCAACATTAAATTCATCAAGTCTTAAGCCCTAAAGAAAGTTACCGGTAATGAGCAGTAATATTAAGTTCGCTTTGCATTTAAGAAAAAATATTTATCCATCTGTCTTCTCCCACAAAGTAATTTGGATCACTCTTAGTAGCCATCATTCTCTGTCCTATCTTCATGCAGCTGGGTTGAGCAGCAGCACACCACAAAAAGGGGTCAGTGGAACTCAACTGTCCAAAGAAAAGTCCAAACTGGTTCTGTTATGTAAAGCCAATGTCACTTTCCTTTTTTAAAGGAAGCCCTGGGGTGTAATCCTGCCTGAGATGAGTCCACTGACATGACAAAAATCTAAAATGTGTAACTATTTGGAGGAAAGTCAGTGTGTATCTTCCACTTGAAAGGTATAATTCCTTAAAAGGGACATAAAAATATTTTTTCTATTGTATACTCTAACGGTCAATAACTCACAAGGAAACCGAATAGAGAGCGAAAGATGGAGCACTCTGGACTAATGTGAAAAACAAACTCAAGGCCGGGCACGGTGGCTCACACTTGTAATCCCAGCACTTTGGGAGGCCAACAGGGGCAGGTCATGAGGTCAGCAGTTCAAGACCAGCCTGGCCAACATGGTGAAACCCCGTCTCTACTAAAAATACAAAATTAGCCAAGCGTGATGGTGCGCACCTGCAATCCCAGCTACTCAGGAGGCTGAGGCAGGAGAATCGCTTGAACCCGGGAGGCAGAGGTTGCAGTGAGCTGAGATAGCGCCATGGCACTCCTGCCTGGGCAGTAGAGTAAGACTCCATTTCAAAAAAAAAAAAAAAAAGTCATAAGCAGACTTCAGGAAAATGCCAAACAATAAAATACATCTCCATATTGGACAATATGGTGACCCCAACAACCCAGATAGACGCACTGACAAATATCTTCTAAATGCATCAGTACATTGTTTGTACCCTCATTTGGGGAAAAATACGCAAAAAAGATACCTAGGAACAAGTGGGAAAATCTGATATGGATTAGGTATTACAGAAAATATTAGAGAATTGTCACTAATTGTCTGAGACGTGCTATGGCATTGTTATAAAAGAGAATGTCTTTGTTTTTAGAATGCTAACAATTCATGAATCTAGGTGCTAAATTTCTGGTTGTATTCCTTCACCTTTTCTGCATTATTGAAAATATAATAAAAAATGAAGAAAAATAAAGGCATAAAAGAAGTTGTATTTAAAAAGAGAACATTAAAATAAAATTCATGATTTAAGTGATAAGAAAGAAATATCCTTAGAGTGTTACAGTCAAGTAAAGATACCAGGCTGGTAAGTAAACTCTGAAGCTAGCTTTCTCACTAGAAACATTTACTAACCTGAGGATCCTGAACTTTCCTCTTGACGGAGACGTGGGCACAAAGCACTGGAGGCTGTGTGTGGGCCTCATCCAGACTGGAAAGTCTAAAACCAAACTCCTGAACAGACCCAGGATTTTCCAAGGACTATATGCTGTGAGTTAGAATCACTGTAAATTACAAAAAATCTATTCCACACAAGGGAGAGCAAAGAAGTTCTCAATCTAGACCCTAAATACTGGACAGAGGGGGATAATTTTTTTCTAGACTCATAAGCAGAAGTTGGCATCTAACCAAGCTTGTAGCCTAAATTTATATTATCTTTGTGGGAGAAGAAACCTCAAGCTCAGAAATTAACCTGAGCAGGATCCAAGGTTGTTAATGCCTTAGTTATCCATCAAAACAAAAGGCAAACTCACTCAGGGTGAATACACCTTCAATCCAGGCCTCAAAGAATTTCTAAAGAGTGTGAACTTACAGCTTAAAAAACAAAATCACAAGACAGGGTAACGTAGGGAGACCCTGTCTCTATGAAAAATTAACTGGGCATGGTGATATGTGCCTATGGTCCCAGCTACTTGGAAGGCTGGGATGGGAGGATCGCTCGAGCCCGGGAGGCAGAGGTTGCAGTGAGCCGAGATTGTACAACTGCACTCCAGCCTGGGTAACAGACCAAGACCCTGTCTCAAAATATAAATAAACTAAAAATTCTCACAAAGAAAACAAAGAAACAAAGATCAGTGAACAAGACTCAGCAGAAGTATTATATTGCTGAATCAACTCACAAAGAGTTTCTAATTTGGTATTATCAGAATTTAAAGTAAATATGTTTAAGATGTTTAAAGGAATAAGAGATTGAAAATATGAGGAAGGATAAAGAAAATTTTTTAATCTCTAGCTAGGAAAAAAAATACCATCTAGAAATGATAAATATAATTGTAATTAAAGTGCTAATGTAAAAATTGGCAACAGTTTTTAAATCCCACAATGTCAAATGCTGGTGAAGATGGTTCAGTACGAATGAAGTCAACTTTCAGAAACAATTTGACATTATCTAGTGAAGTTGCAATAAGCATACTCATGGCCCAACAATTCCATTACAAGTTATATATCCAAGAAAAACTCCTGTACATGTTCAATGGAAGATAAATACATGAATGTTCATGGCAATGATATGTGTAACAGTTAAAAACAGAAAATAAATAAACTATGGTACATTCATATAATAGAAAAGAATACAGCGATGAAACTGAATGAGTTGCAGTTACATGACCATCACGAATAAATCTCAGAATACTAGGTCAAAAAAAGAAAGTAGACAAGAATACGTACACTCTGACATGAGTAAAGTTAAAAACATACCAAATTATAACACATAAAAAATTGATTTCAATACATACAAGAAAACCTGTAAAAAAAAGCCAGTGAAAGGAACATAAGATTCAAGATAGTGATTATTTCGTGGGGTGGAGAGGGAGATAAGAGAGAGAAGAAGTTGTGCAGCTTTAAAAGTAGTGGCAACAGGCTGGGCGCGGTGGCTCACGCCTGTAATCTCAGCACCTTGGGAGGCCGAGGCGGGCGGATCACGAGGTCAGGAGATTAAGACCATCCTGGCTAACACGGTGAAACCCCGTCTCTAATAAAAATACAAAAAATTAGCCAGGGGGTAGCGGGCGGCTGTAGTCCCAGCTACTCTGGAGGCTGAGGCAGGAGAATGGCCTGAACCCGGGAGGCAGAGCTTGCAGTAAACCGAGATCGCGCCACTGCACTCCAGCCTGGGTGACAGAGCGAGACTCCGTCTCAAAAAAAAAAAAAAAGTAGTGGCAACACTGTATTTCTTAAGACTGGTTGACTGCTATGCAAGTTGTTTGTTTACTGTTATTTGTACCTTATATTTAAGGTATTTTGTGTGTGTTCAATAAAAATTATTTAACAAAACAAAAAAGCAATAATACTCACGGGTATCTTAGCCAAAAGCCTGAAGCTATACTAGTTCTGCACACAACAAACACGCTTTAGAAAAAGAGGAAACCAGTAACATTCAGGAAGATCATAGCAAAACAATCACATGCTTCCGGAAAATACAGGATACCGTGGTAAGGAAATGACCAACGTTGTCAATTCTATCCCCTTTCCAGGGATGTAGATCTCCATTTCACAGAGCACCAATAGCCTTACCTGTATGCCTGGGAGTTGTCAAGCCTCTCTTTTATATAGGTTGGGCTTAATTTAACTAAAACTCCTGATTTTCCCCTCCAACTATTGATAGGGACAGGGGGCAGAGAAATTCGAGGCAGAAGATGGTGGTCCCCAACAAAACCCCACCTTCAAGCCTCAAACCATGGCCCAAAGTAGAACTTACATCCCTGTTTCCCTGCTTGAATGCTGCCTTTTCCAAAACCACCCGTGGCCCTATCCCACCCCACCCTGTGCCTATAAAAACCCCAGATCCAGCCAGCAGAGAGAAGAGAAGCAGCTGGACATCAAAGACTGCAGCTGGATGTCGGAGAGAAGCAGCTTGACTTCAGAGGGACAGAATGACGGGGTAACTCTGGAGAAGAATCTGGCCAGAGATGACCGCATTTCACACGAAGATTACCTTCCTGCCCCATCCCCTTTTCAGCTCACCTTGCCACTGAGAGCCACTTCCATTGGCAATAAAACTCCCTGCATTTATCATCCTTCAATTCATTCGTGTGACTTCATTTCTCCCAGATGCGAGACAAGATTCTGGAGCCATGAGTGTGAAGACAAAAAGGCTGTCACACTGACCCTTTGCCCTCGTTAGCAGGAGGCAGCTGCCTCGTGCGAAAAGGCAGAGGGTCCACTGAGCTGTTAACGCATAAGCCGTCTGCAGAGAGCAGAGCTAAAAGGTCACTGTAACACTCCCTCTGGGGCTTTCGGGGTCACAGGCACTCCCAGCCCCCAGATGCAGCTGCAGGCAAGCACAGAGTTGGCTCCTGCCAGCACCCAAAAAACACTCACCCAGGCTCCTGCACTCACACACCTGCATGCCCCCTTTCATGAGGGGTGGAACGCAGCAGATCCGACTGAGTGGGGTTCACTGCCGGTGCCGTAGCGGCTGGCGGACTCCAGCGACCATGTACTCCACCTCCCACCTTGTTGACTCATGCACTCCCTCCTGTGAGGAGCTGAGAGCTGCGGATGAGTAAACAGAACACCCCTGTTGCAAGTCCCACGAGGGTGTCAGGGAAATATACTGCTTCATTATTGCTGTTCATTTGATTTCAAATATAATGATATCTAAACGCAATTTTTTGGCATTTACGTTCCTCTAAGCCCAGCCTTAAATTTAGATGATGAAAATCTTAAATTGTCCCAAATGGACACTACCTCCTTCCACATCTGTTGACTAGGATATTGATGGTAGTGGCCATTCCAGACGACCCACTGCTACCATCACACCAGCTGCAGTGAGGAGGAATGGCCGGGCCTCCACACTCCACAGAGCAGGGAGAAGACCCCACCCGCCCCACCCGCCATGCTCTCCCCAACCCACCATGCAGCTGCAGACCCAGGCACCTGCAGCCTCCCAAACCATGGCTGCAGACCTGGGACTCCTGCTCCATGAAGCAGGTGGGAGCCCCACCTGCCTGGGCACAGCTGCAGCTGACCAAACCACAGCTGTGGACCCAGACATCCCTGCACTTTGGGGGGCCCAGGAAGGCCCCCCACTGCCCTCACAGTCTCAGAAATGCCTGCTTCAGCTGCCTGGCTTCTCTCTGCTATCGATGCCCACTCCGACCTGGGAGCAAAGTCAGGGCTGAGTCCGGGCACCATGAACAGCAGCAGGAGGCAGGCAGGTTCCTGGGCGGATGGGGCCTGGTCACCAGTGAGGCCCCGTTGTCAAGCCAGGAAGGGCCTGAAGGCTGGGGGCTGGGCTGCCAGTTCCGGGGCATGGAGTGGAAACTTGTGGTGCCTTTTCCGGCCCGCCCATGGCCACCTATGGACCAATCAGTGCAAACTTCCTCCCCTCTGAGGCCTGTAAATGCCCCAGGCTCAGTCAGAGCTGAGCAGACTGGGACAACCAGCTGCAGAGAGGAGCTACCCACTCCAGGGTCTCCTCTCTAGACTGAGAGCTGCAGAGATGGTACTACCAGCTGCAGAGGGGAGCAACCCACTCTGGGGCCTCCTCTCTGCTGAGAGAACAGACAGATGATGGGATGACCAGCTGCAGAGAGGAGCTACCCTCTCTGCCTAGAGCTGCAGATGATGGGACGACCTGCCTGCAGAGAACAGTCTCTTACTCTAGGGCCTCCTCTCTGCCAAGAGCTGGAGACAACGGAACAACTAGCCAAACAGAGAAGCTACCCTCTCAGCTGAGAACTGAACACTTGTTGGGATGACCTACCAGCAGAGGGGAGCAACTCTCTCTGCTAAGGAGCTGAACGCTCATTGGGACATCCGGGCTACGGAGAGGACCTGCCCACTGTGGGTTTTCTCTGAGTTGTTCTATTGCTCAGTAAAGCTCCTCTTCATCCTGCTCACCCTCCACATTGCATACCTCATTCTTCCTGGTCACAGGACAAGAACTCAGGACCCACCAAATGGTGAGGCTAAAAGAGCTACTGTAACACAAACAGGGCTAAAACATGCCCCTTGCTCACCACGTTGTGGGCAAAGAGAAGGAGAGAGGAGCTGCAATCCTTCGGGTAGCCCAGACCTGGGAGCTCCCTGAGCCAGGGCTGTGAGCCCTTCTTTGGGGCCCTGTGGTTCCTGGCATCTCCAAGTTTCCGGGATGTCACCACATTCCCTGGTGCCAGACGGGAAAGCTGCTTGCAGTGAACCCGGTCCAGTCACAGCCTCACAGAGAGCTGGTGCTCATGCCAGCACCTGGAGCTGCCCACACCATAGCAGCAGCTGGTGTGTCTGACCGCACAGTGGGCGGAGCCCACGTTTGCTGACACACACCCCTCACCACTCCATGCCTGACTCCAGACTCCCTTAGAAGCACGGGATCCAGGCTGGTAGCATGAGCTGAGCGCAGCCTGCCAGGGCGAGTGGGTGGAACAAGCCCAGCAGGTCCAAGCAAAACTCAGGCAAGGGCACCACCAGTCACAGGTTTCCGGCCAGAAAAGTGACACCCCAAAGACCCCATGACAGTATGACTTATATCCTGTTATATTGTCTCATCACAATTCACATAGGGTTGAATCTGCTATTTTGACTGTTTGTGATGTTTTGGCTAGCATCTGAACAGATGGGCAGTTTTTCTTCAGTATGACTATTTGCCAACAATTGGAAGGGTGTAAAACTCATTCTCAGAGCAACCCAAACATAACTACAAGGAGTCTAACAGATAAAATATCCACTGTTGTATTCAGAAATCCTGTATAAAGTGACAGTGAATTAAAAGAACACTTTGGTAATGTGGTTAAATGAATGCTACTAATAATCAAAATAGAACTGGAAATTTGTATAGGTATTGTGTTCATATTCATCTGATTCTCATAGCTCTAAGAAATAGATATTACAGGTATTATTACGGACTTTATTATCGACAAGGAACAAAGCACAGAGAGATCCATATTACAGAAAATGGACTGAACTCAGAAATAAGAACAGGATTTGAGCCGATCTGTGCCTCATTAGCTGTGTAATCTTAAACAAGTAACTTAATTTCTCACAGCCTCCATCGCCTCATTTGAACACGCAAGCACAGTGAGACCTAACTCACAAGGTCCTCCTGAGAATTATATAAAATATATAAAAGTTACCAGCAAGAGCTCCTGTCATAGAGTAGATTCTTCATGAATATATCCTGCCTTAATTTATGAAATCCCCCTTGATAAGAAGAAATCAAAACTTTTATCATTACTCTTTTCACAAAGGAGTCAAAGGTGACTTCAATTTAGGGAAAAAGAAAAGTTTAGACCTAAAACATTAATATAAACTGAAGGATGCAAAGAACTCAATGTTCTACAATCATACTTCAGTGGCCTCTCATTGTCTCTTGAAGAAATACACAGAATATAATGAGTGGGTCACCATGCAGTTTAGAAGGGGCAGAGTTGTCCTACAGTAATAATCACGGTACATTTGATGCTAAATCGTATGTGCTCTAATATTGTAATTTCACATCTAATACATGAAAATCTTTCCAATGAAGTTAGTTTATTCCCTATAGCATGAAGATAGATGAAGTTAAATAGTTTATTTCCTATAGCATAAAGATAGCCCTTGACATTCATTGTCACACATTTCCTGTTTCTGAGATCAGTAATTTGTAGATTCCTTCCTGAAGGTTCCAGCAAAGAGCTTTTACCCATCTGCCCAACTCCTTTGATTCAAGACAGGGAGGGGAACAGAGGTCTCTTCAGGAAAGAGAGTCTCCTGTACCCAGGGTGAGGAGAAAAGTGGTCATAAGGAAGCCATGGGGCCACAGATGTATGACCACTCACAACTGATTCAGTGAGCCAAGAAGACAGCAGTGTTGCCAGAGATGGAAGGTGTTCTCAGAATGCTAACAGGACTTGCTGATGAAGGGGATGGTGGTGGGGGATGACAGAAAGAATTAATCAAGAGTGATGCCTTGATTTTGGTCCTGAGCACCTGACTGGGAGTAACTACTGAACTGGAAAAGATAGAGGCAGCCTGAGTCTCCTGTAAAATTCAGACACCTTCCAATCTCCATAATTCTAGTTTCTTGTTCCTGGACCTCTTGCTTTAGGGAGGCATATGGCACTTTACAAAGTATTTGCTCATTTTGTCATCTTATGTATATACTGAAAATGGAGTCAGTGTCACCAGAAAGGACACCTAATACTCCTTGCTTTTCTTATGGACCTACGACTATACTATAGGTACTGAAGGTACCTGTACCTATACTATTGGTATTGAAGGGACACAAAGATTTGACCTAACCTTAGAGTCACTTTGTAGGACTACTACCCCTTCTCTGTTTTCCTCCTTCTTCATTAACTCTTCCCTTACCTGAAAAGCACAGCTGACTGGAATTGTGTACACTAAATGGTCCTTTACAATATGGAATACTTCAGTAATTACAATATGCTGGAATTGCTAAATTCTATAATTTCATTTGGATGAACTTAATCACATCATAGCATTCAATTTGGCTTATTTTCAAAATCAGCTTTGTTTATAAACTAAAAAGAACTGAAGGATTCTTTTCATTTTCAAGACTTCTCATCTGTAAGAGGATTTAGATTCTTCTATTTACAAGCATTCTTCTGAGCATCTTTCATTCTACACACAGGTTTCTTTGGGGGTTCTGTTTTATCTTTTTTCATACACTGCCTACCAGAGAGAACAAGACTGGCAAAAGGACTCTGTCCTCATAAAGCTCAGAGACGATGAACAGATAAACAAGTAAGTGAACAAAAATACTTCAGATAATGCTAAATCCTCCAAGGAGAATATGATACAGTAGATGTAATGGGAAGCTCCTTTAGACTGAGTGGTCAGAGAGGACCTTTCTGGGGTGGGGTGTGGCATTTGAACTGTGCCCTGCAGACCGAAGCAGTACAAGCACAGGAATTAGCAACTGCAAGGGCTCTGTTTGATAATGAACTTGGTAGGTTAAAGGGACAGAAAGAAGGCCAGTGTGGCTGAGGTGTGGTCAAGGGGATGTATCCAAAGTATAGCAATACATCAGAGAGGAAACCCAGGGGCAGACATATTAGTACTGAAATAGCATAAGGGATTCACACTGTATTCTAGGTGTAATGGAAGTCGATGGAAGGTTTTAAGGGAAGGTGCAGGGATTACCTAATTCATATTTTAAAAGGTCATTGTGGGCGCCACTGAGAAAGAATATAGAGCAGCAGGAAAGGAAGAAGGAGGAGAAGGACAGAAGGAAGACTACTATGATTGCTCAGGCAAGATATGATGTTACGTTAGACTATACTGGTGGCAAAGAAAGCAGGGGAAACAGACTTTAGACATATTTTAAAGAAAATGTTAATAGGACTTGCTAATGAATTCAGTGGTGATGGGGGTAAGTGACAGAAAAAAATTAATCAAGAGTAATGACTAGATTTTTGTACTGAGCACTTGACTGGGGGTAATTATTGAGGTGGGAAAAACAGAAGCAGAAAAAGGAAGGTGGCAGAGGGAGCTGAGGAATCAAGAGTTCTGCTCTGGCTATGTTGAGTTTGAGATGCTTTTCAAATATCCAAGTGAGGATGAAACCAGTAGATAGCTGGACATACGAACTGGAGCTCAGTATAGCAATCAAGGCTGGAGATACAAATTTTTTTTTTTAGTATATTGGCATCAAAGAGGGTATTTAAAGTCATAGAAATAAATTAGAATCCTTTAAGGAGAGGGTTTATTTAACGAGAAAGAAAGGAGAAGAAAGCTCAGGACTCAGCCTTTCATAATTCCAGTATTTAAAGGTTAAACAGAGCATCAACAGCCGTCAAAAGATGTTGAAAAGAAATGGCTAAACAGAGGGAAAAACGAGAAAAGTGTTGAGTACTAGGAGCCAAGATAGGGGTCAGTTATGTGGAAGACTGCTGAAAAGTCAAAAAAAAAAAAAAAAAAAAACAGAAAAGACACCAGATTTGGCAAGACTAAAGGTCTTTGGTAACCTTATTAGAACAACTGTAATGAAGTGTCAGAAAAGAAAGTCCCATTAGAATGGGCTGAAAAGAGAATGGAAGGTGAGGAACAGGGGAGAAGGAAGAGACAATAACTACACAGCAGTCTTTTCAGAAGTTGTGCACATGTGTGTGAGAGAGCTAGAGCACAGGAGAGCGAGCCCGCACCCGCACACACTTAACACAGGTGACAACAGAAGTTACAGAAAGACAGCGTCTCTGGAGCATCTGTAATCATCTCCTTCTTTGTTTTCCTCTTCGAGTCATTCTGCTGAAGTTCCTGAATAAACCATACGGATCTACAACATACATACATCTCAGACCTAGTATCTCTTTTGTTCAATCTCTCCATATTTTTCTGCCAAATCTAATCAGAGGTTTTGCGGAGGGATTCGTAACAACTATATTCTTCATTTTTATAAATGTGTGCAAAATAGTAGCATTCGGTAAATATTACAAGATTGCAAGGCTAGATGTATCTCAAATAACACAATACAAAAGATGTAAGATGCTCTTCTACCTGGAAATGGTGGAAACTTCATTATGAATCCAATTTCCAAATTATTTCCAATAATGAAGGCCAATGTATGATCTAGTCACCTTTTACAAGATCGGTTTCCATAATATGTTTATTTGCTTTTTTTCACACTGTCTCCCAATCTGTTCTTTGAAGTTTCTTCTTGCCTAAAATAAACTTCCACACAGCTGCTCTATAAACCCGAACTGAAAGTGTAGCATTTTTACCTCCATAAATGTTTTGGACACTATGCTGACAGAAAAAGAAGAGGAACTAAATGACCTGTGAAAGCCCCTGTTAGTTGCTTCATACTGATACCGAATTTCTAAATGTATTATAAATGCATTTCACAGCATTCCATTAACATGTCAGAGGACTTTCTTTTCCACTAAGCACACTTTGCATGAGTTAAATATCATTCTTTTAAATTTACATAAAGACAAGTTAAAGATGAGGCTATGTACTACAGATTTATTTAATCTACATGAGACCTAAGATATATTTTCATCAATGGCTGTGCTAGAATAATTATAAATTACAGAAAATAAAACATTCAGTTAGTGGTATAGTTTGCCTAGAATTGATTTTTTGATGCTGATTATATAACCCATTAACCGACTAAAACTTCTTCACTCAAGTCACTGCAGCGTCTGCCACCATTTGTGTTAATGTTTACACATAAAGATCACACACATTTGATGCGTCCACTTTCCTTCAAATATGGGTTAGAGTGGAACTGGGAAACAGAACCATTTCTAGTCTTTTTACAGCTTTGTTATTTTGATTTTTAAATTTACATTTGGAATAAAGAGCAACTCTGCTATAAGAATCTCATACTAACCTCTGAATAAAGTGGAGATGTGCAAGTACTCCAAGAAGGCAACAGAATTAAATATATTTTCTATGAAAGATATTAAAACCAAAAGTGTTTAATAATCTTCATTAATGAACTTTAAAGCTCAAGAAGACCTTATAAATCATCTAGTTCATCTTCCTTGGTTTCAAAATCTACTCTTGAATTTATTTAGCATTATGAGATTATTAGATGAGGTTATTTATTCTCCCTAATTTTAATATTGATAATTAATCTTTAATAAATGCTTGTGATTTTTGACATATTAAATTCTAAACCTCAACATTTCAAACAGTCTTAGATCATGAAGAATATTAACCAAGTCCAACATCCCATGTACTTTGTAGTAAAATGGTAGACCCTGAGGTGAAGTGGGGCAATAATTTCATGAGAACACATCACAGTACATGGTTAGATGTACTTTCCACTTTTTCTTCTACTAGAAAACTAAGTTTCTGTTTTGGGAAGTGCTGGCTTTGTGTCCTGCCCGTTTATGCTTTAATTTCAGCTCATGCACTGGGGGGCCCTCAGGAGGATTAAAGAAGACAACTTTGGCCGGGTGCGGCGGCTCACGCCTGTAATCCCAGCACTTTGGGAGGCCAAGGCAGGTGAATCAAGAGGTCAAGAGATCGAGACCATCCTGGCCAACATGGTGAAACCCTGTCTCTATTAAAAATACAAAAAATTACCTGGGTGTGGTGGCGGGCGCCTGAAGTCCCAACTACTCAGGAGGCTGAGGCAGGAGAATCACTTGAATGTGGGAGGCGGAGGCTGCAGTGAGCTGAGATTGCACAACTGCACTCCAGCCTGGGTGACAGAGTGAGACTCCATCTCAAAAAAAAAAAGAAGAGAAGAAAGAAGAAGGAAGAAGGAAGAAGAAGACAACTTTGAGTGGTGGATGAAACTCCGTCCTAAGATTCCAGGCTGGAGAACTGGGTCCCTTTAGCCATCTTATTAACAGTGTGAACTTGAAGAGATCACTTAACCTCTCCAGCCACTCTACCTTTATGCATAAAATGAAAATAATATTAGTTTACACATAAGTATTCAAATAATTTCCTAAGGTCTCATCGATCTCTAAAAATCTGTGATAAATATTTTCATAAACTAGATTTGGCATCATATGCTATGTTATTTATATTTACCTAACACCACATTTCCTTATTTTTATTCCTTTTTTTTTTTTTTTTGGAGACAAAGTCTCACTCCATCACCCAAACTACAGAGTGCAGTGGCAGATCTCCACTGACTGCAACCTCCGCCTCCCGGGTTCAGGCAATTCTCCTGCCTCAGTCTCCCGAGTAGTTGGGATTACAGGCGCATGCTACCATGACCGGCTAATTTTTGTATTTTTAGTAGAGATGGGTTTTCACCATGTTGGCCAGGCTGGTCTGAAACTCCTGACCTTGAGTGATCCACCCGCCTCAGCCTCCCAAAGTGCTGGGATTGCAGACGTGAGCCACTGCGCCCGGCCTCACATTTCCTTATTTCAATGTTTACTTCAGAAGGCCCTAAAGCAGGGCAATTCAACTGGCTTCCATGTTTACTTATCATTAAAAGTTATCTTACAGGACTCTTGGGATTGTGTCCTTTTTAAGACAACACAAAGTTCATAGAGTAATGGACTGTGTGGTACTCCTACCAGAGGCTCCAACATTTTGAGGCATAAGAAAATCAAGTATCTGGTTCTGATTTCCACTCTACTTTGTTGCCATTTTTAGCAACAGTTGATGGCACTTGGCCTGATCTCTTTCCTGGTCCATTGCCTATAGGTCAAGCTGACAGCAGCATAAAACCCTAAACAGCCATAACTTTTTAGTATCTATTAATAGATACATTTTATGGTAGCTGAAGTGACAATCTAGGTTCCTTTGGTTAAGAAGTTCAAAATCTTTATTCTACTGCTATTCCTTTCTGTATAAGTTTCTCAGAGAAAACAAGGTGTTTCCAGCAGCACCATCACTTTATGAAAAAAACTAAACCTCCATCATCTAAATATAATGTTTTTTCTAAAAGAAGCCTTCTTTTTTTTAGTATGTATATTATTTTTAGATACTTCCATTGCTTTAAGAAGTTCCCATGATCTTTGGGACAAAAATCAAAACATCTTTGGGATGACAAAACTAAAAATGAATAAATAGATAAAGTGGAATTTTTGAGCCAACTTTTTTTACATTTTCATACAAATTTCGAAGCTACAATTAACTTCATTTAGACCATGAATAGCAACGTAATGGGGCTGTAACAATTTCCACAAATAAAGCTACACTATTTGTTTCACATTCACTAAGGATGACTATTACTCTAAATGTTCGATTAGTTCTTCATTTATTTTAAAATTAAATTCATTATAAAAATAATGTTAGAATATTATCTAATAAATTTTCTTTGCTCACCTTCAAAAATTCTACACTATCGTTCTCTTGAGAAATTCTACATTTGGTTTCTGTTCCTCATCTTATCATCCTGCAATAATTCTTTGAAATCCACTTATCTTACTAATTTTAAAAAAAGGGATTAGTGTCTATTTAAATCAAATAATTAGTAATAACCTATTGAATAAGTTTGTGATAGAAGGTGTTACATTGTCTCAGTCTACCTGCCATTGAACAAAATAATGCCAATAATTTACTTAATCCTATTGAAATTAAAATTTTGCAACTCTCTTTATAGAAGGATAAAGTTTACAATTGCCCTTTATCCATCTTATAGAGATAATACAAAGTTAAATTATGCACTACCACAGTCTGTTTTTGCAGTTATAATGAAATACCTCAGACTGGGTAATTTAGGATAAACAGTTCACAGTTCTGGAGGCTGGGAAGGTGCTAATATCCAGCTAAGGGCCTCTGACTGTGTCGTCTCGTGACAGAAGGCAAGGGGTGAGATACAGCAAGAGGGGGCCGAATTCACCTTTTATATTGACACCAATCCCACCCATGAGGGTGGAACTCTCATAGCCTCATCACTTCTTAAAGGTTCCACCTGTTAATACTGATATAATGGCAATTAAATTTCAACACGCATTTTGGAGGGACAAACATTCAAATCATAGCACGTGCCTTTCAAGCATTTTGAGGTATTCAGAAAATGGCAAGATACTAGAAGTATTTTAATGTGTTCCTAAAACATGAAACCTAAAACAGACTTATATCTACCTTCAGCTCTAAAAATCTGGGCCTTCAAGATTTTTCCAAGTGTTAAGCAGGTGGACCCCAAAAGTGAGGCACAAACTTCACATTATCCAAACACATGACAACGTTTAATATCACAGTATTTAAATGCTACTCTAACGAATGTGTGAAGATTTTCTAATCTGGTAATTCACCGAACTTTTAGGAAACATGACTTTTCCTAAAGCCATGACTTGGTTTTCTTCTGAACTACATGCTATTCTGTATATAATGCTCCACATGTTTACAATTGCTCCAAGTGATCAATTCATTAATTCTCAAACAAATGACATCAATCTTTTTTTCACATGTAAAGAAACAAAGGCAGAAAGAGAAAGAATAGGCCATTTCCCTTTAATCTGCAGTTGCTCACCAGAAAGATTTAGTTTGCATAAACACATTCAAGAAAATAAGCGAACATAAATTTTAAAAGACGTACATAGGAAATGACAACCTAAGGAAAATGGGAAAGGGAAGAGAGAACCAGGAGTTAGGCTAGAATGCTGTCCTATCTTGTGCACTGCCAACTCTGGAGAGATCCAATCATCAGTCCAAGGCACCACACAGGCTAGACCTGAACTCCTGGGCTCAAGCTATCCTCCTGCCTAAGCCTCCAAGTAACTAGGACTACAGTCGCACACAGTCAGAACTAGCTTGTTGGACTTATTTTTGTCAAAGAATAGTATCATAATTTTTGTGCCTCTCTTGATTGAGAAGAAATTCTCCCAGAGCAGAACTGTCCTATACAACTTTCTGCAATGATACAATCTTTTCTATCAGCACCATTTAATATGGTAGCCACTGGCCACACGTGGCTGTTGAGCAGTTGAAATGTGTTTAGTGCAAGAGGAAGACTTAATTTTTAATTTGATTTTAATTACTTAAGTAGTCAAATGTGGCTACTGGTTACCATATTTCATAGTGCAGTTCTAATACATATGTACAGCAAATCACAGCAAATCAATTTCTCTCACAGTAGTATCTGTCTCAGTTACTCAGTTTCCTAACTTTGACAGAACTATTTATCATATGATGTATATTTTCACCTAAATACTTCCATATAAGTCTCTAATTTATTTTATTCCAGAGAATTTTTCCAATTACAGACTTAGTGTACTTTTGGCCAGTGAGTTCTGTGGGTTGTTGCTAAGCATGTCATTTGATGTGCTCGGATTCTTGTCTTCATTCGTTCCTGAAAGCAGTCTTATTCTCTAAAACTATCAATCATTCTTACTCTTCTCTCTCATCCCAGCTGACATGCCACTTTCAAATAGGCATATTTTCTCTGGTTTCCTGCTTTTCTGATATAGCTGTGGATACATGGAGAGTGTAATAAACAGGTTGTCCAGAAAGGAGCTTCTGTAGTCACTGGGCAGTAGATATCAGCATCAGCAATAGATCTATTTAATAAAATAAGTAAATATATATCCCCACTATATGGAAGAGTATAATACATAAAAGCATGTAATATAATAAATTTTATGCACCAATAATTTTTTACAGTATTCAGAAAAGTTTCTACATAGTAACTATAAACTACATATTAAAAATTGTTTTCTGGTCATTGCTATAATGTACACACACATTCCAATTGACACACAGAAAAAAGAAGTTACTTTCTTTAAACTGCAAGGGAAATATCGAAATAACATCACGAAACATTTCATAATATCCTAGAGATAGTATCTCTTACATTTCAAAACTGCTTTAAGTCATATGGGGCTCCAGTTCATCAGAAACAGGACTTGATACAAAAAGGCATGGCATGAACGATAATTACTGCTTTGGGTACAAATCTGCACACATTACATGCAAGATCCAATATAAGTCAACTTCTCACAGCAAATCAATTTTTCAAAAGGAAGGGTACAACCAATGTTTATTTTATGTTAAGGAGAGGAAATCAAACAAAAGGGGAAAAAGTGAGATGAAAATTCTTATGCTCCAGTTGAGTTTTTCCTTGGGAGCACTGAATAGATTTTAGGAAATTTAGCCTAATTTTGCTATGGCAACAGTTATAACACTTGAGACCACAGTCCAGGAGAAGCGCAGCATTTATTCTCTTATTGCAGCACTTTGATCCTTTCCGAGTCTAACTTAAAAGCCATAGTTTTTAATGCAAATGAGAATACATACATTGAGATTCGGGAATAATTAGAATATTTATATTTGTAATAAATCCAATGCCTGCTTCTTCCTTTGGAAGCTCTTTTGTGACATGAAGCTTACTCAGTGGTTAGGGGGTTAATGAATGAAATGGATCACTGGACTGAAAATAAAAATCACTATTTAAAACGAAGGCGACACCAGGAGAATTAGGCACTACATAATACTGTAACCACGGAGAATTCTCAACAGTAAAATAAAGCCCTGTAGTCCCAGCATTTTCATTACTTTTCCAGTAGTGCTGGATGCAGTGTGAATTTCAATGAGGTGGGAAACAGTGGATGCTTCCTTTAAAGAACATATACCACACAGAGGAAAGAACATATACCATATACCACAGAGAGGAGAAGCACTCCTTCAATTCACACAGTGATGAACTTATTCCACACAAAGGAGAAGCACTCCTCAATCCACACTGTGATGAACATATACCACACAGAGGAGAAGCGCTCCTTCAATTCACACTGTGATGAACATATACCACACAGAGGAGAAACGCTCCTTCAATTCACACTGTGATGAACATATACCACACAGAGGAGAAGCACTCCTCAATTCACACTGTGATGAACATATACCACACAGAGGAGAAGCGCTCCTTCAATTCACACTGTGATGAACATATACCACACAGAGGAGAAACGCTCCTTCAATTCACACTGTGATGAACATATACCACACAGAGGAGAAGCACTCCTCAATTCACACTGTGATGAACATATACCACACAGAGGAGAAGCACTCCTTCAATTCACACTGTGATGAACATATACCACACAGAGGAGAAACACTCCTTCAATTCACACTGTGATGAACATATACCACACAGACGAGAAGCGCTCCTCACTTCACACTGTGATGAACATATACCACACAGAGGAGAAGCGCTCCTCAATTCACACTGTGATGAACATATACCACACAGAGGAGAAGTGCTCCTCAATTCACACTGTGATGAACATATACCACACAGAGGAGAAGCACTCTTCAATTCACACTGTGATGAACATATACCACACAGAGGAGAAGCACTCCTCAATTCACACTGTGATGAACATATACCACACAGACGAGAAGCGCTCCTCAATTCACACTGTGGTGAACATATACCACACAGAGGAGAAGCACTCCTCAATTCACACTGTGATGAACATGTACCACACAGAGGAGAAGCACTCCTTCCATTCAAAGTGTAATGATGAACATATACCACACAGAGGAGAAGCACTCCTTCCATTCACACTGTGATGAACATATACCACACAGAGGAGAAGCGCTCCTCAATTCACACTGTGATGAACATATACCACACAGAGGAGAAGCACTCCTCAATTCACACTGTGATGAACATGTACCACACAGAGGAGAAGCACTCCTTCCATTCAAAGTGTAATGATGAACATATACCACACAGAGGAGAAGCACTCCTTCCATTCACACTGTGATGAACATATACCACACAGAGGAGAAGCACTCCTTCAATTCACACTGTGATGAACATATACCACACAGACGAGAAGCACTCCTTCAATCCACACTGTGATGAACATATACCACACAGAGGAGAAGCACTCCTTCAATTCACACTGTGATGAATATATACCGTATAGGGGAGAAGCGCTCCTTCAATTCACACTGTGGTGAACATATACCACACAGACGAGAAGCACTCCTTCCATTCACACTGTGATGAACATGTACCACACAGAGGAGAAGCACTCCTTCCATTCAAAGTGTAATGATGAACATATACCACACAGAGGAGAAGCACTCCTTCAATTCACACTGTGATGAATATATACCGTATAGGGGAGAAGCGCTCCTTCAATTCACACTGTGGTGAACATATACCACACAGACGAGAAGCACTCCTTCCATTCACACTGTGATGAACATGTACCACACAGAGGAGAAGCACTCCTTCCATTCAAAGTGTAATGATGAACATATACCACACAGAGGAGAAGCGCTCCTTCAATTCACACTGTGATGAACATGTACACACAGAGGAGAAGCACTCCTTCAATCCACACTGTGATGAACATATACCACACAGAGGAGAAGCACTCCTTCAATTCACACTGTGATGAACATATACCACACAGAGGAGAAGCACTCCTCAATTCACACTGTGATGAACATATACCACACAGAGGAGAAGCACTCCTTCAATTCACACTGTGATGAACATGTACCACACAGAGGAGAAGCACTCCTTCAATCCACACTGTGATGAACATATACCACACAGAGGAGAAGCACTCCTTCAATCCACACTGTGATGAACATATACCACACAGAGGAGAAGCACTCCTTCAATCCACACTGTGATGAACATATACCACACAGAGGAGAAGCACTCCTTCAATACACACTGTGATGAACATATACCAGAGAGAGGGGAAGCACTCCTTCAATACACACTGTGATGAACATATACCAGAGAGAGGAGAAGCACTCCTCAATTCACACTGTGATGAATATATACCACACAGAGGAGAAGCGCTCCTTCAATCCACACTGTGATGAACATATACCACACAGAGGAGAAGCACTCCTTCAATCCACACTGTGATGAACATATACCACACAGAGGAGAAGCGCTCCTTCAATCCATACTGTGATGAACATATACCACACAGAGGAGAAGCGCTCCTTCAATTCACACTGTGATGAACATATACCACACAGACGAGAAGCGCTCCTCAATTCACACTGTGATGAACATATACCACACAGAGGAGAAGCACTCCTTCAATCCACACTGTGATGAACATATACCACACAGAGGAGAAGCGCTCCTTCAATCCACACTGTGATGAACATATACCACACAGAGGAGAAGTGCTCCTTCAATTCACACTGTGATGAACATATACCACACAGACGAGAAGCGCTCCTCAATTCACACTGTGATGAACATATACCACACAGAGGAGAAGCACTCCTTCAATTCACACTGTGATGAACATATACCACACAGAGGAGAAGCACTCCTTCAATTCACACTGTGATGAACATATACCACACAGAGGAGAAGCGCTCCTTCAATTCACACTGTGATGGCTTTTGGCCTATCCATGCCAGTATGTACTTTACATTTTAGTATCTTAAAATATTTCATATAATAGAATATTGCATTTAACTTGCAAGAAAGGCTAAACACCTAGCATAACAAACCATGGTGCACTGTAAATGTTAATTTAAAAATAATATATACAAATCAGTTACAGCTTAGACAAGAAACCTCTTTGACTACACAATTTGGAACTAGAATTATATATTATATTTAAATGTATCTCTTTAAACCAATTCAAAAGCAACATAGAGAGACTAAAAGCTGTACTGAAGAAGGAAAATCAGGTCATTACCCATGAGATTGCTTCAGTTCAAAAAGAGAAAGCAGGAGTGGGTGTGAAAATGCACAGATTACTGAAAAGTGGAATGTGGCGTTAAATCAAATCTTACAACATGGAATCACGTTTTACTTTGCATTAGGTTCCTATTCTCCTAGTATCAAAACTAGGAGGTCTTTTGCGCTGCTAACTTAGTAAAAACTAAAAGTCAAACATTTCACTAATAGACCTGCCTCTAAGTATAAGGTTGAGGCAGAAGGTATACAATCATAGAGGAAAAGACATGAGTTAATACTGCTTTCCCCATTGTAACTGGAAAGTGTCATAAATCCTACATTAGTTTCTCACCTAACCTCCCTATGTTTAGTCATTCCAGTGCCCCAAAATTGAAGAATTAGTCTCAATTTCTACTGGAATATAAATGACACATCAGATTCTAGCCAGATAATTACGTCCTTCCTAAATATGTTGCAAAAGTGTTATTCATTGTGGAGAATGCAGAATTATAAAATACAACCCGACTCTCAAATTACTTATAATCTGGTTAGGAATACCTAACTATAAAGATAAACACAGTTGTGGGTCTCAGCTGGGCAACAGTCAGGCTCTGCAGGATGTCTACATAGACAGGTAGGTAGACAGACAAAAAGACATGTATGGTGAGCCACCTCCAGCTCACAGGCAGTATCAGACTCACAGTAGTACCAACTCAAAACAGACCTTCCCCTCCGCAGCATTCCGCATGCCCCACATTATGCTAGAACCTCTATTTGAATTTTTCTTCTAGAGCAAATTCCTAGCCTCTCCTCCAGGAATGGGAGGGCTGGGGAAAGAGCCCTTAGGGTCTTTTCAAGGGGTTCACTGACCCTACAAGCTCTAAGCTCTCTCTACAGCTGTGCTGTCCAATATGGAAATCATGAGCCATTGAGTGGCTACTGGGCACTTGAAATATGGCTAGTGCAACTGAGAAACTGAATTTTTTATTTAATTTAATGAACTTAAACAGCCACATATGGCTAATGACTACAGTACTAGAAACAAGATATAAAACATTTCCATCATCACAGAAAGCACTACTCTACAGAGTAAAGACTTATTATAATTGGATATATACATTCCTGAAAAATGTGGTATATAAAATATTATAACTTGAGGGCTCATGAGGCAGAACACAAACTCTATACAGTATTATAACCAAATCCCTAAAAAGTAAGAATCCCAACTTTTAAAACTAGCGTGATTTTTAAAAGACATTTAATTCTTAATAAAGAAATATTATGATAAATAAGTATACATTTAATTATTTATTTATGGATAAATGAATGAATGAATGAATGACAGGGTCTCACAATGTTGCCGAGGCTGGCATGCCGTGGCGCAATAATAGCTCACTGCAGCCTCAACCTCCTGGGCTCAGGCAATCCTCCTGCCTCAGCCTCCCAGTAACTGGGATTATAGGCACATCCCACCACACCTGGCTAACTTTTTTTATTTAATTAATTAATTTATTTATTTTTTGAGATGGAGTCTCGCTCTGTCGCCCAGGCTGGAGTGCAGTGGTGCAATCTCGGCTCACTGCAAGCTCTGCCTCCTGGGTTCACGCCATTCTCCTGCCTCAGCCTCCTGAGCAGCTGGGACTACAGAGGCCTGCCACCACACCTGGCTAATTTTTTGTATTTTTAGTAGAGACGGGGTTTCACTGTGTTAGCCAGGATGGTCTCGATCTCCTGACCTCGTGATCCACCCACCTCGGCCTCCCAAAGTTTTTTTATTTTTCTGCAGAGGCGGCATCTCCCTATGTTGCCCAGGCTTGTCTCAAACTCTGGGGCTAAAGTGATCTACCCACCTCAGCCTCCCAAAGTGCTGGGATTACAGGTGTGAGCCACCATGCCCAGCCAACCATACATTTAAAGGTTAAAGTAGCTTGAAAGAAGGCTGTAAGAAAGGTATCTAAATTCTGAAAATGCACAAAGACTGGGAATACTATGACCAAACCAAGCGAGAGACAAGAGGTCTCGGGCTCACTGTTTCTCCATTCCTCCACCTTGCTGGGCTGTGCTGGCGTTTACTGCACTTTGGGTTTAGCTGCTACCACTTGATGAAGAAAACCATTAATACATCAAGAAAAATCACTTAATAAACCAAAGAGACGACCACATTAACTCAATAGCATCCCCCCACTTGTCAATTCTATGTGAATTAATTCTTGTCATAGAAACATGAGTAGGCGCAGAAAGGACTTCATTTGGCAGACGGGTTCTCTGTGTGTGTTCCCTCATACTCCCCGATATAACTGGTCGCAGCTCCATTCCCATCTCAGTCTATCAAAAAAACTATGCCCGATGCTCAAGGCTTTTCTCAACTGATACCTTCCCTTTATTAAGCCTTTCCTGATCATCGCCTCCAACCAAGATATGAGGAACACAGACTTTTTTCTCCTAAAGATATTTTTACTCACACTTCACATTAAATTTAACACATACTTATGGTTGTTGTTCTATTACTGTTATTATTAGAGGTAGCTTAGGAGGGCTGCTGGAAATTCAAGGGGGAAAGCTAAAACTTCCCAGGGCTTTGTAACATCTCTTCAGACTGGATTTTAGTCCTAATTCTGCCACCAGCTTCCTGGTTAATCTCAGGTAAGTCACTCCCTCCCCGTTTCTGGGCTTCAAACAATCTCATTTTTCAAAATATCTTTATTATTGTAACTTTTGAATGATATTTTAAAAGTCCCTGTAAACCTCTAGTATGCATAGAACTTTAAAAAGCTGAAGTGAGAATAGCCTTCTAGACTTTTTGCCCCATGAATATATACAAACATAAAAGCATTTTACACTGAATTAGACCATGCCATCCATATCGTACTGTGACTTAGTTTACTGTATTCACTTAAAACTTGATTTCAGTACACAAAGAAATCTCCTGCAGTTGTTTTACCTGCTGCATTATTAGAAAAAAATATAATTTAACAATCCCCCATTGATTAAATTACCCTTTAAATGTTTAAGCTTTTCTTAAAACTAGGAAAGTAATACATGCATTTTTTTAAGTATTGAAAATTTTCCTTTCCCTAATACACTCTATCTTGGGTGATAACATTTTCTAAAGAGTATCTTCTGTTTTTTCATTTTTCTCATAGATACCACTGGGGTTTCTTTCTCTTTTTTTAAGACAAGGTCTGGCTCTGTTGACCAGGATGAAGTGCAGTGACACGATCTTGGCTCACTGCAGCCTCAACCTCCCGGGCTCAAGCAATCCTCACACCTCAGCCTCCTGAGTAGTTGTTTTTTGTTGTTGTTCTTGAGATGGGGATCATTGTGTTACCCAGGCTGGACTCGAACTCCTGAGCTCAAGCAATCTGCCCGCCTGAGCTTCCGAAAGTGCTGTGATTACAGGAGTGTGCCACCACACCTGGCCAGGTTTCAACGATGCATTCCTATATTTACTTCTTGATTTTTGTTACAGCATTATTTTACACTGTCAGTGATTATTTTTAATTCATTAAATTCTATTCCATAAATAGATCCCAGTCCTCTGTGCTTTCTCAGTTGATTTTTGGAGACTGATAGTCAACAGGCAGCATTCACAATATTATAATTATATATCTATTACTCACTGTAGAACTAAGTATTGTGGAACAGCTCCACAGGGGAGGAAATGCAATCTTATGCCATTCAACTTCTCCTGTTTGAAACAAAATATCCCAAGAGTCAAGCAGATTTCATTTTCGTTTTTTTGCTTTTCTTTACTTTACCTGCAATTCTTTCTTACATCTCAGATTATCTTCTTTCTGGATTCTTCTACCATTTCATTGCAGAAACTCCTTACATATATTATTTCATATAATAAGCCTAGATAAATAGATAAAAAATAGCTTATATCCATGCATATTTGAGTATCTTTCTATCACTGCCTTCTTACTTAACAAATAGTTTTGGCTACATGAGATTTTTGGTTCAAAGTTATTTTCTTTGTTTCTTTGTTTTTTGAGGGAAATTACTTTTTACTTCAGTGCAATTTACTGGAGAGACGAACTGTGCAAGTAGAGATGCCTGATGAGCGTCACATAACGTTTTCGGTGGATAGTCACGACACTTGAGCCCACCACGAAAGCAACGGGAGGCAGCTGCAATATTCCAGCAGGACAGTGTGTACTACAGTGAGTTTTAAGCAGTTATGATTTTTTAAATTATACTTTAAGTTCTAAGGTACATGTGCACAACGTGCAGGTTTGTTACATATGCATACATGTGCCATGTTGGGGTGCTACACCCATTAACTCATCATTTACATTAGGTATATCTCCTAATGCTATCCCTCCCCTCTACCCCCACCCCATGACAGGCCCTGGTGTGTGATGTTCCCCACCCTGTGTCCAAGTGTTCTCATTGTTCAATTCCCACCTATGAGTGAGAACATGTGGTGTTTGATTTTCTGTCCTTGCGGTAGTTTGCTAAGAATGATGGTTTCCAGCTTCATCCATGTCCTTACAAAGGACATGAACTCATCCTTTTTTATGGCTGCATAGTATTCCATGGTGTATATGTGCCACATTTTCTTAATCCAGTCTATGGACACTTGGGTTGATTCCAAGTCTTTGCTATTGTGAATACTGCCACAATAAACATATGTGTGCATGTGTCTTTATAGCAGCATGATTTATACTCCTCTGGGTATATACCCAGTAATGGGATGGCTGGGTCAAATAGTATTCCCAGTTCTAGATCCTTGAGGAATAGTCACACTGACTTCCACAATGGTTGAACTAGTTTACAGTCCCACCAACAGTGTAAAAGTGTTCCTATTTCTCCACATCCTCTCCAGCACCTGTTGTTTCCTGACATTTTAATGATTGCCATTCTAACTGGTGTGAGATGGTATCTCACTGCGGTTTTGATTTGCATTTCTCTGATGGCCAGGGATGATGAGCATTTTTTCATGTGTCTGTTGGATGCATAAATGTCTTCTTTTGAGAAGCGTCTGTTCATATCCTTTGCCAACTTTTTGATGAGGTTGTTTGATTTTTTCTTGTAAATTTGTTTAAGTTCTTTGTAGTTTCTGGATATCAGCCCTTTGTCAGATGAGTAGATTGTAAAAATTTTCTCCCATTCTGTAGGTTGCCTGTTCACTCTGATAGTAGGTTCTTTTGCTATGCAGAAGCTCTTTAGTTTAATTCGAACCCATTTGTCTATTTTGGCTTTTGTTTCCATTGCTTTTGCTGTTTTAGTCATGAAGTCCTTGCCCATCCCTAGGTCCTGAATGGTATTGCCTAGGTTTTCTTCTAGGGTTTTTGTGGTTTTAGGTCTAACATTTAAGTCTTTAATCCATCTTGAATTAATTTTTGTATAAGGTGTAAGGAAAGGATCCAGTTTTAGCTTTCTACATGTGGCTAGTCACTTTTGGCAGGAACATTTATTAAATAGGGAATCTTTCCCCCATTTCTTGTTTTTGTCAGGTTGTCAAAGATCAGATGGTTGTAGATGTGTGGTATTCTTTATGAGGGCTCTGTTCTGTTCCATTGATCTATATCTCTGTTTTGGTACCAGGACCATGCTGTTTTGGTTACTGTAGCCTTGTAGTATAGTTTGAAGTCAGGTAGCATGAGGCCTCCAGCTTTGTTCTTTTGGCTTAGGATTGTCTTGGCAATACGGGCTCTTTTTTGGTTCCATATGAACTTTAAAGTAGTTTTTTCCAATTCTGTGAAGAAAGTCATTGGTAGCTTGATGGCGATAGCATTGAATCTATAAATTACCTTGGGCTGTATGGCCATTTTCATGATATTGATTCTTCCTATCCATGAGCATGGAATGTTCTTCCACTTGTTTGTGTCCTCTTTTATTTCGTTGAGCAGTGGTTTGTGGTTCGCCTTGAACAGGTCCTTCACATTCCTTGTAAGTTGAATTCCTAGGTATTTTATTCTCTTTGAAGCAATTGTGAATGGGAGTTCACTCATGATTTGGCTCTCTGTTTGTCTGTTATTGGTGTATAAGAATGCTTGTGATTTTTGCACATCGATTTTGTATCCTGAGACTTTGCTGAAGTTGCTTATCAGCTTAAGGAGATTTTGGGCTGAGACAATGGGGTTTTCTAAATATACAATCATGTCATCTGCAAACAGGGACAATTTGACTTCCTCTTTTCCTAACTGAATACCCTTTCTTTCTTTCTCCTGCCTGATTGCCCTGGCCAGAATTTCCAACACTATGTTGAATAGGAGTGGTGAGAGAGGGCATCCCTGTCTTGTGCCAGTTTTCAAAGGGAATGCTTCCAGTTTTTGCCCATTCAGTATGATACTGGCTGTGGGTTTGTCATAAACAGTTCTTATTATTTTGAGATATGTCCCATCAATACCTAGTTTATTGAGAATTTTTAGCATGAAGGGCTGATGAATTTTGTTGAAGGCCTTTTCTGCATCTATTGAGATAATCATATAGCTTTTGCCTTTGGTTCTGTTTATATGATGGATTATGTTTATTGATTTTCGTATGTTGAACCAGCCTTGCATCCCAGGGATGAAGCCAACTTGATCGTAGTGGATAAGCTTTTTGATGTGCTGCTGGATTCGGTTTGCCAGTATTTTATTGAGGATTTTTGCATCAATATTCATCATGGATATTGGTCTAAAATTATCTTTTTTTTGTTGTGTCTCTGCCAGGCTTTGGTATCAGGATGATGATGGCCTCATAAAATGAGTTAGGGAGGATTCCCTCTTTTTCTATTGATTGGAATAGTTTCAGAAGGAATGGTAACAGCTCCTCTTTGTACCTCTGGTAGAATTCAGCTGTGAATCCATCTGGTCCTGAACTTTTTTTGGTTGGTAAGCTATTAATTATTGCCTCAATTTCAGAGCCTGCTATTGGTCTATTCAGAGATTCAACTTCTTCCTGGTTTAGTCTTGGGAGAGTGTATGTGTCGAGGAATTTATCCATTTTTTCTAGATTTTCTAGTTTATTTGCATAGAGGTGTTTATAGTATTCTCTGATGGTAGTTTGCATTTCTGTGGGGTCAGTGGTGATACCCCTTTATCATTTTTTATTGCATCTATTTGATTCTTCTCTCTATTCTTCATTAGTCTTGCTAGCAGTCTATCAATTTTGTTGATCTTTCCAAAAAACCAGGTCCTGGATTCATTGATTTTTGAAGGGTTTTTTTTTGTGTCTCTATTTCCTTCAGTTCTGCTCTGATCTTAGTTATTTCTTGCCTTCTGCTAGCTTTTGAATGTGTTTGCTCTTGCTTCTCTAGTTCTTTTAATTGTGATGTTAGGGTGTCAATTTTAGATCTTTCCTGCTTTCTCTTGTGGGCATTTAATGCTCTAAATTTCCCTCTACACACTGCTTTAAATGTGTCCCAGAGATTCTGGCATGTTGTGTCTTTGTTCTCATCAGTTTCAAAGAACATCTTTATTTCTGCCTTCATTTCGTTATGTACCCACTAGTCATTCAGGAGCAGGTTGTTCAGTTTCCATGTAGTTGAGCGGTTTTGAGTGAGTTTCTTAATCCTGAGTTCTAATTTGATTGCACTATGGTCTGAGAGACAGTTTGTTATAATTTATGTTCTTTTATATTTGCTGAGGAGTGCTTTACTGAGACCATCAATGCTAGGAAGAAACTGCATCAACTAACGAGCAAAATAACCAGCTAACATCATAATGACAGGATCAAATTCACACATAACAATATTAACCTTAAATGTAAATGGGCTAAATGCTCCAATTAAAAGACACAGACTGGCAAATTGGATAAAGAGTCAAGACCCATCAGTGTGCTGTATTTAGGAGACCTATCTCATGTACAGAGACATACATAGGCTCAAAATAAAGAGATGGAGGAAGATCTACCAAGCAAATGGAAAACAAAAAAAAAGCAGGGGTTGCAATCCTAGTCTCTGATAAAACAGACTTTAAACCAACAAAGATCAAAAGAGACAAAGAAGGCCATTACATAATGGTAAAGGGATCAATTCAACAAGAAGAGCTAACTATCCTAAATATATATATGCACCCAATACAGAAGCACCCAGATTAATAAAGCAAGTCCTTAGAGACCTACAAAGAGACTTAGACTCCCACACAATAATAATGGGAGACATTAACGTCCCACTGTCAACATTAGACAGATCAATGAGACAGAAAGTTAACAAACATATCCAGGACTTGAACTCAGCTCTGCACCAAGTGGACCTAATAGACATCTACAGAACTCTCCACCCCAAATCAACAGAATATACATTCTTCTCAGCACCACATCGCACTTATTCAAAGTTATTTATCTTTCAGAACTTTGAAAGTACTGTTCCGTGATCTTCTAGAATTAAATGCTGCATATGAGAAATGTGATTTTAGTCCAGTTCCTGCATGTTTTGTCACTTATTTTTTCCTTCTAGGGGAATACGTTGGTATATATATATATATTTTCTATGGAGTTCTAAAATTTTACTAGGAATAATTGAGTTTTTGACTTTTTTAAATCATGTGATTCAACACATAGTGAGCCCTTTCTATCTGAAGAATTATAAGGCTTTTTTCAGCTTTGTGAATAATGCTTTTATCATTTCATTGACTATTTCCACCCCTCTATCTTAACTATCACCTGCCTCTGGAAATCCTATTAGAAAGACGTTGGTCTTCACAGATCTTAACCCCCAAGTTTCTAGTTTCCCAAATTATCCATTAATCGGTTATACTGTACATTATATATATGAATATTCTGGGAGGTTTCCTGAACTTTCCTTTCAAAAATCAGTCTTTGGCTAAATCTATTCTATTTGTTGGCCCATATATCAAATGTTTTGTTATGAAATCATTCTAATTCTTGGGAAGAGTTTTAACTATTTCAATATTATTTTGAATCTTACTTTGAAAGTTTGGTGTAGAAAGAATTCTTACTTGATGGACTAAGAACACAAGAGATTGAGAGTTAAAATTAGAAAGAAATAACATTCTACAGGTTTTGTAAAAGGTGGGGATTTTTTCCTTATTTTTAAAAAATGAATAAAAGCCAACGAATCTTTGTTGGGCATGGTGGCAAATGTCTATAGTCCCAGCTACTTGGGAGGCTGAAGCAGGAGGATCACCTGAGGCTAGGAGTTTGAAGCCACAGTCTGCTATGATCATACCACAGTATTCTAAAGCCCAGGCAACACAGTGAAACCCCACTGCTTACCCAAAAAAAAAAAAAAAAAAAAAGCTGGTCTCAGTGGCTCATGCCTGTAATCCTTGCATATCTTGGGATGGCAAGGAGGGAGCATCACTTGAGCCCAGGAGTTCGAAACCAGCCTGGGCAACACACTGAGATTCCATCTCTCATTAAAATATTAGCTGGGTGCGATGGTGCATGCATCTAATGGTGCACCCAGCTACTCCAGAGTCTGAGGTGGCAGGATTGCTTGAGCCCAGGAAGTCAAGGCTACAGTGAGCTGTGTTATTGCCACTGCACTCCAGCCAAGGTGACCACAGCAAGACTCTGTCTCAAAAAAAAAAAAAAAGGCCAACCAATTTCCCAATCTAATGTGAAATATAAACAGAAGTGTAGCCTGTCATTTTTAAAAACTTCATACTCTGTACCTGCATACTTTTTGGTAATCAAATTTATAACGTGTGTCTAGGCAACCACACATTCAACAGACTACCACGAGAGATTTTGCCTAGCACTGTGGTTTAAGAGAAGGATAACTCTATATATATGTATATATATACGTGTATATACATATATATACACATATATGTACATATATGTGTATATATATATTTTAACATGGGACTCATATATATATATGAGTTAAAAAAACATTTTATTTCATTAATATCTCTTGTACATGGGAAACTGTCACAAAGCAGTTTCTTCTCTTTTTACTGCACTCTAAACATAGACTATATATAAGAGAGGTTAGCTATAGTTCCTGAGTCAGCTACTCATCACTCATTTCCCACACCTAAAAGAGGCCAAGGACACTTAAATGTAAATTCATTGTACTTTTCACCTTTTTGAGTGACCCCATTTTATAGGTATCTTGGGGCTAGCTATTTGCACATCAGACTTTTCCATTCTGAAATGCTGACTCAATTCACTAGAGAGAAGGATTCTACTTGTGAGTGTGGAAAAAAAAAATCCTGACTTTCTAGATCATTTTCCCTATTCACTTTGGATAATACCACTTTATAAATAGGATTTGATGCATGCAAAGCAGCAATCTGAAAGGACCGGCAGTATATACTATAAGCACTTATTATAGTATTTGTAAATGCCTTATTAATGGCAAAATAGCTTTGAAACCATCCATGATATGTACCACAGCTAACTCAATTTGACAGTGAAAGATGCTATGTCAGTCTGTTATGGCAGATATAAAACATGTACCATATGAGTAGATCCTTGGCATATGTTATAAAAATTACTTTTGCTTTATATTTTCTAGTTGTGTAAAAAGGGACAAGAAGCACTCCTAACACTGTTTTCATTGGACTCTTCCACACTGCCTTCTGTTGCCTACTATAAACAGTTAAATATATCTTCTTTTACTATCTGGCTACAGCAGTTTTCTGTATATAAAAATTTTTCCACTCTACTATGAATTGGGTTTATATGGACTCCATCTAAACATTATTCATGAACTATTCTGAATACATACCAAATGATACCCCAGTGATCTTCAAAACGCTGAAGTTTCAATTTTCTTTAATTCTGCTTTCAGGCCAGGCAAAGCATTCATCTCAGTGAGGCAGCCTGCCTCTTAGGCATCATTAATGTTTTAGATTTTCATAAATTCTGCTATGGCTAAATAGACCAAGAACCTGAACTCCATAGAGTTCCTAAAAGAATTCAGCAGCTACTGCCTTTTTTTTTTTTTTTTAGTTTTATTTCCAAGATGAAGTTTAAAAATAAGAATAAAAACTGGCAACAGGCCAGACATGGTGGCTGAGGCGAGCGGATCACTGGAGCCCAGGAGTTGCAGACCAGCCTGGACAACATGGCAAGACCCTGTCTCTAGTAAAAACACAAACATTAGCTAAGTGTGGTGGCACATGCCTGTAATCCCAGCTACTCAGGAGGCTGAGGCACGAGAATCTCTTGAACCTGGGAAGCAGAGGCTGCAGTCAGCCAAGATCGTGCCACTGTACTCTAGCCTGGGTGACAGAACGAGACTCTGTCTCCAAAAACAAACAAACAAACAAACAAAAAACAGAAATACTGGGAATAAAAGTATTTTTGAAACATGTAGATCCTCTTTTATTAAGAAAGAGGCAGACATCTCACACTTAGGAAAATCTCAACTCTTAAAGAGAGAAATGAAATAGAAATTTTACAAATCAAAACAAAAGTAAAAAAAAATCAAAAATAACAGATTTTTATCTAAGAAATTAAAATTTCAGATTTAACGTGGAAAATATCTGAAAAATGTTGTGATTATGAATAAGCCTTATGACATTTCTGCATCACTCCTGACTTATAGACCTATTTCTCTAAATTGATATTCATTCTACACCAATGAACCACTAAAGGCCTTGTTCATCAAGATTCCAGAGGTGATTTCTATTCATATTTTGCTATGAATACACCAAACTGTATAAAAAGTTAGTTTTTTTTCCATTTCTGTAAATATAAGTTTAATAAAATACAACCACAGATAACACACCAGGCCAATGTCTCAGTCAATTACCAACTTAGCCATGTTTTCCTGTCCAAAAAATTCATTTGTTTTTGGTGACAGTGGTGATGAAATCATTTATTTACTTATTTTTCAATTGGTTTTCATGAAATACTTGTTCCAGTTTGTTCCATGTAGGTTTTGAGAAAGATTACAGTATTTTGTTGTTCCAATAAACTGAGACATTCAGTTCTATCAGACAATGATCTTACTTTTATTCTAGCTGCCAGAAAAGTCACAGCTAAAGTTGACATTCAATTATGGTGGCTTTCTTTAGTTAAAAAAATTAATAAAACATTCTTCTCTTCCCCTTTACTACCTAACTTTTGCCTTTGTTCTTACGGTATGATCCTTGATCTTACTGTATCTGTAGTTTTATTTTAAGTAAGAAGTGAGGACTCTGGACATTGCTCTAGTTGTTCAAATGAGATTCTATGTGGATTGTAAAAATATATTTTTCTACTGGAAAGTGAGTCTATTTGAGTAGCTAGGGCTCCTGTTGTAATAGAAAGGGTACCAATCCCAAGTAATATGATTTCTAAAATGAAGTCATTATCATAAGTGGAGTATATTATTTCAAGTGACTAAAACTTTTGAAGAGTGAATTGTTCATATTCTGGGTTATGTATGCATTTGTTATGGTCAAGGAAGCTTGAAGCTTCAAATTCATAAATAAATTACATCAAATGCAATAAGAATACCACCTACTGGACACTTTATAATATGCATTAATAGTATATTTATGACTTTATTTAATTTCTAAAACGGCCCTATGAAGTTATTTTTAGAATTTTCATTTTACCTATGTGGAAACTGAGCCACAGAGAAGATGCCCAAATAACAGTATTTCTGCAGAAATCAAAACCCAATTTGCCTGACTCCAACATTTACACTATATATATTTTATACATATATACTATATATATATAACACATATATTACACTGTTTAATATAATTACAGTCTCACATAGGGATGAATTCGATTATTCAGATAATTAAAATGTTTTTTAAAAGAAAATAATATTCAGCATATTTCTTCGTTAGTTATATGTTAAAATACGAAGATACACATCAAACTACTACATCAACTAAGACTAAATGCTCTTTTGTATATAACTCCCTTATTAGACCTGAATGTTACAGAATTGTAAACCTAATTTGGCAGCTGATCTGAATCCAGGTCGCTACTCTGTAGTCAGCTGTGTTATATGACTCTGCACTGAGCCCCAGAGGAACCACAATGAAAAATTAGCTGCTCAGTATAACGAATTGCCAGATGTTGGATTCAAGTAGGTAATGACATTTGAAAGCATGTGTGCAAGTATAGAAGAAAATTCTGAGGTCCCAGATCTCAAATTTTATGTGTTATAAGCAAAATGCTAAAATCTCAAGTTCTGTTTTTAAAAATTAATTAAATAATTATTTATAATGTGTGTCTAGGCAACCACACATTCAACAGACTACCACGACAGATTTTGCCTAGCACTGTGGTTTAAGAAAGAGAAGGATAACTATATATATATATGTATTTTAACATGGGACTCATATATATATATGTACACACGAGTTAAAAACATTTTATTTCATTAATATCTCTTGTACATGGGAAACTGTCACAAAGCAGTTTCTTCTCTTTTTACTGCACTCTAAACATAGACTATATATAAGAGAGGTTAGCTACAGCTCCTGAGTCAGCTACTCATCACTTATTTCCCACACCTAAAAGACACCTTTTTGTTTGGCAAAATGCTTCCTAAAGTAAATAGAAACTACAGTTAACACTTTTTATTTTCTAGCTAAGAGTCACCTATTGCCTTCAAAAAAATTAATTCTCCTAGTAGATTACAGAATTTGCTTTGAAAAATTTTGGTAGACTTTTATCCTTAAAAAATCCAGGTAGTAAGAGAACCTGGATAAGTACTGCCTGGATTAGCGAGCGGTTATGAGCAAACGCAATCTGAGAAGTAAGTTTTCATGAGTGATGAGAACATACCCTTTCCTGCTTCGCTGTCCCCTACCATCAAAATCCCTCTTGCCACCTTGCTGAAACCAACTGTTGCAGAGATTCATTCTATTGATGTAAGGTTGGGTCTCAACTGAAATAGTTAACAGGCAGAGAGCATATCTCTTTTGAAACTGTATTTGGAGTAAAAGGTTCGGATACTGAGCCACTGATGAGGTGTTTGGGGGAAATTGTTTCATAAAACTGAAAAGCAACCATAAGAAAATAAGGTTGGAGCCAATATGACAAGAACTGATGACGTAACGATTCTGCCCAGAATGTTCTGACCACGTCATCAAATCATGCCCTCTAAGCAATACAAGACACACAAGAGAAGTCTTCACAAAACACATGCTGGGCTCTCACACACTCATTTTCAGATTTTGAAGGGATTTCACAAGATTTCAAATCTGCCCAGATCATCTCAAAATTGTTCATTTCTAAACTTGAAATGTCTCCAAACAGAGACTTTTTGGAAAGTAATTTGGGCAGGTCGTTTCTTCCCATTATCAATTACTGGTCAGCATGTAAGTAGCTCTCTTCCCATGTCAAAGCTGCCCCTGGCCTTCCTCTTGCTCATGCTCTAATTGTGTTATTAGTCAGGCTCCAAAGTCTGAGTGTAGCTCCATCTACCACATCCTCTGGGCCAGTTATGCAAAAGCTCTCTGACTTGTTTTTTTTTTTTTTTTTTGAGATGGAGTCTCGCTCTGTCGCCCAGGCTGGAGTGCAGTGGCGCAATCTTGGCTCACTGCAAGCTCTGTCTCCCGGGTTCACGCCATTGTCCTGCCTCAGCCTCCCGAGTAGCTGGGACCACAGGCGCCCGCCACCATGACCGGCTAATTTTTTTTTTCTTTTTTTTTTTTTTTGTATTTTTACTAGAGATGGGGTTTCACCGTGTTAGCCAGGATGGTCTCGATCTCCTGACCTCGTGACCCGCACGCCTCAGCCTCCCAAAGTGCTGGGATTACAGGCATGAGCCACCGTGCCCGGCCGCTGTCTGACTTCTTTTACCTAATTCACAGTATTTCTCCGAGGGTCAAATAAGATCAAGAACAAGATGCGAAAACTACAAAATGCATTTTAAAATAGTTGATTACTGGGATTTTTTTTTTAGTATTTGATTTTTTTATAGTATGATCATTGCTTTTTGTTTCTTCATTTGTTTTTGAGACACAGTCTCACTCTGTCGCCCAGGCTGGAGCAAAGTGGTGCGATCTCTGGCTCATTGCCTCCGAGGTTTAAGTGATTCTCCCGCCTCAGCCTTCCAAGTAGCTGGGATTACAGGCACCCGCCACCACACCTGGCTAATTTTTGTATTTTTAGTAGAGACAGGGTTTCACCATGTTGGCCAGGCTGGTCTTGAACTCCTGACCTTAAGTGATCCGCCCACCTCAGCCTCCCAAAGTGCTGGGATTACAGGCATGAGCCACCGCACCCGGCCTGATTATTGATACTCCACACAAAACACAGAAAATACAACACAAACATGGAAACTATTAAACAATTATTTTAGGTTTTAATTCACAAAAATGCACCCAGTATGGATGCTAGTTTTTTTTTTTTTGTATTTTTTTTTGTAATTTCCTAAATGTACTGGAATAAAATATTTCTGAAAAAATAAGCTCTATAAAAATTTTCAGTTAAGGTCATATTTGATCATCATAGTAGTACAGCCCAACAAAACAGTTTTACCTAAAGTAACATGAAAAATATAATTTCTGTTTCACCCTTAAAAAATGTGTGTTTGTATTTATGTACTTCCAAAACTTTTTCTTATCAACTAATAAGATCAGGTCACGTTAAGTCTATTGATCTCACCTTTCACTGTAATATCTGCTTTGGCAACTGTTCCTTAGATACAATGTTCTCCAAACTCAAAAGTTATTTCCCCATTGGATAGGTGATTTCGTACTGTTTATATTAAACTTTATCTCTTTTCTTCTAAGAGCAGTTCCCCCAGGTAGTCAAGTCTGTTCCATGTTAGCTTACTTTCAAATTAAGTCACCTTCTGGCATGACACAATTATAGAGCACATTAATAACTGCAGGCACCTGCAGAATAAATTCAAACGCATTCCTTTCCCTCCCCCTCTCTTGATATATACCTGCAAAACTGTCTAAAAATTCTATAAAATCTAAAACTCAAAAATGGTCTTCTCTATATTCCTGTGTTCCTCCTTACTGATACTAGGTTCTAATACTCCGTCTTCTAAAACCTGGCAACACTATCTAATCTATTCTCACCCTGTGATGACTGTGACTGCTGAAACCTCATTTTCATAGTCCAACATTCAAATCTTCAATTGTTGCTTGACAAACTCAGTTGTCATGGAATAGCCACCTGAAGAAAACAGCTGAATTCAGTACACTATTTTCAGTGACTGCAAAACTATAATACACAATACAGATATTTTTCACATAAACTAGGTGTAAAAATACAATGTTCACACTTCATATGAGAATATTTTATTTCTAGAAATAAATCTTCACCAGTCCAAACACGTAAGTTTACAGAAAGTCAGTAAGACATCATTATATTTATATAGCACCTTGACCACTACAAAAGCTGCTCACTGATAATATCAGAAATAATCAATAGGCTTATAACACTGCCAAAATGGTAGCAGAGTATCGTGTGTCTATTGAGTCTGAAATTAAATTGCAATTTAAGGTCCATCTCTTAAAGCTATATTCATGTATTTAGAACTCTATCAAACAAAACAAGAAAAAAATTACTTTGACGTACATCTTTTAAAGATGAATATGAAACTTTGGACAATAAATACTACTCTCCCGAATCAACTTTTAAAGTGCAACCATCTTTTAATGATAGTTAACTGCTTTAAGAAAGCAATAAACTAAAATGTAAACCTGAAAGCCCACTATCTTAAGCTCTTTTAAAAATTAAATACACCAGCAACATTTTGAGACTCAAAATTAATTTACTTCACTCAATCCTACGCATAAGTTTGGCAATTTGTTTCAGATGCTATTTTTCTGTAATTTTTGTGGGTACATAGTAGGTGTATATATTTATGGGCTATATAAGATGTTTTGATACAGGCATGTAATGTGTAACAAGCACATCAACAAGAATGGGGTATCCATCCCCTAAAACATTTGTCCTTTGGGCTACATGTCATTTCCTAATGTAAAGAAAATGGACAGACAGAACCAACATTGATTTGACTGGGTGAAAAAGTCCCTTTGAGTTGGGAGCAGGGGTTGTGTTCCTGGATTTGGGTTGTTAGGACAGCATAAAAAGGCTTCACAGGGGAACATTCTTTTCTGATAAAGGAAAGCAGCTGGGTTGGCTTCAAATGGCAGTGACTTTACTTGGAATATTCACAGGTAAGCTGCAAATATAAAACACCTTCCACAGAGTGTTATTTTGTAATCGGGGCTTATCTCAAGTGCAAGAACCTCCAGCCTACAGCTTTAGTAGGTGCCTCAGACACTGTGCCCGGCTTTAGTAGGTGCCTCAAACACTGTGCCCACGTACTCTGAATGGCGTATACACAATGATAATAAAAGATAACCCAGTGTTTGCTAAGTGCCAGGTACAACTACAGGTACCGTACCAGATAGAAACTGTTATTATAACCATTTGACAGATAAAAACACTAAAGCACACTGAGATGAGTGAATTTGCCCAAGGTCACATAGACAGTAAGCAGTATGAAGAAACATATGTATAACTGGACTGACTCTGAAATATTATAAATTTATTCTGTTAAAGGTTTCTGTTTTAAAAAAAATCCATGCATTTATTAAAAGTGGCTTTTTTCTCAGATTCACTTATAGCAAGACTTTATTACATATTAACTTATCACTGGGTACAAACCACCTGGTTCTAAAGACGTCTGTCCTGATTACTGTAGGGACTGTTATATATGAGGCAGAGGCATCTTTTCATTATTTCCCAAAACCTATAGAATTTGTGTATAGCAGTTATAGACTATGTCTGAAATAGTTATATTCACATAACACTTAATAATCACATTTAAGTATCCACTAACAGAACAAAGCCTGTTACTATGGTAAATAAATACACACAGTACTATCACAGAGCACGGAAGTCATCAAGCAGATAATATTTTCTTCATTACACACTGAAACTTGTGACCTGCTAACAGCATAAAATAGTGTTTAATATTTAATACCATGTGATGGCAATACTCAACCAAACATGTATTTCAAATGATATGTTATTTGACATTTCAATTTCAGCTCAAAAGTACTTCTAAAAAGGCTGAAAATATGTGCCTGAAACTGATAGTTTGAATTTAATAAATTTTTCTGGGATTGTTGTGTTTTGAACTTTAATTTTAGAACGAAGGGGGTACATGCGCAGGTTTGTTACCAGGGTATATTACATGATGCTGAGGTTTGGGGTACAAATGAGCCCATCACCCAGGTAGTGAACACAGTTTCCACCAGTTAGGTTTTCAACCCTTGCTCCCTCCTTCCAACCTCGAGCAGTCCTCAGTTTCTGCTGTTGCCATCTTTATGTCCATGAGTACCCAATGTTTAGCTCCCACTTCTAAGTGAGAACATGCAGTATTGGTTTTTTGTTCCCGTATTAATTCACTTAGAATAATGACCTCCAGCTGCATCCAGGTTGCTGCAAAGGACATGATTTTGTTCTTTCTTAAGGCCACATTGTATTCTGTGGTGTATATGTACCACATTTTCTTCATCCAGTCTACTGTTGCTAGGCACCTAGGTTGATACCACATCTCTGCTATTGTGAATAGTGCAGCAATGATTCTTCCAATCCATGAGCATGGAATGTCTTTCTACTTGTTTGTGTCATTTCTGATTTCTTTCAGCAGTGTTTTCTAGTTCTTGTAAAAATGTTTTACTTCCTTGGTTGGATGTATTCCTAGGTGTTGTAGGTGTGTATATCTACTGCAAATGAGACTGGATTCATTATTTGGCTCTCAGTTTGAACGTTATTGGTGCATAGAAACGCTATTGATTTCTGCACACAGCGATGAACATGCTGTGTTCATCAACATGAATATGTCTTTTTGGTAGAATTATTTGTTCTCTTTTGGATATGTAACCATTAATGGGATTGCTGGATCAAATGGTAGTTCTGCTTTAAGCTCCTTGAGAAACCTCCAATGGCGTTCCACAGTGGCTGAACTAGGTTTACATTCCCACCCACATAAGTACTCCCTTTTCTCTTTTTCTCTGCTGCCTCACCAAAATCTGTTGTTTTTTACTTCTTAATAATAGGCATTCTATTAAAAAAACTTTGTCAGATGTGTAGTTTGCCAACATTTTCTCTCATTCTGTAGACTGTACACTCTGTTGATAGTTTCTTTTGATGTGCAGAAGTTCTTTGGTTTAATTAGGTCCCACCAGTCAATTTTTACTTTTGTTGCAACTGCTTTTAAGGACTTCACCATAAATTATTTGCCAAAGTCAATGTCCAGAATGGTGTTTCCTAGCTTCTTATAGTTTCAGATCTTAAACTTAAAATCTTTTACCCATCTTAATTTTTATATAAGATGAAAGGTAAGGGTCCAGTTCCATTCTTCTGCCTATGGCTGGCAAGCTGTCCCAGCACCATTTATTGAACAGGGAGTCCTTTCCTCATTGCTTATTTTTGTCTACTTTATCAAAGATCAGATGGCTGTAGGTGTATGGCTTTATTTTGGGGTTCTCCACTCTGTTCCACTGGTCTATGTGTCTGTTTTTGTACCAGGACCATGCTGTTTTGGTTATTGTACCCTTATAGTATAGTTTGAAGTCAGGTAATGTGATGCCTCTGGCTTTGGTCTTTTTGCTTAGGATTGCTTTGGCTACTTGGACTCTTGTTTGGTTCTATGTTAATTTTAGCATACTTCCAATTCTGTGAAAAATGACACCGGTAGTTTCATAGGAATAGTGTTGAATCTGTAGACTGCTATGGGCAGTATGGCCATTTTAGTGATATTGATTCTTCCAATCCATGAGCATGGAATGTCTTTCCACTTGTTTGTGTCATTTCTGATTTCTTTCAGCAGTGTTTTCTAATTCTTGTAAAAATGTTTTACTTCCTTGGTTAGATGTATTCCTAGGTGTTGTGCATGTGTATCTCTACTGCAAATGAGACTGGATTCATTATTTGGCTCTCAGTTTGAACGTTATTGGTGTATAAAAACGTTACTGATTTCTGCACACTTATTTTGCATCTGAAACTTTACTGAAGTCATTGATCAGTTTCAGGAGCCTTTTGGTGGAGTCTTTGGGACTTTACAGGTATATAATCATATCACCTGCAAAGAGAAATAGTTTCACTTCTTCTTTTCCTAATTGGATGCCTTTTCTTTTTTTCACTTGACTGACTGCTCCAGCTAGCACTTCCAGGACTATGTTGAATAGGAGTGGTAAGAGTGGGCTTCCTTGTCTTGTTCCAGTTCTCAGGGAGAATGCTTCCAGTTTTTGTCCATTCAGGATGATGTTGGCTATGGGTTTGTCATACATCGATCTTATTATTTTGACGGATCTTATTATTTGATGGATCTTATTATAATAATAATAATTATTATTATTATTTTCCTTCAATGCCTGGTTTCTTGAGGGTTTTTATCATGAGGGGATTTGGGGTTTTGTGAAAAGCTTTCTCTGCATCCATTGGGGATGATCATATGGTCTTTATTTTTAATACTGTTTATGTGGTGAATCACACTTTTTGATTTGCATATATTGAATCAACTTTCATCCCAGGAATGAAGCCTACTTGATCATGGTAATAAAGTTTTTGATGTGCTGTTTTATTTGGTTTACTAGCATGTTGTTGTAGATTTTTGGGTTTATACTCATCAGGGATATTGGCTTGTCATTTTCTTTTTTGTTATTGTGTCTTCACCAGGTTTTGGTATGGAGGTAACACTGGCTTGGTATAGTTTCAAAATTGGTAGCAGCTCCTATTTGTACAATACATCTGGCAGAATCTGGCAGGGAATCCATTTGTCTGGGGCATTTTTTTTTTTTTTTCTGGTTGGTAGGTTTTAAATTACTGATTCAATGTCAGAACTCAATACTGTTCTCTTCAGGGTTTCAATTTCTTCCTGACTCAATCTTAAGAGATTGTGTGTGTATTAGTCAGGGTTCTCTTAGAGGGACATAACTAATAAGATGGATAGATAGATAGATAGATAGATAGATAGATAGATATAGATAGATAGATACACACACACATACATACATACATAGATACATAGATAGATACATAGATATAAACGGGAGTTTGTTAAGTATTAACTTACATGATTACAAGGTCCCACAATAGGCTGCAAGCTGAGGAGCAAGGAGAGCCAGTCCAAGTTCCAAAATTGAAGAACTTGGAGTCTGATGGTCGAGGGCAGGAAGCATCCAGCATGGGAGAAGGATGTGGGCTGGGAGGCTAGGCCTGTCTCTCTTTTTCACGATTTTCTGCCTGTTTTATATTTCCTGAGAGCTGATTGGATGGTGCCCACCAGATAAGGGTGGATCTGCCTTCCCCAGCCCACTGACTCAAATGTTCATCTCTTTTGGCAACACCCTCACAGACACACCCAGGATTAATGCTTTGTATCCTTCAATCCAATCAAGTTCACACTTAGTATTAACCATCACAGTGTGTTTCCAGGAATTCATCCATTTCCTCTAGATTTTCTAGTTTGTATGCATAGAGGTGTTCATAATAGTCTCTGAGGATCTTTTGTGTTTCTGTGGGATCGGTTGTAATGTCACTTTTGTCACTTCTAATTGTGCTTATTTGAACTTCTTTTTTGTTAATCTAGCTAATGGTCTATCAATCTTGTGTATCCTTTCAAATAACCAATTTTTAGTTTTGTTGATTATATTAATTTCTGGGTCTCAATTTCATTCAGCTCTGCTCTGATTTTAGTTATTTCTTTTTTTCTGCTAGCTTTGAAATGTTTGTTCCTGTTTTTCTAGTTCCTTTAGGTGTAGTATTAAATCATTAAATTGGGATCTTTCTAACTTCCTGCGGTAGGTATTTAGCACTATAAAATTTCCTCTTAACACTACTTTTGCTGCATCCCAGAGGTTTTGGTACCTGTGCCTCTGTTTTCATTTATTTAAATTTTTTTTATTTCTGCCTTAATTTCATTGTTTACACAAAAGTCATTCAGGAGCAAGTTGTATAATTTCCATGTAACTGTGGTTTTGAGTCCTTTATGGTACTGATTTCTATTTTTATTCCACTGTGGTCTTAGAATATGGTTGGTATGATTTAGATTTTTTCAAATTTATTGAAACTTGCTTTATGGCTGAGCATGTGGTCAATCCTGGAGTATGTTCCAGGCGCAGATGAGAAGAATGTATGTTCTGTGGTTGATGAGTGAAGTGTTCTGTAGATGCCTATTAAGTCCAACTGGTCAAGTGTTTACTTTAAGTCCAGAATTTCTTTGTTCGTTTTCTGCCTCAGTGATCTAACAGTGACAGTGGGGTGTTGAATTTCCCCACTATTATTGTGTGGCTGTCTAAGTCTTTTCCTAGGTCTTGTTTTATCAAGGTGGCTACTCCAATATTGGGTACATATATATTTAGGACAATTAAATCCTCTTGTTGAATTGAATCCTCTATCATTATGTAATGTCTTTCTTTGTTCTTTTTTACTGTTGTTGGTTTAAAGTTTGTTTTATCTGATGTAAGAATAGCAAGCCCTGCTCTTTTTTGTTATTCATTACTTTGAGCCTGTAGGTGTTGTTACCTGTGAGATGGGTCACTTGAAGACAGCAGATGACTGGGTCTTGTTGTTTTATCAAACTTGCTACTCTGTGCCCTTTAAGTAGACTGTTTAGACCATTTACAATCAAGGTTAATATTCATATGTGAGGTTTTGACCCTATCATGAAATTGTTAGCTGGTGGCTTTGTAGTTTCTATTATGCGGTTGCTTTATAGGGTCTGTGGGCTATGTGCTTAAGGTGCTTTTGTGGCAGCAGCTGTTTCCATATTTAGAACTTGATATGGTTTGGATCTGTGTCCCCAAAAAATCTCATGTTAAATTGTAATCTCCAGTGTTGGAAGTGGGACTGGGTGGGAGGGAGGTGTCACACCACCCTTCCCTCTCCTGCTTCTGCCTTGTAAGACAGCTGCCCCTCCTTTACCTACTGGCATGAGTAAAAGTTCCTTGAGGCCTCTCCAAAAGTAGATGCTGCCATGCTTCCTGTATAGCTTGCAGAACCATAAGTCAATTGAACTTTTCTTATAAATTACCCAGTCTCAGGTATTTCTTTTATTTTCTTTTTTCGAGACAGAGTCTCACTTTGTCACCCAGGCTAGAGTGCAGTGGTGCGATCTTGGCTCACTGCAACCTCTGCCTCCTGGGTTCAAGCAATTCTCCTGCCTCAGCCTCCCGAGTAGCTGGGATTACAGGTGTGCACCACCACGCCTGGCTAATTTTTGTATTTTTAGTAGAGATGGGGTTTTACCATGTTGGTCAGGCTGGTCTCAAACTCCTGACCTCGTGATCTGCCCACCTCGGCCTCCCAAAGTGTTGGGATTACAGGAGTGAGCCACCATGCCTGGCCTCAGGTATTTCTTTACAGCAATGCAAGAGCACACTAATACAGAACTCCTTTAAGGAACTCTTGTGAGGCTGGTCTAGTGGTAACAAATTCCCTTAGTGCTTGCTTGTCTGGAAAAAAATTTTATTTCTTCTTCATTTATGAAGCTTCATTTGACAGGACATGAAACTCTTGGTTGCAATTTCTTTTCTTTAAAAATGCTGAAAATAGCCCCCCCAACTCACTTTGCTTGTAAAGTTTCTGCTGATAAGTCTGCTGTTGGCCTGATAGGGCTCCTGTTGTACAAAATCTGACCTTTTTCTCTAGCTGCCTTTAAGATATTTTTCTTTAGCACTGACCTTGAACAGTTTGGTGACTATATGACTTAGTGATGTTCATTTTGTATAGTATCTCACAGGTGTTCTCAGGATTTCTTGTAACTGGATGTCTACCTCTCTAGCAAGCTTAGGGAAATTTTCTTTAATTCCTCAAATTTGTTTTCCAGGCTGCTTATTTTTTTTCCTTCTCTCTCAGTAATGCCAATAATTTTTAGTTTTGGTCACTTTACATAATCCCATATTTCTCAAAGACTGTTTATTTTATTAAATTATTTTTTCTTCCTTTTTGTCTGACTGGGTTAATTCAAAACACTGATCTTCAAGTTCTGAAATTCTTTCTTCTACTTGGTCCAAACCATTAATAAAACTTTGAATTGTATTTTTAAATTTCTTAAGTGAGTTTTTCAATTCCAGAACTGGTTGATTTCTTTTTAAGATATTTATCTCTTCCTTCATTCCCTGGATAGCTTTAGAAGCTTCTTTGTGCTGATTTTCAGTCTTGTCTTGGATCTCATTGAGCTTCCTTGCAATTCATGCTTTGAATTACTTATCTGTCATATCTGAGTTTCCATTTTGGTTAGGAACCATTTCTGGAAAGCTTGTGCAATCCTTTGGTGGTGTTACTACATTCAGATTTTTAATGGTGCCAGTAATCTTGTGCTGATTCTTTCTCAGCTGAAGATGCTAGCACTTCTAATTTTTGTAATTATTTTCATGTAGGTAGGATGTTTCTTTCTCTTTTCTTCCTCTATAATATTACTGGGTTTTTTTTCCTTCTCTTTCCCTTTCCCCTGCTTCCTATGGGTATGACTACAGATTATTTTGGGTAAGATCTTTTTGTTTTGCTTCTATCTTTGCTCTGTCTTTGGTTTTGTTTCTACCAGTTCTTCTGGTAGGTTTTGTATCAGGCTATGCAGTTCAATCTACATGTCAGTAGATGATGCTTATAGGTAAGAGCCAGTTGCAGCCAATGTAGCTGGATACTTGATCCTTGTTTACTGGCAGAAGTTCTCTGTTGCCTCAGACAATGGGCTGATACATAGAATGCATAGTGGTCTGAGCTCCCTGCTCAGCCCCAAGGGCATGGGGCCAGACTGGTCAGGTCCACCTAAAGGTCCCCTGATACAGGCACAAGCACCAGCACTGACAGAGAATACAATGGGTGGCTACCAAGCACCCAGAGGTATGCCTAGGCATGGAGCTCCTCAGTATCAAGTTCTCTGCACAGGAATGGGAAACCTCTTTAGCATCAACTTCTCTGCACAGGGATGGGGGATGCCCTAAACTCCAAATCCAGAAGAGCTCTGCCTAGGTGTGTAGTATAGTGGGCTCCCCCTGAACCAAGATCTCTGCATAAAAGGGGTAGGGTGACTCAAACTGCTGAACCGGGCAAGCAGGTGTTCTGAATACCTGGAGATCTGTCTGGGCATGGAGCAGAGAGAGTCCCCCTATATGAGGATCTCTGCACGGGAAGGATGGAGCAGCTCGGGCTACTGACCCAAGTAAGCTTGTGCTCCAAATGCCTGAAGACCTGCCTGGGCTTAGAGCAGAGAGGGTCCCACTGTCCCACAGGAAGAGTTGCGTGGCTCAGGCTGCTGAACCAGATAAGCAGGTGCTCCAAATGCCTGGAGATCTGCCTAGGTGTAAAGCAGAAAGGGCCTCCCTACACCAGGGTCTTTTTTATCCACCAGACACTGTCACAGAGGTTGTTTGCCAGTGTTCTGCTCACCAGGATCTGGGTGTCCTTCACGATTCCAGTGGATTCCCATTTTCCTTTTTTTGTTGTTGTTGTTGTTTTTTGTTTGTTTGTTTCTTTTTTGAGACAGTCTTGTTCTGTCACCAGGCTGGAGTGCAATGGCACGACCTTGGCTCACTGCAACCTCTGCCTCCCAAGTTCAAGCGATTCTCCTGCCTCAGCCTCCTGAGTAGCTGGGACTACAGAGCTAATTTTTCTATTTTTAGTAGAGATGGGGTTTCACCATGTTGGCCAGGATGGTCTCGATCTCTTGACCTCGTGATCCACCCGCCTCAGCCTCCCAAAGTGCTAGATTACCAGGCGTGAGCCACTGCGCCCAGCCCCATTTTCCTTCTTGAAAAAAAGCTCATACAGTTTATCTTCATGCACTATCTAGCTATTTCCAAGTGGCTGAGGCATGCTACAAGCCTCTTATCTGCCATCTTAGAGAAACAATCTGCACTTTATAAATGGACAGGTAAATCTTTGTTGAGAGAGAAAAAATAAAGGAAACAGCTTGTAGAGTGACCCAAGTACAGTCCTGAAGCTGCTCTCAAGGAAAGTAAGAAAAATAGCAGCCCAAACCCTCCCCTTAGAAGGAAGGCTTTTCCCACAGAGTCTCGCCTTCTGGCTGGAAGTCATCTCTTTCTGGTTGTTGTTGTTGTTGTTGTTGTTGTTTATTTGAGACGGCGTCTCACTCTGTCACCCAGGCTGGAGTGCAGTGGCACCATCTCGGCTCACTGCAAGCTCCGCCTCCTGGGTTCACACCATTCTCCGGCCTCAGCCTCCCGAGTAGCTGGGACTACAGGCACCCGCCACCATGCCTGGCTAATTTTTTGTATTTTTAGTAGAGCTAGGTTTCACCGTGTTAGCCAGGATGGTCTCGATCTCCTGACCTCAGGATCCACCCGCCTCAGCCTCCCAAAGTGCTGGGATTACAAGCATGAGCCACCGCACCCAGCTCTCTTTGTTTTTTTTTTTTAATGTTACCTTATAGTCACAGCATTTTATGCTTTAATGATAATTCACATTTAATTTTAGAAAACTTTTATTTTCTTAAAGATATAATCGTTTATTATATTTACATATTGAATGTTTTCAATGACAATAAATATAAGAAGGTCATCAACAAGACCCATAGAATTTAAACAATCACACATAAAATAATTGGTGTAGAAGTCAAAATTTTTTAAATGGTTAGCTCAGAAAATACAGAAAGCTCAAGACACATTACTAAAACATGAACTGACCTTAACAAAGAAAAACACTGCTTTGTTTCTATTATACTTCAAAAAAAAAACAGTAATAAGAATTTTTAAAAAAATCAGTTCTCTGTTGCATAGAAGGAGAAATATACCATTTTCTCTTTCTGTGAGGAAAAAGAGGAAAATCGTATTTAAAATGAATGACATTCTGTACAGATGGGCATAAACAGCACCCTCTGTCTCATGTACACCACATCCTTTTCTTGTCACTCAGCTTTATTTCTGGCAATTCTCAAATTGGAGAAAAAAGTTACAATAAATCTGTAAGATCCATATTGTGTATAGAAGTAAGTGAAAAATAAGCTGTTCAAATTCCAATACCTACTGATCTCCTTCTGTGGCCAAAGTTTCTCTGACATCATTCTGCTGCTTTTATTTATTCTTCCATGCTCTCCTATTGTTACAGAGGGCAACTAATTTTAAAAAGTATTTGACAGTATTAAGCAATAACTTTGTGCCGATTTTCTTTTTCACAGAACAGAATTAAATTTGAGTGCAGATGTGAGTAGATATAGAAGAGTGTATGATATTTTTTTGTGTGTGTTTTCTTTGTAGAGTCCAAAAGCCCTGTGGATTGTTAGTGAAGCTCAGGCAGAATAAAGCAAATAGAAGAACAAGGCAACTGAAGTCTAATGATATGGTGGATAAGAATCCGATTTTGAATCTTGACATTGCTTGAGAATGGGAATAATGTGTTACTTATTTTTCGCACTATGACTAACAATTATTAAACATCTAATATGTACCAAACACAGTTCTGGACATATTCCCATATCTTAACTCGTTTAATCTTGACAACAATCCTTCTGAGGTAGGTTTTATTACCCTTCATTTCAGATGAGGAAATAAACTCACAGACATTACTAATTTGGGTGACTTAGACACAGTTTCCATTTTGTTCTTCCTTTCAGTTAACATATATTTCTTATGGACTTTCTGCCTGTTCCAGGCACTATGCTTGGCACAGCGTCTACCATTTCTCTTTCTACTAAACCATATAGCCGGTCTCTGACACCCAGCATGGTACCTAGGTCATATTAGGTTCTCAATGAAGATTCACTGAATTATTTGGTTAATTTACTTGTCTCTATAAAATAAACATTTACATAGAAATTTGGGTCCAGGTTTATATTATCTTAAAACATCTTGTAATTCAAAACTGTTAAAACATGTATTTTAAAAATAGTTTTTAAAAAGAGAAAATATTTCATTGATTATAGACATCTAGGAAACCCAAGTCAGGTGGCAAATACCTGCACTGAAAACTAACAGAATCATGGAAAGGAAGCCTGACACAGCGTGACGCACATTCTCTCAACTTTGTATGTAAATAAATCCTACATTCTTTAATTGTCTCAAGAATGCGTGATTTGAATACCTAATTCTATTACAAATATCACATGGGAATGGTCTTCCAATGTTTGTACATGTACTCAAGGCACAGTGCATAGTGTTGACCAAAAAGCAAAAGCTTACCATGAAAAAAGGTAAGTAATGGATGGATTACTTTGTAGTCAGACATGGATAAGGTTGAACGTTAGCTCTGCCATTTACTAGCTACCTTATTTTGAGGGAAGTTATTTCACTTTTCTGAGGCTGTTTCTGTACTATAAAATACAGATAATTCTAACAGCATCTACTGTGCACTCAGAGATTATGGTGAGGACTAAATGACAGGATGTATGTGAAATATTTGGCACATACCCAGGTCAGAGTTAGGGCTCATTAACAGTTAGCTGTATATTGAAGTAGAAAAGTTAGGGAGGCTGGGAAATAAATTTTCTGGTAGGCATGAGGTGGAGCAGACTACATAATGATCACCTTCTTTTTACTGTCTAACCTTTAAAGCTCCTTAGTATGCAGGAAAATGCCTGCTCCTGAATGAGCTGATCTTCATACCAGCATATTTATCTTTCCTAATTCAAAAACAGCCTCCTTAAAACACAAACATACTTTTTCATACTGTCATTCAAAATAGCTGCTTATGATATAAGTTAATAGTAAAAATGGGAAAATTACTGATTTCTTTTTGTACAATTCTATGTACCTTCAACAAATTATGCCTTTTCATTTTCAAAGGATAATACCAATTCCTTCCAAAGGCATGGTCAAACCTAAATAGTGGTTAATTTGAACATTTCTTTTAAGTCCCAGAAGAAGAAATTACGTTAACCACTTCTTCATATCTTAAGTGAAAAATGTGTAAGACAGTAACTGTCTTAAATAATTACATTTCTGCTTATTAGGTGTAATTAATATTTTATCCCCAAATTAAGCCAAAAAAATTCCTTAGATATAAGATGCCTACACAACCAACAAATCAAGCTTTTAATTTCTGAGTTCTACCCAAAAGGCCATATTGCCTAAGAAGAGCAGAAATAAATGTTTTTTTTGTTGCCTTTTTAAAAACTTTGTAACCTACATATAAATAGAAGGAAACTCAGATTTCGAATACAGACTTCTGAGGGAAATCAAATGAATACAAAATTTATTGTATACTAAGCGCAACTCTTGTTTATTCTATCACTTGGGACTGTATATTCTTTTTAAATTAGTATATCAATTGTTCTGAACATAATAATTCAATACAGTCATCTTCCTAAGGGTCCATTTTAAGCATCATTCAAAGCAAGTAGTAGTAAAAAGGAACAAAGCATAAGCCACAGCAGTGCTAAAAATATGGTAATTGATTAAAACAAAAACAATTAGCTGGGTGCAATGGCTCATACCTATAATCCCAGCATTTTGGGAAGCCACGGTAGAAGGATGGCTTCAGCCCAGAAGTTCACGACCAGCCTGGGCAAGATGGTGAGACCCTGCATCTTAGAACTGATGAAAGATGGTAACTTTTCTATATTTTTTCAATATGATTTTATTCTCACACATCAACAACATTCTAAGATGTCTTACAAAGAATAGCTTTTGTAATCCCATGGCCTCTGATGCAATACAGTGCTTTATACACGTTCTACGGGAATTGCAGGTACCGTCTCCATAGCCTAAGAGTATGCAATCTGAACCAAATCCTTTTCTGTCCACATCTTGAAGTGCTTCTTAAATTCCTAAGATCTAACTAGTTACTTCTCTATTACCTGTTAGTGGCTCTGCTACAGAAGAAAAGGTGAAAGTAAATATCTACAAAGACAGACAGTGGGGATAGTGACAACAATAATAACCACTATTTACTAAGTGCTATGTTCTAAACACTTTACATGGACTTTGTTACTTAATGTTTGCAATTCTACGATGCATACAGAATCAGTCTTATTATGAGATGAACAAATTTAGTTTCCAACTGGTAATTGTGAAGAAATAAAAAACTACAGGAGAGTGATTTTTAAATCAAAGGTGCATATGAAGAGAAGCATGCTAATGAAATAATCCTGCTAGCTTTTCTTTTTTGATTTTGTAAAATATTAATTGCTCTTGCACTGTTCTTTATTGACAATGGATCAGAGTGAAGCTTCTGGTCAGTGTATCTTTATTATTTTTTGAGACAGGGTCTTTCTCTGTTGGCCAGGCTGGAGTACCAGGGTGTGAGCATAGCTCACTGTAACCTCAAACACCTGGGCTCAAGTGATCCCACCTCAGCCTCCCAAGTAGCTAGGATGTGGGAGTATGCCAACATACCCAGCTAATTTTTGTATTTTTTTTTTGTAATAGACAGGGTCTCACTTTATTGTCCATGTTTGTCTTGAACTCCTGACCTCAAGCAAACCTCCCTCCTTGGCCTCTCAAAGTGCTAGGATTATAGGCATGAGCCACTATATCCAGTTCTGCTTCGTTTTTTGTTGTTGTTGTTGTTTGTTTGTCTTAAGAAAAAATTCTCATTTTGTGAAGTGTGAGCCAGGAGAAAGAGACAAGAGGCTGACTCCAGAGAAACTGCAGTCTTCATTCTTAAAAAGCACATCTTTCAGGGATGATAGCTATTGGGATATTCACATGTCAGCAGCTCTCAGTATAAACAAAACAACAATAAAAAGTCAGCAAATCAGCAAGAGGAATAAACATGTCAGAAATATTGTGGGATCCAGTGACCATCACATGTCTTAATAATGAGCTCATCATCCAGCCTGTATGAGCCTTCTCCTGTGGGAGCATCTTTTTGAACCAACGGATCAACAGAAAATACTCCCGCAGTGCTTGCTTTTTAAAGTAGGATTATATGAAAGTAACTGAGAATTACTCCCATCTCCTTATATTGACAATCTTCCAGTTAATGAGAAGATGGATTTTCTCCTCAAGATATTGGGTTTGAGAGTCTTCTGTTCTGTGTTAGCTAAGCTCTCATGAATGTTTTCAACACTGAAGGTCCTTGTATTTGCTATTACAAAAAAGCAGGTGCAACTGAGTTCCTTCCTTAGAATTTTGAGCTCGCAATCATTTGTTCAAGATCCCACTAATCTTTTTAGTTCTTGTTTGCTGAACACCTGATTTTAAAAGGGAACCCCACAAATCCCCTTTAACCACTCTTCCATTTGAGTCCATCCTTCATAGTCATCTACTAAACATTTTGTTTATAATGTATCAAAGGTTATGATTCCTAGGAAGTTTGGCTTTCTTTTTTTGTAAAAAACAGGGAAAGAACTCTATTGGGAATGTCATGCCCTGTCCATCCATCCCAACTTTTTTTAATCAGGCAACTTTATATTCATCCTACCAGGACCAACTCTAATGTCCAAACCGCGTAACAGAATTAACGGTTCCTTCCTCTGTATTCCTAAAGTATTTTGTTCACATTATTATTATTAGAGTATTAATATATTGAGTATAGAAATGTTTTTGTATGCAGATAATGAAGTCTTATTCATCTTTATATGTTCAAATGGTACCTGGTACAGAGTAGTTACTCAGTAAAAGTATGTTGAATGATTTTATTAACGTGATTCCAAATCCCTAAGTGATAATCTTATTTAAGAAAAATACTATAACACTGAATACTCTCTGAATAGTCTCTGAAACAGTAATGAGAAATACAAAAATCAGCTGGGCATGGTGGTGCACACCTGTAATCCCAGCTGCTAGGGAGGCTGAGGCAGGAGAATTGCTTAACTGGGACCCGGGAGGTGGAGGCTGCAGTGAGCCGAGATTGCACCAGTGCACTCCAGCCGAAAGAAAGACAGAAAGAGAGAGAGAGAGAGAAGAAGAGAAAGATAGAGAGAGAAAGAAAGTAATGACAGAGAAAATACTTTTTCGAGTAAAACCTCAGAAAAGAATATGATCCCAAGTAAAAAAGAAAGTAAACTGCGAAAATAATATTTTTTTCCTTTTCTTACTCATTTTCCACAGCTTCTTAATTCTTTTCCATTAAATCTTATTGAGGCAATTTTATTTATGGATAGTTATATCTAGTTTTATAAGCCTGGCAAATATCTTGCCCCAAAGTTACAGAATATGTATCTAGTACTGGATAATGCAAAATTCACTTTGAAACTTTTTATTAGAATATTTGCTTGCCTGATTAAAGATGGAATAGAGCAATACTATAATAAATTTGCATAGCCTGAATACAAAGGAGCTAAGAGATAACGGAATACATACATACTTGGCCAAAGAAGACAGACCACAATTATAAATATAGCCTAGATATATACAAAGCAAATAGTCATGCATTAACATATTAATTGAAGGTGGTGAACTGAAGTTTTATCAATTAAGAAAACACTGCAAGCTATATTCTGGGCCCAATTTTAAAAGTAGGAAAAAAATGGTATTATTTTATGGTTTATGTTATTTATGTTTATTTTATGTTATTTGATTATTTCCAGTCCATAGGCACATCCTTAAAATTTCATATGAACACTTTGGGGAAACATTTTAAAGTTTTCATTTGAACTTACTCCTCGTCCTCAAATGCCAGCAAACTGTTCCTGGTATATAGAAAACAGATCCTATCTAAGAATTCACTGTTTACATGTGAAAGCCTTTGCTTAGAATTCCTCCTCCTCTCCTGTCTGCCTGTTGAAATCCTGTCATTCTTTAAGGGTCAGACATTGTGCTTATATATTGTCAGACCACATCTTCTGAGTCTCTCTTGCAGCCCCTTCCTGGATTACAACTCTAAGGCAGAGACTGCACCTTAGGTACGGGAGCATACTGTTGCACGCTCAACAATATTTGATGAATTGAAAGTAGGCTTTTATCAATTCATAAACAAAATCAATTATTTTACCAATTCCAGCTCATTTCAACAGATTTCTATTCCCAAAGTCTAGGGTCCTTTGTCTTTGTTCTGTCACTCCCTAAAGAAGCAAGATCATTTCTGCCTTTTCCTATGAGCCTGAGAGAAGACAGGCCTCACACATTCACCATTCCCAGGTGTGCAGTAGTGTAAAAATAATTCACACTGATTCCAAGGTATCACTTATCAATTGGGAATTGTATTGTCAGAGGCGTGTGAACCAGAACAACTCCATCTTGAACAGGAGCTGTGTAAAATGAAGCTGAGGCCTACTGGGCTGCATTCCCAGACAATTAACGCATTCTAAGTCACAGCATGAGATAGGAGGTCGGCACAAGATACAGGTCATAAAGACCTTGCTGATAAAACAGGTTATAAAGAAGCCAGACAAATCAGACCAAAAGCAAGATGTCCATGAGAGTGACCTCTGGTCGTCCTCACTGCTACACTCCCACCAGCCCCATGACAGTTTACAAATGCCATGGCAACATCAGGAAGTTACCCTATATGATCTAAAAAGGGGAGGCATGAATAATCCACTCCTTGTTTAGCATATCATTAGGAAATAACCGGCCGGGCGCAGTGGCTCACGCCTGTAAACCCAGCACTTTGGGAGGCCAAGGCAGGCAGATCACAAGGTCAGGAGATCCAGACCATCCTGACCAATATGGTGAAACCCCGTCTCTACTAAAATACACAAAAAAAAGACATTAGCCGGGCATGGTGGCACACACCTGTAGTCCCAGCTACCCAGGAGGCTGAGGCAGGGGAATAGCTTGAACCTGCGAGGCGGAGGTTGCAGTCAGCCAAGATCTCGCCACTGCACACCAGCCTGAGTGACAGAACGAGACACCATCAAAAAAAGAAAGAAAAGAGAAGAGAAGAGGAAAGAAAATAAAAGAAAGAAATGGGCAACCAGCAGCCCCTAGGGCTGCTCTGTCTATGGAGTAGCCGTTCTTTTATTCCTTTACTTTCTTAATAAACTTGCTTTCACTGTGCACCGTGGACTCGCCCTGAATTCTTTCTCGCGCCAGATCCAAGAGCCCTCCCTTGGGGTCCTGCAACACTATCACTGTTAATAAAATGATCCAAACTTCATCACCATTAACCCAATTAACCTGAAGTAGCTAAAGAGTAAAAAGTTACAGGTTCCCATTACTAAATTAGAATCAGTAAAGAATAATAAGCATGTAACTGAATCTAATTAATAAATAAAATCTCTCCCTTTTCCATCCCACTAAATGCCAGTAATCCCACTGTAATCCCACCATACCATCTAAAATGTATGCTTCAAGGCCCAGGGTTAAGGCCCAACTACATGAAGCCTCCCAGTTTCCTTTGTTTTCTCTGAAACTGGCTGATACCACCCTTTCCAGATCTCACACTTTAGTTAGTAGATCGACTAACAACACAGCAAGAGCCTGTGTTAGTAACTCAATAAATATTGAATTGAATGGCTTCTAAGTTATCACTTTATAAGAATGAATATAATCTTAACATTATGACACTGATATTATGTTCTCATTTTTGACGTTAGGAAATGGAGGGTCAGAAGATTAGCTGGTGGTGATAGAACCACGATTAGAATCCTTATCTGTCCAATTCATACTTTCATACTCTTCCCCCATATTCCAGTATGACCCTGGAATTTATCTGTCAAATATTATTGTTTTCTTTCTGTTTCTTTTTTTTTTCTTTTTTTTTTTTTGTTTTTGTTGTTTTGTTTTGTTTTGTTTTTTGAGACAGGCTCTTGTTCTGTTGCCCAGGCTACAGTGCAGTGGTGCAATCACAGCTCACCGCAACCTCAACCTCCCGAGCCCAAGCAATCCTCCCAACTCAGCCGTAAGCAGCCGGGACTACAGGCACATGCCATCTTGCCTGGCTCATTTTTTAAAAAATCTTTTTTGTAGAGAAGCTGTCTTCCTATGTTGCCCAGGCTGGTCTCAAACTCTTGGACTCAAGTGATATTCCTGCCTCAGCCTCCCAAAGTGCTGGGATTCCGGGCGTGTACCACCACACCCGGTGGTCAAGTATTATTCCTGAGTGACTTTGTACATGAGGTTTACCTTCCCAAGAACCATGTTGGTTCCTGAAGAATGACCTCCAACACCAGAGATAGAGTTTTCAAATTGAAATGGTACTCAAGTTGGTTAATTTGAACAGATTGTCTCTTTTGCTAGGTCATTCTCAATTAAGTCTTGGTTGAATAAATTAATAACGTTATGACAAACAAGGATTAACTTCAGACCCTACCCTCTTAATCCCTGAAAGAACTGGACATTAGCCCTACCCATAGGAAGACAGTGATAGAATTTTCTTTAAAAACATATACAACATATTATATGAATTAACATAATTATTTATTCTTGCTACCATGCATTTACATCAAACCATTCATTTCTCAAGGCATAGATGCATCCAAAATCCTCCTAGATTGAAACTGTTTTCATTTTTTATTGCAATAAAATATGCATAAAAAATTTACTATCTTAACCATAGTTAAGTATACACTTTAGTGTTACTAAATCCATTCATAATGTTGTGCACCATCACCACCATCCATCTCTGTAACTCTTTTCATCTTGCAGAACTGAAACTCTAAATTCATTAAACAGTAACTCCAGTTCCCTCCTTCTTTCTAGCCTCTGGCAATCACCATTCTGCTTTCTAGCTCTAAGATTTTGACTCCTCTAAGTATCTCATAAAAGTGGAGTCATATAGTATTTGTCTTTAATGTGGCTGGCTTATTTCACTTCGCATAATGTCCTCAAGGTTCAACCATGTTGTAGCATGTGTCTTAATTTCCCTCCTTTTTAATGCTGAATGACATTTTATGATATGTATGTATGTACCACATTTTGTTTTCAGATAAATGACATGAGGGTTGCTTCTACATTTTAGTCATTGTGAATAGTGCTGCTTTATGAACACTGGCATACAAACATCTCTTTGAGATCTCACTTTCAATTCTTTTGGATACATACACATACATGGAATTGCTGGATCATACAGTAATTCTATTTTTAAATTTTTGAGTTCCCGCCATACTGTTTGCCACAGTGGCTACACAGTTTTACACGTCCACGCAGTGCACAAGGCTTCCAATTTCCCCACATCCTCCCCAACACTTATTTTCTGGGGTTTTTTAAATAGCAGTCATCCTAATTTGTGTGAAGTGGTATCTCACTGTAGTTTTGATTTGCATTTCCGTCATGATTAGTGATGCTAAGCATCTTTTCATGTGCTTATTGGCGTATCTTCTTTGGAAAAATGTCTACTTAAGTCCTTTGCCCATTTTAAAATCATGTTGCTTTTCTATTGTTGAGTTCTTAATTATATATTTTGATATTGATCCATTATCAGATATAAGGTTTGCAAATATCTTCTCCCATACTCTGGGTTACCTTTTAACTGTTGATACTGTCTTTTGATGCACCAAATTTTTTAAATTTTCATAAAGAACAATTTGTTTATTTTTTTTCTTTAGCTGCCTGTTCCTTTGGTGTCATTCCCAAGATACCACTGACAAATCCAATGTCATGAAGCTTCTGCCCTATGTTTTCTAGGAGTTTTATAGTTTGGGGGTCTTACATTTAGGTCTTTGATCCATTTTGAGTTGATTTTTGTATACAAACTTAGATAAAGGTCCAACTTCATTCTTTTGCATATGGATACCCAGTTGTCCTGGCACCATTTGTTGAATTGACTGTGCTTTCTCCATTGAAAGGTCTTGGCACCCCCATCGAAAATCATTCGACCATATAGGTGAGGTTTTACTTCTGGACTTTCCCATTGATTCCATTGGTCTATATGTCTGTCTTTATGCCAGTAACACACTGTTTTGGTCACAGTAGCTTCTTAGCAAATTTTGAAATCAGCACATTGAGTCATCCAGCTATGTTATTTTTCAAGATAACTTTAGCTATTTGGAGTCCCTCAAGATTCCATATAAATTTTAGATTTTTTTTTCCTTTTCTGCAAAAAAACATCATTGCGATTTTGATAGGGAACGCATTGAATCTGTAGAGGCCTTTGGGTAGGTAATGACATCTTAACAATATTAAATCTTCCAGTTCACGAACATGGGATATGTTTCCACTTATTTATGTTGCCTTTAATTTCTTTCAGCAATGTTTTTCTGCTTTTCATTGTTAAGTTTTTAACCTCCTTGTTAATTCCTAAGTATTTTATTCTTTTGGATGGAATTGTTTTTGTAATTTCCTTTTCAGATTGTTCACTGTTTGTTTGTGTATAAAAATGCAACGGATTTTTGTGTATTCACGTTGTGCCCCAATACTTTGTTTAATTCAGTTATTAGCATTGATAGTTTTTTGTGGGATCTTTAGGATTTTCTATCTACAAGGTCATATCATCTATGAACAGAGATAATTTTACCTCTTCCTTTCCAATTTGTGTGCCTTTTATTTCTTTTTCTTGCCTAATTGGTCTAGCTAGAACTTCAGTAGTATGTTGAATAGAAGTGGTGAAAAGCAGGCATCCTTATCTCATCCTCAATCTTAAAGGAAAAGCTTTTGGTCTTTCACCAGTAAGATGTTAGCTATGGGTTTTTCATATATGGCTTTTACTATGTTGAAGTAGTTTCTTTTTATTCCTTATGTGTTCAGTGATTTTTGTCATGAAAGGGTATTGAATTTTGTCAAAATGATTTTTCTGCTTCGATTCAGATGATCACATGGGGTTTTTTTCCCCCTACAATCTGTTTATATGATATATTACACTGATTTTCACATTTTGAACCATTCTTGCAGTCTGAGAATAAATGCCATTTGGTCATGGTGTATAATCCTTTTAATATGCTGCTAAATTTGGTTTGCTAGTATTCTGTTGAAAATTTTTACATCAGTGTTCATAAGGGATACTGGTTTGTAGTTTTCTTTTCTCATAGTATCTTTGTCTGGCTTTGGTAACAGGGTAATGTTGGCCTCATAATAAAAGCATTAGGAAGTATTTCTTCCACTTCAATACTTTGGAAAAGTTTGAGAAAGATTAGTATCAGCTTTTATATAAATGTTTGGTAGAATTCACCTGTGAAGCCCTCCAAGTCAGCTTTTCTCTGTTGAGAGATTATTGATTACTGATTCAATCTCCTAACTAGGTATAGGTCCATTCAGATTTTCATAATTTTTGTCTTTCACAGTTTTTGATATTTCCAGAAGTTTGTCCCTTTCATCTAGGGTATTCAGTTTGTTGTCATACAACTCTTCCTAATGCCCTCCTATAATCCTTTTTCATTCTGTATGATTCATAATAATGTCCCTGTTTTCTTTTTTTTTTTTTTTTCTTTTTTTTGGGGGGGACAGAGTCTTGCTCTGTTTCCCAGGCTGGAGTGCAGAGGCACAACCTCAGCTCACTACAGCCTCCGCCTCCCGGGTTCAAGTGATTCTCCTGCCTCAGCCTCCTGAGCAGCTGGGATTACAGGTGCCCGCCACCGTGCCCAGCTAATTTTTGTATTTTTGGTAAAGACGGGGTTTCACCATGTTGGCCAGACTGATCTGAAACTCCTGACCTCAAGTGACCCACCCACCTCGGCCTCCCAAAGTGCTGGGATTACAGGCATGAGCCACCACGCCCGGCCCAGTAATGTCCCCATTGTCATTTTTTATTTTAGCAATTGGAATCTTCTTTTTTCTTAGTCCATCTATCTACAAGTCTGACAATTTTGTTAATCTTTTCAAGAACGCAGCTTTTGGTTTCACTAATCTTTTTTTTTTTTTTTTTTTTTTAAAGACAGAGTGTTGCTCTTGTCGCCCAGGCGGGAGTGCAGTGGCACGATCTCGGCTCACTGCAACCTCTGCCTCCCAGGTTCAAGCGATTCTCCTGCCTCAGCCTCCTGAGTAGCTGGAATTACTGGTGCCCACGATCACACCCTGCTAATTTTTGTATTTTTAGTAGAGACAGGGTTTCACCATGTTGGCCAGGCTGGTCTCGAACTCCTGGCCTCGTGGTCCACCCGCCTCCTTAAGTGCTGGGATTACAGGCGTGAACCACTGCGCCCGGCCACTAATCTTTCCTATTGCTTTCCTATTCTCTATTTCAGTTAACACTGTTCTAATCTTTATTATTTCCTTCCTTCTGCTAGCTTTGCATTTAGTTCTTCTTTATCTAGCTATTTCACTTTAAAGTTAGGAAACTCACTAATTTTGGTATTAACTTATCAGATATTTTAGAATTAGACCTATCGATCATGTCATACTTTCCTCAGATTCATAACTGCATGATATAATAATCCTGTGTATTCGAGTCAAAAGACACAGGGACTCTAAAGCAAGTTCTTCATGCTCTGAAAGCATATTATTCTTTCCTTTTGTCTTTATGTGTCCTAGAAGTCATTAGACACAAAACATGGAGTTTCAAGGTTACTGTTAGAGAACGTATCGTGAGTCTAATGGTTAATTACTTCCATATTATCTAAGTTTTACAAACCTCTGATGTATTCTTCCTTTGGTTTTATTGTTCTAAGCTTCACATCTGGGCTTCTCACAATGCCTCATTTTTATAGAAAGAACACAGTCATATAATAAAAAACACTGATGTCAGCACACTGACATTCAACCCAGTGTTTTATCTGGGGCTCTGCTTCAGGCCACTGTTGCTGAATGCTGTGGACTCCATTCTCCAAGTGCACGTATTTGTTTTGTGCTTTAAAATAGCTAAATTATTATATATAACTAAAACATAGAACTTTTAAAAAATCTGTAACTCAGGATTTTCACAATTCAGGTTGAGTCCCTCTATCCAGTCCAAATTCATCCAAATTTTACCGACTAGCCCTCAAACCTGAGAAATAGAAATGCCTCCTAACAGACACAGGCCGTCCGAAGGTCAATCAAATCCCATGGGAATATGACAAAAAGCACCTTTCTCTGACAAGAGAGAGCCAGTAATTAAGGTCTCAGCCTTGTTCCCCTCATCTCTGCTTGGATCAGAATTCAGTTTTTCAAATAATGCCTTGTAAATGTTAAGCCAAAAACATAGGCAACACTCTACCAGGGTCAGTACCAGGACAAAGAACATCACATTTTATGGAATCTATCTTTACAATCGTATTTTTATGCAAAAAAACTCAATGACTACTGTAGCTGGGACACCTCACAGTTGTTCCTGCTACATTCATTTTCATCCTTTTGACTTTCATAGGAAGATTTTTTTGAGAATTTTTTAAAATTATATATAAAGACATTTTTAGGAAATCTGAGCTGGTGTCCTCCTTTCATTCCTTAGAACCAGACAAGAAGGCAGGAACAGTGAAGACAAAATACAATGTGCAAGAGCAGGGGCAGGCAATTGTTTTCTGTAAAGGGCAGCCTTCACAGGCCAAACCATCTCTACCGCAACTACTCAGCTCTGCTGCTGTAACAATAGACAAGACATGATACATACAAGAATGGCATGGCTCATTCTGGCACCCAGGCTTATAGTTTGCCTGCTCCTGGCCAACAACAAAGATATGGAGTCTGATGCCCATGTTTGAATACTAACTCCGTTTTTTACTAGCTGTATTAACACTGGCAAGTTATTTAATGTTTCTAGTGGAGTCTGATGCCCATGTTTGAATACTAACTCCGTTTTTTACTAGCTGTATTAACACTGGCAGGTTATTTAATGTCTCTAGTGGAGTCTGATGCCCATGTTTGAATACTAACTCTGTTTTTTACTAGCTGTATTAACACTGGCAGGTTACTTAATGTTTCTAGTGGAGTCTGATGCCCATGTTTGAATACTAACTCTGTTTTTCACTAGCTGTATTAACACTGGCAGCTTATTTAATGTTTCTAGTGGAGTCTGATGCCCATGTTTGAATACTAACTCTGTTTTTCACTAGCCGTATTAACACTGGCAGGTTATTTAATGTTTCTAGTGGAGTCTGATGCCCATGTTTGAATACTAACTCTGTTTTTTCACTAGCTGTATTAACACTGGCAAGTTATTTAATGTTTCTAGTGGAGTCTGATGCCCATGTCTGAATACTAACTCTGTTTTTTCACTAGCTGTATTAACACTGGCAAGTTATTTAATGTTTCTAGTGGAGTCTGATGCCCATGTTTGAATACTAACTCTGTTTTTTACTAACCGTATTAACACTGGCAAGTTATTTAATGTTTCTAGTGGAGTCTGATGTCCATGTTTGAATACTAACTGTTTTTCACTAACCGTATTAACACTGGCAAGTTATTTAATGTTTCTAGTGGAGTCTGAGGCCCATGTTTGAACACTAACTCTGTTTTTTACTAGCTGTATTAACACTGGCAAGTTATTTGATGTTTCTAGTGGAGTCTGATGCCCATGTTTGAATACTAACTCTGTTTTTTATTGGCCGTATTAACACTGGCAGGTTATTTAATGTCTCTAGTGGAGTCTGATGCCCATGTTTGAATACTAACTCTGTTTTTTCACTAGCTGTATTAACACTGGCAGGTTATTTAATGTCTGTAGTGGAGTCTGATGCCCATGTTTGAATACTAACTCCGTTTTTTCACTAGCCGTATTAACACTGGCAGGTTATTTAATGTTTCTAGTGGAGTCTGATGCCCATGTTTGAATACTAACCCCGTTTTTTCACTAGCCGTATTAACACTGGCAGGTTATTTAATGTCTCTAGGTCTCAGTTTCCCATCTGCAAAATGGGGGTAATGAAAGTACTAATCTCATATGTCTAATATGGAGATGTACATATAAGCCAGTATGTGTAAAGTGATTAGCACATGGTAAATAATACATTTACTACATTAATATGTGAGCAAATATACATTAAAAAGGTGCCATTTTGTGAACTTGTAAATAGTTGAAATAATGCATTCAGCTTAGGCAACCTTGTTTCAAAAAAAAAAAAGTGCAAGGTTTCAGAAAAGAAGATGTACAAATGACCAATAAGCCTATATATAAAACGCTCAACATCATTTATCAAGGAAATGCCAACTAAAACCACAATATAACGTCCTTGCTCACTGTTACAATGGCTAAAATTAAAAAGAGACCACATCAAATGTTGGTGAAGGTGCGGAGCAACTGCTGACTGGAATGCATAATCACTTTGGAAAATAGTTTGGCTGTATCTTATTTTAACATGTAAAAACAAGCAAACACCACCACCACCACCACCAACAACAACAACAACAAAAATGCTCTTATATGACCCAGCAATCTCACTACTGGTATTTATCCAAGGGAAATAAACCACATGTCCACCCAAAGACTCATACATGAATATTCACAGCAGCTTTATTCACAATACCTCATCAGTGGAGACAACACAGATGTTCATCAGCAGGTGAATGGATAAACAAATTGTGTTATCCCAATACAGACCACCGCTCAGTAATAAAGAGGAACAAACTACTGACACAAACGACATGGATGAACCTCAGAATCATTATGCTAAGTGAAAAGAGTCAGACCACAGTCTATAACGTACAGTTCCATTTCTTCAAAATTCAAAACAGACAAAAGTCATCTATAGATACAAAGCAGATCAGTGGTTGCTGCAGCCAGACGTGTAGGAGGATTGATACCAAAGGGACATATGGCAACTTCTGGGGTCACGGAAAGTTCTGTATCTTCATTGCCATGATAATCATCATATTTATATTCATGGCATACATATTTGTTAATACCCAAAGTATATACTTAAAGTTTATTTAAATAAAAAGGTACAAAGAAAACAGAAATGAGGAAGGGAGTACAACTGCAAACAGCCAACTTTAAAAGGTGAGTAAGGAGCTCGGCACAGACCAAACCAACAACTGGGATTTTCAATGCCTCAGGTCGGCCTGGAGGCCCACAAGTGCTGTGAATGTGAAACCCAGGAACAAATCTCCTGGGTTACTCTCATGTATGTCGATGTCCCTTTCCGTCTCCCCTCTGTTTAAGAAAAAAAAAAAAAGCTGGGAAGACAAACTTTAAGTTGGCCCCTCCCCTAAGACACGTAGCTACCTCCTTGGGGTGTGCAGGCCTTTGCACAATCCCCTCGCCTCGCACCTTATCTATGGGCATGATCTGTGACTTGCTTCTAACAGAATATGGCAAAGGTATATGTCACTCCTGCCAATTACATTTCATAAAACTCCATCTTGCCACTAGATCTTCACTAGAAGCTCTTCCTGCTGACTTAATACAGTACATGGTCATGTGGGGAAAGCCCTACCCGGGAAGGAACTGTGGCTGGTCTCCAGGAACTGTGGGTAGACTTCAGCCAAGAGCCGGCAAGAAGCCAGGGCCCTGAGTCCTACTGATGCAAGGAGATAAATTCTTTCCGTGGCCCAAGCGAGCTGGGAAGTGGCTTCTTCCCCGGATTTCCATACGAGAACGCAGCCCAGCTGACACCTTGACGAGAGCTTGATGAGACCCTACATGGAGGATCCAGGTGTGTGTGGACACCTGACCCACAGAAACCATACGATTAAAAAATATATGCTGCTTTAGGCCACAAAGTATGTGATAATTCATTATACAAAATAAAAAATATAAACAGAGGAGAAGATACCTAAATGGTTAAAAAGAAAAAAACAATACACCCAATAAAGTCGGCATTTTCAGAACACAAGCGCTAGGCAGAGCTGCCTGACTGTTGTCAGGATCATGCAGCAACTTCTTTAACAAGTCATGCTGCCCTGCGTTCCTTCCTGACACCATGACAGGAGCAACCACTCAAGTCCAGCACCCTCTAGGCCCTAAAGTGCTACTACATGTGACTCACAGACTTCACAACAGTTCTAAGAGCACTGGAGAACAGTACCTACTGTCCTTTAAAGCCAGGGCCTTATTCCCTTCTGTGGAGACACACACCCCTTGGCTCTAAGTGGCCCCAGTGGACATGACACAACAATCCCAAAGAGCCACTTAAGCTACAATGTAAGACTGTTGAGACCAGCCGGGCGCGGTGGCTCACACCTGTAATCCCAGCACTCTGGGAGGCTGAGGCGGGTGGATCACCTGAGGTCAGGAGTTCGAGACCAGCCTGGCCAACATGGCGAAACCCCATGTCTACTAAAAACACAAAAATTAGCTGGGCATGGTGGCGCGTGCCTGTAATCCCAGCTACTTGGGAGGCTGAGGCAGGAGAATCACTTGAACCTGGGAGGCGGAGGTTGCAATGAGCCAAGATCATGTCATTGCACTCCAGCCTGGCGACAGAGTAAGACTCCTTCTCAAAACAAAAACAAAAACAAAAACAAAAAAAAAGATTGTTGAGACCAATGGTTATGTGCATGGGGTTCTACTCTACAGCTAAAGAGGAAGTGGGATGCAAGACAAAGGCAGTTATTTAACCTCTATAACATATTTAGCAGGAAGCTCAAATATGCAGACTATTGAACAGGGAAGAATAGAGTAGGGAGAGAAAAGACGACAGTGTAGTACCATGGGGAAGAACAGTCCAAGAAGTGTGAATTGCTCTGCCAGGGACAGCCCTGCCTGTGACGCATCACACATCTTCTCTATAAAACAAGGGTTTATGATCCTTAAGGCGTCTTCCAGGTCTAAGAGTCTATCATTCTACATTATATAAAAATCTTCAGTTGAACAATTATAGTATCTTGGGGGGAAAGTGTACTAAGGCATCAAGAAAACAATTTTATCTGCTAAGAGTACTTACTCGCAGTAAGTAAGATTAGTATGCAGAATTCTGAGTTTAGCACACACGATGTTCTTAGGATTTGGGAGCCTAGTCTTATAAATGTGAACGCCATACATTAGGTTGCAAAGAAAAGGCCATTCATATCCACGAAGATAACAAAGGAATATATATAGTAGCATCAGGTGATTTTATTTAAAGTTTAATGTCCTCAAGTAATCATTCCATGTTCAGTTTCTTATAACTGGAACTTGGAAATATTGACATTTCATACGCAAGCTATAACTAAAACTAACTTTTCTTTATAACCAGCTAGGAAAAAAATAGGCACAAAGTATTATTTTATAAAGTCTACCAAGTAACGAACATCAAAGAAATGCACATGATATAGTCAGGCTTTTTCTAGCACTTGTCAGTACAAGCCAGTTAGTGGAGTAAATCGGTTTGGCTGAAAGTCCTATGCTGCCATGCGACAGAAAAGAGAGCTAAACTATCCACATTCCATAGTTTACCTTCTGTCACTAATAATCTTCATCATCTACTTAAAAATCTTAGAGAAGCTGGGCACAGTAGCTACTTGGGAGGCTGAGGCAGGAGGATTGCTTGAGCCCAGGCGTTCGAGTCCAGCCAGTGCAACACAGTGAAATCTCCATTTCTCTCTTTAAAAGAATGTTAAAGACATCTACCTCAATTTTTGGCAATCTCCTACTGTGGCTTGAAATGTTAAAGCTTACATTTAGACTGTGCATGTCAGTTTCTATTATCATTCCACTTTACAGAGAATTAAAAAAACACTGTGCTTGCAACTTAAACTGGTATTAAACTGACCCCTGCTGGCCTCATCTTTTCTGTTTCTGCATTTATCAGATGCTGCAAGAGCTAACTGCATTCTGTAGTTCAACCTATATTTGATCAGGCTGCCACCTCAAAAACAAAACCTGGGACAAAGATGGCTAGTTGTACCAAATTCCAAATGGAAGGATGCCTTCCTCAGACCTTTGTCTATTTTATTTGCAAAAACCTAGCAATTAAAATCACACTAATATTCCAAAGAAGTATCTCCTATAGCCTATGAATTTATTCTAAAACCTAATGCACTCAATAGACATTTACAGATTTCTCAAAGACTACTGGGAAATAAAGATTCTTCTAATCACAGCACCTGCCCTCCAGGTACTTACAGGCATTTATGAGTCATTGAAAAGATACATCTGAGAATTCAATTCTAGCATATCATTGGACACCACACAGGTGAGAAGGAAGTGGGGTCCCCATTCAGCCCGTGGTAGAGCCTGCCTCACTGGTGCCAGGTCACCTGAGATTCGTTACTGAAATGGCCCAGGACAATGTGTTCTCTTCCTTCTTTGTGAACTCACTGTGCTTTATGAATTATAATGGCTGCCATTGATTGGCAACCTACTATGTGCCAGAGACTACTACAGTTAGGTGCTTTCCACACACTATCACATTTCCCCTATTCAGTAACTCTGTGAGATAGGTGATTTTATGCTCAAGCTTGTATCATGGGTGAGTAAAGCTCTGTGAGAATACTGATCATATCATACCGCAATGTTTTTCCTTTAAAGAGATGTTTCTCCTCTAAAAACAGCAAACACCTTAAGCACAGGAAATTACGTTATTGTCATCTCTGTATCCTCAGACCCTCATATATCTCAGTAAAGGCACATAGTAGGCACTGTAAAAACATCTGCAAAACATACGAATGAAAATATTATTGAAAGAATGTAGCTACTAAATACACACTATGGGCATAACCTATGCTTAGGCACTGAGAAAATAGTGGAGGAAAAGAAAGAAGAGGCAAAGGCTTTGATTCCTGAGCAGAGACACCCATACGTGACTATGGAAAGAAAAGGAGAAGTTCCAAGACATAAGTAAGCAGAATGCTATGTAAATACAGCTCATACTACCAGTCAGTTCAAAATCAAACAGAAAAAGGACTCCTAAATCAGAGGACAATGACACACTGGTGCTGGGCTATTGGAAATGAAATCTATTAAAGAGGAAAAAAGACAGAGGAGGTAGAATGTCATTAAATTCCTTTCTGTTTTTGTAACATATCTACAAAACCAAATGATGTGAAAAATAGTTCTGCAAGACGGGGACTATGTGAATCCAGTTTTAAAGGTCCAGATATGTATACTTTACTTATATAGATCATGGCATAGTAGGAAAGACAGAAGATCATAAAAACAAATATAATGTAGAGGTCTAAAAATTGTTTCCTGGTCAGGTGCAGTGGTTCATGCCCGTAATCCTAGCACTTTGGGAGGCCAAGCCAGGAGGACTGCTTGAGCCCAGGAGTTTGAGACCAGCCTGGGCAACATGGCAAGACTCTCATCTCTACAAAAAAAAAAAAAAAAAGCAAAAAAATTAGCTGGGGGTGGTGTTGCTCACCTGTAGTCCCAGCTACTCAAAGGGCTGAGATGGAAGGATCGCTTGATCCCAGGAGGTCGGGGCTGCAGTGAGCTGTGGGCCAAGGGGGCGTAACTGTGCTGCAGCCTAGGCAACAGGGCAAGACCCTGTCTCAAAAAAAATAATAATAATTTTTAAAAATAAAATTATTTGTTCCAAAAAAAAAAAAAGCTGCATGTATTTTTCTTTTCTTTTGCTTACCTATCGTTATTTTTCCACATCTCTTTTCTTGGTACTTCAGACAGATGAAGATAAATGAAGCACAGTAGTTAACTTCTTTGTTTGGATACAAAAAATCTTCTGTATCAACAATATTGTTATGCAAGCACTTTAAATGTTGCTTCTAGCAGATGAGACTTCTGCTTCAACATATGTTATGGGGAAAAATGATAAAAATTTATTCATGACTAGAATAACTGAACAGTCAACAAAATCTAACCAGAAAATGTAATAAATCAACCTGGTTTGTTGCAGTTGTTAATTATCTAAAGTAAACTGAAGATCCAATCTCTCACTCCAAACAAGAATAAATAATCCCAGATTCTCAGCATTGTCAATACTTTCTATATCATCCTACCACTGCTGCAAACTTATTCCTTAAGAGTGATCGGAATTTAACTTCCTCTGCCTGCACCTTCCCTGAGACAGTAAAAGCCACAGAAGAAATAAGGAGCTCTAAAGGTTCTTCTGCTCAACAATGGCACCTTAAAAATCTAAAATTTACTGAGGGAGCATGTAACTCCCCATAGAAAATAAAACAGTGGTCAAGCTTTTGGGATCTGGACTCAGGATGGCTTGGGTTCACACCACAGTTCTACAAATGTAATCTTGGGCATGTCATCTACTTTCCTAAGCCAGAGATAATAAGATTGCCAAGAGTGTAACAGTGAGTGATCATATGCACAGAGCTTAGCATTTTACCTGGAACCTACGTGTTTGATAAGCATGAGCTATTACCATTATTGCATCCCCTTTGCTACATCCCTCCCAAAGTCCTACCATCGACTCGCAATCTGAACAAAGAGAAAGGACCTCAAAATCCTTACTCTGGCTAAACTGGGCTTTAAATGTGTCAGATGTGTCCACCTTGCTTTCCTTCCTCACCACCCCTGCCTGCCAATAATCAGAGCCATGGAAAAGCTTCCCTTGCTCATGCATAAATAAAGTTCTCATTCATATATACCTGTGTATGTTTAATTACGGTAACTAGAGGTATCAAAATAACTCATATGGTTCTAATTTCAAATATTTAAAGCTCTTAATGACACTTGCTTCTGTGAGACCAGAAAAAATATAATTGCCACAGCGATAACATCTAAAGCCCAAGATCATTTCTCCCAGAACTTATAGCACTCACAGAAATCGACCAGGATCTGCTTGCAGTATCTTTTAGAATTTCTGTCTCCCACTGACACAACCCAGTCATAAACAAAAACTGCAGCATATGCCAGCTTTCAGAGCCCATGACAACTGTGTTACACACAACCTTCAGGTACACCATTCATCCTAATAACTGATTTCAAAATAACAAAAGGAAGTCAAGCATTTAAATGTAGCACATTAATATTTGACTGAAATAGCATATCAACCAGTAGAAAAATCAAACAAGGTAAATTACTCATGAAAAAAGAACTACATGAATTTCTCAGAAATGAAGTCTTGCTGGAGAGGTACATGCCATGTCACTTGCAACCAAAAGTACTTCCTCAGAGCCAATATCAAAAGCACTGGTGAGTATGCTGCAAAATGGCATAGCAGGCTGTCAGATGCTGCATATCAGCTACTTGAGCAGTTAGATTAAGCTTTCCCAACAGGCAAGTGCTGCAGTACTTCTGCATCTAGCATCTGGTAATGTGTTGCAAACGCAGAACAAAGAAAGCAGCAGGCTCCGAAATCTTTCAGCTTTCCTTTGACCATCTGCAGCACTTAAACACTTCAGGGTTACCAGGTCAGCAATGTGAATTCTCTCAATACCATGAAACATGAGCAAAATTTCCATTCTCTGAGGTTTCTAATTCTTTTCTTTTTCTTTTTTTTTTTTTTGAGACGGAGTCTCGCTCTTTCGCCCAGACCAGACTGCAGTGGCTTGATCTCGGCTCACTGCAAGCTCCGCCTCCTGGGTTCACGCCATTCTCCTGCCTCAGCCTCCTGAGTAGCTGGGACTACAGGCGCCCGCCACCATGCCCGGCTAATTTTTTGTATTTTTAGTAGAGACGGGGTTTCACCATGTTAGCCAAGATGGTCTCGATCTCCTGACCTCGTGATCCGCCCACCGCAGCCTCTCAGAGTGCTGGGATTACAGGCGTGAGCCACCACGCCCAGCCTCCAATTCTTTTATTTTTCTTTACTTTTTCTGATTGTATTGAGATAATCAAATGATTTTTCTCCTTAAGGGAGTATGGTAAATTGTATTAATAGGTTTCTAATGTGAAACCAGCCTTACATTATTGGAAGAAAACACAATCTGGTCATGTTGCTTTTAAATTATTTGCTGGATTCAGGTTGCTAGTATTTTATTTAGGATTTTAAAAACTCATGTTTACTAGTGATATTGACTAGTAACTGCCTTTCCTTTTTTTTTTTTTTTTTATTTCCATAGGTTTTTGGGGAACAGGTGGTATTTGGTTACATGAGTAACTTCTTTAGCGGTGATTTGTGAGATTTTGATGCACCCATCACCCGAGCAATATACACTGAACCGAATTTGTAGTCTTTTATCCCTCACCTCCTTCCACCCTGTCCCCCAGGTCCCCAAAGTCCATTGTATCATTCTTATGCCTTTGCATCCTCATAGCTTAGCTCTCACTTATGAGTGAGAACACACAATGTTTGGTTTTCCATTCCTCAGTTACTTCACTTAGCACAACAGTCTCCAGTTGCATCCAGGTTGCTGCGAATGCCATTAATTCATTCCTTTCTATGGCTGAGTAATATTCCATCATGTATATGTACCACAATTTTTTTATCCACTCATTGATTGATGGGCATTTGGGCTGGTTCCATATTTTTGCAATTGTGAACTCTGCTGGTACAAACATGTGAGTGCAAGCCACATGCAGGAGAATAACTGGATCCTCACCTCTCACCTTATACAAAAATCAACTCAAGATGGATGAAGGACTTAAATCTAAGACCTGAAACTATAAAAATGCTACAAAAAAAATTCGAAAAACCCTTCTAGACACTGGCTTAGGCAAAGACTTCATGACCAAGAACCCAAAAGGAAATGCAACAAAAATAAAGATAAACAGATGGGACTTAATTAAATTAAAGAGTTTTGGCACAGCAAAAGGAACAGTCAGCAGAGTAAACAGACAACCCACAGAATGGGAGAAAATCTTCACAATCTATACATCCAACAAAGGACTAATATCCAGAATCTACAAGAAACTCAAACAAATTAGCAAGAAAAAAACAATCTCACCAAAAATTGGGCTAAGGATACGAATAGACAATTCTCAAAAGAAGATATAAATGGCCAGCAAACATATGAAAAAATGCACAACCTCACTAATGATCAGGGAAATGAAAATCAAAATCACAATGCAATACCACCTTTCTCCCGCAAGAATGGCCATAACCAAAAAATTTTAAAAAAATAGAAGTTGGCATGGATGCTGTGAAAAGGGAACACTTCTACACTGCTGGTGGGAATGTAAACTAGTACAACCACTATGGAAAACAGTGTGGAGATTCCTTAAAGAACTAGAAGTAGAACTACCATCCAGCAATCCCACTACTCAGTATCTACCCAGAGGAAAAGAAGTCATTATATGAAAAAGACACTTGAGGTTTCTGATTCTAAAGTAAAACCTCCATCCCACAAAAAGCTTAATAAAGGATAATAACAAAACCTTGCTTTGCCAGCACTTTTGTTTAAATTTTTGTTTTTAAGTTCCAGGATACATGCGCAGGATGTGCAGATTTGTTACATAGGTAAACACAGCACTTTTTTTTTAATCTGACAAATCACAAATCACCACACAGCTCCCATCAATGCCTCTTAAAAACAAATATTTTCCACTGTCTTAGGGAAGTCCCAATTTCTTTAAAATTCATCATACAAATTATTTCCTCTAGTTTTCACTCAATGAAAATTCCTGAGTATAACACAAGACTGACGTTAATTCTGTACTCAAACTCTCAGAAAATTAGTGCTAGTTTTCTACAGACTCCCTGAAGGTCTTTTTAAAACTCTTTAGAAATTTGTATGTAGTAATGACTTGCCAATATAAATGTAATACAGAGACACTGTTTTTGTTCATCTCTGTATATCCACCTAGTATAGGGCATGGCACACACCAGACACTCCATATTTATTAAGTAAAGAGTACGTAGGTCTGCTGCCTCTCAGATGTTTGATAATCAGACTTTTGAATTCTAAATTTCAAGTGGAGAAATTTTCTCCATTGACCATCATTATAAAACTGTAGTCGTATATCTTTGGAAAATATATGACCTCAAGACATAATAAAAAATCTTTTTTTTTGTTTTCTTGTTTTTTTTTTTTTTTTGAGACAGAGTCTTGCTCTATCATCCATGCTGGAGTGCAGTGACGGAATCTCGGCTATTGCAACCTCCGCCTCCTAGGTTCAAGCAGTTCTCATGTCTCAGCCTCCCGAGTAGCTGGGATTACAGTTGTGCGCCACCATGACCGGCTAATTTTTTGTATTTTTAGTAAAGACAGGGTTTCACCATGTTGGCCAGGCTGGTCTTGATCCCCTGGCATCAAATGATCCACTTGCCTCGGCCTCCCAAAGTGCAAGGATTATAGGCGTGAGCCACAGTGCCCAGCCTAAAATAACATTTTAAAAAACAACAATCATTTTAGAATTTCATGAATATCAATTGATCAGAAAACATTAGTGAAAGTCCAGACTTGTTTTAAACTTAGAAAATATTTTCTAATATATATAGTTTTTGGAATAATAATTAGGTCAATGAGCTAAAGATTTCCTTTTACAGTTTCATTACAAATTTAAAAAGCTTTTGTAGTAAAAACCCATGAATGTAATCACTATTTAATAGTTTATGTTTTCTAAAAATGTGTTTGGCATTCCATCTGTTAAGTTAGGACTCCAGAAGAACTTACCGCTATGTCCAAACTGGGTTGGAGGGGGACAAGCTGGGTTTAAATTGCGTTTCTTTCACTTGCTAGGTGACCTTGGGCAAGTCATACTAAACCTCACTTTGCCTATTACCACATCTCTAAGATGGAGATAGAAATACCAAGTTTTGGGAATACAATTCTTGAAGTATAGTAATTAGATTTGGGGGGGGGTTGTGTGGTTCCTTACACCTGACCCTGTCTCTGTTTGGCCAGGGGCATCCATCTGCCTACGGGATATTCAGGTTTATGGAAACAGGAATACAAAGAGAAAGACTCAGTGTTCAATTATGACACCTATAAATCAATATTTTCAGTCAACAAGCAAAATTCTTGAAAGCCAAGCTTTGTCAAGAGAAAATGTGCTTTCTAAATTCCTAAAACACTAATTTTTAAAATGAGGGCTGAAAACGGAATGAGAAGCTCACCTTGCTTGCATGAGCACAGCTGCAGGGTAGAACCACCTAGGAAGGCCTTGGAACGTTACAAGGCCTGGGGCCCCCACCCCCAGACACTTAGATTGGTCTGGGCTCAGGAACTCAAGCATTGGCAAGTTTTTGAAATGCCATCAGGTAATTCTTTTTTTTTTGAGATGGAGTTTCACTCTGTCGCCCAGGCTGGAGTACAGTGGTGCAATCTCAGCTCACTGCAACCTCCACCTCCCGAGTTCAAGCGATTCTTCTGCCTCAGCCTCCTAAGTAGCTGGAATTACAGGTGTGTACCACCACGCCTGGCTAATTGTTGTATTTTCAGTAGAGACGGGGTTTCACCATGTTGGTCAGGCTGGTCTTGAACTCCGCCATCAGGTAATTCAAATGTGCAGCCTGGATTTAGAACCGTAGCTCCACAGAGAAGCTTCTGGTTTGGTTCAAAACTACGATCCACACACAACAGGAGGGAAAACCCAGAAGTGGCCTCCTGGTCCCCTACAGCCCCATGCGTATGTTATGCAGTGGATCCTGAGCTTTCCTGTGACCCAGTGGGGGTAATGCAGAGACTAAGACTCCCCAGAGTGGAGAGATGGCAAGAATAAAAGCTAAGGCTAGTCCAGGCACAAGACTAGATAAACCAACCACCCGGGGCAGAAGAGAATCAGGACCAGTCTGCAGTCTTGCTCCCATTGTCATGGAAGGACAAGGAGGGGAAAATGCAAAGAATTGAGCATTTACCTGAAAAAAAGACAAGCTACCCAAGGACTTTAAACTACAAGAAACAGAAGCACCATTAAGGGGTAAGTTTGTCCAATCATGTACATTCCTTACTTAACTGCTTCCCCAGATGGGCTGAGGTAAGAAAATGTAGTTCAATTATAAAATATTTAAAAGCCTGGCCAGGCACGGTGACTCACGCCTGTAATCCCAGCACTTTGGGAGGCTGAGGTGTGTGGATCACCTGAAGGTCAGGAACTCGAGACCAGCTTGGCCAACATGGTGAAACCCTGTCTCTACTAAAAATACAAAAAATTAGCTGGGTGTGGTGGCGGGCGCCTGTAATCCCAGCTACTTGGGAAGGTGAGGCAGGAGAATCGCTTGAACCCAGGAGGCGGAGGTTGCAGTGAGCCAAGATTGCGCCATTGCACTCCAGCCTGGGCAACAAAAGCAAAACTTCGTCTCAAAAGAAAATAATAATCTTAAAAAGCGATTGTTAATTAAAATTATCCAAAACATGAAAAAAGAAAAAGATTAGGGAGCTGTGTGGCCTTCTCATATTACTCTAGAGCACTGTTTCACAGCTTCACCCAAGGATTATTTAATTCCCTAGAAGAATGCCAATGCATTTGACTTTGTTACTTGCTATTAGAGCACAGATAGTGTGAAACTACAATGTTAGCTTATAGATTTCTGTCCAGCAGAAAGGATAACTCTAAAAACTGTGGTGTTAGTGCATGCAGAACGTCACCAGTTTTGTCTCCAATCTAGCAATCTTATTCTAATGCCTAAAGATCAGTTCCTTCAGTACTCTGGACCTGCATTAACTCTGCCTGGTTTCCTCATTAATAAGTTAATACATCTTTGGCATTTCGTTTTGTATTTCTGTGAGAGTCAGGTTTTAACTTTTCAAAAAATTTACTTTGATACTATATTTTCTTTGCATGACTGGTAGTGTATGTAAATCTACCACTCACTGACACTGATCTCAGTGGACATTTTATAAGATAATTCGAGTGCTTGGTGCAGTGCATGGCGCTTGGTAAATGCTCAGTAAATGTTACTGTTCGTGGGTGCTAGTGGCTAGAGGAGATTTTACCTGCCTCTAACAGTAACCATGAACTCACCAACGGAGGTCCACAACCATAATCCAGGGCAACCCCGGGTAACTGGATACACAGACTTCCTCAGTAGGGACTATTCCCATATATCATAAATATAGGGAGCCACTCTGCTCAAAATAATTCCCAAACTATCAACACAGACAGTACGACTCACTTGTATATATTTATCACGAGTGTGTGGGCCTGTGAGGAAAAAACTATCATAACTTAGCAAAATCGGAAAGTACACAGATCTAAAAGAAGCCATCTCCTTGGCGACCAAAAGTATGCTGCTCCATACTTAATGGAATCTTCAAACGATGTTCAAATATATGATGACAGGAGAAACAGCAACACAGCAAAATAACTACATTAGCATATGAAGAGAGGAAATTGGACTGGGGAAGACCTGAGAATTTTCCAGCAAAAACTGGAGAAAAGGGAACTAAACCATCTACATTCCATAGTTCATCTTCTGTCACTAATAGTGATTATTATCCATTAAACTATCTGAACTGTTGGCCAATTTCTACTGTCGCTTGAAATTTTAAAAGCTTCTTTTTGGACTGTGCATTTCAGTTACTGTTCTCATTTCACTAGACAAGAGAAGCCCTGAAAACCCTAGTAAAGCTATCAGGGAAGAGACATATGGTTAATTTCTTAAATTACAAACTCTTTAAGTATGACTTCTCTACAAAAAGTTTCTTCATCAATGAAGTGCACCTGTAAAAACCATTCCTTGTCTAACCTTGAAATTGGCCTCTAACTTCAAGGCTTAACTTTCGAGTGTGAGAGTTTCAGACACATCAACACACTTTCGAGGCCATAAACACTGGGTAATTTTTCATGCTCAAGTGTCTGGAGTTTCGTTTTCCTAATATCAATAAGCAATATCACAACTAGCAAGGCAGAAGGAATAAAAGCACCTCAGCCTCTCACAATGAACTGAAAAACCCTATATTCTTTTTTTTTTTCCTTCACACCCCATCTCTTTTACCTTGCCCACCTGGTGGAAAAAAATCTAGCTTCCTTCTGAACTAAACACACATAATTAAATACACACAATCTTAATTTACCACACTGATGTCTTCATCATCAGCTACCCTAGCACCATTTCAAAGCAGCAGAAAGAAATATAATAATTTATAAGCCAGCTCCTGAGGTTATATATTTATTTTAAAACATGCCAGTTTCAACAATATAAAATGCTTTCCCATGTTTAAAAAACAAGACTATTTGTTACCTTGTGACGGGACAATTAAACAAGCTTTTAAGCGTGATAAAAAAAAAAAAAAAACATAGGTTAATAAAGCGGTCTTGATAAAAACAAAGCAAAGATTTGAAAACACTGGTATTTCCATAACCTGTAGAATACTGATGACTAGATGGTCAAGACAAGCATCAGTTACAAATTATGTATACAGCTTGCTAACAAATTAGGGAAACTTTCCCCTCTGGTTTCTTTCCCGACTACTTGTAAAATAATATTCACATATAAATTTGCAATTCAAATTTGATGTCTTATGAGTGCATTTTGCAGATCATGCTCTGAGAAGGAAGAGAGTGAGCTAAGAGTTGCATGGAAAGTATAATTTGTTGCTGGCTTTTAGCCAGAAACACTAGACCAAATGTTTAGAGACCACGAGGCACCTAAGCAAGCCCAGTGCATCTGGACTTCTCAATACTAGTTGTCGCTATTTATTTATATGTTAACCTCCAAATAAAAGGCCAAATAGAGTAATATCTACATTACACATTCATAGATTTTAAAATATATTTATTTTACTTACAGAGTACAGAAAAGGAAGTGATTTGCCGTCACTTTGAGAACACTTGCAACAGCAATGACAAGAAAAACCAGTAATTTAAGCAACACTAATAACCATATGTCTGGACCTATGTTCAACTGTAATTTACACATTAAGTATAAGCTTTTATTTTCATACTTGAGAAAACATGCCAGGTATTCAGTATTTATAATCATAGTTAACTTGCAGAATGAGGAAGCTAATTACAGTAGAAAGAAGAAAATATTAGCCTTGGGAAAAAATGAATTTGACGATCACACAGGTAGGTAGTAAAGGAGCCATTTCTACCTCCCATGACCAATGCAATACACCAGCATCTTAGACTTACTATCCAACACACCAGCATCTTAGACTTACTATCCAACACACCAGCATCTTAGACTTACTATCCAATACACCAGCATCTTAGACTTACTATCCAACACACCAGTACCTTAGACTTACTATCCAACACACCAGCATCTTAGACTTACTATCCAATACACCAGCATCTTAGACTTACTATCCAACACACCAGTACCTTAGACTTACTATCCAACACACCAGCATCTTAGACTTACTATCCAACACACCAGTACCTTAGACTTACTATCCAACACACCAGCATCTTAGACTTACTATCCAATACACCAGTACATTAGACTTACTATCCAACACACCAGCATCTTAGACTTACTATCCAACACACCAGTACCTTAGACTTACTATCCAACACACCAGGATCTTAGACTTACTATCCAACACACCAGCATCTTAGACTTACTATCCAACACACCAGTACCTTAGACTTACTATCCAACACACCAGCATCTTAGACTTACTGTCCAACACACCAGTACCTTAGACTTACTATCCAATACACCAGTATCTTAGACTTACTATCACTGTCACGTATTAAAGCAGATATGATCACTATATGGATAAATATATTGCTAATAAAAATCCACTCCAACATACCAGTCACTCCAGCACAGCACAATATAAATTTTGTAGGGATATGCTGCAGTAAACCATGTGACACGGTAAAAGGAATGACATATTACAAGCTTCCCTTAAACAGAAGACCATGAACACATATTGCCAACCTATTACTTCAGAGCATTCGGGGGCAAAAGAGTCATGCTGAAATTGGAGTCTCTGCAAAAGGAACACAAAGGGCTGAGCAAACAACAGGAAGCTTAGGCAGGGAGCATGGCAGACACTGAAAAAACATAAGGAAAGGGTCAACATATAGCCATGTTCAAGAACATAATTTTAGTTAATGCTAAGTATTAAGACTGAAAACTGAAACATGGGTTGGGAAAATTTGCTGATGAAATCAAGGAAGATCACAAAGAATCATTCCAAACCACCATATTTGGTAGGTAAATGTATCTGTACTGTAAAAACACTGTACCATAAAAAACAACAACTAGATCATGTATGATGCTATTCCATACATGGTGGTAATTATGAGGCCAATTTGCATCTCCTCACCGAGAAAGGATTGTGAATCCTCAAACTACATCATATCACCCCCTAAAGAATGTTATGGGTCCCTGACCTAGTGGATGATCTCTCCCTCTCTCCATGAGGCCCCAGCATTGACAGATATCTTCTGAACTGTATTTGGTCATGTAGTCTGAACAACAAATCATTCGCTTGCTACCTCATCTACATGTATTATGTACTTGGATGTTTTGCTGGCACCCTAGAGATCTGGAGCTTTTAGAAGGCTACTTTACCATAGGTGTGGTAAGTGTGATCAATATATACCTTTAATTAAACTGTAACTTATTTTAAGCCAGTATCATAAGGCAAGTTAAAAAATTAGAGGACTGTAACTTCTAAGCAGTATAACACGCACATTAGCATTCACCCACGTGCTTCCACTTTTGCAGACATGGAGCAAAAGCAGCCCTCCTGCTAGTGAGACTACTCCAAGAAAGCCCCTCCCCCGGCACAGTGGAAAAACCCACGACAGTCTCAGAAGAAGAGCGTCTATCCCGGGATTCAAGGTTAATTCCTTTGCTCTCACCTTCTCAGAAATATCACTTCATCATTAATAACCCTTTTGCCCACTTATCTTTAAATCTTCATCTTTGCTGGCTCACACATTCAAATCTCCTCAAAACAAAAAAACAGAACCAAAAACTCCACACTCCTAATTAGTGCCCTATTCTTTTCTCCTATTCACAGTCAGGTTTCTCAAAATGATCAAGCACTCATGACTCTAAGGTGCTCTAGCGAAGCTCACCAAAGGATTCCCTATTATTGAACTCAATGAACCTTTTCAGTCCTCACGTTAACTGACGTCTCTGCAGCACGTGAAGCTGTTGACCTCCATGAAGTGCTTTTCCTCCCTTGGTTTCTGTGATCTTTCTCTCCAGGTTTTCCTCCCACTTTACTCCCTCTCAGTCGCCTTTGCTGGCTTCTCTTTTTCAGCTTGCCCCTTAAATGTTCCTGTTCCAAAGTGTTCCATCCATGCTGCTCCTATCTTCTTTTCTACCTACCCTCTCCCTACATTCCTTCCACCTCCACGGCATTAGCCATCATCTATGGCCATTTCTAAATACCGGCGTCCCCAGCACATAGCACTCACTCAGTAAGGTCAGATGAAAGCCTGATGAATGATAGACAATTACAGAAGCAACCAGGGCCCACTATGTTGCTGAGTTAGCTTTAGCAATTTCTAATTTCTTGACCAGATTAAATCTATCTACAAATGGTCAGTCTTACTGAGGGCTGACTACCATTGCCTGTAAGTGTTCAGCTAAGTGTTCATTTAGTCAACAAATATGCAGTGCCTGCTATGTGTCAGCACAGTGCCTACTATGTGCCAGCTACATGATAGGCCAAAGAATTCGTGGAGAAAGCCCTGAAAATAGAAATAGACAACTCTTTCTGAGTCCATGTATACATCTGTGTGTGATCTGGGCAAACCAATTAAGCTTGCTTTTTTTTTTTTAAGACAGAGTCTTACTCTGTTGCCCATGTTGGCGTGCAGTGGTGCAATCTCGGCTCACTGCAACCTCCACCTCCCAGGTTCACATGATTCTCCTGCCTCAGCCTCCCAAGTAGCTGGAATTACAGGCACCCACCACCTCGCCCAGCTAATTTTTGTATTTTTAGTAGAGACATGGTTTCACCATGTTGGCCAAGCTGGTCTGGAACTCCTGACCTCAAGTGATCCGCCCACCTCAGCCTCCCAAAGTGTTGGGATTACAGGCATGAGCCATCGTGCCCGACCCAATTAGCCTTTCTGCCTACAAATGTCTTCATATATAAGATGAGAATAATATATTTATTTTACAGGGTTACTGTGGAGGTTACATGAGATAATACATAAATCTAATATGTTGCATATTACTTATGTCTGTTATTCACTGTGAATAATATGCAATAATAAATATTTTATGTACTCCTTTGTTAAAACAAGCTTATGAGACAAGTTAAGACAGGAATTAGTATTCCCACTCAGAATACTAATTCTATTAGTATTCTAATAGCAGCACCAGAACCTAAGCAATCTCCCCAAGCCCACTCACGCAGTCCCTAGGTGGTAACGTTCTTTAGTGTCAGAGACCAAACTGTGATTCTCTTTACTTAGTATCTCTTACAGATCCCACTGCTGCCCAGCAGCATAAAAGATCCTACCCAGAAAAGGGTCTACAGTTGAGAAGCCAAAGGTCCTAAGATAGTAGCCGAGGAGTTGATGAGCAAACAAAGTGTTTGTTTTCTTAATAAAGAATAACAGTTTTCTGCTTGGACACAGTGTAATTCCAACTATAAGAGACAGCATAATGTTTTCAGTCAGGGAAAGGTCTCCAATGTCATAAGTTTTGCTTTAACAAGAAAATTCTAATATTAAAAACTGTCAGGTTGCCACGGTAACAATCTATTTGCAATCAAGATGCTGGTGGTATTCTGTTACATTTCTCTCAAGGAAAAAGTAAACTAGATGTAGCCAAGGAATTTAATAAAAGTATCTGTTGGACCAAAACCAAGATATGACTGTTTTTAGGCAATATGACAGGATTTAAATATACAGCAAGAGACCCTCAGGTTACAATACCAGTTCCATCAATAAAATTAAAAGATTTTGACCTTGACACCAGTACAAGCTATAGCCATATGATCTGGAAATCTGAATCCTCTGAGCAAGAAAAATAAATCGTTAAACAATTGAGATGACAGGCACGGGACAAGAAAGTCAAAATTCATCAAAAGGAGAACAAAATCAATCCCCAAAGGAGGTATGAATTATAAAGACTAAATTTCTCACAGAAAATTCAAAGGTTTGATTTGGGTGTTTTGTTCTGCTGTTGTATGTATGCATGTATGCATGGGGAGGTAGGTTTTGCACTCCAGGACATTCTTGGATGTTTTTAACTTGCTGCTTTCATCTAGAAAATGTTAGAAGGACATATTCAAAATGAACTGATTCTAAACAAGAAAGGAAGGAAGTTACTGTTATTAATTAGGCCGTTCTGAAGTCTGGACATGCAGACTATGCAAACAGAGAAATTTTCTCCACAACCACCAAAGCCTCAGTTACGCCTATGAAAATCACATGGATTTTCTCTACAGTTAAGACTTTTCAAGTACTTGTTTCTACAACTATTCAAGAAATGGTAACATTTGCCCCCACAACTTTAGCCATGAACAACTCATTTCTCTTCAATGTGTTAATAACTTTACAGAACAGTATATGCATGCTGAATGTCTAGAATGACAACCAGAATAAAAACTGCAACTCCTTTGGCTTCGACAATAAATTGGCTTCACAAGAAAATACCTACATTCATGACAGAAGAAACTGGCTCTTGCCTTAACCTATATAGTTAATGCAGGTTTATATATAAATAACATTATATACTTTTTATAACATATATTTTTATAAAGGTATATTTATATACAAAATAACTAAATTATTTTCTGAAACAGCCTTGAACATTGTGTGTAATCTCATTTTCTGTAAGTCATTTTCCTTCTACTTTCTCTATAAAATTGGAGCACTGTCCTCTATCCCTCCGAAAAGACATTTGTTAAAATCACAGTGAAGGTTCAGCATACCTTAGAAAATCAGACATTTTAAATTCTATGAAGTTCAGACAAAATATTAATACACTATGATATTCCTATTTAAATAAACTCCTATTTAAGTGATTAATGAATCATTTATGTATTATTGTACTATACTTAGTACAGATAACATATTTTTGTTGAGATAGTGTTCTTAAAGATCACAGAGATTCTGAAAATGCTTCTAGGTTGAGGAACTTAGGTAGAGGAAGCTAACAATCGATGAATACAATAAAGGAAACTCATGAGTGATAGAGATTTGAGGAAAGTGCTAGATAATCATCCAGACTTTAAATAGTTTGGGCAATGATTCAGGGACATAAATGGCCAGCAGTTAGAAATGGAGTTGGAACTCAGGAGGGGGGTCTGACACAGAGACAAAAATTCACTCATTCACAATTAAGTAATAGTTGAATCTATTTAGGAAAACAATGTGAAAAAGAAAGTAAGAAAGAGAAACAAGGACCATCTTTGAGAGATGCCAACATTTAAAGATCCATGGAGGTGAAACAAACAAGGTGACAGAGGTATCTTCAAAGTCATAAAAGAGGAGTTTCATAAAGGAAACAGTCAACAATATATGCCTCAGAGGAGTCAAACAGGACACAGAAAGAGAACAAAATACTGTATTCAACATTTAGGATGTAACTAGTTACGTGAGTGAACTCACTTCAGTACGGTAGTAGAGGCAGCAGCTAGCCTACAATGGGTTAATGAGTTAGCAGGGAAACAACGCATCCAAGAATTTGTCGTATGTTCTAAAATCAAGAACCCTCAACGAACAAAGGTAAGTGATTCAGGCTTACATCATAACCCTTCCTAAGTTAAAAGGACAAGAGCATTTGTTCAATAAGGCCAGAACCTGAAATTACTGGCTTGTAATGAAAACGTTTTTAACCCTAAACAAGAATAAATTTCTTGACTAGAATATTTTTCTGATGCATCAAATGTCAAATATTCAATTATTCTGATGTATAAATACCAGAGATTCACTGTATTGACCAGAGAATGCTATGAATCTACCCAAGATTCACAATACTTTTTAATTAAATTAAGCAATTTTTCCTTCTAAGACTTCCATTTCAGTTCTAAATATGTGTTATCTCCATTCATCCTTGTCTCATAGGACAATGATCTTCATATTTTAGAGGTAGACAGCTTTACTCTTTGGTTTCTGTTAACAGGACATCTTGAATTTAATTGCCAATGTTATTTATGAATTATAACTGTAAGAGTGCTTTTCAGTATGATGAATATTCCATCATCTTTAATTTTTATGAGATGCTTAAAATGAAGGGGGATGGGACAGTCTAGCTGCTCTTTTCCTCTCTTGCTACACCCTCTTCTGGAAAGACAATAAACAACATAAGCTTTTTCCTTTGTCTATATAAACCTGCAGGTTCACAGACAGTGCCACTTGTCAACAGCTAAAGAGAAATAAGAAAAGAACTTCAGAAGGGGAAACATTCATAAAGAGCAAGAGCACACTGAGGTAAAAAATAATAATAATAAATAGAAGCTATTACAGCAGGAAAAAAAGAATAAAACATAAGTGCATACTAATATCAAGAACTACAAAGGTGGCAAATTGAAATAATCTAAATACTGAATATTAATTTTTTTCTATGACCAAAATCATATTAAAGCTTACAAACCCAACCTAATGCCTAATGAACTCATTTAAGTTCAAAGTACATGAATGTAAAAGAAAGCTGAATATAAAGAGGCTATCTTGTGTTTTCAATACAATTTAAGTGTTATTATAGGAGCTGCCACATTTGTTCCCAAGTATCCCTTCATAAAATATCAGAGACAAGATGGAGGTTTTGTACTAATAAAGTAAAAGGTATACTTCCACCAGGTAAAAACTTTCTGGAGCTTTAAAAATAAGATTGTACCAAAAGCTATCTTTATATAATGATGATGACTGGACCATCAAGAATATGCAACACTCCCTGTATATTATACTTCATCATGTAAAGAAGGAACAGCTCTACTTTTAAAAGCCAGAGAAAATGTCTAGGTCTGCCTAGAACTGTCATGGCCTTAAAAATTTCATGGGGAAAAAAAAGAGTCAAAGTCTCATGGTTTTATTATGCAAAACTTCATGATTTCAAACCCACCAGAATCAAATAACTAAAAAATGAAAATGAAAATTACAAAGAGGCGTTACTTATATCACTTTTAAGATTGGCAAGGATGAAAAAGAGTAACAGTATCCCGTACTAGCAAGGCTGTGAGCAAGCAAGCAGTGTTCTTGTATAGGGTTGGTGGAGTGTAAATGCAATATATATTAGAGCACAACTTGGCAACATATATAAAAATGTAAAATCTGTTTCTGCAACTTCATTTCTACTAATTTATCCTATGTAAAAACCAGTTTCATATGCAAAGATAGATGTATACTGATGTTCCCTAAAGTGGAAAAAAATGGAAATACTTCAATAGTGTACTGGTTCATTAAATTTTAACATGTTACATGCAGCCAACAAGTGTATGAAAAAAAGCTCAACATCACTGATCACTAGAGTAATGCAAAGCAAAACCACAAAGAGATACCATCTCATAGCAGTCAGAATGGCTATTATTAAAAACTCAAAAAATAACATGTTGGTGAGGTTGCAGAGAAAAAGGAACGCTTACAAACTGTTGGTCGGAGTGTAGGTTAGTTCAACCATTGTGGAAAACAGTGTGGCGATTCGTCAAAGACCCACAAACAGAGCCACCATTTGACCCAGCAATCCCATTACTGACACATACCCAAAGGAATATAAATCATTTATCATAAAGACACATGCACATCTATGTTCATCGCAGCACTATTCACAATAGAAAAACATGGACACCCTAAATGCCCATCAATGGTAGACTGAATTTTTAAAATGTGGTACATATGCACTGGGGAATACTAAGCAGCCATAAAAAAGGAGATGGTATCCTTTGCAAGAACATGGATGGAACTGGAGGTCATTATCCTTAGTAAACTAACATAGAATAGAAAACCAAATACCACATGTTCTCACTTGTAAGGGAGGGCTAAATAATGAGAACACATGGACACACGGAGAGGAACAACAGACACTGGGGCCCACTTGAAGGTGGAGGATGGGAGGAGGGAGAGGATCAGGAAAAACGACTACTGGGTACTAGGCTGAAAAACGACTACTAGGTACTAGGCTTAACACCTGGTGACAAAATAATCTGTACGACAAACCCTCATGATACGAGTTTACCTATAAAACAGTCCTGCACATGTACCCCTGAACTTAAAATTAAAGTTAAAAAAAAAAAAAGTTAACAAAGTTTAACATGTTCATACAATGGAATAGTATACAACCATTAAAAAATTATATGTGGTATGCATGTAGCTGTGTATATACTAAATAAAGATATAAATGTGGACCCAACTGTTAACAGTGTTGGTCTCTAAGAAGTAAGGTTTCTAGGGTACTTGGATTTCTCATTTGTGCTTTTACTTACTTTAACTTTTCATAATGCACATAGTTTTTTTATAGACCCCAATAAACATTGCAAATGAGTGATAAAATGTATTAGCACAGTTGAAAATGCACATTTGCATGTATTATAGACAATGGCTTTTGTTGTGTTGAAGGATCAAGGGGACTTAGATGTATTAAAGGTAATGTGATGGCTGTCTATAGTCTGCTGTTGTTATTACCAAAGAGATTTCTAAAATACCCAAAATTGCCTTCTTAGGTGTACGGGTGAGGAAAGCGGCCAGCAATGTTTAAAGTATTACCTGAATGAGAATGCTATTGATCTTTGTGGTGGTGTGGGACGCCAAGGTATGAATCTGGAATTTTCAAATGCCTCTGTGCTTTCCAGGTACTAAAAACATGAACTCTAAAATTACAGACACCTAGGTTAAGGATCAGTTCTACCACTGACTAGCTATGTGGCTCTGGGCAAGTTCCTTCATCTTCCTAGGCCTCAGTCCTGTCTCCTGGAATACAGGGATAATAATAGTACGTACCCCCATAGAACTGTTGTGAAGATTTAAAATATAATATATGCAAGCCACAGTGCCTGGAATACAGCCAGTATTCAATGTTGGCTCTTATCCTTCTCAAAGCACATCAAGTTTGCTTTTTCATTACTGATTACAAAGACCTCAGGAAATCAAAGTCTGGATTTTATTGCAAGCAAAATAGAAACAAGGGATATTAACTTCAGATCGGATAATAGAAAACACCCAGCCTGTCAGTGAAGTTCATTTTCTTTCTAGAATAATGCTACCCATCCTAAGGGTAGTTCAGCTTTGTAGAGATAGAAGTCGTCACTGATTATCAATACCAACCCTCTGACTGTGTGAAAAGTATTAAAATACTACCAGTACCAAATGTGCACATGGAAGACTAATGAAGAGCAAAACCCAAATCTGCCTATTAAGCATAAATGGGAACTTAAGGGAAAATCTGAACAAAGTCTAATGAGCAAATAAAATATAAATAGACAATGAAAAAAATATTGAAACTAGTCCCCAGGATCAAAACACTGACACTTCCACCGTTCGACAGATTCAAATCAGCAAACATTTATTAAGCAATTCACTGCTCTCAAGAATGTTCAATTCTCGTGCAGGAGCCAAGATAAACCAATAAGTAACTGTGATAAAAGACAGGATGAGATGAGTGCTGGAAAAATTCCATAGGTGCCCGAAAGGGAGGTAGTACACTTCCTGCAGGGACAAGGGAAAACAATAAAGCTACAGTGGGAATGGCTTTCAGGTATGAGTACAAACAAGATGGCCACAAATTAAGATTGATTCACCGAGCAAGTCTGAAGTAATGAGAATATGTTTTAATAAACTGCATGCACACATTTTATACTGTCTATTGAGAGTCTGTTTTATGAGAAATATAATGTTACGTGCTATAAGGGAACACAATAACATTTCTGACATCTCCTAAGCTTTACAATCCAGCTGGGGAGCAAATTATGCATATTGTATTGTGAATTCCCCAAGGGCAACTGATGTGTCTTTTTTACCTTTCTATTCCCATCCTCTTGCACAATCCCTGCAACATCACTGCCACTAAATAAATGTCTGGCAAATGAATAAATAAATAAGTGACTATAATACAAAGCAGAATATTATACGTGTCACTGATAATCCGTATTAGAGAAGTTTAAGAGAGGGACAGAAAGTAAGCAAGGAAGCTGCACTATTTCTGTCATCCAGTACTCACTCCCCATATTCCTCTGAAAATCATCCCTTCCTCATTATCTGTCTCTGTGATTCCTTGGAACGGACTCCCCGGGAGGACATGCGAGCTAAGGCAAGCACACAGAAATACCGCGTTCCCCTGGTTATAGCAATTGCTTCAAGAGTGCATACCTGCCCCAAGCCCCACCAGTGAAATACAATCACCACTAATCTTGGGGATTATGCTTAAGCAACAAAATAATAAGTTACTTTTCCTGTTGAATTTGGAGCTGAGAGGATGAAAACCTAGAACTTTTGGCCACTGTCTTGCCACCCTAAGAAGAAAGGCTATCAGAGAATTGAAGCAACTCACAGAAGGAAAGCCTAGCAATGGGGGGAGACCAGACTCTAATAATGTTGTTTGAGCCCCTGGCCTTAGCAATGCTAAAAGGAAGCATTTTTCAGTTTTCAGTCATAGCCAACAAATTCCTTTTGTGCTTCATTCAATGTGGGCTGGATTTTTCTGTCATGTGAAACTGTTTTCACGAAAAGACTGAATTAGATTTCATCACTGAAAACTGCGGTGGGTTTTTAAATACAGAAGGAATTCAGGTGAAAAAAACTGTATAAACAATAAGTGAAGTAAGAAAACAGAAGACTACTTCTGTTACAATGATTTATATATATATATATCTCAAGTTTAAGTTCAGATGAAGACTGAATAGAATGGGTTAGGGTTAGCTAAGTAGGCTGAGTATAGCAAATTGGACGGTTCATGCTTCACGAAGGGGTGGCTGCTACCCAGCTCAAGAAAATTACTGCGATGTGGAAACTGACCCAATATAGCCACAACTCCCAATTTTCCAACAAAAAGCTCAATCTAGACTTTACAAGAACTGGCAGGAGTTAATAGCAAAAGAATGAGTTTATAGCAACGTACAGAACCAATAAGCAAGTCTATGAGGCAGGATCCAGCAGTTAGCTTTGTGACTCAGAGGTTACTTAAATGGCCAAGAAAGTAAAATCAAATCCATACAAAAGGTATGTGGACCCAAGTAAAGGTTTCCCAAACACCACAAATATGTGGGTCTTCTACGGAACACTATATGACAAGAGAAAGAAGAGAGAATTGCGGATATACAGAAAAAGCAATGGAATGAACAGCTACAGCGCTGAGCTCCTAACACAACAATAGCTGAAGAGCAGACAGGGTCTATGCTCTCAAGTCAGGCTGCCTGAGTTCCTACCCAGGCTCTCCTACTTTGTTGTTCTGTGACTCCTTTGACCAAGTGTCCTCAAGTATAAAATTCTGCTAATAATAGTGCCTGCTTCATAGAGTTGCTGTGAGGAGTGCATGAGTTGATACTTATTGTGGTTGGCAGAATTTTAAGGTGGCCCCAAGATTCCTGCACCCCTGGAGTACACACTCTGTATAATAAATGAGTGCTGTTTTAAGCCACTAAGATCATACATTCCTCCCTCAGTATTGACTCTAGCACCCCTGTGGATACCAAAATCCACAGGTGCTCAAGTCCCTTAGATTACATGACATACCATGTGCATATAGCCTGTGCCTATCCTCCTGTATACTTTAAATCTATACACTTATAATACCTAATATAATGTAAACACTATATAAATTAGTTGTTATACTTTTTTTAATTTTATATTATTTTTATTGTACTTTTATTTTCATTTCAAACATTTTTTTTTGTGGTGATTGAATCTATGAAGAACCCAAAGATACAGATGGCCGACTGTAGTAATTTATTATGCAGCAATAGAAAAATGTGTACAGCGATAAAGTACTTAGAACACAGCTTGACACACAGGAAACCCTCAATAAATATCAGCTATTATTATTGGATTCTATTTAAGTGTATATTCTGGTACATTTAAAATAGCATTCTAATTACAAAAATTCAGTTTGTCCATATCATGTTTGCTAGCACAGAAGATGCACAGGCAGACAGATGCATCCCAGTGATACAAAGAACTAGGGCAGGCAATTGACTAAAAAATACTTTCTATAACACGTGTATTGAGAGTGATTTTAAAGTGATTTTGTAGAAAGAAACTAATTATTGTGTTCGTCTACTTTAGACTGGAATCCAGTTGGAAATAAGTTCAGGATATTCAATGATAGCCTACTAACCTAAAAACAAAATATAACATCACAAAGTTATTTGTAATACATATTGGGTCAACAAATACTTAGCAGAGAACAAAGCATAGTAATTTTACTGGTAAATGAAATTATAGTTTTATGTATGTGATAGTATTAAATAAAGGTACTATATTTCAGATGCTAGTAACTAAGAAAACAAGCCATAATACAAAATACATTTGGATGAACTCCTATATAGCACACGTACAAAACAAATAGTATAAATCTGTATAAAGCAGGCAGCAAAATATAATGAACTTGAAGCCATTCCCATGGACATAGCCATAATACATATAGAAATTTATTTCAGTTTAAAAAACTAGTTCAAAGCACATTATAAAAATAATAAACATGAAAGACTTTCAATGTAATATGTACATATGCCATTAAAGTACATATTTCTCTGAACATTAGTAAATGACCAGCAACTGAAAATATGATAAAAATAGACTTCAATGAATACATAAGCAGGAAAAAAATAGAGAGGAAAAAGGTATCATAAAGATTTTGACGTTTAGCCTCAAAGCCAAGTAAAGCAAGCCCAAAGCCTGAAAATCCACTTACTAGCACTGCTAGAGTTTGGAGTTTTCTCTTTATCCCAAGCATTTATCCCATTAGCCACACAGTCACCATTATCTTTAAAATACGCCCCCTGCAGCCTAATCGCTGTAGAAATCTTGACATTAAGTTTGAACTTAATGTTCTGTCAATGCCTCTGCTGCTTTCTGAGCCATAGGCTACAAATTAATAACTTCATATGTAAAGAGGAAAAGCCCCGTGATAAATCTCTGTGGGCTGCAGCTTGTTTGTTTTTAAAAACTACCAATGAGACATGAAACTTTCACCTTTGTTGAGATTTTTTATGTTCCTGGACTCCATCATTAAGAGCAGCCTTGCTTGCTAGAGCCCACCAGGAACAACTAACATATACCTGCTTGGTCTTACACCCGGCAACAGGCACAGAAGATGGAAGCTAAATTCTCATACAATTACTTGGAATAAGGAGCATGTGTTACTTTACAATCTATTGCCTAACATAAGTCCCTTTTCCTGAGGTTGCCATAAGCTTACATGAGAAGGTGTCCTAAATCTCTCACAGTAATGCTGAATCCGAAAGGGTTCGGAGCACTCATTTTGAGGAGCACAGACCTCATTCAGTGAAACAATGATTAAAGATTCTGTTTCATATTTTATTCTAAAATCTTACAAGAAGATACAGAATCGCTTCCAGAAAAATGTTGAACTCCAACAACAATTTAATAGAATTATAGAAAATCTCATTTCAACACAAGCCTCAGCCGAAGAGCTTCCTTGCTATCTTCAATGTAACACAAATCATCTTTTTAACATAAAATACTAGGAATCATGCTAATTTCACAGCTTTGTTACATTAGAAAAAAATGTTAATGGTCAATTCAGGCTGCAACCATTTTATAATATACAGATAAGGGATATTTTCTCATAAATCTGCTTAAAAATGAATATTAAAGAGGGATAATGTGAGACCATGTCAAATAAACAAATAAATAAGGATGATAAAGGAAATATAGCTATTTGAAGAAGATTATTTGAAATAACACATGGGCTTCCATAGTCTTATTTAGAGAAACATTCTAACTAAAATCAGACTTTGTATTAATTACCACAGAATTCTTAATTACAAAATCTAACATGAAGGAATAAAAAACATTTTAAGGTTCCTTTCTTTAAAAAGTATACAAAGTTAGCTTGTCCTACAATTTTCAGTCATTATCTTATCTTAATAAATGAGTATGATATTTAACAGCCCAACTCTCCTCTTTAATTTGCTCTTGATGTCTAATGGCAGCGTTCAACCATGACAAAGCAAAATTACTAAAGTTCTCACCTTCAAGTTTACAAAGAGCTATTGTTGATAGGTGAGCCATGTACTCACACAACTTACAACGGATTTGCTGAACTCTCTTGGTGGCACCACAAAATATATTTCTGCTCCTGTCTTCATTACAAATCAAAATTGAAGGCTTATACAAATTTAAGCTGCATTAAAAATATTCAACAGGATCCCAGCACATTGGGAGGCGGATCACTTGAGGTCAGGAGTTTGAGACCAGCCAGGACAACATGATGAAATCCTGTCTCTACTGAAAATACAAAAATTAGCAGGGCGTGGTGGCGCCTGCCTGTAGTCCTATAGTCCCAGCTACTTGGGAGGCTGAGGCAGGAGAATCACTCGAGCCCAGGAGGCAGAGGTTGCAATGGGCAAAGATTGTGCCACTGCACTCCAGCATGGGTGACAGAGCAAGACTCCGTCTCAAAAAAAAATTCAACGGGGTGTATCTTCAAACTTTGTGCCATTTTTTCCCTTGAAATAAAAAAAAAAAAATTAGAAACTGGGACAGATATATTTTTCCTATTTGAATGCTCATGAATAAAACTATATTTTATACTCTAAAATTATAAGACTTTAACAGCATGGTGGAACCACTAACAGATATGGCTTTTCAATGGATAGTATAATACTTAAGAGATCACACAACATACATAAAAATAAACCTGTATCTCCAATTTATTATGGTATAAGTATTACCAAAATTAAATTTGTACACCACTTTTAAGGTGTAATATTGTAAAACTCTGCACTACAAAGGATTAATTGAAGCAAACTCGCTCCGATAAGATCATTTTGACCTCTGTTCTTCACACTAGACATTTTCATTACAGAACAAAACAGTCACAAGTTTACTAATCCTAAATGACTTGGCAAAGCCAATCCTAATGACAAGGATTTTGCCAAGTCATGTAGGATTTAAGTGACTTTGTGGTTCCTGGTGAGATACAGTACTTCAAAACACACTGGCTGATCCTCAGACCAATGACCTGACATCAAGTCAGATGGAAGTATCTTTGAGTTTCAAACATAGGGGAGATGGGTTTTTCTTAAGAATGAAAAAAACAACAACTCAGCTTTTCATTCAGAGCCATACATTCTGAGAAACAACTTATCATTTTGGTAAAAACAGGAGAAGCCTAATCACTCAGCTTCTACTCTGGAGTATAAAATAGTTTTCACACTTTTAGTCCACATGAAAAATAGCTCCACTGAATTTCTAATTGCTATATTTAGTGCTGAATTTGTCCTTTTATATATTGGCCACCTCCTATTTGAAACTCTCTTCTTTTATAGATCTCAAAGCACCTGAGATCCCAAATCCTGAGTCACCTTAAGTGGCTCTTTCTCTTCATGTCTTTCTAAAAATCCTTCTCAGTTTATTCTGAAAAACAGAAAACAAAAAGCAAAATAAACAAACAAAGGCCTACAGCCACGTTTCCCATCTGAAGAACCCTGCTCTCATAAATTAGGGGATTCTTATCAGGAAGAGAAAGCAGCACGAGGAGGGCTCACAAAGGGAAGTGAGGCTCACTAGAACAGCCCCAGGCATAAATTGCAGGGGAAACCTGAAATCAACTGCTCCTAACCCAAAACAGGCACGTCCGTCAAGCATGAACCAGCAGCAAGAAGCTCCTTGGCATCCAGTCACAAGGATCTAATCTCAGCTCCACGTACCTCGTTAGCCTATTTGCAATGGTGACTGTTAAATTCTAGGTAGTCAGCACTGACTCTTCCACCTACAGTATCTTCCATTAAAGGCCAAATCAAATGATCTCCCCACTCCAAATCTCCATCTTAGGTCTCCGTATCACCATTATTGCAGTCTGCTGGAGAATACTGTGAGCACCTCCATGTACTGAACGTGGAAAGCAAGATTTACAAAAAGAAGGCAGCACAGTTTTGCTTTCAAAGAATCTTCAATATAACTATATTTATTTATATATTTCTTTCATTTATCCTACCAGACAGGGCGGAAATGAAGTCTTAATTATCCTTATTTTTCCACATGGTGCTGTGAATAGAGTCAATACAAATTTGTTGAACTGAAATTTATTAAACTGGCTCTTTCTGACCTAAAAGAGCCAAGTAAGAATCCCACTGCTTTGTTTTGGCCCTATTTGTCCACTTTTTCAATATGCCATAGAAATAAAAGGATGACAAGTCAAACCAATTTTCCCCCATTTCTTTACTGCAAACAAATAATACTAAATATTATAATAATATAATACTAAATATCACAGTGATATAGAGAATGAGGGAGAGAGTTTCGTCCCAGAAGAAGGTCCTCCTAGCCGACTACAACAGCAATCTCTAGAAACCCCCTACCAAACTGACAAATTCAAACCAGCAATACCATATGATACTTAAGAGGAAGAATGGTTCACATGTACAGTTTATGATAGCACAAAGGCACTCCAGAATTTTATGTTCAGTGTACTGAATAGAAAGCAGCTGTTAGGCAAAGCATGATTAAATGACTTCAATATGGGAGAATTAATCACATTTTCTTATACTCGGGATTCTGCTGTCACTTAAAAATAAAGATGGAAAGGACTGTAAGGTCAGTATTTTTAAAAACAACATCAAAATGAGCACCTAAACTACTACCCATCTAGAAAATGTAAAATTACTTACGGGCCTAAGATAGTAAGATTTTATTATCCATCTAAAAAATGTAAAATTACTTACGTGCCTAAGATAGTAAGATTTTATTATCCATCTAAAAAATGTAAAATTACTTATGTGCCTAAGATACTAAGATTTTAAAAGCTTATTTGCACTAAAAGTTTTTAAGAAGCATCCGTTCTGTATTAATATAATTAGTAGAACATCAAAGGTGCCTCCAAAACCAGTATGTATTTTTTAATTGTGAAAAAAAGTTTAATACTAGCAATACTAAAAAAAAGTTAAAAAAAAAAGTTTAATTGTTAAAAAAAGTTTAATTCTCATGGGCTTTTCATTTCACAGACTAGGCTACAATTCTAGCAAAACAATGCATTTATCAAAATACATGATCACATTATGCCATGGATGGGAAAACAGAAATATAAAATACATGCAGACAAGAAAATAAAAGCAGGCACTTGGATTATCATACTCCTCCAGCCAGATGAAGGTATAGTGAACTAGAGAGTTCACCACAAACAGGAATAGAATAACCAAAAACTCCAATACATCAAACATGTCAGAACTGAATGGCTGCCTGAAAATGAATGCCCCTGAAAACACTATCCTTACTTCCTCTGTTTACGAGGTAGAAAGTTTGAGGATTCTATTTTGTTTCTCATACTCTGTGTCTACTGTGGTCAATCAAAAAAATCTACTGAAGTTACTGGGCTTTGAAATTACATTCAGAAAAAAGCAAGCTGGACTGTGGGATAGGTATTTATCAATGAAATGCTCCCAAGGACACTAATGAGGTTTTGGAAAAGAGGAAGCCGCTTGCTGAGACATTGCCTTCACGGCCAAGAGTCTTTACTAGCCAATTCCATAGCACTCTTCCTATGAATTATAATTTAGAAAGGCAGATCCCACCCAATTCTAGAAATATAAGTTCAAATAGGCCCTAAGAATCTCATGAACTCCATTTAAAAAATGATTTGTCTCTGCAAAAGAAAAAAGAAAAAGATTTCACTGACTGCAAGTGAGCTTTACTTTATGGAATACCAGACACTACATGAGGAAATCTAGGTTTTTAAGACAGAGCAATGAGCTTGCCAAAATAAATCTTCTTCCACAAAAAGGTTCATAATAGAACCCTGTTAAACTCTAAATTTTCCTAGTTAATATAACCTGGTATATTATTTATAAACATTATAAGCAATGTTTTCAGCAAAAAAAATTTGCTGTACAATACAGCACTTAATTCTACGTTTATCATTTTGCTATAAAGATAATTAGAAGTAATTAGTAACTTGGCAGCTCCAATGAACAAGATCTGCTTTTTTCAGAAACCATTAATCCTTTGATTCTTCATAGAGGACAAGAGCAATCGGAGGCAAGTCTACCTGAAAAGAGAGAATGACACGAATAGACTGGAAGAAAAGAGCTCCAGAATGTCTGGAGGTGAGACACCGACATTCATTTTCAGCAGCCATTCAATCCTGATGGACTGGAGCTTTTAGCTCTTCCCATTAGTGATGAAATGGCCAGCTTAAGATACTAGCACCTAACTGGAGGAGCAAAATAATGGAAGGTGCTGCCCTTTCTCTTACCCACTTATATTTTATACTTCTGCTTTCCCATTCCTGTCCTAATGGACATGTCTAAGAGAGTTGTGAAAGGTTTCCTAGAAAAGGCACCATGTTTAAACGAAATTTGCCGGGCAGAGCTGAAGAAACTGTACGAGCAAAGCTTGGAAGAAGAAAAGGAATCCTGAGTTTTAGGGGAAAGGACAAAGAGTAAGGCTGTTTTTTTTGTTTTGTTTTGTTTTTTTTTTCTGAGAGGGAGTCTACCTCTGTCACCCAGGCTGGAGTGCAGTGGCGCGATCTTGGCTCACTGCAACCTCTGCCTCCCAAGTTCAAGCAATTCTCCTGTCTCAGTCTCCCGAGTAGCTGGGTCTACAGGCATGTGCCACCACGCCTGGCTGACTTTTGTATTTTTAGTAGAGACGGGGTTTCACCATGTTGGCCAGGCTGGTCTCGAACTCCTGACCTCGTGATCCACCCACCTCGGCCTCCCAAAGTGCTGGGATTACAGGCGTGACCCACCACACCTGGCCTAACAGTAAGGCTTTAAAGAGCCTACTCAACTAATACTGAAGACTGTTAGTAAATATGTGACCTATGGAATGATCACACTCTATAGAATGATCACACTGACTGAGAGCTCTATATTATTTTGTAATTGAAAACATGAGTTGTTTTCAAAAGAACTTTTAAATACCAAGATGATGCAAGTTTAAACCTTCCTTGTCATGGAGAAAATGCCCTTCCACTCCAATAAACTAAAAGATAATTTTTAACTATACAGAACATAATGTCTTGTTTCCACAAAATGCTAAATACTTTGCAAGATTCTCCTTGCTGACTCTGAGGTGGCAGAAAGCGACGAATATCATCCAAATCTTACTGATATAAGGAAAATATTTTCAGCACAAAAAAAATCTTTGTAGCATCATCATTGCTCTAAAGAAAAGCTAGAAGCCTGCCATAATGATTAGCAAACTCATATAGATATCTCCAGGAAAGGATTTACAAAATGTGATCACATCCTTGTAATCATCTAATTATCAAACTCAGCAGTGTTGACAAAGCAGAAGCCCACTCAGCTACTGCTAATGATTATTATTCAAAGCTACATTTCTAACAAATCAGAATAACTTACAGATAGAAGCTCATTAGCCTTAGGAACCACCCTCCTTGAACACTCACACGTACACGCAAACGCGTGACACGCATGCACACACACACACACGCACACACACCCCAGCCATAACTAGGCCTTGCTGAATTATCATTAGCTTTCATGACCTCTCCTTCGTGTATATGAGCAGCTTTACGAATTGGTTCAAAAATACCCAGCCTTTCAAAAATAATTCCCTATCTAGAAAAATACCCTACAGACATCTATATCTAGAGAAATACCCTATGGACATTAATTTGTCAATGTCATAGCAACAGTGCCGCAGGTATCGTCAAGCTTTGGTGGCTTGAAGAAACACACTGGCAATGCAACAATGGGAAGGACTGAAAGCATAATGCAAGCCATGGAGGAAAAGCATACATTCACTGAATCTCCGCAATCTACTTGTCACTACACCAGGTGCTAGGAAAATGGTTACGTCCCTCAAGCTGCTTGCAGTCTATGCAAGCAGTCAGCCAGCTCTAGGAACGTGGCATGAGATGAAGCTTGCAGGGTCCTCAAATGCCATACTTAAAAGCCTTGATTTCATACAAAGGCAGCAGGGAATCAACAGACATCTTTTCGCAAGAGATTAAATGATCAAATCTGGGGTTTTTTTCAATTATCTCTAATGGCAAAATATAAAAATGAATTGAGACTCAGGGAAACAGTGAGAGGCAAGGATATGAGTTAAAGGCCATTTAGGTGAGATCGGAAGGATTTTAATAATAACTGGGACAGTGACAAAACAATATAAAAATAAAACAATAGAGTCAAGAGATCTTTAAAAGCAGCATAAGCAGGGCATACAGAAGGAGGGGGGGAAGAATCAGAGGTACTCCTGATGTCCCTGGCACGGCTGGCTCAGGAGATTGCAACGTCAACAGAAAAGACAGCAAAGGTGGAGAAGCAGTATGCTGTGCTGAAGAAAAGGCAGAGTTTAGGCACTGCACACGACGAATCTGAAGTAAAACCAGGTCACATAGATGAAGATTTTTGTTGGTATATAGAAAATATGGGATGAGCTCAGAAACACAGGCAGGCAAGTAAAGCCATGGCAGCACCATATTGTCATTCAACAGGTAACCAGAGACAAATCAGCAAATAACTTTTAAAACAAACTGGTGAGACAGGCAGAAGGACAATGATGAGCAGGTTAAAAGACTTCCGAAGGTTAAACACTATCACACCTCAAATCTGCATACCTTGAGATTTAAGTGGGTATTGTTGGTTTTGGTTTGTTTGTTTTTCGTTTTTTTGAGACTGAGTCTCGCTCTATTACCCAGGCTGCAATGCAGTGGCACGTTCTCGGCTCACTGCAACCTCCACCTCCCAGGCTCAAGCGATCCTCCCACCTCAGCCTCCCAAGTAGCTGGGACCACAGGCATGAGCCACCACAATTTTTGTATTTTTTGTAGAGATGGGTTTTGTCATGTTGCCCAGGCTGGTCTCCAACTCCTGAGCTCAAGTCATCTGCCCACCTCGGCCTCCCAAAGGACTGGGATTAGATGTGTGAGCCACTGCACCTGGGCAAAGTGGGTATTGTTCCATAAAATCTTGGCCAAATGGGAAACAAGAAAACCCACAGTATAGTCACTTCTTATTACAGAAGACTTTTGAGGCTCCCAAACAATATACCTTACCAACTTCTGCTCTAACCTGAAAGAGCCACAGCCACTGAATGATCGTGAAGGAGGAAAAACAGACCCTAGGACACCAACCAGCAAGTCACACCCGCCTCTGCAGATGCTGTATTGGCTGAAGAAAATGCTGCCACCCATCGGGGAAGGAAAGGAAATTCTATTAAGGATATTTTTAATTCTGATCTTAATTCAGGTGATCCTAATTAAACAGCTCTGCATAAACAGTGTCTTGATAAATTTTTCCTAGAAGCATCAAAACGAAAACCAAATGTCAAACAAAACTTGAAATGGCGCCCATGACTGCCAAGTCTGGTCACATGTAGCTCTAATGCTTTTCTTTTACTTGACAAGTATTTATTCAAAAACAACATTTTAAAATTATTTGCCTATGTCATTAATATCAAGTATAAATGTTAAGGTCAAATAAATATCACTAAAAGAAAAAGAGGTGTTAATAAGGCCAAAGAGTATTTTCTTATACACTGCATATATAGTTTATAGCATAGAAAATGTTTAAATCTATAAATGCATGTATCTATAGAATCATAAGGAAAAGCACACCCAATAATGGCTTGAAAATGATACAGATTCAATATGGAGGGCTCCTGAATAATTAATGTTTTAATATGCAGTACTACAAGATTGTAGAATGCAGATTTCAAAAGGTACCTTAACTCCATGCAAATTCCATGTCAATTATCTTTATTTTCACATACAGCTGTGGCAACATCAGCACAGAATCATTTGATATGAATAATCCACCCTCCTCCCACTCAAACTACCAGCATTTATTTAGATTTGAATATATGAAGGACAGAGGTATGTAAGGCATGATGTACCACCTGGATAAAAATAGCAGAAATCCTGATTAAATAATTTACAGTTTTGCCTAGAGCAATATTTAGTATTAGAGAATATTATCAAATATTCTTATTTCCATCATTCTGGATTTTGCTAAGGCTTATAATGGTCCATAATTAGGGCTCTAACAGAGAACTAATATAACACAGAATGCAGTATGGTGGAATGCAGAAAATAAGAACTCTGGAATGAAGAAAGCCATGTTAAAGCTCTGTCTCTTTTACTTAAATATAGTGTGACCTTACGCACTTTCTCATCTACAAAGGCATGATACCCATAACTCAGAGGGCTACTATAGAAGATAATGTGAAAGTACACATTGAAGTACTTGGCAGAATAAAAAATTAAAACAAAGGAGTGCGGCACTAGGAAACTTGTGATCAATCCGCCAATTGTCCCTTGATCTGTTGATGTAAGACAGGTACCAGTGTCAAATACTCATTTGCTTCCTGGAAAGTATGGGCCAAAAAATGGGAAATACAAGACAAATCCACATACTCAAATATGTAATACAGCAGTTCTGTTTATAACTGAGTTATCTGAAGGGAAGGCAGACAGCTGGTTTGGGAAGCCAAAATCATTTAAACACGGACATACAGAATCTCTGAATTGAAACTCATCATTAGACAAGCTAATCTAGTTTCAAATGTCGAACGATACTATTCTGTAACTTATTTTTAATTTTCTGCCTTTACACAGATAGGCTTCAATATAAGAAACAGATATTGCTGAAAGGTTGTCTGTAATTTAACTTCTGTTTGCTGTATCACATTTTCACTTCAACTTAGCAGCTAAGTTCTTGAGCACTTGGGCATCAACTAACAGAAAGGGCATTAGACAGAACTCAGAAGACTTCAGTTCTAGCTTTCTTCCTGTCACTGGGTGACTACTTCCCCTTCTCTAAGCCACAACTGATGTATTCTGGAGAAAGGGAGAGGAGAAAAAATGGGAAGGCTATGGTATCAGAGAGTTTCTGTGATCTCTTCAGCCCTAAAGTTGTATAATTTTATTTTGCTTAAGGAAGAAAATGGGGACACATGACCTATTTTCATGAAATTTATAGTCTAAGTGGGAACCTAAGAAAAAAGGACAGACAACTTAGAAAGTAGGGGATAGTCACAGTTGTCAAATGCTTGGCATAGAAAATAACAGTGACTACTGATTTTACAAAAGGGAAAGCTCAATCCTAACCAAGTAGATTTCACCAAAGATCTGAGTAGAAACCTTAAGAATAAGCAGGACCTCAATAGAGAGGGCAAGGGAAGATAAACTACACCCTTCCATGATGCACCAGAAATATCACAAACTCACAAATTCAAAGAGCAGTTTACATATCATCTAGGCCTACCTTATAGAGACAACCCATCCTGACACGTAATTCTAATCCTCAGTGAAACTCTTCCAGGAAGAAGTAGCTTCCAGCTGTACTAGGACACGCTGATACGTTGTTGGAACGCTCTGGTTATAAAGCTCTTCTAGATAATAAAACAGTATTTTTGTCCTTTCTTCATCATGCTTTGTAAATAGACATTTATTTGAATATGTCTCTTTAAACATGTAACATTAGGTACTAAACATAGAAACTGTAATGAAAATCAACTTTTGAAGATAGAAGGAAGACTCTTTTCCTCTTTGATTAAGATGCTTTAAAAAAATCTGGTTTGGCGAAGCCATCCCCAAACTCGCCTGCTTACCTTTATAATATACCAAGTCATCTTATTTTCCACATCAAATGGCAATGTCTGATTTCTGCCCCTAAAAAAAACACTCTGTTTCTGCCTATTACAAAATTTAATAGAGCAGTTTATCACAGTTTTTCATCACTCTTAATATTATATCTCTAAAACATATTTGTTTTTTCCTCCCAAGAAAGGTCCTTCTTATTTGTAATAGAAACAGCCAAATCATAATTTAAAGTTTGAGGGCAATAATCCACAATCTAAGAAAAATCAAACAAAAACTTTGAACCTGAGTTACGTAACCACAATATTTCTAATAGAAAAGTTTATCTTTATGTTTCATTTCAAAACAAAATAACAAAATATAACACCTTTAATTAAGAACCAAAAGCATGATAGCACATGTCTGTAGTCTCAGCTACTCAAGAGACTGAGGCAGGAAGATTGCTTGAGCCCAGGAGTTTGAGGTCAGCCTGGGCAACATACTAAGACCCTGTCTTCATGGGGTTTTTTGTTTTTTTGTTTTTTTTTTTTTTTGAGAGAGTTTCACTCTTGTCGCCCAGGCTGGAGTGCAATGGCGCAATCTCAGCTCGCTGCAACCTCCCCCTCCCAGGTTCAAGCGATTCTCCTGCCTCAGCCTCCCGAGTAGCTGGGATTACAGGTGCCCACCACCACACCTGGCTAATTTTTTTTTTTGTATTTTTAGTAGAGACGGGGTTTCACCATGTTAGGCTAGTCTCGAACTCCTGACCTCAGGTGATCCACCCACCTTGGCCTCCCAAAGTGCTGGGATTACAGGCGTGAGCCACCGTGGCTGGCCAAGACCCTGTCTTTTAAAAAATTAAAAATTAAAGGCCAGGCACGGGGATCATGTCTGTAATCCCAGCACTTTGGGAGGCCGAGGCGAGCGGATCACAAGGTCAAGAGATCAAGACCATCCTGGCCAACATGGTGAAACCCCATCTCAACTAAAAATATAAAAATTAGCTGGGCGTGGTGGTGTGCGGCCTGTAGTCCCAGATACTCGGGAGGCTGAGGCAGGAGAATTGCTTGAACCTGGGAGGTGGAGGTTGCAGTGAGCTGTGATCACGCCACTACACTCCAGCCTGGTGACAAAGTGAGACTCCGACTCAAACAATAAATAAATAAATAAATAAATAAATAAATAAATAAATAAATAAATAAATAAAAATTTTAAAAAAAAGGAAACAGCTAAGAATGACAGTTTAAAATATTAAGACAATAAAGTCCCTGCTTTTTCTATTTTATAATTTCTTTCTCTCTTTAGTAAAATAATTGCAGTTTTCTTACTATACCATTGAGATAAAACATTTTTAAAGTTATTGAATTAAATTGGCTTTAGAGTAAAACAAAAATTAACTCAAAAAACAATTACTGTGTGCGTACTGTGCTCAGAAATGTGACCGGCAATGTAAACCGACACAACCAATGGCTTTTTAGAAAATAACAAAGTATTTCCGATCCTTTTTAAAGTAGAGAATTTTCTCCCAGCACATCCTATTTCCGATTGTGTGCAAAAAACCTTCCAGCTTACAAATGTTAATTCAGGGGTTGGCAAATAAAGGCCCAGAGGCCAAATCTGGCCCACCACCTGCTTCGTCTGCAAGCTAAGGATGTTTTCTTACATTTTTAAATGGTTGGGGAGAAATAGAAAGAGTATTTTTGAATATGTGAAAATTACATGAAAAATCAGTGTTCAGTGTCAATGTTTCTTTGGTATACAGCCACACCCACTCATTCACGTATTGTACATGGGGCCTTTCAGGCTACAATGGCAGAGTTGAGTTGCCACGATAAGCATGTGAGGTAATGCATATGTTAATTTGCTCCATTTAGCCATTCCACAATATATACATATTTCAAAAAATCATGTTGTACATGATATATATAATTTTTATTTGCCAATTTAAGATAATTTTTTTAAAGAAGCAGCTACCACAGAGACCATAAGTAGCACTCTCTTTACACACTACAAATTGTCATGAGGCAGTTGTGACTCACTTTTGTCTCCTGCCTGGAAAGCCTAAATATTTACAATGTGAGCTATTAGAGAAAAATGTTCCTCAAACCTGGAATAATTAATATAGTTATTCATCATTCCTTGAAGAACTCAGTATAATGGCAGTCTCTATGAGTCAGAGCTATCAAGTAATTACTAGATTTCTTGAATCTTATCATGATACTAGTGTTTCTTTTTGTCAAGTCTCATATATTTATATTATGTATTAATTTTTAAAAATACATTATCTGGGCCAGCTGTAGTGGCTCATGTCTGTCATCCTAGCCCTCTGGGAGGCCAAGGTAGGAGGATCACTTGAGCCCAGGACTTCAAGACCAGCCTGGGCAACATAGCAAGACCCTGTCTCTACAAAAGTAAAACAAAATATTAGCAAGGCATGGTGGCACGCACTTGTAGTCCCAGCTGGGCAGGGGAATCACTTAAGCCTAGGCGTTCAAGGCTGCAGTGAGCTATGATCACACGACTGCACTCTAGCCTGGGTGACAGAGAAAGATCCTGTCTTTAAAAATAATTTTTTAATGAAATGAAATAAAATATAAAAACATTTATCAAAGTGTGCTCCACAAAACGGAAAAGGGATACTGTTTTCTCACATTCCTTCAATCTGTCAAAAATTAAAGACCTACTGCATACAATGAAGGTTGCTAGGAATTCAAAATAAATAAGATGTAATTCCTGGCTCCACGTAATTGCATTCTAGTAGAGAGACACAGTATTCCAGTAGATTGTTGCCACTAAAGGAAAAGCCAAAGCAATGACAGTAACCTTTGCCATTTCATAATGTCATACAGACGTTTAAAAAATATCACCTCTGTCTGCATTAATGGCAAGTTATACACTTAAATAGATAAAGCAACAAGGCTTGACAAACACATTTATCCATCAATACTTTCAAGCAAAGCATTAGCCTTACATAAGTAATCTAAGCCTTAACACAGGTATAAACAAAAATGCTGATTAAGAACTTACTAATTATCCTTCCCAACTTCAGAAGTTTAGCTGGCATCTGGTTTTTAACTATGATAAACATACACCAACTCATCATAGGTTATTAACACATAAGTGAAAAGAAATATTTAACCAAATGGCTACGAATGAAGAACATGATAAACAAATATCATCATTAAAAATCCAAACAATGAGTTGTTTTCTTTGAAAGCCCAAGTGTCCTACAAACATCACTTTATTTGAAGGTAGAGAAATATTTCTGAGAATAATTGTCTCCTGAATCAACTTCGAGATTCAATCTGTTGTAATAAAGACAATATATATAAATCATAGACGCATGACACTGTTTCATAATGAGAATGCCAGGATCTGCGTGCAGTTAAGCATCCTAGCTGTTTGCCTGCTTTACTTAACACCAGAAGAGAAGTATAATCCCAACAGCTAAGTATTCTAGCAGCTGTTGTGAGCAGAGTAGAGAGATGTGGCATGTAGCAGTCACCGTCACACGTAAACACACAAGCACCCCGGTGACTGGAGGTTAGCAATCCTGGTGTGCCTGCTCGCTTTTAGTATTAAATATTTCATGGCATATTTTTCCTTAATGGAACCCAGGCACATCTGATCAGTCACTGGGATCATTTAGTAATGCAGTCAAAGTTATCATACTGCCATTTCACATCAACTTTGTAATTAGATAATCCATCACTTTATTAATTCAAAAGATTGCTTTCTTTACTACTTTATAGCAGGCTACAGCAGTGAAACCCAACAGAGCTCATCACAAAAAAGGCTCTAAAATCTGGTCCTACATGAACTTGAAACCCTCAAGTGACAAACATATACACCCTCCTGACCTTTCGAAACAACAGAGGTAATACTCTTCCCACAAATTAGCCCACCAACAACAATGAAGTAACAGAGCACCAGTGTATCCAGAATGAGATGGTTAACAGAACTGAAAATTTAAGATTAAAAGCTGAATATAACATGATCAACTTTGTTCTCGCTTTTTATTGAGGTACACTGTTCACCAGAGGATGAAAAAGATACACAAAAAAGTCATTTAGTAATCTTCCCTCCATGCTGATTTATATACTTCACTAAAATTATGAGGGAGGTTATAGCAGAATATCACATCCATTATTTATGATCACTCTAAATGTAAAGGCACATACCGGCCAAATACAAGCATGTAATCTTGAATATAATATCACGATTTTCTCTTGCTTTATTTCTGACATACCACAAAATATTAAATCACGATTTCTTATCATATTATGAATTGGTAAGATTCTCATTTTAACACCTTCACAGCTTCTCCAATTTAAAAAAAAAAAGAATTCTCCAATAAAAAATAATTTACTCAGAATGAAACTGTAAAATTTAAATATCATAGTACCAAAAACACCCTCTAAAATACTCACTTTCCAATCTATGCAACCAGTACATATTGCAAAACCAGCTACAGCTAATATAATTAAAAATTAGATTTTGGAAAAGCAAGCTCCGGAGGTCACATACGTGCCCTAAAGAACAAAAATAACATGCTACCAGGAGAATTATTAATTTGAAAGAAAGGAGACAACATCTTCTCAAACAGATGTGGAATTTCTAATCAAAAAAATTCTGTGGCAGTTGCACAACATTATAAAGTTCAGCAGTACTTTGCAGAGCTCCGGGAACACTAACAATGGCATATGTTCTGTGGTCAGGAAGGTCACTTTTATTCTCGTTGCCGCCAATCTAATGCCTGTTTTTGAAACATTCTATGCAACTAGTCTATTTTCTATTTTGTTGTTCAGATTTTACCACATTTCTAATCAGGCTGCCAAATAAATTTTTAGAAAAGAGAGTTATAAGCCCAGAAAAAAAAATTATATATTTTTCTAGAACTCTGTACAATAATCCCTAAAGAAATCTTTTATGTGCATAAAAAAAAAAAATCTCAAAACAAATTCTACTGAAATTACGTTGAGACTATCAATAACCATTGCCAATAATTATCAATGGACATTTTAAGGGATAGAATAGAGAAATACAATACATTCCATAGCGTTTCAATTAATTAGAACATGACAACTGAAGCACGCTTAATTCCATCCTTTTAAGATGCATGTGTGAGAAAGATTTCCACCATCAAGGGAAGCCTACTTTTACATTTCCCACGTGAAATTCCAAGAAACTACCTTGATATCATGGAGTTTCTAAGAATGTTGGCAACAGTACATGATTTCTGTCCACAATGGCTATGACTGAAACTAACCCTCAAGAAAAGACACCATTACCTGTTTGCAAAATTTCTTCTCAACAAAACAGGTAATTCTCAGGATCTCAAGAGACACCACCACTGGGCACAACTGTGAGCAACCATCTGAGACTCTAGTTTACAAACAGTGGCAGACTGCACTCTTGGCTAGATGACAGCACAGGGAGATTTAAAACACCGAAGTTCTATAATCCAATAAAAATAAAGCTGAGAGGTGGGAGCAACAGTAGTAGAAATTAATAATATGTGTCAGACACTACTAAGTACGTTATAGTTGATCCTCCTTGAGATCTATGAAGTAGATATTAGTATTTCCATTTACAGATAAGAAAATTGAGATGGAGAGAATTTTATTTACTTGACTGAGGAAAATGACCTAACCATCATATTATTCAGCCTCCCATTTAAATTTGGCCTCTCTCTAACTGTAATTTTTTTTTGTTTTGAGTTGGGGTCTCACTCTGTCCCCCAGGCAGCACTCATGGTTCTCTGCAGTCTCAAACTCTGGGGCTCAAGCAATCCTCCCATCTCAGCACACCGAGTAGCTAATTGTAATTTTCTGAGTTTCGAAGGATATATTTATGCTTAGGAGTATATACATTTTCTATATTTGTAGCAAATGTTTCGGACCCAATCAGTACACTGAATCACAGCATTTGTCATGCCATGATAAATCTTTTTGAGACAGGGTCTCGCTTTGTAGTCCAGGCTGGAGTGCAGTGGTGAGATCACAGCTCACTGCAGCCTCGACTTCCTAGGCTCAAGCAATCCTCCCACCTCAGCCTCCCAAGTAGCTGGAACTACAGGTGTGTACTACCCTGCGCTCAGCTAATTTTTTTTTTAAGTTTTTTTGTAAAGATGGCATCTCGCTATATTGCCCAGGCTGGTCTCAAACTCCTGGGCTCAAGTGATCCTCCTGCCTCAGCATACCAAAGTGCTAGGACTATAGGAATGAGCCACTGTGCCTGACCAATAAATCCATTTCAAAATCTTAACAGGTGCTGGGTGGGGTGGCTCACACCAGTAATCCCAGCACTTTGAGAGGCCGAGGTGGGCGGATCACTTGAGGTCAGGAGTTTGAGACCAGCCTGGCCAACATGACAAAACCCCATCTCTACTAAAAATACAAAAATTAGCCAGGTGTGGTGGCGCATGCCTGTAATCCCAGCTACTCAGGAGGCTGAGGCACAAGACTCACTTGAAAACCAGGAGGCAGAGGTGCAGTGAGCCGAGATCATGCTACTGCACTCCAGCCTGGGCAACAGGGTGAGACCCTATTCCCAAAGGGGGGGGAAAAATCTCAAAGGAAATTTTGTTTGAAAATGGAAGTGGAGATTAAAAAAAAAAAGTGTGTGGTAGAGAGGAGAAATGGCTTGTAGAGATGGAGACATACATCTTCTCTTCTCTAAACAATGTGAAAAAGAGCCAGCAGAGATGAAATTGGCCTTTATTTTTTATAAGCATATAAATAATCACATCTCCTGTGTTCATCTGTATATGCCCGGTGCACTTCCTATCCTTTCAACACCTTCATTGCTGTCTGTGGAAATTAACACCTTTCACTGCTCACACTTTACACTTTTATCTCCGTTCAGCCACACCCCCCCCAGGGAACATACAATCTAAGTTTAAAAAAAAAAAAAAACTATGCAAATAAAGCTGCAAGTAATTTGATCTAGCCTCTCCATCCACCAGATTATCACTCAGCATCCCCTCCTCTAGAGAAATTCTGGGAGTATCCCCACCCTCACTTTCTATTACATTTAGTGCAAAACAAACATTTTAAACATCAAGCTCTTATTGTAACTCTACTGTAATTACTAAATATAACTGAAATCTGTATTCCACAGGTAACAACTTCCTTTGAAAACCTTCTCCGGAGGAGGTTGATGTATTTCCCTCAGGAGGCTGGAGGAATCAACACCCTCACTCCCCGATAGCATTTCTAGACCACTGTATATCACTGTTTCCCAACACCAGCCTCGCTTTTGAAATTTACGTCAGTTTCCACTTCCGATATGAGGTCCTCCTTGACACCCATCCCTAGAAAAATTCCTCCTTCCTATGGCTCATGTTACTCAGTTTTTACAGCCAGGCAACAAATTCATAAGTGGACAGGATATATCTATACAGAAAACTCCACAATCAAACCCCAATTGCTATTAGGGTGTGTGTGTATTAACACTGGTGCTAAGAGTCAGAGTCAGACTAACACTGGTGCTAAGAAGTGGGGTGAAAAGGAGGAATTTCTGGGAATATGACCGGGAAAATTACAAGTAACAGAAGAAATTTTCCAGGTAAAATTAAGGCTTACGCAGCAGATGCACGTTCAGCATTGAGAACCCGGTCCGACAGGAAAGACACACCATTTTTCCGCCAGAAACTCCAGTGTTCAAAATACAAACTGCCAACTTTTCAGGCATTAATCATGAGTTTCCATTAGAAAAAGCCATCAGCTCACCAGACGATGAAATATGCTCTCAGGATTAAGAACTTTCTGATCCTCCCTGAGCCCTTTCCTTTCAGGGGAAGTGCAAGTTTGATAAAGATATGCATATTCTTCAAGTAAGACTTTTGACCTGCTGAAGTTTTCTGCCTTGATAGATAATTTTGAGATTTAGAATTAGCCACATACTTCTACAACCCTGTGTCAAGAGTATTTTGTACACACTAGACCTGCAAATAAATAAATAAAAGTCTGCTGTACTTGCTAAGCAAATTCAGATTCAACTAACAAACATCTCTCAGCAGGGCAAGAGACTTGGTAAGAAAAGACTTTAAAACTCCGAAGAGAAAGAACATCTGTGTGAACTGTAAGTATTAAAAATGACAGATATAAAATGAGTCTGAAAATTAGGGAAACCAGCTGATAGAAACATGAAGATTCATTCTACTAGTCCCTCTATTTTTGTGTGTGTTTGAAAATGTCCATAATTTAAAAGTCAAAAAAATTAAGACATAAGCAATTTTAGAAAAGCTCTCAGAATTCCATATGCCTTTCAATGAAAATTAGATGGCCTAAAACTGGCCGGGTGCGGTAGCTCACGTCTGTAATCCCAGCACGCTGGGAGGCCAAAGCGGGCGGATCATCCGAGGTCAGGAGATTGAGACCAGCCTGGCCAACGTGGTGCAACGTTGTCTCTACTAAAAATACAAAAATTAGCCAGGTGTGGTGGCAGGCGCCTGTAATCCCAGCTCCTTGGGAGGCTGAGGCAGCAGAATCGCTTGAACCCAGGAGGCGGAGGTTGCAGTGAGCCGATGTTGTGCCACTGCACCCTAGCCTGGGTGACAAGAGCGAAAACTCCATCTCAAAAAAAAAAAAAAAAAAAAAAAAGATGGGCTAAAACGTAAGCTTAGTATGTCTATTATCTGCACAGAACCTGAATGAATGTAAATGAGAGGAACCAAAATAAATACATAAAACAAGATCTTGTTTATTGAGGCCAGGTATAGCCAGCCTTGTTGACAGCATAAATTCAGAAGACAGCAGCTTCCTCTGTATGTACAAACTGTCAGTCAGGGATAGTTGCATGTTGACCCGCTTTCCACAGCCTAATGAACTGACTTTTGAATTTACGCTGTGAAGAAGGCTGGCTTTACCTGGCCTCAATAAACAAAATCCTGTTTTATGTTATTTTTCTATGGTGCCCGTTTCTTCTCTTTGATTAATTAATTTTATACCAGAGTAAAATGAGGAGAGGAGCAGTAGACTGGGATAAAAATCTCTGCCCAGGGATCTTCACCCAGTTCCCGTGTGCTTGATGTGACTTGCACCATCACACACCGTCAACATTCTGAGCTCAGTGACTCATCCCTGAAAGCTGCAGGATTTATTTAGGTTAATTTAGGATCTTTCATGAACAAGGAGGGAGAAGGAGTCGGGGGGGCGGGAAGGAGGGAGGAGAAGGAGTCGGGGGGCCGGGAAGGAGGGAGGAGAAGGAGTCGGGGGGTGGGAAGGAGGGAGAAGGAGTCGGGGGGCGGGAAGGAGGGAGAAGGAGTCGGGGGGTGGGAAGGAGGGAGAAGGAGTCGGGGGGCGGGAAGGAGGGAGAAGGAGTCGGGGGGCGGGAAGGAGGGAGAAGGAGTCGGGGGGCCGGGAAGGAGGGAGAAGGAGTCGGGGGGGGGGGAAGGAGGGAGGAGAAGGAGTCGGGGGGCGGGAAGGAGGGAGGAGAAGGAGTCGGGGGGTGGGAAGGAGGGAGGAGAAGGAGTCGGGGGGCCGGGAAGGAGGGAGAAGGAGTCAGGGGGGCGGGAAGGAGGGAGAAGGAGTCGGGGGGCGGGAAGGAGGGAGAAGGAGTCAGGGGGCGGGAAGGAGGGAGGAGAAGGAGTCAGGGGGCGGGAAGGAGGGAGGAGAAGGAGTCGGGGGGCCGGGAAGGAGGGAGAAGGAGTCGGGGGGCGGGAAGGAGGGAGGAGAAGGAGTCGGGGGGCGGGAAGGAGGGAGGAGAAGGAGTCGGGGGGCGGGAAGGAGGGAGAAGGAGTCGGGGGGGGAAGGAGGGAGGAGAAGGAGTCGGGGGGCGGGAAGGAGGGAGGAGAAGGAGTCGGGGGGCGGGAAGGAGGGAGAAGGAGTCGGGGGGCGGGAAGGAGGGAGAAGGAGTCGGGGGGCGGGAAGGAGGGAGAAGGAGTCGGGGGGCGGGAAGGAGGGAGAAGGAGTCGGGGGGCGGGAAGGAGGGAGGAGAAGGAGTCGGGGGGCGGGAAGGAGGGAGGAGAAGGAGTCGGGGGGCCGGGAAGGAGGGAGAAGGAGTCGGGGAGCGGGAAGGAGGGAGGAGAAGGAGTCGGGGGGCGGGAAGGAGGGAGGAGAAGGAGTCGGGGGGCGGGAAGGAGGGAGAAGGAGTCGGGGGGGGAAGGAGGGAGGAGAAGGAGTCGGGGGGCGGGAAGGAGGGAGGAGAAGGAGTCGGGGGGCGGGAAGGAGGGAGAAGGAGTCGGGGGGCGGGAAGGAGGGAGAAGGAGTCGGGGGGCGGGAAGGAGGGAGAAGGAGTCAGGGGGCGGGAAGGAGGGAGGAGAAGGAGTCAGGGGGCGGGAAGGAGGGAGGAGAAGGAGTCGGGGGGCGGGAAGGAGGGAGAAGGAGTCGGGGGGCGGGAAGGAGGGAGGAGAAGGAGTCGGGGGGCGGGAAGGAGGGAGAAGGAGTCAGGGGGCGGGAAGGAGGGAGGAGAAGGAGTCAGGGGGCGGGAAGGAGGGAGGAGAAGGAGTCGGGGGGCGGGAAGGAGGGAGAAGGAGTCGGGGGGGGGAAGGAGGGAGGAGAAGGAGTCGGGGGGCGGGAAGGAGGGAGGAGAAGGAGTCGGGGGGCGGGAAGGAGGGAGAAGGAGTCGGGGGGGGAAGGAGGGAGGAGAAGGAGTCGGGGGGCGGGAAGGAGGGAGGAGAAGGAGTCGGGGGGCGGGAAGGAGGGAGAAGGAGTCGGGGGGCGGGAAGGAGGGAGGAGAAGGAGTCGGGGGGGGAAGGAGGGAGGAGAAGGAGTCGGGGGGCGGGAAGGAGGGAGGAGAAGGAGTCGGGGGGCGGGAAGGAGGGAGGAGAAGGAGTCGGGGGGCGGGAAGGAGGGAGGAGAAGGAGTCGGGGGGCGGGAAGGAGGGAGAAGGAGTCGGGGGGCGGGAAGGAGGGAGAAGGAGTCGGGGGGCCGGGAAGGAGGGAGAAGGAGTCGGGGGGCGGGAAGGAGGGAGGAGAAGGAGTCGGGGGGCCGGGAAGGAGGGAGAAGGAGTCGGGGGGCGGGAAGGAGGGAGGAGAAGGAGTCGGGGGGGGGGGAAGGAGGGAGGAGAAGGAGTCGGGGGGCGGGAAGGAGGGAGGAGAAGGAGTCGGGGGGCGGGAAGGAGGGAGAAGGAGTCGGGGGGCGGGAAGGAGGGAGAAGGAGTCGGGGGGCCGGGAAGGAGGGAGAAGGAGTCGGGGGGCGGGAAGGAGGGAGGAGAAGGAGTCGGGGGGCCGGGAAGGAGGGAGAAGGAGTCGGGGGGCGGGAAGGAGGGAGGAGAAGGAGTCGGGGGGGGGAAGGAGGGAGGAGAAGGAGTCGGGGGGCGGGAAGGAGGGAGAAGGAGTCGGGGGGCGGGAAGGAGGGAGGAGAAGGAGTCGGGGGGCGGGAAGGAGGGAGAAGGAGTCAGGGGGCGGGAAGGAGGGAGGAGAAGGAGTCAGGGGGCGGGAAGGAGGGAGGAGAAGGAGTCGGGGGGCGGGAAGGAGGGAGGAGAAGGAGTCGGGGGGCGGGAAGGAGGGAGGAGAAGGAGTCGGGGGGCGGGAAGGAGGGAGAAGGAGTCGGGGGGGGAAGGAGGGAGGAGAAGGAGTCGGGGGGCCGGGAAGGAGGGAGAAGGAGTCAGGGGGCGGGAAGGAGGGAGGAGAAGGAGTCGGGGGGCGGGAAGGAGGGAGAAGGAGTCGGGGGGCGGGAAGGAGGGAGAAGGAGTCGGGGGGGGAAGGAGGGAGGAGAAGGAGTCGGGGGGCGGGAAGGAGGGAGGAGAAGGAGTCGGGGGGCGGGAAGGAGGGAGAAGGAGTCGGGGGGCGGGAAGGAGGGAGAAGGAGTCGGGGGGGGAAGGAGGGAGGAGAAGGAGTCGGGGGGCGGGAAGGAGGGAGGAGAAGGAGTCGGGGGGCGGGAAGGAGGGAGAAGGAGTCAGGGGGCGGGAAGGAGGGAGGAGAAGGAGTCGGGGGGCGGGAAGGAGGGAGAAGGAGTCAGGGGGCGGGAAGGAGGGAGGAGAAGGAGTCAGGGGGCGGGAAGGAGGGAGGAGAAGGAGTCGGGGGGCGGGAAGGAGGGAGAAGGAGTCGGGGGGCGGGAAGGAGGGAGGAGAAGGAGTCGGGGGGCGGGAAGGAGGGAGAAGGAGTCAGGGGGCGGGAAGGAGGGAGGAGAAGGAGTCAGGGGGCGGGAAGGAGGGAGGAGAAGGAGTCGGGGGGCGGGAAGGAGGGAGAAGGAGTCGGGGGGCGGGAAGGAGGGAGAAGGAGTCGGGGGGCGGGAAGGAGGGAGAAGGAGTCGGGGGGCGGGAAGGAGGGAGGAGAAGGAGTCGGGGGGCGGGAAGGAGGGAGGAGAAGGAGTCGGGGGGCGGGAAGGAGGGAGGAGAAGGAGTCGGGGGGCGGGAAGGAGGGAGGAGAAGGAGTCGGGGGGCGGGAAGGAGGGAGAAGGAGTCGGGGGGCGGGAAGGAGGGAGAAGGAGTCGGGGGGCGGGAAGGAGGGAGGAGAAGGAGTCGGGGGGCCGGGAAGGAGGGAGAAGGAGTCGGGGGGCCGGGAAGGAGGGAGAAGGAGTCGGGGGGGGGGGAAGGAGGGAGGAGAAGGAGTCGGGGGGGGAAGGAGGGAGGAGAAGGAGTCGGGGGGCGGGAAGGAGGGAGAAGGAGTCGGGGGGCGGGAAGGAGGGAGGAGAAGGAGTCGGGGGGCGGGAAGGAGGGAGAAGGAGTCAGGGGGCGGGAAGGAGGGAGGAGAAGGAGTCAGGGGGCGGGAAGGAGGGAGGAGAAGGAGTCGGGGGGCGGGAAGGAGGGAGAAGGAGTCGGGGGGGGAAGGAGGGAGGAGAAGGAGTCGGGGGGCGGGAAGGAGGGAGAAGGAGTCGGGGGGGGAAGGAGGGAGGAGAAGGAGTCGGGGGGCGGGAAGGAGGGAGGAGAAGGAGTCGGGGGGCCGGAAGGAGGGAGAAGGAGTCGGGGGGCGGGAAGGAGGGAGGAGAAGGAGTCGGGGGGCGGGAAGGAGGGAGAAGGAGTCGGGGGGCGGGAAGGAGGGAGAAGGAGTCGGGGGGCGGGAAGGAGGGGAGTGATTTAAGGACAAATTTATAAGCAGAAAAATACAAATTAAAAACATTAACAAAACTTTCACCAGAAAGTACAGAAGCCATAGGTTATTGGCTGCTTTCATCTGATTATTAACCTATATTTTAATGCAGAAATGACACACTAAGGCCAATTATGCCCAAAAATCTCAAAACTGCGTATGTTCTACTTTTCTAGCAATAACAAATATTATGTGGGGAGAAGGGCAAGCATTATAGTAAAAATTGGTCCACTTAATCATAGCAACAGAATTTTCCCCCTATACAACATGGAGAGAATTTCATTATAAAATACATGAGACTAAAATCTTCAGAAAGAGAGAAGAACTAGGATAGTAATTCACATTTTACATGTAGCAACAGAAAGTATTTTGAAATATTTTTCGTGGATATTAATAACATCAGTAATTATCACTGGAACATTTTCCAACAATAGAAATAATTACCACAGAATAGCCACAAACTTAATACTAGGAATGAGGTAATAATCATCATAAGGTATATTTTTATCTTTCAGTAGGTGTTCGTGTTTATAGTGTTGAACATGAAAACAGCCTTGGGCACGGTACACGATACTACTACAGGTTATAATTTTCAGAAGCATATGAAATAGATGAGAAAGTTTTCAGATGCACTGTAAGAAATCAGTAAATTTTGAAATCAATTTTAAATTATAGATAACCAGAATATAATGCTAAGATGACATTAATCAGAAAATCATAAAAATGTACCATACAGAATAAAAATACATTTGAGAAAAACTGGAATAAATCTTCAGCAATCAAACCAATTACATTTAATTTTTCAGAAAACAGTAAATTTTAAAACATGCCTTAAAATATTGATGGCATAAATATATCTTCAAATGTGTGCTTACAAATTACAAAGTAAGTGGCAAAATTGTCAAAAGTAAAGTTTTACTTGTTATTAAATTGTGATCAACATTAAAACAAATGCAAACACACAATGTGAGAAAGCGAGGACAGCAGATCCATAGCAGTGAGGGGGTGTTTCTGTCATCCCTATCCCAGGGTAAATACCAAGAAGCAATCATTTCATACTTATGGGCTAGTGAAGAAAAAAAAAAATCAATCATCGCACTCTTCCTCCCTAGGCCAAGATAAACCCTCGGAATCATTTAAAAAAAAAAAAAAAAAAACTTCAGGAGGCCGGGCGTGGCAGTTCACGCCTGTAATCCCAGCACTTTGGGAGGCCGAGGCGGGTGGATCACCTGAGGTCAGGAGTTCAAGACCATCCGTCTCTACAAAAAAAAAAAAAAAAAAAATACAAAAATTAGCTGGGCGTGGTGGCTCATGCCTGTAATCCCAGCTACTCAGAATGCTGAGGCATGAGACTCGCTTGATTCTGGGAGGCGGAGATTGCAGTGAGCCGAGATCGCACCACTACACTCAAGCCTGGGTGACAGAGCGAGACTCTGTCTAAAAACAAAAAAGAAAAGAAAAGAAATGGATTTCAATAAATTTTTCATTTCAAAGACAGGCTCTATGCTTAAACAACCACCATAAAACTCAATGAATGCAATGCAATGGCAAACAAGTCCATTCACAAAAAATAATGGGATATGCTATTTTCTTCTGAGAAAAGAAAGCATACTCTTTCTTCCAAGGGTACACTTTGAGAATTGACAATGAACATACTCAGGCAATAACAAGAATATTAATCAAACAGAAAAATTCATACCCTTCTCAATGCACACAATATATTCTCTCATGCTCTACTCACTATGATAAGGAAGTAATATAAGGCATTAAGGGTCTTGAATTTCCTGTCAAGATTCTCGACATTTTTGTAACCAACGACAAAATAAGGAGCAAATGGTTGATGTATGGAATTAGCAAAGAGCAAACTTAACACTTACTTTTGCAAAGGCTTCAAAAAGGTCAAAGGCAGGTGGCAGCTGAGAGGCATCCTGTATTTCTTCTCTCATGAAATGTTGAAATGTCATTACGAGTTGCCTGAGGCCCTCTTTCTTATCTTCAGTCAGTTTGTTAATATCTTTTTTAAAGAGAAAATAAATAGCACAATCTCAAAGTAAACTTCTGAAGGATAATTTTCAAGTGTTCAATGCTGGCTGTTAAACCAGATATTTCCTACCTTACATTGGATTTTGACAAAGAGCAAATACATATTGTTTTATCTTTTGACAACTAAATATGATGCATATGTTATCAATTAAATTCTGCCAAATTTTGTCTGCAGTGTAAGATCAAATACCTATCAAAACATAAGTACGCACATATATGAAAAAGCATTAAAACCAAGATCAGTGAGATTGTGTGTTACCAGATTTTCTACATCATTCTGTACACACATACAAACAATGATCAGTTCTTATTAAGTCAGTAAACTTAAGCAGACTTTTCCATGAAATAATTTACAACTAGGTCATGACTAAACTAATAAATAGCGTCACCTCTAAGGTAAAAAGACAGAAAATAAGAACTAAAAAGTTCAGATAAAGTTCAAATAGGTTAAATTTGTCATATGGCTAGTACATCATGAATAGATCAGGGATCAAGCACAGCAATTTCAACTTCAAGTTATCTGAGTTGAATAAACAAGATAAAGGAGCCTGGCGCCGTGGCTCACGCCTGTAACCCCAACACTTTGGGAGGCCAAGACGGGCAGATCACTTGAGGTCAGTAGTTCGAGAGCAGCCTGGCCAACATGGTGAAACCCCATCTCTACTAAAAATATAAAAATTAGCAGGGCGTGGTGGTGCGCGCCTGTAATCCTAGCTACTCGGGAGGCTGAGGCAGGAGAATCACTTGAACCCAGGAGGTGGAGGTTGCAGTGAGCCAACATCGCGCCACTGCACTCCAGCCTGGACAAAAAGAGAGACTCCATCTCCAAAAAACAAAGACAAAAAACAAGATATGATGTGGCATCAACCCAAACAGAAGGAGATGGTTCTAAAACAAAAGAAGAAAAAAAGTTCTAATGCCAATACTACCCCCTCTAAATATCATTTTCAATTATACCACAAATGGGGTGTTAAGGCTAAAAGGATACAACAGGTCAATTAATAACATTTGAGAGCATTTCACTTAAGGTCACGTGTATGACACTAGTACTGAGTAGGGCTAATGTGAAGAGTAAAACCCATGGTAACAGATGTTAATTACCTAGCAGTAATATAACAAGAAAATGTGAATACTTTGCTGTCTTTTAAAACTTGAAAAGATACATCAAGTTGAACTATAGCATAACTCTGTTGCTTATGTCTATGCATATCCTTTAGATTACTTATTCAACAGAATAATTAACCCAGTGATTTCTTTTTTTTTCTATTTTATATGCTTGTTAATTGTTTTATGGTAAATATATGTTTTTTAAATTTATTTATTCTTTTATTATTATTATATTTTAAGTTTTAGGGTATATGTGCACAATGTGCAGGTTAGTTACATATGTATACATGTGCCATGCTGGTGTGCTGCACCCATTAACTCATCACTTAGCATTAGGTATATATACTAATGCTATCCCTCCCCACTCCCCCAACCCCACAACAGTCCCCAGAGTGTGATGTTCCCCTTCCTGTGTCCATGTGTTCTCATTGTTCAATTCCCACCTATGAGTGAGAATATGCGGTGTTTGGTTTTTTGTCCTTGCGATAGTTTACTGAGAATGATGATTTCCAATTTCATCCATGTCCCTACAAAGGACATGAACTCATCATTTTTTATGGATGCATAGTATTCCATGGTGTATATGTGCCACATTTTCTTAATCCAGTCTATCATTGTTGGACATTTGGCTTGGTTCCAAGTCTTTGCTATTGTGAATAGTGCCACAATAAACATACGTGTGCATGTGTCTCTATAGCAGCATGAGTTATAGTCCTTTGGGTATATACCCAGTAATGGGATGGCTGGGTCAAATGGTATTTCTAGTTCTAGATCCCTGAGGAATTGCCACACTGACTTCCACAATGGGTGAACTAGTTTACAGCCCACCAACAGTGTAAAAGTGTTCCTATTTCTCCACATCCTCTCCAGCACCTGTTGTTTCCTGACTTTTTAATGATTGCCATTCTAACTGGTGTGAGATGGTATCTCACTGTGGTTTTGATTTGCATTTCTCTGATGGCCAGTGATTGTGAGCATTTTTTCATGTGTTTTTTGGCTGCATAAATGTCTTCTTTTGAGAAGTGTCTGTTCATGTCCTTCGCCCACTTTTTGATGGGGTTGTTTGTTTTTTTCTTGTTAATTTGTTTGAGTTCATTGTAGATTCTGGATATTAGCCCTTTGTCAGATGAGTAGGTTGCAAAAATTTTCTCCCATTTTGTAGGTTGCCTGTTCACTCTGATGGGAGTTTCTTTCGCTGTGCAGAAGCTCTTTAGTTTAATCAGATCCCATTTGTCAATCTTTGCTTTTGTTGCCATTGCTTTTCTTAAATAATAATTTTTTATCATGGGAACTTCGGATCCCACAACCTTATATAAATCTGTACTAGATCATCTTCTTGTCTCCATCCAGAAGTACTAAACTGTGCAGCAAATTTACTGTATGTGCCCTGGCTAGTTTTGAGTTGAAATCACTTACAACCTTAACGAAAAGGATCTGCGCCAATACAAAATCAAAACGAAACCTACCTTTGCTTAACACTCAGATATGGGAAGCTTTTTAAGTCATCACAAGAAGGTGGCTACCTACATGGTAGTTTCGGAGAAGAATGACGCTCCACATTGCCACAGAGACTGAGTCATCTGTTCCTTCTACCTTCCTTAATGTCTAAAAGATCAGTAACCCTAAAAGCTCTGTGGAATCCCCCTGTTCACTAATCACTCTTCTCTGACATCAAAAAGAAACCAGAACAGGAAACCAAGAGACAGAAGAAGGGAAACAGGGAAGAAAAAAAGAAGAAAAATGATTTTGTCAACTGGACTAATGGTTACACTACCCCATGTAACCTGAACATCTTCATGGCGCTTTACTAACCCCTATCAGGACGAAGCTACCCTGGAATAAGTGAAATAAACCAGTGTGACAGTTGTATATAAAAATAAATTTTGTTAGGTTTGCATCACATTATAAAGAAACAGAAAAACATAGTTAAAAATAAATCCATTCACCAACTCAGCAAACAAATTATAGAAACTTTTTTAAGATGCTGATAGACAATCACTTACTTGACTCCAGATCATAAAATGAGTAAAGCTTCTCTGATTCTGAAGGTGCTCCATCCATCTGTGAAGGAAAAGGGGAAAACGCCAATAACAATTTCAAGTGTTCCAATATATAAACAAATAAGTTTGAGTACCTTTGTATATTTAAATGAAAGTCCATCAAAAAGAACATTTTCTATATATTCTTTCTATTCATCACTCTCATTAGACTGAATTAATCAACAACTTTAAAATAAAAATCTAACTTGTATCTTCACTCAACAGTTTAATCTCCAAATGCAAAACTCTTGTACAAAAAGTTCCCATATTTTTATATTCATAAAACCCTCTATAAAATCGTGTACTGGCCGAAAGAGTCAGTAAACAATAGGAAAAGGTGGGGCATGGTAGCTCACACCTATAATCCCCGGTACTTTGGGAGGCCGAGGCAGATTGCTTTAGCCCAGGAGTTCAAGGCCAGCCTGGGCAACATGGCGAAACCCTATGCCTAAAAAACATACAAAAATTAGCCAGGCATGGTGGCATGCACCTGTAGTCCCAGCTACTCAGCAGGCTGAGGAGGGAGAATCATTTGAGCCCAGCAGTTCAAGCTTGCAATGGGCTATGATTGTGCTACTATACTCCAGCCTGGGTAACAGAGCAAGTCCCTGTCTCAAAAAAGAAAAAAAGGAGAAGGACAAATCGGGAGCCTACAATAATTTGAGAAAGATATTCACATTAAAGATGGGTAAAAAAATCTAAAAGGCTTCACCACAGCAAGATTTCACAGAGTTTACTGTTTTGCCACTTACGAAAAAGGGCCGAAGAAATCACTTCAATGAATTCTAGGAAATAAGATAAGTACTCTTCCAGTCAAAACTAATTATGTATGTGTATCTTCCTTGAAGAGGAAAGTAGAAAATGACATGCTTTCCCTGTGCATTAGTTTACAATACCCAAGTTATATAGGCAATGTAACAGAGATTATTACCATCTCATACCTCAAAGACAGAACCTCCTCCATCTTTATTCCCACAAGAAGATAGCAGGGCCTTCAAAGAGAGGCTGTGTATCTCTTCACTGCTACAGATTCCATGATTAATAGGAAAAGAACAAATTTTTTTGTCTAAGACACTCCCTGGAATAATCTACCTTCTACATTAACATGGGGTTAATTTCAGCCTTAAATAGGAATAACACAGGCATACCTCATTTTATCACACTTCACTTTATAGTGCTTTGCAGACATTGCACTGAAGATTTACATCATTGAACAAGTCTATCCATGCCATTTTTCTAACAACACGTGCTCACTTTGTGTCTAGGTGTGACATTTTGGAATTCTCACAATATTTCAAACTTTTGGTTATTATTATATCTGTTACTGTGGCCTGTGATCAGAGATCTTTAATGTTACTACTGTAATTGTTTTGGGGTACCACAAACCATCCACATATAAGACCACAAACTTAATCAATAAATGTTGTGCGTGTTCTCACTGCTCCGCCGACCGGCTATTCCCACTGCCTGGCTATTCCCCTATCTCTTCCCTCTCCTCGGGCCTCTGTATTCTCCGACACAACAATATTGAAATTAGGCCAATTAATAACTTTACAATGACCTACAAGTGAAAGGACGAGTCACACATCTCTCATTTTAAATCAAAAGCTAGAAATGAGTAAGCTTAGTGAGAAAGAAATATTGAAAGCTGATATAGACCATAAGTCAGGCCTCTTACACCAAACAGCCAAGTTGTCAACACAAGGGAGAGTTCTGAAAGAAAATGAAAAGAGCTACTCCCATGAACACATGAGTGATAAGAAAGCACAACAGTCTTATTGCTAATCTAGAGAAAGTCTGAGTGGCCTGGATATAGAAGATCAAAACAGCCACAATATTCCCTTGAGCCAAAGCCTAATCCAGAGGAAAGCCCTAACTTGCTTCAATTCTATGAAGGCTGAGAGAGGGAAGAAAATTGCAGAAGAAAAGCTGGAAGTTAACAGAGGTTGGTTCATAAGGTTTAAGGAAAGAAGCCATCTCCATAACATAAAAGCACGAGGTGGCCAGGTGCGGTGGCTTACGCCCATAATCTCAGCACTTTGGAAGGCCAAGGTGGGCAGATCACCTGAGGTCAGGAGCTCGAGACCAGCCTGGCCAACATGGTGAAACCCTGTCTCTACTAAAAGTACAAAAAATTTAGCTGGCCATGGTGGTGGGCGCCTGTAGTCCCAGCTACTCAGGAGGCTGAGGCAGGACAATCGCTTGAGCCTAAGAGGCGGAGGTTGCAGTGAGCCAAGCTCACGCCACTGCACCCCAGCCTGGGTGACAAAGCAAGACTCCATCTCAAAACATACATACATACATAAATCTAAAAAAGTGCAAGGTGAAGCAGCAAGTGCTGATATAGAAGCTACAGCAAATGATCCAGGAGAGCTAACTAAAATAATTGAATTTGGCTACACTAAACAACAGATTTTTAATGTAGATGAAACAGCCTTATATTGGAAGATGTCACTTAGGACTTTCATAGCTAGAGAGAATTCAATGCCTAGCTTCAAAGAACAAGTGGACTTTTTTTTAGGGACTAATGCAGCTGGTGACTTTAGGTTGAAGCCAGTGTTCATTTACCATTCCTAAAATGCCAGGGCCCTTACTATTTGTGGTAAATCAACTTTGCCTATGCTTTACCAGTGGGAGGTCAAAACGGCAACATGAACCGGAGTTCAGAAGATTCAGAAGAACTTGGTTCCAACCTTCATGGATAACACTGAAGGGTCAAGACTTCAGTACAGGAAGTAAGTGTAGATGTGATAGCAAGAACGAAGGAGCTGGAATCAAGATGAAAACCTAGGAAATACCCTTCTACACATCAGTCTTGGCAAAGAATTTATGATGAGTCCTCAAAAGCAACTGCAACAAAAACAAAATTGACAAGTGGGACCTAATTAAAATAAAGAGCATCTGCACAGCAAAAGAAACCTGCAATGGAGTAAATAGACAACTTACAGAATCGAAGAAAATATTCACAAACTATGCAGCCAACAAAGGTCTAATATCCAGAATCTATAAGGAACTTAAGCAATTCACAAGTAAAAAACAAACAACCTCATTAAAAAGTGGACAAAGGGCCACCACAGTGGCTCGCACCTATATAATCCCAGCACTTGGGGAGGCCTAGGTGGGAGAATTTCTTGAGCCCAGGAGTTTGAGACCAGACTGGGAAACATGATGAAACTTCGTCTTTCAAAAAAAAAAAAAGGAAAAAACACAAAAACTAGCGGGGCGTGGTGGCATGCACCTGTGGTCCCAGCTACTCGGGAAGCTGAGGTAGGAGGACTGCTTGAGCCCCAGAGGTTGAGGCTGCAGTGAGCCATGATCATGCTACTGCACTCCAGCCTGGGGCAACAGAGTGAGACCCTGTCTCAAAAAGTGAAAATAAAAAGTGGACAAAGGACAAGAACAGACACTTCTCAAAAGACAACATACAGGTGGCCAAAAAACATAGGAAAAATGCTCTACGTTACTAATCATCAGAGAAATGCAAATCAAAACCACAATGAGACACCATCTCATACCAGTCAGAGTGGCTATTATTAAATAAAAAAAAACACATGCTGGTGAGGCTGCAGAGAAAAGGGAACACTTATCTACTGTTAGTGGGAATGTAATCTAGTTCAGCCACTGTGGAAAGCAGTTTGGAGATTTCTCAAAGAGTTACCATTCAACCCAGCAATCCCACTATTGGGTATATATCCAAAGGAAAATAAATCACTCTACCAAAAAGATACATGTACTCATACATTCATCACAGTGCTATTCACAACAGCAAAGGCATGGAATCAATCTAGGTGCCCATTAACAGTACAATGGATAAAGAAAATGTGATACATAAACACTATGAAATATCATGCAACCATTAAAAAGAGTGAAATCATGTCTTTTGGAGCAACATGAATGCAGTTGGAGGGCATTATCCTAAGTGAATTAACATAGAAACAGAAAACCAAATACCACAGGTTTTTACTCACAACTGAGAGCTACATATTGGGTGGACATGGACACAAAGATGGGAATAGCAGACACTGGGGAATACGAGGGGGAGGTAAGAAGCAGGGAGTGGGCAAGAGATGAAAAGCTAGCTACTGGGTACCATGCTCACTACCTCGGCGATGGGATCCATCATACCCCAAACCTCAGCATCATGCAATATACCCGTGTAACAAATCTGCACATGTACCCCCTGAATCTAAAATAAAAGCAAAACTTTTTTTAAAACAGAGAGAAGTAGAGCCTGAAGAATTATAAATTAACTGATTAAAAATTAACTGATTTTCTGCAATCTCATGATAAAACTTGAAAAGATGAGGAGTTGCTTCTTATGAATGAACAAAGCAGGTGGTTTCTTGAGATGGAACCTACTCCCGGTGAAGAAGCTGTGAGGCATCACATGTTACAGTGAAATCATCTGCGAAAGGAAGAGGCAATCAATGCGGCAAATTCGGCTGTTGTCTTATTTTAAGAAATTGCCACAGCCACCCCAAAGTTCAGCAACCACCACTTGATTAGTCAGCAGCCATCAACATCCACCAGCGAAAAGATGATGATGCACTGAAGGCTCTAATGATCCTTAGCACTTTTAGAAATATATTTTTTAACTAAGGTATGTACATTGTTTTGTTGGCATAATGCTACTGCACACTTAATAGACTACGGTATAATGTAAACATAACTTTTATATTTACTGGGAAGCCAAAAAATTTGTGAGACTCATTTTATTGCAATATTTGCTTTATTGTGGTAGTCTGAAACTGAACCTGCAACATCTCTGAGGTATACCGGAAAATGCAACTGCATATGTTTATTTAACCAAAACCCAGCTATATTTCATGAGTTTTATACTCACAAGTTTGAAGACAACTCTGCCAAGAAGTCGAACGGAGTCTGGAGGATATCTGGGCTTGCAGCTTTTAAGGCATTTGCATTCCCGCTTGTGGTCTGGCCAAGCTTTTTTCTATTAAAACAAGAGTGGGGAGAACATAGGTGAGCTAAAATTTAACTTTCATTTATGCTGGTTTTGAACATCCAGAGTCATAAACATTAAATTTTAATAGTCCAAATGTAACTGCACAATAGAAAATAAAAGCAATATTCTAAATCTGAAAATAATCCAGGATGAGTCTTTGCCAAATATGCAATTACTATGCAAGGACATTAAAAGCCTCAGCTTCACCTCTGTGCTTTCATTTGTCCGCTGGTTATTACCTGGCTAGTGGAGTCCAAAGAAAGAGCCGTTACAGCTTACTTAATAATGTATAAGATGGTCTTGGAACTGATTAAACAGGATTCAACAATAGTCATTTTGAATACAAAAGGAAAATGTCACTCCAAATTAGAAAATAAAACGTGGTTCAGAAGACTCAAAATAGGGATGACAGCCTTCTGAATTTCTGTGCTGCTACAGAAATATCAGGAGGGCTAACATACCCCCAAATATAAAATCTCTTTGTTTTAAAAGCAGCATAAAAAGAGCTATTAGCTAAAATCATTAAATGTCCAGTTTGTCCTGGATGTGTCTAGGTTTGTATCTATGTCCTGGCTTAAATATTAATAGTGCCCCTTTTCACTCTGAAAAGTTCTGGTTTTGATGACAAATTATATGGTCATCTAAGCCATGATCCTAGCCATGTGTTGATGTGGCTAAAGAGACCATTGAGTCAGTTGCCAATCTACGGATGAATGGACTAAAGGGAAGGACACTATCCTTGAGCCTTGGATCAGAAAGGCGACAGCTCCTTTCACACGGAATCACTTTCATATGGAAATAAAATCCAGATCATCTAATATTTAGCCCTGGTGAGTAGAAGAAGCCTCAATCAAATGTCTCTCATGTTATATTCTGAAAATTGGAATTTCCATTACTGAAATGCCTGATACCACTTACTCATTCTTATTTCAAAAATTATAAATCTGCTCCTCAATTTCTGGGTCTACAAAATCAATGTGCTGTTCATAATTTTTGTTTTAGCATTTACACTTCACTCACTTCTAAACAAGACTGAGCTGATTCAAAGTAAAGATGTGTATGAAATAAGACTGCAAAACCAGAAACAGAACATATTAAAATTATGGAAGGGGGAAAAAGGAAAGCACGCTAGCATTTACTTAGCATTCTACAAGGTACTAGACACAAGGCTAAGCAAATAACGAAGCACGTTTCACTTGATTTTCATAATAATCCAAATGGTAGGTATTATCCCTCTATTACAGAGAAAGGCTCAAAAGCTGATATCTAACTATCAAACTGCCCAAATACAAAAAGAGAGAGTAAAAATTCTTAGCATGCTAAACATGAGAGCTGAATAATTTCTGCATTACATTTGAGTATTTGTACATCACATTTATTTGAGATGCCTTACAAGCAAGGCAAAAAAGAAGGCATAATGGCTTATATAATCCTCAACTGACAGAAAGTAAAAACATACAGTTTCACCAAGTATTAAATCACAGGAGGGATTTATTCCAAGAATGCTAATCAACACACTGAACAATGTCCTTAACAACAGTTCACAACTATAATGGCCTTTCATATGACTTCTAATATCAGTACTCACTGAAAAGCATAATATTAAAATACAACTCAGTGAAAGAACAAGCTTCTGTTGCTCAGGGTGCTAGTCCTTGACTAGCAATTAGCAATTACCAATGTGTGTAAGAGGCCTAAAATATACATGGTACAATTGTCAAGTAAGTTTTAAAAACACAATATCATGTAGACCCTACTTAGAGATTCAAAATATACTTAGCATCCTAAAAGTTCTAAAAGTCTATGCACTAAAGAAATGTGTATAAATTATTTAACACAGTTTCCCATGCTTGTTATTGTCACCCTTTAGAGAGTTAGGTTGGTATTCACTAACTCAGATATATCTATATTTTTTTTTCACCTGGTCTTTGTATGTGAGTGGGTTAAGCTAACAAATTTACATTCATTTGCACTCACAAGAAACAAGAGTGTTAACTTTTTTGGTTTTTTACTGATAGAAGGGAGAACCATAACTTTGGCGTTAGTTTGCCTTCGATTATAGAAGTTGAGAAACCTGTCAGATGTTCTCATGGACAGAGCGTGTAGGCAGGAACGGATAACATAGTGCCAGTGGGTCTATCAGAAAGTACCTTAGGCTCTGTTCAAATGCCTCAGTGTCCAGCTGAACAGGGCTCACACTCAGCAAAACAAGGCAGAGATAATTTGAGGCAAAAGACCTTAAGAGCAGATTTTAATCAATGCTCATTTTAATTACAAGAGATCATCCATAACCCCTCTGTTAAAACCTAAATATTTGAGCAGCTCAGCCTCCTGATAGCTTACCAGGGTGAGATAAGTACAAAACGTACACCAGATAATGAACAACCGATCAGTTAGATGACAGCATTTGGAATTAAACATCCAAATTTTGGAAAATTCCTGTTAAAACAACTTTAGGTCCTTAACATAATTGATATAGAGCTCTTATTTCTCAACAATAACTAGAAACTAGACAAAATGTTTCTTAAACTTATTCCTAGATCATTGCCTGAAAACATACTTATTTTCTCATTTGCTTCAGCAAAAATATGTTCATTATTTCCATGAAAAGCCAAATCAGATCATTTAGGCATAAATAGAGAAAGCAATCATACCACTTAAAATTGGTCTGTAATATGGTACCACATATCAGCCCATTCCTTTTCTTTTTAAAACATTAACTGTTAAAATTTATCATTCAGCTTCACCTATCACATCTTACCATAAGGGTTACGAATACAAGCATACCACAGAAAAGGCTTACAAAGAAATCTTTTTACACAGCTCCTTTGACTTTGAAGCAAAACGTGACAATCACACAAAAACAAAAGGCATTATCTTCACTCAACAAAATTAACCTTGGTCAAGACCTCGATGACACATTTGTCATATGTATTTGCCAATTTCTCAAAAGACAACCTTCCTGATTTACATTTTTTCCTATTTTCTTACATTACTTCCAATACAGGATATAATTAAGATTTTGCTCATAACATTGGCTGTAGTATTTTCTTTTGTCATAGCTGAAAATTAACAATGATGTACAATAAGCATGAATTGGCTTGAGAGACAAAGGAAATTAAAATACTACATTAAGAAGCAAAAACAAAAGGAGACAAGAGTTTCATGCTGGAAAAAAAGGAAATGACATCTATAACACAATTCTTTCAGTGCATGCATGACTCAAAAAACAACTTCAGAATCTATACAGTTTCATAATGTATTTTATAGTATTTATAACAGTTCACGACATAAACTCATTAACCACACCAGTAGTTCTAAATGGGAGTGATGCCTATTTGAGGGTTGTTTGAGAAATTTATGGGGGTATTTTTATTTGTCACAAGGTTTATGGAAAATTACAGGCACTTAATGAGCAGGAACCAAAGGAGCCAGACATTCTGTGTCGGACAGTTCTCCACAATGAAGAATTATCCAAATCCAATGCAACTTTCAAGTGTCCAACCAAATTCCATGACGGTGGAAAACTTGTTTATAATTGTCTGAGCCTAGAACTAAATCTCCTTTTACATTTAAAAACAAAGAGCTCGTTTTTACATAATCCTAACAGCACTGAATTTTCTAGGTAAATCAAAGGAAGACTGTATTTTAAGAATTTTACCTAAATTACTCAATTAAAGCCATATCACTGAAGGCAACACCACTTAGAGTACTTGAGTTACCAATACAACACGGCTTCTGACCTGCATCTCTACTTCCCTTCTCACAGTGACTCTATGCATAGGTGCAAATATGTGACTAATGATGTCTTCCAGTCTAATACCTCAGCATTTACATACTGAAATACATATTATTTTATCATAGGTTTTAATTTTCTTTTTCCTTATATTCCAATTATGGCATTATATTAATGTTTTGAAAATATGTAACTAGGTATATTGCACTACCTGTATAATTTCATTTGAAGATAGTAGAGAGGGCAATAAAAATAGTTCTCACAAAAATGGGGAGTTGGGTCTGAAAAGAGCTGAGAAGCCCAGATCTAAAAAAATGCTACACAGTTACACATGCCACACACATACACAAGAATATATTTTTAAACACATAGCCTAACACCCACCCTAGGGATTCTGACACTACCCATGAGACAGAATCAAGCGTCCCGCTGCAGGGCTGCTATGGTTTCAATGTGTACCTCAAAGTTCATGTGCTGGAAACGTAATCCCCAGTGCAACATGTTGAGAGGTGGGATCTTTCAGTAGCACAGCGCTCATGAACGGATTAATGTCACTATTGCAACAGTGGGTTTGCTATAAAAGAGAGTCCAGCCCTCTCTTGTTCCCTCTCAGGAGCATGCTCCCGTCATGTGACGCCTTCTGCCATGTTAGGATGCAGCAAGAAGGCCCTTACAGATGTAATCCCTCAACCTTGGACTTCCCGGCCTCCAGAAACACCAGCCAAATAAACTATTGTTCATGAATTACCCAGTCTGCAGCACTCCATTAATAGCAGCACAAAAACAGATCAAGACAAGGGCATTCCATGAGTAGCTAAAGTTGAAAAACCACTGAATTAAACTAAATTACAAAGGAGGTCGTTATATATACTAAATAGATGAAACAAAATACAATTCTATAATTACCATTGAACTATTGTTCTATAGAAATAAATATTGTATAATATTAAGGTGGAAAAAGTGTTTTAAACAGAACATAAAATGTAAAAACCATAAAGGAAAATAAATATATATTAAATTACATAACAATAAAGAATTTTTGTACATCGGGGGAAGAAAACCAGAAACAAGGTTTAAAGGTAATAAACCATGAAAAAGTCTAAAAAATATATATAGACACAGTGTTAAATGTCTCCAATATACAAAAAGGTCTTACAAATAACTTTTGAATATTTCAAAAAATATAAATAAAGGTAAAGGAAATGAATAGGAAATTCATGACTAAAAAAGAAAAACCAATAGACAAGTAATACAAACCACACCAGTGCTCAAAGACATGATAACAGAAACTAGATAACATGGTGTCCCATTAATTTGGCAAAAAATGAATAAAACTGGCAGTATTTAGAAGCATCTAGGATTTGGGGAAATAGGCATTTTCCAGCCTTGTTAGTAGAGTTGTAGGTTGCTCTGATCTTTCTGATGGGTATTTGGTAATGAATATCAAAACTGTAATGTGCATATGGTTGACACAGAAATATTATTCATAAAGTAATTTATTTTAAAAAATTTAAATAGTATAAAGAAATAAATTTAAGAATGTTCCACCCTAAGCAACATAGGGAAATCCCATCTCTATAAAAAAAATTTTTTTTTAGTTAGCCAGACATGATGGCATGCACCTGTATTCCCAGCTACACCGGAGGCTAAGAGGAGAGGATCACTCCCAGCTATGCTGGAGGCTAAGATGGGAGGTCGAGACTACAGTGAGCCATGGTCACACCACTGCATTCCAGTCTGTGTGACAGAGTGAGACCCCAGGTCTCAGGGGGAAAAAAAAAAAGAATGCTCACAATAGAAGATGATTAAAATACTGAAAGTTAATTTTTCCAGCTTTTCCTAAAAGAAATTGCTATTTTTGTCTTTCTCTTTATAGCTTTCCATTACTATTTAAATTTTCTACAAAGAGCATGGAGTTTATGAATAAAAACAAATATAATTTTATGTGTAGTAACTGAGAATCAGGGAGAAGTACTTTTATACGAAAGGGACAGCAAAATTACTGTTTAATAGGCACTGGTGCTTCTTAACTTTTTAATGTTTATTTTGGAAATCTAGTTGCAACTCAAAGCATGATTTAAATGTGTTAATTTTTAAATGTTAAAAAATGCTTCAGTGAACTGTTCTGTAATGCTGATGCAATCTTTTTTAATTCAGAGATTCACTCAGTAAATTCTTTTATTAGTTTAGCTATATTCATGTCTGTTTTTCTTAAATGAGTATAGTACCCATTAAGTACACCTTGCATGAAACAGGTGTTCAATACATATTTTATGATTTATTCTAAAACCAGTACCATTAAGGGGGTAAAATTTACTATATATTATCATTATTTGAAATTAAGGCCATACAAAAAGAAGAAATGAAAGTAGACTCTCACAATTCTTTCTTTGACCAATAAGAGATGGTCTTGATTACATGATTATGAAAGGAGTGTATTGATGAGATGTTATACTAATAAGAGAAAATCAATTTATTTCTTTCTTATGCAAAATAACATTTGCACTATTATCATATTTCCCTCTCCTCTTTACATACAAAGTCCCTATTGCTCACTCAAGAACCCATTTAAATGCTGTTAAACACCAAGTTTTGGTTGGAGTGGATATCCATTTTAGGGTAGCTCATTATTGTTTGGGATAGAGTGTAAGAAGGGTCATCCTGTATTGAACCTTGGATTGGGTAAAATACATCCAATTCATGACATCAGCTCACTAGGTATTTATTCCATAAGAAGATTAGATTCAAAGATCTGTAAGGCAGTCTTCCAATGATAAAATTCTATGAGTCTGTAACATCCATTCCTAACAAATATCTGAATTATGTCAAAATAGGTTTGAAACCTGCTTGGGTTAGGCTTACAATCATTGAAAATTTGCAACAGTATTTTCCTCAGCTATTTGGTCATTAAGGATGAAGAAGCTGTCTTTAAAAATATAGAAAAGAAAATGAATTTTTTGAGCCCACTTATTCAACAGTTTCATATAACATTAACTAAACATCTTCTATGTGAAATATCACAGTGATTTTTTTCCTACATATTCAGGACTTACTCCACTCACAAACAATCATCTACAGAGGTTTCCTATGGGCAAAACTTAGGATAGTTGAGCTGCCACGCAACTTGCAGGAAATAAAAGATACTCGACAGTTTTCCATTCACATCCAGTTTGCTTGATAGCAAATAAATAATGCCTCCTCCTTTATCCTTGAAATGCAGTCCAATATTGAATTACAGATTGTCAGATGCAGGCAGATCTGAAAAGCTGGAATCTGGGAAAAGAAAACTGGAAGGCTAAGCAGGTTGTCTAACAGCTACAGTTGACTGACAGGTATTGATTAAGATCTTGCAAAAAAATCTCTTTAGAGCACACTAGAGATTAGTGATAGATATGAGACTTCTCACTTTAAAAGCTTACTGAATGCTGTATCAAATGTAGAGCAAGAGCATCTTCTCACTAGTCTTAATCAAATTAGATGAATAGAGCTAAATATAAAGAAGGAATGTGGCATGAAAATGGTCTTAGGGCATAAGGTTGACAAGAGGAAAAAAAGAACGTGAATAAATGACCATTTCTTGGGCAAATGGGAATTACGGTCTCCTGTTAAGTGAGGAACCTATAATATGAGACAATAATAACAACAGTGCCCCCAAAGTAAGTCAATCATCATCTACTGCAGGGTTCCAAAAATATATGGCTCATAGGTAAAATTCATTCTACATTTTTACATTTATGTAAAATTCAAATTCATGTACATTCTAATTTGTGCTACATTTTTAGTAAAATTGTACATTACAGGGATAGAGCCACACCTATTAGTTACATTCATTCATTTCATGCTACATCAGAGTTGAACACATACGACAAAAATCATATGGCCACAAAGCCTAAAATATTTACTATATAGTTCTTTACAGAAATTAGCCAATGCTTGATCTAATGAGAGATCATATGAAGACGAAATGACTTAATTGATAGTTTGGCTGGAGAGCAAAATAAATCATGCACTTCCACAGACTTCCAATCTTATTTGGAAAAAGCATCTATCCTAGATTAATCAAAATATCAACACCAGCTTCTAGCTGAATACGGTAGGTGGGGCACATGTATTTTATTTCCTCAAAACAAGTAATTATCAAATTTTTTACTCCCAAAGTGAACTGGAACAGCCATCAATGGATGAGTGGCAGGGAAGGATGTGGTTAGCCCCATTTGAGAGTGAAAAACTGGTGGTAAGAGGACAGGCTGCAGAAGCAGGGTCACAGAGGCCACATGTAGGGACAGTCCCATCTGAGAGGGAAGGTCAGCCTGCCAAGCAGAATTCCAGAAAGGATCTAGAATCAAAGACTATACATTGGTAGAATGGAATTGAAAAATAGATGAGAAAGAGAAAATTAACCACAAGTCTGTATGCCAAAGAGTCTCAAAACACCCCTTCTCTACTTTTGGCTTGATTGAGTAAGCAATGGAAGGTTAATGTACAGAATCTTGTTGAATTTGATGCTAAGATTATCTCTGATCCAGATTATTGCTATAGCCTCCTATTTGGTCTTCCTGCCCTGACTCTTACCCTTCTAGAACGGCTTCTTCAAACAATAGTCTAATTCTTTGAGTGGCTTAAAAATTGTGATCACTGTATTACAGAAAAAGAAATAAAATCTATGCACACTTAATGGCTCTGTGGTGACCAATATGTTTCAAACTACTTACTTGAAATATAATTTACATTATTAAATTATATTTAGGTTGGTGCAAAAGTAATTACTTTTAATGGCAAAAACCACGGTTATGTATAATAAAATGTATCCATTTTAACAGTATAGTTTGATAAATTTTTGTTTTTTTGAGATGGGGTCTTGCTATATTGTCCAGGCTGGTCTCTAACTCACGAGTTCAAACAATCCTCCCACCTTAGCCTCCCAAAGTGCTGGGATTACATGCACATGCCACCACACCCAGCTTTGATAAGTTATGACACATATATCTCCATATAACCAACACCAAAATTAAGCTACAGATGTTAGTACTCCCCAAAAGTTCCCTTGTGCCCCTTACATTCAAGTCCTCCATCCCAGGCAACTCAGTGGTTTTGTCTCTATAATTATAAGATTAGTTTTGTCTAGCCTAGAACAGTATTACTTCTTTTCATCTGGCTTCATTCCCTCAGTACAGTGTTTTGAGATTCACTAACATTGCGGCATGCATCAGTAGTTTGTTCCTCTTAATGGACAAGTAATAGTACAGTATGCATCTCTTTATTCATTTACCTGTGGATGAATATTTCACTTGTTTCCAGGTTTGGAACATTGAACATTTATGTACAAGTTGTTTTTGTAGATGTAAGTTTTCATAACTCTTAGGTAAATAACTAGGAGTAGAACTGCTGGGTCATACAGTAAGTACACCTTTAACATTATTACAAACTACTAAACTTTCCCAAAACAATGATAATGCTTTACATTCTCACCACCAGTGAACAAGAGTTCCAGTTGCTCCATCACCTTGCCAGCGCTTGACAAGGTCAGTCCTTTTAATTTTAGTCTTTCTAGTGGGTGTGTAGTAATATCTCATTATGGTTTTAATTTTCATTTATCTGGTGACCAGTGACAATGATTATCTTTTAATGTATATCTTCTTAAAGTATCTATTCAAATCTTTTACCTGTTTTACTGGGTTTTCTTACTACTGAATTATAAGTATTCTTTATAAATTCTGGAAACAACTTCTTGGTTGGGGTGAGAGAGAGAGAAGGAGGGAGAGAAAGAGAAAAGGAGGGAAACAGGGGGAAAGAGAGGTCTCAAATATTTTCTCCATGTCTGTAGTTTGTCTTTCCAAGGAGCTGAAGGGTTTAATTTTGATGAAAATCAATTTATCAATTTTTCTTGGAGGCTTAGTGCTTTCTGTGTTCTACATAGGAAATTTTATGTACCCAATATCCAAAGAGTTTCTCCTATGTTTTCTTGGTTTTATAGTTTTAGCCTTCAAGTTTAAGCTTATTGAACCTAAATCTTATTAAATCTAGTGAATAATTATTTTTACTTTTATCATTTATTTTCCATGTGCATATTAGCACAATTTTTTGAAAAGATCATCCTTGCATTATTGAATTATGTTGGCACCTTTGTTGAAAATCAACTGGCCATATATGTGTAGGGCTATAGTTTTTATATTTTTATTTCTGAATACAGGTTGAGTATCCCTTATTTGAAATACTTGGGACCAGAAGTGCTTCAGGTTTTGGATTTCTTTGGATTTTGAAATGTTTGCGTTATACTTACTGGCTGAACCATCCCAAACCTAAAAATCCAAAATCCAAAATACTCCAATGAGCATTTCCTTTGGGTATCACGCTGGTGCTTAAAATGTTTTGGATTTTGGAGCACTGCAGATTTTTTGATTTGGGATGCTCAACTTGTATTATGATGTGTTGACATTTTAAAAACCTTTCTGACTAAGGAGAAGACTGCTCCTGCTCCTCCCAGGGACAGCCAATTCTAAGAAATAGCAAAAAGCTCAATCCTGAGCATGCCTTTGATAGGCAAACTAAATGATCCACAGCCATACATCCTCTGTCTGGCCCTAACACCCTAAGAGGCAATATTCTTCTGCCTTAATCATCCCAGGGCCAGGTACCAGGCAAACAGAGACCACCCTTAAACCCCAGGATCCCCTGATATTACTCAAACTAGCCAATCCTAAACTGAGAAACACCTATGAATGCCACAGTCCAGGGACAAAGGCTCACCAAAAACCCAAGACCTAATCATAGAACTATAGAACTGGCCGGGCACAGTGGCTCACGCCTGTAATCCCAGCACTGTGGGAGGCCAAGGTGGGTGGATCAAGAGGTCAGGAGATCGAGACCATCCTGGCTAACACGGTAAGACCCCATCTCTACTAAAAATACAAAAAATTAGCCGGGCGTGGTGGCGGGCACCTGTAGTCCCAGCTCCTCGGGAGGCTGAGGCAGGAGAATGGCGTGAATCCGGGAGGCGGAGCTTGCAGTGAGCCGAGACGTTCTACTGCACTCCAGTCTGGGCGACAGAGTGAGACTCTGTCTCAAAAAAAACAAACAAACTAAAAAAGAACTATAGAACAGTTCCTCTCCTCTTACATCTTGCCATCACACTACTAAAGGCCTATTTACAGTGGTTCCTTTTACATCACGTCTAGCTATCAAGAAAAAATTATAAGACATACTGTATTAGTACATTCTTATGCTGCTATGAAAAAATACTCAATACTGGGTAATTTATAAAGAAAAGACATTTAATTGACTCACAGTTCCACAGGGCTGTGGAGGAAACTTATAATCGTAGTGGAAGGGGAAGCAAACACATCCTTCTTCATATGGCAGCAGGAAGGAGAAGTGCCCAGCGAAGCAGGAAGCCCCTTATAAAACCATCCGATCTTGTGAGAACTAACTCACTATCAAGAGAACAGGATGGGGGATACTGCCCCCACGATTCAATTATCTCCACCTGGTCCTGGTCCCCACCGCGACACATGGGGATTATGGGAACTACAATTCAAGAGGAGATCTGGGTGGGGACACAACCAAACTATGTCACATACTAAAAGGCAAAAAAACATAGTTTGAAGAGACAGAGCGAGCATTAGTACCAGACTCAGATATGGCAAGGATGTTGGAATTATCAGACTATGAATTTTAAAAAACTATAATTAATATGCTAAGGATTCCAGTGGAAAAGGAGACAGCATGCAAGAACAGACAGGGGATACAGGCATAGAAACAGAAATTCTAAAAACCAAGAAGAACTGCTAGATCAAAAACACCAACAAAAATAAAGAATGCCTTTGATATCTTATTGGCAGACTGGACGTAGCTGGAGAGAAGAATCTCTGAGCTGAAATTATCTCAATATAGTAACCACCAACATTAAGAAGCAAAGAGAAAAAAAGACTTTATAAAAAAAAACAGAATATCCAAGAACTGTGGAATGATTATATAAAGGTATAAGATATGTGTAATAGGATATGTCAGAAGAAGAATAAAGAGAGAATGGAACAGAAGAAATACTTGAAGTAATAATGACTGAGAAGTTCTCCCAGATTAATGCCAGGCACCAAACCACAGATCCAGGAAACTCAGAGAACACCAAGAAGGATAAAAGTCCAAAAATCTATATTTAGGCATGTCATTTTCAAACTACAGAAAATCAAAAGTTTTTTAAAATACTGAGGGAAGCCAGATTTTTATAGCTAAAGATAAGTATATGTCTGTTTTAGGTGTTCATAGATACTGAAATGGTTTCAGTAATATGTCATTTTCTGAAAATCTCAAAACACTTGAAAGGTGTGTGCAATGGTTTGAAGGTCTGTACCCTCCAAAACTCATGTTGAAATTTAATTACCATTATATCAGTGTTAAGAGGTGGGACCATTAAGAGGTGATTCAGCCATGAAGGCTCTGTCCTCATGGGCAGGATTAATTCCAGTATTTGATGCCCTCTTGTCTCTTGGCCCTTCCACCATGTGATGTCACAGCAAGAAGGCCCTCACTACATGTAGCCATCTTAGTATAGAACTTCCAGGCCTCCAGAAATGTGAGTCAACAAATTTCCGCTCTTCACTTATACACTGATGGTGGGAATGTAAATTAGTTCAGCCACTGTGGAGACAGTTTGGAGACTTGAACTAAGTCTTGAACTACCATGTGACCCAGCAATTCCATTACTGGGTATATACCCAAAGGAAGATAAGTCATTCTACCAAAAAGACACATGTACCCATATGTCTCTCCCTGCGCTGTTCACAATAGCAAAGACAGGGAATCAATCTAGGTGCCCATCATTGGTGGACTGAATAAAGAAAATGTTTTATATATATATATATACACACACACACACACACACACACACACACACACCATCAAATACTATGAAGCCATAAAAAAGAATAAAATCATGTCCTTGGGCCGCGCGCATTGGCTCATGCTTGTAATTCCAGCACTTTGGGAGGCCAAGGCAGGTGGATTGCCTGAGGTCAGCAGTTCGAGACCAGCCTGGCCAACATGGTGAAACCCTGTCTCTACTAAAAATACAAAAATTAGCCAGACATGGTGGCAGGTGCCTGTAATCCCAGCTACTCAGGAGGCTGAGGCACGAGAATTACTTGAGTGTGGAAGGCAGAGGTTTTAGTGAGCCTAGATCGTGCCACTGCACTCCAGCCTGGGTGCCAGAGCAAGACTCTGTCTCGGAAAAATATATATATATATATATATATATATATATATATATATATGTCTTTTACAACAAAATGGATGCAGCTGGAGGCCATTATCCTAAGCAAAGTAGCACAGAAACAGGAAATCAAATACAGTATGTTCTCACTTACAAGTGGGAGCTAAAATTGGGTACACAAGTGTATAAATATGGGAACAACAGACATTGGAGAATATAAGGAAGGGGAAGGAGGAGGAGGTGCAAGGGTTGAAAACTACCTTTTGAGTACTATGCTTACTTTTTGGGTGACAGGTTCAATCATACTCGAAACCTCAGGATCACACAGTATATCTTTGTAGAAAACCCGCACATGTACCCCCAGAATCTAAAATAAATGTTGAAAACAAATTAAATAAATTTGAAACAATAAAAATAAATTTTTGTTCTTTATAAATTACTCAGTGTCAGTTATTCTATTATAGCAGCACAAAACAGACTAAAATAAACAACTTACATACAGAGGAACAAAGAATCATAGCCAACTTCTCAGAAACCATGTACAAGAGAGTGGAATGAAATAAAGTACTGACAGAAAAAAAAATTACTAATCTAGAATTCTGTACCCTGTGGAATTACCCTTCAAAAGTGAAGGGAAAATAAAGACTTTTTCAGGAGAACAAAAGTTGAGGAAATGTATTGCCAGTAGACCCACCCGCATGAAATGTTAAAAGAAATTCTGTAGAGAGAAGGAAAATTATAAAGGTTAGAAACTTAGATCTACATAAAGAAAGAATTAGAATCAAAGAAGGAATAGGTGAAGGTAAAATAAAAACTTTCATTTTCCTTATTCTTAATTGATCTAACAGATAATAGTTTGTTCAAAAGACTGCTAATAGCATCAATGTATTTAATTATGTATGTTTATGTATAAGCTAAATAAATGACATAAGAGAGGGAGCAGGGGCGGGGCACAGTGGCTCAGGCCTGTAATCCCAGCACTTTGGGAGGCTGAGGCAGGTGGACTGCCTGAGCTTAGGAGTTCGAGACCAGCCTAGGCAACATAGTGAAATCCCATCCCCACACAAAATACAAAAAGTAGCCAGGCATGGTAGTGCACGCCTGTAGTCTCAGCTATTTGAGGAGGTGCTGAGGAAGGAGGATGACTTGAACTGAGGAGGTCAAGTCTGCAGTGAGGGGTGTCCAGGCCACAGCACTCCAGCCTGGGTGACAGAGAGAGATCCCATTTCTAAAACAATTTTTTTTAAAGAGAGGGAGCAGGAATTAAAAGTATTTTGTTATTCTAAGGTACTCATTCTACCTGTAAAGTGGTAAAGTGTTATTTGAGAGTAAACTTGGATTCGTCGTAAATGTATATTGCAAACTCTGGGGCAATCACTAAAAAAGGAGATATATCTATATCTGATGTGCCAATGAAGAGAAAAGAAATCATACAAAAGGCTCAATTGAAACCACAAAAGGCAAAAAATAGTGAAAGACAACAATCAGAACAAATAACAAGGGCAACAAATAGAAAACAGATACGATAAATATTAACCCAACTATATCAATAATCACTTTGAACATCAATGATCTAAATGCATCAATTAAAAGACAGGAATGGTCGCAGTGGATCAAGACACAAAACCCAACCATATGTCATCCACAAGAAACCCATTTTACATATAAATAGATGAAATGGACATGGATGGAGAAAGATATACCGTGCTAACACTAATCAAAAGAAAAGCAGAAAGAGCTACATTAATTCTAGATTTCAGGTTAAATGTCACCTCTACAGGAAACCCTTCTGTATCCACCTACTCACAGGTGAGTTTGTGCTCACCCCAATCACATTCAATCATATAATCATGGGCATTTGTCACTGTCTCTCTACTCCATAACAGAAGCTTTATCAAAGTCAGGACCTTATTTCCTTGCTCACTGCCTATTACTTATCATACCAACCACCAGGACTTAGAGCATAATAATCACTGTAACTCCTGTGTAGAAAATAAATTAGAAGTTGGAAAGAATCGTAGTTAACAATGCAGCTAATCCAGAAAAGAGACCATGGTAACAGGTAGTACTAAAGAAGCTGACGAGAAGGGAACCAATTCAGATCTTTAGGTAGTAAAATAGTAAAATCAGCATGACATGATGACTAAATGGATGTGTGGCCAAGAAAGGATGAGAGTCGGAGATGACACCTGGCAACTCAGACTGCTGGGTGGCTGGTGAAACTGTTCACTGAGGCTGGAAAACATGAAGGGAAGTGGGTCTGGGGGAAGATAATGTACTCAGATTTACACGTTACACCAGAGACGCCTGTGCAACAGCCAAGTGGAAATCAGGAGAAAGGAGGCTGGAGACAGAGTCTTGAGAAGGATTAATATACAGATGCCACTTGAAGTCATAGGAGCAGATAAGATCACACAGCAGGCAAAGGTAAAGTGAGAAAAGAAAAACTTCCGGCTCCAGACACCTGTGGAGGTCAAAAACTGAAATACGACCAAATCGTTTTAAACCTCATGTAGCACTCCCTTTGTGTTGACAGTTAGATACAAAGCTGACTTATCTACAGTACATTCCGTGCAAAGCCTATCAGTTTCAGGCCGAATTTATGAAATAAACAAAGCTTGACTTCCTTCATTATCACTGCTTTGGGTATGGTAGTCTAAGAACCAGCCTATTAAATCACTCTGTTAAGTGCTTACTAATGTGGGATTAATTTTCTACCCATCGAATATGAATCAAATCATTCTACAACTAAGCATAAAATGTAAACCCAAAAATACGATTCACATTTTTAAAGAGGTCTATAATTATCAATATAAAATAGAGCTTGTATCTGCTAATACAGTGCTTTTAAAAAGTATATAAATTACAATTTGATGGAGTGCCTAACTGCTTATTTTGCTCAGCAATTAATTCATTCAACTAGAAATGTATATATTATCAATCAAATTAAATCCTCAAAAGGTAAAATAATACTTGGTGAATTACTTGAAATTGACTTACTTGCTATCACCATTGCTGCCATTTTTTGTTTTGAAAATGCTTTTTTATAAGAAATTTTAGCCTGCTCCTCCTCTTTGATCTCATAATCATGTGTGATGTTCTGTTTATCGCAATAGAGAAAAAAGACTGGACCTCCTTCTATGAAATTATATGATAGACACCTGATAATAAGGTATAGACCAGAATATAAAGCCAGTGATGACAAAAATATTTTGACCAGTAACAGAAACAGTACTGTACACAGGAGTAAATACATATGTCGATGTGTACGCTATATATGATGCATAAACCAATAGTTTGGTGTATATCCTCCATCCATAAAAGACACATATGGATTATCTCTGAAAAACAGAAGTAGAAGTGGGGGAAGGAAGCTGGGGAAAGACTTTTATGTTTTACCCTGTATGATTCTATATGGTGTTTTTATAATAAAAACATATCCTTGTATTGCTTATGTTTAAAAATGAAATGTGCACCAGATGCGGTGGCTCACGGCTATAATCCCAGCACTTTGGGAGGCCAAGGCTGGCAGACTGCCTGAGATCAGGAGCTTGAGAGCAGCCTGGTCAACATGATGAAACCCCACCTCTACTAAAATACAAAAAATTAGCTGGGCGTGGTGGCACATGCCTGTAGTCCCAACTACCCGGGGAGGCTGAGGCCCAAGAATTGCTTGAACCTGGGAGGTGGAGGTTGCAGGCGCCACTGCACCCCAGCCTGGGCAGCAGACTAAGACTCTGTCTCAAAAAAAAAAAAAAAAAAAAAAAAAAACAGAAAGAAAGAAATGTGAATACCAATAGCACTGACACCATCCTGTGGGCACAAGGCACATGTTACACCTGCAATACCCCAATAGCCTCTCTCAGACAACTTGATGCCATGGTCCCACACATCAAATGCTAAGCTAGTGAACCAAAATCATGTCCCCCTGGGGTATACATATTATGGATTTTATACTACAGATTTACATCCTCTGTTTCAATTTCCATTCCAAGTGCTTTTGCGTTCTGTTCTTCACTGTTCACAGTTCAGTATGTCATTTAATTTTGCGCAGTTTTGTGGGTATCCACAATAATTACAATGTTTAATGTTGTATTTTAAGGTTGAGATAAACACAGCAGTTTAAAAGCATATGTTCTGGCCAATCTTTAACTCCCCCTCCACGCACACAAACACATACTCTAGCTGTTATTACATATATCCTTCATCTTGCTAGCTGTTTTCCTGTTACCTTCCACAGTATATCTGACAGTGACATTGTTATTGATGCCACAGTAAACAGCTAATATATGTAGTAAAAACACATGCACTACAGGGAATCAAAATGACATACCCACCCACCAAACTCCTGCTACTCATTCTAATCAGATAATGGCTTTTCTCTTCCCTGAGTGTACTACAAAAGGATGATGTGGCACTAGAGGAAAAATAGTCAAAAAACAGGGGAAAAAAATGTTTTATTAAGTAAACTGTTTATTAAATGTTTTATTAATAAACTGTTTAGGTCATTGAGATTAGAAAGCAAGTTTGCCTAGACTTGTGTCAAATAATATGATAATCTGTCGCTTCTCTATGTACTCTGTTTAATCTGAAGTTCCTAGAAACAAATAGCTGAGCTTCACGTGAATAAAACACCTAGAACATCACCATAAACCAACCTTTCTGGAACGAATACTGTATAAAAAGCAGTATTAATGTTTCACTTTTTGCTTTTAGTTACTCTTGTTGGTAACAATCTTACATAAATCAGGGATCTTCCTAGCATCGACAAAACTTTTGTTTAAAAAATGAGGTGGAAATAATATTATTGTTTTGAAATTTCCTATCCTATTTTAATTAGAAAGTGTTATACTGGCTGGGCACAGTGGCTGACACCTATAATCCCAGCACTTTGGGAGGCCAAAGCAGGAGGATCACTAGAGCTCAGGAGTTTAACATCAGCCTGGGCAAACAGTGAGATCTCGTCTCCATTAAAATTTTTTTTTAAATTACCTGGCCATGGTGGCACGTACCTATAGTCCCAGTGGCTCAGGAGGCAGAGGCAGGGAGATCGCTTGAACCCAGGATTTCAAGACTGCAGTGAACTTGATAACACCACTGCACTCCAGTGCAAGAGACAAAGCAAGACTGTCTCCAAAGAAAAACCCAAAAGCCAAGAAACAAAAGAATAATACAATATATCATGGAAAACTAGACCTAATCAGAATGTTAGAGCAAGAACAGAATTTAGGTTTAAAAGAGCAGTTAAAAGTCTGAATACCTGGGTTTCATTCCTGAAACTTCAGAGCCTACTAGTTACAGAATATTTGGCAAGTTGGCTGTCTCTCTGTCCTCATTGTCCTTATTAATAAAATAAAAATAATAATAGTACCTAATTCTCACAAGACTCTTGGAAAATCAAATGGAATAATACAGTGCCTGGCACACAGTGGATGCCTAATAAATATTAACTCTTATTGTTAGTACAGATTCAGAAACTGAGGCCCACACAGTGTGTGTTTTCCCTGAGATAATTTAACCAGCAAATGCCAGAATTAGCATGAGAACCTGGAACCCCTGATATTTTTGAACTTTTGATTTCTTTTCCATTAAGACCACTTTTTGTGTTGTCTCAAATTACTTTCAAAGGATAAAATGAGAGAGAAGAAAACCCCTGAGACAAGCATGGCCTAAATTTAAAAGAAGGAAAGAAGAAACTCTGGAGGTGTGTGTGCATAGACAATACATAAGAAACAAAAAGGATGAGTGGAGGGTGGCAGGGAGGAGGCAAGTGACGTAGACACAAAACCTCTAATTAGACTTTTTAATAAGATGTAACTCATTAGGACATAATTACATTTCTTATTAAATGATTAATCATAAGGTTAGAAGAAAAGGTCATGCTGAATGTTAATTATACATCCTTTCAAGAATTTCAAAGATGTTAACAACAGTACTCGTAAATTAACTCAAACTCTTGGCAGGAAATTTGGCATTATCTTTAAAAATTCAAAAGGCATATATCCTTTCAACAATCAATACAATAAGAAGAATTTATCCTACTAATAATTTGGGGAAGTGTGCAAAATGTGCAAAACAGGATGTGAAGTGCATTATTGGCAATACCAAATATTAGAAAAGTGCTGAGCATTCATTAACAAATAAATTATTATTATGGTCAATTCATACAATGAAACATATGGGATACAAAATGTTCCCCAAAGTAGATCGTTAAATGAAAAAAAAAAAAGTACACAAGAATTCATGCCAGATTAAACTATATTTGTTTTTTTTAAACATAGGATACAGATACACAAATATGTCTGCACAAGCAAATGCTGCAAAGACACATGAGAAACTTAACAGTGATTGCCTGTGGAAATGAGAATTGAAGTCGGGGGGCAATAAGATGGGGAGGAATAGACATTTACTTTCACATAGTAGACATATACACACACACACACCCAATTTTTAACCATATATATTTAACATCAGTTTTAACATTTTAATGTCCCTGGCAACCTGTGTGACTCAGCAGGTGAATAACAAGTAAAAGTAAATTAAAGGCTGTAAAGAAGTAGACATAGGCCAACAGGTATAGCGAAGGACAAATTTAAGAGTAAAGAATTTGAAAGCTTCACTTACATATGGCTGAAAAGTCTTACCTGACACTTAGCACTACAGTATTTGGCGACGCGGCACTGAGAGCATCGCATCAGCTTTTCCTTCCTGTGGGGAAAAAAATTAATTCTGCATTAAGAAATGAGTGGGAAACATACTACATAGTTGAAGAAAGAAAACGTAAGTCAACATACGGACACCAGTATGCTCTGTTTACTCCATTAGGTACAGTCCCTTAAGATTTGGATTTTCACACTGATGAGCCTCCTCTTGAACCTTCCATGTGAGACACTGATAGAAAAACTAAGTCCTTTTGTCTGACAGAAGATGGCGGGGAAGAGGCAGGACCAGCTTGCAGCTCCCGATCGGACAGACAGAGCAGCGTGTGGCGACTCACACTGTGAACTTTTGATCCAAGAACTGCCACAGCAACATACCAGGTAAACTAAGAGAATCCACAGACCCTCTGAAGGAACTGTATCGCCACTGCAGGCTCCCTGAGACTCTGAAAAGATGTGAGCCGCCTGCTTGCTCAGCAGGGAGGCTGGCGGTCTGGGGCAAGTTCTCAGCCACAGTCACCAGCTGCCTGGAAACAGACTCCGTGCTGCTGTGGGGGCACGATGGGAGTGAGACCAGCCTTTAGGACTGCAGGCTGTGTGGGAGCGGGATGAGGCCTGTGACTGCTGGCTTTCCCCCACTTCTCTAGCGGCCTGTGTGACCCAGCAGAAGCAGCCATAATCACCCTGGGAACATAACTCCATTAGACTGAAAACCACATCCCCATCCCAACAGCAGCCGCAGCAATCCCCAGCCAAGGAGAAATCTGAGCTCAGACACACCCATCCCTGCCCCCTGGTGGTCTTTCTCTACCAGCCCTGGGTGCCAAAGACAAAGGCCATAATCTCTTGGGAGCTCTATGGCCCTGGCTACCACCTAAGAAACCTGAATAGGTAACTAGGCGACCTTAGGGCAAGTTTGCTTCCTCCCTGTAGGACCACAGCTGATGTGTTCCTGAAAGCACCAACTCCTGGCTGGAGGCCAACCAACACAAAACCAGCACACTAAACAAAAATACAACCAAGGGCCCTTGTAGAGTCCACTTCACGCCCCTGCTACCTCCATCAGATCACAGGACTCTTAGCAGTCACTCCTCAGTACCAGCCCAGAGCCCAGTACCTCCACTGGGTGGCTAGACCCAGAAGAGCAAAAACAATCACTGCAGTTTGGCTCTCGGGAAGCTCCATCCCTGGGGGAGGAGGGAGAACACCACATCAAGGGAGAACCGCTTGGAACAAAAGTATCTGAACAACAGCCCTTGAGTCCCATGTCTCCCCTCTGACACAGTCACCCAAATGAGAAGGAACCAGAAAAACAATTCTGGTAATATAACAAAACAAGCTCTTTAACACCCTCAAAAAGATCACACCGGCTCACCAGCAATGGATCCAAACCAAGATAAAATATCTGGATTGCAAGAAAAAGAATTCAGAAGGTTAATTATTAACCTAATCAAGGAGGCACCAGAGAAAAGTGAACTCCAGCTTAAAGAAATCGAAAACCTGATACAGAATATGAAAGGAAAATTCTTCAGTGAAATAGCATAAATAAAAAATGATCACAACTTCTAGAAATCAAAGAAACACTTAGAGAAATGCAAAATGCACTGGAAAGTCTCAGCAACAGAATCGAACAAGCAGAAAAAAGTACTTCCGAGCTTGAAGACAAGGCTTTCGAGTTAACCCAATCCATTAAAGACAAAGAAAAAAGAATTTTAAAAAATGAGCCAAGCATCCAAGAAGTTTGGGACTATGTTAAGCATGCAAATCTAAGAATAATTGGTGTTCCCAAGACAAAAAAATAGAAATCTAAACGTTTGGAAACATTATTTGAGGGAATAATCAAGGAAAACTTGTCTGACCTTGCTAGAGATCTAGACATCCAAATACAAGCTCAAAGAACACCTGGGAAACTCATCACTTAGACACACAGTCAAGAGGTTATCCAAAGCAAAGATGAGGGAAAGAATCTTAAGAGCTGTGAGGCAAAAGCATCAGGTAACCTATAAAAGAAAACCTATCAGAGCAACAGCAGATTTCTGAGCAGAAACTGTCAGAGGCATGCATGTGAACCTGGGCAACTCCATCTTGAATAGGAGCTGAGTTAAATGAGGCTAAGACTTACTGGGCTGCATTCCCAGACAGTTAGGGCATTCTAAGTCACAGGATGAGACTGGAAGTCGGCACACAATACAGGTCATAAGTACCTTGCTGATAAAACAGGTTGCAGTAAGGAAGCTGGCTAAAACTCACCAAAACCAAGATAGTGATAAGAGTGACCAGAGGTCACTGGTGGTCCTCACTGCTACACTCCCATCAGTGCCATGACAGTTTACAAATGCCATGGCAACGTCAGGAAGTTACCCTATATGGTCAAAAAAGGGGAGGCATGGATAATTCACCCCTTGTTTAGCATATAATCAAGAAATAACCATAAACATGGACAACCAGCAGCCCTCAGGGCTGCTCTACGGAATAGGCATTCTTTTGTTCCTTTACTTTCCTAATAAACTTGCTTTCACTTTACTCTATGGAGTCACCCTGAATTATTTCTTGCATGATATCTATGAACCCCCTCTGTAACAAAACCCTATAAGCTAGAAGGGATTGGAGTCCTATTTTTAGCCTCCTTAAACAAAACAATTATCAGCCAAGAATTTTGTATGCAGCAAAACTAAGCTTCGTAAATGAAGTAAGATACAGTCTTCTAAGACAAACAAATGCTGTGAGAATTCACCACTACCAAGCCAGCACTACAAGAACTGCCAAAAGGAACTCTAAATCTTGAAACAAATCCTCGAAATACACCAAAATAGAACCTCCTTAAAGTGGAAATTTCACAGGACCTACATAACAATAACACAATAAAAAAAACACAAGGTATTCAGACAACAAACAGCACAATGAATGGAATAGTACCTCACATCTCAATACTAACATTGACTGTAAATGACCTAAATACTCCACTTAAAAGATATGGAATGGCAGAATGGATAAGAATTCACCAACTAAATTTCTGCTGTCTTCAGGAGACTCACCTAACACATAAGGACTCACATAAACTTAAGGTAAAGGGGTAGAAAATGACATTCCATGCAAATGGACACCAAAAGTAACCAGGAGTAGCTATTCTTATAGACAAAACAGACTTTAAAGCAAAAGCAGTTAAACAAAACAAGGAGGGACATTATATAACAATAAAAGGACTAGTTCAACAGTAAAATATCACAATCCAAAATATATATGCACCTAACACTGGAGCTCCCAAATTTATAAAACAATTACTAATAGACCTAAGAAATGAGATAGACGGTAACACAATAATAGTGGGGGATTTTAATACTCCACTGTCAGCACTAGACAGGTCATCAAGACAGAAAGTCAACAAAGAAACAATGGACTTAAACTATACCCTAGAACAAATGGACTTAACGGATATTTACAGAACATTCTACTCAACAACTGCAGAATGTACATTCTATTCATCAGCACATGGGAAATTCTCCAAGATAGAACATATGATAGGGCACAAAACAAGTCACAGTAAATTTAAGAAAAGCGAAATTACATCAAGTACTCTCTCAGACCACAGTGGAATAAAATTGGAAATTAACTCCAAAAGGAACCCACAAAACCATGCAAATATATGGAAATTAAATAACCTGCTCCTGGATGATTGTTGGGTCAACAATGAAATCAAGATGGAAATTTAAAAAGTCTTTGAACTGAACAATAACAGTGACACAACTTATCAAAACCTCTGGAATACAGCAAAAGCGGTGCTAAGCGGAAAATTCGGAGCATTAAATGCCTACATCGAAAAGCCTGAAGGAGCACAAATAGACAATCTAAGGCTACACCTCACAAAACTGGAGAAACAAGAACAATCCAAACCCAAATGCAGCAGAAGAAAAGAAATAACAAAGATCAGAGAAGAACTAAATGAAATTGAAACAAACAAAAAAAATGCAAAAGATAAATGAAACAAAAGGCTAGTTTTGAAAAGATAAATAAAACTGATAGACCATTAGCAAGATTAACCAAGAAAAGAAGAGAGAAGATCCAAATAAGCTCAATTGGAAATGAAATGGGAAATATCACTACTGATACCACAGAAATACAAAAGTTTATTCAAGGCTACTATGAACACCTTTATGTGCCTAAACTAGAAAACCTAGAGGGGATGGATAAATTCCTGGAAATATACAACCCTCCAAAATTAAACCAGGAAGATATAGAAACTCTGAACAGACCAATAACAAGCAGCAAGACTGAAATAGTAATTCTTTAAAAATTGCCAACAAGAAAAGTCTAGGACCATAAGGATTCACAGCTGAATTCTGTCAGACATTCAAAGAGGAACCAGTATCAATCCTATTGACACTATTCCAGAGGATAGAGAAAAAGGGAATGCTCCTTAAATCATTCTCTGAAGCCAGTATCACCCTAGTACAAAAACCAGGGAAGGACTTAACAAAAAATTAAAACTACAGACCAATATTCCTGATGACACAGATGCAAAATTGCTCAACAAAATACGAGTTAACTGAATCCAGCAGCACATCAAAAAGATAATTCATCATGATCAAGTGGGTTTCATACCAGGGATGCACGGATGGTTTAACATCCACAACTCAAATGTGATATGCCACATAAACAGAATTAAAAACAAGAATCACATGATCATCTCAATAGATGCAGAAAAAGCATTTGACAAAATTCAGCATCCCTTTATGATTAAAACCCTCAGCAAAATCGGCATAGAAGGGACACACCTTAAGGTAATGAAAGCTATCTAAGACAAACCCACAGCCAACATTACACTGAACAGGGAAAAGTTTAAATCATTCCCCCTGAGAAATGAAATCAGACAAGGATGCCCATTTTTACCACTTCTATTCAACATGTACTGGAAGTCCTAGCCAGAGCAATCAGACAAGAGAAAGAAATCAAAGGTATCCAAATCAGTAGAGGAAGTCAAACTGTTGCTGTTTGTTTGCTGATGATATGATTGTATACCTAGAAAACCCCAAAGACTCAACCAAAAGCTCCTCAAACTAGTACATGAATTCAGCAAAGTTTCAGGATACAAAATTAATGTACACAAATCAGTAGCTCTGCTATACAGCAACAGCAACCAAGCTGAGAATCAAATCAAGAACTCAACCCCTTTTACAATAGCTGCAAAAAATAAAATAAAATAAAATACTTAGGAATACACCTAACTAAGGAGGTGAAGTCCTCTACAAGGAAAACTACAAAACACAGATGACACAAACAAATGGAAACATGTCCCATGCTCATGGATGGGTAGAATCAATATTGTGAAAATGGCCATATTGCCAAAAGCAATCTACAAATTCAATACAATTCCCATCTAAACACCACTATCATTCTTCACAAAACTAGAAAAAAAAAATCCTAAAATTCATACAGAACCAAAAAAGAGACCACATAGCCAAAGCAAGACTAAGCAAAAAGAACAAATCTGGAGGCATCACATTATCCAACTATACTACAAGGCCACAGTCACCAAAACAGCATAGTGCTGGTATAAAAATAGGCACAATGAAACAGAAATAAACAGAAATAAACCCAAATACTTACAGCTAACTGATCTTCAACAAAGCAAACAAAAACATAAAGTGGGTAAAGGACACCCTATTCAAGAAACAGTGCTGGGACAATTGGCAAGCCACCTATAGAAGAATGAAACTGGTTCCTCATCTCTCACCTTACACAAAAATCAACTCAAGATGAATCAAAGACTTAAATCTAAGACCTGAAACCATAAAAATTCTAGAAGATAACATTGGAAAAACCCTTCTAGACATTGGCTTAGGCAAAGACTTCATAACAAAGAACCCAAAAGCAAATGCAACAAAAGCAAACATAAATAGATGGGACTTAATTAAACCAAAAAAGTTTCTGCACAGCAAAAGAAATAATCAGCAGAGTTAACAGACAAACCACAGAGTGGGAGAAAATCTTCACAATCTATACATCTGACAAAGGACTGATATCCAGAATCTACAAGGAACTCAAACAAATCAGCAAGAGCAAAACAATTCCATCAAAAAGTGGGCTAAAGACATGGACAGACAATTCTCAAAAGAAGATATAAAAATGGCCAACAAGCATATGGAAAAATGCTCAACATCACTAATTATCAGAGAAATGCAAATCAAAACCACAATGTAATACCACCTCACTCCTGCAAGAATGGCCATAATCAAAAAATCAAAAAATAATCGATGTAGGCACAGATGCAGTGAAAAGGGAACACTTTTACACTGTTGTTGGGAATGTAAACCAGTACAACCACTATGGAAAACAGTGGAGATTCCTAAAGAACTAAAAGTAAATCTACCATTTGATTCAGCAGTCCCACTACTGGGTATCTACCAAAAGGAAAAGAAGTCATTATACAAAAAAGATACCTGCATACACATTTATAGCAGCAGCAATTGCAAAAATATGGAACTAGCCCAAATGCCCATCAATCAACAAATGGATAAAGAAAATGTGGTATATATATACACCATGGAATAACACTCAACCATAAAAAGGAACAAAATAATGGCATTGGCAGCCACCTAGATGGAACTGGAGACCATTAATCTAAGTAAAGTAACTCAGGAATGGAAAACCAAACATCGTATGTTCTCACTCATATGTAGGAGCTAAGCTATGAGGATGCAAAGGCATAGGAATGATACACTGGACATCCGGGACTCAGGAGAAATGTTGGGAGGGGGTGAGGGATAAAAGACTACACATTGGGTGCAGTGTACACTGCTCGGGAGATGGATACACCAAAATCTCAGAAATCCCCACTAAAGAGCTTATTCATGCAACCGAACACCACCTGCTCCCCAAAAACCTATTGAAATTAAAAAAGAAAAAGAATCTCAGAGAAAAAAATAATAACGCAAGGCCCTGGACCCATAGATCTCCATGTACTACAGGAGAATGCTGTGGTACGCACCCCCAGCACCCCCCCACAAAAAAAAAGTCCTTTTTTAAAACTTTGGTAGAATATACATAACATAAAATTCACTATTTTAACCATTTTAAGTGCCCCACTTCACTTCATAGATACTGATCTCTCCATATCAAATTCAAATCCAGTCCATAAACTGGTTAAAAGTATTTTATACCCTTCAAATATACAAATTTTGTCTTACATTATCATATAGTTTAATTATGAATATACTCCTCCTGAGAAATGGTTTTAAAATTCCATTTAATTCAATTACTACTTTAGATATGCTGAGTTGAGATGCTTTAACTATCTCCCCCAAATCACCTGGGTGACAAAAAAGCAGATATTTTTAAAAACCTGAATTATAACATAAAAATAATAAATCTAATGGTAAAATTCACAGTGACAAGGATCAGACGGGACTGTGTATAGTTTCAAGGTGGTCAAGGGCTCTAAAAGTCAACCTATAATACTAACATCAATGACAAAACAGAACAGCTCTTTCTAAGCACTTCTGATATCACAGGCACAGTACGAAGCTCTTTACATCTATTAACTCACACTAAATTTGAAACAGTTCTGTATAAGGTAAGCAGTCTTATTATGCCGACTTTAGAGATATTTCAATACGTTTTCAAAAGATAAAAAGTAGACGGAGTAGTACACACTGCTAAGGCATCACACCATAAAGTGAAAGTGGCAGGTGATACTGAAAGGATAAAAATGGAATCCTATAGAGAATCAGAACTTGAATACATCAGTACCTCACCCCTGAAAGAACAGAAGTGAGTTATGGGGCGTAAAACATGGGGAGTGGTTAAAAGTCTAAATAAAGCAATGTCAAAAAATTCCATCCACCCCCCAAGTGCAGAACTCTAGCTTCTAGGTATCAATACTCCAGCAACAAGCCAAACCCAAGCAATCGGGCCCTAGAGTTCTTGATTGTAACCACACACTATACTACCATTCTTCAATGAAACTGGATACAATCAAGTCAACACTTAGCTGTTCATGAGACACACTTCAAACAAAAGGACACGCAATGGTGGAATGAAAAGGATAGTTCAGGCAAATATGAACTCAAAAAAAGCCTGTGTAACTACATAAGTTTCTGAAAAAAAGAGACTTGAAGGTTAAAAGCATTAATAGAGATAAAGCCAATACACAGTGACCAAAGACTTCCATCACCAACTGTTACGTACAAAGTAACCAATATACCCAGTCTCAAAATCTATAAAGTATACATCACAGATCTCTAAGGAAAAAATGACCCATATACAGTAAGTTAAAGCAGGGCCTGGAATATAGCAGGTACCATATAAGAGTTAGACATTATAAATTCTCTTTCAGAAATTCATAGATCAAGAAGATAAAGAATAAGTAGATAAAGAAGATAAACAATAAGACCAGTCTTGGCAACATAGTGAGCCCTCATTTCTACAAAAAAAAAAAAAAATTAAAAAATTAGCCAGGCATGGTGGCACAAGGCTGTGGTCCCAGCTACTTGGGAGGCTGAGGTGGGAGGATGGCTTGAGCCCGAGAGACTGAGGCTACAGTGAGCTGTGATCACACCACTGCACTCCAGCCTGAGCAACAGAGTGAGACCCTGTCTGAAAAAAAAAAAAAAAATTAGGAATATAAGAATATTACTCAAGATTCAGTCAGGTTAAAAACAAGAGAATTCTGGGGAAATGATGGCAGTGATGTAATTTTTTAATCTCCTTGACTCTCCCCATAAAAAAAAGAGCAAGTAGGACAGTAAAACCTAATCACCACTCCCCACCCTGGAAAACATCAATAACAAACCTCAAAATATGACTGGGTGGAAAAAACTATGAGTGGTTCTGAGAGCAGAATTAAATCAGTATCTTTACTGTAGGAAACAAGGCAACTTAACTTCCAACAGACCTGTAAACAAGGAGGCCCCAAATCGCCAAAAGCTGTCCAGCATAGAACGCCAAGCCAATCTGAGAACCGCAGCCAAAACTGGGAGAGGGTTCTTTCTTTAGCAAACCTCTTTAAGATGAATTCCCCAGGGCTGCTCTGAGCCCTGCCTTCCCTAGACCTGGCTCCTCACATTTTCTCACTTCCCTCTCTCTTGTCTAAGTTAATCAGAGGCTATGTCTGTTGGCTAAAAATAAAGATCCACAAGTACATACAAAATGTTTGTTCTTGATTTTAAAAAATAACGAGCAGAATCAAGATACCTAAGAAGCTCAGGTGATGAACACCTAGCAAGTATCAATCCTTCATTTCCTCCTCCCTCCCATAGCTACCAAAAAAAGGCTATAATAAATGTTGACATAGAAGTTTGGTAAACTAACAAGATAATTCAGAGTACTTGAATAATTTATGTGTCATTTAAGGTGTGATGGCAATTCCTTAACATGAGTTATTTAAATGTTTGGGATTGTTTTTACATATTAAATGACTAAACAAATAAATCTAAATTCTTACTTTCAAAAAAAAAAGGCAAGTTGAGTCCAAGAAAAAAGTGATGTGTGCTTGATTAAACCAACTACTGAAACTTTGATGCGTTACTGCTTTTCTCTTTGGGGCATGGTTCAGAGCAGCAGCCCCCTGGCAGGCTCCCCTGCAGAGAAAATACTTGGGCAGCAGTGAGAGGGAACAGGAGGTCAGCAGAAACACAGCCACCAGACAGTACGAGAAAACCTTCTTTTTCTCTTAAAAAAAAAAAAAAAAAAAAAAAAACCAAGAGGGCCACATCTGTAATTTCAACCTCAGTGACACGCTTGGGGAACACAGAATCATCTCAAAAAAAAAAAAAAAAAATCGGCCAGGCACGGTAGCTCATGCCTGTAATCCCAGCACTTTGAGGCAGGCGGATCACGAGGTCAGGAGTTTGAGACCAGCCTGGCCAACATGGTGAAACCCTGTCTCTACTAAATATACAAAAATTAGCCAGGCATGGTGGTGTGTGCCTGTAATCCCAGCTATTCAGGAGGTTGGGGCAGGAGAATCGCTTGAACCTGGGAGGTGGAGGTTGCAGTGAGCCAAGATCATGTCATTGCACTCCAGCCTGGGCGACAGAGCGAGACTCCATCTCAAAAAAAAAAAAAATCACCACATGTCATTTCAAAGAACAACAAAGCCGTATTTTTTGGGGGAAAAAAGAGAAATGTCTATGTCAAATCAAAAACATAATTAATTAGCAGTTTATAGAAAAAGGACCACTTATTTTAGGTAGCTTCAGAGGCTAAAACAAGAAATAGTGAATGAAAGTTAGAGGAGGGCAGATTTTACCTAAATTGTAACGATTTTTCTGGTGACAGCAACTGTTCAGAAGTCTAATGCAATGCCCTGAGAAGCATGGGGTTCCCAGTGACTTGACATGTTTAAGGAGAATCTAGTAGTAAGTATATTTGCTAGACTTGAGGTAAGGGAATTTCCAGTATTGCAAAAGAGAAGGAGTTAGATAAGTTTTCTTCCAGCTCCAAAATTATTTGGTTTTGTTTCTCTTGTGCAACCAATAAATATAAACTAAATTTGAAGATGACAGAAATTGTGCATATTTTAAGGCAAAGTATGGTGGTCTCAGAAAGGTAGAGAACATGCTGTTTGCAGAGTGTTTGTCTAAAAAGTCCATCCAGAACTGGAGTTTCTGAATGAAAAACCGCAACCTCTGCCTCCCGGGTTGAAGCAATTCTTATGCCTCAACCTCCTGAGTAGCTGGGATTACAGGCGTGCACAAACACGCCCAGCTAATCTTTGTATTTTAGTAGAGATGGGGTTTCACTGTGTTGGCCAGGCTGCTCTCGAACTCCTGGCCTCAAGTGATCTGCCCACCTCAGCCTCCCAAAGTGCTGAGATTACAGGCGTGAGCCACCATGCCCAGCCAAAAAATAATCTTAAAAAAATAAGTGAGGAATGTATCAGTCACAGAAAAGTGATTTTTACCTTTTTTCCCTTCATTTCAAAGATGAATATTAGCATTGTACCACCAAATAAGAGAAGATATTGATATTATTTTTTACCAAAATAAATGGGATCGTTAGCAACCCACCCTCTCAAAAAAAGCAAAAAGGAATCCCCTATCACTTGTTCATACAAACCTGACTCTAGAGAACGGAGTGTCATATCAAAGGAAATTCTTAGGTTACTCAGTGTCCCAGACACAGTGGTTCATGGAGCACAAGTTAAGTCCGCTCTTCTGGGTATAAGCTGGGCCATAATTAGTTTCTCCAACAGCCTAAGCTACTGAAATGTAAAAAGAAAATAAAAACTGGGCAAAATTAATTGTTCTTCAGTCTTCCAGTATACAAATTCAAAACTTAGATATGGGTATAGCAGGAACAACCATCTCTAAGAAATTTTTAAGAAGTGGGGCGTGAAATTAATTGAGTCACTCAAATCTCAACTATGGGGGTACTATCTTAGGGACCATCTCTCTATCCTTCTTGGGTGTCAGAGGGAAAGAGTATGTCCATGTTTAGAAACTCTGCGCTAAAACCATAAAACCAGTTACCAGACAGTAGGAAGGAAGTTTCCTGGAATGGATATAGAAAACAAAAAAATCCTAGTGACTCCCAAATTCCCCCCAGCCCTGGGACCCACAGAACCCACTTTAAACTTCCTATAGAGAAAAAAATTCATCTACAACACATTCCTATATAATCAACTCATTATTCAGAGCTCCTTCCTAGTAACGTGTCTTAATTACCTAAAAGTCTCTGTGGTGGTGAATACTGAGTGTCAACTTGATTGGATTGAAGGATGCAACATATTGTTCCTGGGTGTGTCTATGAGGTTGTGGCCAAAGGAGATGAACATTTGAGTCAGTGGACTGGGAAAGGCAGACCCCCCCTCAACCTGGGTGGGCACCATCTAATCAGCTGCCAGCACAGCTAGAATCAAAGCAGGCAGGAGATCGTGAAAAGGCTAGACTGGCTTAGTCTCTCGACCTACACCTTTCTCCCATGCTGGATGCTTCCTGCCCTCAAACATCGGGCTCCAAGTTCTTCAGTTTTGGGACTCAGACTGGCTTCCTTGCTCCTCAGCCTGCAGATGAGCTATATTGGGACCTTGTAATCATGTGAGTTAATTCTTAATAAACTCATATATACAGATAGAAAGATAGATAGATATTCCATTAGTTCTGTCCTTCTAGAGAAATCTGACTAATACAACCACTTAGCAGCTGTGTAATACTAAGCAGTTTAACCTCTCAAAACCACTGAACTAAAATGAGCATAAATAATAATAATAACATTACATGGGCCCTGAGATTTAAATGAAACTTAAAAACTTAATATCATGCTTGGTTCACAGAAGTGCTCGGTAACTATTACTCATTATCATCACAGTTTTACTATTATTTTAAGATTTTTAAATTGCAAACTTTCAAGATGTTTCTAGATATCATCTGAAATATCTTAGTACTAACAGATTAAACAATACTAATATATTAACTAGTTTAGCCACTGTACACAAATTCAGAATTTTATAAACCTTTGAATGTTTATAATCCTTAGAATATTTTTCCTAGTTATTTTTGGGAACATTTCAGAATTTTTAAAAATTGAAGTGATTACACCCACCATCCACCTATCAAATGGCTATTAACACACACCAGTAGATGTGGTCAAAATTGTACAGACTCACAGGAAAATAGAATTGATTTGGATTCGTTTTTCTTTCTTTTTTATTTTTGAGACAGGGTCTCGCTCTGTTACCCAGGCTGGAGCACAATGGCGCAAACACAGCTCACTGAAGCCTCTACCTCCCAGGCTCAGGCGATCCTCCTACCTCAGCCTCCCAAGTGCCTGGGACCACAGGTGCATGCCACTACACTTGGCTAATTTTTTAAATTATTTGTAGAGACAGGGTCTCCCTATGTTGCCCAGGCTAGTCTCAAACTTCTGGACTCAAGCAATCCTCCCACCTCAGCCTCCCAAAGTGCTAAGATTAGAGGCGTGATTAGATTAGAGCCACTGCACCCAGCCTTGGATTCCTTTTTCTACATTCCATTTCATCTTATTTCACATTTCTAACACAAAGTATAAAACAAAAAAAAAATGTAATGGTTAGTATTTCGAGGAAAATTAATCTATACTTCACTGGCACCATACCTTCCTAGGAGAAACACAAGCACCTTAAATCCAGCACTTCGGGAAAAGCACAGCAAAATATGTGGACCCAGTTAGAATCCGAGAGGCAGACCAGCTGCTTGAGTACTCCCCTTCCACTGTCTGCAACCCTCTAAACTGAAGCGAATATCCTTGTGGAGCCTGTGCCATCTGATAAACACAAACCCCAGGTGTGAATTCAACAAGCGCTCAGCAACCGGCCACCATGGGCATCATCGCATAACGTCCCGGGTGGATGACAGTGGAGAGGGTAATGCAGTCACTGCTTCTTGGAGATGGCAATCAAGAAAGGCAGACCAACACACATCACTTGCAGAATGAACCATAATACAAAACCATTTTTTGAGAAGTGACACAGACTATACAGGACCCCAGTTCAGGTGAAGGAAATGTCACTTTCTGATGAATAAAGAGTGAGTGGCAGAGAATGGTAGGACTATTTTGGGGGACAAGGAAATAAAATGTTTTAGTAGTTTAGGGTTCAAAACCTGCAATACTTACTAGGGGCGTACCCTTGTAACATCTTGTAGCCTCAATTTCCTCCTCTGCAAAGTGGGAATAAGTGACTTACTCACGGGACTGCAAGGCAAACTATGAGATAATCTATATGGAGCGCCTGCTAACACAGCACCAAGCAAAGTATTTAGTGCAGAGTTAAAACTGAGGCTGCTGGGTGTATTCTCAAATTGTTCAGGATAGTTTTGTCCATCTCTATCAGAAAAGTTTCTTCTATATCACTTCCATGGTTGCTAAAAACCGAAAAAAGCTACATCTACGTGTGTCACAAATGTAGTCATCTCCACACAGGTACACAGACCATTTATTAATACCACTTTTTGAAACCCACATGTAGCCAGGCTACTTGGCTCTAATTTCAAATTTTGACTAGTATCCTAAGTATTTGATACCTCAATCTACATTCACTGAAGTCATAAGTTTTAATGTGATCAGAATAACTGACTTCAAAGTGGTCTAATTCAAGAAGCTCCAACTTTAAAGTTGTAAAAATGCTTTTTGAAGGTTGCATTTGTAGAAATGAAATTTGAAAAGACTATTAAATATTCAATAATATTAAAAGGCAATCACAACTCCTAACATTCTGTTTGCTTTAGGCAAGGTAATGTCTGTAACAAGCTAAGGAGCAAATTAAAATGCCAGGGTCCTTGTGTTTTAAAACAACACGGTTCTAAACTCTCCTCATCATACTAACAGTATTTAAAAGATTATACACTGCCTGTTGTAAGTCACTCGGACAGCTAATCATTGGAAATAAGTGAATTAAGAATCGGTATTAAAATACACTGGCTTGTTTTTCAGGTGGAGCACAGCGAGTAGACTGGAGAAAGCTGTGACCAAGAGGAACTGCAGAAAAGGAAGTTTTTTCTAGTAACAACACCCGTCCCTAAATAAGCAACCTCTTCAGTCTAGTCTAGTAACACAACTCTGATCATCTAAGAGATGTGTTCAATTTCCCTAAGTCTTCTTGAAATCTAAAATAATTTTTAAAAAATGAGGGAGAAGAAAAAAATCTGATTTTTCCGAAAGATTGAAATCAAACACCCTTTAGGTATATAACTATTGCTAGTACAAATATCACAGTAAATACATTTTTAAAAAGTACCATGGGTAAAATTTCAAATAAGGTATAACAATATTTGATCAATATTTTCATAACATACTATGACGTAAGTCTTCAAAATGGCAACAGATGCCCACCTTGAATTCAGTTCCAGAAAATATTTTGTCACTCTAGAAAAATTCTCTCTCTTACTTCCTCCAATTAGAAAACAACACATCAGCACCATGCTTCCACTTCAGCTTCGGGGGTGGGAAAATCAAAAGCTAAATTCACTAATTGGAGTCGTTTGTTCATTTCAGAGGCCTGAAGCCATCTTCTCCTTCTGCCTGCTTTAAATATTTGCTCTTCTATTTTACAATTATGTATAATACTTTGTTTAACTTTTAACTGTAAACTGCCTCAAGTCTCCTTGGAAGTAAGCAATGACAAAATCTCAATTAATTCATTCTCTCTTTTGGAAAATAAAATGACACTTTAAGTTTATAAAGAAAGACTAGCATGCTGCCTAGTTCCTAAGTAAAGAAACCTTCAAAGAAGAGGCCTTAAGAGACATGGAATTAAATGTTACAGCTGCAAGTGCACTATAATTAATTATAAATTCTCATCGATTTTTATTAAGAGGTCAATCATCTGCTGACAGCCATGGAATGACAGTTAACGGGGGTTGGTGCAAGCACTTTGATGCCTGCTGACCCTCCTCTAGTGAGCATGTTGTATGCCCAAGAGAAGGCTCTCCATGGCCCTACAATACCACTCAGATATTTTTCTTATCAAACACCCATCTGAGTTTGAGCATATCTTTTTATTCTATTTTTTTTTTAGCACACGTCTGTAGCAGCCAGAGAGTTTAAGAATACCTTGAGATGAAGTATAGACATCCCTCTAAAAGGCTATGACTACAAGTCATTTGCACTTAGTATGAATTAATTTATTCAGATAATCTTACTTCCTTTTTCCACTTAGCTGAGATTTTAGGAATAGAAATTTTGCATAGAGTAGGTACAGAAAGAGGAGATAACAGTGCTGAACATTTAAAAAGCCTAGAAAGAAGCCTGTAATCCCAGCACTTTGGGTGGCCGAAGTGGGTGGATCTCTTGAGGGCAGGGGTTAGAGACTAGCCTGGCCAACATGGCAAAACCCCATCTCTACTGGCCAGCTGCAGTGGCTCACGCCCGCAATCCAAGGACTTTGTGGGGCCGAGGCAGGCGGGTCACCTGAGGTCAGGAGAGAGGAGAAAATGCAGTATAACAAAAAGGGAGTTAGAATGTATAAGAACATTTCATTTTCCATAAAGTTTGGAGTCAGGCCCAACATGCTCTCAAGTATGAAATACAGAAAGTACAAGGAGGAGGAAAAATCCTAAGAGAACTGAAGAGAACTGTACTTTAAGCCTGGCTGCTTCATTTACTGCTCTCCATCTACAGGCAATGAATAAATGTATCCACCCCTAAAGGTATTCTAATCATAATAATAAAAGCTACCTAGAATGTCAAAAGGAATTTTCATATCACATATACATTGTAAAATTAAGTTTTTTCAATGTATTAAAAAAAAGACTGAAAAGAAATAGACCAAAATATTGATTTTTTTCTTTAAATGATATGAATTGGGGTGATTTCCCCCTCCTTTTATTTTTTCCATTTTTCAGTTTTATATAACAAGATTATTTTACTTCCACGATCAAATAAACATAAACATTAGTGAAAAGGAAATATGTATTATTTAACAGCCTTAAATTGTGTCTGGTCTAACGCAGGGCATAGAGAGAAGGACAGACAGACAGATAGGTATGTCAGCTTTAATTACAATTTATTCCAATGTTTAGAATAGTAAACACAAATATATACTTTATTCAAACATAATTTAAATTAAATATTCTTTATTAATTGAATTTATTTCTAACTGGCATTAGCTACAAAGGATGTTATCAAATGAAATATTTCTTAGTTTTTGATAACATGAGAAGCTGACAACTTACAATAATAAAATCAGTATCATATGCTAAATACAAAAATCTAATAGTTCTGGATTTAATATCTTCCACAATATAAAAAGCAATCATTTCAGAAAAGAAACCGTTATTAAAAAGAAGAAAAGCTTTTGCCATATGGAACTTGGGTTACTCAGCCTTTTTCTGAAAAGATGTCTCAACTTCATCTGATGGTTCATATTTTATCATTTTCTTTGACTTATATGAACTTGAAGGTCACCCAGATAAAGTAAAACTTTATTCTTTTATATTAACTTTTATTTGATTTGGAGTTAGTCAATCAAAACATTACTTGTTTGAAAATATAGACATGGAGAAATCTTTAACAAGCAAGATATGACAGAAATTAAAGGCTATTCCACAAAACAACCCTGCCATTCATTCACTGATTCATTCTTTCAACAAAAATATACTGACCCCCTTCCAAATGCCAAGCACTTAATTAGAAACACAGTGGGCACTGTCCATTGTTTACCCAAAAACCACCCCACTCTTTCCTACCATGAAGAAATACTGTGATTTGCTGATGTAGCAAACACAGAACTCTTGATTTCAGGGAGAGGAGATTGCCAGAGCCGGGGAATAAATCATGATTAATCTAAACTTAAAAAAAAAATGTATCCCTCATGGGCACTGGCCACTCTAAGAACAAGCCATGTGGCCCAGTTTTGGCTAATGACCTGTAAACAGGTACACTCACTTCTCATTATTCATATATTCCATATTTGCAAATTCACTTATTCACTTATATTTATCTGTAACTCCAAAATCAACAGTCACAGCATGTCTGCAGTCAGTTGTGGACAGAAGAGGAAAGGCCAAAAATGTGTGTCGCCCAATATGTATGTTCCCAGCTGAAGTCAAACAAGAAGACACTGCCTTCTCAGCTCTCACAGTGTAAGCGTCCTTTTTGCAGTCCACTTGGTGCTCTGTTTTTCTCATTTTTCTCGATTTGACTGTGTAATATGGCCCCTAAGCACAGTACCACAGTGCTGTCTCGTGTCCCTAAGCACAAGAAAGTTGTAATATGCCTCGCAGAGAAAATACATGTGTTAGATAAGCTTCACTGGGGCATAAGTTATGGTGCTGCTGACCCTGAGTTCAATGTTAATGAATCAACAATATATTAAATAAGGTGGCCGGGCACAGTGGCTCATGCCCGTAATCCCAGCAGGAGTGGGAGGCCGAGGTTGGCGGATCACTTGAGGTCAGGAGTTCAAGACCAGCCTGGCCAACATGGCAAAACCCCATCTCTACTGGCCAGGCACGGTGGCTCACGTCTGTTATCCCAGCAGTTTGGGGGGCCGAGGCGGGCGGATCACCTGAGGTCAGGAGTTCAACACCAGCCTGGCCAACATGGTGAAACCTCATCTCTACTAAAAATACAAAAATCAGCAGGGCGTGGTGGCTCATGCCTGTAATTCCAGCTACTCGGGAGGCTGAGGCAGAAGAATTGCTTGAACTTGGGAGGTGGAGGTTGCAGTGAGCCGAGATCGCGCTGTTGCACTCCAGCCTGGGCAACAGAGCAAGACTCCGTAGCAAAAATTAAAAAAAATAAAATAAGGTGTCTTTAAAAAGAAACACATAATAAAACAAGGTTATGTACTGATCAGGTGACAAATATGTTGTGACTAGAGGCTTTCAGGAACCTAATCCTGTATATCTACTAGGAGGAATGAATGGCTCAGTATTGGCTAATTCAGTTTTCACAGTAACTTTATAAAACATACCTACTGGAAATAATAAAAATGAACTACATTTCTAATGAGAGACTTTTTTTTTTTTTTTTTTTTACCAATTTTCAACCTTCTCAGCACAAGACACAACATGAGAGTAAATGCCACCACTCTGTTACATCAAATAGCCAACTTCCGATTTTTGGATGAGAAAAATAAGTTAACTATTTGTTTAAGCCACTACAGTGGAAGTGTATTCACAAAGATGTAACAAAATGGTGCTTCCTCCTTTTCAATAAACAGTACAGTGGTCCTGAAAGAACACAGCGAAGATGTTCTACATTCTAGCATACCAAGTCTTACATATGCTGCTTATTTTCTAGTCAAATAGAGCAGCACGTGTTAATACTTATATTTCTGCCCTTCAAAATTAAGGTCAAAAGATCGGCAATAATGTGAACTGACTAAAATCTAATGTTTTTGTTGTTGTTTTTGTTTTTGTTTTTGTTTTGAGACAGAGTCTTGCTCTGTCACTCAGGCTGGAGTGCAGTGGCATGATCTCGGCTCACTGCAACCTCCGCCCCCTGGGTTGAAGCAACAATCCTGCCTCAGCCTCCCAAGTAGCTGGGATTACAGGTGTGCACCACCAAGCCTGGCTCATTTTTGTATTTTTAGTAGAGACAGGGTTTCACCATGTTGGCCAGGCTGGTCTCAAGCTCCTGACCTTAAGTGGTCCACCAGCCTCAGCCTCCCAAAGTGCTGGGATTACAGGCATCAGCCACCACACTTGGCCTTAAAATCCAATTCTTAATAAAGTTTTGGACTTTATTATTACTTAGAAATATGCCTAGCTTCTCAAAAAAACTATTTTGACACGTGATAAAGGAATGTCTGGAAAATAGATATGGTCTGATTAAGATATAAATATGATGGTATAAATATTACAATATTACATATATATACACACACAGCTCACTACGTGTCTTGCTATTTCATATTGATAGAACCGATCTTATGTTCATATTGATGGACATTAGTGTTGATAACAATGTTTTAAGCTATTATAAACAAGCAGGGCACAGTAGCTTTGGGAGCCCAAATCCTAGCACTTTGGGAGGCCGAGGTGAGCGGATCACCTGAGGTCAGGAGTTCAAGACCAGCCTGGCCAACATGGTGAAACCCCATCTCTACTAAAAATACAAAAATTAGCCAGGCGTGGTGTGGTGGCGGGTGCCTGTAATCCCAGCTACTTGGGAGGCTGAGGCAGGAGAATGGTGTGAACCCAGGAGGCAAAGGTTGCAGTGAGCCAAGATCACGCCACTGCACTCCAGCCTGGGCAACAGTGCGACACTCCATCTAAAAAAAAAAAAAAAAAAAAAAAAACTAAACATAAATAAACCAGTATAAACAACATTACAATGAACACATACTTGAACTGTGCACTTATACAATTCTTTCCAAAACTTTCTGGTCTCAGTCCTGACTTAAAAATTACTGAAGGATCTTAAAGAGGCTTTACTTAGGTCGACTTCTCTACTGATATTTAATGTATTACAGATTAAAATTAAGACGTTAAAAAAATAATGTATTGGCTGGGAGTGGTGGCTCACGCCTGTAATACCAGCACTTTGGGAGGCTGAGGTGGGTGGATCACCTGAGGTCAGGAGTTCAAGACCAGACTGGGCAACATGGTGAAACCCCATCTCTACTAAAAATACAAAAATTATCTGGGCATGGTGGCGCACAACTGTAATCCCAGCTACTCAGGAGGTTGAGGCAGGAGAATCACTTGAACCCGAGAGGCAGAGGTTGCAGTAAACCGAGATCGCACCATTGTACTCCAGCCTGGGCGACAGAGGCTTTGTCTCAAAATAATAATAATAATAATAACGTATTAATTCATTCAAAAGTAAGAATCCTATTACATGTCAACATATTTTAATAAAAAATAACTAAATTTTTCAAAACAAAAATAAGTTAGTGAGGAAAGTGGTAATGTTTTACTTTTTTGATAATCCTTTTAATGTCTGGCTTAATAGAAAGCAGCTAGTTTTTTTTATGTTTCTTCATTCAATCTACTGCAATGTAGCTTCTGGAAGATCCACAGTATACTCATGAGATAATAAGAATAAAAAAGGCAAATAATTCTTTTTTTTTTTTTTTTTTGAGATGGAGTTTCACTCTTGTTGCCCAGGCTGGAGTGCAATGACGCCATCTCAGCTCACCACAAACTCCGCCTCCCGGGTTCAAGCGATTCTCCTGCCTCAGCCTCCCGAGTAGCTGGGAGTACAGGTACCTGCCACCACACCTGGCTAATTTTGTATTTTTAGTAGAGATAGGGTTTCTCCATGTTGGTCAGGCTAGTCTTGAACTCCCAACCTCAGGTGATCTACCTGCCTCAGCCTCCCAAAGTGCTGCGATTACAGGCGTAAGCCACCATGCCCAACCATAATTCTGAATTATTATCATGAAAATAGTTTTCACATAAATCCCTGAAAGTCCCACGGGTACTCCCAGAGGCCTCCGGACTCCACTCTCATTCCATTTCTCTAAAGTATGTATTCCTAGAAGTAAAACTGCTGAGTTGCAAGAAAGCACAACTTGAACAATTCTGCATATTGACAAACAGGTCTCCAAGGCAGCTGGAGGAATTTACACTCCCACAGCCGTATAATGAGAGTTCCCTTAAATCTGTGTCTGATCACCTCTTGATACCGTCATTTCACATTCTGCTGGTCTGATGGGTGAAAATGTTATCTCAATGTGCTTTCCCTTGACAAATGGTCAGGGTTTGAGCATCTTTTCATGTCTATTCACCATGCATAATTTCTCTTTTATCAACTGCCTGTTCATAGCATTTGCATATTTTCTACTGAGTTTTCTTAGTGAATTTAATCCTTTGTTGAGTGCCTGTTTTACAAACTCATTTCTCACAGATTGTGTCTGTATTTCACAACTAGGCACTATGAAAGAATATAATACTGTAATTAAATAGCTTACACTAGTGCCACGTGGCCTGGAATTAAAATTTAGTTGACCACTGTGATGGTTAATACTGAGTGTAAACTTGATTGGATTGAAGGATTGATCCTGGGTGTGTCTGTGAGGGTGTTGCCAAAGGAGATGAACATTTGAGTCAGTGGACTGGGAAAGGCAGACCCACCCTTAATCTGGGTGGGCACCATCTAATCAGCTGCCAGCACAGCTAGAATCAAAGCAGGCAGAAAAATGTCAAGAGAGAGACTGGCCTAGCCTCCCAGCCCACATCTTTCTCCCATGCAATGCTTCCTGCCCTTGAACATCAGACTCCAAGTTCTTCAGTTTTGAAACTCGGACTGGCTCTCCCTGTTCCTCAGCCTGCAGATGGCCTATTGTGAGACCTTGTGATTGTGTGAGTTAATACTTAATAATCTCCCCTTCATATATATATATATATATATACACACACACACATATATACACATATATATACTTAATAAACTCCCCTTTATATATATTATATAATTATATATATTAGATATATAATTATATATAATATATTTAATATATAATTATATATAATATATTTAATATATATAATTATAAATAATATATTTAATAACTATATTATATATATATAAAGCAATCTCCCTGTTTATAGCTCATTTATAACAATCCTCAGAAATGGAAATTTGTAATTGATCAGCCTTGACTAAACAAGAAGATTCCCAATGGCAATAAACTATAACATCTATTTCCCCCCAGAGAAAATGAGAAAGAAAACAATATTTTATATATATATTATTAACTATATATATACTTAATAAACTCCCATACACACACATACACACACACACACACACACACACACACATATATATATATTCCATTACTTCTGTCCCTCTGGAGAACCCTAATACAACCATTTAGCAACTGTGTAATACTAAGCAATTTAATCTCTTGAAACCACTGAACTAAAATGATAATAAATAATAACATTACATGGGTGTAATAAGAATAAAACTTTTTAAAACTTAATATCTTGGCTCACAGGAGTGCTCAGTAACCATTACTCATTATCACCACGGTTTTATTATTAAGATTTTTAAATTGCAAACTTTCAAAAGCTGTTTCTAGATATTATTTGAAATATCTTAGAACTAATAGATTAAACAATACTAATATATTAAAGAGCTTAGCCTTTCTAGAAAATCAGAATTGTATAAAGCTTTGAATGTTTATAACTCTTGGGATGTTTTTCCTGGTTATTTTCAGGTCCTTCACATATCTAACAATGAAAAATTACTGAATTAAAGTAACGGTTGAAGTTATTCACAAACGTAACCATGGGTATAGCTAAACAGTAACTACTTCTTAGCCTGAAAGCAACCAAATATGAATACAATAACAATGAACCTAATGTTTCTGAAAAAATCATTAATCAAACTGACTTTTAAAAGTTTTGAAAAGGCCAGGTATGGTGGCTCACGCCTGTAATCCCAGCACTTTGGGAGGCCAAGGCGGGTGGATCACTTAAGGCCAGGGGTTCAAGACCAGCCTGGACAACACGGTGAAACCTCATCTCTACTGAAAATACAAAAATTAGTCAGGCATGGTGACACACACCTGTAATCCCAGCTACTCAAGAGGCTGAGGCAGGAGAATCACTTGAACCTGGGAGGTGGAGGTTGCAGTGAGTCGAGATCACACTACTGCACTCAAGCCTGAGGGTCAGAGCAACACTCTGTCTCAAAAAAAAAAAAAAAGAAAGAAAGAAAAAAAAAAGTTCTGAAAAGTCAACGTCCATACCCAAATAGATGGAAAACTTCTATACATTTTTCTCATATCTCAGAAAAATATTCAGAGCATTAATACTTTTATTTTTCTACCTAGATAATAAGGAAGGCTGAGAAAATCTTAATGCATCAACTTCATCCTCTCCTATACACACTAGGCTAATACGAATAGTTTTCAATACAGGAGAAAAAAGATAATTAACTCTTTTCAGGTAAACTAACCCATTTCACTAAAAAGCAATCTCCCTGTTTATAGCTCATTTATAATAATCCTCAGAAATGGAAATTCGTAATTGATCAACCTTGACTAAGCAAAAAGATTCCCAATGGCAATAAACTGTAACATCTATTTCCCCCCAGAGAAAATGAGAAAGAAAACAATTTTTGAAATGTCATTACTTGAATGCTTTTTAAAAAACTATGTGATATTTTAAATGGAAAATGTTAATTATCTTTTAAAGACCTTCTTCTGAATGCCATATCCTTCCTATTGTTGCTGTTCTTTCATTACTGGTCCCATAAATACACTAAGAGTCTTTTTGTACCATGGCTCTGGTAGGTTCTGGATATATAAGGATCAATAAGACAGTTCCTATTTTCAAGGACTGTTGATGCTACGACAGAGGCAGAATAGCAGGAACAGCAATAATGCTCACCAAGCGCCTATTATGTGATGTCAGGTTCTGTGCTAGATACCTGTAACATGCAGTTGTTGAAAAGTAGGAATCCTGAAATTGAGATATCTGAAGTAATAGTTACTGTGCTGGGGTGTGTCCATGGGTATAGCCATGGGCTACTGTCCTAGGCTATGGCCATGGGAAGAGGTAGCTAGGGTAAGGTAAAGGCAAAGAGAATTGGAAGTGGGGACAAACAGCCCAGGTGTCAGATGGATGCTCAATTCGCTAAGAATGATGTTGCCAGTAATGATAAAGAAAGAAAAAGTGAGCCATGAATGTTAAGGAATAACTGGAAGGTGAGGTAATGGGGAGTAGAATGGCAAATGCTTCAGGGGAGCTGGCAATTTTGAGGAAGAGGAAAAATGGTGTAAATGGATGACGAGGAGCAAAACCGACACTCTCTGACTCTCTAGGCCTCTAGTCTTAAAGGACTTACTCTCACTGGCCAGAACTCAGTCACATGGCCACGTCTAGAAAGTCGGAACATTTCATTCTTTAGCTGGGCTTACTGCCACCTCAAATAAAACTGAAGTTCTTTTATTAAAGAAGTGCCCAGCGAATATCTGGTAGATAACCAGCAGTTTTTCCATAAAAAAAATAAAAACAAAACCTATTATGATACCTGAAATTATTTTAACAGGTATAAATGATAAACTTGGGACGGCATTGAAGTGATTAAAGACACTACCTGGTGAGAAACAGAGGCGAACAGAGACCAAGTTTATCGATGCTTTTGTGTAAAGTTGCATACACAAACCGCAATCAAGTCAAAACAGAAGACTTGAAGACGTTCTCATACCATGAGGGAAGACCAGTGAACTCAGACTGACTGGTCAGTGTACTGGAGGCAACAAGGACTTCCTTAGAGGAGTGAGTACATCCAGTACCTCTTTATATGGCCATCCATGTCTCCCGCAGTGCCCTGCATATTTTATACAGTGAATAAATGTTTGCTAAAGAAACAAATGTGTTTACATATGGAAGTATTTTCAACCAGGCCTTCAACACCAATAACTGTTGACACTTTTAGAAGAAAATCAAAGCAGCCCCTGCAGCCTCAGACTCCTCCAGCTGACACCTATGGGATCCAGCCTCCAGGCCAACCGCAGGCTCCAGGCCAGCTCCTGTAGCCCCAGACCCCTCCAGCTGACACCTATGGGATCCAGCCTCCAGGCCAACCGCAGGCTCCAGGCCAGCTCCTGTAGCCCCAGACCCCTCCAGCTCACACCTATGGGATCCAGCCTCCAGACCAACCGCGGGCTCCAGGTCAGTTCCTGTAGCCCCAGACCCCTCCAGCTCACACCTATGGGATCCAGCCTCCAGACCAACCGCGGGCTCCAGGTCAGTTCCTGTAGCCCCAGACCCCTCCAGCTCACACCTATGGGATCCAGCCTCCAGGCCAACCACAGGCTCCAGGCCAGCTCCTGTAGCCCCAGACCCCTCCAGCTCACACCTATGGGATCCAGCCTCCAGGCCCAACGCAGGCTCCAGGCCAGCTCCTGTAGCCCCAGACCCCTCCAGCTGACACCTATGGGATCCAGCCTCCAGGCCCACCGCGGGCTCCAGGCCAGCTCCTGTAGCCCCAAACCCCTCCAGCTGACACCTATGGGATCCAGCCTCCAGGCCCACCGCGGGCTCCAGGCCAGCTCCTGTAGCCCCAAACCCCTCCAGCTGACACCTATGGGATCCAGCCTCCAGGCCCACCGCGGGCTCCAGGCCAGCTCCTGTAGCCCCAAACCCCTCCAGCTGACACCTATGGGATCCAGCCTCCAGGCCAACCGCAGGCTCCGGGCCAGCTCCTGTAGCCCCAAACCCCTCCAGCTGACACCTATGGGATCCAGCCTCCAGGCCAACCGCGGGCCCCGGGTCAGTTCCTGTAGCCCCAAATCCCTCCAGCTGACACCTATGGGATCCAGCCTCCAGGCCCACCGCGGGCCCCAGGTCAGTTCCTGTAGCCCCAAATCCCTCCAGCTGACACCTATGGGATCCAGCCTCCAGGCCCACCACGGGCTCCAGGCCAGTTCCTATAGCCCCAGACCCCTCCAGCTGACAGCTATGGGATCCAGCCTCCAGGCCCACCGCGGGCTCCGGGCCAGTTCCTATAGCCCCAGACCCCTCCAGCTGACACCTATGGGATCCAGCCTCCAGGCCCACCACGGGCCCCAGGTCAGTTCCTGTAGCCCCAAATCCCTCCAGCTGACACCTATGGGATCCAGCCTCCAGGCCCACCGCGGGCTCCAGGCCAGTTCCTATAGTCCCAGACCCCTCCAGCTGACACCTATGGGATCCAGCCTCCAGGCCCAATGCAGGCTCCAGGCCAGCTCCTGTAGCCCCAAACCCCTCCAGCTGACACCTATGGGATCCAGCCTCCAGGCCCACCGCGGGCTCCGGGCCAGTTCCTATAGCCCCAGACCCCTCCAGCTGACACCTATGGGATCCAGCCTCCAGGCCCAACGCAGGCTCCAGGCCAGCTCCTGTAGCCCCAGGATTCAGACTGAAACCCAAAGACTCAGCCTCCGGGCCCAGTCCAGCCCCATGTCAGCCGCTACAACTCTAGGTTCCAAGCTCACTAGAATGCCAGGTCAGTCCTCACAGCCCTAGACTCCAGGCCAGCACCCATGGACCCACGCTCCAGCAAACCCAGGACCCACGCCCACTCTACAGACTCAGAGTCTAGGCCTGCCTCAGTAAACTCAGCATCCACAGCCCTAGGCACCAGGCTAGCACCTGTAACCCAGGCTCCAGACCAAGCCCCGTGGACCCAGGTTCACCCCAGCACCAGGCCAATCCCAGGCTCTAGGCTGGTCCCTGTGACCCCAGACTCTAATAGACCCAGGATCCAAGCCCATTCCAGCAGACCCAGGGTCCAAGTCCACCCTGGTCAACCCTAGTGCCAGGTTGCCCCACAGATCCAGGCTCTAGGATTGCCCCTGTGGACCCAAGATCCAGACAGGTCCCCATAGGCCCAAGAACCAGGTCTCTTTCTGCATACTCAAGCTCCAGGCTCACCCCAGCACCAGGCTAACCCCCATGGACTCAAACTGAAGGCCCATCCACACGGACCCAGGCACCCAGACAATCCTAGTGCCAGGCTGGCCCCCATAGACTCAGGCTCAAGGCCCACTCCAGGGCCAGGCTGGCCAGACTTCAGGCCAGCCCCTACAGACACATGCTCCAGGCTCGCACCCAAGAGCTCAGTCAACAGACTCACCCAGTGGACCTCACCACCAGGTTTCCCCCATGGACCCAGGGTCTAGTCCTTCAAACCCAAGATCCAGACCTGTCCCAGTGGGCCCAGGCTCCAGACCCACCCCCATGGACCCAGGTCCCAGGCCTGCCCACCTATTGACCCGGGCACAAGGCTAGCCTGCCCAAGAACTTGAGGTAGCCCTCCTTCCCTCAGGAGGCAGAAAGAAGGCAAATTACCTTACAGGCATGAAAGACACCAAAGGAATCATCAACTTGGCCTCTGTTTACACAGCAGGATCTACCAGCTGGGAATGCATTTGAATGAGTGTTGGGGATGGGTAGATCAGAGATCTCAATATTCACTAAAAAGAATCTTTCTCAGAACATTCTCCTCCCAAAAGGGCAGAAGGCCACAACTACTGAAACACAAAGCCTGACTTCATTTGAGAGACTGACTCCACCCCAGACCAATGAATCAGAATCTACATCTTAATCAAATGTCTAGGTGATTCATATTGCACTAAAGGTAGAAAAGCACTGGTCTAATATACAACAACAACAACAAAAAGCCATATCTGAAATGGAATTACAGACAATTATTTTGGATATGAAGCCTCTTTGGTTTAAAAATACATTATCCTTTAAACTGTAGGCAGCAAGAGGTAATACATCACATGAAATAAAAGCTGTTATGATGCTTTTTGGAAGATGATCAAAATATCAAGATGGGGTCAGGCATGGTGGCTCATGGCTGTAATCCCAGCACTTTGGGAGGCTGAGGTGGGTTGATCACTTGAGGTTAAGAGTTCAAGACCAGCCTGGCCAATATGGCAAAACCCCATCTCTACTAAAAATACAAAAATTAGCCAGTCATGGTGGCTTGCGCCTGTAGTCCGAGTTACTTGGGAGGCTGAGGCAGGAGAATCACTTCAACCTACAAGGTGGAGTTTGCAGTGAGCCAAGATAACACCACTACACTCCAGCCTGGGCAACAGAGCGAGACTCTGTCTCAAAAAATAAAAAATAAAAATAAATCAAGATGCTTTACCCCTGCTCTATAAAAGTTAGGTCAGAATACACTCAGACACACACATACATATATAAAATATTATGTTACATCAAACTGAGACAAAGAGAAACTAATCAAGAGAAGTACAGCATTGCAATCAGTCTAATTACTTAACAAGTTGAAAATTAAACATTGGTACTCATTTTTTATATAAATTTTTTAAACCTGGAAAAAGAACGTCTAATTTATGTCACCAACATGAAGCTTCAAATGTGAAATATATAAGGTTTTAGTAAATCATGCAATATAGGGTAATAATTATTGGCAAAGGGTAAGAATATAGCCAAAGAATAGTAGGGATTAAATATACTCAGACTAAAAGAGAAGTACGAATGTACTACCAGGTACACAAGAAAGATTCATGATCAAGGAAAAGCAGGCAAGAATAAAGGCCAAAGTGAGTTATCAAGTTATGAAAGTAGTACACAGTGCTCTCCGGCCACAGACAGCACGTGCCAAATGCTTATTATTTCCCTAATAACCTGTTACTCCTAAAAACTTGAAACTGGTTTTTAATAAAGGTCACGTTTCCCCTCAATGGAGCAATTTTGAAAGAAAGTGAGAAGTAAAAATAGTAAATGCTTTTAAAACGTGTTTTATAGTGGATTTTCCAAAGTGCATCTGTCTTTCCCAAAAGACAGCTGCCAATACAGTCTGGCATCCCTGAATGTTTAAACTTACAGATAAACTATGTAAGTCACAATGGAGTCCTCCATTGACTAGGTGACTATTTCACTCTTCTATTTAGCGGCTTCCTCGTGTGTTCTTTATGTAGCCCCCTTCAACTAAGGATGGATCCATGTCTCTATTAGTACCTGGTACAGGAGCAAGCACATAACAGGTGCTCTACAAGTACTTACTGAATGAATGAGTGATTCAGATAGCTCAATTTAATGGTAAGATTTATAAGAAAGACCACATAGGTTCATATGAAGAACTGCCATCCCCACAACCAACCCTCATTTCACACTGAGTACTTTGCAAATGTTTTATCACTGATCATAGGAGAAAATGACTAAGTAGCAAAAACTTGAAGCTTAATATTGTCATCTGAATATACAAAACGGCACTACCAAAAGGCATTTCAGACTCATCAAAGGACAAACCACTCAACTGAATGGGTACAAAACAGATGACCTTTCAGTTCAATCCCAGAAGGACCTCTAGACACACACCCCAGCTGTTGGTCCACAACTACCATGAGTAAGCATCTCATTGTGCTTATCTTTCCTCTTGCCCTTTCGCCCATGTTTTTGCTTGGTTAATCTACCAAAGTTAACAAATAACTCCTTTCAGCAAAACCCTGCTCCTTTTTCTTAGGCCAGAATAAATGCCAACATGTTTGTTTCTCCTGCCATGTTAAATATATTACAAGCTTGCTAGCTTTCACTCTATTATTGATATCTTCAATACATGAAGAGGAAGTGCAAGAGAAACAGAAACATTTATAGTCAAGGGAAACACAAAGGCATCAAATAAAATTAAAAGATCTGGAATGGTGAGTCTGATTAGTCAGGGAGTAGACACCTGGTGTCTTAGACAAAACAACCATTAAAAAAAAACAGGAGGATGGAAAATGGAATGGCTCACTTTTACTATATATGTATCTCATATGAAGTATTTTCTTCTGGGTAAACTAGAAAATAAAATGCAACTATTTTGGAGCAATATTATAATATGGAAGCTGAGAGATAATTATCCTTCAGATATCTTTTTCTGTCAGGCTAAATAATGTGTTTCTTCATCTTTCCCTAAAATCAGGTCTCATAAACCTTCAGAGTTTCCATTTCATGTATAGGTTGAGACTAAATTTAGAAAAATCAGGTCCCATAATGTTCTAAACAGAGATGGACACACACACACAAAGAAAATGTAACCATTGAACAAAATAAGATTATATTTAGAAACAGAATTTTTTTTTTTTTGAGACAGAGTCTCACTCTGTCACCCAAGCTACAGTGCAGTGGTGCCATCTCGGCTCACTGCAACCTCCGCCAGCCGGATTCAAGCAATTCTCCTGCCTCAGCCTCCCAAGAAGCTGGGATTACAGGTGCACGCCACCATGCCCAACTAATTTTTTGTATTCTTAGTAGAGACAAGGTTTCACCATGTTGGCCAGGCTGTTGTCAAACTTCTCACTTCAAGTGATCTGCCCGCCTAGGCCACCCAAAGTGCTGAGATTACAGGCATGAGCCACTGCACCTGGCCTAAAAATAGAAATTTTATGTGTGTATATATATCAATAAAAGTATCACAATTACTGTCCTTAAAAAGCCTAGGTTTGGAAGAAAAATTATAATGGAAAACATACTGTGACGGCTCAGTAAAAGACAACTAAGGTAGTTAATTGATTCTCCTATTTACTATCTGTCAAAAGACATTATTTATAGTAGCTGAATTGAGCTGATTTTCTTCATACCTCAGAAATATTTCACCCATGGGCCATTACATAATACTCTCTAGGACTTACACAGTGATAAATACCTGACCAAATTTATAATAAAGAAATCTTTCATTCATACATTTAAAAAAAATGAAACAAATCAAAATCATGCAGGATAAAGCTTAGGTATTTTCTGCCTAAGAATTTTACTGAATAAAATCTTACAAGACTAGGTTTTTCCTATGTGCTCAAATATTGAAAATTTATCTTTTGTCTCCAGCATGTCTTTCAAACTGAATTTAATTGGTAAATTATTTAAACTATGTGCATAACACAATACTTACTTGAAAATTGATCTGAGTGAATCATGAGCATGTAACATCTGAGACAGAGAACTACATGCGAATTTTAAGTGCTAGGAATAAATTGAAATACTTCGGATATGCCCATTTCCTAAGTATACTTAGGATATACCCATTTCCTAAGTATTTCAATTTATTCTTAATACTTAAAATTCATATGGCACTACGGGCTTTTAAAGTATTTTATAAATATAAATATTTTAAAAATATTAAAATGTTATAAATATTAAGCCTTACTGCATTTCTGCTCCCACCTCAAATCTCTGTATACTGCATTAAGTCATATTCCTAGGAGAGAAAGGACCCACCTTCTGTAACTTAAAATTAACACTAGAAATGTTTCCAGTAAAGGAAATAAAAAGAATTATCTGAGTGAAAGAATTCAGTAAAGAACCCCATATAAATAGTACTGCCCTCCAAACTGTGCATTATATTGTCTATGAACAAGAAATAAAATGGACATGGACCATCAAAAGCAGGAACTGTGTAGAGCAGTGCTTTTCAAACAAATCACTTTTTAAAAACAAACACAGTCACTAAAAATGCAGATTCTAACTCAGTAGGTCTGAAAGTGGGGCTTTTCTGCACTTGTAACATAGCTTCCAGGTGATGCTGATGCCTCCTGTCCACGGACAATACTTTGAGTAGGAAGGCAGTAGAACACATACACCTTTTTTTTTCCGCCACTCTTTTGCCCAGGCTGGAGTGCACTGGCACGATCTCGGCTCACTGCAAGCTCCACCTCTTGGGTTCACGCCATTCTCCTGCCTCAGCCTCCCAAGTAGCTGGGACTACAGGCGCCTGCCACCACGCCCAGCTAATTTTTTGTACTTTTAGTAGAGACAGGGTTTCACCGTGCTAGCCAGGATGGTCTCGATCTCCTAACCTCGTGATCCACCCGCCTCAACCTTCCAAAGTACTGAGATTACAGGCATGAGCCACCGCGTCTGGCCTAAAATACATACATGTTATCTGGAGGTGCGAAAGCCCAGTGCCAGAAGACCACCAGTTAGGTTTATTGGCTTGCTACAGTAAAAGGAGAATGCGTACTCTAGGAAACTGGGCATTTCTGAAAAGGGGAGTTAAAATGAACTTGCTATAGAGATTGTGTTTTCTGCTGGGTGATATGGGAGAAGGTAAAGAAAACAGAAGTCTGTTGTGAATTCAGTGTTGTCAGGAACCAAAGATTACCGGTAGACTAAACATTTTAATAATTTTTATCCAGGAAGCAGGAGAAACAAAGAGGCGCTAGAGTTGATAAAAAAGCAATTGTCAGCCAGGTGCAGTGGCTCATGCCTGTAATCCCAGCACTTTTGGGAGGCTGTGGCAGGAAGATTGCTTGAGGCCAGATGTTCCAGACCATCCTGGCCAATAGTGAGATTTCACCTCTGTTATCTTTTAATTGTTAAAAAAAAAAAAAAATTGTCAGTCACTGATGTTACTGAGGAGACCATATAAGAACTGAGACTGACCCAAGAACAACAAACTATGTTTTACCTCTTGGTCTCTATAGACAATATGACAATGAGAGAAAGGGTGGGAGAAATTGACCACTTATTACATAGTTTACCCCCCCGCCCGTGTATGATGTGAATCCTGTTATACATTATAAGATTGTTATACAATCCTATGGTATACAATGTTATACTTTCTGATATCAAAAAAAAAACCTTTCTGTGCACAGAATATGAAAAAGGGACTACACAATAAGCGAGAGTCTTCGAGGTACAGGCCAGTACATTAATATCCTTTGGGGAACTACCTATGTTATATGACTCTTATGAAAAATGCACAAGAAAAGCAGATAGAGAATACAGCAAGCAGACTGCTTTGCACACGGGTAAAGGGCAGTGCTCGGAAATACTATTAAGAAATAATATCACCATTTAGAAGCTTCCTTTAAATGAAAATAACTGTGGATAAATATCCCTTCTAACCACTGCACGAGGCAACGTACTTAGCATATGGTATACGGTACGGGCTTTAGACATAGACTGAGAATCTTGGCTTCACACTTAATATTTATAATATTTAGAGGACAACTTAGTTAACTTTTCTAGCTTCAGACTTCTTATCTATAACATGGAGGCAACACTGTTAACTTTGTTTTAAGGAGTAAATAAAATAAAATATGCAAAACATTTAATGTATTAAGTACCTCACAGTTGGCCCTCAATGGCATTTAAAGTGAACATGGTACCAAACCAGATTCAAAATGCCAGTTTAACATTTATTCATTCCACAGATATTTGTTACCATGTGCCAGACATTGTGTTTAGAAAGAAATGTAATATTTTAAAAGCACCTGGCTTCCTGGAGTTTACAGTCTACCATAAGGACAATTAATCTGACAATAGAAAGCACAGGATGTTACCAGAACACAGAGCAGAGAGACCCGAAGCAAAGCAGCGGTGTGAGGCAGGGAAGTCTCCTCGGAGGAAGAAAACCTGAAGGAGAAGTAAGAGTTGAAGGACTTCTAGTTACAGCTATGTGGAGAAGTCAGTAATTCGTTACTATATAAAACAACTATGAAATTTGGAAAAAATTATATGAAAAATAACATTTCAGAGCAGTGAAAATAGACCACAGCAGAGAACAAATGAAAAAGCATTCATTCTCAAAAATCACCTCGAGGTTGAAGTCAGTTTCTAGGGGACCTCCTTGCCTCAGGCTGCTTCTACCCTACACTCAGCTGCGGTGCTGAAAACTTTAGTTTGACAAACTTGGGGCTGTCTGCAAAGCCAGTATCTTTGCTACCAGAAGGGGCAGATCTGCTGCGGGATGGGGGGCAAAACTCGAGGTCTTTATCAGCTAAAGTAGCAAATGTGGTGGGAGACAAAAAGGGAAAAACCTTACCTTTGCTCCCTAACGCTATAGTCCAAGTTGGGGTAAGTGGTAGGAGGATCCCTTGAGCCCAGGAGTTCACGGCTACAGTGAGCTATGATCATGCCACTGCACTCCAGCCTGGGTGACAGAGCAAGATTCTGTCTCCAAAAAAAAAAGCAAACTCCATAAGAAGGAATACTGGAAATTGTTGATATGTAGGTAAATATAAAAGCCCATATACTATATACTGTATTTTTAATTTCTTTACAAATCCTAAGATTGGCTTAAGGTAAAAACCATTATTCAGTGGATAACATATATAGATGGACAGTACATGACAAAAATAGCACAGTGCGGAATGGGGAGGGATGAAGCTGTATGGGAACAAAGTTACCATACTTCACTAGATTAAGTAACTATAAAACTTTCAGATTATGCTATGTTCAAGATTCATCCTGTAATCCTTAAAGCAATGCTATCCAACAGAAATATGAGAACCATAAATATAAGTCACATATATAATTTTTAATTTTCTAGTAATATTTTAAAGGTTTTTAAAACATGAAACTTTAATAACATATTTTATTTAATCCAACATATCCAAAGTATTATGACAACATATAATCAATACAAAAATTATGAATATTTTACATTCCCTATTAAGTCATTGAAATCTGATTTGTATTTCACTTTAGCACACATAAATTCAGACTAGCCACATTTCAAGTGCACAACAGCCACATGTAGCTAGTGGCTACTGCAGTGGGCAGTACAGCACTAGAGCAGCAACAACAACAACAACAACAACAACAACAGATGACTTTTTAAAAAATCAACAGATGAATTAAAACGGTACACTCCAAAAATATTTAACGCAAATGTAATAGAAGAACAGAGGACGACAAAAAAGACATGAAACCTATAGAAAACAAAAATCAAAATGGCAGACATAAATCCAACCATATCCAAAATTACATGAAGCATGAATGTGCCAAACATTCACATCAAAAGGAAGAGACCATCAGGCTGGAGTTTTAAAGGCAAGCTTCAGCTGGGTGCGATGGCTCATGTCTATAATTTCAGCACTTTGGGAGGTCAAAGTGAGAGGATCACTCGAGGCCAGGAGTTCAAGATCAGCCTGGGCAACTAAGCGAGACTCTATATCTGAAAAAAAAAAAAAAGGCACAGTGGCATGCACCTATATTCCTAGATACATGCGAGGCTTAAGTAGGAGAACCGCTTGAGCCCAGGAGATAAAGGCTACGGTGAGCTTTGATTCCACCACTGCACTGCAGCCTGAGAAACAAAGCGAGACCTTATTGAGAGAGAGAGAGAGAAAGAGAGAGAAAAAGAGAGAGAGAGAGAAAGGAGAGAGGGAGAGAGGGAAAAAGGAGAAGGGGAGAGAGGGAGAGAAGGAGAGAGGAGGGGAAAGGAAAAGAGAACAAAAAATGCAAGACTCGACCATATTCTGTCTATAGGAGATATATACTAGATTCAAAGATACAAACAAGTTCAAAAGAAAACAAACCAGTAATCATAAGAATGCTGCAGTGACTATATTAATATCAAACAAAATACACTTTAAGACACACATATTACTAGAGACAAGGAGGAACATTTGATAATGAAAAGTAACACGTTTCATAATGAAAAGCTAAATATGTAAAAAGGAGAGAGGGAAGAATTTTCTGAGCATTAAAGATCCAGAAGCAAGAGAGGTGCTTTCCTATTTGGTACTCCCCTGTCTCCAGCTGTTCATATCACATTCCCAACTCCTATCAGCACAACCCATGGCAGCATCCCTTAAATCTCATCTTACCCCGAACATTCAATGTCTTCAAATTCCTATGCCTTTGAACATACCCTTGCACTATCCATAACACTGACCTCAATATTTGCATCAGAAACTCCCATTCATCCCTCCAGTTTCAGCTTATCACCAAACCCTTCTCTGAATACTTCACCGAAGCTTGCAAACACCTACAATAAAGCTCTCATTGCTCTCCAACTATCATTTGAATTTCCCTCCAGACTTTCATCCTTTTTTTTCCAGTTTGCAGCATCAGGTTCTATCACAAAACATGACACATAATAGGCATTCGGTAAATGCTTGCTAAATGAAGGATAAACGAACAAATGAACAATTGAACACATGTAGGAAGGACCAAGGTTGGTGAAAATGGGAGTTGAAGATTTTTTTCACAACTCATATCAGAGGAATTAAAATAGAATGACCAGGAAACATGAAACGCATGAAAGAATTACTTTAGGCAATAATAACAACAATAACCAACATTAGAGGAGCACTCGCTATGTGTCAGGCGCTGTGCTAAGTATTTCACATGTATCAATTATTTCAATCCTCATAACAACTCCATTACGAAGGACTACTTGTGAGAGGTTTTTTAGACACAAGATCTCACTGTCTTGCCCAGGCTGGAGTGCAGTGTGGCTCACTGCAGTCTCAATCTCCTGTGCTCAAGCGATCCTCCCAGGTTCACCTCCCGAATAGCTGGGACTACAAGAACACACCACCACATCCGGCTAATTATTAAATTTTTTGTAGAGATGTGGTCTCACTCTGTTGCCCAGGCTGGCCTCGAACTCCAGGCCTCAAGTCATCCTCCCACCTCCACCTTCAAAAGTGCTGGGATTATCGGTGTGAGCCCACCATGCCTGGCCTTGAAGGTACTAGTTTTTAGAGATGGTTCAACAGCAAAAAAAAAAAAAAGAAAAAGAAAAAGAAAAAAGAAAAAAAAAGTCAATTAGAATAAAGAAACATTTCACTAAAAGAAGATACACAAATAGTCAATAAGCATATAGAAACATGTTCAACATCATTAATCATTATGGAAATAGAAATCAAAACCACAAAGACAGGCGACTTCAAACACACTAGAAGGCTGTAGTTAAAAAAACAGAGAATACAGGTGTTGACAAAAATGAGAAGAAAGATCCCTCATACTTACTGGTGGGAAAGTAAAATGGTTTATCACTTAGGAAACAACCTGGTAGTCCCACAAATCGTTAAATACTGAGTAATTATACAATCCATATAATGAGTACAAGTTTTATTTTAGAAAGAAGGAAAATGTTCTAAAATAGGTAATGGCTAAACAACTCTGAGACTATGTTAAAAAAAATACACAGAACTATACAATTTAAATGAGTGAAGTATATGAGATGTGAATTATATCTCAATGAAGTTTTTTTTTTTAAAAACTAACTTAAAAAATGTTTAAGCTTGACCATTATAATCCAGTTACTCAGTGACAGAACCAGAGGCTGCCTGATCCCGTGTTCAGGATTCCTACATACATCACAAAATCACTAAGAGAAGCATCACAATTAGCTCATCTTCAAAAAGGACTTCATCTATTTCTCTCAACCAAAGCAATACATTCTAACATAAGCACTTTGTGTACTGATGTAATATTTCTCAAAAAGTTAAACAGCATGAGAAATTTATAATATTAGATAAAATTACAGGCTAGGCATAGAACTGCCTAGTGGCTCATACCTATAATCTTGGCACTTTGGGAGGCCAAAGTAGGAGGACTGTTTGAACCCAGGAGTTTGGGACCAGCCTGAGCAACATAGCGTGACCCCCATCTCTAAAAAAAAAAAAAAAAAAAAAAAAAAAAAAAAAAAAAAATTTAATTAGCCAGGCATGCTGGCAGGCACCTGTTATCCCAGCTACTTGGGAGGCTGAGGTAGGAGGACTGCTTGACCCTGGGAAGTGAGGCTGCCGTGTGCCAAGATCGCGCCACTGCACTCCGGCCTGTGCAAGAGAGCAAGACCCTGTCTTTATAAAAAAATCTAAAAACAATTGTCTTATTTCTAACTCTGAACTACTTTCTATGCTTTGGTGACATCTATGGTTAAAATTGAAAACTAGCATTAACAGCTAGAAAGAAGCAAAGGATTTTTCCACATGAATTCCATCTTTCTTAGCTTTGCTTTTATTTCACAGAAACAGAAAATAAAGAAAATCTAATCAGTTAAATTACTCCTCTCTGGTGTCACATCCTAATAAATAACTGTTATCCTTATGTCCTTCAAGAAAGAAATGATACTAGTAGGACAATCATGTCTGTTTTCTGATTACTCTTATCAATAAGTACCTAAAATATTAGGCAAACTAACTCATATATAGCACAGCTATGTAGTATGTATAACTGACAAAACCCAAGATCTCTAACACATTGGAATGTAAGTATTCATTTCCTTTAAGAATAGAATCCAAACAGCTGTTTCTCACCAATATACACTGTGAGAGAACTCCTGTGTACCTCCTTGCCATAATGAAAGGAAGTTTAACCCCACAGTACACAAACCTCACTGCACACACAAGATCCTGATGTCAGAACACCAATACTGAGGGGCGTACAATGTAAACATACAGCAGGAACCTATGGCAGAGGCCGAACCTTAATCATTTCCACCAACCTTTGGAATTCTGCTTTGGATTTCACTGGAACACAGGCTTTTGACAGAGAAATCAGAATATTCGAAAACAAGAAATCACCAATATCAGGCTCTTAAGTCCTATTGTTGTAAAGACTGAACAATGAACATAGCAGCAATCAACTCCCAAACTTAGCTATGCTTTATTATATGAGAGCCTCCCGAACTCAGCTATGCTTTATGATATAAGAGAGGCTCCCGAACCTAGCTATGCCTTATTATGTGAGAGGCTCCCAAACTTAGCTAAGCTTTATGATATTTGAGAGGCTCCTGAATTCAGCTATGCTTTATGAGATAAGAGAGCCTCCCGAACTCAGCTACTCTTTATTATAGGAGAGGCTCCTGAACTCAGCTATGCTTTCTTATATAAGACAGACCCCCAAACGTAGCTATGCTTTATGATATGAGAGGCTCCCGAACTTAGCTACACTTTATTATATGACAGGCTCCCGAACTCAGCTATACTTTATGATATGAGGCTCCCGAACTTAGCTATGCTTTATGATATAAGAGAGGCTCCTGAACTCAGCTACACTTTATGATATAAGAGAGGCTCCTGAACCTAGCTATGCTTTATGATATAAGAGAGGCAATTCGGTCACTTGTTGGGTAGAACCTCCTGGGACAAGCAGTCAACAGCAAGAAAGCAATTCCTGCTCCCTCCATTTTAAAACAGAAGGCTCTATTTTTACCACTATCCCCAAGCAACCAAACCAGAACCAAATAGCATGGATCTTTTGGAACGAAGAAAGCTCTAAATGCCAAAGTCCAAGTGTAGAAATATATCTTAACATTTTGCTCCATCCTTCAAATGTTTCAATGAAATGTTTCAATGCTGTCTGAATAGCAACCTCAATACCAACATCTCTCATGCAGTCCAAGTGGAAATGTTCTGTTTCTTCTATTTTCCTTCAGCCTGAGACAAATTGATTCTTTCAAAGAGTCATTTCAATCATCCTCACGGGTTCTCTTAAAGTAGACAAGGCAAAACCACTGGCTGTTACGTACCTCTCACAAGTTCCACCTTTTTCACAAGTGGACAATGTGCACTACTACTGCGAGTGGACCCCCACGGTCAGACAGGGAAGAGGAACCCACCACAGTCAGACAGGGAAGAGGAACCCACCACGGCTGGACAGGGAAGACGAACCCACCACAGTCAGACGGGGAAGACGAACCCACCACAGTCAGACAGGGAAGACGAACCCACCACACTCAGACGGGGAAGAGGAACCCACCACGGTCAGACAGGGAAGAGGAACCCACCACGGTCAGACAGGGAAGAGGAACCCACCACGGCTGGACAGGGAAGAGGAACCCACCACGGCTGGACAGGGAAGACGAACCCACCACTGTCAGGGGAGAGGAGCCCGATCGCTGCCTCTATGCTCTGCCACCACCTAGTGAATAAGAACAAGAAAATCACATGGCAAGAGCCTGCAGACGTCAAGACACCTATGATAGACACCTAAGAGGATAGGGTGGCTTTTAAAACCTGATTTTAAGATTACAAGGTTAGCTAAATATCTGAGGTAGTTTACCAGGAAAAAGAAAAATGTTTAGAGGAAGAACTTGGTCAAGAGCCTTTATGAGAGTGAGGGTTACTATATCTCATCATGTAAGGGGCCTTAGGAACACACCCCAAATTATCGGACAGTCTAGAAAAATACTATTTACTTTAGGATGGAAGTATGAGTTGCTCATATATAAATGACAGAAATAAATTAGCTTTTGCAAATTGGGCTTTATAGGTATACGTACATCAATATCCTACTGGTACATGTCTCCATTTTTCTTGATCCTATACTGTTTGGAAATTTTAGTGTTAGCTTCTCAGCTAGCTGATTATTCATTATCAAAGCTTTTTTGTTCCCAACGGCTCACTTACTAATTATATATCAAACCACAAAGCTCTCGAAGTTTCTGCTCCCTCCTTAGCATCCTATCTGGACCATCAGACAGCTTCTGGATCAGAACTGGATATACATCATCAGCGCACACTGGACTAATTCAGGATAACTTTCCTAAGACCAAAGAACAAACTATTATGCAACATCGGTTTATTTTGATACTTAAGATAACCAGTGCTTTCATATACTCAATGATATGGTTTGGCTCTGTGTCCACACCCAAATTTCAAGCTGAATTATAATCCCCAGTGTTGAAGGAGGGCCTGGTGGGGCACGACTGAATCATGGGGCACATTCCCCCTTGCTGTTCTTGTGACAGTACGTTCTCACGAGACCTGGTTGTTCTCCTGCCAGCCATGGTGAGATGTGCTTGCTTCCGCTTTGTCTTTCACTATGACTGTATGTTTCCCAAGGAAGCAGAAGCCTGTATGGCCTACAGAATCATTAGCTGATGAAAGCTCTTTTCTTTATAAATTACCCAGTCTCCCATGTGTCTTTATAGCAGTGTGAGAACTAATACACTCAACAAGTACAAAAACTACGGCTTAACCACAGCAACAATATTTATTTACCAAGCATGGCTGAAGATACTAAAGGAGTGTGTCACTGTGATGTAGAATTTCTAGAGATTAGGAATCCTTAGGACGGGTATGCTCTTCGGAAAACTGTACCATCTCTTTGCCTGTTCATGGACCACTGTCAGTCTGTTGCCTGTTAGAAACCTGGCTGCACGACAGGAGGTGAGTAGCGGGCAAGCAGGCATTACCACCTGAGCTCCACCTCCTGTCAGATCAGCGGCAGCATTAGATTCTCATAGTAGCATAAACCCTGCTATGAACTGTGCGTGCGAGGGATCTAGGCTGCACACTCCTTATGAGAATCTAATAATAAATGTAATGTGCTTGAATCATCCCAAAGCCATCCCCTGTCCTCCAGTCTGTGGAAAAATGATCTTCCAAGAAACCAGTCCCTGGTGCCAAAAAGGTTGGGACTGCTGGTACATCATATATTAGCTCTGTGACCTTCCTAACTATTTCAGATGATACCTTTTGTGCTCTCGGTTGAAAAACCATCTCCGAAGATAGGAGCTATTTTAACACAGCTATCCTAAATTCCTTACTTATCCATCATGGAAAAAAACAAATGTTTATTATTGCCAGGCCCTCAAGAAGTGAATGGTCTAGTAGGAAAAATATACCTAGACAGATGTAGTCACCTGATGGGTTCTTCTTGCCTGCTGCACAGATAGAGCTGATTCAGAGACAGCAGTATAAATGACAGCAGTGGAGAAAGAGGTTACAAACACAGAGCCAGCCAAGCAAAAGAACAGGAGTTTATTACTCAAATCAGCCTCCCCACAAGCTCGGGGACCAGGGCTTTTCAAGGATAGTTCAGCAGGCAGGGGGACAGGGAATGGGGAATGCTGACTGGTTTGGGATGAAATCATAGGGGCGTAGAAAACAGGCCTTGTGTGTTGAGTCGGCCTCTGGGGTGGGGGCACAAGACTGGTTGAGTCATAAAAAAAAAATGCAAGAAAAGAAAAGAGGAGAGGGGAGGGGAGGGGAGAAAGAACAACAACAACAAGAAGAAGACTGGTTGAGTCCTGGGTCGTGGGTCTGGGTGGAATCCGTCAATCACTAGAATGCTGAAGTCTGAAAAACATCTCAAAAGACCAATCTTAGGCTCTACAATAGAGAAGTCATCTGTAGGAGCAATTGGAGAAGTTACAAATCTTGTGATCTCCGGAACAATGGCTGGTTATGGTCTAACTATCCCTACATCTTAGCAGGATTTCAGGCTCTTCCCATCATCCTAATCTCAGTGGCTTTCATTAATTTTACCAAGGCAGCTTCAGTCCCTGAGCAAGAAGGGAGTTAGTTTGAGGGAGGGACTGTTTTCCTCCTTGCTCCAAGGTTAAACGACACACTCAATTCTTCCCGTGGTTAGTTTGGCCCACGCCCAGAAATGGGCAAGGACAGCCCGCCTGTGAGCTTAGAAGGCGGAGTCAGCCATGCTGGACTTCTCTGTCATAATCACTGCAAAGCTGGTTTCATAGATGAGAATCTATAATAAGGTATGGTAAAAGCTACCATAGAGAGATGTACAACATGCAGTGGTGATGACCTCTACTCGGGAATAGCTTCACAAATGAAATACTTAGAGTGGTTCTTAAAGGGTAAGGGTTAAACCAGGCTGACAAGGAAAAGCATGTACAAAGGTAAACAGTACATTCAGGGGACTGTAAATAGTATAGAGTGACTGAAGCACAGAGCACAAAGAGGGAGACACTGGGGCTCAGGTTAGTCACATCAGCAGGAGCCAAAAGGAGGAGGAGACTAGAAGAGAAAAACTGAGAATGAGGTATGCACAATGGAGGAAGAAAAACAGGTGAGAGCATTCACAGAACCCAAAGAAACAGAGAATTCCAGAACTAGTGATGAGTCTGACAAGAGCCATATAAAATAGACAGTATCAAACAAGATCCAACACCCAGCCCTCTTTCTACTATTAATAAAAAGACTCATTGCCCAGCGTAATTAGTCATACCATAAAGGAGTAGATAGTTGTAGATTTTCTCTTGAGATTTCAACTGTACACAAATTTTTCATATATTTTATTTTTATTTTATCTTATTTATTTGTTTTGAGACAGAGACTTGCTCTGTCTCCCAGGCTGCAGTGCAGTGGCATGATCTTGGCTCACTGCAACCTCCGCCTCCCAGGTTCAAGCGATTCTCCTGCCTCAGCCTCACAAGTAGCTGGGACTACAGGCATGTGCCACCAAGCCCAGCTAATTTTTTTGTATTTTTAGTAGAGACAGGGTTTCACCATGTTGGCCAGGCTGGTCTTGAACTCATGGCCTCAAATGATCCACCTGCCTCGGCCTCCCAAAGTGCTGGGATTACAGGTGTGAGCCACCGTGCCCAGCCCCATATTTTATTTTTATTTATTTATTTTTGAGGCACAACCTCATTCTGTCACCTGGGCTGGAGTGCAGTGGCATGATCACTGCTCACTGCAGACTCCACCTCCCAGGTTCAAGCAATTCTCCCGCCTCAGCCTCCCAAGTAGCTGGGACTACAGATGTGTGCCACCATACCTGGCTAATTTTTGTATTTTTTTTACTTCTTTGTACTTTTGGGTTTTTCCACATTGCCCAAACCGGTCTCGAACTCCTGGGCTCAACTGATCTGCCCGCGTCAGCTTTCCAATAGTGCTGGGACTACAGGCGTGAGCTACCATGCCCAGCCTCTCATTTTTAATAGATACTATTTTAAAAAGTACTGTGAAAAAGAAACAAAAATGAAAAAGACACATGCCTATCCTTAAGGAACTTATGTCCTACCAAACTATAAAGTAAGCCATACCATTTATGGATTTGTAGCAACATGTCATCCTGTCAACTTTATTACTGAGGCTATGAGATGTATTAACATTGGCTTTCAAATTATTTGTATTAGCAAACATAAAATTCAAGAATAGAAATTGAGTCTGATCTAAAAATCAGCAAATTACAATTATGAATTTGTTATATTCTCACTGTATCCACGTCCTCAAAACTCTGACATTAGCAAGCCATTAAACAAGACCACTAAGATTACATTAATTTTATACTAAAGTTGTATGCTAAAATTTTCATCTTTCTCCTGTTTCATCTTTCTCTGTTTTCCCAAAAGAAAAAAAAAGGTAAAGATCAAGTTATATATTTCAGATACATAATCCTAAAAAATGCTCCATTGCTAGGTGACTAATTTTAAGACACTGCCATCAGTTTAACAGGTCACTCATTCATTTATTCATCTAACATTTATTTACCCACATACTGTGATAGGCAGTGAGGAATAAGCACAGAACAGAAACAGTGCCTGCCTTCACAAAGCTTAGTCTAGCAGGATAGTAACTTAAGACACTGAAACAGTATATTAAGTGCCTTTTACACATATTCTTCGCAGCTACACCAGCTACTACTTGCATTTCAACATTTTATTTCAAAGCCATTATTTATTTGTTTGTTTATTTTTTTTGAAATGGTGTCTTGTTAGGTTGCCCAGGCTGGTCTCAAACTCCTGGGCTCAAGCAGTCCTCCCGCCCGAGCCTCCCAAGTAACTGGGATTACCGGCACATGCCACTGTGTCTGGATCCAAAACCATTTTTTTAAAATTATTTCAGTGTTAAGACAACTTTAAGAAACAATATTATGGTTGGTATCGGTCATTAGTTGTGCTATTTTATGACTTCAATCTTTTGATGCAGTATAGTTTCCTGGCCATTTCCAATAGAAAATTCCTTGCCCCTTTCAGGCTACTGTAGTTGAGATACAAGACTTGAGATATTTTTCTAAGAGAAAACAACAACAAACAAAGCAGCCAAGAGAAACAATATCAGCCATGTAATAAAATACCCAATGTACTTTATTTCATTATCCTAGGCAAACAAAAAAAAAACCACTATGAATTATACAGTATACAAATATGTTTTCTTTGGAAAACACTGAAAAATAGATTCATGTGGAAAGAAATTACTTTATTCCTACCACTGTCTTTTTCAGACACACTCAAAATTCATAAAATTCACAAAATCTGAAGCTCATAAATCAAAAGAAACTGTTCATACATCATGAACACTATACTAACTTTTTAAAAAGTATTCGAGGCAGCTGAACATCATCACAGTATCTTAAGACTCATATTTCCTTAGATTAATTCAGTGATCACTTTTCAAAGCAAAGCTTTTGATGAAAGCTAAAATAAAATTTCTAGGTAACCAAGGAGAGTCTTTCAAATGGAAAAAAGCTGATGATATTAAACTCTAAAAAATAAGGCCCAGGCATGGTGGCTCACACCTCTAAATCCCAGCACTTTGGGAGGCCAAGGCAGGAGCATCTCTTGAGCCCATGAGTTCAAGACCAGCCTGGGCAACACAGCAAGACCCCATCTCTATTTAAACTTTTTTTTTTTTGAGACACAGTCTTACTCTGTGGCCCAGGCTGGAGTGCAGCGGTGCAATCTCGGCTCACTGCAAACTCTGCCCCTCAGATTTAAGATATTCTCCTGCCTCAGCCTCCCAAGTAGCTGGATGACAAGCATGTGCCACCACACCTGGCTAATTTTTGTATTTTTAGTAGAGATAGGGTTTCACCATGTTGGCGAGGCTAGTCTTGAACTCCTGACCTCAGGTGATCTGCCCACCTCAGCCTCCCAAAGTGCTAGGATACAGGCATGAGCCACCATGCCCAGCCTTAAATTTTTAAAAATAAAAAATAGAGTATGTAATAATCATATAAAGTTCTAAAACATCCAGTAGCAATGTTCTTAAATCCCAGTAATTCAGGTGCTTTTTTTTTTTTTTTTTGAGCCAGTTTCACTCTTGTTGCCCAGACTGGAGTGCAATGGCACGATCTTGGCTCACCACAACCTCCGCCTCCCAGGTCCAAGCGATTCACCTGCCTCAGCCTCCCGAGTAGCTGGGATTACAGGCATGTGCCACCACGCCCGGCTAATTTTGTATTTTTAGTAGAGACGGGGTTTCTCCATGTTGGTCAGGCTGGTCTCGAACTCCCGACCTCAGGTGATCCGCCCATCCCAGCCTCCCAAAGTGCTGGGATTACAGGCGTGGGCCACCGTGCCTGGCCTCAAATACTATTTTAAGATTGTTCATCCATAATACATTGTAGTCTGAAAGAAGAATAACCTCTCTAAACAGTACCTATTACCTTCATCCTCTCTTTTTCCAATATAATGGCAAAAGACAGAGTTGTGATATTTTTACTGTAATCACAGAAACATCAATTCAACATATATAGGATTAGCATATCACACATTTCAGCAAATATCAAAATACAGATGTTTCTTCATCCTGATGAATGAATTTATTATTAAACTTGCCAACTATTTTCCAAATTTATAAAAGACCATAATAAAATGTGAGGCAAAACTGTTCAAACCAGTTAAAATGAGTCTCGATCAGCTAAAATGATTAACAACGCCATCTTAAAGATGATCCCATATCCGAGCACGTGATACCTCTGTGATTTCAGGGCACAAATCCCTCTATCCATCAAACTAAATAGAAGGGTTAGAGAGGTTAATCGAGACAGAGTGTCTGTAACAGACTTCTGTATTTCATTCTCCACTCAATATACTTCAATCATCATTGAACTATTTGTTATGTTCTTATGAATCAATGCTCCCTTCACAGTCAAGATAGAGGCTAGAAGCCACTGTGTGAAGTAATAAAGCTTACCTTTGCAAATCCTCATCAAGCTGATCTGATGATTAAGTCTATGTGAGGCTTCCTAAACAACTGAAGTGCAATCACAACTTTAATTAGAAGCTCAAATGGCACTGCTAAACACCTAAATAAAACATGAGCAAGTACAATAGCCACCTGCAACGAGCAATGCCATTTTCCAGCCTCCATTTACTATAAAGAGATTTTTCTCTATTCAGCTGCATGATCACTTGGGCTATATAATCTCTGGCCTAGCAATAGCAGTCAATAATTTAAAATCATGAAAATAAATTTTCAATCTATACTTAAGTTCTATTATGCACTGGTGGCAGTCAAAAATGTCACAGACTGAATAAAAATGAAGCTCACTCATTTGCTAGGCTGGCACCCCATTCTACCCGAATTGTCCATTAAGAGTCACCATTAAAAACAAACAAAACTCATATGGCAAACTTCTGATAAACCAATTTACTCTATTTGTGGCTGATTAAGGGTGATCCTGGACTACATGGCTTTTTTAGTTCCTCCCTGACTAATGGAAAATTACTAGAAGAGTAAGGACTACACAGAACTAGTTGCATAAATTACAGTTGGCCAGGTGCAGTGGCTCAGCCTGTTATCCCAGAAATTTGGGAGGCCTTGGTAGGAGGACTGCTTTAGGCCAGGAGTTTGAGACCAGCCTGGGCAACATAGTAAGGCCCTGTGTCTTAAAAAAAAAAAAAAAAAAAAAAAAAAAAAATTTAATTAGCCAGAAATGATGGCACATGCCTGTAGCCCCAAGTACTCGGGAAGTTGAGGCAGGAGGATTGCTTGAACCCAGGAATTAAATCAGATGGCATTAGTGATGGTTGCACATACCAAGAAAAATATATCCCAGTTTCCTTCTTTACTCCCTGTTTTAAACATATATCCTATCTTCCTAGTTCATCTCCTCTGGTCTCTCCTTCTATGAGATATGGATAATTTATTCCCTATCCTTGCTGCCTTCTAACAGTAGTATAAGAGAAGGTATAATCAGTGGTAAGAACATTTAACTAGGAAATAACCCAGAGGTCCACTGACAGAAAAACTGATAAAGTGTGGTCTATGCTATACCACAGAATATCACAAAGTGGTGAAAATTAATAACTAATGCTATGTGCAATAACACACATACATGCTGAAAATGTAATGCTGAGCATTTTTAAATTTCATAAGACTATATTCAGCAATGATACCATTTATAGGGCTCAAAAAACAAGAAATATATATCCGTGTTCAAGCACACATACATTTGTGACAAGCATAGAAAATATATACAAAGCATGTGAAACGTCTCAGATACCCTGATTCAAAGTCAAGGGTCTCACGGAAATTTATTCAGGTTTGGATGCACACCTGACTTGGCATGTATGCTGCTCTACATAGGACACACCCAACACAACCAACCTAGTGTTGCTCTAAGGCTGCTAACCTTTAAAATAAATAAAGCCAGCCAGCATGTCACCCTTCATTGACCTATCTTAAATTCGAATCACAATGATAGCTGTAAGTGGAAATTTTTTGCTTTTCGTTATAAAAGCTTTACACATACCCTGGTGGCCACCGCTGCTGAGATCAGCAGCACCATGGCAGCTGTGAAAGGTTAGCAGTTTTGTTTTTGTGTGTTGAGGCCTTGGCTCAAGATCCCATCTGTGCTGACTTCAGACTGAAGGGAACACAATTCCTCCAGCCTGAAAACTGAAACATATGCCGCAACAATTAGAGCTTCCTTGAGTCAGTTCAGCTGAACCCAGGATGCTGAGACTGATAACCTGTGAGCACACTAGAAGACTTCACATACGGCACCCACCTGCTAGACAAAGACAGACATGAAGACATGGCCACGAGGCCTCTATATCCAAAAAGACAGAAGTCCCAACATCTATATGTATTATGTCTATATCTGCTTGCAGACTCCTGCTTCTGCTAAAAAGTACAGTGAGGAGTTTGCAAGTTAAAGAGACAGAACTAAGTCAACAAAACTGCAGCATTTAGAAAGCCCCTGCAAGCACTTGATCTCTGTGCCCTCTTTACTTGATCTAGACTTGTGCTCTCCAATACTGGCCACATTTGGCTAGTTAATGAAAATTCAATAAAATTGAAAATCAACTTCCTCGGTCACATTAGCCACATTTCAAGTGATCAATAACCACATGTGACTACTGGCTGATTACCATATTGGACAGAACAAGTATAAAACCTTTCTTTCATTACAGAAAGTGCTTTGGGCAGTCCTGACTTAGACACTAATCCACTTTTTTACTTTTATTATATTGACTCATAATAGTTGTAAACATTTATGAGGTACAGCATGATTTTTTTTTTAGACGGGATCTTACTTTGTCACTCAGGCTGAAGTGCAATAGTGCAATCACGGCTCACTACAACCTCAACCTCCCAGACTCAAGTCATCCTCCCACCTCAGCCTCCCAAGTAGCTGGGACTACAGGTGTGCACCACCACACCTGGCTAATTTTTATATTTTTTGCAGAGATGGGGTTTCAACATGTTGCCCAGGCTGGTCTCAAACTCCTGGACTCAAGTGATCTGCTCATTTCAGCCTCCCAAAGTTCTGGGATTACAGAGATGAGCCACCATGCCCGGCCATACAGTATGATATTTTTACACGTATACACAATGTGTAATGATCAAATCAGAGTAAAGTAGCATATCCACCACCTCAAACATTTATCATTTATTTGTGTTGGTAACACTCAAAATCTGCCTTTCTAGCTACTGGAAAATATACAATACGTTGTGGTTAATAGACACTAATCCACTTTTAAAACAAAACCAAAACCGCCACCAGCATGCTGAACATCAAAATCCCAGAGCTAGCCAGAAAATGTCAAGGATTAGTCACCCAGCATAATTAATCTGAGATGGTCCACAGGCTTCCAGGGTTGAGGCTTCTCTTAAGTGGTGTCTTTATTTTATTTCATTGTTTACTGTCGCACAGCGATTAAAAGAATGGACTCTGAGGCCAGGTGCAGTGGTTCACGTCTGTAATCCCAGCACTTTGGGAGGCCGAGGCGGGCGGATCACGAGGTCAGGAGATCGAGACCATCCTGGCTAATACGGTGAAACCCCGTCTCTACTAAAAATACAAAAAAAATTAGCCGGGCGTGGTGGCGGGCGCCTGTAGTCCCAGCTACTCGGGAGGCTGAGGCAGGAGAATGGCGTGAACCCAGAAGGCAGAGCTTGCAGTGAGCCCAGATCGCGCCACTGCACTCCAGCCTGGGCGACGGAGCAAGATTCTGTCTCAAAAAAAAAAAAAAAAGAAAGAAAGAAAAAAGAATGGACTCTAGAATTAGACGGTTTGAGCCCGAATCGCTGCAACAGTCTGTTAATTATTCAAACTCTCTCATTCTCCTGTAGGTTAAAATGGGATTTTTTTTTTTTTTAAATAGAGACAGCGTTTTGCCATGTTGCCCAGGAGCTTGAACTCCCAGGCTCAAGCAATCTGCCTGCCTCAGCTTCCCAAAGCGCTGGGACTACAGGTGTGAGCCACCACGCCCAGCCAAAATGGGGATACTAATAGTATCTACCTCATAGATTTGTTTAAAAATTAAATGACACAATGTTTGTAAATCTATTAGTACCATGCTTGGCATAGAGTAAGAACTCTATAATTGTTAGCTATTAACTACTATTATCCTTGCCAAAAGGAAGGAGAAGAAAAGCATGAGGCTGAATTTTTGAATTTTGCCCATTAAAAAATATTGGAGCTCTGGTAAAGATGCACTATGAGAGAAAATCAACACATATGATCTGTTTCATCTTCAGCCTTGTAGTTTAATAATTTCCTTTCTCACCTTTAAAAAGCTTGTCCTTGCCTTTTCGCTCTTCTTGTAAGTCTCTCTTCAGTGCACCGTGTCCATAGTGCTACGTGTTAGGCACTATTCAAAGCACATGACATGTACCAGCTTAATAAATTCTCACAACAATCCTACAAGGTAGATACTCAATGTGCCTATTTATTTTCAAGTGAAAAAACGGAGACACTTAGAGGTTAGGTAACTAGTGCAGGATCACATAGCTAGTAAGTGGCAGTGTCACTGGCTCCAAAAGCAGGCAGTATGGATGAAGAATCTCTGCTCCATCACAGCCATCGTGCAAAATTGCTTCGATATGCAGCAGTCCTCCCTTCAAAACAAACAAACAAAACCTTTCCCAAGCTATCGACCTGGTAATATTATTATAGTTTATTTAATTAGATTGGCAGGACAGGCAAGGAGAAGTCTCTTGGGATTTGGATATGACAGCAGTTCTCATTGTCCTGTCTTCTGACTAAATCCCCTGGGGCATGTGGATGGAATAAAACTCTGCTATTCGGAAGGGTTGGCATTGCCCCCTGGGAGGTCTGGAAATTTATGAGGATAGTTTGGTTTTCACAATAATTGGGGGGCACCATCACTCTGAAGGAGACAAAGGTGCTTATATCCCACATTATCTGTCACAATCACATACAACTTTCAAATGTCCGCTTTAGACAATTTAGGTCTAGATTGTAACTGCTGATTATGTATAAGGAGCAATTCTTATATTGTTCTAGTGTATTTAATATAGTTCTAAGATTGCAACCACCAGGTAAAATGAAAGAAACTGGTACTTTTGTTTTCAAAACCTTAGCAGGAGTTGTTCATCATCTGAGACTATAAGGTCATGCTATTTGAATCCCAAAGACAACACAGCTGTATCAGTCTCCAATTAGAGCCCCACATTCACAGTAAGGCTGTGCCATGACCTCTCTCCTAGTGCCAAAACATTTATATAAAACAATGTCCTAGGCTGCTGAGGCTGCTATAACAGAATACCACACATTGGGTGGCTTATATGCAACAAAAATCTATTTTTCGGCCGGACATGGTGGCTCGTGCCCGTAATCCCAGCACTTTGGGAAGCAGAGGCGGGTGGATCACCTGAGGTCAGGAGTTCAAGACCAGCCTGGCCAACATGGTGAAACCTCGTCTCTACTACAAATACAAAAATTAGCCAGGCGTGGTGGCAAGCGCCTGTAATCCCAGCTACTCAGGAGGCTGAGGCAGGAAAATCACTTGAACCTGGGAGGCAGAGGTTGCAGTGAGCCGAGATCATGCCACTGCACTCCAGCCTGGGCAACAGCAAGACTCCGTCTCAAAATAAATAAATAAATAAATAAATAATATATATATATATATATATTCACTCTTGAGAAGGCTGGGAAATCCAAAAATCAAAACATCTGCATATTCAGCGTCTGAGAGCTCACTGCTCATTCAGTGTAAATGAGGAAACCTGAGGGCAGGTTTCCTCATTTACAGATGGTGTTGCTGTGTCCTCACTTGGCAGAAGGGGAAGTCAGCTCCCTTGGGCCTCTTTTATGAGGGCGCTAATCCCATTCGTGAGGACTCTGCCTTCCTGAGCTAATTACCTCCCCGAAGCACCACCTCTTAATATTATCACCTTAGGGGTTAAGATCACACAGCATATAAATTTTGGAAGGACACAAACACTCTGACCACAACAGGTAATAGACACCATTTGATAAATAATTTTCCATTTATTTCTTCTTTATATTTTCATTGGGTCATTATCTTGCTATTTTGAAACTGTCTATATAAATAGTTATATATTATCTAAGACTCTCTCTTCAGGATAGCATTTGTGTGTGTGTGCGTGCATGTGCATGTGTGTTTCAAAATACATGTTGATAAAAAGGGGTTTTGTGCTTAATAGGGGTGATGTCCTCTGCTCGGCATCTCGGGGAAAGAACTGGTCTACAGAATAAGCTGTTGCTGTTTCCTTTCAATATTTTACTATACAGGAAAATCAGAGCTACATGTCCTTAATACCAGCTTTCTGGTGAGGGAATTACTGATAAGTAATGAGAATTACTGATAAACAGAGAGAAAAATGAAATTTATGAGTTCTCCATCAAGTTCTGGCCTCTCCCCATCCTAATCCCTATCTCAGAAGCAAGTCTTTTTTTTTTTTTTTTTTTTGAGATGGAGTCTAGCTCTCTCACCCAGGCTGGAATGTAGTGGTGCTATCTCAGCTCACTGCAAACTCTGCCTCCCAGGTTCATGCAATTCTCCTGTCTCAGCCTCCTGAGTAGCTGGAATTACAGGTGCCTGCCACCACACCTGGCTAATTTTTGTATTTTTAGTAGAGACAGGGTTTCACCATGTTGGCCAGGTTGGTCTCAAACTCCTGACCTCAAATGATCTGCCCGCTTCGGTCTCCCAAAGTGTTGGGATTACAGGCGTGAGCCACCGCACCCAGCCAAGTCTTTAAAGTATAAAACCTTAAGGTTCATATCCTTCACCCACTTTTTGATGGGTTTTTTTTTCTTGTAAATTTGTTTGAGTTCATTGTAGATTCTGGATATTAGCCCTTTGTCAGATGAGTAGGTTGCAAAAATTTTCTCTCATTCTGTAGGTTGCCTGTTCATTCTGATGGTGGTTTCTTTTGCTATGCAGAAGCTCTTTAGTTTAATTAGATCCCATTTGTCAATTTTGGCTTTTGTTGCCATTGTTTTTGGTGTTTTAGACATGAAGTCTTGCCCATGCCTATGTCCTGAATGGTATTGCCTAGGTTTTCTTCTAGGGTTTTTAAGGTTTTAGGTCTGACATGTAAGTCTTTAATCCATCTTGAATTAATTTTTGTATAAAGTGTAAGGAAGGGATCCAGTTTCAACTTTCTACATATGGCTAGCCAGTTTTCCCAGCACCATTTATTAAATAGGGAATCCTTTCCCCATTTCTTCTTTTTGTGAGGTTTGTCAAAGATGAGATAGTTGTAGATATGCAGCATTATTTCTGAGGGCTCTGTTCTGTTCCATTGGTCTATCTCTCTGTTTTGGTACCAGTACCATGCTGTTTTGGTTACTGTAGCCTTGTAGTATAGTTTGAGGTCAGGTAGGCTGATGCCTCCAGCTTTGTTCTTTTGGCTTAGGATTGACTTGGCAATGCGGGCTCTTTTTTGGTTCCATATGAACTTTAAAGTAGTTTTTTCCAATTCTGTGAAGAAAGTCATTGGTAGCTTGATGGGGATGGCATTGAATCTATAAATTACCTTGGGCAGTATGGCCATTTTCACGATATTGATTCTTCCTACCCATGAGCATGGAATGTTCTTCCATTTCTTTGTATCCTCTTTTATTTCATTGAGCAGTGGTTTATAGTTCTCCTTGAAGAGGTCCTTCACATCCCTTGTAAGTTGGATTCCTAGGTATTTTATTCTCTTTGAAGCAATTGTGAATGGGAGTTCACTCATGATTTGGCTCTCTGTTTGTCTGTTATTGGTATATATGCTTGTGATTTTTGCACGTTGATTTTGTATCCTGAGACTTTGCTGAAGTTGCTTATCAGCTTAAGGAGATTTTGGGCTGAGATGATGGGGTTTTCTAGATATACATTCATGTCATCTGCAAACAGGGACAATTTGACTTCCTCTTTTCCTAATTGAATGCCCTTTATTCCCTTCTCCTGCCTGACTGCCCTGGCCAGAATTTCCAACACTATATTGAATAGGAGTGGTGAGAGAGGGCATCCCTCTCTTTTGCCCACTTTCAAAAGGGATGCTTCCAGTTTTTGTCCATTCAGTATGATATTGGCTGTGGGTTTGTCATAGATAGCTCTTATTGTTTTGAGATACGTCCCATCAATACCTAATTTATTGAGAGTTTTTAGCATGAAGTGTTGTTGAATTTTGTCAAAGGCCTTTTCTGCATCTATTGAGATAATCATGTGGTTTTTGTCTTTGGCTCTGTTTATATGCTGGACTACATTTATTGATTTTCGTATGTTGAACCAGCCTTGCATCCCAGGGATGAAGCCCACTTGATCATGGTAGATAAGCTTTTTGATGTATTGCTGGATTCGGTTTGCCAGTATTTTATTGAGGATTTTTGCATCGATGTTCATCAAGGATATTGGGTAAAATTCTCTTTTTTTGTTGTGTCTCTGCCAGGCTTTGGTATCACGATGATGATGGCCTCATAAAATGAGTTAGGGAGGATTCCCTCTTTTTCTATTGATTGGAATAGTTTCAGAAGGAATGGTACCAGCTCCTCCTTGTACCTCTGGTAGAATTCGGCTGTGAATCCATCTGGTCCTGGACTTTTTTTGGTTGGTAAGCTATTAATTATTGCCTCAATTTCAGAGCCTGTTATTGGTCTATTCAGAGATTCAACTTCTTCCTGGTTTAGTCTTGGGAGAGTGTATGTGTCGAGCAATTTATCCATTTCTTCTAGATTTTCTAGTTTATCTGTGTAGAGGTGTTTATACTATTCTCTGATGGTAGTTTGTATTTCTGTGGGATCGGTGGTGATATCCCCTTTGTCATTTTTTATTGCATCTATTTGATTCTTCTCTCTTTTCTTCTTTATTAGTCTTGCTAGCAGTCTATCAATTTTGTTGATCTTTTCAAAAAACCAGCTCCTGGATTCATTGATTTTTTGAAGGGTTTTTTGTGTCTCCATTTCCTTCAGTTCTGCTCTTCTCAAAAGAAGACATTTATGCACCCAAAAAACACATGAAAAAATGCTCATCATCACTGGCCATCAGAGAAATGCAAATCAAAACCACAATGAGATACCATCTCACACCAGTTAGAATGGCAATCATTAAAAAGTCAGGAAACAACAGGTGCTGGAGAGGATGTGGAGAAGTAGGAACACTTGTACACTGTTGGTGGGACTGTAAACTAGTTCAACCATTGTGGAAGTCGGTGTGGCGATTCCTCAGGGATCTGGAACTAGAAATACCATTTGACCCAGCCATCCCATTACTGGGTATATACCCAAAGGACTATAAATCATGCTGCTATAAAGACACATGCACACATATGTTTATTGCGGCACTATTCACAATAGCAAAGACTTGGAACCAAGCCAAATGTCCAACAGTGATAGACTGGATTAAGAAAATGTGGCACATATACACCAGGGAATACTATGCAGCCATAAAAAAGGATGAGCTCATGTCCTTTGTAGGGACATGGATGAAGCTGGAAACCATCATTCTCAGCAATCTATCCCAAGGACAAAAAAACCAAACACCGCATGTTCTCGCTCATAGGTGGGAAATGAACAATGAGAACACATGGACACAGGAAGGGGAACATCACACACCATGGACTGTTGTGGGGTTGGGGGAGGGGGGAGGGATAGCATTAGGATATATACCTAATGCTAAATGACGAGTTAATGGGTGCAGCCCACTAACATGGCACATGTATACATATGTAACAAACCTGCACGTTGTGCACACGTACCCTAAAACTTAAAGTATAATAATAAAAAAAAAAAAACCTTAAGGTACAGCAGCCACTATCCTGTCTCTTCCCCTTGTCACCTCTCCCTGGCTGAGCCAACTTGCTTTGCGTTAACTACCTTTCTCACACATCCCCAGGAGCCTACAGAAAAGGTCTATGATCTTGGCTTGTTACTACCAAATCATCTCAAACCTCTCAGCATCTTTACCTACTCAGTTAAGTAAGGAAACTCACAATTTCTTGAGTAGTTCCTGTAGCCCTCTCCCAGCCTGAATGGGTCTTCCTGGTGTTGCCGATGCTAATCAAAGACTGAACACAGGACTGCTGTCTCTCTCATTTCTCTGACCTAGCTGGCATATCTTTACTTTCTTCCCTCTTGGCTTCTAATGAAGACAAAACTGCATTGCCTAATTATCCTTTAGAAAGAAAACCTTAACATTCTTTAATACTTGATCTCTTTTCAACACCTTCTATTTGTTTCTGTAATTCAGCTAAAAATAGTTCAGCCATTGAAAAAAATAGATTCCAATAAAACATATTGAATGACAACTATTTAATGTGTTAAAAAGAATACTACCTGATTTTTTTTTTTTCAGTAAACTAAAAGGCTTCCTGAATTTGCAGCATTCTTAAATTGAAGTAAGAAGTGGAGAGACACTTTGGGCAGCCGAGGCAGGCAGATCATGAGGTCAGGAGTTCAAGACCAGCCTGGCCAACATTGTGAAACTCCACCTCTACTAAAAGTACAAAAAATTAGCTGGGTGTGGTGGCCGGCGCCTGTAATCCCAGCTACTTGGGAGGCTGAGGCAGGAGAATGGCTTGAACTCGGGAGGCGGAGGTTGCTGTGAGCCGAGATCGCACCATTGCACTCCAGCCTGAGCAACAAGAGTGAGACTCCGTCTCAAAAAAAAAAAAAAAAAAAAAAAGAAGTGGGAAGAAAGGGAGAAGAGATTAATATAGTAGCAGTTTTTAAATGTTGGTATGTACCAGATCTTCCTAATTACCTGATAAGGAAGGTTACCCATAATTTATAGGTTGAAGAAATCAAGGCAGAGAGGTTAAACAGTTTACTCAAGGTCATGTATAGACACCTCCACCCTCACCCTCAACCAGTGCTAGGATTACAACCCAATTTGTCTAATTCTATTACATCATGCTACCACTCTACAGTAATTATAATTAATGCTAACTTCATACCAAGAACTGTGCTAAGTATCTCATTTAGTCTTTACAATAACCCTATGACGTAGGTACCAAATTTAGCTTCATTTTACAAATGAGAAAATTGGGCACAGAAAGAAAGTCAGGTTGCCCAAAGTCACACAGTAAATAGTCCAGCTTATATTCAAATCCAGGAACCTGACTCCAGAACCTATGCCCTTAATCATTAGGCGGCACTCTCGGATAGAATTAAAATCCACCAGGCAAAAAATGAGTAAATAGCTAATTTTTATCAGTAAAGATTACTGAGGAAATCACAACAGTGCTATTCCCAACAGAATGATTTAACAATAGCTATGTTCATGAGGATGCATGATATAGTTTGAATATACGTCCCCACCAAATCTCACGCTGAATTGTAATCCCCAGGGTTGGAGGTGGGGCCTGCAGGGAGGTGTCTGGGTCATGGGGGAGGATCTCTCGTGGCCCAGTGCTGTGCTCATGATAAGATACGCTCATTTCAAAGTGTATGATGCTCCACCCCCACACACTAGCTCCTGCTTCCTCCACGTGACAGGCCAGCTCCGCTTTGCCTTCTACCATGATTGTAAGCTCCCTGAGGCCTCACCAGAAACCAAGCAGATGCCATATGCCACACATGCTTCCTACACAGGCTGCAGAAGTATGAGCCAAGGAAACCTCTTATCTTTATAAATTGCCCAGCCTCAGGTACTTCTTTATAGCAACACAACAGCAGCCTAATACAATGCACTAGCAAATCAAAGTGGGATTTTTGTTTAGTCCACAAGTGATTAAAACTCCGAAAAAACAAAACCATTAACCTTACGAATTAAATATCTTCTTTTGATGGGCTAATGTAATATTGAATATGAAGTGATTAGAAAGTAATTCCCCAAAATTTCTGTCTGTGGGTGGAAAGAGGGGTGGTATATAACAGCACAACACAGAAATGTATCCCTACATGTGCCTGGTTGAAAATTCATTTTCTCTTTGGAATCCAGGCTCCTCCTACCCCTAGAGCAGTCAGAGAGACATAGCTACCAAATGCAAAACAGAATGCAGTCTTTAGAGAGAGACCACCAGGGCTGAGATATCACCCACTGTTATTTACAAATAAAGCCAGCAGTGAGAGATGGGACAGACATATTAGAGGAAATCAAAAGAGTCATTTTTAAATGTTAAAGATTTTTCTTGGAAAATATGAAAGGAAAAACTAAGAACATTATCTTGGTAAGTTAGCAAAGCCCTGAAGCAAGCATTGGACATCCCAAATCAGCCACATGGGACACAGAGGAGGGTCCACATAGAACCAAAGCCTGTCTCTTCTCTACAAGGTTAAGGTTTGAGTTTCCTAGAGGAAGAAACAAGAGATTTAGAATGCATGGTGTCATGTAAATCACTCTCACTGTCATTATTTTTAAGGCTTTTACGTATATATTTTAACTGCATACTATATGTGTAAAATATATATATTCATATACACATAAATGCACACACACACACAAATACATATGTAAAAATAAATGTACAGCTGATTCAGGTAAATCATACCAGGAAACTGAAGCCAGTTTTGGTTTTTTTGCTGGTTTTTTTTTGTTTGTTTGTTTGTTTGTTTTGAGATAGAGTCTTGCTCTGTCGCCCAGACCAGAGTGCAGTGGCATGCTATCGGCTCACAGCAACCTCTGCCTCCTGAGTTCAAGTGATTCTCCTGCCTCAGCCTCTGAGTAGTTGGAATTACAGGCACACACCACCAGGCCCAGCTAATTTTTGTATTTTTAGTAGAGACGACGTTTCACCATGTTGGCCAGGCCAGTCTCGAACTCCTGACCTCAGGTGATCTACCTGCCTCGGCCTCCCAAAGTCCTGGGATTACAGGTGTGAGCCACCGCGCCCGGCTGGAGCCAGGTTTTTGACAACCACATTGGGTAAATCCTGGTGAGCAGAACAGCACCCATCAGAAAATACTGCCTTAATTTAAAGCTATTCCAGCTAGGTCTGTTTCATATTACTGTCATGAAGATAATAGCCAAAACATGATAATAAAACTAACAAACCCCTGGAATTGTTAACACAGATACACTGTCAACAATTTTTCTACAAAAACTGCCATGTCAGCTTAAGTGATCTTTTCTTCTCTGAACTGTTACAGCATTTACCTTCTCTAGGCTTAGGACCCAGAGATGCAAAGGGAAAGGCAAGTGTTGCGGGCTCACCCCCCACTTCTAATATAACAGCAATAATAATAGATAAAACGTATATCATACTTACCACGTCCCAGACTGTTTTTAAATGCTTTAACTACTCCATTATTTTTAATCCTCACAACAATCCCATTACTAGTCCATGTACTAAGAAGGAAATTGACCCAGAGTTGAGGTAAATAGTCCCAGGTCATAAAGCTAGTTCATAGAACTAGATCGAGAACCCTGGCCTCCAGCACTAAAAATTACATAAATAAATAAATAATCTTTGCTCACTTATTTTTTTAAAGACCAGTGAACTATGCTCAGCCCAGGCTAGACTCAAACTATTGGGCTCAAGTGATCCTCCTGCCTCAGCCTCCCAAGTAGCCAGGACTACAGGCACACACCATCATGCCCGGCTTTCACCATTTTTTCACCCTTTTGGTTCAGTTTAAGATTTCATTTAGAGAAAAAAGGTTTTATACCATTTAAAATAAAAACATTGAGCACCACTAGTCTATATAGTTTATTTATCTATTGCCACTCAAACTCTGATGTCATTTTTATGATGTTCTGGTTGCACTGTTTAATTCTGTTAGTTACCTTTCCGTATGTTATGCCTCGAACTGCATACATGTACGTAGAAACTCCCACACGTAAGTACACTAGACTGGAAGTTCTTAGAGAACTTATATTCTTTGTATTAGGTTGGTGCAAAAGGAACTGTGGGTTTTGCCATTAAAAGTAATTAATATCTCCTATGTTGCACACAGTACAATGCATTCACAAATAAATTTTTTGAGAAATAAACTTGATTTAACTGTTCAAATAAATTTTTATCCTGGGGTAAATAGTTTTAGTTTAAACTATGCTACTGATAATAATAAACAATCCTTAAGAACTTCATATGAGACAGCAGTTCTGCCCAACCCACTCCCAATTTCTTACCCATGCGGTGTCACTAATCAATTTATAGGTTGGAACAAGAAAAAAGTTTTACATTACAGAACTAATAAAGCATACTTTCCCTGCAGAGGGACCACTACTGTGACTTAAAGGTTCTAATTAAGTTTTTTTCTTTGAAGCTTAGTATTCAAATCTGCATTCTTACTTGATTAGTATTCACCACCATTATTTTTATGCAGATCACATGAAAAATGAACCCTATGTGCCAGAATAACTTGCAAGAAATTACTATTCATCAGCATGAATCAACAAGCCCACAATTAGAACAGTGTCCACTGGGAAAAGTAAAAAAAAAAAAAAAAAACCTTTTACTAAGGTCATATAAAAGGAAAGTAAAGGGGGAAAATAAAGAATTCATTTTTGCATTGAAAATCATACAAATGTTTTCAGCAGAAAATTACTATGACTATTATTGGGGCTCAGAAAATGATATCCTGAAGTATGGTGCTTTCATATGCTGGGCACTTCTGAATTTTAAAAAAACAGAAGACCTTAGAAGCTGCCTCAGAACCAAGGACTCTGTAACCTTCTCCTGTATCTCTCCAACTCCCAAAGCACAGAGAGGGGCTCTCTCTGGAATTTCCTTATCAGACTAAGGAAACTTTTTCCTTAAGAAATACAATTCTCTTAAACCTCCTCCCCAGAAATCTCATTAAATTACCAGGAAAGATTAACCTGAGAAGAAAAGAATCTATAATAAGTCACTGCCAGGACCAGACTGTTCGTCTGTTCTTCAGAGGGCAGCTTTGAGACATTACCCGAGAGACTTCAACTGCGTAATACAACAACCTCTGTTCACCCTACAGTTCCTCCCTCAACTTCCCATAACTTGTGGGTCCCATTCAGTTTCCAAAGAGAACCATTTACAAACTACTGTCTGCTCCTTGGATCCATTAAACTCTCCTAAAATCACTATCCCCCAAAATTGCCTATATTCCCCCATCTCCCTGACTGCTAGAAAGAGAGTGCCATTTAAGCTGTGGCTATCTGGCCTTTCTGTTACAGCCCAACAGGTTCTTCTTACCTGCTGCCCAGAAAAGCCAATACACAGAGAACAGTAGGGGTGTTGCAGCAGAGAAAGAGTTTAATTACTGCAAGGCAGCTGAGCAGAAGGAGGGGAGGTATCTCTCAAATCCACCTCCTCGAAAGCTTGGAGCCCAGGGTTTTTAAGGATAATTTGGCAAGCTGAGGGCCAGGGAATGTATGCTACTGATTGGTTGGAGATGAAATCACTGGAGTGTTGGAACTGTCTTCACGTGCTGAGTCAGTTTCTAGGTGGGGGTCACAGGACGAGTTGAGTCTGTTCCTTGGTATGAGTCATGGTCCAGATGGCATCAGTCAGTTTACCAGAATGCAAAGGTCTGAAAAATATCTCAAAAACCCATCTTAGGGTTTACAGTGGTGATGTTATCTCAAATCTTGTGACCTCCAGCAGTAACCAAGCTAGGGAACAATGGCTGGTTATCTCTTCTTCACTGTGCTTATTGCTTAGCAGAATTCAGGCCCTTATCATAATTCTAATCTTATTGCCTTTCATTAGTTTTACAAAGGCAGTTTCAGTTCCCAAGCAAGAAGGGGACCAGTTTCAGGAAGGGACTATTATCATCCTTGCTTTAAAGTTAAACTGTAAACTAAACTCCTTTTTAGTTAGCTTGACCTACACCGAGGAATGAGCAGACAGTCAGCTTGTGGGGTCAGAAGCAAGATAAAGTCAGCTGTGTTGGATTTCTCTAACCATCATAACCTTTGCAAGGTGGTTTCAGTTCTCTGAGTCTCATATACTGTGTGGCCCCTGTGCTTCTGCACATTAATACATTTATATGCCTCTTCCCCTGTTAATCAGTCTAATGTCAGGTCATTTCAGCACTTTCAAATTTCAGAGCCAGAGGGGGAGGAAAAATTATCTTCACACCTATACTCTCTAAGACCAAAAAGCAACAGACATTCTGCCACATGCTACAAGACGGATAAACCGACAAATATTATATGGTTCCACTTATAAGAAACATGAAGAGAAAGTAGAGTAAATGTTCCCTTGTCCCCCTCTGCCACAGAGGGAGTGGCTTGCTTCTTCAGCGCCCTGCTGCTCAAACCTCTAGGGGGAGCATACAGATGGGCACGTTGTGGGGCTCGGACCCCATGGCAGTGTCTAGAGGTGTATGTTTACAGCTCCTGAAGCCCCAGTGGGCATGTGTTACAAGGTGCTCTTTTAATCTAGCCGTCTGTAGGCAGCTTGTGTTAGTCAGCTCAATTAGACCCCCTTCCTTATCACAAGGACAAAGGGATTTCTATATCCTGGGGTTTCTTGCTTTGGTGAACTGGAAGAATCAGATCACATGTAGGCTTGGAGAATAAGTGCAAGGTTTTATTGAGTAAAGTAGCTCTCAGCAGATGGGGGAGCCAGAAGGGAAATGGTTTTCTCCCGGAGTCGGGCGCTCGGTGACCCAGGTTCTCCTCCAACCGTCCCAGCCAAACTCCACGTCGTTCTGCTGGCCGACGGCCTCCCAGCGTGCTGGCATCTGTTGCTGTGCTCTTCTGCCTGCGTGCTCCCCTTTGTCAGGCCTCTGAGCCCAAGCTAAGCCATCATATCCCCCGTGACCTGCATGTGTACATCCAGATGGCCTGAAGCAACTGAAGAACTACAAAACAAGTGAAAATAGCCAGTTCCTGCCTTAACCGATGACATTCCACCATTGTGATCTGTTCCTTCCCCACCCTAACTGATCAATTGACTCTGTGACAATACCCCCTCCCCGCCCTTGCGATAATGGACTTTGTGATATTCCTCCGCCCCTGACAATGTAATATCCTTTGTAATATCCTCCCCACACTTGAGAATGTACTTTGTAAGATCCACCCCCCACTAGCAAAAATTGCTCCTAACTCCACCGCCTATCCCTATAAGAACTATAGATAAGTTCTTATAGGGATAAACCTATAAGATAAACCTATAAGAACTAATGATAATCCCACCACCCTTTGCTGACTCTCTTTTCAGACTTAGCCTGCCTGCACCCAGGTGATTAAAAAGCTTTATTGCTCACACAAAGCCTGTTTGGTGGTCTTTTCACATGGACACGTGTGACACCCTCCACGTCCTCCCGATGTACGGCCACTTGTCTTCTTCCACCAATGTGTTCCTCTCACCCTCCAGCTGCTTCTGTCTGTGCCTTGCTAGGGTCTTGGGTTTTTATAGGCCCAGGATGGGGGCGCGGTAGGCCAGGGTGGTCTTGGAAAATGCAACATTTGGGCGCAAAGGCAGAAGTGCTTGTCCTCACCTAGGTCGATGGGGGTAGCGCCCTAGCCAGGGACCATGCCCTCCTCTACCCAGCACTTCCCTTACCCCCTTCCTCATCATTTAAAGGGACCACACTCTTCCCTTCCCAGCACTCCCGTATCACAGTCAGTGGTGGCACTGGATTCTCATAGGACCACTAACCCTATTGTGAACTGCACATGGCAGGGGTCTAAGTTGCATGCTCCTTATGAGAATCTAATGCCTGATGATCCAAGGTGGAATAGTTTCATCTAGAAACCATCCGCCCCCCTCACTCTATATCCCTGGAAAAACTATCTTCCGCAAAACCAGTCCCTGGTGCCAAAAAGGTTGGGGACCACTGTTTTCAGCTAAAAAGTCTGTCACGACTTGAGCTGTGGCTCATGCCTGTAATCCCAGAATTTCGGGAGGCCGAGGCAGGGGGATCACAAGGTCAGGAGATCGAGACTTCTCCATCCTGGCTAACACGGTGAAACCCCGTCTCTACTAAAAATATAAAAATTAGCCAGGTGTGGTCGCACATGCCTGTAGTCCCAGCTACTCGGGAGGGTGAGGCAGAAGAATCACTTGAACCCAGGAGGTGGAGGTTGCAGTGAGCTGAGATTGTGCCACTGCACCCCAACCTGGGTGACAGAGCAAGACTCTGTCTCAAAAAAAAAAAAAAAGTCTGTCATGACTTGATATAGCATCAATAAGAAGCTAATACATAAACCACTCGATGAGGAGTTTAGAAGATGAAGTTGAACTGAAAGTACAGCAAAAAGAAAACTGACTCCATCATGCAAGAGACTGCTCCTACAGCTTGGGGTTGGAAGTAAATAAAATAATTAAAGGCACAGTGACTTCACAGCACGCAATAAACATGTATTAAGCACCTACTTCCTAAAGCCCACTGCAGTCAATGATAATTCAGTCAAGCTGAAATCATCATCATCCAAGGTTCGTTTGTAAATAATTTAACAGTTTGGAGAGAATATGTGAAGAACAATAGTTTTATTTCCAAGAATTCATGACCTTATCTAGAGAAAGTTTATGAATGGACAGAGAAGATAGTCTTATATTTGGCATGATTTCCTACGCAGGTGAAAGATTCAACTGCCCAAAAATACCTGATCTTTGGCTTGTTCTAATATAGCAAATGCCCACTAATAAAAACCTTTCAAGATAAATCTTCAAAAAAGTATTAAAATGGAAATGTTAACAAGAAAGGTAGTGCCCACTAAAATTATAGCATAGGTTAGGGAAGAGAAATTGCTGTGGAGCAGGGCAAAAAATCATTAGCTGGAAAGATAACCAACCCAGTTTGGAGGGATTAATGCAGTAATTGACGAACTTTACCTTTTTCTTTGTCTGGGTGCTGAAGTATGACTATTTTTATAAGACAGATCTTTCTAAGCAGTCCAGTTACTATATGTCAACACATAGCCTTGTAAAAGTATCATATCCTACAAAGAAATAAACTCTAAACTCCTCAAATAGCTATTCTTCTCTAATGTTTACACTGTATATTTTTATCTGATAGGTAAGGGTCAACACTGTTTGCATCATTAACTGGCAAGGAATAATCGAAATTACTAATTACATTTAGCATGTCTCATATTGATGAAACAACAGATGTTTAAGGAAGAAGCTTCTTTAATATCTACTAACATTATATTATGTTTCACTGTATTACACAAAACTACCAATAAGGCTAAAGCAGTTGTACCACTTTTATTTACCTTACAACAAAGAATAAATAGCTTGACAAGATCCTTTTAAAAAAAAAATAAAGTGCCATTACTAATTCTGTAAACCAGTAAAAGTTACCAAAAGAATTTTAATAAAAAGATCTCAAGACCCCCATTGTATTTTTTAAAATATTAAAGGCAGTAAAATGTAACAAAATAAAATAGAAAAGGTGACCTTCAAATCCATGAAAGAAATAAGCAAAAAAACAAGATGACCTTAAAATGAAAGTTCTAATGTCATTTCATTATTTTAAGTCACAGAGCCCCCAGGTCTATATTAAAGGCAATATTTATAAGACTTAAAATACTAAAAAAAGAAAAAACAGAAAAAGACTAAAAACCATCTACAATAATTTAGAGGTATTTGAAAATAATACAAGGCAATTAAAAACAGTAAAATAGAAGAGATGATTAAGTCTAAAAGCAGCTCAGAAAGGCCTACAGCTGAGCTGCTGCTCAGGGAGAGGGAAGCTGAGCGCAAAGCCCCAAACATCAAGTGCAATGTGAGGAACAGAACACACCCGAAAGCTGGGGGACTGAATCTGAGTCAGAAGCCCCTGAACCAAGAGCGCCAAGAGCAGAAGATGGATGTGCCAGCTCAAAAGGGAGAGAGCAAATTCACCTTTCCTCTGCCTTTTTGGTCTACTCATGCCCTCAATAGACTGACGAGGGTGATCTTTACCAGTTTGCACATTCAAGTGCTCATCTCTTCCCGGACCACTCTCACAGATACAACCAGAAGTAATATTATACCAGCTATCTAGACATCCCTTAGCCCAGTTAACCATCACAAGTAAGGAATGGTGACATGGAATACCGGAGACAGAATAGCATGACACTGTGAAGGCCCTTTGATGATAAGCCACAGATCAAAGAATACTAGGGCAAAGATTTTTGCATAGGAAAATGACATAATCTCTCTACTACATATTTAACCTGATTAAAATGGATTTTTGCACAGACAACTAAGGAAGAGGCCTTGTTAGGACCTTGTTTAGAATAAATAGATAAATATATATATTATAGTTGGATAGGACTTTAAATATTGCCTGATCCCATTCCTTCATTTATCAGACTCAGAAAGTATTATCTCCTCGGGGTCAGCTGGAAAATTAGTGACAAAGGCTACGATGTTTGCCTTTTTTTTTAATGTATTTTTTTGAGACGGAGTCTCATTCTGTCACCCAGGCTGGAGTGCAGTGGCGTGATCTCAGCTCACTGCAACTTCCACCTCCTGCGTTCAAGGGATTCTCCTGCCTCAGCCTCCTGAGCAGCTGGGACTACCAGAGCCCACCACGCCCAGCTAATTTTTGTATTTTTAGTAGAGATGGGGTTTCGCCACGTTAGCCAGGCTGGTCTCGAACTCCTGACCTCAAGTGATCCACCCGCCTGAGCCTCCCAAAGTGCTGGGATTACAGGCGTGAGCCACTGCACCTGGTTTACAATGTTTTCAAACAATGAACTCATAAGTACTCTTATATTTATTATGATTTTTTTTTAAGATAGCTCTATCTCCCAGAATTTCTACAACCACCTCTTTAATGAACTGAAGTCTTTCTTTCTTTCTGGCCACAAATATTTACTGAACCCCTACTATGTGCCAGGCACTGTTCTAGAGGATAATAACAAAATTAATTCTCTGGTTAGATCTAAAATTCAAAAGAAGAAAAAAAACAATAAACAAACACATACATCACACAGTGGTAAGTGTTAGGAAGGAAAATGGAGTGAGATGGCCTGGCGCAGTGGCTCAGGCATATAATTCCAATCACTTTGGGAGGCCAAGGCAGGCGGATCATGAGGTCAGGAGTTCGAGACCAGTCTGACCAACATGGTGAAACCCTGTCTCTTCTAAAAATACAAAAATTAGCCGGGCATGGTGGCGCATGCCTATAATCCCAGCTACTCAGGAGGCTGAGGCAGGAGAACCACCTGAACCCGGGAAGCGAAGGTTGCAGTGAGCCGAGATCGCGCCACTGCACTCCAGCCTGGGCAATAGAGTGAGACTCCAACTCAAAAAAAAAGAAAAAGAAAAAGAAAAGAAAAATAGAGTCAGAAGGAAAACAAGTGCAGAACAGAAGGTATTATAAGTACACAGAGAGCAGCCACAGACTACCATCTCATAAGATGGTCTGCATGAACCAGGAGCAGTGGCTTGTGCCTGTAATCCCACCTCCTAGAGGGGATGAGATGGTGGGATCACTTGAGTCCAGGAGTTGAAGACAAGCCTGGGAAGCATAACAAGACTCTACCTCTAAAAAAATGTTTTAAAGTAGTCAGATGTGGAGACGCACACCTGCAGCCCCAGCTACCCAGGAGCCTGAGGCAGGAGGATTGCTTGAGGCCAGGAGTTTAAAACTAAGCTGGGCAATATATTTTATCTCAAAAAAATAAAAAAAAAGATAGCCTGCACTATAAGAAATCCAGTAGAAGAGTGGTCCCCAAAGACTAGACAATAAATGAGAAAATAGGGAGCAGGTAAGCAGCCTGTTTAAAAGAGGGAGGGAGAAGAAAATGAGGTTGAAGTCAAAGTTTCAGAACAAGCAGAATCTTATAGACCACTGTAGAAACTTCGCCACAGAAGTTTCCCCCAGAAACAATGCAAACCAGGAGACAATGGAACATCTTTAAAGTGATGAAATACAAAACAAAAAGTCAAGCCAGAATTCTATATCTAGCAGAAAAATCATTAAAAATAAAGGCAAAACAAAAATTCCAGACAAATGCAAGAAGAATTGGGTACCAGCAGACCTAAAGCTAGAAATTTTTAAGGAAGTTCTTCAGGTTAAAGAGAAAGGATACCAGCTGGAAACAGATGAATACAAAGAAATGAAGAGTGCTAGAAATGTTGTAACAATGTACTGTGGGGTTTATAACATGTACAAGTAAAATGCATGATAAAATAGCACAGAAAACAGGAGGGGAGAATAGAAGTAAACTATTGTAAGGTTCTTACATTATATATTAAATTTATATTATTTTACAGTAGATTATGATGAGTTAGAGATAGATGTTTTAAACCAAAAGCAACAACAAACAAACAAGTATAGCTAACAAGTCAACAGAAGAGATAAAATGGAATATTAATAAATACTCAAAGGAAGACAGAAAAAGAGAGGACAAAAACAACAAAAATAAATTAAAAAAATAAATAAATAAGTAAACTTACTAAAACATGGCAAGAAAAATGCCTACCAAGCAACATATTTAAGCTGGTCTGTGTTAGTGCATCTGTTGGGAATAAAGCTGAAAACCAACATCTTTACTAATTGATATAAATGTCTGCCTGAAGTTTTCACAGATGATTTACTGTAATATGGTCATTCTACATTGCTTTCCTTTCCATCTGTCATAAAATAGCTGTGTATGATTTTCAAAATTAAAAAATTAACTTTAATTAGCCAACTAGTTTACTGATAATATCTTCTCACTCAAATAAGTTTTTGAACTACTAGACATCGCCAAATAAAAACAGCAGTTGAGGATTTGTAAAAAGAAAATTAAGTCAAATAGTTATTTGCAAAATCGTTTTATCATCTTTGGTTCATGGAACCATTATGTTTATCTTATATATGCTACAGCTTTTTTATCAACATGCAAAAAGTTGTCACATCAACATACCTACTTGCAAAAATGTAATTATACTTTATATAATTTCTTATATACTTTACATAGCGATAATAGTAATCAAGTACTAACTATGATAGAATTCATATTGGCGGGGATAAATGGAGCAAAATAATATTGCTTACTTTGTAAAAATAAATAATTATCTTATTGATGTTGCCATTTATCCTACTTGATTCTATTTAATCGGCAAAAACCCCAGGCTCAATGTAAAACTGGTCACAGCAAGACTAGGTCAGATCTCTTTCCAAAGTGCCAGTCCAGACTTCTGAGTGACCATGGGCAAAGCACATGCGGTGAGTGGTAGAGGAACCCCAAAACTTTTTCAACACACACCAAAAACCGCAAAGTTACCCCCACCCACATATGGTTCCATTCAGAACGACCACAGCTCTCCTGGTACCGGAGATACGACACCAACCTAGATAACAAAGACCACAGAGTACATCCATCTCCTCAGTTTGGTCTGTAACTGGAGTACCTTCTACATCTCCACAGCACAGATCCTTGGAACGCCACTGTAACATAAGCTCAGCACTCACCATTCTCTTACATGCCTAAGGCTTTCTACAGTAAGCCACAGCCACTCTCTGCCTGAGAGTGTTCACTGGCTGGGAGCTTGCTGAGACAGGCCAGAAACCAGAGCTGTACAAGAGTGAATGAATAAATACTCCCGCTTCTTTGCCCTCAGGTAAGATAACTATGAGGTAGATTCCATGTAGCTTCACAAAAGTACCCAATGGGATTGAGCTTCAGTTGCCAATAGTTGCAGCCTGTTCATTAGCATACCCTGTAGTGGCTTCATTCTGTCTTTCTTACTCAGCTCTTTACAGGTGCTTCCTGGGATCATCTCCCTAATAAACTACTTGCACTCAAATCCTTGATTACTTTAATGCCATCCTTCAGAATGATGCCATTTCATCCAAGAACAAGGGATGCCTTTAGTTTTGTTCAGTTCTACTTTCGGGCCTTTCAGGAGTGCTTTAAAGTTTTCTTCCTGTAAGTTTTGTACATTTTTAAAGTTTAATTGCTGAGTATTTTATCTTTTTTTCTTGCTATTGTAAATGGGGTTTTCTCTTCGATTATATCTCTTTTTTTTTAAGACTAGTCAAGCGCAGTAGTAACAAGTGGAGAAAGACTAGAACAAGGAGTTTAATCTATAACTGACTGAAAAGTCAATTGAGATAACTCAGTTGGACCTTTGGACCAGCCTTCCTTATACCTTCTAACTCATTATTGTTTACTTTTATGAAGGCTTTTGATTTTTCCATGTTAATTTTATCATACCTATTACCCTATTGAGTTATTTTACTGAGTTGGGATTTTTTAACGACTTTATTGAGAAATCATTTACATGCCATAAAATTCACTGATTTTAAATGTACTATTCAATGGGTTGAAGTATATTTAGAGAGCTGTACAGCCATCACCACAATGTAATTTTAGAACAGTTTCATCACCCCAAAAAGAAACCTTTAGGCCCATTAGGAGTTACTCCCTATCCCTACCCCATCTCGACCTCCCAGCCCTACATAGCCACTAATCTACTTTCTGTCTATATAGATTTGCCTGTTGTGGATATTTTACATAACTGGAATCATATGACATGCGGTCTTTTATGTCCGGCTTCTTTCACTTAGCATAATGTTTTCTGAGGTTCATTGAGTAAGGTTTTATCATTGATTTACTAGGGTTTTTTTAAGTAAAATGTCATATGAGCTGCAGATAGAAATCATTTTCCAATTACAATGCCTCCAACTGTTTCCTCCTGTCAAGTGCTTTTGTTAATACTGCCAGTACAATGGTCCCAACCTTTGTGGGAATATTCTTAGTGTCTTCCTAATAAAGTAAAGTGCTGATTATTTGATACTTTAACTCTGAGAGGAAAATCATATGTTTCTATATATGTCACCACCATATTACATTAACTAGAAGCCATTATTTGTTCATCTACAACAGGATAAAATAATGTCTGCCCTCTCTACTTTACAGAAATCCTAAAAAGAAAATATATATAAAATATTTTATAAACAATAAAACTCTATGTAAATTTGAGAGCCTATTTACTATACCATAAAAATAATTTTAGAAACCATTGAACTCTTTTGAAAGTGTGTGTTTTTAACTACTACCAAGGAGAGAGAAGTTAGTAGACAAGAAGCAAGGCGACTAGATCATTCAGCCATCCAGGTATGTAAACAAAGAAGGAAAGAAGCTAGCTACAGAAAGCAAATGTCATATTGGAACACACTGAGTTTTCTAAGTTCCTCTGACATATTTCTGGTCACAGAACTATCACCAAACTTAAAGACCTAAAGCACTTCTAATATTAAACATTAAAATAAATGTGAGCATACATACATTTAAGAAAGATTAAGCAGGCCAGGTGTCGTGGCTCATGCCTGTATTCGCAACACTTTGGGAGGCCAAGGTGGGAGGATCACTTGAGCCCAGGAGTTCAAGACTAGCCTGGGCAACACAGGGAGACTCCATCTCTACAAAAATTTTAAAAATCAGCCAGGCATGCCTATAGTCCCAGCTGCTCAGGAAGCTGAGGTGGGAGGATGGCTTGAGCCCAGGAGGTTGAGGCTGCGATGAGCCATGACTGTGTCACTGCACTCCAGCGTAGGTGATACAGTGAGATCTTGTCTCAAGAGAAAAAAAAAAGTAAAGCAGAAGAATTTAGAATTTAGAGGTATGCTTAAAAGGTTAAAAGATTCTTAAATCCTTAACTTATTACAGAGGAATTCCAAATACAGACATGAAAATGGGGGATATCTACATGACTGAAAGTAACTGAAAATATCTGCTTATCTACTCAATGAAATATTCAAATATAAAAAAATTTTAGACCTCTTGACAATGTAGGAATTGACAGCCAGTACCATTATTAGTGCTTATTTGTTAAAGTAAGGGGGAAGGAAGGTAGTTCAGTTAGCTCTTGTAAACACCCTCGGATTGATTTGTTCAATCCTAGAAAAAATTGGTCTATGCAATAGTAATTTTCACATTTTTAGAGTTCCTTTAACCTACTGTGTAAAGTATGCAGTGGGAAGGAAGTCAAACTAGTTACTTAATACTTATCTTTAAGTTGAATTCAAATTAGTCTCAGAGTTAACTAACCAGTGTAAGAGTTAGGGTGTTTTTCAGTTGCAAATAACAAAAAAACAGATTTGCATTAAAAAGAAAAGAAAGCCCAGATAGTGGGCAGGTTTCAGAGTTGGTTAGAAATAATAATGACAACAGTAACAACAGCAAATACTATCTGTCAGGTACTGCTCTCTCCATTTTGTGTGTATTAATCTATTTAATCCTTGCCACAACTTCTGAGAGTTGTTATCCTCATTTTACAGATAAGGAAATTATCTAAAGGTACAGAGAGCATCTATTACATTTGCCCAGCGTGCCACAGTTAGTGAGTAGCAGAGCTGGCATTCAAACCCGTGCAATCTAGACCAGAGCCCATGCTCTTAACTGCTGATTCAAACCCATGCGATCTAGACCGGAGCCCATGCTCTTAACCGCCGATGCTCTGCTGCCTCGTGATGGCTTCTCAGGCTGTGACTCCTTTCTCTCCAGTTCCCTCTGCTCTGCCCTCTTCCAGAGCTAGCTTGCAGCTCAGTCTGGCTCCCCCTCAGGAATATTATAGATGCCAATGGGTCCTGGAACTACCCTGTACTCATATAAAAGGGGAGAGCACAAGCATTCCTTCCTACCAAACAAAAGCTCTGAGTCTCACTTTAATAGGACAGATCAGGTATTGTTCCCACCACAGAACCAACCACCGTAGACAGGGAATAAGGTTGCCCAGAGTTATCTATGCCAATGGGAACCCACCACAGGTACAGTAATAAGGGAAGTCTACCCCACCAAACCTGCAAAACTGCCATGTAATGAGCTGGATTGGAAAGAATGTTGAGTAGAAGCCACACTGTCCACTGCAACCAGTGATACTCTTGGGTGATACAACTCTAAGAAAGGGAATCAAGATATAACCTTATGGTATAATTTACTAAAATTCATCAAATGTAAGATGCTATGGATTGTAAGACATGCCATTATTAAAGATACCATTAAAAACAGTATAGCACTGCCAAGTATCATCTTAAGAGGCCTTCAAATGTAGGACACATCCTAATTTCAGTTATGTCAAAAATGTAGGAGGAAACGTTCATCTTACAATAAAACAAAAATATGAAGTGCCATCAGCTGGAGTTATAAAAATCCATAACTGCTTTCCCACATATATCTACGTAAGTCTAGGCTATGACTCTATACACAGGCTGAGAAATGAAACAGCAATTAACCCTGCTGTGTTCCCAGAACTTAAGATGAATGATATTAAGTAAAAGAGTCGTCAGAGGCCTCACTCCTCAACCCCTCAATCAAACACCATGTCAGACAAGCAATATCCACCATATGCCAGGCACAGTGTCTGGGTCCTATAAGGGAAAATGTCTTAACTCCTGCCCTCAAGGATATGACTGACAAGTATTAAATAATTATACAAGAAACGGAATGAAGTAATGCTGTTAAATGGATATCAATAAAATACAGGGGTTCAGAAAAAGGAAAGATTAATATAGACTAACTGGAACAGAGACAGTTCCAGCATCAAGATAACATCAGAGCTGCCTGGGCATCTGTAAGAAATGAGGATCTATTTAAGAGAGGAAGGCATGAAGCAAGAGTAAATAACATGGAGGTATTATCAGAGCTGCCTGGGCATCTGTGAGAAATGAGGATCTATTTAAGAGAGGAAGGCATGAAGCAAGAGTAAATAACATGGAGGTATTTCAGAGCTGCCTGGGCATCTGTGAGAAATGAGGATCTATTTAAGAGAGGAAGGCATGAAGCAAGAGTAAATAACATGGAGGTATTTCAGATCACAGTAGTAGAAATCAAGTACTTGAGTTGAACTAGAGCAAAGGCCGTATGTGGCAGAGCGGACTAAAAAGCTAGAAATATAGTTTGGAGCCAGCACATTTGGTAGGCAAGAAGAGACACTGAACATTCTTGGGCAGAGAAATGACATTATCAGAGAGGTTGGAGAAGAATCCCTAACGAGTTGTTTGCAGACACTGGGCTTACGGGGCTTGTGGGACATCTAGGGAGTTTTCACTGAAACTGCCCAGAAGCCACCCAGATATAAGTATGGAATCCACAGAAAGATCTAAGCTAAGAGTTTTTATCTGGGGGTCATCAGGACTAGATGATAACTGAAGTTATGAAATAAATGACATTTTCTTAGGAGGATCTGACATGCCAGAAAAACAAAGGAGCCCAGAGAAATTACCTGAGGAACGTCAACATTAGTGGAATGAGCAGAAGAGAAGGAGCTTGTGTAGAAAGAAAAAGCAGCAGAAACTACACAACAAGAGGAAGGAAAACCAGGAACGTGGGAAAAGAGTATGTAAGAAAAGAGAGAAGTTAATACTGACCAGTTTCACAGCAAGATAGAATAAGAACTGAAACATAACCCCTGAGATTTAGATTATTGATGAGCTGGCTGAAAGCAGTACACATGGACTAGCAAGGATGGGGTAGTCCACACAGGGAGGTCAGAAAAGGATGCTTAGAAAAGATTGCTTTTGAGCTAAGAAGTTAACCAGATAAACAGGAAAAATCACCAAGTGTAAGGGAAGAAAAATAGTATCTACAAAGAATAGGCTGGATCCAATACAAAAATATGTATCTTAATCAAAAAAAAAAAAACAATAAACGCACACATAGGATTTTTACATTCAACAAGCATAACTAATTTGTTACCTCACACAAATTGATCTTTTGCTTTAATTACAATGCTAACTTTTTAAGAAAAAGAACCCAATTAAAAATCCAGCGAATACACAGCTCAGCAAAATTTGATGAAAAGGTATGCAAATAAGCCACACCTTTTGTATGACCTCTTGCTAAAAGGAGCAACTTTAGGCCAGGTGAGGTGGCTCACACCTGTAGTCCCAGCACTTTGGGAGGCCAAGGTGGGTGGATGGCTTGAAGCCAGGAGTTCGAGACCAGCCTGGCCAACATGGTGAAACCCTATCTCTACTAAAAATACAAAAATCAGCCAGGCATGGTGGTGTGCGCCTGCAGTCCCAGCTACTCGGGGGAGGCTGAGGCAGCAGAATTGCTTGAACCTGGGAGGCAGAAGTTGCGGTGAGCTGAGATGCCACCAATGCACTCCAGCCTGGGCAACACAGTGAGATCCCATCTCAAAAAACAAATAAATAAATAAAAGGAGCAACTTTACATATATCTACTATATAAATTACTCTCCATTTCTGCAACAATCTGTTTAACTCTAGGCAACAAGTTCAATCTCAAATTTCATTTTGACTCAATTCTTTTCTTAAAAAGGATTCCATATTTTATAATAGAAAGAGCCATGAAAAAACTCAAACTTTTATTTATTTTAGGAATTGGGAAAATCATTCCATTCCTAAAATCCGACATATCTGACTATACTCTGGAAAAAAGTATATAGTCTGGCAACTCAATAGACATGTATTTTTTAAAAATCTCACTGAATAATTGCAGATAAGACAAACAAGAGTAATCTAACAATTATGCCAAACTTAGATTGGACTACATGTGTGAAAGTACTACCTCTCTAGCACTTTCTCCAAGGAAACTATCAGAACCATTTATTTTCCACTGCATAATAGCAGAACTATCAGTTATGTGACATCCTATAAAAAGACAGACACAATTTCTAATTATATCCATTCTTTCATTTTAATTACTCTAGAGAGTGATTACATATTTAACTCTGCTATCTTTAAAAAATTAAGTTGCTTTAATGAAAGTATTTTAGATAGCTACACCACCATACATCAATTAGAAAGTTAATCATTCCACTTGTTCTCACAAAAAGATTTTAAAGGAGGTGGAGAGGTGGTGTTTGGTGCTTTATAAAAGTTAATTAGAGGGCACCCAGAAAGAGGGATCATCCAGGAAATAAAGTTTATCAAAAATCCAAAATATGTAATCTGCACAGTGTCAAGAAACAGCAGGAGATTCTCTTTAATGAGTTTACTCATGTTCACTTTAAAAGAAAATCTTCAGTTCACGATGTGAGGTTGAGTTTTAAATATACTGGAAGACTTCTCTGTGTAACAGACTGTAAGACTCCACTCGCTCGCTTGGTCTTGACTGCCTAACTGATGGCAGACTATTATCTAAAGCATATTCCTACTCTAAAGGCAGCCTTCTATTTTACAGTGATCTTGCTGTATACTTCACAGTCACACTCATCATTACAAAACATTCCGAAAGCTTTTTTTAATAAGTTTTCAGTGTTTGAATTATCATGATCACTCCCTCAAATTAATTACTAATATGATAAGAAATAATCAAGGTTAAGTTGATACTTAATTTTTGGCCAAAGCAGGTTCAATGGATCTATCCTAGATCAATAGATAAGCTTAAGAATGCATTTCTGGAAGTCCTAGCCAGAGCAATCAGGCAAGAGGAAGAAATAAAAGGCATCCAAATAGGAAAAGAAGTCAAACTCTCTCTCTTTGCAGACAATATGATTCTATACCTATAAAACCCTAAAGACTCTGCCAAAAGACTCCTGGAACTGATAAATGACTTCAGTAAAGTTTCAGGGTACAAAATTGGTATACAAAAATCAGCAGCATTTCTATACCCCTATAACATTCAAGCTGAGGGTCAAATTAAGATCACAATCTCACTTACAATAGACACACACACCAATATCTAGGAATACATCTAATCAAAGAGGTAAAAGATCTCTACAAGGAAAACTACAAAACACTGCTGAAAGAAATCAGACATGTCACAAACAAGTGGAAAAACATTCCATGCTCATGAATTAGAAGAATCAATATCACTAAAATGGCCACACTCACGGTGGCTCACGCCTGTAATCCCAGCACTTTGGGAGGCCAAGGTGGGAGGATCACTTGAGGTCAGGAGTTTGAGACCAGCCTGGACAACATGGTAAAACCCCGTCTCTACTAAAAATACAAAAATTAGCCAGGCATGCTGGCACGCGCCTGTAATCCCAGCTACTCAAGAGGCTGAGGCGGGAGAATTGCTTGAATTCAGGAGGCAGAGATGGCAGTAAGCCAAGATCGTGCCACTGTACTCCAGCCTGGATGACACAGCAAGGCTGGCTCCATCTCGAAAAAATTAATAAAATAAAATAAAATAGCCATACTGCCCAAAGCAATCTACAGATTCAACGCTATGCCTATCAAACTACCAACATCATTTTTCACAGAATTAGAAAAAATTATTCTAAAATATAGAACTCAAAAAGAGCCCAAAGGATTGCCCAAGCGATTCTAAGCAAAAGGAACAAAGCCAGAGGCATCACATTACCCGACTTCAAAGTACACTATAAGGCCAAACAGTAACCAAAACAGCATAGAACTGGTAGAAAACCAAACACATAGACCAATGGAGTACAGAGAACCCAGAAATAAAGCTGCACACCCACAGGCATCTGATCTTTAACAAAGTCACCAAAAATAAGCAATGGGGAAAGGACCCTCTAGTCAATAAATGGTGCTGGGATAGGCTACCTATATGCAAAAGAATACAACTGGACCTCTACCTTTCATCATGTACAGAAATTAAGTCAAGATGGATAAGATTTAAATATAAGACCACATTCTACAAGAATCCTAGAAGAAAACCATTCTTCTAAAGGATTGGTTTAGGAAACACCATTCTGGACATCAGCTTTAGAAAAGAATGTGTGACTAAGTCCTCAAAAGCAATTGCAACAAAAACAAAAATTGACAAGTGGAACCTAATTAAAATAAAGAGCATCTGCACAGCAAAAGAAATTATCAACAGAGTAAACAGACAACATATAGAATGGGAGAAAATATTCACAAACTGTGAATTTGTCTATTTGTCATCCAACAAAGGTCTAATATCCAAAATCTATAATGAACTTAATTCAACAAGCAAAAAACAAATGACCCCAATAAAAAATGGGCAAATATATGAACAGACACTTCTCAAATGAAGACACACAAGCGGCAGACAAACATGAAAAAATGTTCCACATCACTAATCATCAGAGAAATGCAAATCAAAACCACAATGAGATACCATCTCACACCTGTCAGAATGGCTTTTATTAAAAAGTCAAAAAAGAACAGATGCTGGCGAGGCTGCAGAGAAAAGGGAACGTTTATCCACTGTTAGTGGGAATGTAACCTAGTTCGGCCACTGTGGAAAGCAGTTTGGAGATTTCTCAAAGAACTTGAAACAGAGCTACCATTTGACCCAGCAATGCCATTAGTAGGTATCTATCCAAAAGAAAAGAAATTGTTCTACCAAAGAGATACATGTACGTATATGTTTGTTGCAGCACTACTCACAATAGCAAAAAACACGGAACTAACCTAGGTGTACATCAATAGTGGTTTAGATAAAGAAAACATGGGGTGTGTGTGGAATAGTATTCTGCTCCCCATGGAATACTTAGCCATAAAAAAAGAACAAAATCATGTCCTTTGCGGCAACATGGAAACAGCTGGAGGCTATTCTCCTAAGCAAATTAATGCAAAAAAATAAAACCAAATAACATGTAGTTCACACTTATAAGTGGGAGCTAATCACTGGTACTGCTGGACATAAAGACGGCAACAATAGACACTGGTGACTATTAAAGGAGAGGAGGAAAGGAGGAGGCAAGGATTGAAAAATTATTGGGTACTATGCTCACTACCTGGGTGACAGGATCATCCCTATTTCAAATCTCAGCATTACACAATATACCCATGCCACAAACTTGCACATGTATTCCTTGAATCTAAAATAAAAGTTGAAATTATTTTTTTTTAAAGAATGTGTTTGTGATTATCTGAAATTATTGCAAAATGTGTGTATATACATTTTTTTCCAAAGAGGTTTCACGGATTTCATAAGTTAACTGTTTTATTCTATGAAGAGACCATGGAATAAACAAAACAAAGCAGCAAAATGTTAAGTGAAAACTTTATATTCAGACTCTGAAGCTTCTTTGGTAAGGGTAGTGTGTTACGCAAAGAGGTATTCTGAGTAACTGTAATACTAGATAAGGAACAGTCAGGACAAAGCCACTGCTTTTCTCTAAGTTAGGAAAACATCAGGAACTCCTGAGAATTCCAAAACAGCTTGAATGAGGAAGGGGGAATAAGGGAAGAGTAATAGCGTTGAGACTCTAAATGATAGAAGAATTCCAAGGAGAAGATACAAGAATTCCAAGAATTCCAAGGAGAAGATACAAGAATTCCAAGAATTCCAAGGAGAAGATACAAGAATTCCAAGAATTCCAAGGAGAAGATACGAGAATTCCAAGAATTCCAAGGAGAAGATACAAGAATTCCAAGAATTCCAAGGAGAAGATACAAGAATTCCAAGGAGAAGATACAAGAATTCCAAGAATTCCAAGGAGAAGATACAAGGAAACTGGACAAAACACGCTAAATGAAGCTACATTAATTAGAATGTCCCACGTGGCATTTGAATTTCCCTCCATTAGAGTTTTTGCTACATTTCCCTGAAGGTTTATCGAGGGCAGACACTGACCTTAATAGTCTTTGTATCACGGGTTCCAGCACGGTACTTGTCACATAGTTGTTACTCAACATTTCCTGGGTCAGTAATGAAAACATGGGTTGGAAATAGGTGGCAAGTTTTTTTTTAATTATTAAACCAGAAGCTTTCAGTGGATAGTAGTTACATATTCAAATTTCCTTCACCCACTTGAGAGAGAAAATATAAAGGCTATGAAATGTGTCAGGAGAAAAACTATGAACCATTCTTTCTTATTTGAAAAAAAAAAAAAACTATGCAACAATAGAAGAAAGTTGAAAAAGAACCTCATCTTCCTTCATGGAAACATGGACTTAAACAAAAAAAGAACCTAATTTTCCTAAAGTGAACTAAAAGTTACAAATTTCAATCTCCAATAATTGAAGGCAAGAACTTTGTTCTTATAGACTATCTCAGGCAGCAGTTTAAAAGGGGGGCCTACAATGTTTTCCCCTTTGATTTTAAAATAATTTTACACTTATATAAAAGTCACAATAATAGCACAGAGGATTCCCATCTACCCCTTCACTCAGCTTCCCTTAATATTGACATCACCACAGTAATACATAGAAAGTATCTAGGTTCCTGCCTCCCTAGTCTCCTCCAATCTGTCATAATTCCTAAGTCTTTCCTTGTCTTTGACACTTGATACTTTTGAGTAATGATCAGTTATTTAGGCAGGTGTCTTGCCTAAATCATGTTCTTTTTCTGTTCCACAAGGTAAAGATGTATTTAGATGTCCTGCTTCGTTAGTCTCCTCCAATCTGTGACCCAACATGCTCCCGCCCCCAAGGGCAGGTTTACTTCTATTACTTCTATTTTCCTCAGGTGTAAAGGGTTTTCACCAGAGCCCCAAAGGTAATGGTCATTGTTTTGTCCTTTCTCTGCTTTCATTCAGTAGAAGGGAAAAGGACGATAGGGAATAAGCGTCCTGCCAGAGTTTCTTTCTTTCTTTTTTTTTTTTTTTTTGAGACAGAGTTTTCACTCTCGCCCAGGCTGAAGTGCAGTGACACAATCTCGGCTCACTGCAACCTCCACCTCCCGGGTTCAAGCGATTCTCCTGCCTCAGCTTCCCAAGTAGCTGGGATTACAGGCACCCGCCACCACACCCAGCTAATTTTTTGTATTTATTAGAGACAAGGTTTCACCACGTTGGTCAGGCTGGTCTCGAACTCCTGACCTCGGGTGATCCACTCACCTCAGCCTCCCACAGTGCTGGGATTTCAGAGTTTCTTACTGTATCTGCAGCAGCTGCTCTTCTCCTAGAGACAAAGAATGCTTTCTCAGGAATCTCACCTGTCTTTTTGGGAGCACCTGGTAGAGTTTTTGGAGAAAAAGCCTACAGGTGGGTATGAACTCCCCTCATCCACAGTTCCCAGGGACTTCACACTTTCTTGCCAGACCACATGCAGCATCCATCAATTTGGTTAACTATTCTAGCTGAATGCTTACCAGTGTCCAGCTGTGGGTGCCCCAGGTAAGCAAGTGCTGATGTCTTTCCCTACATCTGTCTCTTCTTAGACGTCAAGCTAGCCGATTGCCCTATAACCTCAGCAATCTGATGGGTTAAAAAACAAAAGTCATGAACTTGTCATTGTCCAGATGTTTCTGTGTTTAGTCTTGCTTTTAAGATTAGAAGCCATGCTTTTTCTGTACACAATTTTGTTTTTATTAATGCGTGAATTTGTTTGCTAAAAGATAACGCTATGAAACAAATTTAAAGTTTATTGAAAAATCAACTTAAAAGCAGCATTACAAAATATTCTAATACAATTTTTAATCTTAAAACTTAGAGTTTTGACTGTTGATCACTGTCATTTTTTCCAGCTGTTGTTATATCAAGAAAACTCTCATTATTTCCATAACAATAAAATTCAAAACTGAAATGCAATAATGCATGTGGACATAAATTATACTGAGAATTCAACCTAATAAAAAACACATAACAGCTGACAATGATTTCTTAAAAGCATTTGCTTAAAGTTTGTCAGAATGCTGGGAGAATACCAATTACGTATTCATAGGCCTCATAATTTTGTTTTACAAAATATTTTCTCAAATCTCTTGGGAGATTACTATAGGGTTAAAAGCTGTTTTAAGATCAAAGATCAAATAGAGGGGGAAAAAAACCCTGTAATTCTCTACTGCAGCTCATTGATCTTTCCCATCTGCTATGCAAAAAAGGAGATGCATGTTAAGTTTGAAAAAAGAAAATCTTTTTAACTAGGAATGACAGCATACTGATTCTGGCAAACGTTCAGAGGGAATTTTTATATACAAGATCCAACTCCCTTTTGCCAAAATATAAATGATGTCAACAATAGGAAAACAAAATCTAGTCAGTAGTCTCTTATTTATATATTTCTTCCTGCAAATATATCGTATGATCAGATTTCTAATATAAAACACACATAGTAAAATAAATTTTCAACCATCAAGAGCACAGGCTTAGGGGTGAATGATAAGAGACAAGTGGAGTAAGACACTGAAAAACGAAGTCAACTCAGGACCAGAGGAACTACTTTCCTGGTACTCTTCCCTCCCTTGTATCCTCCAGGGATTGATTCCAGGACACCAACCCCCTCCCTGGCCCCCAGCACGGATACCAAAATCCATGGATGCTCAAGTCCCTTCTATAAAATGGCATAGTATTTGCATATAAACTATGCATATCCTCTTGTATACTTTATATCATCCCTAGAATACGTATAACAGTGGTCCCCAACCGTTTTAGCACCAGGGACCAGTTTCGTGGAAGACAACTTTTCCACAGATGCTGGGGCGGGGGGCGGAGCGGGGATGGTTTTGGGATGAAACCATCAGATCATCCAATCATCCGATCATCAGGCATTACTTTGATTCTCATACTGTGAGATCTAGTGTGCAACCTAGATCCCTCACATGCACAGTTCACAATAGGGTTCACGCTCCCGTGAGAATCTAATGCCGCTGCTGATCTGACAGGAGACAGGGCTCAGGCAATAATGCTCGTTCACCTGCCACTCACTCCCTACTGTGCGGCCTGGTTCCTGACAGGCCATGGGAGTGGTACCGGTCCTTGGCCCGGGCTCTGGGGACCCCTGACTATGCTATGTAAATAGCTGTTATGCTGTATTGGTTTTATTTGTATTATTTTTATTGCCACATTGTTATTTTCGGGGGGGGGGGTTCCAAATTTTTTATTTTTATTTTTTTAAGAGACAAGGTCTTGCTATGTTGCCCAGGCTGGCCCCAAACTCCTGGGCTCAAGCAATCCTCCCATTTGAGCCTCCCTAGGAGATGGGACTACAGGCAAACACCACCACACCCAGTCCAAATATTTTCAATCCCAGCCTGGCTGCATCCACAGATGTGAAAACCATGGATTCAAAGGACTCACTGTATAGTCCAACAATTCAAGTTTCCATGGACTTTATGTAAAAGCCTAGAAGCCTTCTCATGTATCTTCACCTTGGAAACAATAAAAAATACTTCCCAGGAGGCAAATGACATGGCCCATTTTTTAGAACAGAAGCAGCACATTTTGTCTCCTGAGACAAACGCTCATAGGCACACCAACAATTATCACCTTTGGTAACCCTCAAAGTATTTTAGCATGGGGCCTGTTTCTTTCCTTAGTGTGCCTTTAGCTTCTCTCCTCTCACAGTCACTGAATTCTACACTTAAAATGGGTGAGACTGACTCTTAAGAAAAAAAAGACAGTTGTATATTCTCACACTAGAAGCACAATAAATGTGCTAGAAGTACTAAGTACTCTGGTAGGCGGGGGTGGGCGGATTACTTGAGCCCAGGAGTTGAAGACCAGTCCATGCAACATGGCGAGACCACATCTCTACTAAAAACAGAAAAATTAGCTGGGAGTGGTGGCGTGCCCCTATAGTCCCAGCTACCAGGGAGGATGGGATGGGAGGATCACTTAAGCTTGGGAGGTCAAGGCTGCAGTGAGCCATGATCGCACCACTGCACTCCAGCATGGGTAACAGAGTGAGACCTTGTCTCAAAAAAAAGTGTTTTAGTTCTTTATAAGTTTGATGATATTTCTATGATCAGAAGTATGTCATAGGAACTTAACTCTTGTTTATATCCATTAGCCTGTGGTAAAATTGGTTTCGTTAGAAGTCATTTTGCTTGAAGTTTACAACAATCTATTGATGATGTTGAGTGAGGACTTACTCTACATGAGAAATAAAAAGAAGAAAATAATCCCATCACCTAGAAAGACAACCACTATTAAACCAATATACACAAAAAATATATAGATAGAGAAAATTTTATTTTTCAAGACCTCAGATGCCATTTTGGAATCTATTTTTACCACTTAATGTGATTATTTGCCCCATGTCACTAAATATCATTAAAAATTAACATTAGCAAAAGATACCTCCCACAAATTGAGTACTTACCATTTGCCAAGCACGACATTAGCACTTTGCAGAAGTTATTTCATCCTCACAAACAGCCTGTGAGGAAGATAGTGTCACACCCACTACACTGATATGCAAACTACCTATCAATATCTAATGATATTTTGGATCACAAACTAAATAATCATGCCAGTATATTTTTTTAATTATGAAGTCAAATTTATAAAAGTATTTTCAGGCAGAAACTAGTGATGTAGGAACTCTCTCTCCAAATCTAGAAGTATATATCTATGAAAAAAAATATTTGGGGGCATAAAAACTACGTTAAAATAAATGTAGAAACATGTTGAAGATCTTCGATGTGACTAAAAAGGAAAGCCTCATTTTTTACTATGATATAGGAGTAGCAAAGGGTAATTAAAACAACCAGCAGCAGCACTGTGAGCTTTCACAGAAAGATACAAGTTCACAAAATCCCTTTCCTAATGACCAAGCTCCACGGATTGGGGCTTTCGCATCTGTGACCATCTTTCTGAATGTCCTGGCATACCCCGTCTTTTGTATTTTCCTAAGAAGAAGAAATCCCTCCGTGAATGGAACAATAACCTCAGTGCCATGTATGTAAGACTATATATGCCTACTGCTTGGTTGAAGGCCACTGGGAATTACACACACCTGTTATTGGGGAGCAACATGGTCCTCCAATCTGGTTACATTAAGTAGGAGTAAATTATAGGTGACCCTTAATCTCTGTTTTGTGCGTCCCCACTTACCCTGCCATTCGTAAGTACACGCACATTCCAGACACATGAAGAGGAGCTTTTTATCCAAGACTTTGAAAGAACCGACTAGGAGTTTACAGGAAGATCTCTAATGAGTAATAGTGGTAGGTAAAATTCACGCTGAGCCAGTTCTTTCTTGGTCGTCATTTGTGTACGTTTCCTTACTCAAGTATCAAAATGTCTTTGTTTCAAGGTCATTTCACCTATGGAGTAAATGCGTAATTTGTAACAACGCTGCAAAATTTGTGGTTACACTGACTCCAAGTTATCTTATTTCATACTGAAAAGAACCCTGAAATGAAAGTACCACCATTCACTATATTGAGGAGGCGAATTTAAAACCAGGAAGCTGATATTACCTGTTACTGCCAGGTCACTCCTTTTCGGATTATCACTGGAGCTTTCAAATCTTCAAGAGATCAGAAAGCATTCCGGTGGCTCAACAAAGGCACTGAAACAAGGACAAAAAATGCCTCACTGACATTTTAGGGGCTAATGCCCATATTTCTTTCTTTCTCCCCCCCACCCCGCTTGAGATAGAGTCTCACTCTGTCGTCCAGCCTGGAGTGCAGTGGCGCCATCTCAGTTCACCACAACCTCCACCTCCCGGGTTCAAACGGTTCTCCTGCCTCTGCCTCCCAAGTAGCCGAGACTACAGGCACATGCCAGCACGTCCAGCTAATTTTTATGTTTTTAGTAGAGATGAGGTTTCACCATGCTGGCCAGGCTGGTCTGCAACTCCTGGCCTCAAGTGATCCTCCCGCCTCGGGCCCCCAGGGTGCTGGGACTACAGGCGTGAACTTACGCGCCCCACCTTCTTTCTCTTTACTATCTTTGATGTTCATGTATCTATTCATTCAGTCAACAAGCATAAAATGCCTATCATGTGCAAGGCACTATGGAAGGCACTGAAGAATCACACATAATAGAGACACACTCTCAAGGCTTTTATAACTTAGCTGAGGAACCCAATTTATTCACCACCATGAACTATATCATATAATAAGTGCTACAATGTGTAAGCGCTGTGGGAGCACCATGGAGGTGTTACTTGAGTCATACCATGAAGTACCTTTTCTTCAGGGAAGGAAGGGATGATGTGATAATCCATTAGAGGTATGGCACAGGCACAAAAACAATAAACCCTTATGGAAAAGTCTTCACTAAAAGACTATTGAGGCCAGGCATGGTGGCTCACGCCTGTAATCCCAGCACTTTGGGAGGCCGAGGCAGGCTGAGGTCAGGAGTTCAAGACCAGCCTGGCCAACCCGGTGAAACCCCGCCTCTACTAAAAATACAAAAATCAGCTGGGCGTGGTGACGCATACCTGTAATCCCAGCTACTCGGGAGGCTGAGGCAGGAAATTGCTTGAACCTGGGAGGCAGAGGTCGCAGTGAGCCAAGATCCCACCACTGCACTCCAGGCTGGGCTATAAGAGCGAAACCCCTTCTCAAAAAAAAAATAAAATAATAAAAAAAGACTACTGAAAAGAGAAAACAAAGTAAAAGTAGTCACACAGAAAATAAGAAAATGAAAGAATCTAATGATAAAGAAATATACTGATGTGAAATTGGAGACCAGTTGGAGGTTAAGTTTAAAAATATATATATATTTTGAACAGAGTATTGAAATAGGCCAGAGGTTTATGAATAAGTGAAGCAGACCCATTAAGGCAAACACTGGTACTGCTTCCTCAAAGCTTTTGTGAAATGAAGGAAGGCAAAAAGGGAATGGATAGATGATCTTGGGAGCCAGACTCTGGTAAGAATCTGTGCCCTGGGAAGGACGGTTAGTTCTTCCACACTGTGCACTCCACCTCAGGGCATCTTATCTCCCTTCCAGAATTCTTGCCTAGCAACTTCCCTTACAGTGCACCAGGCTCCCAACTTCAGATTTTAAGCTCTACTGTATTTAAATTCTTCTTATTTAAATTTAAAAATGTATGGTAGCTCTTCCTATTTTGGATTTTGTATATTCCTTCCAGTTGTTTTTGTTTTGTTTTACTCTCTTATGTATTTGCATTAAGTAACATTTTGGTTCACATATATACATGCCTAAGAAATTTTCCTCAACCTCCTCTTACCAATCAGTAACACTGGTTTCACCAAGGAGTAAGATTCTAATGTGTTAAACCCTATTTAATATCTTTCAGTTTGATCCTCAAACTGTACATTTCTCCATCTGCAAGTACAGCGTTACATTCACCAACTTACCTAATGGAATTTGATACATGGTTGGACATTACTATAAATTAGCTGAATCTCAATTTATTTAGGAAGCTCTACAATGTAACTCCTCAAAAGGCAACAGTCTCCTATAGAATCAATATACATGTAACACCATTAAGAAGCAGCCTCTCAGAAAAGCGATTCAGCAATTGAGATTAATGTAATGAAAGTTATTCAGGTAGATAACAATCTAATTTTAAAACACTTGAAAGAAAGAAGTCCTAACTCCTTTCCCATACAAATAGAGATGCTAGCCAGTCTGGGGCAAGGGAGAGTTGGGCTGGTGTAGTGGCAGGGAAGATGGGCACAGGAACCTAACACCAATTTTTTCACTTGTACATTTCCTAAAAGAATTTTGAAAAACCTTGTGCTCTTCTGACATTTTAGGTTGACCTGTTAATTTAATGATGGCATGGATATAGTTTCCAGTATGGTATATACGTATCTTAAATATTATTGTTGCAACCCTGCAGCTGTAGATTTCACTCTTTTACTTAATGAAATATGTCCACCAAACAATCTAATTGTTAAGCCTGTTCTGTCAAATCAATAAATCAAATAAAACTTACTTTCTGTCAAAAAATTCATATTTCATTTCAAATAAAAGTGCTAACCTGCCTTCCCTATAAATCCTCCCTCACCACCCATCACCACCACAGACAGACAACAATCAACTTGATTCTAAAAGAAAGAAATAAGGTATGGAGTCCTGCCATGGGTTTGTTACCTGGAGGAAACATCTATGATTTTGACCAAAGCAGTCATCACTTTGCTATCTTCAAATTCACACCCAGAACCTAAGAATTTTTTTTTTTTTTTTTGGAGACAGAGTCTCGTTCTGTCACCCAGGCTAGAGTGCAGGTGCTTGATCTCCGCTCACTGAAACCTCCGCCTCCCAGGTTCAAGCAATTTTCTGCCTCAGCCTCCCAAGTAGTTGGGATTACAGGCATGTGCCACCACGCCTGGCTAATTTTTGTATTTTTGGTAGAGACGGGGTTTCACCATGTTGGCCAGACTGGTCTCAAACTCCTGACCTTGTGATCCACCCGCCTCGGCCTCCCAAAGTGCTGGGATTACAGGCATGAGCCACCGCGCCCAGCCCCAGAACCTAAGAATTCTTAAATGGTCCCTTTAGTGGGTGAACCAGAGGATTTACACTCCCTGAAGCAATCAAATATTGTAAGATTTGTGCTGGGTCAGAAGCATGACTGACTGCCTTTGTCAAGTGGGAGGAAAGCAATTTGTGAATGGAGAGGTAGGAAGGAAGACTCACTCTGCCACAGGTGCTCTCAGGCAACCATATTAGAAATTATCAAATGCAGACATTGAGCATCTAAATACCATTAAAACTATTTTTGCATGCAAAATTCCTGAAAAGTCTCCATGAATCCCCAAGTGTATATATACACCCACTTTAAAGACAACTAATCTAAAAAACAGCTCCAGAGTGCTTAACTCAACATTGGAAGCCAGGCACACAAAACGCAAAAGCTGTCAGTCATAATGTTCTAAGAATAGAAGCAGAATAAAGATAACAAGGCAATGTGGTAAAAGCTTTAGGATACGCAAATTTGACATAGGGGTGCAGAGCTTGGATTCTGGAATCAGAAAGTCTGGGGTTTGGATTCCACCTGTACTACTTACTAGCCATGTGACTTTAAATAAATTTCTTTATCTCCTTGGGGCTTTGTTCCCTCCTCTTTAAGACAGGAGCACTATTGATGTTGATGATGGCAGTGATGATGTTTTAAGTATCTGTACTTCACTGAATTGTTGTGAGGATTAGATGAAATAACACAAGGCACTTAGCACAAAACGTAGCATGTAGTAAACATTCAATAAATGCTAACACAACATTAGGAGGGAGAGTTTTACTTAATAAAATATGTCCACCAAACAATCTAATTGCTAAGCCTGTCCTTACTGTCAAATTAATAAATCAAATAAAACCCTCTCCTGAGTGTAAATCACTGCCCATTTTTGCCAGCAGTTTAGACTATGAGTGAAAAGAAGGTTTTTAGGAACACCAAGCCAACTCAGGCAAAATGGAGACATATTTTCAACTACAGGCCTGTCCTATGTCCCTAAAATTGCCTTCCATGAATGTAACCCCAATCAGAGTATAGTTTAAGGTAGAACATAAGAATTTGTCCTTCTTACTATTGACCCAAGGGATAAACAGCACGAATAAAATTCTGCTTTTTTATAGATACTCTCAAATCTGTATCTGAATTTCTAAATGCATTTAAGATGCCCGGGGTCTAAAAACATACAACACAGTTAACAACAAAGAAAACGAACTTATGAGGGCTGAGTTAGAAAACCCCTACAGCTGTTAAGACAGTCTTTTGCAAACCAAGAGATTAGGAATTTAATTTGTGCAAGTATGGAGGGGACTTCCAGCCACTTGTCTGGGAGAGCTTAGTACAGATAAGAAATTAATGTGCCTGAATGACTTAGACTTAATTCTTATAAACACTCTCACTTCTGAAATGGGCCCGGAGCTTTGCCTTTGAGTGGACATCCAAAAAGGAAAAAAAAAAAAAAAACACCTGGGAATAAGAGAATTAACTTAAAAACTCATAAAAAGCAAGGCATTACTGTACATCTGATAAGACTGAAAACCATATGAATGCATAACTAATGAATTTCCCACACACCAAGTTCATGCAAAATCACACAGTTAATTCCATTTCATACTTTTAAACCTTCACTAGAATTGGTTGTTTTTTTAATCTTTACTTTCCCATCTACTAAGGTAAGTCAGAAGACCCTGGATGTAAACATATCAATTGCCTCTAAAATAAAGACCAAGTATTGAAATAGTGAAGAGGATACTGCATTGTCTCCTAGTGCTTTTGAGGAAGCAGAGCCCAAGATCATGGCTCATTTTACTACTGGCCAAACTGTGAAGCAGAATATATCACTACATGTAGCAAATAACAAGTAAGCAGAGAATCAAAGACATCACAATGATATATCCATAAAAAAAGTATTACCATATTTGTCCTAAAGACAACTCTAGAAATAATTCTATTTATCTAGTAAGAAAAGGCATGACCATTAACTATATATAAAAACATAATCTTTCAAAGAATGTCAAAAATGAAACCACTATATTATCCAATAAATTCTGTGACCGGGGAGAGAAAACCTACTAAACTCTAATAAATGGAACCTCCACATCAGAGATATTAGAGGTGCTGTTTTTCTAAACCCATTTAATGTAGCTCTTTGAGCTTGCAACAGGGTCTCCATGACAGGTTTCATTTCTAAAATTCAATTAAAACTTATCTACGATTTAAATAGGTACCACATGGGGATGAATTTTAGGAACCTATGTAACTTGAGGCATCTGATGACACTGTTAAAAGGAGTTGTCTATTACTGCAGGAACACGGTAATTTAGAAATGGCATCCTAGGCCGGGCGCGGTGGCTCATGCCTGTAATCCCAGCACTTTGGGAGGCTGAGGTGGGCAGATCACAAGGTCGGGAGATCGACACCATCCTGGCTAACACGATGAAACCCCGTCTCTACTAAAGATACAAAAAATTAGCCAGTCGTGCTAGCACATGCCTGTAATCCCAGCTAGTCAGGAGGCTGAGGCAGGAGAATCACTTGAACCCGGGAGGCGAAGGTTGCAGTGAGCCGAGATCGTGCCACTGCACTCCAGCCTGGGTGACAGAGCCAGACTCCGTCTCCAAAAAAAAAAAAAAAAATGGCATCCTATCTAATTTAATCACACCATAACTTAAAGCAAGTTTTATATTTTAAACTATATAGCTTTCAAGTAGCAATCTCAAATCCTATAAATGAAGACTGCATTAAAATGTTAAATGTATTATTATAACATTTCCTTCGGAAACCAGATTTAATTATAGGATCATCTATAATGTCTTGCCTTTATCAGAGGAATTGGGGAGGTAATTAAGTAAGTAGAGTGTATCACTTTACATTTCTGGTCCCAATAACTTTCGGAACACTGTGTAACAAAATGTGCTATGAGAAAAGAGTACTTGTAAAATTATTACCGTAATACAAATAATCAACTTCTTCAAGACAGAAAAATTCTTGGCTATAAAATTCAGAGGAAAATTCCAAACTTATGACAAGATGAAAATACTGAAATATATTTGACATTTGAAAACAAAATTTCCAGAAGTTTCTCTCACAAATACACGAGACAGAAACTGACTGATTCAGAGGCCACGCACCTGAAGTTGTCTCACCAGTCTTAAAAGATTATCTCAATACAAGAAATGATTGTCTTTCCAATATTTCTTTTTCAGTCTTATAGTCTACAGAAGTATCCACATAAGGAGAGCTAGCAGGACACACACACCATAAATCACAGTAGACAGGTCAGCTCCATGCTTAGTCAGTTCTTCATTCTACACCTTCTCCCAGTTAGAAGCAGCCCCATCTCCTCTGGGGAATTAATTGCCATGTAATCATCACCTGGATTACTGAGCTCTACTGTTTCACTTCCAGCTTTTTAAGAGAATTGCTTTCTTCCCACTTTTTTCAAATAGAAGAGGTGAGGAGATCAAAATACAACAAGCGCTAATATACCCTTCCCCAGATTCAACATTTGTTAACAACTTTCCACGTCTGCTTCCTCTCTACATATGTGTATCTGTACGTTCTTCTGCTCATCCATTTGAAAATAAGTTGCATACATTTTAACTCATCCCTAAGACCTTTGGCATATGATTCCTATTAAGAATAACATAATCAAATTAGCCGGGCGTGGTGGCGCATGCCTGTAATCCCAGCTACTCGGGAGGCTGAGGCAGGAGAATGGTTTGAACCTGGGAAGTGGAGATTACAGTGAGCCAAGATCGTGCTATTGCACTCCAGCTAGGGAAACAGAGCGAGACTCCGTCTCAAAAAATAATAATAACATAATCTCTTACATGATCACAATACATGATGCTGAAGCCACTATTCTGGAGACCACGCTTTGAGAACCAACGCACAGAGACTAAGATAAAACTGCTGTTCAATAAATGCTCTTCTCCTCATCCTCTACTCTTCCCTTTCCAAAAGTCAACTGTCATTATCCTATGAAAACAGAACTTTGAATATGTTATACAATCAATTTGTTGGCAGGGAATACCCATCCCCAACATATCTACTGAGAGACTAAATAAACAAATGGTCAAAGGCCAGATCGTAGGTAACTACGACCCACGACCTGCAGCTACAAGCCCAGGCAACCAACCTATTATCTACAATAACCAGTCTAGGAAGTCAGACTGGTTACTGTCTAGCAACTAGCCCAGGAAGCCCAACAATGCCCTTAAGAATTTGTACAAAGCCACACTATCTGTGATCATGCCTGGGGAACACAGCAAGATCTCATCTCTTTAAAAAAAAAAAAAAAAAAAAGCACAAAATGGCCAGGAAATGATTAGTAACTGTCAGCTTCCCTAATTTTTGCTCCTGCTTCCAATGTAGGACCAAGCAGAGAAAGCCAAAAATGTACCCTTAACTAATCACACAGGTTGCTTTTAGCTGGCTCACCTACAGCTTCCCACAGGAACAGCCTACAAACAGGGCATACCTGAAACCTTCCCTTCTTTCCACTCTAAAGTTTACCCTGCTGGGCACAGTGACTCACACTTGTAATCCCAACACTTTGGGAAGACAAGGCAGGAAGATCACTTGAGCCCAGGACTCCAAGATGAGCCTGGGAAACATAGTGAGACCCAGTGTCTACAAAAAATAAAAATAAATTAGCTGGACATGGTAGCACATGCCTGTGGTTCCAGCTACTCAGGGGGGACTGAGATGGCAGAGTCACTTGAGCCTGGGAGGTCGAGACTGCAATGAGCCATGATCACACCCCTGCACTCCACATGGGCAACAGAGCAAGAGCCTATCTCCAGAAAAAAATAAAATAAACAAAAGTTTTCCCATTCCTCTGTCTTCCTTGATCTCCACCAAATTGAATAGATGGTGGCGGATTCCCTTACTATATAAAGCAAGCTCTGAATAAGTAGCCATTGGTTGTACTCATTTGGGTAGTCCTCATTTATTTCCACAACCAGAATAAAATCAATTAGTTATTTTTGTGATGTTTTTGCTCTTTAACTTAGAATTCCTTCTTCTGAGACAGTGTGATATGGGGCAGGAGGGACCTGCTTTGGAGCCAGGAAGACCTGGGTTTGGAAATCTGACTTCTCCAGCGATTACCTTATGCAAGTTCTATAATCTCTTTGAACGTCAGACCTGTGTTTGGAAATCTGACTTCTCCAGCGATTACCTGATGCAAGTTCTAGAATCTCTTTGAACGCCCATTTCCTCACTGATGTTCTCCATGAAGGGAACAATAAGCACCCACTGCTTAGGGCTGCCCTAAGAAGAGAAAATAAACACAAAAGGACACCGTGCCTGACACAGAGGAAGCGTCAATGAAGTCAGGTGCTCTGACTGGGCTATGTTCTTCAGCTTTGAAACCTTTAATCCTGTGAGTATGAACCTGTTGACGTTAGGTGTGGAAAGGTTTTTTTTGTTTGTTTTTAAGTAATGTTATTGGGAGTATAGAGCCAAGTCCCTCACTTTAGAAACTAAAAGATGAGTGTTGCAGCTTCGGCATACCGTTTTGACTACTGTGACAGAAAATGACCCAAACTAGTTCATGTAAAATCTCATCAACAGGCCGGGCATGGTGGCTCACACCTATTATCCCAGCACTTTGGGAGGCTGAGGTGGGCAGATCACCTGAGGTCGGGAGTTCGAGACCAACCTGACCAACATGGAGCAACCCCATCTCTGCTAAAAATACAAAATTAGCCGGGCGTGGCGGCACATGCCTGTAATCCCAGCTACTCAGGAGGCTGAGGCAGGAGAATGGCTTGAACGCCTCCAGGAGGCGGAGGTTGAGGTGAGCCGACATCGCACCATTGCACTCCAGCCTGGGCAACAAAAGCGAAACTCTATCTCAAAAAAAAAACTCATCAACAGAACTATAGGGACATCCCAGACTCCCAAAGACTGAGTTTCAACTGATAAATAACTCAATAAATCAGGCTGCTCTCTCAGGAAATGCTTGATTTGATCACCTCCGTTGTTCTTCTCTCAACCTGCTTCTTTTGCTTACTCAGCTGCACACGGCCCTGAAAAATGCCCACCCCAAGATGGCAGTGATCTATAATTTCATAAAGATTTGGGTTACACAGGTGTATGCATTTGTCGGAATTCATCGAATGGTACACTTAAGACATAGGCATTCCACTGCACTTAATGGATCTAGTCTCATTTCTGTCTCCCTCACTAAACTATGACATCTCAAGGACAAAAAGGAATCATATTCGACACTGAATCCTCCACGCTGGCACAATGCCTAGCATGTAACTGAATCTCAGTAAATGCGTGATTATTAAACAAAGGAAGCAAACTGAAGAATTTGAGAAAGTCTACTTATTGGGATTTATTCTGAAAGATGTACTACAAGTTCACATTTTAATTAATGATTACATTCCAGTGAATTAATATAAACATATTTAAATTTTAATCATTATAAAGTGAGCTATATTTATAAGCAAACAATTAGTGACTTAATTAAGGTGCCAACTGTTCAGTGTACATGACTCTACCACCACCTAGTGTAAATAAGTGCATATTACCACATTTGGAAATTCCCTAAAGACAAAGAATCTCCCAACGGTGGGTCACAAGCTAACATACTTCAACCACAAACATTCAGCAGGTGCCTGCCGGTCCTGGAAATCATGCCAGGCTCCAGAAGGACAGACACAGCTCTTGTCTGTGTTGATCACTGCTGTCTCCTCAGGGTTTAGGAGAATGGCAAAGCACTTTGCTGGCCTTCAATAAATATCTGTTAGCTGACTGACAAGATTCTGGGATTAAAAGGTGACTAAGTTATCTTCGGGAAAGACATTCAGCCATTCAAAACCAACAGCATTTTATAGACAATGAAATATTATTCTGCACTAAAAATAAATGAGCTATCAAGCTCTGAAAAGACACGGAGGAAACTTAAGTGAATATTACTAAGCGAAAGAAGCCAATGTGAAAAGGCTACACACTATACGATTCCAACTGTATGACATTTAGGAAAAGGCAAAACTATAGAGACAGTAAAAGGATCAGTGATGACCAGGAGCTGGGGAGGGAAGGGATGAATATGTAGGGCACAGGGGATTCAGGGGGCAGGGAAATTACTCTATGATATGATGATGGTGGATACATGTCATTACACATATGTCAAAACCCATAGGATTTACAACACCAAGGGTGAACGCTAATGTAGACTATTCACTTTGGGTGATAATGTCATGAGTAGAAGGTGATCGGTTGCAACAAACGTGCCATTCTGGCGGGGGGTGTCCATTGTAGGGGAGGCTGTGCATGTGTAGAGGAAGAGGGTCTATGTGAACTCTCTGTGCTACGCACTCAATTTTGCTGTGTAGTTAAAACTACTCTAAAAAGTATTTTTTTAAAGTCAATAAAATTTTTTTACTTTAACTTTAGATATCAAATAAGCAAAACCCAAATCTAACAAGTACATCAAAAATATACTGTTTTTTTAAATGCCTACATAAATGCTCAATAAATGTTATTTCCTCACCTCCGTAGCACAACCGCAACTGCTTACCCCAAGTAGCTGACATGAAGTGGCTGTAAAGAAGCCACTGTTTCTTCATCTGTGAAATTAAGACAGCAGGACTAAATCTCTCACTTCCTATTCTAATTTAACATTCTTTTAAATTTTAAAAGAATAGATCACTAAACCTAAACTTTTCTAAAATATAGAAAAAGGAAGGAAACTGTCAAATACTTACAGCATCACACAGTGACACCAAAACCTGACAACGAACACATTAAAAATTACTGTCAAATCTCACTTGCGGGCCAGGGGCGGTGGCTCACACCTGTAATCCTAGCACTTTGGGAGGCCAAGATGGGTGGATGACTTGAGGCTAGGAGTTCGAGACCAGCTTGGCCAACATGGCAGAACCTTGTCTCTACTAAAAATACAAAAATTATGGGTGGTGTTGTGCACCTGTACTACCAGCTACTGGGGAGGCTGAGGCACGAGAATCGTTTGAACTCGTTTGGGAGGTGGAAGTTGCAGGGGACAGAGTTCGCACCTCCAGCCTGGGCCACAAACCAAGACTCCGTTTCAAAAAAGAAATGGAAAAAAAAGACTCATTTATAAATATTGGTGCAAAAACTTTAAAAGTAATAGCAATGAGAACTCATAAATGCACTAAGTGAAGGACAGGCTATAGGCACAACTGTTTACTCCAGTGATTCCAGGAGAGTTCACTATTAGACTCTACTCATACAAGCAACCATATAAGTAGGTCAAAAAAGAAAAGTTATATGACCATCTAAGTAGATGCCAAATAGACATGATGAAATTTTTAAACCGTTCCTGATTTTAACGCTTAGCAAAATAGCAATAGATGACTATTTCCTTAACATAATGGAAAAATACATTTCATATCAGTCTATAACTTTCTAATGTTTTACTGGAAACATTACTGAAACACTAAAACAATGACACACACAAGCATTTCTGTTGAAGTCTGGGAGGAATAAAGAAAGCCCACCAGTGGGCTTCTAGATTAATATTCATCTAGAAGTACCATACTAGCCAATGCAAGGAAAAAAAATCTTATGTGAGTTTTATTTATTTACCACACATTTTTACAGTGCTTACTATATGTCAGATACTGTTCTGAACACTCTACAAATACTAAATCATTTAATTCATATAATCCTCATAATAATAAGGCAGTACTATTATTATCTCATTCTACAGAGGGAGAGAGCGAGGCACAGAGAACATAAGTAGCTTGCGCAAAGTCACATAGCTAGCAAGTTAGTAGAAACAGGCTTAACACACAAGCAGTCATAGTTCCAGAGCCGGTGCTTCTCACCACTATGCTATATGAAACACGATATCGGATTGAAGGAGGCGGAAGTATCCATATATGCAGATGATATGACACACTTGCAAAATTCAAGGGAGAAAAAAGTGAAACATTGTTATAAGTGAGAATTTAGTACAGTGGTGGATTACAAAATCACATAAAACTACGATGCTTCTATATGTAAACAATAAGAACTTAGAAAATATACTATAAAAAGATGCTATTTACACTACTGACAAAAAAAGGTAAAATAACTAGAAATAAAAATAAGTAGATAGTTCCTATTTGAATAAAAAATTACAACCCTGCTGGTTTATCAGTGAACATAAACTCCAAATTTACCAAAAGCGAGGTATTCAAAAGGTATGAACTGACTTAAAATGCTCCTCAGGCACCTAAGTAAAAGCCACAGGGTTGAAAGCAAACCAGCCTTAAAAAGGCCCACCGTTTCGCCACCTACCGGGATCAGGTGTATGCAATACACTTGAGCTTTGTCAGCTAACCCAATTATGCCCAATCTTTTAGGCCAACCCTTAACAAATTTAATACCTTCTATTACCAGCCCAAGAGCACGGTCATGATACAGAAACACTTTTCTGCAAACTGTTAGTAAATCTCTACTACACCTTACAACAGTCCACATTTTAACTACTAATAAAGCACTGAAGTTGGGTGAGGATCTGATGGAACAGGTGGATCTTCTAGTCGGCTCCTATTCCACTTTAAGGCCTAAGGTTGGCAGTTAATGCCCAGTCAAATCAGATTAGGTAACACGTGAAGAAATTGTTCACAATGCAAAAAAGAGAAATCCTGAATAAACATTCAGAGAAGTGTCCCCTAAAAAGTAAGGATCATTCAACTATGAAATGAGTTAACATGGGAAACCAAGATTCTCTGTAGGAAATAGTTTAATGAGATAGGTGTGCATCCATAAAGAAACTGCTATGCATTGAGGTGGGGAAAAATGCTTTAACCGTCACCATTAGCACCACAATCAGTCAGTCAGTCAAGCAACCAGGCAACCATTACTTATGGAGTTGCTACTATGGGCACAACTCTGCAGCAGTCAAAATAAAATGTGAGGTATGATTCCATCAAGAGAAATATTTATTATATGCTTGGAGAAACAAACATGAAGAGAATACAAAGCAATACATGAAAAGAAATACATAAGGCAAACTAATAATGGGAGAATTTCTCTCTGAGTTCCCATATATATTACAGGAATAAAAATCTAAGGAGCAATCAATCAGAATAGAATTTTATTTCTTCGAACTTTTAGAAGCTGAAAAGATTTGGAGGACTATAAAATGTACACAGGCAAATAATCCACGACAGTAGTAATAACTGATGAGAGATTATTAAAAACACACTAAAGCCTCAAACGTCAGCAATGTGTATCATCCTATTTCATTAAAACATATTCACTAATTAATTTCAGTAACCAGAGTTAATTTAACAAGTCACTGTGCTAGGCTTTTACTGAATGAGTCAAAAGGAAACACATAAAAATACTCAAAGATTTCTTATATAAAGCAACAGGACTGGATGCAAGCTCTAAGGGCAGCTGTTTAACAATGAAAAAACTGGGACTGAAATCAAGTTTGTGACTGAAAATAGGCACATTGAGCTCTGTAGTCACCTCTATTTATAGTACTGTAATAAAAGCCACATATTGGGTTAAATCAATGTCCTCCCATCCCTTAGATAACCCACTCTACAACAAATTTATAACTGAAGATGTGGGGGTGATAATTCACATTAATTCAGCAAATATTTACTGAGTTATGATGCTGTGCTCAGTGCCTGAAATGCTGAATTTAATAAGACATAGACCCAGCGTTTTTTGTTTGTTTTTTTAAATAAAGACACAGTCAAGCCCAAGTCCCTGATCTGAAAGAGCTCATGTTATAGAGAATTTCTCGCTTTTTAGGGAGAGAAGAAGTATTCCTTTAAAAATACAGTTCCTTGAAACAGTCCTGTTTTCCAACCATTAACTACCTAACCAGGAGGATAGAGAATTGGAAAACCACCACGTTTGCTTATAAGAACTGAATGGAATATGAATTGGAAATAAAAATTAAATATCTCTAAAACCGTCATGCTATACTGGATTGAATGTACATCAAGAAATTGTATTTCCAGTCCTACATTGAGAAATTTTATTTACACAAAATCTATTACACAAAGCAAGATATAACCAGCTAATATTTCATCGAGCTATTACCAAATGTTAAGAGGTTTCCTAGAAAGAAATGAGTTCTATTAAAAGCTTTAGGGACACTGAGCCTCCAAATGCTATAGAAAAGCCAGATACTATAGAAAAGCCAGATACTGCCTTGAGGCAAAAATGCTAGAAAGTGATAGAATGCGTTCTTTACAATTTGCAGCTAGGTTATTACCCATGATAAATTGATAACCATTCATTAACTTTGAGAGCAATAGACAACTGGCAGGCTATTTCATGCCTCAAAGAATTTATGGCAAAAATGACAGGTGACTTTGAATTCTGAAAAGGATTCTTGGAAATTATTACTTTCATGCATTCTTTTAAATAAACTTGGAGGCAGATATAGGTATTTGCTGCTGATATGAATTAAAGGTCATGATTTTCTACATCAATGATAAAAGAATTAATGTTTATCGGTTGCATCAGTCTGTCAATCAACAACAGATAAGTGAATCAGGCACTTAAAGTATATCCTGATAGCTGATATCCACTCTGAGTCATAGCAGGGAAAAACTATGCAAAAATACATCAATAACCTATATTAAAACAGTACAATTAAGAGTTAGGAATTATGTTTGCAGGTTCTTTGCTGGCCACCTCCTTGGTACCTACCACAATGTTGGTAATCCCAAAGGAATTTGTCTCTGGCCCAATTTTCTTCTCATTCTCCCTGTTTCTAAGCTGATATATATCTAAGCCTTCAGCTATCACCTATCTCTACCTTCTCCAGGAATATCTCTCTCTTGAGTTGCTCCGATTGTCAACCCTGGCTTCACATTAGCATCACCTCAGTCGATTTTAAGACATACCCAACTGTGTCCCTGTGTCATATAAATTAAATCAGTATCTCTACGAATAGGACCAAGGCATGAATTTCTTGTTTAGCTTCCCTAACAGGCACACAAGGTCGAGACCCACTGCTTTTCTAGATCCATCACTCCAGCCATCTCCTGGACTGGTCAGCTCCACCCGAATATCTCACAGGCACCTCAAATTTCCCATATAACATGCCTACTCATCCACCAACACCAAGCTAAAGCATTTTCTCCTCTGCCCTACCTGACCCCAGGAGCATTAGGCAGTCCTTCCACCTAGCTTCCACAGTATTCTGTCTACGCCTCTGTTGAAGCATTTAGCACCATTTATTATAACTTATATTTTCCCCATAAGACTGTTTCTTTGTCCTGCTTTGTTTTAATATGCGAAGAACCCACAAATGAGTGGGACTAGAAGGTGAGTGATAGCCAAAATCCAAAGAGAAATCAAATATCTACAATCAGGTCTAAGGAGTCATTGCAAGGTTGGAAAACTGGAGACATGGCTAAAGTATCATTAAGCAGGCAGACACAAGATCAAAGTTATGAAGGAGGACACAAGGGGATGGGAATGGTGTACCCAGGGCTTAGCTTTATTAAATTCCACCTAGTACACCGAATGGACCAGACTAATCCAAATCTGGCTCTAGGTTAAAGCAAATGGTCCTGTAAAGTCTACTTCCCCAAAGAATATCGAATTTAAGTTCTCCTTTGCGCTTTCACTTCTACAGCCTTATATGGAGCCTTCCATCTCTTGAGTAGACTTTTTTTCCTTTTCTTGTATAGACTTTTAAAACAGCATCTAAATTCATGTCCATACTGATCATCTCTGGCCACTTCAGGCTAACACTGACCACAGAGTTATATTTCAGAAGAATAAATCTTTTGAGAGGTGAATGTTCAAGGGTAAGAATAGAGAAAAAATAATAACATAAAATAAAATAATAAATCTTCTCCCTCATCACTCCTCTATTGGAAACTCTCAGGTGACTCTTAGAAAATAAGGTCCATGAGGTCAGGAGTTCCAGACCAGCCTGGCCAACATGGTGAAACCTCGTCTCTACTAAAAATACAAAAAATTAGCCAGCCATGATGGCAGGCACCTGTAATCCCAGCTACTCGGGAGGCTGAGGCAGGAGAATCACTTGCACCTGGGATGCGGAGGGTGCAGTGAGCTGAGATCGTGCCACTGCACTCCAGCCTGAGCAACAGAGCGAGACTCTGCCTCAAAAAAAAAAAAGAAAAGAAAAGAAAAGAAAAAGAAAAAGAAAAGAAGGTCCAAATTCTCTACCATGGCCTATACAGCCTTTCTCAACTTGGCTGTAACCAATACCTCCAACCATTCTCCCACATAATCAATACTACATTCACAATCAATATTCTCCATCTGTTCACAACTTAGTGCTTTTATACAAGCTGTGCATACAGCAAAAGTACCCAATCCACTGCCTACCTACTATCCAAAATTTACAGATCCTGCAGAAATAGCTCAAATGCTACCTCTTCAGTAAGGCTATTTATAACTACACCAGAATAAATGGACATCCTCATTCACTACTGATTCTTTCCAAAAGTTTTTCTGGAGGCCCTACTATGTGACAGTCACTAGCATAAACATTCCTATAGTATTTTGTTCAAACTTGAGTTAAGACAATTATGATGTTATATTTAAAACATATGTGATTTTATCACCTGCATCTGTCTGTTCATTTCCTGAAGATAACAAGCATTATTTTCTGGTCCAACTTTCCTGTTTTTCTGACTTGGGTCCAAGAGGGGCTCAGGACTCCATGTTGTGCCTAATAAAGACTTCCCTGATGGCAGGTCACAGCTGTGGGCACCCGAGGGTCAGGCTACAAGGACAGATATTAAAATAATGACTGAGCCCACATGTAGAATATAAATAGTGAGCCAAGAAAGTGAAGAAAGGTCAAAAGGCAAAGTATTCAGGTCTTCCATCTCAGATGAGAAAAGGAGAGTTAAAAGTGAGAAACAAGACAAGCAGAGTTGGAAAAACTGAAGACTAATTCTGAAGTGATATCATCAACATAGCTCATCTGTGCATGACTTGATATACTTTGCTGGAACAAGGCCATAACCTTCAAGTAGAAAAGTCATTCTTTTTTTTTTTTTTTTTTTTTTTTGAGACAGAGTCTCGCTCTGTTGCCCAGGCTGGAGTGCAGTGGTGCGATCTCGGCTCACTGCAACCTCCGCCTCCCAGGTTCACGCCATTCTCCTGCCTCAGTCTCCCAAGTAGCTGGGACTACAGGCGCCCACCACCGCGCCTGGCTGATTTTTTTTTTTTTTTTTTGTATTTTTAGTAGAGACGGGGTTTCATTATGTTAGCCAGGATGGTCTGGATCTCCTGACGTCGTGATCCGCCCGCCTCAGCCTCCCAAAGTGCTGGGATTACAGGCGTGAGCCACCGCACCCGGCCAGAAAAGTCATTCTAAATACAGTACATTATATCCATCTTTGTAACTATTCTGCAGCCTAACCTAGTGCCAGGAACATGTGTTGTGAAAATGTGCTGAATTAACGCTTTTGCAAGTAATGATTATAACATACACGCATATATTCTATGTGTATTCATCTGACCCAGTAGGCAAAACAAAGCCACTGGAAATACTGAACTGTAGAATAGGATGTTGATATGGTTCAGCTCTGTGTCCCCACCCAAATCTCATATCCAATTGTAATCCCCGTGTGTTGAAGGAGGGGCCTGATGGGGGGGTGACTGAATCATGGGGGCAGACTTCCCCGTGCTGTTCTCCTTACAGAGTTCTCGCAAGATATTGTTGTTTGAAAATGTGTAGCACGTCCCCCTTCACTCTCTCCTGCTCTGCTGTTCTCGTGATGGTTCTCGCGAGATCTTGTTATTTGAAAGTGTGTGACACGTCCCCCTTCACTCTCTCCTGCTCTGCTGTTCTCGTGATGGTTCTCGCGAGATCTTATTTGAAAGTGTGTGACACGTCCCCCTTCACTCTCTCCTGCTCTGCTGTTCTCGTGATAGAGTCCTCAAGAGATCTTGTTATTTGAAAGTGGCTCCTGCTCTGCTGTTCTCATGATAGAGTTCTCGCGACATCTTATTTAAAAGTGTGTAGCACGTCCCCATTCACTCTCTCCTGCTCTGCTGTTCTCCAGACAGAGTTCTCGCGAGATCTTGTTACTTGAGAGTGTGTGGCACGTCCCCCTTCACTCTCTTGTTCTGCTGTTCTCGCAATAAGAGTTCTCGTGAGATCTTGTTATTTGAAAGTGTGTGGCACGTCCCCCTTCACTCTCTCCTGCTCTGTCATGGTAAGATTTCCCTTCTCCTTCGCTTCCAGTTTCCTGAGACCTCCCAGCCATGCTTCCTGTACAGCCTGCAGAACTGTGAGTCAATTAAACTGCTTTTCTTCATAAATTACCCAGTCTCAGGTAGTTTTTTACAGCAGTGTGAGAACAGACTAATACAGGTATCTTATCTGAAACCAGTGACTTGAAACTACTAACTCATGGCATACAGTAAATATCAAAAGACTAATTTATTCTACCACCTATAAGTCACATACAGTATTAAAGCCTGGAACCAAAATGTAAAACAATCAGGAGCTTTGGAAATAAACTGTCACGTGAACTGAAGATTCTTCTGTCATTTGGCTGCAGAGGAAACCATTCCGCCACCCAAAAAAAAAAAAAGCCACAAAGAAAGAAGCAGGGATGAAAAAACACAAGATAACACACTTAGGCTCTTGAAGTCGTTCCACTTTCTAGTTTCATTCCCTTCCCAAATCACACCCCTACGCTTGATTTCTGTAAGATACCCTGAATCCTTTTAATATATTCTTCTTTGCTTCAGCTAACACTGGTTTCTATTTCCTGCAAACAAACAAATTTCATACCAACCATAAGTACCACAGTGCTTTACCTCGACTGCCTTTATCATATCCAAGAACTTCACTGTCGAAAACATCTATTCCTTTTACAACTCTGATTTCACTTCTTACTCCTCTTCTCAATTACCAATTTATTCAATTAATATCTACTGAGCACCTGCTCTAGCACTTAGTAACAGAAAGATGAATATGTCATGGTCTCTGCACTCAAGCACAGTCTAGTCCAGTTTTTTCAAGCTGTGGATCTTGATCAATTTGTAAAATCAATTTACTTGTCCTGAGAGGAACTTTTTAATATTTGAAATATAAGAAAATTAAAATACTGCATCACAAGAAATTAAATATTATTTTCTACAGCTTTTGTTTCAGTTACATGTGTGTTTTTACTGAATAGCAATATAGTATGTATATCTCACTGTGGGTCATGAACAAAGGATTTGAAAAATACCAGTAGGCCCCTATTTCCTAATAATGTGAACAAATGCCAAGGAAGAAGTCAGTCAAAAGCTGTGCCTTAGAAAATCCTTTAGTGCTTTAATAAAAAATAATTTCAATTGGTGTTTTCCTAGTTTATGTTGATTTCATAAGTACTTGAAAACAGTTGTTGGTTTGCCTCAAGTAGATTAAACATTCTGTCTTGTTTATAGTTTTAATTAGCTAAACAAATCCTTTTCTCTTTGCCTTGAACATTACAAAGAAACTTCAAATCAGCATGTCAGAATTATTATAAACTCCTAATTAGCTAAGTACAAATTTAGTACATTTTTACCACACTTACAATGAATGCTGTCTGGGCTAAATAAACCCCAATCATCATAAGAGTATCTATCAGCTACAAGGCTACAAGCCATGACAAGTTAGCCTGAAGAAAAGACCATGAGGCAGAAGACAGCTGTGCTCAAATATTATTAAAGGCATAAAATGACTCTAAATTGTTTAAGGTAACTTCTGAAAAACGTAAGTTAAAGAGAATGTAGCAATACATCAAATAAGCGTTGGGCATCTTGTAGGATTTCTTGTATTAATAATCTGATTTTGTTTCAAGGAAAATTAATTCAAGCATGTTTATTCTCTAGTTTAAAGGCTGTCCATCTTTATCAGATAGTGGAAATTATCTGAAATTAGTGGAAATTAGTGGGGGAAAAAAGTGGAAATTAGTCAACAAGAATATTTCCTAAACACCTAGTACATGTAGCTCCAGGTATTATGCAGAACACTACATATTTCTGGAAAAGTCATAAAATACTTCCAAATTATATACATGTTATTATGTTAAAATCCATAGTAAAAACTTAGAACAATTTTAGTGCCAAAAATAATCACATCATAAACATGTTTCTATAGAAAAATAGAAATCATATAAAGCACAGCAATCTATTTCCATGTGTTTTCAAAAACATATACTTGCTACTTATCTATTTGTTTTGCTAGAGAGAATTAGGTAACTAAAGGCTAAGAAAAAATATGTAAAAAAAAAAATTAAAATTGAGGGGGCTGAGGCAGGAGAATGGCGTGAACCCGGGAGGCTGAGCTTGCAGTGAGCCGAGATTGCGCCACTGCACTCCAGCCTGGGCAACAGAACTGGACTCTGTCTCAAAAAAAAAAAAAAAAATTAAAATTGAGAAAATGTATTCGCAAACTTTGTTTTCTCAGACACAGGAAAAGTACCACTATTAGTTGGTTTTCGCAGAGCCACACACTTTTGGCATACCTGTGTTCACGTATTCATTCTCATTTATTCTAAATTAATTGATTGTCTGCCTAATTCTAGAGACATAAAGATGAAGGTACTCACAGTTTAGAAAAGGAACAAACGTATAAACCTAAATGTAATTTAATTTGCAAAGTGCAACACAGAGTAGAGTACCTAATCCAGGCTAGTGTGGTAGGGAGGGCAAGGAAGGCTTCCACAAAAGAGGTGAAATCTAAAACAAAGGATAGGAGGCATCCAGGTGAAGGTTTGGTTTCTGAACACCTTTACGTGTGTGGAGGTGTGGAAAGCCTAGCATTGTGAGTACGGGCATGGCAAGAAGAATTCGCCTGCTGGGTACAGTGCATCCTCCCGCGGGGCCAGCCGGGTACAGTGCATCCTCCCGCGGGGCCTGCCGGGTACAGTGCATCCTCCCGCGGGGCCTGCCGGGTACAGTGCATCCTCCCGCGGGGCCTGCCGGGTACAGTGCATCCTCCCGCGGGGCCTGCCGGGTACAGTGCATCCTCCCGCGGGGCCTGCCGGGTACAGTGCATCCTCCCGCGGGGCCAGCCGGGTACAGTGCATCCTCCCGCGGGGCCAGCCGGGTACAGTGCATCCTCCCGCGGGGCCTGCTGGGTACAGTGCATCCTCCCGCGGGGCCGGCTGGGTACAGTGCATCCTCCCGCGGGGCCTGCTGGGTACAGTGCATCCTCCCGCGGGGCCTGCTGGGTATAGTGAATTCTCCCGTGGATGCTGCAGGACCCCATGCCTAGAGGTCTGGAGAACTGTGCTCCACAGTGATCAGCGGTACCCCCATCCTTGGACCTGCCTCTCCCACGACTCCATGGGGGCCTGGCCTCAAGTCATAGGCCCCCGACTGTGCCACTGTGTCCACTGGTAATTGTACACCTGAGCAATGGAAGGGTCACACAGACCCCACCACGCACAAAACTGCATCTCAGATCACCCCATCTCTGGGCGCATCCCTTGACCCCGAGGCTCGGAGGGCAGGAGAATCACCATCAGGCCATCTGGTATAGCTGAAACAAACTCAGCCTGGAGCTGAGAGAAGGGTCAGAACTGGAGGGCTACACAAACACACTAAGGATTTTGGATTTTATGTTGTAAGAAATCAGGATTCAGAGAAATCTTAGATAGCTCACTCTATGAGCTAACAAAAAACAGATTAGTAAATAAGAAATGAGAATTAAGAAACATTTTAGGTCGAAATGAGATACATACTATACAATTTGCTGGTAAACAAAGCAACAAAATACATTTTAATTGAGTAGAAAAAAAGAAAGAAAAAACTGGTAGGGGACAGCAAAATCACATCTAAGAGGCTGTGGCAGGGATGACATCCAGGTGAGAAACTGGGGGCCTGAACTGTGTAGTAGGCATGGAAAGGAGAATGCAAGAAAAACTTGGTGACATAGGAAGGAAAATGAAATGAACTTGCTGAATGACTGCAATGAGATTGAGAAAAGGAAAAAGTCAAGGAGTGGTTCAAGATGAGGCAGGGAGGGACACGTGGGCATGCTACCAATCTGAAGCCCTGAACCGAGAACAGTAGCTAGGAGGGTAGGAGGGGAACAAGAATGAATACCAGGTGACGAATCAGGAGACTAAGACAGAAATTTAGGCAAGAGGTTATGGTATGATGGTTTCAACTAGGATGATGATAGCAGAGATACAGGGATATATGTATATTTGAGAAACATTCTACTGCTGAAATCAACAGGATTGCAGTTATTAGGCTAACAGGTCAGGGAGAGGGAGAGAGGATGTCACAAGGACAAAACAGTGGGGTACCAGTTACTGAAATAAGGAAGGTAGGAGAGAAGCAAATTTAAGAATGAAGATTGAGAATACTGTTTTAAACATGTGGAATTTCCAGCTCCTCTGAGATATCTAAGTTGAAATATCAACTAGACAGTTAAATACAAGAGTGTGGGGCCAGGCACGGTGGCTCACGCCTGTAATCCCAACACTTTGGGAGGCCGAGGCGGGCGGATCACGAGGTCAGGAGATGGAGACCATCGTGGCTAACACGGTGAAACCCCGTCTCTACTAAAAATAAAAAAAATTAAAAAAAAAAAAAACATTAGCGGGGTGTTGTGGCGGGCGCCTGTAGTCCCAGCTACTCGGGAAGCTGAGGCAGGAGAATGGTGTGAACCCAGGAGGCGGAGTTTGCAGTGAGCCGAGATCGCACCACTGCACTCCAGCCTGGGAGACGGCGAGACCCCGTCTCAAAAAAAAAAAAAAAAAAAAAAGAGTGTGGAATTAAAAGAAAGGTCTGTTTAGACTGAAATATAATTTCAAGAATAACAATTATATAAGTAATTGCAACTCTGTATGACAACAGAGGAGGCATATGGACGGAAAAGATGGCCCAGAAACAGGTCTAAAATCTACACTTTAGATGCCAGGAGAGGATGAGCCTGCAAAGAAAGCTGGAGTCTCTGTTTATAAACAAAGGTTTTGAGAAATTTGGTTATGAAGAAGAGATGGTACAGTAGCCTTAAGAAGTGTAAGGCAAACGGAGAGGGTGCTCTTTGTTTTCTTTTTGAGGAAAGACAATATAGCATGTTTAAGAGTTGATGGGAATGTGTCAGTAGAGAGAGAAAAAGGTTTAAAGATACACAAGAAAAGGCCTGGTGCAGTGGCTCACTCCTGTAGACCCAGCACTTTGGGAGGCCGAGGTGGGCAAATCACTTGAGCTCAGGAGTTCAAGACCAACCTAGGCACCATGGCAAAACCCCATCTCTACTAAAAATTTAAAAACTTAGCCAGGAGTGGTGGCATGTGCCTATGATCCCAGGTACTCGGGAGGCTGAGGTGGGAGGCTCACTTCAGCCCAGGAGGCAGAGGTTGCAGTGAGCCATGACTGCTCCACTGCACTCCAGCCTGGGTGACAGAGACAGACCCTGTCTCAAAAAAAGGTATACAAGAAAGAGAGAAAATATTCAATAGCATAAGTTTCCAAGAAGGCCAAAATACACGGGATCCAGGACCCATGTGAAGGGTTTAGCCCCTCCTCTCCACGATGGTGTCTAGGTAAACTGTTTGTGTGTCTGTAGGACAGTGGTTGAGGAAACACTCTTGGAGCCACACAGCATCCTCTAAATTCTCAGTTTTCTGGCTCACTGTGTTAAGATTAGTCTGGACTTATCATTAAATTGTTAGCCACTAAAGTACAACTGGTCCTGTGTAGTCTTTTTTTCCCCCATGGATCTGTTAATGTTTATTTATTAGTACTAGCATCTTCTTTGTTCTCTGTGTTAAAGCAAAGAAAGAAGAGGGTTTTGTCATATAATCTGATTTTAGCTTGACTTGGGAAACTTGAGATTGTCATTTAATATATCTTCTTGCTTTAAGAAATAAATTCCTTGTGTTTACAATTAATTGATCACAACCAGCTATGGATTTCTTTGTTCCTTCGCCACTCCCACTGCTTTACTTGACAAGAAAAAAAGAAACAAAGAAATTCCTTGAAAATGAGGAATACAAACTGCAGAGATAAAATATAAATCAAACAAAAGCATCTCAGCTAAACCTCTTTTTTTGTTTTCCAGATGCTACTAGCCTTCAAGATGGTAATTAATAAAAGACAGAAAAATGCCTAAACACCAACTGATGTTTTCTTGTCAAATCTGTTTCATCAGACCCAAGGGATATGGCAGGAGATGGTATTCTACAAAATAATTCGGATTCTCTTTCTAAAGACTTGAATTGTTTCAGGAAAAATAAACTAATTCACAAATCAGTAATAATGCACTTGTAGGACTAACTATGAGCTGCCATCACTCTGTAAATGAATAAAACATAGCGGCATCTACTTCTAAAACTAGTGCCAAATACACCACTAATAACTCCTCGATGATGCAGGGAATCAATGCTGGTAATTAACATAAATTAATGAAGGAAGTTGAAAAGTTCAGAAGAAGTATTAAAAGAACACCTATCGGGGCGGGGCACGGTGGCTCATGCCTGTAATCCCAACACTTTGGGAGGCTGAGGCAGGAATTGCTTGTGCCCAGGAGTACCAGACCAGCACCAGCCTGGGGAATATAGTGAGACCATATGTCTACAAAAAAATTAAAAATCATCTGGATTATTAAAAAATAAATAAAAAACAGATGCTGGTAAGGCTGTGGAGAAAAGAGAACACTTAAACACTTGTTTTTTGTTTTTCATTTTTTTGAAACAGAGTCTCACTTTGTTGCCCAAGCTGGAGTGCAGTGGCACAATCTCAGCTCACTGCAACCTTGCCTCCTGGGTTCAAGCAATTCTCGCACGCCTGCCTACTGAGTAGCTGGGATTACAGGCAAGCACCACAACACCTGGCTAATTTTTGTATTTTTAGTAGAGATGGGGTTTTGCCACTCTAGCCAGGTTGGTCTCAAACTCCTGGCCTCATGTGATCCACCTGCCTTGGCCTCCCAAAGTGCTGGGATTAGAGGTGTGAGCCACTGCTCCTGGCCACTTATACACTGTTGGTGGGAATGTAAATTAGTTCAACCATTGTGGAAAACAGTGTGGTGATTCCTCAAAGACCTAAAAACAGAACCATCATTTGACCCAGCAATCCCATTACTTGGTATATGCCCAAGAGAATATAAATCATTCTAACCTAAAGACACATGCACATGTATATTTACTGCAGCACTATTCACAATAGCAAAAGCTGAAATGCCCATCAAAGGTAGAATGCATAAAGAAAATGTACCTATACACCATGGAATACTATGCAGCCATAAAAAGAACAAAATCATGTCCTCAGCAGGAACATGGATGGAGCTGGAGGCCATCATCCTTAGCAAACTAACACAGGAAAAGAAAACCAAATACTGCAGGTTCTTGCTTAAAGGGGGAGCTAAATGATGAGAACACAGGGACACATAAAGAGGAACAACAGACACTGGGGCCTCCTTGAGGGTGGAAGTTGGAAGGAGGGAGAGGATCAGAAAATATAACTATTGGATACTAGACTTAATATGTGGATGACAAAATAATCTATACAACAAACCCACATCACATGAGTTTACCTATATAAAAAACCTGCACACGTATCCCTGAACCTAAAATAAAAATTTTAAAACTAAAAATGAGCTGGGCATGGTGGCACATGCCTATAGCCCCAGCTACTCAGGAGGCTGATGGGGGAGGATCACTTGAGCCTGGGAAATCAAGGCTCCAGTGAGCCATGATCATGCCACTGCACTCCAGCCTGGGCAACAGAGTGAGGCCCTGTCTCAAAAAGAATAATAATTTTTAAATTTTTTTTTTTTAAAAATGCTGGGCGCAGTGGCTCACGCCTGTAATCCCAGCACTTTGGGAGGCCAAGGCAGGTGGATCACTTGAGGTCAGGAGTTCAAAATCAGTCTGGCCATCATGGCAAAACCTCATCTCTACTAAAAAGACAAAAAAACTAGCCGGGAATGGGGGCGTGTGCCTGTAATCGCAGCTACTTAGGAGGCTGAGGTAGGAGAATCACTTGAGCCCAGGAGGTGGAGGTTGGAGTGGGCTGAGATCACATCACTGCACTCCAGCCTTGGCGACAGAGTGAGACTCCATCTCAAAAAAAATAAATAAATAAAATTTAAAAATAAAATAAAGACACTTACCAATAAAACAATGGCAAGTTGCTGTGACTCTATTACTTAGGACAGGAGAGACACATCATTTGACAGAATTAGATTTCACATACTTTAGGATGCTACCTGTTTTACTTGAACTACCCAACATAAATATAAGGGAAATAATAAAAATATAAGAGCAGAAATAATGAAATGGAGGCTAGAAAAACAATACAAAAGATCAATGAAACAAAGAGCTGGTTTTTTAAAAAACACAAAATTGACAAACCTTTAGCTAGACAAAAAGAGGGAAGACTCGAATAAAGAAAATCAGAGATGGAAAAGGAGCTATTACAATGGAAATACTAAGGATCGTAATATTATGAACAACTATAGGTCAACCAACTCAATAACATAAAAAAAGAGATAAATTCCTAACACATACAATCCAAGATAAAAGTCTCCCATCAAAGCAAAGCCCAGGACCTGACAGCTTCACTGCTGAACTCTAAAAAGCAATTAAAGAACTAGTACTAATTCTTCTCAAACTATTCCAAAAAATGGAAGAGGAGGGAATACTTCCAAACTCATTCAAAAAAGCCAGCATTATTCTGACAGCAAAACCAGACAGACACAACAAAAGAAGAAAATTACAGACCAATATCTCTGATTAACATAGAGGCAAAAATCCTCAACAAAATATTTGTAAACCAAATTCAGCAGCACATCAAAATGAGCACTCACCAGTACTTGCAGAGGCCAAGGTGGGCAGATCGCTTGAGCCCAGGAGTTCACGACCAGCCTGGGCAACATGGCAAAACCCCGTTTCTACTAAAATTACAAAAATTAGGCGGGCGTGGTGGCACATGCCTGTAGTCCCAACTACTCAGAAGGCTGGGTTGGGAGGATCACTTAAGCCCAGGAGGTGGAAGTTGCAGTGAGCCATGATCTCACCACTGCACTCCAGCCTGGGCAACAGAACAAGACTCTGTCTTAAAAAAAAAAAAAAAAAAAAAAGATAATTCACCATGATGGAGTGGGATTCATCCCAGGGACGCAAAGATGGTTTAACATAAGTAAATCAATAAACATGATACATCACATTAACAGAATGAAAAACAAAAAATATATGATCATTTCTATAGATGCAGAAAAAGGCATTTGACAAAATTCAATATGCCTTTTTAAAAAAATTTACAGTTCAGACATGGTAGCTCACATCTGTAATCCCAGAACTCTGGGAGGTTGAGGCGGGCAAATCGCTTAGGCTCAGGAGTTCAAGACCAGCCTGGGCAACATGGTGAAACCCCATCTCCACAAAATATACAAAAATTAGCCAGGTATGGTGGCACATGCCTGTAATCCCAGCTACTTGACAGGCTGAGGCAGGAGAATCACTTGAACCCAGGAGGCGGAGGTTGCAGTGAGCCAAGATCACACCACTGCACTCCAGCCTGGGTGACAGAGTGAGACTCTGTCTCCAAAAAAAGGAAAAAAAATTAATAACAACAATAATAATAATAAACAAAAATTAACAGGGCTGGGTGTGGTGGCTCATGTCTGTAATTCAACATTTTGGGAGGCTGAGGTGGAAGGGTTGCTTGGGGTCAGGAGTTTAAGACCAGACTAGACAACAAAGCAAGACATTACCACTGGAAAAACTTTAAAAATTAGCCGGGCATGGTGGTACATGCCTGGAGTCCTAGGTACTTAGGAGGCTAAGGCAGGAGGATCACCTAAGCCAAGGAGTTGGAGGCTACAGTGAACTATGATCATACCACTGTACTCCAGCCTGGCCAACAAGACTGTGCCTTCAGTCATTAAGCCTCTGTACATGGTAGCCTTTTCACGCTAAACCCAGGCTACTGCCTACCCACTGGCCCATTCAGTACCTCCACATTCCATCACTAGAGCAAAAGAGAACTTCTGGATCCCCAGCATGACAAGCACATGCCATGAAGAACTAAGAGTTGCCATATTTGGCCAGTCTCCTTGGCCACTCACTGGAGAGGCCTCTCTGCTGTTAGCCACCTGCTTTCCACAATCACTCTCATCTATCTAACACACCTCCCAAACAGAGGAGGTCTCACCAACTACTTCTTCAATCTTGGTCTTCTTCCATTCCACAATTCCCCTTGGCCGAAAAAGGCCCAAACTTATTATAAATCTTACTACCTAGTAGTCAAGGCATGGTGTTAATATGTCAACAAAAGCTAAAGGGATTTTTTAAATGGCTGAAACCAGGCTGAGAAGGCAAAGTACAACATAAGCCTGGAACATTTTGTTGGACTGGAACATTTTGTCATTCCAGAGAGTAAGAAAGTGTTCCTAAAAATTATGGAGGTAGATCAAATACAGAAGCCAGCTTGAAGGGGCTCCCATAAGTCAAATCAGTGACAATTTCAGCATCAAAATAAATAAGAACAATAATGGAACAAATAGGAACCAATGGAACAAATTGGACTCATGGACCCATGAGTCCATACTAATAATAAATAGATACATAAATAGAGGAGAAGGTAAGGCTCCTCCTTAGAAGAAAATAAAGACATACATGTGGAGGGAACCATAAATAATGATTCGGGTAAGAACCAATCAATAATAGATGTTAACTCTATGGAGGAAAAAAAACTGACGAGGAATAGACATTTGCATGGTCTCAAAGTGTCTCCCCACAGACTGGCTCATTAGTTACAAGGGGAAAAACAGTAACTACTCACCCAAGGCTGTATCTTAACCAAGTGATTAAAACTTCACCAACTAGGAGCAGATGGACATTGTGTGCTTCCTGGTGTGATATCCTGAGAACAACACAGTATCACACATACACTACATAAAGACTGTCTTATGTAATACTCTGGCTGGGGTTGAAAAATTCAAGTCTAATCATGAGGAAACATCAGACAAACCTAATTCGGTTTTTTTATTCTATAAAATAACTGACTTGCATTCTTCAAAAATATTAATATCATAAAAGATGAGAAAAGGGTGAGGAACTACTCCAGATTAATGGAGACTAAAGAGACATGACAACTACATGTATTAATATATAATCCAGCTGGACACAGTGGCTCATGCCTGTAATCCCAGCACTTTGGGAGGTCGAGGCGGGAGTATCACCTGAGGTCAGGAGTTCGAGACTAGCCTGGTCATCATGGCAAAACCCTGTCTCTGCTAAAAATACAAAAAATAATTAGCTGGGTGTAGTGGCACACACGTGTAATCCCAGCTACTCAGGAGGCCGAGGCAGGAGAATCGCTTGAACGTGGAAGGTGGAGGTTGCAGTGAGCCAAGATCACACCACTGCATTCCAGCCTAGGAGACAGAGCAAGAATCTGTCTAAAAATAAAAAAAAATTAAAATATATATATATATAATATATATACACATACATATGTATATATGTATATATACACACATATGTATGTATATATACACATACATATGTATGTATATATACATATATACATATATATGTATATATACACATACACTATATATACACACTATATATACACACACTATATATACATTGTGTATATATACACACACTATATATACCTTGTGTATATATACACACACACTATACATTGTGTATATATACACACACTATATATATACACACTATATATATAGTGTATGTATGTGTATATATACAGTGCATATGTGTATATATATATAGTGCATATGTATGTGCATATATATATATACATACACACAAAAAAAATCCTACACTGGATCTTAGACTAAAGGAAAAAAATGCAACAAAGGACATTATTGCAACATCGACAAAATTGGAAAAATGAACTAGAGATCAAAAGTACTGTGTGAATGTTAAGTATTTTGGATTTGACTAAGTGTAGAATGGTTATATAAGAGAATATCCTTGTTCTTAGGAAATGTACACTAAAGTGGTAAGGAAAGAGACATTAGGTATGCAGCCTACCCTCAAATAGTTAAGAAAAATAAATAATATTTATGTATGTGTGTTGTGTGTGGGGGGTGGTGTGTATAGAGAGAAAATAAATAAATATGATAAAGCCAATAGAGCAAATGTTAAAATTTGTTTACTTAGATAAAAGGCATGTAAGAGTCGTCTGTACTATTCTTCCAACTTTTTCTGTAATTTTAAAATTATTCCAAAATAAAGCTTTTTAAAAGCAGTTTGACCAATTTTAAAAGATGTTTTAATTTTTTTAATTTTTATTTATTTTTTTAGAGATGGGGTCTTGCTGTCCCCCAGGCTGAAGTGCGGCTGTATGATCATGGCTCACTGCAGCCTCCAACTCCTGGGCTCAAGTGATCCTCCTGCCTAAGCCTCCTAAGTAGCAGGGACTACAGGCACATGCCACTACTCCCAGTTAGTTTTTTTGTAGAGACAGGGTCTTGCCATGTTGCCCAGCCTGGTCTCAAAATCCTGGCCTCAACTGATTCCCCATCCTTGGCCTCCCAGAGTGCTGGGATTACAGGTGTGAGCCACCATGCCTGGCCCCGTATTTTAAAATAAGACTGCATTAACCTGTCATCTTTAATTTCAACCATATAAGCAAGGTAACAAAATAAACTTTCCAGTGAAGAAGATCTAAAAATTAATGTGATATAAAGCATAGATAAACATTTTATGAGAGGATTAAAACTTCAACTAGCACAGCAATTATGCACTGGCGCTCTGCTTACTGTTCCACTTGGATTTCATTTTGGGCTCATCAGGGATCCCCTGAGTAAGATTAAAACACTTTATATCTTATCTATAAATAGATCATTACATTTGCATAGAAAGAAGTTTGATAAAAGTGTAGAAAGACTACTTCTTAAGTTAACTAGGCTAAAAACTATGCAGGTACCAAATTTGGCTCCTAATCTCAGTGGCTTTTAAAAGCTAATTAGCAGGAAGCACAACCCAAATATAGAAAGTGAAGACAATCAGTCCAATCTTGGGGAACAAAAACCTAAAGTAGGTGTTACTTGTGATGTATTATGCTCTGAATAAGTCCATTAAAAGCATGTAAGCATTCAACCAAAATATTTGATTTTAATTTTTCAATGATTCCAGATGTTCTTTAAGTTGAAAAAAAAACAAAAAAAGGAAAAATGAAAACCAAAGGTTAAATAGGCAACACTCCAGCACAAGCCACAAGGGGCCTCAGAAAAACACAAGCACCACACTCCTACAAATCCACCCGCCTAGCACCCATACAGAACGTGCCATAGGTAATTATGATCATCAGAGGCTTTTGATCTTGTGGAAAAAGAAAAAAAAGAAAACAGAAAAGTGACAGGCAGCCCTTTTTGCAATTTAATGAGTGGAATAGGCTTCTACAATAGCTGGAAGCACCTTTTATTATGTTGTTTTTTGTTGCCATTGTTTTTCGCTATACCTGCTAGATTAGAATTTTATTTTGTTTTTAAATTTTTAATCAAAGCAATATATACCATATGGTTAAAATGGCAAATAGGCTGGGCATAGTGGCTCATGACTGTAGCCCCAGCACTTTGGGAGGCCGAGACGGGCAGATCAGTTGGGCACAGGAGTTTGAGACCAGCCTAGGCAACAGAGTGAGACCCTGTCCCTACAAAAAAACAGAAAAACTTAGCTGGGCATGCTGGCATGCGCCTGTAGTCCCAGCTACTGGGGAGGCTGATAGGGGAGGATCACTTAAGCTCGGGAGGTCGAGGCTACCCCGAGCCATGATCACACTACTGCACTCCAGCCTGGGTGACAGAGCAAGATCCTGTCTCCAAAAAAGAGTCAAACAGAAAAAACAAAAAGCTTCCTTCTCCTGCTCCCCAAGGCAATCATATCTAACTATTTCATTTCAGGGAGTCTCCGGCAGTTACTCTCAAATTTCTTTTTTTTTTTTTTTTGAGACAGAGTCTCACTCTGTCAAAGCTGGACTGCAGTGGAGCAATCTCAGCTCACTGCAACCTGTGCCTCCCGGGTTCAAGTGATTCTCCTGCCTCAGCCTCCCAAGTAGCTGGGATTACAGGCACATGCCACCACACCCAGCTGATTTTTGTATTTTTAGTAGAGACTGGGTTTCACCATGTTGGCCAGGCTAGTCTTGAACTCCTGACCTCAGGTGATCCACCTGCCTCGGCCTCCTAAAGTGCTGGGATTACAGGCATGAGTCACTGCACCCGGCCTAATGAATCTTTTTCATTCCCTCATTTGGTAGGTATCTTAATGTTTTAGTTTATCTTTTTACATGGCTTAGGTTCTGGCAATATGAGAAACTATTAAGTTAACTGGTTCTACATCTTGGAGATAAACAGCACTTTAGCAGTTTGAGTTCAGAATATATTTAGAGTAAACCTGATTTATTATGTTATTATTCATTTTATGTTATATATTTTGAAATTCAAAAAAAATGCCTTGGTTCCTTATTACTTTTGCTAAGTATTCTGCTCATCTCAGAGAAGAAAGTGTTTTTGGACTAGCTCTGTAAATTACCACTCTAGGCTTGTTTCAGAACCATTTTTCTAAAAACATTATTTTATAAGGTCAGTTGCTTCTAGCTAGGAATATTACTGATTTTCTAATAGGCCTTGTTGGGTTTCAAAAACACTTTTTAATGTGCTAAAATTGCCCCCCACCACCATAGCAGACAGACAACTACCCAGCTATGCACTGGTGATCTAAAAGCCATTTATGACATATTGTTATTATTATGACTTACTGTTATTACAGTATAAGAGAAGAGGCGGAACACATATGCCTCAATCCCTTCAGAGTTTGTTTTTTGGGGCGAGGGGGTACAACTCCTCCATGACTTAAGTTTTAAAGAGGTATGCTCTGCCCCTCAGGGGAAAGCCTGCAGGTGTACTTCTCCAGCATTCCCATGAGACCAAATGAGGTTTGTCTTTGTTGCCAAATTTTGCAGCAGCCGATTGTTGCCGTATACCCAAGCCACTTTTCAAATGCTCCAATGCTAATAAAGCTGAAATTGTAATTTTCAAAAGATAACAAAAAAATCTGCTAGGCCATTTAAATTCACCATACGTAATACCTACCAAAAGTTATTAACAATTTATTTTTAATCTAATCCTATAACACGCTTACTAATAGTTAACATCTAAATAAATTAATTGGAACAGGATTCAAAATGTTCTAATTCTACATCGGGGTGTTTTCAGCTTTTACCTAAACTTTGAAGTCTGTAGTCTTATCCCTCACAGATAAGACAGGCATTCAGTTTTAAACAGTTCTTATAGAAATTTAGAAGTGGGCCAGGCGCAGTGGCTCACGCCTTTAATGCCAGCACTTTGGGGGGCCAAGGCGGGAGGATCATGAGATCAGGAGATCGAGACCATCCTGGCTAACACGGTGAAACCCTGTCTCTACCAAAAATACAAAAAATTAGCTGGGCGTGGTGGCACGTGCCTATAGTCCCAGCTACTCAGGAGGCTGAGGCAGGAGAATCGCTTGAACCCGGGAGGCAGAAGTTGCAGTGGGCCAAGATTGAGCCACTGCACTCCAGCCTGGACAACAGGGCAAGACTCCCCTCTCAAAAAAAAAAAAAAAAAAAAAAAAAGAAATGCAGGAGTAATGAGGTTTCACTACTTGTTTTTCAACTGACACTAAACAATTATTAACATCAAATAAATTCTATGTATAGAAATACAAAATATAAGGATTGAGTTTTTAATCTCTACTATATATAAAATAGGACTCTAACAATTACTGCAGAGGTCAGCAACTCCAAGGTTTATGGAAGGAAAAGGGGAGACAGGAGACAGAGGGCATGGTATTGTCTGCAGGTCATTCTCTGGCTTTCTTTCCAGTATCTCCCTTTCTCCTTCCCTCCCACTTTCCAAGAAGTTGCTACTGTATGAGGAAATTCTGTCAAGTAGCAGGAAGGGGAAAGCTTTGAGCCTTGTAGCTAGGACTGGTAAGAACTAAGAAAATTGGTCCTATCTGTGCTATCAGATTAAGGAGGGTGTCGCCTCTGGTACTTTTGGCAAAGATGGTCAAATCCCCAACTACAACCTCACAGTGATTTGTGGCGCATTATAAAGTTTGTACTTGGTCGGGCGCAGTGGCTCACATCTGTAATCCCAGCACTTTGAGATGCTGAGGTAGGTGGATCACCTGTGGCCAGGAGTTTGTGACCACCCTGGCCAACATGGCAAAACCCCATCCCTATCAAACCCCTGTCGACTAAAACACAAAAAATTAGCCAGGCATGGTGGCAGGCGCCTGTAATCCCAGCTACTTGGGAGACTGAGGGAGAACTGCTTGAACCCGGAAGAGGAGGTTGCAGTGAGCCGAGAGCCCACCACTGCATTCCAGCCTGGGCAACACAGCGAGACTCTCTCTCAAAAAAAAAAAAAAAGTTTGTACTTTTTGGCCGGCAGTCATGGCTCACACCTGTAATCACAGCACTTTGGGAGGCTGAGGTAGGTGGATCATTTGAGGTTGGGAATTCGAGACTAGCCTGGCCAACATGGTGAAACACCACCTCTACTAAAAATACAAAAAAAAATAGCTGGGCATGATGGCGGGTGCCTGTAGTCCCAGCTACTCGGGAAACTGAGGCAAGAGGATCACTTGAACCAGGGAGGCAGAGGTTGCACTGAGTCGAGATCACACCACTGCACTCCAGCCTGAGCGACAGAGCAAGACTCTGTCTCATTGTATTGCCCAGAGTGGAGACCAGTGGCACAATCTCGGCTGACTGCAACCTCCACCTCCTAGGCTCAAGCAATCCTCCAGCCTCAGCCTCCCAAGTAGCTGAGACTACAGGCATGCACCAACACACCAGGCTAATTTTTCATATTTTTGGTAGAGACAGGGTTTCACCATTAGCTCAGGCTGATCTCAAACTCCTGAGCTCAAGCAATTCACCCACCCTGGCCACCAAAAGTGCTGGTATTACAGGCGTGAGCCACCACGTCCAGCCAAGTTTTTACTTTGAAGCAATAGCTAAAATAGATTTTATTCACACTCAAAGCAAAGGTTATAAGCTATCTAGATTTTGTTATTCTATGACAGGTAATATAGAAATACGGTTCAGAAAGATAATGGCAGTATATGATCCTAAAGCTATTTTTCTTTCACTTTACCAACAAATTGTAATGTTCATTCTAATGAATATGGACATTTTATTCTATAATTACACATCAAAGTATACAGTGTACTCTATATTTTAAAAATATCTAGGTAATTCTAATGGAGTACTTCCTACGAACTCCTCTAAACATTGCAAACGTACCATCATCGTCACTGTTTTACAGTTAAGGAAACTGAGATGCAGAGGTTAAATTACTTGCCCAATGTCACAAAGTTAGTAAGCCTCAGATTCAGGATTTAAACTGGCTCCACGGGCCAGTCCAATCCACGCCTCTATGCCTCTCGGGCTTTAATAGGCATGCACATCACCTGGAGATCTTGTTAAAATGTAGATTCTGATTTAAGTTGGTCTAAGACTGGGCCTGAGATTTTACATTTCCAAAATCATTTAGTTACACTGATGCTGCTGGTCCACAGACTGTATTTTAAGTAACAAGACTGTAAACCACTTTGCCCTGCTACCCAACTAAGCATCAAGAAAGGGGTGATATTTAACTCAGATCCTAACAATCTAAGCAAAGAGGCAATTATATCTGCAATTCAAATACAGAACCAAGGGGCTGCTTTCAACCTATATGAAGACTTTCAATTTACAGTAAAATTCAAGACCCACCTAAAAAGAACTTGATTTGTTCAATGTCCTTATTTTTCTAGTCTAAGGACAAAAGCCTATTTCTTCCTGTCCCCATACAAATACAGAGAAGAAAACAACTTTTTCTTTTTTGCAGACAAGCTTTTCCAGTTGGCATTTGACTAAAAATTACATGTAAAAACAAATACAGCAAGTAAGACACAAAACTCTTGACTATTCAATTATCAAATATGTCACAAAAACCTGTAAAAGACAGCTTGTCTCTGGAACACTCTAGCTCAGCAACTTTTTAAAGGAGGGATTAGAGAAAGAAATTGTTCCAACTAGTCATGCTTCTCTATTGAAAACAACATGATTCAGACCTTACATTTAAAGACATCTCTGATGTGAATTGAAACCAATTTTCTTCTTTCAATCTAGACCAAAATTAAAATGTTTAATTCCTATTAAACTTAAACCTCAATTCTCTTTCTCAAATTCAAGCTATTTCTAAAAATTTTCTTGCACACTCCCTTTTAAGGACTATTCAGAGTTTTCTTTGTGTATGCATCCTATTTTCCCACCTTATAAGATACTTAGATAAATATAATCAATGAATTTGTTAGGTTTTAAAATTAACATTTAGTCTTACTGATACCTAATTACTATAATAGCTTTCTCCAACAGGTACCATGATGTCAGAAAAAAACACACATACATACTAAAATCATCTCTTAACACGACTATATTCTAACACTGTTTTTGAAAACCTAGAGAAACTACCTGAGACAAGTTTAGAAGGGAAATATCATTTATAGCACACCTACCTGAAAGTAGGTGCAGGCTTTGCAATTAGGCAGACCTGGGTTTACATTCACCTTTAGTGACTGTGTGACCTACGGGCAGATTTATCTAAACTTACTATGTCATAGTTCTTTGTTTTACATGTAGTAAATTCAATTACATAGTTACAGCAATAGATATTATAGAACCATTTTTATAAAAGGGAAAATTAAAGCTCATGGAATTTACACAACTTATTGAATCACCTAGTAACTGGAAAAATCAGAATTTGAGTCCAGCTCTATCAGACTCCAATGCCCACGGCTTCTCCTGTGAGCCATATATGGCCTGTGGAGTTACTGACTGCTTAACTGAGGTAACAAGTATTTCCCACACTCTCAGAATGAATCTGTAATTTAAAGAAGCCTATAACTCTACTGCAGCACAAAAGCCACCTGCGTCTACACTACTGGTACTAAGACAACCAACTATTAAATATCAACTAGCTAGGAAATAAACATAAAAGTCAGTCTCAGCTAACCCAAGAAATATTAATACATATGTAGATAAGGGCAAAGATGACTGAGAGAATTTGCTTCTAAGGTCCTCCCAGTCTTCATACTAACAAACATCTGTTGAAGACCTACTGAGAACATATGTGGCTAGGTACCCAGTTACATTTTACCTAACATTATGACACGATCAAGACTAAAGACCAAAACAATTTAAAAAAATTAACTAACCTAACCTAAACCACAATAAGAGTTTCTACAACTGATGCTTTAAATGATAGGAGATTTCACTGCATCTTTGGACAGTCACCTAAAAGTAGAAGTAAATACTAAGGATACTCTGTGTAACAGAGTCAGGAGGTGAGAAAGCACTGGTCTATGCACACATAAGTGCTCATATATGCACACTTGTCCTCTGTCCTGGAGCTGGTACATAAGTGCTCATATATGTACATCTGTCCTCTGTCCTGGAGCTAGTACGTAAGTGCTCATATATGCACACCTGTCCTCCGTCCTGGAGCTGGTACATAAGTGCTCATATATGCACACCTGTCCTCCGTCCTGGAGCTGGTACATAAGTGCTCATATATGCACACCTGTCCTCCGTCCTGGAGCTGGTACATAAGTGCTCATATATGCACACCTGTCCTCCGTCCTGGAGCTGGTACATAAGTGCTCATATATGTACACCTGTCCTCTGTCCTGGAGCTGATACATAAGTGCTCATATATGCACACCTGTCCTCTGTCCTGGAGCTGGTACATAAGTGCTCACATATGCAAACCTGTCCTCTGTCCCAGAGCTAGTGCATTAAGTGCTCATATATGTACACCTGTCCTCTGTCCTGGAGCTGGTACAAGATCATGGTTCATACTCCAAGAATGAGGGCTAGAAGACCTGGTTCCAGATCCAGCTCTGTCACTCACAGCTGTGTGACCTGGGTCAAGTAACCTCTTTAAGCCTCAGTCACCTTAACTGTCAAATGAGTATAAAAATAGCACTTAATTTACGAGGTTGTTCATTTAATACACTTTTGTTGAGATTACATCTTGCCACTGGCATCCTGCTAGGCATTGTGGATTAGGTGTTAAAATGCACGTGATGTGCTTGGCATGTGTCAAAAAGCGGGAATTTTTTTTTTTTTTTGAGACAGGGTCTTGCTCTGCCACCCACGCTGGAGTGCAGTGGCGCAATCTCAGCTCATTGCAACCTCTGCCTCCTAGACTCAAGTGATCCTCCCACCTCAGCCTCCCAAGTAGCTGGAACTACAGGTGTGTGCCACCACACCCAGCTAATTTTTTTAATTTTTGTAGAGCCAAGGTCTCAATATATTGCCCAGGCTGGTCGTGAACTCCTGGGCTCAAGCAATCCTCCCACCTCAGCCTCCCAAAATGCTAGGATTACAGGCTTGAGTCACGGCACCCAGCCCAGAGCAGGGATTTTTGTCTGTTGTGGTTCTCTGCTGTATCTTCAGTACCAACAACAGTGGCTGGCACGTAAAGTCTCACATTAAATATCTGCTGTATCTTCAGTACCAACAACAGTGGCATGTAAAGTCTCACATTAAATATCGCAACAAATACTGAAAAAATTGTTTAGCATCAGGTGGGTCAGAAACTACTCCCCCGACCCTTGTTTGGATTCAGCCTGTGTATTTTTAGGTATCACTAAAAGAAGTTCAAGGATCTTTTTTTAATTTCTTTTTAGTTTTTATAACAGCTTCATAGAGCTATAATTTGCAAACAATAAAAGTAACCCACTTAAAGTGTACAATGCAACCATTTTACATTCACAGAGTTGTGTCTGCCTTGTTTTAAAGACAGGGTCTCACACCATGTTGACCATCCTGGCCTCAAGTGATCCTCCTGCCTTGGCCTCCCAAAGCGTTGGGATTACAGGAGTGAGCCAACACACCCAGGCTCTTTCATTTTAAAAAGAGAAGTCGGGCTCCTGAGACTCCATGTGTGAGTTTCTGTCACACGTATTTAAAGTACTTTTAATTGAACATTTTCTATAACAAAACACTAAAACATACAAAGAAGTAAAGCATAATGCACTCTCATGTACTCATCAACCAATTTCCATAATTATCAACTTTTTTTTACTATATTAAAATGTTTCAAATACCTTAGAAGGTTAGATTAACAAACACCTCTCTATTCAGACACATCTAGTTCCTATTCCGAGAGAAAGGGGAAAAGATATAACTACATTATCTGATACAACGGTGGCTCTTACGTCTGCTCCCTTACAAGATGTCACTGCACAGCAAAAATAATTTTTACCAGCAATGAATATCCATAGAAAACATAGTAATCAATCCCCCATTCCCTTCCACTATGCTATTTTGGGTCCTTCTGACAAAATGAAAGTAAATCTCAATGCAATTATCCAAGTTACCTTTTCTCAAAAGATCTTTTTTTTTTCTTTTTTGAGACAGAGTCTTGCTCTGTCACCCAGGCTGAATGGAGTACAGTGGTGCAATCTCGGCTCACTGCAACCTCAGCCTCCCAGGTTCAAGCGATTCTCCTGCCTCAGCCTCTCAAGCAGCTGGGATTACAGGCGTGTGCCACCACACCCAGCTAATTTTTTGTATTTTTAGTAGAGACAGGGTTTCACAATATTGGCCGGGCTGATCTCAAACTCCTGGCCTCAAGTGATCCGTCCACCTTGGCTTCCCAAAGTGCTGGGATTACAGCCACTGTGCCCGTCCAAAAGATCTCTTTAGATCTCAAGTTCTATAATAACTAACAGAGAAAGAGCAATACACATAGACTATAGATGTAATTAATCTGTTCCAAATACCTTCAATATCATCATCTTCCTTCTGCAGATCTGTAATGGTTGATTTCACATGTAAACATGACTGGGCCACAAGATGCCCAGATATGTGGTTAAACATTATTTTTTGGTGTGTCTATGAGGGTTTTTCTGGAAAAAAAAAATAGCATTTGAATTGGTGAACTGAGGAAAGCAGATTGCCCTTTTAAATGTTAGTAGATATCATCCAACCTGTGAGGGCCCAATTAGAACAAAAGAATGGAGAAAGGGTGAACTCTCTCTCTCTCTCTCTGATTACTTGAGCTGAGACATCAGTCTTCTCTTGCTCTTGGACTGAGACCTAAACCATCAATCCTCCTGGTTCTCAGGCCATTGGACTCCACTTTCCTGGGTCTCTAACTTGCAGAGAACGGATCATGGGACTTCTCAGGCTCCATATATATATATATATATACACAAAATCATAGATGATCATATATATAATTATATATATAAACTCATATGAGTATATATGATCATATATGATTATATATGAACTGATATGAGTATGTATATGATCATATATGATTATGTGTATTCATAGAAGAAATATATATATAGAGAGAGAGAGATCGATCGATCGATCAATACTCTACTGGTTTCTCTGGAGAACCTTAATACAGGGGTTCAAAAAAATTCCATAACTTCTGGCTGGGTGTAATGGCTCACACTTGCAATCCCAGCACTTTGGGAGGCCAAAGCAGGAGGATCACTCGAGTCCAGGAGTTCAAGACCAGCCTGGGCAACATAATGAGACCCTTTCTCTACGAAAAATAAACAAAATTAGCCAGGAATGGTGGTGTACATCTGTAGTCCCAGCTACTGGGAAGGCTAAGGTAGGAGGGTCATTTAAGCCCAGGAGGTCAAGCCTGCAGTGAGCCATGATCATGCCACTGTACACCAGCCTGAGCAACAGAGCGAGACCCTGTCTCAGAAGAAAAAAAAAATCCGTAACTTCTAACATCAAAGTGATCCTCAGTTTGCCATGAGAGGTAAAATGGTGGGTCAGCCCAGGGCATATAATCTTCACACTAATGGTTATCACCTAAGGGCAACATGCAGAAAGCCACAGCAGTGCTCCTTAGTGATAGGATCCTCAGTGTTACAGATACATCCTCAATGTTACAGATGGTGGTACTTCTTACCCCCATATAAATTGATTTATCATGTGTCTACATCTATCACATACATAAGCATCATGTGGCACAAAGTGGTATTACCCCAGATTTTTTTTTCCACAGTTACAATGGTTGACGAAAGCCACTCTGTCCCCTTTCCTGGCCTACGTCAGGGCCAAGTTTAAACCCTCTCCCTAACTGCAGATTAGCAGTCACGGCGGGCTCTCCACAGCTCTCACTCAGAGGTGCCAGTACACCTCCCTGCACATACAGCGGGATAAACAGCTAGGCAATCTCAGTCAAGTGCTTTCTTCTAAAGAAGGGCCAGCCCCTGAACTAAAAGACATATAATTTTGGCCAATAAAACTAAGGTAACAAGTTCCATATGTTTTATAAACATAAGATACAATAAAAAACACAAAGTGCTCCAGTTTCAGATACAGGGAAATCAAGGCCATATACTTCTCAGTAGGGGAAACGTCCAACAAGATCCTGGGAAACCAGCAGTCGGGGACAGAAAGAGGCAAACACTGCTCCACAGACAAGGGCGGACCAAGGAGCCTCTGATTCCCCAGAGTCTACAGTTATACGCAGATCTCTCAAGGGGATGAAACTAGTTAACCCAAATTGCAGGTTTCTTCTGACTTAGACCATATGTCCTGACAGCACCAGGTTGAGCTCACTGCCCCTCTCTTGAACCTAAACAAAGCCCAGCTGCAGACTTAGAAAGGATTTACTGTTCATAACAACAAAACTAATTTTCTACTGTACCCAGACGATCTCCTCTAAAAATGTTCCTTTTTAAGTGACCAAGTTAAAGGTAAAGGATGACTTCCCCCTTGATGATATGTATATTTCAATTGATGCACCTGAACATTAAGAGTTAAGCTGTTGATAAGTCCTTGAAATCAGGCATTCTCATAAAACATTCACATTAATTCAAGTAAAACATTAAAGAGCATTACACAATGAGTCATACTAAAGCGGCAATGAAAAGAACAACCATTAAGACACCCAGAGTATCAGTTTAGCTCCAGTTATCATTTATAGCATGAAAACATGTCTTGAGACTAACATCAAAACATTTACCTCAGCCCCCAGAAGTATCCTGTTCTTCCCCTTAAATACACAACGTTTACCAAAAGCACTGTTTTATGCAAATAAAAAAGGCTTCTCTAAAAATGAAACTAAAAAAACTTATTTGGAAGAATATTCACTAAGCTATCTCTATTGCAGATGTAAAGGCTTAAAGGACCATTTAAGGGAAAGGGAAGGCTGTATAATTATGTAATAATGTTCTCTGATACAATTGTGGCTCTCACATAAGCTTTCTTACAAGAGAAGAGCTATGAACAATTAAGATGGCATAGCACAGGAAAAAAAAAATGACCAGCAATGAGCATTCACATTCTTTCTCCTCTCTCATCCTCTCTGCTTTTTGGGACCTTTCCAATAAAAGGAGAGCAAATCTAAATACAATCCAAGCCATTTTGTGGTTAATTCCAAATAATGTTCCATATTTTAATAAATCTACCATTGCTTTTTCACAATTGTAACAGATGCCACTCCCAACTCCTTAGATGTGAAACCTAAAAACATATCACTTCAACCAAAATACCTAAACTATTGCACTAGTTACACCTAAAAACACATGACTTCAACCAAAATACCTAAACTATTGTACTAGTTACACCTAAAAACACATCACTTCAACCAAAATACCTAAACTATTGCACTAGTTACACCTAAAAACACATCACTTCAACCAAAATACCTAAACTACTGCACTAGTTACACCTGAAAACACATCACCTCAACCAAAATACCTAAACTACTGCACTAGTTACACCTGAAAACACATCACCTCAACCAAAATACCTAAACTACTGCACTAGTTACACCTGAAAACACATGACTTCAACCAAAATACCTAAACTATTGCACTAGTTACACCTGAAAACACATCACCTCAACCAAAATACCTAAACTATTGCACTAGTTACACCTGAAAACACATCACTTCAACCAAAATACCTAAACTACTGCACTAGTTACACCTGAAAACATATCACTTCAACCAAAATACCTAAACTATTGCACTAGTTACACACTACCAGAGTTTTATAGATAAAATCCTGTCTGTACATTTTTCCAATTTCCAAGATAAATATCATTTTATTATGAACTCGCAGCATCACAGAATGTATAATTACTGTTGACATCTGACAAGTTTCCAACAGGAATGAAAAGCTTCATTAATAATAAAGATCTAGCCAGATGCGGCGGCTCACACTTATAATTCCAACACTTTGGGAGGCTGATGCAAGAGGATCACTTGAGGCCAGGTGTTCAAGCCCAGCCTGGGCAATACAGTGAGACCCCCCCCATCTCTACAAAAAAAATTTTTAAAAATAGCTGGGGGTGGTGGTTCGTGCCTGTAGTCCCAGCTATTTGGGCTGAGGTGGAAAGATTGCTTGAGCCCAAGAGTCCAAAGCTGTAGTGGGCTAGGATCACACCACTGCACTCCAGCCTGGGCAACAGAGCAAGACTCTGTCTCAAAATAATAATAAAAAGAATAATAAAGATCATGGGCTCTGAGTTCAGACAGAATTAGCTACATAATTTGAGCAAGACATAACTTCTCTGAACTCCGCTTTTCTTATCTGTAAAACAGGAAGAATATAAAGAGAGATCTCAGAAGATTTTGCAAGACTAAATGAGATAATGCACACTAAAGCCCATGGACTCATTCCTGACAGAAAGCAAGCATTCCTTAAGTGTTGACCATCATCCTCCTCTATACTGAGTAAAATGTATCATTACTGCTTACTTATCAGTCACATATAATATCCCAGGCTTTACGCTGGATGCTGAACACTTTATCATAGATTATCTCATTTGTTCTTTTAACTAATCTTATAAGGTTGTTTTTATTATTGTTGTTAACCCCATTTTACCATTTTTCTCAAAAGAAAAAGTAAAAATAGAGATTTTAAGCAGGCTGTTATTTACAACTGCTGCAAATATTCATATAAAACTACTATGGATTTAGCCCTAGTGTCCTCAAACTTTAGTGCCAATAAGACCAATAAAGTAGACAGAAGACAGATTGCAAAAGGAATGCGTCTCCATCCTGTAGGTAAACAGGTATCAAAATTTTATGAGTACCAGCGTCACCCAGGGAGCTTGGCAAGAATGTAGATTCTGTGCCTTAAAACACTAGATATTCTCCGGAGAGGCACTGAGAGCCAGATTTTTAACAAGTCCCCTCTCTCTCTCTCCACCTCCCACTCCCCAGTCATTCTGAGGGAGGTGAATGGTAGGTCACTTCTGAAGAAGCAATGCAGGCCGGGCGCGGTGGCTCACGCCTGTAATCCCAGCACCGTGGGAGGCCGAGGCGGGCGGATCACGAGGTCAAGAGATTGAGACCATCCTGGCTAACATGGTGAAACCCGTCTCTACTAAAAATACAAAAAATTAGCCGGGCATGGTGGCGGGCGCCTGTAGTCCCAGCTACTCAGGAGGCTGAGGCAGGAGAATGGCGTGAACCCGGGAGGCGGAGGCAGAGGTTGCAGTGAGCCGAGATCGCGCCCCTGCACTCCAGCCTGGGCGACAGAGCGAGACTCCATCTCAAAAAAAATAATAAAAGAAAAAGAAGCAATGCAATATTTCAGGTACTATCCTAGTACTCTTGTGTGTGTTGTCTCATTTACTCCTCATGAAGATCACATGAGGTAGCTATTTCCCTATTTTATGAATGAGAAAACAGAAGCCCAGGGTTTAAGAGGCAGAAGGTTAAACAACTAAGGAGAAAGAAAAAGGACAGAAAGGAAATTTGCTCTATTCGACAGCGATTTCAAAGTATTCTAAATAAAGAAGCTGACATTCTAAAAAATCATCAAAAACAAAAGTATCAATAGATCAGAAAGCTTCAATATCTTGTGTCATTCAGAGAGAGAGAGAGATGTGGAAGGCCAATATTGAAAGTTATAAATAACTGTTTAAATATTTAAAATGCAACTCAGCTGTTTGTAGTAGGCTGTACGTAAGCCAAGGTAGAGGCTGAAAGTACACTGTATGAAGTTATTTATGCTTAAAATTTGCATTATTTGAGCTTGAAGTCTTTATTTTTTTTGAGACAGAGTCTCGCTCTGTCACCCAGTGGAGTGACAAAATCACAGCTCATAGCAGCCTCAACCCCCCAGGCTCAAATGATCTTCCTGCCTCAGCCTCCCAACTACCTGGGACTAGAAGTACGACCACTGCACCTTGCTAATTTTTTCCTTTTTTTTTTTTGTCAGGACAGGGTCCTGCTGTGTTGCCTAAGCTGGTCTGGAGCTTCTGGGCTCAAGTGATCTCACCTTGGCCTCCCAAAGTGCTGGCAGTATAGGCGTGAGCCACTGTGCCTGACTTAAGTCATTTTCATAGATGAATTACATAACCACCTATAAACATTCGCTGTGATATACTATTTCTGGTGACTACACAGAATTATAGATTTGATACTAATAATTCAGCCAGTGACCCTAATCTTACTAGCTTCCATAATCAGTAGTACCAACTAAGAGTGGTAATAATAATCAAGAGAAGGAGTCAGTTTCAAAAAATACTCAGAAAATGTCTCAGATGTTATCTGCAGACAGAGTGCTCTGATAATCCTGCAAATTTCAGTCACTGAGACATTTATTGAACATCCTTGTGTACTTAGCAATGAACTAGGGTCTTGGGATACACAGAAAAATAAGACAAGGTCTCTGTCCTCAAGAAGGCTAAGACCACAGAGCAAATAACTAATAAAACCTAATAACCAAATTAAGACCTAAATTATATAATAATACTTAAATTCCACCGACCAATCGCTGAGGGCTGGACGCAATGGCTCACACCTATACTACTCCCAGCACTTTGGGAGACCAAGGGGAGAGGACTGCTTGAGCCCAGGAGATCAGCCTGGGCAACATAGTGAGACTCTGTTTCTACAAACAATTAAAAAATTAGCCAGGTATAGTGGCAGGCACCTGTGTTCCCAGCTATTCTGGAGGCTGAGGTGGAAGGATCGTTTGAGTCTGGGAAGTCAAGGCTGCAGTGAGCCATGATCATGCCACTGCACCCCAGCCTGGGCAACAGAGTGAGACCCTGTCTCAAATTAAATAAATAAATGGTTTTTTAAAAAGATCAATCAATGAGAACTAAGTAGAGCAAGGAAAGAACACGTATTAAGTATGAGTACCTGTTATACACAAAATACTTCCACATGTTTTATCTCTTTTAATTCTGAGAATAATCTGAAGAGGCAGGATTCAAGATTAAGAAAACAAAGTTCAGAGCTGTTAAGTAGTTTGCCCCAACTCACATAACTCGTAAAGAGGATAAGACAAGGGAAAGCACCAAAGTAAGAGTAAGTATGACTGGTTCACAAGGCACTGAGACCAGTCAGACTAAAACACAGGATACACTGGGAAATAAAGCTGGCCAGAGTTGGGCCAGATTAGAAAGGACCACTAGTTATGCTCAATGAAATAAGAATCTGTCAGCTGGGCGCGGTGGATCACGCCTGTAATCCCAGCACTCTGGGAGGCCGAGGCAGGCATATTACCTAAGGTCAGGAGTTCAAGACCAGCCTGGCCAACATGGCAAAACTCCGTCTGTACTAAAAATACAAAAAAATTAGCTAAGCATGGTAGCGGGCACCGGTAATTCCAGCTAGCGGGGAGGCTGAAGCAGGAGAATCGCTTGAACCCGGGAGGTGGAGGTGGCAGTGAGCCGAGATCGCACCATTGCACTCCAGCCTCGGCAACAAGAGCGAAACTTCGTCTCAAATAAATAAAAAAAAAAGAGAAATAAGAATCAGTCATTAAAGGCATATTTAAGGAAGACTACTAATATGGCGACACTTCATAGAACAGATTGCAGTAGGGAGGATCTGCAAACAGATATAATAAACTAAGACACAGCTCTAGAGAGGAGCTGCCCCCGGCTGATACCATCGGTCCTCTAGAGAGGAGCTGCAGGAACTGACCCACACTATCAGGTAGGCAGGTGTTGCTCCAAGCTGGCCAGGCCCTCACAGGGAGGCACTGGTGTCCTTCTGTTGAACATACACAACTTCGCAGAACACGGACCTCAGACAAGGCCACTCTGTGACCGTGATGGATCAAAACGAAAACAAGACCACTCTGTAATCATGTCTGAACGCAACTCTGTTCAACTACCGATGTGCTCCCTGGCTGGACGGCAGGAACTAAAGCTAGAGCCTGTTCTAGGATGGTGGCAGTAGGAACAGAAGAAAGAAAGCAATATAAGTGACACTTCCAAGTAAGAATAAAAAAACAGTTAATAGGCAATTCAAGAGAAAAAGTTGAGACTCATACATCGCTTGAGTGGATAGCATCCAACTGAAATATTATAAATCTAATCTATAATATTTAAAATCTATATTTTTATTTAATCTAGTTAAATTAGTCCATGTTTTTCAGACTGAATAAAAGATGATGACAGAAAAATATTTAGTAGGTAATTAGAGATTAAAAAATAATGATGCCTGCGTCCCACCTCCAAAGGCTCTGATTCGATCAGTACTGAGTGTAGCCTAGGCACCAGGATTTTTCCAAGCTCCCCAGGTGATTCCAGTGTGCAGCTAAAGCTAAGAACCGGTATCTCAGAGAACGCCAATGGCTCCTGACTAGGAGGAAAAAGGACAAATGATGGATAGGGTAGAAAGGGACCCAAGAAAGTACTGGGGCAAAAAGGTAAGTGAGAAACAAAAAATGGCTGAAAGACTAGACAGACGATTCCCAGACACAGCAAGAGTCATTTAAATGACGAAAGAGTCACTATTTAACAAATGATAGAAACCAGGCAAGAAGGTTAACACAGATTTAGATGACTAGGAAACATGACCAACAAGTAAGGACACTACTCTGCATTAGCAAAATCTTCAGCTAGGAGACTTTCAATCTATGATCCTCTGAGGATGCCTGGATAACAACTACATGTACTACTACAAATAGATGTTAACTGTGTACAGCCTGTTTCTAAATATAGAGGTGGATTCCTCCAGCCCTTTTCCTTCCTAGTGTTCCCACACTGCCACCTCGTGGGTCAGCACTGCAAGGAGCCGGTTTGAACTGGAAGGGAGTTCTAACTGGCCCTGTAAATTCACAAGGCAGGTACATGGTAAAGCCTCAATTCAAGGGTTTAATCCTTATGTTTTCCTCTGTTTAATTACAGTGGAAGACAGCCTTAAGGTACATTGTTTCTTTTGTGGGTGATAAGAATTTTCTAAAGTTGATTATGGTGGTATTAGTATGTACTTAATGCCACCGAAGGGTACACTTAAATAAATAAAAGGGTAAAGTTAATGTTACTTTATATCACTTTAAATAGGCAAATGGTATGGTATATGAGTTATATCTCAATAAAGCTGTTACAAAAAAAGGAGGAGGTGGCCAGGCACATTGGTCTGTAGTCCTAGCTACTGGGGGGGAGGAGAGGGGGGCTGAGGTAGGAGGATCACTTGAGGCCAGGAGTTTGAGGCCAGCCTGGACAACATAGTGAGACCTTGTCTCTCTGAAAAAATGAATAAATAAAAAGAAAGAGGAGTAGGAGGAGGCAGCTGTAGCAAATACATAAATGGTTTCTAAAACTGCAGAAAACGTAAAAAGGATGTCAGAAATCACTCAATACCTTCATTTCAAAAAGGTAAAACTGAGACTCAGATTAACTTACTTATCCTACTTACCCAGGCAGTAAAAACTAGGCCAAAAAGGGGCACTATTAACCCATTTATGGAGGTCTTCTATGGTCTCCCAATCCTGAGAAGCTTTTTCTCTTAAGCTTGATCCTCAGCAATGCTATCTTTTGCTGCCTAACTTACTACTGGGAGATCACACTCACACCAATGACTTCACAGAGCAGTAGTATCACCACTATTCCAATAGTTCAAAACCCAGCACTCACCCTTCACCACAGAGCAGTACTGTCACCACTATTCCAATAGTTCCAGCTCAAAACCCAGCACTCACCCTTCACTGCTTCCTTGCCCTTTAATCGGTCAACAACGTGGGTGAACTCCTCAACATGCTTGGTTCCAGGCCCTCTACCAGTCCCCTAGCTCAGGCCTTCATCACTTCACATCTAGAATAACGCACATTTTCTCCTAACTCGAATCCTCATCTCCAGTCTTTCCACTTCTCTCCCTCATCACAAAATTCACCCAAATCAGGACTCCTACACAAATCTTCCATGTGCACCTCATACTGCAGCCCAAAAATCTCTATGGGCTCCTCAACAGTTGTACCTAGAAAATAAAGTTCAAAATCTCTTAACCTCAGCAAGGCCTTCTGTATTACGGACTCTATCCCAACTTATAATCTGTAATCTATACAAATAGCACTTCGCTGCAGTCGTAATGGTCTACTATACAATGCATGCACATTTCCCAGTTAGTTATTCCTCCATAGTTGTTATCTCTACCACTTGTTTCACTGGTATCATGACTTTTTTTTATTCCTTTCCCAAAGGTTCTCAACTCTGGCTATGCATTAGCATTACCTGCGAAGCTTTAAACAATTATGGGACCCTTAAGGATGTCGCTCAGACATCTGGATATTTTTAAATTCCACAGGTAAATGTGTAAAATACCAATGATTCATAGATTTTAAGTAAGTCTTTTTGTAAGATGCTTAAGTTTTCACCACCAAAACTGAGCATCCAATATTAGAGTCAAAAACTCAAAAATTAAACTGCCCAGAGAAACTGTTACCTACTACCCAAGGTTTCTTGATCATTGGTACAACATAGATCTTTCCAATTAACACCTACTTTCTAACAAGAGGTAAACACAGCAGCTAAAAAATGCTAACAAGGATTAAATTTTTATATACTCAAATTCATTTGTGAGAAACATCTATCATAACCATGCCAATTAAAAATTCAACATAATTCCTGTTTGTCCTACCTATGACAATTATTTAAATGTAAACAGAACATGCTAATGTCAATGTCCAGTTTAAAACTGAACATGCAGAATTATTTATAGATATTATAAGCAGTTGGACTAATCCCAGCTGTGGCAATTTTACCTTAGCCCTTGGATATAAAGGCACAGAGAAGCAGGGAGTCAGTGAAGATGGAAAAGAAAGATAGCAGCTGTCAACCCAGACTGCTCTATAATAATCTGGGGAGTATTAAAAATGTCTATGCTCTGCCGGGCGCGGTGGCTCACGCCTGTAATCCCAGCACTTTGGGAGGCCGAGGCGGGTGGATCACGAGGTCAGGAGATCGAGACCATCCTGGCTAACATGGTGAAACCCCGTCTCTACTAAAAATACAAAAAATTAGCCAGGCGTGGTGGCGGGCGCCTGTAGTCCCAGCTACTCGGGAGGCTGAGGCAGGAGAATGGCATGAACTCGGGAGGCGGAGCTTGCTGTGAGCCGAGATCACGCCACTGCACTCCAGCCTGGGTGACAGAGCAAGACTCCGTCTCAAAGAAAAAAAAAAAAAAAAAAGTCTATGCTCCAGCCACACTCCAGACAAATTAAATGAGAATCTCTGAGGGCAGGACCCATGCACCAGCATTTCTTAAATCTCCCTGAGTGCTTTCAATGTGTAGCCAATGTTGAGAACCAACGAGTTACAAGGGAATTTCTCAAAGGAAATCTAAAGATGAGAGCTGTTCAAAGACAAACACAAAGAGGGAAAAAGTCCCAAGAACTAGTTAGTTACTTCAGAAGTAAGTTGCTTTCTCTTATCAGTTTATGAACAATTTTTACATATTACAAATATACACTTTTTGGCCATGCGAGTGACTCACGCCTGTAATCCCAGCACTTTGGGAGGCCAAGGCAGGGGGATCACTTGAGCTCAGGAGATCAAGACCAGCCTGAGTAAATGGCAAAACCCCATCTCTACCAAAAATACCAAATAAAAAAAAAAAATTAGCCGGGGGTGGTGGCACGCATCTGTGGTCCCAGCTACTCAGAGGGCGGAGGTAGGCGGCTTAGGTGGCAGAATTGCTTGAACCTGGGAGGCGAAGGCTGCAGTGAGCTCAGATCATGCCACTGTACTCCAGCCTGGGTGACAGTGAGACTTCACCTCAAAAAATAATAATAATAATAATAATATTCCTTTTTATGTTGAAATATTTTCGTCAGTTTCTTGATTTGTTGTTGTTGTTGTTGTTGTTATTGTTTTGATATGGAGTCTCACTCTGTCGCCAGGCTGGAGTGCAGTGGCATGATCTCAACTCCCCGCAACCTCTGCCTCCCGGGTTCAAGCGATTCTCCTGCCTCAGCCTCCCAAGTGGTTGGGATTACAGGTGCACACCACCACGCCCGGCTAATTTTGTATTTTTAGTAGAGATGAGATTTCACCATGTTGGCCAGGATGGTCTCTATCTCTTGACCTCGTGATCTGCCCGTCTCAGCCTCCCAAGGTGCTGGGATTACAGGCATGAGCCACCACGCCTGGCCAGTTTCTTGATTTTTTTCATTATAAGATGGTTCATTAACATAAGGATGTTTTTAACTTTTATATATTCAAATCTGCCCAGTCTATCAATCTATCTTATCCCCTTGTGGTTGCTCTTATTTATTTTTGCTGCAAATGCTATAAGAACAACAAAAAGAGGACTTGCTTACATTGCAATTCTCAACCCAAGTAATGAATTTTAAAAATCAGTATTGGCCAGATGCGGTAGCTCATGCCTGTAGTCCCAGCACTTTGGGAGGCCGATGCAGGTGAATTGCTTGAGCCCAGGAGTTCAAGACCAGGCTGGGCAACACGGTGAAACCCCATCTCTACAAAAAATATAAAAATTAGCCGGGCACGGTGGTGCATGCTTGTGGTCCCAGCCACTCAAGGCTGAGGCAGGAGGATGACTTCAGCCAGGAGGTTGAGGCTGCAGTGAGCCAGGAGCACACCACTGCACTCCAGCCTGGGTGACAGAGTGAGACTCTGTCTCAAACAAACAAACAAAAAGATCAATATTAGCCTACTGTTATAAATGCTTTTAAATGTTTAAAACTAAACATGAATAGGCCGTGTGTAAAACAGTAAACTGGCCACAAGTAAACTTTAAAAAGGAAACATTCTTGATTGTACTATATTTAAACAACTAGTAATGGCTCTGTCCATTTTCACTTTTCAAATAGTGGAGTGAGATATAAAACACAAGGTTATTCCACAAGTGGCCTTTATTTTTTCTATACTAACAAGTAATTATTATGTCAAAAACTAGGGGAAAAACTCATTTACACAGAATCTTCTCGTAGTAATAAACTGTAAGGAGATCAACAAGCACAATTTTCCCTCCAGATCATACCAACTCCAAGTAAAACTACTAGTTTCAAACATAGGTTTCGACTCTTATTGTGAAAAACATGGTCATCATCAATAAGCCACTATACCATGTAAATTTCATTAGTGAGTTTTATATAGATATTTATGACAAAATTTAACTTGTTTGCCCTTTTTTGGTCTAATTCAAAATAAGAGTTAATGGCAAATGTCAGAGGCTAAGAACAGTTTGGAAAGGGGGTTCATGAAGGAGAACACTCAGAGACAGTGTTTTAGTGGCTAAAAAATAAGTTGCCTTTCTGAAAAATATTTGTATGCTTTTTACTCCATTGTCCACCAGAGGGAGCATCACATCTGAGTAAGAGATAATGGGGAACTCCCAGACAGAAATGGAAAATCATCTGAAACTTGATCTACGAGGTGCTACAGATGGTAGCATATACAGTTAAATGTAAAATCAAATCAGAGAACCCCCAAAAGAATCTCAAAGTGAGTGGGAGGATAGCCTCCTAGGGAGATCTCATCTCTAAAAAAAAATTTTCTTTTAATTAGCTGGGTATGATGTTGCACGCCTGTGGTCTCAGCTGCTCAGAAAATTCTGGAGGCTGAGGAGGGAGGATCACTTGAGCCCAGGAATTCAAGGCTGCAGTGACCTGTAATCAAACCACTGCATTACAGCCTGGGCAACACAGGGAGACCCCAGTCTCTAGAGGAAAAAAAAAAAAAAAAAGAAAAGGAAAAAACAAGAAAAATGAGCAAAAGATAAATACAGACAAATCACAAAAAAGATATAAATATGGCCTTTAAACACATGAAAAGATGTTTAACTTCACCCATAATGCAATTTAAATGCAAATTAAAACTATACTAAGATCCCACTTCTCACCCATAAGCTTAGCAAAAAGTCAAAAGCTCAGGCTGCAAAGCTAAGGGAAACAAGTACTCACATACATCATTAGTGGGAATGCAAAATGGTGCAACCCCACATAGGTTATTTGCACCTCGACCCAGAAATCCCATTTTGAGGAATCTACCCTGAAGATACACCAGCAACAATACAAAAATACACACATGCAAGGTTATTCATTAGAGCAATATGCACAATTGCAAAATACTGGAAATTGCCTAAATATCCACACATAGGAAATTAGAAAGTACAGTGGATACATAAAATTGAGCATTATGGAGCTATAACGAATAAGTAAGATCTCCATGAACTGATAATAGAGTGATTGCCAGTAGACACAAAGATAATGAAGCAAGTGCAAAAATAAGAATGGAAAATAAGAACACACATATAGGCCGGGCGCAGTGGCTCACGCCTGTAATCCCAGCACTTTGGGAGGCCGAGGCGGGTGGATCACGAGGTCAGGAGATCGAGACCATCCTGGCTAATGGTGAAACCCTGTCTCTACTAAAAATAAAAAAAATTAGCCAGGCGTGGTGGCGGGTGCCTGTAGTCCCAGCTACGCGGGAGGCTGAGGCAGGAGAATGGTGTGAACCTGGGAGACGGAGCTGGCAGTGAGCCGAGATCGCACCACTGCACTTTAGCCTGGGCAACAGAGCAAGACTCCGTCTCAAAAAAAAAAAAAAAGAACACACATATATACTTGCTTATCTTAAAAAGAAAAAATATAAGATGAACCAGACGCTACGGTCTGAATGCTTATACCCCCCAGGCTGGAGTCCAGTGGCACGATCATGGCTCACTGCAGCCTTGACCTCCTAGGCTCAAGTGATCCTCCCACCTCAGCCTCCCAAGTAACTGTGATTACAAGGGTGCACACCATCCCACCCAGATAATTTGTTTTTTTTTTTTTTTAACAAGATGAAGTTTCCCTATGTTGCCCAAGGTGGTTGTGAGCTCCTGGCCTCAAATGATCCTCCCACCTCGTCCTAACAAAGCACTGGGATTACAGGTGTAAGCCACCACTTGATTAAGCCAGACTTTAGAGAGACATGAAAAAAATGTAAAGCAATGCAATTCTCATTAAATTTTCGTTGTTTTAAAAAATACACACGGGCCTATAGTCCCAGCTATTCGGGGGACTGAGGCAGGAGAATCGCTTGAACCCAGGAGGCAGAGGTTGCAGTGAGCCGAGATTGTACCACTGCACTCCAGCCTGGGCAACAAAGCGGGACTCTATCTCAAAAAAAGAAAATATAGTTTGATTCCTTAAAAAATTGTTAAAACGTAATAAATTTACATATATGTAACAATTTTTTAAGGAACCAAACTATCAAATATACACACACACACACACATATATATTTTTGTTATTGTTGTTTTGTTGTTGTTGGGTATTTTTTGGAGGCAGGGTCTCACTGTGTCACCCAGGCTGGAGTGCAGTGGCGCAGTCTCAGCTCACTGCAGCCTCCACCTCCCAGGTGCAAGCGATTCTCCTGCCTCAGCCTCCAAAGTAGCTTGATTACAGGCATGCACCACCACATCTGGCTAATTTTTGTATTTTTAGTAGAGACGGGGTTTCGCTATGTTGGCCAGGCTGGTCTCAAACTCCTGGGCTCATGTGATCTGCCCACCTCGGCCTCCCAAAGTGCTGGAATTACAGGTGTGAGCCACCATGCCCTGCCTTAAATTTATGTTTAAATAGGTATTTTCAAAACTTAGTTTTAATTTTTATGCAATAAATATAAATAGATAAAACCCACATAAACAAAACATCATCAGCACTCTCAATAACGGTTTTTAAATCCCTATCAAATCCATTTTGATAATTTGTAAAAGGATAAAGGGGTCCTGAGACTAAAAGGTCTGAGAACCACCGGTCTATAACACCAGCTGCCTTAAATGCCAGAGTATGTTAAGAGCAGGGGCTGGGGCTGGGGACTATATCACTTCTGTTGCCTGATAATGCTGGATTCTGCACTACGTACCACCATTACCACAGACACTGGGCCCTGCTGCTGCTGCTGCTCCTTGGGAAACTGGTGGTTGCTGGAGAGTGATTCTCTCAACCATTCTTCCTTGTGATACTGGCTTTTATTCAAAGTCCTCAGAGAGCATCTTAGATTGACCGAACTTAGGTCACTGCCTGTACCCTAGCTGCAAGGGAGGCTGAGAAGGTATTTAGCCTTTTTGGCTTTTTCGATAGAAGGCAGACTTGGTCTACATCCCACCAATAGTCTTCCAATGAGGAAATCGGCAAACATAAACAGTCAAAACCACAAGCATTAGCCCATTGCTCCAATTCTTTCTGGGAAGGTCAGAGGCAACCTTGTGGGGAATATCACAGCTCTATCGAAGATTCTCAGTGGATCTTAGAGATGGTGGTATTACACACAGGGAAGACAAATCCAAGTGCAGGAAAAAAATTGATATTCCAACTGACTCCTCCATGACAAAAAGTTCTACCATAATAACCCGATACAAGGTGGCTGGCTGGTCCTGAAGATGTGTTGCCATTTGGGGAATCAGGACCAGTTACTACTGGCAGCAAACTGGGCACTCTGTACCAGCAGAAGCCACATGGCTATCAGGAGGGGAAGTCTGTATTGTTGAGTTCCAGGCACCAGCCTCTATCCCCGTCCCCATGGTTGCTCTGTTCTTGAGCCTTTTGAGCAAGCACCAGGCTGTCTGAAGAACAACTTACTGCTATCCACAAAGCAGGTCATCCTGTCTGATTAAGAACGCCCTCTGCTGTGGCATTCACATGGACCAAATGTTTTCACCAGGGCTCAGCCATAAAGCCCTTTCCCAAACCTCGTTACAGAAGAAAAGGAAGCAGTAGAAGAAACAGGAATTATGACTCCCACTTAAAAAGAAAAATGTAGCCACATCCATAAAGTCCTTTCCCAAACCACATTATTATCAATTCTTCCACCTTATTTCAAATCCTAGACCCATTAGCCACTGCCCAGGAAGTTGCAAATCCTACTTCAAGCCATCGTTCAAGGTTCTGCTCTTTGAAATGATTTTGCTAGTTGCTTGACCTTCAGGGCCTCCAAGGAAGAGTCTGTAACACTGCAGCAATTCACTTACGCCTGGTGCTAACCATATTTCACGAAATCAGCCGTAAACCCAGTAATGTCTTTTTACATTATTTTCACAGAGGTAAGTGCTTCCCTGTCTCCACTAGCCTCTTCTACTCCACTGACCCTTAAACCTTGGGTTATTTTAGCCAATGTGAGAATTCTGCCTTTCCTGAAACTATTCATGCCAATGTCTAACATTCTTAGTAACTTCATTATTTAGGTAATTCAACTAACCTCAGCCTTTGGGTTTCCTGACCAAAAATGTTTTCTTACTCCCTACCTTGGCCACATTCTGCCACACCCCGTACCTGTTGTATCAAGACACACACTACTTCTAAGCATGTACATATCAAGTCAACCCATTATCTGAACACTCACCATTTCTCTGACCACATGAGGACCTCTAATCCATTGATTCGGCCACATTTCACTGGCCATCACCTTCCTGACGACCTCATTCCCTACCTGAGAAACCATGATCCACAATTACACCCTCCCTTGCCTACAACTTCAACTTTCCGTCCTCTCTCTCCGTCCATCATGCTAACCTAGCAATCCTAGGTAAATCCAGTTCTCATAGCCAAGCAGCTGGCAATTGGGAGAGAAAGGAAACATGACCCAACTAACTGTTCCCACTTTAAATAAATAAACACAAGTTTTAAGTAGACCCTCAGCACTTTTCAACAATCCTACATTTCAAGGGGCAATTTATGCTTCTCTCCTAGAAGACTATTTCCAATCTCTCCTAAGGCTGAGTCACTTAGCAACCACTTCCCTAGCGGTCCTTAAACTTTTCAATCACCACTGCTGTTGCCTTTTCTGGCACCTCTTCTTCTTACCCTCATATATGAAGATGTTCCCTTCCATCTCCACCCCAGGTTCAGTCCTTGGCCAAGAGAGATTCCATCATCTCACCAAACGCAGTGAGTTATTACCCTTTATTGCCTGGTCACATTTACTCACACTGCAACTCAAATGCAGCTGCCTTTTTTTTTTTTCTTTTTTTTTGAGACAGGGTCTCACTCTGTCACCCAGGCTGGAGTGCAGTGGCGTGATCACCACTCACTGCAACCTCCACCTCCTGGGCTCAATTGATTCTCCCACCTCAGCCTTCTGAGTAGCTGGGACTACAGGCATGCACCCAGGTAATTATTTGTATTTTTAGTAGAGACAGGGTTTTGCCATGTCGCACAGGCTCATCTTGAACTTATGGGCTCAAGCGATCCACCTGCCTCGACCTCCCAAAGTGCTGGGACTACAGGCATGAGCCACCATGCCCAGCCTGCTTTATTTTCTATAACTGATCTAATCTGTCTCCTGAATATGCGCCATTTTTTCTATAATTAATCTAATATTCCTCATGAATATCTACTCTAATAAATATCCAGGAAATTTAAAACTTGGCAAACAATATCTCAATCTCTTCCAGTTAATACTCAGACTTTGTTTAACTCCTTACCCGGGCTGGTTTAAATGGCTGCTTTCGGGTAGATTTCCCTCCAAGGTCTTATTGGACATCCTAGAAGAAATAGTGGCAAGAAGACCTTGGATCTGTGTTGTTTCTCTGGATCCTCACTGGTCTCTGCTGCAAGGAGGTAATCAGGTCCTATGGCTGAACTGGTCCCATCTCATCTTTTAGGATGTCATGCTGGCTCTCATCCCTGGAGTCTGTGATCCTGACATTCAGTCTATAGTCACACAGTCTTTTGTCATGACGCCAGCTGTTCCACCAGGCCAATAAGCTCCTCCACCTCCTTCACAGTGGTATGAGAGCATTTCAGAATCCCCTGGTGCCACAAACTCAACTATCTAGCCACTTCCTTCTACCACTGCTGTGCTATAGGCCCGTGTTGGCCTATCACTAACCTGCATAACATCCCCTCTCAAGATTCCACATAACGAGCAGAGCAAAAGGCCTTCTACTGCTGACCGTCCCCTCAACCCATTTAACGTCCCCACCCTAACCCTAGAACTTTAGCCAGCCAAGAAAGATCAGAACACATATTTCTCACAATCTGTTTTCCCTACCTCTGTCCCCCAGCTTCCCACAATCCACCAGGACTGAAAGGGATGACACATCTACTTCCAAGTCATCCTCCTTCCTCCTGGGAGGCACGAAGCCTCATTCTCAGCCTTAATGCCAGATGAGCTATTCTCTTTACCCTACAGAAGAAACTGTCATTAGAGTTTGCCAGAAGTAACTCTTGATATGGAAGCTGCAGGTAACTTGGAACTTGAGAAAACCAAAGACAAACATACAGCGACTTCAAGTTCCCCAAAATATTAATCCTTGAATGATTAACATCTCCCATGTGGTAGGCCCTGGGGATATAAAAAAGATCAGACTTAGAGCACTACACTAGGGAGTGAGAAGGTTTACAAATACAATCATAACAATGGAATTTTATGTGCTGCACTCACCAAAGCAAACAGGAAATACACATAACTCATACCCAATTGTCAACCAACCTGTTCTACCTCCGTCAAATTAAAAATGCATGCAACGGCAGAAGGACAATATAAGTGATTTCAGGCCGGGGATAGCGGCTCACGCCTGTAATCCCAGCACTTAGGGAGGCTGAGGCGGGTAGATCACCTGAGGTCAGGAGTTTGAGACCAGCCTGACTAACATGGTGAAACCCCATCTCTACTAAAAATACAAAAATTAGCCAGGCGTGGTCTGTAATCCAAGCTATTAAGGAGGCTGAGGCAGGAGAATCGCTTGAACCTGGGAGGCGGAGGTTGCGGTGAGCCAAGATCACACCATTGCACTCCAGCCTGGGCAACAAGAGCAAAACTCCATCTTAAAAAAAAAAAAAAGTGATTTCAGATTATAATTTCATTGCCATTTACTCTTTCTACAACTTACATACTTCATTTTCTTTTCCAGGCACAACATGGAAAAACCAGAAGCCATTCCTTAATGAGAGGAAAAAGGTAAGATAAGCCATGAAGCAGGTTCACCTTTCTCCATTAACAAAAACAAGTATACAGAACTAAAGCTACTAATCAAAACAGCTCTGGAGCAAAGGAAATCATGTAAAACTTGGTAACCATTATTTCTGGAGCCTAAGGAAGTAGAGTTGTGCATCCCTTAAGGACATCATGAGGTGATTTCATTGTTGTAGGAACATCATGGTGTATCCTCGCACAAACCTAGACTGTGCATACAGCCTGCTACACACCTAGGCTAGCAGGTATTGTCTGTACTGCCTACTGCTCTGAGGCTATAAACCTGTACCGCATGTTACTGTACTGAATACTGTAGGTAACTATAAAACAATGGTAAGTATTTGTGTATCTAAATGTACCTAAACACAGAAAAAGTACAGTTAAAAAATGATATAATCATACAGGGCCACTGTCATGTATCTGGTCTTTCGCTGACCAAAATGTCGTTATGCAGTGCATGACTGTAATTATCATCAATATCTGTTTTTTTAATTCTATTTTGATTTTTCCTTTCCCATGTAACTGTTAATTGCTACAAACTAACATTTTCATTCCATACTTAATTCAGATGGAAGGCAGCAGAAGGACAGGGACAGTTAGGAGGAAAATTCTGCCAGACATTCATACTAAGGGCTTACTATGTGTTAGACACTGGGGCTACAAAAATTGAAAGATGCACTATTCTTAAAGACTTCACAATGGACAGTGAATAAAGAGAAACAAATTTTACTTACAAGATGACAAATAATACAGAAACTTATCCCTCAAGGACAGGCATTCAACAGTGGCAGAAAACTGCATCAAACAATGCACTAACATTTCCCTAACACTATTTTCAGGTTGCAGTGATTCCCAACCAGGCTCTTTGGAACACTATAACCACTGAAATGGGAGTGTTCAAACAGAGCAACTACTACCACAACACAAGTGAACTGTGTATCCTGGCAATCCAAAGTAAGTGCAAATATTTTGTGTCTGTGTAAAATACTAGTAAGTATTTGTCAGTCATTATGAAGAATCTGTTTAGCTTGTTTTGTTTAGATGCTTAGCATTTACTTATATCCCTTTTTCTATGTTTATGTTTGCTGATTTCCCCACTGGATAACTATCGGTGGGAAGTAGAGTGAGCCTGCCTTCTATCTTAAAAGCCAAAAAGGCTAAATACCGTCTCAACCTCCCTCGCAGCTAGGGGTGCAGGCAGTGACCTAAGTTTAGCCAATCCAAGACACTCACTGAGGACTTTGAATAAAAGCCAGTATCACAAAGAAGAATGGTTGAGAGAATCATTCTCCAGCAACAGTGAGTTTCCCAAGGAGCAGCAGCAGCAGCAGCACCAGGGTCCAGTGTCTATGGTGTTCGTGGTATCTACTGCAGAATCCAATATTATCAGGCGACAGAAGTGATATACACCCCAGATCCCAGCCCCAACTACTTTTGCAGTGCAATCCTAACTTGGTTTCAGCCGATGCCCAGTCAAGTCTTGGCAGACTTTAAAGCAACACTGAGAACTCCCCCAAAACTCTTTCATTAAATTCCTTTTTTGCTTAAATCCCCACAGTTACTGCAAACAGGAAAAATGAATGAGACTAACGAAATAGTATGGTAAATCAACAAGCATCCCACCCACAAAGGGTTTGTGTAGCTAATTTTGGAAATGCACAATTCCGTGTGTCACAAGACTCAACTTCAGCTCTAATGATTCAATTGCCAATTTGTCACCATTTATTCATTCCAAAACTTTTCTGTTCCAAGAACTATCTTGAAAGGAACGAATTGTTTTCAACCACACAGTTTACAAAAACTTCAAGATGCTGCTCTCTCCCGAACAGATGTTTTCGCTGTTATCATTACTTCAGAAAGCAACAGACAAAATTATTATTTGGTAGCTCTAAAATGCAAAGTCATATTCCTGAATTATGAATCAAATGAGAACAAAGTAAGAACAATGGTCAAATTACAGATACGAGTTTTGCACTTACCGTCCCACCTCCACCCACCTAAATCTCAGACTGGCAGGTCTGAAAAGCGGCCATGCACAAAATCATCGCACTCATCTCAAAATAGAACTCTTCTTCCTCGCACACAGAAGCTCAATAATATTTGTTGACTGAATGCAGTTCCTATTATTCATGTATGTTACACATTTCCATAAATTGCTTTCACATAGCACTTTACACCTGCACAGCGCGTCCAGGCTTCCAAAACACCTTCACGTGAATCCCTGCATCTAGAATGGTGGTTAAGAGTTAGACATGCCTGCACAGCCATTAAATGGCACAGCACACGGGGGACCCGTGTCTGATGCTCCCACAGCACATTAATTGCCCCTCTATTCCAGCCCCTCTGGTACACTGTAATTCTCTCTCTCACTTGATCAGCTCCTTGAGGCGGTCCCGTTCATCTTCGTATCCCCAGGCCACACACAACCCAGACCACAGAGGTGCACTGTAAACATCAAGATTCTTCCACCTCCTGCAAGCCTGATGCTTTACCGGCGGGGCCTCTGCGGGGGAGCCTGATTTATACTCATCCCAGCTCCCACCCAGCCCCACGCCCGCCACCTGTGATTTCCACAGCCGCACCAAGGAAGACTGTCCAGCACACAGACTTTTCGTTTCCCAGCAAAATTACCCCCGGCACGACGCTTCCCCCTTAAGTCTGCCCAATGGCTTTCCCATTTCCACCGCAGCCCAGGTTGGGGGGCAGTGGCTGAGCCTGGGCCCCCTCCCCAACCTCGCTGCGGCAACCTAGGGGGGTGTCCGGGCGGGGCCTGTCAGCAGCGACCCGCCCCCGGGCACACGCGCGTCAGGGGCAGCACCGCCAAGCTGCCTGTGCAGCCCCATCCAGCCGGAGTCCCGCGGCTGCCGCCCGCCCGACGCCCCCCCCAGCACCCCACACAGCTCGCGACTCAGGTGGGCGAGGGCGCTCCATACGCACCCGAGAAGGCAGCGGTCGCAGACCACGCCACGACTGCCCTTGCACACCGTGTACGCCAAGGGATCCGAGCGGAAGAGCAGCTCTCCGGGGCGCAGCGGGGTCACGGCGCGCAGCCCGTTTCCCCTGTTGGCGGTTGCGAACTTTTCCACCTTCAGCGGCTCCATCCTCCCGCAGCTCCGGCACCTCAGACGGCTACCCGCGTCCAGCAGCGGGCGTCTCACGGGCTGCCGGGACCCGCGCGCCTGCGCCCTGCGCGCACACGTACGCCCGAGGGGCGGGGCGGGCGCGATGGGGCATGAGCATGCGCAGATGGAGTCTGGAGGGACGGCTGGAGTGGCGTGTGTGGGACCTGAAGGTAGTCGTAAGGCTCCGCGTGCGGCTCGTGCCCATGGCGACTGCGCAGAAGACAGGCGGGGTTTTTTTCCCCCTCTAACATTGTATTACGATCATTTTAACGCATACGGAACAGTTGAAAACAGTGCAGTGAACACCTGTATACCTCCGCCTAAATCAGACAACCTAGCACTTTGCCATTTCTGCTCGTCACTCTCTCCCCACCTGTAGCTATGTATGCACGTATTGTCGTTAAACTATTTCAAAGTTGCAGGCATCATGACATCACAACTAGTACTTTGCACTGTAACTTTTTTTTGTTTTAGGACGGAGTCTTGCTCTGTCGCCCAGGCTGGAGTGCAGTGGCGAGATCTCGGCTCACTGCAACCTCCGACCTCCGGGTTCAAGCGATTCTCCTGCCTCAGCCTCCCGAGTAGCTGGGACTACAGGCATGTGCAATCCTCCCGCCTGGGCCTCCTGACTAGATGGGACTATAGGCACACGCCACCATGCCTGGCTAATGTTTTTTACTTTCCTCCAGAGACAGTCTACCTATGTCGCCCAGGCTAGTCGCAAACTCCTGGCCTCAAGTGAACCTGAACCTCCTGCCTTGACCTCTCGAATTGCTGGAATTACAGGTGTGAGCCACCACACCCAGCCTAATTTTCTTTTTTGTTTTTGGGGGTTTTGTTTTGTTTTGTTTTGTTTTTTGAGACGGAGTCTCATTCTCGCCCAGGCTGGAATGCAGTGGTACGATATTGGCTCACTGCAACCTCTGCCTCCCGGGTTCAAGCGATTCTCCTGCCTCAGCCTCTTGAGTAGCTGGGACTACAGGCGCCTGCCACCACGCCCGGCTAATTTTTGTATTTTTAGTAGAGACGAGGTTTCACCGTGTTAGCCAGGATGGTCTTGATCTAACCTTGTGATCCGCCCGCCTCGGCCTCCCAAAGTGCTGGGATTACAGGCGTGAGCCACCGCGCCCAGCCCACCCGGCCTAAATTTCTTAGTTTGGACTAACGTGCCATGGTAATGCAAAATGTCATTATTAAGGGCAGCTGGATGGAAGGTGTAGGAGTACACTATAGTGCCTTTCAATTTTTCTGTGTATCTAAAGTCATTTCAAAAGTAAACATTTATTTTAAAACATGAAGGTGGTTATGTTTCCATGAGTGTAAAGTACAAAAGGCAGGCTCGTGGTGCCGTCAGAAGTCAGAACACTGGTTTCAGGGCTGGGGGTGCTGGGAGGGGCTGGGCATGGTTGGCTTTGTGATCTAGGGCTGGTGTGTTCCATCTGTGAATATCTTTTAAGCTGTGCACTTACCAGGGATGTAAGTCATATCTTAATAAATTTTCATAAGTTTGACAAAAAATAAAATGAGGATGGGAAGCTTGTTTGGGTTGTGGGGCCTCGGGTGCTTATCCAGCCATGAGCTGTGTCCCAGATGCTTCTAGAAGCCTGGAGGGAGCTGAGAACATTCCAAGTCGAGGTGGCAGAGCCAAGGCCCTGAGGTGGGAGCGCAATGCTGCACATCCCCAGCTGTGAATGGGGTGTCCTGGTCAGAAGCAGTGCTGTGTGCACTGCAGGGCTGGCAAATCCATGTCCACATTGTGGCTTGGTGCAGTGAAAGCCAATCTCAGCCCCCTCCGCAGTGTGATTAGCCTGCCAGCAGGTGGCCAGCTGGTCCTCCTGGGAAATGGTGCCAACCCAGAGATTGGGTGCAAGTGTCTCATCCACGGAGGGGCGCTCAGCAGTGGTGTCAGCCTGGTGAGCCTCGGTAAGGGCACGTGCAGGATGCTGAGCCTCTTCTGTTCCCATGCCCGTCTCAAGGCCACTTGCTCCATGGGCCCATCCAGCAAGCATGGTGGCCAGGAAAGAAGCCGGCTCCATTCACAGGGCGTGCTGTTTTGCTCACCTCAGGACCAAGAGCATCCTCCGTAGTGATTCTCTTTGGTGGGAGCACTAGAAACATGAACCACAGATACCTTCAGCATCTGAGCCGCTGAGGCGAGGGCTGCAGGACACCCTGCTGTCGGGAAACCCTGCACTGGCGGCTGGAAGGCACGTGGTGGTGGCGCCTGCTGTGGCTGCAGCAGTTGCTGCAAGGCTTCGGGATCTCGCCGGCCCCCGCGAGGTGAATTGTGACAGTGCAGAGCTCCGTGGTACCAGGGCCCCCTGCATGGCCATGCTGACTGCAGCTGGGAGCCCACCACACCCCTGGTTCCCCGCTCTTCCCAGGGCTGGGGTCTAGGCCAGGCCCCTCTTGGCCTGCGAATTGTGCCCTGGGAGGGGGACACTGTTCCACAGGTTGGGACCAAGGACCCAGGGCATGCTACTGGCTGGCTGGGCTGCAGGGATGCCATGCTCACCTTTCTCTCTCATGGCCTTGACGGGACCGGCTTCCTCATTGAACAGCATTTTCCAAGGTGTCTGGGATTGCGGGGCAGCTGGTGGGGTGCCACCCTGGCTCCTTCTAGGCATGCCCGTCATTGGCCACCAAGGGGGCCAGATGCAGGTGCCCATGCTGCTGTGGGGGTATCTCCCAACTTCCCTCTTAGTCCTGATGGGCCTAGGCAGGGCCTGATATGGGGGTCCCCATGGGCTTCCTGGGCTAAGCCTGCCCCATGGTCCCAGGGCTGTCCAGGACACATTCAGAAGGGACATGAGCTCAGCAGCTCTGTTTGAAATTATTATGGAACCAAGGGCCCCCCACATCCAAGTCCATTGGGAGTTGGGACATGGAGTTCCGCTGCAGGTACCTCCAGGAACCCCGAGGTCCTCCTTGAGCCAAGGCCAGGCTGGGCACACCGTAAGTCCTGGGTCCCCCAGAGAATGGCCTGCTGCCCTGGGCTCCCCAGAAGCCCCCTCACGCCCCTGGGCCTTGGCCACATGGAAGCCCCACCAGGACAGGTGTGACAGGACAAGGAACCCATGGTGGGGAAGCAGACCAAATGGGCCGCTGGAACCAGGCTGGTGGGCCAGGGGGCGCCTGCCCATCCCCCTTGCAGAGGGCCTTCCTGCCACATGAAGCCAGCACAGCCCTGGCTGCTGAGGACCCTTGCTTGGGTTTGGCTGAAAGAAAAACAGACGTGATCAGGCAGCACCTCCAGTGGGCCCAAAGAGTCCTTTCTGGGCCGGGCCCCACCTGCCTGGGTCTCCGGAGTCCTCAGGGTCTCTCGGTGGCCCCTGGGGACTGACACTGAGGACACACCTGCAGGCTGCTGATCCCAGAGGGAGGGGTGTGTGTCACCTGGGGTAGGGAAGCTGTCGGGGCACAGCAGGTGGCTCCTGGGACTGCCCCCCAGGGTTCAGGCTGGCTGGGGGCTTCCTGCCCCATGCCCTCATCCCAGGGCTGTTGGGCCTGGTATATGATCCCCAGTCAGAACTCAGGTGGGAGGGGCCTTGGCTGTCACCCAGCCCCCTTGCTACCTCACTTGGGGACCTGTCTCTACCGTGGGTAAGAGGGCCCAGATATGGGGCCCCCTCTGCCCTCCTGGGCTGCCCGGTCCATGCCAGGACTGACCATTCCCACACCTGGCTGAACTCTTGGCTCTGGCTCTGGGCCACGGGTCCCACCTGTGCCCTTGCCCTGAATGCTCTGGGGGTCAGGGACACCGATTCCCTTGTCTCCCTGGCTCAAGGCTTGTTGTCCTGGCACCCTTGGAGGGATGTTCAGGAGTGAGGGGCCTCTGCTGCTCTCTGAGGCTGTCAGTGCTTGCAGGGAGGGGTGGGGGGTCCCACAAATGGGTCTGGCTCCTCCGGTGCCGTCAAGGGCCCTGTTGGGGGGGGGGCAGGACACCGTGGAAAGTGGGAGGGGGCTTGTTGGAGAGGTCTTGCCCACATCCCCCTCCTGTGTGCACAGCATGTGCAGTGCACATGCACTGAGCACCTGCCCTGAGGACCGGGGGCCTATTGTCTTTCTTAGAGTCCAGGAGGAAAAGGAGGAAGAAAAGGCACAAGAGGAAGGCCCAGGTAGTAGGCTTGGGGGTCCCGGGCGCTCCCCCACTATTGACTGCCCCAGAGGGTGACTCAGGAGGGGACCTGGTATGGAAGCCCATCTGGGGGTGGCAGGTCCCCATTCTTCCTTGTTAGCTTCCTCATAGAGGCCCAAGGATGCCCGAGAGCTGCATCTTCATCCAGGGCCTTGGTATGGGAGAACCGGCCCCCAAAACTGCCCATGGGCCAGACCTGGATGTCTTCATGAGGCCCTCTAGGGATAGGGTGGGCATCAGGCCAGGAGAGTTCCCTGGAAGGGTCAGAGCCCATACCTCATTGCCACCTCAACCGTCTCCCACTGGGAGGTGCCAGATCCTTTTGTGGCCACCCCAGGGGTCCAGATGTGCATAGGAGGCTGTGGCTGGGGGTGGCCTGGGCAGGGAAGTGCTCACCACACTCCCGACTTTCATCTGGAACATGTCGGGGGTGGACTTGGTGTCACTGTGCCCTGCCCAGCCCACCCAGCCAGACCTCCCCTTGGGCCAGAGCAGAGGATCATGGGGACAGTGTGAGGAAGCTGCCCTCAGGCCAGTCCGAGTTTGACCCCAGTGCTCCCCAGTGCCATTGGGCACACGTGGACTTACTCCATTAAACCTTAAAGGCAGTGCATGCCATCGGCATCAACACCTGTTCCCCTTCTACCAAATACACGTCCCACAGGTGCAGGTTGAGCCTGAGAGAGATCTATGGGGACAGCAGATCTGGAGGACCTGGCCCTTCAAGGCTGGGGGCTGGTGGCTCGAGCTGGGCCCACTGGGACTTCAGTCCCCAGAGTCAGTGACCCTCCCCATGAGGGTCATCTGACCCTTTCAGGAGGCTGGGTCAGACAGGGTCTTGCAGCTCCTCATGAGGGGCACTCATTTCAGTGGGATATGGCTTCTGGAGAGAGGGACCTCCCCAGGGCTTGAGGCTTCTGAGCTCTCCCAAGTTGGGTTCTGCCCCAGTCTTCCCATGAGGCTGGGCCTGAGCCCCAACCTCTGCCGTGGGATGACCCTTCTTGGGCACGAGGCCTTGCTTGTGTGTCCTACAGAGCCCCGTCTGTGCCTCCTGTGGGCTGGGGGTGAGCCGGACCCCTGGGCTCGGGGAGCAGGGCACTGCAGGGCAAAGAAGGTCCCTGAGCCAGGGTCTCCCTGGGCCTCCTTACCCCATCCATCAAGCTCTGGAGCAGCCAGCCTAATGAGGAACCCTGCGCACATGGCCCTTCCTTGTCGCGATGGGAGGAACAGAAGTGCTCAGGGCCCCCTGGGCTACTCTAAAAACCAAACCTCCCTCTTCCAGGGTCCTCTGAAGACCCTTCCCCAAGTGCAGAATACAGGATGGTGTCCAGGGCTCCACACGACACCTTCCCCTTCCCGTACTCCCGGCAGACACGCTGCCCTCAGCCTTGCTCTGCAGGAGGTGCGCCCCAGTGCCTGTGCCTCTGTCTCCTCCAGGGCGGGAAAGGAAACCCAACTCCAAACGCATGGAGAACCCCACATCCCGGGTCAGGCCCTGGCTGGGACTCAGCCTCTCATCAGCCCCACGGGGGTCTCTAGCTCCCCACTCCGCCAGCCCTACGGGATGCAGGGCCTCTGGGAAAGAGCCGAGGGGACCATAAACACACAGGGTGCCTCGTGGTCTTGGGTTATGACGTGGGTACCACCTGTTCCTGGTGGTCTTGGAGCCCCTGGACCCTCGTGCTATTTGGGCTGTAGAATCCTGAGACGCCCCCAGCCCATCATGAAACCAGAGCCTGCTCCCAAGATGTGGAGCTGTCAGCTGGAAGAACTGGGCAGCTGCAGAGGCCCCCGAACCCCGAGGCCTCCCACCCTCCCATCTGTGACCTCACCAGGTGGCCTTGGCCCTGGGGAGAAGGGGTGGGAACATCCCCTGGAGCCTGGCTGGAGGTGCTCCGGGAGGCCTCCTGGGCCAGGGTGCCAGGAGGGCAGGCCTGACTTTGAGGCCACAACAGAGAGTGGAAAGAACAAGGTGGGTGCTGGGCCCCCTGGTTGTCTCTTGGAAGTGGGGTCAGGCCAGGGGACACGGGATGGGGAGATGCTGCCATCTGGGCTTTGTCAGCCCACCTGTGGGGACCAAGGGCAGCTGGAGCCTGGCCAGCTGGAGGCCAGGAGGACTCTCAGGGAGGGGAGAGTCAGCTGCATAGAATTCGAGCTGGAAAGCGTGGCTCCAGGACATAGAGGGCGGCCACGGTGAGGATGAGATGCCCTCTGCTGATGGAGATGAAAGGCATCTGACTCAGGGTCTGGGGGTCCCCGTTCATCCATGGTCTCCTGTGGGACCTTCAGCAGAGACATCCTAAAGGCTCCCAACAAGCTGGTGACACAAGGAAGGTAACTTTGCTGAAAGTCAAGATCATCTGGCTAGGGTGGCCGTCCCCGGGTCTGGCTGCATGAGGTCGGGGGGCAGCTGTTCACCTACCCTGTGGGGAGTGCCTCTCACCAGCCAACAGCTGGGCCAGTGCCCAGAATGCAGCCTCCCCAGGCCCATAAAGGAGAAACAAGGCAGCAGCGTGGCTCAGGTCCCTGCGGTAGCCCACCTCCTGCAAGATCCAGAGTCACCATGGAAGGACATCTCCTGGAGGGCTGAGGTCATCTGGGAGGACTCATGTCATCGGAGAGGGCAGAGGTGACTGGGGAGGCGTCCTCTGAAGAAGAGGCTTCCTCAGGATGCAAATTTGTTTCCTGACAACAGCCATGTCCATCAGGCACTTCAGCAACTTGTCCAAAATGTTTACTGAGAGCACTGTCCTGCATGTGACACTGCCAAGCTCCTGGGCTTTGGGGCAGCCCCAGGAGGAGGGTGTCATTTCTTGTTATGAAAAGTGGTGGTCAGGCCCAGGTGACACTAGTAGTTGGGGCCCTGACTCCTTTGTCTCAGTTTGACCCCTTGAGACCACCTCCCTTGCTTGGAGATTTATGCCAACAGTGAGCTGGAGTCTTATCTACTATATCCTGATGGGTCACAAATACTGACTTTGAAAGAAACAACGATGCCCCTACCAGACACCCACGCCCACGAATGTGGGAATATGGCCTAGAAACGTCACTGCCTGGGAATACTCATGGGGTTATATGCCAAATATGCCAGGAGGTTGTAGAATAATTCCTGCTGCCTAGGAAAGAGATAAAAGGGGCTTTCGTTTGTTTTGTGCAGACGCTTTTAGTTTCACTTTGCCCACAAACCCTAACAACAAATCCAGTTTCAGGTTCAGATGATTCACCAGATAAGTCACAAGCTCTTCAGGGCCTTGGTTGTTTAAGAAATGTTTCAGGCCAGGCGCGGTGGCTCACACCTGTAATCCCAGCACTTTGGGAGGCCGAGGCAGGTGGATCACGAGGTCAGGAGATCGAGACCACGGTGAAACCCCGTCTCTACTAAAAATACAAAAAATTAGCCAGGCGCAGTGGTGGGCGCCTGTAGTCCCAGCTACACAGGAGGCTGAGGCAGGAGAATGGTGTGAACCTGGGAGGCGGAGCTTACAGTGAGCCGAGATCGTGCCACTGCACTCCAGCCTGGGTGACAGAGGAAGACTCCATCTCAAAAAAAAAAAAAAAAAAAGTTTCAGTAAAATCCACATCTGTGAAATGCAGATATCCCAGTTGTATAGTGAGTTGACTGATCACACTCTGATTTTTATTTTTTCAGTTTGCACACCCACCAGTTCAGTCTTTGGGGTATACAGTACCTCCATGGTTCTAAACCAATGTGCAGAGTCTCCTGGTCACCACTCCAGCCCCTCCTGGAGCGATTCCTTCATCCTCCAAGTCTCCAGGGTGTCCCCTATGTAGCCAACCTCTTCCCGGTCCATCAGCCCTTGGCCATCCCAACGTGTTTTCTGTCCCTGTGATTTGGCCTTTTCCAGAATGGCCTATTAATTGGAACCCTACAGAGGTAGCTTGTTGGGTCTGGTTTCTTTCCCTTAGCAAAATGCAACTAAGATCCACTGACGTTCATGTGGGCATCACTGGCTCATTCACTTTTCTCACTGAGTCTTTTTTCCTTTGAAGGGAGGGCCACCCATCCTCTCCCCATTCCCATGTTGAAGGTTGTCCCCATGGCCTCTGTGTGTGAGTGACGATGAATCAAGCAGTGAATGTGGCATGCATGTTTCATGTGTGTTAAGTAAAATGTTTATTTAGAAACAGAATGCTTGATCCTTAGTACCACAAAGAAACATCAGCATTTAGACAAAAAGTTTTCTCAGCAAGGCAATTTTACCTTCTGCAGAAAGGGTGCTCCTCACAGATGGAACAATGGCGAGAGCACACCTGAATAAAAGAGGGAAGCAATTTTTATCCTTTATGCAGCTTGTCCCTGCTACTGTGTCCTGTCTCCATTGGCTGGAGCTGGGCCATACAATCTAAACTAAATCTGACTGGCTAATAATTTAAAATGTCTCTAAATAGCTGAAAGCAATGGAGAACAAAGGAAAAGAGGAAGCTGCTTATGAAAAGACTTAGAAAAGTAATAACATTCCCAAATAAGGAAGGGGCACAGGCTTCGAGCTGGGACCTGCCTGTGAGCACGTCCAGCACAGATAATCCTGATTAAAGTACGAGGACATAGAATGTACTTATTCCTTTATATCTAACAGCTATGTAGAATAGGGCTTAACAAAGAGTTATCAGCACAAAGCAAGGAGGCTTGAAGGAAATTAGTCTTTAAAGGAAACTGTTATTTCTAACACTTATGATTTATTCTTTAACAAGAAGGGAAACTTTGAAAAGGAACTTTTTACTTTCTACAATGTGGATGTCAGTTTTCAAATCAGTTGGTTCAATGTCTGTGACACTTCGGGGATGTGTGGTTTGAGTCCACTGAGCTTTGCAAGCGACTGCCCAACTGGCTTCCAAAGTGGCTGTGTCATGTCACATTTCTACCAGCTGTGGATGAGAGTCTCCGGGGCTCCAAATGCCCCTGCCCCCAGCATTGGGTGCTGTCGGTGTTGCCAGAGGAGTCTCTGGGGCCCCGGGGCCCCCGACCCCCAGCATTGGGTGCTGTCGGTGTTGCCAGAGGAGGTTCACCAGCCCTCCATCCTGCTGCCCCCCACCCGTGGGTCCATACCATGGGTCCCCATGGGTCAGGGAGAGCACTTTTCACCATTGTGCATGATTTTGTTTGCTGCCTTCTGTCTCCTCAGGATCCTCCTGGGTTCTGGCCCCACATGTTCTAGCCTGGCCCAGGGCTTGGAACCTGGGAGGTGCTCAGTGCATTGTGCAGGCTCCTCCCTGGGCCAGGAGAGCCCTTGGCAGCTCCGTCATCCCTCCTGGGTGAACCTGGTTTTTGCTCTGGGTAAGTCTCCATCCCTCTGGTTCACTTCATCTCCGCTGGGACCTTGTGGCCCCCATAGGCTTACCTGATGCCATATCATTTCCTAAATATTATGTGATTCCTCAGTGTCCGGCTCACGTCCAGGTCAATCTGGTGGATAGGTTCAGAGGACCTCTTGCCCTTTTCTTTCATGACCTGTAGGGCATGGCCAGGAGGAAGAAGCAGCCTCAGAACAGATGGAAGGACCCCTGCCCCAGATGGCAGTCAGCCCACAGTCAGCACTTCTGGAAGGAGGGAAAAAAGGAAGGTTTCCTTCTGCAGAAAGCTGCTTTTTGGCTTGTTTCTGAAGCCAGGGAGGGTCACCAGAGCTGAGCTCATTTGGGGTGCCTATGTCACCGTCTGCCCAGGATATGCCTCTGACCACCCCAGCCCCCCCGATAAGCTGGGCTCGATGTTCTCTCCATCTGGAGACCTGGGCTCCTGACGCAGCCTGGCCTGTTTGTTGTGCTCTGGCTGAGTATACCTCGTATTTCCCAGCGTTCTCAGGCTTGGTTTCCTCAATGTTTAGCAGGACTGACCACATCCAGCCCCGGACCTTCAGGAGAATGCCTTTGTACACTCTGGCAGACAACTGATCTGGTGACACAGGCCACAGGGTGACCTCAGCAAGGACCAGAGCCCAAGGATTCTGGAAGTCTCTGGTTTTGGCCCCATGATTCCTCAATACAGGTGAGGTCAAGCTGGGACAGGGTCTCTCCTCCCAGGGCTGAAAGAGTGGGTCAGCACTCAGAGTCTGAACTCTGATCTGCACCTGTTCCTTCACCAGGAGGCTTCCCTAGCCCTGATCTAGGGTGGCCCCAGCCCTGGCATCAGATTCCCTCCCAGCAAGGTGACGAGTGCACGAATGGGCAGCAAAGCTGGCGACCAGGCCTGCTGTCATCTGAGTGAGGACAGGGTGCTACCCGCTCTCTAAGAGGCAGATGGTGCCAGCCCACAGCCAAGGGTGCCTGTCCCCCTGATTCTGCAGACAGTGGTTCTGCAGGCCTCTCCCTCCCCACATTACCTTCTTGCTCATCCTATATTTCTGCCATTCTCCCAGCATCTTCAGCCACTTTTCCATGTGTCTCATGTCCTGTCATATTTGCTGTCAAATGAGGATTGTTGGAGTTAGTGGAGCCGCCATGCTTCCCGGAGTGGCCCATGGATGCTGGGTCCTGGGTTCTGGAGCCCTAGTGGGACCCAGCTGGAAGGAGCCAGGGAAGGGCAGACCCTGGGGGCTGAGACCCTCTGAGCAAATGAGCGCCAGTGGGCTGGCCTTGTGACCCTGGGATGTGCCATCCTCAGGCCACAGACACACCAGTCTTAGGTCAGGTCACAGCCTCTAGGTGGTATCCTGACACAAGCGGGCAGCCACCCCCAGGCCACGACTGTTGTTCTCACTTTGAAATTTCGGCAAACTGCCAGAGAAACAGAGACTTGGGGTCAGGTCCAACAGGGACAGCTGCCCCTCCCAGTGACAGTATGTTGCTCCCTCCCACCCACCACCACCCAGGCCCGCTGCCTCCTATGCCTCACCGAACACCCGCTGAGTCCCCATCCCTGGACCAGCTCCCCAAGCATCAGGGACAAGCTCTTACCTTCACCTCCAGGGCATTGACAGGGGGCAGCTCTGTCTCACTGGAAGGCATCCGACAGAGCTGAGGACCTGCGCAGGGCCTGGAGCCATCCCGGTCCAGGAGTCCACCCCCAGAAAGGACTGGCTCTGTCCCCATCCATCCCAGGTCTCAGCTCGGGAGAAGCCACAGGGAAGGGAGGACAAGGGCCCTGTGGGGCAGACTCCCAGGAGGGGCCCCTGGTGTGGGGGATGGTCAGGCTGCACAATGGGGCTGCCCCTCCTGGACTGGAGGTGGTGTTTTCTGCTGGAGCTGAGAAACGTCAGCTCTGAGATGGGACTGCTGCTGCCCAGGGTGGGTGGCCGCGCCCGGACGGGAGTCTCTCAGGGAGTGACCGCATCACCCTGCTGGGGTTTGGGTGCCTGGCCTGAGACCTGCCTGGTGCACCCGGGGCCCATCCCACCTGACACTCCCAAGGTCCTCGCAGGGTCTGACCACCTGGAGCCCACCTGCCTCTCCCTGCACCTGAGCCACACACCCTGCTTGTTCCCTGATTTCCGCCATCCTGTCCAACCCAAAAACTGTGAACGTCTCTCCAGCCAACCTGGGTCTGCTTTGACCCTGGTCCTGTCAGAACCCCTGAGTGAGACTCTCCGGATCTGTTCTCATGCCTGCCTTGCCTGCTCGAGAGATGCCAGGGGCAGCGTGGGTGACCGAGGGCCCCACAGGCTTCCAGGACAGCCTCCTGGCCCCACCTCCTGCCTCACCTGGCTATCGGAGCCATTGGCTGTCAGCCCTCAGCCTCCTCCCAGACACTGCAGCAGATGGAACTCGGGACACCTGGCCGTTCTCCCCAACTATCCTGCCTGCCCCAGGTCAGTCCCCCGATCACCCTCTGCCCACTGTGCTGTCCAAGCCAACTGGAAGCAGAGTCCCCGGAAAGCCACGTAGAATCTTGGGGATGGGCTGACTCCCTCTGCTGAGAAGTCCCAGGTGAGCTGGTGTTTTGAGCCCCACCCCATCTATTGTCCTCCCCAGACAATCAGCTCCATTGGGGTGCATTTCCGACGTGGCACAGCCCATGGGCTTATTCCCATCCCACCTCCCCCGGGGTCCTCTGTCTTTCCATCCTGTGACCTCTGAGAGATTGGCTCCAGGCTGGACTCTCTTATCTGGCCCCGGATACCGTCCCAGTACCAGACCCAGGGCCTTTAGCCACAAGCTCTGCTGCCCGCCTGGCCAGAATGCCTAGAATGGGGGACCCTGCCCATCTTCTCCCCCATTCCCCTAGGCCCACAGCCCTCACTGTCCCCATGGGGAAGGGCATGGTCCTTGGGGGAACCATGGCATGGTCCATGGGGAAGGGCATGGGGACAGTGAGGGCTGTGGCCCTAGGGGAATGGGGAGAAGAAGGGCAGGTGGGCCCCTCAGAGACCTGCTGGACAGCTGCCCCAAGGCTGGACCAGGTGCCCCCTCACCCTGTGGCCACAACCCTTGGATCTCACTAGGATAGTGTCCAAGTGGACAGGGCCAGACCCTCAAGCTGCCTGCCTCCTCTTCTGCAAACTTGGAGACAGAACTGCTGAGAGCCCAGGGGCCTGACCTAGTCCCCTTTCCATTCCCACCTGCTCCCTAGATGAGCAACACTCCCTAGATGAACCACGCTCCCTAGATGGGCCACGCTCCCTAGATGAACCACGCTCCCTAGATGGGCCACGCTCCCTAGATGGGCCACGCTCCCTAGATGAACCACACTCCCTAGATGAACCACGCTCCCTAGATGGGCCACGCTCCCTAGATGAACCACGCTCCCTAGATGAACCACACTCCCTAGATGGGCCACGCTCCCTAGATGAACCACGCTCCCTAGATGGGCCAACGCTCCCTAGATGAACCACGCTCCCTAGATGGGCCACGCTCCCTAGATGAACCACGCTCCCTAGATGGGCCACGCTCCCTAGATGAACCACACTCCCTAGATGGGCCACGCTCCCTAGATGGGCCACACTCCCTAGATGAACCATGCTCCCTAGATGAAACACGCTCCCTAGATGGGCCACGCTCCCTAGATGAACCACACTCCCTAGATGGGCCAACGCTCCCTAGATGAACCACGCTCCCTAGATGGGCCACGCTCCCTAGATGAACCATGCTCCCTAGATGGGCCACGCTCCCTAGATGAACCACACTCCCTAGATGGGCCACGCTCCCTAGATGGGCCACACTCCCTAGATGAACCACACTCCCTAGATGAACCACGCTCCCTAGATGGGCCATGCTCCCTAGATGAACCACACTCCCTAGATGGGCCACGCTCCCTAGATGAACCACGCTCCCTAGATGAACCACGCTCCCCAGATGGGCCACACTCCCTAGATGGGCCACGCTCCCTAGATGGGCCACGCTCCCTAGATGAACCACGCTCCCCAGATGGGCCACACTCCCTAGATGAACCACGCTCCCTAGATGGACCACGCTCCCTAGATGAACCACGCTCCCTAGATGGACCACGCTCCCTAGATGAACCACGCTCCCTAGATGGGCCCCGCTCCCTAGATGGGCCATGCTCCCTAGATGAGCCACGCTCCCTAGATGAACCACGCTCCCTAGATGGGCCCCGCTCCCTAGATGGGCCATGCTCCCTAGATGAGCCACGCTCCCTAGATGGACCATGCTCCCTAGATGAACCACGCTCCCTAGATGGACCACGCTCCCTAGATGAACCACGCTCCCTAGATGGGCCCCACTCCCTAGATGGACCACGCTCCCTAGATGAACCACGCTCCCTAGATGAGCCACGCTCCCTAGATGGGCCACGCTCACTAGATGAGCCACGCTCCCTAGATGGGCCACGCTCCCTAGATGAACCACGCTCCCTACATGAACCACGCTCCCTAGATGAGCCATGCTCCCTAGATGGGCCACGCTCCCTAGATGAGCCACGCTCCCTAGATGAACCACGCTCCCTAGATGAGCCACACTCCCTAGATGAACCATGCTCCCTAGATGGGCCACGCTCCCTAGATGAACCACGCACCTCTGGCTTAACAACAATCACGGGCTGGACCTGCAGGGGAGCCCGGGAGGAGTTCTACCCTAGAAAAGAGGTAGGCCCAAGCCAAGGAGACACATCCTGCCTCAGAAAGACCTTTCTAAAAGCGAAACCCATCCCTGAGCTGAGATTTGTGCTTTAGAGGGTGAGAGGAGCACAGAGAACTCACTGCAGAATCCCAAGGCAATCAGAGATCTTGTAGATGTTAACATGCCCAGGCTATATGTCCGCTGGCAGCCCAGTTCCACATCCCTGAAACCCAGAGGGAGCTAGGGTGAGGCATCCAAGGTAAAAGGTGCAAGGGCCTGGGGGTGTTGTCAACTTGTCACCACCTGTGCTCCTGGGGAGCCCAGGACCCTTTGAGCGGGGCGCATTGGGAAAGGCCTCCATCCAGAGAGCAGACTGACTGTACCTGCTCATACTTGGTAATGATGTCCTCTCATTCCTGTGCCAGCAGGGTATCCACATTCTCTCCCATGTCCATCCCGCGAGACAAATCATCCAAAGGTGACACTGTACCCGAGAGCTTCAGAGAACACCTGAGCCACTCCTGCTGGGCTCCCAGATGCTGGCGGCATGTGACCCCCATTCCATCACCACCTCCAGGTGAAAAGGGACCAGACACAGTGGCCCACACCTGCACGGGTCTCTGGAGTCTCAGGCCCCAAGCAGGAGTGGCTCCTTCCTAAGGACTTGAGAACAGTGGGACCTGGACAGAGAATCCCGTTGTCCCCAAATGCCATGAAATGGGAACATATCTGTCCCAACAGATTGAAAGGTGTCCACCTGCCGGGGGTGAAGAGCCTGTGATTCCAGGGATGTGGAGGCAGACTGGGGTCAGGGACCAGAGGTCTCTGTATGATCAGCCTCTTGGGATCGCTCAGAAACCACAAAGTTGCCCAGTTTTCTATGGAGAACAAGATATCTCCTGACTTCCCAATTCTACTCCACTCATCACTTGGGCTACCATGGCCCTTCAGTCTGACCAGTGAAGCCGCTTTAGGGATAATGCCAGTTGATCAGGGAGGTGTTTGCTTTGGGGGAAGAAAATGATCTATTGTCTCCAAAGCAGCCTCTGTGCTGGTGGAAACCATGACGCTGGGGGAGGGACGGTGGACTCCACAGTTCTGAGCTATCCATACAGGGTGTGGGGGGCTTCATTTTCCCGGGTCACTGAGAAAGAACAGGAGAACTCTGGGTCCTTGGTCCTGGAGAACACCGAGATGAACGATTCCTCCTGGGACCACTTGGGGCAAAAGGGAGGCGAGGCCTCTGGAGGACCAAACTGAGAAAGAAATACTTGAAGAGAACGCCAGTGCCTGTACCCCTTTGAACAGGAGGGAAGATAGTCTCCATCCAGGCAGCCCTCCAGGGCTCCTTCATTTTCCACAACTGCCCAAAGGCAGAAGGCTCCCCATCCACTCCCAGACAGGGAACTGTGTGTGTCCAGTGGGTCCCACAGAGACCATCAGGACCCAGCTTAGGGCACAGACGTATTCTGAGGCCCCTCCCCTCCACCCCACCCACAGTGGATCCATCCCAGCAGCTCTGCCAGGGCCAAGCTCTGCCCCATTGGGATCTGGAACCCTGGACACATTTGGGATTTAGGGCAGGGAGGTCACAGGGTTCAGGACTTAAGTCCAGCACGGCACAGGGCAGGGGTGAGAGCACAACCCAGGGTCACATCTGGGTTCTTGGGGTTACCCAGTTACCGCCTCTCTGACCCCAGATGTCTTGCCTGTCTAATGGGCACATTTGGGAGCAGCACCCACCCTATGGAGCCACCATGAGGACGAAGGAAATATATCATTAAAAGATCAGAAATACAAACAGGGACACCGTTAAGAGTTCCTACAGACACTGAAAGGTCATCAGGTAACAGTATTAACATTTTTATTCTGATATTCAACAGCAGCAGTCACTTCCCTCCACCCATATGTGTATCGTCTGCCTGGGCAGCACAGAACAGGCACCTGGTGAGTGCTCAGGGATGACCCTCCTCGGCAGCTGCCCAGAGGCCAGCACTACCCACCCCATAGCCACTGTCCCCAAGTCAGCATGAAGGGAAGGGAGAATGTCACACTCACCTGATTCTGATGAATTAGCTGGGCTGAGTTATGCCTCTCATGTAGCAAACTCTCATGACACAGAACTGCTCACAGATAGCACTGTGTGTGTGCAACTGCTCTGGAACACAGAGGCAGGCTGGAGGGCAAGCGGGTGCTCAGCACCAGTGACATTCTGAGGTCATGGCACACATCACAATGGGGCCTTGCCTGGGTCATCAGGGCCCAGAGTCAGCGTCCTCCACTGCCTGAGGCGTCAACATGCCTGCATGCAATGTGTGCACGTGTGTGCACATGTGTATGTGGGTAAACGCATCTGTGCACCTGTGTGTTGCTTCTCTGGCCAGGCCTGGCTGCCCCACTCATGTCTGCACCCAGTTCCTCATCACTGTTACCCCCGAGGTCCAGGACCAGCATCAGAGCATCCATGGGTGCTCCCTAACTTCAGCCCTCCCCAACCAGGGTGGTCCTGGGATACACATAGGGGTGGAGGGAAGTTACTGTTGCTGTTGAATATCAGAATAAAAATGTTAATACTATTACCTAATGACCTTTCAGTATCTGTAGGAACTCTTAATGGTATCCCTTTTTGTATTTCTGAGATTTTCATGATATGTTTCTCTCCATGACCCTTGGTTATTCTAGGTAGAGGGTCCTGTGGGGAAAGTGCCTGGCACGCTGTAGGGGCTCACTCTTCTAGACATGTGATCTGAAATCTGGCTCACCTGTCCTTCCACCCAGGGCCTAGGGGATGCCGAGTTCCAGAGACCAGAAAGAGCTTGGGATAAAAAGAAGGTTTAAGGGGAAGGCTTTGACCTGGGCTGGGTTTGCCTGCGCCATCCAAACCTGCAGGCTCGAGTCCTGAGACACAGGGGGTCCAGATGTCCTGATGCAGGGCCCTCCTCATTAACACCTGCTCCCCTGTACTCATTAGTAACCTCACCCATCCTACCCTCAAAGCACAGTTGGCCCTGGTATCCGTGGGCTCTGCATGTGTGGATTCAGCCAACAGTGGGTGGAAAATATTCAGAAAAGGGAGTGTGGATGGCTATGTCTCTGCTGAACATGTACAGACTTTTTTCCTGTCACCATTCCCTAAACAATACAGTATAACAACCCAATGACAGCCCTAGCAAGTAGAGACAATGAAAAAGACTGGCTCATGTCTAAAACACCAAAAGCAATGGCAACAAAAGCCAAAATTGACAAATGGGATCTAATTAAACTAAAGAGCTTCTGCACAGCAAAAGAAACCACCATCAGAGTGAACAGGCAACCTACAGAATGGGAGAAAATTTTTGCAACCTACTCATCTGACAAAGGGCTAATATCCAGAATCTACAATGAGCTCAAACAAATTTACAAGAAAAAAACCAACAACCCCATCAAAAAGTGGTCAAAGGATATGAACAGACACTTCTCAAAAGAAGACATTTATGCAGCCAAAACACACATGAAAAAATGCTCATAATCACTGGCCATCAGAGAAATGCAAATCAAAACCACAATGAGATACCATCTCACACCAGTTAGAATGGCAATCATTAAAAAGTCAGGAAACAACAGGTGCTGGAGAGGATGTGGAGAAATAGGAACACTTTTACACTGTTGGTGGGACTGTAAACTAGTTCACCCATTGTGGAAGACAGTTTGGCCATTCCTCAGGGATCTAGAACTAGAAATACCATTTGACCCAGCCATCCCATTACCAGGTATATACCCAAAGGATTATAAATCATGCTGCTATAAAGACACATGCACACGTATGTTTATTGTGGCACTATTCACAATAGCAAAGACTTGGAACCAACCCAAATGTCCAACAATGATAGACTGGATTAAGAAAATATGGCACATATATACCATGGAATACTATGCAGCCATAAAAATGATGAGTTCATGTCCTTTGTAGGGACATGGATGAAGCTGGAAACCATCATTCTCAGCAAACTATCACAAGGACAAAAACCAAACACCGCATGTTCTCACTCATAGGTGGGAATTGAACAATGAGAACACTTGGACACAGGAAGGGGAACATCACACACCGGGGACTGTGGTGGGGTGGGGGGCGGGGGGAGGGATAGCATTAGGAGATATACCTAATGTAAATGATGAGTTAATGGGTGCAGCACACCAACATGGCACATGTATACATATGTAACAAACCTGCACGTTGTGCACATGTACCCTAAAACTTAAAGTATAATAATAAAAAAAAGAAGAAGAAAAAGAAAAAGAAACAGACCTGCTCACATTGTCCAGCTTTGAAGTCTTGGAAGAAGTTGCCACCAGGATGCGGGTAGGGGTCAATCTCCTCCAGGATCCAGAGAGCATATCAGCCAGCTTCAGGGTCAGGAAAGGAGCCTGACAGGTCTGCAGCAGGACGGGGTTGGGGCTGGCCGTGTGGATCACGTGGGCCTAATGAGGGGGAAAGTAAGACCATGGGGCAAAGGAGGGAGCATGGGGGCAGCTGGTGGCCTAAGCAGAAGGAACTTCAGAGAAGGGGTCTGCATTAGTTCATTTTCACACTGCTATAAAGAAATATCAGAGACTAGGTTATTTATAAAGGAAAGCAGCTAAATTGACTCGCAGTTCAGGAAACTTCCAATCATGGCGGAAGGCGAAGGGGAAGCAGGCACCTTCTTCACAAGGCGGCAGGAGGGAGTGAGTGGAGAATGAGGAAGCTCCACATTTTAAAACCATCAGCTCTCCTGAGAACTCACTCACTATCAGGAGAACAGCATGGGAGAAACTGCCCCCAAATCCAATCCCCTCCCACCAGGTTCCTCCCTTGACACATGAGGATTACAACTCAAGATGAGATTTGGGTGGGGACACAGAGTCAAACCTATCAGAGGCTCACTCTGTCTCGTGGCTCCCCCAGGGCTCAGGCTGAGTGCAGATCTGATCTGCTGGCCCTGCTCTACAGCACACTGGGGCTCTGCCTGTGCATCCCCATCTGTGGCTTCCCGGCGTGGCGGCCTGTTCCCTCAAAAGGAGGGTGGCTCTGCTCTCCTGCCAGCCCCCTGCAGGGCACGATGGAGCCCTGGCCACGTCCTCCCAGGGTGAGGGCATGAAACTGGGCTCCTTGCCCTTCTTGCTGCGTGGGTGACAAGCTTTGGGTCATCCCTAGGTCCTGTCACTGTTCCTGCTTCTAAATGGAGAGCATTTTGCCACATCTTCCTGGGAGAGGCTGGGGGTTCGTCCTTGTTATTTGTTCTATCTTGGTAAAACCAGGTTAAGTTATCTGGGCAAGCAGACAATAGAGTGGCACCCAGGAAGGGTGGGGAGTAGGGTGCTGGCCTTTGGGCTTGCCTCGACCATGGTTGGAGGGGGGAAGGTTACCAGGAAGCAGGACTGTCAGGGCTAAAGTCAGGAGGAAGTGGTTATGCTGAGGGGGGAGGTGTGTGGCTGGCTTGGGGCAGGACGTAAGTAAGAGCCAAGGTCTGTCAGCTCGCAGAGAGGGCCGCTGGCACCTAGTCTAGAGGCTGTGGAGCCCAGGGGTTGCCCTTAGTTCCTGGATCCAGGGAGACTTCTGAAGCCTGTGCCTATGGCTTTCAGGCACAGGGTGAAGCTGGTGAGGGCAGGGGGAAGGGTGAGAGAGGAGGCTTTGCATGGCAGGGCAGGACAGGAAGCTGGCCAGAGACCAGTTTGCAGTGGCTGCTCCCATCCTCACCCCCACCCCCAAGCACACCCCTACCCCAGGTGGGCCTGGGCATGTGTCCTCTGCTTTGGTCTCAGCAGATCACAAGATGGAAGCTGGCAGCCTAGTGGGCGTGCCACTCAAGCCGGTGGTGACCTGTGACTTCTGCTTCCTGGATCATGGGGTGCCCACCCAGGAGAGCACAGGTATGCCCCACACCCCTGACCTTGAGGGCGCTGGGAGGTGGGGGACCAATGTGCCCTATCCCTGTGTGTATGCCCTGAAAGGTGGCCTAGGAGTCCTGTGTGTGCCCATCCATGTGGGGTCCCAGGAGCTTCAACGGTGGCAGGGAGGGAGATGAGGAGGGAGAAAGAAGTGGAGAAGGAGGAGGGAGAAAGAGAGTTGGGGAGAGAGAGTGAGATAGAAAGAGAGGAAGAGAGATGGGGGAAGAAACAGAGAAAGAGAGATGGGGAGAGAGACAGAGGAGGCTGAGAGGAAGAGGAGGGAGAGAGATAGGGAGAGAGACAGAGGAGGCTGACAGGGAAGAAGAGAAAGAGAGATGGGGAGAGAGACAGAGGAAGCTGAGAGGGAAGAGGAGGGAGAGAGATAGGGAGAGAGACATAAAAAGCAAAGAGAGAGACAGGGAGAGAGACATAAAAAGCAAAGAGAGAGACAGGGAGAGAGGTGCGTGAGTAGGAGGTCGGGTCATTCTTGATCACAGTTCCAGGGCAACCTGTAGGTTGCCATTAACTAACCACACATATAATAAAGGCTTCTGCCTGCTGCTTACAGCCCTCAAGAACCTCTACTCCTGGAGACTAAAACCTTTGACGGCTGCCCTTCCTCACTGGATTTTTGTTGTGTCTTCTGACGAACCGTGATGCCTCTTTGTAGGAATGGTATCAATAAAGAGCCAGATTTGAGGAGGAGAGTAACGTGAGGCATTCCAAACCATTTTCAGCTGAAAGGTCTTTAATTAAGGTTTCAAACTCTTTAGTAGTTGGATTGCTGGCATCATCAGTGCTGGTGCCCCCCTTTTCTTTCTTTGATTCATTGTTTAAATCTGTTGAGGATTGAACAACTGTGAAGTTGACCTGAATAGCACCTTCACTCCTGACAGTCACATCTTGGTAACTGGATTATACCTATAATAAAGGAGGCAGATCAGAACCACAGTCCTTCAGCTGGAGTACCCCAGCCCTGGGAAAACAGGTGTGCAGAGAATGTGTGAATCCTTGGGATAAATGTGGTGCATCTTCCTAAAGAGACATTTTCATGTTGAGTAATTTATTATTTTTGATACATTAATTAATAAATAAAACTCAGGGGACAGGCTTGCCTGGGAGGACTTAGCGAGTCTCACAGTGTCCTCAGGGTGCTGGGAATGTTGGCTTTGTTTCAAACCCATTTCCTTTCACAGAGAACCTAGCCATCACATGGGGCTGGATGAGGTCCAGGGGCAACTGAGGGTTCCTGGCCAAGGCCACACCCTAGTGTTACCTGAAGGCTTCTGAACTAACCCCAGCCTCTGACAGCCCAGTGGGTGATGGCAACCGGGTCTCCAAGCTTCATCTATCGCAATTTTCCTCTTCTCCTTTTCATGACCACCATATCTCCTATCCACTCTCCGTATGCAATGCTGCAGGGATTTTTACAGTTCAGGGAAGTAATCCTGTTAGGCGAGATCAGGAAATGCCATAAGGGATTGCTGTTTTCTTGATTTTCTAGAAACAGAGGGCCTCCCCAACTGCCCCCAAACCCCCACCCCACTGCAGTGAGCATCTCTGTCTTTACCCTTGGTCCGGAGAGCACATGGTATTTCAAGGTCAAAATCGCCACCTAGCGAAGTAGGAGTCCTCTCCATGAGGCACATTGTCAGCCCTTTGCAGAAACATTCTAGCTTCCCAGTTCTCCGTGTTTGAACCCCTCTACTAGACACCAGGCTTTCTGCCCCTTCAGTAGATGGGGAAACTCAACGATGGGAAGGAAAATGTCCTCCAAAATCAAATTTTAATCTTGATACTGTCCCATCAGCAGGAAAACCACCATTCAGTCCTACGTTCTTTCAAGGCACCAGAATATTCTGCCTCCAATTAAAATGGAACTTAGGCTGGGTGTAGTGGCTCACGCCTATCATCGCAGCACTTTGGGAGGCCAAAGCAGGCAGATCACCTGAGGTCAGGAGTTCAAGACCAGCCTGGCCAACGTTGTGGAACACCATCTCTACTAAAAATACAAAAAATTCGCCAGGTGTTGTGGCGTGTGCCTATACTCAGGAAGCTGAGACAGGAATTTTTTTTTTTTTTTTTTGAGACAGAGTCTCGCTGTGTCACCCAGGCTGGAGTGCAGTGGTGCGATCTCGGCTCACTGCAACCTCCAACTCCCTGGTTCAAGCAATTCTCCTGCCTCAGCCTCCCGAGTAGCTGGGATTACAGGCACGTGCCACCACGTCCAGCTATTTTTTTTTGTATTTTTAGTAGAGATGGGGTTTCACCATGTTGGCCAGAATGGTCTCGAACTCCTGACCTCATGATCTGCACCCCCCTCAGCCTCCCAAAGTGCTGGGATTACAGGCATGAGCCACCATGGCCAGCGAGGCAGGAAAATTTCTTGAGCCTGACAGGCAGAGGTTGCAGTGAGCCAAGATTGCACCACTGCACTCCAGCCTGGGCAACAGAGTGAGACTCCATCTCAAAAAAAAAAAAAATTAATAAGTAGATTTTATGCCCGGAAGTTAACTGGAGCCACTACCTAAGAATAAATACTTTAGTATAGACCATAATAACAAACTGTAGAGCTCAAACCAGCACACTCCCTCCATTAAGGGGCCTTGCCCAAATGCAACTGTTACATAGTCCTCCCCAAGATCTATCTATTGGGGAACCACACAGGTCACACAAGTCTAAGAAGTCAAAGGGAAATCACCAGCAGAGGACTAGAGTCACATGGATGAATGTGACTAATCCCTTTGCTTAGTTCCTCCGATTCCATGGCTGAGGGTCATAGCTGCATTACTGGGCAGCACCTTTAACAGATGCCAGGGCTCAGGGAACCAAGGAAGGAAAAACAGTTGGGGGGTTGACCCCACTGTCTTCCCCTCCACCCTGAGCCATTAAAGGAGGGAGACCAAAGGGATGCCTTTTTCTTGCTTCTCTTTCTAGATGGGTAAAGACCAACTTCAGCCTGTACTTCTCTGGAATGCATTCTGAATCACTGGGACTCCTTTGACTCCAAGACTTTGAAGGAAAAGCAGCTCATTTTCTTTTGCGCAAGGGCATGGCCTTCTTATCATCTTGAACCAGCCTGGCCTGTGGAGGGGAGCCTTGATTTTAATACTATCCAACAATTAGATCTTTTCTGCAGACAGGAGGGCAAATGGTCCGAGATCCCCTATGTACAAGCTTTCTTTGCCCTGCAAGACAACCCAGACCTTTGCAAGTGTTGCACAATTGACTCAACTTTTTTAGCAGTCATATCAGACGGGCCAAAAGGGAATGACTCCCCAAAACTAGAGAAGCAACTTCCAGGGGAACAATCTGAGGCAGCTATTGAGTGTCCAGGCCCTTGTTGTCCCCCTTCTCTGGGGCCCCCTCCAACCATGCCATTAGCTCCTTCAGCCCTACCACCTCTGAAACTCCCCACATCCCCCTACAGGAAATGCCCAATGGAGGTGATGCCACTAAGGTTCAAGTTCCCTTCTAATTGCAGAACCTTAGGAAAATAAGGGAAGACTTAGGTCAACTTTCTGGTGACCCTTATAGATATATAGAAGCTTTCCAAAATTTAACTCAGGTGTTTAGCGTCTCATGGAGGAACGTTATGCTGCTCCTAAACCAAACACTTACTAGGGCTGAAAAACAAGCAGCTCTGAAGGCAGCAGAGAAATTCGGAGATGAGCAATATGTCTCCTATAGTAGGCCAAAAAGGGAAAGAGAAAATAGGGAAAGTGAAGAAAGGAAGAACGGAGAACCATCATTCCCAATAGGAAGAAAGGCAGTACCTCCTGACGAACCTGATTGGAACCCCAGTGATACCACAGATGAATGGAAAAGGAAAACTTTTTAATGTGCATATTGGAGGGCCTACAAAGAACTAGGGCCAAACACCTTAATTACTCTAAATTGTCCATGATAGGCCAAAAGCCAGATGAGAATCCTGCAGCCTTTATGGAAAGGCTGAGAGAGGCACTAATAAAACACACCTCCTTAACCCCTGATTCAGTCGAGGGACAGCTCATCCTAAAGGAGAAGTTTATTACACAAGCAGCTCCTGATATTAGAAGGAAACTGCAGAAGCAGGCTATAGGACCAGATAGTACCTTGGAGAACCTGTTGAGGGTAGCCAGCTTAGTTTTTTATAATAGGGATCAGGAGGAGGCCCAAGAGAAAGGAAGGAAGCACAAGAGAAGGACAGAGACTCTAGTAGCTGCTTTGCAGGCTTGCAAAGTCCAGGATCCCCGAGGTGCATATGCTAGTTGCTACTAATGTGGCAAGTTGGGGCACTTTAAGAAGGAGGGCCCAGGCAGCAAGAAAAAACCATTTTGATCCTGTCCAGCCTGAGGCAGGGACCACTGGAGAACGAACTGCCCCCAGAGACAGAGGTCACCAGGTTCAGAACCAGTTTCATAGATGGTCCAACAGGACTGGTGGGTCTTGGGGTTCAAACCCCCAGATCCAGTAGCTTAAACTACCATTACAGCACAGGAGCCCTGAGTGATTCTGGAAATTGAAGGAAGGAAGGAAGGTGGACCTCCTTCTGGACACTGGAGCCAGCTTCTCTCTTCTCCTCTCTGATCTAGGCTTCCCCTCTTCCCATAGCATAACTGTAAGGGACGTCTCAGGAAAGGTTCTGACCTGATATTTTTCTCAACCTCTTAGTTGCAGTTGGGGGGATCTATTATTTATGCACACCTTCTTAATCATAGCTGAAAGTCCCACCTCTTTACTAGGTAGAGACATTTCAGCTCGCATGGGGATCAACATCCTCATAGCCCCAGGACAAACACTTTTCTCCCCCTGGTGGAAGGTAATATGAATCCAGGATTGTGGGCAACTCAAGGAAGAATAGATTGAGCTGTAACTGCTAAGCCAGTTCAGTTCCACCTTAAGGATCCCACTTCTTTTCCTCACCAGAGACAATATCTCCTAAAGCCAGAGGCTAGCAAAGGGCTAGAAGCCCTTATTAATAACCTGAAGATGAGGGGCTTCCTCAAGCCCTCTAACAGCCCTTGCAATACCCCAATATTAGGAGTGCAAAAACCCAATGGGGAATGGAGACTGGTTCTAGACCTCTGCCTCATTAATGAGGCCATAGTCCCAATTCATCCAGTGGTCCCTAATCCCTATATCTTGCTGACTCAAATACCTGAAGGAACTAAATGGTTCTCAGTCCTAGATTTAAAGGATGCCTTTTTCTGTATACCATTACATCCTGACTCACAATACCTATTTACCTTCAAAGATCCCTCCAGTCAAACTGCCCAGTTAACATGGATGGTGGTGCCTCAGGGATTTCGAGACAGTCCTCACTTGTTTGGACAGGCATTGTCAAAGGACCTTTCTGAGTTTTCCCATCCTCAGGTTAGGATCTTGCAATATGTAGATAACATATTGCTCTGTACCCCAATTGAGGAAGCTTCTCAGGAAGGCACTGAAGCTCTTCTGAATTTCTTAGCCAAGAGAGGGCATAAGGTTTCAAACTCCAAGGCCCAGCTTTGCCAAACCTCAGTGAAGTACCTGGGTTTAGTGTGTCTGAAGGGACCAGAGCATTAGGGGAAGAAAGGATTAATCCCATTTCCTCCTTCCCCCTCCCCCAACCCTCAGGCAACTAAGAGGATTTTGGGGCATTAGAGGATTTTGCAGACCATGGATACCTGGGTACACTGAGATAGCTTGCCCTTTATATCACCTCATAAAAGAAACTTAAGTGGCTAAAGCTCATCTCCTAACCTGGGAACCTGAAGCTCAAAAGGCATTTAGCCAGCTAAATCAAGCCTTACGTAAGGCACCTGCCCTCAGCCTTCCCATAGGGAGGGCCTTCAATCTTTATGTATCAGAAAGGAGGGGAATGGCCCTGGGAGTTTTAATGCAAGCCTAAGGACCAGCTCAATAGCCAGTGGACTACCTGAGTAAGGAACTTGATTTCGTGGCTAGAGGATGGCCAGTATGCCTCTGAGCAGTTGCTGCTGTGGCCCTACTGGTATCAGATGCCACCAAATCAACCCTGGCAAATGACTTAACTATTTATACCCCCACATAATGTAGCAGAATTGCTGTCTTCTAGGAGAAGCCTTTAGCTAACAGACAGCTGGCTCTTTAAATATCAAGCTCTGCTGTTAGAAGGGTCTACAATCCAATTGAAAACTTGTCCTCACCTAAACCCAACCATTTTCCTCCCCGAGGAAACTGGGGAACCTGAACATGACTGTGAGCAAGTTGTGGTACAGACCTATGCAGCCAGGGAGGATCTCAGGGACACTCCCCTACAAAATCCAGGCTGGACCCTTTTCGTAGATGGAAGTTCCTTTGTAGAGCAAGGAGTCTGTAAGGCAGGATATGCAGTCATCACTCTGAATGGTGTTATTAAAGTGCATCCCTCTCTCCAGGCACAAGCACTCAACTAGCTGAACTAATAGCTCTTATAAGAGCACTTGAATTAAGGAAGGGAACAGTAGCTCATATTTACACTGCCTCCAAGAATGCTTTCTTAGTTCTCTATGCTTATGCTGCCATTTGGAAGGAAAAACACTTTCTTACTGCCAATGGATCTCCTATAAAATATCATCAGGAAATTAACAGGTTATTATCATCGGTTTTCCTTCCACAAGGGGTAGCAGCGATGCATTGTAAGGGACATCAGAAGGGAACAGATGAAGTAGCTGAAGGAAACATGTTAGCTCATCAGACAGCCAAGTCAGTGGCAAGGAAGCCTCAGGGCACAACACACTTGAAGCCGCTTGAATTTGGGAAGGCTCCGTAAGAGAAATGAAGCCTCAGTACTCCCCTGCAGAGATAGAATGGGCCACCTCTCGAAGGTACACTTTCCAGCCCTCAGGACCGTTGAAGTCAGAGGATGGAAAACTCCCCTTGCCAGCCTTCAGCCATTGGAAAGCCCTTAAAATCCTTCACAAAGCTTTTCACTTGGGAAAGGATATAACTGATCAGTGTGCCCAGAGATCGTTTTCAGGAGAGAACTTATTAAAAACAGTCAAATAGGTTGTTAATGCTTCTGAAGTCTCTCTTAAAAATAATCCCCTCAACAGGCAGCTCCTTCCTCCTCAAACCCAAAGGATGGGAAGCTATCAAGGGGAAGACTGGCAGATAGACTTCACCCATATACCAAAGATGAAGGGCATCCAATACCTCCTAGTATGGGTAGATACTTTCACTAACTGGGTAGAGGCATTTCCATGCCGTACAGAAAAGGCCTGTGAAGTAATAAAAGGGTGAGTTAACGAAATAACTCCTCACTCTGGTGTGCCTAAGTACCTCAAAAGTGACAGTGGCCCCTCATTTAAGGCAGCCATCACACAGGCGTTCTCAAAGGCACTAGGCATATGGTATCATCTCCATTGTGCTTGGAGACCCCAGTCCTCAGGAAAGGTAGAGATGACCAACGATGTTATCAAGACACATCAGAAAACTGTCTCAAGAAACTCACCTTCCTTGGGTCACTCTTCTTCCCATGGCTTTACTGCGGGTAGGAAATATCCCTTCAAAGTTAGGCCTGAGCCCTTTTGAAATGCTGTATGGATGGCCTTTCCTTACCAGTGATTTCTTATTAGGCCAGGAGACCTGTGAATTGGTTAAGGATGTAAGCTCTCTAGCTCATTTTCTTTTTTTTTTTTTCTTTTCTTTTTTTTTTTTTTTTGAGACAGAGTCTCACTCTGTCGCCCAGGCTGGAGTGCAGTGGCGCGACCTCGGCTTACTGCAAGCTCTGCCTCCCGGCTTCACGTCATTCTCCTGCCTCAGCCTCCTGAGTAGCTGAGACTACAGGCACCCGCCACCACGCCTGGCTAATTTTTTTTTGTATTTTTAGTACAGACGGGGTTTCACTGCGTTAGCCAGGATGGTCTCGATCTCCTGACCTCGTGATCCGCCCGCCTCAGCCTCCCAAAGTGCTGGGATTATAGGCGTGAGCCACCACGCCCGGCCTCTAGCTCACTTTCAACAGCAATGAACACAACTGGCAAAAGCCCAGCCCTCAAAAACAGGAGCACCTCTATTTAACCCAGAGGATTTCGTCTTGGTGAAAGCTCTCCCTTCTCTCTCTCCTCCCCCACGCCCAAGCTGGGAAGGGCCCTATTCTGTTCTTCTTATATTTATTTTTATTTTTATTTTTATTTTTATTTTGAGACAGAGTTTCTCTTTGGTTGCCCAGGCTGGAGTGCAGTGCTGTGATATTGGCTCACCGCAACCTCCGCCTCCCGGGTTCAAGCGATTCTCCTGACTCAGTCTCTGGAGTAGCTGGGATTCCAGGCATGTACCACCATGCCTGGCTAATTTTGTATTTTTAGTAGAGACAGGGTTTCTCCATGTTGATCAGGCTGGTCTCAAACTGACCTCAGGTGATCCAGGTGCCTCAGCCTCCCAAAGTGCTGCGATTACAAGCGTAAGCCACCGCGCCCAGCCTCTACACTGTTCTTCTTTTAACCCCCTCAGCAGTACAAGTTATAGGTATTGACTCCTGGATACATCACACTCAAGTCAAAGCATGTAAAGCTAAGAGGCAACCCCTGACAGCCCAGAGGAACGTCCTGGATATAAATGTGAATAAATAGAAGATGTTAAGCTGAAAATCATAACAGATAAGTAAATGAGTGAGGGTTTCTCTTCCTACTCAGTCACACCCCTACCTTACCATATACCTGCAGTCATTTCTACTTTTCCTCTCGAGATTTGCCATCAAATATTAAAACTTCTTTTTGAAATGTACTTTCAGAGAGATTTTGATTATCCAGGGGATTACATTTGTAACTTCACAGACCCCCAGAGGGAAATTCTATATCTTGGTGAGTAAAATTTTAGATGGAAATTATCTACTATACCTCCCTTGCAGGAATTGTTGTGCTCACTCTATTTGTAGTAGGACTGTATACTGTCACACCCCCAGAATGGAATATTGGATGAAGAATCTCAATCACTGAAGTATTTTGCTTAATTATTATCCTTACAGCAGGGATAATAGTTACTGACAACAGGTAAACATGAAGGTTTTACTATCACTGAGTCAGCTAGGACTTTTTCTTTTTCTTTTTTACTTTTTTTTTCTGAGATGGAGTCTCGCTGTGTCGCCAGGCTGGAGTGCAGTGGCACACAATCTTGGCTCACTGCAACCTCCGCCTCCCGGGTTCAAGCATGTCTCCTGCCTCAGCCTCCCAAGTAGCTGGGACTACAGGCATGCCCCACCACGCCTGGCTAATTTTTGTATTTTTAGTAGCGATGAGGTTTCACCATGTTGGCCAGGATGGTCTAGATCTCTTGACCTCGTGATCTGGCCGCCTCGCTCTCCCAAAGTGCTGGGATTACAGGCGTGAGCCACCGTGCCCGGCCTACCTGTGCACTTTTAAATGAAACATGCTGCTTCTGGATCAGCATCTCTAGTCAACTAGAAGAGAACCTACAGGTGCTTAAAGACCAAATTAGAATCATTGACAAGTTAAGAGAAAACGTGGATTCCAGTCTTCTTTATGGAATTGATTAGTTCCTTTTTTAAGCCCGCTCTTGCTCGTGTGTTTTGTACTAATATTTGGACCTTGTATACGCAATACGGTAACTTGAATTATTTCCTCTCACCTAGAAGCTATTAAACTCCAAATGGCGCTGCGGATGGAACCTCGCATGGACATGCCATTCTTCCAAGGACCCTTAGATCGACTCCAGGAGGACCTCTAGCTGCTGTGCCCCACTCAATGCCCCTCTCTTCAGCAGCAAGTAGCCAGAAAGTCATTGCCCAATACCCCCTAACAGCAGTTAGGGTTACCACTCCTGAGAGGGGAAATATGATACAGGAGCTAGAAAGAAATTATTTGGCAGACAGTGAGGGTGAATAAGTCCTCAGCAAGGTTTCCCTTTTAAGAAAACGCAGCCCCCAAATCATTTCTTTTCTAACAAAGAGCAGCCTGAAAAATTGAGCTGCAAACATAGGTAGGCAAGTTGGAAGCTTGCACGGGGGGATGCCGGCACCTGTGCTGATAGAAGAAAGCTACCGGGGGCCGGGCATGTTCAACATGGAGGCTCCATCTTCCCTTTTGTCACCATGTGTACAGTAAAAAAGCAGGCAACATGGCACCGGCCAGGTAGAGACTCCATCTGAATAATAAAGGATTAGGGTGGGGCGGCCAGCTTCCTTGTGCAGTGTGCACACAGCACACCTAGTCCTAACCAGTTCTTTGAATGCTATGCAAATGGCACACCTTGTCCAACCAATCTTTCATTCCCTATGTAAATGAGACACCACCTCCTCAAGCACATCTATAAAACCTCCTGCACTTCACTGCAGACCAGAAGACCTGCTTGGGACCTCCTCTCTCTTCAGGAGAGAGCTTTTCTCTTTCTTTCACCTATTAAACCTCCATTTTTAACCTCACTCCTTGTGTGTCTGTCCTTGATTTCCTTGGCATGGGACAAGGAACCTTGGGTTTTACCCCAGATGAACGATGCCACTTCACCACTATGTTGCCCAGGCTGGTCTCCAACTCCTGGGCTCAAGCAATGTTCCCACCTTGGCTTCCTGAATTGTTGGGATTACAGGTGTAAACCGCTGTTCCCAGTCTGAAAAATTTTCTTCAGAGAGAACAGGCTTTGTCAGTGGTCTACTTGAACAGTACACTAAATTCATCAGGTTTGGGGATCCAAAGGAACTGTCCATTATCCTCATCCATCAGCAAAAAGAATAGGCCCTTTGGTAAATTATTTTTGTAAGTGCTTAATCCTCAATTACTTGTTGCTGGGCCTTGTCATCACCAGGAATCATTCCGTGCTTTGTGTCCTTAATGCCAGCATTCACGATTTAAAACTAAGCTTTCTAGCACTTGCTTCATTGTTTCAACCACTTTCTTCCTGGGACTTTCAAATTCTTTGACTCCTGTGTTAGTTCAAGTCTACAGAAAAGTAGATGTCAAGGACTACATGTGAAAGAGGTTTATTAGAGAAGGAACAGAAGGCAGGACAAATCTTCAGACTGATTGCAGGTCTGACTATGGAAGGAGAGAGGGAAGGAAGGACGGTTGGGTAGGACTGGACTGTAGCAAAATTCAGCCAGGCCACAGGGAGTCTTTGAGCCAAAATTGCCTGTTGGAGGTCTGTATGTCAACAGAATGGGCCTGTATGTCAACAGAATGGGCATTCCCTTAACACACTTCTTTTATTAATCTAATCATCCGCAGTTCCCATTACTCTAGTCCTACTGTTGAAAATCATACAATAGTAGAGAATACTGAAGCCACTGTTAAAAGGGCCTCCATAGTATCCCTTCTTGATTCCCTGATTGTCCACAGCAGTTACCACGACTCCTCGTCCTTCTCAGCTCCTCTTCTATTCTGTCTCAAGTAACACTGCTTGTGTTTTCTGAGAGAATATGGCACCTGTAGGTCATTAATTATCTAAAAAGAACACGTGTAGTCAATTTCTTTCATCTAAGCTAAGAGCAAAATGTGCTTTACCAGTCTTAGGACCCCATCCCTTTTCCTACAACCATGTTGATCCCTCTGAGCTGTATTTAAAAATACTCCTCAGCTGACTTCATTCTTACACTCCAGTTACTTTTTTTTTTTTTTTTTTTTGAGACAGTCTCACTCTGTTACCCAGGCTGGAGTGCAGTGGCACGATCACTGCTCACTGCAACTTCTGCCTCCTGGCGTCAAGCGACCCTCCTGCCTCAACCTTCCAAGTAGCTGGGATTACAGGCATGCACCACCATGCCTGGGTAATTTTTTGTATTTTTAGTAAAGATGGGGTTTCGCCGTGTTGGACAGGCTGGTCTCGAACTTCTGACCTCAGGTGATCTGCCCGCCTCGGCCTCCCAAAGTGCTGGGGTTACAGGCGTGAGCCACCATGCCTGGCCCACCCTAGGAACTTTTTTTTTGTTTGATGGGTCTTGCTTTGTCACCCAGGCTGCAATGCAGGCGGTTCTTCACAGGTACAATAAATAGCTCCCTGCAGCCTCGAACTCTTGGGCTGAAGTGATCCTCTCACCTCAGCCTCCGAAGTTGCTGGGACTACAGGCACCTGCCACCATGCCCAGCTGTTTTATAAAATATTTTTAGAAATGGGGGTTTCACCATGTTGCCCCCAGGCTAGACCCGTGGGCTCAGATGTCCTCCCTCCTCCACCTCCTGAGTAGCTGGGACTACAGGTGCACACCACCATTCCTGGCAAGAAAACATTCTTTTTTTTTTTTTTTTTTTCCGAGACTGAGTCTTGCTCTGTTACCCAGGCTGGAGTGCAGAGGTATGATCTCGGCTCACTGCAACCTCTGCCTCCCAGGTCCAAGCGATTCTCCTGCCTCAGCCTCCAGAGTAACTGGGATTACAGGTGCCCACCACCACACCAGGCTGATTTTTGTACTTTTAGTAGAGATGGGGTTTCACCATGTTGGCCAGGCTGGTGTCGAACTCCGGACTTCGTGATCCGCCCGCCTTGGCCTCCCAAAGTGCTGGGATTACAGGCGTGAGCCGCTGTGCCTGGCCAAGAAAATATTCTTAATTCCATTTAGGGTCACATAAATTCCATTTAGGTTCATATCCAACTTCAGATGAATTTTCTTGATAGAACAAATGTGCAGACTTTTCAGTAATACAGACTGAATTATTCACCAAAACTATATTGACGCTACATGACAGAACTAAAAAGGAGTAAATTAGGGTCAGTTTAATGTTTCATTAGGTATTTAGAGACCAAAAGAAACCACAAAATCTTCTTATTTAAAATATTTTAATTTCTAAAAAGCTTAAATCATATTAAAATTTAAATAATTTCATTGTACAGTACTTGACAATACATTTCAACAAACTGAAAGGCAAATCAGTAAATCAGTTTTGCTTACTTTCTAAGCTTAATAATGTACAGACTCTTGCTCTTCAAGAAGACGCAAAAATCAGCAACAGTACAAGTGAAATATTTAAATAGGAATCTGAAACAAAACGAATTCAATCTGATCAAATCCACAATTAACTGAAGTTTTCATTTTATTCAATTGTGAATAAAATAGCAGACACTGTTTCATCCAATAAGCCAATGATATCAGCTTAGGAGAAATGATCTGCCTGGCTTGTGCGAAACAAGAACAGTTACCTTCTGCTGAAAGGATGTGAGTTTTCAAATTTGGTTTTCATGTCATAGTTTCCAAATAAATGAACCGCTCCACCAAAAACGACAGTCTAGTTGCTACCTATCTTCCAGGGTTTCATCATACAGCCATTTATAAGCACAATCTTTGGAACGCTCTATAGTTTCAAAAAGTGTTTTGAAGTCTTGAGGGTGCATGTTAACTACTTTCTCATCCTCCTGTTTTCCTATTTGCATCAATATATCTCTCGCATCAAGTGGAGTCAATGAACTGCAAAAGAAATACAAAGTAAATGTACTTAATTCTTTCTCATGCATCTATCAGTTCACGGTGACAGAAATGGCTTCTAAGTTGAATTTAAAATGTCTAACTTAGGCATACAGAGTGCTATAACGGACACGGGAGAATCAGCAGGGAAGAGGATGGGAGGAGGGTGAGGGATAAAAAGCTACGTACTGGGTACAATGTACACTATTTGGGCGATGGGTACACTAAAAGCCCAGACTTCAACAATCCATCCATGAAACCAAAAAATCACTTGTATTCCTAAGGCTATTGAAATAAGGAGAAAAAAAAAAGCCTAACTTATTATATATAAGCAATCTTATTTAGTTTAAGAGCTTCCAGTAACTTTATGTTTATTTCTAAAGTTTCATAGCTAACCTATAATGAAAATATTAATAGCAGGTTTAGGCTTTCACATACTCTAATCAATTTTTACACCGAATTCTAGTTTAATCACTGCCGTTTAAAAAAATTATTATGCCTACCTCTTTCATCCTTTTCCTTTCTGCAAAAAATATTCTTAACTTCTTTTGGTTCATGTCAAAGTTCAGTAACTACAAACAGCAGAAGTTGCTGTTTGGCAGTTTACAAAGAGGGAATCATTTTTCACATTTTGATGTAACCATCATTGGTAAATACATTATAAAGCCGCGAACTTCCTTATACAGTCATGCATTGCTTAATGATGGAGGTATGTCCTGAGAAATGCACTGTTAGGTGATTTCATTGTTGCTTGAACATCTTACAGAGTACTTAACCAAAACCTATGTGATATAGCCTATTACAGACTTAGGATATATGGCATAGCCTATTGCTCCAAGGATACAAACCTGCACAGCATGTTACTGTACTGAATACTGTAGGCAACTGTAACACAATGGTAAGTAATAGAAAAGATACAGTAAAAGATACAGCATCATTATAATCTTATGGGACCACTATTGTACATTTGGTCCACTACTGACTGAAACGAGGTATAACGAACACGCCTCATTATGAGGTATTATATATATAAGGTATATTATATAATATATATACAATATATAATCAATGAGGGATATTATATACCATAATATGAGGTATATAACTGTGTATCAGCTTAGCAACAAACCATCAATAAGCCTCCAACAACAACAATTGTAAAAAAATATTTTGGGCTGGGTGTGGTGGCTCCTACCTGTTATCCCAGCACTTTGGGAGGCTAGGTGGGAGGATCATTTGAGCCCAAGAGTTCAAGACTATCCTGAGCAACATAGTGAGACCCCATCTCTACAAAAATCGTAAAAAGTTAGCTGGGCATAGTGGTGGGCGTAGTAGTCCCAGCTACTCAGGGAAGAGGCTGAGGCAGGATCACTTGAGCAAGGGGTTTGTGGTTGCAGTGAGCTATGATTGTGCCATTGTACTCCAGACTGGGCAACAGAGTGAGACTCTCTGTCTGTTCAATTCCAGTACTTTTTGATATTGAATAGAATCTTGGTAACATGTTTCTAGTCCACTGAGATTACCAGGAGCATTTTTAATATTTTGCACTATGATTTACAACATTTATTCCTTATTTCCCTATTTTCTTGATATTTTCATTCAAAATAGCCACAAGGTGGCAAGATGAAAAATAATAGATTGCCTTTTATTAGTCTATTGCCTTTTACTAGTCTATTACCACTTTTTTTTTTTTTTTAGAGATAGAGTCTTGCTCTGTCACCCAGGCTCATCTCAAAGTCTTGTTGGCGCTCTCTGCCTCCCAATTTTTTTTTTTTAGAGACAAGGTCAGCTTGCTCTGTGCCCCACACTGCAGTGCAGTGGTGAGTTTATGGCTCACTACAGCCTCCAATCCCCGGCCTCAAGTGATCCTCCCACCTTGGCCTCACAAAAATGCTCGGATTACAGGCATGAACCACTGCACCCAGGCTATTGCCACTTTTAACATTTATTTTTAGATAAATATTGTCTAGTCAACAGCTCATTCAGAGTTAAATATTAAATGATCAAATTTGTTAAAATAATTATTTTAACATTTTACCCATCCTCTGGCGAGACTTTGAATGACTATGGGCTGCTGATTACAAGGCATAATGCACAACTTACAGGGACGTATGCATCAGCCCTACATACAAATTACTTGGATTTATGTACAAATTACACAGATGGCTGGGCGCGGGAGCTCATGCCTGTAACCCCAACACTACTTACAGAGGTGTATGCATCATCCCTACATACAAATTACATAGATGGCCAGGCGCAGTGGCTCATGATGGTAACCCGAGCTGTACTTACAGAAGTGTGTGCATCAGCCCTACACACAAATTACATGGATTTATGTACAAATTATACAGATGGCTGGGCGCGGGAGCTCATGCCTGTAACCCCAACACTACTTACAGAGATGTATGCATCATCCCTACATACAAATTACATGGATGGCCAGGTGCAGTGGCTCATGCTGGTAACCTGAGCTGTACTTACAGAAGTGTGTGCATCAGCCCTACACACAAATTACATGGATGGCCAGGCATGGTGGCTCCCGCCTGTAACCCCAGCACTACTTACAGAGGTGTGTGCATCAGCCCTACATACAAATTACATGGATGGCCAGGTGCAGTGGCTCATGCTGGTAACCCGAGCTGTACTTACAGAAGTGTGTGCATCAGCCCTACATACAAATTACATGGATGGCCAGGCATGGTGGCTCCCGCCTGTAACCCCAGCACTACTTACAGAGGTGTGTGCATCAGCCCTACATACAAATTACATGGATGGCCAGGTGCAGTGGCTCATGCCTGTAACCCCAGCACTTTGGGAGGCCAAGCAGGGTGGATTGCTTGAGGCCAGGAATTTGAGACCAGCCTGGGCAACGTGGCAAAACCCCATCTCTACAAAAATTGGCATACAATTTATAAACACAAAATATAAATATAAAAATTTTATATTTTTACAAATATAAAAATTAGCCGGGCGTGGTGGTGCATGCTTGTAGTCCCAGCTACTCAGGAGGCTGAGGTGGGAGGATCACTTGAGCCTGGGAGGACAAGGCTGCAGTGAGCTGAGACTGTGCCACCGCACTTCAGCCTGGACAACACAGCGAGACCCTGTCTCTAACAACAACAAAAAAATGTTTTTCACTTATATAGACATAAAGCAAGTAGTGTTACTTACAAGCTATTATTTTTACAAAGCTTTGGGTAAAAACAAAATTTGATCCAGAGCAAGGGAACCAGGGTGGTATAATTATCTATCCCTACTCTGGTTAAGCAACAGAACCACTGAAGACAAGCAATGAGAGGTAAGTGTGGGCATGCCTCCAGTAATGCTGATTTCTCTCCACCCCACTAGTGGTAGGCAGCTAGTGCTTCCTGTAAGATAAAGGTGAGCCTATATTCTCAAAAAGATTAAACAACCTGGGCATTTTTTCAAAGAAGGAAAAATAAATGAAACTCAATGAGAGATTATGGGAAAAATATATTTTCCTCAAAATGTACACCAGGGAGAACAAATTATTTTGAAGAAATATGAGGGAAAACATGGTACCTCACTCTGTCAATCAAGATATAAAAGTAGATCTCTAGCATGAAAGAATAATTTGTGCATCGTTGCTACTTTATACTTGCTTTTACTCTTTTCACTCACCGTAAGTGGTCTATTACAGTGGCGCTGCGCCTCCCGAAACAGTGCTTTAACAAGTGAAAAAATATATTATAGTTCATAGGTGTTAAGTTCTTGGTAAATAAATTCTGACGAGGAGTCATTTGAATAAGATACAGCTTTTGTTGTAATTGGTCTAATAATTCCTGGAGAGAAGAAAAAATGAATTGCATTAGTCACAAAACATTGCCAGAGTAAGACATTGCTCGCTTCTTCCTTCAAGCTATCTGCTGAAAGACACAATCACCACAGGCCCTGAGTGTCTTCACATTCTCTTTTTTTTTCTTTGAGATAGAGTCTCACTCTGTCGCCCAGGCTGGAGTACAATGGCGTGATCTCCACTCACTGAAAGCTCCATCTCCCGGGTTCAAGTGATTCTCCTGCCTCAGCCTCCCGAGTAGCTGGGACTACAGGCACCCACCACCACGCCTCGGTAATTTTTGTATTTTTAGTAGAGATGGGGTTTCACCGTGTTAGCCAGGATGGTCTCGATCTCCTGACCTTGTGATCCGCCCGCCTTGGCCTCCCCAAAGTGCTGGGATTACAGGCGTGAGCCACCGTGCCCGGCCCACATTTTCTTATTGTGTACACCAAGAACACAAAGCCCTAATTGGTCTTTACCAATGAATTGGGCCATTTCTCAGAGTTATTTGCGATGAGTAACCTTGAGGGAGGAGATAACGTCTCTCTCCAGGACAAAGAGCAGGCTTGTGGCTGGGTGCAGTGGCTCATGCCCATGATCCCAGCACTTTGGGAGGCCAAGGCGTGGATCACTTGAGGTCAGGAGTTCAAGACCAGCCTGGACAACGTGGCAAAACCCCATCTCTATAAAAAATAAATTAGCTGGGTGTGGCAGTGTGTCCCTGTAGTCCCAGCTACTCGGGAGGCTGAGGTGGGAGGATGGCTTGAGCCCAGGAGGTGGAGGCTGAGAGCATGCCACTGCACTCAAGGCTGGTTGACAGAGCCAGGCCTTGTCTTAAAAAAACAAAAGGGTAGGCTTGCTTAATGTTTGCTATGAAAAAGGAGGATTCATTGGGAGGCTGAGGTGGGCAGATCGCTTGAGCCCAGGAGTTCAAGACTAGCCTGGACAACATGGCGAAACCCTGTGTCTACAAACAGTACAAAAATTGGCAGGGTATGGTGGTGCATGCCTGTAGCCCCAGCTACTTAGGAGGCTCAGATGGGAGGATGCTTGAGACTGCTGCATGGAGTTTGCAGTGAGCCGAGATTACGCCATTGCACTCCAGCCCGGGTGACAGAGCAAGACCCTGACTCGAAAAAAAAAAAAGACCTAGATTCCCCCAGCTCTGTACTTCTCAGCTGCAAAGCAAGTCCACTAAATGCAAGGCACCCAACTGAGCCACCTCACATCACTCCATGGGAAGAGAGGCACAGAACATCCTCTGTCTGATCCAGGAGTCTTAGGCCAACATCCGAGAAACAGTAACATTTATTAACATGTAAGTAGGGTAAAATCAAATCCCAGACATGAGGCCGGGTTGCTCACACCTACAATCCAACACTTTGGGAGGCCAAGGCGGGAGGATCGCTGGAGCCCAAGAGTTAGCGACCAGCCTGGGCAACACAGGGAGACTCCTTCTTTACAAACAAACAAACTAGCTGGGCGTGGGATGCACATCTGTGGTCCCAGCTACTTGGGAGGTTGAGGTGGGAGGATCACTTGAGTCCCGGGAGTTTGAGGCTGCAGTAAGCCGTGATTATGCCACTGCACTCCAGCCTGGGAGAAGAGTGAGACACTGTCTTTTAAAAAAAGAAAAAAAAAAAAAAGAAAAAAAAATAGGCTGGGCGTGGCTGCTCACGCCTGTAATCCCAGCACTTTGGGAAGCCAAGGTAGGCGGATCACCTGAGGTCAGGAGTTTGAGACCAGCCTGGCCAACATGGTTGAAACCCCATCTTTACTAAAAATACAAAAATTAGCCCTGCGTGGTGGAGCATGCCTGTAATCCCAGCATTTGGGAGGGCGAGGCAGGAGAAACACTTGAACTCGGGAGGTAGGGGTTGCAATGAGCCAAGATCATGCCATCGCACTCCAGCCTGGGTGACAGAATGAGACTTTGCCTCAAAAAAATAAGTAAATAAAAAACAAAAAAAGGAAAACAAAAAACCCAAACATGGCATTAACCATTAACATATATTGAGTCCTTGCTATATTCAAGATAAAACATCACCATCGGATCCAAAGAACAAAAAAAGTTATTGACTAAAATTTTTAATCGGACATTTAAAAAGTAGGTCTCAAACAAAACTTGGATAGAAATGACAGGCCCTAAAAACCTGCTAAATGTCTCAAACTGCTTCCATAGCAATATGAGCACCTTGATAGCAAAGATACATGTGAAATATCTAAAATAAATTCTGTCATAAAATATGACATTTGCTTATTTCATCTTCATCCCTAAAAGTTTATATATGTATATATACACACACACACACACACACACACACACACACACACACACACTTTTTTTTTTTTTTTTGAGACAAAGTCTCACTCTGTTATCCAGGTTGGAGTGCAATGGCATAGTCTCAGCTCACTGCAAACTCTGCCTCCCAGCTTCAACTGATTCTCCCACCTCAGCCTCCTGAGTAGCTGGGACTACAGGCGCACGCCACCACACCCAGCTAATTCTTGTATTTTTAGTAGAGATGGGGTTTCAGCACGTTGGCCAGGCTGGTCTCAGACTCTTGACCTCGTGATCCACCCACCTCGGCCTCCCAAAGTGCTGGGATTACAGGTGTGAGCCACCACGTCCGGCCAAGTTTATATTTTTAAGTTGGCCAAAAAAACTTAAGCTTTTCAGCTTCTTGCTGAAAAACTGAGAAAGTATATTATATACAGGATTGTTCATTTGTGGAATATTTGGATAAGTCCCCAATAGTATCCAAATGTACTGTATTAGACAAAATGTATTATTCCTATTCTGTTTTTTGGGACTACATAAATATGCTGTATAAATAGTCAAACAGAACTAAAAGCACAATGATGACTGATCACTCTAAAATCACAACATTGAAAGAAAACTGGTAATTTTCTTTTTCCTTTAGTGGCAAGTGTGAGAAAAAAACATAAGTAAGCAAACAAACAAGACCTTCAGACTAAGCTGTTATGCTGAGATTAGGCCATTGATAGCATTTAATTCGTTTTTTTTTTTTAAGCCCCAAACCTTAAAGACAGGCATCTAATTCTAAAGTGAAACTTCTGAATTGAGTCAAAAAATTGTTTTGTGAAACTTTAGCTACTTTATTAGAATTTCACAACTAGCCCTGAGATAAACTAAATGGAGGACTATAACATTGTCACTTTGGTTCTTACATACAAAGATTAAAAAATGAACAAAAATAAAGGCCTAACTCCTGGGTAAAAATCAAGAAGTACCTATCAGTGAATTCAACCATGTAATAAGAGTAGTAATATCACAATTTTTTTTTTTTTTTTTTTTGAGACAGAGTCTCGCTCTGTCGTCAGGCTAGAGTGCAGTGGCACGATCTTGGCTCACTGCAACCTCTGTCTGCCAGGTTCAAGTGATTCTTCTGCTTCAGCATCCTGAATAGCTGGAACTACAGGCATGCGCCACCACACCCAGCTAAGATTTGTATTTTTAATAGAGGCGGGTTTTCACCATGTTGGCCAGGGTGGTCCCGATCTCTTGACCTTGAATATCACAAATTTCTAATCGATTAATACGTCATAAAATTTTGTTTCTAATTAATCTAATTAGATAAATATTAAAATTATTTTATTTTCCAAATTTGAAATGTACCTTCATTTCAAAAGAGATAAGAAGAGAACTCAGATTCTGTTTTTAAGCCTATTACTATGCTAGCATCCATTGTATAACAGCTGATAAAACTCTTCCAAAATACTTTTGATCCATTAAAAGTAGTAAGATATGTTTAAAGAATGTTTCTAGATATTTTAAAATTAAAAAGTTAAATACAGACTACCAAATAGTCCTAAAAAAAAAAATAAAAAATATGTCACGTAGGGAGAAAAAGGAAAAGGTATTATTTTATTCTTACCCTACGCTTTGGGTTTTCCAGCGGCCCTTTTCGGGTGTATATATCAAATGATGACCAAGGCTCCTGGGGAAGAAAAACAAAGCAAAACAACATCTTTTATTTCTCTTTGGTCAAAGTGCCCCAAATTATTACTTCCTTAAAAAACACCTTGCCTAAATAAGAGAATGGTCAGTCTAATGGGATTTAAGAGAAACATGTTATAGCTAAATAATACACATCTCTCTCCTTAATTTTTTTAAAGAGGAGGAGGATCAAAAGTCTACCCAAATACTAGTACCTCTTTTCCTTATTAAACATGACTTCGCCTGTTATGCAATTACGCAAATAAGTATTTGTTATAATTTTTACCACTCAATATTTCCATATCACAGTCAGAATCAGCAGTTTAAGGGATATTAGATTAATGCTGAGGATTTCTTTTTGCCCTACTTCAGTGGAAAAGCCTATTAATCAAACTATGTGAATATGTTAGAACATATATGGAAATAAACAAATAAAGATACTAGTGTCGACCAGGTGCTATGGTTCATGCCTATAACCCCAGCACTTTAGGAGGCCAAAGTGGGAGGGTTGCTTGAGCCTGGGAGCTGGAGTTTGCAGTAAGCCACTGTACTCCAGCCTGGGAAACAGAGTGAGACCCTATCCAAAAACAACAATAACAAAAACCTAGTGTCAATTTTAAAATGGATCACTATTTTTCGGTATCTATCTTTTGTAATAGAATTTTGTGCATAAGGCAATTTTGAGAGATGATCCGGTCAGGCACAGTGGCTCACGCCTGTAATCCCAGCAATCTGGGAGGCTGAGGGAGGAGGACCACTTGAGGTCAGGGGTTCGAGGCCAGCCTGGGCAGCACGGTGAAACCCTGTGTCTTCAACAAATGCAAGGCCAGCCTGGGCAGCATGGTGAAACCCTGTCTCTTCAACAAATGCAAGGCCAGCCTGGGCAGCACGGTGAAACCCTGTCTCTTCAACAAATACAAAAATTAGCTGGGTGTGGTGGTGTATGCCTGCAGTCCCAGCTCTTTGGGAGGCTGAGGCGGGAGGATTGCTTAAGCCTGGGAGGCGGAGGTTGCAGTGAGCCGGGATTGTGCTGGTGCACTCCAACCTGGGCTGACAGAGTGAGATCGTGTCTCAAAATAAAAAACCGACCCACCTGAAAAAGTATTCTCTATTAAAAAAACGATACATACCCATAACCACATTAAATTCCAAAATAAGAGTGGGTTAAAATAGATCTGACATAGGCTTAAAAGACTAAACAATATTGAACACAAGGTCTGAAAGGCTACTGTCAAATAACAATTTATTATTAACTACAGGGGCAATGAGAGTGACTAAAACATATAATTGTGGCCAAATTGTGAAATTCCTAGCAGTTCCAGGAATGTCACTTTAAGTGGGGGAAGAAAAGCACCATCAGCCGTGCACAATGAGTACTGCCACTTCCCACACGCCTGGTCGAGCCTCAACAGCTTTCCCCTCATCAAGGACAGTGGAGGAAAACCTGCAAGACACTGGGAATTGACTTCAACAACTTACTCTACAGATGTAGACACACAGTGGAGCAAGTGCTGAGAAATGTTAGGTCCAGAAAGACCTTTCCTTTCTGGAGTTTAGTAAATGGCAAAACCTAACACGGGACCTTTGAAAGCAAATACTAAGGGAACAAGAAGACGAAAACATTCTGCCAGCTAAAGTCCTCAGAGGGCCTCTCTGAAGAAACTAGCTGAAAGCTACCAGGACAGAAGACTTGAGATGAAAGTCAACAGAATGAGACAAGATCAGTGGGTAAGGAAGAATTTTAGAGAAACCAAGAACTATAGTACTGAGAGTACAATATACAGTGCAGGCAGAAAGCAGAATCAGTGATGTGAAGACTAAGTGTGAAGAGATTCTGGGAATGGAGAAAAATGATGAGAGCATGACAGACACCAAAGACAAGGATCAGAGATCCAACCTAAGAACCTCAAATGTTTTTGAGGGGAAAAAAAAAGAATTGGAACAAAAGCTAAAATCAAATGAGATAACATTCCTGAGCTTAAAAAAAAAATACAGCAAGGTGCAGACTGAAGACCTCAGCATATTTTCAGGCGGAAGCAGTGACAAGAACACGTGAAGATCCACATTGCAAATATTTAAAAATTAGAGCCAGGGCCAGGCGCAGCGGCTCACGCCTATAATCCCAGCACTTTAAGAGGCTGAGGCAGGTAGGTCACCTGAGGTCAGGAGCTCAAGGCCATACTGGCCAATGTGGTGAAACCTGTCTCTACTGAAAATACAAAAATTAGCAAGGTGTGGCGGTGCACGCCTGTAGTCCCAGCTACTCGGGAGGCCGAGGCAGGGGAATTGCTTGAATACAGGATGTAGAGGTTGCAGTGAGCCGAGATCGAACCACTGCACCCCAGCCTGGGTGACTTGAGTGAGACTCCATCTCAAAAAATAAAAAAATAAAAATTAGAGCCAGGTGCAGTGGGTCATGCCTGTAATCCCAGTGATCTGGGAGGCTAAGGCAGAAGGATCACTTGAGGCCAGGAGTTCAAGACCAGGCTGGGCAATATTCTTAAACATTTTAAAACTTAGCCAGGCATGGTGGCGCCTGGCTGTAGTCCCAGCTACTCCAGAGGCTAAGGTGAGAGGATCACTTGAGTCCAGTAGTTCAAGGCTGCAGCAAGCTATGATTGTGCCACTGCACTCCAGCCTGGGCAACATAATGAGACCCTGTCGCTAAAGAAAACCGTTTTTAAACAGAAGGATTTTACTCACCATGTGCAGAACCTTAATCTCACAAGCTAATTGCCAGATAACACTTAATACATGATACAAGTCTGGATTTCCGGGATCTGCCATTAGTTTCTAGTAAAAGGAAAATAAAAATTACATGTTATACACATCTAGAATCAATTAAAAACAAATGCTGACTCTTAATAGGACTATCTTAATGGCATCTAGACATTAAAGAAAAGAAAACTAGAATTAGATGCAAAAAGCTGGGTGCAGCGGTGCACGCCTGTAGTCCCAGCTACTCGAAAGGCTGAGGCAAGGGGACTGCTTGAGCCCAGGAATTTGGGCGTTCCGTGTGAGATGACCGTGCCTGTGAACAGCCACAGCACTCCAGCAGGGGCAACGGCAGGGCATGCGGGGTCACGCTTGTAATTCCAGCACTTTGGGAGGCCAAGGTGGGAGGACTGCTTGAGCCTAGAAGTTCAAGACCAGCCTGGGCAACATAGTGAGACCGCATCTCTTAAAAAACAACAACACACAAGTGTTAAGGCTGACTTGAAAGGACGAGGTTACCTCAACAAATGGGAAGGCACTCCGCAGACAAGAAACCACACGTGAAAAGGTCCACGGCAAAAGAGGCATGGGCCACTGGAATACAACCCTAGCAGCAGGAATCTACCACAGTACTTCCTACTTTTCTCCTTGTCTTTCCTTTGTTTAATAGTGTATGCACAGCCCCAAGGTCCTGAGGCCCCCGCTGTCTTTCCATGGCTAGCAAATATGTATTTACTAAATGGGTCTGGGGGAGCAAATCATCCCTTCATTTTTTGCCCCACTATCCTAATCCATAGCAATACAAAAAAGCATTATAAAAATCTTAATCTTATTTGAGTCTTAATAGTACTATCTTAATAGCACCTAGAAATTTAAGCAGAGAAAACTAGAATTAGATACAAAAAGCTGGGTGCAGTGGTGTGCACATGTAGTCCCAGCTACTCGAAAGGCTGAGGCAAGGGGACTGCTTGAGTCTAGGAGTTTGGGGGTTCAGTGTGAGATGACCGTGCCTGTGAAAGGCCATAGCACTCCAGCATGGGCAACACAGCAAGACAAACAAGCATTTCCCGTCAAACTGGATTAACAGATCAATAACATGAAACATTCTGGGCAGAAAAGAAAGATGACACTCATAGCGAGATCAAGGTTGTCAGGAAGACCTTCCATTACAGAGAATTGAACTAGAGTCTCAAATCTTAGGCTCGGTGTAATGGCTCACAACTGTAATCCTAGCACTTTGGGAGGCCGAGGCAGGAGAATCACTTGAAGACAGGAGTTCAAGACCACCCTGAACAACACAGCATGACCCTGTCACTACAAAAATAAACTACCTGGGTGTGGTGGTGTGCACAGGTGGTCCCAGCTACAGGGAGGCTGAGGCAGGAGTGTCACTTGAGCCCAGGAGTTTGAGGCTGCAGTGAGCTATGAACATACCACGACATTCAAGCCTGGGCAACAGAGCAAGACCCTGTCTCTAAAAAAATTTCTTTTAATGTTTTAAAGTTAAAAAAAAAATTATAAAACCCCTTAAATATTAAAAAAAAATCCTGTTAAAACTAATAAATTCAGCTGAGTATGGTAGCTCACACCTGTAATCCCAGCATTTTGGGAGGCCGAGGGAGGAGGATCACTTAAGCCCAGGTGTTTGAGACCAGCCTGGGCAACAAAGTGAGACACTGTCTCTATTTAAAAACAAAGGGGGGGGGGAAACCTGGCTGGGCGCTGTGGCTCATACCTGTAATCCCAGCACTTTGGGAGGCTGAGGCAGGCGGATCATGAGGTCACCAGTTTGAGACTAGCCTGACCAACATGGTGAAACCCCATCTATACTAAAAATACAAAAAAAGTAGCTGGGCGTGGTGGCGCGTGCCTGTAATCCCAGCTATTCAGGAGGCTGAGGCAGGAGAATCACTTAAACTGGGAGGCGGAGGTTGCAGTGAGCCGGGATTGCACCACTGCACTCCAGCCTGGGTGACAGAGCGAGACTCCGTCTAAAAAAAAGCAAAACAAAACAAAAAACCTAATAAATTCAGCAAAGCTGCAGGATACAAAAATCAGTTGCATTTTTATGCACTACCAACGGAAAATTCGAAAAACAATTCCATTTACAATAGCACCAAAAGTAACTTAAAAGCTAGTAATTAAAAACACAAATAAATGGAGGCCAGGCACAGTGGCTCACACCTGCAATCCCAGCACCTCGGGAGACTGAGGTAGAAGGATCACTTGAACCCAGAAGTTCAAGACCAGCCTGAGCAACGTGGTAAAACCATCTCTACAAAAAAGACAATAATCAGCCAGGCACGGGGGTGCACGCCTGTAGTCGCACCTACTGGGGAGGTTGAGGTGGAAGCATCACCTGAGCCTGGGAGGTCAAGGCTTCAGTGAGCTGTGATCCTGCCACTGCACTCCAGCCTGGGTGACAGAGTGAGACCCTGTGTCAAACAAAAATGAAAACGACAACAACAACAAAACCCACAAATAAATGGAAAGACATTTCATGTTCGTGGATTGGAAGATTTAATATTGAATACTGTTAAGATGCCACTACCACCCAAAGCAATCTCCAGATTCAACGCAATCCCTAGGAAAATCCTAACGCGTTTTGGAGAAACAGAAAAATCCAGCCTAAAATCCATATAGAATCTCGAGGAAACTCAAATAGCCTAAACAATCATTAAAAAGCATAAATTTGGATGAATCAGCCCTGATTTCAAAACTTACCAAGGTAACAGTAGTAACACAGTGTTGTCTTGGCCTAAGGACAAATATTTAGATCAATAGAATACAATAGAGCCCAGAAATAAACGCGTACACATATGGTCAAATCATTTCTGAAACCAACGCCAAAGCCATTTAATGGCGGTAAAGAACAGTCTTTCCACAAACGGTGCTGGGAAAACTAGATCAAAGAATGAAGCTGGACACTGAAACCATAAACAAAATTTACTGAAAATGGATCAAAGACCTAAACAAGAGCCAAAACTATAAAACTCTTAGAAGAAAACACAAGGAAACCTTCACAACACTGGATTTGGCAATGATCTATTAGCTACGACACAGGTCCCCAATCGCCGGGCCACGAACTGATACCAGTCCGTGTCCTGTTAGAAACTGGGCCACACAGCAGGAAGTGAGCGGCAGGTGAACAGGCGAGGCGTCATCGGTATTTATAGCCGCTCCCCACCGTTCACATCACCGCCTGAGCTCCACCTCCTCTCAGATCAGCAGCCGCCTTAGATTCTCATAGGAACGCAATCCCTACTGCGCATGCGAAGGATCTGGGTTGCAAGGGCCTTATGAGAATCTAATCCCGATGATCTGTCACTATCTCCTGTCACCCGCAAGTAGGACCATCTAGTTTCAGGAAAACTAGCTCAGTGTTCCCACTGATTCTACATTACGGTGAGTTGTATAATTATTTCATTATATATTACAATGTAATAATAATAGAAATAAAGTGCACAATAAATGCGATGCACTTGAATCATCCTGAAACCATCCCGCCGCCATCCACGTAAAAACTGTCTTCCACAAAACTGGTCCCTGGTGCCAAAGATGTTGCGGACCACTGAGCTACGTATGACACCAAAGGCACAGGCAACAAAAGAGAAAAAGAGACAAAGTTGACTTCATCAAAATGAAAAACTTTGGGCATCAAAGGACACAACTAACAGGGTTAAAAGGCAACCCATAGAATGGGAGAAAATATTTGTAAATCATGTATGATAAGAGATTAATATCCAGAATATATAAAGAACTCTTAAAACTCAGCAACAAACAACCCATTAAAAATGGGCAAATGTCTTGAACAGACATTTCTTAAAAGATATACAGTCAGTAAGTACATAAAAATATATTCAACATGACTAATTATTAGGAAAATGCAAATCAAAAGCATGATGAAATACCACTTCATACCATTAGGAGAGGTATTACCAAAAACCCAGAAAACGACTCTCAGTAATGCTGTGGAGAAATCGGAACCCTTGTGCACTGCTGGTAGGAATATCAAATGGTGCATCCACGACGGATAACAAACAGTATGGCAGTTCCTCAAAAAACTAAAAATAGACTGGGTACAGTGGCTCATGCCTGTAGTCCCAACACTTTGGGAGGCTGAGGCAGGAGGACTGCTTGAGTCCCAGAGTTGGAGGCCAGCCTGAGCAACATGGCAAGACCCTATCGCTACAAAAAGCTGGGCCTGGTGGTGTGTGGCTGCAGTCCCAGCTTGGGGGCTGAGGCGGGAAGATCACTTGAGCCCAGGAGGTCCAGGTTGCAGAGAGCTGTGATCATGTCACTACACTCCAGCCTGGGCAACAGGGCAAGACCCTGTCTCAAAAAACAAACAAACAATCAAACAAAAAACAAAAAACCCACAAAAAACTAAAAATAGAATTACTATATGATCCAGCAATTCTACTTCTAGCTGTACACTCAAAGGACTTGAAGAGATATTGGTAAACTCATGTTCATTGCAGCATTATTCCCAACAGCCAAAAGGTAAAAGCAACCAAATGTCATTGATACATCAACACACAAACTGTAGTATATATATACAATAGACTTTTTTTTTTGAGACAAAGTCTTGCTCTGTTGCCCAGGCTGGAGTGCAGGGGCATGATCTGGGCTTATAGCAACCTCCTCCTCCCAGGTTCAAGTGATTCTCCTGTTTTAGCCTCCCAAGTAGCTGGGATTACAGGCATGCACCACCACGCCTGGCTAATTTTTGTATTTTTAGTAGAAACAGGGTTTTGCCATGTTAGCCAAGCTGGTCTCGAACTCCTGACCTCAAGCGATCAGCATGCCTTGGCCTCCCAAAGTGCTGGGATTACAGGAGTGAGCCACCGTGCCCGGCCAGAATGGAATATTATTCAGCCTTAAAGAGGAATGAAATTCTGACACATGCTATAACATTGATGAACCTTGAAAACATAATGCTAAGTGAAATATGCCAGACACAAAGAAATATTGTAGAGTAAACTTACATGAGGTAAAGAGAATAGTCTAATTCATAGAGACAGAAAGAATAATGATTACTAGGGGACGCAGGAAGAGGGAAACGAGAGTTTGTGTTTAATGAGTACAGAGTTTTGGTATGGGATGATGAAAGGTTTTGGAGACAGATGATGGTAACGGCTGTACAATGGGAATGCACTTAAAACCACTCAACTGTACACTGAAAAAGCAACCTGAGCATAAGACTGCTCTGCAGAATTTAAAAACAATCTTAGACCCTCAAATGTCATGAGCCCTAAATTGAAATCGCACAGATTAAGAGTACTCAGAGAAAAATTACAGACTCAGAACAAAAAATAGGTATTTGTTAATAACATACCTGGAATTCTTTTTCACCAATAAACATATTTACTTCTATTCGTCCAAATTTATATATAGAAGTACAGGAATACAAGTCATATGCGAGTTTCCAAAGTGCCCTTTTCTCACCTCTACTTGGGAACATTCCAATTACTTTTAAAGGGATGTCTGTTAGGAATATAAGCAAAAAGATTTGAATAAAGTTCTTAGCATTTTGTCCTATGTCCATATTTTTTTGAGACAAACTAAGTTAACAAACTATATTAATTTCAAGTTTATTTCAATTAAAACTAAGCCTCAATATCTTTCCTTGGCATGGAACTTGGCTTTTGGGGAAATAAACTGGGTACCTGTGTCCAGGTGAGGTAAATGCCATATTCAGAGTCAGAGCATCTGCTCATAAACTGTATTAATATAATATAAATTATACACAAATTCGGCGGGGTACGGTGGCTCACACCTGTAATCCTAGCACTTTGGGAGGTCGAGGCGGGCAGATCACTTGAGGGCAGGAGTTTGAGACCAGCCTGGCCAACATGGTGAAACCCCGTCTCTACCAAAAATACAAAAAAATAACCAGGTGTGGTGACACACACTTGTAATCCCAGCTACTAGGGAGGCTGAAGCAGGAGAATCACATGAACCTGGAGGCAGAGGGTCAGTGAACCAGGATCGCGCCACTGCACTCCAGCCTGGGTGACAGAGTGAGACTCCATCTCAGAAAACAAACAAATAAATAAAACACAAATTTCATCAACAAATCAGTTATACTGCTAGAGAAACCTGGCAAATTCTAGGTATTTGCTTTAGTAAATTCCAAAAATGACCTGCTGTCCAAGGAACTGCTTCTATTCCCAAATTCTTAAAGAGCCCTCGAGAAGACATAGCAGGTGGTTTTATTACTCCACCACTTCTAGGATCTAGTTTAAAGAAGTCACAGTGAATCACTCGTAGTTTTCCATCCAGATTTTTTCCTAAGGACTAAAGAGAGACAAAGATAACACGTTAAAAATTTTCAGCATTAAGTATACTTTGCAACAATTCAAAAAACTCTACTTCAAAAAACCATAATAAAATGTAAAAATAAAAATAATTCAATTACCTGGGGTTTTTTTGTTTTGTTTTGTTTTGTTTTTGAGAGACAGAGTCTCGCTCTGTTGCCAGGCTGGAGTGCAGTGGCGCCATTTCGGCTCACTGCAACCTCCGCCTCCTGGGTTCAAGCGATCCTGTGCCAGCCTCCCAAGTAGCTGGGACTACAGGTGTGTGCCACCACACCCAGCCAGTTTTTTGTATTTTTAGTAGAGATGGGGTTTCACCATGTTGGCCAGGAGAGCCTCAATCTCTTGACCTCATGATACGTCCACCTTAGCCTCCCAAAGTGCTGGGATTACAGGCGTGAGCCACCACGCCCGGCTGAATTACCTTTTTACAAAAAATATTTCTACCTCCATAACTATGTAAAGAAAATATTACTAACATACCCAAAATTTAACAGAGGAAGTAAAAATCAATCAATACCTGAAAAGTGGCAAAAGTACAATATTACCAAGAAAAAGCCCCCCAAACAGAAATAAACTATCATAAATTTTTCTTTTATCTGTTTACTTTTTTTTTCTTTTTTTGAGACAAGCTGTCAACCAGGCAGGAGTGCAGTGGCGCAATCTCAGCTGACTGCAGCCTTGACCTCCTGGGCTTAAGTGATCCTTCCACCTCAGTCCCACAAGCAGCTAGGACTACAGGTGCATACCATCACGCCCCACCAATTTTTGGATTTTTTGTAGCAACAGGGTTTTGCCATGTTGCCCAGGTTGGTCTCAAACTCCTGAGCTCAAGAGATCTGCCCACCTTGACCTCCCAAAGTGCTGGGATTACAGGTGTGAGCCACTGCACCCGGCCCCACTTACTTTCTTTATCATAATGGCTTCAGCTATTCAAAAGCTTTTCACGCCACCCCTGCCTGCTTAGTAGTGGCTACCTGAAGCACTGGGCAAAGATTCTGACACCATGATTGGCCTCTTATAGAGAACTGTGAGCCATCTGCTTTGGTCATGGGAAGAAAAAATGAAAGATGTTTCACAGTAAAGAAAAACAATTAAAATATAAAAGTGAAAGGCAGATGGATTCAAGAGAATATCTTTCTTCTAGGGGAATCTAGTCAGCTATCCACCAAATAAATGAACTTAGCTCATCTCCATAATTTTCATTTACTTTTTCTAAAGACAGAAGCAACTATACACCTTGTTTGCTGGAAGAGGTCTAATGTATCTCAGTCTTCTCACTGCTCTGATTTGCTCATCTTGCAGTAGTACTAGAGACCTTCATAGTTAGGGCAAGAATCAGTTATAGACTCCATAAACTTAATTTGAAGTTACAGAAAAAAAAAATCAGTAAGAAGGCATTATGTTTTTAATGTGTACACTGATGTTTCTGTGCACAGAAAATTCTATTAATATTTATTAAGGTTGGAAATGATGTAACTTAAAGTTATTAATGCAAACACCTATTTTTTCTTAAGCATTTGTATTCAACCTGTATTATCCTATTTCTAAATCTAGTAAAATACTTTTTCTTCTTATTTTTTATGGAGATGAGTCTCACTATGTCCCCAGGCTGGTCTCCAACTCCTGGCCTTAAGTGATGCTCCTGTCTCAGCCTCCTAAGTGTCTGGGATTACAGGTGTGTGATACCGTCTCCAGCTCAAAAATCTAGTAAATTTTGGCCGGGTGCAGTGGCTCACACGTGTAATCCCAGCACTTTGGGAGGCCAAAGAGGGCGGATCACCCAAGGTCAGGAGTTTGAGATGAGCACGGGCAACATGGTGAAACCCTGTCTCTACTAAAAATACAAAAGTAAGCCAGGGGTGGTGGCACACCCCTGTAACTCCAGCTATTGGGGAGGTGAAGTGGGAGAAATCGCTTGAACCCAGGAGGCAGGGGTTGCAGAGAGCTGAGATTGCACCACTGCACTCTAGTCAGGGTGACAGAGTGAGACTCCATCTCCAAAGTAAATAAACAAACAAATCTAGTACATTTTAACAATCACTTTCAAGGGGAAGTTTTTAAAAGACTAGAGGAAGGGGAAGACTGGGGGTGGAAATCATATACATTTGGTCACATTAATTTCGAGATGCCTACTATGTGATCTAGGTAGAGGTGCCAGGTAGGAAGCTGCAGACCTGAATAAGGTGCTCAGTGGAGTGGTCCAGGCTGACGATCTAAATGTGTGGGAATTTGGCTTGTTGAAGGTAATTTAAGTCAGGGGTCTACACTAGGGAGAAACAGAGGACTAGCCCTGAAGGTAGAGTATGTCCAAAGTCTAATGACAAGAAACTGAGAATACAACTAACGAGGAAAACCACAAGAGTGTGGTGTCATGGAAGCTAAAAGAAAGAGTACCTACCTAATGCATATGATTGTCAGTCAACACGCATGGCAAGGTTGTCTAACCTGTGGCCTGAGGGCCGCATACAGCCCAGGACGGCTTTGAATGCGGCCCAACACAAATTTGTCATCTTTCTTAAAACATTATGAGATGTATGCATGGACTTTTTTTTTTTTAAGCTCATCAGCTACTGTTCGTATTACTGTATTTTATGTATGGCCCAGACAGTTGATGTTTCAGGGTGGCCTAGGGAAACCAAAAGATTGGACACCCCTGATATAGCATTAACATAATCTTTCAAGTTATCAAAAAGGCAGTTTAATCTTTGTAATTAAGGAAAGCTAAACAGCACAGGTGTGGTGGCTCATGCTTGTAGTCCCAGGAGTTTGAGACCAGCCTGGACAACATGACAAAACGCTGTCTCTATTAATAATACAAAAAATCAGCCAGGTGTTGGGGCGTGTGTCTGTAATCCCAGTTGCTTGGGAGGCTGAGGTGGGAGAATCACCTGAGCCTGGGAAGTTGAGACTGTAGTGAGCTGTGATTGCAGCACTGCACTCCAGCCTGGGCAATGGGAGTGAGACCCTGTCTCAAAAAAGAAAAAGAAAATGTATAAACAATGAACACTTTATGGCTTCAATACACTTGTATGTTCTGAGAGGGCACCGTACATTCTTGCTTTAGCACTTGTCAGTTAACACTCAACAATTCAAACATGATAATAATCAAAGCTTCAGGATAAATAATTCAATTCATACAACAGATCACATTTAAAAATTCAACTGGATTGCATTAGGATTCAAAAACAGAACGGGAAAAGAACAGAGAAAAGGCAAGTAACCCTTGAGTTTCTACTAGTCATTAAGTTAGGTACTTAAGTTAGTCATTAAGTTTGTCTCATTTACTGGGTGCAGTGGGTCAAGCCTGTAATCCTAGCACTTTGGAGGCTGAGGCGGGCGGATCACGAGGTCAGGAGTTCCAGACCAGTCTGGCCAACATGGTAAAACCACGTCTCTACTAAAAATACAAAAAATTCGTCGGTCGTGGTGGCGGTCGCCTGTAATCCCAGCTATCACCACTGAAACTCCTTTCAGTTTTCAGGAACAAACTTTAGGTGGCCAGAAGCATTATCCGCTAAGCGCAGCACTTTAAGTCCCTGACTCAGAGCCACAAGAGTTCTGCTTACCTATTGTTACTTCTCTTTTCACTCTGGCAAACAGATTAATTCACACAAAATTTTATTTGAATGGCTTTTCAATTTATCATAACAATGGTTACTAAAAAGTGAGAGAATATGTACTAAGGGTTGAGTACAAGTCAGTGCTAGTAGAAAATAAGAGCCTTAATAGAGAAAAAACTAGTTCTAATCAAAGACTGGATTTAGTCAATGATGTTTATATTTTTAGCTGACATTTATAGCTTCAGAAACATTTTGTTATTGATATTCCTATCATAATTATTGTTTCAAAAATTCTCTAGTCCCTAACCTTCCTTTTTTCATTAAACAATTGTTTTAAAATTAAACTGTTATCTTGAAGGTTTTTTTTTTCTTTTGAGACTGAGTTTTGCTCCTGTAGCCCAGGCTGGAGTGTAATGGCATGATCTCGGCTCACTGCAACCTCCACCTACCGGGTTCAAGTGATTCTCCTGCCTCAGCCTCCCAAGTAACTGGGATTACAGGCATGAAGCACCACGCCCAGCTAATTTTTTGTATTTTTAGTAGAGATGGGGTTTCACTATGTTGGCCAGGCTGGTCTTGAACTCCTGACCTCAAGTGATCTGCCCGCCTTGGCCTCCCAAAGTGCTGGGATTACAGGCATGGGCCTCGGTCCTCAGCCTTGAAGATTTGTAGAAAAAAGCAACTACTGTGTTACAGAATAACAAACTTTAAATAGAAACAAAGACATTTTAATACAATCTTAATTACTTTGTGAATATGTAGATTAACCTTTAAATATAGGCTTTTTTTTTTTTCCCTCAAATCAGGATAAAAGTTATCTTCTCATTTTTAATTTCCAAGTTGAAACTACAGATGACTATGCTTACTGAATCACATTTCAGGATCTTAAATCTTCGGACAATTATGTGTTTTTTCTTCACATTTTTGGAACTCCCTCAGATTTAACATCAATTAAATAACCTAGCTAAAACCTTGAACTGTTTTCAAAACAGTAAGTGGTAGAATAACAATAATTTCATACTCATAGTTTTAAAAGAATTAAACAACTGGATTTGACAGACATTTTCACAATTTTTTGTTGTCATGCAATTTTGGATACAGCCATTCTGCATGGTTTCACAAAGTTGGCATAGAGAAATATAAGTTTCCTAAATTGAAACGGAAGATTATAAAAGAGGGAAGGAGAATGAGAGTAAGAGACTGGTTAAAGACCCAAAGGATTTCCACTTCTTCATTGTTACGTAAATGTGTCTGCTTTTTAAGAAGCACAATCACCGAAAAATCTATTTGGATGATGCCTTCACTCTATGCAACTGTATCTGACTACAGGCTGAGCATCCTTAATCCAAAAATTCTGAAATGCTCCAAAATGTGAAACTTTTTGAGTGTCAACATGATGCCAAAAGTGGAAAATTCCACACCCGACCTTCTGTGACAGGCTTGCAGTGAAAATGCAGGTATACAACACGAAGATGAGGTCAGTCTATAAAAATCGAAGGGAGTTATCTAAGACAAAAACCATTGTTAATAAGGCGATGACTCCATAGGGAACTTTTTTTTTTTTTTTTGAGACAAAGAGTGTAGCTCAGTCGCCCAGGCTGCAGTGCAGTGGTGTGATCTCAGCTCACTGCAATCTCTGAGTCCTGGGTTCAAGCGATTCTCCTGCCTCAGCCTCCCGAGTAGCTGGGACTACAGGCATGCATCACCACGCCCGGCTAATTTTTGTATTTTTAGTAGAGACAGGGTTTCACCATGTTGGTCAGGACGGTCTCAATCTCTTAACCTAGTGATCCGCCCGCCTCTGCCTCCCAAAGTGCTGGGATTACAGGTGTGAGCCACTGCGCCCGGCCCACAGGAAACGTTTTTAAAAGCCAGCCGGCAGAATGTCTCCTTAGCCTTAACGCACCCGCTTCTTGGTCCCTCAGCTGCTTCTGATGTTTCTTCTTAAGAAAAAATAAAATGTGGTATACAGTAACCTTTCAATGAAAACACAGCATCCCAGGAGACTGAAAGCCTGCCGCTGTGTGTTTCCACTGTTCAACAGCTGACACAGGGATTCTGATGCTGCTGCTGCTGTGCTGCTTAGTTTCTCTGAACACACTTTTTTTTTTTTTTTTTTTACTGTACTAATGGTATGTCATTTTTTCTACTGTTAAGCACTCATGTGTGAATAAGTGTAAGAAAATGATGGCTTATCAGAAGCATATAAATTCAGAGTCAGGAGCTAGGCATGGTGGCTCACGCCTGTAATCCCAGCACTTTGGGAGGCCAAGGTGGGTGGATCACCTGAGGTCAGCAGTTCAAGACCAGCCTGGCCAACATGGTGAAACCCCGTCTCTACTAAAAATACAAAAGTCAGCTGGGCATAGTGGCGGGCGCCTGTAATCCCAGCTACTTGGGAGGCTGAGGCAGGAGAATCGCTTAAACTTGGGAGGCAGTGGTTACAGTGAGCCGAGATCACACCATTGCACTCCAGCCTGGGTGACAAGAGAGAAACTCCATCTCAAAAAAAAAAAAAAAAAAAAGTCAGGGATGATGACGATGTCAAACAAGGAGATTGTTCACATGGGTGGGTGACATAGTGACACCTTTGCTTTCTGATGGTCCAATGTATACAAATTTTGTTTAATGCACAAAATTATTTAAAATATTATACAGAATTGCCTTTAGGCCTTATGAATAAGATGTATATGGAACAAAAAAGGAATTTTTAGACTCGGGTCCCATCCCCAAGATATCTCATTATGTATATGCAAATATTGCAAAATATGAAAAAATTTGAAATCCAAAACAGTTGTGTTCCCAAGCATTTCAGATAAAAGATACTTAATTTGTATGCCAACCTTTCTTGCCTTTGAAACCCTAAATATAGAGGTTACACAGATCCATTAATCTAATATTAGCACTTATTCCAATTAGATTCCAAGCTCACAGAAGAAAGGAGCACAGCGCAGCTTAGTAGAAATGGGGAAACAAGCCTAGGGATGCCAGTTATACGCTTTGTTCAAAGTCACCCAACTAGGCTGTAGCCGACCTAGAACTAGCAAACAAGTCTTAGAACTCCTCATGTTTCAGCCATTCAACAGCACTGAATATTAACTGTGTTCTAGTCTTTGGGAATAAACAAGATATTTCAGAGATGGCTCCCTAAAAGATATTCTATTTAAAACACTGTGTGCTTAATTCTATTTCCTTAAACCACTCACAGATAGTTGAACAAACAATAACATACGTTGAGAAACTAAAAATATACCTCCAAATGTGGAATAAAAGTTTTGTCACTTTCGAGCGCAACCACTTTGGCACCAGCTTCAAGTAATGCCTGAGTCAGGATTCCAGGACCTGGCACATTAACAGAACGAAAAGTTTATTTGCACAAGAAACAACATAATCTCTTTCAATACCAAACTTTCATTAGATGTTTCACACGTTATTACCTGGTTTTTAAATCTGACAGCATCCGCAAAGTAGATGTCACTCTCCTTTTTACATATAAGGAAACAGGAGATTATATATACTTATTTGACTCCAGCATCAAAAGTGGTGCAGCTTGGCTTTGAAATCATTGTCAGTGACTGCAAAACCTGCACTCTTTTTTTTGAGACGAAGTCTCACTCTGTCACCCAGGCTGGAGTGCAGTGGGGCAATCTCGGCTCACTGCAACCTCTACCTCCTGGGTTCAAGCGATTCTCCTGCCTCAGCCTCCCGAGTAGCTGGGATTACAGGCGCCCGCCACCACGCCCGGCTAATTTTTGTATTTTAAGCAGAGACGGAGTTTCACCATGTTGGCCAGGCTGGTCTGGAACTCCTGACCTCAAGGGAACCACTCGCCTCGGCCTCTGAAAGTGCTGGATTACAGGCGTGAGCCACCGCACCAGGTCAAAACTTGCACTCTTCATCACCATGATTCACTACCTCTTAGAAGAAAAAAATCACAGCAAAATAGATTGCCTCTAGCCTATCACTTTCTCACGGACTACACGGATGCTTTAACCATCAAAGAGATTGTCAAGCCTAAACAGAACTGACTCCCTGTGATATGAAATGGTGCTTTAAAAATTATCATTCAAAAAGCCTATAAATCTTGTGTTCTTAGCATCCTGCTATGGTCTATAGGGAATGCACGGAAGAATAAGATAACATCATTTTTTCAGCTGGCAGAGGCTTGCAACTCTTTTGGGGAGATAAGATCTAAGAGCATGTTTTATCAAAATATTGTATAAAGTGCAAGCTGCTACAGAAATATTTTGTGGTGTCATTAACGATACAGACTCTACGCTTATGTAGTGGGCAATCTCTCCAACTAAGGAGCTTCAAAGAAAGACCCGTATCTGGACGGGCGCAGTGGCTCACGCCTCTAATCCCAGCATTTTGGGAGACCTAGGCGGGAGGATCACGAGGTCAAGAGATCGAGACCATCCTGGCCAACACGGCGAAACCCCGTCTCTAGTAAAAATAAGAAAATTAGCTGGGCGTGGCGGCGCGCGCCTGTAGTTCTTGCTACTCGGGAGGCTGAGGCAGGAGAATCGCCTGAACCCGGGACGCGGAGGTTGCAGGGAGCCGAGATCGCCCCGCTGCACTCCAGCCTGGCAACACAGCGAGACTCCGTCTCAAAGCAAAAGAACAACAAAAAAACCCCCCAGTATCTAAAATAGCACCCCGAGGAGGGTCAATACGTTTGAATAAATGATGAACATCCAAGAAAATGCAATTCAGCCGGACTCACCTGGATTGCACTCCAGGAGTAGGTGTGGAGGTCTACTTGGTTTTCCCAAATAGATTTGCGCCAGGGTCTCCGCCAATCTCCGATCGGTTACGTAACGCTTAAAGTCTAAGCTGGCCTTCCTTGGCGGATTCCTGAAATCCGGTTCGGGCCACAGCTGCGGAGAGGAGTCAGACAGCCCACAGTGGTTCCTCGCCGGCAAATGCTTTCGCGTCGCCGCTTCAGACCCTAAAATGCAAAAGCGACCAGCGCCCGCCAAGGCGGAGAGCCTCAGCCGCCGAGGAAGCCCGACCACTGGGATCCACATGTCCTTGTCTCTCAGGCCCGCTCCAAGAATCACCTAGTGCAGCTACTACAGTGAACCCCACGCAGGGTATCCCACGTGGAACATTTTCTGGCGTCCGGGCCAGGTCAAGCGGAAGTAAACACTAGAGCCTGCGCATGCGAACAGCGGAGCCTTCCTGCTTTTCTCCCTCACTTCCGCTTCCGCCTCGGCTCAGCCGCCCGAGGATTGTGAGTGGACCGTTGAGGAGAGCGACCGACCATCCGGCTGGTGTCCGGACTCGTACTCTATGGTTGTCCGCGCTCTGCGCTTCCTCTCTAGCCGCCAGTGCTCTATGCTCCGCGGTCGCGGGCCGCCAGCCTCCAGCCGGCCAGCCGCGAGGGGCGCGCAGAGGGAGGCGGGGCGGAAAGGCGAGAGGTGTCTCCTCCACCGGAGCCAGGGGAGACCCGAGCAAGCTCCGTGACAGCACGTCGGCCGCCATGTCGCCGAGTGGGGCTGGAAACAGACCCGGCGCCCAGCGGTAGCCCTCCTTGCGCCTCCGATTCCCAGGTGAGGAGAGGAGGAGCGGGATGCAGGGGACCCGCCGGCTCGCGGCCGGGATGGAAAGCCTTTCGGAAGCCTCTCGCTCCTCCCCCTGCGCTGTCCTCCGCCAGCCGCGCAGCCTCTGCCCTCCCGGTGAGGTGTAGCCCGGTCCCCTTACCTCCTCCGCCTCTCAGGTCGCCTGTTTTCCTCTCCTTTCTCAGCTACTGTGGGTCTCGTGTTGCTGCGCGTCGCGCCAATTTCTCCCTCCCTAGGGGACTAGCGCCAGAAGTCGTTCCTCACCCGGCTCCTGGAGGAGCCTGCGGCTTCCACGGTCTCCGTTCCTTTCTGTCGTGTGGCCCACAGCCCGCTCTCCCCACCCTCGTGGATGGTTTCATTTCCCCCCCACACCTGGTCCCCTCCATCACTACCACTTTGGTTGTCAAGAACCGCGTGGTGTCTCCCTTCCGTTCCTCTCTCTGGGCCAATATTTTCCTTAATTTTTTCAGTTTGTGTGTTTAAAAGACTTAAAGTTAAGATTAAAAATGAAGATTTAAAAGCTTACAGTTCCTTTCTAAGCTTAAAAAGATTAAGACTTTAGGATGCTTATTTTATTCCTTATGTAAACTTAGTCAAACACATCGTACTGTGGAATGCGATTTAAAAGACCCAATTTTGAAGACTAAAAATAGGATGCTGTAATGGAAATTTTGGCAGTCTTTTTTTTTTTTTTTTTTACCTATTGGGCAATGTTAGAAGACACGGTTCTTTGAGAGTGTTTTCCGTGTTTCAGGATCAAACTTAGAGCTTTTACCCATTATCCTTACTACCAAGGCAAGAAACGGCAGCCAATCAACTCCGTGTCTTAAAATACGTACAATCCTTTCTGCTTACTCTACTGAGAGCGTAATCGAGTTTGGCATTTAAATGCACAAGGAAAAGGTTCCTAAGGAATGTATCACCTAGCAAATAGTCTGAAGATTATACTCATCTGATGAAGCTCAAGCGGATAACGAATTGACAACTAAATATGACCTTTTGTGGATTATAAATTTGTTAGGACATCATAGAAAATATCTCATCAACTGTTGTGCAAACTGTGGGGACTCACTCATTGGTCTTAATTTGCTTAAATTCTTTTTTCGTACAGTTTTCTCACTGACAATTTTCTAGAGGTGACTTTGCATCCTCTGAACCTCTCTCCATTACTGAGCTGCCTCCCCCTCTCCCCTTAAAAAACATTTTCATAGATTCAGAAATACACTTTTTTTCCCCCTCCAGGACCTGGAGTCCTAAATATTTTGAAATCAGATAAAACAGAATTATGTCTCCATGGTTCACTCATAGAAACGTGTCGTTGAATTTCTGACTTTTTAAAAAAACATTGTGGTGGCTGGGTATGGTAGTTCATGCCTGTAATCCCAGCACTTTGGGAGGCCGAGGTGGGAGGATCACTTGCTGCCGGGAGTTCGAAGCCAGACTGGGCAACATAGACTCTGTCTCCTTAAAAAAAAAGAAAGAAAGAAAAAGAGAAAAAGAAAAATAAACACATTGTGGTTAAAAACAAAACACTTATTTTAAAATGCACTGTCTTATTTCATAATGTTTGTGGACCAAAGTTAGCCTACTGAGTCCTAGAAAAACTGATGTCATTTTTTATTTTGCTTTTGAGTGTTATTATTTTCTCTTGGTTTTGGGAAAGAGAATTACATTATAATATTCCCTTTTTACAGTGTTGATGGTTCACTTGTTTGTAATTGAAGGTACTTGAATAATAAAAAGAGATTTTTGTACATCTTATTTTTTTTCTGAGGTCCCAGGTGCTGAGCATGTTGATTTCACCTTAAAGATGAACTTTATGATCAGGATTTAGACATACTTTATTAGAAAAACTTGATTAGTGTGCAGTATTTCCCATCTTTTTTCTTAAGAAGTGTGGTTTTCTATCCTATGCTGTTTTTGCCTTTTTGAAGTAATTTTTTTTTTTTTTTTTTGAGATGGAGTCTATTCTGTCGCCTAGGCCGGTGCCATCTCGGTTCACTGCAACCTCCGCTTTTCGGGTTCAAGCAGTTTCTCCTGCTTCAGCCTCCCGAGTAGCTGGGATTACAGGCTCCTGCTACTATGTCCAGCTAATTTTTGTATTTTTAGTAGAGACGGGGTTTCGCCATGTTGGCCAGGGTGGTCTTGACCTCAGGTGATCCTCCGACCTCCACCTCTCAAAGTGCTGGTATTACAGGCATGAGCCACCACACCCAGCCTCTTTTGGCTTTTAAATGACAACTGTAATTGGGAAATGCCAAGTGATAGTCCTTGCTTGCTGTTAGAATTAAGGCTGTAGGTCTGTAGCAGCAGTCTTCAATAGAAATACAATGCAAGCCATATAAGTAATTTAAAATTTTCTAGTAGTGGTATTAAGAAAGTAAAAATAAACAGGTAAAATTTTAGTAGTATATTTTATTTAATCTTATATATGTTATTTTAACATGAAATCAATTTTTAAAATGAGATATTTTACATTATTTCATACTAAATCTATAAAATCTGGTATTTTATACTTACAGCACATCTCAATATGGAGAAGCCACATTTCAAGTGCTCAACAGTCACATGTAGCTAAATGTTACCTTACTGAGCAGCACAAATGATAGGATGGTCACATGATTTTTAAGCTGTCTTCCTACACTGAGAGTCTGATTCTGTGGGGTAAATTAAAAACTCCTCTTCCTGAAGTACTGCGGTATTTAATTTGAGAAGTTTCTATGCAGGAAGAGAGTTCTAAGTCTCTTCCTCTTAGTGTTTTTGTTTTGTTTTGTTTGTTTTGAGACAGATTCTCATTCTATTGCCCAGGCTGGAGTGCAGTGGCAGTCCCGGAGCCCTGAACTCCTGGGCTCAAATGATCCTCCCACCTCAACCTCTCAAAGTGTTGAGATTACAGGCGTAGCCACCATGCCCAGCCTCTTTCTCTTAGTGTTGACTGTGTTAACGTTGAGCCCCATGCTTGTTTAATGAGGCTCATAAGATGAATAGTGTTCAGTCACTTCCTGGCGTGTCATTGTTACTAGTTACTTACATCTGCACGTCAACAGTGTGTCAAGGCACGGTATGAGTTTCTGTCGACTAAATTGTAGGGAGAACTTGAGGACCTTCAAGAAGATTGAACTTTATTGTGAACAGGTAGAGTACCTGTTGTTGCAGAGTTATTTTCTGAGTCAGTTTCAGGTAAAGCTAAGAGTTTTATAAATGTGCTTCTTTATATCATGGTGTTTCTTACCAAGGGAAAGATCAAATCTTTGAGCAAAATTTAGAAAGGAAGAGAGTAGGTTTTATGGCTGTAGAATGCTGGGAGCCTGAGTAAAGTAAAAGATTAACTTGTGTATGGTGGTTTAGGGAAATTTAAAAGGAAAGATGGCAGTTTTTATATAAAGCAACTGACATACTGTCTCCATACGTGCTTCAAGTTGTTTTCGCAACAAGGGTGGTGATTTACATAGAACCGTCAGTGGTTCAGAGCTGCTGTAACAAAGGTAACTCTAAAGCCAGTTAAGCTCCATGGGGATCAGTCAGACCCATCATTGTTCCTGTCTTGACCTCTGTGCTCTAATAAACTTCCCTAAATACTACTTTAGCTGCTGTGTGTTGTATCTACATTAATAGCTAAATTAGCCTGAAGGCCTCATTAATATTCAGTGTAATTTAATACAGGAAACATGCCCTCTTCTCAACCTTTATAGTATGAAGAAATTTTAAATTACCTGATCAGTGAACAAACTCCCTCTGTCAAATATAGTCATGATAGACCTGGCACAATGTAGGGACTATGGGGAGTGTTAGAGGATCAAAGACAGAATTGGGGAAGGGGTATAGTTACTGGATGTTACTTGTTCTGTGAGAGATGCGTGGATGTTCTATAAGAAAATAATAATGTTTTTCGTTTGTATTTAAAACTAGATAGCTGTTTATTGGCACCCTTTTAGTTGGATAAGAGAAAATACATTGCTTGGTTTCTACAAGTGAGTCTTAGCAAATTTATTGTAGTTATTTTAGGAAGAGTAATTGATAGTGCAGTAATCTTCAGTTTTTAAAAAGCCCTAATAAGGTTTAACTGGGCTTTAAAAGCATTATATGCTTAATGAGAAATTCTAACTTAATATATGTATGTCTTGATACTGTTATGTAACCTTCTTTCCAGTTTAGGGCCTTCAAGATTCACATGAATACAGGCTTTCCTTTATGTAGGAATCATTCTCATGAGGGAAATTATATATCCTCTCAGGGAATAATTTTGTTTTTTAAGCATTTGAAATAATTGTTTGTAATATTCGTTAAAGAACACATCATTAGCAGAATTCTGAAGTCTTATAATAGCTTGAGATTTCTTAAATTGTTTTTATCCTTTTTGAGACAGTCTTGCTCTGTCGCCCAGGGTGGAGTGCAGTGGTGCGAGATCTCAGCTCACTGCAACCTCCACCTCCTGGGTTCAAGTGATTCTCCTGCCTCAGCCTCCCAAGTAGCTGAGATTACAGGCATGTGCCACCACACCCAGCTAATTTTTTGTATTTTTAGTAGAGACAGGGTTTCACTATGTTGGCCAGGCTGGTTTCAAACTCCTGACCTCAAGTGATCCGCCCACCTCAGCCTCCCAAAGTGCTGGGATTAAAGGCGTGAGCCACTGTGCCAGGCCAAATGGTTTTTATCTTAGTTTTGAGATCCTGCTCTTTAACATTTTGGAGATGGAAACTTTTTGCCATTATACCCTCCACCCTTCCGTCTCTTAGGACTTCCTGTTTTTCATCATCATTAGCCACGTGGAAAGGAAAGACAGTGTGTGCCTATGAAAATACTGACAAATCAAGATGATTTTTCCTTTTAGATTAAGAAAAATTCTGAAACAGTAAATGGTAAATTTTGTCATATTTATTTACTTATTTTAGAGATGAGGTCTCACTATGTTGCCCAGATTAGCCTTGAACTCCTGGGCTAAAGTGATCCTCCTGCTGTAGCCTCCTGAGCTGGGGCTATAGGCATGTGCCACACTGTCTGGTTAGTCACCCTTCATTGACATTTGGGCATTTGATATTTAAATTAACAGTATCTAGGCAATTATAGAAATTAACATTATTTTGCAATTGGCATATGTATTGAATTTTCTTATGAGAATAGTTGCCCTGTTTTTTTCTGGAGAGCCACTACCTGATTAAATAATCACATATTTTTTCTATCTTAGCTGCATTTTGAAAACTCAGTGAATTAGGTGACTGTGGTTTTCTAATTTGAATGAAGGTAAAGTAACCTTTAAAAATGGTTTTTGGCCAGTCACAGCCATGCCTGGGACTCACGCCTGTAGTCCCAGCTACTCTGGAGGCTGAGGTGGGAGGATCACCTAAGCACAGGAGGTCAAGGCTGCAGTGAAGCATGACTGCACCACTGTGCTCTGCACTCCAGCCTGGGTGACAGAGTAAGACCCTGTCTCAAAAATACATACATACATGAATTAAATAAAGTACTTTTTTATATTATAGATTTTGAAGTAAGATATTAAAAATTTGGGAACTTTATAAGATTAAATGCTGCTGTCCTTGAGTATTTGATAGTATACTGCTTATATTTTGATTTTTTGTATGCATTGTCCTTGTTCATTATTTTTCTCTTCTGCAGCTTTTATTCCCAGTATACAACTAAGTCTTAAACATAATTTTTAGATGAACTGAAAAACATTGCCTAAGATTTTTCAATAAGGATTTTTGTGAAAATGTGTGTGGTTTGTTATTTAAATAGAGATGAGATCTCACTGTTTTGCCCAGGCTAGTCCTGAACTCCTGGGCTCAAGTGATCCTCCTGCCTTGACTTCCCAAAATACTGGGATTATAGACGTGAGCCACCACTCCCAGCCAAATGTATGTTTTATTTATTGAATAATAAATAGTGGAGTTATTTATTTATGGGTGTGGGATGTGGTTTTTTTAATTATTAATTTTTTAGAAAAATAGAAGCAGGGTTTCGCCGTGTTGCCTAGGGTGGTCTTGAACTCCTGAGCTCGAGCAGAGTGCCTGCTTCAGCCTCTCAAAGTGCTGGGATTACAGGTGTGAGTCACTGCACCAGGCCTGAGTTATTTGTTTTTACCTCATGAAGCAACAACTAACATTTTAGATTTTTTTCCACTTGTGAAGCATGAAAAAGTTTACTTAAATTGGATCTTACAAGGATTCATGTAACCAACGGGATTTCCTCCCTCAGCGTCAGCTCAGGTGAAAAGAGGGGTGGACGTTTGTGCAGATTATACTGGTTATGATATTGTGAAATGTAGTTTCCTGGAAAAGTCATTATTGATACCCATTTTTGGCATCTTAATTCAAATTCAGCCATCAGGCTTTATTTTAAATGATTTACACAGCAATCTCTAGATTCTTTTTGCTACAAGTATTTTAAAATTTTTGTGGTGGAGTTCTTCGGCATGCCAGTTAGAGTTATACCTGTAGCATTGGATAAGCACTGTAAAGAGCCAAAATTAGAGGTAATACCCTTGCTCTTCCCTATTTTAATCATGTAATATAGGTTTTGTGACTTGGAAGAAGATTGTCTTGTTACCATTACATTTGAACTCTTGTTTTAAAATTAATCTGTTAGATCATATATTCACCAAAGCTCATCTTTTCACTAGCCAGAGAAAGCTGTATTTCAAAATAACCTAAAGTAAAATAGTATTTAATTCAAGAAGTTAGTTTTTATTATATCAGGTGGCCTCTTGGTTGGTTATAGTTTCGTGCATTCTGATGCCTGCGGGCTTTTTATCCTTCCTGTCTCCACTGCATAGCTGGGGAAAACCTAGGGATTGCCCGGTGAATGCCAACAGAGCTTTAACCTATGTGTCCATGGCTTGCCTTCCCTGAAGCCTCAAAGAGAACAGCTGCGAGTGCAAAAACCTTATGAGCAAAATTTCTGCTCCAGGAACACTTATCTGGGCTGAGGAAACATATTCTAAGAATATCTGTTTTGTAACTAAAGCTTCCATGTACTTGTGTAACGCTTTGTGTAAAACCACGTACTTTGTATAGCCTTTGCTGGAGAGTTTCCATTTTCCTCCAGCTCTTCAGTGTAAGTGAAAAAATGTGCCCAGAATGTCTCTATAGATTATTCTGCCTTCCCTCACCTTTTAGTTTTTTCCATGGAAAGCTGACAGGTCACTCGAAGTGGTGGGGGGTAGAAGTACACACCTTTGCCTCTTTTTTCCTTCTTGATTACAGAAGTAGTAATGCTCCAAAGATGTTTTTTAATAAAACTGAGTCTCGCTCTGTTGCCCAGGCTGGAGTGCAGTGGCGTGATCTCAGCTCACTGCAAGCTCCACTACTCCTGGGTTCACGCCATTCTCCCGCCTCAGCCTCCCGAGTGGCTGGGACTACAGGCACCCGCCACCGCGCCCGGCTAATTTTTTGTATTTTTATTAGAGATGGGATTTCACCGTGTTAGCCAGGATGGTCTCGATCTCCTTACCTTGTGATCCGCCCGCCTCGGCCTCCCAAAGTGCTGGGATTACAGGCGTGAGCCACCGCTCCCAGCCGCTCCAAAGATTTTTTAAAAAGGTCAATAAATTTTAACTTGAGGAAAACATGGTTATTCAAAAATTCGTGTTTTTTCTTTTTCTTTAAAAAAAATTTTTTTTAGAGACAGCTTGTCGCACTATCACCCAGGTTGCCATGCAGTGGCAAGATTATAGCTCCGTGCAGCCTCAAACTCCTGGACTCAAGCAATCCTCCCACTTCAGCCTCCCCAGTAGCTGGGACTGCAGGTATGCACCACCATGCCTAGCTAATTTTTTTTTTTTTAACTTTTTGCAGAGATAGGGCCTCCCTGTGTTGCCCCGGCTGGTCTAGAACTCCTGGCCTCCTCCAGGAGCGATCCTCCTGCCTTGGCCTCCCAAAGCACAATACGTGTATTTTTCAGAGGGAATTCTCAACTTTCATCAGATTTTTCAAGGAATATGTTACTCAAAAAAGGACAACAACCACAGCATCAATTTGACTTGGTTGGTTATTGCATGTCCTTCCTAAATCTCTCTTATAAGCAGCTATGGTTTTATAAGGATTCCTATGTAAAAGCATCATTTTTAGTAGTATTTTATTTAAAACAAAAATAATTTAATGGATTATGAAGGAAAGTCATAGTGAGTCAAAGAACAAATCTGAACAAATCTTCCTCAAGTATTTTATTTATTTATTTATTTACTTATTTATTTGTTTATTTATTTTTGAGACAGAGTCTCACTCTGTTGCCCGGGCTGGAGTGCAATGGCACGATCTTGGCTCACTGCAGCCTCCACTTCCCGGGTTCAAGTGATTCTCGCCTCAGCCTCCTGAGTAGCTGGGATTAGAGGTGCCCGCCACCAAGCCTGGCTAATTTTTGTATTTTCAGTAGAGACAGGGTTTCATCATGTTGGCCAGGCTGGTCTCGAACTCCTGACTTCCTGACCTTTTGTCAAGTGTTCAGACAAAAATGTGCACAAATGTTTATAACAGCATTATTCACAGGAGTCAAAAAGTAGAAACAGCCCAAATGTCCATCAACTGATGAATAGATAAATAAAAGGTGATATATCTGTACAGTGGAAGATTATTTGGCAATAAAAAGAAATGAAGTATCAGTATATAGTACAACATGGATACCCCTTGAAAACATGCTGAGTGAAAGAAGCTAATTGCAATAGACCGCATACTGTATAATTCCATTTACGTGAAATGTCCAGAATATGTAAATCTATAGAGACAGAAAGTACATGAGTGGTTTGAGTGATTGCCCGGGGCTGTGGTGGGGGTTCAGGAGAATGGGAAATCACTGCTAGTGGGTATGTAGGGCAGGGGGATCTTTTCGGGGTGATAAGATGTTCTAGAATTGATTGTGTACAATTTTGTGAATATACTAAAAGCTATTGAATTGTGCATTTTAAGTGGGTGAATTGTATGGTATATGAATTATATGTCGATAAAGGTGTCATGAAACTCAGCTAGAAAAAATACAAGTTTATCATAGAAAATATGTAAAATACAGAGAAGTGGAAGAGAAAAAAAGTAATTAGCATTTTTTAAAATTCCCTATTTTTATTTCAATGATAAAAAATAATATAAGCTTATTCAAGAACAATACTGACACTTTAAAACAACATTCTCATATAAGATTTCAGTGCTCTCTGGGCGCGGTGGCTCGCGCCTGTAACGCCTGTAATCCCAGCACTTTGGGAGGCCGAGGCGAGCAGATCACTTGAGGTCAGGAATTCAAGACCAGCCTGGCCAACATGGTGAAACCGTGTCCCTACTAAAAATGCAAAAATTAGCCAGGCATGGTGGCGGGCGCCTGTAATCCCAGGTACTCGGGAGGCTGAGGCAGGAGAATTGGTTGAACCCGGGAGGTGGAGCTTGCAGTGAGCCGAAATGGCGCCATTGCACTCCAGCCTGGGTGACAAGAGCGAGACTCTGTCTCAAAAAAAAAAAAAAAAAAAAAAAAGATTTCAGTGCTCAAGGTTGTATTTCTGTTTATAACTGGTGGTTGGGGGGGAGTTAAATTAATTTTGCCTTTGGGACAACATCACATCATGTTTTAGAAACAAAGATTTCTCAGTAATTGGTGGTGGGAGAGTTGGATCCTCACGTGCCTATGATAACCGTGCAGTCACAGTGTATACCGTATTCCACTAGTGAACAAAACTTTAATTTTTACAGAGCAGCATCGTGTTCAGTGACTATTATTTTAACTTTATTGATTTTTTTTGCATGTCATAATTTGTAAATTTGGTTTAATTGTGTTAGAGTTAGAAGCACATACAAATTATGTTTTTACATCCTTTTTTTTTTTTCTGAGATGGAGTCTCACTCTGTCACCCAGGCTGGAATGCAGTGGTATGATCTCCACTCACTGGAACCTCTGCCTCCCAGGTTCAAGTGATTCTCCTGCCTCAGCCTCTTTAGTAGCTGGGACCGCAGGCATGTTACCACGCCCGGCACATTTTTGTATTTTTAATAGAGACGGGGTTTTTCCATGTTGGCCAGGTTGGTCTCTAACTCCTGACCTCAGGTGATCCACCCACCTCAGCCTTCCAAAGTGCTGGGGTTACAGGCGTGAGCCACCGCACCCAGCCACAAATTATATTTCTTAATTCTTTTTATCCTATTACCCCTTCCCTTGGCTACCACCCCCTACCCTCCACCCACATCCACAGTGCTTTAAGATAAAGGAGATTAATTTCGCCTGTAGGAATCCATGGGAACTTGGCCTTCAGACTTCAGGCAAGCACCAGAGTGGAAACATTTGGAAGTCTCGTTCTAACATGTTTTTACTTTAAAATTTTTTTTAAATTGGATTAGGTTTTTATGTTTTTAGAACCATCTTGCCCTCCCTTTTCTAGCTTTTGACGGGACATTGCCAAATTAATAGGCTGTTTTGAAGATTACTAAGATGGGCATCTTTCATTTCAGTAGGGAAAAGAACATGTACTAAAGGAATTATTCAGGTGAAAATGCTTTTGTGATTAAAAATGTTCTTCAGAACTGATACTTCTCATGAAGTAAATTTCAACAGTACAAGCAAACCCTGTTTTTCTGTTGTTATGACTTTGTCGTTCTCACCTCTCCTCCACACCTCCCCACCACAGCGTCACTCCCTTTATAGCCTCTTCCTACTGGTACCTCCTTATTCCGGTTCTCTTTCTAGACCCTCTGCTATCCTCTGCGTTTATTTTGAACTGAACTTTGGATTAAAGTACTACCTTTTTGTAGCTGTTACTCAAAGTTTGTCTTCACTTGTGCTTGGAATTTGAGGTTACTCTACTGTTGTTCAGACTTTACCTTTAAAATTCCAGGAGCATCCTGTTAGTAAAACAATGAATTTTAAAAATTTCGGTAAAGGTGGTCATAATTCTTACAGGAACCAGTTTTATCCCATCTAGTTCATAGATTTTCATTTTGCCTTTTTAATGGGCATAGAATTCTCTTTCATGTTTTTCTGTAGCCGAGAAACCTAGTCAAGAATGTGAGGTGAACCTTTCAAGTAAAATTGTAGTTGAAGAAACAAAAGTGGAAAGGCTAGGTTAAAATAAATTTGACCCTGGCCTAATTCCATTTATCTCATACCCACTTTAGAAAAGAACTAAAACAGTCTGTGCATGGTGGCTCACACCTATCATTTCTTTGCGTTTTTACTAATTCATGCTTCTTTTTTGGACTTTGCTGACTCGTCCCTGTATTAATCTTTCACTGACAAAAATATCCTCTGTTCTCAAGTTTCCCTCTTCTGTTTCCTACCAGATAATACTTGTGGTTTTTTTGTTGTTAAGTACATTTTAAACATCATCTTTAGAGATATAACCATTTTTTTCTACATCTGTTTCCTTGGGTAAAAGGTAGTGAGAGACTTTAGTATTGTAGTTCAATTGAACAAACATTAATTAAACACCATTCATATGCCTGGGCTATGTTTTGGTGAGGATTGTAAAAGAAGTAATGGGCACAATTCTCCTGCTGCAAGCATTCAAGCACTTGAATTCCAGATGGGAAATAATATATATGCATGAAATAACTTGAGAAAAATTCTAAAACAATAAATAAGCAAATTCGAGACAGTGTCTACTAAATACCAAATAAGTTACAGTGCTTTAAAATAAGCTCTAAAATTATTGTGCTCTAAAAAAATGGGTCTCTGAAAATGTTTCAGTGTGGATTCTGTATTAACCATTGCCTTCGGCTGGGCGTGGTGGCTCACGCCTGTAATCCCAGCACTTTGGGAGGCTGAGGTGGGCGGATCATGAGGTAGGAGATCAAGACCATCCTGGCGAACACGGTGAAACCCTGTCTCTACTAAACATACAAAAAATTAGCCGGGTGTGGTGGCACGTGCCTGTAGTCCCAGCTACTCGGGAGGCTGAGGCAGGAGAATTGCTTGAACCCGGGAGGCGGAGGTTGCAGTGAGCCAATATCGTGCCACTGCACTCCAGCCTAGGCAACAGAGAGACTCCGTTTCAAAAAAAAAAAAAAACTATTGCTTCAAATTATAATTGGCCTCTTCTAAGTCTAAATAGTATTATTACAATTTCTGTTCCTCCTTCTCCTAACTTATCAAACTCTTCAACCCCAGCTCAAATTCCATCTTGCTTATGGAATCTGCCCTACATACCACAAGCAGCACAGAATCTGGAGCCAGTCTGCCTAGGTTGAGTCCTAATTCTGAGAACTGTTTGACTTTGGATGAGTTGCTTTACCTATTAGTGCTTCAATTTGCTTGTCTGTAAAATGGTAGTGCTAATAATAACTACCTAATAGGACTGTTGTGAGGAATTGTTACTATATGCATGGCAAAGCGTAAGCACTATATAAATGTGTCTTGTTATTCTCATACTCTGGTATTACGGTCACTTCTCACAATAGACTTAAACATTTCTATAAAGTGATTTATCTGAGCTTAAATATTTTTTGGAATTTTATATTTTGTATATTCTGCTCTATAATAGCTGTTTGTGTTAACATAAAATTAGCATCTCTCTTCCATCCTCACCTTTAGAAGTGAATTGATGTTACCAGAGAGTGTCCATTTATCATCCTGTGACTTTGCAGATCCCTGGTCAGCTTTTTCTCTTTCCTGTTTCTGTTAAGTATTTATTCATTCTGCCTTGTTGCCCATTAGGTTCTGCATGTGTGCTTTTCACTAGCTTATTATAAGCTCTTCCTCCCAAGGAGCAATGCTGTTTCAGTGATGACAACAAATGTGATTATTGAACTCTTAGTGCTGTGCATCTTGCTATCACTAGAAAATTCATGATTCACAAATAGCCAGTAGCTGGGCTAGGTGGCTCACACCTGTAATCCCAACACTTTGGGAGGCCAAAACAGGACGATCACTTGAGCCCAGGAGTTCAAGACCAGCCCAGGAAACATGGTAAAACTCCATCTCTTCTAAAAATGCAAAAATGGTGGGCACCTGTAATTCCAGCTACTTGGGAGGCTGAGGCAGGAGAATCACTAGAACCTGGGAGGCGGAGGTTGCAGTGAGCCAAGATTGCCCCACTGCACTCCAGCCTGGGCGACAGAGTGAGACTCTGTCTCAAATAAATAAAAATAAAAATCACACAGAGTCCTCAGCAGAGTAAATAAAACAAAATTTCTAGCGGTTGACATCTGGAGACTATTTACAAGGATGTTCTTAATGTATCTTTATGGATGACTTTAGCAGTTTCCCATGAATTGTCTCATTTTATTCTTACAGCAAAGAAACAAAGGCTCATAGAGTTGAACTAATTTGACTAAGATTTCACAGCTGGCGAGTATCAGAAAACTGTATTTGCACTGAGAAGGGAATGACTCCAAAATTAGAGCTTCCTTTCTTACTGCTCTGTCTTATCTCTAGTCTTAGTTCTTGTTTTGAAAAGGAACTTCTGGTACTTAGGAATGACGGGGTTTATCTTCTTGAAAGTGGTAATAAACTGTACTAAATTTCTAAGATTAAAAAATTAAGATGTAACATTACCAGTTTTCTCTTTTATTGATGCTTTCCTTAGATTTTTTTAAAATAAATAATCTCTTGTACCTTTTTTTGAGAACCGTATGTAGATTTCATTCTGGACATATAAATATTAAGGGTTAGGTAGCATTTAAAGTATTTGTGGTCAGAAATTAAATGAATGCATGAAATACTGTACTCTTTTTTGAGTAAATTCTAAAAATAATCCCTAATCATTTCATTACAGACAGTTGGACATTATTTTGCCATTTACCAATATACTTTTTTTTTTAATATACCTTAAAGACCAGAGAGAAAGGTAAGAACAGTTATGAAATTGCACTTCTCTGATTAGAAGACTTATTCAGGAGGACTGGAAGCAGAATTTTCAGACACGTTTCTTTCTAAATGGATTCTATTAACTTCCACGGTACTTTGTTCATAGCAGACCTTCAAATATTTGGTTGGCTTCATGCAAAAAGGAGCTATCTCTTTACTCCCTTCTGTATTGCTGATGCGAATTGAATTATCTTTTAAAGATTCAGCATATTTTATGGGGATTTAATTTTGAGAACATTGGTGTCTTTCTGAAGGTTTCTTTTTTTTTCTTTTTTTTTGAGACAGTCTCACTCTGTTGCCCAGGCTAGAGTGCAGTATCATGATCTTAGCTCACTGCAACCTCTGCCCCCAGGGTTCAAGCGATTGCCCCGCCTCAGCTTCCTGAGTAACTGGGATTACAGGCGCATGCCACCATGCCCGGCTAATTTTTGTATTTTCAGTAGACGGGATTTCACCATGTTGGCCAGGCTGGTCTTGAGCTCCTGACCTCAAGTGATCTCCCCACCTCGGCTTCCCAAAGTGCTGGGATTACAGGCATGCGCCGCCATGCCCAGCCTGAAGGTTTCTTTATAGCATGTAAAAAAAACGTAATTCATCGAAATATCCACTCACATCCTGATACTTCCTTGAGTAATAATCTTCTGTCTTTAGCTGCTATTTCTGTCCTGTATTTTCATTGCAATTGTATGCTTTTCTTCTTTAACCATTCCCATACATGGATATGGTAACAGCCACATTGGATGAAACTTCATCAGTGTCTCCGTGCTGTATTTTTTCTACCCATACCAATCTTTTTTTTTGAGACGGAGTTTTGCTTTTGTTGCCCAGGCTGGAGTGCAATGGCGCAATCTTGGCTCACTGCAACCTGTCTCCCGGGTTCAAGCAATTCTCCTGCCTCAGCCTCCCGAGTAGCTGGGATTACAGGCATGCGCCTCCACGCCTGGCTAATTTTGTATTTTTAGTAGAGACAGGGTTTCTCCATGTTGGTCAGGCTGGTCCCGAACTCCTGAGCTTGGGTGATCCGCCCGCCTTGGCCTCCCAAAGTGCTGGGATTCCAGGCGTGAGCCATCACACCCGGCCCATCCCAGTCTTTTAGAAACGTAGTCTGGGTCCTTGTAAAGCACATGGTTGCTTAAAAACATTCCATTACAGCTGCAAACTCCTAATGTGTTCTAGAGGACATTGCATTTTCCATTTTCCATTTCTTATAAACTTTCACAAAAGCAATATAAGTAAATAGCTGATAAAGTGTTCTTTGTGGCTTTGAAGAAACGTTAGTAGCTTAGGAGATGCCCTTTACCAGCAGCCCGTTAGTACTTGGTTTATATTATTTTTTATTCATATGTCTGAGCTGGATTCTGTAGGGAGAAATGAAAAATGTTTTATAGGCAAAATTTTATGAGATATCTGCTAATATCATAGGCAAAAGTATTTTTGCAATATGTATTATATCTAATTAATTTAATGGTATCCAGTATAATATAATATCCTTTAACTGGGGGGTTTTTTAAATAGAAGTGTCTTTTCATTACAGTTTAAAAGATGGTTGTAAACTTTCATATAAGTCAAGTACGCAGTTGTTAATAACCTTATATGTATGTACTCCTTATATTTAGCAAGATGAAATTTTTCAGATCCATATGCTAAGAGTTATCAGATTTACTGGCCCTTCACACAAATCAAAAAACGAAGTTAAACACGACTTTGCTGTTGCTGTTTTTCTTTCCTCTGCCTTCTCCCACTGTATTCTATCTCTCACCATCTGTTACTGACAGTTATCAGCATAGAGTGACCTGTACCTGGAGGTGGGTTCATAACTGTCTTTTACCTTCCACATCTACTCAGTCCTGCAAACTGTGAACTCCACCTCCATGCTTTTTTTTTTTTTTTTTTTGAGGTGGAGTCCCTGTCTCCCAGCCTGGAGTGCAGTGGTGTGATCCCGGCTCCCTGCAACCTCCGCCTCCCAGGTTCAAGTGATTTTCCTGCCTCAGCCTCCCTAGTAGCTGGAATTACAGGCATGAGCCACTGAGCCTGGCCGGGCTTACGTTTTGTATCCTTCTCCCCTTTACCCCCTAGTAATTGGTTCATGGCCCACTAGGGGAAAAAAAGATGGTCTTTCACAACAGATAGTCTGAAAAGCGCTGGTCTAAATTCCTGTATTGGGCTCTGGCCCCGCCTCCGTTTATCAGGCTCGTCACTCACTACTTTACTTCAGCACTCTTATTCCAAAGTCTAACTATTCGCTGTTCATTCTGTACTTCCTCACCTTTTTATTTGGTCCTGTTTATTTCTTCTCTTGAGATTACCTCTCCATGCACCTCAGGTATGAGTAGAATGGAGGGAACACACCATCTCAGAGCTGGGTTACAATGTCCTCTTGTCCAGTGTTATCTGCTATATCAACATTTCCTCCAGACCATGGCTGAAGATGAACAAGGCAGCTCAGCAGATTGAAGGTGCCTGGGGCCAGCACTCATTCGCCCTGTCTGAGAAACGCAGGGACCTCCCTGACCCTGTTGTCCACCCGTTAGCGTGATGAGCAGCTGTGGATTTCATCTGTGTTTCTTGGGCAGGGGGGCATGTAGGTATAGAAATGGATACTACCAATTGGATTGGCTGATTTAATACCTCATGAATATCAGTACCTTCATGAGTATTTTGTGTCTCCTCTGGTCTTGTGAATATTTGGTGGTTATGAGTCCTTTCATTCCTTCCTGTGTTTACCATACAGATGCCCTGTTTACTTTCTCTGTGTCTATCTTCTCACGCTGTTTGCTCTGCACTTATTTTCATCTCTTTTATTTGTATCTTTGATTTTCTGTAATGGAATTGGATATTCTCAAATATTCACGCATTACACCTTTCCACAGTAAAAGTAACCTTCATTCCTCTGACTCTCAAAGAAATTGCCTGTCATTGATCACATTCTTCTTTGTAGCAAAGTTTTTTTGAGAGAAGAGGAATGTTAGGGCAGGGTTTATAGACATAGCGTATAATTCATTACCTGCTAGAGTATCAGCTCTTGTATTTTTATTAGCTACTTTTAGAATATATAGTCCTCAGGGCATGTTGTGTCTCATCTGTCTCTCTCTTGCCTCATTGTATTTAGTATGTGGATCTTGTTTGTTGTAGACACTCAAAATTGATTACCCTGAAGGCTGGTGAAGTTTAGTTAAAGCACTCAACCTCTGAGATCAGAGTTCAGTCTCATGTGGAGGCTTATTTGCTTTGTTTCATGTCCTCATAGTAACCTTGAATGCTGGCCAACTGGCTTTTGGTTAAAAAGAGCACTGGGTAAGACAAAGAATTAGCACTTGTATTGCATAAGCAGTTTAAAACCAGTGTTCCTCTGAATGTGGGGCAGGAGCATCGTGTTCCCATTCAAAGGGCAACATTATATCATAATTTTTCAAGATAAGAAAAAGTAGACAATGAGGATGGCAGAAGAAAATATATGTGAATTTGCCTGTAACTGTACTTTTTTTTTCTTTTTAAGAGGCAAGGTCTTGCTGTGTTTCCCAGGCTGGAGTGAAGGGATGGTCATAGCTCACTGCTGCCTTGAACTGCTGGGCTCAAGCAATCCTCCCGCCGCAGCTTCCTGAGTAGCTAGGACCACAGGCACACGCCACCAAGCTCACCTAATATTTTAGAGTGTCTGTAGAGATGGGGTCTCGCTTCAAGACCCAGGCTGGTCTTAAATCCCTGGTCTCAAGCGATCCTCGCAGAGTGCTGAGCCACCATGCCCAGCCACATACGTTGGCTTTCTTGTATAGGTATAAGAATTCAGTGATGTATCTATGTTAGAAGAATCTGAAATCGCTAAGAAATATGAAATTTCAAATTCACTTATATAAGTCAACATTTTAAGAATTAATTTTCTTTAAGTGAAATAAACCAGGGGCAAGAGTTTCAAAAAATGCATTCAGATGTCCACATAAAGTGGGAAGAATGGCGGTGCAGTCAAGAATAAAGAGGGAGCACAAATGAAAATTGGTGTCGAGATAGACTGCAGAAACCTGGTCTTTCCATTATGATGAAAAAAATTCCAGCGTAGGTATCAGTCTTATTGATACTTTGTACTCAAGTAGAAGATTAAGGTACAGGATTCTTTTAGCCAGATTGTGGATGATCTGCATGATGAGATTGATTTGAAGACAGTGTATGAAACCAAGTCGAATGGAGACGGAGTGTGTAGTGGAACTCATCTCAGTAGACCGTCCCGGCAGCCCTGCAGTCCTCCACAGCTGCCAGGACAGTTACTGTTCAGTTTCCCACACTGGCTATTTTAAACCTTCTATATGCTCCCCAACTCCTTGCTGCCAACATACCACTCCCTCCCCGCCTCCAGTATATGGATCTCCTATGAGTCTGTTTCTGCTGTTTTTTTCCCCCAGTTTTCTTTTTTAAATCAAGACGTGATCTCTTGTATGCCTGGTTGTTTTGGATTATATACTGAATATTACATATGAAAAGTTGTGGAAATAGTTTCAGCCTTTGCTGGATTTTTCTTGCAGAGAGGATTGACTTTAGTTTCTGGCAGGCAACAGGTTAGAACAGACCACCTTAATTCAACCAGAGATTAGATGATTGATTCTGCTGGGCCTTAGTCCCTGTGAGCACTGATCTATTTCAGGCTTGCCTTTTCTTCTGGGGAGTATCACTTTTAGGTCCCACCGCAAGGCCTGTGGTCCCCTCTTCTTGGAAGACCTCAAACTCTGGTTTTTCGTCCAGCTCTGTGAGCCTGCTCAACACTCTGCTCAGCTTTTCCGGCTTCCAAACTGAAGCTTTCTGCCAGCTTTTCTAGTGATCAGCAGGAGGGGTTTGTCTGAAATGAGCCAGTCTGCCCTTGCCAGAAGTACAAGCTTTCTTATGTTTGTTTTTGCACATGTTTAAAATGACAGAGCCAGGTGCTGGCTCACATCTGTAATCCCAGCACTTTGGGAGGCCGAGGCGGGCAAATCACTTGAGGTCAGGAGTTCGAGATCAGCCTGTCCAACATGGCGAAACCCTGCCTCTACTAAAAATACAAAAATTAGCCAGGCGTGGTGGTGCATGCCTGTAATCCCAGCTACTCAGGTGGCTGAGGCGGCAGAATCACTTGAATCGGGAGGCAGAGGTTGCAGTGAGCCAAGATCACACCACTGCATTCCAGCCTGGGCAACAGAGACTCTGTCTCAAAAAAAAAAAAAAAATATATATATATACACACACACACACACACACACACACACGCACACACACACTATATATGTATACAGCATAAGTGCATATGATTTATGAACAGATATACCTACAGTGGGTATACTCTCAATCAGTTTCTTTGCCTACACTGGGCGTGGTGGCATACATCTGTAATCCTGGCACTTTGGGAGGCTGAGGTGGCAGGATCACTTGAGGCCAAGAGTTTGAGACCAGCCTGGGCAACATAGTGAGACTCTTGTTTCTACAAAAAATTTAAAAATTAGCTGGATGTGATGGCACGCACCTGTAGTCCCAGCTATTTGGGAGGCTAAGGTGGGAGGATTGCTTGAGCCCAGGAGTTCAAGGCTGCAATGAGCTATGACCTTGCCACTGCACTCCAGCCTGGGGTACAAAGTGAGACCATGTCTTGGGGGAGAGGGGGAGAGATATATATATGTGTGTGTGTGTGTGTGTGTGTGTGTGTATGTGTGTATATATGTGTGTATATATATTACTGATAGTATGCTTATAAGCAAAGATATATGGTATATCTTTGATATGTATCTTTATTATATAGTATATATAATATATACCTTTTATTATATCTGATATATATTATATATAAAGCTATATAGCTTTGATATATTTCTATATATAAGATACATACACAAGCTCTATCTTATGTATCTCATCTATATCAACTTTATATGAGATAAATAAGATACATAGATATATATCAAAGATATTTCAAATATATAACATATCTTTTATATATATCTATATATAAGATATATATGCAAGCTATATCTTATGTATCTCATATATATCTTAGCTATATCTGAGATATATAAATATATAAATATAAGTACACCACCAAAGTTTGGAGACTCTTGCATGTTAGTCCCTCTTTTTTAACGTGATGTTGGTTCAGTAAGTATCTGTGGCCTGCCTGGTAAAAATTTTTCTAAATGCACAAAGATGAATGTCAGATATCTCATGATAATTTCTAATGGGGTGGTTATATAGCCCAACATATAAACCTGAAGAAATGAACTCATAACATTAAAGGAATGCAGCAAATAAAGAGTCTTATTGGTGAGTTTTATTTGCTGTGTAACCTATTTTTCTACATTGTACATATTTGGAAAACATCTCAAGATATTGGAAATTGTTCATTTTGTGACCTCCTTAAAGTAGCAATTTGGTATTTACAACATATACACCTGAAAACAGCTGGTTTTTAAAAGTAATTTAAAAATGATTATAGTGGTTAAGGATACAGGCTCTGGAATCAGATTCTAAATTGAATCCTGGCTTTGCCACATAATAGCAGCGTGACTGAGGCCTATGCGTTTAATCTTTCTATTGCTGTTTACTTCTATAAAAAATGGAAATAATTTTAGAACTACTTTATAGGACTTATAAGGATTAAATTATATATATGTAACAAACTTAAAACACTGATACTTAGTAAATCTTCAATAACTGTTAAAGAGATGGAGTCTTGCTATGTTGCGCAGGCCGGTCTGGAACTCCCAGGCTGAAGCAAGCGTCTCACCTCAGCCTCTTGAGTAGCTGACACTACAGGCACACCACTGTGCCCGACTAGTCTCAGCATTTTATTCAGATAATGCAAGCTATTTTGTCAGGCATCTTAAAAGAAGGTTCTAATAAATTATTTGCTTTTGCCATTGTATTTTCAAGAATTGACATTTTAAAACAATGTATAGTTTTATGTGTCTATTTAATGAGTAAAGTATAAGACAGTTTCCATGAGGATATATAGTTGATACAGGCAGTAAACATGATTTTTGTTTTAAAAGAGGTGGCTATAGTCTGAACCAAAGTATTTTCAAGTCTTAGATTCTGTTGGTTGTGGCTTAAAAGTATGATTGCAGTACATTTTTACAACAAAGAGGTATTTAAAACCAAATAAGCACAATTTGGATGTGTTTACTTCTCTTGTTTATTTAAGTAAAACTTGTGTATATCTGTGCATAAGAGACGGAAAAGAGAAGAGAGATGACTCTTTATCTTCATACTGCTTGGGTATACCCACAATGAGGCTTTTGACCTGTCATTTCCATTTATGTAATGGATTTTGAACTCAAAAGCCCTGTAAATACATAAGCGATCTTGAACCAAGCCCCATTGTGAAAGGCAGGATTGAGGAATATGAAACAAATTATGCTTCCTTTCATTCACTTTATCTGCCCCAAGGTTTTTTTCGGAATATGAGTCACAGTTTCAGTTAATTTCTTCATATTTTTAACAGTGCTTTCTCTTCATAACCGAAAATCTATATTTGATGTTTTTTTCCCTTAGAATCATTATCTTCACATTTATTCTTGTTTTTCCTTTTGTGTCTTGTAACTTTGTCACATTTTTATCCTTCTTGCCTACCTTATAGCATAAATTTTCTCTTCTGTGGCCTTTCTTTTTGCTAAATGAAGAACTAAATCTTTATGAAATTATATTTTTTATTTTTATTAAAGAAATGTTAAAACAATGTGATTTACTTTTGTACTGTACTATTATGTAGAAATTTAAGTATTTAGAATGATTACTGAAAGGCCGTTTTACTAGTTTTAATGACAATACTATTTAACTTTTATGAAGTGCCAGGGGTATTTGGAATATGGGGAAGTACAAAAAAAAAGGAACAGCATGATCTAGTGATTTACATTGTGAATATGGGAAATAAGGAGGTAAAAATTAATTTTAAATAGTATCTATTTCCTTCCACAAGTATTTGCATTTGTTTAATTACAGTAATAATAATATCTATATCCAGGAAATACCTATAGCATAACTTGTATTAGCAAGGAAGAATCCAGAATGGAGTGATTCACCATGAGCCATATTTGGCTACTGTGACACTGTCAAGGCAATGTCATAGACAGCAGCATCGTCCAATAGAAATATGTGAGACATATATGTAATTTTGTGGTCTAGTAACCACATTAAAAATTTTCAAAGGGATAAATTAATTTTAGTAATAGTTTATTCAATATATCTAAAGTATTATTTCAACATACAATCAATATGTAGAATTAATAAATTCTTTTATATTGATTTTATTCATACTAAATCATTGAAATATGGTATGTATTTTATAAATGTAGCACATCTTAATTTGGACACAATTTTCATTGGAAATGCTTGAACTATATTTCAATTTCATAAAATGTACAGGTGAAAAAATTCACATACCCAAGTTATTCCAAACATACTTGAGTTTTTCAGTAACTGAATTGATGTCCATTTAAAAATTTAAATTTATTAAAATTTATAAAAATGAAAAATTGAGTCCCTCAGTGTGTGTTCATATTTCAGGTACTCAATAGCCCTGTGTGGTTAGTGGCTACCATTTTGAATAGCATAGGTATAGAATAGAGCTCACAGTTGAAGATGTCAGCTAAGAAACCCTGAATCATTATTATTATTGTTTTATTTTATTTTATTATTATTATACTTTAAGTTTTAGGGTACATGTGCACAATGTGCAGGTTTGTTACATATGTATACATGTGCCATGTTGGTGTGCTGCATCCTTTAACTCGTCATTTAGCATTAGGTATATCTCCTAATGCTATCCCTCCCCCTCCCCCCACCCCACCACAGTCCCTGATGTGTGATGTTCCCCTTCCTGTGTCCATGTGATCTCATTGTTCAGTTCCCACCTATGAGTGAGAACATGCGGTGTTTGGTTTTTTGTCCTTGTGATAGTTTGCTGAGAATGATGGTTTCCAGCTTCATCCATGTCCCTACAAAGGACATGAACTCATCCTTTTTTATGGCTGCATAGTATTCCATGGTGTATATGTGCCACATTTTCTTAATCCAGTCTATCATTGTTGGACATTTGGGTTGGTTCCAAGTCTTTGCTATTGTGAATAGTGCCGCAATAAACATACGTATGCATGTGTCTTTATAGCAGCATGATTTATAATCCTTTGGATGTATACCCAGTAATGGGATGGCTGGGTCAAATGATATTTCTAGTTCTAGATCTCTGAGGAATTGCCACACTGTCTTCCACAATGGTTGACTAGTTTACAGTCCTACCAACAGTGTAAAAGTGTCCCTGTTTCTCCACATCCTCTCCAGCACCTGTTGTTTCCTGACTTTTTAATGATCGCCATTCTAACTGGTGTGAGATGGTATCTCATTGGGGTTTTGATTTGCATTTCTCTGATGGCCAGTGATGATGAGCATTTTTTCATGTGTGTTTTGGCTGCATAAATGTCTTCTTTTGAGAAGTGTCTGTTCATATCCTTCGCCCACTTTTTGATGGGGTTGTTTGTTTTTTTCTTGTAAATTTGTTTGAGTTCATTGTAGATTCTGGACATTAGCCCTTTGTCAGATGAGTAGGTTGCAAAAATTTTCTCCCATTCTGTAGTTTTAATGAACTCCTCATTAAACAAGGAAGAGGTTTTATTCAGGTGGGAGCTTCAGCAGACTTGCATCTTAAGAGCCAAGCTCCCTGAAAAAGAAATTCTTGGCCCTTTTAAGGGCTTACAATTCTAAGGGGTCCACGTGAAAGGGTTGTGATAGATCGAGCAAGCGTGGGGAACGTGACTGGGGGCTACATGCATCAGCTGACAGGACAGAAAGTTTTGCAGGGCTTCCTCATACGATGTCTGGAATTTACAGATAACACAAGTAGTTTAGGTCAGGGGTTAATATTATTATTATTTTTTTAACCACCAGGGCCAGGTGGTGGCGCCAGGGTCGTCTGGCTATTTATCTTACTTCTGTTGCTTTCCAACTTTTTGCTTTCTCCCTTTTCGCCTGTCTTATAAACTAGGCAAAAGTGGGAGAGAGGAGGGCAGCAGGAGAAGTGGTGGTCTCCTTCCTTAATGGTATAGGGTGAATATTTTATCTTGTACTTTTCATGGTTTTAGAGACTGTACTTTACATGTTTCTAAAGATTAAGCATTTCTACTCATTAAGTTGAAGAATCTTTAGAAGTCCTCTCGCTGAGGTTTTTTTCCAGAATTACCGGATTATTTCTTTCATACCTATCATTTTTCTTAAAATGTAATACACTTGTAGATAATAAGAGGAAATAAAAGATGACTGATAAAGGGCTTGCAGTCTGTTTTGTAAATTTTAAAAATATTAGTGGTATCCTTCAAGCAGATTTAGCATTTCTTCCAATTCTACACTAAGAGTAGCCTAGAGTTAACCATGGCCTTTTTTTTTTTTTTTTTTAAGTGTTCAAAAGGATTTTGATGACAACTCTAAGGTACCTTCCAGGGCTTATTTTTAGGAAATAAAAGATAAAACGATAGTATAAATATATGCTACCTAAACTTCCCCTCACATACTTTTTTCTAGGTTATTTTTTTAAAAAATCTTCAAACATTTTCATTTCCAAATATTGCTGCTGTTTAGCCAGAGAAGAACTTATACAACTAGCTTTCAGTTGTCTGCTGAGTGTCCAGGGATTAACATAAGAGACTAATTTCAGCACATAACCTATTTAACTAGTCATTTCATTCAGGCAGTGGTCCCAACCTGATGCACATTAGACTTACCTAGAGAACTTAAAAAATAGTGCTGCCTAGGTTCCATCCTCAGAGATTCTGATGTAATGGTCTAGAATAGAATTTGGGCAGCCTCTCAGGTGATCATCATGAGGAGACAGGCTTGACACCTGTAGTATTCACGTGAGAACTAGCTGAGTTTGGGGTTGGGTTGCATATGGTGAAAGGGAATGAACTTAAGTCATTTCCTTCTCTTCCCTATTTACAATGAAACAACCTAAGAGAAGGGGAAAATCAAAGATCACTGAGAATCTGCAAAGGTTAGAAAATGAAGTAGCTTTTTTCTTTTTGTCATTGTAGACATGGAAGGTCTTTAATGTAACTTTAAATGGTTCACCAAAGGATGCTCTAATGGATGACAGCGATACTCCTACATATAATCTGCAAATAGAACCACAAGATGGATGTCATCCTGGTGACAGCGTGGAAAGGAGTGTGACCTGCCTGCCTTCTGCATCAGATGAAAATGAAAATCAGCTTGACGGGGACGGGCATGAGCATCTGACCAGCAGTGACAGTGCGATGGGAAAGCCCCAAGTGTCTGAGCAGGACAGTCTCAATAATAATGAAAGCTGCACATTGAGCTGCGAGGTGGCTGCAGGTGAGAACTCGCAAAACACCCTTTGTGAAGCCTCCAGAGATGAACAGGCCTTCTTGGGAAAGGACAAAAGAATACCTGGAAAAAGAAGTCCAAGAAGCAAAAAAGGGACTGCTAAGAAGATACCACCAGGTATTTTTTAAAATAGTATTTATCTTCTTCTTTAATTAATTAAAAATAAACCTCCTTCCCCTCCCATACTGTGTTTACTGTCCTGCATCTTGCTGCTTTTCTTACGATATTCTGGAGCTAGTTCCGCCATAGCACAAGTAGATCCAACTGCATGATATTCCAGTGTGATACGTCTCCACACTGTTCCACCGTGTGGGTGTAACACAATTTATTTAATCACTTCCTTATGGCCCTTCCCAGTCTTTTACTATCATAAACAGTGCTGAGGCCGGGTACGGTGGCTCATGCCTGTAATTAGCACTTTGGGAGGCCGAGGTGGGCGGATTACCTGAGGTCGGGAGTTCAAGACCAGCCTGGCCAACATGGTGAAACCCCATCTCTACTAAAAATACAAAAAATGAGCTGGGTGCAGTGGCGCGTACCTGTAATCTCAGCTACTCTGGAGGCTGAGGCAGGAGAATCGCTTGAACCTGGGAGGCGGAGGTTGCAGTAAGCCAAGATCACGCCACTGCACTCCAGCCTGGCTACAGAGTGAGACTTCGTCTCAAAAAAAAAGAAAAGAAAAAGTGCTGAAATTGACATCCTTTGTACATGTTTTCACATTAGGTACTTTAAATATATGCAGCCTCCTCTCCCTCCTTTATAAATTAGACCATTTTCTACCAATATCAACCTTAAAAATTGCCTTCTGTCATTCCTGTGGCTTTGATCCCTAACCTGTGAGTTTAGATGCTACTGTGACCTCTTTATAGATCTTTCCATCTCACTCAGCAGGTAAATAAAATACAGGAACATATATTAATATACAATATAATATGTAGTGTTGAATAAGACATCTGGTTCTAATCATCTGTATCACTTTGGTTAAAAAGTAATTCAGAGTATTTCTTGTTTGGTATGCAGTTTGGCAGTTGAAGTTTAGAGCTATGGAATTTTTGGCCTGAATCACAGGGCCCCCTTGGGAAAAGGCAGCCTCTGGTTATTTTTTTTATCAGAAACATGTGGGACTAGAAAGTTTTGGTATGCCCTAGACTGGATTCCTTAGTGTAGTACCACTTTTTACCCAAAGCAACAGATTTTACATCAGACTCTAGTGAACTAAGTAGAATGTCTCTTCATCTTCTGTTCTCTTCTTTGGTTAATTAGAAATATATCTGTCTATATCGTATTTTTTATTTGTATTTTTAAAATCTGAAGTAAAATACAAAACTTTTCAGTTTCTACAAAATCCATATTTATTCAATAAAGTAATTTGAAAACTTTTTAATATAATTCATAATCCGGCTTTCTGGTTAATGTAACTCATAATTTGGCTTTTCATGTCCCTGTATCTTTTTCTTAGTAGACTCAAAATAATTTTTAACCAGGGATATGAAAGCTTTTTTTTTTTTTTCTTTTTTTTGAGGCGAGTCTCACTCTGTCACCCAGTATGGAGTGCAGTGGTGCAATCTCAGCTCACTGCAACCTCCGCCTCCTGGATTCAAGCAATTTTCCTGCCTCAGATGATTCTCCTGCCTCAGCCTCCTGAGTAGCTGGGATCACAGGTGTGCACCACCATGCCCAGCTAATTTTTTTTGTATTTTTAATAGAGACAAGGTTTCACCATGTTGGCCAGGCTGGTCTCAAACGCCTGACCTCGTGATCCGCCCACCTCTGCCTCCCAAAGTGCTAGGATTAAAGGCGTGAGCCACTGTGCCCAGCAAAAGCATTTCTTAAAAGATCTAATAAGCAGAGGATATTTACAGTACTATGTATATATAAATCAGTTTATTCTATAACTATCATTCAAGGGCAAATTCACCAGGCCTCTCAATCTGATTTTGTGATTTTATTTTATTTTCAAGACAGGGTTTCACTCTGTCACCCAGGCTGAAGTGCAGTGGCGTGACCATGGCTCTCTGCAGCCTTGACCTCCCAGGCACAAACGATTCTCCCACCTCAGCCTCTGGAGTAGCTGGGACAACAGGCGTGTGCTACCATGCCTGACTAATTTTTCTTTTCTTTTTATTTTTGTAGATAAAGAATCTCGCACTGTTGCCCAGGCTGATCTTGAATTTCTGGCCTCAAGCGATCCTCCTGCCTAGGCCTCCCAATGTGTTGGGATTACAGGCATCTTGTGATGTCTTTAAGAACTGATACTTAGTTGCATACCTATGAGTCAGTCATAGCTTTAAGATTGTGAGTCCTTTTATTCCTCCCTTCCATGGCCTTTATTCCACTTTCCTTAGGTGTGATTATATTATTATTATATTTATTTTAGAGACAGGATCATGCTACCTCGCCCAGGTTAGTTTCAAACTCCTGGGTTCAAGTGATCCTTTTATCTCAGCTTCTTGAGTACCTGGGAGTACAGGTGTACACCAGTGGGCCCAGCTTATAATTTAAAGTTATTTAGTATTTATAATACTGTGAGAAGATATGTTTAATATTACTATTCCCTAATGCATTTGAAACATATGATTTATAAAATCTAGGGATAGTCTTTATACAGCTTACTTTAAACATTATTTTCTATATCTTATATAAAGTGAGTTTAAGAGAGTAAGAAAGGCCAGGCGTGGTGGCTCACACCTGTAATCCCAGCACTTTGGGAGGCTGACAGGGCAGATCACTTGTGCTCAGGAGTTCGAGACCAGCCTGGCCAACATGGTGAAACCCCATCTCTAAAAAAATACAAAAATTAGCTGGGCCTGGTGGCATGCACCTGTAGTCCCAGCTACTTGGGAGGCTGAGGTGAGAGAATGGTTTGAGCCTGGGAGGCGGAGGTTGCAGTGAGCCAAGATCCTGCCACTGCACTCCAGTCTAGGCGATAGTGCCAGACCTTGTCTCAAAAGAGTAAGAAAACAGAATGAGGAGTTATAAAACCCAAGTACAAATCTTATGATTCCAGGTCACTTGGTGAGACTGAAGCAGTCTCTACTTTGTTGTTGTCATCTGTATAATGATGATCTTCATCTACCTAAATCTATGACATTCCTTTTTAAGCTTTGAGTTTCTTAGATTTCATAGTAGAGATGGTATACTCTATACTTGAATAAAATGTGGTGATTCGCCTCTAGTGCATCTATAGAGTTTTTATATTTTACAGATACATTTTTGTTTGTCTTTTAAGTTTTGTTGATAAATTAAAAGAAAGGATACTCCTGTCTGCCCGGGCTGGCCATGGACGAGGCAGGACTGAGTGTCCTGGGGTGAGTTAGCAGGGCACAGGTGTTTGAGATGGGGGACCCTTAATTTTAAACTGAATAGGATTCTTTTGGGTGTGGAATTAATCCTTTCTAGATGTGGAAGAGACCTAGAATGGGAAGAAGCTTTAGTATTGCCTGGAAAGCTTCCCTCAGAGTTTAGTTGCTGGGACCCCACCCTAAGAACTTGCTTCAGCCTGTCCTCTCTCAGTACGTATCCATCACCCGGTCTGAGTAATGTTATCTCCCTGTGATCTCTCAAGTCAGTCTGTTTCTCTCCATCTTCACTGCCACAGTTCAGCAGCATCTTCAGCTGGAGTACTGCAAAAGCCCCCTACATTTGTTTCCCATCTTGCTTCCATCCTCCATGTCAAAAATAATGCAAAGAGTTTATGCATAGGAGTTTAGACAAGGATGTGTTTACTCTAATTTTTCGGTTAAATTCTTAGCTCCTAAGTAAATAAAGTTTCAAATTTTTCAGATGTGTACTTTTCTAATAATTGAATAGCTTCTCAAATGTGAAATGACATATAAAAAACATGATATTCAGTTGCAAACCAGAAATGCAGTTTTTTGTAGGTAGATGTTCTTGTAACACTTTTTAGAAAATGTAAAATATAAAAATAAAGAAAAAAAGACAAAAAAAAAGAACATGTAAAATAAAGTAAATTTATTCACTCTTATGCTCCCTTGTCTAGTTTAATTTGTAGTCATTTTTCAATGACTACTGTCCAAAGGCTAGTACTGGAAAAAAAATGATAGTGCAGGACTCTTGTCACTAATAGTCATGTCATTCCTAATAGTCATGTCATTAGGAGACATGTCACTGTTTATGGGTTTGCTGGAGGCAGTATTTGTGTCAATGGCTAAAACCTTGATCTTAGCCTCAGGGAAGTCCAGTTGTCATCATATAAAGAGCTTTTTTTTTTTTTCCCCCTTAAGAGAAATGAATCCCCTTGATATGCTTAACTAAGCAGGATTTCAAGCTGTGTTACAACAAGTTTTCATTATAGGGTGGGTGCACTGGCTCATGCCTATAATTGTAGCACTTTAAGAAGCCAAGGTGGGAGGTTTGCTTGAGCCAAGGAGTTTGTGACCAGCCTGGGCAACACAGGGAGACCTCATCTCTACAAAAAGTAAAATAATTAGCTGGGCATGGTGGCACATGCCTGTAGTCCCAGCTACTTGGGAGGCTGAGGTGGGAGGATCACAGCAGCAGTGAGCTGCATGGTTGCACCACTGCACCCCAACTTGGAGACAGAGTGAGATCCTGTCTCAAAAAAAAAAAAAAAAGAAAAAGAAAAAATTTTTCACTGTAGTTAAAATGGCAAAGCTTTAGGTAAATATTATCCTAAAAACTAATGACCATTACTTATTTATTATTATTTTTCACATTACTTCTTACCTGGGGGGAGAAAAACAATGGAAATTAATGTGTTTTTTAAACAGCTTTATTAAGGTGTAATTCATATACATGCAATTCACCTACTTAAAATATATAATTCACTGATTTTTGGTATACTCACAGGGATGTGTAACCATCAGCAGTCAATTTTAGTATGTTTTCTTCACCACACAAAGCAGCCACTTACATATTAGCACCCACTTCTTACTTCCACTTACACATCCCAACCCGAGGCAGCCATTAATCTACTTTCTTTTTCTATAGATTTGTCTACTCTGAACATTGCATATCAGTGGAATCATACAATAGATGGTCTTTGACTGGCTTCTTTCATTTAACATGTTTTCATGGTTGACCCATTTTGTAGCATATATCAGTACTTTGTTCCTTTTTGTGGTCAGATAATATTCTGTTGCATGGATAGACCGTATTTCATTTGTACATCAGCTGAGGGATGGTTGGGTTGTTTCCACTTTTGGACTATTCTATGGACATTGCTGTACAAGTTTTTGTAGAGACATGTGTTTTCATTTCTCTTCGTTATATATCTCTAGGAGTGGAATTGCTGGATGATATGGTAACTTTATGCCAAACAGTTTTCCAAAGCAACTGCACCATTTTACAGTCCTGCCAGCACTGTATGAGGGTTACAGTTTCTCTCCATCTTCACCAACACCTGTTAATATCTGACTATTTGATTATCTCCATGTAGTTTTAAAAACCTTGTAATTCGTATACCATAAAATTCACCTTTTTAAAGGGTACAATTTAGTGGTTTTAGTATATTCACAAAGTTGTACAATCTAATTCCAGGACATTTTATCCTCCAGGAAGAAATCATGTACCCATTAGCAGTCACTCCTCATTCTTCCCTTCCCCAAGCCGTGGCTACCACTGTCCCATAAAGTTTATATATTTGTATGAGACAAGTTTAGATTATGTGTTTTATGGTTGTCATAACAACATTAGATATTTACTCAGCGCTAGTCACCATAGTATCAAAGCATTTAACAAAACAGTTCAGCAAATGGCGGGAAGCCAGAAATAGGCAGCACATGGAAACTGGGAAGGGAAGACCTTTCTCAATTGACCTGCCACTATCAGTGCCCTGACTTGTTTCTCTGGAGGCCTTCACAGTGTGGCCAGCTGAAGGATGACAAGGAGGCTAGAACCTTAAAAAGCCTGAGTCAGGCTGGTGTAGTGAGAACAAAGACTTTGGATTTGAATCTTGGTTATTTGAGTCTCGGTTCTGCCTGTTCTTACCTATATGATCTTAGAAAAGGAGCTCATTTCCCTGAACCCCTTTTCTCATCTGTAAGGAAGGCTGACCCTACATGTCTTGCAGGATTGTCCTTAGAATGAATGACTCTGTATGTAAAGCACTTTGTAAAGTACCCAGCATAAAACAGGTTCTTCTAAATGGTAGTTGTTGTGTTTATGTGTGTCACAAGATGGTATTTATTTATTTATTTATTTAAGACAGGATTTTGTTCTGTCACCTAGGCTGGAGTGCAGTGGCGTGCTCGTGGCTCAAAAACATCCTCAAGTTCCCAGGCTCAGGTGATTCTCTCACCTCAGCCTCCCAAGTAGCTGGGACTACAAGCGCATGCCGCTACGCTCAGCTGAATTTTTTTTTTTTTTTTTTTTTTGTAGTGACGGGTTTTTGCCATGTTGCCCAGGCTGGTCCTGAATTCCTAGGCTCAAGCCATCCACCAGCTTTGGCCTCCTAAAGCGCTAGGATTAGAGGCATGAGCCACTGCACCAGCTACACAAGATGATTTTTGAGTGGCGTGACTGGGAGTACCATTAAGCAAAATTAAGAAATTAATTTGATTTGACTTTAAGTCCATTTTACTTCTTTTGTCAGTACTTTTTTTATTTCCTAGGAACTTTTTAATACTGTCTCTTTTCAGATGTACCTGTCCCTGCCCCATTCCCCTAATGTACATTCCTAAAAGTATATTTCCAGTTCCATACTAGCTTAATGTCAGATGCAACCTGCTTTTTGGGATGTTAACTGATATCAAAAGTAATAACTAGTAATGCCATAAAATATGAATCCCCAAAGGCCTATTTGCATTTTTATATGTTGACTTCGGCTATAGTAGAACATTGATAGCTGGCCTCTAAATCAGCTTTATGGAGACAATTGGGTAATATCTGTACTGGCCAGAGTTGAGATCCCTGAGATTGGTGGGGACTGTGGTGAACAGGAGTCTACATCATGCCCTGGCTAAGTGCATTCAGATTTTTAAAATGTAAATGCCTGGCTAAGCCCCTGTAAGCGGAATGATAGGGACTGGGGTTGATGTTTTGTGACTGTAACCCATTCTACTCACTAGGTAGATAGACGGACAGTTTAACTCCCTTAGGAGTACATACCACACTTTCAGAATTCAGAAGTCCTGGTTTACCTTATTTCTGCTCCTAGTAGGTGTTCCACCTCTTTTAAGTTAACATTTCTTTGGACAATGACATGCAGAAACAGTAGCCTCTCATTTTACTCTTCCTTCTTTAAGGGATTGATCAATGAAGGCAGGTCATGTCTTTTCTGAAGGTCAGCTAGTAAGAATAGAATAAAGAGTTCCTGATTTATATAGAGTCAAATAATTTCACAGTCAGAAGAGACTTCAAGGTCACTAGCCAAAACTGTCTTAGGAAAAAAAAAAAAAAAACCCAATATTAAAAGTGTGTTAGTTTTCTATTGCTACCGGAACAAGTTATCACAGATTTACAAATCTAGTGGCTTTAAACACACGACAACACAAATTTATTATCTTACAGTTCTGTAGATGAAGAATCTGACATGGTTCCTACTGGGCTAACATCAAGGTGTTAGCAGGGCTGTGTCCCTTTCTGGACGCTCCCTGGGAGAATCTGTTTCCTTGCCTTTTCCGGATTCTAGAGGCTTCCCACATTCCCCAGCTTCTGTTACCCTTCCTCCATCTTCAAGGCCAGCAGTGGCTTTGAAGTGAGCCCAAGTCCTCACATTGCATCACTTTGACCAGCTGACACTTCTGCCTCTCTCTTCCACGTTTAAGGTCCCTTGTGATTACACTGGGTCCACCCATATATTGCAGGATAATCTCCCTTTTTAAAGATCAGCTGGGCTGGGCGCAATGCCTCACACCTGTAATCCCAACACTTTGGGAGGCCAAAGCGGGCAGCATATTTATAAGTTCTGGGTATGGGGACATGGGCATCTTTGGGAGCTGTTATTCTGCCTACCACAAAAAGATTTTAATTAATATAGACTAGATGATAACTTTACATAACAGAATAATTCTTCACTTTATAAAAGTTTTTCTGACATTATTTTGTAGACCCGTACAGGATTACGTAGTCAATAGATATTTATTGAGCATTGTTGCTGGGCACTATAAAACTGCTGGTGCACCTCCCTTTCAGTTTTGTATGCTCAAGTGAGGGAGCCACATAACTAACAAGTGCAGTCCAGCAAGACGGGAGTCATAAGTAAGCACATGGTCGTGGAGGTAACCTGTCCTGGAGAGTTAGAGAAGGTTGTCAGGAGGAGTTGGTATCTAAGCTGAGTTAGGACAAATAGGTGCTAGTGAAGTAAAAGCAATGGGGACAAAGAGGAGAGTAAGGACGTCAGAGATGGCAGGCGTACCATGGGCTAGAGCTCACAAGACAAGAAGAGAGCATCCTACATTTCAGTATCTGCTAATATTCCTGCTTGAGCAGAATAAAAGAAAAGAGTGAATCAAGGGGAAATAGTAGAGAGTAGAGCAGTAGAGAGATGGAGGCTTAGAAGATTAGCAAAGTCCAGCTTATAAATTGTTTTTAACATGACCAGTTTGGGCCTTAACAACAGGTTTGAATAAGGGAATTGCATTTTTTAGACGATTCCTCAGTCTGCAGTGTGGAGAATTGGTTGGAGCAATGCAAGATTAGAAGCAATACAGAGTTAAGGGGTTTTACAATAATATCTGCCAGAGATGCTGGTGATCTGTAATGAGAGAGTAGCTGTATGGCTGGAGAGAAGTAAGTGAATTCAGAGTTACTAAGGAGGTGGAATTAACAGGACTGGATCAAAAGAGTCCAGGATAATCTAATTCCCAGTTATCTGGTTTAAGCACCAGGATGCTTGATAATGCCATTTATTGATTTATTGAGCATAGGAATACAGGGAGAGAAAGAGCAAGTTTGGAGAGAAGAGAGTAGAAGACAGTGTTGTACTTTTGGGTCAGGTGTCTGGGGTGTCGTAGACGTCTGAGTAGACCTGTTAAACAGGCTTCTGGTCTTGGCTAGAGATACAGATTTGGGAGAGCTGCTAGAGAGGGCCTTAAAAGTGACCTAGTCTAACTTCTTAGATTTTACATGTGAGGAAGTTAAAGATTTAATTGAGAGAATACATTGTTCATTTTTGCAGGAGACAGAATAAGAATTAGGATGTGAATCTCGGGCTCCTAATGAGCTAGAATGTGTTTTCTATGCATCAGAGGCCTACTTCTCCCACTAAACAATGAGACGCCAGGCATGGTGGCTCACACCTGTAATCCCAGCACTTTGGGAGGCCGAGGCAGGAGGACTGCTTGAGTCAAGGGGTTTCAAGACCAGCCTGGGCAACACAGTAGGACCTGGTCTTTTCAAAAAATAAAAAAAATAGCAGGCGTGGTGGCATACATCTGTAGTCCCAGCTACTCAGGAGACTGAGGCAGGAGGATCACTTGAGCCTGGGAGGTCAAGGCTGTAGTGAGCCATGATCACGCCACTGCACTCCATCCTGTGACAGAATGAGACTCTTGTCTCAAAAAATTAAAAAACAAAACAATACAAAACAATGAGGTTCTGTTGGTAGGGTAAAAATGATAATGAGCCACCAACTGTTAGTGATTTTTCCTATTGTAGAAATATTTGCCAAGCATTAGGAATACAGTAAGGACAAAGCAGATCTTGTGCTTACCCTCCTAGTCCCCTGGTGGAGTCCAGTGGGAAGGCAGGTATTAAATAAAATTAATGGCCTGGCACGGTGGCTCACACCTGTAATCCCAGCACTTTGGGAGGCTGAGGCGGGTGAATCACCTGAGGTCAGGAGTTGGAGACCAGCCTGACCAACATGGAGAAACCCCATCTCTACTAAAAATACAAAATTAGCTGGGCGTGGTGGCACATGCCTGTAATTCCAGCTACTCAGGAGGCTGAGGCGGGAGAAACACTAACCTGGGAGGCGGAGGTTGCAGTGAGCCGAGATCACGCCATTGCATTCTAGCCTGGGCAACAAGAGCGAAACTCAGTCTCAAAAATAAAATAAAATAATAAATAAATAAATAAAATTATTGCAAGGGTGTATAGTCTGCTTCTAGAACTGACACACATTCACTGTGTGTGTGTGGAATGGAATGGAGAGAGCAGTTTGGAAGATGGTAGGAGATGAGTTTTGAAGTATTACCTCTTGGATATTCTGAATGCTAATGAGAGAAAACCCTTTAGTGGAAAGCTTAGCTAAGGGTTGATAGTTGGGAGTAACACACCACCTACTTATAAGAGGACCCTAAACTGATGGTTAGAATGATAGAAATGCATTCCCTGCTGTTATCTAGCTCTTTCCAACAGACTGCACCATTTCCAGGAGTGTGGGGAAAGGTGTTTGTTACAATTGAAAGTACAAACGTCAGAGGAAGGGATCAACAAAATATAATAAAAAAGCAGAAAATTGAAGAATTGTGCATGGTCTGTGTATTAGCTATCTCTTGCAGCGTAACAAAACTTAGCAGCTGAAAACAGCAAACATGTATCATCTCGTGGTTTTTGTAGGTCAGAATCTGTGTGTGGCTTAGCTTGGAGCTTCTGACTTAAGTCTCTTATGAGGTTGCAGTCAAGGGTTGGCCAGGGCTATAGTCATCTCAAGGTTTGATAGAGGTTGGATAATCTGCTTCCAAGGTCACATGGTTCTTGGCAGGCCTCAGACCCTCGCCACATGGCCCACTCCACAGGGCTGCCTTACACCATGACAGCTGGCTTCCTCCAGGGCTAGCAGTCAACGAGAGAGAGCACTTAACCTGGAAGTCATACTTTTTTAATGACCTAATTTTGGAAGTGATATTCCATCACTTCTGCATATTCCTTTCATTAGAAGCAAGTTACTGGGTCCAACTTGTACTTATGGGAGGGGGTTGTAAAAGGGCACAAATACCAAGAGGCAGGGATCACGGGGGCCCATCTTAAAGGATGCCAGGAGAAAGTCGGTGCCTCAGATTGTGGCAAGGGCCCTGTGAGAATGTAATGGCAATTCTATTCACAGTTCCTTTTTTCCCTCTGAACACCTTTCCTGAGATTGCAGGTGGAACCCAGGATATATGATGGTACAGACAGCCCAGTTAGATAGTTTTCTTTTTGTCTAGTTTTTTTTTTTTATGATTTCAGTCATGCTGTTAAAATGCAGTATCTATGCAGAGAGAAGGTGAAAAAGAAAAGAATTACAATCAATCAAACCTTTCAAATTCTGTCCAAAAAAACAGCATTCTCCAAGTCTCAGTAATGAGTTAGGTATTTTTTAAGTAATGTGATATTTTATGTGAAGAAAAATTAAGAAATCAAAACTAAGAAATTAGGAGATTTACCTCCAGATGCATGGGAGTATTTATGCAGTTACATACATATTAACCTAGATGAATGAAGACTTTTTAAAAGTTTTTAGATATAAGAATATAGGCTATATTTTAAAATACGGTATTTTATTACTGATTTTATAGGACTCAGATTAGTGGAAGCTTAGGTGGGAGTTTAGGGACTCTTGGCTTCTCAGTTCTTTACTGTGAAAGTCTAACTTTCCAATATTTAATCGTTTTCTAAATAGTCACCTTTTGCTTTTCTGTTTACTCCTTTTGTTTTTACTGGATCACGATCTCTACAAAGAGTGACTGTTTTGTCTTCATTTGTTTAAAATAATGGTTTCTAGGCATCACTGATAGGGTGAGAACTACAATTAAGAGTTTTTTGTTGTCTTGTTTTTTTAAACAAAGTTATATGCGCCTGCCTCTTAGTTTGTAAAAGGCACACAAGTGAACATTTGGAAATGTAGTCACACAAATGAAAAGCAGGTAGAGGTTATATGCATGCTATTTGGCAATGAAAATAAATAAAATCCTAATACATGGTGTAACATGGATGAATCTTGAAAAGGTGCTAAGTGAAAGAGGTCATATGTGTGAAATGTCCAGAATAGGCAAATCTATATGGACAGCAAGTAGATGAGTTGGCTGCCTAGAGCTAGGGAGGCAGTAGGGGGATGGGGTGACAGCTAAAGGATGTGGGATTTCTCTTTGGGGTAATAAACGTTCCAAAATGTAACATGGTGATGGTTGTACAACACAGTATACTGAAGTAAAGCCATTGAATTATGTGTTATGAGAATTATATCTCAGTAAAGCCGTTAAAAGAAAAAAAGGCTGGACATGGTGGCTCACACTGTAATCCCACCACTTTGGGAGGCCTAGGCGGGTGGATCACCTGAGGTCAGGAGTTTGAGACCAGCCTGGCCAACTGGCCAACATGGTGAAACCCCATCTCTACTAAAACTACAAAAACTAGCCGGGGGTGGTGGCACGTGCCTGTACCATTATAGGCATGAACCACCCTGCCCAGCTACTGGAGAGACTGAGGCAGGAGAATTGCTTGAACCCGGGTGGCAGAGGCTGCAGTGAGCCGGTATCGCGCCATTGCACTCCAGCCTGGGCGAAGACGCAAGACTCCATCTCAAAAAAAAGAAAAAAAAAAAAAAAAAAGGGGGCTTGGTGATAGTTGGTTTGATGATATGAAGAAACAGTGTAGTTATTTGTCTCCACAAAATTTAAAAACTACTAGTGTAATGGAAATTGATGTAACAATTTTCTGTAAACTATAATAAAATGCCATTAAATGTGTTTCTCTGTGCGTTTCTTTTGACCTATTGAAAGTTCAGGGTTAACCCCTGGGCTTCTAATGCTTCCGTTCTTATATGATTTCATTAATTGCAAAGAGAATCTCTGATGTTAGTAGCTTTTAGAGAATTATGGAATATTAAAGAAGGGGGGCTTTTAAGGAAAATTTCACTGTTTGGTTTGCTTTGGCTATTAGGCTCTCCCCCTTCTCCCACAAATAAATATATTTTCAGGAGACAGAATATATATATATATATAATACTTATATTTATTGTTATTATTTTGAGTTGCACTCTTGCTGTATTGTTCATGCTGGAGTGCAATGGCGTGATCTCCGCTCACTGCAACCTCTGCCTTCTGGGTTCAAGCGATTCTCTTGCCTCAGCCTCCCAAGTAGCTGGGATTACAGGCATGCACCACCATGCCTGGCTAATTTTTGGATTTTTAGTAGAGATGGGGTTTTACCATATTAGCCAGGCTGGTCTCAGACTCCTGACCTCATGATTCGCCTGCCTCGGCCTCCCAGAGTGCTGGGATTACAGGCGTGAGCTACCGCACATGCACCATTATTTTTGTTTTGCATTTAAATACATGCCTTTATATTTGTTAGAGAAACAAAATATGTTTATTTTCAGACATACGAGAAAATCATATACTTGTAAGAAAATCATATACTTTCTTATAAGGTCATGTAAATTTTGAGAATTCTGATAGTTGATGAATTCAGTGTGCTTGGAATGAACAGGGAAAATATGGTAAAATTTAGCCATTTTGATATTAGCAAAGTCAGTGTACTTCCAATGGATAAACAATGAATTTAATCGGATTTGAAAAATCCAAAATATGGTGCTTGAGTTGTTTGTGGACCTGGATAAGTAGTTTTAAGAATTTGGCTAGGCATGGTGACTCACACTTATAATCCCAGCATTTTGGGAGGCCAAAGCAACGGAGTCGCTTGAGTCCATGAGTTAAAGAACAGCCTGGGCCGGGCGCAGTGGCTCACGCCTGCAAGGCTCTAATATCAGTTCGAATCCCGGGAGCGCGCCAACAGACAGCACAAGGCGCTGTGGAGCATCACGCTGTTTTAATGAGCGCCTGGGTGCAGACGGGCTGAGGCCTAAAATGGCGTCAGCGCCACGTGAGGACGGGGCAGGGGTTTTACAGTCTCCTGTAAACAGGAAGTGTCCCTGTCAGATGTCACCGCTACGTGGTACCTGGATGGCCTCTCTGTCTATCCTCGGTGGTGCGTGTCTTCCGGCCAGCCCTCTTCCTGCTTCTGCTGCTCGCTGACGCACGCTGCTGGTGCAAGTGGCCTCGCGCCTCGGGACTGGGTCTGAGGAGGGAGGAGTTACTCATCCCCCCAAGCTTTCAGGCCCCGGGGAGAATCTTTCATTCCTGTCTATTTGGTTATAGAAAAAGGGAAAAGGGGCGACTTTCTCAATAACTACTTCAGGTGTGACATCGTGGGTGGCGTGGGCACCTCGGAAAAAAAGAAAAAACTTAATTTTGGCGTATTCTTGAGAGACGGGTTGGTATCCATCGTGTCGTTGTAGCAGGAGCATCGTCTGGATTGTCTGGCGGTTAACTGTAGTTTCAACAAGAGTTTTAATGGCTTTTATTATCAGTGGGATACCACAGGGGAGAGACAGGAGGACCCCGGTGATGAAGATTACTGTCCCTACCAGCGTTTTAAATCCTCCTAAATTAGAGAGCCACCCTCCTAGAAGGTTTGTTGGGTCCCATCCCTTCCAGGTTTGGACTGGTACATGGGCTACTTTTCTGATGTTTGAAGCGATTTCTAGAACCGCTTTTCCGTTATCGTCTGTGTTAAGACAGCAATTGGAGATGTTAAACTTACCACAGACCGCACCCTCTTCTGCTAAAAAGTAGTCTAGAGCCAGCCTGTTTTGATAAATTGCCGGGTGCATTTGGTTTTGTTGTCACGCGAGCATTTCCAGGGCTGGGGCGGTTTGGTTAGTGATTATCTCTAGAGCAGCCTGTAGTCTAATTATTCTATTTAGCATATATGTGGGAGTGCGATAACCCCGTGAGCCATCCTCAGCCCAGGTGGCAGGACCGTAATATTCGATGATCCGTTGCGGAGGCCACTCGTCCTCTCGCCGTCTTTGGCTTTCTCCTGCCTTTTAGGACTGTTTTTCTCTGGTTATCATACGCAGGGACTCCGAGGGTGTTGCCCGCCTGCTTTGGAAGTAAAATGAATCCAGGTTGAATTGTGCGTAGGAAGCTAGTGCTAAGGTAGCCGTGAGTAAGCCTGGGTTCCCCATATCCAAAGGAATCCATCAGGGGCAGTCCATCGTCAGCTGGTGTTCCTAGGATTGTCGCATAGTGCACTTAGGCAGGGGTATGCGGCAGAAGAGTTAGTGGTGTTTGTACAGTTCCAGGCCTTTTTTGACAAGACACAATTGAGGTAGCTGAAGTTAGAAGGAGACCAGGCTCCGGGGAGTAACCTTGGCCACCACTCGGCTGTGGAAGCGTTGACTGTTAGGGTTTGGTGACAGGGGCTTTCACCTACGGCACCATGGGTTTTATCAGTCCACTTGCGGGATATGCACGCCGCCCCTCTTACTGGGTTGGTAAGTGTCCAGGTCGACGGACATTCCTGAGAATTCAAAGTGAGGCTGGGGTTTTGAAATGCTAGTAATTAAGGGGGAAGGTCTATCCCATGCCACGGCCACTGTTCACTCCTGCGGGCTCCCCCGCATACCCAGCAATTGCACACATTCGTGGTAGGCGCGATGCCCTCTCCTAGATCTACAAACCGGTTTTTTCCTGGCTAGGGAGGGGATACGTCTGCTTATGGTTTTTGTATAAAGGGATGGAAGTACCACGGGTGATTTTCGGGGGAGTTAACCCCGGGAGCGCGCCAACAGACAGCACAAGGCAGTGTGGAGCATCACGCTGTTTAAAGAGCGCCTGGGTGCAGACGGGCTGAGGCCTAACATGGCGTCAGCCCCACGTGAGGACCGGGCAGGGGTTTTACAGTCTCCTGTAAACAGGAAGTGTCCCTGTCTGATGTAACTGCTACGTGGTACCCGGATGGCCTCTCTCTCGATCCTCAGGGGTATATGTCTTCCGGCCAGCCCTCTTCCTGCTTCGGCTACCTTGGTGACACACGCTGCTGGCGCAAGTGTGCTTTGGGACTGGGCCTGAGAAGGGAGGAGTCATTCATCCCCCCAAGCTTTCAGGCCCCGGGGAGAATCTTTCAACGCTTACAATCCCAGCACTTTAGGAGACAGAGGTGGGCGGATCACGAGGCCAAGAGATCGCGACCATCCAGACCAACATGATGAAACCCCATCTCTACTGAAAATACAAAAATTAGCCGGGCATGGTGTCACGCGCCTGTAGTCCCCGCTGCTCGGGAGGCTGAGGCAGGAGAATCCCTTGAACCGGGGAGGTGAACATTGCAGTGAGCCGAGATTGCACCACTGCACTCCAGCCCGGCAACAGAGCAAGACTCCGTCTCAAAAAACGAAACAACAACAAAACAGAACAAAACAAAACAAAAACCATCCTGGAAAACATAGAGAACCTGTCTCTACAAAAAAAAACAAATAAATAAATAATAAATAAATAATTTAAATTAGCTGGGCATGGTGGCATGTGCCTGAGGTCCCATTGACTCAAGAGGCTGAGGTAGGAGGATCATCACTAGACCCCATGAGTTCGAGTTTGTATGATCCTGCCACTGTACTGTAGCCTGGGCAACAGAGACCCTGTCTTTAACTAGTTTTTTTAAAAAAGAAGAGGTTTAAGAATTAGCATCACAAATTGCATGCTTGGGCAAATGTCTTACACAGTTGTAGTTTTTAATAAAACGCATTAAAGTGTAAAATGTCTAATCAAACTTCTGAGAGGAAAAATAGAGAATCCAAACATTGGTGCTTATTGACATGTTCTACATAATTTAGATGCTAAATCCCAGAAATATTTATGTGTACTGATTGTGCCTTGATTAGAAAGCCTGAAGCAGGCTCTAGACAGTGGTGGAGCTTGTGGGAGTCACGTAAATGCTGTGTGATCAACAGGATTTAAGCCCGTGGGTTACCTGCTTTTACAACCTAAGCACCAAGGGATGGGGAGCCTTGGGCGTTAGCAGCCTAAGGGAGCTCTTGTTCCCACGCATTTTTCAAATTCCGCTGGAGTTTCATGAGGTTCATTTTAAGACTGCCACCTGAAATCAAGTCCAGTGGCTGTTCCTGTCTTCCCGTCCCTGTATTGACATTAAAACCACTTAGTCAACACTCAAGTGCAAGAATAGTGTCGCCACGTTGTGTGCCTAGTAAATTCTGGATGTACGTTGTACGTCACCTTATTTAACCTTTTGCCATTAGTTTATAAGAAGACGGGTTGAGCGAGTCAGGTAGCTTGCTTTAGGTTAACAGGGCAGCTGGACTCCAGCCTAAGCTCTTCAGTGAAGCCCTGCATCACTCCCTCTGCAGGCAGAGGGTGCAACCCGGGGGTGTGGGAGGGAGCATGGCACACTCAGCACGTGGTAATTATGTCATAATCACATAATACATTCTTTTGGCCCGAGGTCAGGTCCGAAGGAAGTTGACTAATTTCCAGATTTATTTCAGTCATAATACCCGTGTCTAGTGTTGAGGAAAAGGAAGGGATGTTTCCTGTTTGCTGCTTCGGTATGGTTAGCCAATGACTGGAGGTATTTAAAAGGTGAGCACTGGCCAGACACGGCAGTTCACGCCTTTAATGCCAGCACTTTGAGAGGCTGAGGCAGGCGGATCACCTGAGGCCAGGAGTTTGAGACCAGCCTGGCCAACATGGCAAAACCCCGTCTCTACTAAAACTACAAAAAATTATATGGGCATGGTGGTGGGCGCCTGTAATCCCAGCTACTTGGGAGGCTGAAGCAGGAGAATTGCTTGAACCTGGGAGGCGGAGGCTGCAGTGAGCCGAGATCATGCCATGGCACTCCAGCCTGGGCAACAAGAACGGAACTCTGTCTCAAAGAAGAAAAAGTGAGCATTGTCCTTCACCCTCCTTTCCATTTTCATGGCATTGATCAGAACCTTAGAGGATGAAACATGTCAGAAAAAGGGAGCAGGGCAGAGAGATTCTTCACAGGAACCACATCAAGAGTGTGTTAAAATTTATTTCTGATCTGCCTTCCAAAATTATGCCCAAGATATGCATCAGCATTAATGGGTAAGGCGGTTTGAGGAATTCGGTTATGCAATGACTCAAAGACTCATTAAATCACAGAACTGAAGACATTTTTTTCTGTACATAAATGTGCCATTTTAACCATTTCACTCTACAGTTCAGTGGCATTAATTACATTCATAATGTTGTGCAACCATCATTTATATCTATTTCTAAAACTTTTATCTCCCCAAACAGAATCTCTGTGCCATTAAACAATAACTCCCAGCCAGGCGCAGTGGCTCAGGCCTGTAATCCCAGCACTTTGGGAGGCTGAGGCGGGTGGATCATGAGGTCAGGAGTTCAAGACTGGCCTGGTCAAGATGGTGAAACCCCATCTCTACTAAAAATACAAAAAATTAGCCAGGCATGGTGGCGAGCACCTGTAATCCCAGCTACTTGGAAGGCTGAGGCAAAGAATTGCTTGAACCCAGAAGGCGGAGGTTGCAGTGAGCTGAGATCGTGCCACTGCACTCCAGCCTGGGCAATGGAGCGAGACTCCGTCGCAAAAACAAACAAACAAACAAAAAACCTCCCCATTCTTTTTTATATTTTCTGTCTTTTTATTGATATTCTCATTTTTTCCTACATTGTCTTCCTGATTTCCTTTAGTTCTTCATCTATGGTTTCTTTTAAGACAGTTGATTTAAATTCTTTGCCCAGGAAATTCAATGTCTCGGCTTCTTCCGGGATGTTTTCTGTCTATGTATTTCTTTCACCAGAATGGGCCACACTGTACTGTATTTTTGATATGCTTGGTGATTTATTTGTATTGAAAACCGGACATTGGTGTATTATGATGTGGTAACTCTGGAAATTAGGGTCTCGCCTTTGTTCAGGGTTGGCTGTTCTTGATTGCTGAAGCCTTAGCTTGTGTTTCTTTTCCAGTCTTTCAGATTGGCTCTGTGCTCAGGTACTCCTTTAACACTTAGCCAGGTCATCTATAATTCTGCCCCAGCCTTCACTTCTGCTTGCACTAAGTTTATGGGTCTTCTCTGGCCCTTTCTAAGCGTGCGTCGTGTCCTGAGCTGTCGCGTGTAGCTTTCTGAATTCTACAGTACCACAAACATTTTTGAATGCTCTGATTTCCCAAGGAAGCGATCTTCCTGGCTTTTCCCCCTGGCTTTAGATTGTCTAGTTTATGTCTCAACCATATTTTTTTTGCACCCCCCCCCCCCCCCCCGCCCGCTTGGCTGTGGGTTTTTGATCACCTGACAATATTTTCCAGCAACACCTGCTGCTTTTCTGCTCTGAACGTGTTCTGAGTTTTGCAACAGAGAGGCAAGTGCCTTCTTTCAGTCTTTGGGTAGCCCCAGACAGATTAGAACAAAAACAGTGATTTGCAAGTAAGATCTGCTCTGCTCCCTTCAAAAGCAAGTACTGGGGTGCCACACTGGGAATGAGGGCTGCTGTTGAGCTGGGGAAAGGAGTGAGGTAAGGGCAAGTAAAAACACCCAAAGCTTTGCTACTCTTTTGACATTGCCTTTCTCTTGATTCGGTGGTCACTGTCTTGTTCAGGCATACCTTTGTTTTCCAGAGTTCTAAGAAGTTACATCTTATAGTTCTGGATGTTGTTTTTTTTTAAAATATTTCTGTGAAGGCCTCAGAGTTTGAAGCTGCCTGTTCTGTCATTTTGCTTATGACACTCAAGGCCTTTTCATTTTAGGGCTTCCAGTAGCAAGAACTGTGCCCAGAGGGATGGAATTAGATCGAACTGCTCTGAAAGAGTACTACTATTTCATATTTTTATACAAAAGCATATTTTAGATAAGGATGTCATTGATTTAGAAACTCAAACCAGTTAATCTTTGGGAAGTGATATTATCTCTGTTTTAGAGATGGAAAAAAAACAGCACAGATATTGAAGTCTCAAGACACTGGTTGAGATAGAGTTAAAATAATAGAGCTTTAAGAAAACAGTTACACATAGAATTACCATTTAATCCAGCCATTAACTTCTAGGTATATACCCAAAAGAATAGAAAGCAAGGACCCGAGCAGATACTTGTACACTAAGGTTCATAGCAGCATTATTCACAGTAGCAAAAAGGTAGAAACAATCCAGGTGTCCATCAACTGATGAATGGATAAACAAGATGTAGTATATACATATAATGAAATGTTCAGATTTAAAAAGGAATGCTAATCTGATACACTCTACGTATGGTTGGATGGATGCTACAGCACAGATAAACCTTGAGGACAGTATGCTAAGTAAAAGAAACCAGACACAAAAGGACAAATATTTTATGATTCCACTTATATAAGCTATGAAGAATTGGCAAATTCACAGAGACAGAAAGTAGAATAGAGGTTTCCAGAGCTGGAGCGAAGGGGAATGAAGAATTAGTATTTTATGAGCACCGAGTTTCTCTTTGGGATGATGAAAAGTTTTGGAAATGGATAGTGGTGATGATTGAACAACATTGTGAATGTATTTTTTTGTTTGTTTGAGACAGGGTTTTGCTTTTGTTGCCCAGACTAGAGTGCAGTGGCGCAATCTTGGCTCACTGCAACCTCCACCTCCCAGGTTCAAGTGACTCTTCTGCCTCAGCCTCCCAAGTAGCTGGGATTACAGGTGCATGCTACCACGCCGAGCTAATTTTTTGTACTTTTAGTAGAGACGGAGTTTCGCCATGTTGGGCAGGCTGGTCTCGAACTCCTGACCTCAGGTGATCCACCTGCCTCAGCCTCCCAAAGTGCTGGGATTACAGGCGTGAGCCACCGTGGCCAGCTGTGGACGTGTTTAATGCCACTGAATTGTATACCTTAAAATGTTTAAAATGGTAAATTTTGTGTTATGTTTTTTAAAAAAATAGCCCCCCAAAATCATAACAGGTCAGGCGCAGTGGTTCGATCCAATAATCCTAGCACTTTGGGAGGCCAAGGTGGGCAGATTGCTTAAGCCCAGGAATTCGAGACCAGTCTGAGCAACATGGTGAAACCCCATCTCTAAAAAAATACATACAAAAATTAGCCAGGGGGTGTGCACTTGTTGTCCCAGCTACTTCAGAGGCTGCAGTGGGAGGATCACTTGAACTGGGGAGGTCGAGGCTGCAGTGAGCCATGATTGTACCACTGCACTCCAGCCTGGGTGACAGAGTGAGACCCTGTCTCAAAAAATATATATATAACACTCCAAACTCAGTGTTAGGGACATACAAAGCTTAACTAATTGAAATTTGCTGAGTTTTAAAACATAGTTCTCGAGCATTTATTATTTACTATATGCCAGCCACTGTGGTACATGCTTTATGTGGATTATCTCATTTACTCCTTGTCACAATCTTATCAAGCATAATACAATTAGCTCCAATTTATAGACGTGGGATCTGAAACACAGAGAGAATAAGTAACGTGCCCAATGTCATTGCTGAAAAGTATATCACTGAGATAAAGTACATCCCAGGACTTCATCCCAGGTAGTCTGACTTCAGACTTTCTGTCTAATGGTTAAACTATACTATCTCACTTTTGCTGAACTTTAAAAGTGTGCTTAAAGCAATACATGACTTTCCACAATTTGCCACAGAACAATTATTGCACATTCCTTTCCTCAGGGTGTGTTGGTGGCTATGATTCCTGCCTGCCAGCCTCAGCAAGACAAAACATGATCAGAGGAAAGGTGGATGGTTCACTCTTAAGGGAAGTAGTGGATTTGGGTTTGTTTCAGTAATCGTCTCTGAATAATGGCATAACCTTCTCTCAGATTTTTAATTTGATCTAGTTTCATTGCAGTGAAAGGAAGCTTTAACACTTGGATCAAAGAAAGTATTTGTATAAAAGCAGCGAATGTAGTTTTGAATGATAGGGTACTTGTACTCTGAGTAGTAGTATACAATATTTGAACTGTATGAGGCCTTTTTTTATTCTTTCTCTCTCTCTCTCCCCCCTCACCTCCTCTCTCTCTCCCCCTCTCCCCATCTCCCCCTCTCCTCTCTCCCTCTCCTCTGCTCCCCCTCCCCCTCCCCCTCCCCCTCTCTCCCCCTCCCCCTCTCCCCCTCCCTCTCCCCCTCTCCTCCTGTCTCCCCCTCTCCCTCTCTCCCTCTCCCTCACATTCTCTCTCTCCCCCCCTCCCTCTCCCCCTCTCCCCCCTCCCTCTCCCCCTCCCTCTCTCCCTCTCCCCCTCCCTCTCTCCCTCTCCCTCATGTCCTCTCTCTCCCCCTCTCCCCCTCCTCCTCCCCCCTCCCTCTCTCCCCCTCTCCCTCTCCCTCACGTCCTCTCTCTCTCCCCCTCTCTCCCTCTCCCCCCCTCTCTACCTCTCCCCCTCTCCCTCTCCCCCTGTCCCTCTCTCCCTCTCCTCCTCTCCCTCTCCCCGTCTCCCTCTCTCCCTCGCCCTCATGTCCTCTCTCTCTCCCTCTCTCCCCCTCTCCCTCTCCCTCTCCCCCTCCCCCTCTCCCCCTCTCTCCCTCTCCTCCTCTCCCTCTCTCCCTCTTCCCCTCTCCCCCTCTCCCTCTTCCCCTCTCCCCATCTCCCTCTCCCCCCCTTCTCCCTCTCCCACCCTCTTCCTCTCCCTCTCCCTCCCCCTCCCCCTCTCTCCCTTTCCTCCTCTCCCTCTCTCCCTCTTCCCCATCTCCCCCTCTTTTCCTCTCCCCCTCTCCCCCTCCCCCTCTCCTCCTCTCCCTCTCTCCCTGTCCCCCCTCCCCCTCTCCTCCTCTCCCTCTCTCCCTCTTACCCATCTCCCCCCTTCTCCTCTCCCCCCTCCCCCCTCCCTCTCTCCCGCTCTCCCTCTCTCCCCCTCCCCCTCCCCCTCCCCTCTCCTCCTCTCTACCTCTCCTCCTCTCTCCCTCTCTCCCTCTCCCCCTCTCCCTCTTCTGAGTCTAGCTTTGTCTCCCAGGCTGGAGTGCAGTAGCCTGATCTCGGCTCCCTGCAACCTCCACCTCCCAGGTTCGAGTGATTCTCCTGCCTCAGCCTCCTGAGTAGCTGGAACTACAGGTGCACAACACCATGCCCAGCTAATTTTTTGTATTTTTAGTATAGATAGGTTTCACCATGTTGGCCAGGCTGGTCTCGAACTCCTGACCTCAGGTGATCCACCCACCTTGGCCTCCCAAAATGCTGAGCTTACAGGCATGAGCCACCGCACTTGGCCTGTGTGAGGTCTTTAAATAACCCTTCCCTATCCTCAAAAATGCCCATCAGCTTAGTTTATGTCATCAGTAACACTACAGGTTGAACATCCCTTATCCAAAATGCTTGAGATTAGAAGTGTTTCAGATTTCAGATTTTTTTTTTTTGGATTATGGAATATTCGCATATATATAATGAGATATCTTGAGGATGGGACCCAAGTCTAAACACAACTTTTTTATGTTTCATATACTCACCCTGTATATAGAGACTGAAGGTAATTTTATACAATATTTTAAAATAATTTTATACATGAAATAAAACTTTGACTGTAACCTCTCACATGAAGTTAGGTATAGAATTTTCTCCCTGTGGCATCTTGTCAGCACTAAAAAAGTTTCAGGTTTTGGAGCATGTCGGACTTCAGATTTACAGATCAGAGATGCTTAACCTGTATCACCATATATATAATAATTGCCACTCTTTACCTAGGCCTTGGTGTTTTCTGTGTGACATCTTTCCAGTCCCCATTTTGACTGCAATAAATTTTTTTTTTTTTTTTTTTGGAGACAGTCTCGCTCTCTACAACCTCCACTTCCTGGGTTCAAGTGATTCTCCTGCCTCAGCCTCCTGAATAGCTGGGATTATACGCATGCACCACCACGCCCAGCTAATTTTTGTATTTTTAGTAGGGACGGGGTTTCACCATGTTGGTCACACTGGTCTTGAACTCCTGACCTTGTGATCTGCCCACCTCAGCCTCCCAAAGTGCTGAGATTACAGATGTGAGCCACCATGCCCGGCTGACTGCAATAATTTTTTATTCTCTTAATTACTTACTAACTAGAGTACCAGCTGTGAGATTTTGCTCTTAAACATCCAGTCACATCATTTTCCCAATCATGCAGACAAATGGTTATATCCTTAGTTATATTCACAGAGCACTGTGAATATCTGCCGATCAATGCTAGATTATTAAAAGGAACGTGAATGTCAGGGTACATTCCTAGTGTTTTAAGGTAAAAGTCATTAAAGGATACTACTATATTGTTTCACAAAATGCCTCTTGACCATTATCAGAGATAGATTCTAAGCTAAGTGGAGCAGTTATATGTTAGAACTGACACAGAATTCAGGCGGTGTGATCAATTGAATAAAATTTCTCAATCAAGGTAATTTCCCCAGTCTTTGGCCCATGGTTATTACAAAAAAATTTTTTTTTTTTTCTTTGAGACGGAGTCTCGCTCTGTCACTCAGGCTGGAGCGCAGTGGCGTGATCTCGGCTCACTGCAACCTCCGCCTCCTGGGTTCATGCCATTCTCCTGCCTCAGCCTCCCGAGTAGCTGGGACTACAGGCGCCTGCCACCAGGCCCAGCTAATTTTTTATATTTTTAGTAGAGTCGGGGTTTCACCGTGTTAGCCAGGATGGTCTCGATCTCCTGACCTCGTGATCCGCCTGCTTCGGCCTCCCAAAGTGCTGGGATTACAGGTGTGAGCCACTGTGCCCGGCCACAAATAATTTTTAAAAAGAAATAATACCTCTTCACAGCTACTCAGGAGGCTGAGGCAGGAGGATCATTTGAGTCCATGAGTTCAAATCCAGCCTGGGTAACATAATGAAACCCCATCTCTGGGCCGGGCGCGGTCGCTCACGCCTGTAATCCCAGCACTTTGGGAGGCCGAGGCAGGTGAATCACCTGAGGTTGGGAGTTCAAGACCAGCCTGACCAACATGGAGAAACCCCGTCTCTACTAAAAATACAAAATTAGCCTGGCATGGTGGTGCATACCTGTAATCCCAGCTACTCGGGAGGCTGAGGCAGGAGAATAGCTTGAACCCAGGAGGTGGAGGTTGCGGTGAGCCGAGATCATGCAATTGCACTCCAGCCTGGGCAAAAAGAGCAGAAACTCCATCTCAAAAAAAAAAGAAACCACATCTCTGAAACCCTTAGTAGTTACATGTAAACTGTCATCTCCATTTTAGAGCTTAATGAGGTTGACAGGTCTTAAATTAGGTCTTATGAATGTGCCTGTTACTGTCTTTAAATACTTATAAATAGCATCATCAAGTTATTTAATGGGTAGTTTTTAACTATAGGTCACTTGGCTTTCACGGATGACAACGATAAATAGAACTTTTTGTTCTTGTCTAGCTGTATGGATTCATATGTGGCAGCAGAAAGCTTCATTTATATTGAGTGAGATTTTGTAGGGAATTACATGGGGCAGTATATTTTGATTTGGTTTTTCTCCTTAACTATAAAAATACCTTGAAAACTTTTTGTGTATTAGAAGGAATTTTAGGTCAGACATGGTGGCTGGCGCCTGTACTCCCAGCGTTTTGGGAGGCCAAGATGGGAGGATCAGTTGAGGCCAGAAGTTGAAGACAAGCCTGGGCAACATAGCAAGACACCACCCCCACTGCCCCCCGAGAAAATTTAAAAATCATCCGGGCTTGGGGATTTGTGCCTGTGGTTCCAGCTACTCGGGACACTGAGGTGGGAGGGTTGCTTGAGCCTGGGAGGTTGAGGCTTCAGTGAGTCATGATTGGGCCACTACACTCCAGCCTGAGCAACAGAATGAGACTTATTTTTTTCTTTTTTCTTTTTTGAAATGGAGTCTCACTCTGTTGCCAGGCTGGAGTGCAGTGGCCCAATCTTGGCTCCCTGCAACCTTCGCCTCCTGGGTTCAAGCGGTTCTCCTGCCTCAGCCTCCCAAGTAGCTGGGACTACATGCATACGCCACCACGCCCGGCTAGTTTTTGTATTTTTAGTAGACATGGGGTTTTACAATGTTGGCCAGGATGGTCTCAATCTCTTGACCTCATGATCCGCCCACCTTGGCCTCCCAAAGTGCTGGGATTACAGGGGTAAGCCACTGCGCCCGGCCAAGACTTATTTTTTTCCATGTTACATTATGAATGCTTTATTAATATTACTTTAAAATCTTAGTATATTATAAAGACACACAATTCACAATTGTCAACTCACAGCACATCAGTCTAAGTACTCCTGATTATGCTGTTTATTTTCTTTATTATTGCTTTTACTAAAAATAAGCTCTTAGAATATTATCCCTTACTAAAAAGAAATGAACTGTCAAGCATTAAAAGACATAGAGGAAAATTTAATGCATGTTACTAAGTGAAAGAAGGCAATCTGAAAAGGCTACATATTGTATGATAAAATGTGAAAAAATATATACAAGCTCAATGATGTTCAAACCTACAGTATTGGTGAATAATAACCTAAGCAATTTAATACTCCAGCCTAGTTCTTATAACTCCTATTATTCACTATGACATGAGTCATATAAACTTTATTAGCTTTAACTACACTTTCCTCTGAATGTTTGTCCTCAAATAAGATTGGACTTGTCTCAGAACTGCTTTACCACTCTTGTGACCTTTTTCAGTTAAGTGACAATAAAGCTGTTTTTCAGGCTGAGACTTAGGGGCACTCCTGCTTTTTGCATGCACTGTCTCATTTCATCCTCACACTAATATTATAAGGTAGATGCAACAGCCCCCATGTTACAGAGGAAAAAATAGAGGATCAAAGAGATTAACTTGCCAAAAGTATGGCTAATAAGTAGGTGAAGCATGCTGAGAACTTAGGGCTGCCTTAATATCCATGTCATTCTTCCAGCTCTTTGGCAACAGTTTTCTAATATGAGTTCTTTACCCCATTAATGCTGTGAAACTAAGAACACCATATTTTAAGTGGCTTAAAATTCCAAGCAACCAGAATATGGCTAGTGTTACTTTCCTATTTTATATGTGCCTAAAGTAGAGTACATCCTTGGTCATTTCATAACATGTATAATAATTGCTATGATTATTTGAGCCACGATAGAATTCTATTCTAAGAGCTTGGCAGAGCTAGAAGAACAACCTGCTCTTTGGTAGGGAGTATTGCAGCACGCTTCTTGCAAGGACATTCAGTTTTCTTGCCTGAAAAGCAAACACACCACTATTTGTATAGTCACCAGTCTAGGCAAGGGAGGAACAATGGTTTTAAAAATATACCCAGAAAGGAACTAGAAGATACTTGTATTAGGTGGGTAACCTTACCTTCCATTATCGTAAATAGTTGCTCAAGCTTCTTCACAGTAATGGTCTGCATTTCTTATGTAGCAAAATCTCTGGAGATTTTGAATGTTTTTGATGGTCAGAACTAGAGAACTTCTCCATCCAATCTCTTCATTTTAGATAAGGAAACTATATAGGTCAGCAAGTAAAATGTCTAATCGAAGGTCTCTTGGAAAAATCATAGCAGAACTGAAGTCTCTTGCTCCTTTCCCAGTGCTCTCTGATTTTATATTACTCTGTCCCCACAAGGAATGTTATCTCAAGGTAGGATGGTTTTGTATAGTAATGGTTATCTCTGAAGCTCATGTTGTTTAAGGCCTGACAGATAATCCTTTTGTAGTATGAGTCTTGTAGTTTTGCTAATGTCTTCAGTGATTTAGTGTGACCCCTCTGAGCCTAGATCATATTTTCCTTCCCCTCCCTACACTCAATGATTAAAGTACGATATTCTTTCTAATTGCCCATTAGCCCCCTGCTGCTCTTGGAATCCTTAGACTTCTGTGGGCTTTTGGAACTTCTGCTGTTAGGTTTCATGAATAATAATAGTCCCCCTTCTGTTGAGTTTCTCTGTTTACATCATTTTATTTACCAATGTATTGCTTTTTAATATCAGTAACATTTAATATTAAAGTAGGTGATAAAATGGATCAAGCAGGAAACTTGACCATTACAAATCGATGCTAACTAAATAACCGAGATAACCACGATGCAGGTTGCCGATTATCCAGGACCCTTTTTTGATCTCCTTTGGAAAGGGAGTCATCAATTCTGTCCTTTTTCCTTAACTTTGAAAGCCCATCCTTCTTTGGCAATAGTCTTCAAGGGTTTTATCTAGCTCCCTTTTACTAAAAACGAGCATCACAAAATCTCATCTGTTTTTTACAAAGAAGCCTGGAGTAATACCCTGATAACTATAGGGGAATAATGTCATCAACAGAAGAATACAATTTGGGAAGCTGACCTTATCCCAGTCTATGAGATTAAATGTCTTGGGCATAGTAGTGTAGCTGGAGAAAAGGGGGAAAAAAAACACTAATTCTCTTAGTTTCTTTGTAGTTCTCCGTGGAAAACTCCTTTACCCACATTGGTACCCTTTTGGTTTTGCTGCTATGGTTAGAAAATTAGAAAGCAGAAGAATCACCTCTGTTTTTAGAAATACCCTAAAAAATGGCAGGCCATCACTGGGCCTTGTACTTCTAATGGCCAAAATGTATAGCAACATAAAGTGTCTAGAAGAGAATTCTCTAAAATACAAGTAATCACTGTAGGTGATTTTTTAAAGAAGCACAGCACGTGGAATTGTAGTGTTGAAGACACCATGCTGGGTGTCACTGGAATAACCCCTGTGCTGCCGGAGTTGATGTGAAATAGAAGATGACATCTTAAGCCAATTACTGTACTGCAACCTAGCATCATACGAGGCCATATACCAGGTTCAAAGGAAAGTAACTTGACTTCAAGCTCATGTTATAGGGAAAGATGTGGATTTTATTAGAGTAGAACATAAATAGGCTTAAACAGGAGGAAAATATTCTAGCTGTTAGGATCTGTAATTGCTCAGAAAGGCAGGAAGTGTTGTACTTTGGGAGATGAAGAATGGACCAGTCTGGCCAGGGCAGTGGGTTTCACATTCAAATCCAAAGATATGAACTGCAGGGCAATAGAAGGCAGGGCTCTGGGCACACTCTACAGGGAGGACGGCTTCAGTCATGGTGCATACACACGATGGGCTCTGGGCACACTCTACAGGGAGGATGGCTTCAGTCATGGTGCATACACACAATGGGCTCTGGGCACACTCTACAGGGAGGACGGCTTCAGTCGTGCATACACACAGTGGGCTCTGGGCACACTCTACAGGGAGGACGGCTTCAGTCGTGCATACACACGATGGGCTCTGGGCACACTCTACAGGGAGGACGGCTTCAGTCGTGCATACACACGATGGGCTCTGGGCACACTCTACAGGGAGGACGGCTTCAGTCGTGCATACACACGATGGGCTCTGGGCACACTCTACAGGGAGGACGGCTTCAGTCGTGCATACACACGATGGGCTCTGGGCACACTCTACAGGGAGGACGGCTTCAGTCGTGCATACACACGATGGGCTCTGGGCACACTCTACAGGGAGGACGGCTTCAGTCGTGCATACACACGATGGGCTCTGGGCACACTCTACAGGGAGGACGGCTTCAGTCATGGTGCATACACACGATGGGCTCTGGGCACACTCTACAGGGAGGACGGCTTCAGTCATGGTGCATACACACGATGGGCTCTGGGCACACTCTACAGGGAGGACGGCTTCAGTCATGGTGCATACACACGATGGGCTCTGGGCACACTCTACAGGGAGGACGGCTTCAGTCGTGCATACACACGATGGGCTCTGGGAACACTCTACAGAGAGGACGGCTTCAGTCATGCATACACACGATGGGCTCTGGGAACACTCTACAGGGAGGACGGCTTCAGTCATGCGTACACACTATGGGCTCTGGGCACACTCTACAGGGAGGACGGCTTCAGTCGTACATACACACAGTGGGCTCTGGGCACACTCTACAGGGAGGACGGCTTCAGTCGTGCATACACACGATGGGCTCTGGGAACACTCTACAGGGAGGACGGCTTCAGTCGTGCATACACACGATGGGCTCTGGGAACACTCTACAGGGAGGACGGCTTCAGTCGTGCATACACACGATGGGCTCTGGGCACACTCTACAGAGAGGACGGCTTCAGTCGTGCATACACACGATGGGCTCTGGGAACACTCTACAGGGAGGACGGCTTCAGTCGTGCGTACACACTATGGGCTCTGGGCACACTCTACAGGGAGGACGGCTTCAGTCGTACATACACACAGTGGGCTCTGGGCACACTCTACAGGGAGGACGGCTTCAGTCGTGCATACACACGATGGGCTCTGGGAACACTCTACAGGGAGGACGGCTTCAGTCGTACATACACACGATGGGCTCTGGGCACACTCTACAGGGAGGACGGCTTCAGTCATGGTGCATACACACGATGGGCTCTGGGCACACTCTACAGGGAGGACGGCTTCAGTCGTACATACACACGATGGGCTCTGGGCACACTCTACAGGGAGGACGGCTTCAGTCGTGCATACACACAGTGGGCTCTGGGAACACTACAGGGAGGACGGCTTCAGTCGTACATACACACGATGGGCTCTGGGCACACTCTACAGGGAGGACGGCTTCAGTCGTGCATACACACGATGGGCTCTGGGCACACTCTACAGGGAGGACGGCTTCAGTCGTGCATACACACAGTGGGCTCTGGGCACACTCTACAGAGAGGACGGCTTCAGTCGTGCATACACACGATGGGCTCTGGGCACACTCTACAGGGAGGACGGCTTCAGTCGTGCATACACACAGTGGGCTCTGGGCACACTCTACAGGGAGGACGGCTTCAGTCGTGCATACACACAGTGGGCTCTGGGCACACTACAGGGAGGACGGCTTCAGTCGTGCATACACACAGTGGGCTCTGGGAACACTACAGGGAGGACGGCTTCAGTCGTACATACACACGGTGGGCTCTGGGCACACTCTACAGGGAGGACGGCTTCAGTCGTGCATACACACGATGGGCTCTGGGCACACTCTACAGGGAGGACGGCTTCAGTCGTGCATACACACGATGGGCTCTGGGCACACTCTACAGGGAGGACGGCTTCAGTCGTGCATACACACGATGGGCTCTGGGCACACTCTACAGGGAGGACGGCTTCAGTCGTGCATACACACGATGGGCTCTGGGCACACTCTACAGGGAGGACGGCTTCAGTCGTGCATACACACGATGGGCTCTGGGCACACTCTACAGGGAGGACGGCTTCAGTCGTGCATACACACGATGGGCTCTGGGCACACTCTACAGGGAGGACGGCTTCAGTCGTGCATACACACGATGGGCTCTGGGCACACTCTACAGGGAGGACGGCTTCAGTCGTGCATACACACGATGGGCTCTGGGCACACTCTACAGGGAGGACGGCTTCAGTCATGGTGCATACACACGATGGGCTCTGGGCACACTCTACAGGGAGGACGGCTTCAGTCATGGTGCATACACACTATGGGCTCTGGGCACACTCTACAGGGAGGACGGCTTCAGTCGTGCATACACACGATGGGCTCTGGGAACACTCGACAGGGAGGACGGCTTCAGTCGTGCGTACACACGATGGGCTCTGGGAACACTCTACAGGGAGGACGGCTTCAGTCGTGCGTACACACGATGGGCTCTGGGCACACTCTACAGGGAGGACGGCTTCAGTCGTGCATACACACGATGGGCTCTGGGCACACTCTACAGGGAGGACGGCTTCAGTCATGGTGCATACACACGATGGGCTCTGGGCACACTCTACAGGGAGGACGGCTTCAGTCATGGTGCATACACACGATGGGCTCTGGGAACACTCGACAGGGAGGACGGCTTCAGTCGTGCGTACACACGATGGGCTCTGGGAATACTCTACAGGGAGGACGGCTTCAGTCGTGCGTACACACGATGGGCTCTGGGCACACTCTACAGGGAGGACGGCTTCAGTCGTGCATACACACGATGGGCTCTGGGCACACTCTACAGGGAGGACGGCTTCAGTCGTGCGTACACACGATGGGCTCTGGGAACACTACAGGGAGGACGGCTTCAGTCGTGCATACACACGATGGGCTCTGGGCACACTCTACAGGGAGGACGGCTTCAGTCGTGCATACACACGGTATTACTGAAGAAGATCCTTTCCGAGGCAATCTAGCTAAAGGTATGCACATAGGCAGATAGTCTATTAAATTTGAACATGAATATTAAAACTGACACTGAGATTTCAGTGAAGGGTGAAGTTATAATTTATAACAGTGTTTAAAATTTGGTGTATTTCAGTAGCTGTTAGTTAAGCATTTATTTATTAGTGATTTTTGAGAAGTTTGTGTTACTTCTTTTTATTAGGAAAAACATTTGACTAGCCATTAGCTCTGGCATCTGAATTCCTGCTACTCTCCTAGCATCTAGAAGTATTTCTGATGTTATCAGACAGAGTTTAATCAGAAAGACTCAACTTCTTTAGTGGTTTCGTATGATAAACACATTTACCTTCCTGTTCGAGTCTGTTTTAGTTTGGGCAAGCCAGGGCATCAAACTATATGTAATTGTTTTAATCTGTTACACCATCATGGGAATTGATCCTAACATAGGCATTTTCTTTACTTCTTAAAGGACTTTTTTCAGGAGATACTGCACCTTTAATGCAAGAAAAAGTACTAAGTGCAGTCACATATGCTGTTGGTGATGAAGAAGCTGCTGAAGTAAATGCTAATGAGCAGCCAGAGGCGCCGAAGCTTGTTCTGCAGTCTCTGTTTTCACTTATACGAGGTGAAGTTGAGCAGTTGGATTCAAGAGCACTTCCCCTTTGCCTTCATCAGGTACTCTGGTAAACCCTTCACTTTCAGCCTCATGAAAATTCTCCTAGCAGTGTTTGGAATGATCTAAAATGCTGTCTTGGCTGGGAGCAGTGGCTCATGCCTGTAATCCCAGCATTTTGGGAGGCTGAGGTGGGTGGATGGCTTGAGCTCAGGAGTTCAAGACCAGCCTGGGCAACATGGCGAAACCGTATCTCTACAAAATATACAAAAATTAGCTGGGCATGGTGGTGCACACCTGTAGTCCCAGCTACTTGGGAGGCCGAGGTGGTACGATCACTCAAGCCTGGGAGGCAAAGGTTGCATTGAGCTGACATTGCACCACTGCACTCCAGCCTGGGAGACAGAGTGAGAGAACCTGTCTCTAAATACATAAATAAATATAAAAATAAAAAATAAAATGCAATCTCTGTAATTGATTGTGTCCCACTCATCACTGGTGAGCCCGGGGGAGGGTGACCCTTGTGGGATATTTGGCATATTACTAATTGATGGCCACATCTTGGCCTTGGATAATCCATAGTTTAAACAGTGGTTCACTTTTTAAATCAGTGATTAAGCTGTGTAAGAGTTTGATAAGCATCTACCAGGCGCCAAAGACCCTGCTGGACATGGGTAAACAGAGATTACTTGGCAGAATATGCCCGTAAGAGAGCCCCTGCAGAACAGGAGCAACGGTTCTATCGATGAGTGAGTGTGGAATTTTGTGTTCAGTGTTAGAGTAAACATATGTTAAAGATTCAGCAGCACAAAATGAGTGATTACTTCTGCCCTGTGGACACTTGGGAACAGAAGGCGACTCTTGAGCTGGGTTTTCCAGGCTTATTAGGCGCTCAGTGGGTTAACAGAATGAGCTGGTCCAGGAAGAGATCAGCCTGTGAAAGCCGTGGCTGGGATATTATTGGAGATGAAGATGTTAAAAGAGGAGGTGAGATTGAATAGCTGGTGACATTGAGACTTTATTTTTAGGGACTGGGAATTTTTAATTCTAAGAGTGCCTGAATCACATTTGCATTTTAGAAGAAGAACTCTTTTGAGGATTGGGAGGGTGTAGATGTTAGAGGATGGAGAGCCTGGAGACTGGGGAGCCTTTAGGCCGGTGGTGAGGAAGCTTTTTTTTTTTACATAAGAGCTAATTCAGAAGAAATTAAGATATTTGAGCTGCATTTTATTTTTTATTTTTTATTGTATTTATTTATTTATTTAGAGACAGAGTCTCACTCTGTTGCCCAGGCTGGAGTGCAGCGGCATGATCTCAGCTCACTGTAATCTCCACCTCCCAGATTCAAGCCATTCTCCTGCCTCAGCCTCCTGAGTAGCTGGGATTACAGGCACACACCACCACGCCTGGCTAATTTTTGTATTTTAGTAGAGATGGGGTTTCACCAGGCTGGTTTCAAACTCCTGACCTCAAGTGATCCACCCGCCTCGGCCTTCCAAAGTGCTAGGATTAACAGGCGCAAGCCGCTGCACCCAGCCTGCATTTTATTTTTACATAAAATGAAAATAACTGGTACATGGGAATGGAGAAAGTGATTTACTTTTGTAATGAGAAGTGAATAATTTTTAATTTTTAACCCATTTAGAAAAAAAAATAGTGCAGCTGGCTGCAAGTGCCCAGTTTTACATAAACATGCTCTTTGAGGCTGAAGCAAATTTGACTAATTATCAATGTGAAAATAAAATAGAAAAACTGTTCTTGGAGTTATTTCTAAACAGAATTTGTCTCTAATCCTAATGTAACAAAAACAGATATGATGTTACATTAGGATCAGAGACAAGAGTATTCTCAGGGCAAACAGAAAATGGGATAAAAAGTAAAGTAGGCCGGGCACAGTGGCTTATACCTATAATCCCAGCACTTTGGGAGGCCGAGGTGGGTGGATCATGTGAGGTCAGAAGTTCAAGACCAGCCTGGCCAACACAGTGAAACCTCATCTCTTCTAAAAATATACACACAAAAAATAATTAACCAGGCATGGTGGCACGCGCCTGTAGTCCCAGCTACTCGAGAGGCTGAGGCAGAAGAATTGCTTGAACCCAGGAGGCGGAGGTTGCAGTGGGCGGAGATCGCACCACTGCACTCCAGCCTGGGTGACAGAGTGAGACTCTGTCTCAAAAAAAAAGGGAAAATAGGGCCAGGCGCGGTAGCTCATACCTGTAATGCAGCACTCTGGGAGGTTGAGGCAGGCAGATTGCTTGAGCCCAGGAGTTCAAGACTAGCCTAGGCAACATCATGAAACCTTGTCTCTACGAAAAAAAAAAAATGTAGCCAGGCACGGTGGCGTGCGCCTGTAATCCCAGCTACTCAGGCCGCTAAGGTGGGAGGATTGCATGAGCCCAGGAGTTTGAGGCTGCAATGAGCCGTGATTCCATCACTGCACTCCAGCCTGGGTAACAGAGGAAGACCCCGTCTAAAAATAGACAAACAGAAAGTTCAATAGGTTTTGTCCCAATTCAGGAAAATGTATACTTTTACAAATTTGTATTATCTCCTTTACGAACTTGAAGAATGCCTTTGAGGAAATGTATACTCCTGGCCTCTAAGCTGTCACGAACTCACCATTGCTGAGTAGCACCAACACCAAGGCAGCTTTCTAATCACTCAGCTTTCACTGCATTTGAACAGTGGATTGCACGGCAATCTTTTCTCTCCTGGGAAAGAAGGTTAGAGAATGCGGTGGTGGTTTAAAAGTATGGGCTTTGGCCCTACCACAAGCTAAGTGGCTTTTGGTTTCTCCTGTTGTAAAGTAATAGAGGATTAAATGGGATAATGCATGTAAAAGCACTTAACATATGTTTGACGTACAGTAAAAGCCAAAGAAATATTAAACATTTAAACTCTATTCCTACTGTCACTAATTCAGAGATTGCTCATTGGAAATCAAGGCTGGGGATCAGCAAAGAAATACTGATGCCATTAGAAAGCTGAGACGTCAGGGTGACAAGATTCGGTTGATGGCTGCCTCCTCAGCCCAAGAAGACAGAATATCCTGTCACCTCCCAAGGGACACACAAATCAGGGAGGGATGGAGGTATATTTTATTCATTTTAGTAATTCCCAGCACATCACATGGTATATTTCACCTAGATTTGCCAGTTGTTGACATTTTTATCAAATTTTTGCTCTGTTTTTTAGCTGGGGCTATAGGCATGTGCCACTGCGCCCAGCTAATTTTTGTATTTTTAGTAGAGATGGAGTTTCACCATGTTGCCCGGGCTGGTCTTTAACTCCTGATCTCAGGTGATCCACTCGCCTCGACCTCCCAAAGTGCTGGGATTACAGGCGTGAGCCACCACGCCTGGCCTTTTTGCTCTTGCTCTCTCTCGTGCACACACGCGTATTTTTTCCATTGAAACACTTGAAAGTAATTTGCATTATGACACTTCACCCCTAAATATTTGTACATAAATCTCCCAAGAAGAAGGATACTCTCCTACATAACATACAAGGCCATTATCAACCCCAAGAAATGAGTCACTGATGCAATAAAATTATTTAATATACAATCCATATTCAAATTTCCCCCAAGTAGTTCCACAAATGTTCTGTGCAACTGTTTTCCCCCAGTGCAGGATTCAGTGCAGGATGGCATATTGCATTCAACTGTCAGTATTCTTTAGTCTCCTGTAATCCAGAATGCTCCCAGCTTTTCTATCTGTATCAGTCTTTCTCCGCCCCTTTCTTTCTTTCACACTGACATTTATGAACAGTCTAAGAATTCATGTAGAATGTCCCATAATCAGGATTTGTCTAATTATTTCTTTTTTTTTTTTTTTTTTTTTTTTGAGATGGGGTCTTGCTCTGTCACCCAGGCTGGAGTGCAGTGGCGTGATCTTGGCCCACTGTAACCTCCACCTCCCAGGTTCAAGCAATTCTCCTGCCTCAGCCTCCTGAGTAGCTGGGACTACAGGCCCGTGCCACCACGCCCAGCTAATTTTTGTATTTTTAGTAGAGACAAGGTTTCACCATGTTGGCCAGGAGGGTCTCGATCTCTTGACTTCACGATCCGCCCGCCTCGGCCTCCCAAAGTGCTGGGATTACAGGTGTGAGCCACTGCGCCCGGCCTAATTATTTCTTTAAGATTTGATTCAGGTTAAACATTCTGGGCAAGAATTTACTTAGGTAACATTCCATACCCAATTCTCTCTTGAACTGATTCTAATCTGGTTTTTGTTCCCACCACTCCCCCAAAATTGCACTGTAAAAGTCACCAGTGATTTACATGTTGTTAAATCCGGTGGTCAGACCTCAGTTTTCATCTCACTGGAGCTATTGGAAACGTCAAGTTGATCACATACTCTGTTTTGAAGCGTTTTGTTTATTTGCCTTTTGGGAGCTCTTTTCTTGGCTTTTACCTCTTACATCACTTGGCCATGCCTTCTCTGGCTCATTTTCTGAGTTCCCATATTTTCCTTTTTTTTTTTCCCACTCTGTCACCAGGCTGGAGTGCAGTGGCATCATCACGGCTCACTGCAGCCTCCACCTCACGGGTTCAAGTAGTCTTCCTGCCTCAGCTTCTCAAGTGGCTGGGACTGCAGGCGCATGCCACCGTGCCCAGCTAATTTTTTTATTTTTTTGTAGAGACGGGGTTTCACCATGTTGCCCAGGCTGGTCTCGAATTCCTGGCCTCAAGTGATCCTCCCACCTTGGTGTCCCAAAGTGTTGGGATTTCAGGCATGAGCCACTGCACCCAGCCCTAATTTTTAAACACTGGGATGCATCAGAGTTCAGTTCTTGAATCTCTTCTCATTCTGAATTCACTTCCATGGTGTTTTCATCCAATCCTGTAGGTTTGTCCTTTTTTTTTTTTTTTTTTTTTTTTTTGAGACGGAGTCTCACTGTGTCACCCAGGCTGGAGTGCAGTGGCACAATCTTGGCTCACTACAACCTCCGCCTCCCGAGTTCAAGTGATTCTCCTGTCTCAGCCCCACAAGTAGCTGGGATTACAGGCACGTGCCACCACACCTGGCTAATTTTTATATTTTTAGCAGAGACGGGGTTTCATCATGTTGGCCAGGCTGGTCTCAAACTCCTGACCTCAGGTGGTCCGTCCACCTCAGCCTCCCAAAGTGCTGGGATTACAGGTGTGAGCCACTGTGCCCGGCCTGTCCTATTTCTTTTCTGAACTCCAGACTTAACTATCCAGCAACTCAAGATGTCTCATGGGCATTTCAAACTTAAGATGTACAAAATGAAACTTTGATTTTCTCCTGTATCTGCTGCTTTCCTAGTCTTACCTCTCTTGTTAAATGCCAACTTCATCCCTGTAGTTGCTGAGACCAAATGCCTTGAAGTCATACTTTATTTACTTTTCCCTGCATCCAAATCCAATCCAACAGCAAGTCCTGCAGATCTACTTCAAAATATACCCAGAACTTCTTACCTCTTTCACTGCTACCATTTCCGTACAGGACACCATCAAATCTCACCCAGATTCTTGTAATAAATTTCTCACTACAGAGACTTTTCTGCCTTCACTCTCCCTTCCACTTAGTGCTTTCTCTCTGCATGACAGTCACTGTGATGCAGATAAAACATAAGTCAGATCTTGTCACTCCACTGTGCAGAGCCCTCCGATGGCTTCCCTTCTCATTTAGAATAAAAGCCAAAATCCTTACCGTGGCCTACAAGGCCCTACATGATCTGGTCCTGTTAGCCTCCTGGATCTTCATTGCTAAAATTTTCCTTAACTCACTCCTTTCCAGGTTCACTGGCCTTCTGACAGCTCCTCAGATATACCCAGGATGTTCCCACTTCAGGTCCTCTGGTATCTCCTATCGACTCCTTCTCAGGAAGCCACTAGGTGATGTGCTCCAGCAAAACAAGGGAGTAAACCAAGAAACAGGAAGGTGTGAGATACAGGAAACTGGGAATCCTACTCAGGACAGAGGTGAAGGGAATCTAAGCAAAGGGAGATTTTAAGATGACAGCTGTATGCCAGGAAGGAGAGGGTAACCAGTCCTGTTTCGAGTGGATCACAAGAGTCTGGGGAGAGGCTTTTCTATCATTTTCCTGTTTGTAGAAGTATTTGACTCCTTAAAGCATAGACAAGTAAAATTTGGATGAAAATAAGAACTAAAAGAAGACATAATTCAGGCATAAGGTAATGAAAGCATCTAGGCTAAAGTGGTGACAGTGGAAATGGAGAGGGATGGATTTGAGATCTTTGGAAGGAAGAATAACTAGGACTTGGTATAGATTGTTGTATTAGTCAGGGTTCTCTTAGAGGGACAGAACTCATGGGATATTTATATATATCCTATGTATATTTATATATATAAAGGGGAGTTTATTAAGTATTAACTCGCACGATCACAAAGTCCCACAATAGGCTGTCTGCAAGCTGAGGAGCAAGGAGAGCCGGGCTAAGTCCCAAAACTGAAGAATTTGGAGTCTGATGGTCGAGGGCAGGAAACATCCACCACGCGAGAAAGATGTGGGCTGGGAGGCTAGGCCCATCTCTCTTTTTCATGTTTTTCTGCCTGCTTTATATTGCCTGGCAGCTGATTAGATGGTGCCCACCAGTTTAAAAGGGGTCTGCCTTTCCCAGCCCACTGACTCAAATGTTGATCTCTTTTGGCAACACCCTCACAGACACACCCAGGATCAATACTTTGTATCCTTCAATCCAATCACGTTGACACTCAGTATTAACCATCACAATTGTAAAAAGAGAATAAAGGAGAAATCAGAGATGACTGTAGGACCATTAACAGAAATAAGGTATTCGAGTGTGAGAACTAATTTTAGGAAAATTGTGATTTAAAAAGTGATATATAATATATAGAATAATATGTGCTAAAGGCCAATGGAAATACGACAACATATACTTGTATTTTGAGCTCGTGGAACTCTTAAAAGTTCTGTTTTAAAGTTCTTGTTCTTAGGTATGAGTGGTCTTTTTTACACTGACTTAGTTAATATGACTACAGATTAGCTTTAAATGTTTAACTGAAGTCATATGCTTGGCAGGTTTTCATATAGAAAATCGGGCCCTCCCTTGGGCCTCTTTTGTAAGGGCACTAATCCCATTCATGAGGGCAGAGCCCCCGTGACCTAATCACCTCTCAGATACCCCCTTCTTCACACTATCCCCTGGGAACTCGGTTTCAACATATGAATTTGTGAGGGGGACACAAAGATTGAGGCCATGGCCCTTCACAGTGTCTTTTTTTAGAGGGTTCCTGATTGGTAAAAGGATAACCAGGATCACCTTACACCTGTTGCCTTCCCAGCAGTTTTCAACTTTTTCACATGATTCCACTCAGCATCTTGCAATTCATTCCAAATCAGACTCAAAAACCATTTTAAGCACTTACTGTAGTGTGCTGGGCATTATGCTAGATACATAGTCTCTCTGTTTTTTTATTTGTATTTATTTATTTATTTTCATTTGCTTCCTGTACCTGGGCAGCAAACACAATCTCTCTTTCAATCCTTATGGCAGCCTTGTTTTATACAGCTGCAGGTATTACTGTCCCTGTTTTAAGATAAGAAAGTTGAGGCTTGAGATGTGAAATGATGTGTCCAGGGCTACACAGCTGGTAAGTGGCAGGGCTTGGACTAAAACACAGGCCATTCACCTCCAACCCCATGTTCTTTCTGCTCCACTGGGCTAGCTTTCAGATTTAGAAATATGCTTTAAAAAAAAGTCACATCTTCTCTTCCTGCTAGACTTGCAAGGGGGAGATTTTTAAAGGGGAAATACTTTGTATATTTATTTCTCAAGATGACTTTTTACCTGGAAATGTCTTTTACTTTTGAGGCACTGGGTTTTATAACCTTCTCTGCATAGTTACTTTATGGTATTAGAACTGCTACAGAAGCCTGCAAGCTAATTTCTGCAGTGCCAGGAAATCTGGTTACATAATAGTTATGGACCCCATCAAAACTCCTCAAATAAGAGCTATTTATAAGTAACCATGTGCCAATTTTGCACAAATGCAAAAAGGCAGGAAAAATGGCTTTGAAGAGCCAGACATTTTATTTTAATGGGCAACCTGAAACTATATCTCATACCATAAAAAAAAATACCATATATAGAAAGGAAACTGTGCAATACCATAGATGTTTTCACTGGAAGTTTGTACTTGAAATTTTTTTTTTCTTTGTTTTTTTGAGACAGAGTTTCACACTGTCACCCAGGCTGGAATGCAGTGGCGCAATTTCGGCTCACTGCAACCTCTACCTCCCAGGTTCAAGTGATTCTTCTGCCTCAGCCTCCCAAGTAGCTGGGAATACAGGTGCACGCCACCACACCCAGCTAATTTTTGTGTTTTTAGTAGACAGTATTTCACCATGTTGGCCAAGCTGGTGTCGAACTCCTGAACTCAAATTATCTGCCTGCTTCGGTCTCTCAAAGTGCTGGGATTATAGGCATGAGCTGCCATGCCCGGCTCTGCAGTTGAAATGTCATCATTGATTTCAATTAGGTGTAACCCCCTAGTATGCTGGAACCTGCTAGTACTGACATATGAGAACCATGTTTACTGACGTCCATCACGTTGGTAGCTTGACATCGGCCATGGTGGGAGTATTGACACCACTGAAATGAGCAAACACTGCAAGTTGGGGCTCTCCCCAACACTCTGGAGACAACTGTTAAATATTAGCACACTGCTGGTTACACCATTATATGAAATTCTCATTTTGTAAGCTAAAGAAATGATTGAAGATTGGCAGTTTGACTTGGTTCATACTACTTTTAAAACATATTATTTGAACAATAAGCTGGTAAAAGATAACCAGATTCTTAAAAATCAGTTTGTCCCTTGCAAAATCTTTAATATAACATAAATATGGAATCAAACTTTATATTAACTGAAAACTAATCATTTATAGAGATGATTGAGTCAGTCATCTACATGGCTCATGGAAAAAATGTCACATTTGTAGGATTTAAACTAGGCAAGTATTTTTCTTTAAAAGTATGCTGTTTCCCCTGGGGGATTTGGGAAAATCCATTCCTTTTTATTGCTAGCTTATAGGTTTGACAAGTACTTTATTACTCTTTGCATTGTCAATTTACCTGGAAAATGGAGATAGTGATGTATAAAGGTTATACCTTTTTTTACTAGAGACAATCTGTGGAAACTGTTTTTTGGTGTTTTGTTTTGTTTTGTTTTGTTTTGTTTTTGAGACAGAGTTTTGCTCTTGTTGCCCAGGCTGGAGTGCAATGGCATGATCTCAGCTCACTGCAACCTCTGCCTCCCAGGTTCAAGCAATTCTTCTGCCTCAGCCTCCAGAGTAACTGGGATTACAGGCATGACACACCATGCCTGGCTAATTTTTGTATTTTTAGTAGAGATGGGGTTTCACCGTGTTGGTCAGGCTGGTCTTGAACCCTTGACCTCAGATGATCCACCCGCCTCAGCCTCCCAAAGCGCTGGGATTACAGGCGTGAGCCACCATGCCCGGCTGGAAACTGTTTTAAAAATACAGAGTTTATGCAATATTTCAGTGAATATTTTTAGTTTTAGTGATCTGTTCATAAATGTCATATCTAAATAAAGATCTAAAAATATCCCAAAGTTTTTAGAATCAAAGAATCTTTAAATGTAAAGATGTCTTAGAATGAATCTGATAACTGACAAGCCTGAACTGAGACCAGCTCCTGAGTCTTGGATCTCTTTATCTAGTGTTCTTTACCACGTGTAGCACTTTGTACATATTCTAAACAACATTAATCAACTGTTAGTGCTCAGCCTGGCCTTTTGTTAAGTATCAGACCAGACCAAAAAGTCAGTGTCCTGTGAGGTCCTCAGCCGGTGGTTTGTGAAACAGGAATGAAATCAATAGGATGTTGAGGTCTCAGGTGACTTGACATATTTCTGCTTTTTCTTTTTATTAATTATTTATTTATGTTTGCTTCACAGCATTTGAAAGGAATATTTCTACTTTTAATTTACAATAAACAATCATTTTTTCATTTGTGTTCTATTTTTGTAAGTGTCTAACATTTTTCTCATTCTTTAGAGTCCTAAACTCTAATGAATCAGGGAAATCTCCTTTGACTTGAAGTAGAGTAGGAGGAATGATGTATAAACACCAAAGAACGTCTCTGCTTTGCTTGAGATGAGTAACTTCAGAATTGCATCCTGTGCCTACAGTCAGATTTCTTCTGAACTGTTCAATGTAGTTTAAAAAAAGAGTTTTCTTAATTTGATATCAAAAACATTTGGAATTTCAAGATCTTAATTTGTTTCAAATTTATCTTCTCATCCAAGTGTTAATTTAATTTTCTCTGTGTTTTCTTTGTTTTTAACAGATAGCAGAATCCTATTTCCAGGAGGAGGACTGTATCCTTTTCTTAATTACAGGAAGAAATTTTTAGAACTCTTAGAGAACCATTCATTTTTTTTAATTGAAGTACATTTTACATGTAATAGAATGTACAGATCATATGGTTTCGGTGGTTTTGACAGTTGTATGTACCCGTGTAACCACCTCAGAAAGCAAAATGTAGGAAATTTCTGTCTCTTCACAAAATTTCCTAGAACCATCCAAAGTTTACCTTCATAAATAGGCCTTAATTTTACTAAAATACGTATTTGTATTTAGTTTTTGAAGGAAAATTTGTATTATTTTAACTATTTTTCTGTACAGAACACTCAGCAGTGTACATTTAACCCGGTTTAGCCGCATGTTCTTTAGCCTTTGCCTTTCTGAGCTGGGCGACGTGTGCCACAGACCTGGGACCCGGGACATTGCCGCCCCTGTGGTGGTGAATCTCGTCGTATCTGTCGTTGTAATTGGTCCTGGACTAGACAGCCCAGTCTTGCCTTCCCCTTGGATAATGCAGTAAGGGACCCCCATTTTAAGACATGGGGCAGGCAAGAAGACAACCAGCTGGAAGAAGGCATTAGCGGAAGAGTGTGTTTTGACCAAAAGCAGTAAATCTCAAAGCTAGCTTGGTAGCAAGCGAGAGAGAGAGAACTTCTGAGTGATCATGAAGACAAAAAGCTAAACAGTGAGTTTTTCTCTTCCTTTTTTCTGGGTCAGCATTTAGAGCATTGCCCAGAGGAAGGTAGGCAGTTGGACAGTGTATCCTGACCTCACAAGATGCAGATCTGTGTGATACAAATGAGAAGGCGAAAGCTCACAGGATCATTTACAAAGAAGTAGAATCACGTGATAATAATGGAAATCACTGTGGCAAGTTAATTGAGTGTTTACAAAAGACCCATATAAGTTTTTGCCCTGTCATTGTTTAGGCATGTGATCCTTTGGTCTTGTGGGAGAAAAGCATTCAGTGGGAAATAATAAGGATCAAGGTGACTTGAAACAGAAACACTTGACCAAAGAGTCACATAGTTCTTTGACAGAAAGTAAGGAGAGAAATTAAAAAGGGAAACATGTAGATTCCAGGATTCCATGTGGTCCTGTTTCCTTAAATTACTTTTAGTTGACTCTGCAAGCAGACATTCCTTGAGCATTAAAACCTTCTTTCAGTTTCTGTTTGCCGATAGTGTGGAATCCAAGTAGCTATTGCATAATATGCCACATTAAAATTTACCTACTTCAAAACCAAGAAACATTACTAGGCTGGGCGCAGTGGCTCACACCTGTAATCCCAGCAATTTGGGAGGCTGAGGCAGGCAGATCGCTTGAGGTCAGGAGTTCAAAACCAGCCTGGCCAACGTGGTGAAACCCCATCTTGACAAAAATACAAAAAGTAGCCGGGCATGATGGTGCATGCCTGTAATCCCAGCTACTCTGGAGGCTGAGGCAGGAGAATCACTTGAATCCAGGAGGGGGAGGTTGCAATAAGTCAAGGTGGCACCACTGCACTCCAGCCTGGGTGACAGAGGGAGACTGTGTCTCAAAAAAAAGCTGGACGCAGTGACTCATGCCTGTAATCCCAGCACTTTGGGAGGCCGAGGCAGGCAGATCACGAGGTGAGGAGTTCGAGACGAGCCTGGCTCACATGGTGAAACCCCGTCTCTACTAAAAATACAAAAAAATTAGCCAGGCGCAGTGGTGGGCGCCTGTAGTCTCAGCTACCTGGGAGGCTGAGGCAGGAGAATCGCTTGAACCCGGGAGGTGGAGGTTGTAGTGAGCTGAGATTGCCCCACTGCACTCCAGCCTTGACTACAGAGCAAGATTCCATCTCAAGGAAAAAAAAAAAAGAGAGAGAAACATTACTTTAGATATGTTTAAATTTAAAAATATTTAGAGTCCTCTCATGTTTTAGTAAGCTGCAAATTTCTCAACATCTATAGGACATTGTTCTTCAAATATGGGAATAATGTAAATAGTGTGGATTTCTATTTTCCTTAAATGTTCTATTCAGATGAGAAAGCAATGAAATTCATTCAGCTAGAACGATTGTATCATGAGCAATTGCTCGCAAATCTTTCTGCCATTCAAGAACAGTGGGGTAAGTACAGACCAACATGGAATGTGGAATTAGCAGTAATCCAACAAGTCACTATCTACAAAATTAACATATTTGACCTGGTTTTATAAATCAGAAAATAGATGTTTCCATAGACAAGTTAATGTTGCAAAGAAAGTAGCATTTTTACCACAAGTCTATTATATTGTGAGAAGACTTTTTTCTTTGTATTTTGCTCTTCATATCAATGCCAAGAAAAGAATACTTGCAACTATTTGCATTTTTCCTAATCACATTTCATGCCCTACTGGCTAATTTAGTCTCTAGGATGATATTTACTTATATTGAAAAGTAATAAGTTAGTTATTTCTAACTGTTGGGTTGTTTGAAAAGATAATTTTGCATGCAAATCTATATGAGTGGTGCTACTTAACTGTTTTTTTGTTTGTTTTTTTGCTCCTAAATATGTTTTGTAAGAGCCAGTGACTAACAAATACTTTAAATTTAGAAACAAAATGGAAAACTGTGCAACCACATACAGTTACGGCTCTAAGGAATTCAGAAAAGGGATTTAATGGTGAAGATTTTGAACGGCTTACGAAAATTTGTGCAACACATCAAGAGTAAGTATATCAGAATTTCGTTAGAATGAGTTGGAGTAGAATATTGAAGAAGCATTATAGCATTGAGTATCCATTTCTTTGTTTAATGTTTTCAACTGGAGAAATTAAGATGGATATAATATAATTATTGCAAGGCTCTAGTATTGGTTCGAATCCCGGGAGCGCGCCAACAGACAGCACAAGGCGCTGTGGAGCATCACGCTGTTTTAATGAGCGCCTGGGTGCAGACGGGCTGAGGCCTAAAATGGCGTCAGCGCCACGTGAGGACGGGGCAGGGGTTTTACAGTCTCCTGTAAACAGGAAGTGTCCCTGTCAGATGTCACCGCTACGTGGTACCTGGATGGCCTCTCTGTCTATCCTCGGTGGTGCGTGTCTTCCGGCCAGCCCTCTTCCTGCTTCTGCTGCTCGCTGACGCACGCTGCTGGTGCAAGTGGCCTCGCGCCTCGGGACTGGGTCTGAGGAGGGAGGAGTTACTCATCCCCCCAAGCTTTCAGGCCCCGGGGAGAATCTTTCATTCCTGTCTATTTGGTTATAGAAAAAGGGAAAAGGGGCGACTTTCTCAATAACTACTTCAGGTGTGACATCGTGGGTGGCGTGGGCACCTCGGAAAAAAAGAAAAAACTTAATTTTGGCGTATTCTTGAGAGACGGGTTGGTATCCATCGTGTCGTTGTAGCAGGAGCATCGTCTGGATTGTCTGGCGGTTAACTGTAGTTTCAACAAGAGTTTTAATGGCTTTTATTATCAGTGGGATACCACAGGGGAGAGACAGGAGGACCCCGGTGATGAAGATTACTGTCCCTACCAGCGTTTTAAATCCTCCTAAATTAGAGAGCCACCCTCCTAGAAGGTTTGTTGGGTCCCATCCCTTCCAGGTTTGGACTGGTACATGGGCTACTTTTCTGATGTTTGAAGCGATTTCTAGAACCGCTTTTCCGTTATCGTCTGTGTTAAGACAGCAATTGGAGATGTTAAACTTACCACAGACCGCACCCTCTTCTGCTAAAAAGTAGTCTAGAGCCAGCCTGTTTTGATAAATTGCCGGGTGCATTTGGTTTTGTTGTCACGCGAGCATTTCCAGGGCTGGGGCGGTTTGGTTAGTGATTATCTCTAGAGCAGCCTGTAGTCTAATTATTCTATTTAGCATATATGTGGGAGTGCGATAACCCCGTGAGCCATCCTCAGCCCAGGTGGCAGGACCGTAATATTCGATGATCCGTTGCGGAGGCCACTCGTCCTCTCGCCGTCTTTGGCTTTCTCCTGCCTTTTAGGACTGTTTTTCTCTGGTTATCATACGCAGGGACTCCGAGGGTGTTGCCCGCCTGCTTTGGAAGTAAAATGAATCCAGGTTGAATTGTGCGTAGGAAGCTAGTGCTAAGGTAGCCGTGAGTAAGCCTGGGTTCCCCATATCCAAAGGAATCCATCAGGGGCAGTCCATCGTCAGCTGGTGTTCCTAGGATTGTCGCATAGTGCACTTAGGCAGGGGTATGCGGCAGAAGAGTTAGTGGTGTTTGTACAGTTCCAGGCCTTTTTTGACAAGACACAATTGAGGTAGCTGAAGTTAGAAGGAGACCAGGCTCCGGGGAGTAACCTTGGCCACCACTCGGCTGTGGAAGCGTTGACTGTTAGGGTTTGGTGACAGGGGCTTTCACCTACGGCACCATGGGTTTTATCAGTCCACTTGCGGGATATGCACGCCGTCCCTCTTACTGGGTTGGTAAGTGTCCAGGTCGACGGACATTCCTGAGAATTCAAAGTGAGGCTGGGGTTTTGAAATGCTAGTAATTAAGGGGGAAGGTCTATCCCATGCCACGGCCACTGTTCACTCCTGCAGGCTCCCCTGCATACCCAGCAATTGGACACATTCATGGTAAGCCAGATGCCCTATCCTACATCTACAAACAGATTTTTTTCTGGCTTGAGAAGTGATACGTCTGTTTATAGTTTTTGTATAAAGGGATGGAAATACCACAGGTGATTTTCAGGGGTAGTTGTTGGTTTTGAGGCTTTTGCTTTGGCTATAATCTGTTCTCTCTTTCTGTCTTCGAGCACTTGAGCGTTTACTCCCCATTGTCCAATTTTGGTGAAGCAAAGCCACTGCTTCCCTTTTGGACATGTAGCCCCATTAAGACTGCCAGATACTCCTAGATTTTTTGCTTTATAATAACTCTTTCCTGATTCAGCACATTCGTCGACTAAGGTTCCACAATAGGATCTTTCTGTGTGACTATGGTGAGTGAAGGACTGTTGACATGAGTATGGTGAGTGAAGGATTGTTGCATCTTTCCTCTGTGGTGGAAAGACTGATAACACTCACAGCAGCTCTGAAGGGCTGCTGTGGACAGCAGGGCGGCTACTGACCGTATAAGGATCGTGGTGAGAGATATTCCCCTATTAAGACTTTTGGTTGGAAGTGAGGCACAGCATCGGATTGGGTAGATACAGGCCATCTCTGGAAGCACGTGTTTAGTCTTCCTCGTGTTTTGGTTTTAAGAAAAAGAAAATTTTTGGGTTAATTTCAGCTTGGTAGGAGAAATTGGCCTGGACAACTACTTATCTGTTAATGTTTTGGAGGAAGAAGTAGCCTTTGGGGTGAGCTTGACCCTGGTACGATGGACCCAGCTGGGGAGTCCTTGGACTCTCATGCTGTTGGTGTGCTAAGTATCACAGCGTAGGGGCCTGTCCACTTTGGTTGTAGCCTTTTGTGAGGATCAGGTTGGCGAATAAACGCGTCTGTGCCTGCAAGACAGTTATGTTGAGAGGACAAGGAGGTGTCGGCAGGGAGAGGCATGGCCTCATTCACTGCTTTACAAATGAAAGACCATGTCTGGATTAAGGAGGGTAAGTAATTCCCGAGTGGCTCAGAGTCTGGTGATGGCGGAGGCCCTAAGAGAAAAGTTCGTCCATACATGATTCCAAAGGGACTATAAAAAGAGGGTGCTTTTGGTGTTGCACGGAGTCTCATGAGGGTGTAAGGGAGATTTCTCGTCCACGACTGGCGGGTTTCTAGAGCCAGCTTGGTGAGTTGAGCTTTAAGGACAGAGTTGATGTTTTCAAGTTTGCCTGAAGATTGAGGCCTGTAAGGTGTATGGAGAACCCATTTTATTCCTAAGGATGTGGAGACTGATAAAGGTGGGCCTGTTATTGGATTGGATGGATGTCCCAACGGAGTGTGAAACGGGGAATTATATACATGATGAGAGTTTGTATGACAACATTTGCACCTTCTGAAGTTGTTGGGAACGCTTCTACCCACCCAGAGAAAGTACAGACAAAGACTAGAAGGTAAGGGAGCCATTTATCAGGTGAGTGAAGTCTACCTGCCAATCTTGCCCAGGTACCTGGCCCTGGGCTTGGTGGTTAGAAAAAGGCGGTGGCCAGAGGGAGCCCTGGGGTGACACTGAGTGGCAGATACAGCAGGACTGGGTGATATCTCGAACACGGCTGGAAAGGTGAGGACAAGTGAGAATAGGGCGGAGAAGTTGCAAGAGAGGTTTGTAGCCGACATGGAAAGAGTTGTGGAGGCTTTGGAGGATAGGCATTGTTTGAGCATGAGGAAGAATGAGAAGTGCCCTTCCTTGATGTACCATGGTCCTTGCTTTTGGAGGTTCTGGGCCTGGAAGTCCTCCTTTTCTTCTGAGGAGTAAAGAGGAAAGAATAAGGACAGGGACAGAAACTGGCCTTGCACGGTTGTAGGGCTACTTGTTTGGCCGCCTGATCTGCTAGCACATTTCCAGCCCATATAGGATTGTCTGGGGTTTGGTGGCCCCTGCAGTGAATGACGGCAGCTTTCTGCAGGAGCTGGGCAGCCTGAAGGAGCTTGCTGATGAGAGAGCCGTTTATGACAGGAGTGTTGTTTGCAATTAGGAAACCCCGTTCTTTCCAGATGGACAAGTGTGAGTGCACTATGTGGAACACATAACGAGAATCTGAATATATGTTCATTTGTTGTCCAGCTGCTAGAGTGAGAGCTCGAGTGAGGGTGATGAGTTCAGCCTTTTGGGAGGTGGTTCCTAGGGGGAGCAGATTGGCTTCAATAGTGTGGGCGGGTGACACTATAGCATAGCCAGCATGTCGGCATCCTTGATGTAGGAAGGAACTGCCATCTACAAACCAAGTAAATGAGGCATCTGGAAGGGGTTGATCTGTTAGGTTTGGAAAAGGTATAAGAAAGGTTTGAACGGTGTCCATACAGAAGTGTGCAGGGTCTTGGGAGGTAGTGGCTTCAGGTAAGAGCATGGCCAGGTTTAAATGGGAGCTGGTTAGCACGGTGATTTGGGGAGTTTCTATGAATAGAGCATACAGTTGAAGGAGCCGTGGGGCAGACATGAGACTTAGTACACTGCAGTGAGCTAGCATGTCTTTGATGTTATGGGTTGAATAAACTGTTAGGTTGGCACGAAGAGATAGTTTTAGGCTTCCAAGGGTGAGGACAGCAGCTGCCACCAGTGCTTGGAGACAGGCAAGCCGTCCGAGAACTGTGGTTGTGAGCTGTTTAGAGAGGTAGGCAACAATCTGGAGGGCGGGTCCCTTAGACTGGGTTAGAACATGTAGTGCAACTCCACGCCGTTCGTCGGGATAGAGGGAGAAAGGTTTGGTGAGGTCTGGGAGAGTGAGGACGGGGGCTGAGGTGAGAGCCTTCTGGACCAGACGGAAATGGTGGGTAATCGGCTGTGCAGGGTTTAAAGGCTTATGGAGAGGGCCTTTAGTAGCTTAGTATAACGGTTTGGCAAGTAGAGCGAAGGAAGGAACCCAGAGCCTAAAATATCCCGCTAGTCCTAGAAAAGAGAGAATTTCTTGCTTAGTTTGTGGAGGTGGGAGGAACTGGAGGAGCGGTATGCGGTCGGTTGTGAGCCCTCGGGTTTGCAGGGTAAGAGCTAGGCCTAGGTAGGTGACTGAGGGGGTGCTTATTTGTGCTTTCTTAGGGGAGACCCGATACCCCCACTCTGCCAGGAAATTTAAAAGACAGATAGCATGGGCATCGCAGTCTTTTTGAGAGGGGCTACACAGGAGCAGATCATCAACATATTGAAGGAGAGTGGACAGTTTTAGGAATAAGGTACAGAGGTTGTGAGCAAGGGCCCGGGTTTCAGCACCAGGTGCAAGGCTCTAGTATTTGTTCAAATCCCAAGAGTGCACCAACCAACAGCACAAAGCGGTGTGGAGCAACACACTGTTTTAATGAGCACCTGGGTATAGATGGGCTGAGGCCTAAAATGGCGTCAACCCCACATGAGGATGGGGCCGAGGTTTTATGGTCTCCTGTAAACAGGAAGTGTCCCTGTCTGATGTAACTGCTATGTGGTACCCGGATGGCCAATCTCTCCATCCTTAGGGATACGTGTCTTCCGACCAGCCCTCTTCCTGCTTCTGCTATCTCGCTGATGTGCACTTGTCGCACAAGTGGCCTTGCGCCTTGGGACTGGGCCTGAGGAGGGAGGAGTTATTCATCCCCCCAAGCTTTCAGGCCCCGGGGAGAATCTTTCATTTATTACGTTCCTTTCTCAGTTTTTATTGAGTTTCTTACACTGAACTCAGTAAAAGGTCAACTTTATGTAGGTTCAAAAGATTCTTCTGATTAGATATTTAAAAATATAACTTCTGATTTTGATCTCTTTTTGGTTAAGAGATGAGGAGTTCAGATGGACAGAATTGTGTATTAGGGCTTTCGATTCTACTTGCTAATGTTTATGTGTTGTAGTAAAAACATAACATTTTTAGGAGTAGTCTGATGCTAGAAAGCAAATAGAATACAGTATCTAACCAAAACCTTGCAGAAGAAAAGCTGCATTTACCAGGTAATTTTCAGTTGCTTGAATTGTATCAAGGAATTGTATTTTTTAAACTAATAATAATCATAAGGCACTTACTTTTTTAAAAAAAATTCCTTATTCAGAGATCCAGATTTCTGAAGACAAAGGGAGACAATAGTGTTTAAACTAGTGCAAATTTCTGGAATTTAGAACATGAATTCTCAATACAAAGGCTAAAAGACTTTCCATTTTATGGATAACTTTTTCTCCTTTTCTCTCAGAATCATGGAGAGTAAACTAAAGCTCTGTTTGTTAATAGTGAGACAGTGCCAGGTAATTGTTGTGTAGCTCATACAGCAGATAAAGAACTCACTAACAAATAGTTATTGAACATGACATGAGCATGGTGTCTTTATGCTTCAAAATTTGGATAATTCCCCCCATATCATTTTTAAATTTTTTAATATTTAAAAATATTTTCAAGTTACACATAAAGTGTACAAGCTTGATGAATTTTTGCATAGACATATATGTCTATGTGACTACCACTCTGAGCAAGGTGCAAGATATGGAACATTCCAGCCCTGCAGAAGGCTCCCTCATGCACCTGCCAACTTCATACCCACCCACAATAGTAACCACTATCTGGACTCTATAACAATATATTTGCCTGTCCTGTAATTTTATATAAATGGGATCATGCAGAATATAGATTTTTATGTCTAGATTCTTGCACCCATCAGTATGTCTTGTTCCATGTTGTTGCATGTAACAGTGGTTTGCTCTGTTTTATTGCAGTACAGATTTCTTGGATGACTATGCAGCAATTTATTCATTCTATTATTAGTAGACTTTTAGGATGTTTCTTGTTTTGTGAATATTATGAATAAAGTGGCGATGAGCATTTTTGTGTGTGCCTTTAATGGATATGTACATTCTGTTATCTTGGGTATTCCCTAACATTTAATATTTATACTTTTTGTTATCTGTTTCCATGGAGAATTCCAACAAAATTATCTTCAACCATAATCTATTTTAGACTAAAATGACATAAACTGAAATTTTTTAAATATGTGTGTGTGAAATCATCTTTATTAGCAAAAGGTTATCATTCTTTTTTTCTTCTTCTTCTGGAATATAGCATTTGTTGCTTCTTTGGGGGTTTCCAATAGCAATTGGCCATCTAAGGAGATAAACACATGATATAGCTGCACTTTGAACTATGTGAGCCAGTGGTAATGTTTCAGCCATGGAAATGTTCTGTGCTAATATTAGAATCCAGAGAAGCTGTATTTTTTTATAGCCATTTCAGTGACATTTGTTTGGAAGCATATTGCTGCTGTAATTTTTTTAAAATTCTTTTTTCTTTCTTTTTTTCTACAGTCCTCTTTTATCCAAACATAAGGTAAGAGATTGTTTCTTTTGAATATATTTCTAGGAAAAATGTTTGTGTCATATGTCTGTTGTATGGACTATTTTGGAAAATGAAGAAACCTTTCCCAAGTTATTTTCAGCTTCCTAGTTTAATGCAACAGTTTCCCTAAAAGTTGGGTTTTCTTGTTTTAAACTTTTTAGATAGCAGCTGTGGAGAAGTCCCAGGAAAGGAAATGCTCGATGCAGTTACTAGTGTCTGAAGATCCAAAGGAAGGAGGAGCTACCACCAAAGAGTCAGGTATGTTTTTAACTTAAGCTAGGGAGCAACGTAAAAGATACCTGCCTCCTCTGATCTTTTACAAGTGTTACATCTGAATTGCTGCAAAGGATCTGTTTTTGTTTTTGTTTTTGTTTTTTTGCACTTACATTTTTGTGCATATACCTCTCCTAGAAAAAGAGCAAAATGAGACTTTTTATATTGGGTAGCTCCACATTTTAGACATCTATTAGTAGATACCATAAAATCTAAGTTCTTATAAAAACATAAAATTCTTATGTTTTCAGTAGGTGGTTATATATATCTAACAGAATAAGAAAAGGTTGTACAAAATGCTCTGAAATAGAATTGGTGTTGGTACATTCATACATTGTTTTCTGTTTAAAAACCAACAGTTATTGTATACACTTTACCAGAAATTTGTTCTGTAAATTTAGATATTTTAAACTCTGTATCTTGATAATTTATAGCAATTTAATTTCTCCCCTTTTCTGTTTACTAACATATGATATACTTTAGTTTGTATGTATACATTTCTAAAGCATTTATGATGTATTTCATACCACCTTGTGCCTTACGTCAAAAGATTTTAAGAGGCTTTCTTCTAAATGTTTGGCATGTTGCTCATTATCAAAGCTTTAGAAAATAAAAATAAATAAATATGTTTTAGGGTTTTTTTCCCTTGATACCTAATTTTACTATTAATGTATATTTCTAGGCTTTATGTTCCTGGGCCTGAGAGCCCTGATATTGAAGAGGAAGTATCAGGTGTTTTGGATGAGTTGTCCTGAAGTGATATGATGATGGTGATGATGGTGGTGATGGTGGTGGTGGTGATGATGATGATGATGATGATGATGGTGATGATGATGATGATGGTGATGATGATGGTGATGATGGTGATGATGATGATGATGGTGATGATGGTGATGATGGTGATGGTGGTGATGGTGATGATGAGGATGGTGATGATGCTGATGATGGTGATGATGATGGTGATGATGTTGGTGATGATGGTGATGGTGATGATGGTGATGATGGTGGTGGTGATGGTGATGATGATGGTGATGATGGTGATGATGATGGTGATGGTGGTGATGGTGATGATGATGGTGATGGTGGTGATGATGGTGATGATGATGATGGTGATGGTGATGATGATGGTGATGGTGATGATGATGGTGATGATGGTGATGGTGATGATGGTGATGGTGATGATGATGATGGTGATGGTGATGATGGTGATGATGATGGTGATGGTGATGATGGTGATGATGATGATGATAGTGATGATGGTGATGGTGATGATGGTGATGGTGGTGATGATGGTGATGGTGATGATGGTGGTGATGATGGTGATGATGATGGTGATGGTGATGATGGTGATGATGATGGTGATGATGATGATGGTGATGATGGTGATGATGGTGGTGATGATGGTGTTGATGAGGAGGAGGAGGAGGATGATGATGATGATGTCATAATTAGCCTTTTGCCTTTTTTCCCACCTTTTTTGTTTGAGACAGGGTCTCACACTGTTGCCCAGGCTGGAGTGCAGTGGCACCATCACGGCTCACTGCAGCGATCTCCTGGGCTCAAGTAATCCTCCCGCCTCAGTCTCTCCAGTAGCTGAGATTATAGGCACACACCACGGTACTCCAGTTAATTTTTAAAAATTTTTGTGGGTATGGAGGTCTCACTATGTTGCTCAGGCTGGTCTGGAAGTCCTGAGCTCAAGCGATCCTCTCACCTCAGCCCCACAAAGTCCTGGAATTACAGGCATGAGCCACCATGCCTGGCCAGCCTTTTACTCTTTACAAAGTATATTTTTATTCTTTCAAATCTTACTTTATCTCCTTTTCACTTCTGAGACAAGCTAGGGATATTGCCTTGGGTCAGTCCTACTAGACTCTGTTCTTCCGTCTTTTCTTTTCCAGTCATTTTTATATTAGAAATCACAGTAAAATGAGCTTCATAACAATCTTAAAGGAGGAAAAATATCACAAAGCTGCCCAGTTTGGGTGTGAACGTGTCTCTGTGTTGAGCACATTGGGAAAAGTGCTATTACAGGCTGTGCATTTGAGTTTGAGACTTACTTAGCATGGTTGCTGCGCAGCACCTCCTCCTGCTTGGCCTCTGCTTTGAGTCATGTGGTACAGATGGGGAAACTGAGGTACCAAGTTTCAGTCACTTTTTTGGTGCTTTGATTCACAGCTAGAACCTGGGTCTTCCCATTTCTGATTGAATGCAGCCTGCTTCTGCTAAGTACATTGTATGGATTATCAAAGGCTTCAACAATCCAGATGTCCCAGGAATAACCCTATGAGGGAGTATGGACTAAATTCTGGGGAAAGAAATGTTGCTCCAGTTTCACCAAACAGTGTTTTAAAGAGAAATGTCAATAATGTGGGTGACTCTCCAAATGTAGTTTGGGACTCTTGCCTTTTCCAAAATTATGGTGGAGTTTTTTTCCCCATTATTTTCTGTAGTATTTCTAAATAATGGGATGAAGCAACCATTTTCAGGCTATTTTGTAAATAATACATTGTACCCACAGATAGTCTTTATTACTTATCACTTAAGTGGTATCTCAGTTCATTAGATACTATACTGTAAGTGGTTGTATTTCGTGGCATAGCTGCTGTCCATCACCCCACCTCCTACTCACAGAATGGCACCTCAGACTGTTCTGTACCTTTTCAGTCACTTATAAGCTATTAAATAGTCTCATTTTGCCGGGCGCGATGGCTCATGCCTGTAATCCCAGCACTTTGGGAGGCCGAGGCGGGCGGATCACGAGGTCAGGAGATCGAGACCACCGTGAAACCCCGTCTCTACTAAAAATACAAAAAAATTAGCCGGGCGTGGTGGCAGGCGCCTGTAGTCCCAGCTGCTGGAGAGGCTGAGGCAGGAGAATGGCGTCAACCCGGGAGGCGGAGCTTGCTGTGAGCCAAGATGGCGCCACTGCACTCCAGCCTGGGCGACAGAGCGAGACTCTGTCTCCAAAAAAAAAAGAAAAAAAAATTGTCTCATTTTGATTATTTAGAGCTTAGCCCTATTCAATCCTGAACTTGATTTTCACATTTAAATCTCACTGTACTCAAAGCTCTTCTCCGCCCTCCAGTTGCCAGGGCTGGGAACACGGTCTGCTCCTGGTTGGAGTTAGCTGGACTGGTGATTATGACTGAACCCAGGTTGTGCGGTGGCTCCAGCAGGAGCAGCTACGGAGGAGGTTACTCCCAAGCTGCTCCGCTAGATAACTGCAGCCTTTAGGTAACTGACCCTCAGCTGGAAGCAACACACCGCAGTCCTCTGATGTGGGGGTTCTCTCTGCCCTGTGCTTTCACAGTGCCTGTGGGACTGTGGTCCCCAATCTTATTTAGTCTCTGAATCCTGTGGACATGTTTCGAGGGACATCTTCTGAACCTTTGGGTACCTGGAATTCGTGGAGTGGCTTGGCCCCCTTTCCTTTGGATGTGGCCCTCATTGCTCTAACCTTGCCCCATTTTAACAGAGCGAGGGGCAGACAGCAAGCCCAGTGTCAAAGCAGGCAACCAAAGGGAAGTGAAAGGTGCCTATGTTTTCTTGCAGCCTCACAAACTTTGAGTGATTTTTTGGGGTGGGGAGAGAGAAGGAAGGCTGTATTCTCCCAAAGGTGACCCCTTCTTCCTTCTCCTGATCCGCATCTGATATTTGAGTCAGGGTGTCAGGGGAGGTGCTATGAACTCTACTGAATAGCTACGTCTCAGCAGCCCGAAGTTGAGTGGCAGCCTCAGCACCAGATGCTCTCAAATCTGAAGGCAACGTTTCAGGAATGCCTTTTGCTTGATATGGTATGGGCCTCAATTGTCAGTTGGTGATTAGTATTAAAGTATCAATATGTTTTTGGAGTCCAGGGTGAAAAAGAAAGAAAAAAAAAGTATCAGTAAATAAATGGAATAAAATTATCATCATATTTTCTCTTTTATTTTCACCTTTGGCTCATTATTTATTTAAGTTAAACAACATATTAGTATAAAAAGGTTAAAACTACTTTTTTTTTTGGAAACGGAGTCTCGCTCTGTCCCTCAGGCTGGAGCGCAGTGGCCCAATCTCGGCTCACAGCAAGCTCCGCCTCCCGGGTTCACGCCATTCTCCTGCCTCAGCCTCCCGAGTAGCTGGGACTACAGGCGCCCGCCACCGCGCCCGGCTAATTTTTTGTGTTTTTAGTAGAGACGGGGTTTCACCGTGTTAGACAGGATGGTCTCGATCTCCTGACCTCGTGATCCGCCCGCTTCGGCCTCCCAAAGTGCTGGGATGACAGGCTTGAGCCACTGCGCCCGGCCAAAAAGGTTAAAGCTTCTAAAATAGTTATGAACGCTAAGTGTACCAATAAAGCGAGGATGAGCAAGCTTCTCTGTTACCTACCCATCCATGCACTTCTCATTCATTATTCACACGGAGGTTTTTAACTGTTTCATTTTAAAGTGAAGGAAAAATAAGTTGGTTTTACTTAAAGTAGAAATTGAAAGAGATGTCAGAATTCAAACCCATTTCTACTTGTTGCAAAAACTTATCCTTTTTATTGCTACCCTTTGCTACCTCCCTTTAAGAAATTGCTCGGCGTGGTGGCTCACGCCTGTAATCCCAGCACTTTGGGAGGCCGAGGCGGGCAGATCACGAGGTCAGGAGATCGAAACCATCCTGGCTAACACGGTGAAACCCCATCTCTACTAAAAAATACCAAAAATTAGCTGGGCATGGTGGCGGGCGCCTGTAGTCCCAGCTGCTCAGGAGGCTGAGGCAGGAGAATGGCGTGAACCCGGGAGGCGGAGCTTGCAGTGAGCCGAGATCGCGCCACTGCGCTCCAGCCTGGGTGACAGAGCGAGACTCCGTCTCAAAAAAAAAAAAAAAGTTGCAAGTAATTTGCAAACACATTTATTAGTGCTATTATGGTCAAATTATAAATTTGAAGAGAACCGAGTTTGTTCCTTTAATCTTAGTAAACCAGACCAGTACTACTTTTCTTACATTTAAAATGATGAATGTGTTACTGAGGTTCATCATGTAAAAATATTTACTTAATACACCATGTCTTTTTTTGTTTGTTTCTTTTTGAGATGGAGTTTTGCTCTTGTTGCCCAGGCTGGAGTGCAATGGCGTGATCTCAGCTCACCGCAGCCTCCGCCTCCCGGGTTCAAGCAATTTTCTTGCCTCAGCCTCCCGAGTAGCTGGGATTACAGGCATGTGCCAACACACCCAGCTAATTTTGTATTTTTAATAGAGACGGGGTTTCTCCATGTTGGTCAGGCTGGTTTCGAATTCCCGACCTCAGGTGATCCGCCCACCTCGGCCTCCCAAAGTGCTGGGACTACAGGCGTGAGCCACTGTGCCTGGCCCCATACACCATGCCTTAAATGTGCTGAAAATAATTTTTGTAACTTCATTTTAATGTAAAAGTTTAATAAATAAAGTTCAGAATATCTTTTAAACCTTTGAAAATGACTTTGTTGATTTTAATGAGGACTAAGTGATTTATTCATATTCACATGCTTTTGAATAATCCCTGTTATGTATAAGGATTATTTACTAAATATTTTGGGTATTTCCTCTACCTAAAGACACTATTATGCAACAGACAGAATTTCCATTTGAAAGGGTTAGAATATTGTTGTATTACACATATTCATATGTCCCTTCTTTTCCTTCCTATACAAAGTGTTGTTTTGAATTTTTAACAATTTATTTTTCTTCATCTTTAGAGAGTAAAACTTGTCTCGGCACAGAGTCAAGTAAAGAAAGCCAACATACAGTGGAGCCCCTGGGGAGCAGTCCCTGCTGTCATCAGATGGACGTGCAAGCAGATTCCCCAAGCCTTTCGGTAACTGCAGGAAAGGACCACATGGAGGAGCTGCTCTGCAGCGCTGAAGCCACGTTAGCGCTCCACACCCAGTCCTCCGAGACAGCAGGGAGCCCGTCTGGGCCAGACTCTTCTGAGGATGCTTGTGAGGATGACAGTCGCTTGCAGCTGGCTCAAACAGAGGCCTGCCAGGATGTGGCCAGAATAGACGGCATTGCTGAAGACCCTAAGGTGTTTCTTTCCAGCAAGTCAGAGACAGAGCCGTTGATTTCACCAGGCTGTGACCGTATACCTCCTGCGTTGATTTCTGAGGGTAAATATTCACAGGCTCAGAGGAAAGAACTCCGTTTGCCACTTCGGGATGCTTCTGAGGCGTTGCCCACAGACCAACTTGAGAACAATGAATTAAATGAGCTGCAGCAGCCTGATCTTACAGACAGTGATGGAAAATCACCACAGGCGCAGGCTGACTCAGACGGTTCTGAGAATGTGCTCTGTGGAAATAATCAAATATCTGACTTAGGCATACTGCTTCCAGAGGTGTGTATGGCCCCAGAGGAAAAGGGAGATAAAGATGACCAACTCAACAAAGAAACAGAAGACTATTTGAACAGCCTTTTAGAAGGCTGTTTAAAAGATCCTGAAGATTCCCTTTCCTATGAAGATAACCAAGACGACGACTCCGATCTCCTTCAAGATCTCTCTCCTGAAGAAGCATCCTATAGTCTCCAGGAGAATCTGCCTTCTGATGAGAGCTGTCTTTCTCTTGATGATCTTGCCAAAAGGATAGAGATTGCAGAGGTAAATCAGAGATGAAGTACAATTAAAAGTAAAATGGCATTTAAAAAACATATATATGTATTAAAAATTGCCTTGTTTTTGTAAGTTTTCCCTTGTCTCAAACATGAGGGAAAATTCTAGTTAACGTAAGCTTTTAATTATTAGTAGTTTTTACATTTGTATGTATTGAATAAAATGACTTTTAATCATTGTAATGTTCATACTACAAGATGTTCTCTTGCATGCCTCCAGCTAGAGTGAGCGTTATTGTATATATCCATTTTTTATAGTCCTGACTGTTATGTGGCAGTTCCAGATATTGGAATCAAAACCAGAATAGTCACATTCTAATAAGGAAGTCTCATTTTTCTTCTCATACATCTAGCAGATAAAATATGATATGTACTTACTGTTTCTTCCTCTTGTTAATATATTTTTTAAATCTTTTAAAATAGTCTAAAGAATAGAGGGAACATTTTAAAATGTAAGAGGTACTAGATTAATTTTTAACCTTACATTAAGTTGAAAAAAGAGATTAAGGAAAAATGACCATTTTTCATTGTTTGATAATACAAAAAAAAAGTTTGGAAAAAGAAAAGATAAAAGCCATATCCAAACTACCGCACACTCGCGAAGGCGGCCTGGGGTGGTAGAGCAGAATTCGATTGCCTTAGTTCCAGTACAATCCCACCAGGTAGTTAACAGCTTCTTGGAGTTACCTTTTACCTCTGTAAGCCTGTTTTCTTCTCTGAAAATTAGCATACTAGCTGCCTTTCCTTTTCTTCACCATTTTTCCCCCTAAGTTCACTTTTAAGTCCCATTTGTACTCATTGTGTTCTAAATCAGCATTATCATTTAAAAAAAAAATAAGGGGGAAAATGAAAAAGTAACAAAGCCAAAGTAGACAGTAAAATATGTGTGAAAACAGAAGACTGTGAAAAGCTGTCTAAGGTAATTATAGCTGCTATATTACTAGCTCCCTTTATTGCCATTTATAGTCAATTCTCTATAAACAATGACTTTTCTTTTTAATTTTTTTCTTGCCAAAATTAGATAGAATAGTAAAGCACTTGGCTTACTATTCATTCTCTTATTTTAACCAGACAGCTTGGTTGCCATTTGCAGTTAATTCTCTACAGACTGTTGTTTTTTTGTGTGTGTGTGTGTGGTTTTTGCTTAACAAAATTATTTAATATTGCTTAATGGGCACAGAATTTCCATTTGGGGCGATGAAAAATGTTGGAAATAGATGGTGGTGATGGTACACGTTTTGATTGTAATGAATGCCACTGAATTGTATACTTACAAAGAGTTAAAATGGCAGTTTCATGTGTTATATATTTTTCCACAATGTTAAAAATAGTTTTTTAAAAAATTAGAGCTAATGGTATAGCACTTAATCCGGTATTCATTCTCTTGTACATTTTAACTAAATCTCTGGTACAGGAAGTTAACAACACAAAGCTTATACCCATATTCAAATCTTAGCTGTAATACCAAAATAGTTACCACTGTCTGACTGCCCTTTCTCATGCCAACAATCAAGTTGACCATAAAGGGAGAACCCATGTGGTCTAATTTTACCTTTTTAGGTATAAACTGTGAAGAAGCAGCAGAGAGCTCCTGTTGTCTTGCCCACCTTATAAAACGTTTTCCTCTATTTCGACATTTGACTAGTTACACACTGATAATCATATGGTGTGCCTTTTTAGAACTATCTTTCCCCAGTAACTCATATTTGGGGGGATAATAGGAACTTTTGGAATTTCAATTTTTGCTTCTGCCTGAAAGCTGTTCGGCTGGATAAATTTCTGTCATCTAGTTTGCCAGATGTCTCCTCCAGAGCAATTCTTTGAGTTTTGGTAACCTTTATCTTCAACCTCCTCCCTACTCAGCTGTGTTGAAGATGCACAAGGGTCTTGTTGTGGATGTATCAAAGGTCTGTAGCATTTCTCCTGTATATTTCAGTCATCTATTGACATGTATTTCCAAAGCCTACAATTGATCAACATCCCTTTCCCAAATTATTTTTCCCCACATCACTAAATTTAAAATTGTTCTCAACTGAGTCATCCTATTTCTAAGAAATTAAAGAGTTGTTTATATTGGGGAAAAATATTTTAAGGTGGCAGATTGTTAATGTTGCGTATTACAACTAAATGGAATATTCCCTCCTCAAACTCAAAACACAATGTCACTTCTGCTGGGTAACAGCTAACAGTGGAAATTACATGTGTTTAAAGTTGTCTTTTCTATTAAGTTAATACATAATGGTCTCCTTTCCTAAGATTATATTGATCTATTAAGCTATTTTAAGAACCCCAAAAGCTACATATACATGACTTACAAAACTAATTTACTTTCCTATGACAATGCCAAGCAGATTGTTAAACATTTGCTTTCTGAATACTTACTACCCTCGCTATTCTGAAAAGCATGGTTTAACAAAGTCTGCCTAACTCTGTCAGGAAAGGAGTTTTTAAAGTTTCAATGCTAAAAATCACTAACACTTAATATTTTCTAATACCTTAACCAATACTTGGTTTTGGACCAAGTAAAATATCCAGGCAATTGTGGGTTTGCTTATAAGTGCAAACTTAGGATTTTTATTTTAAAAATTTCTTTTAGATTTGAGCATATAAAATTTTAATTCAAACTTTTTTTTTTTTTTTTTTTTTTTAAATACAGAGTCTCACTCTGTCGCCCAGGCTGGAGTGCAGCGGCACGATCTCAGCTCACTGCAACCTCCATCTCCTGGGTTCAAGCAATACTCGTGCCTCAGTCTGTCGAGTAGCTGGGACTACAGGCATGCACCACCATGCCCCGCTACTTTTTATATTTTTAGTAGAGATGGGGTTTCACCATGTTGGCCAGGCTGGTCTTCAACTCCTGGCCTCAAGTAATCCACCTACCTCGGCCTACCAAAGTGCTGGGATTACAGGCTTGAACTACCATGCTTGGCCTTCAAACACTTTTTCTGTTTGTGCTTTCAGTAAAATTTTATTAAGAGTCTTCCCTGTGTTTGGTGCTGAGGATACAATGAGAAATCAGATGATGTTCTTGGCCTTTTGGGGGATCTCTGCTGTCACGCTTGGCTGATTTTACTGGAATTGTTTTTGAAATATTTTTTTATGCTTCCTTCCGTTTGTGATTAGAGGATATAGAACATGATCTCTTAATAACCAAGTAATTATGAACAGCATTTTTCTTGCACTTAGGAACCCCGAGGCAATGGGTCTGCCCCCTCCACCCCTCCACGCTGCTGTGCTATCGCAGGCGGTCCTTCTCTGTTTGCTTTCCCAGATCTCCCTATCATTTCTCCCCGCCCAGGTTCTCTTACTTCCCTCTTTCTACCATTGTGTTTGTGGTAGAGCAGGTTGGTTTGTTCTTTCTTTGCCAGCTTTCCCCTTTCCTCTTGTCTGTCTGCTTTCATTTTCTTGCCACTTTTGCATTGCCCAGCCTTGGCTCCAGTGGAATTTGGTTTTGATCATCATTGCCAGCCCAGTGCAAGCACTTGTTTTGTTGTGTTGCTTTGAACAATTGGATTCATCAGATCAAATGAAATAATTTACATAAAATGTCACAGAGAACTAAAAATGTCTATACTATTTATATAGTGACATGTATAAAGGGAACTTGTCTAGGTTTGGAAAGCTTTTTCAAACCCAGTAATTTGCTATGTAAAGTGATAGCTTAATATCTGAAGTATTGCTATTCTTTCTTACGTAAAAAATAGCATGACACATTATCATCAAAAGTATAGTTTATACTGTATACTGTTTTTAAAAAGCATCAAAAATTTTATCCTCCTTTCATAGATTTTTAAGAAAAAAAATGATCACATGTGCATTGTCAGACAACACATTGGAAAGATTTACTCGTTTATTCTCTCATTCTGTAATTTTTATTGAGTGACTTCTCTGTGAGGGCCGCATTACAGATGCAGTGACTGAAAATACACGTAAGGATTTTTATGCACATGAAGCCTGCAGTCTAACAGTCGTCTGGCACCAAGTGTGTTGTCTTTTTGCTGAATTTGAACATCCCATAGTTTTTGGCAAAGGATGAAATTGTATTATAATACCTATAATACACTGACATGATGATTTTAATGTCAGAACCCAAACCCCCTTTACTCAGGAACCTGATCATGCAAATAAATCATGTGTTTGTTTGGTTCTGGAACCTGGAAGAGTTGCATTATCTTCTCTTTAAACTCTTCAGCTGTTCCTCCTGTAGCCTGAGACTCAGAGGGAGCTCCTAGCATCCAAACTTGAACGAAATGTGCCATGCAAACTCAGAGTGCCAGGATGACCCACAGGGTGCACACTCAGCTTGTACAGACTGTTACACGCATAGAGATGAGGTAGCTGTTTTCTGAACAAGTGAGGTTGAAATTGAATGTTGGATACATTTTACGAAAGTTAATCTATTTTTGAACATTGAAAATAATCATAGTATGTAATTCAGAGGTCCCCTTGTGAGCAGATTTTAGCAACATGATATGCTGTGTGAAGATAAACCATTCATTTTTCTTCATTAACATCTACATTTATAATCTGCTTGCAGAAATGTCATATGTTCAGAAAAATATATTAAGTGTTTCAGATTCAAGTGATTTTTGTTTTTAGAAATAATTTCATTATTTCTAAAATCTGAGGAAGAAGCCCTGTGTTACTGCTTGGGTCTTTAGAAAGCTTTTAATCTGGCCGGGCACAGTGGCTCACGCCTGTAATCCCAGCACTTTGGGAGGCCGAGGTGGGCGGATCACAAGGGCAGGAGATGGAGACCATCCTGGCTAACACGGTGAAACCCCGTCTCTACTAAAAATACAAAAAATTAGCCGGGCGTGGTGGCGGGCGCCTGTAGTCCCAGCTACTCGGGAGGCTGAGGCAGGAGAATGGCATGAACCCAGGAGGCGGAGCTTGCAGTGAGCCAAGATTGCACCACTGCACTCCAGCCTGGGCGACAGAGTGAGACTCCGTCTCAAAAAAAAAAAAAAAGAAAGCTTTTAATCTGGGAGAGAGCAACGCATGTTCCTTGCCCTCTGTCTAGATTAGCAACATTTACTTAAATGTTTTCAGAACTGCTTGTATCACATGAAGCAAAATACAGGGGAGTACCTAAGGTCACAGTATCTAGTGGGGAGAAAAATGACAACCCAGATTGCTCCTGGATTTGCCTTTAGAGAAGCTATCTAATCGAAGCTGTGAGTTTTCTTCCCTGTTGCCTATTAAGTGAGGTAGTTACTTCTTGACTAGATAGATCACTGGGATCAGGGAAGTTACTTTACGACTAGCTGCTGTGGGATTCTCTTGCCAAGTGAAGATGGGAGGCTAGCACTAAGCAGTAGTCGCTTATGAAATCACATTGGTAGCTGCTCTATGGATCCGGAACAAAAGAGGGTCTTAGAAACAGCAATCATGGTTGTTCTGCCCAGAATGGCTCTTTTGAGAGGAGCAGGGGAAGTCCAGCCTCCTCACAATAGAAGAAATGCAGTCTTCCAATAATGTAAGAGGTTTTAGAAACAATGGTTGGCCCAGAATTTATGTAGATATCTAAAGAGCGCCCAAAGGAAAACCCAGGAATTACCTGTTTTCCAAATGGCCTCGTCCTTGCCTTTTGTTTTTATCATGACCTCTACATTTCCTAATTAATTAATGCTTCTCTTGATAGCCATGTCTCTTGCGCAAAGCTCTTTTTCTTTTCCTTTTTAATCACTCTTTTAATTTATATTTGTACTGCTCTTCCTGGACTTTTGCAGTAGTTACTTAATAAGTTTCCCTGTCCCTTGTTTCAGCTTCTCCCCTCCAAATCGGTCTTATGTTAGCACTCTATAAACTTGGGGTCTCAAACTGGTAGCCAAGGAGCCAGTCAGGTATTAGAAGTCAGTGAAATGAGTTAGGTGTAGAGTGATAGGAAGAAGGTTTCCACGCCCTGTCCGGAAGTATACAGCTTTTTTAAACTCCACAGATTAAACCAACCACAGCTGAGGGTTCTTGATCGAACACACAGACTGTGAGTTTAAACTCCTGCTATGAAACACTTTTACACTATCATTCCTTTCCCACGGCTCTCTTTACCTGCAGGATAAAGGCTGTACTACTCAACATTCAGGACTCCTGTCATCTGGCCCACTCTGTCTCCCCAACGTCATCTTCTGTCCTGGGGTCTCAGACTGTACCGTAGTCAGACTGGCCCCCTCGCCACCTCCCAGATACACCTTGCATGTTGTCACCTTTGCTCTTTTCCCTCTGTGTATGTCAGCTCCACCCTGAGGTGAGCAACCTTCTTTCCACATACCTATTTCTTCCCAGCCCTCCACATCTAGGTCATGGCCTTTTAGCATGGAAAGTACCAAACAGTGCCTAGCTCATGGCCAGTACTCAGTAAGTGCTAGCTGATGCCATGATTCCCTGATCACTGGAGTCCAGAAGTTTGTTTCTTTCAAACAATTCCTCGGAACTTCAAATGAGGTTGAGGCTAGAACATCACTCTTCCCAAAGTCCTGTCTAGCTGTAATCTCTCTCTGTTATCATAAGACGCACACATACTGTCTTCTACATCAAACTGCAGACTCCTTAAAGATAGGGATTCTGTTAAATACATCTTCATATTCTCTGCAAAGCTAATACAGGCTGTTGTAAATAACAGCCACTATACACAGTAAGGCTTTTTTTCTTAGTTCACTTATAAAAATAAATATCCTTTCATGATAGATTTGGTTTTGATTATTTTCAGTGAAAAAGCTACATTACTCAACAAGTATTTGCTAGGTGCTATCTATATGTAAATTGCTTATCTGTGTTTTTTTTTATTCTTTGGCATATTTAGTGAGCACCTACTATATTATAGAAACTAGGAAGACAGCGCTGAACACAGATCAAGTCCCTGCTCTCGTAAAGCTTACTTTCTAGAGGGAGAGACACATAATAAGTTAACATAAAAACAAAAATATAGTTTTGGATACTGGAAGAACTATTAAAGAATTTCAGCAAGGTGAGGGGATTTAAAGTAACTGAACTGGCAGCTATTTAAACAATTTTCTGGGCCTTAAAAATGGGATCATATCTTGACATTCTCATTTCTTTTTCTATTTTGTACTTACTAAATTGCCCCCTTAAGCAAGCAAAACAAATTGCAAAAACATGAGGTAATGCCTCACCTAGAAACTTAGACACATTGTAAAACTCCTGTGATTTTTTTAAAGGCTTTTTCCTTTTTAAGTGAATCTTTTAAAGATTCGACATTGATGTACTTCATCATCATGCGTTTTCCCCCTTGTTTGCCTTCTCCCTGTATTGCAGTGTTCTAAGATGCAGCGCTGTGGGTCTGAGGTGACCGCCGTGTTCTTTCTGGAAAATGGCTGCTGCTTACAGCTGGTACTCCCTGGCCCAGCTGTGACATGTTTTTATCAATCTGCCATAGAAGGAGCCATGACATTAGTCTACTTCCAGATTAATCAAATGACACAAAGATCTTTCATCTAATCTCCTCTTCCCCTGTGTCTCTAGATGGACAAATTTGGCCATTAGTTTAAGTATCTCATAAATGAGGTGATGTGTAAGATAAGAATTTTTGCTAGAGTCTTATTTGAAAGTTCTATTAATCTTGTTTTAATTGTAATATATATTATAGCATATGGCATAAAGCAACATTTTAATAGTCATAGAAAATAAGATATTTTCACATTAAGGAACTGGCAAGAGGTTTGATACTGAATTTGTTTTCAAACTCTATCAGCTACTGGCACTGCAAGCTTAAGCAAGTTACTCAAGCCCTTGAAGCTTGGCCTCTTCGTCTGCAAAATGGGGCTGATAAGGCTTCTAAAAGAGAGTTGTGAAAATTAAATATGATATATTATGTAAATATCGTTACATAAAATGTACACATTTACTAAATTATAGTTGTTATTATGGAACCCAACACTAAAGAAGCAGGCAGAGAATATCACCTGTTTCTGTAGTTAGGAATAGTAGCGGTAAATTTGACATGTGCCACTAGAGTGAAATTGCTGGCACTTAAGTTATTTGTCATATACTATAATAATATGATTTATGAATGTTAATTCTCAAATCAGTTGGAAGCCAACTGTGTGTTCTTGTTCAGAATTGACCAACCTAGAGGTTCTGAATTGAGTAAAACCTATATCATTAAAAGAATGTGACTTGGTATCTATTTTCTTCTTTAATTTTGTGAGGAGGCACTTCCAACAGCAGTGTGTCTCTGAATGTTTTCCTTGTCACATTAGGATTCATTATTCCAGAAGAGTTGCAGAATAATTTTGTTTTCACAACTAGTTCACTCTGAAAATGCTATTTAAGGTGGTCACTGATATTTGAGGGGAAGTGTGGGAAGAACTATTTATTTGCAAATACAGAAGACTGGGCCAGATGGAATTTTTTTTAATTCTGCATTTATTCATAGAGCACCACCGGTAACAATTACATTAATTATAGCTCAGACATTCTTTTTGGTCTCAATAGAAGGGCTTGGTATATTTGTTTGGGTAAGAATTTGGCAATTGAAGTGGGAAACTAAATTTAGTTTTAAGGCTTTATTTTTTGAGATTTAAAAATTCTTCACCTTTTAATACTGACACTATAGTTTAAAAAAAAATGGAAATATTTTTAAGAATAGTCTGGGACCGGGCACAGTGGCGCAAACCTGTAATCCTGGCACTTTGGGTTGCTTGAGCCCAGGAGTTTGAGACCAGCCTGGGCAACATAGCAAAACCCTGTCTCCACAAAAGAATGCCAAAAACATTAGCCAGGCATGGTGGCATGTGCCTGTAGTCCCAGCTACAGGAGGCTAAGGTGGGAGGATTGCTTGAGCCTAGGAGGTTGAGGCTGCAGCGAGCTGTCAGCATGCCACTGCACTCCAGCCTGGGCAACAGAGTGCGACCCTCTCTCAAAAAAACAGACAAAAACAAAACAAAATAATAGTTTGGAGGGAACACATTGCTCTATGCCCTAAATCAGCAGCCCAATCTATTTTAGAAACACTTGTCAGTCTTTTGAGTGAGACCCCAAACCGAGACCATGACTTTGTTTTGTCTTACTTGCCCTTCAAGTATGAAATTAAGGCAAACCCCACCAAACTTGTTTCTTAAGATCTTTATGTTGGACTGCCCTGAAGTGGTAAGAAAAAATTCTGTTACAGGTAGGTCTGAACTGTGCCCAAAACTCTCGCAAAAATAGAAAGGCTCGATGCTGTCCGCCACTCCCACCTGAGAGTGCCTCCTTGGCCTGCATCTCTTATGCATAAGCTTGGCCCACCGTCCCTTGTTCTCCATCTGTAGGCTGTAGAATCAGAAGACAGTTACAACAGAAAGACCTAGAGAAGATCACTGAGCAAGACTGAAAGGAAATGATGGAAAAGAGCAGACTCCTTCACTTCAGACACTGGGGCAGGCCCTGCTGAAACAAAAGGGTTTTGGTGGCAGAAAAAAAAAGGCGTGGTTCGATTTTTAGCAAGAATTAAGGTATTGTGACGGAGGGGGTGTCAAAAATGTTAGCCCATCCCACACAATTGTAATTTCTCATACTCTGCTTCTCCCATCTTTAAAAAGAATTCAGAAAAAGTTGCCAGAGTTCATTGCCACCCATAGTAAATAAGGTGGGGCCACCTGACAAGGCTTGTATCCCTCAGCAGTGTTGACTTCCACAGCCAAACACCACCCTCCCTGGTTGAGGCTGAGCAGGAGCCAAGGCAGGGACCTCACAGCCGCTGCACTAGGACCAGCTCTAGGTTCAGTTGGCTCATTCTGTGCCTTTCCAGATGATTTCAGGAGCTTCTCTTCCTCTGTCAACATGTTTGTTCCTATTTGCATTGTCTTTTGATTTATGGCTTGTATCCGTTTCTTGAATTTATAGATGCAGAATTCATATCATAAAGATCAATTAACAGTAACACAACTCTGGGGCTCATCTTTAAAACTATTCTTAATAGGGTTGTTTTTTCTAAGTAGTTAAAACGGCACCTTGAAAATCCCTGTGGTAGGTGAATTCTCTATTGGTAAGTGTATGGCAGTATTTTATGGAGAAAATAGATCGTGAAGGAATCAATAAACTTCCTCCCCGCTTTTAAAATTTTTGGAAAAATTTTAGAACAGCCAGATTCAAGATCCTCTCCTTTTTTTTACATGTACTAAAAATTAAAAGAATATCAATGATACATCTTTAGTAGTAATGTATTCATGAAAATTAATTCTTGTTTTCCATCTTTTGCTCTTTACAAACTGGTTAAGACTGTTTCCCTCTCAGTGTCAGCAAGGTGCTTGTAAAACCTGTTTTCTCTGTTGTGTGAAGGAGTTCTTTAATGACGATGTCGCTTTCTTCATATATTTGTACTTTACCATTTCAAGGCCACTAAAGTACTTCTGTTTTCTCAGAACAGGGACTTCTGAAATACATTATTTCCTATAAAAAGAAAAGAATATATTGTTGGCTTGTTGATTTTTTTTTTTTTTTTTTTTTTGAGATAATGGTTTCTATAGACCCACATTCAGGGAAGCATAGTCAAAGACCATCTTGATCTATTTGGCCCTAAAAGCCCTAAGATATAAAAAGAACTAATGGAATCTGTAATATTTATGCATAGCGCATTATCGAAGATGGCTGGCTGGAACTGCAAGTCATATTTAGTGTTTTATGCTATTGATTAGATAAATGACATTAGAGGCTGTCCTCAGCTTAGTCACTGAGGCCAGCAAGTCACTGATGCCAGCAAGTCACTGGCCTGATGCCAGCAAGTCACTGATATCTTCAGTGTTAGGCCCACAGTGCCTGCCTGTGTCATCACCTACAGCTTGTAGCAATCAGGCAACTAACAAGTTAACTTCTGTGAGTGGCCTTGCTGTTCAGGGGCCTTCAGTAAGGCTGTGAGTGGCCCTGCTGTTCAGGGGCCTTCGGCAAGGCCTCCTGCTTCCCAGCCTGGCTCTCCCACCTGCTCCTCTTCCTTCTTCCTGCACCTTGGAGTCTGTTAGCTCCTAAATGGCGAGGGTTTTTGGTTTTGTTTCTAAATAAGGGGTGGAACATAGGCAGGAGAGAGGCAGCCCAAGTGAAAGAGCTAGAAGGCAACATATAAAGGGGTGGGGTGGGTGTCTGAAGAGATATTAGGCAGCAGACTTTTTCTAGGAAAGGCCAAATTACTAATATTTTAGGCTCTATGATCTCTTAGAACCGCACAGTGCCATTGTAGCCCAGAAGCAGCTGTGCACAGTGTTCAGATGAATCGGCTCGGCTGTGTTCCAATTAAATCATATTCACAAAAGTAGGCAGCACTGGCCTTTGGCCTGTGGGCCATAGTTTGCCAACCTCTGCATACTAGAAAGTAATATGTCCCAGGCCGGGTGCGGTGGCTCACACCTGTAATCCCAGCACTTTGGGAGGCCAAGGCGGGCAGATCACTAGGTCAGGAGATCGAGACCATCCTGGCTAACTCGGTGAAACCCTGTCTCTACTGAAAATACAAAAAAATTAGCCGAGCATGGTGGCGGGCGCCTGTAGTCCCAGCTACTCGGGAGGCTGAGGCAGGAGAACGGCATGAACCCGGGAGGCAGAGATTGCAGTGAGTCGAGATCACGCCACTGCACTCCAGCCTGGGCGACAGAGCAAGACTCTGTCTCCAAAAAAAAAAAAAAAAAAATGTCCCTAGTAAACTGGCTCTGAGAGAAATTCTAGAAGTCCTTAAAATATTTTGAGCAGTAGAGCATTATTTAATAAATGCGTAGTTTCTCAGAGAAACTGAGGACAACACTTTAATGTTAAAAGCTTGGTATCTAAATATATTTTAAGTTTCATATGTTCATTTGTTTAAAATTGCTGATGAATGAAAAAAGCAGTGGAGGATTATAAGCATTTATTATAAAGCAAAACCCAGTGCTAATGACGAAGCAAAGAGGGGACTGTGAGTGATCATTTTACCGATAACAGGGAAGTTAAGCTACAAAGCAAGGTGTTCTGATTTCCAGTCGACTGAACACGTCATGCTGCCTGTCCCCGGAGTGAGTTCAGGGGTTAAAAAAGGAAACCAGGGTTTTGGACTTTTGTGTTTCTCAGTCATCTGCAGAGAAGTGAAAGTTTTATTCTGTTAGATTTTGATGATTGTTTTTTTTTCTATAGGAATTGGATACCCCTGTAATAAAAATTCAAATATCTGTTGAATTAGCCTTTTTATAGCTACATGTAGAGATGTCCCGCCTTAATAAAAGAGTTATAGGTTCTTATAATTTCTGACAGGTTGTTCCTACTGAAGGATTGGTCTCCATATTAAAGAAGAGGAATGATACTGTAGGAGATCATCCTGCCCAAATGCAACACAAACCATCTAAGCGAAGAGTGAGATTCCAAGAAATAGACGATAGCTTGGATCAAGGTAAACCGCTTGGCACTGTGGCTAGCAGGATAGATGCTCAGTGTTTGCTGAAAGGATGAGTTTGTGGATGATGTGATGTTTACTAACAGGATTTGTAAAAGACTGTGTCCGCCAGGCACGGTGGCTCACACCTGTAATCCCAGCACTTTAGGAGGCTCAGGCGGGCAGATCACTTGAAATCAGGAGTTCGAGACAAGCCTGACCAACATGACAAAACCCTGTGTCCACTAAAAATAGAAAAATTAGCGAGTGTGGGGGTACGCGCCTGTAATCCCAGCTACTCAGGAGACTGAAGCAGGAGAATCGCTTGAACCCGGGAGACAGGTTACAGTGAGCCAAGATCGTGCCACTGCACTTCAGCCTAGGTGGCAGAGCGAGGCTCCATCTCAAAAAATAAATATAAATAAGTAAATAAAAGAATATGTCAGTTTAGTTGCTTTATCTTCTAAGGGAGAAACATATAAAATCCAACTATCATCTTAAATCATTTCTAAATCTTTACTTGCTTAAATAAGTGAGCAAGCTGCAAAATTCAACCTGTGGCCTCCCTGTTCCATAGACAGTTAATGTTGAGAGCTTAGTTCAGTTTCCCTCTTTAGTACTTTTTGTGTGAGTCTGCTATTTTTGTCTTTTTTTTTTTTTTTTTTTTTTTTTTTAAGACGGTCTTGCTCTGTCACCCAGGCTGGAGTGCAGTGGCACAGTCTTGGCTCAATGCAACTTCTGTCTCCCAGGTTCAAGCAATTCTAGTGCCTTAGCCTCCTGAGTAGCTGGGATTACAGGTGAGCACCACTATGCCCAGCTAGTTTTTTTTTGTTTGTGTTTTTGTTTTTGTTTTTAGACAGAGTCTTGCTCTGTCACCCAGGCTGGAGTGCAGTGGCGCAAATCACTGCAACCTCAACCTCCACCTCCCAGGTTCAAGCAATTCTCCTGCCTCAGCCTCCTGAGTAGCTGGGCTTACAGGCATGTGCCACCACGCCCGGCTAATTTTTGTATTTTTAGTGGAGACGGGGTTTCACCATGTTCGTCAGGCTGGTCTCAAACTCCTAACCTCATGATCTGCCTGCCTTGGCCTCCCAAAGTGCTAGGATTACAGGCGTGAGCCACCGCACCAGGCCCTGGCTAGTTTTCTGTATTTTTAGTAGAGATGAGGTTTTGCCATGTTGGCCAGGCTAGTCTCGAACTCCTGGCTTCCAGTGATCCACCCACCTCGGCCTCCCAAAGTGCTGGGATTACAGGCATGAGCCACCATGCCCGGCTTGTCTTCTTTTCAGTGGACAATTAATACTCCTCCTTTATTGTGGAAAATATTTATGAATATTCTCTTCAGTGATTTCCTCTTCATTGATAGAAAAGAGTGTCTCTCCAGAGCAGCAGTTTAACACCATTGCTGCTGTTTGACTTCTTCGTCCTGGGCCTGTTAAACTTAAGGCCCTGACTTGGTCTAACATGAGGTGGTGAGTTTTGTAGTGAACAATGCTGCCTTTTATGGTTGCAAATACGTTTATCTAAGGTGTAAGTAAATAAGAGTAAACGGAAAGGTAACCCAGAACTGTCAGTAGGCTTCTCGTATTCATAAAACAACTGCATTGTTAAAATCACAGTGTAAATATTTAGGTGTGCTTTCTGGGTGTGACATAAGTGATAACAGTAGAGGTTTCTGCATTTTTACAATTAGAAAGCTGGTTAGGGGGCCTTAGAAACAATGTCCTAACCCTGATTTTACTTCTGCACCTTGCTTGTAACTCTCACAGTCTTCTCCAGATAAGGTGCTCGCTTCTGTTTGCACTGATTTGATCAAATCGTTCCTTAATAGGAGGAACCCCGGATTTGAAACTCACAGTCTGCATTTCACTTTGTAGCCACCTCATCTTAAACTAAGTCACTTACTTGTAGGAGACTGAGTTCCATCATCTTTAAAATAAGGAGAATAACATCTGCCTCTCTGTCCCTATTGAAAAGCGTGTCAGATAATATGTATAAATTCATTTTGAGAATTATAAAACTAAATGTAAATGTTGATTGTGTTGGTTTGTTCCTAAGCTCTGTGACTTACACGGTGTTTTCATAAACCTCACCTTCTGCCAAAATCTTCCTAGAAGGGCCTGTTCTTCCTCCTCTAAGCCAATGCTATCCCCTGGAAATTCATGTGAGGCACATGTATGATTTTAAACTTTGTAGTAGCCATGTTAAAGTGAAAAGAAACAGGTGAGGTGGATTTTATTTTTTATTTGATTTTATTTTTTTTGAGACGGGATCTCACTCTGTCGCCCGGCTGGAGTGCAGTGGTGCGATCTTGGCTCGCTGCAACCTCCGCCTCCCGAGTTCAAGCGATTCTTCTGCCTCAGCCTCCCAGGTAGCTGGGATTACAGGCATGTTCCCCCACGCCTGGCTAATTTTTGTACTTTTAGTAGAGACAGGGGGTTTCACCATGTTGGCCAGGCTGGTCTCGAACTCCTGACCTCAGGTGATCTGCCTGCCTCGGCCTCCCAAAGTGCTGGGATTACAGGCGTGAGCCACCGCACCTGGCCAGAATTTTAAGAATGTATTTTATTTAACCCAGTACATAAAAATTATTTCAAAATGTGATCTATATGAAAAAATTACTAGTGAAACATTTTACATCCTTTTTTTCACACTAAGTATTCAGAATCTGTGTTCATCGCCGCTCAGTTTGGACCAGCTACATGTCAAGTGCCCAACAGCCACCTGTGGCTCACATCGGACAGTACAGCTCAGACAGGTCTAGGACATATAAATAAAACAAACAGCATAGATGCTTTTACATATTTAAGCTATATTTAAATGTTTGGATTTGAATATATGATAATGAAGAAAAATACTTTAGGTTGTTAACATAGATGAAGTGGGGGGAGGAATCATGTTAAGAAAAGCAGGTAAGGCATGGTGCAGTGGCTCACACCTGTCATCCCAGCACTTGGGGAAGCCTCCTCCCAAGTCTTCCTCCTGGATCACTCGAGGCCAGGAGTTGGAGACCAGCCTGGGCAAACATGGCGAGACCTCATCTCTACAAAAAATACAGAAATTAGCAGGGCATGGTGGTGTGTGCACCTGTGGTCCCAGCTACTTGGGAGGCTGAGATGGGTGGATCGCTTGAGCCCAGGAGGTTGAGGCTGCAGTGAGTGTGGCCTGGTGACAGAGCACAACCCTATGTCTAAAAAAAAAAAAAAAGAAAGACAAGACTGAACTGTCCAAAAAAATACAGCATGATTAATATGATCCTATTTCTTCATTTATATAAAAGACATATTTTCATACATAGGTATAAACTATTTTAGACTGGGCGTGGTGGCTTATGCCTGTAATCCCAGCACTTTGGGAGGCCAAGGCGGGCAAATCACCTGAGGTCAGGAGTTTGAGACCAGCCTGGCCAATATGGTGAAACCCCATCTCTACAACAATACAAAAAGTAGCCAGGCATGATGGCAGGTGCCTGTAATCTCAGCTACCCAGGAGGCTGAGGCAGGAGAATTGCTAGAACCCAGGAGGCAGAGGTTGCAGTGAGCCAAGATCACACCATTGCACTCTAGCCTGGGCAACAAGAACAAGACTCTGTCTCAAAAAAAAAAAAAAAAACTATTTTAAAATGTAAATTTCAGAGCAAACAATTTTTTAATCCTATTTTGATGTAAGTCCTGAAATCATACGTGTTTGATCTAAAAGGAGACACACCAAATTTAACAGTGTTTACCTCTGGGGTGGGAAGGAAATATGATTGGGCAGGAGAAAAACGGATAGTCCCTTAGACTCTAAGATGCTTTTGGGGTTGCGTTTTTACAGGGAGAATATATTCATGTATTACTGCACAATGTTCTAAATAAAGTCTATTTGGTATCCATTAGGTTTTGTAAAATTTGTTTCTTGTAAAAATATATGCTAATTATGAAAAAAATCAGTTTAATAAAGTAAAAATTAAATCATGAGTCTTAGACATCCTTCAATGAAAGAACATATTAAATTTACTTCATTCTATTAAATACTTACATCATATTCCATTATATAAATGTCCCATAATTGTTTAACTCTTCCATTGTAACCAGAACCACTAAGTTATTCCCAGCCTTTTGTTATAACAAACCCTGCTGCAGTGAACAAGCTTGTATATATCATATTTGTTGTGCAGAACTGTAGCCTAATTCTTAAAGGTGGATTTGCTGGGATATGTTGGAACTATATGTCCCAGGTGGCCTGAGGCCGTCCTGGTTTACACCTGTTGTCCCGGAATTGCATTCAGTTAACACTGTCTTTTTTTCTTTTTTTTTTTTTTTTGAGAAGGAGTCTCGCCCTGTGGCGCAGGCTGGAGTGCAGTGGTGTGATCTCAGCTCACTGCAACCTCCGCCTCCCAGGTTCACGCCATTCTCCTGCCTCAGCCTCCTGAGTAGCTGAGACTATAGGCACCTGCCACCATGCCCAGCTAATTTTTTATATTTTTAGTAGAGACAGGGTTTCACCGTGTTAGCCAGGATGGTCTCGATCTCCTGACCTCGTGATCCGCCCGCCTTGGCCTCCCAAAGTGCTGGGATTACAGGCGTGAGCCACCACGCCCGGCCTTAACACTGTCTTTTACTCTCAAAATTGTCCAGTCTGTAGGATAAATTAATTTTAAATTTTAATAGATACTGCCAAATTACCTTCCAAAAAGGCATTCCTACACTTTAATCATGCTGCAGATCAGAAGACTTTTTGGTCTTTTTGAAATTAAAATTTTTTTTAAATTATGAATAATTAAGATATTTTTCAACCAAAGAATGATTGTTTTCTTCAATATAGAAAGATGCAAAAGAGGATCCCACCCAAAGGCATTTTTATTGTTTAATATTAAGTCGACTTTGCTCTCAGGTAGTCCCATTATGTGAACCCCAAGGGTCTTAGAACAGCCAGGCTCTACTGTGGACTGTCAAATAATGCTGTCAGGGTGGGCATGCTGGCTCACACCTGTAATCCCAGTACTTCGAGAGGCCATGACATGAAGATAACTTGAGGCCAGGAGTTCAAGACCACCCTCTGCAGCATAGTGAGACCCCATCTCTACCAAAAAATAAAAAATAAATAGCCAGGCATGGTGGCACAGGCCTGTAGTCCTAGTTGCTCAGGAGGCTGAGGCAGGAGGACTACCTGAGCCCAGGTGTCAGGGCTGCAGTGAGCCAAGATCTTGCCACTGCACTTCAGCCAGGGTGACAAAGTGAGACCCTGTCTCTAAAAAACAAACAAAAATGAATGAATTCATTAATGCGTGCTATGAGCACGTGAGCTGTTTTTCTTCTTCTCATGGAGTGATTCTGTCCATTGTATAAATGAGCTAGTTTTAATTTTAGCTTGTACAAGCTCCACAAGTCTGAATCTTCTTGGTATTTAATAGGTAGGTCTTTGTAGAGTCATTAGCAGCATGAGTTTTCTGTCAATACTTCCCATCCATGGAGGACCAACAGTAGAAATGTGTAGTTATCTTAATTAGTGAAAAGACAGCAGATGCTAAGATTTCCATTTCGGTGACAATGTAACCTCACTCTTTCTCATGTTTGCAGATGAAGTTGGAGGTGGCTCCTGTATTTTGCTGGTCTTGCTGTGCATAGCAACGGTTTTCCTCAGTGTTGGAGGAACTGCATTATACTGCACTTTCGGTGACATGGAGTCACCTGTTTGTACTGACTTTGCAGACAACATGGACTTCTATTACACTAAGTTACTGCAGGGAGTGGCAGAACTGAAGCACTGGATCTACCTCTCCTAGCAGCATTCCAGACACAGACATGCTGGCAGTGAGAGTGAAAGGCGGGAGACTTTCTAAACAGTTTTTCTTTCAGGAATTCTGTAGCATTCCCCTTCCCTCTGTTAGGAACCAAGGACATCAGAAATAGCAACTTTAAGTGGCAAGCCGGAGGAACTCTGTTAGAATAATCCACACAGTGAGGCAAATATCGATCTAAGCATTGTGGATGGAAGGAATGGTCTTTGGAGAGAGCATATCCATCTCCTCCTCACTGCCTCCTAATGTCATGAGGTACACTGAGCAGAATTAAACAGGGTAGTCTTAACCACACTATTTTTAGCTACCTTGTCAAGCTAATGGTTAAAGAACACTTTTGGTTTACACTTGTTGGGTCATAGAAGTTGCTTTCTGCCATCACGCAATAAGTTTGTGTGTAATCAGAAGGAGTTACCTTATGGTTTCAGTGTCGTTCTTTAGTTAACTTGGGAGCTGTGTAATTTAGGCTTTGCGTATTATTTCACTTCTGTTCTCCACTTATGAAGTGATTGTGTGTTCGCGTGTGTGTGCGCGTGCGCATATGCTTCCGGCAGTTAACATAAGCAAATACCCAACATCACAAAGATGATCTTTCTTCTTTTAACTTGATGATGATGTGCAGGCACAAATCTTTGGAGAAGGCTTAACTGTGGAATAGATGAATTCTAGAACTCTTGACCCTGCAACGAGAAACTGTGACAGATCTGTGTCAATTAACTTCATTAGCCAGAAATTAATCACAGGCCTAGAGACAAAAGAAAAAGCTCCCCTGAGTCTCAGGCAACAGTTTTGTCACGGATGCAAAGCTTCCTGAAATCATGAATGCTGGACTCAGTTTGGCAAACGCTTACACCTATTATGTTCTGAGATTCTGAGAACCAGAATGCAAACTTAAGTAAGATACAGTTCCTACTGTAGGTGTTTTAATCCTGGTCTTATATAGAATAAACCAGTACTTTGCTGAGTGAAATCACCATATAGAATTCAGTATTAACAGATCATGCATTCAGATGCTTGAATGTGCATTCTTGTTGTGGGCTTGATTTAGATCCTATTGCGGGGTCATTACGTGAAAATTCAATCATACCTTCCATAGACAAATGTCTGATTTTTGTTTAAATCTGTCCGTTAGGTGGCCTTTCCTTATCTAAGGTGTAGTGGTCTAACATTTAGGAAGCCTTGCTTTGACTTTATCAGGCAGCATTAAAAAAACAAAAAACAAAAAAAACCCAAACATGAATTATAGTTTTTTAGCAAGTGATCATTATTTCCTGTTTTCTGTTAGGATCATTTGAAAGAAAAAGGGAGAACTTACTTTCTAGTTGTTACTGGCTGGCACAGTACCTCCCTTTGTGTTTCTGCTTATTTATTTAGATTATGTGAATCTTAAAGGGCTTTTTATATCAGTTGAAAGTGTGTTACTGCGCATGCATTTGGTTATTCCAGTGCTAGATATTTAATTACTGTGTACTTAGTGTTTTGATTTTCTATAATTTCAGTTCCGCGTGTTTTTACACTTGTTTATTTTAAATTGATGTTTCATTTTCACTTATAATACTGTTTGACTTGTCTCTATCATGTCACCATAAACTGTAATATTTTCAAGGGTTATAGATCAAAGATATTTATTTAGAAATGTACAAGATAATGAAATTTAGATTCCTTATACTTAAGGCTGATTTTATTAGAAGATTATTTTAATGTTCTATTATAAATTTTAAGAATTTGTATTCAAATTGTATGTAAAATATGTAAAATGTTGACGGTACTATATTAAGTGGTTCTATAAAAGCTATTCACAAGTTCTACTGTGACGGACATCCTCATCATAGACAAACCTCCTCTGTTTTATCCTCAATTTCTAGTTACAGAAATTTGGTGATGCTTATTTTTGCCAATTTTATGTCAAAATAAGTTAAAACTTCCCGCCTGTTCACCTCTTGGGTCTCTATCCTGTGTAACCTCTGGTGTAGTATTTGCCCATAGGCAACCAGAGCCACTTCCTCTGAACCCAACATCTCCTGGGGACCTTTGCAGCAAGAGGAAAGCACTGAGACAATAGCTTGCTAAGCAGGGGCCCAGTGGTGTCTCAGAGAAACCGTGGGTGTCCTCGCCACTTCCCAGGGAGGGTGAGGTGAGCTCGGGAACATAACGATGTTTTGACTTACAATAGGCATGAAATCGCAACCAGAAAAATTAGGGCAGTTTTTAAAAATGTCATAGTTATCTATTGCATGAACTGGAGTAATTCCACCTGGTGGTGAAAGGATTGTTATTTCACACATGAAAAATTCATCCAGTTTTACTAAAATGTAATTTTTTCTGTCATTTGAAAGTACTGACAACTATTTGTAACTAATCTTCCTTAAGAACTGTATTTGAGGGTATCAAATCAAGCTTGTAATTTAAAATCTATACCAACAAAGTGTCTCAGAGAGTTTATTTGAACCATTGGGTGCTGAGAAAAAACTGCTTTAAAGTGAAACTTTGATTTCAGAAGTTGATCTGGCCCTACGGGTAGAGAGTCATCTACTTTGGGGAGACTAATAGGTCCTTAGGTAGCGGCTCTTCTGCTTTAAAATACCCCCCCATCTGCTGACAGTAGCTGAGAATTATTCTAAACATTCATTCTTTTAGATTTAAAAATAAACATCTTCTGGAGGATTTAAGATTTGAAGGGGGCCTTATTTTGTTTTTTTGTTTTGTTCTATTTTGTTTTTTCGCCCCGTCGCCCAGGCTCGAGTGCAGTGGCGCAGTGTCTGCCAACTGCAACGTCCGCCTCACAGGTTCAAGTGATCCTCGTGCCTCAGCCTCCCAAGTAGCCAGGATTACAGACCTGCGCCACCGCGCCCGGCTGATCTTTGTATTTTTTGTAGAGACGGCGGTTTCATTGGCCAAGCTGGTCTCGACTCCCAACCTCAGGTGATCGCCCGCCTCAGCCTCCCAAAGTGCTGGGATTACAGGCGTGAGCCACCGCCCTCGGCCCACGGGCCTTATTTGAAGGACTTACGTGAAGTGGGTTTTGCTGGAGTGCCGGGAGGATATGGGGTAGGAGTGGCAGGGACGGAGAAAGGTGGGAAAGGACACAGAAATCCTTTAGCTGTTCACCTGCTTTGCTGAAGGTGGCCTTGAGGCATTTACTCCCAATCCAAAGAGAGGCTGAATTTTTCCCTTCTGCTGACATGAACTGCGTAACTGTCCGTTTCTTTGGGCTCGCTGTGGTGTACAGTTTTGTGCAGTGTGTGTGGTGTTTACACATTTTTTCATTTGATGCTGAGATTAGTAAATACACATCCTTCCAATCCAGATCTTACAACTCCCAAATCCGTCATAGTTTCTATACTGCCCTGTTGCCTCTATCTTCAAAAAGACTAAGAGTGATTCGAGGATTTATGGCACAAATTCTAGTGCCATCTGCTGTTTTAACAACCCCAAAGATAAACATTTATTGAGCCTCCTGTCCTAACCCTATACAAGCTACAGTAGGTTAGAAATTTCCTTAAGGAATTTTTGTACTATTTCAATCTCCCTGGGTTTAGGCTACTGAGAGAAAAGCTGCGGTAACCAATAGGTACCCGTTCTCTTCTCCCTGGTCAAAGAAGAGTTGCTTCCAAACTCACCTTTTTCTCGATTCCCGTGAGATCAGTGCAGAACTATGAGCAACAGCGTTTATCACTGTCTTTACCTTGGCAAACGCTTGAATGCCTGCCGTGTGCCTAGCACTGAGCCGGGTGCTGGGGCCCCAGACACAAGAAATGGTACCAGCTTCAGGAATTAGCATCTGCTGAGGGAAACATATTTGTGCAGAGGGAATAAAAAGGAAGAACCTGGGAACGTGCTACTCACAGGGGTGGGAAACAGAGTTTCCCTGGTGTGTCACACACTATTAGATGCTACTCACGGGGGTGGGAACCAGAGCTCCCCTGGTGTGTCACACACTATTAGATGCTACTCACAAGGGTGGGAACCAGAGCTTCCCTGGTGTGTCACACACTATTAGATGCTACTCACAAGGGTGGGAACCAGAGCTTCCCTGGTGTGTCACACACTATTAGATGCTACTCACAGGGGTGGGGACCAGAGCTTCCCTGGTGTGTGTCACACACTATTAGATGGTAGTCACGGGGGTGGGAACCAGAGCTTCCCTGGTGTGTCACACACTATTAGATGCTACTCACGGGGGTGGGAACCAGAGCTCCCCTGGTGTGTCACACACTATTAGATGCTAGTCACGGGGGTGGAAACCAGAGCTTCCCTAGTGTGTCACACACTATTAGATGGTAGTCACGGGGGTGGGAACCAGAGCTTCCCTGGTGTGTCACACACTATTAGATGCTAGTCACGGGGGTGGAAACCAGAGCTTCCTTGGTGTGTCACACACTATTAGATGGTACTCACGGGGGTGGGAACCAGAGCTTCCCTGGTGTGTCACACACTATTAGATGGTACTCACGGGGGTGGGAACCAGAGCTTCCCTAGTGTATCACACAGTATTAGATGGTAGTCATGGGGTTGGGGAACCAGAGCTTCCCTGGTGTGTCACACACTATTAGATGCTACTCACGGGGGTGGAAACCAGAGCTTCCCTAGTGTGTCACACACTATTAGATGGTAGTCACGGGGGTGGGGACCAGAGCTTCCCTGGTGTGTCACACACTATTAGATGCTAGTCACGGGGGTGGAAACCAGAGCTTCCCTAGTGTGTCACACACTATTAGATGGTAGTCACGGGGGTGGGAACCAGAGCTTCCCTGGTGTGTCACACACTATTAGATGCTAGTCACGGGGGTGGAAACCAGAGCTTCCTTGGTGTGTCACACACTATTAGATGGTACTCACGGGGGTGGGAACCAGAGCTTCCCTGGTGTGTCACACACTATTAGATGGTACTCACGGGGGTGGGAACCAGAGCTTCCCTAGTGTATCACACAGTATTAGATGGTAGTCATGGGGTTGGGGAACCAGAGCTTCCCTGGTGTGTCACACACTATTAGATGGTAGTCACGGGGGTGGGAACCAGAGCTTCCCTAGTGTGTCACACACTATTAGATGCTACTCACGGGAGTGGGAACCAGAGCTTCCCTAGTGTGCGTCACACACTGTTAGAAATCCGAGGACAATTCTATCTAGGCCACCTGCATAGCAACTTGATAGGAATCTTGATGGATTTTTTCTCACAGCCAAGGTCTAGTAATTATTATCTAGTAATTATTGCTTTTCACTTCTAGTTAGCACATGTGACATGAATGGCTGGCAGGTTTTCCAGCAGTGGAAAGCTTTTCTGCAAGAGCCTTCCTCAAAACTGAGAAGCTGAATTTCCGTGAATTGAAAACCTTCTTACAAAGAAAACTCCTGTCCCAGATGGCATCACCAGTAAATTCTGTCTTTCATTTAAGCAAGAATAATACCCATCCTACAAAATACTCTTAGAAAGAGAGAGACAATATTTGCAAATTCACTTTATGAGACCAGAATTACCCTGATACCAAAATCAAACGAAGACAGTAAGAAAAAAACCTAACACCAGTATCACACCCTAACCCTAACCCTAACCCTATGAATTTAGACGCACAAGTCCTTACCAAAATAGTACATCAAATCTGAAGGTGTAAAATGGGTAACGCACTGTCACGGCCACGTGAGATCTGACCCAGGAATGCGGTGTTGGTTTAATATTCACAAATCACTCTACTCAATTCATTCACCGTTTTAACAAACTGAAATAAAGACCATATCATATCAAAAAGCACGTTAAATCCGTACACTGTTTATGATTAAAAACTCCGCAAACTAGAACTGTAAGTGAACTTTTCAACTTGATAAAGTGCATTTATGAAGACTCACAGCTAATATTAAATACTTAATGGAGAAAGACTAAACATTTTCTTCCTATGATCGGGAATAAGGAAAGGGCACTTTTTTTTTTTTTTTGAGATTGAATCTCACTTTGTCACCCAGGCTGGGGTGCAGTGGCGCCATCTCGGCTCACTGCAAGCTCTGCCTCCCAGGTTCAAGCGATTCTCCTGCCTCAGCCTCCTGAGTCGCTGGGACTACAGACGCCCGCCTCCACGCCCAGCTAATTTTTGGATTTTTAGTAGAGACGGGGTTTCACCATATTGGCCAGGCTGGTCTCGAAGTCCTGACCTTGTGATCCACCCGCCTGGGCCTCCCAAAGTGCTGGGATTACAGGCGTGAGCCCCTGCGCCCGGCCAGAAAGGGCAGTTATATTCAGCTTTGTACTGGAAGTCCTATAGCAAGAAAAAGAAAGAAAAGCCATTCCGATTAGAAAAAAATAAAACTTTTTGCAAATGACATGATTGTTTATAAATAAAGAGAATCCGAAGGAATCTACAAAATGCTACTAGAACTAGTGAGTTTAGCAAGGCCACAGGATACAAGGTCAGTATACAGAAAACAGTGTTTGTGAATACTAGCAATGGATAATTGGAAAACGAAATTTCAAATTCATGAATAAATGAAATTTATTTCACTTACAATAGCTTATAAATTGGAATGCTTATACATTTAACAAAGTACGTGCAAACCTGCACACTGAAATCTATAAAATATTACTGAAAGAAATGGAGAACTAAATAACTGAGAGATATAGTCTGTTCATGGATTGGAAGACGGAATATTGTTAAGATGTTAGTTCTCCCCAAATTGATCCATAGATCTAACACTATTCCAATCAAAATTTCAGTACTTTTTTAAATAAGTTAACAGGTTCTGTTCCCAGTTACTCTGGAGGCTAGGGCAGGAGGATCACTTGAGCCCAGGAGTTCAAGACTGGCCTACACTGCATAGTGAAATACTGTCTAAGAAACGCAGAGAGAAATAAATTAACAGTTTAAAAATTTAAAATTTGGGGCCTGGCACGGTGGCTCACACCTGTAATCCCAGCACTTTGGGAGGCCAAGGCGGGCAGATCACGAGGTCGGGAGGTCGAGACCATCCTGGCTAACACAGTGAAACCCCGTCTCTACTAAAGAAAATCCAAAAAAAAAATAGCCAGGCGTGGTGGCGGGTGCCTGTAGTCCCAGCTACTCGGGAGGCTGAGGCAGGAGAATGGCGTGAACCCGGGAGGCAGAGTTTGCTGTGAGCCGAGATCGTGCCACTGCACTCCAGCCTGGGCAACAGAGCGAGACTCTGTCTCAAAAAAAAAAAAAAAAAAGAAAAGAAAATTCAAAATTTGTGTGGAGATGCAAGTGACCTAGCAGATAGCCAGTGAAATTGTTAGAAAGAACAAAACGGGAGGACTTACACTTCCTGATTTTAAGACTGAATTAATGCTGCAGGCCAAGTATGGTGGATTATGCCTATAATCCAAGCACTTAGGGAGGCTGTGGCAGGAGGACCACTGGAGCCCAGGAGTACAAGGTTACAGTGAGCTATGATTGTGCCGCTGCACTCCAGGCTGGGTGACAGAAAGAGACCCTGTCTCAAAAGAAACAAAAAGAGACATGGAATCACCAATAATTAGTTGAGACGCTGAAATTTTTCTAAATTTTCAATGATAAAAAACAAATTTGAGTCAACCATGTTAGAGGAATTATCTTTTCATTATCCCAATAGAAAGTGATATTGGATAATCATTGTCTTATGAAAAAGTGATCAAAGAGTATGCAGCCAAAAAATATATCATAGAGCTCTCAGTATTGATACTAATAAGTAATTTTTCTGGATTTTGTGATATTTATGGTTTTTTTCTTCAGCTTTTAAAAAATTGTAATTTGAGGCTGGGTGTGATGCTCACACTTGTAATTCCAGCACTTTGGGAGGTTGAGGCAGGAAGATCACTTGAGCCCATGAGTTCCAGACTGCAGTGAACTATGATCACACCACTACACTCCAGCCTGTGTAACAGCAAGACCCTGTCTCAAAAGAAAAGGAAAGAAAAAAGGGAAGAAATAAAATGATTATCTCAATAGATACAGAAAAGGCCTTTAACATTCTTTCATGATTAAAAGCAAAACTCTCAGTAAACTAGGAATAGAAGAACTTCCTCAGCATAATAAAAGGCATTTATGACAAACCTGCAGCTAACATCATAGTGTTAAAAAGACTAAAATCTTCACCCTTCAATCAGGAACAAGACAAGGATGCTTACCTTCCCACTGCTATTCAACATAGTCCTGGAAGTTCTAACCAGAGGAATTAGACAAGAAAAATGTAAAAGGCATCTGCTGTCATTTTAATGTGTCCCCCAAAAAGCTTGTGTTAGAAATTTCATCTCCAATATGGTAGTGCTGGGAGGTGTTTAGGTCTTAAGGGCCCCAACTTCATGAACGAATTAATGCCAATTATAAAAGGTCTTGAGTCTGCAAAATTGAACTCTTGCTCTCTCTCACCTTTTCTTTGCCCTTCCACCACGGGATGATGCAGCCAGAAGCCAGACGCCAGCCCCTCAATCGTGGACTTCCCAGGCTCCAGAACTACGAGCCAATAAATTTCTGTTTGTTATAAAATACCCAGTTTGTGGTATACTGTTAGAGCAGCACAAAACAGACTAAGATGGCATCCAAATTGGAGAGAAAGAAGTAACACTGTTCACAGATGACACGTTCCTATATACAGAAAGACCCAAAAATTCACAAGAAAGCTACGAAAGCTACTCTAGCTGGTAAATGAATTCAGCAAAGTTGCAGGGTACAAGATAAATACACAAAAAAACAGTTGTTTCTATATACCAGCAATTAACAATCCAAAAAAGATATTAAGAAGTCAATTCCAATTACCATCACATCTAAAAGAATAAAATACCTAGGAATAGATGTAGCCAAGGAGGTGAAAGACTTGTACATTAAAAACTACAAGGCTGAGTGTGGTGGCTCACGCGTGTAATCCCAGCACGTTGGGAGGCCAAGGTGGGCGGATCACCTGCGGTCGGGGGTTCAAGACCAGCCTGGCCAACACGGAGAAAGCCCATGTCTACTAAAAAAAAAAAAATACAAAATTAGCCCGGTGTGGTAGCATGTGCCTGTAGTCCCAGCTACTTGGGAGGCTGAGGCAGAAGAGTTGCTTGAACCTGGGAGGCAGAGGTTGCAGTGAGCCGAGATTGTGCCATTGCACTCCAGCCTGGACAACAAGAGCGAAACTCCGTCTCAAAAAAAAAAAACAAAAACAAAACTACAAAACTTTTGTCAACAACTGATGTGATACCTTGGTTCTTGTCTTCTTGGTGTAAAAGAATTTAAACAAGAGACACACAACAAAAGAAGTGCAGTGTAATGTATGCAAAAAAAAAAAAAGAATATTTTGAAAGTTGGGTGCAGAATAGACGGTACACCCTGAGAGAGAGAAAATTCAGGGCGGGCTGCTCCTGAGGGCGAGACAGCAAAGACGGGCACTAGGGAGGCTCCTTGACGAGAGTCTTCCTTGATTATTCATAAGGAGATGGGAAGAGGTGTTGCTAGGAAGCGTGTTTTGGGTGGTCTGGGTGCACAGCAGCTGCACATGCTTGTTCGTACATCACATGTCTCATTAGCATCTCAATCTCCACTCAGGAGTGTGTGTTTTACTATTATAATGGGCAAAGGGTCAGTTTGAGGGCAGATAAAATCAAAATGCACTTGCCCTCTAGAAGGGAAAGTCCCTACTGAAGATAGCTTTGCTTGAATGAGCTCAATTGCAGTGTGAATGCTGAGGCTTATTGTATTGATTGTGCGGTCACCAGGGCTGCTGCATCCCAAGAACATGGCCACTTCCTTGACTGCCTTCCTCTCCTGCCTCACTCTGATGAAAGGAGACTAGAAGCAGTGGAAAGCTAACCCATGTTTATGCACAGAAAGACAGTATTGTTAAGATGTCAGTACCATCCAATGTACAGGTTCAATGTGATCCCTATCAAAATTCCAACAGCCTCTTAGTGCAAGAATGGAAAAGTCAGTTTTCAAATGTATATGGCACTACAAGAGGACCCCGATAGCCAAAACCACCTTGAAAAAGTTGGGGGACTCACACTTCCCAATTTCAAAACTTTCTGTAGAGATACATTAGCCAAATCAGTGTGGTACTGCTATAAGGATAGACGTATAGACCAGTGGAATAGAAGTGACACTCCAGAAATAAACCCACACGTCTTTGGCCAGTTTATTTTTTGTGGGTATGACAAGTCTGATCAACGACCTAAATACAAGCTAAATCCATAAAACTCTGAAGAAAACATAAAAATGAATCTCCATAAATGTGGATTTGGCAGTGTATTCTTAGCTATGACACCAAAAGCATGAATAATAATACACAGGTAAATTACATGTCATCAAGGTTTTTTAACGGTGCATTAAAGAACATTATCAAGAAAATGAAAAGACGACCCAAAGAATGGGAAGGAGTATTTGCAAATTACATAATAATAAGGTTTATGAAGAACTTACTCAACAAAAAGGTAAACATATACAGAGTCATGAAGAGTATATGAAGAGCTTCCTCAACAAAAAGACAAACAAATAATGAGCAAAGGACTTAATTACACATTTATTCCAAGAAGATACACAAATGGCCAATAACACATGACAAGATGCTCAACGTCATTGGTCATGAGGAAAATACAAATCCAAACCACAATGAGAATAATGAAATGATACATACTACAGCATGAGTGAATCTTGAAAAGATGTTACGCTATCTGAAATAAGCCAGATACAAATATCGTATGATTTAACTTACAGGAAATATCTATCATAGGCAAAATCAAAGAAACAAAATGTAAATTAGAGGTTACCAGAGGCTGGACGAACAAGGAAACGGGGAGTTACCACTTGTTAGAGTGTTTCTGTTTGGGATGATAAAAAATTTTAGAAAACAGATGGTGGTGATGGAGGGTTGCATGATGTTGAATGTACTTAATGCCACGGAGTTGTACACTGAAAAATGGTGAAAATGGCAAATTTTATGTTACGTGTATTTTAACACACACACAGACTGACACTACTGTTGGTGAGGACATGGAACAAATGATCACAGACAGCTAGTGGGAGTATGAAATGATACGCCCACTTTGGAAAACAGTTTGGCAGTTTCTTTTTTGGGGGCTGGAGGGTGGGGGTGGTGGAGTCTCGCTCTGTCTCCCAGGCTGGAGTGAGTGGTACGATCTCGGCTCACTGCAAGCTCCGCCTCCCGGGTTCAAGCGATTCTCGTGCCTCAGCCTCCCCAGTAGCTGGGATTACAGGCACCCACCACCATGCCTGGCTAATTTTTTGTGTTTTTAGTAGAGATGGGGTTTCGCCATGTTGGCTAGGGCTGGTGTTGAACTCCTGACCTCGGGTGATTTGCCTGCCTGAGCCTCCCATAGTGCTGGGATTACAGGCATGAGCCACCATGCCCAGCTGACAGTTTCTTTTTTTTTTTTTTTTGAGACAGAATCTCGCTCTGTCTCCTAGGCTGGAGTGCAGTGGTGCGATCTCGGCTCACTGCAAGCTCCGCTTCCCAGGTTCATGCTATTCTCCTGCCTCAGCCTCCTGAGTAGCTGGGACTACAGGCGCCCGCCACCATGCCCGGTTAATTTTTTTGTATTTTTAGTAGAGACGGGATTTCACCGTGTTAGCCAGGACGGTCTCCATCTTCTGACCTCGTGATCTGCCCGCCTCCACCTCCCAAAGTGCTGGGATTACAGCACCGGGCCCGGCCAGTTTCTTTCTTTCTTTTTTTGTTTTTTTTTTTTTGAGACAGAGTCTCGTTCTGTCACCCAGGCTGGAGTTCAGTGGTGCAGTCTTGGTTCACTGCAACCTCCGTCTCCCGGGTTCTCCTGCCTCAGCCTCGTGAGTAGCTGGGACTGCAGGTGCGTACCACCATGCCTGGCTAATTTTTGTATTTTTAGTAGAGATGGGGTTTCAACATGTTGGTCAGGCTGGTCTCGAACTCCTGACCTTGTGTTCTGCCCGCCTTGGCCTCCCAAAGTGCTGGGATTACAGGCTTGAGCCACCACGCCCGGCTGACAGTTTCTTATAAAGCTAAATATGCATCTATTGCATGACCCAGCAATTCCACAGCTAGATTTTTACCTAAGAGAGATGACAACGTGTCCACACAAATGTTCACAGCAGCTTTATCCATAACAGCCAAAAAATGGAAACACTCCAATATCCATCACCGATACAAGAGGCTACTTACTATTCAGCAACAAAAAAGAACGATCTATGGATACATAAGTGACATAGATGGATCTCAAAGTAGTTTTTCTGGGTGAAAGAAGCCAGAAGCAACAGAGTACACATCACATGTTTCCATTTATCTAAAGTTTTAGGAAATGCAAACCAATCCATAGCAACAGAAACAGATCGGTGTTTCTCTGAGGGGCAAAGGATGGAGGGAGGATGAATATACATCTTTCAAAACTCATTGAGTTACATACTTTATTTTTTATTTTTCTTTTTTTCAGAATCACTTGGATTTGGAGAGCTGCGCACTTTAAATGAATGCAGTTATGTACATAAGTCATACCTCAATAAAATTGTTAAAAATATGTTCAGGCCAGGCGCGGTGGCTCACGCCTATAATCTCAGCACTTCGGGAGGCCGAGCCAGGTGGATCATCTGAGGTCAGGAGTTCCAGACCAGCCTGACAAACATAATGAAGCCCCATCTCTACTAAAAATACAAAAACAAATTAGCCAGGCATGGTGGTGCATGCCTGTAATCCCAGCTACTTGGGAGGCTGAGGCAGGAGAATCACTTGAACCCAGGAGGCGGAGGTTGCAGTGAGTCGAGATCTCACCATTGCACTCCAGCCTGGGCAACAAGAGCAAAATTCTGTCTCAAAAAAAAAAAGTATATACACATGTGTGTGTATATATATATATATATATATACTTGGAATATATATTTGGAATATATATATATTTTTGGAATTTTATATATGTGGAATATATATATGTTCAGTTTGCAGCCTTATGGGATCTCAAAGTAATATATGATGGCCAAGGGAACCCCTACTGTATGACAGAATATCTTATTTCCTTTCACTGTTTTTGCTTAGTTGGGTTAGAAAAAAAATTTTGGCGACCTCCAAGTACCAGCCCTCATTTGTGTAAGACCTAACTGCTCAACTAGCTACTTACATAGTGTTGCAATCCTCTTATTTTTCTTTATTTCAGTCTTAAGTCTGTCCACTACTTTTAGATCCTTCTAGTTTCTTCTGAAATGTTGAGATGGCAATTTAAAACCATGCTTTTTTTCTACTTGATGTGGCAGTCCAAATTCCAAATCCAATCTAATTATAGACGTTCTGTAAGGACAACCTGATCTCCCTCTGGCCGGAATGCATTGATCAAAAGTGAGGTTTCATGATTTTATTGCTTTTCTTAATTGCCTGGGATCAAGGGTCAGGAAGGAGATAGGCACTTAGGGAGTGGAGGCAGCTGACATCATCCATCAGAATGACGACAGCCCGTAAATGGCTGGTTCTTATTTTCCAAGTACAAGGTTGAGGGTTGGCAAAATCTCTACTAAACAAAGAAGAAGAAACTCTTTGCCTAAGCTTCCAATCTGCATAGGAACTTGGTCCTAAAGGGACTGTAATGTAAATAATCTTTCCCCCCACCTCTCCTCCCCACCCCCACCCCCAACCATTTCTTTTTCTTTTTTTTTCTTAAGTGGGAAAACCTAAATTATTGGGATAGGAATAGTAGTTGAGCCAACTCTGGAGAGGAGCCTTTTGTCATATAGGGTGGTTTTCTGGTACGTAAGAGCCGGAGCGGGGAAGCAGTCCTGCAGTCCTAGGGCTGGAATCTTGATGATTCCACATCAACTAGGTGTGCAGCCTCCACTCTGGACTCCAGTTTCCTCATCTGTACAATCTCTTTTTTTTTTTTTTTTTTGAGACAGAGTCTTGCTCTGTTGCCCAGGCTGGAATACAGTGGTGCGATCTCAGCTCACTGCAACCTCCGCCTCCCGGATTCAAACGATTCTCCTGCCTCAGCCTCTTAAATAGCTGGGATTACAGGCACGCGCCACCACGCCCGGCTAATTTTTGTATTTTTAGTAGAGACGAGGTTTCACCATCTTGGTCAAGCTGGTCTCGAACTCCTGACCTTGTGATCCAGCCCCCTCGGCCTCCCAAAGTACTGAGAATACAGGCATGAGCCACTGCGCCCAGCCCCTCATCTGTACAATTTCTAAGACAACTCCAAACTTTAAAATCCTCTTATTCTTTGAATATCCAGAAGTGTTCGACTTTCCACCACTGAGAAAAGACAGCTTGGATGTCTGTACTTGGTGGGTGGGTGAGTGTAATCACTGGGTTGGGTAGGATGGGAGTTCTTTGAAGCTGTACATGGAGGTCAGAGGTGGAAGAAATGAAATGATCTGTAGAATTTGAAGTACTCGCTGTGCCCATAGCCCCCTTGTAAAGAAGAGCCTGCCACAGATCGCTGCTTCTCAATAAGGTTTGATGCTTTTCCTTACATTATCCTGCAAACCTAGTCACAGGTGGTTAGACTGGGGCACTGGGGCCTTAGCCTGATGCACGCCTTGAAGCTTGAACCTGAAGAAGGACAGTGACTTGGATGAGAATGGGTTCTTTGGGGGCAGTTTTTGTCTCCGGAACAACATAGAATCAGGAACTTTTGTGGAGAGTATCTGCCCAGGCAGGTCATGTCTCAGATGATTTCGGTTTGGAGCACGGAGTCTGTATCCGGCTGTGGCAGTCAGAAGGAGCAGACGCTGGGGCCGTTGTCAGGGAAACAGCATAAGGCTGAAGAGTCTAGAAGCAGCAGAACCACTAGACAGCCAGAAAGGCTTGCTCTTGAGAGCCACCAAGAGCTAGAACCCAAGCAACGTTCCAGTTCTGGAGGACCTGGCCCCGGGAGCATACTACCCCTTGTTATGTGTGCTCCTTACACAGGCAACCTGGGAAAGAGTCTAGTTCCTGCCCCTCGAGACCAGCTGCAGCACAGATGTTGTGTGTAAGCCTTGTCTGGCTCTTTAAAGTTGTGTTATTTGGGGATTATTGGGCAGTGTTAATTTGCTCTGTTGTATCAGAGAGGAGGCTGGGCTCCGAGGAGTTTCAGTGACTTACTTGAGACCAAGAGCAGCACAGCTGACGGAGGATTTTCCACTTCGAATTTGAGAAGTTGAAAATACCTGTAGGGCATTTCTCCTGGGATCACCACTGCATCCTTCTCCTCCTGCTCTTTTGTGACCTAGAACTTTGTGCCTTTGATCACTGTTACTCTGGGTCTTACACATGGAAAAAGACAACAGAGGCAGTTACTGTGTATCTGCAGGCCACGGGCAGTGAGGCAGTTAGCATGGAGTTGTCCTGTGTTTGTGTGAGTTTCTCTGGGGGGTCCTAGTAGGAAGGCAGAGGGTTTCCCTGGCAGACCTGTGTCTGTTCTGTGCCTAGGGCTGCCAGATGAAATACAGGATGCTCAGGGATTGCACCAGACATTCTTGGACTAAAAATAATTTGTTTATCTTAAATACAAACTTAATTGGACATCCTATATTTTTTGTCTGCTAAATCTGGCAATTCTGTCAGTGCCACAATGTGTTATAGACGCTGAAGACCACAGGAGACAGGGTCATCATGGCCAGAGAAGCAGAGGGGATCCGTCTCCAGAAGCAGCCTTCAGCCCCCATCGTAGTTCCTAAGCATCCCAGGGTCTTGAGTCTGCAAACAGAAGACACGGTATCGGCACAGCCATGACAGCAGTACGTCTGCAAAGGGCAGGATGTGGTCACAATGCATTGGCATTTGTGGAACAAAACTCTGAGTCTGCAGAATTTAAACTGTGTTTAATCTTTCACAAAAGTGGAAATGTAGTCATAGCTTAGAATGTGATGAAAAACAACCCCAAAACTGAGTACTCTACCTGAAGTGAAAAACCTTCTGAACGTGGCTGTGTGTGCTGTTTGTCCTACAGTGGCAGTCACGGTGGCCCAAATTCACAGAATTGTGTGTGTCACTCCTAGTTTGCAGATAGCACCAGCTAAAAACACAGTTATGAGATACGGCCTATAATTGCCATTTGTTTTGGCTCTTAGATCATCTTATTTTTATTCTGGTCTTGTTCCAGAGATGAGATTGCTGGCTGCACCTAGCCGACACTCAATGATTCACTGTGAAAAAAGATGGCGTTTTCGCTTGCCCTGTTCCTAGGCTTAGCTTCCATTGCCTCTGCTTGTCACCAACAGCTGTTGGTCCCTCTGCCCTTGCAGGACCAGCTCCTCTGGATGAGCGCTTTCGTCTTTGTCTGACCCTCTTTCAGGACAGCAACTCCCACTTGGTGTTAAACGTCGTTACTCATAAATAGAAGTGCATTTGGATTAGCTGTGGCCAAGGTCCATCTGGTCTCTTTCCTTCTGCATAGAGTGATGAATTGGCTAAAGGACAAGAAGGGAAGGGTAGAGCAGCTGGTGAGGCGGTCACCACAGAACCAAGCCTTGTCTGTGTGCGATGCAGGTTTCCTTGTGCAGAATGAGCTTGAGTGACCCGGGAGGCACCCTCCCCTGCAGCCCCTTGGCCATTGTGGGAAGGAAAAGCAGATTCTAATACAGGACACAGCAAACATCATGTTTGTCTTCATGTCTGCAAAGCATGCTGGATTTGTCCAAGGAAAAAGCAAGTAAAAATAGAGAAAAAGGAAATGAGCACTCATTTTAGAAATAATGTTTTTTTTTTTTTTTTTTTGAGACGGGGTCTCTCTCTGTTGCCCAGGTCTGAGTGCAGTAGCGTGACCACGGCTCACTGCTGTCTCCATCTCCCACTGCACCCAGTGAGGCAATGGCTTTTTTTTTTTTTTTTGAGACAGTCTCACTCTGTTGCCCAGGCTGGAGTGCAGTGGTGTGATCTTGGCTCACTGAAACCTCTGCCTCCTGGGTTCAAGTGATTCTCCTGCCTCAGCCTCCCGAGTAGCTGGGATTACAGGCATGTGCCACCACGCCCAGCTAATATTTGTATTTTTAGTAAAGACAGGGTTTCACCATGTTGGCCAGGCTGCTGTCTCAAACTCCTGACCTCAAGTGATCTGCCCGCCTGGACTTCCCAAAGTGCTGGGATTACAGGTGTGGCCACCGTGCCCAGCTGAGATAATGTATATTGATGAGTATGTACACATGTGTGTATTTTTTCTTTTAGCTAGTGACGAGTCTGGCAGGCCATAAACACTTAAGGGATCAATAATTTAATAATAAACACAAATGGAAATGTTGCAAGCATAAAAGAACAAAAATCCGCAAATGGAGGCCTGGGAGAGGGCAGGCTCTGGGGGAGATGGGAGCCAGCTGTCAGTAAAAGCCTTCACCAACAGGCTTTTGCTCTGTGGCTGCAGTTCCCTTTCCCAGCAGCCCCGAGGTGGGTCTCCAGGGAGCCCTCCACAGCAGCCCTTCTGTGACCTCATGCGCTGATGGTTGTCTCAGCTACAGGAGTGGAAGGCGCAGCCAAGGAGCCGCTGGTATTTCTGTGTTGCATATGGGCTGGGGTCCCTCCTGTCCTTCTCTCCTACACGATCCCAGATCTGATTTCTAATGGTGTTGTATTTCCTCCCTAAATCATTTTTCAATCGTATTTTTTGTTCTTCTGTGGGATACAGAAGAACTTTTTTTTCCTATTCCAATAAGGACAAGTAAACAAGTCAGAAGCCTCAGAAGACCTCAAGAGAGAAACCTCAGCCTTCAATTCCTGGTCCCTTTCTGAAACCTCAGCTCTTGATTCACTTAATTTCAAGGAGAATTGTTTTATGACTACGCCAGGCTGACCCAAAGACCCCTGGGAAGCACGTGGCCCATCAGAGGGAAGGGCTAGGCCCTGGGGCTGGAAAGGATGCAGAGCCTGTTTTCAACAATTACGTCTACATTTTCCAAGAGATTAAACCGATTGGGAGCCAAGCATTGGAGAAGAGATCTTTTGTCTTCCTTGGCAACATTTCTGAAATCTACAGATAGGGATGAGGAAGTGAGGCACATTTTTCATCTGTTCCAACAAACTGCCAATGGAATGGCTGACATGCCATTTTAGTGTATGTCATCTCTCCCGTGTTCCGTCATCACTGAGGGTCAGCTGGGCCCTGCCCTTGAATACAGCACAGGGCTGGTGTCATGGAGCCGGCCTTCCTTACACTAATGAACCGCAGGAGCCTCCCCTTGTCCCTTGCCTGGGGGGAACTAATGGCATTGCAGGCAAAGGCTCAGCAGGGACCCTGTAGATAGAGGATAGATCGGCACCCAGGCGTCTTACAGGGTGGACCCCATGCTGGCAGGGTGGGAAGCCAGAGAAAAGAGGCTTGGAAGAAGCAAAGGGAACTCTCAAGAGGGTGCAGAGATGAACGTGGCTTGCACCTGGAGAATTCCCAGCCAATCTGAGCTTGACCCCCCTCTCCTTTCCACCAATCAGATGGCACTACCACCTCCTCCTAATTCCTCTACCAATGAAAACTAGGTTCCTTTACCTTATCCACCAATCAGGGCTTTGGACAAAGAATAATCTTATCAAACCCCACATGGATTCACACGCATCTGGCAGCTTGGTTGTTGGTAAGTCTCTGCATGGCAAGCTGGGTCTCCAAGTCTTTATTGTTATGCTTCTACCGTTTGGAGGCAGAAGGGGAGATGGGAGAGCTAAAAGCCCAGGCCCCTTTCTTCCCTGAAAACCCTGAGAAAAGTTTCTGCCTATGTGAAAAAGAAGGGGTTTAGTGGACAGTCATCATAAGCCAACGGTGATATGTGGGCGACATGCTAATGCCGTGGCTTAGGCTGCACTGATACACATTTATCAAACCAATACGTTGCCAACGGAATGGCTGGCACGCCGTTTTAATGTATGTCATCTCTGTGTTCGGTGAGCGCAGTGATGTCCTTCAAGGAAGGACTTGTTGCCTTGGCTGCTGCGCTGCCATGAGCGGGGCTCTGACTATGGTGAGATTAGCTGGTGACCTCGCACCCGTCATACCAGTTGGGCTGTAATGACTCCTAGAGACAGTCGCTCAAGAAAGCTCTGTGTGTTTGTTTCATAAATAAGCTCCATGGCAAATTCGCATTGTTTTTCCCCAAATAAGCAATTCCGAAGGCTGGGCCTTCACTGAGAGCTTGCATCTCTGCATAAACTGCCTCTGGGCTTTGGGACCTGCTTTAGCTTCCAGGAGCTGCTCTTCAAGACCACATTCCTCCCCAGAGCAGCCCTGTCAACATCCAGGGACAGATGAAAGCCCGAGTATGAAGACCTGACCATCTCCCCCGAAATCAGGAAACTCTGAAGAGCATTCTAGCTCCAAAGATTCCTGTGGGTTGGCTGGGGCTGTCCTTGGACCTGTAGTACAGCCCAGGTCCTCCCACTGCCCACACCCGCTCTTGCCTCCTCTCTTACACAGGTGTTGGTCTGAGGGCACTTGTACAGGCTAAACTCCATCTGAGTCCGCTTCCCAGGAAAACCAGCCTGCAGGGAAACCATGCCAGTTCTCTGTGCTACTTGCATCTCCCTTGCAGAGCTGCCTTCAGAATCTGGACAAAGATTTTGGTCAATTTATAAAGTTTATTTTATTTATTTATTTATTTTTTGAAATGGAATCTCACTCTGTCGCCCAGGCTGGAGTACAGTGACGCGATCTTGGCTCTCTGCAGCCTGCGCCTCCCGAGTTCAGGTGATTCTCGTGCCTCAGCTTCCCCAGTAGCTGGCACTACAGGCACATGCCACCACACCCAGCTAATTTTTCTTCTTTTTGTATTTTTAGTAGGGATGGGGTTTCACCATGTTGGCCAGGCTGGTCTCTAACTCCTGACCTCAAGTGACCTGCCCGCTTTGGCCTCCCAAAGTGCTGGGATTACAGGCATGAGCCACCACGCCCAGCCTAATTTATAAAGTTTCTGTTTGTCAAAGCTGGCTGAAATGTGATAGACATCTTCTGAAGGTGAGGTCATCTTCTAAGGAAGATGTTCAAAGGAAAACTGACTATTGGAAAGATAAGGGATGGGTGAAGGGGTGAAATCAGGAATCCTGCGGGCAGATGGACGAGATGCCCTCTGTCAGACCTCTGAGCCCAAGCTAAGCCATCATATCCCCTGTGACCCTCACGTATACATCCAGATGGCCTGAAGCAACTGAAGATCCACAAAATAAGTGAAAATAGCCACTTATTAGTTCCTGCCTCAACTGATGACATTCCACCATTGTGACTTGTTCCTGCCCCACCCTAACTGATCAATTGACTTTGTGACATTCCTTCTCCTGGACAATGAATCTCAGGAGCTCCCCACCAGCACCTTGTGACCCCCGCCCCTGCCCGCAAGAGAACACCCCCTTTCACTGTAATTTTCCACGACCTACCCGAATCCTATAAAACTGCCTCACCCCCCGATCTCCCTTTGCTGACTCCTTTTACGGACTCAGTCTGCCTGCATCCAGGTGATTAAAAGCTTTATTGCTCACATGAAGCCTGTTTGGTGGTATCTTCTCAAGGACTTGCATGACACCCTCCAGGGTCTAATCATACATCAAGATCTTAATATCCCAAGATTAACTGTACCCCAGATATCTAGTACCCTTCAGCATACATCCATCCCAATGTTCTAAAATATCACGTTTATAATTTAACTACATAAGACAGGGTTGGCCAAGGTTTTTTTGTTTGTTTGTTTTTTGGTTTTTGTTTTCTTTTTTTTTTTTTTTTTTTTTTTTGAGACAGGGCCTCACTCTGTCACCCAGGCTGGAGTGTGGTGGTGCCATCATAGCTCACTACAGCCTCAACCTCCTGGGCTCCAGCAATCCTCCCGCCACAGCCTCCTGAGTAGCTGTTATTACAGGCATGCATCACCATGCCTGGTTAATTTTTATATTTTTTGTAGAGACAGGGTTTCACCATGTTGCCCAGGCTAGTCTCAAACTCCTGGGCTCAAGTGATCCACCCACCTCAGCCTCCCAAAATAAATTTAAAAAAAAAGAAGAAGAAAAAGAAAAGGAACAATCATACAGTTATAGAATTGTAACTGCTAAAGAAGCAAGCTAGTAGCCTGTTAAAATAATACTGCCTTCCTAAATCTAGCAGCTATGAATATATCCATTCTATTATATCCACTCTACATTAAGTAATCTAGGTAAGCTTAACATTGGCCAGAAGTAGACAGAGCACACACGTGTGTATATTCACACATAATCTATGTTCACATACCCAAGAGACAAGGAGAGTTACTAGAATTAATAGGATAACTGTATTTTCTGGGAATTGTATTTAAGTATCCCCAGAAAATACAGTTTTTTTTTAAAAAGACTGCTATGATGGCTTTGCCTCTTTTATTTACTTGATATTCATTTATTCATCCATTCAAACAATATTCTTTTTTGTTTTTTGTTTTTTTTGTTTTTTTTGAGACGGAGTCTCGCCCTGTCACCCAGGCTGGAGTGCAGTGGCACAGTCTGGGCTCACTGCAAGCTCCGCCTCCTGGGTTCACGCCATTCTTCTGCCTCAGCCTCCCAAGTAGCTGGGACTACAGGCGCCTGCCACCACGCCTGGCTAATTTTTTGTATTTTTAGTGTAAATGGGGTTTCACCGTGTTAGCCAGGATGGTCTCGATCTCCTGACCTCGTGATCCGCCCATCTCGGCCTCCCAAAGTGCTGGGATTACAGGCATGAGCCACCGCGCCCTGCCCAAACAATATTCATTGGTTTCCAATTACATGAGAAGTGTTAAGTGTTGCAGTCATTGATTTGGGAAGAATGTGTCCTTGTCCAGGTCACAACCCCACCTCCTAAAGAGGAAGCATTTTGGTAAGACATGTAAGCTGTGCTGCAGTAATGCTGATGCCACAAAGCATGGGCGCCATCATCCCAGGGAGTAAGCTCATGCCCAGCTCCATCTTGGGCCAGCTATGTGACCTTGGGCAAGTCACTCAACCTCTCTAAGCTCCATTTCCTCATGTGTTGTCAGGCCTCTGAGCCCAAGCTAAGCCATCGTATCCCCTGTGACCTGCATGTACACATCCAGATGGCCTGAAGCAACTGAAGATCCACAAAAGCAGTGAAAATAGCCTTAACTGACGACATTCCACCATTGGGATTTGTTCCTGCCCCACCCTAACTAATACGATATATTCTCCCCCGCCCTTGACAATGTACTTTGTACGCCCATCCCAAACCTATAAGAACTAATGATAATCCCACCATCCTTTGCTGACTCCTTTTTCAGACTCAGCCCACCTGCACCCCGGTGAAATAAACAGCCTTGTTGCTCACACAAAGCCTGTTTGCTGGTATGAGATGTGGACGATAGTCATGACATTTACCTTATTTGGTTGGCATCACCATGTGGTCGCTTGTGGAAGCTTTTGCCTCTATCTTCATAACTGTTACGGGCATTCTCCAAAGCCACCCTGAATGAGTATGCAATCTAAGTCCAAGCACCATGTTTTCTTGGCACTTGCATCTCCCCCGTCCAATTAGACTGCAGCCCTTAAGCCCCTTGTGTATAGAACTCTGACTGCTGAGTTCTCAGAGCAGTGGCTGAGGCTCTGCACACGTGTGAGCTCCAGGCGCCACACCGCCCCCGATGGACAGTCCCCTGAAGGAAATGAACCCTCAGCGGTCGGAAGCACCATTGCCCCTCTGAGTCCCTGACTCCGGCTCAGGGGACATTTCCCACCAGTGTGATGGCGGCTGGGTATTTGCAGCCTGACCTGTCTACTCGTGGGAGTAGAAGACCCCTCAGAAGCAGAGCGAGCGTCCGAGCATGGTGGCTCACGCCTGTAATTCCAGCACTTTGGGAGGCCGAGGCAGGCAGATCCCGAGGTCAGGAGTTCAAGACCAGCCTGGTCAATATGGTGAAACCCCGTCTTTACTAAAAATACAAAAATTAGCCGAGCGTGGTGGCGGGCACCTGTAATCCCAGCTACTCAGGAAGCTGAGCCAGAAGAATCGTTTGAACCCAGGAGGCGGAGGCTACAGTGAGCCGAGATCACGCCACTGCACCCCAGCCTGGGAGACAGAGTGGGACTCCATCTCAAAAAAAAAAAAAAAAAAAGGAGAGTGAGCCCCGTTGAGGGCTGTGTGGTGAGGGAACAACTTTGGCCTACTACAAAAAAGTAGGACAGAGACTGCAGAATCAAACCTTTAACTTAAAACTTCAGATTTAAACAACTTTGGAGGAACACATAAGCAAAACATCTCCCTCCTTTACCACAGAAATGTTTTACATATCCCTGTGGCCTCAGTTAGTGTTTTTTCTTTTTTTACATTTGAGATATAATTCATATACCATAAAATTCAAAAACTTGGTGAACAATTCTGTGGTTTTTAGTATATTCATGTAACCTGTGTATAAAGTTTCTTCCCCATAGTTATAATCATAGTATGTAAACTTTTTTTTTTTGCTATTTTCTTCACTTTGCCTAATTTCATCCTCATATTCCTTTTTTCTTTTTTTAAGAGAGGGTCTCACTCTGTTGCCCAGGCTGAAGAGCAGCAGCGAGATCACAGCTCACTGCTGCCTCAATCTCCTGGGCTGAGGCAATCCCCCCACCTCAGCCTCTTGAGTAGCTGGGACTATAGGCGCATGCCACTATGCCTGGCTCATTTTTGTAGTTTTTGTAAAGACAGGTTTCTCCATGTTTCCCAGGCTGGTCTCAAACTCCTGGGCTCAAGCCATTCGCCCGCCTTAGCCTCCCAAAGCGCTGGGATGACAGATATGAGCCACTGAGTCTGGCTGTAACCTTTCTTTATTCATTAGACATTTGGGTTTTCTACCTTTCTCTCTATAATAAATGAATACTACTGTAAATATTATTGTACAGATAGACCTTTGTTTTGAACTATTATTATTATTATGATTTTAGACACAGAGTCTTGTTCTGTTGCCCAGGTTGGAGGGCAGTGGTGTGATCATAGCTCACTGCAGCCTAAAACTCTTGGACTCAGGTGATTCTCCCACCTCAGCCTACCAAGTAGCTGGGACCATAGCTGCACGCCCCCACGTCTGGCTAATTTTTTAAAATTTTTGTAGAGACAGGGTCTCCCTATGTTGCTCAGGCTGATCTCAAACTCCTGGGCTCACGCGATCCTTCCACCTCCGCCTCCCAAATTGCTGGGATTACAGGCATGAGCCACTGCACCTGGCCTTGAACTTTTTACTTAGAAATACATTCAGAGGTTTTTGGATTACTGAATAAGGGGTAAGATTGTTTTAAGGCTCTTGTTTTATTATTTTCCTTCAAAAAGACTGAACCCCTGTAATAAACTGGTGACACCAGTGATGTTTACACATGTCTGTATCCAATACTTGACCAGCCCTGGGTTCATTATCATCTTCATTTATGCCGGTAGGTGTAAAATGGTACATGATATAATTTTAAATTTAATTTCTTTAATAACTGGAGAGGAAGCAAGCCTTCCTACCCTGTGATTTTAAGCATCTAAAAGGAAGCTTCATGTGGTAGACTTGCTCTCATCCTATCACACTGCTAAACAAGGATCTACAGTGCCTAATTTCTGTTAGATTCAAATCTAAACATAACACATAGTTGATGCTAAATATCTATTTCATTGCTTTATGGCTTCTAAAATCTGAATATTTCCCCAACAGAGAGTAATCTGAGATATTATGCATCATATATATATATATACAATTTTTTTGCAACAAGGTCTTGCTCTGTTGGCCAGACGCTGGCGTGCAGTGGCGCTACCATAGCTCACTGCAGCCTCCAACTCCTGGGCTGAAGCTATCCTCTTGCCTCAGCCTCTCAAGTAGCTGGGACTACAGGCATGTACCACCAGGACTGGCAATTTTCTTAATTTTTATTTTTCATAGAGACATCTCACTATGTTGCCCAGGCTGGTCTCTAACTCCTGGGTGCAAGTGATTCTCCTGCCTTGGCCTCCCAAAGTGCTGGGATTACAGGCGTGAGCTGCCACGCCCAGACCAGTTTTTCCATCTTGGACTCTCAGCTCCAAATTCCCCCTTTTGGACTACTCTGTGAAAATGGATCTGGACCTTTAAATATTTTTTCCCGGGCTAGCTAGCACTGAAATCTTGCCAGTAGAGGGTGATAGAGAGACACTGGAGAAGGAAAAGAGGTTGACTTGCTTCTGGGTTCCAGGGTGCTCACTGGGTGGTTCCCCCAGTGCCCCACTCCTACAGGAACTGCAGCCAGCAGCACCCAGGAGACGGAACCTCCCTGCCCAGCCCGGCGCCCGCCAGCCCTGGTGCCGTTTCCCAGGAGACGGAACCTCCCTGCTCAGCCCGGCGCCCGCCAGCCCCGGTGCCGTTTTATAGCAGCATGCCTCTAGCAATCAAGACACCTGGCACCTCGGAGGGCCGACTTCCAGAAGGATTTGCCACAGGGCACCACAACAACTTCTCTGCCATTCAGAGTCACAGCTGCACAGGTCTGGATCTCCGCCTGGGGCCGGGGTGGGGGCTCTCTCAGTCCTGGGGCTGGTTCACTGGACTTTTCTTTCTTTGTTACTAGCCAGCCCCTCATGGCTGTAATCCCTTGCTCTAGTAAATAATTCTTTATATTGAATTTTCTCTGTTCAAATTACTATGTGATTTCTCTCTCCGGACTGGACTCAGACTGATACAAGTATGGACCCCCTAGAAGGAACAACAAATGGAGCTGCCGTCTATATACACACGTGAGATGGAATTCGTGTTTTAGATCCTTTCCAACACCTTGCTGTCTCAGAGGGCGGAGGACTCGGGTCCCACCTCACACGTGGCAGCCGGCCCTGGCGCAGGCACCTGTTCCCAGCTGAGGCAATCAGAACCCACCTGGGATTTTTTTTTCACCCTCGAAGCCAACTTCTCTCCCTTAAACTAAAGCAGAAAGAGTATGAGGATGTGACTTCAGAACTGCCTGCTCCATCCCTTGCCCAGGGGGAGGCTTAGAGTCTGATGGGGCTGGGCACCGTGGCTCATGCCTATAATCCTAGCACTTTGGGAGGCTGAGGCGGGCAGATTGCTTGAGCCCAGGTATTTGAGACCACCCTGGGCAACACGGTGAAGTCCTATCTCTACAAAATATATGAAAAATTAGCCAAGCGTGGTAGTGCATGCCTGTAGTCCCAGCTTCTCAGGAGGTTGAGGTGGACAGATGGCTTGAGCCCGAGAGGCGGAGGTTGCAGTGAGCATGCCACGGCACTCCAGCCTGGGCGACAGAGCAAGAGTGTGATGGACTCGAAGATGAGAGATGGCAAAACAGAGAGAGACTCCTAATGTCATCTCCCACCCTTTTAATGAGACAGGATCTGCCTCTGTCACCCAAGCTGGAGTGCAGTGGCACAATCACAGCTCACTGCAGCCTCAACCTCCTGGGTCAAGTGATCCTCCTGCCTCAGCCTCCCAAGTAGCCGGGCCTACAGGCACGTGCCACCATGCCTAGCTAATTTTTTAAATTTTTTTAGAGATGGGGTCTCACTGTCACTCAGACTGGAGTGCAGTGGTGTGATCATAGTTTACTGCAACCTCAACTTCCTGGACTCAAGTGATCCTCCCACCTCAGCCTCCTGAGTAGCTGGGACTATAGGCGTGTACCACCGCACCTGGCTTATTTTTTAATTTTTGGTGGAGAAGGAGTCTCCCTTTGTTACCCAGGCTGGTCTCCAACTCCTGGGCTCAAGTGATCCTCCTGCCTCAGCCTCCCAAAGTGCTGGAATTACAGGCATGAGCCACCACGCCCAGCCCAAGGCCGTCTTTGTGTTTCCAAATATTTTCAGACCAGTTTCAGTCTTTCCACCTATATTGTGGGGGAAAAAAAGTAAAATGAAAAAGTAAATTTTAAAATTAGAATTAAATGAAAAAATTAAAAAGTAAAAAAAGGGTATTCAATATCACATTGATAATTTACTCAATAATGAATCTTTTTATTTTTTCTTACCTAACGTAGGTCGATTTAGGTCTCTGTCTCTGGCAACTGAAAAGAGACCCAACAAAACATCTTACAGAGCACCAGGGCCGATTCTTGATGCGTCGTTAGATTCTGTGTAGCCAGAAAGCAGAAACAGAAACATATCCAAGCCAGGCGGAGGAAAAACTTTGAGGCCTGTTTATCCAGGTTCAAGACAATTTCTATTTAAAAAAAAAAAAAAAAGAAAAAAAGAAAGAAAAAAAAAAGCTCATAACCGAATAAGTTCAGATTCTCCTGAGTGTCAGAGCTAAGATCTAACGCCTCTGCTGGTTTCCATGACAACCACCAGCAGCTACAATCATGCCGAACCAAGAACCAGAGGATTCAGTAACTTTACCTTGATTCTGTGGCCAGATTATTGCCAATTTTAAAAGGAAATGCATAGTGAGCCCCTGTCTCTGTTGTGTCTTCAGTTGTCCCTTGAAATGTGGATATCTTGACAAGAGGCCAGGGCCTATCCTATCTCATCTCCCCGAGCTAGTGTCCTTCCCAGATGAATTTCTTCTGGCGCTGGTGAGATTACTTGGTGACCTAGTTCCAACTACACAAGTTATGCTGTCGTGATTGCTGGGGGTAATTGCTCAAAATAGCTCTCTGATTTGTTTCATAAACAGGCTCTGTGGCAGGCTCATGTCGTTTTTTCCCCAAAGAAGAGATTCCAGAGACGAGGCCTTCACTGAGAGCTTGCTCCTCTACCTCTGGGTCAAAGGCTGTGGGTTTCAGGGCTGGGACGGGAGACACAGAGAATCTGTCTCTCGGGAATGCCAAGTTGAGGTCCTAGCCTGGCTAGGAACTCTTGCATTCCCCTTGCTTCGCTGTAGCCTCCCCTGGGAACAGATCTTCCAGGAGGGTTGCACCGAGTGATGACACTGTTGCATGAGGCTCTGCAGTGCTTGGACACAGAACTGCACTGCGGCCTTCCAGATGCTCAGCTGGAAAACCCCTGAGAACCTGAGGCTTTTCTACAGCACATTAGAGCTTATGACTGGAGAGTGTCTACCGCCTGAGGGCAGGGATGAGATTTTTACCTATCCTATTCACCTGTTTAGGTGCCCACTTCATCCTAGACTCCCTTCTTTTCCCTCCCTTCCTCCCTCCCTTTCTCCCTCCCTCCCTCTTTCCCTTCCTCCCTCCCTTCCTTCCTCCCTCCCTCCCTTCCTCCCTTCCTTCCTCCCTCCCTTCCTCCCTCCCTCCCTTCCTCCCTCCCTTCCTTCCTCCCTCCCTTCCTTCCTCCCTTCCTCCCTTCCTTCCTCTCTCCCTTCCTCCCTTCCTCCTTTCCTCCCTGCCTTCCTTCCTCCCTCCCTCCCTTCCTCCCTTCCTACCTTCCTTCCTTCCTCCCTCCCTCCCTTCCTTCCTCCCTCCCTTCCTTCCTCCCTCCCTTCCTCCCTCTCTTCCTTCCTCCCTCCCTTCCTTCCTCCCTCTCTTCCTTCCTCCCTCCCTTCCTTCCTCCCTCCCTCCCTTCCTTCCTCCCTCCCTCCTTCCCTTCCTTCCTTCCTCCCTTCCTCCTTTCTTCCTCCCTCCCTTCCTTCCTCCCTTCCTCCCTTCCTTCCTTCCTCTCTCCCTTCCTCCCTTCCTCATTTCCTCCCTCCCTTCCTTCCTCCCTCCCTTCCTTCCTTCCTCCCTCCCTTCCTCCCTTCCTTCCTCCCTTCCTTCCTCCCTTCCTCCCTCCCTCCCTTCCTCCCTCCCTCCTTCCCTTCCTTCCTTCCTCCCTTCCTCCTTCCTTCCTCCCTCCCTTCCTTCCTCCCTTCCTCCCTTCCTTCCTTCCTCTCTCCCTTCCTCCCTTCCTCATTTCCTCCCTCCCTTCCTTCCTCCCTCCCTCCCTTCCTTCCTCCTTCCCTTCCTTCCTCCCTCCCTTCCTCCTTCCTTCCTCCCTCCCTTCCTTCCTCCCTTCCTCCTTCCTTCCTCCCTCCCTTCCTTCCTCCTTCCCTTCCTTCCTCCCTCCCTTCCTTCCTCCCTCCCTCCTTCCCTCCCTTCCTTCCTCCCTTCCTCCCTTCCTCCTTCCTTCCTCCCTCCCTTCCTTCCTCCTTCCCTTCCTCCCTCCCTTCCTTCCTTCCTCCCTCCCTTCCTCCCTTCCTTCCTCCCTTCCTTCCTCCCTTCCTTCCTCCCTTCCTTCCTCCTTCCCTTCCTCCCTCCCTTCCTTCCTTCCTCCCTCCCTTCCTCCCTTCCTTCCTCCCTTCCTTCCTCCCTTCCTTCCTCCCTCCCTTCCTCCCTCCCTTCCTCCATTCCTCCCTTCCTTCCTTCCTCTCTCCCTTCCTCCCTTCCTCCTTTCCTCCCTCCCTTCCTTCCTCCCTCCCTCCCTTCCTTCCTCCTTCCCTTCCTTCCTCCCTCCCTTCCTCCTTCCTTCCTCCCTCCCTTCCTTCCTCCTTCCCTTCCTTCCTCCCTCCCTTCCTTCCTCCCTCCCTCCTTCCCTCCCTTCCTTCCTCCCTTCCTCCTTCCTTCCTCCCTCCCTTCCTTCCTCCCTCCCTTCCTCCCTCCCTTCCTTCCTCCCTTCCTTCCTCCCTTCCTTCCTCCCTTCCTTCCTCCCTCCCTTCCTCCCTCCCTTCCTCCCTTCCTCCCTTCCTTCCTTCCTCTCTCCCTTCCTCCCTTCCTCCTTTCCTCCCTCCCTTCCTTCCTCCCTCCCTCCTTCCCTTCCTTCCTTCCTCCTTCCTTCCTCCCTCCCTTCCTCCCTCCCTTCCTCCCTCTCTTCCTTCCTCCCTCTCTTCCTTCCTCCCTCTCTTCCTTCCTCCCTCCCTTCCTTCCTCCCTCCCTTCCTTCCTCCCTCCCTTCCTTCCTCCCTCCCTTTCTCCCTCTCTTCCTTCCTCCCTCCCTCCCTTCTTCCCTACCTTCCTCCCTCCCTCCCTTCCTCCCTCTCTTCCTTCCTCCCTCTCTTCCTTCCTCCCTCCCTTCCTTCCTCCCTCCCTCCCTTCCTCCCTCCATCCTTCCCTTCCTTCCTCCCTTCCTCCTTCCTTCCTCCCTCCCTTCCTTCCTCCCTCCCTCCCTTCCTTCCTCCCTCCCTTCTTCCCTTCCTTCCTCCCTCCCTCCCTCCCTTCCTTCCTTCCTTCTCTTTCTTGCTTGCTTGTTTGCTTGCTTGCTTGCTTCAGGGTCTCACTCTGTCACTCAGAATGGAGTACAATGGTGCAAACACAGCTCACTGCAACCTCGGCCTCCTGGGCTCAGGTGATCCTCCTACCTCAGCCTCCCAAGTAGCTGGGACTACAGGTGTGTGCCACCAACACTTGGCTAATTTTTTCTATATTTTGTAGAGATGAGGTCTCACTATGTTGCCCAGCTGGTTTCAGACTCCTGGGCTCAAACAATCCTTCCTCCTTGGCCTTCCAAAGTGTTAGATTACAGGTGTGAGCCACCTTGCCCAGCCTTTGATACACTTCTTGATTGAAGGAAGAGAACCAACTTTTATTGGGTACCTATTATGTGCCTGGTGCTTGCATGCATGTCATTACTTTGGAGGCAGTATTGCAGAGTGCTCACAGGCAAGAACTCCAGTATCAGAAAGACCTGGACTTAAATCTCAGTTCTCCCACTTACAGTACTAGCTGTGGAAACTTCACTTGTTACTTAACTTTCCTGAGCCTCAGTTTTCTCATCTGTAAAGTGGGAATAATAATAAATCACCTCGTCAGGTTGTTATGAAGATTAAATGAGATCATGTATACAAAGCACACAGTAAACATTCAATAAAGTTAGCTATTATTATTCCAGTTATTAGCAGCCACAAGATATAGGACATTGTTATACAGGAAGTTTAAATCTTGAAAAGGAAAAGTTCTAGAATGTATAAGCCTGAATATAGCACCTCCTCAAATACTGTTTGGATCAGTGAAAATGCTATTGCCCATGGTGGCTCACACCTGTAATCCCAGCACTTTGGGAGGCCGAGGTGAAAGGATCACTTGAGGCCAGGAATTGGAGACAAGTCTGGGCAATACAGCAAGACCCTGCCCCTAGCAAAAATTAAAAAATTAGCCAGGTGCCATGGTGCACACCCATAGTCCTAGCTACTTGGGAGGTTGAGGTGGAAGTATCACTTGAGCCTGGGAAGTCAAGGCTTCAGTGAGCTGTGATCATACCACTGCACTCCAGCGTGAGTGACAGAGCAAGACCCTGTCTCTAAAAGAAAACTAGAAAGTGCCATAGTCTGAGTTGTTGTGGCAAGTCTGGGACTCCGAACGGAGGGACCGGCTGGAGCCGCAGCAGAGGAACATGAATTGTGAAGATTTCATGGACATTTATCAGTTCCCAAATAATACTTTTATAATTTCTTATGCCTGCCTTTACTTTAATCTCTTAATCCTGTTATCCTTGTAAGCTGAGGATGTACATCACCACAGGACCACTGTGATAACTGTGTTAACTGTACAAATTGATTATAAAACATGTGTTTGAACAAATATGAAATCAGTGCACCTTGAAAAAGAACAGAATAACAGTGATTTTTAGGGAACAAGGGAAGACAATCATAAGGTCTGACTGCCTGCAGCGTCGGGCAAAAAAGAGCCATATTTTTCTTCTTGCAAGTAGGAGAGATATCACTAAATTCTTTTCCTAGCAAAGAATATTAACATTAATACCCTGGGAAAGGAACGCATTCCTGGGGGGAGGTCTATAAACGGCTGCTCTGGGAATGTCTGCCTTATGCGGTTGAGAAAAGGACTGAGATATACCCTGGTCTCCTGCAGTACCCTCAGGCTTATTAGGGTGGGGAAAAACTCCGCCCTGGTAAATTTGTGGTCAGACTGGTTCTCTGCTCTCGAATCCTGTTTTCTGTTGTTTAAGATGTTTATCAAGACAATACATGAACCGCTGAATATAGACCCTTAACAGTAGTTCTGCTTTTGCCCTTTGCCTTGGGATCTTTGTTGGACCCTTATCAGTAGTTCTGCTTTGCCTTTTGTCCTGTTCCCTCAGAAGCATGTGATCTTTGTTCTGCTTTTTGCCCTTTGAAGCATGTGATCTTTGTACCTACTCTCTGTTCTTACACCCCTTCCCCTTTTGAAACCCTTAATAAAAAACTTGCTGGTTTGAGGCTGAGGTGGGCATCACAGTCCTACCGATATGTGATATCACCCCCAGCGGCCCAGCTATAAAATTCCTCTCTTTGTACTCTTTCTCTTTATTTCTCAGCTGTCTGACACTTATAGAAAATAGAAAGAACCTACATTGATATATTGTGGGTGGGTTCCCCCGATATCAGTGAACTGCCCTTGGTGCTCAGCTGGAGACTGTTTATTCCATGCTTACCGTGTGCTGGGC